>NW_028088915.1:3774440-6174440 GCF_014824575.4 Sturnira hondurensis
GTCTTGGCTAATGTAATTATGATGTGCCTTGGTGTGTTCCTTCTTGGGTCCAACTTCTTTGGGACTCTCTGAGCTTCCTGGATTTCCTGGAAGTCTATTTCCTTTGCCAGACTGGGGAAGTTCTCCTTTATTATTTGTTCAAATAAGTTTTCCACTCGTGGCTGTTTCTTTCCCCCTTCTGGTACCCCTATAATCCGGATGTTGGAACGTTTAAAGATGTCCTGGAGGTTCCTAAGCCTCTCCTCATTTTCTTGAATTCTCATTTCTTCATTCCTTTCTGGTTGGATGTTTCGTTCTTCTTTCTGGTCCATTCCATTGATTTGAGTCCCAGTTTCCTTTCCATCGCTATTGGATTCCTGGACATCACCCTTCATTTCAATTAGTTTAGCCTTCATATGTTCCTCTAATTTATGACTATAATCCACCAGTTCTGTGAGCATCCTGATAAATAGTGTTTTGAACTGTGCATCTGAGAGGCTGGCAATCTCTTGGTCACTTAGAGTTATTGGCTCTGGGACTTTGAGTTCTTCTTGGGCCATCTTTTGGGCTGTTCGTGCCTGTTATGTAGCAGGATCGGAGCCCTAAAGTGTTCACTAGAGCAGGGCAACTAAGTCGCTGGGTTGTGACGTTGTATGTGGGGGCGGGGTCAAAGAGGACAATGGTTTCCCTCTGCCGCCTTCTGCCTTGTTCCCCACTGGCGCCGCAGCCACCACTGTCACCAGGGCCACACGTTTCATTCCACTGCACAGGAGTGTGCCACCGCCGTCAGCCCTCCACCACTGGGTTTGCCCCCTGGGGCCTGTGTGGTCCGACTCACTGTGCACAAATGTGTGACCGCAGTCAGTCTGCCCCGCACCCCGACTGGTTCCAGGCTGCCTGCACACCTAGGTCGGGGGATCTGTCCTGCCCGACCCAGCTCTGCTGCTGGCTCTGTCTCTCTTACAGTCCCCGTTGAATGGTTCGTAGTTGTGGGACTTCCGTATAATTCAGTTTTCTGATATTTGGGTGTATCCTTGTTCTCCAAACCTTTGTTGTATTCAGACTTGGTTGTGAGAGAAGGCACAGTGTTTCCACCTATGCCTCCATCTTGGCGGAAGTCTCACACTTTGGTATTTAAAGTAGTTGTAGCGTCACGGAGAAGTCTCATTCAGTAAATGACATTAACTATAATGGAACATTATGAAATATACATACTCAAAACTCAGGGGAATTTTTATATTTATATTAAATGAGATAAAGCAAGATACCAAATTTTACCATTGAAGTCTATGTGTGTTTAAAAAACAAATACGTGCACGAGAAGATAGGAAGAAAATACTCCAAATACATGAACAGTCATTAACATTACTAAAGACTGGGAAATTTTTCTTCCACATTCCAAATTTAGCCTCAGAGCGTGTACTCTTTTATGACTTAAAAAGATTTGGGACCAATTCTTAATAATTGGTAAAATGTGTTGAGTGCTTAGTATGACTTGGCAGGCAGAGTTCTACATCATTTGACATGAAGAAACTAATTCGATTCTCTTACAAAATTTGCAAGGAGCTTTTCCAATTCTACAAATGATAAAACAAAAACCTAGAAAGCATTGGCATCTTTCTGAAGATCATAGAGTTGCAGATTGGCAGAACCAGGACTTGGGCCTGAGGGAGCTGACTCCAGAGCTCACCAAGCACCAGATAGTTCTACCCCTGTCAGTAAGGGAGCATGCACATTGGTGGAGAAATTTTAGCTCTTAAAAGGTTCTATAAATTACATGTTCTCATCCTTGCCTATGATAACTCAGTTGGCCACAGAAAGTAGTTGGATAAGAGTTCATGTTATTTTTCTGATTGAAAGTCTTTCAAGCACCATTTGTTCAACATTAGAGGTCAGTAATTTTTCCCAGTCCAGGTGGCTTATACAGCCTCCTGCTTGTCCTTGAGCTCTCACAAGCTATCACCCTTGTTTCCTGAAAGTTGAGTTATTTGTGTGCTATAGACTGTGAAATCAGAGACAGTCAGTTTCTATGGGAACCAGCTTTACTTAATCCAAAGGGCAGCCAAGAGTAATTTGTAAATGTTACAGAGTGAAGAAAAAGTTAGCTACACAACATATCCCCAATTCAAAAGACCATTTCTTTCACTCCTTTTTCCCTTTCAGAAATCTCTCCCTTTAATCCTGCATAGCTGAAGGGGTGGCAACATCTTTACCTTTACAAACTCTCTCCTTATCCATCTTCGCAATATCTAAAACAACGGAACATTTTCTCCTCACAGAATATGGATTAATACACTCTCCAGTCTTCATCATCACCTGACATAGACATTGCAACATTGGTATATATCTATGTAATATTACTTTATTAGAGAAGTCTTGAATCTTTGGGGTTGAACAGGAAGAAGCAATGAAAATTGGCCATTAGTTGTTTCTTTCTTCCTTCCAGTCCACTCCATTGATTTGAGTCCCAGTTTTCTTTTCATCACTATTGGTTCCCTGTGCATTTTCCTTCATTTCACTTAGGGTGGCCTTCATTATTTCATCTAATTTGTGACCAAAATCAACCAGTTCTGTGAGCATCCTGATCACCAATATTTTGAACTGTGCATCTGATAGGTTGGCTATCTCTTGGTCGCTTAAAAGTATTGGCTCTGCCTTATTATATGAAATGTTAAAGGGGCTTATCTAAGAAAGAATAGATAAAAATATGAACAGTGAAAGGACAGCAAACTCACAGTTATTAGCAACCATACCTAAAACAAAAGCAAACTAAGCAAACAGCTAGACTAGGATCAGAACCATAGAAATGGAGATCACATGGAGGGTTAGCAACAGGGGAGTGGGAGGAGGAGAAGAGGGGAGAAGATACAGAGAATAAGTACCATAAATGGTGAGGAGAAAATAGACAGGAGGGCAAGAGTAGTATGGGAAATGTAGAAGTTAAAGAACTCATGACACATGGACATGAACTAAAGGGGGCAATGTGGGGGGGGTGAAGGGTGAAGGGGAATGAAGGGGGGAAATGGGACAACTGTAATGGCATAATCAATAAAATATATTTTTAAAAAATTTTTAAAGAAAATTGGCCATTAAGAAAGGTGGTATTATTATTCTGGTTTTAATTTCTGGGTATTGTGGTTCTCAGTAGCCCAAATTTTTATTATAATTCAAAAATTAGAAACAAAAATCAAACCACAGTATACCATTTTCACCCTAACTTTATACAGTTCTATTTACTATTAGACTTTTAAACTCTTTTAAGAGTGATATTTTCTTTTTAATTTATACTCTTTAACCTGCTCTGATATTATTAAAAATATCATTAAAATATTTTTAGAATAAATAATATACTATGCTGTAGAAACCAATACCTGACAAAATATTTCAATATTACCTAGAAATAATATTTTCAGTATATGTAATTATAAAAGTATTTCATATCTTAAAAAATCATTTCTTGTGTTCACACCATCAACAACAAAAAAAACACACAAAGATTTATCATGCTGTAGTCAATTCCCAAAATTAAATGTATTTGTGGATACATAAAAAAATTACCAAAATTTTTTGGGAATCAAAAACATCATGAAAACATAAAAATATTATTTTTTAAGGAACACTTTTTAAAATTATTCTTTCTCTAAATTTCCTGCAATTTAGTATAATAACATGTAAGAGAATAGATAATATACTTTGCCTGAAACTAATACAAAATACTGAATTAAAGAGAAGATATATATAAATTATTTTTCATCAAAGCATGAAATCAAGGACATGGAATTAGACTCTTGGTTTATGATAATAGAGTAATAAAAGTAAAAAATATATCAGCTGATTCATAAATGGAATTAAATATGAAATTTTATAGAGGACTACATAAGCATAAAAAAAAAACCAAAACAAACATATTTGTAATCTTAATCACACAGGATTATAGTTTAAGTTTTCCAGTAACCTTTCACAGCTAGTTGTCCAGATGCATAAAACCTTCCGAATCCAATTTTCTGTGATATGTTTTTTAATTGTTGAAAGGACTAGTCAGTTCCTCTAGTTTAAGGGAAACCTAGACCTGAACTATAAAATAGTTGTACCCATTGCCTAAGACTTGCTCTTCCTGCAGATTAAAAGCGTGCTCAGAAGGAGAGCTGGATTCACCATGAGCACAGTGCCGTGTGTGTATCATTCCTTTTGGACCTTTTCCCAAAGGATTTCATTATGAAAGTGCCCCAAGCATGTTGGCTTTCACATCATTGGTTTTGCAAATAGTAACACTCTGATTTAATAAACACAAGGACAGTGTTTACAGTTAATCATTTTAGAACTTCAAACAGAAAAATCTAGTTTTCAGGTCCAAGTTTATCCTAGCATTAGATATTAAAATAATATTTTTGAATGTCCTGTCTAGTAACAGCACAGAGCTGGGCACATGTTAAATAATCACAAAGTCAACTAATAGTAGAAAAAGAATCATGCTAAAAGATTAAGAACTTTTACTTGAAAAAATAAAGGTTGCAAATGTACCTCCAAAGATTTCATTTTACTTTTATTTTTTATCCTTACCCAAGGATATGTTTATTGATTTTAGAGAGAGGTGGAGGGAGGAAGAGAGAAAGAGAGAAAGATCAATGTGAATGAGAAATATTGATTGGTTGCCTTTGAGTGTCTGGGAACTGAACCCACAACCCAGGCATGTGCCCTTACCAGAAATTAAACCCACAGACTTTTGGTTTATGGGACAATGTTCCAACCAGCTGAGATACACTGGCCAAGCTTATGCCAAATATTTGAAATTCTGATATTTATATTGACTTATGATGCAAGAAACAAATCACAATTACCATGACTATTTTTAGATTTTCTTACGTTTTTTGCATCTGTTTTAGTGCTCTTCTTATTTTGTGCTATTTGCATTCCTAGATTGTGTACATTTTTAATTAGCATTTCTCTCTAGCTGCCTTTAATATAGTCTAGGGCTA
This sequence comes from Sturnira hondurensis, assembly GCF_014824575.4. NCBI lineage: Eukaryota > Metazoa > Chordata > Mammalia > Chiroptera > Phyllostomidae > Sturnira > Sturnira hondurensis. The sequence continues at coordinate 3,779,396 of NW_028088915.1, forward strand.
CCCTTCTAATTATCTCTTTACAACCATTATCAGCCCTTTAAGTTTGTTTTGATGTCAGTTTGAAAAGTGACAAATACATTTAGGGTTAACCAATATTTCAGCCATTTCAATTACGTACTTTAACTTTTGACCTTCTGGAAATCACATGACCCTTACCTCAGACCTCTGCATAATTACCTGTCCAATTTTCTTATCTCCCTCCTCCTTTATATGCTTTTTCTTCCCTTAAAACTCCTGAGTGCAATATAGCTGTGGTCGTGGCCAAAGTCATGGTAACCTTGTTAGGATTCTTCCCAAAGTCTTCTCAAAATAGCTAATTAATGACTTATTGCTTTATCTTAATGTCAAGTCATTCCTAAAATTATTGTTATGCTCTACTTGTTCTTCAATGAAGTGTTAATTAACTTGACCAACTTTCCTTTTCATTCATTATTTAGGACAAAATGAGGCCTGCATGCAGTGTTTAATTCATATTCTTTGTTATGTAAATGGTTTGTTTACATGAATATGATAGTTTTTCTATCCCATAAAATATTTACCACATTCAGAATCTTTCCACTTTTTAAAGGCAACATAAGGGACATTACATTTACATGAAAAAAAACCAAATAGGTCTGTATGATTGTAAGTTTTTCAGATACACCATTCAAACTCCTGATATCTGGAAGAATTTCTTAAGCCAGTGGTTCTAAAAGTATGACTCTAACATCTGGGAGTCTCTGAGACACTTTTAAGGGGACGTAAGTTCAAAAATAGTTTCACAATAGTAACATATTACTTACCACTTCAGTTTTTGGCATTCGTGCTAACGATGAAAAGCAGTGAGTAACTGCTGGTACTTTACTCGTGTTAGACCATATGAAGAGAAATCAAATTCACTGAAGAATGTCCTGAATAAAGCAGGAGAAGTTATTATTAAATATCTACTATGAGTACACCTTTTCAATAGTATGTAACAAAATGCAAAAAATGCATAAAGTATTTCTGTTGCATTTGAAACATTGTGGTAATGTCAGGGAAAAAGTCTTGTGTAACTGAGTTGTAAACCAAATTTTCTGCATTTTCCATAGAAAGCTATTGTCACTTTAAAGAAGGACTGATAAACACAGTGTAATGTTGATAGACATTTTCTAGAAAAAAATTAATGAAGGGACTCTGTTACTTCAAGAAAACTCTAGCAGTAGCCCTGGCTGGTGTAGCTCAGTGGACTGAGCGTGGGCCTGCGAATCAGAAGATCGTGGTTCAATTCCCAGTCAGGGCACATGCCTGGGTTGCAGGCCAGTTCCCTGCAGGCCAACTCCCAGCAGGGGACGCACGAAAGGCAACCATACATTGATGTTTCTCTCCCTCTCTCCTTCCCTTCCCCTGTAAAGATAAATAAATAAAATCTTAAAAAAAAAAAAGAAAACTCTAGCAGTATTTGGTACCAGTGATAACTTTGAGCTTTCCAGTATAATTTAGAATTTTGGAAGATGTGTATCTGCCACCATGAGCTTAATAAAAATTCATTAAAGAATTTTCTCGTGAATTTGATGATAATAATAATGTGGTTTTTTACGTGTGTAAGAATTTGGAAGATCTTCATTACTTAGTGACACAGTATTTTCCAAATGATAGAAGGCTTTATGTTATAAAAATCACAGGTTAGTAAAAGATCATTCAAAGTGTAAGAGAGACCAAAGAATGTTTATGATAGATATGATTTCATACACCACAGTGTCACCAATCATTCAGAAACTATCACTTGCCTGGTCTGGATGTTGGTTCAAAGGAGAATATCTACAATTATCTGAAAATTTATCCATTAAAATATTTTTCCCTTTTCTAGTTTCACCTATCTTTGTGAGACTGGATTTTCTTAAATATTTCAATCAAACCAATATATGCCAACAGACTGATTGTAGAAGCTAATATTAGACTTCAGCTATTCTCATTAACCTGGGCATTAAAGAGATTGACAAAATGTAAAGTAATGCAACACTTCTCACTGAATTTTTTTGGAGGGACACAGAGTAGTTACTTTATACAATGAATACATTATTTGTGTTAGTTTGTAATTGAATTATTATCATCATTGTAGAGGAATTAATACATATATATTTTAAGTTTCAATTTTGTATTCTAATATGGTAAATATGAATAGATATAAGCCACATAAATAGAAGTTTAATAATATCTAAATGTGTATATAAGTCCTAAAACAAAAGGTTTCTGGACTGCCACTGTAAGTAAATCTGAGCGCTGAGATTTGTTTCAGAGCACATTCATTCCTAGGCAATCTCATCTAACTCCATGGCTTCAAATGCCATCTCTGATCTGGTAACTCACAAGTTCCTGTATCCAACCCTAGCGTCACCCTTTAACTCCTCACTTTTGTTCACCACTGCCATTGAGTATGTCTACTTGGACATCTAATTTGATTCCTGATATTTCACTCTAAACCTGTTCCTTTACCTATATTCCCAATCACAATACCAGAACTCCAACCTTCCAGCTGCTATGACAAAAACCTGTTCTTCACCCTTACTCTTCTCTCATATAGTACAGCCAACCCACCAGTCAATCCTGGCAACTCTACCCTCAAATTACACCTCAGATCTGGACGGTTCTCACCACCTTTACTGCTACCACCACAGATCCAGACAACATCATCTCTTACATGGATCACTCAGTTAATCTCTAAACTGATCAGTTTTGCATGCTTTCCTCCTCATTCATTTCAGATATGCTAGGTTACACTACAAAAATAGTGTTACCTACTTTTTGGCAGGTTGGGTTACCCACCAAAAGTGTGGGAACTTCTCTTTCTTTCTTTCTCTCTATGTCTGTGTGTATATAAAATACACTAAATATATAAAAATACACATCATTTCCAGATCTCATAATATATGTATATCTCAGAGTGAGAATACACACACACACACACACACACACACACACACACATATATATATATATTCATCAACTGAGAATTCTCCTCCATGTCTCCTTACTCAGATGCAACGGCTGGAGTACTCACAATCTCAAAAGTTTCCAGTTTCCATGGAAAAAAGAAAGAGATCCCTAGTGTACTTCCTAACAGCAATTAAATTCTTCAGCAGAGAAATGACAGACATGACTTTTCACAAATCACTGGCCAGAACTAGTCACATGAAGCTACCCGATCACAGAGAAGCCAGGATGAGCCCTGTGCGTACCTAGAGGGCAGAGAGATGCACAAACTTGTTGAACAGCACAAGAATAAAAAGTTCCCATTCTAAACTCAGCAAAGGAAAGATAAATGATCTTTTGACAATGACCAAGTAAACTTCAAGGGATTTTAAATCCCAATAAATCAATCTATTGTGGAGAATTTCTTTTTTGTCCCAAGAAATGCTTTATCTTTTGAACTCATAGTTTATAAACAGTCATTAAATGTTATGCTTTTTAAAAATGTGTAGTTACATAAATGTGCTGATACATACTGGAAAAAAACACAATTTTTAAGAATTATAGAATTTAAGATTTTATAACTATGTGGTAATTACATGCTACCTCCATCTTTCACAGAATTCAGGCTTAACTATATAAATATTGCAGGTTATATATATGTTTTCATATATTTAGATGCAGCTTAATTAAGGAATACACGCCATAAAATTCAACCACTATGAGTATACAGTTTGATCATTTTTAGTAAATTTATACAGTTGTGCAACCATCAGCACAGTCCAGTTTTAGAACATGCCTATGCTTTTTGAAGTTTCACACCACCTCTTAGAGCCATTCTCTGCTCCTGCCCTGAGCCCTAAGCAGTTATTGATTTGCTCTTTGTCTCTGTAACATTGCTTTTTCTAGGAAGTTAGAATTCTTGGCGTTCCCTATGCATATATAAACAAAACAGTGGATCCCTACAATTTATAAACATCTATCTCAAAGGAACAGTACATTGTTGTCTTCAATATTTAATTAAGGTAAAATAAGGAGATAGGTTTACTAAGGTGGAATTTTAGTTAAACATAAAAAGAACTTCTTAACCCCTAGGGAACTATGTCAGAACATTATATAAAATATTGCACTTTAAAATTTTTCATGAAAAAGTATCATATATTCTAAGAAAGGCTGGAAAATAATTATCTCTGAAATCAAAATTTCCTTTAACTTTTTATACCCATTGTAAGATATCCAAGATCATTGTACTCATTGAGGTTTTATAGCTGGAAACTTGCCCACTAAGAGAACAGCTACCATGCATGTTTGAATCTATAATGGCTAATACCCAGGATCTTAGTATGATGCATTCACAAATAATGAAGTAAATAAATGTAGTCAGTAATGTTTACCTTTGATTACCCTGAAATATCTCCCACACTGTTCTGACCTCAGTGCCTGAAAATAGTTCTTTTCTAATGAAAAAAATCTTTTAAGCTTCATGTAACTCAATGAAGGGGCTCAAAGTTATAACTCAAAGTTATACTTTCACATAAGTATGAATAGATAACCACAGACAATGTGAACGCTTCTTGGCATCTGATAATATGCTTTACAGAACACAGAGAAAGTAAAGAGAGAAAGAAGTGCCGAGTTCTTTAAAAAACTTAGTGTCATCTTTAAGACTATGATCTATTAATGATGTTTATAAAATATATTTATTTAAAATGAGGGCAAGGATAGGGCTGAAGTGTTTGGGGAGAGTTAATTGACTAATGATTTTTCCATTATTATAAATTGTATAGCACCTAATTTATTTTAGTAGATTACTATCCTCTCTCTCTTTAATTTTAATTTCTTAAGCAAAATGAGATCATTTCTAGAGAGATGAGAATTTCCAATCAGGATGCTGTGTAGCCAATAGGTGGGTAAATTTTTCATCAAGTAATGATAGTCAAGGAGTTCATAGAAGCACATTCAGCATATGTGAGATACTGGATGAAGACATTTAACTATGACTGAAGAGTCATCTTAAAGCCGACATATCCATGGTGAGCTAGTGCCAAGACAAATGCAAGCAGAACTGTAGCCTGGAAATACTTAAACATATTATTTGAATTCTCAGAAGTATCATTTTTACTTAAAGTAAACATTGGCATGCAAAGCCAATAGTCTGAGTAATCCGGTCTTAAAGTGTAACTTTATTTGTTATGGGGATTTGCTCAGGGAAGAGAAGGGGAAAAAATAAACCCAACCCTTCTTCTAGTGCAGAGAAAATAGCTGTTTCTGCAACACTGGAGACATTATTTGAGGCCATGTAAGTGACACTGCCTCAAGCTACTTTAACGATTCACAACTAAAATTTGATTTAATTGTTTTTAGTTTTATGTTCCATTGGCACAGGCACCCAGGATGATTATTGTCTCTTTATTAGCAAATGGATACTAAGCTCTCCCAGTGAGAATGTCGTGCTGCCACCAACTAGCTGTATCAGAGTCTCTCTGAACCCAAAACAAGGAGCTGTCAATTCTCCAATGGTGCTCTTCTCTTGAAGAAGGTAGAGTTGATGAGCACTCTATAATCCAGGTGTCATCAAGTTGGAATCCACAGTTTAAGGGACCTAGCATCCTCTGTAATTGTAAATGTGGATGTGTGTTTATCTTTACTGTTTTGGGGTGAAGTGTTCATAATGTAATATGATCCTCAGAGTGATACATATCCCAAGGTAGTTTCTATAGGAAGCACTTGGATTGTACACCCTGACCCTTGTTTTGACTGAAGTCCTCCCCTATGTCACGCCCCTCCATAGCCCCCGGAACAATGCAAAATCACTAATTCAACATTCGACTGCCCTTTAACATGTGTCTTCTACCACCAGGTTCCCCTCTACCCCCACGACACATAAGGGCTGTACCACTGAACTGAGAAGAGCGGGACACCAAGGTTTGCTTTCCCATTATAGGTGTGCCCTGAAAATACTGTTTATTTTTTTTATGAACTGTATTCCTTTAACAATTCCTGGAGCTTATTTTATTTTGAAATGTCAAAATTTGGAATAATCACTCTTAAATTGTGCCTTAATATCTTTCTAACCCTCTAACTACTTCCTGTCAGTCTCTTTTAATGGTTTCTCCTCATCTCTCTAACGTTTAAACTTCAAAGTTTATCAAAGTTCAGTCCTTAGGAATCTTCTCTTTGTTCATCTGTAGTTTGTTTCTACATATCTCCTCTAGACCCAAGGTTTTAAGCACCTTCTATGCAATAGTGAACCTTAAAATTAGAATTCCAGCCCGGACCTCTACCCTGAACTTCATAATTAAAAGCCTGTTGGTACCATCTCTTATGTGTCTAATAAGCACCACAGACTTAATCTTATTTATTCTCTATTCTATTGGTTGCTCTCTTCTTTAGTTGCTCCGGCCAACCGCTTTTGAGTCATTGTTAATGACTCTCTTTCTCTCATCCAGATTTAATCTATTAACAAATCCTGGTAGCTCTACCTGTCAAATACATCCCAGATTTGATCCCTCTTCAATACCTCCAGCACTAATAGCCTGATTCAACTTCTATCATGTTTTGCCTGGATTGTTGCAATAGTCTCCTAACTGGTTTCCCTGCTTCGGTCTTGTCCTTGTCAGTTTAGTTTTAGTAGAGCAGCCAAAGTGACCCAGTTGTAATGTAAGTCACACCACTTTTGTGTTTAAACCACCTCAGTGAACTTCCCCTCACTCTCAGTCTAAAAGCAAAGTCAACTGTAGGACTTACAATGACCCTCTTCTTACTTCTCTGACCTCACCTCCCACTACTCTCAATTTTACTCACCATTTCATCCATTTCTTACATTACCTAAATAGGGCAAGGAGTTTTTATGCTTTCTAAAATATGCTATTCTAAAAATAGAGTGTGCTGGTATCAATTGTTAAGGTTTAATGATAGAATATACTTCCACACATTTGAAAAAGCTTTGGTTCACACACTATCATAAAGCATCTCCATAAAATGTACTTCAGTGTTTTTTGGCCAACTGCAGAAGTAGATTAAAACTGGCAAGTACCTCCAAGATGGAAAGAATTCTGATGGTAGAAGCTCTAGCTGTGGCTCATTCTCATTATGCATGTTACAATCGAGGCTTAGTTCTTGTGGGTAACCCAGCTACTCACATCACGGACGCTCTTGCAGGCATGGAGCTCACAGATCACAGATGTAAGAGAGCAAGCCCTCCCACATTTCATACCACTAGAGCCCCATTAGTAAAGCGTGTCCTAGACAGCTTGGGCTCTACAACAAAAACACCATCATCTAAATGGCTTAGAAACAACAAAAAATTATTTCTCACAGTTCTAGAAGCTGAGAGCCCAAGATCAGAATGGCAGAATTGAGTTCTGCCAAGGCCTACAACTTCTCACTGTATCACTGTATCATCATATCATGATAGGGAGCAGAGAAAGGAAGACAGTTCTTTGTGACATTTCTAAGGACACTAATCCCCTTCCTGAAAGCTGCACCCTCATGACCTCATCTAATACTAATTTTATCCTAAAGGTCCCATGTTCTAATATTATCACATGGTTGGAAGAAGGGTTTTAACCTGTGAATTTGGAAGAAAAATGTTCTCTCAGAACATAGCATTGTATTAGAGTAACTTCTTATTATATTATGCAATAGCAGTCTTATCTAACAGATTTGTTTGGTCACTACTTAGCATTGAAATAAATATGAAGCATTTTTAGTGTTGACTTTAGATAAGAGGCACAATGACACATTAGACAGAGTGAGAAACTCTAAGCTGATCCCAGCTGCAACATACTGTGTGGTCTCAATAGGTTACCTTCCTCTTAATTTCCTCACTTATTCATTGTTATAAAAATTAAAATGGAAATTGTAAATAATAATACTTCTTACACTATAAGTCATTGTATAAATATTAAGCATGATTTAATCAATTTTATTTCATGGTTTTTTTAGTTTCTTTTTATTACAGTTTACATTCAATATTATTTTGTACTAGTTTCAGGTGTACAGCAGAGTGGTTAGACAACTGTATACCTCACAAGACATTCCTGCTGATATTTCCAGCACTACATACAGTCCTTACAATATTATTGTACTTTTAAAAGCCAAATATTTTTTTTATTTTAATTAAATTTTTATTGTATTTTTCTTTTATTATTTATACCTTATACCCCCTACAATCACCACACTGTTGTCCATGTCCATGAGTCCTTTTTTGTTGTTGTTCACCCTCCACCCAGTAACCTCCCCCTCCCAATAGCTGTCATCTGCTCTCCATCTATGAGTCTCTATTTTGCTTATTAGTTCAGTTTGTTCATTAGATTCCACATATGACTGAAATCATATGGCATTTGTCTTTCTCTGACTGGCTTATTTCACTTAGCATAATGTTCTCAGATCCATCTATCGATAGCAAAAGGTAAAATTTCTTCTTTTTATGGCTAAGTAGTATTCCATTGTGTAAATTACCCATCGGTTTTTTTTTAAGATTTTATTTATTTATCTTTAGAGGGGAAGGGAAGGAGAGAAGGAGAGAAGTATCAATGTATGATTGCCTCTCGTGAGTCCCCCGCTGGAAACTGGCCTGCAACCCAGGCATGTGCCCTGACTGGGAATCGAACTGCGATCGTGTGGTCCGCAGGCCCGTGCTCAATCCACTGAGCTATGCCAGCCAGGGTACCCCATAGTTGTTTTATCTGTTCATCTACTGATGGACAATTAGGTGGCTTTCATATAGCCAAATATTTTTTAAAAGCTGGTTACATATCAAATTGAGTTCTTAAATATTAATTATAAGATACTAGACATGTTTTGAATGCTTTCATTTTATACACTTGCTCGTGTCATCCGTGAGAGGACCCTGTATTCCAACCCCTGAACCACTGGCCTAGAAACAATTTTCCAACAGGAAATGAGTAAGTGTAACTTAGGTTCTTCTTGGTGAATCAAAGCTAACTGCTGGTAATCGATACTTTCTTTTAATCCACTCATGAGTTATTTATTCAATAATTTATTAGACATTATTTGCTAGAAATAACATTAAGTTTACCAATTTACATTTGTTTCTTATAAAACTTTGCATTAGCCACTTCATCGATTTTTGGTACTTTTTACATTGCCCAATATTTCTTTTTTTTTTTTACTTAATTCTTGTTCAAGTACATTTTTCTGTCATATATTCCCTGCCCTGCCCACCCCCCCAGTGTTCCCCAATATTTCTGAAAGATCATTAAGGATTATTCTGTAAATACACTTGCAAGTTTTTTAAATACATTAATTTTATTAAAAGGAAGACACTTTTATTATTTAAGCTTTTAATTTAGTATTAGTACAGGGTAGGCTAACACCTAATACAAATACCACCTTCCTCCCCAAATCAATGGTTCAACATCATCTACATTTATTTCTTACTCATGCAAATTCCAATGTGAAGGACAGCTATTTGTCAATTCTACTGGAAACTTTTCACAAAAGGTGAATTGAAGATGCAGATCCTTCCATCCAATGGCTTTTTTTTCCCTTGAGACTTCAAAGATTCTGTTGGATTCCTTGCCTCTGGCTCATGGCCAAAAAAAAAAATAAAGAGAAAGCCAATTGAGGATCTCTCATCTCATGCAGGAGATTTTTAGAGCCTAGAATTTACCAGTTTGAATTGCCTAGAATTAGACCCAGGGCTGGGAAGTGTAGAGGGTTGGCCTCTGGGAGGACCACAGCCCCTCTGTAGAGAGGGACTGGAGACCCCCAGAGAAGGAACACAAATGAAATGGTCATACACACTTAGCACTGTCTCAGTCATAAACGTGTTCCTTGCCAAAGTTGTTTTACTGCTTCAGATTAAATACCAGTCTTCTGATGAATAAAAGAGTAAAAATGAAAATTGGGTGATCATACATTCACAAACCTGATATGACTCTTTCTTCAACCTAAATGTTTTGAAATAAGTCCTTTGGGTTGACATTTTCACATGTTGGAGTTTCAGTTTATTCTGGGCATTGCCCTTTCTGATTCATTTCTGGTGGGGTTTTGCCTCCTTGTGTCAAAGGTCGTATGTCTCTGTTCCATCTTCTGTACATGTCCTCTGAAAAACTGGGTTCTCTGTGCAGCCACAAGGCTCTTGTACACGTGTTTTAGTTTTTATTCTTTACTCCAGTTACCAGAGGTATTCTCAAGATCATGTTCACTTCCACATTTCAAAGTACTGTTTCCTTATGTTCAGAATCTAGTCTGCAGTAGCAGATACTTTGTTTTTCCTTATCCTGTGCCTGTCCTTTTTGGTCCTGGCAGACTGCACTGACCCTAGGCTATACATCATATGACCACTAGCTATAAACATATAATACACACATACCATTTTTCACACCATCTCTACGCCCCGCCTTGGTCTCTATGATTCCTCATTTCTGGAAAGCTCTATAGAAGGCTTTCTTCATCTTCCATGGGGATAAAAGTCTGTCCATTGAAAACTCATAAGCCCTTCCATAAGCAGGCTTACATTTTAGTCCCTGAGGTTTCCTTCCTCCTTACTGGGACTTCAAAGTTAGAGGCAGCCTCCAGGCAGTGTAATTACATGGCATGTATTTCATTCAGGTGGAAAAGTTGTACGTACTGAAGCATCATCACCCTCAAAGTATACACAGTCACCCTCAATGTATATTTCTAAATTACTCAGGGGCCCTTTTCTTAGGAGAAAGTTACATAAAGAGACTTTTTAGGGTAATTTTAAACAGCAAAATAACATTGGTTAAATGTGTGGAATGCCCTAAAAAAAAGGTGATACAGTTGAGAGNTAGAGGCAGCCTCCAGGCAGTGTAATTACATGGCATGTATTTCATTCAGGTGGAAAAGTTGTACGTACTGAAGCATCATCACCCTCAAAGTATACACAGTCACCCTCAATGTATATTTCTAAATTACTCAGGGGCCCTTTTCTTAGAAGAAAGTTACATAAAGAGACTTTTTAGGGTAATTTTAAACAGCAAAATAACATTGGTTAAATGTGTGGAATGCCCTAAAAAAAGGTGATACAGTTGAGAGTACTAGGGTTTTAAGGGCTGGTTTTAAATTGAGCTGTTACTCAGAAGTAGAGCACAGTACTGAAATTTCTGGGTTCCTTTGTTTTCCCAGGTGTTGGCAATCCCTCCAGGCTTAACTGGCTCGGTGTTTACTTCATCCTTCGGATCATTAATAATGACAGTAAATAAAACCCAGCCTAGGAAGCTAGTTCTTTTAATCTGACAGGTACTCAAGAAATGGTCACGCCTCGAAATGAAGAAATACCTGCAGCCAGAACTCCTTCAATTTCCCGTTTAATAACTGAGTGATTTAGCAATAAAACTTATTTTTACCTAAATGCTTTGAAAGAGCCTTGGCAAAGAAGCCCGCAGTCCCCACCCGCAGCAGCCGCAAGCGCTGCCCGCCAGGGCGCCCACCCTCGCTCCCCTGGCATGCCACAGTGGCACTGCCTCCAAAAGGATGTCACTGGCATGGTGCTTCTGCGTGTCGTCTAGTGTTTGGATGTGCACTCATTTTGCTTTTATTGTGTGTAAACATCTGTTTAACAGATACCTTTATTTTAGGGACAATAGAAGAATTGGGAGATTAGGAAGAATATCACTCATAATTTCACCATGCAGAAAAAACTAAAGCGCTCGATTGGTGTGTGTTGTAACAAAAATTTTCTGTAAATATTATTCCATATGCATCCCAACCCCTGGCCCCCTCCCCGTGTCATGAAGAACTTTTACATTTCTTTTCACCTTGTTTTATTGTTTCCCTTGTGGTCTTTCTAAATGTATAGAGACATTTACATAATACATTAATTTGCTTTTATTTGTATTTAGACTTCATAAAGATGGTGCTATGGACTAAATTGTCCTCCCAAATTCATATGTTAAAGCCCTATACCCTGATGTAACTGTTTCTGGAGATAGAGTCTTTAGGAAGTAATTAAGATTAAATGAGGTCATAAAGTTAGAGCCTTAATCCAACAGGACTGTGACCTGATAAGAAAAAAGAAATCTCTCTTTTTCTGTCTGCCGTGTGAGGAGGACACAGCTAGAAGACAGGAGATTTCTCACCAGGAACCAGTTCAGCTGGCACCTTAATCTTGGACTTCTTAGCCTCCAGAATTGGGAGAAAATATATTTCACTGGGTTGTCTCTTACATAGTGATTTATAATGCCTCTTTATATATTAAGTGTATGCTCACTTATCAGACATATATTTCCCTTTATTAAGTTAATTGGGCTGACATTGTTGGTTACTAAGATTATATTTGATTATGTAAAAATTAAGAATGTTTGTTTGTATTGCAGAAGATACCATAACAAAGTTGGTAGAAATATAGTTATGGCAATAAGATTTATGGACAAAGGTTATGAAGAGTTACAACATACATTATAAAGAGCACATAAAAATTGACCTAAAAAGAATTCAGTAAAGATCTGAACATAAGTTTATGAAAGCAAATCTATATGTAAAATACTAGGAAAAGAAGCTCAAGCTCACAATTAATCAGATAAATTGAAATTAATGTAACTAATATTATATAGCAAATATTTATAAAAATAGATAACACTGAATAGCATATAAATAAAAATAGCACACTCATACACAATAGTGTAACTGCTAGCAAATGTGTTATTTAGAAGAAAATCTAGCAAGAACTATTAAATTTTTTTAATTAACATATATACTTGCTGAGGTTCAATTGTGCTTCCCAAAAGAAGCACATCCTAACATCCTATTGACATCCTAACTCCCAGTACCTGTGAATTGGATCTTATTGGGAAATATAATTAAGATGCAAATTAGATGACAACATGCTGGAGTAGGATGGATCTTTTTGATTCAATATGACTGGTGTCTCATAAGAAAGGAGAAGAGACACAGAGGCAGATAGACATACAGAGGAGAATATCATGTAAGGGTAGAGGCAGAGACTGAAGAACTGCAACTGAAGTTCGAGGAACACCAAAGTCTGACAGGCATCATCAAAAAGGAGGAAGAGGCAGAAAAGGATTCTACCCAGAGTCTCAGAAGAAACATGGCCATGATGACTCCTTGATTTCAGACTTTAACCTCCAGAGCTGTGAGAGACAAGTTTCTTGTCTCTGGTGCTTTGTTACAGCTGCCCTAGGAAATCAGTACAATACTTAACCTAGAAATCTCCCTTATGAAATCTCTCCCATAAAAAAATTACAAGCATTTAATTATGTATGTACGAGGTATGAATGAAGGTACATGTTTATTGTACCTTTATAGTAATGGCAAACAAACAAAATAGGAAGTAACCCATCAAGAGGAATAAACTATAATAAATATACATTGAAATATACAATATAAATATACATTGAAATGCTGTCATTCAAAGTAAAATAAATAACAACTATATAAGTTGAGTTAGAAGGACTTGTACAATATTTTAATGAGGAAAACTGAGATTCAGGAAATTATGCTTGTTCTAACACTGTTTTTGTAAAATGAAGAGAAAGCCCTGCACATGTACATGAGTATGTGCATGTGTGTATATGTGTATGCATATGTATGTGCCTGTATATGTGTATCTGCATTCCCAGAGCTGCTGTCTGATGAGTGCTAGGATTTCCCAGTCCCTCTATGCAAATGGGAAGCTTCTCCAACATCCCAACCCAGGAAAGTGCCCCCCATGTCATGGTGATCCCCCTTGTCAAGATCAGTAAAAGGCCCTGTGTTACCAGGATTTTGTTTGGGTCTGACTTTGTTAAACTTCCAGGTGGACAAATGCATCTGAACAATGCCATCTGTGTCTGAAAAATGAGATTTGAGTAGAAGTATCCCTCTCTTTTCTGGGCCCAAACCAAGGGCAACCTTCATTCTTCCATAATAAAATAGCAGGGTCTACAAAGATATCTCTATTTATTTCCCCTGACAATAACCACTCTCTGAAGGTGCTAAATTTCTGCTGTACTTAATAAATACTCAATAAATCTTTATTGAAGTAAGTAATATGACTTAATCTGTACAGCATATAGCAGACATTCCTTAAAAATCTCTGATGTGGATAAATTCATTCTACCTGTACAAAATAATACTCAATAAATATTTATTGAAGTAAATAAAGAAGGAAGCAATCTCATTTTATACATATTCTAAGAGATATTGCTTAAACATCTGTGATATGCGAATATCTCACATAGTTTCAACACTGATAACAATTTTTACCTGTTTTTTCATTTGTCATTTCTTTCTATTTTTGTTGAAGGAGAAAGTGAATGCTTGCTCTATCACCATCTTCCATCAAAATCTTATATCTTTGCTATATTGCAAAGTTTATGAATGATATATACTTAATCTTGAAATGTAACATGTCTTCCTTACACCCTTTCTTGTTGAACTTCAGTGTGTTTCCTATAATAACATAAGTAGCATTTCTCAATCCCGAACACTTACTGAATCCTAAAGTTATAGAACTATTTCTGAAAGTTTTAAGATCTATTATCATACTGGAAATTATTTCCCAATGCCCTCTAGAACACAACTCCACGAAGGGCTACTTTGGGCTCATCAACAGCTATGTTCCCCCTCCCACCCTGAGAAAGCCACACCCCTCAGGGTAGAGCCTCTTTGATGGCCAGTGTTTTATCAAATTGAGGAGCAGATGAAAAAGTGTTGCTACTGATCCGACAATTTAAGCTAAAAAGAATCTTAACCAACATATTTTGAAGAAAGTTTGATTCTATTTAATAGGAGAAATAATTGAAATTAGCATTGTCTACTATTCCAATAGCAGGTACAGTGACAAGTACAGTAATAAGTCAGTTGCCTAATTTACTCAACAAAACTAAACAGAGTGTAAATAGATCATAAAGTGTCCAGTGAATCTCTGAGTTGTTCAAACTAGTGCAAGTGATTTGGTCCCCTTAAGGTAGTTTTTGTCAAAATTCCCAGTAATTAAAATTTTCTATGGTTGTTCAAGGATCGTTAAAAAGCTGTTTCTTCATCAATTAGAATCTTGCTGCCAATTTGTTATACATTGTTCCCAGAAAGTGAGATGAGATTACAGGGACTTACGTGTTAGTTGAGAGATGTATTTTACATCCACTTCTCATGGTACCTTTCTAATAATTCAAGTATAATGGCATGATCTTGATTAGTTAATCTTTCTACATCAGCATTTTCAAATAGTACTTCATAAAATTTTCACTGCAATTAAAAATGCAATTAAAATGGATTATCTAAATCAAAGTCAATCTTTAATTACTGCATGCTATCTAGATCTTTATTTCACGATAGAACAGATAAAATTCTAACAATTCTATACCAATGCCTTCATTATTAATAACATAATAATACCAGTCTTTTGAGGGTCATCTCATTGCCTATCTGTCCCTTTTTTTTCAGATTGTCATCAAGAAGTTTGCTTCCTTTAACAACCATGCCTGCTTAAGCCTGAGCAGGTTATTAAATGCCCTCCTAAGAAAAATTAAATGATACAAAGTTCATCTGATTAATCCTGGTCCTTTCATTTAAAAAGAATGAGTGCCTACATACTGAACTTGTCCTGGCCCTCTTTCACTTTTTTCCTGCATTGTTATCTATCACAACAGCAATAAAGAAAAGAAAGAAAATGCTTGTCAAATTTACTCACTATCACATCAAATCTTTACTTTCAATGTTTGCAGTATTTTCTAAACTGTGTTGATTTGCAAGAAGCATTTCACATTTTGCCATTTAATTTTTAAGTGGTGTTAATATTGGTTAGTGAAGTAAAAATTTACGAACTTGAAAAATCAAAGGGCCCTCATTTCAACAGTCAACACTGTGTATCTGTTATATAACAGAGGGAGAGTTCCCTGAACTGCATGTGCCTTTATCTGCTTGTCTGTAATATGAGAATAGCAAAAGTACATCCCTTGAGGCATTTTTGTGAATCTAAAGCATTTTTTAAATTTTATTTTAATTGTTGTTCACGTACAGTTTTGTCTTTTACTCCGATCCCAGTCCACCCCCACCCCTCCCCACCTCCCTCTCATTTCCACCACCCCTTAGTTTTTGTCCATGTGTCCTTTATACTTGTTCCTGCAAACCCTTTCCCTTTTCCCCTGAAATTCTCTCCCCTCTCCCCTCTGGTCATTGTCAGCCTGTTCTCTATTTCAGTGTCTTTGGTTATATTTTGCTTGTTTGTTTGTTTTGTGGTTTAGGTTCCTGTTAAAGATGAGATCATATGGTATTTGTCTTTCACCACCTGGCTTATTTCATTCAGCATAATGCTTTCCAGTTCCATCCATGCTGTTGCAAAGGGTAGGAGCTCCTTCTTTCTTTCTGCAGCATAAAATTCCATTGTGTATATGTACCATAGTTTTTTTATCCATTCATTTACTGATGTGTATCTAGGTTGCTTCCAACTCTTGGCTATTGTAAATTGTGCTGCTATGAATATTGGGGTGCATAGGTTCTTTTGGGTTGGTGTTTCTTGAACAGACACTTTTATAAGGAGGATATACAGAGAGTCCAGAGACACATGAAAAGATGCTCAGTATCATTAGCTATCAGAGAGATGCAAATTAAAACCACAGTGAGATACCATTTCACACCAGTCAGAATGGCCATCATAACCAAATCAACAAACAAGGTCTGGTGAGGTTGTGGAGAAAAGGGGACCCTAGTGCACTATTGGTGGGATTGCAGACTGGTACAACCACTATGGAAAACAGTATGGAATTTTCTAAGAAAACTAGAAATTGATCTGCCTTGATCTGCCTTTGACCCAGCAATTCCACTGCTAGGATTATATCCTAAAACTAAAACTCTTGCATAGTAGATACTCAGTAAAAAGTTGCTATTTTTACTATATCGTAAATATTTTTCATGTTACCACATAACCTTTCTGATTGTCAAGAGAGTATCTTAACCTCGGAGTCTACAGATGTTTTACAGTGAAAAATCTTGATGGGACTCTGAGGTTGAATATGTTGGTGTTTTTCTAATCTCTCAGTATTTTCATATAAAAGTGTTCACCTGCTATTTGAAAGCATTTAACCAATATCCGATATTAAATACCCGATGTAACCGGGAAATGTCTGTATGAAATGCCTAGCAGGATATGGTATCACCATATCCATCATTTTATAAAGTCAGTTAAACCAAAATAGTCTTTATATTTTGTCATCTTAAACTCCAGCAAAACATTGATACAGACTAAGTAATTAAGGGATCAAAATAAATAATGAACAAATTAGTTAAATATTATCATTGCATTTAATAAAAGGCCAAATGCTTTTAAAGAGCAGAGGAATCATTTCTAAACCTGCATACCTGTGCAAACTCTAGTCTTCCATGATACGGAGTAAGATTAATTAGCAATATAGAAACATCTTGTGACATTGAAGGCAGAAAAAGGTAGTAACCTGTGGGTGGCATAATCTGAATACAAAATCAATGACAAATTAGAAAACACCATCAAGAATTTTATTGAGGGAATTGCTCCAGTTCTGTGTGGTGTTATGACCGAGAGAGCAAACAAAGCCGAACATAGTGATGTGGCAGCAACCAAGCTAAAGATGGAGAAGGAAGTGTTAACAGTGAATTTCAAAATAATAATTAGGCCCCAGCCAGGTAGTTGAGTTGGTTAGAACATCATCCTGAAAAGCCAAGATTGCAGGTTCAATCCCAGGTCAGGTCCCACACGAGAGGGAGACCCCCCCAAAATTGGAATTTATTTATAAAAAAATTGTGTATTTATTCTCACATGTTTAAACTTCAGTCACTTTCAAAGTACTTTCCATTTGATACTATGCATCTATCAAGACATTTTTTTCACTATTCAAAACAGTTTTTAAGCCCTAGCTGGTGTAGCTCAGCAGATTGAGCAGAGGACTACAAACCCAAGGGTCGCCAGTTCAATTTTCAGTCAAAGCACATGCCTGCCCTGCAGGCAAGGTCCACTGTAGGGGGCATGCAACCAGCAACCACGCAGTGATGCTTCTCTCCCTTTCTCCTTCCCTCCCCCTCTTTCTAAAAATAAATAAATAAAATCTTTATTTATTGAAATCATTTTTGAACTTGTCAATTATATTGCCTCTTGGTGCTTCTGCTGTTTTTTTTCTTTCACTTCTCCACATTGGCAAAATATTTCATTTTGAAGACTTTTTTCATCTGGCAGGTGGCAGGGAGTCTCTTGGGGTGAGTTCAGGTGAATCAGGAGGGTTGGGCGCAGTGATCATGCTGTTTTTGGTCAAAAACTTCTGAACACAGCACAGTGTTGGGAGGTGTGCTTGTAAATCCCCCAACATGAAATGGGCAAACATGTTGAAAGAGCCTTCAAAAAAAGGCTCACTGAGGCCAACAATGCCATCTGGTACACTGATACAGATGGATTCCTAGAACACTCACTAGTGGGTGAAGCCTATACTACAAGGGGCCCACCCTCCAGAAGATAATTCAGGTTTTGGGCCCACCCCACCTTCTACAAGAATCAACCAATTAATACATAGTCTCTCTCTCTCTCTCTTTCCCCCCAAACTTCTCCCTCTCCTTTCCTGGCTCTTTCTAAAATAATTTTTTTTATTTTAAATTTTAACATGCTTAGGATTTATCAATGCTTAAATTATCTCATCTACATGGATAATCAATTAGGATGTCCATGAATTTAGGATTAGTTTTCTCCATGTTGAATAGTTAACATTTATTCTTCACATGGCAATTCTCTGTAGACAGTTTCAACTTGAATTAAAGAAATTATTATCATCATTGTTGTTCCTTTTACTATAGAAGGAAAATAGATCCTCCAAGATTACTGCCTTTTCTGTCACAATGGAGCTTAAAAACAAAAAAATCAACTAACAGTTCTTTCAAAATACCTTACAGATTGACATTTTTGTTCTCATGCTTTCCTTGGAGATTAAATATTATCAAAATCCAATAGCCGATATATTTTATAATGTCACCAAATGCTGACTAAATACCAACTTCAGTGTTGGGTCTTTCGAATTCACAGAGGAGAAAGCCAGAGGCGGTGCTCCTTTGCTAGAAAGAGCAGCACATAATCAATGAGACAACGCCAACTACACAGCCCCTGGGTACAAGAGTAACATGTGGTGTCTAAAAGTAAAAAGGACTACATTTAAAATAGCAGCACTCATGAAGAAAAATCCTGCAAAATAACTCCTTTTAGTTTGAATCAATTTGAAGTATATATGCTTCAAAAATGAGAAAAATGCATGAAGAATAATTAATTCTTACATATATTTTATCTCTAATTAAGAGAGAATTAAAATAATGTATGGCTCATGCGACAGAAGTAACAACCTTGATTTTTAAAATGAAAACAAAAATGTTTACTTTTTGGAATGACCCAAATACTGTTCATTCTTTTTCTTCTAGTTCACTTTAATAGTCTGATCTGGTTTCACTCTGTAGTCTACCATA
Source organism: Sturnira hondurensis (assembly GCF_014824575.4). Classification (NCBI taxonomy): domain Eukaryota; kingdom Metazoa; phylum Chordata; class Mammalia; order Chiroptera; family Phyllostomidae; genus Sturnira; species Sturnira hondurensis. The sequence goes on from NW_028088915.1 coordinate 3,798,725, forward strand.
TCTGAGGTCAGTCAGTGTTTCTGGAAGAAATCTTTTATATAATTTTTTCTTTCTAGATAGAAATATTTTTTCATTAACAAGGTTTTACTTGAAAAGATGACATTATCAAACATCCTCCCCAAACTTTTCATTTTATTATACTTTATTGATATTAACTGATATAGAACACACACACACACAAAAGTAAGCCACAAAATGTACTCTTAATCTATGTAAAGCTTTCCACTTGGAATGCTTAATCTGCAAACATGATGATTTATGTACACAAATGAAATGAGAAAAGTCCTAAAGATGACAAAGTCTTTTACAACCAGTGCCCTCTACCTACATCTGCTTAATGGGCGCTTTCTAATTTCCCAAATTAGTTCAATTCAGTGTTGCCCTTGTCTCTTTTGATGACAGCATTTAGGTCTTTTCATAAAGAGAAAAGGGCCTTTTGTTCCTTGTTTCAGGAGAGTCAAAATTTTATGTAATAAGGTTTAAATGTTCATTAAATATTGGGTGGCCTCTGCTTTTTGTGCATGTCACTTCTCACTTAACTTCAATACGTATTTGTTCGTTCAAGATTATAGTCAGCTACTTTCAAAATTCCGTAACAACCTAACAGAACCAAGACTTACCACGGACATGATGAACATGTGGTCAATCCTTTTCCCCTAATTAAGCTAAAAAAATCAGAGATTTTCTAAAGAAATTATTAATGAGAACATAATTTTAATGATGAAATATATAATCAAATATGTTTAAATAGTAAATGCTCTCTCTTAAGATAAGCATAGTTTGTTTTGGTCTGGGCATTACAAACTTACAAAATACTCTCCACCACTGTGTCTGCCATTGTTAAAGCTTCAATTCTGACTGGTGCTGGTCACAGATATTAAATTTCTAAGCCAATATTTTTAGATGATGATGATCCCAGAGATTCTTTCTAATTGTCTTTCAGCTTTTATTGCACCTATTCTCACTATAGCTTTATTTTCTGACATCTACCCTACAATTTCTGAGACCATTTTTAGCATCATTAAGGACATTACACGGCTCTGGCTGGGAGGCTCAGAGGGTTGGAGAGTCACCCCGAACACCAAAGGTTGTAGGTCCAATCCTTGGTCAAGGCACATACCTAGGTTGCAGATTTGATACCCCAGAAGGAGCATGTACTTTAGACAACTGATAGATGTTTCTTGCTCACATTGATCTCTCTCTCTCTCTCTCTGAAGTCAATTATATCTTTGGGTGAGAAATAAAAAATAATGGTAAAAAAACAAACATTATACCCCAGTAAAAAAGAGTCATCTTATTATCTGTCCCTTAAGTTACCACACCGTGATTTCAGAAATCTGTCCAGACTTTGTTATCTTTCCCATTATCACACTACTCTTCTCTTTAGTACCAGGCTCCATGAAGGCGGAATTTCACATCTGATGAATTTCTTCCTTACCTGTTCATTTGCCACAGCATATTGACTTATTGGAGAAAAAATTAAGCCTAATTCCACTTCTCAGTAAAGTACAACTTAATTAATTATGCTAAAATCGCACTAGAAACTGATCTCAATATTTGCCTAGATATTTTGCAGTTCTGCTCCTTGCAGAACACTTCTGCCATGGCCTTCCCCATAAATAGGGTGCCAACAAAATTTATTCTCCAAATGGGAACACCTCTGAGAATGAAAGAAGGTGCTAGTGATTCTTATGTCCGGACAACAGCCATAAACCAGGACTATCCCAGCCGCATGAGGATATTTCTTCGCCCTACTTTAAATGCATGGGTACGAAGGGCTATGAACACTCAGTACAAATTTGTGTTTTAAATAAAGGGACATGGCAAGTTCCTATTGAGATTTAAATAGGAATTGATTATGTGTACCTTATTCCTCCATTTCTCCTAACCTGGCTTCCTGTTGTAGATCTGTGCTCATGTTTCATTGTTTTCACACCCATGTAGCTGAAAAATGTGACCATCACTGATCTTAGAACATATCATGGAATAATAGAATGGACACATGTTTTCAAAATTTGAAATGGGGTCTGGGAAACAGAACTATTGGTGAGTGTTTGAGAGGACATGGCACTATTATTACAGCCTGTAAGTTTATTTATGCCTGTTGCAGGTGACAAAGACTGGCTTTACCTGAATTTGTAGTATATCGTCTCTTCAGAATTCATGGAGAGGTGTCTGGGAACTAAGCTTGCTATAAGCTAAGAGCATTGCCAACATTTTCAGTTTCATTACTATAATGCACCTGGAGGAAATAAGACAATTTACTCTCTGATGCTATATTTTACTGGTAAAAATAAAGTCTCATTTGCTTCCCAAACAACCCTCCATACATCACATAGCTCATCACTACATCAGCAGTTATTCTATTGTAAATGTGGTATGCCTGCAGCTACACGATGCCTATTGCATCCAGATGGAATCTAGGAAGAAAAACTTTAATTCTCTTGTAGGTGTCTTTCTGATAACAAAACCTTTGTTTCAAATTTTCTGTATCTCCATGAAAGATTTTTTGCTACAATTGTGAAATATGAAGTCCGATACATCAAATCAGATGAATCTTTGGCAGAGATAGAAACCCAAAGTTACATGCCCTTAAATAAATAAACTCAAGAGAGGGAGAATATGTGAATGATCAAATTGTTATACCAAGCATAAATTCACCCCAAATCGTGTGTTCAATTCACAAAATCTGAATGAAGCACAGTAATGAGCCAATTTATGTTGTTCTTGTTAAGAATGACATCTGTCCGTCATCACTACCATTTTTTCACTCTTATAGATTGGGAGCGAGTGTGAAGTTGCCTTTATGCAGTTATTATTCTGAATTCAGTTTTCAGGATTATGTTAATCATTAGAAAATCATAGCATTTATAATATAATAATTACATAATTTTCAACTGAACTGGTTGGCACTATTTAGATTAAGGCCAATTGCAATTTTGGGATTAGTAGAACATATCCAACAGAGTGCTAAATATAAGCCCCATCTTTAAAATAATGCAAACACTCTATTTTCTGTCTACATGAGCTTTGGTGCAGTTTTATTTTTTAAGATTGTATTTATTTTTAGACGGAGAGGAAGGGAGGGAGAAAGGAAGGGAGAGAAACATCAATGTGTGGCTGTCTCTCACGCACCCCCTACAGGGGACCTGGCCCACAACCCAGGCACGTGTCCTGACTGGGAATTGAACTGGCGACCCTTTGGTTCATAGGCCTCTGATGAACTAATGTGTGCATGGTACATAGATTATAAATGGATTAATTTTATAGTCTATAGGTTTTACCTCAATAAAAGTGTAAAACGAAATACACTGTTTAATAAACCGCAAACATGAGTAAACTTTGTGAGATATGTGACGATGGGAGGCAGTATTCGGAATGTTACTCGGTGTTATCAATGGTTACCACACTTGGCCATGGATAACGCACACCCGTGTTTTTGTTCCTGTTACGCACAGGATTAGCANCCCCCTACAGGGGACCTGGCCCACAACCCAGGCACGTGTCCTGACTGGGAATTGAACTGGCGACCCTTTGGTTCATAGGCCTCTGATGAACTAATGTGTGCATGGTACATAGATTATAAATGGATTAATTTTATAGTCTATAGGTTTTACCTCAATAAAAGTGTAAAACGAAATATACTGTTTAATAAACCGCAAACATGAGTAAACTTTGTGAGATATGTGACGATGGGAGGCAGTATTCGGAATGGTACTCAGTGTTATCAATGATTACCATACTTGGCCATGGATAATGCACACCCGTGTTTTTGTTCCTGTTACACACAGGATTAGCATACCTGTCATTGTACCCATGGTATGGGATCATTATTGCTGTGTTTAAGGTGCACCCTTATTTTTCTCTCAAAAGTTTGGGAAAAAAGTGCACATTATACACAGCAAAAATATAGTAGTTACAACTGGTGTGAAAGTTCAGTTCTATTTCCACTCTAAATATGGGAACTGTGATCACAGATAATTTTCAAACTTGTCTTTGGTGCTAGCTTTCCTGTAATATACAATTTACCATCAGGTTCTGTAGAAATAACCAAAGTGTTTATTACTACGGATTCCACCCATTTTGAACAAGCTCTCATTGGGCGTTCATCTGCCCAAGGGAGGCTGATCACTTACTATGTCCCGGTAGTTGGTGTCAGGGCTTTCCTCACATGGCAATCGATCAGTGGATTAATTTGAAAGAACTGATCCTTCGATTTCCTACACTAGAGCATAGGAAAATCTGTGTTTTAAAAAACATACAAATAGAATGTGATAAGGGGTCAGAGATACTGTAGCTTTCCCAATTTTAAAGCAGTAGGCAAATGGAAAACCTTAGTAGTCTGAAACTTTCATTTAGTTCTTATATATTTTCCAAGAGAAACAACATAATGAAAAATAAATTAATAAATTAAACATATATGTGTGTGTATATATATATATACATATATAAGCACACACATAATTGGCATATACATGCAGGTAGATGCTCATACTCACATACCTATACCTATACATATACCTGCATAGATTTCTTCTGTTTTCAAGTCTGGCTGCTACAGGGTGAAATGAGCCTCCTAAAATTCCAGTGTTGAAGCCTGAACACTCAGTATCATAAATATGACCATATTTAGAGATAGGGTCTATACAGAGATAATCAAGTTAAAATGGAGCCTAAGCCAACATGACTGGTGTCCTTATGAAAAGGGGGAAATTCAGACACAGAGACCCACATGCAAAGATGATGTTGAGAGACAGGGAGAAGAGCGCCATGTACTACAAACAGAGTCCTTCAGCAGATTTTTCTTTTGGAGCCTTGAGAAGAAACCAACCCAGCTGACAGCTTGGTTTGGGGCTTCCTCCCTCCAGAACTGTGAGACATAAATTTATGTTGTTTAAGCCACTCAGTCTGTGATGATTTTGTTACAGCAGCCTGAGCCCACGAATGCACTGGCCTAGTTAGGGTTTTTGAAATATAAAGTAAACATTTTATATGTGCAAATAATCTACATTTTTATTAAATTTACATGTGTCTGCTACTGAAATGCAAAATATAGTTTTAATACATGGTGTATAAAAAAGGAGAAATAAAGATGTAGTCAATATGTAACAAAAAGAATGACAAATGTTAATCTTGTCATCTCATTAAAATTCTATCTGACTTTATAGATCACATGGGCACTGGAAGTTATTTAAGACAGATTTAGGTGAAAGTAAGCAAGTCATTAATGTACATGTACAATACTTTAAATTCAAAATAGAGAAATAGTCTCTCTATATCTGACATTCTAGTTTTCCCAGAATATATCTCTGCAAATTTTTGTAAGCCCATATAGAATATAAGCATTCACCTGGGCAGGTGCAGATAATAGCAGGTATTAAACGCAATGTAGTGAGTGACACAGGTGGAGACATTACTTAGAAACACTTTAAAGTGTCCTCCCCTTGTTAGAAAGATTTTTTGTTATTCTCTAATATTTTGGGGTAGATATTTCTACCTAACTACTGAGAATGAGTAAAAAGTACTTAGAAATTTATTTTAGCTGTAGCTTCTCCAGATTTTTTTTTCACTATTCCAAGTGGAAACTTTTGGTGAAGGAAGAAGTACCCATTTATTACAATGAACACTTCTCACTCCAAAAGCTATCCATTTTACCCTGTAAAGGAGAAGGAATGGAGAAATTGTTCATGTACTTGAACAACAATAAAAAAGATAAAAATAAAAAGAATTTGAATGCATAGTGGATCTTAAGCTCCTTAACAAAATTTAACACTCTAACACATTTAAGTTGCCTTGGACACAGACTATAAGTTAAACAGCTGTTCCAGAATATCTGGCATTCAACCAGATGCAAAAGCTCAACTTTACTACTTGTAAATATTTAAGATAAAGCTCCTAGATTTATATGCACATGTATGCATGTTGATTATCATTCCTTATTCATTCATTTCCTAGTGAGTTTACACATGAATCAGTGTTAACAATATAGATAAAATAAGTATACATTTATATGTTTGTATAATATGTAAATAAAGTATATACTTAACAAATACATAAATATATACTTATTTTATCTCTAATGTTATGCATATTAATTTATCTGTGCCTGTCTCTATCATCAATTTTATTTTATATATAATCTGAAGAAGTGTCATGCTAATTATTTTCCTACTACTCTCACTGACTTCCTCTCTGCTTGAACTTCTTATGTACTTTGTCACCACATCCACTAGAATTAACTTTCTCAGAAATTCACTTCTCTCCATGTTTTCCACCCATATCAGCCTCTACTCTAAACTAATTCAAGTTCAGCCTAACCTTCCCTTTGGATTTTCACATGTTTTCTCCTAAGTGTCCCAGTGATTTTCTTTCTTCCAGTTGTTCTCTAGATTAAAGGATCTTTTCCAAATCAAAATCTGATCATGGAACACCACTGCTTGAAAAACTCAAAGGTTTCCTGTTGCTTTTAGAAGAAATGTATTCATCCCAACACATCCTTTTGGGCCCAGCATGGCCTGGCTCCTCTGTCATCACCAGACTCATCTCTCACTACAGTCCCCTCATTCTCACCCCAACTGCCCTTGCCATGTTATGGGCATAGACTATAAGTTGAACAACTGTGTCTCTACACAATATGCCATGTTCCCCCTTCCTCTGTGTATGTGTTCTTCTCATGACAAGGATAAATTTTTGTTCTTCTTGTCTGGTAAACTCTCACTCATTAGTAAACCTATAAGTGGAACCTGATAAACAAAACAAACAAATGAGCTAAACAGAAACCAAAGACTCGGAAATAAAGACAAACTGACAGTGACCAGAGGGGAGGGGGAAAGTAGATAGTGGGAAAAAGGGGAAGGGGCAAGTCAAGGAACATGTACAAAAGACCCATGGACAAGGACAATGGGATGGGATTGTCTTTGGGAGTGGGGGCTGGACAAGGCAGGGGAGAGCAATGAGGGAAAAAATGGGAACCGTAACTGAACAATAAAAATATTTTAATTAAATATTTGTGTCAATTTTTATTTTTTCATTTTTATTATTTTTTATTTTTCGGAGGACTTTTCTGACCTTCATAACTAGAGCAATTCATTTATTTCAGGCTTTTATATTACCATGACTTTTTTCTTATACTACATAATAAAATAGATATTTTACATTTAGTTATGCAATTACTTTATGAATACCTGCACCACCAGAGTCCAAGCTTCCAAATTTCAGAGACTGTTTTCTGTTCAGAATTGATTTATCCACACCCACTGTAAAATGAACACTAGTATAGTGAGTAAATGAACACAACACTCTTGGAGATTTAAACTATTTTTTCTATATTTGAAGTGAACTATTAACATCATCTCCAAGAAATGTCTCTTGCTTTAACTTTTGAATTGCAAATGAAAGGAAAGTAAAAACCAGGGGAATACAAAGCTATAACAAAAATAGACCTTATGTTTACAAAAGTTGGTTACATATTTAAAAACAATAATTTATAGATCAAATATACTCTTACTTCAGTATTTTTTACAATGAGAAAAATTATGTTATGAGACCAATGTCTCATTGGTCTAGTGATGAAAATATACCATTTTATAAAACAAGCTAATTTCACCACCTCATCCCGTGAAATCATTGAATTATTGATAACTAATGTTGACTTGGAGAAAAAAATTAAAGTATTAAAACAAGCAAAAAGCTACTTTTAAAAAAGCTGAATACACCTCTAACAGAATTTTTTCCACTAGATCCAGAGCTTCTTGATGAACTATTTTCTATTCACCGTGTGTTATTAACATCAGATCAAAAACTCTCCATCAGGGAAAGTTGGCTTTGTAAGATATTATATAGGCCTAAAATGTGATAATACTCAGGGATAGTGAGAATAAGCAGAATATAGCTTTGCTGTATACTTCTGGAGAGATAATAAAAATGTTTATTATCTCTGCAGAAAAATTGATCAACATAAGACCTATGAATTCTATTTCAAGGAATAATATCTTAAAAATATTTCAGAAACTAAGCAAAGTTACACATACATGAGTTTTCAGCATACTCTAGTTTGTAATGGCATAATTGTCTAAACTTTCTTGAGGTAAATGTATTATTTAAATTATATTTATGTAATTAAATATTGACCAGTTATTAACAATACTTCATTGTAAGCATTTCAACTCTGTATAGATGTCTAATGTGCATTACAAACATTACAGGATCAAAAGGGAACTCTTGATGTCAGTCCCTACAATTTTATTCTTTCTCTAGTCTTTACCATTTCAGTAACACTGACATATTTTCAGATACTGAAGCTAAACATCTACAGCTATGTTGTCCAATACAGTAATCAGTAGCCACATGAGGCTATTAAGCACTTAATATGTGGCTTGTCTGAATTAAGATGTGCTTTAAGTATAAATATATAATGTATATATGTGGATATATATCTACCTATATACATACATATAGTATATATGTACATGTATATATATATAGTATCTAAGAGTCAAGCTGGAACCCCATATTTATTTTGTATCCTTATATATATACAATGTATGTATATGTATGTGTGTGTGTATATATATATATTTTTTTTTTTACAGGTATAAATTATAAACACACATACATTTACAGATGTGGGCAAAAGTAGGTTTCCCATTATGATACAAATAAATAATACAATAATTAATAAGTAATGATGCAAAAAACTGTGTTTTGCATATTCACAATGATAGCCTACTTTTGCCATTCCTCTCTCTATATAAATATACATATGTGCATGTAGATACATAAATTCTATATACACACAATAGAATATTATTCAGCCTTAAAAAATCGCACCATATGTGATGATGTCCTTCATGGATGAGCATGAAGGACATTATGATAAATGAAATAAGCCAGGCACAAAAAGACAAATATTGCTGATATCACTTATACAAGTAATCTAAAGTAGTAAAACAAATAGAGGGTGTGGTAATGGTTACCAGGGCCTAGGGGAGGAGAAATAGGGAATTCTAGAGATCCTCTCTACAATATTTTACCTATGGTTAACAATATTGCAATGTACATTTAAAAATCTGATAATGTCATACCATGCTGTTTTGATTACTATGGCTTTGTAGTATAGTTTTCTATCAGGTAGCATGATTCTTTCAACTTTGTTCCTCTTTCTCAAGATTGCTGATTCTATTTGGGGTCTTTGCTGGTTCCATATAAATTTTTGGAATATTTGTTCTAGTTCTGTAAGATATGCTATTGATATCTTGATAGGAATAGTGTTGAATCTATAGATTGCTTTTGGTAGTATGAACATTTTAATGATGTTGATTCTTCCCATTCATGAACACAGTATCTGTTTCTACTTATTCTTCCTTCAGTGTCTTATAATGTTTTGAGTACCGTTCTTCTACATTCTCCTGAACACAGACAACAGTGTGGTGATTAGTGGGGGAAAAGGGGTGGATGGAGGTTGAAGAGGGTATAGAGGGATAAACGGTGAGGGAAGGAGACTTGACTGGGGTGATGAACACAAAATACAGTGTTCAGATAATATGTTGTAGAATTGTGCACCTGAAACCTGTATAACTTTGTTAACCTCAATAAATAAAGTGTCACCTCAATAAATTCAATAAAAAAGGGAAATGTCCTTATCACAACAGTAATGAAAAATAAGTCATAACTTGTATCTTTTATTAAAATCATAATATATTAATGTGGCATGCTGTACAATGGATTTTTGAAATAAGTTCTCATACATAAATGACCAAATAGAGATAATTTGACTTGATTAGATTATTTTTCTGCTTAAAACTATAAAACAGCCCTGGCTGGTGTAGCTCAGTGGATTGAGCGCGGGCCTGCGAACCACACGATTGCGGTTCGATTCCCAGTCGGGGCACATGCCTGGGTTGCGGGCCAGTTCCCAGCGGGGGACTCACGGGGGGCAACCATGCATTGGTATTTCTCTCCTTCTCTCCTTCCCTTCCCCTCTATAGATTAATAAATAAAATATTAAAAAAAAAACTATAAAACATCCAGGTATTATTGTATAGAAAAGTACCATATCTAATGAGTCAGATCAAGTTCAGGTTGAATCAGGCATGGTGTTACATAATTTCCCATGACTTATGAAAAATAGAGAAATTATTTTAAAAGGGTATACTATCAGTGGAAAATATATGTTGCCTCTAGCCTTAAGAGAAGCATCTTAAAGTCAACACACAAAAAGAATATAATATTGGGCTGAAGCTAGGGCATTTTCCACTTGAAGTAAACTGAATTTTTTTATCTCACAAATAAATTAGTGGTCTCAAACTCACAACATCAAATAATTTTTCAAATGAGAAATAACAGTGAATATTCATTTGAAAATAGAGACAGAATTTAAGCAGGTAGAATTTAATTAACTAAACTGGAACATAGCCAGACCTCTTTAGCTAACATCTCTGCTCATTAATAGATAACATTATTCCCACCCTGCTAAACCCAATGTCAGGAACAGAAAGCATCCTTGCTTCCTTTCCTCATTGGGACTTATCCAAAATTAAAGAGTATTAAAATGCACACATTTAAAATAACAATGTGCATTTCACTATAAAACAGGTATAGCCACTTCTTTACTATTAAACTGTTATCACTGGGTAGAATTCATGGAGCAGGAATGTCACCATACTTCAAAATATGAAATCGAGTACTTTGGTGGTTACCATATACTACAGTGGACTCCTGTTGTTTCTAACCAGTTCCTCTCTTTTTTCCCTTCTCCTCCAAATTGTCCACCTTTTTTAAGGAACTGCTTCCCTCCTGGTCCTTCATATCATATGGATATAATGGGAACTGCATCTCTGCCCACAGTGATAATCCAACAGCGATATCACGATCCTACACTATTTCCCCGGATCTTTCAAACTGCATGTAAGAGAAGAGGAAACTTTCTTTCTGATGGAAAATTCGAGAAGCCCTGTCTCCCTCCAAATAAAGGTGCTGATTATCTCCATTTAACCAACAAGAGAATAAAGGGAATTTAACTTGTCTAAGTTTACACAACATCTAATGTCCTAAGTATCTATTTCTATGTGACAAACCACCCCCAAACCTGATTACTTAAAATAATAATTTATTATCTCATGCTGTTCTGTGGGTTGCCCTGGCTCAGCTGACTCAGTGAGAGGTTCTTTACTATGTTTGTAGAGATTGTAGCTGGCCCAGAGGCATTTAAAGGCCCAACTGGGAGGGGAAAAATAAACATTGGCTCCTTCACTCACTCATCTGGTACCTCAGCTGGAATGGCTGGAACAGCTGGGGCCTCGACGAACTTCTCTCTCTCGCCCTCTATGTGGTTTTCCAATGGCCTAGTTGGAGGCTTCCACATAGCCAGGAAGTCTCAGAGTGATCAATGTGTCAGAGAGTGCCGGGTTCCCACGAAGGAAATGCCCAAAGAATTCCAGGTGGAGTCTGGGAGATTTTTCTGACTTTGGGAAATCACTTCTTTTGGATTTTATTGCTCACAACGTGAGTCTCAGGGCCAGCCCAGGTTCAGGGGAAGTAACTGATGAGGGCCTGCACTCTGGGAAGCATGGTTCATTAAGAATCTGTCTTTAAAGGTTAGTTCCCATAATAAGTAATGAAGTAAGAACTTAAACCCACTTATCCAAGTATCAGGAATCATTATTTAATATTAGTGACCCTGGTATACTGTCTTTCACTTTAATACCTTATGCATCTTGGCATTCCCAATACCAAACATTGTATTTGGAACATAATGTGTGCTCAGTAAGTGCTTGCAAATTAAATAAGTAGATGTTGGTTTATACATTCTATTTATCTTTGTCTATAGCTATGGGACCTTCATTGTGAGATCAATGTAGTGATGAGAATTCTGAAGTCCTCTGTCATTCAAATTACCATGTTATGTGCTATGAAAAATTATGTTCCTTGAAATCAGTAGCTGTGTCTTATTCTTCCTGTATTTCTCCAAAGTGTATAGTGGGTTATTATTTATTTAGCATATGGTTGATAAATACATAGGATTTTAGAAATGGTACGGAAGAAAATGTAAACCAGGATCCTACAGGCAAGGGTATCTGGGAAATACTGATTAAGGCTTCCAGACCATTATGCAGGGAGAGCTTAGACTGGCAGAAATGGCTCAAACGGCAACATATACACATACCAAATCTCCTTTTACACTGCACTTCTATGTTTGCAATACAGCTCAGCTTACCCATCTAGCAGCTAGCTGGAGAGATGCTATCGACCTGAAGCATTTGTAGCACTAGTACATTGTGTGTGATATGGTACTTGAATTCTAAACACCCATCCAGTTCATGTCTCAGCTGGCTAGGAACATTTTTTGTTTTTTGTTTTCTCAAAGAAATCAACAGAGCCTACACTATTTTCTTTCTTTTTCTTTTTTAAATTTAATTCTTGTTCAAATACAGTTTTCTGTCTTATATTCCCAGCCCTACCGACCCCCTGCCAAGTGCTCCCCACCTCCCTCCCATTTCTGCCCCACACTTTGTTATTGTCCATGTGTCCTTTATACTTGTTCATGTGAGTCCATCCCCTTTTTCCCTATGATTCTCTCCCCTCTCCCCTCTAGAACCTGTCAGCCTGTTCCGTATTTGAGTGTCATTGGTCATATTTTGCTTGCTTGTTTGTTTTGTTGTTTAGATTCCTGTTAAAGGTGAGATCATATGGTATTTGTCTTCCACTGTCTGGCTTATTTCGCTCAGCATGATGCTTTCCAGTTCCATCCATGATGTTGCAAAGGGTAGGAGCTCCTTCTTCCTTTCTGCAGCATAGAATTCCATTGTGTAAATATACCATAGCTTTTTGATCCAGTCATTTACCGATGGGCATCTAGGTTGCTTCCAACTCTTGGCTATTGTAAATTGTGCTGCTATGAACGTCGGGGTGCATAGGTTCTTTTGGATTGGTGTTTCAGGGTTCTTAGAATATACTCCTAATAGTGGAATTGCTGGGTCAAAAGGCACGTTCATTTTTAGTTTTCTTAGAAAGTTCCATACTGTTTTCCATAGTGGTTGTACCAGTCTGCAATCCCACCAACAGTGAACTAGGGTCCCCTTTTCCCCACAATCTCTCCAACACTTGTTGTTTGTTTGTTTCCTTGTTTATGATAGCCATTCTGACTGGTGTAAAGTGGTATCTCATTGTGGTTTTAATTTGCATCTCTCTGATAGCTAGCAATATTGAGCATCTTTTCATGTGTCTCTGGATCCTCTGTATGTCTTCCTTGGAGAAATGTCTGTTCAAGTATTACAAGGCCACTGTAATCAAAACAGCCTGGTACTGGCATAAAAACAGGCACATAGACCAATGGAATAGAACAGAGAGCCCAGAAATAAACCCAACTCTCTACAGTCAATTAATATTTGACAAAGGGGGCAATAACATAAAATGGAGTAAAGATAGCCTTTTCAACAAATGGTGTTGGGAGAACTGGACAGTTACATGCAAAAAAATGAAACTCGAGCACCAGCTTACACCATACACCAAAAAAAATTCAAGGTGGATAAAAGACTTAAATATAAGCCGTGAAACTATTAAAGCCCTAGAGGAGAACATTGGCAGGAAAATCTCAGATATTCCACACAGCATGATTTTTACTGATATGTCCCCTAGAGCAAGGGACATAAAGGAAAGAATAAACAAATGGGATCTCATCAAACTTAAAAGCTTCTGCATGGCTAAGGAAAACAGTATCAAGATAAAAAGAGAAGCAACAGCTTGGGAAAACATATTTGCCAATGACACCTCAGACAAAGGTTTAATCTCCAAAATATACAAAGAACTCACTCGACTCCACTCAAAGAAGATGAGCAACCCAATTAAAAAATGGGCAAAGGACTTGAACAGAGCCTACACTATTTTAATGGTTTAAATTAATCTTAAATACATTGTAACTTTTGGGGGCCTTGACCTTTTTTAAAAAAAATTATTTAATTGTTGTTCAAGTACAGTTTTATGTCTTTTACTCCCAGCCCAGCCCAACCCCCCAATGCTCCCCACCTCCCTCCCATTTCCACCCACCTTAGTTTTTGTCCATGTGTCCTTTATACTTGTCCCTGTAAACCCTTCCCCTTTCCCCTGAAATTCCCTCCCTTCTCCTCTCTGGTCACTGTCAGCCTGTTCTCCATTTCAGTGTCTTTGGTTATATTTTGCCTCCTTTTTTGTTTTGTTGTTTAGCTTCCTGTTAAAGGTGAGATCATATGGTATTTGTCTTTCACCCCCTGGCTATTCATGGTCAACTAGAGAGAATTGCAACTGTTATTTTTTATTCCAGAAATTAACTAAAAAGACCACTATCACCCATCTTAAATCATTATCACTATAAAATATTTATAGGCGTAAGTAGAAAATGTAATTACATTTAATAGAGACATACAACATTATATTAACTGCCTACAACAATAAGGAAAATTTTACTAAAAAATTCCCAATTTCCTACTTAATATCTGTATTTATAGACTGGAGATTCTGTGGATGTTTTTAGATTAATTAACTTCTACACTAGGATTTCATGCTAAAAAAATTGAAATCCTGATTTGTTTCTTCTTTTGTTTTAATATCTAACTTTTTCCTAATATTTTTAATATTATATTAGGTAACAAAGGTAAATTTTCAGGCAGGACCTGTATACCCTTAGCATAGTGCAAAATAGTTAACCATCTTCTTTTTTTTTAATTATTTTATTTTATTTATTTTTTTAAATAATTTTTTTATTTAATTCTTGTTCAATTCTTGTCCCGCCCCCACCATGCTCCCCGCCTCCCTCCCACTTCCGCCCCCCACCCTTAGCTATTGTCCATGTGTCCTTTATACTTGTTCATGTGAGTCCATCCCCTTTTCCCCTATGATTCTCTCCCATCTTCTGATTATCACAGGGAGCTTAATGAGTAGCAAAGGAAAGAATCTCATCATACTGCTATGTTTCAATAATTTAAAACAACCTCTGTATCTGTGAATATGAGCATTTTTCTCACGATACTGTTAAGAAACACTTAGTTGATACTTTCAGAATGCTAGGAACAATAACAGCGTCTGGCACGTAATTAACCCTTAATAAATACTGAAAGTTATTTTTGTTATCTTCTATACCATTAAAATCACGTCTTTAACAAGGCTTAGACTTTGTCAGTACAATTCTAATTTTTTTAAATTGAGGCATCAATGACATATAACATTAAATTAGATTCAGGTATACAACACAATGATTCAATACTTGTACTAATTTGTTTTCTATGGCCATATTTGTATTATTCATTGTACTTTCCTTATTAAAGTACTCACTTGAAGGTAGCCTACTGAATCAGGTTTTTAATTGAATACCCAAAGGTGATATCCCGTAAGCTTCCATTTCCCAAACTGTAAAAAGTGTGGTTTTAATTATAGTCATTCTTAGTTTGAGCTATTATCTGGACTTGAGCTTTCTGTCTAAAGCACGCTGGCTTAACATACAAAAAATCGTGAATAGGTTTTGATAGGTCTTTGCAAAATATAAGCAATTATTGATTTGAAATCCTGCTTAGCCTCAACAGAATACTCTGTAATCAATTACATTTGGGGGTTTAACCTATAGATAGAGGACAAGAAGAAGCCGAATTAATGACTTTTTCAACTGGCAAAATGATGTCCCTGGGGGCGAAATGTAATCCTCAGGCTGTCAGTAATTTCCAGTGTTTGCTGCCCACTTGCTGCTGGGGGAGCAGGGCTTCCTACTGCAGCGCCAACAAGCTACTCCAGACCACCTCTAATGTTTCCAAAATAAAAGACCAATGCAAACCATTTTTTCTCCCTCTTCCGTATACTACTGATCTTCCTATTTCCATGGCAACCAACTCCTGCTGGCATGATCAAGAAAAAACTGATTTGGGATTTTAATTAATTGCTTAGAAATGGAAATGTAACAGGGACTGGCAGTTCAACTAAGCACATTTTGCAAAGTGAATAAAAATAGAGTTTCTGAAATACTTGAAAATTGTTTCAGTGGCTGTAGCACATCTTTTGCTAGACACCTTAATTTATTCCATTCTCCAAAACAAATCTGCCAAATGTACTAAGCCATTTTGTCAACACAAATCATTTTGGCAAATACTTTAATCCCTCTTCTAAACAAAATGCATTGTAATTTTAAAAATCTAACCCATCAGTGTGAACCTACTGGGTCCCATCTGAAAATACTCCTGAGATATTAGCAGATCATGTTTAAAGGAGCTGTCATCTCCTATTTGTAAAGGAGAGCCCCTGTTCTTGTTGCCTGCTTAGGAGTAAATTCCTCAAACCTTACCCACCATAGCAGTGGTTCCTACCATTTGTAGAAAGAAAAGCTTTAAAGTCACTTTTTTTTTTTTTTTGCACAGAGGCTAATAGCATGGACTTTGGAGCCAGAGTGAATGTGTTCAGATCTTGGTCTCCCTGACGTACGAGCTGAGGTGTTACCTGGAGAGCCTCAAGTTCCTCATCTGGAA
Source organism: Sturnira hondurensis (assembly GCF_014824575.4). Taxonomy (NCBI): domain Eukaryota; kingdom Metazoa; phylum Chordata; class Mammalia; order Chiroptera; family Phyllostomidae; genus Sturnira; species Sturnira hondurensis. Next base: position 3,815,206 of record NW_028088915.1, read on the forward strand.
AATAGGTAACCATTTATAAGGTTACTATGAAGATTATACACACCAATACATAAAAAAGTCTAGAATGATGCCTGGAACGTAGTAAAGATTTAATAAGTATAAGTTGTTATTTTTAATATTTCATTTTAGTCTATATATAAACTGTTTTGGACTTCCTATAACACTTGGCTTTAAATATTCCCCCTAGAGCCATAGCACATCCAGAATTTGTTAAAAATTGTTTTCCATTACGAGTTATGAGCTGTCTTTTTCTGCAGAGAAATACTAATTCTTATTATAAACTATACAAATCAATTCCATCTAATGCCAAATAGATGACTACTAAAGATTTCAAAGTAAAATTCTCTCCAGAGAAAAAGACAAGCAAAATTACAAGGTAATTTCAAGGTATTTCTGGAGTAAATGCCACTCTTGCTTGATCTGCAAGTCTTTCATATACAATGAAGCCAAATTGTCATAGGTACAAAAATAATAATAATCATTAAATAAATATTGTTTTTCACTGTCAATTGATAAAACAATTTGACTGAATTTTCATGTGAATATAGAACTGTTATAGTTTGTACATATATATGTTTTTAAAATATATACAATAGGATCTATTTCCAAAATAATTTAATACATTCAAAATTATTTGGAAGAAGAATTCCAATTGAATACAGCCTTTGCTACTTGCTGTCAATATTAGAACATTTAATCCCAAACTAGGAGGTGACAAACAATGTATTATAGTTTAGATAAAAGGTAAATTTCTTATTATCCTCCATCCTATCAGTACTGCACTTAGTTCTTCTCATTCATAAATATGAGTACAGGGATTAAGTAAATTCTAGGAAATTCATGGTAGCCTGGAAATCATATTACTGTTATTGATGTCCCCTGAGAAATACTTCTTTCCATATATAAGATTGAGAAATTATATTATTGATTTACACTATTAGTCTTGCCTCCCATCATGCAGTGGAGGACAGGATGAGAATGGGGAATCTCCAGATACTCTTGTCATTGAGGAAAGCATAAAAGTCCCATATGATAGTCATGATGGGCCTTCTAAACTCAATTTCTTAAAAACTTAGCTAGTAATAAAAGGATACCTGTGATATATATTCTCCTTTCTGGTTATCATTTTTAAAAAAAACCTTTGATGTGCTATAAGCATGACACAATAGACTACCAATGTTTAAAACATATGATTGTATGTCCTAACATGTACATCCCCAAAACCATCACCAAAATTAAGGTCGAGAATATACCCGTCACCCAGTTCCCCCACTGACCCTCCTCCTTGCAGCCCCCCCTTCTCACCTCCAGGCAACTGCTGATGTGCTTTCTGTCATTATAGATTACTCTGCATTTTCTTCCATGCAGTGTATTTACTTTGAGATTTTTCCATGTTCTTTTAATATGTTAATAGTTCATTTATTTTTACTGCTATGTAGTATTCAACTACATAGATATATCACAAGTGTTTATACATTTACTTATTGATGGGCATTCGAGTTGTTTCACGTTTGGGCTATTACAAATGAAGGTGCTGTAAATATTCATGTACCAATCTTTTTCTTTAGAGATATGCTGTAATTTCTTTGGGCCAAACATCTTTCATTGAAATGGCTGGTCCATATTATAACTTTATGTTTATATTTTTAAAGAAATTACCAAAGTGTTTTCCAAGGTAGTTGTCTAATTTTTTAATCTTAACATTTATAATTATGCGTTTTACTTTAAAAAGTGTTTTCTAAAGTTTACTGTGTCCAACTTCTAATGTTAGTCTGTCAGGCAACAAAGGAGGATAAAAATGCATTTCAATTAACCATATAATCACAATTTATAAAAATACCCAAGCAAAAGTTTGATGGAGTACACCCCAAATATTGGGGGAATAGAGGTTAAATTCTCTTTGAAATCACCTATCACCATAATCATCCACCTCTTTCTGCATGTTTAGGCAGCACCTAATATAAAACTACACAAAAGCACTAAGGTCAGGAGGTGGAGAACATTATCTCAGGAAAAATTTCAGAGTAAACCCCTAAAACACCCTATGATAATAGATGTCAATGATAAAATGTCTACTGACATTTGGAAAGACTCAAATCAGACCCCACCACAGGCCCCAACCTCTTGTCAACTGATAGAAAATAAGAAATGAAGAAGCTCCAAAGTGAATTGGCCTATAGCGTTGTGGTAATGAGTCATCTCACTTGCAAAACAGGCTTGTTGACTTGTCAGGAGTCCAGTTCAGGTTGTTCATTTTCATCTTTTTTGTTGTTGTTGGATTTTTTTTGAGCAGCTGCCAAAAAGTGAGCAATAATAATAATTAATGCCAAAAATGTCACATCTTCAAAGCAAGGAGCTACACTTCAGAAAATACTTCCCTAGCAAAGTGAAGAAAGATTCCAGAAGATACACCAAGATTTTGTATGTGTTTCTAATGCTGGTGAAGGAACTCTGTTGCAGGCAAAACAAGATGAAATAGAGCCTTTGGACTCAGAGGTGAAAGATGACAGGCCATGGGAAGAGCAGGCAGTCGAAGTCCCAGCAACACGTTGTGTGGACCACTCACTGCTTAGTCAGAGCAACAGAACCATGTGGACTAGAGACAAGACACACACTGTGCTCATGCTGAGCTGTTTCATTCTCCAGAGCAAATGCATATAACAGTATTACCCAACAATGCAATCAGACAAGAAATTAATAGAAAAAATTGACAAGGTGAATAAGATGTTCACATTCTGGATGGTAACATCAGTATTTTTAATAGTAGTCTTTTTTATATTTTCAAAGTGTTATGGTTAATAAACCAATTTTCCCAGCACATCCAGAATTTTGAAAAGAAAATATAATACAGCCCCTTATTTAAAATAATCATAATATAAAACCCTTGAATAAAAACAGAAATAGTTGGTAAAACATTGTAAGACTATTTTTAAGATGTATTCTTTATTGGGAACTGTATATATAATAGCTCACATAGTATTAAATATCTATAACAGTAAATCTGTTTCTATGAGCGTGTATATATATCTATTTATACCACACAAACTAATTCCTGCCTCAGTTTTATCACACTTTTTGTCCTAGCCCATGACAAGCAAGTAGATAACATTATAATAATGAGGATTAATGATGCGTTTTCACTCTGTGCTTACCTCTCAATATATCCTGACGTACTTTTGGTTACATTCTGCTCTTTGACCTCATGTATCTTTGGACTTCTGAACTTTATTTTGCCTTTCATGTTGTATGGGTTTCAATCTACTTGGAGCCAGGCCCTATGACAGACTGGACATGATTACTATAGTATGTACCTATCAAGTTCTACATGAAAATGCTTAAAGGAATAGAAGTTTTCTCTTTCTAGAGCTACCATTAGACCTGAACTCTTTTTTTTGCCTTGTACTGTACAATAGAATGAGACTAAATATAATTCAGAACTCCAATACTAACTGTATTTTTATATAATTCTCTTAGAAGTCACACATATTCTACCATAAAGAGCTTGTTCAAAATGAAGACATTTTTCTTCATTATGGTTTTTCTTTTGTTCATTCTATGTCTCCCCTACAATAAATATTTTGAAAGTCAAAATGAAGGTGTGGTCATGTTAGATGACTTTTATTATACCGTAAAGGTGCTAGCTAGTTCAAAATCAGTTTGGAACCAAGGGTTTGGGCAGTGTGTGTCTTTGCCTCCTCTGTTTCTGCTCTTTGCTTCAAGTTATCGTTCAACAAAAACTTGTTAAAGTTGAGGTCAGTGAAGATGGCTTCTGAGTGGACTGTGTCACAAGAAATCTCTAATATCTATTCCACACCTTTCCCAGAGCTCTTGCCATTCTCTTGCAATATAACTTTCCAATTTATGGAAAAACATCTATTATGCTATGGATTACTGACTCTATAATTTAGTATTATTTTTAAGTGGAATACCCTGCGACCTTGCTTTTAACAGTCTGTACTATCTGACATTATCTTTTAGTCTTCAAGTTTAAAAAATAATAAAAACATGGCTCTATCTAGAGTTAACAACTAAAAATTCAATATACTCCTGCAGGATACAGGAAAATGAATACAGGAGAATGTATTCATTTTCCTGAGAAGATGAAACTAATTTAAGAACTTCCCACATATTGAGAACAGTTCACAGAAATTTACCAGCTGCTTCTTTATATAAGATAGGATCTTGTGGTTCTGTGTATGAGCTGAGTGCCAATTAAAACATTACCTACCTTGAGGGCATTAATATGAAGCAAAAGAGAATGACTGATGGGAAGGTCAAAATACACTTAGCAAGAGAAAAGTACTCTCTGATAAAGAATAACCTGCATTATCTTCTAAAACAATCCATCAACTTCCTGAAAATTATTGTACAAATATGGACGATGATAGCTGAGCCCTTTTTCACCTCTCAAGTATCTGTGATAGTCAATTCCCAAATATAAGCAAAGTTTTTAGGAAACAAACTACATTCTTTGTCCCTACTCAGACAATTTGTCCAGGTGTCTAGGTTTCAGAAGGAAATTACACTCAGAGCTTATTGGGCTGTCCAGAGATGAGGAGTTTAGTGTCTATTCCTAACTGGAATAAGATGAGTTCATATTCTAGGTGGGTTTTCAATAGCCATAGAATGCACTGGCATGCTTAAAACAAACTCAATGTATCTACATTTAATCTTTCCTTAAATAATTGCAAGTTTATATATAATCCACTATAATTTTATTTATTTTTTATGATGTCCTCCACAGGAGCACATGATCTTTTAGAAAATAACCACACACACTTTTAAGCAATCAGATCTATGTTAATACAGCTTAAAACAGTGGGTGGGCCTTTTTTTCTCAGGTGAGGAAAATCGGGCTGAGAAGTGAACACCTCAGAATGCTTCTGTTTTTTTGAGGCTCTTATTATCCTCAGGGCTGCGTTCTCTTGGCTGGGCATACCTGTTGATCACGCTGCTTAACTGTAATTATTCCAGACAGCTTTTTGGCTCACAGTGTTGTTTCATAGGCTTCATAAATCATACAAATTATTACCGCAATAGAAAACTATAATTACCCCCAAACCCTGACATGCTAAAATGTGTATTAATTAGATAAGGTAATAAATACTTTACTGCACATAGCTATAATTATTACCTCAAAAGTGACATATATACATATACCATCTTGATATTCTGCAGCAAATGATTTGATATAATGTTCACTTCAAAACAGAATTGTTATATAATTTGATTAATTAGTTAATACTTTTAAAAAGTGTTTCCAATATGAGAAATGATGTAGAATTGGTAAGATTCAAACTTAATATTATGATCAAATGAGATCTGAACTATAATTTATAGAGGGATTTCCCACTGAGATAATTTATAAAAGTTTATGTTCCTTGGTTCTAAATTTGTGTTTACATAGGAAGTCTTAACAATAATAATTACATCTAAAATTTTCCACTAGTACAAAACAAACAAGCAAGCAAAATATGACCAAAGACACTGAAATACGGAACATGCTGACAGGGTCCAGAGGGGAGAGGGGAGAGAGTCATAGGGGAAAAGGAGATGGACTCACATGAACAAGTATAAAGGACACATGGACAATAACTATGGTGGGGACGGAAATGGGAGGGAGGTGGGAAGCACTGGGTGGGGGGTGGGCAGGGCTGGGAATGTAAGACAGAAAACTGTACTTGAACAAGAATTAAATAAAAATTAAAATTAAAAAAATAATAATTTATTCAGTATTTGAAAAAATGAATAAACCTTGCTTCTGCTGGAAACAAGCATAACATTTCAAGTTTTATACTTTTTACGCACCATTCTACCCTGGAATTTCAATGTAGAAATGAATCTATTCAGGTACATTTGAAAGAATGTATTGATTAAAGAACACTCATGTGAACATCTAGAACATAATATATTATACTTACAAATTGTAATAATGTTTAAATTCAGACCTATAGGATAAAGGAGTTTAAAGGAGTTTAAATTCAGACCTATAGGATAGGAGGTAAAGGAGTACAACTATATTCAAGTCTCTACTATATCCTATTTTATTTGATGCAATTTATTATTTTTCAACTCAGTCTTTTAATATATAAAGGAAAATGGTTCTAACTTTTAATGTTCTAGATATTATATATAATAATGTCTCTACTTTATCTCAACTGATACACATTAGATATTACACTGAAGTAAAAACTTTCAGGATGAAGAACATTAAATTTAATGGAGGTGAGAGATAAGTCAATTCAACTATTGCTTGGTTAAATCTGCCCCCTCAGAACATTAACATTGGTGGTTTTCATTTAAGTAGAGGTGTTCTTGAGGAATATTTAATTTGAAGAAATGAAATATAAGCTATTCCATATTTTCCTATTTAGACTGTTATCTGCATGAGTCATTTAAAAGTGAATTCAAAGACGATTGACTCACCCAATCTCATTTAATCATAATTGGGAAATAATTGAGGAGTGTCATACAAAAGGGAAATCATGTGGAAGGCAACACATTAGCTATTCAACTGTAGAGTTTTCTCAAAAATAATTTAAAAAGACATTCTTTGATGGAAACAGTTGAAGCAATATAGTTGTACAATAAATGTTCTGTGTCTTGTCTATTTCTTTTTCACTGCACCTAACACATAATAGGCCTCCAGTAAATATGCATTGAATAAGGGAATACAATCAAATGACATTAATACTGAAGGAGAGGAACTAATTGTCATTGTACTTTATCTGGATAATGGTATCAGTGTGACATGATAACCTTAGGAAAATGCAAATAATTCAGAATGGAAAATGGTGCCCTAACATATTATGGAAAGAATGACAGAAGAACCTTTTAAAGGAAATATTCTAAACACTCAAAATTTAGTTGTTTTTCTGGAGATTAATTTGTTCAAAAGCTTTTTAGTACATCAAAGATAAGGTAAGATACTCTTAGCAAAGGAATAAAAACTTTGTCAGTGTCATAACAGAATATTTTAACATATTTGATATATGCAAAAACTATAACCACCAGCATATTTATTATTAACAACAAATATTAACATATTAGCTATGAAAATGTAGCATATATTAATATTAGCTGAAGGCACCAATTTCTCCATTTCGCTGAGTCCTGAGAAAGCTACAGCATCAGAAAAAAAACTTAAAGCAGAAGTACACCACCCATCTCATACCTGGACAACAACTTTTGGGGGGCTGAACAGAGTAGTAGAAAAGGGAGGAGAGAGTAGAAAAACATGCAATACTTACTTAAGTAAAGTAGACTCACGTTTTGGCATCACACATACTAAGGTAAGGTTGTGGCACTGAAAATCATGTTTGAAAATCTGAGAGCAGGGTTTGGTGTTCATATTTTCCAGTATTATTATTGACTGTCTTACAAAAAGTCATTTATTCAGTCAATCAACCAACCACCTACTCCATATATAACCACAGAATGCCATCTCTGCAAAAAGTGTCACAGGACACAGAAAAGGAAGGAATTCCTACTCATTCTCAAGATGATATCTCATTGTTTTACAGCTAAACCCAATTGTTCAAGGCATGGCAGAACTTCAAACAATTTCCAGAATAAGTACAGATTCTCTTCCTTTCTACTAAGAGAGATTACAATTTTCCTAATTTAATGGAATGACCTTATTTACTATTAGGAATCACCTGGGTTCTCAAGCCCTAATCTTGCAACTGGCGTGTTTCTACACATTAGTTTAGACATTTATAGGGTCTGGTGAGGAATCCAGACATAATTCTAAAATTCATAGAATTCAAGTCACCCAACACATAATTTTCAGGAACTAGTAGAGGGACTGGCCAAAATTTAGGTTTATAATTGAATGAAACCCTTGTTACACACTTAAAATACAGAACTCAAAAAGCTGTAATAGGTGAAATTTAGAAATCTAAAACATCAATCATTTTATCTTAATACCAAAGCAGATTTCATCATTAAGCACATATTAGCTGAGTACCTAATGTGTGTCAGAAACAATTATAGACAAAATTGCCTATTCAAAATAGGCTCAAATAATAAATGTTACATTGCTCTACCTCATAATTATTGAAACAATATTGTGTTTAATCTAAGCAAATAGTTAACATGAACATATTTTGTTCATTACAATATCATCCACACTATAAAATTATTAAGTGTATGGAAAATAATAAATTTAGAAATATGAGCAAATGAATTACACACTGAGTTAATAGAAGGAAATTCTTCAAACAATGGCTCTTGCTTATCATTCCTTGAAAACAGTAATATTCTATTGGAGCCATATAAAAATAATATAATTATTTTAATTTTATTTGATAATCATTGATATTGTGATTTTAATTTTGTTTGATAACCATTGATATTGTGGTTCTTTATTTTAGGATATTAACTCTAAATGATTATTTGATAATGTAATAATTGGCAGTTGCTATAAATGATTCATGATTTCTGATTATTTAATTTTTTGTTTGGGGGTGAAAGAAAAGCTGCAAGAGACGAACAGAAAAAGGAAAGACACGGGTTGCCACCCAGTTTCATAGTGAGGAACTCTTGGATGCCATTTCAGTAAGCAAGGATTGTGTGGAGAGATTAGATCAGTTACAAATTGCTAAATCTGATGGCTTAGATAAAAATTTTACCAGAGGCTTTAAAAGAAGTAGAACATGTTTTGGGGAGAAGCAATTGCCTTCTCGAGAGTGCACATAGCTATATTTTTTCAAAGGGAATTAAATGTGAAGAGATTATATAACTAGACTCCCAATTAGAATAAAATGATTGCATTTTCAGCTAGAATGGACAAGTCATCTTCATTCTGTATTTAGACTTACTTCTTTATCACTGTCCCTTCATACTTCAGCATATGGCATTTAGCAAAATACTATATAAATGTCCAGTATATACATATATATGTTAAACATTAACCAAAGATAAATAAAGCACATATTATTTCTAGAAGAGACTGTACAAAGAACTTTGTAAATAGAAATATATATATATTATATGTGTGTGTATATATAGAGAGATGCATAGATATAGGTAAATATCCTACTCTTTGTTATCTTATAGTAACTACATGTCATACTAAATCACTGATCTGAAAAAAGATCTAGCATATAAAAGGCCTAAACATTTTTGTTTTTTCTTTTTCTTTTTCTCCTCTTCTGTTCATAGCTTGGAAATAATCTCTCACCTAATGAATTAAACTGTATTGGAAAAAGCGGAATATACTTCTGTAACGCCATCCCTCAGGGTCCTTCAAGCATTTGACTGCATTGTGTTCAGTTTAGAAATTTTTCAAAATATCAGAAGTAATCACATTTTGGATAGACAACCTCTTCTTGAATTTATGTGTGCTGTGTGTGTGTGTGTGCTATTGTCCACGAATGGAGAAGCAGAAAAGAGTTTGCAGTAAAAGTCCAAAATCTATTTCTTCCTGAAGAGTTGCCAATGTTACACAACCACTTCATATAAAATGTCATGAGAACTGGGCAATTTGTCCTCAACTCATAAGAATGTCTTGCATCTTCCTGAAATTGAGCACAACTTTGTGTCGTACTCTGGAGCATTTGGTTTGGCAATGAACGTGAACTTATTGGCATGAAAAATGCCATTAACCTTTACTTACAGAATGCTTTTTAAAAACTACATTAGTTATGAGGAGTACTTTGAAACCTTTCATCTGGCAAACTAAAGGATCAAATGGGTTTCTTATAATTAAAACAACTAATTGAGAATATTAGAGAATTTCAACAGTGATTGTAATTCAAGAAAGTATATTAAGTATAATAAATGCAGTGAAAAGAGACCCATTCTTTGTCTGCTTCGGTGTCATTTTCTAGCTGAATCCCTCGGACTAATGACTTAGAGCACTATTTTGCCACTTCTAATTTTACAATATTTATGCACAGCCTAATATATTAACTTACACACACTTCACATAAGCCATCTGTATGCATGGGATCAAATTCATGATACAGCTGAAATGTAAGTATCCCAAAATAAAAAGAATGGGAGCTCATTTTAGAAAACCGCAAAAGGCCTTTCAATATACTCTCCAATATTGGGGGGTTGGGGACAACTGAGGTTAAGTCAGAGTCACCCACATCACTCAGCATGACATCTGTATTTCATTGCAGTGGGGATGCTGATAGTAAGATATTAGAACCCCTTTCCTCCTTCTTTAGTCTTTAAAGTTATTAAGAGCTAAAACTGAAGACTGGGATTAGAATAAATTATCCAATCCTCATTTAAAATTTTTTCTAATGTGAAAAATCACTATTTAAGCTACAGAATTTAATTAGAAGCTGAAGGAACCTGATCACTGACATCATCATCTCTTTCTGTAGACTGTTAGTATCAGCTGTGCCAAAGCAGAAAATATGTAGAATTTGTTCATTATATAAATAAAAGACTGAAAAAGTATACAGCAAAGACTCATTCCTGTGTTACAGGAGTGACTGCATACCTCAGTTCTCAAATTCTTGGTTCTTGAACAATTCAGTTCCTGACCAAGTTGTTCACGGAAAAAGTGTCTCGGTTGTCAAACAGAACTTTGGCTCTTGATTCTCCACCCAACATCCCATTCGTACTGACCCCTTATGATCAGCCACAGAATGATTTTGACATTTTTTTCAGGCGACAAAAGTGATCCAGTTTTTTAAAAAATCTCTTCTTGAACAGTTTTCCTGGACAAATTCATTTTGAGAACCAAGATATTCCAGAAATGCTCAAAGAACTCTTAGATGGAAGGAGCTGATAGCACTCAGCCACGTACAAATTTGAATGTTCTTTAATGCTTTCATTTTTGGTTTCCTTTGTAATAAAGAGCTTTCTAATGCTGCACTGTGACTGTGAGCCACACAAAATAGATGCAAGAAACCTGAGGTCAGGTTGCCCGTGGGAGGTCGAGACTAATACAGTTCACTGAGATTGAGTCTGTCTATGGTTACAGTAGAACTGATCAGGTCTGGTGCCTGGAGGTGTCAGGGCAACCAGGAGAAAACAGGCAAACAGGAATGAAGCCAGGCAATCCAATCACATAGCACAGTTGGGCTTCAATAACACGGAAGACAATTTTGGCTTAACCGTGAAGCTTCTTTTATATGCTTTCTGCTGAGACAAGAACCAATTGCAAGAATTGTCTGGCAACTGAGTCCAGGCAATCCCCATTACAGAGGGTTTAAGGGGATTAATCAAGCTTGACTAAAAGATGTGAGTCTATATTTAGGTGAGAAAATTACCATCTTTCATTCCTCTTCCATGTTTTACAAAGGATGATCAGAAACAAGCTGATTTCACATGTTAAATCTGCAGGCTAAGGAAATGTTTTGTTTTGTTTTCCTTTTTCCTTTTTTTTTTATTATTGTTCAAGTACGGTTTTCTGTGAAATGTTTCTTAAGAGACTTTGCAGCATAACCACTTCTCTTAAATTCAAAGAATATTCCAGAATGCTCTATATTATTCTGTACCTATGCTCTGTATATCTTCTCTGTGAAGATATCAGCCAAGAAAATCTCCATGTGCAGTCAGACCATGCTTCTGCTGTCTGAATTCACAGTGAGCTTTCTTAGTACGCAGAGGCTGAGCTGAGCTGAGCGAGTCCCAGTGGGAAGCCACAGTCAGTGCTACTGCCGCAGCCCCAATGCCCTTTCCAATCTATCTGCAAATAGGAAAAGTCGGACTTTTGCAAAATCAGCAGGAGAGAGTCCCACCTAAGGGTGATGAAAATTGAAATTAAGATTTTGAAAGATGCCTTGAGCATCAATCAGAAATATTTTTAAAGAGGTGTGCATAAGGAAGACTGGAGGCTGGAGGAGGCTGCATTTGTACCACACTCTTTTGGGAAGAGCTGTTACTTTTTCCAAAATCAGGTCATGGGAGTTGGCAGTGGTGTCTAATGTAGAAAGAGATTTTGAGGATACGCACCCTTGGAAACAGGAAGAATATTTATAGGAGTGATAAATTACTTTTCATCACAGGGCTCCATTATCTATCATAATGATGATCTGTTTTACTCCCACCATCCTTATGAAATACAGGAGGGTCCACTACTCTTATACCCATTGTAAAGGAAGAAAAATCAAAATCCAAGTGGTTTAGTAATTTACTCACATTTACACAATGAATCAAGGGCTAACCAGACCCACATGGTTCATAGTTTGGTGCTGTATCTGTAAAGGAAGGATTTCAATTCTGAAAAAGAAGAATTGTCCCAGAGTTAAAAATGGTGTCTTGTTTTCTAACCTCTGTGGATATAATCTATGCATCTATTTCTCTTTAATGTAACTTCAGTTTTTTTAGTCTATGCGACTATAGCTGTCCACTTGAAAAAGTCTTTTTAAACTTCTCCTTATGATTAGCCAATACTTTATTTAAATAATATGATGGAGTTAGAAAGTGATCAATAAATGCTAAAATCAGTAGGTTCAAATTTGGTGAAAAGAAAAGATTTATATCATTTCAAAGTAGCTCCTCACAAATTACTTAACTAACTACAAAGGAGAAAATAGGGATGATAAAATTGAGCAAACTGGTGGATAACGCCTGCATGAAGTGACTAAAATCACTCATTATACCAATTGTGGAACAAAGCATTATCAAGTCCTAGATATGATGCACTGAGAAGGACACCATATCACATCTATGGTATTCCTGCAAAAACAAAACAGACACCCAAATAGTTTGAAATTTATCATAAGGAAATATTAGATAAACCAAAATCAAGGACAATAACATAAAATAAATCACCTTCATCATTCAAAGACAGCAACATCAGGAAAGACAAAGGACAAAGGAACTATTCTAGATTGAATGAGATTAAAGTCTCATAAATACAAAATGCAATGTGTGATTCTGGATTGGATCCTATGAAGAATTTCACTGGGGCAATTATAATTATATTAATGTTAATTTTTTAAATTATAATTGTACAGCAGTTATATTAAAGAGTGTGCTTATTCTTAGAAAATCCATTCTAAAGTATTTAGAGAATGAAAAGTACATAATATTACCTTTAGCTTTCTTTTAAATGGTTCATATAAATAAGAGACAAAGAGGATATCAGGGAAAATGGGACAAAGTACAAATAATTGGTCAATCTAGGTATTTATTTGTTGAATATCTCTGGTCTAGGATATCTTCATAAAACTTGAGAAATTCTACAAATAATTGCCAATCCCTATTAAGTGTCAGAAACTGTTTTAGGGGACATATTACTGAGCAAACATAAAGTACTGCTTTTAGGATTCAAAAATGTTTACCTGTTTTCCTAAGAAGATCCTTAATACAAAGTACACATTTAAACTAAAACATACTGCAGAGAAGAGACCAAACCTCTTTTTTCTTGAAGCCAATACCTTTATTTCCCAAATTCCAAAAGCAAATAAGTCATTGAATCAATAGCACACACAGATGTCTTCACTTTATAGCCTGTTCGTCCCTTGACCCAGGCTCTTTCTGTCAAGGAGCACTTTGTGTTTTATATTTCTCCCCTCTCTGAGAAGGATTAGTTTGATCGTTAAAGTTTGTAAGTGCTGTTTGGCCATGGTTCCTATCATGTCCTCAATCTTGAGGGTATGTTGTACTCGGGCAGAGGAAAGAACCGTATAATATACCCTTTATTCCACCAGATCAACTCTGTATGCAATCTGAAGTAATTTATAGTTGTGATGATTTCTGGACAATTTAAAAATAATTTTAAAAATCATCTCTTACCACAAATAAAAGACATATTATAAACAGTTTCTGTAAAGTTCACACACTGCATTGGCCATAAATGGCCTTTATTCAAAGGCTCTATTTTGAAACTGTCTTATGAGATCAATGATCATTTATTATAAATTGACAAGACATAAAACTTCACTTAGTTGGTAACAAGTATATCAACTTGATATCATTATTTTAACATTATTCAGTATTCTGTAGCCATTTCATTAATTTCTAAATATGTATAGATGTGTATGTGTCATGGTTGCACCAAGTGTTAAAAAGGTAGAAAATTGCATTTGGTGTAATATAAGAAGCCGTATAATTTTTTAACTGACTTCTCATACACAACATCGAAAACAGTTATTTTAAATGTAGACAATTTCAGTAGAGTATTGTTCTGGCCATACTTATAACATTAACATTTGCCTCTGTCAAAATATTTATATTAATTGGTATCAAAAATAGATGCATAGCAATAATCATTGTTATTGTCATTGAACAAATAGTTATCAAGTGTCTCATAAGGACCATGGACTTTCCTAAATGCAGGGCATATGATAAAATATATATGGCCTACCACTCTCCTGGGACTTAGAATTCAGTGAAATAATTGTTACATATTTTTTCAATTAATATTTTAAAAGTAATTAAAAGGCACTATTGTAGATCTTTACAAGTTCAAAATTATGATCTTCATAAAAATTCTAGGAGGTATGAGGTACAACTACTTTTATTTACAAATGTATAAAGTGAGGTACAGAGAGGTTAATGATTTCCCCAAAGTATAGTTAGTAGGTAGCAGAGTCAGAATTTGAACTAGACAATTCAGGTCCCAATTTTATTCTCTAATCAATACACAATGTGACCTCTTATGGTCATCACCATCATCATCATCACTAGCATTTATGAAGAACTGGCATGCAAAAGCTGTGCTGAGAATTTCACATACCTTATCTCATTAATGAAGCATGTAGCACAGTGCCTTCCTTGCATGTAGTAGATGTTCGATAGATGGTTGTCTAACAAATGAGTGGGACAGTGTTCTAGAATTTCAGTGTGTTGCCTTGATAATGCTGACACACATGAGCCTCACTCTTCTCATTTTGACCTTTTAAAGCATTTACTGTATATGCCACATAAGGTAGCATCCTTTATTATAGCATCTCATTCTTTAATTATTAAATGGTAGTGTTATCTGACCATAATGCTCTCCAGCTACTCAAGCATAGTACTTTCAAGTTTTTAAGTTTGCCTTACACGTCTTTAGTCACTTCCATCCTCTCATGTAGAATTCAGTCTATATGAAACTTGTGGACTGATGGAACTCTGGATTCTGGATCATAATAGATTTTTAATTCTTGAAACTTTAACTCTGGAATCCTTCCTAGAAAGTGGTAAGCATAACCGTCATCCTGCTAACCTGAAGGAGTTAACAGCTCTCTGTGAGGAAACATTTGGCTACCAGTAGAATTTTACTCACCTTGACTCACTACTGAGTCAGGCAATCAATCTTACTTGATTTCTTTTCAGATTCTCATCACAGATAATTTCTCTCTCCTGTTGCTCCCTCCCACTGTCCCTCCTTTTTTTTTTTAATTTTTGCTTTCCTTCTTCCCTATTTTTTAATGGACTGAAGAAGGCCTCTAAGGGGGAAATCACAGACAGGTTTTATGAAAACAACTGCCTTTAATCCTGAATTACAGAAAGAAATTGATCCATTTGTCAATCTCAAAGGTAGACAGTAGTGTTTTGGGAAAAAAGAAAGAGAATGGGGTAAAAGTAAGAAAGATATAGCAGCTTTGCAACAACTCAGTTATATTAGCCAGATCGTGAGGAAAGGAGGAGAAGGAGAAAAATGCTCCACAAAGGCACCATATTTATCAAGGAAGTAAATAGTATTGTTTAGGAAAGCATACACTTCCCTTTCTTTTCTTATCCTCATTGCTGGGACTTTCACCTAGTCCATGAGATCCATCTTTTGGTTTTCTACTTCTAAAACATTACACTGACACCAAAACATTTAGGAAAGGAAAAGAGCACGTTAATGACTCAAGAGAATAAACTGGAAATGGAGAACACCTTTCTAATAATCACACTGTCAAGTTATCTAATTCCACAGATAGGAGAAGTAAGAAGTGTAAAGAGCTGAATTTTCTCCACATAGAGATATTAATCAGAAAAAAAGGGAGGGTACAGCATAACCACTCGTTTAAGATTGAACATACAATATGCATCAATGTTTAAAAGTTAAATTGTTTGACTCTGCAAGGTTGTTGATATTTAATAATGTAATAATTGTAAAATAGGGCTTTAAATTTTACTTTTAATCTTCACGATAATAATAGGAGGTAGGTACTACATCGCTCTAATTTTATAGGTGAGAAATCTAAAGCACGGAGATGAAATGATTTGTTTAAGGAACCAACTAGTAAATGACAGTAGAAACTGGAGTCCCAGCAGTTTGGCTACTAAATCTGCAAGCTTAATGCATACACCTCCTAAAACACACCCATTCATTCCAACCTAATGCACAGTCATCAACAATACATATCTTAAAGTCATATACATCATATACAACATGTACCATATATCATATGGGATAAAAATCATTCATCACATACCTGATGATTTTGTCAGGAATACCTTTTATTTTTTCCCTTAAAACAATACTTTCTTCTTTTGGAATTGTCACTGTTAAATATTGTGGGCTTTTTGGTCTATGTTTATGATCAGTTCATGCCCATTTCATTGTTAGATTTAAACAGGAATGTCTTCATCTACTTTAATCGAGGAGAGAAGATACCCAAGGTCCATTAAACTCAGGCTGTCTCTTTGCCTCCAGCCATCCTGTCCACTTGTCATTCATGAATCATGGGGGAATTTCAGGCCACAATCATTTTTAAGGGCTGACAATGAAGTGAATGATGAAAGCAGCTAGGAAAATTTTCTGTAGAAATCAGGGCTTTTGGCAGGCTTGCTACCCCATGTAAGTTTTATTTTAGAGTTGAAATAATGAAGTCCTATGTGCATAAGAAACTTGAGTGATATCCAGATGCCAAACCCTCACTGAGTTCTCAGAGAACAAATCCAGTTGACCTTGAAGAGCAATAAGTGAGGGTTAGGAGGCACTTTCACGTTTGAAAATTCACATATACCCTGGCTGATGTAGCTCAGCGGATTGAGCATAGACTGCTAACCAAAGGGTCACTGGTTTGATTCCCAGTCAGGGCACATGCCTGGGTTGCAGGCTAGGTCCCCAGTGGGGGCCACGTAAGAGGCAACCACACATTGATATTTCTCTCCCTCTTGTTCTCCCTCCCTTCCGCTCTCTCTAAAAATAAATAAAAATTTTATTTGTTTATTTATTTTTAAAGGGGAAGGGAAGGAGAGAGGGAGAGAAATATCAATGTATTGTTGCCTCTCATGCGTCCCCTGCTGGGAACTGGCCTGCAACCCAGGCGTGTGCCCTGACTGGGAATCGAACCTCGATCCTCTGGTTTGCAGTCCCATGCTCAATCCACTGAGCTACACCAGCCAGAGCAAATAAATAAAAATTTTAAAAACAAAACAAAGAAAATCTACATTTAACTTTGGGCTCCCCCAAAACTTAACTACTAATAGCCTACTGTTCACCAGAAGCCTTACCAATAACATAGTTGATTTATACTTATTATGTTATATGTGTATCACATTTCATATTCTTTTTTTAAATGTGCTTTTACAAGGCTTCTTTCTTTTTTTTTAAGATTTTATTTACTTATTTATCTTTAGAGGGGAAGGAGAGAGGGAGAGAAACATCAATGTATGGTTGCCTTTTGTGCGTCCCCTGCTGGGAGTTGGCCTGCAGGGAACCGGCCTGCAACCCAGGCATGTGCCCTGACTGGGAATCGAACACATTTCATATTCTTAAAATAAAGTACACTAGGGAAAAGAAAGTGCATTTTAAAATATTATAAGAAAGAGAAAATACAGTTACTGTATTTATTGGTAAAAAACATATTATAAATGGACCTGTGTGGTTCAAACCTATGTTCAAGGGTCAATTGTATATCTCTTTAATACATTGCCAGAGCATAATCTACTAGTTTCGTGTTCAGCATTATTTTCTAGAAATAATAATTCAGTATATCAGATATATTTATTCAGTCATACAATGAATACTGCACCTACTCTTCTGCAATATATCAAGCTACAATTACAAACGTGTCTGAGACTCTGCCTGCAGGAGCTCACAGTCTTGTTGGGAGAGTGACTGAGGAGTTTGGGGTAGAAAAGAAAACACAGAAAAGTAAACAGTAACAATTAAATACAAAAAATTAAGTTATAATAGTAAATATAATTGAAAGTGAAAAGGGAGAAATTCCAGGATATTATACAGTTAGAATAGGAAGCTCTTAACTATGCCAAGAGCCAAGAATTGGAGGAGGGTACTTAATTATTCAACAAATTAAAAATATTCATTCCTACTGTATATAAAATTACTATTTGTGGAATTCTTCTTTTTTAATACTATGTCTTGAATGCCATCGGTAATAGTTGCATAAATATATATTGACTATATATATTTATGCAATATACATATATTGACAATATATATTGTTTCAGACTGGAATATGCCACCTTTCACTCATCTCAGTTGGCTCTCAATCTGCAGTCAACTCTCTGATAAGAATCAGGACTGACCATCTTTAGGAAAAATATTCTTGTCAATACTTGTAGATTATTGGAGTCTATATTTGTTGAAACCCCTATCATGATAATAGTAGGTATATGACTCATATATTATTAGTTAATGGTTGTGTAATAAATCTTATCTATCACATACAAAATAATGAAGGGTTTATCAACTAAAATCTATCTAGCCTGGCCCCATTAACTATCTGTCTCTTACCACAGGTATGAGAGGTAGATCAAGGAGATTAACCACAACTGGATGACAGGAAATTGTAATTCATAAGAGATGTTTGGCCTACTTCACAAGTATAAAGCATAATTTATTCAATAAATTATCTACATCTACATCCAAATCCATTATGTAGAGCAGGCTCTCTCAACCTGGGCGCTATTGACATTTTCGGTTGGATAGCTCTATTTTGAGGAAACCATCCTATGTACTGTGAGATATTTAGCAACATCTCTGTCTTCTGCCTACTAGATTCCAGTATCAAACTCCCTTACCCAAGGTGTGACAAACAAAAATGCCTCCAGACATTTCTACATATCTCCTGGGGAATAAAATGCCAGCATGGCTGAGAACCACTAATCTATGACAAATTGTATAAACTGCTAAGAAAGACCCTCTAATTACTCCACATCTTACAGATTGAAAAAACAACTGAGAAATTCAACTTACCAAAACAGATGTCCAATTATTCTCACAACGCAAATTAAATGTCTACATGCCGATGGGACTAAAGAGAACGTTCAAGTCACACTTTAATGCAGGTTCAAAGTTTCCTATAAATTTTCTCTATACAAAAAGGTTTTGGAAGACATAGTTATACAGACAATAGTGGATCCTTGCAATAAATCAGAAAAAAACAAACTTATGGATCTGTAAAAATGGCAGCACAAAAAATTCAACACATTCTGGTAAAGTACATTTTACTTTCTAAAAGTGAATGGATTCAATCTGACCATATTTAAGGAATCATCTCTTTATCAAAAAATATTTACCAAATAGCTCTT
This sequence comes from Sturnira hondurensis, assembly GCF_014824575.4. NCBI lineage: Eukaryota > Metazoa > Chordata > Mammalia > Chiroptera > Phyllostomidae > Sturnira > Sturnira hondurensis. Next base: position 3,834,595 of record NW_028088915.1, read on the forward strand.
ATATGTGAAAACTTATTCTGTATATTTTGGGAACCAGCTGCATAAATTATAAGGCATAATTATAACGAGAGGCAAATAGTTTTTTATAAACAAATTTTCTGTGCTATCACAAGGCAACACTAGATTAATTACCATTTGAGAAATAAAGAAAATGAGAGTTCTAAAAAAAGAAAAGAGTTCTGTGTTTCAAATAAGAGGAAATATTTGAGTGCTAGATAGTCTGAAAAGGCTTCTTAGAGGAAGTATGACTTGAAAACCTACTGAATAATTAAAATATATGGGTAGAAAGAAATCTCAGAACTAGTTATTGAGTGAGTGAAGTGAGATAATTCCAGGGAAATTTAGAGAATAAGTAAAAATGTAGGGTAGAAAATTAATACACAGTATTTACAAGAAATGAAATTGAAAAGCATATGAAGTTAGACTGCAGAGTGTTGAATGATACACTAAATAATCTAGTCTTTATCTTTTAGGAACTAAAATTCTAGGAAAGATTTTTTTGAGAATAACATAATATAATAAATATAGCCTTTCAGAAGGTTAAATGGTAACTGTTCTGTAGAACCTATTAGAGTAGGAGACAAAAAAATAATAAAGGCCAAGGCAATCTAGAGTATAACTCAGAAATAAGATTTTTAACTTAGAAAGATAACTGCAAATAAACTATGGTCATTCAAAGAATGTCTGTATAATTACATGGATTAAAGCACCATATGTTCATTTCAGCAATTATATCCACATTGGTTCTGATCCATTCACAATAGAGCTGATTATGGCCACTGAATCATAAGGGTAGTTCTAATGATGAGATTAGCAATTAGCAATAGCAGTTATGCAACCAGTGAAACTTCTCCTTTCCTTCTGAGTTAACTGCCTTCATATTGTTTGGGGGAGGAGGGATTGTACTTCCATAGTGTGCTCTTAGGTGCTCTATGTCTTGGCATGCATTGGAAGATCTTCTAAAAGCAAACTCAATGTTATCAATTTACCTATGCTTTAGGGGGCATGATTATTAAAGTTATTATCTATATAAAGACAGGGAAATGGCAGGTTGAGACCGTTATCTGATTCAAAGGGTCTGCTACCATAAATGATATTGACTAAACTAATTGAATGATACTATAAATCATCCTGAAGTAGCAAAATAATGTTCTCCACACTCTGTACTGCCTGTTCATATTTTTGATAGATTTTTATCCTCTTCTTCCTCTCCCTATCAAGTTTATGTTAATCTCTATTCAACCATTATTCTTCTGTTTAAAGATAGTAGGATGAATTAGATGAAAATCAGAAAAACAGCATTGAAATATTTAAATAACTCTGGTGAGGGGAGATGTATGAGCGGTAATATGGGAACTTGACATATTTTCCAGTACATTTTAGGTGTTCATAGATGATACTAGAGAGTGAATTTGTCAAATTTGGAGATATATTACAGTCGAAAGATTGATGCAGATGGTGATAATACTAGCAATATCTGAAAAAAAGTTTCTATATAGACTGAATTGGAGAAGACCCACAAAGTTCCAGAAGCTCAAGAAAATCCCTCAGGCCACCCAAATAAATGTCCCATCTGTTTACTGATGCCTAAAATTACATAGCAAGACTTTCATTTCTTAGCCCCAAGCATTTGATTCCTGTTTAAATGCAAATCTCTTGGGCATGACAATACTCACAGTTGCTGCTGTATCCCAGAAATAAAAAAAAAGAAGAATTTCAAAGACTTCCTCTAAAGCAGATTTGGAAAAGGAGAGATATGAGGCCACTGGACCATGGAAAGGGGTAGAAGAGTACAACCTTAAAGGATAATGGCTGGGGAGGGGTGAAAAAATAAAATAAAAGAAGAATGTAAAAATGTAACAGAGAGCATGTGAAAAGATTTTGCTGTCTTTTGTGGATCTTAGAGTTGATATTGCTACTTGAGAATGTGCTCCCCTTATTAATTTATATCCTCAGTATTAAGGTGTTACAGAAATCAATGTATGTCCATCCTTGAAAATGTGCAACTACTGTAGAGGTAGAAGCCATGAATAAATTCTCCAGTGACCTTCAAGCTAGTGAAAAATACTTTCTTATGAAAGATATTTAGTCTTGTTAAGATTGAAATCAGTTATAAAATAGCTACAAGACACTAAATTGATCTTAGAAAGAAATGGGCAAAGGACCTGAATAAACACTCTTTCAAAGAGGACATACAGATGGCCAATAGACATATGAAAAGATGCTCAGTATAATTAATCAGAGAAATATAAATTAAAACCACAGTGAGATACCATCTAACACTTGTCCAAATGGCTATAATTGATAAATCAACAAATAACAAGTACTGGTGAAGATGTGGAGAAAGGGGAACCCTTTTGCACTGTTGGTGGAAATGCAGACTGGTGGAGCCACTGTGGAAAGCAGTATGGAGATACTTCAAAAAATTAAAAGTGGACCTGCTTTTGACCCAGTGATCCCAATTCTAGAAATATATCCTAAGGAACCCAAAATACTAATTTGAAAGAACATATGCACCCCCATGTTCATTGCAGTGTCATTAACCATTGCCAAGATATGGAAGCAGCCCAACTGTCCCTCAATAGATGAGTGGATAAAACAACTATGGGACATTTACACAGTGGAATATTACTCGGCTACAAAAATAAAATAAAATTTTACACTTTGCTACAGTATAGATGGACCTGGAGAACATTATGCTAAGTGAAATAAGCCAGTCAGAGAAAGACAAATATCTTATGATTTCACTCATATGTGGAATCTAATGATCATACCAAACTAACGAGCAAAATAGAGACAGACATAGATAGAGAGCAGATGACAGCTAAGGTGGGGGAAAGTAGAGGGCAGAGAGATTGAGCAAAAAAAAAATGGGACTCATGAGCACGGACAACAGTGTGTTGCTGAGGGGAGTGTGGTATAAGGGGACTAAAAGATAATGTAACAAATTAATCAATAAAAAAAATATTGTAATTTTCTAGTCTTAATTTTATACCCTACTGCTTCCCCAAACTCTGACAAAATAAGAAAAGATATATAACAACTAAATTTTTAAAAATGCTTTTTTAAGTGAGAAAAATTATTTTTATAATCACCTCTTTGTTCAACTGGATTTGTAGAGAGTTCCTGAAATATACTAAAATCAACATTATTTATCTAGTTGAATATGTTTCAGGAAAATCATGAGAATTAATTGGGAAAACAACAAAAATATATACCTTATACTCTATATTCTAGCCAAATTCTCACTTAATTGTCTCAAAAATTTTTAATGATTTTTTAAAAATTTAACTGTTATCTTTTTACATGGAAAAAATGGACCAATTCAGGAGGAGTTGGTATCCTGTCATGTCAATTTCAACAATTTAAGTTTGTATTGTATCTCAAAGCATCTAAATTCTGAAGATTTGGAGAAACTCCAGTTGATTTTCTTTATTTAAAAAGGGATGAAAACTGAGCCAGAGAGGCTGAGTGGTGCACCGAGACACCCACTAAAGCAAGCCCTTGACATGGCTTCTGAATTCCCTACACAGCAAATATTTTACCACAACATTCTGCCCTTTGAAAACAGTAAATGAGCCTGAAATTGCAGTTTTTGCTGAGTTTCAAAACACCCGTATATTTACACTTGTATGAAACTCAGAGATAAACTAGGAAATTTCTAGGTGGAACAATCCAGAACAAAGAATAAATTTTCCAATTTGTATTAACTGCTCAGGAAATTGAGGTCCAAAGAGGTCAAGTAGGCAAATTTCATTACACTAGTAGTAGTTAAGTTGGAACTAGCAGCGTAAACTCCTGTTTAATCAACTCTGAAGTGTGGCTTTTTTAGATGCAAGACATGCAGAGAAGAATGTGTGACATGGAGATGGAAGATTGTTGAAGGACCAGAATTCTGAGGACAGAACAGCTTGGCTGGTGTTTATAGGTAAAGAAATCTTGTGAAGAAGTGAGTAGCCTTAGTGAAAAATTACTTTAATTTAATGAAATCATGGGGCAGGTTTCAATGGACAGCTCCAATGGTGTCTCCCTCTATCTGAGAGACATCAGGTTGTAGGGGAGGAAAAATATTTTTTTCTTTATCCTGCCAGATTCTTGGCTTGGACCTCTCTTTAATAAAAACAGATTAACAGGAGAAAAATAAACAGAAGTTTAGTAACATGTATAACTTCTATAAACATCGGATATATCAGGAATACTGAGTAACTCCCCAAATGGTCCAAGCACCATCTTAAATACCATCTCTAGCTAAAGACAAAAGACTATGTTGGAGGGTGAGGAGTATGGGAGCTTATCAGAAAAAGCTCAGAAAACAATGGTAAGATTGCTAAGAAGATTTAAGATTTTGCCTTCTCTGTGGATGAGTTTCTAGAGATTTAGCCATCCTTCCTGTCCTGGTACAGAGAGGATAACACCCAAACAAAATGAGATTTCCCTTATTAGTGTAAATGTCTCTTACGAAAGAGTAACTTTTACTTGGTTTCTAGAGCAATTCCTATTTCTGCTATTTCTTGAAAATAATTAGCCTAAAGTTAATCTTTATGCCAAAGAGTCATGTTTTGGGGTGGCAAATTCTGCTGCCCTTCAAGGTACAAGGCGGGTGAATCCCACAAAGGATAGTCAACAGACGCACTGCTAGGGAAGAGAGCTACTAAACATAAAGGTGAATTCCAACTTTAAAATTGAACCTCCAAATGGCCCTGCCAGCAGAATGTTCAAAGTGACAAACCAGTTTAAATAAATCAATGCAATAAGCTCTGGTTTCGATAACACAATAATGAATTCCGGCCCTAAAATTGTAATTAATGCTATTAGTGATATTACACATAATATGTTGAAAGTGAAAAATGATACAGAAATTTATGGGAGGAATGTGTATTAGACAAAATCCTTTAATCTCACTTTCTAAATCCAGGGCTTTAGAATTTAAACTTATTTGCTTCCCCATTCCATAAAATGAATAGAGAACATTTTAACTAATAATAATGTAGAATTGATAAACTTATAAGTACTAGGTTTTTGGTCTGCTTACTTGGAAGAAAGATAGTTCAAGTGTAAAACTATTGTTATTTAAAGGAGATGATAATTGTGTTAGTTTGAGATTACTTATTTGTGCATAGGAAACATCCACCTTTTTTTTTTCTATATTCTTTCTAGTTCAGAAGTTAACGACATACCAAATGCAACAAATCACCCTTCAAAATGTACTTGTTTCCACTTTGACAACAGGTCCCTGAACTATGAAAATTCTATAAACTGGTCAGTTTGTTCTGAAAACCAATTCTAAAATGAATTGGTTGGAAGCACAGATGTGAAATATTCAAACACTGAACTGAATCAAAAAATGTGACAGCAATCATTTTCATTTTGCCAGATTCAGCTGACCGCTTTTGATGACTTTATACTTCTCCCTGGAACTTGTGACCAGCTCTGACTGTGACACATAACAATGAGAGTCAATAATTAGGTATCTAATGCAGACTATTCCCATTGCCTTGAATTTGTGTTATTAACAGTTATGCACAAGGACTGAGAATGACCATGGCTTTCAATCAGCAAAAAGCTCCAAATATTTTCTCCAACTATTTTCTCCCATTCTCTCTTTTATACTTTCTGCTTCAGTCATTCTCTGAGCGTCATACTGCACTTCCCAGATATGCCCTTCTTCCTCTGCTTCCTCTCCTATTTTTTCACCTCTCATTAACTCAGCTTATCCAGAGCCCCCTTTCTTTCTATTTTATTAATCCCTACAAGTCCTTAAAAATTTCCCCAAAATATCTTCTCAGGAAAAACTTCTTTGAGCAGACAATATAGAATTTTACCTCCTATCACAGGTCTGTCATAACACCAATCAAAGCATGTAGTAATTACTTATTAGTTTGACTGTAAACTTCTAAGGTATCAATGGGGCTCGGTTAAATCTTTTTTAATAAATCAATGAATGATGGCAGAAAGCCAAATTTTAAATTAGACTACAGTATCACTATAACCTCTGCAATAAGTTGAAATGAGAACGTCGGATGAAAATATGCATCTTCCATGGGCCTTTGAACACTTGCAGGATACCTACCAAGCCCAAAACCCAGACTATAGAACATAAAAATATTCAATGTAATGAAATCACAGGGCAGGTATCAATTAACAGCTCCAGTGGTGTCTCCCTCTATCCAAGAGACATCAAATTGCAGGGGAAGAAAGTATGTTTTTTCTTTATCCTGCTAGGTTATTGCCTGAGATCTCCCTTTAATAAAAACAGATTAGCAGGGAAAAAAACTAATTATTAGATATAACATCATCACTAATACCAACAGTGCTACAGAAGATGAGCTCCATTTTCCCCTCTAGCTTGTCTAGTGCATTAATCTATAAATTCTCCTCAATACTGCTCTCAATTTCTCATTTGGTAAATGCAGACCTAGAAATCGTATACCTGGGAGTGGTTTTGATTTTGGACACTGTACTTCATTAAAAATTTTTTGAACCCAAAATGTTTAAGTGCTCTTAGGAATTAGAGTTAGGAGACTTTCCATCAAGCTATTTTCTACACAATTACTGAATACGTTCCTACATTTTTATTTAACCATTTTTATTATGTTTTTAATGCACAGAACTAAGCTACATAGGAATAAAATTGCAAATAAGATACGGTATTTCTTATCATAGAGTTTACATGTCAAAATAGCCTAAAGAAAAGTGTACAAGTCCTCAAAATATAGTGAAGAGCTATAAAAAGAAGTGAACATGTTTATCTCAGCTAAGGAATGCTTCTACTTCTAATGTCTAGTCAATGATCTACCATTGAGTAGAAGTTAAAGAAGATGAAGGCAGGAAAACTAGTTACAGAGCTAGGTTAGTAATTTGGGTGGGATAAGAATGACTGGGCTTTTTATACATTTAAGAGGTAGAATGAGTAGAATAACTGTGTAAGCAAAGGAAATAAAGATGCAAGGATGGTACATAGATTTCTGATTCAGTAAACAGGAATGATAGCCATTGAAATGGACAAAAGTAAGAAAACAGGTCTTGTACTTAGCAGGAAGGAGAGCTGATGGATTCAGTTTTGCATATATTAATCTACATATCGGTGGAACATTTGAGTGGAGATATCCAACATTAACTGAATACATAGATCTAAAATGTTTATAGTCAATTTATGGAAAATAAATGAAGCTACAAAGGTGAATGTGATCTCCTAGGGACAGTATGTAGTAGGCATCAATTTATGGGAAACAATTGAAGCTATGTGAATGTGATCTTCCAGGGGAAAAATGGCCTAAGGTATAATCTAAAAAATTTACATAAGAAATGAACAGAGGAGTAGGGCCCCTTAAAGAAACCAGAGAAGAGTGAAATTATTAGATTATGGTGTGATAACAAACAAGAAAATTTGTGTTTTAAGGAGAAATGTCAGGAAAAGATATGGCTACATGGACTGTCCGAGATTTTACTGCATGTGTTTTCTTCCAGGATTTTATGGTTTGAGTCTAAATATTTAGAGTTTATTCTTGTGTGTTGTGTATGAATGTAGTCTACTGTCAGCCATCAGGTGGGTGCCGGTTGGGGAAGTGAAGGGATTGAGCAAAAGAGAAAAAAAGTAGGGAAAAAACTCATGGATTCGGACAACAATGTGGTGATTCTGGGGGAGAAGGGGAGCGTTGGGGGATGTGGAACATGGTTCAGGATAACTGTGGGATAAATGGCGATGGATGGAGACTCGACTTAGGGTGGTAAACACACAATACAGTCTACAGAGGATGTGTTGTAGAATTGTGTACCTGAAGCCCGTATAACTTTTTACTAGTGTCACCCCAATAAATTCATTAAAATGAAAAAAAGGGATTTTGGGACATTTGTAATATAATCATGAGCTTGGGAGGAGAAGAAAAGTCATTTGAGAGCTAAAGTTGGATAAGTGTTGAAAATAATTTATTGGTTCTAGCAACAGCGTACGTGTTGAGGTTGGTTAAAATTAATAGAATAGTAGAATCATTGGAGGAAAAGGTATCTTACCACAAAGAGATTAAAATCTACTGCAAAGAAAAAAAAACAATATAAAGCTATTCAAATAATTTCAAAATGGAGAGAGAGACACTAATGTAATTACAATAATATCTTAGTAGGAGAAATTCTTTTTAATCATGTATATGGGTGACAATATGACACTGTATAAAAAGGAGTGAGTTTGATTTCAACTCAGCTCTTCACATACTACCCAGCTGTATTACTTTGGCTTGTTGTTATTTGAGAGCTTAAGTTTTCCCATTTATAAAATAGGCACAATAACATAAGCTTTGCATAGATATTGGGAGGTGGGGGAATAAAAGTCCCCAACATAATGCTTAGTAGAATGTGCGCCCCAAAGAAAGGTGGATGAGTATAAATTATTAAAGTAAATGTGTCTCAGACAGGGGCTGTGTCAACTGACCATGAAAATCAGACAGGAATTAGAAAGTTGTTTGTGACATGGGAAACATATTAGGTAGGCAGAAGTTGTAAGGAAAAAAGGCTGGGTGACCCTTGACTACTGAGATGAAGATTTTAGATTTTACATAGAGAGGAAGTGAACATATAAAAGAATGGCTAAATACAGACTTGTAAGGCTGAAAGCTTCTTCTTCTCACTAGTTGTAAATCTCTTTGAAGCCAGAAAATGTGAAGGATTTAGGAATTAAACCGTCATCTTTATCTATATCATCACTGTCAATATTACCACAAGTAAATATTTCCTGAATGCTTTCCATGTACCAGGGAAAAAAGTAAAGACTTTCCATGAATTATCTCATGCAATCCTCATCACAATCCAATGAAGCTTGTATTACTGATATCCTCATTTTAAAGATAAGGTAACTGAGCCTTGCATCATGAATTTCACTCAAAGGGAACACTAGTAAGGAGACCCAGAATTTTTGAAAGTGCAGTACCATGCAGCTTCAAGTCAGGGGTATTCAAAGAACATTGAGTTAAAAACATATTATACATATTATATTCCTAATGCTACCAATATTTCTAAAATCAAAATTACTTACCTATGGACAATCTGAAACCCCCCAAAAATGCACCCAGGCAAAGTATTGAGAAAGAATTAATAGTAGAGCTGGGATATAGCTCCTAACTCTTTTCTTCTGAATGTTTTTTTGTTAAAACCCAGATCTTTTTACTGCTCGGTAAATGGAGAGTGAAGACATGCATTTTGCTTTAGTCTTCAAGGAGCTGTAGTAAAGACTTGGCGTGTATGAGTGGGAAATGTTCTATTTTATCTGAACTTTATAACACAAAGGGAATTCTAGCTCTTTTTTTTAACCCAGCATAGAATAATTCTATTTTTTACTTTAATTTTTTAAAAAATTTAAAATTACAGTTGGCATACAATAGTATACTAGTCTCAGGTATATGACTCAGTAATTAGCTATTATATAACTACTAAGTAATTATCCCCATAAATCTTGTACCCATCTGACACCATACGTAGTTGTTACAGTATTATTGACTCTATTCCCTAAGCTGTACTTTACATCTCTGTGATTACTCTGTAGCCAATTTGTACTTCTTAATCATTTCACCTTTTTTACACAACCCCCCAAAGCCCCTCCCATCTGGCAACCTTCAAAATGTTCTCTGTATCTATGAGTCCATTCCTCTTCTGCTTTTTCATTTATTTTGAGGTTTTTTAAATCAATTGTTGACAGATTTGTATTTATTGCCATTTTATTATTATTTTTATCCTTTTTTCTTATTCTTTTTAAAGAAGACCCTTTAACATTTTTGTACAATATGAGTTTGGTGGTCATGAATTCCTTTAACTTTTTCTTGTCTAGGAAGCTCTTTACCAATTCTGCTATTCTAAATAATAGCTTGGCTGGGTAAAGTAATATTGTTTGTAGGTCCTTGTTTTTCATAACTTTGTATATTTCTTAATTATTCTTTCTGACTAGCAAGGTATCTACTGTGAAATTAGCTGACAGTCTTATGGGAGTTCCTTGCTAGGTAACTAACTGTCTTTCTCTCAACTGATTTTAAGACTCTCTATCTTTAACCTTTAGCCTTTTAATTATGATGTGTCTCAATGTGAGCCTCTTTGGGTTAATCTTGCTTGGGACTCTTGGCACTTCCTGGACTTATATGCCTATTTTCTTCATCAGGTTAGGGAAGTTTATCATCATCATTTTAAAATATATTTTATTGATTATGCTATTACAGCTCTCTCCCATTTTTCACACCTTTATTCCATTCTGCCCTGCACCCCTCTCCCACAAGCATGCCTCTCACTTCACTTCATGTGCATGGGTTGTACATGTAAGTTTTTCAACTTCTACATTTTCTATACTATTCTTAACGCCCCCCCCCGACTATTTTGTAGACCATTTATGCATCTTATTCCCTGTATTATTTCCCCATTCTCCTTGCTCCACCTCCCCTCTGGTAACCCTTCATGTGATCACTATTTCTGTGATTCTGTTCCTGTTCTAGTTATTTGCTTGGTTCATCTTTTTATGTTCCATCATTAATAGCTGTGAGTTTGTTGTCATTTTACTACTGTTCATATTTTTTATTTTCTTCTTTTTCTTAGAGAAGTCTGCTTAACATTTCATATAATAAGGGTTTGGTGATGATGAACTCCTTTAACGACCTTATCTGAGAAGCGCTTTATCTGCCCTTCCATTCTAAATGATAGCTTTGCTGGATAGAGCAATCTTAGATGTAGGTCCTTGCCTTTGATGACTTGGAATACTTCTTTCCAGCCTCTTTTGGTCTGTAAGATTTCTTTTGAGAAATCAGCTGATAGTCAAATGGGCACTCCTTTGTAGGTAACTGTTTCCTTTTCTCTTGCTGCTTTTAAAATTCTCTCCTTGCCATTAATCTTGAGTAATGTCGCTGTGATGTGCCTTGGTGTGTGCTTCCTTGGTTCCAACTTTTTTGGGACTCTCTGAGCTTCCTGGACTTCCTGGAAGTCTATTTCCTTTGCCAGATTGGGGAAGTTCTCTTTCATTATTTTTTCACATAAGTTCTCAGTCATTTGGTCTTCCTCTTCTCCTTCTGGCACCCCTGTGATTTGGATGCTGGAATGTTTAAAGTTGTCCCAGAGGTTCCTAAGCCTCCCCTTGTTTTTTAGAATTCTTGTTTCTTCATTCTGTTCTGATTAAATGTTTATTTATTACTTCTGCTCCAAACTATTGATTTGAGTCCCAATTTCCTTCTCTTCACTGTTGGTTCCCTGTATATCTCTTCCTTTTTTTTTTCATTTTTCACAATAAAGTTTTTCTTTTTTTATTTTATTTTATTTTATTTTATTTTATTTTATTTTATTTTAATTGTTCAAGTACAGTTTTCTGTCTTTTACTGAATATATCAAAAACTATGGTACATTTACACAATGGAATTCTATGTAGCAAAAAGAAATAAGTAGCTCCTACCCTTTGTGACAGCATGGATGGAACTGGAAAGATTTATGCTAAGCAAAATAAGCCAGGCAGTAAAAGACAAATACCATATGATCTCACCTTTAACAGGAACCTAAACAACAAAACAAGCAAACAAGCAAAATATAACCAAAGACACTGAAATAGAAAATAGCCTGTACATTTCTCTTCATTTCACTCTGCATGGCCTTCACTTTTTCCCCTATTTTGCCACCATACTCAACCATTCCTGGGAGCATCCTGGATACCAGTGTTTTGAACTGGTCATCTGATAGGTTGGTTATCTATCTCTTCATGGCTTAGTTGTATTTTTTTCTGGAGCTTTGATCTGTTCTTTCATTTGGGCCATGTTTCTTTGTCTCGGCCTGCATCTTGCATTGTAAGGGGCAGAGCCTTCAGTGTTTGCCAGGGTAGAGTAACCCATGGCTCTGTGTTGTGGCACTGTATGGGGGGGAGGGATCTGAGAGGGAACAGTGCAGCTTGCTCAGCTCTCTGCAGGCTTTCAGTCACTTCTTTTGCTACCCACAAACAATTTGGGCCTTTGTGGTGCTGATTCCCAGGTGGTGGGTTTATGTATGTTCTAGGACCTTGTGTATGTTTTAGGGTCTCTCCAACAAACTCTCCTGTGAGACTGGGAGTTTCACCCACTGCTACTTCAACCCCCACAGGTTTTTTCAGTCAGAGGTTTTGAAGCTTTATTTCTCCACGCTGGAACCCTCGGTTGCATGGTCTGTCCTACTCCCCAGTTGTTCCTCCTGGTTTATCATCACACAAATGTGGGATCACCCACTGTGCCAGCTGCAACATTGCTGTGAGTCCTCTCTGGCCCAGGTGCCAGTATCTGCCCCTCCTACTGGTCTGAATTAATGTTTCTTTAATTCCTTGGTTGTTGGAATTCTATCCAGTTAGATTTTCTGGCTGTTCTGGTTGGTTTTTGTTTTTAAATTTGTTGTTGTCCTTCTTTTGGTTGTGCAAGGAAATACAGTGTATCTACTTATGTCTCCATCTTGGCCAGAAGTTCATTATTCTTTTTTACATAGATTTTCAATTCAGTGTTGAGGTATGGGATGGTCCTTCAATGAGGTCTGAAGCTCTCCACAGACTGAGCTGGCTCTGGGACCTCCTGAGAGGTGTAGGGCAAGGTCAGCCACCATCTGTATTCTACCAGGGGCCACTCAGCCTGGGCTACAAAGCGATATGTAGATGGCTGCTCCTTGTGCTGGGTCTAAAGGCACCAAAGAGAGGCCAAATGCAAACCAAGGTCAGCTGCCATTAGTGCCAGGCCTGGTGCCACTTAACAAGAGGTATAGGGCACATCAAGGTCAGGCACTGCTTGTCTGAAAGATTTTAGGAATGTCTGAAGCACGAACTAAGACTGGCCACTTATATGGTAAAGCCACTGGAAACACCTAGGGTTGGGCCACGAGTTGGATAGGGTAGGATCTCAGGGAATCACCAGAGTTGAGAAAACAGTGATAGCCAAATTGATGATGACTCAGATATGACCGCCTGTCAGCTCTGTGGAAAGAAGGCTCAGAAAAGGAACAATGGCCTCTGCCAGCTCTTCTGTCTGGTAGAAAACTGTCCTTTCCACTCTCACCCTGTTGCTAGACAATTCATTTCCTCGCTGTATGTCCCTAGTGCCTCTTGAGCTACTGCACCTGTGCTAGACCTCAGAGCATGTGAGTCCCAGTGAGTCTATGTTCAGGCCCCTCTCGAGAAACACCTGGGACTCCAGAAGCCCTCTACTCACTCAGCCACAGTGTCCACTGGTTTTTATAGCCAGATTTATGGTTACGTTTTTTCCTGGCACTGGAACCCTGAGTGGGGGTGGTGCTGGTATGGGATTGAGACCACTTGCTCCAGCCAAGATATCCCTCCTGAATTTTACCTGCCACAGATGGGTATGGGAGTAGCTTTTCCATGTTTCTGTTTCTCCTGCCAGTCTCAATGCATCTTCCTCGTTCTAGCCTTAGTTTTAAGACTTCTGTTCAGCTAGATTTTATATATCCCTGAATGATAGTTGTTCTATAGTTCAGTTGCAATTTTGATGTGGTTCTGAAAGGATATGAATACCACATTTACACACACTGCTGTCTTCACCATAGGCCCTCTATTATTAACAGGCCACACATCTCTTTAATGTTCCCTTTCACATTATTGGATTGCTTCTGCCATTGAATGAAAATTAATTTCTTCATACTGCATCATTTCTTGCATCCTTACTTGCCAGGCACTTGAAGTTTACCTCATAGCCCCATTACCTGCTTTCCTAGAGTCTGTCATTCTCTAATTCTGTAATTTTTCTATTCATTGAACCCAGACCCCATGGTTGATCACCTGAGCACATTTCATCAATGTCTGTAACTACATCGTGCCCATGGTTTTCCAACTCTGTATGAAACACTTGCCTTCTGGAAAAGTCATTCAATTTGTCTTTTTACTCTTACATCCCCTAGATTAAAGCATAAAACTCAGTGGATGAAGCCACAAATAAATGAGTTTTAATCTCAACCACATAATCTCTGACCACACAATGCCATATACCAATGCTTTTATATTTTTCTTAGAGTGTGTTTAACTCTTTCCTTAGACTGTTACAATCCCAAATGACAGCACTCCTCTCAAATCTTTAATCCAACCTCCACTTCTTTTGATCCTGAAATGTATCTACCTGATAGTTCATAAAGAAAATTGAGGTCATTAAAAAATAAGCTGCATTAATCCAGCCATCACAGTATTATTTACATTTTCCTCTTTACCTCCATTTTGTGCAAGGTTTTTTTCTTCCTGTACAAGATCAGAGCTCCCATATATGTATTCTTTTTTCTGTCCCATTATGTTTCATTCGAAGTCTTGTTTCATTAGATATGCCTTGTCCTTCCTATATTTTTTCTAATTTTTAAATGCTTAATGAACTGTTTTATAGTAATTTTAAATTTACCAAAAAATTATGAAACTACTACAAAGAGTTCCCATAGCTCCCACACCAAGTTTCCTCTTATATTAATATCTTATATTATATGGTACATTTGTCACAACTAATGAAGCAATATTGATACATTATTACCATTAAATAAAATTCATAGTTTATTCAGATTTCCTAGGTTTTAAATCTTATTTTCCTTTCTGTTCCACAATTCAATTCAAGATACCCCATGACATTTGGTCAATATTTCTTCGTAACCTTCTCTGGTTGTGAAAATTTCTCAAACTTTCTGAACATTGTGGTGGTTTTTTTTTTGAGACTGTTGCTTTCTGATATTATAAGGTGTTCTCCTAGTGCCAGGAAGTAACATCTTGTGTATTTCATGTGTTGTCAGTGCCTTTTCAGCATTAATTGATATATAACCATATGTTTTTTTTCTACTATAGCCAGTTGAAATAATAGGTTACATTGATTGATTTTCAAATGTTGGGGCAATCTTACATGCCACAAATAAATGCTAATTGGTCATGTTCTATTATTTCTTTTACATTACTGGACTCAATTTGCTAATCTTTTGTTGCAAAATTGCACCTATATTCATGAAAAATATTGGTCTACTTTTTTTGTTAGCTTAGCTAGATGCATATAGCAAATCGAACATTTTTAAACATATTGAAAATCTTTTCAAAGAATCATTTTTTTCTGTATTTTTTTTCAATTTCACTGATTTCTACTCTAAATCTTATTATATTTTTCTGCTTTAGGCTTAAATGGTTCTTCTTCCTCTTGAGCCAACATTATTGCTTTTTCATCTTCTTTTCTTTAAAAAATATTTAATGCCATTAACTTTCCTCTAAACATTGCTGTCTTTGTATTCGGCAACTTTTGACATTCTGTTTTTATTGTTACTTAATTAAAATATCACTAAATTTCTCTTGAGACTACTTTGATCCATGGGTTATTTAGAAATATGCTTCATAATTTTTAGGTATTTATGATTTTCCACCTTCCTGTTATTGATCTCTAGTTTAATTCCATTATAATAAGAGAACATACTTTGTATAATCTTCTATTTTATTAATTTTGTTAAGGAGTGCTATCCCCCAGAATATGGTCTATGTTGGTAAATGTTCCACATGACCTTAGAAAAGTGTGTTTTTTGCCGTTTTGGGTGAAGTCATATAAATGTCGATTGGATCAAGTGATTGATAAGGTTTTTCAGGCCATCCATTCTTTTATTGAAAGAGGGGAGTTAAAGTCTCCAAAATATAATGGTAAATTTGTTTATTTCTTTTTGCAGCTATCAGGTGTGTACAAGTTTAAGATGATTATGTCTTCTTGGAAAATTGACACTTCTATCACGTTTTAATCTTATTCTGTATCCTTGATCACCTCCTTTGTTCCAAAGTCCACTTCCTCTATAATCAGTAGAGCTACTCCAGCTTCCTTTTGATTCATGTTATCGTAGTGTCCTTCTTCTTCCCTTTATAGTTAACTGAAGTGTTTTCTTATCCATTTGACAAGAGTTTGTTTTCTAATTGATATATTTAGAGCATTCAGTTTAAAATTACTATTACTATAGTTGAATTAATATCTATCATGTTTGTACCATTTTTCTATATGTTGCATTTGTTCTTTGCTTCTCTTTTTCCTCTCTCTGTCTTCACGGGTTTAATTTAGCATTGTATATAATACCATTTTATCTTTTTTCTTATAATATCAAATACTTGTTTAAGAATTTAATGGTTTCTCTAGAGTTTACAATTTAGGGTTTTATCTAATTCGTGTCTACCTTCAAATAACACTATACCATTTCATGAATAGTGCAAATATCTTTTACCAGACTCTAAGTTCCTCATTCCCATCCATTCTGACATTCATTTATCCATGTGCTATAATCACTAAATATGTTGCTACTTATCACTAAATAATAATCTTTTAGTTCAATTAAGAATAAGAAAAATAGATTATTTTATTTGGCCTTCATTTATCTCTTTTCTGATGCTCTTTTTTCTTCATTTATGTATATCCATTTTTTTAACTAAATAATTTCCTTTGGCCTGAAGAACTTGACTTTGTGTTCAGTGTTATGTCTCCACGGAGCTTACACAAGAATTAGCATTTTGTTAGTCCTCAATAATTATTTTGTGACCACTGAGCAAATCTGTTAAATGAGAATAACGTTTTACCACATCGTGTTATTTTCTATTTGCAACCATCATTGCCTGTCTACCCCCCAAACACTGCAATTTCCACAAACATAGAGACATATATTTGTATATCTAAGTCACAGTGTCAAACACAGTACTGGTAGTATTTAACGAAATTTGTTGAAACAAATTATTCTGCAATAAAAATATTAATAAATGTATGAATAAAAACAAGCTTCTTAATAACAGTATTCTTTTCACTCTTATTGTGACATTACTATATCATTAATATCATTTTAAGTTGCTGAATTACCCTCATGAAAAAGAAGACCTTGGGATACTAGTCTTCAGTTGGAGGCTTGGATTGGAAAGTAACAGTGGGCATGACTAGTAATAACTCTTGCTGTTTGTCTATTATTTTTAATTTTATAAATAGTTTCACACATTATCTATTAACTATTTTTTTACTTTTTACTTTTTTATTTTTACTTTTTTCTTTCATGAGCATGCTTTATGAGGTGATATACTTCTTTTCCTCTGTATGTTTCAGCTTCTATTGCCACATAAAAAATGATAAAAAACTTGAACCTGTGTCATGTGATTTCATAGCAACTAGGGAATCCTTGAATCAATAGTGGAGCATCATTAGCCCCACATAGTTATTCCTCTAAACATTAGAAATAATATGTATAATTATTGTTATAGTTTTAAACTACTTAAGTTCAAAATTATAATTGAATTATAGATTTTTTATAAAAAGTTATTATCTATTAGGTGAGAATGTTGCATTGAATTTGTTATTCCTGCATAGCTTCTCTATCTCTTGGTTCTCTGAAGAGTAAAAGGCATGATACATGAACAAATTTAATAATTCATTATTTAAATATGTGCCTACAGATCTAGTTTTAAAGTATACTTTACAGCAAATCTTAAATAATGACCTACAATTAATAATTGTCCTCTGTTCGAAAAATTACATTCTCCTCACAATGAAGAAATGGTATGAAAGGACACTGATTTAAAAAAAAATCTTAATGACTCAGTAGTCATTGTGAGTCAGTCTCGAAGGTTGAAGATTGTGCTTCCATGGACAGTGGGGTTATCTCTGGAAGTATCCTAGATCCTTTCAAATTTAGGCTGAATTAATCACCTTTTTTTTTCTTCCCTGAAATACAAACAAGCAAGGATCTTTTTACTTTGTTATAGCTGTGAAGCATATTAATGATGCTTCAGTATTGAAAATAGTAAATCCTGATGATAATAGTCAAGAATAACCCAAAAATTAAGCAGAGATTTTAAAAGGTAACTAATCCTATGGTCAATATCCTTCTAATATGTTAACTTGAAGAGAAGAAGGAAAAAAAGACCTTGAGTAAACCCTAGAGATGATTGCAAATGAGGAGATTACATACTCAACACTAGAAAGTTAAAAACAGAAAAATTGCAGATGGATCTTGAGAGTTTAAGATGGAAAAGAAAATCAAGTGAATGAGATTTAATTTAGATAGACAAAATGCCTTTTTTAAAGAAGAATAATGCCAATGGGACTTATAAATCAAGTGAATACAAATTAGAAGCCAAAATAGAAGAGAAAAAAAAAACACAGAAAAGTAGGGGTTTAATATCAAAGGATATAACTGAAGATTTATATTTTGGAAAAAATTCACTTTGTTGAATAACCAACTAGACAGTTTTTGAAACTGGTTTTTTATTCTTTCTATAAAAGATGAAATACTCCCATTTGTAAAGAGAAGTATACTGACTAACAGACTCATTCAATATATAGAATAATTCAGCTTAGTTCAATAAACATACATTAAGGGCTTATTTGTGTGTCAGGCATCGGGGTAGATTAATGAAGTATGGTAGATTAAAAGATTAATGGAGTATGATAGAAATGATATAAGGAATTTCAGGAGATGGTGATACAGTGGTAAGGTGGGAGCACAAAGGGGCATGAGCAAACTTTTGGAGATAACAGACAGGTTTCCTCCCCTAACTGCAATGATGGTTTCATGGGTGCATACATATGTCAGAACTTACTGAGTTGGAGATTTTACATGTGCAACCTATTGTTGTCAACTATCTGTAAGTAAATCTGTTAATTTTTAAAATACATTTTAATATAACAAAACAAGGCTTATTAAAAATAATCTATGTAAACTTGGTTTTGCATGGATAATTGTTTAGTGTTTCAACTAAACCAACAATGAGTTAAGTAGGAAAATATTATTTCCTGAACTCAGTGCTATATGGAAAACTTTAAAAAATACGTTGTGAAGAGCATTTAATACATTGAATGTAGTTACAAAAGAATAAGAGCATTGACTGGCTTCAAATATTTCATAACTTTGAGAAAGACCATATGTGTATGTAAACACAGATTATCAAACACAAATACAACAAGATAAAGACACACCATCAACTTGATCTAATGGCTATTTGAAAGCATACTTAATGTGGTTGTGATATATCATATGAATGGTTGATTTCAATGCTTTTTATTGTTCAGTTACAGTTGTCCCCATTTTCCCCCATTACTCTCCCCTGCCGACCCCTCCCCCCACATTCAGCTGTCCCCTCACCCTCATTGTCTTTGTCCATGGATTCTTTATACAAGTTTCTTGACTTGATCTTTCTCCTTCTTTCCCCTCTTATCCACCTCCCTCTTCCCCCTGGTCACTGTCACTTTGTTCTTTATTTCCATGTCTCTGGTTCTATGTCGCTCCCCTGTCTGTTTTGTTGATTAGGTCCCACTTAAAGGTGAGATCATATGGCATTTGCCTTTCATCACCTGGCTTATTTCACTTAGCATGATGCTCTACAGTTCCATCAATGCTGTCACAAAAGGTAGAACTCCTTTCTTTCTGCTGTGTAGTATTCCATTGTATAAATGTACCATAGGTTTTTTATTCACTCATTTACTGATGGGCACTTAGGTTGCTTCCAGCACTTGTCTATTTATATTTATTCAAATGTTCTAACATTCAAATAGAGCCTACACACTACACTAGCTTCTGCCTACTTGTATCTCCTTTTGTTTAGATGACGTTCACATATTTTTAGAACTAAGATGTGATGGCCTTACGAATTGTCAATCTGACTAAGCTACAGGCCTTAGCTAATAAACAGAACACTAATGTGGGTGTCCTGTGGAGATATAAGTGCAATTAATGCTTATGATCAATTGACTTCAAGTGAAGGAGATCCTTCCCGATAATCCAGGTGGGCCTGATTAAATCAGTTGAAAGCTGTGAGAGCTGTGCTGAGGTGGCCGTGAGGAGGAGCCGATTCCACCTGCAGCGAGAAGCTTCAGTCCCTGCCTAGAGGTCTAGCACGTCTCTCCTGACTGCCTGCCCTATGAATTTTAAACTTGCTGAGCCAACCCCCTCAATATCGTAAAATAATTTCCTGTAATAAATCTCTTTTTAAAGAAGGAAAACTATACTATTTTTATTATAGTCAAGTGTACATAATATAGAATTTACCATTTTAACACTTTTCAGTATATAATTCAGTGCTATTAAGAACATACACACTGTACTACCATCACCATCATCCTTCCCCAGAACTTTTTTATGATGCCAAGCAAAAACTCTGCTTCCATTAAAGATATAACTTCCCATTCTCTCTACCCCAGCCTCTGTTAACCTCTATTCTACATGCTGTCTAAATGAGTTTGACTATTTTTTGAGGTATTACATATAATTATATAGTTGTCCTTTGGTATCTGGCTTATTTCACTTAGCATAACATAGTAAATAGCTCAATATATATTTCCTACTGGTTGCCCTCCTCTGATTGAACCCTAACTAATATATCATATATGACATAACTATATATGTATATATGTGTATGTGTATACCACTACATATAGAAGTATACTTGTAAATAAAATAATTTATTCAAACTGCAGCTTTTCCTGACTAGCCATCTCATGGCACTCATTCCATACATAATTAATGGATTTTTTTTGCTTCTACATGTCCCATATACATATTCTTCTGTTGTTGGTTTACATATTCTTCTTCCACATTTAGTTGTGAACTTTTTAATCTTATTCATCATTGCTCTCCCAAGACCTAAAATTTCATTGAAAATTAATTAATTAACTCGAGTTTATGTAATAAGTATCTTCTCTCTTATGGGGAATTCGACCTTTACTTTTTCACAAAGACAACCACGTTTATATACAGGCTCCAAGATAAGTTTTTGTTCATTTTTTGTGATGATCATAACTAAATTTGAAAACCACTTAAAATTCAAATTATCTAAGCTACTTGGCTACAGTTACTTAACAATTCTGAGCTGAAGCACATAGTGTTCTCAAAACACCTGTGTTAGCATTTGCTCCAAAAAAAGCACACAACCCGACACATTGCCAAGGACTTGCTACAACATAAATTCTAGAACATTTCTGTACTGATTCCAGGTCAATATGTAATTCTTACTTTTCTAAAGGTAAACTTTGCCTTTGAACTTTGCCACAAAAAATGCAATCTGAAGTCTTCAAAAACATTTGGACAGTAGTTGCGAAAACTGGGAATAGACCAGAGGCATTTTGTGTCCCAAATCAACATGCTTCTTATTGGTCTTTGTATTTGACCCTTGAGAAATAGCACAGACACAGCAGCTTCAGTTGCTGGAGCAGTGACTGCCCAATGTTTGTGCTCCTTAGTCTAGTGGGAGCTGATATACTCCAGCCTGTCTGTTGATTTAAATGATGAAACCTTTGACACGGAGCATAGGCCATCTTACCTGTCAAGGTAATGTCTAAAGAATCCTGGGAGAAAAATTTTATTTGTAATGAATATGTCTTTCTATGCCTCAACTTAAGAACTAATAATGAGAAAAATCTGACTATTTATTCCACAGCACTGAGAAAGAAAATATCGATGTAAACCTTTTATACTTTATTTCCATTTTTCTTTCACTCAGGCCTAGTTCTTTCCAGGTGTGTGTGTGTGTGTGCACATGTGCTCAGCTCAGACACTTTTACAAATTCTCTGAGGTAGGTAAACAGCCACATGGAAATCAATAGGTATTTCCTACATTGTATTTCGAAAGTATAAATCCAGCAGACTTTATTTCTTACAGAGCTTATCTGTAAGAAAAGGAATATCTGTATTATCTAAGGAAAGTTGTCCTGATCTCTTTTTGTCATCAATGTTACATCTGAAAATCTCCACATTACTGTAATTGACCTACCAGCTCTTTTTAACAGAAAAAAAATAGCCAAAGAGTAGTAAACACTATTTATTTCAAAAGGACATCCAAGATTGTGTTACATTTTGTAGTTAAATTTTGCTCTATTGTCTTTCAAAATAATTTACAATTTTATTTATTTAAACTTGTCCTAACACACTATTTAAGAATTGTGTCATTTTCACGTGTTCCTGTCAGAGTAATAATAATTGTTCCATGAAGCCAGATTCTTCTGGCTTCAACACTTTGTTTTTCATCTACAAAAGTCCACAGATGACTTAGGTTAATATTTTAACTTTCATGTATAACAATAGAGATTTATTTTTGTAAACATTAGGAAGAGGCTCGTAGAGATCTACAATTTAAAGTTAATGATGCTGTAGACGACCAAGTCCCCATCTACCAGAGTGCTACATAATTCTTATGGTTTCCAGAAATGATAATTGTGCATGTTGACATCCTGAGTCATGAGACAAAAAAGTAAAAGTATGTTTTTACTGTAAAATATGCACATGGACAGCTTGTTAATGTTTGAATTGAGAAAATTTAAAACTATCCAGGAACCCCACCAGCCAACCAACCAAAAATCCAGGACAAATGGGCCTCATCTCTATGAGTTACGTACGAGGGGACAGGATCATTATGTTCATTGATGAACTAAAGCAAGAGCATGATCAGATCTCTTCTGGGTTTATCAGTTCAAGTCAGAAAGTCGTATATCAAAAGTCAAGGGTTACTTCAAATATTTCTCTATCAAAGGATGATTTTGGAGCACAGAGTAAATTTACTTGTTCCCAAATTCCCATCTGTAACTTTCAATTTAAATAGGACTCCCTATGATAGCAATGACAACAAATATCAACAATTTTCCCTTTCCAATATTATTTCTTTGCCTTTTATCTTTATATTCTTTGGTCTTTCTCCTTTTTGCCTGAGCAGTTCTGCAGCACATGTGCACTTTTTCCTTAGCTTTTTATCAGAGTCATTGCGATAAACACACACTGAGTACCTCCAGTTGATGTAACACTTTACTGAACACTACAAACACATAACTCAAAGTAGAAAGGATTTCACTCTAGACTTCGATGAACTTAGCTATAACTAAAGATTCCAGATAAAAAGCATTCATAAAAGGTGAAGCAACAGAATATATTCCAAACACAGTTTAGCTTCATGGTGACGTGCCTGGTGGTGGTCAGAGTACCGTGATGGACAAATAATTGTAAGAACTCTAAATAGGAAGAGAATCTCCCCTCCACTTGGTAAATTGTTATTTTCTTGCACTTATTATAGAACAGACATTGAACTTAATTCTGTAAAATATGCCAAGAAGAGAAGCCCTCCATAAGCATGTCGACCAACTGCTTACATCTGTTAGTCCTGAATTTCCAACCATTTGATAAATCTGGTAACTAGGCATCACAAATACTTCTGTGGGCCAGGGATCAACAGTATACTGAATACATATAAGGGTAGGAGAAAGAACTTGACTTACTGAGTGAAATTTGAATAACCATTCATTATTCCTAATGTTTCACTTGTCATAAATATCGTTTAGCTGGTTCTGTAGAAAACCATGTGCATACAAACACACATATATGTACACACACATATACACATGCATATCCCATGTCAACAAGTGTATTTAAAAATAAATTGTATTTATTTGAAGAAGGTAAGGAATTGGGTATTTATAATGTGGATCATATATAATTTATTTGGAAAGACTCCATTGGAAATGTGAGTTGTGAACGATAGTTTAAAATAATGGATTGAGCCTGGCTGGTGTAGCTCAGTGGATTGAGTGCAGGCCTGCGAACCACATGATCACAGTTCGATTCCCAGTCAGGGCACATGCCTGGATTGCCAGCCAGTTCCCAGCAGGGGATTCACGAGAGGCAATCATACATTGATATTTCTCTTCTTCTCTCCTTCCCTTCCCCTCTAAAGATAAATAAATAAAATCTTTTAAAAATAAAAAAATTAAAAATAATAAATAAATAAAATAAAATGATGGCTTGACCACAGGCTTCTTAGAGAAGATGGGGGAAACTGTTCTAGATCCTCCTTCATTTTCCTCTTTATCAGTGGAGTTTTTCGATCAACCTAATCTAGCAGAGCATTTCTCTTCCACTACTGAGATGTATTTGCTGCAAACAACTTTCCCCTCACTTAAACAGGTTTAAATCCTTCACTCCTAGAACTCTATAATTCAAGGGGAAAGTGAGTTTTTCATAAGGTATTGAAGGAGGAAAGAGAGATGAATCTACATGGAAAAATTAGATGGAGTGAAAAATCACACCTGTCTTATAAGCCCTACTACATGTGGACATATTTCTCCATGAAAAACTGGAAATTCCTTTCAAAAATGTTATTTGCAAAATCAGCAGCAATTCTTAACAATGTCTTTCCTGCTGCCAACATCATATTTTTTCACCTCAATAATAATGGATAATTTGGACCCGTTCTCTTTCATTTAATGCTGTTCCTGTCCTTATTGCATTTCTCCCAGTGCTCTTCCCAGGAGAGGTGACTGCACTACTTGTGGAATATGATGAATCACTGCAACAAGAAATCCATGGCGTCTGGTTAAGGCTCTTTCTAGCATATAAATTAAGCCTGAATGACAGCTTTGTCAAAATTTCCCTTTGAAACTGATCCCTGGGTGGCAGGTAGAAGCAAATATTATCATTTTATCGGCAGGATGCTTTTCCCAGCTAGCTGATGTCTCTAACTTTTATTAGAGAGAAGTGGGTCACCTCTCTGAACCCCCCTGAAAGTAGCTGATGAGATGAAGAGAGATCTGGGTGAGGAAAATGGAGAGATGTATTTACTACTTATGCTGAGATGGGGAATGCTAAGAGAAGAAATGTCTACTGGTAATACCGAATGATACTGTAAGAAATACTTATGGCTGTGAAATAATATCCCAAGAAAGAAGCAAAACATAGAGTAGCCATTCAATCAATTGAGACATATTGGCAAAGATTTTCCCATTAAAAATTCTCCAATGGAATAAAGAGAGACAAGACAAAATATATTTTATACTTCTGATTTGTTTAATTTGGTTTTTTTTTCTGACTTGTAAGGTCTCTTTATTTCTTAAATTTGTCTCATGGAAAAGATAGAATCTAAATTATCAAGATTTAACTCCTTGAAATATCTTTGTTTTGTTTGCCTTGTGATTTTTAAACATTTTACTTGTAGTAACAATAATTACTCCTCTGTCCGGAAATTCAATGTATTTCACCGAGAAGCTAGTAAAGGAACAAAAAACACCAAACAAGGGAAGATTCTCCAACATTCCACATGATGGCAGAAGATCTTTTCCTTATTAAGTAGTCAAAGCTTACAGTTCTGTATTATTCTGTTAAATACAGCAAGATAAGCAATCTCCCATATTCTCTGAGCCATTTTAGAGTAATTTGTTCTCAGGACAAACCAGAAGGGACGATGTGTTTTCCTGTGCAAAAAACAAACAACCTAAGGGAAAAAAATGCCAAAGCCATCTTCCTAAAGTTTCCCTAACTAAGGTTGAGATAACAAAAAGTGCCTTTCCAAATCACACACAAAATGGGATCTTTTAGTCTATGTTTCCCAAGTGCCAACAATTATTTTTGTCTGTTTATGTTGTTCATCACCGCGGACAGATCCTGTGAATGCACTTATGTAACAGGCTGCTGTATGCATCCCCCTCCCAGACGGAGCATCTTCGAGGATGAAACACTTTAGAGAATCTTTTTCTGACTTGCAGTGTTGCTGTTGATGACTTAGAACCTTAAGAAAGCAGTGGGCCTCTTCCCCCAAAACTAGTGTCTAGGCAGAACTAATCAACAATTCAGCCAGCCCTGTGAGGTAGTGATATTTCCTGTCTTACAGGGAAAATTTGGAGACATGGGCTATAAAGCGGAATTTCCCTGCAATTTGTAAAGACCGCATCCTCTCTAATTCCCTTTGGCTACCTAGTATATATTGTTTCCTCACCTTTTTGTTGTTTATTTTCAGCAACAATGATGGGGAGATAAAGACTACAGTTTTACTAGCTTTCTACCTTTCTCAGCTTCTTAAATTCTAGTTATGGTCTGGTCTGTTATCATATTTTGTGTTAATGGATGCAAGCAATGTCTACTACCCAAAGTGCAGATAATTACAAAAGTAATGTTGCCCTGACCTGTGTAACTCAGTTGATTGGGCATCTTCCTACAAAGCTAAAGTGATTCAGGTCAGGGCACCTGCCTGGGTTGTGGTTTTGGTCTCCTGTGGGTGCTGAAGAGAAGCAACTGATAGATGTTTCTCTCTCACCTGGATGTTTCTCTCCCTCTCTTTCTCCCTCTCTTTCCCTCTCTCTGAAATATATATCTCCATCTATCTATGTTACTTACCTACCTAAGGATGATAATCATGAAATAGTAAATTAACAAATCTTAGCCAGACAATGATTTATACTAATGCCTTCATTTAACTATAGGAGGAAACCAGCCAAGAAAATAATAATATCTTCCATTCTTACATTGTCTTTTTGTAACTGAGGATCAAAAGCTAACTTTTTCCAAGATCATACAGCTAGTATTTGAAAGGGCAGGAAATGAAACCAGAAATTCTAGCTCCTAACCCTGCTATGTCAGTTGAAGAGAATAAAAATCATTACTGTAAATAAAATATCTAAATGATAATTTTAATTTATAAGAACACTTGGTCAAATTTATTTTCAGGAGCCCTCACAGTGGGAATCAAGTACCCGACAGCCAACTTGTCCTCTCATGCCAAGGTCACTTACCGGATGACAAAATCCACAGCTCACCTGTCAGGAGCAGGGAGACCAACAACTGTGCCTGAAGGACAGCATCCTGAGTGTCTTTCACTGGCCGGGTCTCTGTTCTCTTTCTCCCTCTTAAGACTCTAACAGAGATGTTTATTGCCTGGATTTTCGTGATGGTAACACACGTATGTGCATATGTTTCCACTCGATTATACACATTATATAGAAGTTATATATACATACCTCAATAAAGCTGGAAAAACGCTTTGACACTTTTGACTTACTTTTTCATGACTTTATTAAAATAATAAATAGAAAAATTTACAGACCATAGATGAATTACAACATTGGAAAAAAGGACCAAAGTTTCTGATGTGATACCAGTCGAGATGCATAACTACGTGCAGTTGCTCTCCGCTAGAATATTTGTCTGACATCATGTCAGTCCCACTGAAATGTTAATCTCATTGTCAATCTTACTGTTAATTTCATTAAAATGACATACAAACATGAAACCCATATCATTGGACCTTCCAGCTCCTACTCAGGGACCCTGAATTATTGCAGAAGTGACCATTTCCAACATCTCACTGTGGAAAAGAATCGATGGCAGCATCTTACCCTCTGCTGATAAAAAGCTCTGAAAAAACAATACCCAGTGACTATATGGGAACAAAACTGTAAATACTAATTAACTAAATATTTTCTAGTAGGGAACATCAGTTTATCAGCTTAGCTACTGTGCTGATCTAGTTTAATATTGTCCTTAAAAAGTGTTAACATATGACTTGTATGGAGACAGCATAACTAATACTATTATTTATATCAGCAGATCTAAATAGTATGAAATTGTTCAAAAGATGCATTTCCTATATGTTACTAAAAGCAGTAAAAATACCAGAAGGAAATCATTTTTACATATTTAAAATGATTACATTTTAAACATGTAAAAGGAAATCATTTTACAAATTTATACATAAAAGGAAAGTTCAAAATGTATACATGTTATTTGAACAAGCCATACTTTTCCAAATACATTTTGGTTTTATTAACTAAATCTCTTCATATGGTATTCCTTATATACCCCTTAGACTTTTAAAACTAGAGACACTTTAAAGACCATTTCAATACCAGTCCAACTAGGGTTTCCTGTACAGAAAAATATAAGCAGAATCACTGACTTGTTCAGGGTCTCACAGTATATAATCACAGAACTGAGGCTAAAACAAAACTTTTCTGACCACCCTCAAATTGTTTTATCACTAGGTTGTTCATACACATTTTCAAGTTTATATCTAGGGGTAGTTTGTCAAGATGTCACATTAGCATGCTAAATCATAAGACTCAGAAAATTTTATGGCGTGTCAAGAAATTATTGCCTAAAAAATCCAACCAAACCACCCAACTCACAGTACCGCAAGAACACAGGTATCTGCCTGAAGTATTACTTGCATATTTCTTCCAGAAACTAATTCTCAGAAGAACAAAGAAAACTGAAAGCAAGTAAGAAAAACAGATTATATTGAAATTTTTCCTTGACTCGCTGGTGGATGAGAAAAGTAAAAAGTATGCATGGAAATTGAGAGGCTGTTCATTCATCATATTCTCTGAGATTATAGAATTTAGTATAAGATTAGATGACTTTACTTCTCTAATGGGAGGTTTTAAACTAGGTAGTTAAGAGATCTCAATGGTGTGTAAGGTTCATGTCTCATACCAGCAAATACTCTCAACAACCCTGCATAGGTGTCCCATTTTACAGATGAGAACAGGGCATCATAGAGTTTAAGTATTACGCACAGGTCTCTAAGTTCGAGGTTCGTGGATGGTGAGCTATGTCTAATTTCACAACATTTTGTGTTGTTTACTAACCCTAGCATATGCATCAGTACAAGATGCCCCTCTGGATGTGTTTGATTTTAAGTACGACTTTAAGATACTTTGGGTTTGATTTTAAGTATGATGTCATGAATATTTTAAATGATTATATTTTGATTTAATTATCTATTTTCTTCATTAAAATCAGAGAGCTATGCTGGTCAATCACAAAATATTCCTTGTACTTGTTATCTTTCTTCTTTTTGTCCACACCATTTAGAAGCTGCTTGGTCATATAAATATATTTTTAGATTACAGACTGCAGATAAGGAAACCCCATAGTTCTGGGATAATTTAAATTGTGCAGGTTCTAGCTTTGCTGCTGTTTTTGAGGCTTATGGACTAAAACTACATGTTCCATACATGTTTTTAGTTTGATGCCTGGGGGTAATTAACTGTTCTGAAATTCTCTAAACAAATCAGATATTATTATTCCAAGTTTTCCTAAAAAATAAAGAAGAGAGTTATTATTTAATTTAAGCAATTGCTTAAACAGAATTTCCAATAAAATTATCCTTCTAGAACATTAGTAAATTTTTTACTAATATATTTTTACTAATATACTTTTTTACTAATATATTTTTTTAAATATATTTTATTGATTATACCATTACAGTTGTTCTATTCCCCCCCTTCATTCCCCTCCCTCTGCACACTCCCTCCCCCACCATTCTCCCCCCTTAGTTTATAACCACGTGTCTCAAGTTCTTTAGATTCTATATTTCCCCCACTATTCTTGCCCTCCCACCCTATCTATTTTCTACCTACTGTCTATGCTATTTTCTGTACCTTCTCCCCCCTTCTCCTCCTCCCACTCCCCTGTTGCTAACCCTCCATGTGATCTTCATTTCTATGGTTCCACTCCTGATCTAGCTGTCCTCTTGGTTTGCTTTTGCTTTAGGTATGGTTGTTAATAACTGTGAGTTTGCTGTCCTTTCACTGTTCATATTTTTCATCTTCTCTTTCTTATATAAGTCCCTTTAACATTTCATATAATAAGGGCTTGGTGATGATGAACTCCTTGAACTTGACCTTATCTGAGAAGCACTTTATCTGTCCTTCCATTCTAAATGAAAGTTTTGCTGGATAAAGCAATCTTGGCTGTAGGTCTTTGGATTTCATGACTTGGAATACTTCTTTCCAGCCCCTTCTTGCCTGTAAGGTCTCTTTTGAGAAATCCGCTGACAGTCTGATGGGTACTCCTTTGTAGGTGACTGTCCCCTTATCCCTTGCTGCTTCTAGGATTCTCTCCTTCATTTTAGTCTTGGCTAATGTAATTATGATGTGCCTTGGTGTGTTCCTTCTTGGGTCCAACTTCTTTGGCACTCTCTGAGCTTCCTGGATTTCCTGGAAGTCTATTTCCTTTGCCAGACTGGGGAAGTTCTCCTTTATTATTTGTTCAAATAAGTTTTCCACTCGTGGCTGTTTCTTTCCCCCTTCTGGTACCCCTATAATCCGGATGTTGGAACGTTTAAAGATGTCCTGGAGGTTCCTAAGCCTCTCCTCATTTTTTTGAATTCTCATTTCTTCATTCCTTTCTGGTGGGATGTTTTGTTCTTCCTTCTGGTCCATTCCATTGATTTGAGTCCCAGTTTCCTTTCCATCACTATTGGTTTCCTGTGCATCTCCCTTCATTTCAATTAGTTTAGCCTTCATATGTTCCTCTAATTTGTGACTATAATCAACCAGTTCTGTGAGCATCCTGATAAACAGTGTCTTGAATTGTGCTTCTGAGAGGCTGGCAATTTCTCGGTCACTTAGAGTTATTGGCTCTGGGACTTTGAGTTCTTCTTGTGCCATCTTTTGGGCTGTTCGTGCCTGTTATGTAGCAGGATCAGAGCCCTAAGGTGTTCACTAGTGCAGGGCAACTAAGTCGCTGGGTTGTGACGCTGTATGTGGGGGCGGGGTCAAAGAGGGACTATGGCATCCCGTCTGCCGCCTGCCGCCTGCCGCCACGGCCCTCACCAATTGCAGTCACCACCGTCACCAGGCCCACGCATTTTGTCCCACTGCACGTGAGTGAACATTAGTAAATTTAAAATGGAATTTGATTTACAAAACTTATCTGCTTCATTTTATGTGACCATATAAAATGAAGTACAAATGTATACTTCTTGACAATATTTACTTTTTAAAAAATTGTATCTTAAGCTACTGTTACAAATTTGGGTTAAGATTCCACTGCATTGTCTCTGCTGACACTTAGATCTTTTTAATGTAATTTGTGAGATCTTAATAAAGCACCTATAATGGAAAAGAGAGGGGAGGGAAGGCGGGGAGGAGAGGGAAAGGGAGAGAAGAGGGAAGGGAAGGGAAGGGAAAAGATAGGAAAATTTTTATACATGATATCTCGCTTTTAGGTGTACTTGGTTTCTTGTCCCCAAATGTATTATGTGAGAAATTTCTTTCTTTCAAGAAATGTATCGATGTTTTGGCATTTTATTTCAAAGTCAAATAATCAGAAACTGTTATCAGCTTTGGAGTAGCAGCCTTCTTAAACATCATTTTGAGAATATGTTTTTCCATGCCACACATCAAGTCAAAAGCCTTCTGCCTGAACATAAAGTTAATGATTTCATAGATCCACAGTTCCTTGACCTGAAAGGGACCTTGAAAGCATGCAGAGCTCCTGTCTTTAGGCAAAAGAGGTGGTATGAGATTCACATTAATGATAACACAACTAGGGAATCATGCATGCGAGTGGCTTCCACAGGGGCCCCAAATCACTAACTCTGACTGGTTTATATGAATGAAGGTATTCATGTCAGAAAACTATTAATTTTAGTGGAAATCAATAGAAATGTATATTTTCAGCATGAAAAGGGGTATCCTGATTTGCAAAACTGAGTTCCTGTAAGTGAAACAGAATGCCCCAAATCACATAAAATATTAAATTAAACCAAGGTCTCTCAGTTTCCTGTGGTACTTCTTCCTTACTCCAAATATAAGTGTGGAAAGGGATTTGCAGCAACGTGGATAGAAGTGGATGGGTTTGATGTTTTTTAATTTCTGTATCTCCAAATGTAGTGATTCCTGTCTGATTTCTCCACATATATGTTGACTGTTTCATTCATGAACTACCAGTTTTCCTCAGTAACTTTTTATGGCTGTGTTCTGACTTTCAAACTAGAATGTAAGTCTCTCAGTCTAAGCACATAGTATTAAATCAACTTAATTATCACCTCCCACCCTGTAGTTGACACAATGTTTCATGCATAAACCTGCTTAGAAGAGGTTTTATTGATTACAAAGTTAATACAGAGTCATTATATTGAATTTAGAATAAGATACTCATTTCTCAACTTAGTACCTTTTAAAAATATTAAAGTAACAATAAGGAACTAAATAAAAATTAGTATGTAATTTTGCTTAACAAAGTCACTTGCAAAAATATTCTCCCCTTGCTTGAAATTATTTACCTATATAGCTTAAAGTATGTTTGAATAACATTGATATTCATGACAGGAAACTATGGGTTGCAAAATAACAAACGATCTAAAGTAAACCATTGGCTCTATAGAAGTCTCAGAGAATAATCTTTCAGCATAACAACATTCCAAGTAGTAGTTTACCGATAAGAAATATTTTTTAAATGTAAACTAAATATTTAAAATATGGGAAAGTGGTGGTGGGAAAATGGAGACAACTGTACTTGGACAACAATAAAAGAATTCAAAAAGCAAACAAATAAACAAACCACTGTGGAAGGGAAGACAACCACTCTCCTTAACTGATTGACTTAGTTATTCATTCAACAACTGTTAGGTGGCATAAAAATGCAGGCCATAAGAGTTATAGCAGGTAGTAAGTAAGAAAAGGCCTTCTAGGAGCTCAGATTTTGGTGCAGCATGTGTAAAACATGATGGAATTATGGAACACTGATAAAGAGAATTTCAGAACTAAACATTACCTTGATGTCATTTGGTGAGCTGCTAATGTTTTGCAAATGAATTGAGCATTAGTTGTAACTTCACAGTTACAGTAGATTTTATGTTAAGATACTGGAACTTGTTTTAATAAAAGGGAATAGAAAATAAAAAATACATCATACATGGCTTGATTTTCCATAACAGAGGAATTCTAAATAAATTTTTTAAAAATCCAGAAAACTTAATTTTAGTGGTTATTTCTCTCTTTTTACAATTTTTTTCTCTTGAACTAAGATAAGATGTCAGGTCTCACTGGCTGCTGACAATGTATTGCCCTTAGGAGTATATTTTTTTCTTTAATTTTTTAAAATTATATTTTATTGATTATGCTATTACACTTTTCCCAATTTTCCCCCTTTGCTCCCCTCCACCCAGTACCCCCCATTTCCTCAGGCAGTTGTTCATGTCCATTGTTCATGTCCATGCATCAAAGTTCTTTGGCTACTCTATTTCCTATGCTGTACTCTACATACCCATGGCTATTCTGTGATCACTTATTTGTATTTCTTAATCCCCTCCCATCTTCACCCATTCCTCTACAACCTCCTCCCATCTGTCAACCATCAAAATGGTCTCCATATCCATGATTCTGTCTCTTTCTTCTTTTTTGCTTAGTTTGTTTTTACATTCAATTGGTAATAGATACGTACTTCTTAAAATTTCATTGTTTATACTTTTGATCTTCTTTTTCTTAAATAAGTCCCTTTAACATTTCATATAATAATGGTTTGGGGATGATGAACTCCTTTAGTTTTTTCTTGTCTGGGAAGCCCTTTATCTGCCCTTTGCTTCTAAATGATATTTTTACTGCATTATGCAACCTTGGCTGTAAGTCCCTGCTTTTCATGACTTTGAATATTTCTTGCCCATCCCTTCCAGCCTGCAAAGTTTCTTTTGAGGAATCAGCTGACAGTCTTAACAGGAACTCTCCTGTAGGTAACTAATTGCTTTTCACTTGCTGCTTTTAAGATTCTCTCTTTATCTTTAACCTTAGGTATTTTAATTATGATGTGTCTTGGTGTGGGTCTATTTGATCCATCTTGTTTGGGACTTTCTGTGCTTCTTGGACTTGCATGCCTATTTCCTTCACCAAATAGGGAAGTTTCCCAACATTATTTTTCAAATAAATTTCCAATTTCTTTCTCTTTCTCTTCTTTTTCTGACACCCCTATAATGTGAGTGTTGGAATGTTTGACGTTGTACAAGAGATTACTTACACTATCCTCATGTTTTTGGATTCTTTTTTTTTCTCCTTGTTCTGATTGGTAGTTTTTTGCTTCCTAATGTTCCAAGTCATTGATCTGATTCTCAGCTTTATCCACTCTACTGTTGTTTCCCTATAAATTATTCTTTATTTCAATTAGAGTATGCTTTGTTTCTAGCTAGATCTTTTTTTAGATTTTATTTACTTATCTTTTAGAGAGGGGAAGGTAGGGAGAAAGAGAGGAAGAAAAACATCAATGTGTGGTTGCCTCTCACACATCCCCTACTGGGCACCTTGCCTACAACCCAGGCATGTGCCCTAGATTGGGAATCAAACCAGAGACACTTTGATTTTCAGGCTGACACTCAACCACTGAGCCACACCAGCCATGGCGTTTACTGGATATAGTTTATGCTGCTGAGATCTTCACTAAGTTCCTTGTGCATCTTTATAACCAGTCTTTTGAACTCTGCATCTGATAGATTGTTTATCTCCATTTTGTTTAGTTCTTTTTCTGGAGTTTTGATCTGTTCTTTCATTTGGGCTATGTTTTTTTTCTGTTTTCATTTTGGCAGCCTCTCTGTGTTTGTTTCTATGTATTAAGTAGAGCTGCTACAGTTTTGGTAGCAGTCTTGCTACCTGTCTTGATAGCATGGCCTAATATAGTAGGTGTTCTATAGGGTCCAAAGGCACAGTCACCCCATCACCAGAGTTGGTTACTTGAGGTGCACCCTTTGTGTGGGCTGACTACCTTCTCCTCTTATAGTTGAGGCTTGGTTGTTGATGGCAGGTAAATGGGATGGATTTATCCAGGATGGTCAGCTGCAAGGACTGGTTGTGACCTCTGACCACCACCCGATACCCGGCCCATGGTGGAGAATCAGCTGTGCAGGGACAGGGTGGTGGTACTCCAAAATGTTCTATAGCTAATCATTTGGTGCAGAGGCTCTGGGGATTCCCAGCTGGTACAGGACAAAATCAGCCCCTATGTGTGTTCTTCCCATGGCCACCCTGCAGAAGCTATAAAGCAATCTGAGATGGCTGCTAGTTGTGCAGAAACTACCAAGAAAAAACCAGATGGTGATTCCCAGTCAAAAGTCAACCTCTGAGATTGAGAGATTGAGTCAACCTCTGAGAGATTCCCAGTCAAAGTCAACCTCTGTATCCAGGCTGGTTGCTGCTAGTACTAGCCCTATGGCCACTTGGTACATGGTATGGAGGTTGAAGCCTTACTGAGGCCTTTTGTTGCTTGTGTGATAGGATTTATGAAGTTACAAAGTATGAGCCAAGACCAACAATTCACATGGAAAAGCCAGAGTTAACAGTATGGGTGGAGAGAGAGAAGATGGCAGCCAAGTAAGTGGAGGCTGAGTCCACTTGTTCTTGTCCCAGTTCAGATATTCTGCCAATCTGCCAACAAACAAACTGAACAATTCACAGAATCTTAACTGATATGAAGTTTGTAAGCCCAGGAAAACAAAATATGCTGCATAATGACTGGTAAGGAGATTTTATAGGTTGAAAGGTAAATACTCTTGTGTGTGATGCCTGCAGCTATGGACAGCCTAGTCAGAAATTATAGCTTTGCAATTCCTTCCCCTTTCAGGGCAGAGAAGCACCCAACCTAAGCCAGGAGAGACTTGGATACACAAAGTTGGGGACATCCTGGCTACATACATACACAGCAAATATCACACCCACAGCTCCATTGGCAAATACCATCTGAGAGAGTAACAGAGAAAGAGAGAGATTCAATAAGTGCCTGGATTGGGCTGAGGCAGGCATGGCCAGCCATGGGTTTGAGAGACTTTCATCTTTTTGAAGAGGTTGTATGTGTGTGAAAAACCAGATGGTGACTCAGTACTACAATGGGTGTGCACAGAAAGACTTTTTAAAAGGGCAGATGAAGCATGCTGATCAGGGATCCTATGTGCAGCTGCCCTGCCAGCAAAGAGAAAAGATTGAAAGCACAGTTTGGTCCCACTGAATACAGCTGGGCTGAGAGATCAGAAAGGTGCACAGCAAGGGAGTTTCTATGCCGCAGCCAAGCACAGCTCGCAGGCCCGAGGCTGCACAGAGTTGTACAGCCTGCAGGGACAGTGTGTTGGGAACTGGAACAGCAAGGGTTGGATAATTGAGATTACTTAAAAGCAAGGCAGAGCTCCCTTCCCTGGCTGGCAGACATCAAACTTCCGGGAAGGGAAAGGCTCACCCAGCCCCCACCTCTTTCAAGATTGGCATTAGAACTGCATCTGATGGGGAAGCTCTACAAAATAGGCAGGACAGGCTCAAGAACCCCTTAGAGGTGCATATCCATAAGAGAAAAAAACAGAAAGAGAAACACCTCACGGGCCCATTTTGAACTTCTCTCAGGGAGACAAAAACACTTGTTCCTAGGGCCTATTCCACAGAGGCCAGCAAAGCAGGGAGATCAGAAGTCAGTGCAGCAAGAGGGAATTAGAGCCCCACCCCACACAGAGCCGCCATCAGCACCAAGCAGGAAAAAGCTGGCCTTTTTACATAGATTGGCCCTTCACTTGAAGTGAACAGTCAGTTTACCAGAAACTATACATTATTGGAAATAAGCTGGGGAATACCAAGATGGGTGGTGCAGAAGCAAGGGGAACACACATAAAAATTTCCCAGAAGACTGAACAGTGCCCCCACAAAGAACACCCAGGGATCCCAACCTGATGGTTGCAATAGAAGCCTCCTCTAGAGGCAGGTACAGGTGATAGAGCTGGTGTTGCCAGAAATTGGACCACCCATTCCAGGACCTTGATCTGATAGAAACCCAGAGGTAGATCCAGAAAGAGGAAAGAAAGCAAACACCAAACTCTGCTGAGATAAAGTCCATCTCATTCTTCTTCAGAATTTGCAGTATTTTTTCTTTCCTTTGCATAGCCTTTTAATATTTCTTCTTTTGCTTCAATTGTATTCCAACTAATTTACTATTTTTGTCTTTTATTTTTATTCTATTTATTTAGATTTTTATTTCAAACCTCACATTGTACTCCTCCATTGTCTATTTCCATTTTGCCTTCTCCTGCCCTTTCTTATTTTTGTGTATATTTTATTTCCTTACACACTACGCCTTGTCCTTATTCCTCACTCTTATTATTTCTTCTCCCTCTATTCTCTTAAAATCATTCTTCCTTCCTTTAGTTAGCTCACATTCTTTTTTCTCCTTCTTATAATATTCTTATTTTCTTTCCACCTCTATAAACTGTGGCCTGCCTAGCACAAATATTATGGTTATTGTTGGTTTTCTTCAAGTATATTACTATTTGTTCACTTTTTTATTTCAAATCTCACAGGTCACTCTCCCCTATCTTACTCCATTTTGCCTTTCTCCTATTCTCACTTATTTGAGTTTTGAATTTTATTTTATCTCTTCTTAGCATGGATTCTATTCCTTTCTTTTATTATTTCTCCTCCCTCTATCATCTCGAAATCATTTATCTTTTCTTTTATATAATATTCTTATTCTCTTTCCACCTTTAATAACTTCTATGCAGATATTATTGTTATTGACCCTGTTGTGGTTTTTCTGCAATTTTTTCCCTTTGGTTCACTAATTTTCAGATTTTATTTCAAACCTCATATTATACTCTTTCCTTTTTTATTCCATTTTGCCATTGTACTTCCTTGTTTTACTTACATTTTAAGTTTTATTTTCTCCCTTTCCGCTCCTTGTTTTTATTCCCTACTCATTATTTCTCCTCCATCTTCCCTGTCAAAATCATTTTTCTCTCTTTTAGTCATCTCATATTTCCTTTTTCCTATCTTATAATATTCTTAAACTATTACCACCTTTATTAATCTTTGCTCAACTGTAGTTGATATTGCTGATGTGATGGGTGGGTATACTTGCTGGTGTGGATTTGGTTGTCTGGATAGTATTGCTTTATTAACTGGTATCTGTACAACAACATACAAGATGTGGTAGGGTTGGTGACTCCCAGTCAGGCAGCCAGGGGAGAGAACCCACCAATGAATAGCCATCAATAATAAAACACAAGTGGAACAAGGAAGCCCACATAAACCCAGTAAAAAGCAACCCAAGAGCATCCAGTTAGAGATCAGTGAGACTGCACCACCAAATCCCACACAACTCCTACCACAGGAGTCCACCCCACCAAGAAAATCAGGCAAAACAAAGCAACCTGAGATGCAGAAATAAACAAAAAGAGTCACCTAAAATGGGGAGAAAAAGACATAACCCCCAATGAAAAGGAAAGAAGGAATCCCCAGAAAAAGAGCTAAATAAAGTTGACACAAGGAATCTATTAGACATAGAATTCAAAATAATGGTTATAAGGATGCTCAAGGGACTCAGTGAGGACTAGAAGGAACTTTTAGGGAGCTATAAGGAGCCTAGTAGAAACTACAATGGCATGGAAAAGAACATAGAAACTAGGAATAAGAACCAGGAAGAAATAAAGAAAATAATATCAGAAATAAAAAATGCACTAGAAAGAATTAAGAGCAGGCTGGATAAGGCAGATCACCAAATCAGCGAGCTGAAAGGTGAGGTAGAAAGAAATACCCAGTCAGAGCAATAAAATGAAAGAAGACTTAAAAAGAATGAACATAGTTTAAGAGAGCTTCAGAACAACATGAAACATAACAATACGCACATCATAGGAATAAGAGGAGAAATAAAGGAGCAAAAGATAGAAAACCTGTCTGAAAAAATAATGAAAGGAAACTTCCCTAATTTGGTGAAGGAAAGAGTCATGCAGATTCAGGAAGCATAGGTTGTCCCAATCAAGATGAACTTAAAGAGGCCTACTCCAAGATGCATTATAATTAGAATGGCAAATTTTAAAGACAAAGACAGAAAAATAAAGGCAGTAAGGGAGAAGCAGCTAGAAACATACAAAAGAGCTCTGATAAGGCTATCAGCTGATTTCTCAATAGAAAGCTATTAGCCAGAAGGGACTGTCACAAAATATTTTAGGCAATGAAATGCAAGGACCTACAACCAAGACTACTCTATCCAGTAAGACCCCCATTTAAAATGGAAAGTGAAATAAGAGCTTCCCAGACAAAAGAAGGATAAAAGAGTGTATCTCCACCAAGCCAACACTGCAAGACACGCTAAAGAGATTGCTCTAAAAGGAGATGAAATAGAGAGAAAGAGGGGAAAGAGAGAGAGAAGGGAATGCAGGTATTGAAAAAATGGCAATGAATAAGTACCTATCAATAATAACCTCAATTGTAAATGGATTAAGTGTGCCACTCAAAAAGCATAGGGTGGCTGAATGGATAAGAAAACATGATCTGTGTGTATGCTGCCTACAAAAAACCCACCCTAGAACAATAGATCTACACTGGTTGAAAATGAAGGGATGAGAAAAAAATACTCCAAGTGAAAGGACCTGAAAAGAAAGTTATGGTAGCAATACTTATATCAAACAAAATACACTTCAAAACAAAGGCCAAAAAGGAACAGAGGTCACTACATAATACTTAAGGGAGTAGTCCAAGAGGAGGATATAATCCTCGTAAATATGTATGCACCCAATTTAGGAACACCTAAACATATAAAGAAAATCTTGGAGGACTTCAAGAAAAATATTGACAACACAGTCATTGTAGGGGATTTTAACACCCCACTTTCAACAATGGATAAATTACCCAAACAAAGAATCAACATGGATATTGTGCCACTGAATGACACTCTAGATCAAATAAACTTAATTGATATATACAGAACATTTCATCCCAAAGAAGCAAAATATACATTCTCTTTAAATGTACATGGAACATTTTGAAAGATAGACCACATAGGACACAAAACAAGCCTCAACAAATTCAAGAAAATTCAAATCATATCAAGCATGCACTAGGTCACAATGGATTAAAACTAGGTACCAATAGCAACAGAAAAAACTCATAAATATCCAAATAGATGGAGACTGAATAACATGTTAATAAATAATGAGTGGGGCAACAATGAGATCAGGAAGAAATCAAAAGTATTGGGAAAAATGAAAATGCACATATAACAAACCAAAATTTATGGGAAACAGCAGAGGCAGTGCTGAGAGGGAAGTCCATAGCAATACAGACCTACGTAAAAAGAGATAGAAAAATCTCAAATAAAAAACGTAACCTTACATCTTCAAGTACTA
Organism: Sturnira hondurensis; assembly: GCF_014824575.4. Lineage (NCBI taxonomy): Eukaryota > Metazoa > Chordata > Mammalia > Chiroptera > Phyllostomidae > Sturnira > Sturnira hondurensis. The sequence continues at coordinate 3,874,205 of NW_028088915.1, forward strand.
GAGAAACAACAATAAACAAGACCCAGAGTGAGTAGGAGGAAGGAAATAATAAAGATCAGAACAGAATTAAATGACATAGAGATTAAAATAACAATTCAAAGAATCAATAAATCCATGAGATGGCTCTTTGAAAAGAAAAATAAAATTGACAAACCTTTAACCATACTCATCAAGAAAAAAATTAGTATACAAATAAATAAAATCAGAAATAAAAGAGAAGTTATAAGCAATACTACAGATATACAAAGGATTGTATGAAATTACCATTAACAACTATATGACAAAAAATTGGACAACTTGGGTGAAATTGCCATTTTTCTAGAAACTACAATCTTCCAAAACTGAATTAAGATGAAGCAGAAAGCCTCCATAGATGTATAACAACTAGTGAAATTGAAGAAGTAATCAGAACTCCTGGCACACAAAATCCCTGGTCCAGATGGCTTCACAGGTGAATTTTACCAAACATTTAAGGAAGAGCTAACTCCTACCCTTCTCAAACTCTTCCAAAAATTTGAAGAGGGAAAACTCCCAAACTCCTTTTATGAGGCCACTATCATCCTAATTCCAACACTAGGTAAAGACACAACAAAGAAAGAAAACTACAGACCAATACCTCTGATGAACATAGATGTTAAAATCCTCAACAAAATATTGGCAAATTGTACCTGACCATACATTCAAAAGATCATACACCATGATAAAGAGGGATTCATCCCAGGGATGCAAAGGTGGTATAGTATTTGTAAATCAATAAACATAATATACCATATAAACAAAATAAGGAGCAAAAATCACATGATCATATGATGCTGAAAAAGCACTTGATAAAATCTAGCATCATTTATGATAAAAACAAAGTAGGAATACTACAGGGTCTAAAGAGTACATGTCTTTTCCCTTCTTGGTTAAATTTATCCCTAGGTAATTTATTTTTCTTGATGCTATAGTAAATGGGATTTTTCCCTAGTTTCTTTTTTTATTTTTTAAGGTTTTATTTATTTATCTTTAGAGGGGAAGGGAAGGAGAGAAGAAGAGAAATATCAATGTATGGTTGCTTCTTGTGGGTCCACGGCTGGGAACTAGCCTGAAACCCAGGCATGTGCCCTGACTGGGAATCGAACCTCAATCGTCTGGTCCGCAGGCTAGCACTCAATACACTGAGCTACACCAGCCAGGGCCCTAGTTTCTTTTTCTGATATTTCATTGTTTGTGTACAAAAACATCATAAACTTCTGACTATTGACTTTGTACCCCACCATTTTGCCAAATTCACTTATTGGGTCAAGTAGGTTTTTGGTGAGGACTATAAGCTTTTCTATGTACACTATCTTGTCTGCAAATAATGACAGTTTTACTACCTCCTTTCCAATTTGGATGCCTTTTATTTCTTTTTCTTGTGTGACCACTGTGGCTAGAATTTCCAGTGCTATACTGAATAAGAGAAGTAAAAGTGGACAACCCTGTATTTTTCCCAATCTTATGGAAAATGCTTGAAGTTTTTGGTAATTGAGTACAATGCTGGCAGTGGGCTTGTCATATATGGCCTTTATTATGTTTAAGTGTGTTCCCTCTAATCCTTCTTTCCTCAGAGTTTTTATCATAAATACACTCTGAATTTTATCAAATGTTTTTTCTGCATCTATTGACATGATCATGTGGTTTTTGTCCTTCATTTTGTTGATGTCACATTTACTGATATGTGAGTATTACACCAACCTGGCATTCCCAGAATAAATCCCACTTGATCATGGCATATGATATTGTTTATGCATTGCTGTATTCAGTTTACTAACATTTTGTTGAGGATTTTGGCATGTATGTACATCAGGGATATTGGCCTATAATTTTCTTTCTTTATAGTATCTTTATCTGGTTTTGGAATTAGGATAATGTTGGCCTCACAAAAGCATGATTGGGAGCCTTCTCTCCTCTTGAATTTTATGAAGAAGTTTGAGAAGCACAGGCGTTAGTTATTCTTGGAATATTTGGTAAAGTTCACCTGAAGCCATCCAGTCCAGGGCTTTTTGTTTGTTGGGTTCTTTTATTACTGTTTCAGTTTCACTAAGTGCAATACATCTATTCAGATTCTCCGATTCTTCCTGATTTAGTTTTGGAAGATTGTATGTTTCTAGAAATATATCCATTTCATTCAGGTTGTCCAGTTTGTTGGCATATAGTTGTTCATAATATTTTCTTACAATCCTTTGTATTTCTTTGGTGTCCATTGTTTTTCCTCCTCTTTCACTTCTGATTTTATTTATTTGGGTCCTTTATTTTTTCCAGTTAGCCTGGTTAAAGGTTTGCCACTCATATATATCTTTTAAAAGAAACAGTTCTTGAATTCATTAATCTTTTATATCTTTTTGACACTATTTTATTTTTGCTCTGATCTTTATTATTTCTTTCCTTCTTACTTTGGGCTTTTTCATTTTCAAGTTACTTTAAGTGTAAAGTTAAATGGTTTACTTGAGATTTTATGTTTTTCTTTTCTTTTCTTTTTTTGAAGTTATGCCTGTAATGCTATTAATTTCCCTCTTAAGATTGCTTTTCCAGTGTCCCACAGATTTAAGATTGTTTTGTCCTAATTTTTAATTGTTTCAAGGTATCTTTTGACATTGTCCTTGATCTCACTGCTGACCTGTTCATTATTTAATAACATGTTATTTAGCTTCCATGTCTTTGCATGTTTTTCATAGTTCTTGCAATTGATTTCTAGTTTCATAGCCTTGTGGTCAGATAAGACATTTGATATAATTTAAATCTTCTTAAATTAATGAGACTGTTTTGTGTCTTAACATGTGGCCTATCCTAGAAAATGTTGTATGTGCACTTGAAAAGTATGTATATTCTGCTGCTTCAGCATGAAATGCTCTGAAAATATCAATTAAGTTCATTTGATCTAGTGTGTTGTTTAAAGCTTTTGTCTTCTTGTTGATTTTGTGCCTGGAAGATATATCCATTGAAGTCAGTGGGCTGTTAAAATCACCAACTCTGACTGCATTTCTGTTGATCTCTCCCTTTGCATCCATCAAAATTTGCCTCACATGTTTAGGTGCTCCTGTGTTGAGTGTATAAATATTAAGTATGGTTATATCCTCTTGTTGGATTGATTCTTTTATCATTTTGTAGTGTCCTTTGTCTCTTACTATAGGCTTTGTTTTAAAGTCTGTTTTGTCAGATACAAGTGCTGTTAACTGAACTTTTTTTTTCATTTGCATGAAATGTTACTGTTACTTTTTCCTTCCTGTTACTTTTAGTCTGTGTATCTTTTGATCTGAGAAGTGTCTTTTGGAGGCAGCATTTATGGGTCTTGTTTTGTTATCCATTCAGCTACCCTCTTTTGGTTGGAGCATTTAAGCCGTTTGCATTTAAGGTGATTAAAAGAATCACCTTAAAATCCATGTTTTCTTTCTTTCTCTTTTTCTTCTTCTTCTTCTGAAAGCAAACACTTTAACCAAAGGGCTTGGTTATGGTACTGTTTGGTATTAAACTCCTTTAGCTTTTCTTGTCTTGGAAGCACCTTATTTCTCCTCTGATTCTGAATGACAGCCTTATAGGGTAAAGTAGCCTTGGTCGTAGGACGTTGATTTTCATCACCCTGAGTGTTTCATGCCACTCCCTTCTGGCCTGAGAGCGTGGGAGCAACAGTGTAATTGTTGCTCCCTTGTAGATAACTACCTATTTTTCTCTTTCAGTTTTCAGGATTCTCTCCTTGTTTTTAGACCTTGCCATTTTAATTATGATGTATCTTGGTGTAGGCCTCTATGGGTTCAACTTGTTTAGTACTCTCTGAGCTTCCTGGACTTATGTGTCTTTTTTATTTACCAGATTAGGGAAGTTTACAATCATTATTTCTTCGAATGCATTCTTGATTTCATACTTGCTCCCTTTTTCTGATATTCCCATGACACAGATACTGTTACACTTCATGTTGTCCAAAACTTTTCCTAAACTCTCCTCATTTTTTAAAATTCTTTTTTCTTTTTGCTGCTCTGCCTGGGTGTTTTTTCTACCTTGTCTTCCAAAATACTGATTCATCTAACCTACTGTTACTGTTTATTCCTTTCAATGTAGTATTTATCTCAGACATTGCATTCTTTATTTCCAAATGGTCGTTTTTATGGTTTCTATGTCTTTTTTATGCTGTTGAGTATTCTTATAATTATTACTCTAAACTCTCTATCTAATAAATTACTTGCCTCCATTTCATCTATGTTCTTCTTCTGCAAAATTCGCTTGTTTTTTCATTTGGGGTCTATGTCTTTGTGTTTCCATTTTTGGCTGCTTCTTTGAATTTGTTTCCATGTATTAGGCAGATCTGCAAAGACTCTGGTGTAGGCCTGTGTCAGACACTGCTTGTGACATGCCCTGGTCAGCCTGTTTGGAGCTATCAGCAATCCACAGCATGTGGCTCTCTCTGCTGGGACTGTTTGTTTACAGAAAGAATAAGCTGTGCACCAGGGATGACTTTTATGAGCACCAAGCCTGGAGGAAGGTCAGCTAAAATCTCATAGAGCTCTCATTGATCGATTTTAGTTGTTAAACTAACCAATAGCCTCAAACTGTAATCAGCAGCCCTGCTTAAGCTGCACAGGGTGGGGCAGAGTGATTCCTGTGGGTAAGGCTACTGCTTCCCCTTGAACTGACGCCATTTAGAGAGAAGTTCTCTGCCTTAGAAATATGGCTTTTGCTATATGGGGAATGACTCAGCACAGGGATCCTGGTGGCTGTTCCTTCATTTCTCTCCCAGAGACACCAACCCCATACTCTCCTCAGTGTCTCTGGTTCATTCTGCCCTCCCTCTGCCAGAGCACAGTGTAAGTGGCAGCAAATGGAATTTTGTGCATTGGCCCTTTAAGAAGCTGAATCTCCAGCCACCTCTTCCTGGCAGACAGAAACCCTGCTATTTTTCTTAGCTGGATGTCACCTGGGTTCCTTTCTGGCTCTGGTGCTATAGGCTGAGGAGTACAGCTTGGCATTTAGACCCCACTCTTCTAAGGGGTGGAACACAGACCCCCTGGCCACTGAAATATCCCTCTGATGCTTTAGCTTTGCCGGTAGGAGCCCGCCCAACCCTCTTGTGCTTCCTCCACACTCCCTACCAGTCTCACTGTGGTGAAGTGCTTTCTTCTGTCTCTCTGCACTTATAAGAATTCTGTCTAGCTAGGGTTCAATCAGTTATTCAGGATCATTTCTCTACAATTCAGTTGTAATTCCAGACTGGTCCAGGGAGGAGGTTAGTGAAGCTTCCACTTATTTCTCCACCATCTTGGGTTTTGTTTTTTGTTTTGTTGTGTTTTGTTTTGTTTTGTTTTGTTTTTAGCTCTCTACTCTGTTCCAAGATCTATCAGTCTATCAAAATATCAGGACTATGGTAATCAGTCTTTAATGAACACAACAGTATCCCATAAGTTCAAAGCGGTATTCTCTTCTCACACACTTGCAATAAACTTTTTTGAAGCACTGCCTTTAATTATTTGTCCCAGGTTTTATGAATTTTCAATAGCTGTCTATATATTAGGTGCTTAATATTGCTGACACTCAGGGCTCCCCTCAAAATGTGAGCCTCTTTTCTCTCCTTTGGGCACAAGTATGAAAAGTGTATTGAGAGAAGGATATGTGGGAATTTTAGCTGTAGAGAATGCTTATATTCTTTTAATTCTTTCAGAGTTTCATGGGAGGTAAAGATGACTATTCAAATGCAGTCAAGGAGCTGAAAGGATATTTGGGATAATAATTTTTAACATGTAACAGATCATGGCTGAATGTTAGGATCTTAAATAATGTTTAAAGATGTTTTGACTTTAGAAAAGCAAGGAAGCTCTGAACATTATATTTTCTAAAGAAATGCTAATCAGATTCCATACATAATATTTTGTGAATATTAATGTGTGTATGTTAAAACATATTGCATATATATTAATTCAGCATGCATTATCATGTATACCTAATCAGTCACTGTTAAATTTGGTTAATTTAGGAGTCTTTAAATACTAAGAAGGTTTAGAAAAATTACATTCGGTGCTAAATATAAATTCAAAATTTATATGGTAAATAATATACCAAATTACATAGTCTTCTCCCCCTAAATTCTAGTTTTTTGTCTTCTATTTCTACTAAGCTATTTTTATTAAACTATTTTCCATCCTATTTCTATTAAACTATTTATATTAAAACTTCTAAGTGTCTTGGGGAAAACACTACACTTTGAATGGACCAAATAAAAATAAGCATTCAGTATTCGATAATATAATGTTAGTAACACAAAGATATTGTGGAATGATACTCTTTGCAATGAAAGCACTGAAGAGCAGGATCATTAAATGACTTGATAAAAGACACATAGAGATGAATTTCTAGAATCTGTTGCCCCACTTTCACGCCCATTTCATTGCCCTTGCAAATAAAGGCAATGAATAATTTTTAAAAACCAATGTGTCAAAATGAGTGCACTTAACTTTAAGGATTGCAAAGATTAGTAACAATCTATCTCCACCCTCAAGAAGTTTAGCAGGATATAAAAGGTGATGTGCACATAAATATAGAGCATATATGCTATGGTGTTTGGGGCCTGAAAAAGTGTCACAAATTAAACTGAGTCCCACCAATGGGAAGAGAAGGAAAAGAATGGAAAGTAGAAGAAGAATGAGGGAGAGATAACACACAGAATCTCTTCAGAGTGAGCCAACCAGTACAGGAACTTGAGATAAACCTTGAAAGTGGAGATTTGAAAGCTAAGGGTAGAGAAGGGAAAGAAACAGGGAAAACACCTGTGGCAGAAGGAAAATATCAGTTGACAGGACACGATGTACTTCCTCAAGCCAACACCTGCACCTCAAGAGAAGATCATCCTTGCATGTGTGCATCATTCCATTGCAATCCGTTTGTGAGAGAAAAAACACCTTATTTGGTTATCAGCATTCATGAGAAGCAAGTCTTGTGAACCACTGCAACACTTTTATTTTTATACTTTTCTTTTTATAAAGGTGGAGAAAGCTTTTAGTAAGAGTAATCCAGATCCCAACCCTCATAATATTACTGTTACGGCCTGGCTACTTTCCAGCTTCTTCGGGATAGAAAAAAGGCACCCTCCAATTTAATAACTAAATTAATTTTTCCTCCCACAACAGCATGTGCAATTATTAAAGTCAGAAAGATCTTGGCAGCCTCTTGCACTGGTAAATAGAACGTTGCATTCTCATCATATGATTAATTAATGTTCCTGATTCAAGGAGATATGAAATCGCTTTACATTCCTTCTGTTATTGAATAACCCAGTGTGGATTTTGCTCAGGTGCTTTTTACATCCATGCAGTTAAATTGCAAGTTATAAGCCACAAAAGCATAACTTTATGCTGAAGCTCTATGTGAGTTACTGAAAATAAAACTTAAGATGTTCATGGATGGGGGAGGGAAGAAAAGGAAAAGAAGGGGGAAGAAAATTTGCACTGGCTGATCAGTCATGTCAGAAAATCTGTTTTATTTCCTGCTTACCCATGGTTTGTAGTCTTCTTTGGTGATTTCTTAATAACCTGTTTCCTTATTTGCAAGTCATGAATGATAAAAAATAAACATACAAACTAACAAACTAGAAAGCCGCCTATATGATCCTTGGAAAGATTAGCCCCTATATCGACTGTCAGGAAATAGTTTTCCGTGGGTGTCAAACCACATAAGCAATTTTCCAGGCTCAAGCGAGTACAAATGTGACACTCGGAGAATCCGAGGGGAGACGTTATGGAATGTGTGCATTTATCTCTCATGTATAGCATAGTGAGGACCCGATAACAAAGAGGGACATTGTGCCTTCTAACAAGTTGTTTCAAATATGAAAAAGCAAACAAAAATTTACACCACCTTTCCTCTGGTTTTGCTCCCTTAAAATTGAGTATTGAATTATTATTACAGAGTTCCTCCTTAAAGGAGCCAAGCTTTTCCTAGTTAACTAACATAATAAGCCATTCAAATAGAAAACTATCGCATTTTTTGAGAAACCTAGCATCCAGGTCAGTGGAGAGAGTTGGGATTCATCCCTTCTTCGTCCTTCTTCTGCTCAGGAGAAAATATCCTTTCTCCTTCTTCTGCTCAGGAGCAGGGCTGGGTTCCCCAGTTGGAGAGAAGTGTGCAGCAGACCCCGAAGCAACCCCATTGTGTCAAATGACTAACTCTCCCTGAAAAAGGTCACTAGAGAAAGAAATTCACAGAGAGTAACAAATTGTGCCACAAACAGAAACTAAAAAAAAAAAAAAAGAAGTTCACAAAATTACCGGTAATTAGTAACCAAACACGTGTCAGGTTAAAAAATATATATATATTTACCTATTTCTAAACCACTTTTCTAATCTGTCTCACACTTCATAGAATCACTTTGTCTGCTTTTTTTTTAGCAAATAGAGATGCTTTTATATGGAAGAAAATGTCCACATATAAGTAATATGAAAGGAATAAACACTGATATTCTTGAATAATTCAAGAATCTGCTGAAAAGATTTTTAAGAACTTTACCTTCACAAAACCCTGACACTTAGAACCTTAATGTTGCTTTCTAGTTAAACTCCTAGAGGACTGATGAGGGTTATTGAATTGAGCTAAGGTAATTGGTAACAGTCATGGAAGGGAAAATGATTCTGGGTAAGAGAAAATGACAGTCTCACTGTTTCCCTTTCATTCCTCAGTGAACTCGGGCTCCATAAAAGAACAGACTCTAGTAACCACAAGGGCTTTACTGAAATATTATGTTTCTCAATCCTCAATGCTTTTCATTTCTATTTCCTTCTAATCCCTACATATTTTGTTTGCCTTTTCTTCCTAAATATGGAGTTTAGTATACTTCTGTACCTCCTGAATCTCTAGTGTATTTTATCACTGAGTGAATTTTAATTAAATATATCAGTAAAATATATACCTGAAACGAGTACTTATTTTCTACTACATATTTTTTAAAATTTATATGGCTTTTCCAATGTCCATTAAAACTGAAAATTCTGACAACATTTTCTGAGCCTCGGATCAGGAAATATGAGTTCTTTTCTAAACTGGAACCCAGAATTGCTATGTGATGTAGGCAGAATTTTAACTGGTTTTGACTCATTTCACTCTATTAAATAAAGTAGTTCTTTCTTTACAGGACAGCCAAAAAGGCAAACATGATAATAATTTTTTTTTCTTGGAGAAATAACCTTCTGTCAGAGTTCAAAGCATCACTATTCCATGCTCGTGAGAACTATAGTGATAGTAAAAGATATTTATATGTTAGACTTTTATATTTTATATTAGGCTTTTTATATTGGACTTCCATTTTTACCAAAAATACATTTAGATTATAGATTGTCAAATAATTACGATCCAAGGTGCCAAAAATAAATGCTAAAATTCAAATTTGTGATATCATTGGTTATTTTTCTTCTCTAGAAAAAAGAGCGTTTAATTTTAAATATACAATGTTCACATTAATGAAGTTTGTTAAATCATTTTGTATCTCATTATGGATCAAATGTGGCCCTGACAATAAAATTTCATTTAACAGAAGCAGACATATCAGTAGTATAAAAACTTGGGTTCGGTTATGGTTCCCAGTCAACCAAAAATTTTAGCATTCACTAAGAATAATGTATTAAAAAAAAAACACCATGGAAAATTCTGCTCCCTTTAGTATGCAGAAAGCACATGCTGGAAGTAGCTTCACCTGCCAGTTGTGATTAATTTGCTATTTCTTACAATGTCTCACTTTGATTATTAATGATAATGATTTGATTTATGAGTTCTGTTCACTGAATATTCTCAATTTCCAAAGATATACTCTTTGGGGGTGGGGGAAGAAAGGAGAGGGAGGGAAGGCTCTTGGGCAGATAGCGACTCAGGTAATAGAATGTGGCATCATTTACCTCTAGACACTGGTTCAAATCTATCTTCCTGCATTTTCCAAAGGTGTACAGGGAAATCTAAAGGCCGGGTAGAGATATTGTATATAATGAATTGGAGAGGGATATCATGATGCCACCTCTGTTCTGAGGTTTTGTCTCTTTCTGTGTTGTGGGAATGGAGAACATTAGGGACCAGGGCTTCTGGATTTTAAGGCTTTTCTCTGTGCAGAATTATATTATGTAAACCCTGAGACATGAATTGCATAGTAGCATATTGTCATTCATGCATATATTAAGAAGCTGAGATTTTTAAGACGGTATGAAAAGACGTGGTTCTCAGAACAGAATTATAGAGAATTATAGCAATTAGGACTCTGAGGGGCAGTGCACAGTGTTGTTAGGATATCATATTCTCTACCAGCTGACCTCCTCATTGATTATAGAAAAAATTCAGTAGAAATTAATTTAGTGCTTTTCATTAAAGACAAAAATAAGTCGGGGATAATTGATTTTGAAAGGTTGAAAATTATAAGGGCTCTCATCTTTCTTGACGACTATCTTCTAGGAAAATAAGTATTAGAAAGGAAAATAAAATAATTCTCTTTGTTTACAGCATACCCTCCATGGGACTGTGAGGACTTGAAAAAATCGAGTTTTCAGTACTACCTCATTGAACTGCCCACTGGGAGTTTATGAGCTTCCAGTTCTACTAAGTTCCTCCATACAAGTATTAATAGTAGCTAATCTTACTATTATTAACAGTTGTCCATGGGCTACGTACCCTAGTATATGATCTTATTTAGTCCTCACAACAAGTCAAGACAGTTGTTATTATTCCTATTTACAGATGAGGAAAGCCAGGCTCAGCGAAATTAAGGGACTGTCCCAGTGAGAAGAGGATGTTGAGCACACAGCGCTATCACTGTGTCCTGACTCTCCATCCCTTTTATTGGCATGGCCACAAACTCCATGCTTTGTCATAAATGAGCTCTATCTCCTGCTGAGCAGAGGAAAAACCTGTAGCTTAGAAAGAGGGTGGTAGCTCTCAGCAGTTGGTGGAAAATGTAGACTAGCTGCTACTCTAGTGATGTGGGTTGAGAATGCTCAGGTTCCTAAATCCTAAAAAAGGATCCCTCAGTGTCTAGAACTATTCAAAAATCCCTTCTCGTGTCTAGTTCTCTACCTGAAAGCAGCTAAAGTGTTTAACTAACAAATAAAAAAACTGGTTTATAATTCCAGACCACTGGTTCTCACCTGGGGTTCCTCTCTCAGAGAAGCAAATTTATTAAACCTGAGTTTAAGTCCCTGAATCAGCATTTTAAACAAGTTTCCCCCGAGCTGGGCCTCTTTTGTGAGACCTTGGTAGATTATGCAGAGCATCCCCTCAACCTCTTGTCCCACCCAGTCTGTCTCATCCTTTTCTGAAGAAGGACACAATCTAACAGATTCATTGTTTCCAGAGCACCATCATTCTCTAAGTACTCTCAAAGGACTGTCTCACCCACTCTCTGGTTTCAACTGCCCATGGATATGTTGGTGAAGCTCAAATGTATCTTTTCATTGTAGATCTCTCATTCCATTCCATTCTCATTTGCAGCTTGCCAAGTGGACAACTTCACTTGGGAGTCCATGTGATCCAACTTCATTTGGGTGTCCCTGGAATTTCACAGACTGCACTTCCAAAATCCATACCTTTCACCCTAAATCTCCTCTTCTTCCTATATTCCACTTTATTGTATCTTTACATACCCTCTTCCCAGCTAGAAATCTGAAAATCTTAGTGTCCTTTTCCCATGTCACCTATACCAAATTAGTTACATTTACATCTGTGTTCGCTTTGTAGTTTTCAAAGCTATCTTATCTTCTCCGTTCAAAATCTAACGATGCAAGTCAGGTTCCCATAGCCCCTCACCTAGGTTATAATGATGAATCATTTGTTCACTGGTCTCTCTACCTTCATCCTGGCCACTCTCAAAACCATCCTCCTTAATGTCACCAAGAGAACCTAATGTATTGTGTTGGCCCCTGCTTACCATCTTCCCAAGGCTCCCAAATTCTTATGTGTAAAATTTGATCTTGCCATCTTCTCTATCTGATCTTTTGAAAGTTCCATCTCATCCATTATACTAACTAACTGTACACTTAATATATCATATTTTTGCCTTCATTGAAGTTATTTCCTCTGCCAACTCCAACCCTCCCAATATTTCCTACATACCATTTATAGTGCCCTCAATACCAGGTACCTTAAAGAAGTAGGCACCACTTTGGATACTAATTATCCTGAGTTGAAGTGCCATCTCTGCCTTTTCTAAGTATGGAACTTTATGAAAATTATCAGATTGTAAAAATGAAATATGGCTAAACTATGTAATATGACATCTATATCTCTGTCTAGCTGTGTAAATTTGTGTAGAACACTCATCTCTTGGCACCATCATTGTTCCTGTGTCTATAATTTAAGTAGATTGGACTAGATTTAGTGATTCTCTGAAATCTTGTGATGCAGAGTCAATGAGTGCTTAGGTGTTTACTAGTATTTTTGTGTTCAGATTTACCCTTTATCAGGCACTTTCATAACCACCTCCTTTGTTCCTTACAATGACCCTATTAAGTTTATCAGTGCATTTCCTACTTTGCAAATGTTTTCCAAACAATTAACTAGTTTTACATATCAGGACTATACTTACTAAATAAGTATGACTTTATTTTAAGACCCGTGGGTTAATTCAGTGCTTCTCATTCCTAGCTCACTGCTTTTACACAGGGCTTTTCAACAGACTCCTTAGTCACTATGAAGAATTCATAGGTTGAGTCTAATTCTCCAAAACTAGAGAAAAAACAAACAAATAAAATACCATATATTTTATATATATATAGTATTTTATACTGCATTACATATATATTAAATAAAATTTAGTGTATATATTTAAATTAAAACAAAGTAGACTTACTTTGTTCTTCTCACCTCAAAGATAAGAGCTGATGCTCCTTCCATGGCCTTCTGTACAACGTGGTTACGGTAGAGTTGTTTTTTATACTCCTGTCTCAGTTAGCGTTAAATATAGAATAGATGACTGAGTACCTTTGGGGAACATTTGGAAGGCCTCCAGAAACACACCTGTTTTAGAGGGGTTCTCTGAATTTACAGCAGACACACATAGACAGGGGCTGTAGGCTGTCTTTAGATCAGGTGGCCCAGCCATCCGTAGAAGCATCAGAGAGGCAGGGGGACAAAATGAAGATGCAGAGCAGTTTGCCCTCAGAGCAGTCAGGCCTCATGGATGTCTAGAACACTGATCAGGATATAACAATAATTTTATAGTCTGGCTGTATATTTTTATTCTCCACCGCACCTTCTCTCTCTATGTGCTTCAAAAAACCCAGTTACTATCTGTCATGTATCGAAGCACTGCCCTTCAATCAGAGTTCTCATACCAGGCTGATGGCCAGATTAAAGAAGGTTAATTTGGTGCCAGAGGCCAATCCCTGGACTAATAAATGCTGACAAGTCACCTTACCCTAGTGTATATCCAATCACTCCAACCACTTTTATCTTAAGGGGCTCATGAGTGACAAGTACTGAGAGCTTCCAATGCTGCACTCCAATTAGTACTAGGTTTGGTTACATATCACAGAACCACCCCACCCAACATACACACACACCAAATTTCTCTGAATTTCTTACAGTAGACTCCTGTGAGTCCTACAATAGGATGGGGGAAGGGGTGTTCTTCAAACACATCCCCCCCCGCCTTAGAGACACATCTATGGGTGTCTTGCACACTTCTGCTTTTATCTCATTAGTAGAACACAGTCATTTTTTTTTGCAAGGGAGGCTAAGAAACATAGTGTTTTCCAGGTCAAAAATTAGGGTTTGATCACTAATGCACAACAGTTATCTCTTCAAAGAACTAACCAACTCTGATAGATCAGTGTATTCCTACTCCTCTTTAATTCATTTCTTAATTCAGTTGGCTATTTAATTTCCATAAAACTCATAGTATAATATTGAAGAAAACAATGTAAAAACATTCAAACTTAAATGTTACCTTTCAGAGATAAACTGAACCAATTCAAGCCCAAGAAAGTTCACTTTGTCTGTTTAGCTAGCCCTTCCTTCAAGTATTGCCTGAAAGATGGACCACAGGACACACAAGCTTGATAAAGAGTAAGGGAACTCCAATGGCTGACTATCAGGTGGAGGCTCAGACCAGCAAATTAACAACAGCAGAGTGTCTAAGGGCAGGTAACAAGTGATTGGTCTCTGAACTCTAAAATTGGGGTAATCGGGTCAATGTCATTGGTTGTTTTTTTTGTAAAGATCAAAGTAGATAATCCCTGGCATAGTGGTGAAAACAAAACACATTCTTAGATATAATCTAAAACAACTATCTAATACCAATTCTAGGCAAAATTGATATGAAGCTAATTTTGTCATGAGGATCCTAATCTCTCACCAGCTAGGAAACTTCCCTTCTTTATCTCTTTCTTAGGTGACACAATGAAATACTTTTGGTTGACCAGAAGTGCCTCCCGAATTTGCTCTCAGGAAAGTGCCATCATTCTAGACTTCAAATTTGCCATTTTCTTTTTTAGTAAACAACTTTTAATCTCATATTTTAGGGAATTTCAGCACAGTATCAAGATATATAAGAGATGGGTACATTCCCTTATGGCAAAATTGCCATTTTATATAAGATTTTTTTTCTGTTGCAGTTGTATTTACATTTTAAGTTAAAACAATACCATATGATCTCACCTTTAACAGGAAGCTAAACAACAAAATGAACAAGCAAGCAAAATATAACCAAAGACACTGAAATAGAGAACAGGGGGACAGTGACCAGAGGGGAGAGGGTAGGGAATTTCAGGGGAAATAGGAGAGGGATTTAGAGGAACAAATATAAAGGATACATGGACAACAACTGAGAAGGGTGGAAATGGAAGGGAGGGGGGAGCACTGGGGGATGGGTTGGGATGGGAGTAATAGACAGAAAACTGTACTTGAAAAATAATTAAATAAAAAACGAACTTCTATATCAGAAAAAAAACAAATTCTTTGAGCCAAAAGAGATATATTTTAAGGTATACTTTCAAGCATTAACTATCAAGATAAGGGTAACATTTTCAACATGGTACCTTTTCAACACCATGTGAACTTCAGAATATAGGTATAAATTTTTCTTTCAATTTTATTAAGATACATTTAAGACACAAAGAGTTACACATATTTAGTGTATACAATCTGATGGGTCTAGAATGTATGCAACCTTGACATTACCATAAGAAGTGAGGCAATAAATATTTCCTTACTTCTGAGAAGTATCTTGTGTCCCCTTGATTATTTAAAAATTTTTAAATATTACTCTTTAAATTCATTTTCTTGAGACCTCACTGGCTATTTAGGAATATTCTTTTCTCAAAAATGCATAAGCTTAATGGGAAATAATATGAAGGGAAGGAAAATATAAAGACTCTCTCTGGCTCTTTTTTTCTTTAAGGCTTTACCTTCTAGCCCTTACATTTCCAGATATGTAGAAATGCTGCCAAACTCCGAAGGCTTGCCAAAGGGAAACGATGTTACTGTGTAATTTAAAAATATATACTGTTCATATTCAAAGTTCTAGTACCTCAGTTATATCATACCCCCAATCCTGGGATCGGTTACTTTCATTTAATAGCTCAAACATAAAAAATTAGAACTCTAGGAACCTAACCTCTGGGAGAGATGTGAGGGTATTTCTGGACTCAACATACCAGTATCCTTTGGGTAAAGTCCCTTACAGACTTCATTATTATTATTTTCAATAGCCATTTTAACCATATTTTAAATAAAACTACACAAAAATATCCACATTAAAAGCATAATTTCACAGGTATTTAGGTTTGTTGCAAAAATGCTAAGAATGAGACTGACGGGACAATGTTTCTGTCCAAATGAACTTCCATGTGCTTCGGTGGAAATCCAGGAACCCCCTTGCCATGTTCTTCCACTTCCATCACAGCCCCGCCGAGCCTCTGTGAAGAAAAACCAACACAGCCGACTCACGCGGCAGGAGGCACTGAAGATCTAAAATAATTGTTCACAAATTGCTGAAAAGAGATGTTGGTCACATTTTTATTTAATCCATCATACGTCTTTATACACCAATGGGTTTTACTATATTACAAGGTGTGAGAGAAAACAATTCATTTATTGTAAAAGGACTAAATAATTTTTTAACACTATGCGCCTTATGAGACATGGATTCTCTTTCTTGTGCCATCATAAACTGAGGACAAAGAAGAGGTGTTTTTTTCTTATTATTATTATTCTGTTGAAATAAAATCAAAGGGAGTTTTTGAAGGGCAAGTTCTCATTGCTGTGTACTGGGAAGCAAGCCCTCGTTACAATTAATGGATGTTCTATGCCAAGTTCCCCAACCCCTGGAGGTGAAAATTTCCCTTGAAAAGACCTGGAAGGAATTCAAGGTTGCTAAAGGCTTGAATAAAACTTCACTTAATGGGTATTGTACATTTTTATTAGCCTGAGATGATATGTTATAATTACCTTCTTAAATCATGTGAGAAAAACTTAAACACATTATTAGCAAATGATAATATTCCCAAAGCAAACCAGTTTGGTGCCGTTCTCTCCAGACAAGAGAATGGGGGTAGCAAGCAGGCCAACAGTGGTAAACGTGTCAGGAGTAGAAACAAATATTAGGAGTCCTGGTTCTACCAAAGAGCACAAGACTTAACAGAAACAAATTATTCTCTGCAGGAGCAATATGGTAAAAAGAAAGAAATCCTTTTGAACTGTGCAAGCAATTATTACGTCTGATTTTTGGACACTCTATAATTAATTAGCTGAAACAGAAATATGTGTTTTCCAGAATCAAGTGAAAAGAGAAGAATCTTCTGGGAAGAATACTTATTTTAGCTTTGTAAAAAGCAAAGTTGAACCTTAACATATTTGAAATGGGCAAAACCAATTTCTTGTAGTATTTGGACACAAAAGAAATGAAAGTTAATTTACATTCTTTCCTTCACCTGATTTGAGTTCAACTAAAATTTAGAAACCCTTCCAAGAAGGGACTGTCATAAGAAATTTTACACTCAAGATCTATCCATGCTGTTACAAATGGCAGAACTTCATCTTTTCTTATGGCTGAGTAGTATTCCATTGTGTATATATAATATCATGCTAAGCAAAATAAGTCACAGAAAAACTTGAGAATCATATCATTTCATTCATACGTGGGATATAAAACCGAACACAACAAATGAACAAACGGAAACTCACAGACACAGACAACAGTATGGAGGTTACCAGAGGGAGTTGGGCCAGGAGGGGTAGTAAAGAGTAAAGGGGGTCAAACATATGGTGATTAAAAGAGATTTGACTTTGGGTGGCAGGCACACTACACAATTCACAGATAATGTATCATAGAATAGTACACTTGAAACCTATATAATTTTATTAGCCAATGTCTCCCCAACACACAGAATTAAAAAAAAAGAATTATTATATTCAAACACATATTATGAAGTCTTTTAAACTGTAGTGACTTTTGAAAATTGTAGAGCTGGAAATTAAGCTGGTAACCAGAGGTGCATCACTGCTAGCTGGATAGCACTGAACATCTTTTGGAGAAGGGCTTCAAGGGAGATTGCTGTCTCCTCTCCTGAAATCCTACAGGCTGGTGGGCAGCCATGGTGCACAAGCCGTAGAGGCAGGTTATCTTCAGGAGCCTCCACTCTGCAGAGGAATTCTCGAAAGGGCTGGCATCAGCCTGCAGGTGATGAACTGTAGGTGAAGCTGGCTTCTCCATTGCTTGATTGAAGACCAAAACAGATTTTGTTTTGGCAACTGTCTTTTAGAAATCAAACCTTAGAGCATTTCAAATTTATTCTTTAGTAACAGATTCAGGGAGATGGACTAGAAGCCATTTTGCAGGAACTTACAGTATTAAATGTTGGTGGGAAGAGACTGACATGGTTGATAACGTGAATTGGTTACCCAGGAATCTGGAGTGTAGGAAGAGAATTATATGAAGACGTGGGGAAAAGAAAAGGACTTGTGTGTTTCTGCCTTTGCTAAAGTTACGTTGACTCTATCTACACAAGTCTAAGGCTGTTAAGTGTGTTTGAATGTTAGAAATAAACATAAAATACACCAGTGATTTCCACAGTTTTTGAGTACCCTATTTCTCCCAGACTTTAAAAATCTAGTCTAATGAAAGAAATACTGGGCCTAGGACTAATGACTATTGAATTGGGATGCCATACCTCACATGAGAAAGTATATATTTTTATTGTAAGCATAGTGTCAATATTAGGAGTTTCCCAACAGTATAAAAAGGGTTGATGTTAAAATGTATGAACCCCTTGGAAACACATTTGAGAAAATTGTGTTTATAACTATTTCTGCCTGAATGCAGACAATAGAAAATATTCCCTTTCCCTAATCTTTTCTTTATTTCTTGAAACAAGTGATCAGTGCAGGTTGGCCAGAACTTGCCTATGAAGTCATCAAAAGAGATAACATCTGATGCGTAGCTACACAGTGGAGTCAGTACTTTAACCTCTCAGAAGTAGGCAATAAAGTGTGCTATTATCATAAACTTACATCTAAAGTGCCAATAATGCAGAGGCCTGAGCAATCATTTGGGACAGCCTTAAAAGTTGATTTTGCCAATTCTACAACCACTTTTTGTACTGAATTTATGGGATAACTCTGTTTTGCTAATGTAGACTTGACCCAAGTACATCTAAAACTTTTTAAGGGAGAATTAAATACCCCAAACTAGTCCCAAACTGTGATCATTAGGAACCTGCATAAATCTACTTAAAATAAATTATACAAATCTCATTTTTAGATGACATTACTAGAATGGTTTATCAGAGGAGTAACATAACCCTTGAACTTCAGTTTTGACAAAAATTTAGTCAATGTCTTTCAAAGTCATGAGGGCAATTGAATATAGTAAAGTGGAAATACATAAACAGGATTCTAGTGTGAGTTCTTCCACAGAAAAGGTACGTAACTTGAAAAAGTTATTTCTCCAATTATACAACGTGGTGAATCAAGCACATGTGGAAACCTCCTCTCTCTTCCAGTAACATGGAAATGCACAAAATATATTTATAAATTTATGTTAATAAATTTATATCCAAAACACATAGTTTGGGTTGAAAACAAGAAATGAAATTTCCATGAGTCAGAAATGGAAAGGAAATATCATATCAGTACATAGGAGCTCAAGTTTTCTGTCCCACAGTGGGACTGAGACCATAGGGGAGAAGTTTTTGGAACTATAGCTATAGGTGACATGGGATAGGGTACTAAACCCCATCCATAATTCTGGACTCAAGCAGCTCACTGTTTTTTTGTTCGGTTCTCAAGATTTTTTAAATTTTTGATTACAGTTGATATACAATATTATATCAGTTTCAGGTATATAAACCAGTGACTAGACATTTAAGTGACTTGTAATCACCCTGATATATGTAGTATGCATCTGACACATAATTACAATATTATTGACTATAGTCACTATTCTGTACTTTACATCACCATGACATTTCTGTATTTGTATTTCTTATTCATTTCATTTTTTATACCCATTCCCCCAATCTCCCTCTGATCTCTCAACCAACAGAATGTTTTTTGTATCTGAATCTGTTTCTCTTCTGCTTTTTTTTTTTTTAGATTCCACATATAAGCAAAATCATGGCATTTGTCTTTCTCTTACTTATTTTGCTCAGCAGAGTATACTCTGGGTCCATCCACATTATTGAAGACGACAAGTCATTCTTTTGATGGTTGAGTCACATTCCATCGGATGTATACACCACTTCTTTATCCATTCATCTACTGAGGGACAGTTAGGTTGCCTTCATATCTTGGCTATCGTAAATAATGCCTCAATGAACTTTGAGATGTACATGCTTTTTTGAGCTAGAGTTTGGGGTCTTTGGAGATAAATCCCAGAAGTAAAATTACTGGGTCCTTCTTTGACTCTTCTTATAGCCTTTGTTTGAAAGCATCTTTGTCTAGTATATGTTGCTACTCCAGCTTTCATTTTCTACTTCCATTTTCATGAAATAACTTTTTATATCCATTTACATTATGTGTATGCGTGACTTTCAATCTGAAGAAGGTCCCTTGTAGACAGCATGTATAAGGGTCTTGTTTTCTTATTCATTCATCTAACCTATGTTTTTTGATTGGAGCATTTAACCCATTTCCATTAAAAGTAACTATTGATAGGTATGCATTTATTGCCGTTTTTATTTATATTTTTAATCTATTTTTCCTACTCTTCTTAAAAAAACCCTTTAACATTTCTCGTAATACTCGTTTGGTGTTGACACACTCCTTTAGTTATTTCTTGTCTGGGATGCTGTTTATCTGTCTTTGATTATAAATGATAGCTTTGCTGGGTAATCTTGGTTGTAGGTTCTTGCTTTTCATCACTTTAAATATTTCATGCCAATCCCTTCTGGCCTACAAAGTTTCTGTTGAGAAATGGGCTGAGAAACAGTTTTATGGAAGCTCCCTTGTAGATAACTACTTTTGCTGCTTTTCATATTCTCTCTTTGTCTTTAACCTTTGGCATTTTAATTATGATGTGTCTTGGTGTGAGTTTCTTTGAGTTCATCTTGTTTGACACTCTGCTTCCTGGACTTGTATGTGTATTTCCTTCCCCAGGTTAGGAAAGTTTTCTGTTATTATTTCTTGCATAGGTTTCTAATTTCTTGCTCTCTTTTCCTTCTGGCAACCCCATGATGCAAATATTGATAAGTTTGATGTTGTCTCAGAGGCTCCTTAACCTACCTCTCACATTTCTAAAAAGATTCTTCTTTTTGCTGATCTAATTGGGTGATTCTGCTTCCTTATCTTCCAAATCACTGGTTCAAGCCTTTACTTCATTCAGTCTGCTGTTGATGACATCTCATGTATTCTTCATTACAATTATTGTATTCTTTATTTCTGTCCTCTGATTTAAATAACCTGTGTATTTCTTCTAGTATATTGTTTATTTCAGATATTAAGTTATTTCTGACTCATTCTTACTTATGTTTTCTATCTCCATTTTTATGTTTTATTTTTCTTTGTTGAAGTTTTCACTGAGTCTATTACTCTTTCCCTAAGTTCACTGAGGATTCTTATAACCAGGGTTTTGAACTCTTTATCTGGTAGATTGCTTGTCTTCATTTTGTTTAATTCTTTTTCTGGAGTTTTGTTCTGTCCTTTCATTTGAGATACCTGTTTTTTTGTCTTCTCATTTTGGCTGCCTCCTTCTGTTTGTTTCTATGTATTAGGTAGAGCTGCTGCATCTTTTGGTTGTGGTAGAGTGGTCTTATGTAGTAGGTGTCCTGTAGGTCCCAGTGGCACAGCCTCCCAGGTCACCTGAGCAGGGCACTCCAGGTGTACCTCCCATGTGGGTTGTGTGTACCCTTTTGTTGTAGTTGAGCCTGGGTTGCTGTTGGAATATCAATGGGAGGGGTTTATCCACAAGTACCTGATATTGCTTTTAAGTAGCTGATATTGAGGATCTGCTCTGCAGGGGCTGACTCCATAGAGCAGGACTCACTTCAGTGGGGCTATCATGCATGATCAGTCTGCCCCTTGAGTGTGTAGCTCACAAGGCGGGGTTAGGTGGTGCTTAGTCATTGTCTGAAGCTGTCCACTGGCTGTGTAGGCTGGCTTAGGGCCTCCCAGAAGAGATAGGCCCAAATCAGTCGCCTGTTCTGCCCTGCCTGGAACCACCCTGCATGAGCTACAAAGCAATCTGCCAATGGCTGCTACTTGTGGTGGGCTTGGATATACCAGGGAGAAGTGAAGTTGTGAGCCCCAGGCCAGCAGGGCCTGTGACCACTTAGCAAGAGATATGAAGCATGCTGAGGCCAGGTGTTTCTTGCTTAGGGCTTGTCAACATGTAATAAATTTAGGACAGTCTACAGTATGACTGAGGACAAGCTTTTCGTATGGAAAATCCACTGGAAAAGGCTTGAGAGGGCCTGCAATTTGGGTGGGGCAACATCTCAGGAAATCACCAGGGCAAGGTGAATGGTATTAGCTGGTTTGATGGAGATTCAGGTATGGCACCACCTGTGCCTGCAAGGGAAGGGTTCAACAAAGAAGCAATGGCTTCTTCCAGCACTTCTACCTGGGTAAAATCTGCCCCACTATCCCTCTCCCCAAACCAGACAATTCAGTTCTTCCTGATGCCTTTTGAGCTCCTGCCCCAGCACTGGAGCTCAGAGCAAATTAATCCATCAGCAAGTAAGTCTGTGCTAGGTCCTTTTGAGAGAAACATCTGGGACTTCAACAGTATTCCATCTCACTCAGCCACCACCTCCACGGGTTTTCACTTTCAGAGGTTGTGAGGACTTCTCTTCTCAGCACTGGAGCCCTGGGTTGAGGAGCCTAGGGACAGCTGGGACCTTGCTTCTCTAGGGAGACCCCAGAGCTGAGATATCCTTTCTGATTTTTAACTACCACACATAGGTTTCAGGACCAGCCTTTTCCATGTCTCCACCCCTCCTGCCTGTTAGAGACAGGTAGGCTTGATGTGGCTTCTTCTGTGTATTTTTAGCTATAAGACTTTTATTCACCTAGATTTCAGGTGGTACTGAATGATGGTTGTTCTATAGTTTAGTTGTAATTTTGATGTGGTTGTGGGAAGATGTGAGTATTACTGTTACCTACTCCACCACCTTGACTAGAAGCCTTACTGCTTGTTTTTTTTTTACAAGTGGGAATTTAGAATATCTCCAAGCAACGTTCCTAGATCATAGCCAATGTAAAAGATCTGCTAAAGACCACAAATAGAAATAGTGACCAAACCACTTCAAAGCCAAAAATGTGTTTTTTCAGAGTGTGGGGCTCAGATCAATGCTATTTAATCTATTGCAATTGTTTTGTTATTGTATTGTGTTGCAAGCATTCAAGGCCAGGCAGGTCTATTGTATTCATGCAGACAGAATAATATTCAAAGAGACATTGGGATGTCTGGCCTTTATCCGCGGGTGGGTGAGCCATGCATACTGCAAGCTGCATGTCCCCCTGCATGTCACACTGCATGGCTCTTGCTCCCCAGGGTAGTACCCATCGTGGCACCTGTCCCTTGCATGTATCTCCCTAGGTAGGACCCCCTACTCATTTAAGTCCTGGAGGGGGAAAGCCCCCAAAACACTGAAACATCACATAACATAACTCTGCACATGCGAGTCCACTTCATGCTATTGGAACACTTTATCGGACCCAGTCTCAAGGCTATGAGAGCACTGGTCCCCTTAGTTACCCAGACACTGTCTCCATTTACCCTACAAGTATAATGATTCTAAGTTAAAATATAACATTAAAAGCTAGTTTGAGGTCTATGAATTTTTCATATCTTAGGCAGAGATAACCACAAAATTACTCTCAAAATGAAGGTGTTCAAACTGTGTCCAATGGGAAATAATTTTCATGGAAGTTAAGTTCAAGAAGAACCATTAGTAAACATTGGGGGAATTTTGGTATTTTGGTCTGCTTAAGCCATTCATTTCCTTAGATGTAATGTGATATGAATATGATGAGATGTGATATTATGAAAATGGCCACTGCTAGCGGCAACTGGTGATTGGTAGCTTCATCACAACTCGCCCATTCATGTATCATGTCTCCTGCAGAGGTTTTTGGTGAAACATCTGATCACCCAGGTGACTCAGCCCCTCTACAGCCCAGATTTGGTGCTCAAAAATGTATGGGCTCCATTTATAAGTCATTTCTGAAATCATTGAAGCATCAGAACTTCTGGGATCTTCTAGATGGGATCCCCATCATCAGAGATAGCCTAGAATAGATACAGTTAAAGATTACCTCCAATTATGCAATGCTATGTGTTAAAAGATTGGTATCTGGAAATTATATGTATTATATTCATTTGGTTCCCAATGTTAAGTCACTTTAAGAATGAAATGCAAGCCTGATAAATTCTATCCTTCATTCACCCCAAGATTCACATATAACCTTACCCACCACAGAGGGGATCTTACCCTTTCAAAGTAGTTGAAACCATATTATATTAAGTTTTCTTCTGGGATTCTTCATCTCTCAAAGTCAATATTACCTTTTCTTTATACAGCCAGGCTTGTGCTTATTATTCATATTTTTTAAGTTAACATATATTCTTTGGGTCAATATAAAAAGGTGGTAAAATTTTAAAGAAAAGCCCGTAGATGATGGTGTACCATACAAAGAAGCAGTACTCTTGATGCTGGGAGGGGCATGCAGTTGTGGAAAAGCAGATATATTCCTAGGGTACTGATAATGTCCTAATAATCAATCAAGATGATGCATACATCGGTTTGTTTTAAAATCTTCTTTAAACTCTACACATAATATATCTTCTTCTATATTATGGTACATTTCTAAAATATTTTCAAAGATTTTATTTAGTTATTTTTAAAGAGAGGAGAAGGAAGAGAGAAACAGGGAGATAAATATCAATGTAGAAGAGAAACATTGATCTGTTGCCTCACACACCCCCAACTAGGGACCTGGCCCATATCCGAGGCACATGCCCTGACTGGGGACTGAACTAGCAACCTTTTGGTTTGTGGGATAACATTAAACCACTGAACCACACTAGTCAGGGCTTCCTTAAATTTTTTTAAAAATGTGATTCAAGTAGAATAATTAAAAAACTAGATCCCATAAACAAAGCAAGCTGGGGAAATTTCCACAATCCCCAATGAGTAGGCAGTTTCTAAAAATGACAGGCCATACAAGATCAGGGTACTTCATATACTTACATTTAATTCTTACTTCTTCAGTTATGCCACCTTAGTTTTTTTTTAAAGATTTTATTTATTTATCTTAAGAGGGGAAGGGAAGGAGAGAAGGAGAGAAATATCAATGTATGGTTGCCTCTGCCGGGGACACACAATGTATCGTGTGTCCCCTGCCGGGAACTGGCCTGCAACCCAGGCATGTGCCCTGACTGGGAATCGAACTGTGATCCTCTGGTTCACAGGCTTGTGCTCAACCCACTGAGCTACACCAGCCAGGGCCCACCTTAGTTTTTTTTAAATATTGACCAATTTATGTTTTAGTTCCCAGCTATGTTGATGATGCATTAATATGCAATATACAGAGTTCCAATTTGGTGACTAAAATGAAGACTGTAAGTAGAATCTCTCCATTTTGATTTAGTTAGTGGGTTGCCCAAAATTCTGTTTAGTTTTTTCTGTAAAATAAAAGACACATTCTTCATTTCCAACAATAAATTATTGATTTAGCGTAGTGTTGATTGTTCTCAATTAATCTCTCAATTTGATGACTATCTACTTCAACTGGTCTACCCAACCATAGAGCATCATCCAGCAAGAAATCTCCAGCATGAAATTTCACAAAGCACTTTTTAGAAAAATATTCTATCTATTTATTTTTTAGAGAAAGGGGAAGCAGAAAGAAAGGGAAAGAAACATCAATGTGTGGTTGCCTCCCACGCACCCCCCACTGGGGACCTGGCCAGCAAGCCAGGCATGTGCCCTGCCTTGGAATTGAGCTGGCAACCCTTTGGTTTGCGGGCCCGTGCTCAGTCCACTGAGCCACACCAGCCAGGGTCACAAACCACTTTTGACACATTCAATCAGTCACAGTACCTTATCCAAACACTGCCCAATTTTTTTTTTTTTTTTGCATTTCGGCTGGGTTTTTATCTTTCTTGAAATAATAATGCATAATATTCCAAAAGTGTTGCACGTTTTCTTCCATCTTCAATATTAAAATGACTACACAAAAATTCATCAATTTTGATGGGTTTTTTTTGAAATACACACAGATACAACAGCTGTCACAATACAATCTAACAAAATTGTTTCTAATGAAGTTAAAAACAACTCAGCACTATGAGAGCCATGTTACAGAAAAAAACCAAACAAACTTTTTGGCCAACCCAATACATAAAATATGGAGAAAAATTAAATTTTAAAGAATAAAGCAATTACCATTTATGGTTTATATATTGAAATCAACCTGTAGTATACATGAGATTAATTAATTATATGTTGAAAAGACAGCTGCAAATATATTTTAAATATATCACAATTCATGAATACTTACATTGTGATAGAATATTTGGTATACTAATCTGAAATTATTTCCATGTCTAGGTAATAAAAATGCAATAAAAAGCTGAATAAGCAAAAATGCAGTGGATAAGAAGATAATGATAACAAAATCAGGGTGAATACAATCATGTTTTATAAATATATATTTAAGACACCATTAAGAGTAGTAATTAAGTTGAGGATAGTCAGAGATCATTGTTATAGAAATATATTAATATGCTAATAATTTCTTTTTAATTATTTTAAAACATTATATCTAAGGATCTTAATGCATTTTTCTATTGCCAATTAGCTTGGGAATAAAGCAAGTGTTTCCTTTTATTTCTATTTTGATCTTGCTAAACTGAGTCAAAGGGGAGAAAACTGTCAACCAGTTTCGAAAGTAAAACAGTAATTGAAGCAGAAACCACTGAAGCAGCTACGTCAGACTTGCAGCCTGCAGCATGCACTCTGGGAGTCCCACCGAGTCCCTAAAACACCAAATGTGATAAACCATTAAAAGAAGCTGTTCAGAGGTTTTGATACTGAACATCTCTCAATGCGAGCTTTACTAATCATCTAAGCGACCTACTCTTGCATAGTCACATAACTGGCACATTGTGATTCATAGCCATGCAAAATTACATGCCACATTCACTTTTCAAAAATTAAAAGTATAAAATTTCAAAAGCCAAGCATTTTTCTCAGGTGTAAATTTTGCATTTGAAACTGTTATCAAACTATTCCAATTATCCTATTGCTTGTGAATACTCCTCGGGAATGCTAAATGTATTAAAGTCAATTACTTATTTTTAATCAATATAGTCAGGAACTCTACTTAGTGGTTATATATGTGTTACTTTTGTTTAATCCATGAAGTAATTCAGTAGGTTAGGTGCTCTTGCTGTACCTGTTCCCAAAAGGTTATAATTGTTAGTAACTAGTTCATGTTTACACAGGGGGGAATATTAAATCAAGCAGCTAATGGAGGAAGGGAGAAAGACATTATTTATTTACAAAAGCTTGCTTTTTGTTTGAAATATTAAGTGTTGGAAGACTCAAATTATAGGGTCTATGTCATAAACCAGAATGTGAAGGGAATGCACAATGAAGTGTGAGTGATTTTCCCCACACAGACTGTCATGTTATCTGGCCTATGGGAAGAAGACTAGAGGAACCCGATTGAGGAAAAGAGCTAAAGGCTAGTACATAACTTTTTCTTCTGCTATGAGCAAGAATCTGAAAGTTTCAGATACATGTTCAAAGGTGGCAAAAAGCACCATTTAAAGAGGCCTCAGGACTATAACAGAGGAACATAACTAGTGTATACTCCACAAATCGCACGGTTTGGACAACCCCAAGTGTGGAAACCCAAGGCCCAGATGTCAAACAGAACCATCGCCTAATCCCCGATACCAGGAAGGTACTCTCTTCTCTTCCCTTCTGGAGGTAACCAAGAGGAGTCAGAAATTAAGAGTAATTTAATTCACCATTCAGAGGAATAAATTTTTAAATAGGAGGTTGCTGAATAAGTATCATGAAGATAACATGTTTCTTTTTCTGAGAAGAAATGAAGTTCTATGACCTGAAACCATATTTACTCATTAAAAAGCCTTTATCTCTCTTCTTATGAAAATTTTTACTATTTTCTCTAGTGTTTTTCTTGTTATACATTATTTGCAACAGTATATCTCCTGCCTCCTGCTCCTATATTCCCTACATTCTCTTTCTCATCCACCATAAATTAACACTTACAAATATAGGGTACTACCCACCTGCTACTTTCTCCAAGCATTGTTATGAGCTAAATGAGCACAGACCCCATGTTCCACTTTCTGGGGGTTTACAATTTTTAAAACATTATTAGTATATTTTCCTTATGTTGTGAGGAAAAGCAATAAAATATTTGAAGAGTTTACTGTGAAAAAAGAATCAGAAAATGCCAGAAACTATTTATGGAATAGATATGAATCTACAAATAGTGGTTTCTAAAGGCTGTTCCTTCAGATTGGGATAGGATCCAGAATCAAAATAAACAATAAAATAGTCTTTTAAGACATCAGAAATGCTTAGGACTTACATAAGCATCTTAGCATCTACAAACCACAACTTGTCATCTCTAGGCTGACATGGGTTCATATGATATTAAATCATACAAACATTGCCCGATTTGACTGAAAGAATTTAAACCAAACAGACTAAAATAAAATGAAACCCAGATACAATTGAGGATATCAGGTATGTCAGAGAAAAGAACCACGCAGAGAAATTACCCAGTGATCGCAAGGAGAAATAGCTGGGAAGAAGTATAAAAATAACACCTGCCCCAGTGCCTCCATGCTCTAGTTAGTAAGGCAGAGACTATGAATATAAAAGAAGTAAACATGGGCTTTTATTCCGTGAGCCACACAGCACTGAAATCATAACATTATATAATAGACATCATCAGCACACTGTAGTATTATCAGGGAGAAGCTGTCTCAGGCAATAGAAAATAATGGGAAAGGCACAAAGAGAATGTTATCTGGATTCCAGGCATAAAGTTCTTTGGAAAATGGGAGGAGAATTTTTAACAGACTACATGTGAGATTAGGGAGAGGGAAATTCAAGAGTTAAGTGAACAGTCTAAACAATGAAGTTAAGAGCAGATTGGACAGGATTCTAGAACCAGATAGGCAGCTATTAAGAGCTAACACTGACTAGGCTCAGTATCCAGTCACCATTTCCTACAGAATCTTGGAGGAATAATTTTCTGAAGGCATAAATGAGATTGTCTCATAGTTTGTTTTCTTTTTGAGGATATAATGAAATGTCCAGAAGGAGATGCCATTGGAAGTAAAAAGGAATGATAAGAGTCCAGTTTCAAACTATTAACCCATTTTCCTGATAATCTTCAATCTAATTGAACTCATATAAAAAACTTTAATTCCATAATTACATATAAAAAATAAAAATTTAAACCCATGTGTATGAGATGATACTCTTTTATATTTTTTAGCTTGTACTCTTTCATGAATCATCTCTTTTCACTAAGGATCTACAGATTAAACAGGACAGATATGACTAGTTCTAGTTTCTAGATAAGAACATTAAGATTTCAGATAATTTAAATAAGTATCCCAAGGTTACACAGCAGTAATGAACAGAGAGCTGTAAATGAACTCCCTTCCTACATACTCCCATTTTCATACTACATACTTCAGAAAACGTCCAGCACTTTTCATACTACGTCTCACTGACTTACTACAGTGCACATGATGAGAAGTAGACAGTTCCTATTTTGATGGCAAGACACGGACATAGTGTGTAGGCACAGACTATATAACTCCTAATAGTAGTCCAAAAGTGAGAGAAGACTTGTGAAGGGAAATTCAAGGAACTGAATGAATGATGTGATTATCCCTATTTATCCAACTGTGGATCTAAATAAACATTTGGAAATTTGGATTGGCCGAGTCTGCTTGGAGAGTGTACTAGATATTGTGGATCTAGGCTAACTTCAGGTAAGGTGGCCTCAGTTTCAGTTTAGCTAAAGCCACAAGTTTTGGAGCTATCCAAGGTGCTCGTCATAGCTGTCAGTTTACCCAACCTACCTAGCAACTTCCTTGATCCTACTTGTGATGTTGAAGCACACGCTGCCATTAGGGGGGGAGGGGTAGAAGCACAGCATTTTATTTCACACTTCACTGAATTATTTAAGGTCTAATTTTCATAAAGAATACAACATCCCTGCCTTCAGAAGCAGTCAGTGGGAATGTTAATAGAAAGAAGCACACAATAGACATTTAAGCAAATATTGGTCAGTGATTGACTGGTTTATACAAACCAAATATTTAAAAATGGCAAGAGTCAGACTTCAGCCTAAATATTCCATATTTCTATTTTTAAATCTGGGCATTTCTGAAAGTAGTAAAATTAAGAATGTTCTCAAATTTCTTCTATTTTTATCACAATCTATAGTAAGTGAAATAGTAAACACACACACACAAACACACACATAACTAAAATAAAAACTTAACCCTATGATATTTTCTGGTCTATTTTACTTTACTGGAAAGCAAAAGTTCTGGTTATGACCCACTAAATTGATTTCATGTCCCACTAATAGATCCTGATCTATAACGTGGGAAAAAAGAAACTAGAAAGAGCTTTTAATCACCAAGCTCATAGGAGATATCTATTTTCACATGTGTTATTCACCATACCTATCTCTGTCACCCTGCCCTGGACATGTGCTCATTTCTACCTCTCTTATCACATTTTTTAAAAATTGTGTCACTGCCAAGTTCCTTTTGAAACATGCTCAATCTGAGTTGGCCTCTAGTATAAATCCTCCACTAACCCAAGATCACTTTCTCTCATCCAAAGACAAATGATAAGAAGGTGGGTAAAAGAAGTGGTGTCTAAATTAGGATAATCCTCTAAAAAAAGAAAACCTGAGAATGAAAGATCACTTGCACCATTTTTTCTCATCTTTGTGTTCTTCTCTTTCACTTTCTTTGGCAACATGAAAGCAAAATTTTACTATAAACTACTCTGTTGCCTATGTCTGCCTTCCATCTACTGGGGATATTATAAATGTCCCCTACTTTATTTAATTTTTGCAATAACTGTAAGCTCTATATCATCATATTTATTTCTATAGATGTAGAAAGCTTCCAGGAGGTTAAATAAGTTTCCTGTGAAAAAATAGACAGGATGGTATGGAAGCTGTTAACTTGGGATATTAATGGACAAATAGAAATTGTTTACAAGTTCATTACATAACACAGTTAAAAATATGAGCAGTTTGGACAACATAGTGTAAACATGCGAGCATGGATTAGGCAATGAAACAATAGTGAAGCATCCAACATCACTTTAAAAAGCTATTAGATGCTTAATCCTTATGCTATTGCACAATTTCATCACTGAGTGACACTAGCTTAACAACTATAGGTACAAGATAAACAACCTTGAATAATCTAAAAAGAAACTAAAGCACATGCCTATGTTAACCGTAGTGCTAGCATTTGACGTGCCTACCATTCAGTCTGAGCATTGCAGCAATCAGCTTAAATTTATTTTGAGTCATTCTTAATAAGGTGAACTGGTGAAGGGAGAAAATACCGAGTTTTCCTCCTCCCTCTTCTTCCTATGAGGTTTCAGAAATGCCAATAAATACTTAAACAATTAAAGATACGGGCAGCAAAACATTAAGAACTAGAAACGAATCCAAGGCAATTTAAGGACTATTAAGGAGT
Source organism: Sturnira hondurensis (assembly GCF_014824575.4). Taxonomy (NCBI): domain Eukaryota; kingdom Metazoa; phylum Chordata; class Mammalia; order Chiroptera; family Phyllostomidae; genus Sturnira; species Sturnira hondurensis. The sequence goes on from NW_028088915.1 coordinate 3,905,406, forward strand.
TTAAAGAATATTAAGGCAAGGGCAGAGGGATCTATAATTTTCTGGATTTGTAGATAAGATTATTTTAAAGCAATCAAATAATATAAAGGTAAACAACAATTATGAGAGTTGCTATGCTAAGTTAATGCATTCAGCCTTTTGTCATGGGGAAGGACTTTTTTAGATGTAGTGAAATTTGAGAAGATCTAAAGAGGCACTCAAGTGAAAAATGAAGGGTTAGAAGACAAGGATGATGAAGAAAGAGTCATAGTTAGAGCTATTTTGGCAAATGATAAGAAAGCAATGGTGACCGAGAAAGTCTTCAAATCAATTCATGTGAATTGTAACAAAGAGGCTGGCAATTTTCCATTCCCACTTTTTAAAACACATTAATTGCCTTAAAATTATTTATATTGGACATATATAAAGAACATTAAAGTAAGGCAATTGTTTGACCCCATGAAAAACCTCTTTATCTCTAAAATTCTCAACTAGAGTATGAATTAAGTATAAGTTGCATTGAAGGGAAGGAGGTAATATTGCCCATCCCATGGTGAAGTTTTACTCCAGTGATCAGGGACAAAACAGTGCAAGTTTCTTAACTTTTTGGCATTTTAAATGTATAGAATTATGTTTCTGCATAATTGAAATTCCCCATACTACCATGATTTCAACTTATAATTTGTTATGTAGTTTGTGTCTTTAGCAACAATATATTCTGTACCTGATAGTGACCTAATATGAATAAAATGCTCTCAGAAAAATAGAAGTTCATCTGAACTTAAGAGCATATTGTTTTAGAGCCCTGAGGGCTGTGCCCTGATACAGTTCCCATAGAAAAGTTCTGCTACTTCTTTTTGTATATATTTCACTAAAAAACACTGAAAAATCAAACTGAACACTACATGGTGGCTAAAGAAAGAAAATATATTGAGACTCTTGTTAAACCTAATATAATGATGGCAAATTGGCTTTACAATCCATGCCTTCCAACAAATTTTCTATTTCAAGTGCTTTCTGTCTCTGCTTCAAAGGAACATCTGTGTTACACCCACTGGACTGAGACAATCTGCCAATATTGACAGCAAACCCCCAATTATTGTTCAACAAATGAAATAATTAACTTTTCAACTTCCAGATTTTTTCACAAGTTTTTATCAATATTTGGTAATGCATATACTCTAGACTCAAGCATTTATAAATGAATCTGGCATAGCACAAGTTACACGTTTATTTTAAATTAAATGTGTTGGTATTTCATGTTCCTTTCCACAAAGCACCCAGGTCTAATACGCTTCATGTGTAATGCAGAGCCGGGGTTAAGAACCCAACCATTCAGCTGTTTGCCTAGCATGTTTGCTTTGCAGGTTTATATCTTTAGTAAATTTTCTGGAATACTAAAAGAAAAATAGTGCACAGTACTTCTAAAATTCTTCATGAAAAAAAGTACATAGATCTAAGCAGAAATTAGATTAAATAACACTTCCACTTTACATCCAAAATATTGAAAATCTCCAGTTGCAATTCCTTCCTAGGGTTTTGAAGTCATCACACAGAAGATAATACGATAAAAATAAGTGAAGCAATGAAGAGAGTTTTACCCAAATAAGGATATCCACTGAAGCTCTTTGATTAAATTCACTGTGAGGTGACAATTAAGACAGAAAACTAGATGGTGACTAAATTAGCAAAGGAAATCAAGGCACCTAGGAGGTCATAATAAACTTCTATCCTTATAGATTAATAATTCTCAAGTAGTGATTATCTCTTTCCTATTTTCTAACCTCAACTTTTTAACATCAGAGTTTGATACCTATAGTTATTCCTAAGCCAGTAATTTCCAGTTTCTTATATATAAAAATAGAAAGTTAAAAATTATAATGTTTAGGTCAAGTTACAAGACAATTCCAGTTGCCTGGAGCCAACCAGCGCTCAGACACCCAATCCACATGGAGAGGGGGCTGAATGGGTCAGTATCACAGCGTAGTTGCAAATGGTAAGTCCTGGCACAGAGTTGGAAAGCTACTCCACTACCACTGACACCTTAATCTGTCTTAGTAAAGAAAGTCACTCTCTTACTGATAATAATTATCTCTGAAAATAACTGTCTTCATTACCTGCCAAGTACTTCATGTGCATGATTGGTAGTACTATTAAAACAATTTTTAAACAGCAAAATTACAAAACTAGAACTCTACCACAGGGCTCTCACAATGTAGCTGCTAAGACACTATACTTTACTATCTCTCTTTTGAGACAGAAATCTAAATAAATATTTAAAAATAAAATAAATAGTTCAAATCAATAAGCAATCGGATAAACTAATATTTAAACCCTGGGAAATATATTGGGCTACTGAAAATCCATGGGCTAAAAAAAAATAAGCCAGTAAAAATTTATGAGTATTTTCTTTTTTTTTAAATAATTTTTTAATTTAATTCTTGTTCAAGTACAACTTTCTGTCTTATATTCCCAACCCTGCCCGCCCCCCGCCCCATGCTCCCTGCCTCCCTCCCACTTCCACCCCCCACCTTAGTTATTGTCCATGTGTCCTTTATACTTGTTCATGTGAGTCCATCCCCTTTTCCCCTATGATTCTCTCCACTCTCCCCCCTGGACCCTGTCAGCCTGTTCCATATTTGAGTGTCATTGGTCATATTTTGCTTGCTTCTTTGTTTTGTTTAGATTCCCGTTAATGGTGAGATCTTATGGTATTTGTCTTTCACCACCTGGCTTATTTGACTCAGCATAATGCTTTCCAGTTCCATCCATGATGTTGCAAAGGGTAGTAATTCCTTCTTCCTTTCTGCAGCATAGAATTCCATTGTGTAAATGTACCATAGTTTTTTGATCCAGTCATTTACCAATGGGCATCTAGATTGCTTCCAACTCTTGGCTATCGTGAATTGTGCTGCTATTTTCTTAGAGAAGAAATATATAATACATACTTCTCACCTAAGATTCTCTGATTATCATAATTGTTATTTAAATGTCTTTCTGGAAAATGTCTCTCACTTGGCAGACGTATTTAGAGCCTCGGTTATCTAAGTGGTTTTCTAGAAATTTCAATCTAAATTGAAGTAAACATAAGCATTCCAGCTTCTTAGCAAAAGTAAAAAAAATCAAGTTATATATATTTTTAAAGCCTGGTTTACATATGATTTTAATAAGAAATGCTATAGCATCAGTATTTCTAAATGTATTACCAAATAGGTAAGAGATTTTAGATAATTTTCAATTCACATTACAATTCTTTGAAATTAACCCACAAATTGGTTTTACCTCATATTTTTATTTTATCAAACTCATCTTTCTGACGTAGGCATTTCTTTTCTTGGGATTCTTACAAAGATAGTTATCATGCACAGAGTACTCTAGCCCTTGGTGGTTTTAATCTCAATGTAACATCTTCGGGTTTAGTACATTTCTTTTCTTTCATCTGATCATGTTCATGCTAAGATGTCAAAGCTGAAGTCCTCTGACATAGTCATAGGTTCTCTTCAGTATGTCGAATCCTTTAAGGTTTAAAATTTAAAAACTCATCATAATGATAAAATAGCATATTGAATCTCAATGAGTGAAATTTATAGTTGGGGCCACAACAATAGATACTTGTTAGAATTAAGTGTATTGCCTACTGAAAGGGAGGAAAAAACAGGAATTTTATTATAGATTTCCCTTTAATTCAAAGTACAATTCATACTTTAATTTAAGTGCACTTTTAAGTACAATATTTCCTGGTTATTGGGCTAACATGTCTATATCAATAAAGTTTACTTAGAACACAAGTTTTTGGAAGATAGTCTGGTTCATGTGTTTGTAAGTGTGTTACATTTGCTCTCTTCACAATGTATTTCCTTAAGAAACTAGCAAACTTTTCTCATAATGATGATGTGAGATTAAAATTTCACTTTACTTAAAACACTAATAATAAAGGCAGTAATTGATTTACAGTTAGCTAAAACTTCAGAGATGCTTGACTACAGCAACTGCCTAATTCATGGGAGATTTGCCTCCTTGAAGAGACTCTTAACAGACTGTCTTCACAGACAGCTCATTACTACAGACAGTCTATGCAAATCATACGCTGACTATAAGCCCTCAGGGGAGGGTTTTTTTTTCTGTTTTCTGTCTCTGCTACTAACCTAGTATAACTTGCCATATAACTGCCCTTTTGCCAGTAATGTTAATGATGGTGATTATTAGTAATAACTCTGAGTAATGAGGTTCTCTTCCCTGTACTCAAAATAATTGCTCCATGTAAATCCACAGCAATTTTTACGGTACGCTAAAGATTAGTAACATTAGAAACTTGGCAAATCTTACTTATAGAGGCATTTTACCTAATGATCTAATCCATCAGTTCCCAGGCTTAACAGTCTCAAGACTCAGTACTAAAGGATCTCCTTCTTCGCATAGCAGTACTAAGAAACAATTTAGTTACTAAGCTACATTTTTAGGAGCTTCCAAAAAAAGTTCCTTGAACGTGTGAATTCTAGTTTAAGCAAGGAAACCCTATGAGTGAATATATAAAATTATCTGAGCCATTCCTTAATTACTCATTAATTAAACATTACTTAGTTGGAGAATTTTTCTTATATTTTTATTTCTAAAGCAACTCAAGATTAATTTCTAACCACGTAAAACTTGCAGTCAATTTATCTGTCACGTAAGCTAGCCTATGGAGAGTGTCAACAAGGAGCTAGAAATATTAGCTATGCCATTGAATTTCTCAATCTCTCGTCACTTCTAACATGTGCTAGAATCTCCAATTAAAAAGAAAGAACATCCCTGGCCAGGTGACTCAGTTGATTGGAGCATTGTTTTGTTGTTGGTACAACAAAAAGTTGCAGGTTTGGTCCCCAGTCAGGGTCCCTACTTAGGTTACAGTTTCATCCCTGGTTGGGGTGGCAGGTCACCTACAGGAGGCAATGAATGGATGTTTCCCTCTCATCACATTGATGTTTCAATCTCTCTCTCTCTCTCCCAATCAATAAGCATGTCTTTGGGAAAGGATTTTAAAAACAGAACATATGTGGGGAGAAAATTGTTTATTGTTATTGCTACCCAGTTTCACTCATCTAACAGTCAATCCATCCCGAGAAAGCCGTAGGACTGCAGATTTCAGTAAAGAGTGAAAGGAAGAGGAAGTTTCTGCATTTTGACTCCGTAGTCTTTCTTCTGTATCATGGTATTTACAAATAAAAACTAGGCTTCCCAGAGATAAGAAATTAAGGTCACATTCTACAAGACTTCTCCTTTGCCCAAAAGAAAATGTCCATTATTGTTTTTCTCTCTATATAGCTTTATATCACTGACATCTTTTCAAAATATGGAAAGGTAGCATGTGTAATATTCCATGACTATTCCTTATAAATTCTTTATAAATTCATAAATTCTTTATAAATTAGGAGATTATATCTAGTATTATCAAATTCTTCCAATAAAGTCTATGTAGCCAATTTATTGCCTGTAACTTGATCTTTGATTGCTCTCATTTCAGATTTCATACCGTTTCTCCTCTGCATCATAGTGCATAGCTCACCGCATATGTCTGGCCTTGAATTAGTCTAATTCCTTCACAAGAGATCACATGACTAGGGGAAAATAATACAAACAACATGTCTCAAAACAATTCATGAAGTTTCCTAAAAATCTTTCCACCTAGAATTAAAGATGCTTTCTGAACTTTTTTGCAGTTGTATTATGAATCATATTTCAACACAGGAGAGTTTTTTTAGGAATGGTTCCTTTTCATGCCTTGTCAAATGTGACCATCCTAAATGTGTGGGGAAAATGCTCTAAGCACTCTCTGGGGCATGCAGTCCAGCTTTGCCATTTCACTTCCCAAAGCGTGGAGCAATACATGTTCTGGCAGCTGGGATGGCAGAAGATGCAACTATAATCTAAAGAAAGGGGACATCGTAACATTTGAACATACAATAAAAACATCTTTGAATGCTAAATGTGGCTAAACACTAATTAAATGAAAAATAATGTCTTAGATATGAATTTCAAGATTATTTGACCTTCAGCATTTAACATTACCATTTTCTTTGTCTTTGTAATATTGAGTCTCTTTGTAATATTGCCTTAAATTATTGCTTCTAGAATTATACACAGAAAATGATTTTAAATGTTTAAAATAATTTTATAAGGCAATGACAATAGTTCGTGAATGGTCACCCCCATTATTAGCTCACAAATACAGTTTATGCCAGGAAGCAGAAAGGTGTTAGAATAAGAAAATAAATACCAGATCTAACTTTACATATGCAAGCAATAAGAGACATCATTAATACTGAATTGCGAAAGCAATAATAAAAAGTCAGAGGGGATATCACTATTCTTTAATTTAGTTGAGCTATAATTATATAATGAGAACATTGGCTCTTTTGAAACAGTTTGAAAACGGTGCTGGGCTCTCTGTCACTTGGACCAATGGATCTATTCATTCCAAAACCTGACTTCCTGTTCAGTTTAGCATACCATTAGTTGAAGGTAATTGTTGAGAGGATACTTTGTTACAAAAGCTACAGAACTCTCAATCATTTCAGTGAGGGGATAGGTGCCCTGAAAAAAGGATCCTATTTCCCTAGTGTCCTTCATTATGTTTGTCTCTTCACACAATTGTGTGATTGTATACCACTAAATAGTTATTTAGTGGTAATGGTGCATTTCAAATTGGTGACTCAAATAACAAGAATGGGGGGAAAAGGGGAGAGAGTCTGATCTCTGTCAGGCTATACACCTGCGAGTTTCAACTGAGTCAATCTGGGAACACAATCCCAATGTAATAGTTTCAAGAGCTTTGTCAATGACTGAGTAAAACATTTCTGAGGAGAAAGTATTTGCAAATATTTAGGCATTACAAAACTTCACCTCCATTTCCCCAGATATTCAGTAGCTCTCCCCCAGGTGTGCAATCTCCTTCTCATTCTTGTCCTGCACATCCAGTTCTTTGAACTGGGGAAGCAAGAGCCTCATCCACCTTTTCTTCAAGAGGGAATGAGATCTTATGCACTGACATCTCTTTAAAATGCATCTTCCAGTATAAAGAGAAAGAAAAGGACATTTTCCCATGACAGTGGTCAACAGATGCTGAAATATTACCACTTTCAGTGTATTGGTTTATCACATTGTGGAGATATGGCAGTAGGAAACATGTGTTTCTTATGTTGGCTCCTCTTTTTAAATTACCATGCATTCAATTATGTAAATTGTTCTATAATTAGCAGATATTATGCAATTTTCTAAATAGTCTGAATTAACTGTTGGCTTGAATAAGTGGGTCTTGAGTATTGAAATATTTTTTATATTCCTTGGTGAAATTTTACCTGACCTTTATATGAATTTGTGCCTAAGAGGAAAGCAAGTAAACTTAAAAGCCCTAAATATATAGTTTATAGTATCCAGAATCATCTAGCAACAACATTCCTGGGAATAGAACACGTTCCATTTAGTCCTCCAATATTTTGAAAATACTGTTCAGAAAAAATTTTTTAACTTTTCAGACTAAGTCTATGAAAACATGAATAAACATCCTTGTTTAAGGATTGAATGGTAAGTACACAAGAAAGTACTTCTTTATTTGCCCTACAAGTAAGACATGGATGTGATTTCATCAAATAGAGTTGATTGATTCATTATCTTTGACCAGCATCATGATAAATGTGTCTGTCGATCAAATCTTAAACCTCCTAAACCTGGGTTTATGTTCTCATCAATTCACTTAATAGCACTTACCTGTCAGACAGATTAGTAGCATTGGCTTTACCAGCTTCAATGTCGGGAACCACTTGGTTAAGTATCAAATAGTCTCTACCTGTTAATATGTAGAGGTGGCACTCCAATTATTCATCTGATTTAACCTATTCCTATTTAAATCAAAACTTGAAATGCCGTACTGTGTATTCACAAGTTGTTCTGCAAGAAAAGAATGACCAAAATGCAGTTTTTATTTCCTCTCCTCGGTCTGTCTGCAAAGATATGGCAGTGAGTCATGCCTAGGGAGCTTGTTTATCCTGGCAGGTTACATGAAGCTTCCCCAAAGGTGCTCATCTGCAAATGTTTTCCCCAGCTTTTCAAACAATTGCCTTGGCCGGAACAATGGTGCATCTGTGTCCTAAAGTTCAGTCACCTGAAGAAGTAATAATGTTATAAATTGCCCAGTGATGAATTTATTGACTGAAAATTAGGAAACTTAATCAAAAATAGCATTGTATTTTAAGAGCAGTTGGAAGAAAAAATTGTATGAAATCTCGACAGAAGTCTGATTTTTAAAATTTAAATGTATTTTTTTCGCAGCCAACGCAATAATTTACACTTAATAGTCAAGGGCTGGAGAAGATTATGCAAATAATGGCAGAGAGTCAATCTACCACCTCTAAGGCAAGCTGTTATACACATAGTTGTTCAGGGCCACGAATTTGTGAGTAAGAGTTGTACTGACATAGCTAAATGATGATCCTGTGTTTAATTAAAATAATGGAAGGTAAAGGACAAAGGATGTACCACTTTTAAGATTTATTCTGAAATTTTCATCATATGTCAAAACCATAAAATCATTTGAATGTAAGAGTAGGGAAACTAGCCCTGGCTGGTGTGGCTCAGTAGACTGAGTGTCTGCCTACAAACAAACCAAAGAGTTACCAGTTTGATTCTCAGTCAGGGCACACGCCTGGGCTGTGAGCCAGGTCCCCAGTAGGGGGCGTGTAAGAGGCAACCACAGATTGATTTTTTTCTCCCTCTCTTTCTCCCTTCCTTCTCCTCTCTGAAAATAAATAAAATATTTTTTTTAAAAGTAGGGAAACTAATAACACACACAGAAATTATAAATAGGACATCAGGAGTAATAAAAATTCACACTTGCTCTGTTATAAAATGTCCAGGTCACCTCGGGGAAACAACTTTAGAGTCTATCTCTATTCTATAAAATTAAGGGTCTAGGATGGGTGATCTCTAATACCCTTACATCATTAAGATAATCATTCTGCATGTTACTAGAGTAAAATAATAAACCATATCAAATTTTATGAACAGTAAAATTGCCATCAAAATTATAAAATAAAAGAAATGATCAACTATTTGCTCATTCACCCTTTACAAAAAACACAACTAGTTGCTTATATTCGTTCCATTAAAAAACTGCAGTGCAAGGTGGATAGTGGAAATATCTAGGGGACCACTTTGTAAAGTATATGATTGTCTAACCATGGTTCTGTACACCTGAAACTGATACAAAATAATATTTCAAAATCAAATTTAAAAACTTCAAATAACCTGATTTATTTTACACTTGGCCTTCATTTTATTTACAAACTACAGTCTTTAAGATGAGAAAGAGAAAGAGAGTAACAAAGAGACACGCACCCAGACAGAGGTGGAGATACAGGTAAGAAAATCAAGAAAGAGATCCTAGAGAAGGTGAAATCCAGGACACTGACCCTCTCTAAGTCTTGGTATTTTGCATAAGTTCTAGATGAGCATGTAATATAGACAATAAAAAGCACATAAAAGACTAACCATCTCTTTAGAAAAGGTGATTTTTATGACTCATCTTTCTGAAACAGAGAAGTTTCTACTGCAACTATTACATACAACCATAGGGTTAAAAAGAACAAAAATGACTTCAGTGCAATTTTTCAAATTGCTTTAAGGAGATAGCAATATTTCATCATTTGAAAGCAATTGTTTTTCTGAATTAGCTGATGACAGAAATTTAATTTTGCTGTGAAAATGCTACATGCTATTTGTGTTACTGAAAAATATGCAGGGTCCCCATTAATCTGCATTGCGAGTCATGTCCTAGTAAAAAAGCTTCCTAGGTGGTCTACATGCTTCTACCAACAGGTAAACTAATGTAGGAGTCCATTTTAAAGGGAGCATTTGGACAAAGGGGTCTTTAGGTAATTATTTTAAATAAGGAATCAAATTCAGTCCTGAGAATGTTGTATATCTTTGTCATAATTCAAGGGAAGGCCGACTGTGGATCAGGTCTGAAACGTAAGATTAGAGAATCTATCATTCAGTAGTCTGATTTGATAGTTCCTAGGTTTGTCTCATCATTCCTGAATCTACAATCGATCAAGGGGAGCTAAGCTTGCCCGCAAACATTAATCCTGCGTCCAACCAACCCAGCATGACTAGATCATAAATGGAATTCACTTAACGTCACAAAAGGCATTTTCTGCTGCTAAGCAGACATCGAGAAATGACGAGTTTTTTTCCAGCAATGCAACCCACATTTACAAAAGAGTGTAGTAGAGTTAGGCCACTGATTGTTTGAAAGGTTACAGTTAGCAATTTGTACTCATTTTCAATGGACCACTGAAAATTAATCCAAAAAAATCTATAAAAGTTATAGAAAAATAAAAATTGCACTTCTGGTATTTCTGAAATTTAATAGCTCAAAAAACATTCACATTTAAGAACACTTTATATAATAACCCAGAATAATAAATCAGTATTTTTCTCCTAAACGCTAGCAGACACTAAATTAAAATTTTGAATACATTTACCTAAAACAAATGGTAACAACTACTACTTTTCACAAATGTTTACAATTGGCCTTCCTTTTGGACTCTAGTGATTGATTTGAGACTCACAATGGGTAAACACTGTGCTATTAGCAGGCCTGGGGTGTATTCAGACATACACCAGCCTCTACACAGCTCCAACATATAGCATCATTAAAAGTTAACTGGGAACATCATTAGCTGAAGTAACTAACTCAGAAGCATTGTGGTGAGAGTCAGAGTCTGTGAAATAGGGTCTTAAAGGGAGATACGTGAACACTGTTGACTAATTAGAGGAATGTTTCCAGAAACTTGGTGACACAGCATGCTTGTAATGACAACAAACAATTTGCTAAATAATAAAATCCATAACCAAAAAAATAGAAATTAAAAGTACTTTTATGATTGAATTGTGTTATACTGGTAAAACACTAAAATTATAATGGGCATATGATGAGTTAAGATAGGTCTCTGCAATATCACTTACATTTGTTGGAATGTCCTCCCCACTCCCTGCATGCTACTGCAAAATAATCGTTCTCTAGCCATCTTCATAGCAATGCATACACACCACGTGTTTCTGCAGCATTTTACAGTCTGGTTTTTTTAAAAAATCATAACAGTGCTGGGAGAAGAACGAGTAGGATTTGGTGGGAAGAAAAAGTTGAAATCAATAAGAACTGTTTTTTAAAATTTTTTGTATCTATTTTTTATTGTTGTGCAGTTACAGTTGTCCTACATTTTTTCCTGTTGCTCTCCCCTGCCCTGTCCCCCCAACCCTCCAGTCAATTCCCACAGTTGAGCCCCATCCCATTGTCCGTGTCCATGTGTCCTTTACATGTGTTTTTTTACTTGCCCCATCCCCTTCAGAAGACTTGTGTAAGATCACACAACTAAATGGCTGGACCCGGACAAGAATGCGAGAATTCAAGAATCCAAGAATTTCTTTATATATGTTTACTTCAACCCCCGTTATAGCTCTCAGACCCAAGTTCCAATAACCTGTGCTCTGAAACCTTTGCAAATAACAGCTGCTCTTCCATTACATGGCAACCTCTCACTTCTTCTAACTAACTCCCTTCGTACTATCCATGTACGTTTTTTGAGACTTACTGCCACTCATGTCATAAATAATAGGTGAACTTCAAAGGACACAGATAGATAGATGGGTTGATGGATATATAGATAGACAATATAAAAGAGATTTTCTTTCTTTACTTAAATATACAGCAAGTCCCTCAAAGACAAGAAAACATACTTATGTTTATAATGTATATGCTTGATATTTGTGTGATGCTTTCTTTTTGACCAACTTGTTTACCCTATAAAGAGTAATTTAAAATTGAATTTGACATGCATTTTTTAATTCTTTAAGATGAGAATGATATAGATATAGTCAAGACGTGGCATAAAATGTCCTCTCAATTTTGTCAAGGAAATAAACAATAGTAGTGAATTTCACTATAAACTGTAGTGACTCCAACTCCCCAACAGGCAGGGTCCCCCACCGCAGTGGCTGCTGTATCTTTCCAAACAGTCCACACCCAACAGGATGAATAATTGCCTTTGAAAAGAAAAGCACTCACACTCATGATGAACCTTTTACTGTCATGTCCTTGGAATGATTTAAGTTCTTGAAGCCCAGAGACTGTTATTAACCCAAAGCATGATGTTTAGGCTGAACATCTTATTAAACTCTCCTTAACATTTTAGATTAGATTACAACAGTGGTTTTCAACTGGTGTAGCACGAGAATTTTTAAAGCTTGAAGTAACTGACTATTTAGCCAAGGGCACCAACCTCTTTTCCCTGAGGTTGTTAAATAAAGAAATGACAGCAGTCAACACAATAATAGCCACCCAGTATGAATGAATCAAAGTATATCTATTTTTGTCAGATCGGCAAAATATTTATATTTGTGTGTGCTCCAGAATTTTAGCAATTAGTTTCTGTGTGCCATGAGGTCAAAAAGGTTGAAAATCTACAGCAATGGCATCAGCTCTTGTTTCCCATAGAGTTCAATAACTGGGCTCATCCTAACTTATCTTTTTATATAAATAGGTATTGAAAAAAGTGTAATAGGCATTTGGTCCATGTGTAAACCATTTAAAGGCACTTTTAGAAATAATTATGAAAAGTTTTCTCACAGCTGCTCTTAACTCCGCATGCCACCATCTTCCTGAAGCCAAGCAGTTATACCTTGAGCCTAACAAAAAATTACATTTTGTTTTGTGTTTGCCCAATCTAAGTTCTGCTTGAATGTCCAAAACATTAAAGTAGCTTTCTCCTCATAATAATTACCAAAAATATGAAGATAATGATTAGAATAACCTGAAGCTAGTATATTTTAACAAGTCAGATGTTGTTCAACAGCCAATGTCATCACCCCGATTGATTTTTTGAGTTGCAACAAATACCTGCATCCTTTATTTATACCCCTGTGATCATGTGTAAGCCTCAAAAACAAAACACTCCTTAAGCTAAACTGTACTCAGGTTCAACCTATGTATCCAGGCTCAACCTAACTCAGAAAGAAGGAAGTTCTTCCTGTTCACTGTTTGGGGGGTGAGAGGGACACGTAGAGGTCAGGTGGAGATGCTTCTTGGTTTTGTTTTGCTATAAATTTCACCTTCCTGATACATATGGTGGGGGGGGTAGATTTACAGTTATTTGTAATGGAAACTAATATCATCATTAATAAATAATAATAATACATGAAGAAACTGTTTTGTGTATTCATAACTGTAAACTTACTTTTTACCTCACTCTGTAGTAATCAAATTTCCATTTTGAACAACAACAAAAAAAGCCTCTCCAACTGGTTTCTAATGTCTCTCTTCTGTACATTAATAGAATATGTATTCCCACATTTACAGGAAAGTTAGAAAATACGTTTGGTTTATTCCTCCAATTCTAATAGAATGGAAAATGTCCAATATCCATTCATATCAAAGTCCACTTACTATAGGATGTGTGCAGTAGAGATACATCTGAAATTAGCATCCCCTTTACTTTACAGGGCACTTCTCAAATGATAGAATAGCAACCTAACCTCGACCATGCTTTCCTGTCCTAGTTCCAAATCAAACCAAAGCATTTAATCAATTTATCAACATTCAGTTCATCTGAATATGTCCTCTGTGCCTCTAACACAATGACTACAAGTGAATAAATAGTTGTAGAAAAAGTGAGTATATGAATAGGTGAATTTGGTGTTGATAAACCCAATGCAGAGAAAGGTGTGTGACTATTTCATATTGTTAAAGATTTCAGCATCCTTAGAGAAGAGCCATGAATGTAGACATGCAAAATAAATAAGAATCTAACTCCTATACAAGCAAAGCAAAATATTTACAAGTTTCTGTGATTTTAGACAGTCTGAGTTGTAATGCTATTTTTAGCCTCATATTTCTTTTTTTTAAAGATTTTATTTATTCATTTTTAGAGAGAGGAGAAAAGGAGAGAAATATCAATGTGCGGTTGCCTCTCCCATGCCCCATACTGGGGACCTGGCATGCAACCCAGGCATGTGCCCTGACTGGGAATCAAACTGGAAACCCTTAGGTTTGCAGCCCCTGCTCAATCCACTGAGCTACACCAGCCAGGGCTAGCCTCTTAGTTCCGTAACAAAGTTTTAAAGCCTAAAATGACAAAGTTTAAATAAAACTGAATATTCTTCAAATATCTACACTTTAATTTGTCATACAATCAGGATAAAAGTACCCTACAAAGTGAAGGGATTTTTGTTTACACAAGCATAGTTTACTCTATTTTTCTCTTATATTCTATCACATCCATAAGATGCTAAATATTTTTGTAACACAGTATAAGTATTTTTTGCCTTGCATCCAACTTTTTCACAGCTCACCCATTTCAATATTAGCTCAGATTCATGGCTCTCAGTCTCACAGTCTTGCACTTATTTCTGTGGGTTTTTTTTTCGTGTTGAGTCTCATCATAGAATATGTTCTTCATTCACAAAGATTCCCATGAACTTGTTCTACTCCATCCCTCAGCTGACCATATCATTTGTTATTCTATTCTTTTGCTGTCTGTGATTCTTTCATGTGTTTCCCTTATCTCTCCAACTACATCACAAAAATTTAAGGGTAAAGATCCTGTCCTTTGCTTCTTCTGTGTTGCTCAGATGATCTAACGCTTGCCAAACAAATAATATATGCCCAATCAACAGAGTATGTATTGCCTGAAAAAGCAATTCCACAGGAGCACGATCTCATGTTTGTTACTTCATTTCAAGGTTAACAGCACAACATTTTGTTTTACTTGGAAACGATGTTACTGAAAACCATGTAAATCCATAATACTCCCAAGTTTGTATCTTGTGCTTTATGTTGCATTTGGAAAAAGAGGAAAGAAATGTTGAAATTATTTTAAAAATGAACAGGTGGGAATAATACCTAATATTTTCCTGACTGGTAGGTTTTGCTTAAGGACATTTCTACCCAGTTCTTTAAAACACTATATTTTTATTTCTCTTAGTAACAAGTCTAAACATGGCAAGAAGAAAAAAAAACGGTGTGTCACTCATATTAATGAATCAATTAATATGTGTGTGATGGATGCAGGCTCAATTTAGCAGGCAGCTACTTGTCCCATCCACAACCCCCTCAGTCTGTTACCATCCATCATGAGTCAACAGTACAAACAACTGAAGGGGTATTCTAGATCATAAGTCAATTCTGACTACGATGGTCTCACATCTGTTTTACTTAGTTTTTATTAGTTGATACTCATATACTTTTATTACTGCACTACATTAGAGATGTTCTTGCTGATAAAGAGATACAACAACATCCCTACAGATCTCAGAGTCTAACGTGCGGCTTGGTCTGATCAAAAGCCAAGGCTAATGTGGGTGCCTACTTCAATAAACACTTAGTAGGTGAACTGATTTATTCAAAACCCTTCCTATTTTTGCATGTTACTTTCATTTTTCATGAGTATGTACAAACTGAGTAGGACATAACTTCCCAGTGGCAGTAATAGTGACCTAGTATGTAGCAATACGTATCAAGGTTCTCATTCATTTTTAAAACATGTCTAATTATAAGGTAAAGGTTTATATGTAAGTACAAATAAGACTTTCCATTAAAGGATGTTTTTAAAAAAAGACCTTTGAAGGGTCTTTGAGAGCTCTCCTGAAGTCTTACTACAATGTCCTTGTGCCACAACTGAACCACTCTCTCACCCTCCCTCTAGTAACCTCCTCACGTTGCTCCCACAGCCCAGCACAACCAGCATCTCAAATCCTCTAAACATGTAAGCTTCCACTTTGTGAAAAATGGATACCCACAACTGTGTATATCTTGGCATTTTGACAAAATCTACCCAGTAGGTGTGGTCTTTCCCTTTACTGATACGGATCAAAACAGCTAAAAAAGTGGGAGTCAAAGAATACTATCACACAGCTGATGTGAGGATCAAATGAGTTAATAAGTCTAAAAATTACCTAGCACAGTGTCCAATTGGATATTGCTTTGCTTCCTTTCCTTCCATATCCCCTTGAGATTGTCCTTCAAGAAATAAGTCCTAACCTAGATAATGAGCTTGCAGAAGAAAATGAACTTCCTGCCTTCCTGGATTTATCAGTAACCTTCTATCATGGGTCCTCCATTTGTGTGTAACATCTTTCTGTCAATCTATCTCCATTAATCATTTTCTATTAAAAAGTACTTACTGCATTGCCTGTATACATCAGGTTCCATATCAGACAAGGGGATGAATTACCATAAAATTTTTTATGTGGTGGTTTTGGAAACCCCTATATGTACTACTGCCTGTTTGCTTCTTCAGTTATCGTTTTCTGCTACTACCTGCAGTTTTCTGCCAACAGACAGACCACATCTTATTCCACCTTATCTGTCCTTCTATCCAGGGCCTATTTTAGCTTCACTGGTATGCCTGGTTCAAGATGGTGGCCTTGCTCTGTCCTATCCAATGTAACAAACATGACTGTGTACCACAGCATCTACTACAAGGTACTTTTTGTTACCCAGCAACTTCTTTATTTTTTGTAATTTTAAGGTGGTTCCCCAAGATTTCCTGCTCTAATCTCCAAACTATAAGTGTAAAGAGATATATTGCCCCAAGATTGTGTTACATGATATGACAAAAAAGATTTTGCAGATGTACTTGAGCTTACTAATCTGTTGATTTTGAGTTGATCAAAAGGGAATTTATCTGGGTGGATCCAATGTTGAGAGTGTTCTCAGATGGGTAATAGAAAAAGTCATAGAAACTTGTAGCATAAGAAGAAATATAATTGGCCCCATAGGAGCAAAGAACAGACTCACTAAAAGTCAGCAAGAAAATGGAGACCTTAGTCCTACAACCACAAAGAATTAAATTCTACTAACAACCTGAATGAGCTTGAAAGAAAATCCCTCCCCAGAGCCATCAAATAAAATATCAGATTATCATCTTGAATTTGTCCTAAGCAGAGTCTGACCGCATCTCTGAGTCTGATTGGATTTCTGACTTACAGAACTGTGAGTTAATAGTAGGTTTTTTTAAAGCTATTCATTCTTTTTATCACCAATTTTTAGCAATCTGACTATGATGTGCCTTGGCAGTTTCCTTTTTTTCTGCTTTATTGAGCTTCCTGCATCTATGAATATATGGTATTTATCAAATTTTTAAAATTTATCATTATTATTTATTCAAATATTTTTCTTATCTTTTTCTTCTGCTTTTAAGACGCCAGTTGTACATATGTTTGGGCTACATGATACTACCCCAAAACTCATTAATACTCTGTTCATTTTTTCTACTCTTTTCATTTTCTTGCAATGCATATTGGATATTGCATATTACTATGTCTTCAGGTTGACCAATTTCTTCTGAAGTGTCTAATCTAGTAATAACCCCATCCAGTTTTATTTTCATTACAGATATGTTAGTTTTCATCTTTAGATGTTAAATATGCATCTTTGTTCCATCTTATCTATTCATTTTTTATTATTTATTTATTTATTGTTCAGTTACAGTTGTCCCCATTTCCCCCCATTACTCTTCCCTGCTCTACCCACACCCACCTCCCACATTCAGTCCTCCCCTGCCCCTTTGTCTTTGCCCACGGGTCCTCGACTTGTTCCTTGACTTGACCCTTCTCCTTCTATTCATTATATTCTTTCTTACCTCTAAATTCTTGACCATATGTAGTACATTTATAATTACTATTTTAACATCCTGGTCTAATAATTCTCATCTCTTTTACTTTTGTCTCAGTTTTCACTAACTTATTTTACATTGGTTATAAATTTTCTTATATATTTGCATGTCTGGTATATTTTATTGGAAACCATGAATTTTACATCGTTGAATGTTGGATTTTTTTAAATTTATTTTCGGCTTTTTTTGTGATGTGGTATGGCCCTTGGAATTAGTTCAGTTCTTTCCATGTTGCTTTTGAGCTGTGCTGAGATTGGTCTAGTGCTACCTTTAGTCTGGGGGTAATTAGTCACCACCACTGAGGCAATACCCCTCCAAAACTATGCAGATCTCCCTTGTAGTAGAAGATCTTCTTTCTGTCTGCCAGAAACACAAAACATTACCAGCCCTGTGTGTTCTCCAGTGATTATCTCACTCATTTCTTTTTCTTGATCCTCTCCCTGCTCTCATTCTCCTTACAGAATTATCTAGATAAGTTCATAGCCAAAAACTGAAGAGATGCTCTCTGCAGATTTCTGAATCATAGTCTTCCTCTTTGCGTACTAATCCTCTCCCTGGTACTCTTCTCTGCAAATTTTCCAAAGAACTCTAACGCTCTGTTCTAAAATCAGTGAGACCATCAGGTGCTCTTCGGGTTTTGCCTCCTTAATCCACATGCTGGAAACTCACCTGACAGTGAGCTGAAGCACTTGGAAGACTTGTTCATTTTCCTTCTTCTGGGTATCACTATTCTGTGCTGCTTGTTTTCCAAAATCTGAAATTTACTGTTTGTCCTATTCTATCTGGTTTTCTACTTGTTTAAGGCATAGGATAAATTTGAGCCCTATTATCCCATCACAGCACCAAGTGAAAATTTAGGAACTCAGTATTCATAAACTTAAGGATCATACATGAAAAAGCCTATGGAGCCCAAGTGAGGCAAATGAATTTCAGCTATGTCTATAGAAAAGGGCAGTACTTTCACCAATAATTTGTACTTAAAAAATACAATCTGGAGCAAATAAAATTATTTGTCTGCAATGCAGCAGAGCAGCTTTCTGCAGTCAGCTCTATACCTTCACTTTATATCCCACTTCAAATGTAAATCAGACCTCTAAAGACTCCTCTCTTACAAACCTCTGATAGCATGTATATAGTGTACATTTAATTCAGCATGTTGACATCAAAAGGTGTTTGCATTGTCCACCTCAAATATCATTATGCAGTCTTTTTTTTCAGAAAAATTTAGAATTTCAGCCAAAATATGAGAGAGGTATTTGTTGGGAGGTAGCATATGAGAGTCGCATGGTGGGTGGAAAAAAGGCAGACTTGAAAAGGAAAATTCCCACCAAAAACTCTAAAAATCTACTTTATCCTGAACAATAGAATCAGAAGTACAAGAACTTATACTGAACATTATAACATGAGCAGTGATAGTTCTTAAAATTTTTAGAAGATCGTTGACATCTTCTAGTTCATTGGTAGATCTAATCAACTCTGAAGAACTAAAATATAAATATGCATTCACATGTTATAAATATTTGTTTATAGCTATGCATAATTTGTCCAAAATCTACTGCAGACAAGGTACTTTCAATAACATGTCAAAATGATGATACAGAAGTCTTCTATCTTGAAAAGCATTCAAGTTTTTTAAGGCATAAGAAAGTTGGCAAATATTTCACAAGCACCTTTAAAATTTAGTCTAGTAATTTATCTCTACTTCACATCCGTAACCAAATGACAAAATGAATATCTAGGTGAATGTGATCTTGCTACCTACCCCTGCCTAAGAATAACCACAGCAGAGCCAGGAGGAAATGGACCACATGTCTCAGTGGAGTCATCAAGTCACTCAACTGTTGGAGGAATAAGAAGACACCCAATAAAAGCATCATAAAAAACATACCTAGAATGACAAACTTGATCAATTGATTTTCTAAACTGGAGAGGTATTTTACACTTCAGGAAATTGGGGGAATTTTAGGAAACAGCAGCAATAACTATCCAGTTTCCCCATTACCACTCCTACAAATGAAAAACTGATGTTTTGCATACTTAAAAAAAACTTATAATCCAACAGATGAATGATTAGTAACCACTGAATTTTGAATATGAGTTTGTCTAGTGTATGCTTATATATTTCATTGTTTCCACATGAAGGTTGCTTGGTACTGTTGGAAAAAACAATCATTCATTTCAATAGGTCCGTGCAATTTTTTTTAACTACCAAGTGAAAATGAAGCCCAAGACTTCTCAGACATAAAACAAATTAATTGTACCATACCAACAGTCGTTATTTTAATCCTGCCAAGACCTTCCCCGGGGCTAATCTTAAAAGTTGATGGTATTTGGTGTGTCTTAAGAACAATCAAATAGTACAAACCATTCTCAAATTATTAAGCTATTCATATAATTTTTCTATAATCCATCAATTGGAAAACCGTGTTATTAACTAGTATAATGTTTATTTTAAGGTGAGGAAAATGATTAAGGACTTGTTATGAATTATTTTAATCAGATGTCAGAGATATTCCCATTTCCCTCACCTATTCAATAATGAAGCCCTGTTGATCCCCTTCTTGAATTCTTTTCTTTTAGCTGCATTTCTTTTTCAAATATTCTAGTATAAGCCTTCATCATTTCTCATCTGATTACTACAAGTTCCTAAAGTCTTACTTCACCCCAATACTACTTTGTCCTAACAGTGTAGTAGGTTTCTCTGCTCAAGTCTTTTTAATGACTGCCTAATACAAATGGCTAAAGTGCAGATGCTTAATGAAGACTCTAAGGCCCTTTAATAACCAGGTGACAGATTACCTGTATCAACTCATCTCTCATGGGTCTAGCCAATATTCCAACCAAAACCCAATTAGAATCCCAGAAAAACTACTGTCATCTTACTTATGCACATTCTATTTTCTCTACTAAACAATTCTTTTTCTAGCTCCTCATATATCTGGCTTCACTCTGGCATTATTCCTTTGACACAGTGGTTAACTCCTACCTATCCTTCAAGATCCACCATGGATGTCACTTCATTTAACCCTTCCTGGATAGTGCCCATGGCATCCCAGGCTATAGAGATTACCTCCCTACACCACAGCCTACTACCCACAATCCTATCATAGTAAATAGAGCAATCACATCTCACAACAAGTCCCCAAGTATTATAAGCTATTTGAGAGCAGGACTGAACATTAATCTTTCACTTTCTCAATGACTCATATTGTGCCTCCTGCTTGTTAAATTTTTTGAGTGCATGAATGAAAAGTCTGGGAGAAGTAATATTGACAATGAAAAAATAAAACACTTTGAGAAACTACTATGTGCCAAGTACTGTGGCAAATTGTATTTTTTTTCTTTCCACTAGCTTTCCTGAAGATTCATTCATCCATTCATCAAATAGTTATTAAGAATGTATAATGTACCAGATTATTGCAGGAGATTCAGTAACATATCCATCAGAACCTGACAGGAAATATAAGGTAAATTTAAATTGGGTAATTTGGTGAGAGTTTGATATACATAGTACTTTACGGAATTGTGAGCAAGGTGATGGTAAAATACAAGTTCTTCTAAACCCACAGCTCTGTTATATAATCTCTTTGTTAATAGATTCTTCTTAAATTATCTGGATTTGTGTATACCATCTGTTTGCTTTCGAAACTCTGGTGCAAACATACATACAGAGTTCAGTTATTTCCCACCTTCTTCAAGTCCCCTCCCTGTTCCAAACCACCAATACCCCTCACTTCCACTATAGCCCCTATCTGATCTACTTGCTTCTAGCCCTCCACAGTTCTCCACCCAACCAAGGTTTTAAAAATGCTGTTTAGGCCCTGGCTGGTGTAGCTCAGAGGACTGAGCGCAGGCCTGTGAACCAGACAATCACAGTTCGATTCCCAGTCAGGGCACATTCCTGGGTTGTAGGCCAGTTCCCAGCAGGGGCCAGTTCCCAGCAGGGGATGCACAAGAAGCAACCATACATTGATGTTTCTCTTCCTCTCTCCTTCCCTTCCCCTCTAAAGATAAATGAATAAAATATTTTTAAAAAAATGCTGATTAGATCATGTCACTTTCTTTCTGATTATTGCTCTCTAATGTCTCACCATCACATTCAGAATGAATTCATAATGCCTTCCTGGGGCTCCAAGTGCCCTGGTAAGGCATGGCTCCTGCTTCGTTCTTGTTTTTCCTCTGTGGCTCTTCTTCCTAGCCATCTGGCGATCTTGGTTTGAAAATGCTCAGCTCCCTTCTACTCAAACTCTTTGCATAGACTGACTTCCCCCAGATCTCTACACGACTCATTTTGGTTCCCTTTGGTCTTTGTTCTAATGTCACCTCTTCAGAGAAACCTTCCCTCATAACTCTCTCTCGAATAGCTGTCCTGTCCATCATTCCATTTTTTCCTTGTCCTGTTTTGTTACTTATTTTATTATTTATTATCATTTATGGCACTTACAACTATCTTTGTTATGTATTATTTATTTGATTTGCATTTATTTTTTATCTCTCTCGTCAGAATACCACCTCCTAGAGAGTAGGGTATTTAACAGAACCATTCACTGTTGTAATCAAAACAACAAAGATCTTAGCACAAAGTACGCCCTGCTTGAAACATCATTACCAAAGGGCATTTGTGAGTATTAGTAACAAAGTATATTGGATACAAAGTACAGTGCTTAACATAATTGATGTTCAATGATAGTATCTTTATTATTTTATATGTGAAAATATTTAAAGATAAAAGCAAAATATCTTAAAACATGCTTATATTTTAGTTCTTATACATGTTATGAGAATAAGAATTAACGTAATTCTCAACTCCTTATTCTAAACCCATACCTAAGATTTAAGATAAATTTGACCCAGTGTAAATGAAAATTAACAGTGTTTTCATTTATATATGCATGCATGCACATGTACACATATATATATATATACATATAAATATATACTTTCATGGCATTCGGGATTTAGTAGATGGTCAGTAAGTAGTAGTTAAATATTATCATTTTTACATGAATTTTGTAAATATTAGCATTATGACAGTAAATATAAATACTACCAGTGCAATTTTAGGGGGATAATAAAGCAATAAATGTTACCATTAACTTAACATTTACTACATTTTTTTCCCAAGAATAATGAAATTTTAATCATTTTAATATGCTGATGATAGCAGTTTCTTGTGCTTTTTTTTAAGCACAAAAAATAGTGGCTTGTCATTTCGATTTAATTCTTATGGAATCAATAGAGATTTAAGTTTTAAACAATGCATCTGGATTTATTACCTTCCTTTTGCCAAATTTTAGAAAACTTAACTTGTTTGTGGTAAATATCATATTTTATTTATAGAAAGAAAATGTATGTGTTGTTTTTAAAGACTGCAGTTGGTCTAATACCTACTAGCAATTAACAGTAAGTAATAAAATACCTAGCTATAAATTAAATAGATTTATATTTTTAAATATCTGTATAACAATATCCATTTGCCTCTAGTTTTACTACTCTGCATGTATGATCTTTTCTGACTCTGATGAAAAAAATTGTTTAATGTTTTCTAAGAAATGCTGTCTCTCATATACGGTCAAATTAAATTTGACCATTCTTTCATTTGTAACCATGAGCATATCAAGTGATAAATGTGCTCCTTCTTAACATTTTCTTCTCTAAAATTTTGAAATATAAAAAATGACCTTTTTCTCTTTTCCAAGCAATTTAAACAAGGCAATAAATTTAAAAAATCAATATCAGTCAAGTTGCAACATACACTCTTGGAAGAGTTAGGTAGGAATATAAATCAAGTAAATTTAAGTCAGTTAAATTCAATGTTATTAAAAGGGCAATACAAAATAACTATTATACCCATCTTCTAAGGAAATCTCTCTAAGTGCAGTGGATAATTTTATAGACAATAAAAACCCATTTACCAAAGAGAGTACAGAATCTTTCCATCACAGTATAAACTTTTAAAATCTCTTGTCTGTATTTTCCCCAATGATCATTTAATTTTTACTGTTATTGTTTAAAAAATTATATGAGTACACTGAAAATTCTACCATCTTCCTTTAGAAATTCTCCAGAATATCTTTGAAGGGTTGATAAATCATTCATTTCATGAAGTTGTGCATCAGAGCTTTGTGGTCCCTAAATAGCACATAATAAATTAGGCAGGGTATTCCCCACAGATGTGAAGTTTGTACTGAGACCCTGCATGCGCTATATTCCTCATGTATTAAAAGTGGCTTTATTTTTTGATACATTTTGACACCCTTCCAGGTGGTTTTAAAACCTTTATGTAATCCAGTAATTTAAATTGGCATACAAATAGATAAGTTTTAGATTGGACCAAATTTAGTTACATCAAAAGACTATCTTCTAGCATTATTACTCTTTTTTTGGAAAGAACCAGCACATAGACATCCTTCTGCTTTCTATCCTTTCCTGATCAAGCCCCAGGCTTCACCAGATATTTGATGCCAGAGATTTACCCTTAGCTCTTCATTTTTCTCCTATATAGTTGAAATTCTTTTTCTTTTTTCTTGTGTGAAATAAGGGTTGGTCTTTAGATTTGATTTGACTCCAACTAGATCATGGATCTTTTGGATCATTTTGACAAAACTGGGCCCCCTGAGGACAACCTATTCTCCTTTTCCAATTAGAGACTCCTTGATATTTGTTGAGGTTAACTTTCAGCACTGACAATGTATAAATAACAGCGATGGGTATCTCAACCACCAATACCAAACTTAGCTACATCAGAAAGCCGCTTTCCCACAGCATTTAATTTCTTCTATGGCAGAACACTCAGTGGCTTCAGAAGAGCAACCAGTGTTTAGAATACTGCGAGAAACACTGAGCCATAATGGTGAGTACAACTCTATGCTCCTCAGTGTGCACAGTGTAAAAGTACAAACTTTCAATCCTGTTGTAGAGCAAACCCAATCTTTAATCTCTGTTCAGCTCCTGCATTCGAGTCAATGTGAGTTGCACATTTATCCCTCAAGGTTGCCAGAAGGAAAATCACCTGGCGATTCATCCATATCTACTAAACAAAACATTCACTTAACTTGTGTCCCAGAAATTCCGATTGTAAATATGTACCCAAAGACACATATATATTCACCAAAAGACATGTACAGGAATGCCTATAGTGTGATTATTAGTAACAGCAAAAAACTAGAAACAACTCACTGTCAATTGTTCATAGAATTAGTAAATTTTTGTATGTTCATGCAATGGAATATTATGCAACAGTAATAATGAACACAAATGGATTAGTCACACAACATTAAGCAAAGAAACCAGCATACATACTATGTAACTTTATATATAAAGTTTAATACTAATATACAGAATCAGAAATTAGATAATGATATCCTTTAATTTATAAGTAGATATCCTTTGAAGGGAAATAACTGGGAAGGAGTAGATGGAACCTTCTGAAATTCTTATAAGATTCTATTTCTTTCTCAGCATACAGGTCACACAAGCATGTTTACTTCATGAAAATTCATTAAACTGAACCCTTATAATTTGTTCACTTTTTTGTCTGTATGTCACACTTCAGTAACAAGTTTTCAAAATAAAACTTTTAAAAGGTCCAAAATCAAGTACAACATATCAACTAGAAAAATGAATGTTTCCCCAAGTTATCAGCTTATTTGCAATGCAGGAACTAAAGCTCAATGAATTATCAGAAAAATAACACGTCTGCCTTTTATGTCACCAGCTTGAAATTGCCCTAAAAATTGATTTTATCTGCGATTCCACAGGTTTCATTTGGAACAATTTTCCGTTTTGATTTAGTAGTGTCAGATTATACAGCGCTTTGTGAATGTGTTTGGGGGAATGAGTAATTGTACAGCTCATCACTTAAAGGAAGATCAAGATCATTTGGGGGGAATTTCACTGACCCAACTTTTACGTTCTATGGCTGCTGTGCTGCCGTAATCCAAACAGGAAAAACAACAAATCAAAGAGACTAGAATTCCATCCTGTCCCTCCTTCATGAAAGGTCACTTTCAATTGTTGATGAAATCTGTAAAGCAATGAAGATGCAGGTCACTGAGGGATTTCCCGTTCTTGTGATCTTTCGCAGATTTCATCACTCTTTTCCAGTGATGTTATTAGAATCATGGGCTTCATCAGAGCTATTCACATCAATCAATGGCTGACAAAATTAAACTGTGTCATATGTGGGGCGGCCAAAATGCAGCATCATTGTTTCATCAGGTCAGCTGCATAGGTTTTTGATCCTCAGGAAAAGTTTTGAAGCAGCAAAGTCAGTGATGATTTTCCTTCTGATAAATTAGGTTCCAGATAGAAGTCATTCTTTCATCTTCCCTCCACTGTCTACTTGCCACTCACACAAAGATTTCAATTTAGAGGTAATCAAGAAAGCAACATCTAGTTTCAAGGAATAATTGTCTCTTTTGATGTGATCTGTTTTACATAAAAATGAATGAAGATGCACATTTACAGAGAAGTTCTTGTCATTTGACAACGTTTTACAATCAGCAAGCAATTTGCCTTCTGAATCTCTGTGTAAGGAAAAATATACTTTCACTACCACATCTTTTTTTCTGTAACAGACTCTAATCGAAACGACCTAGGCAAAACTGGAATAGAAGAATAGAAAGTTTTTGGTAGGGCCAAGTTTAGAACTAGGAGACACTTCTCCTGGGCTCTTACAGTTGGAAGCATTTTTGTCTTATGATGGTCCTTAAAATATACAATACAACACAGTATGGTATTGCATGTGACTGTGTTTTTATTCATTTCTCTCTCCTATTTCTTCAACAGATTAAGTCTGCCTGTATAAATCACATAACGCTCATTCTAATTATTGTGAAGCCAAGCTCAAAATGTGTAACTTCATATAAAAGATTATAATTTCACATAAAATTTTGTATACCTTAGTCCATAAGGTTGAATATCCTGAATGTTATATGAAGAAATACATTTAGCTATTCAACTCCTTTGCCACTTCCTAATTCCAATGAAACTGTGGGCAGGAAAAAGATTAATGTGTCAAATAGAAAATACATTGAATATTTAAAAATTTAAATATTGTGTCTTATTGAATGGAAAGTCTACACAGTAGAAATAGAGTAGGATATATTGCAAAAGTTTATTAAATATAGCAAACAACTTTGATTTTCTAATGCTGTAATTTATACTTATATTCAGATCCTTGGACTTTACAAAATGCTGGAGTTGCAATCACACAGTGAATTTTTATTATTTTGAAAACTGCATTTAGTAGTAGATACTTCTGGCTACACAAAATTTGAAAATATACGTAGAGCAATTAGAGACAAAAAAAGTAACTCTTACAAATTTAGTCAGCACTTTTTCTATTAGGGTGGTAGCTGCTAATCTACTTATTATATTTCTTATGTCTATTGGTAGTTTATGCCTCATATTTCAGGTCTATCTTTCAATCCTTGAAGGTTATAACTTATAGCCTTAAAAAATAAATTTGAAAAATTCAAGATGCACAAAAGTAAAAAGGAATGACTCTCATGTCACAAATATGAATTCAGAAATTAAACCCTTTATTCACATCTCTTAAATTGGGAAGGTTTTCTGGTCATTTAAATTATTTTATAATTGGTTATTTTTTTCTTAATATGGGAAAGCTATCTGCCCATCTTGATACTCATGTTCTTCAGAATGCTAGACATGAGATGCTTCTTAGTAAATGGTGTCTGTGTTCAAATGATTTTGGAAGACTCTGAATTCTACATAGTTCTTTCAGATATTATGGGGCACCGTCACATAATGAAGACTAAGAAATCATACTGTAAGGATGTAAAGATACCTATTTAACTTTATGTAACATAGCTTCTTTTAAATACATCTAACCTATTTTTTAATTCTGGAAGGCACTTGGGTGATCTCTAGCTAATTAACCTATTTTTGGAGAAATGATACTAACAAAAGAATTATTATTCTTCAGGATACATTTGGGAAGTCCTGGTATAAAACATGATAAGTCAAATAAGTATTAAATTATAATGAAAATATAAAATTATATTTAATATTTCTTTTTTAGAGATTTTATTTATTTATCTATAGAGGGGAATGGAAGGAGAGAGAGAGAGAGAAACATTAATGTTTGGTTGCCTCTAGTCCATCCCCTGCTGGGAACTGGCCTGCAGCCCACGCATGTGCCCTGACTAGGAATGGAACTGCAATCCTTTGGTTCGCAGGCCCACACTCAATCCACTGAGCTACACCAGCCAGGGCTATTCTATATTTCTTTAAGTCAATCATCTTATACTCTTAATTATAAAAATGATTCAAATCTTTGAAAGTAGAAACCAGATCTTAAATCCCTAGTGTATGCACAGTTTGACATTTAACAGATTTTTAAGTAAATGTTTTTGGGTGGTAAAACTAGTGGGAATCTCTAAGATTGCTCCAATTCTCTCATTCAGTTGGTCAACTCATTAGTTCTACTACATGAGGCAAGCCATGAAAACCAGCAGTTCTGCCTAAAAGGGGGTTACATGTCCTAGAGTATAATGTGGACAGACACAATGGCCCTAGGCATTGCCATAGAGTGTAAAAATATTGGTGGCTCATGAATAAGGAGGTCAAGTATGAGGCTGAGACCTGATTACGAGAAATGTCAAACTGGCAGCATAGCCAGGAATTCCACAGTGGAAGATGGGTAATAAAATCCCATAGGGCTTTCATAAAATGAAAGCACACGTGCATAATGCACACGTGCATAATGGTGCATGCACAGATGGAGGGGGTGGACACAATCCTAAATATCCACACAAAGCAGAGGAAGAAGGAAACAATGAAGATTAAGGCAAAAATGGATGAACTAGGAGAAAAATAATCAAGAAGGTCAATGAAAGCAAAAGTTGATTTTTTGTAAGCTGAGAAAAATTGGCAAAGGTTCAGTTAGACTGACAGGAACTAAAGGGAGAAGACTCAAATAACCAAAATCAGGAATGAAAGAGAAGATGTTATGACTGAAATTATAGAAATCAAAAGGTTTATGATATAATACAATGAACAACTTTATATCAATTAATGTGTCATTTCAGGTGAAATGGAATAAGTTCTGAGAAAGATAAAAATTAACAAAACTCAGAAGAAGAAATAGATAATTTAAATAGATCCATAAGGAGTAAAAAAGTTAAATTAGTAATTAAAAACCTACCCACAAAGGAAAGTCCATGCCAAGATGACTTCATTGGTGAATTCTACCAATTTAAAGAACAATATCAATACTTCAGAAACTTTCAGAAAAATTGAATATCATAAGACACTTCTAGCTTATCTTATGTGGTAACTCTTACCCTGATACTAAAGCTAGATAAAGACAACACAAAAAGCAAAAACTGCTGAACAATAACTCCTCATGAATACAGATGTAAAAAACCATCAACAAAATACTAGCTAATTGAAATACATAAGGCAACATATATAAAGCACAGTATTCTATGGTTATATAGGATTTACCCCTGAAGTGCAAGATTGATTTAACATGCAAAAATTCAACTTATATATTATGGCATTAATAGAATTAAAGACAAATATCATACTATTATCTCAACAGACACAGAAAAATTATTAAAAAATTCCAACACCAGTTCCTGAAAACATATTTTTAAAATTAGGGGTATAAATGAACTTCTTCAATCTCCTAAAGGAGGATTTTCTAGAGAAATAGAACCAGTAGGATGGGCACACTCACACACAGATTTATTTTAAGAAATTGGCTGATACAATTGGCAAGTGAAAAATCCATAGGGCAGGTCAGCAGCCTGAAAACTTAGGCAGGATTTCTGTTATAGTTTTGAGGGAGAATTCATTCTTTCGCAGTCTCAGTTTTGATTGTAAGGCCTTAAGATTAGATGAGGATGAATCCAACATCACCTGGTACAACATGGGTGAACCTCAAAAACTTTATTCTAAGTGAAAGAAGCCAAAGGCAAAACACTATATATTATATGATCCCATTAATATGGACTGTACAGAATATGCAATTCTATGGAGACAAAAAATTAAATTATTGGTGACCCTTGGTTGAGGGTGGGAGGACTGTTCTACTGCAGATGACATGAAGGATCTTTCTGAAGTGAAAAAAAATGTTCTGAAATAGGATTATGGCACTGGTTGCACTACTCTATAAATTTACTAAAATGTGTTGAATTATATATTTTAAATGAATGAATACGACATATAAACTATACTACAGTAAAAATACTTTTAGGTGCCTTAAGAGAAAACATTTTATTTGCTCATAATTTTAGTGGTTTTTTGTTTGAGGTTCCTGAGGCAGTTGCCTGATTGCACCATGTGACAAAAATGGAATACTCACCTGGCTGGTAGCTGATGCTAGTTGTTCACTAGGAGCTCACCTGAAGCTGTGAATTTACGCAACTGGGCTTCTCAGAGGGTGATGGCCAGTTTCTGATAGGGAATAGCCCAAGAGGCCAAGGCAGAAGCTATCAAATACTTTCTCATCTAGTCTCTGAAATCATGCAGCATCCCTTCCACCTTGCTCTCTTGATTGCAACAAGTCACAAGTTTTGCAGATTCAAAAGGAGGGAAATTAAAACTCACTTCCTGATGGGAGGAATATCAGAGAATTTGTGCTATTTTTAACCTGCCATCCAGGCAGACACTCTTGAATAAATGAGTAGCCTATTTTAAAAAATAGCTAAATTGCAATTTAAAAACTAAAAGAGCTTGCCTCAACCACAAGCAGAACAAACTTCCTCAAAATTCCTGTTCAGTGCGTGCCTCAGACCTTCAGAAAATCCTCTGATCCATGTCTAGAGTAGTTAACCATAGTTAGCACCTATTTATATAGTCATACCCCTTTTTTATTGTTGTTCAAGTACAGTTGTCTCCAATTTCTTCAAACAGCAATGCTCTTGACTCATTAAATATTCTTATCAGGCTTTTATACCATGATGAACTGTTTGGAGAAGTGCTGAAATGAATATATGATAAGGAGGGACTAAACGAAAAAAGAAAAAAATCCAGATCATTTTCACAAAACTAGTGATGGACAAGATGCAATAAATATATGAGTTTCTCAAGAAGAAAGCCCTTCAGTTTGAGCAATGTGCACATTTCATAACAGAAAACTTCCAGTTGGGAACTACAGGTGTGGTACTGTTAGCATATGCTCAGGCATTGTGGGACTAAGGCTGGGTCTCAAAAAATATTGAGCTTCAGAGTTAAAGGGCTGTCACTGGTTCACACCCCTTTGTCAGTTGATCATTAAACATTTCCTTACATGACAAGCAGAACTGAAGCAAAAATTATGAGCTTCCTAAATGCTGTTTTCAACATTAATTAGTATTTTACAGTCTTGGTTAAGATTGAAATTATTGTCCCCCTCAATGGAATTTGTTCACATAACCAGTTCTCTTTGGTTATGAGTATCCTATCAATGGAGATAAGGAAGGGAAAAGAGTCATTTTGTGATGAAGTGAGTAGGTGCTTCCATAAAAATAGGTTACAATAACACAACTTGCTTTTAAAAGAAATAAAAGTCTAATGATTTTTCAGGCTAAGAACCAGGCACTATGCTACTTGCTACATGCATTATGCTCTTAAATTTTTGCAGCATCTCTATAAGAAAAATAGTCTTTCTATTCTCACTTTACAGATAAATTAATAGAGACCTGTGATCAGGTTGCAAAATATCATATTACCCATATGGAGAAAAGTTGAGATATGAATCCAACATTGAATTTTAGAATCTAACTCTCAACTGAAAAGCTGTGTTGCAAATGTTAGACCAACTGCAACTCCCTAAATCCCCCTGCGTTATTGTCTCACCATGCCCACCCACTTCCTCACTCCTTTCTCTCATCCCTTAAAAAATTTCTTGATAGAACAAGGTAAAAGTGAGTAGAACTAGACTCCATAGGTGAGTGAAAAGGAACGACTATAGTATAGGAGGTGCTTTCTTGAGTTACATAGATCAGAAATAGCTCTCTTGAAAATTCAACCTCTGTTTAATAATAAAGGCCATCCATAGTAAAAAAGTATTTTAAAGATTTCTGAGATTAAGGGGGTCATTCTCTCCTGATTACTCGCTTACTGGAATCTGTTCTACAAAGCCTTCTAGAAAACAATCCCTTTGGCATCTTCAACTGTAGAGAACCTGTATCTCACAAAGCTAAAATACCATACAACACCAGTACTTCCCAGACTAGCCTTAAATTTAATATGGTTGTCAAAGAACGTATCTCCCATGACCTTAGGCAGCAACACGGAATTTATTAACTCACAATGAATATAATTAAAATACATAATATTCACCATATGAGCCCAAATGCTTAATCTCTGGAAGAGAGATTGACAGGAATACATTTTAAGAGAGATTTATTTACTCAGGTCACCTAGGTTTCAAGCAAGAGTGTGTAGAGTGGGCTTTTCCAGAACAATGCAGATTAAGTAGCTCCTGCTTTTTTATCTAGTATTTAACAGGTGTGGCAGAACACTGTGCTCACTACTTTGCAGCATTTTTATAGATCTCATCATCCCAGTAGGGTAAGCTGTATTTTATTTATTCCCAAGTTTATATACTGCTGAAGATTTACTGTCAACTTGATTTATGAACTTCCTTTGCTACATTCTGATATCAGTTGAATGCATGACCCTATTTTCTTTCCATTTGAAGTTTTCCTGAACATAAAAATAAACTGTGTTAGATAAAAATGTATGTGATAGTCTCTTTGAATTGGAAGAGAGGTCAATAGAGTGGGGGTGTGAGGATCACCAAATGAAAACCATTGCAATTTTAAGTGAAAATGGAATTCTACCCAGAACTATAGTCCATATCACTAGCTAGTTGTGTTATCTTGGATAAGTCACTACTTTGGCAGTCTCCAGGTTCCCAATGGTAATACTAGGAAAATAGCTTGTGAACATAGTGAATAATATATATGCTAAAGTATTTTGGAAGAAATAAAACATTACACAAAAATATAGTCAGCTTTGTAGTATTTTAGTAACCTTGTCAAAGACAGATGGAGTTGTCAAACAGGTTGTTTCTTCTTTTCCTTTTCCTTTTCTATCTTCCCAGATCCAGGAAGACAGGGACTACTCTAGAAGAAAGACATGCCTCTTTGCTTCACTGTCTGGGTCATCTCCCACATCTCGTATACACAATTCCCCAGCTCCATTTTTACCTGTGATCTCAGAGTACTTCAGCTCCAAGTTTTGCAGCTATGCTGGTTTAAAGATTACTGACATTGAAATCAAAATGCTGTGTGACGTGGAGAATGTAATTTAAGTTCTGTGAGACAAGGTTTTCAAAGAGCTAACCATTATTATGAAGTCAGTGTGTGTTCTTTTAAACGATTAATGCATACTTAATTCAATACACAGAACAATTATATATGTTTAAACATTACTTAATACATATCACATACTTTATATTCCTCTGGAATTTTTACTACCTAAATTTTCTTGCCCCAGGTTTATCTGTATTGAACTCTAGTCCTATAATTTTAGCTATGATATGCAATTGTATGACTATGCTAATTTTTAAAATCCATTTTCCTTCTAATTGGCATTTTACTATTATATTATAAATAAGACTTTGATAAACAGCGTTGCACATGTTTACTTTTATACCTGAGTGAGAGAATCTCTGCAAAATTTTAGGGTCATAGTCAATTTGCAGGGTCAAGAACATCAACTACTGATAAATGTTTCTGAAATGTGATGACACCAACTTCTACTGTCCCCCAAAATGTATGAGTACCTCTGTTCCCCATGTCTCCCCAAACTTGGTAATTTTGTAACTTACCTCTATCTTTTACCTCCATTATAAAATATATACTATGTAGAAAAGAGAGTATAAAACATATACACAATTTGAATAATAATATGAAATAAATATTTATGTGCCCATAACACAAATTGATAAATATAATATTCACATTTCCTTCTCTGCTGTACTATTCTGCAATTTGGATTAATCATTCCAAGGCTTTTTATATACGTTTGCCATATACTTTACACATAAATAGACAATATATTGTTTAATTAGGTTGTTTTTGAACTGCATATATATGACACATAACAGTTTGTATTCTTTATATTTGGCTTCTTTTAAAATTCACTAACACTCTGAGTATAGCTTTAGATTATTTACTTTTACTACTCTATGGTATTTCATTTATGGAATATAAACAATGGTTAACCACTCTATCACTAATTGATATTTGGCATACATATAATATTTTATATTCATGTTTTTTACCCCTCCTTTTTTGTTATTTGTCATTGTCATAGTGACCATGAAAAGTTCTTTATATTGTGGTATACAGCCTCCAAATATAGCCACAACCAGTGCTGTCCTTATATGTTTTCAAATGCTGCTGCTTCAAGAGGTGGAGTCTGTTTTCCCTCCAGAATATGGATTAACTTTGCGACTTGGTTTGATCAGTAACTTCTAGTGGATATAATACTGTGCTAGTCCAAGGTCTAGGTTTTGTGAGGCCTGGCATCTTCCACTTTCCCTCTTGACTTATTTAACTCTTAATTTTGAAAGATAGTTTGGCTGGGTATAGAAATCTAAGCTAAATTTATTTTCTTTCAGAGCTTTGAGGATGGCATTCCACTCCCTTTAGGCTTTATTGTTTTTCTATGAAAGGGAAGCTGTCCCTCTCTCCCCTACTCTTTGAAGACAATCCCTTTCCTTCCCCTGGGTGAAATTTTACTATGCTATGTCTACACAATAATTTCTTTTATGTATTTAATTTTGTGTATTTATCACATGTATTTTATTAATATAACTATGCATATATGAAAATATATATATATGTATGGGATTTGTTTCATTATTTAATCTGTAAGTTGTTTATCTCATCATTTGTGAAAAATTCTTAGCAATTATTTCTGAAGATAAACTATCTTCCTTATTCCCTCTCTGCTGTCATTTGAGAACTCCAATTAAATGTATTGTAAAATTGTTCTCCTTACTCTTTATATGTCATGATTTCTCACTATTTTTAAAGCTTTGTTTCTTCATGCTACATTTAAATATCTTATTACATATGTTGAAATTCATTAATTCTAACTATGATTCATAAGACATTAATCCCATCTATTATGTTTTTAATTTTGGTTATTATGTTTTCATATCTGGAAAACCTGTTTGGTCATTTTTCAAAAATGCTAAGTCACTTTATATTTTCTTGTTATGCACAGATATTTTCAGTGTTGTCTTAGAGGGGGTTTTTTAGACATAGTAATCATAGCTGTTCTAGAATTTGTATTTAATATTTCCAATATTTGACATCTTTACAGGTCCATTTAGGCTCTCTGTAATATTTTCTTTCCCTAGTAATTCATTGCCACAGTTTCAAATTTTCTTGTATAGTTATTATTTATTGATTGTGTATTCTCATTGTCTTTGAAAATTATTTATGGTGTCTTCATGAGACCTACAATGAAAGTGGATGCCTTCTTCCATAGATGACTTGCATTTCCTTGAGTCAAACACTTAGGAACTTTATCAGTGAGGGAACAGTTTAAACTAAATTCACAGCTGAAATTTGTTGGAGCATTCAGGTAACACAAATCTGTACCAAGAATGCACACAAGGACTAGACACATTATTTTTTCCTACTGTTATGTTCAATGCAAAAGCAACTTTTATTGTGACCACTAAAGTTGGAAGTTATATTTAATTCATCTTTTCTCTAAATTTACAGCTACATGGGATTTCAGCTTAATTTGACAAGAATGTTTTACTAATTCTAAACTTTAATTTATTTATTTCTTCCCTACAAGGTCCATCAGAAACAAAGTCCATCTTTTCCAAAATTATCAAATGATTTAAAGGGTAAGTTGGCTTGAGTACCCTCTTTACCTCTCTGGATTCCTATAGCTTTTGATCTGGTAATTTCTTACATCATGAATTTTAAGTATACTTTGTATACTTATTTTCAGTGGCAGGGTTGGTCCAAATAATCTAATCTGCATGTTCTAGGAAATGATTCAATTTTTAAAGTTTCATTTACTATACTTTTTATTTCCATATGTTTCATTTTATATTTTAAACTCTTTGGAAAATGTTGGCCTCTTGTTTATGATGTTTTGTTTTCAAATTATTTATTAATAAGCAAAATAAAATTATTATTTTCTATATGTTGTTATTTAAATATCTGAAACATTTGCAGATAGCTTTCGTAGCTAAGAATGTTGATCCTATTGACTCTCATGAAACCTTATTTTCGTGTGTAGTTAATAATTTTTCCAGTACAAGGTGATTCCTTAGAATTGTATCAGGAGAAGTAATTTGAGGCTTAGTTTTAAATATTTGCTCCTGGAGAGACTCTGTGTTTCCTTCCTCTGGGCACTTTGGGATGTTTCTAACACAGAATGAGTAGGTCTCCTGTGCCCTATACACATGACACATTAAAACTTAGTTCCAAGCCCACCAGAAACGGGTACATCTTTCAAGGCCAAAGCCAACTCCAATGCTACTTTATCTTTAAAGAATTGAAGCTTCTCTTCTTATCTGTGATTATTTCCTACTTTCTTCTCCCTCATCTTTACCATTAAAAACAATGTTTCATATATTTTATATTTAATTTTTATATGTGCTATAGAGAAAAACATTTCTCTACAAATGAGTGAGATATATTCTGGAAAAATGGAACTTATACCCTGTGAAATCTTACTAATTCCTTCTGTCACTCTGACTGATCCTTGTCAAGGCTCATTTTTATAATCCATTCATTATGCTTATATAGATTTCATAATCAAATGTTTGGTAAACTACATTATTGCTGAATAGTAAATGTAAAAATGTTTTCACACTTTTTCAAATGAATAATAGTTTATCAGCAAAAAATTAGTATATGAAAAATACCTTCTTTGACAAGATTTTAGTTTTTAAATTCACATACTTTATTCAGTTGCAAAACTAGAAAGTAAATCAATTGTTTTATGAGCTATAAAACATCTATTATTTTGTTTTATGAGTTATAAAACTTCCATTTTTTCATATGAATTCACATATGACCTTACATTTAACTTATGAAAGTTATAAATATACATCTAGCTTTCTTAATTTATTATAATCTTACTAGTATTCTTTTTTAATATAGTTATTAAAGAGTATTGTAGGTTTAAGTAAGAGCTGTTTCCATCATCTAAATGGGTTTTTAGGGGATGAACAGTTGAAAACTCAATGTGATCTGCAAATTTAACACTGTTAATCTTGAGTCAAAACCAAAATTTACTATCTAAAACAGCTTCCAACTGTTAATAAATATGTAATTTATGCTCAATCAAGTCTAGGCATAGCTACTATTATTTTACTGAGACCTAAAGATGCATGGAGATTTTTCAATAAGGTATCTTACCAAATACCAGACATCTCAAAATTCTGACTGGGTGATGGATTTTTCAAATAGGAGATTAATGTAAAATGACATATTGTTTCAGTCAGAACCAAAAGGATCCATGGTCAATACCTTTATGTTAGTAGCAAATGAAGGTATTGCTACTAAATGCCCACCTTGGAAAGATGGGCAAGCTGTCTAATATAGAAAATATTGACTTATCACAGAGACCTGAGGTAATTATTCCCAGAACATTATTAGGATACTAAGCAAGGGACTTGAGAATTACTGGTATAGATATCCTTACCAAAGTTGTTAAAGCCCTCAAATTCAGAATATCTTCATACAACCCTCACAAACTCTATTTACTCAAACTCGAAAATTTTTCTGTGTAGTTGAGGCTGAGAATAAAGCGTTTCAATGTAATTTTCTGAAAAGAAAATGTTAAGTGAAATTTTGTTATAATAGAAACTTTTACATAAAAATTAGATGAGCTAGGATGACTTTAGCTAATCATTACATTTATCCACTCTTACATGGTCTCTTGCTAGCCATTTAAAAAAACAAAAGAAACAAACAAAAAAAAACCACCATGACTCTTCCCAGAACCCAGTGATCACATGAGCACGGATTCAGTGTTGAACAGAAAAGTTCAAGTTCTTACAAGTTGCACTGGTGGGGCCACCACTTGATGACAGTGTAATGAGAATTTGCCCAAGATCTGCTTTGTTGTTTCACTAAACCTTAATATTTAAGATAAATGTGTTTGTCTTCCTGTAATCCAAAAACGTAAATAAATAAATAAATAAATAAATGCAAGCTTCTAAGTTATCATTTCTCCTTTAGAAGCAAAGAGATAGAGAGAAAGAGTGAGAGCAAAAGTGAGAACAAAAGTGGGAGACAGAAAGTGTTCAGGCTTATAAAAACAAGAATATTTTAAGACAGCAGTATTTGACTTTCCCTGCCTGCGAATTTCCTGTCGAGAGAGTTGACAAAGTGGGTTTGAAACAGCTTTCCTGTAATTAATTTTCTTTGTGTGTGAATTTAATACTGATGCAAGGGTGGTACTCACTTGACAACCCCAAGGTTTAATGTCTAACCATCCAACAGGAAAGGCGAACACGACTTCCCAGAATTCCTCATTAATTAGCTTCAGTCCTCACTCTATGGTACTCATCCACTCATCTAAAACTGCTAATTGTTATCAATTGAATGATTTTCAGAATGCAACCAATACCTAGGATGAATATAACTCATTTTACATTGCTTGTTGAACATCTCGGTAACAAGAAGTATTCATATTTATGACTCTGGGACAGACATGAACTTCGAGTTGAACAGAGAAGTAGCATTATGTGGTATGAAGAGCATCGAGCTTGAAATAACAATGACTAGATTCTTGTTCCACCTGATTGTGGATAAATTAAATAACCTGAGGGCTATGAGTCTTAATTTCCTCAATGGCAAAAATACAAATGAAGTCAAAGTCTATTCTGATTCTAAAAAGAACGAAAAAGAAATTGATTCCCAGGAGGCAGCCAAACTCTATAATTTTGTGTGATAAAGTAATATTGAAAGATACACATTATGGATTATCAGAACTATTGTGTTAAACGTTTCTTCACCTTAGTCCTTAAGAGTTGAGAAGAAAATAAGAATTTTGAAATGCCTACCTCTGTTTTATTTTTGCCTTCATTTCAATGCCTGGTTTTTATGGTGAAACAGAGATATTTGAGAATATAAAGGGTTTTGGATGAGTGAATATTGAGTGACTGAAGCTTTCAGGGAAGAATTTAAAAGATCTCAAAGGCATGCAGCCATGTTATATAAACACATTTTGGGCTGCAATGTTCTATCCACAGCACTGGCACCACAATTGTAGTTAGTGAAATTTTATCCAAAGACTGGAAATGTGTTCCAAGTTTGTCTGTCTGCTCTTCTGTTCTTTCTCAAAAACCTTAAGTAACAACCCAGGTAGTGCAGACAAATGTGTCCAGTGTTAAGAGGATCCTAACTAGACAAAGACCATTTTAATTTCAGCTAACTTTGTTAGAACAGCCCCTCTCACCCCAAAGTGATTTCTAGGGAAAACATCACAGTTACATTAATTTTTCTAGATGATCATTCTTTTGAATTCCAAGAAAATTTATTCTTCCTTCATTTTATCCTTCCTTTTTAAAGAAGGGGCATAGTTACATCTCTTTCTAACTTCTGAAATCCAAAAGACTATTTCTATGCCAGCCTATTATAGTTGTCATGAAAATGCATTTTACTTATCTTTTATGCATGCCTCCCCTGACCCACCAACTAAAATAAAGTTTATATTTATTTTTCTGGAAATATCCAAAGTGGCCCTGGCTAAGCTTCAAATCTATTTTTCTATATGCTGGGACTTTAAATTTTGCTGTCTGTACTTGGCAAAAGGAGATAACTGAGTAAGCTCAACAATAACCAAACTTGGAAAAACTGCAAGGGCAACTGACTGTCTAAAAGTCAAATTATGATTTTCATTTGATGAATTGTAAAACCCTTGATGGTGCTAGAGAGGCTTCTTATATTTTTTATATTTTGAAATAATTGCTCTGAATTATTTGTTTTATCCTGGCCTTAAACAAGAAAAAAAAAGAATCACTTCTATTTGCATGCTATACCATAGGAAATTAAGAGCTCATCCTTTCATTATAAATATTTCTTTAAAATTATTGTTTTACACATGTTTCAATGACACAGACTCTTGAATGAAGAGGTAAACAAGTCTGTTTTCTATATTTTAATAAAATGATTTGATATGAATATTGATGCTTAAATTTATCTGCCCAGCGAAAGCCTTGAAAAGTCATCTTCCACATTTGTCATCTTTACTACACAAACATTTAAACTAATTTGAAAAAGTGTTTTAAAATCATCTTTTCCTTAAAGAATTCAGCTGCTTCTCAGAGCAGTAGTCCAATTTCCCCCTCAAATAATCTTCTTTATGTCTAATTTAAATCCTTCCTGGAATTGTTACAATGATTTTTTTTATATAAAAGCAGTGGCCCAAGTTTTAAATCTATTCTTATGCTTTTTAAAATTAGCATAGCCATCCATATATGTATGTGTGTATGAACCCACTGCTTATTTATACTCCCAATTACTACTAAGAAAATCGTGTGCCTATATGAGACAGAGAGCATTTAGAAAAAACAAACACACCAATAATGATATATAGTCACAGTGTTTGACTTCTTTTTTCACCTCTACCACAAACCAGGGGTGTTATTTCAACATAGTCATCCAACCCCTCTGACTTCAATTTCTTAATCTCTGGAATGAGGAATTTGTTTCTCTGCCTACTTGCTTATTGTCCTCAAGAGTACAAAACTTGCCAGGCTCATTCACTACCGTACCCCGTTGTCTAGAAGAATACCATGCAGTCAGTCCTATTGCTTGGGCTGTCTAATGAGAACTGAACTTTTTATTTTTATGTCTAGAGGGTTTTGTTGTGATCACTTTTCCTTGGGATATAGCAAGCAAATACTATGAGTTTGTGATTCATTTCTTTGTTTTATGACATATAGCTGATTTAGGCAATTGTGGTAGATTTTCAGAGATTTCAGAAGTTAGCCTCTACATTGGCAACTTGGGATATATTGCATTCTGCAACTTTTTTTTAGGTAATGGCATTATACTCTGAAGCTAGAGTATTTTTTATCCTACCATGAAGAATAAAACTTAGACTTACTTTCCCTTAAGAGACCACACATAACTAAATTGCCCTGCTTTCTGGTATTTATTTGTCTACTATTTAATAGTAATGAAAGATGGGCAAACAAATAAAGCAAATCAAGGAATTACACGGTCAATTGTCGAAGAAGTAGCCATTGAGTCAATGCTACAGAAGTGACAGGAGTTGAAGTAAAAAAGAGCAAATGTCTAGACAGCTCTGCAAACACAGATTTCAGTGGAGACGATGGGAAAGCATGTCACCGGAAGGGCAGGAGCTGATATAAAAGCCACTGTAGAGAATGTTATGTATTGGCAAAGAACTAGAAGAGAATAGGAAAACAAGAAAAAGAGTCCATGTGCAGGAGTAATAAAATAATATTTTTATTTTCTTCTGTATTTTTCCTTCACTGCTATGTTTATACAGTAAATTTAACAGAAAGAGAGAATGTCTTTTTAAATTTACGTAAAGGCATTTTCCTGAAAACATAAACGTTTATACATTATTTCTTTTTTTTTACTCTAGAAAATTTGAGAGTGGTTAGCTATTATTAGCTGCATTTAATAAATAAAATTAGATTTAAGATTTTCAATCTTAAGAGTGAATATAAGGAAGGTTGACTGGACTTACACTATTCAACAGCTGATTGCTTCTTCCCTCTAGGGCTTCACACATAAAGGGTTTTGCCTCTTGGAATAAAACCTTGATCTCTAAGGTTTTAGTTTTTCAACACTGGTGATTAGGAAGTCATTTCTCATATATAATCTATTAAAATAGTTTCCATCCTTGCATCTTCCTTCTTCTTGGTATATAGACAAGATTTGAGTACTTGTGAAATGAGAAAAATTTCAAAAAACAATGGTCTGAAGGAATGAGAAAGCTCTAGTAAATTTGTTTTGCTGTAGCTGAACTGACTGACTGCCGTGTGCAAAAGGCCGCAGAGGACTGTGTTAGTGACCAGCCTGAGGATGAAAAAGGTCAGGGATTATTGACAACTGCACCAAGCTCATTGCCAACTTCACTGCACCCACCTCAGTCTACAGTAGAACAGCCAAACTTCCGTGAAGGAGCTTCAACATAAATACTGTAAGAAAGTGTACTCAAATGTGCTTTGAATTCAAATATGCTAATATGGGTATCTAAACATATGACTAAGCTGATGAGCCATTTCCAACCTGAAGTAATACTGGGACCTGACATGTCTCCGGTATTTAAAGCATGCATCCTGAAACTCAAGAAATGAAAGCTGGCACACTGCTCCAAACGCCCTCTCCCACCTTCTCCTCTCCAACACAAACCTTCAGTTTGGAGATAGAAGAAAACAGCTCCATCTCATATACATGTACTTATACCCACCCCAGACTCATTTTATAGTCTAGAGTAGGGTTCTCTGCATGTGACACAGGGTGTCTATGAGCCTGTGACATTGAGATTCAGGCAAAAGTCACAGACATTCTCACCATTACCACCATTACCTCCAGCATGCTTATCCATGCCAATTTTTGGTTCAAAGGATGCTCTGACGCAAATAAGTTTCCATGAACCGCTGTCCTAACCTGTCTAGAATTACTTGTGTACTGCCTTACCCTACAGAAATATCTCTTAATGAGTAGAAGTAAATCTACACAGATCTCTTCTCCAACCCCATTAAAACTGAACTGAATTCCCAGTGTATCTGAAATGCAGCATCCTGGCCTCAGTTTACGTTGAATTTGCCCCTGTGTTGCTCTGGATGCCTGCTGGCAGCGACATCTGTTTCCAGAGGTCAAACAAAATTTCCACTCCATCCCAAATCAGATCCCACTTGATAGTAGCACCCACCTTCTCCCGACCCTCCTGTGATTATTGATCTCTTAGTTAATAGGCCTGTTTGGATTGCCAGGACAAACCATGGTTTATAGCACAACCTGTTTGCGGAACTGCACTGGAAACCATTGATTGACTTACACTTTTTTCCTCCCCCCGCAAAACCAGTTTGGCGACTTCTACTCTGGAGGAAAACATAGCTAACACAAAAATCATTAATGTATTTTACTCAAACCCTGGATCTATCTTGTATGCCTCTTACCATTTTTTACAAAACCTGAATAATAAAAGTTTCAGGTGCTTCTCTCTATCACTTTCCAGCCTTTTGTTTTCAGAGTCCTAAAAGAGCTTTACACAGTAGCTTTCTCTGAAAATCCACAGGCTAGAAGGGAAGTTCAACTCT
Organism: Sturnira hondurensis; assembly: GCF_014824575.4. Classification (NCBI taxonomy): domain Eukaryota; kingdom Metazoa; phylum Chordata; class Mammalia; order Chiroptera; family Phyllostomidae; genus Sturnira; species Sturnira hondurensis. Next base: position 3,948,345 of record NW_028088915.1, read on the forward strand.
CTTAGCCATTGGTCTTAGTTTTTCTTTCCACCATGGATGAAAATGTAAAGTCACCTTCATTACTAGTCTGGGGGAAGAAGAGTTTCAATCCAGTCAATGTCAAGCAATGAGTGTTCTGGAAAATGAACCTAAGAAACTTTCTCATCATCATGAGCTAAGCTAACTTGATACGCTGTGGGAAGGATAGCATATTACTCTGGGTAAATGAGACGCACACAGAAAATAAAATGGTTAGGTTTTTCTTGGAATTGAAAATTGTTAAATGTTGAAGACTTTAATGGAAGGAGTTTATCAACAGCCACAGAATCAGTGGTTTTATCATACCAGCAGTAAGGTCTGCAAAAAAGCACTTCCTGCTGAGGAAATTATATAGCTAGAGATATTGGGTCCAGATTTTATGCTCAGGAAGCCCTTGAAAACTTGTTTGCTGCTGTCATGCTGAGAAATTAATAGATTAGACATTAACCACTAAAATTTTTCAGGTGTCTCCCCCCAAATACAGCATTTGGTAAGAAAGCAAAGTGTCCCTGACTCATAATCAAATATGGAGCCCTTCATTTTATGTGAAGGCCATTTGCAGCAGCTTCTGAAGCTTTCTAACATGAAGAAGACACCTAGTAAATGTATGAACTATGCTTTTAAGTTACACTTGAGTTACTACCTGGAAAAGAAAAAGAGAGTAAGTGACTATAGGCAAAACTCAGATTGAATAAAATAATTTCTATTTATATGTTTGGTTTTGGTTAATATAATTTAGAATCATGGAGACTCCCATACTGATATACTGTGCAAATTATTTTGTACATGTCAAAACATTTGAAAAGGAACAAATGACAAATAATTTAGAGATTTAAATTATATCTTCTCAGGGAGTTAATTTGATTTCTACTTTTTTTGTCTGTCACAATAAAACATGTATTATACATCATTACATATTTGTTAAGCAATTGCTATATATGAAAATTGAGAGGAAATAGGGAGAGGCTGATAAAAGGGTACAAACTTTCTGTTATAAGATGAATAAGGTTTTAGGAGCTAATATATAATATGATGACTATGGTTGATAACACTAAGAAAGAAAGCTGTATAGGTTGACAAAAAATAAAATGATCAGAATTGCTTTAAAAGATCCATTAAATCCAGTAGAGTCTGTTTTTGTGGCTACTGGACATTTATTGTAAGCAAAAATATTGAGAAATCATGGGCTTGAGCAAATTTTTTTTATAAATCAGTCACTATCAGAATAGTCTTCAGCCCTCAAAAATATCAGAATATTCTAGGGGAGACACATTAAGCAATAATCATAATTCTGTGTGATACATTTCTATTACAAGTATGCCTAAAATATTAAGGAAGTTCAGAGGAAATGTTTAGAAGAGGACACAACTCAGTCGAAGAACTTCCAGAAGTAGGTGATTCTCGAAATAGATCTTAAAGGAATCACAGTGAGAAAAAAGTTTATCCTGGGCAAGAAAACAACACAGAGAACATGGCATTCAAAACAATAAACATAGTTTGTGGTATATAATAAGAGATTTGGTTAGAAAGGTGTGCCAAAACTAGAATATTAAGATCTCCTTCTAAGTCTCAACTTTATGCTAAAATCAGAAACAAATAAAGGATTTAAAACAGAGACATAAATGTGTATTAGCTATGAACCATATGATTTCACTCATATGTAAGATATAAAACTGAAACTCATGGACACAGACGGCAATGTGTGGTTGCCAGAGGAAAGGGGTGAAAGGGGCCCACGAATGATGACAGCAGGTGGTTTGACACCTGCTGGTGGGCACACAATGCAGAATACAGACCTAGTATCATAGAAATGTACACTTGAACCCTATATGATCCTATTAACCAACGTCACCCCAATAAATTTAACAAAATGTTTTTAAAAGATAAAAAATTGTGGCTTAAGGAAGTAAGGAGGATAAATTGAAAAGGAGCTAAACTTAGGTAAGGGAACTAGATAGAACTCTGTGATGTGATCCTAGATGAGAAATACTAGTGGCATATAACACCTATAAGAAAGACTAGCAAAGCCATGAGCCAGAGCATAACATAAACCGTATACTAGCTTAAGTCATTTATTAGTTTGAGAATATCCGTATGGATGGACTATGTCTCCAACTACCCCAAAGACCTGATTATCTTCACATCTCCACCTGTGAAATATACTCATTTAAAATACATTTTGGGAAATTTAAATAACCATCACTTCTCTCTAGGAATTTATTATTCAAAGAAAAAATACTTCATCTTCATTAGAATATTCATTTTGGCAAAGTTCATTTGAAAATTTTTCTTCCTTGTTGAGGAATAACCATTGTTCTACCTTCAGATGTTCTACAAATGTCAAATTCTTTATTTAAAAGTGTTTTATAATTAGTTAAGGTAGTTAAATTCCTCACAGAACTGCAGTCAGAGACATCTCTAATGTCATTCTACATAGAACTATTTATTTAACTTTCTACTGCAGAGTCAGACAAAGGAGTCAAAGCTTGTTCTTTTATGCATTAGCTGTATAGCCTCAGATAAATTATTTGAGATCTCAGTGCCTTAGTTTTCTAATCACTGAAATGCATATAACAAAAGCCTAATAGAGTTTGTATAAGCATTCAATGAGGTACTTTAGGTAAGATACTTACTACAGTATCTGTCACTTAGTCAGCACTCAATAAGTAAATCTCAGTTTTATTAGCTTTGGAGGGTAAAATTTGGGTTGGAAAAAAATCATTAAAAATTAAAAATATTTAAAAAGCATCTGATTTCCACAGCAAGGAATAGACCAAGTATTGGTGCTCACTGAGCAATGGTGGCCTGGAGAGAAACAAGGAGTCTTACCTAAGACCACCTTCACACATTTCACCTTTGAAGAAATGACCTCATTGGAGGAAGACTAAAACAGTCAAACCCTTAAAGATATCAATAATCTGAATCCATGTTTTTCATGAAAAACACGGAGTCCAGCAGAAATAATGCCTGCTTGAGTGTGGTTGGTAGGGTAATAATATGGGTGTAATAAGTTATAGTTTTAATTTGAATATTTCACCCAAAATGTCATATTGAGTGTAAAATTGCTGTTACAGAATTACATACTTATGATTTTGTAATAAAATGGGGCATTACTTGTGCCAGACCCTGTAAAACAACTCTTAATAAAAATTATAAACATATCCTCAATATCTCTAACACGTAGTTAAAATAATTACAATTCAATCTAAGAAAGATAAACAAAAATAAATAAAAACAAAAATAAAAATAATTCTCTAGTTTTAAGGTTGAGATCCTTTCTAGAAATCATTTAAAGAATTTAGCCCTGGCTGGTGTAGCTCAGTGGATTGAGCGCGGGCCTGCGAACCAGACGATCGCGGTTCAATTCCCAGTCAGGGCACATGCCTGGGTTGTAGGCTGGTTCCTTGAAGGCCAACTCCCATCAGGGGACGCACAAAAGGCAACCATACATTGATGTTTCTCTCCCTCTCTCCTTCCCCTCTAAAGATAAATAAATGAATAAAATCTTTAAAAAAAAAAAAGAATTTAAATATGCACTCATTTTCTAAAACTTTAGTTATATAAAATATACATCATATAACATTTTCATTAATATTTAATTTAAAAGTCTATAAACTATGAATTCATAATATAATTAATGCAAAATAGCTTATATTTTCACCATTTAATTGTGAGGAACTATTTTAAACATGAAAGTATACAGAAACATACTTACTTTCTGTTTAATTATGGAAATACTTAGACCATATAATACATATATAATAAACATGAACAATTTCTTTATATGAAAAAAGATCACAGTTTAAAAGATTAACATCTTTTTAGTTTCTTTGTTTTTTGTTTCTAAGTCACTATTATTGTATCACAAATATTACATAGAATTAATTTTTATATCTGTGATATTTTCATAAGCAAGGCATTCAAATAAGTAACAGTTGCCTTGTCAAAAGCGAAGGACAAGAGATCTAACGAAGTCACAGAATTAAACAAAATCTTCCCAATATGAAATTTAATATATAGGGGACTTTACTTTTTCATAAATGTACAAAACATTTTTCTGTGGAAGCAGATATATTTGTATACCTACATAGAATCATTTATTTGTATACCTACATAGACTCATTTGCCAAAATCTGCCCCATACTAATGTAGTTCCATGTGATACTCATATTCAGGCTTTCAAAGTAATATTCAAACAGGAGTTTTATCCCTGTGCCACATACATATGAAAGACACCTACACAGGAAAATACACAGGTTTTATTTTTCCTAATTGCATGCTTCACCAAGCTGCCTAGAGAACACAGAAATGCTAAGTCCTTTTCTGCTCAGTAGCATGAACACAACTGTCTTCCCGTATCTGAGACCATCTGAAAAGCAAAGTGATATAATTTTTTATAGGCAGGGATCCAGAATTATTCAGAAGTTGTCATTCTCTACTTTTTTCACCCTCCCCTTTCATTTTAGGTGCTATCATATGGTTCCTTAGGTCTTTGCTAAGTACTGAGGATGCCTTTTTTTTTTGTCATGTCTAAGCTGTTTGCTTGTTGCAGAAAGCTCATCATCTTGGAAATAAAAACTCACTTGAGCAAAGAGGGTCTTAGTAATTACTTCTATCAGGAGTTAGGTGGAGAGCAAGAGCCCAGCTACCCAGTGACTGCTGAGGTATAAATGGGCCTGGGATATTTTCCTAGCCCACATACCTGGGAAATGGCCGGCTTTTGTTAGAATGATTGACGTTTCAAGGACAGCTGCAGGGTTAGAAACATGTTTCCGTTTTCAAGATGTGGAAATCAACTCCTCCTTTGCTTCCAGTTAGTAAAGAAGTGAAATTTCGTATTCTTGCTTTATTTATTCATTCTCCCTATGAGCTGATGAAGGCATAAGCTATATGAAAATCCAGTCTTGTTCCTAACAACTTTAAAGTTGGGCCCTGAACTGATGGGATAGCGAAAGTGTTAAAAATCCATCGATGATTTCCTTAACAATTCAGCAAGGCAGAATCTAATTTCTATTTCACCTTATAATTTAGAGAAACACATAAAATTGCATAGCAAGTAGATCATGCTATTTTGCTGATGTTAGGTATTAAGTTAATATTTTAGACAGAATGTCCACCACGTGACCATGGCGGAAGGCGGGTGGGGAAAGAGCAGCTCCATGTTAGGGAAGGGGCCGCTGCTGTCTCATCTGTTTGCGCATTTGGGCTCCGGTTCCCTTGCTGTCCACCCAACGTGGCGTTACCGGCTGGAATACAGTGGATATACACAAAAATCATAAATTCTCTTCCTTTGAACAGATATAGTGGCTTTCTAAAGACTCAGATTATGAGAAATACTGACTATGTTAAAACCAACAGAGAGAATTTACAGATAAAAGACCTACTTTCCCTGGTATATTCCTTTTGTTGCAACATAAAAACTGAAAAAGGTCAACGTAGTTCTTATTCATAAATATTAATCATTATGTTTTCCTATGACTTATACTTGCTTGTAAAATAGACATGCATGCTACTGACTACAAAATCCCATAGCCTTTCAGATCTATGATTTTCAAAAAGTGCAAGTGAGAAATATGTTAAAAAGAAATTACTATGCAGTGACTGAAAAAAAATCTTTTTTCCTCCTGCAAACAGCTGAGTTTAAAGCCATTCAGTTTCCTGTGCTGAAGCCGATGAGGTCACTATCACCTCAACGGGCAACGGAAGTTGAAGCTCTTTCAGTGGCTTTGTTGCTTTGGATGTTATCCAGTGGAGCAAGAAGAACATTAAATTTGATTTCTGACAGATAAGTAGAGAAGGAACAACTTTGTAAATACTCTGACTTAAAAACATGTTTATTTACAGATACACACTTGTCAGATATTTGGACTCAAAATAAATGTTTAATTAGCAAATTTGATGTAATAAGCATAAGTACTATATACTCCTTGCAATGTCTAAGCTTAAATCAAATTATATTTCTTTTTATGTGATACATTTGTTATTTTGCAATATCCATTTCCCTATTTCTAATAAATAAGAGACTTGTTTCACACTCTTGGATTTAGCTCTAAGTATATATTTGGGTCAAGCTCTAATAAAAGAAAGACAAAATTTTTTTTCTTAAGGTGCATTAAATTTTTCAACTAAAAACACTTCTAATAAATTTGTGGTTGTTGGTAGCAACATCACTGAAAATGTAGTTTAATTTAGAAATGTAGTATACTACTAAAATATCCAGGAATGAAACAAAAAATTCCAATTACCTAAATTATTTTGTTAATGTACATCAACATGTATTTCTGAAATAACTGCTGTAAATGGTTATGTTGTTGGGTTTGTTTTTTTAATAACTGTTAAAAAGTTAGTGGAGTTTACTGAAAGAAAAAAATATTGACAATTGTAAATTCGTTTACTGATTTTCATCATGTTTATCAACCTGTACTACTAGCAGTATGAGAATTTAGTAGCAAAATACAGCCAGGTGAGAATATTGAATACCATTTTGTACTTGTCCACAACATAATTTAATTTCAATTTACTTATTTCAGTTCTGAAATTATGAGGCTGTACTAATTTTTAAATTTAATATAAAGTTTTAGGAAAAATGAACATCAGTTATTGCATTATAAATGCAAGGTAATTTAATAAAATAAGACAAAATATTTTAATAGAAACTCTATGAAAGTGAAACTGTGTAAGAAAAAAGTATGTCTGTAAGTAAGTAAAAGTAAATAAGAAGAAAGAAGTTTGACTTTAATTATAAGCTCTATGTGTCTGTTAATACCAAACCATTAGCATCAGTATTAATTCTATGCAGCAGAAAGAAAGAAGGAGCTCCTACCCTTTGCAACAGCATGGATGGAACTGGAAAGCATTATGCTGAGTAAAATAAGCCAGGTGATGAAAGAAAGACAAATACCATACAATCTCACCTTTAACAGGATCTTAAACAACAAAACAATCAAGTAAGCAAAATATAACCAAAGACACTGAAATAGAGAACAGGCTGACAGTGACCAGAGGGGAGAGAGGAGGGAATTTCAGGGGAAAAGAGGAAGGGTTTACAGGAACTGGTATAAAGGACACATGCAGAACAACTAAGGAAGGTGGAAATGGGAGGGAGGTGGGGAGGGGTGGGAGTGGGCTGGGATGGGAGTAGAAGACAGAAAACTGTACTTGAACAATAATTTTAAAAAAGAAAACTGTACTTGAACAACAATTAAAATAAAAATTTTTTAAAAACTGTTAAATACTGAGCTCCGGCTATCAGCCAGTCACTCGACTAGATGATTTAAACTTATCTCTTACTTCAAAGATAAAGCCACTGCCTCTCACACACACATAATTTTGTTCAAAAGTTTTAGTAGTGAGAAGAAATAGCCACAAGGCTGGTCCAAGCGTATTCACGTTGCTGAGAAAAACCCACCTGATAGAATAAGCTTGAAATGTACGACACCACTTGATAGTAGCAGTTAGTTGGTCCCATTTTACTCCAATAACCACGTGGATGTGCTGAATTTAGCCTCTTAGAAGTCCTTCTTCAGTTTGGGACTCTTCCATTTGCATGTTGGTTTACTGGCTCCTATAAATCAGCTTTATAATAAACTGTTCATGTCTGTTTGTTTCCTTGTTTGTTGAGTGAATGTTAGGCTATACAATATAGCCTAGCAACATATATATATGACAACATACATCCAGAACAAGTACAGATTTGACATTTCATTCTTAAAATTACAGATTTTCATTTAATTTAATTATGAAACTAGGGAAATAATGAAAAATTCACATATTGGCCTATGCAAATATGCAAAGGACAGCATCAAACTACAATATAGCCTTTTTAAAGCTATGCATTCAAATCTGAATGTGTGCAAATTACAGATTATGTTTTATGACTTGTTAGAGCCTTGGATCACTTTCATCAAAATCTCTTCTCTTTTCTTATTCCTGAAGATTGGCTTACCAGCAAACTGAGGTAAGGAAGCCACTCTTACAGGTCCATAAAGTTTTATGAAAGTGAGTGTTCTACATAACTACTTGCCAGGTTCCCAGAGCTTTTTATTTTCTTTTTAATCACTATAAATTTAACAGTTGTGATGTTTCCTTCAGAGATTTTATTTTCCTAAATTAATATTTTGGGTAATATTTTTTAAAAGCCACAGCAGTGTCCCCAGATGAATTACTTATTATGAATTGTACCTTCAAGATAAATTTCATAATATAAAATTATATGTAAGCACTACTTTGTTAACACTTTAGGTTTTGGCAAAATCCTTGAGGCGTGATTCATATAAGGTATAATAACCTCAGTGACATGTTACATTCATTGAAATAAATGTCAACAAACATTTAAATACATATTTTACATATTTTTGTGACCTTTTAAAAGTACATGAAATTTTTGTGCTGGAAGTAACATATTAATTCAAATCTATTAAGTGTTACCTTGTATAACAAATCACATCTGAATTACATGAGAGAACAGGCTCATTTTCTCTAAAATTTGAGAACATTTTGTGTTTTATAATTATCACTTTCATTTAAGTAGATAACAGGTCTGTATGGCTACATGTGAGAATGAGAAAACTCAGAATACATTTCCATCCCTCGAAAGAGAAGGGAAAGGATCAAGTCAAGGAACATGTAGAAAGGACCCGTGGACAAAGAACAAGGGGGGGAGGATTGACTGTGGGAGGTAAGGGGTGGCTACAGCAGAGGAGAGTAATGGAGGAAATATGGGGACAACTGTAACTGAATAACAATTTTTAAAATTAATCATTTTAGTCTCAGAGGAAAGCTGGTAATCTTGGGGGGCATCCATAAACTTCTGGCTGTCAGAATCTCTCCCTTTATCATTGTGACCCTCCTTGTTTAATGTATTACCTGGCATAGAGGAGAAACCCAATATTCGATGATGAATAAATAATTAATTATATGAAAAAAAGAAGAGAGAAATATCACTGGACCTTAAGGACTACTGCTTTTACTGACTCAATACATTCCACCTTTTTATTTTTATATATTTAAAAACAATGAGATGATCCATCTCCCCCAGCACCAATCATAGTACCACAAGATGAATATGAAATGCATGCACGTAATACCTTACTCTGCCTTATACAAATCAATTATGAGCAGGAAAACATGTCTGAGTTTAGACACTACGTTATAATGTGATATAGCTTGGGTATTTCATTTTTTCCTCTGGCCCACATTTCTTCACATTACGAATGATCACGCTGAATGGGAATCTCAGTGTCAGACTGGGGGCTGGCACCCTGAACTAGCCAACATTAGTGCTGCATTTGGATGAATCTATCAGATTTTCCCTAAACCTGAATCCCACTGATCCATTCCTATTGTCTTATTTTTAACCACCACACATGGAAGTTCAGCCTAGTCTGGCACTGGGTTTACCATCCCTGGTACCAGATATTTCAGGACCTCGCCAACTCTAACACTCTAAGATCTTTGATTCATCAAGCTAATTTCCAGGATAGAGCCTTATCTTGCGTGATTCTGTAAGAAAAAGCTTCTTTATAGACCTCTAACACTTTAAAAATTCATTCTCAATATTAGAAAAGCAAAGAATTCTATATTCAACTGACTACAAGAATATATATAAATGTGAGAATTGTTGCTAACATATAATTGCTTAAAAAGTTAGACTTTCTGGGCTGGTGTTTCTGTTCACTAATTTGAGAAATAGAAGCATTTTCAAATTTGAGAAAATATATCTGACTTAAAGGCTGACTGCAAAAAATCAGTGTTGTCAATGATGGGAAATATTATAATGATGACTGATTTTAGCCTCTAAGAAGACAATTATCAGGTTATTGTAACATAATTTACAATACACTGGATCTCACTTTAGAAAAATTGCTTTTCAGTGAATAATTTATTGTGATTATAAATTTGAATGAGCCAATAATATAATGAGAAAAAGCAAAACAAAATTATTTATATTAATTTTATAACAATTGGGGAAAGTGAATGATAGAATATACTTGTTTTAAAAGGAACATAATTCATCCTCACTGAATGTTGACCAAATAGCTCTAAAATTGCATCAAATGAAAGCATGTTCTGCAGGCAGTTAGCTAGGAATTTCCTGACTTTGGCCCCTAGATGACCTCATAGTTAAATGGTTAAAGCTAACTAGAGGAATTTAAATCTTGCATGTTTATGGTGCCAGCCCTGCTTTATTTATTTATTTATTTATTCATTCATTTATGCATTTATTTATTTATTATTTTGCATTCATATAATAGAAACCAAGTGCTATATTGAGGGGCAATCACAATACCTTAAAATATTATATTGAAAAAAATGAAGATACTCTTTTTAGTTTCCAACTCTTTGCTATACTATTTTTGTCAAATTAAAGTGTAGCAGAATTAACTTATGAAAATAAAGCCTTACTTTAAAAAAATGTAAATTGACTTGTGCCTAAATCCAAATAAACATTGCCCATTGAACATCATGCCATCTGAGAATCCTTTATTTTATCCTCATATGTTAAAGAATTATTTAAAATTAGACAAAAATCAGTGAAAACGGGAAATATGCCACGTTTTGTTCATTTGTTTTTAGAAGAATGGTCATGATGATGTACTTTTCAACCACCAGCAGTTTGTCAGAGCTCGGATGACACAAAGGAGGCCATTACTTGCTATTCCTACTGTACAGAAATGGGAAAAATGCCTTACATATAATAACATCTACTGAATCTGGAAGTTTAAAATTTCTCAGCAACATTCTGACACATTTAGACTGACAGTACAGACAGTATTAGGATTCGATAGAAAAATATTCAACATTCTATTTACTAATCTTTAATAAAATATTCATTGAATTTCACGCTTTGATAAAACAGAATGTGATCTTTCAACAACTTCATCTGAAATCATTTGAAAATAGAAGTTGCTATCTAAGAAACGACTTTCTTTGAAGCACATTTATATAGTTCTAAATTCCCTTGAGCCTGATTTTTAAAACAGATCAGATCCAATTTACCCAAGAGAAAATAGTCCAAGACTTACTTAGGAAAGTAAGTTTCCACCATTTCAACCTGTAACATCGCCTTAATCTTTTTCATTTGCATTTCAAAACTTCTCAGTCTCAAAGGGAAAAAAAAAGTAAACATATCTTGTTTATACCTTCCTGCTGTTTTTAATTTCAGTGGTTCTACTCAGGGAAAAAATGATCATTTTCAGCATTAACATTTCTGGTTAACAACCTAAGGCCATCCTTATGCGTGTATTGACACTTGGAAGGCCCAAAGCCAATCTTTAATACATGAACAGTACCATCAGGACTAGGTCTAAAATACTAAACAGATAAGCCCACGATATCAGTTGCCCTAGTTTCAGAGCAGCCACAATTTGTTTATAAACCATTTTCAGAGAACCTGATCTTTTCCACCCACTAAAGAAGAACCCCAGGCATGTCACAATACTTCAGATTAGCACCATAGCAAAAAAAAAAAAAAAAAAAAAACCAAGNAGAGAACCTGATCTTTTCCACCCACTAAAGAAGAACCCCAGGCATGTCACAATACTTCAGATTAGCACCATAGCAAAAAAAAAAAAAAATTAAGCTCTATTCAGATCTAGGCTGCTGTCGTGGCAAAATACACTTACCTCTCTCTCTCCTTTCCCCTTCAGTTTGATGCTCTGTTTGGGAAGACGAGTTCATAAATTTTAAAGACATTACAACTTTAAAATGTCCATTTAATACAACGTGAAGAAAAAGAGACTCAATCACTACCTTCCTTGAAAGTTGCTAGAATGGATGAAATGAGAATTAAATAAAACCTACTCTACAGTATCTGGCACAGTACTTTACAAACAACTTCTAAATATATCACCTGATGTAATTTTCTGAACTGTTCTCACATGTGGGTGGCCATGGCTCTCAATCCCAGTTTGGAGAGAAGGAAATTTAGAACGCTAGTTGATTCTTCTAGTCATAGAACAGAGATTAACTCAAACCAAACCAGATATCTTGGCACTAAGCTCTTCCACAAACAACACTGACTTGCTATATACTATATGGTCTACCCTTGTTCATTTGAAGAATAAGAAATTATGTAAATCATTATGTGTTTACAATGTATATCTCTCTGTTTTCCATTTTCCTGACTGAGCAAAATCCTATGTCTCCCATTTATTTTTATTATTCTTGAGATTTCTCAAGATGTGTGTCTAGCTTATATATATATATATATATTCATTTAGCGTAAGGTTTCACTTTTTTCCACAAAAGTGTTTCTAAAATGGGTACCATAGAACCCTAAATGTTTTTCAAAAGTACTTCAGGGATCACTGTGAAAGATCAGTTGCTGGGCGCTGACCAGGGGAGACTTTGGATTCCCCAGCTTTTCTTTAATATATTGAGATTTATATAAGCTGTATAAATTTAAAAAGGCCTTTGATGGAAAGGAAGAGAAAGAAAGAGGGAGAGAGAGGAAGAAGGAGGAGGAGAAGGAGGAGGAAAAGGGGGAGGAAAAGGAGGAGGAAGGAAGGAGAGAAGGGGAAGAAAAAAAAGACAATAACAGCGATTGGAAAGGCAGGAAGAGGGAAGGAAGGAAGAAAAGAAGGAAGGGAAGGAAGGAGGGAGGAAGGAAAAAGGGAAGCTAAAACACAGTTTTATAGACTCTTCAAAGACATTTGAATTTGAAATCAGGGAGCATTAGTCCTGAGATCTTCATGAGATGACAGCTACTGAGTCAGGGAGTAGGATAGAGTGCGTAGTACTTCAGACTGGCCCATGCGGTTTTGGTGCCCTGTTTGATATCTTAGGAAACAGGTAAGTTCTGAATGCCTCAAAGGTACACCAAATAAGCTTTTCTTCTGCAACTAACCAGGCTTTGCCAAAGAAAAGGTCAATGTAATACTTCAAAGACGATTTAACTTCTTGGAAGCCCTCCAAGGCCTGGGTAATGAAAAAGTTACACTTTGCTAACACAAGTTTTCCCAAACCTATATTAATATTATTTATATTAATTTTGTTGGGAAACTCTCAGGTTTCTAAGATTTATCTTTTTAAAATGTACTTCAATAAAATCATTTAAATACAGTATATTAAAATATATTATAATGTATTCCAAAATTATTTTAATATCTAATGTTATTAGAAAGTATAGCAAATGTTCTAAGTACTTTGATACACAGAAATGCAATTGAATTCTGAATATTAATTTTTATATAGTCACAACAACACTTTATAAATTTCAATAATCCAGCCATTAATTTCTTTTACAATTTGGAAAAGAATATAATTTTATTTCATCTGTTTCAGACTTATTTATTTCTTTTTCTTTTCTCTCTATATTCTGGAGGTTAATATTATTATCATGAGCTATGATGTCTATTCTATTTTGTTGTTTTGTTTTTCTTTAGGGTGGTGGTATATATACCATTTATAAATATGGGAAAATAGATTTCCTTTTAAAATTTGTAAGTATTTTTGGTTTTGCTCTACTGGATATTGAACTTCATGAAATTCTGTGTACGCTGTTGATTTTTTTCTCCAACCTGGAGTAGAGAATTGCACTATATTAATTTGCAATGGTAGTGACTGACACCAAATTGACCCATATATTGAAGGTTAAAGGATCGCTGTCAGATTGTCTCTGAATGGCTCTGTGGAGGAGAGAAGAGCCTTCTGCAACCGAACTACCAGCCCTGATAATCTGCTTTTGTTTTCCCTTAATTTCAAGAATCTAGACCTTTTTCTGATAATCTTGTTATGGATATGTTTGGCTTGAATGCCGTGTTTTCTATTTGTTTTCTACTTGCCCCCTATATTCTTCCTTCTTTTCCACCTTCTTTCAAATTGAGTATTTTTGGTATTTAATTTTGTCTACTGTGGTAGATTATATAATGGCACTCCAAGTCGGCTACATCCTAATCCCCAAAATGCACTAATATGTTACACTATATATTAAAAAGTAATTTACAGGTCTGATAAAGTGAAGGGAATAAAGGTGGGATGATATCTCTAATGGTCCAGGTGGGCCAAATATAACACAGATTATAATCTTAAAAGAGAGAAGCAGGAGGGCTGTAGTCACTAGCAGGAGACGTGATGAAGGAAGTGAGATGCTGGAGTGATGCGATGAAGAGACCACAAGCCAAGAGATGCAGTCAGTCACTAGAAACTGAAAGGCAAGAAAAAAATTTCCCCTCAGAGCCTCTCAAATAAACCTCTCACACAAAAAAAAGTTCAGTTACGTTGGAACCTTGACCTTATTCCAGTGACACTTATTTTCGGCTTCTAACCCCAGAAGTACAAGTCAATAAATCTGTGTTCTTTTAAGCCAGTTTTTAGTAATGTGTTACAGAGGCAATATGAACCTACACATTTGGTAAATGGAAGTGAGACATTGCCACAACAAATAACTAAAACTGTGGAAGTGATTTTGGAATTGGATAAGAAACAAATCTGGAAGAAATCTGAGGCACATGACAGGAAAAGTGACTAGACTGTTAACAGAAATACGGATGTTAAAGACTCTGTTGGTGATGTTTCAGAAAGAAGTAAGGAGCACAGTGGAGAAACCTACTTCATCTTAGAGAATATCCAAATCACTGAAGGCTGTTGGTAGACGTGTTCACCTTAAAGCACTAGTAGTGAAGCCTCAGGAGAAAATGAGGATGTGTTCGCGGAAACTGGAGGAAAGTAAATCCTTGTTATGTAGTATCAAAAAGTTTGCCTGAACTAATGCTATAGTTATGTTCAAAAGCTAACTACTGGTAAGAAATGATCTTTAATATTTAGCTGAGGATATTTCTAAGCATAGTGTTGAAGGTGTAGACTCGCTTCTTGTTGCCTGTAGTAAAATGTGAGAGGAAAATAAAAAATTGAGGGAAGAAGCCTCGAGCAAAAAGAAACTAGGACTTGATAATTTGGGAAATGTTCAGCCTTCTAGCTTATAAAAGATTCTAAATAAAAGTTTACTGTCAAAATGCATGCTCTAGAGAAAAAGCCAAAAGTGTACTAGACAACCTTTGCTACTACCTTGAAAGACTCCCAAGGTCAAAATATCCAGTCATTTAAAGTGTTTTCGAAAGATTAGACATATGTCTGACGGACAAGACCAATGGGGAAGCCTGTTAACTGATGAAGGGTATCCCTGCGGCGCACACAGGACACTCAGAAGGTTTTTGAGAATGTATGTCAGTAAGTACCCTGCCAGGGTTCAATGAAAGAAGCAGAGAGAAAAGAAAATGAACAAAATACCATTGCACTTCCTAAGTTCTACAGCCATGAAACAGGCTGCTGAAACTGGTACCCAGCTTCACGCTCTACCTTTTCTGAGAAAGACGGAATATCTCCAAGGGTGGAGCTGTGAGCCCAGACAGCACCCCCTCTGGGCTTTTCCTGCTTGGATTTCAAAATTGCCTGAGACCAGTGAATCCTTGTTTTCTTTCTCCCTTTTAAATGAAAATGTCTATGATTGTTATTCTATGACTGGCCCAGTATTGTATTCTGGGAGCAGCCAACTTGTTTTCTAGTTCACAAATCCACAGGTGAAAAAAACCTTGATCCCTGAATGGATTTTTCTCCAAATTCGTACCATAATTAATCTAGATCATTTAGATTATGAGATTTGGAACTTTTGAGCTAATAAGAACTGGATGAGATGTTTGGGCTTGAGTTAATACTGCAATGGGTTGATAATTTTAGGGAAATTGGGATGTAGTGAATGCGTTTTGCTTGTGGGTGGGGTGTGAAACTTTGGGAGCCGCAGGGTGGACTGTCATGGTCAGAACAGGGTAACTAGTTATGGCAGCAGTAATGATCAGGGAATTCTCCCCCACCACTGGATTAGCAACTATAACTCTTCATTTCACCTTTTAAATGGCTGCCCTCAGATTAACAGTAGGTATCTGCAAAAAATGTATTATCACTTCACATCAAATTATATGACCTTCAAACAGTATATGCTTCTCTTTTTCCTGTAGTTCCTTTTTGCTATTATTATTACATTTTACTTCTAAATGTCATAAATCTCATAACTGTTAGGAAATTTTGCTTTAAATAGTCAATTATCTTTTGAAGAAAATTTAGAAATGAGAACAAGTGTACACTATATGTACCTGCATGTGTACAAGTTATCGTGCTATTTATGTGTTTGTATAGGTCTCTGTTATCTCCTCTCCCTTTTCTTCTACCTGAAAAAGTCATTTTAACATTTCTTGCAGCACAGAACTACTAGAATTAATTCTCTCAACTTCAGTTTTTCTGAAAATGTTTTTGATGCATGTTTAACTTTAAAAAATGATTTGTTTCAGCATTTTAAAGTTGTTCTGTTGCATTCTTGACCATGGATTTCAGACGGAAACGCTGTGGCCATGTTTGTGTTCCTCAGTGTGTGATGTGTCTACATAATAATTTCATCAACCTTGTTACCTTCTATCCAAAGTTTTAAACACTCCGTTCTCCCCAAGTTCTGATATTTCTTGTGCTTATGAGAGTGCTGTTATGAATTGTAGTGTCATCTTATGTATTATTTTGACTCACCATACCATTAGTATTATTGTCTTACTAAGTCTTAATTACCAAGACTTAGCTGTATATACCTCAATGTATTTGCTTTTCATTCTTTCTTACTACAGAAACCTTCATTTGAGATCTTTTTTCTTTTGCCAGAAATAAACAGAAACTTTCTGTAGTGAGGTTGATTTGTGGCAATCTCTCTCAGTTTATATTTGTTTTTAAAGTCTATTTACCCCTTTTCTTGAAATATATTCCCAATTTACAATTACTCTCAGAACATTGGACATTAAATCTGCTTTCCTCTGTTTTTGTTTCTTTTGAGAACTCAGTTGTTTTTGAAATTGTCAATTATTCCAAGCCACACTATCTTTTTTTCTGGCTGCTTTTAAGCTGTTTTCCTTTGTCTTTGGTGTCTGGAGTTCCACTTTAGTGTGTCTGGTCATTTCTTTATTTTTCATCTGACCCAGGATTCAGTGGTATCTTTGCCCCAGTGCTATAGTAAAAGAGTTTCTTAACTCAAGATAGAACAATGGAATTTGAGAAGAGCAAGTTATTAAAGGTGGATAAAAAAAAAACATGTTGGAAAAAGCCCAAGTGGAAAATGGAAAATCCCAATGTAACCTACAGACACACTTGCATCCACCCAATGAGAAATAATTGTTCACCTATACATTTCAGTTTCTCAACTTGCATAATGATTTCTTGTGAACAAACTACCACAGCCTAATTTTGCAATGGCACCACTGATTCCTGCATTGCATGCCCGTGAGTCATCCATGAAGAAGGTAGGCAAAGTGTTTGCAGTTAAAACACCATGACCGGCAAAGGCTTAAAACTGATTTAATTACAAGAATCTAATCTTTCACCCTTGAGATCCTGCCCTGATATAAAGTAAATGAGGTTTCTTTTCTATCTATATATCTATACCTTGAAAAGTTAACAAGTTATTTGAGATGTCACCTCATAACCAATGCTTAACAAAGAAGATACTGCAAAATATCCAAATATAACCTACTATCTCCTAATAAGCTCTTTTGGTGTATAACACTCCACAAAAATGTCAAGCCTCTCAAAATCAACAATACATAAAATATCATTTTAATAATTTTACTGTCAGTGTTAAAGTAGCTTAAGCACGAAATATACTGTACCTCAGTAGGTATTCCAGTTTCCTAGACTAATCAAGTTATTTTGCGGTAATGTACACACTTTGGAAAGAAATTTCATGGACATGATAAAAAATCATCTCACAGAAGTAGAAATTAAGTACTCTTCATGAGTCATTAGTGCTGATATTTTAGTTTTGTTGAATTGTGTGTAAAATCTACATCGAACTCACTTTTCTTGCTAAATTTGTATCTGGGAGAAACTCTTCCAAATGCTTCAGAATGTTTGTTTTTCCATCTTTGTCACCTTTATGATTGAGTGCTTTAATTTGGTGTTCATAAAATGCTAGATATTTGAATCAGACTTTTTATTTCCAATGGCAACGCAGAAAATAGTGCCAAACCCACAATTTAAATTGAAATGCAACGCAACTTTCATAGTGTTTGATCTGAAGAGACTTAAATATTAGTAGATTCAGGGCCCACTCTTTACAGCAAATAAAAGTAGCAGGTTGCAAAGTTAGAAATGGCTAAACTAGAATCTAAGCTTTTTTTCTATTCAGCACTCTGTGTTTCATAAACCATATCCTATTATTCCATATTCAAAATTACACTCTTGCCCTGGCTAGTGTAGCTCAGTGGATTGAGTGTGGGCCTGTGAACCACACAATCGTGGTTTGATACCCAGTCAGGGCACATGCCTGGGTTGCAGGCCAGTTCCCAGCAGGGGACCCACGAGAGGCAACCGCACATTGATACTTCTCTCCTTCTCTCCTTCCCTTCCCCTCTAAAGATAAATGAATAAAATCTTTTTAAAAAATTTTAAAAAAACACCAAATTACACTCCTCACCCCTACCCAGTGTCAGTTCTACCTGTGCCATCATCAGAGATTTTCCCTCGGAGACAGAGAAAATATAAGCCTAAAAGCAAGACACGAATACCAGAGCTCTTTTGCATTAATCTTAACCTGAATTCTGTACAGTCTCAAGACTTTCAACGTTCACCTTAAATATTTATATTTGTGCTGAAAAAGTCACTATAGATTTTTTAACTTTACATGTGGCAGCATGTGGAATAAGGAGAATTAACTCATCTATCTTCATTGTTTCTAATGATGACTAAAACGTTCCCTGACTACATTTTTACATAAATTGTATATAAAGTGTACATAATCCTTTATCCAGAAACCATACTTAGAAAATTACTATTTTTGTGAAAATTCATGGAATCATAGAACATTGAGATAATCTAATGGATGTACTTGCATCATTTTATAGAAGGGAAGATGAAAGCCCAAAAAGATTAAGGTTCTTGCCCTTGGTCATGCAATTACTTATTAATAGTACTGAAATTAAAATTCAAATTGCCTGACTATCTGGCTACTTGATATTAATTCTTCTTTTTAAAAAGACAACAAAGATATTAAATCATGAGGTTTTTTCCCCCTTCTCCAACACTTAATTCTTTGGAAGGCTGTGTTTTATTCCTAGTTTAAAGGATGAGATGATTGTCCTGTTTTTGTTTTTTGAGGGTTTTTTTTTACCAAATTTCCAATACCTAGAGGAAAGCAGTGTCTTGATTAAGTCTTCAAACTATTTTCTTTCATTTCTTAATCTACCCTGTTACATTATCTGCAAGCAGAGTTACATTTAGGACATTTCAGAACTAAGCAGTACTCTGGACTGCAATGAACAGAATACACTTTGCGTATCTCTGAAAAAAAGAAAACAAGGCAATGAACTTCCACTTATAAATATGCCATCAAAATATCTAAATTACACTGGAAAACTACTTGCAAAATGCTTTTTTCTTCCCATCATGTCAATCCTGCTTGATTTGAAATCATATCTTTGATCCAAATGAGCAAATTTCCACATTATTACATTCAGCTTGTGCTAAAGTTTTAATTGTCCCATCAAATATAGTACTAGCATATTGGTTGATCCTCCACTCTTTTTCAATGCATTTAGGCATTGAGTATGAGTAAATCCCTACATTTTCTTGTGTGATGATTTTAAAATCTTGCAAAATTTGAGTATACTGACAAGTGCATTCTTATTATAATCACTGCTATTATGTTTGTTCTCTTCTAACAACTACATTTCCTAAATGTTATGGAAAGTCAGTAAACATTTAAAAATACAGTTTAATAGAAGATGTTATATTATATGCAATCATTAAGAAACATGTCTGGAGAGAAAAGTTGCATGTAACCATTTACACACATTGAATAAAATGTCTGATTGGCTAGCATTAAAAACACAAATAACTAAAGCCTTTTAGTAATAGAAAGACCATGGAATCATTCGCTAAAGACTCTTATTTGGTCCTAGAACCTTGACTCTGAAAGCAATTGTTCTAGGGCTTATGTTTGTTTCCAAGGGCTGTTAAACCCATCTAATGAACTTGTCATTCCAAATTCTGTAGTTTTCATTTTTAGAATTTTTATTTCATTTTTATAATGTTTATGTTTCTATGAGAATCCCATCTGTTCACTCATTATCACCATTTTTCATTTTAATTCCTTGAAAGTCCTATCTACTAAACTTGACATTATGGTCTTGAGTCTATTTCTTTTGACTTGATTTTTCCCCTTGAATATAGATTACATTTTTATGTTCCTTCACATGTCTAATAATTTTAATTGTATACTGGAAATTTTAGGTGATATTTTTTAGGAACCCTGAATTGTAAAGACTGTAGATTCTCCATAAGAATGTGGATTTTTTACCTAGCAAGCAATTAAATTTCTGGCTGATCACCATAAGCTCGTGTAAGAATGAGTTCAACTTTGCTCTCCAGGCTCTCTGTCAGTATTTCCCATCTTCTGACCTGAATCCCTGAGTCCTGAGACAAAGTCTTTTTTCCTAAGGTGTAGTCCTTCTGGATTTTCAGTCAGTTCCTGAGGTGTTTTCTAAATTGGCAGGACTCGGTTTTCAAACTCTATCTCGCCTGTGGTGAGGAAGAGCTGAAATCTCTGCTCAGGTCAGGCTTCCTGTTGTTCTCCGTCGGTGTCCGCCTCATGAATGCACAGAGCCAGCCAAAGATCAGATGAGTATTTTAATGCAGGTTTGATGCTGCTTTCCTCTCCTTCTATTTAACATTCTGTCCCTTTCTGTCCAAATATTATAGATGTCCTGAACACTATCGGCTAGACATCTCTAATCAGCAGTACTTTCTGCTTCAGTTCTAGATGCTGTAGCTTAAGGACTGAAGATTGCATTCTGGGGGAAAACCTCTACAAACCCCTATCCCAATGTGGCTTCTTGCTTTAAAGGTTGAATCCCCTCCAGATTCTGCCTACTTTGGGTTTCTTTCTAAGACTCTCAAATAGTTGTTTTTCTTCTCTTTATTTTTTAAGAGTTTTAGTTGTTATGTATAGTATGGTTACCCCCTCATAAGCCCTTATACCATTATCCCTTCTGGACTTTTCTTGAATGAGAAATAAACAAATTTTAATGCTATTTAATCCACTATCCTTGGGTCTCTCTCACTATGGAGTCAAGCCCAATCCTAACTGACACAGGTAGGGTTAGAATTCCCTCCCTAAGGAATGAATATAAAATCAATCTCATGATGAACTTCAGACAGGAAGACAGAGTCAGTTCTGTGGGAAGAGAGGTGTTTTAAATGCCACTTTGCTGAAACTGCAAAAAGAAGACAGCAGAGAGGGTGAGGGGTCGGTTTAGCCAGCTCTGACAACAAAAGGTTCTCATAAAAATATGCCATAAGTTTGAATCAGGAAAACAATAAATGGGGCACTAGGAAATGTTCTGTTTTTTTTACACATTCAATGATATAAATTCCAAATTTAAAAGATCTTCAAAGCATAACATATGCTGTCCTAGAGTCATATGATCTATTCTGACTGTCCATGCAACCAATTATTGCTTAGTAAAACATACTCTCATTGCAGCCATTCAGAATGCAAGATGGCTTTTTGGTTATAATTCCTTTTTTCCTTCTATAATAGATTTCTTTTTGTTTTCAGTTGCCTGGATATGTTAGGAGAATGACTACACTGAGCATTTTCTCTCAACCACACAATCAGATAAACAGGTATACATTCACACATAGAATGTCCTTACCTGGAATTCCCAACTATGACAAGAAACAAGCCTGGGCTCAGAAAATGATCAAAAACAGTTGGCTGGTGCTACACATGCCTGGCACAAAGCTAGAACACCCTTGAAGCTGTTACCCCTTAATTACCTTCCACTTTTGGCCAGACACCAGAAGACAACGGAACACAAGAGAACTGCAGAGAACTGGATGATGCTGTTATGGTTGCAAACTACAAGTAGTGAGAGACAAAAGTGACATTATAAAGTTGTCTATGTCTACGGAGGTGATTTGCTAATTTGTTAGTAAGTGAAAAGGTAATTTGAGTTGATTACATGTATCAGATTTATATTCTAAATAGGTTGAATCCTTGACATAAGTTTGGGAAAGCTCTGTATCAAACTGAAATCTCCTCATGGAAGAATAAGACTATTTTTAAGAAGTTGAGAAATGAGAGAATGCATTTCCTGTTAGACAATAATTCCCTTAGTTTAACTCGTAACATATCTACTGCTCTAGAATCCCTTAATCTTTTGTCACTCTTGCCAGTTTGTACCAAGAAAAGTTGCTAACAGAGTTCTGTACTGGGCGACGTTTATTGACAAGTTGCTCCTCACCCACAGCAGAATCACCTTGTCGCAAGAACGTTCCTCTCTTTCCCTTTCTCTAATCTCTCCTCACACACTACACATACACACACACAATAAAGCAGAAGTTTTTCTTTGTTTGTTTGTTTAACTCTCTGATTTCTATCAATAGATTAGGAAAACAAAGTCCCTGGTTTATCATATTATATAAAGTACCTCCAAAACCATTCGTAGATGAACAGGTGATCATGAAGAGGTACATGTTATCATCAGCTTTGTCATTCTTCGCTCTGCCCACGCTCTCTGCAGCCTGGCAGGTCATCATCTCTGCGTGCTCTGTTCTTTAGATCCAGTCACCTCTGATGCACAGACAAAGCCCTCAGCAAACAAGCAGGGTGTTCCTTCAATCTGTATGTAAGAGTTAATTGCAATGCAACTCCTTGAAGTACTGCCACAATTCCCTGCTTCTCTGAGGAGTCTTTGATATCACCTACTGCTCCTGGAAAGATTACACTTGAATTCCTCTAGCCAGGGCACACAAGAACACCAGGTATGAAAGCAAAATTGCTTTCTGTGCAGCTTGTGAACTTCATACCTCTCAATTCCCATATTAGGTGTACTGTAAACTGAGGAGTGTGCTTGTCTCTGAAATACAGAGCCTCACTGGTAGCTTCAAACCAAGTTTTCAGTCCTGGAAGATCATTGCCTTGTATATGGGTTCCAAATTACTGAGGAGTTATGATCTTCATCATTGACACTGTTGAACTACCACAAATAAGATCTGACCTTTGAAACATTTCTTTCCAAAAGGAATCATCTGTTTTAGTTGTTACTTTCACATGAGTGTCTGCATTGCCTCTTTGAAAAAATGGAAGTCATCTACGAGAGAACTGGCCAGAGTCTGAAGGTGGGTTTTCTGTGTTGCATGTGGACATTGGGCCTACTAACTTAGGGTCATTAGAAATATGACAAGGGTGACTAAGTAATAGAATATCAAAATGTCTCCCCATGCTTGAGGGGTCTACACCATTTAAAGGAGTTTAAATTATTTTTAAGTGCTTAGAAATTTTAAGGAAGAGTATCTTTTCCTGGAGCAATTCCCATTTCTAACGCATCTTGATCTTACCATATGACTAAAAGCCAGTGGTAGTCATCACAATGTGGTTGTTAAAATATTAAAACCTCTAGTGTCCTTCAACCAAATGACAACAAACACATTTAGATCACAACAGAGGCCAAACACATTTAGATCACAACTGAGCAAAATCAATTGCTTTGGTAATTGATTTTTAGAGGTGGGTCTAGCACATTAGTTCTGAAACTGGGATACTTGGAATATTAGAATCCCCCAAGATATTTCTTTTTGAGTGGGGATTACCAGGCTATTTCTCAGAGCTTTCAATTCAGAATCATGGAATGAAGAGCTCTGATATCTGTATTTTTATTTAATTAATAATAAGGTAATGCTTATGAAATATTAATCTCTAAGGGTCAACTTAAGAAATCTGGGTCTTATGGTAAAAATAAGTGAGGCCTGCTTCTATTAAAAAAAAATAAGAAGTAGATAAAAAGAGATATTTTCCAGATAAAAGTACAGGTAATAAAAACCTACTATAATACATTTTGAAAGTGCCAAAGTTGTTCTAGTTATATTTGGTATGCCTGTTAAATTTATATCGAAATTAAAAAATAAACTGACAAAATGAAGCAAAATTATGTTTGCATTTTTGCAACCTTATGTTCAAAGTTAGTGATTATTGATTGCTTTTCCCCCCTTAGGACCACACAGCAAGTTGGTGACAGAACTAGGAGTAAGCCTGGCAATATCAATATTCTTTGGGATTTTATAGCTCTTTTCATCTTCAAAGCCCTTTACAAAATTCTCTAATTAGGCTCACATGTTCTGAGCTGTACTCTCTAATCGTAAGACAGCATACCTGCTCTTCATTCCTTAGCTCTGAGCAACATGCCATTCTTAATCATTACTAAATTAAAGAAAAAAGGTGTTTGAAATAATTTTAACTTAATTAATGGAAATCTGGATATTTCTTTAAATACAAGTCTAATTGCCTGAGCTCTAATCTATATTAGCAAAGTTTGGCCATTATTTATTCAAAGCAAAGATACATTTTCATTGTAAAATTACCTATAATTTAATGCAGTGGTTAAAACAGTTGTATTTCTGACCAATCTCAAATTCAAAATAAGTTTATTTCCTCGACAAAATATTTTAGTTTCACATATCCTTCTATTTTAAAACTCACTTTTTAGCTAGCTGTGCTTTTTAAATAAACTTTTAGGTACATGTGTGATAGGTTAGCCATTAACATGAGAACTAACCATAGCAATTGAGATATTTGGGGGGTGGGTTGATTTTTTTTCTATTTCTAACTAGTTGCTTGACTTTAAACAAGTCACCTATTGTTTCTGGGTCTTGTGTTCCTTCTCTGTAAATTAAATTGGCTTCTTCCAGTTCTGTGACCCAAAGAGTAATTGTGTGCATCTTACCACATCCTGTGTGCATGGCTGCTTGATCGTCTAAAAGCACATCTAGTACCTTCTGTCATCATCAGGTACATGCAGAGCTTGAGTATCCAGCTACCTGGTTATCAGGCATTTCATCCCTGAATCATGACATGGCCAATTGCATAGCCATAGAAGAGGTCAAAAATACAAACCACTGAATGTAAGCCTTTCCTAAAGCATCTCTTTAGTTTGAACTGGTATTGTATGGAAAGAGATTGCGGTGTGACCTAACTAATGTCCTTGGAAGACTTCCTTTCTGTCATTCGTTCCTATCCTCCACCCTTAACACAGGCCTTCTTCAGAACTAGAGTCTCTTTCTCTCTTTAGCCTTTTTATGAAAGAGTATAAAAATAAATACGAAATTTTAAGCACTATCAATCTTTCACTGAAGAGGATGATGTGTCCTTTTCTGAGAGCATTTGATGAGATGGGAAAAAGGTAAAAGCTTGCTTTGGAGAGAAGAGTGGGCATGAGAAAGGGGCACGATTTCTATCACACTTGAAAGAATGAGAATGTGCATGAAGATAATGGAAAATGAGAAGTATGTGTGTGTGTGTGTGTGTGTGTGTGTGCCTGTGTGTGTGTATATATATGCATATAATAGAAATAGATATTCCAACAAGTTTATGACTGTGTGTGTGTACTGGTGAGGTGAAACAGGGAGGAGAAAGCAGAATATGAACTCCTAGGGCAATCTCACTTTAAAATTAACATGTTACTGGAAAGAAAGAAGAGAATTGAAACTTCCTCTGAATAAAAGACTATGGCTTGAACTCTAGCATAATGTAATAATCTGAACAGGTAACCAAACTTGTTGTTGATACTGTGAATTCCTTCTTTGCTATCAAATCTATTTCCTCAAATATCTCAGGTTAGAGATGGTTCAAAGAAATACTGGTAATAACCTCAGAAACAAAATAGGAATCCAAAAATTTACCAGTCAGTGTGTGTTACTCATAGTGGAACCTTTTGAAAGGGAAAAGCACTGCAATGGGTTCATGGATAAGTAAATTGATCCAAGTGTTTCAATTTTCTTTTAGGAAAATGTTTGCGTAGGGTCAGTATGGTCTTTGGCCAAACACTTCTGCACAACAGATCTGCATTCACTGGACAGACCCAGTCTGTAAGAAGTGATGACTTTATGGCAATCATATGTTGCAAATCAAGAATCAGGATGTGCATTTGAATGTGAATTTAAGACAAAGGACAAATATATTTTTAGTATAAGTATGTAGTATTTTGGATATACTTACACTCAAAAAATATTCTTTGTTTCTGAAATTCAAATCTGACTGAATGTCTTGATTTTAATCTGGCAAACTTAGATGCTTTTTTGCAGGAAGATGAATCATTTTAGCCTACTCTCAATGATGGATTGGATTGAAATATGGAGAAAAAATTTGCTCCTATGACAACTTATCACATCATCTTGTTACCAAAAACAATAGGCAGCCAACAAATTCCTATAGTTTGCAATGAAAATACAGAATGTGTCACTATGACGTATGACCCAATTTCATCATTGTAAATAATATTTTCTAACAAGAAGATAGTGGTTGTATATTATAGAAAAGTTGCATAATTCCCATACTATCAGGTTTAAGTGAGTAAAATTAAATGATTTACTGATGCTTTGTTTAATTACTATCTGAATATAGGAGAAATTGGCTCATTAAATTTTATTCCAGCAGCTTCAATCTTCTACTTTTGACGCAAAATCTAGAAATAGGGGGTGGAGAATACTCAATTAGATGAAAAAGTGCATCAATTTTTCTAGAGTCTTCACCAGTCTTCTGAAACTCCCAATTCCCATAGTCCCCCATTAGTCTCAGTAGATAACTTCCCTTTCACTGTCCGAGGATTTGCCATCAGATAAGAATTGCTTACTCCTTGTTTGTCTCCTCTAGTGCATAGACAAAACTACCTGTGTCCAGAATCACCACTTCTTTAGATTGACCTCAAAACCTGTTGTTTCCAGCCTGTCTCTCTTTCCCTACAGTTACAAAGACTTTGTCGCATCCTCACCCTATGTGATTCTTAACCTTTACAAAGGCTGGCCTCGGCCTCTACTCTTCTCCTAGAATCTCCCAATAATGACTCAGATGATTCCACATCTTTTACTGTTTGTTTTCAGAGATTTTTGTTAGTGTGTCTTCCACGAAGCTTGTTTTAAATTGTGTTTCTTAGTGTTTCCTTCTCAGTACCATTTCATAATAACGTGCATCTTATTCTTGGCTCATTTCAATTTTTCCCATTGTATCAACTACCATGTGTGTGTGTTAGGGCAGAAACTATAAACTCAGACTGAGTTGACAGCCCAGCTCTGCCACCCCCAGCTGTGTCCTGTAAGGAAAATCACTAAATATTTTTCTCAGAAACAAAACAATATTGTCAGTATCCTTTAGCCACATACCACTGGAAACAACACTGTAGTTTTTTCTAGCGACAACACAGATTATGGGGAACAAAAGGATATCTAAGTAAGAGGGTGTTAGGGAGACCTTAATGTAGGATTCAGGCATTGGTTGGGTGATTGAGGGAGGGTCTAGGAAAGAGTGAATATATATCAGTGTTGTTGTGAGCAATTAACAAATAAATGAATAAATTTAACTTTAAGATTGTATTTATTTTTAGAGATGGGGTAGAGAAGAAGAAAGAGAGGGAGAAAAACATTGATTGACTGCCTCTTGCATGTGCCCTGACCAGGGACAGAAGCCACAACACAGGCATGTGCCTTGACCAGGAATTAAATCAGCAATCTTTTGCTTTGCAGGACAGCATTCAACCAACTGAGCCACAGTGGTCAGGGCAACAGATACATTTAAAGAGCCAAATATTTGTCATTTAATTGCATTTGCTCAAAATTATGATGTATGCTTTTTTTGAATTGTCATACAAATAAATAAGAGTGATTGGAGTAGTGGTGAAGAACATAATTCTCATACACTTGCTTTGGGGAAAATTAGAGAAAGGGATGGAATAACGGACAAACTGTTGGTGTTTCAGATAAATGTTAGGAAGTACAGATTGTTCTCTGAAGTTTATCTGACTTTGTCTGAACAATCTGAGTCTAGAAATAAGATTGTAAATTCATCTCAGTAGTTTATGTGACAAGAATTCCTAAACCCCTCTTTAATTTCTGACTTCCCAGGGAACTAAGGCAGCCAGCCTAGGCTCTCCCATTGCTTTTTCTATGGTAAGCCCTTCTGCACTTCATTTTTTGCAGCTTTAATAAATATATCTTCACAGTCAAGAGAAAAAAAGAGTTCCAGTATCTTCCTGTCCTGGTTCTTTCCAACAGTTTTCTTATGACTTTTGCTTCCTTGTTTTTCTCTACAATAAAAAAGCACAATGGAGATCAGAAATAAGCCCACACCCTTATGGTCAATCAAAATTTGACAAAGGAAGCAGGAACAAACAATGGGGTAAAGATAGTTTATTCGGCAAATGGTGTTGGGAAAATTGGACAGATACATGCAAAAAAATAACACTAGACCACCTTCTTCTACCGTAAACAAGAATAAACTCAAAGTAAATTACAGATTTAAGTGTTACACTTGAAATGATAAAAATCCTAGAAGAAAACATGAGGTAAAATCTCATACATTTCTCATAGCAATATTTTTGTGATATACCTCCTCAAACAAGGGAAATGAAAGAAAAAAATAAACAAATGTTTTTCATTTTAGATTGATGGGACTGCCTCAATCTAAAAGGTTTTTACACAGCAAAAGAAACCATCAATAAAATGAAAGGCAACCCACTGAATGGGAGAACATTATTCATCAATGATACATCTGATAAGGAGCTAATATCTAAAATTTATAAAGAGTTTATAAAACTCAACACCAAAAAACCCAAACACTTCTCTAAAGAAGACACACAGATAGACAATAGACATATGAAAACATGCTCAACATCACTAATCATCAGAGAAACACAAATGAAAACCACAATGAAATATCACCTCACATTAGTCAGAATGGCTACCATCAATAAATCAGTAAACAACAAATGGTGGGGAAGATGTAGAGTAAAGGGAATTCTCATGCACTGTTGCTGGGAATGCAGATTGGTACATCCCTGGGGAAAGAAGTATGGAGTTACCTCAAAAATTAAAAATGGAGTTGCCATGTGACCCAGCAATTCCACTTCTGGGAATATATCCAAAGAAACCCAAAACACTAATTCAAAGGAATATATATGCACTCCTATGCTCATTGCATAATTATTTACAATAACCAAGATTTAAAAGCAGTCCAAGTGTCCATCAGTAGAAGAGTGGATAAAAAAGTTGTGGCAAGACTTCTGGTCTAGATGGAGGTAAAGATAGACACATTTCACCTTCATGCACAACCACAGAAACAATCACAACCAGATCTCAAAAACTAGTAACACCCAGCATCATCAGAAAATTGAGCTGTATGGAAGTCTGGCAACCAAGGATTTAAAGAAGCCACATTCATCCAGATGGATAGAAGGGGTGGAGTCTGACAGACAGGTGAAGAGGAGGTATGGTGCAGAAATGCGGAGGCAGCAGAGGTGGTGGCGGAACAGAAGGGAGGGATACCTTCGAAGCAGCCCCAGGCCATTCAGCCCTGGGTACCAGCACCCAGAAGAGAGATCCTCATTACCTCTAGCTGTAAAAACCAGTGGGGGGGTGGGACAGCAGAAAAACTACAGGAGTTTTACCACTTAAAGGGCCAGCAAGGTCATAGAATGTACACAAACCAACCCACCCAGGGATTCACTGGATGGGATCACTGAAGGGATCACTGAAGCAGCAGCTGGAAGGGTGTCAGTCCCACAAGGGAAGGAGGTGAAGTGACTGAAAATAGGGGGAGCACTGAGCCAACCACAAGAATCAGGTGGCAGCATTGTCCCCTCTCTGAGCACTCCCTACACAGTGACAAAGTGATGAACCAGGTGCCCCACCCTGGCAGTTACCTAAGGCTCCACCCCACACAATTTACATGCACCTTTCCTTCAATAGGCCATGCTACTAAGACAGAGAGTAAAAGCAGCTTTGCCTAGTACATAGAAACAAACACAAGGAGGCTGCCAAATTAAAGAGACAAAGAAATATGGTCCAAATGAAAGAACAGAACAAAACCCCAGAAAAAGAACTAAGTGAAATGGAGATAGCCAACCTATCAGGTGCAGAGTTCAAAATACTGGTAATCAGGGTGCTCAGAGAATTCCTTGAGCACAGGAAAACAAACAAAGGAAGAAATGAAGGTTATGCTAATTGAAGTAAAGAATAATCCACAGGATACCAACAGAGAAGGGAAGAAAGCTGGGGTTCAAACCAATGATTTGGAACATAAGGAAGAAATAAACATTCAATCAGACTGAAAAGAAGAAACAAGAATTCAAAAAAATGAGGATAGGCTTAGGAACCTCTGGGATACCTCCAAATGTGCCAACATCTGAATCATAGGGATGCCAGAAGGAGAAGAAGAGCAAGAAATTGCAAACTTATTTGAAATAATAATGAAAGCAAAATTCCCTAATTTGGTGAAAAAAATAGACATACAAATCCAGGAAGCACAGAGAGTACCAAACAAATTGGACCCAAAGAGGGCCACACAAAAACATATCATAATTAAAATGCCAAAAGTTAAAGATAAAGAGAGAATTTTAAAAGCAGAAAGGAAAAAGAGAGTTACCTACAAAGTTCCCATAAGATTATCAGCTGATTTCTCAAAAGAAACTCTGGAGGCTAAAAGAGACAGACAAGAGATGTTCAAAGGGATGAAAAACCTACTCTATCCATTAAAGCTATCATTTAGAATGGAAAGGCAGATAAAGTACTTATCAACCAAGGCAAAGCTAAAGGATTCATTACCACCAAGCTATTATTAGAGAGAACATTAAAGGGACTTATTTAAGAAAGAGAAGAACAAAATCATGAATATTAAAAAAGCAAAAAATTCACAACCATCCACTGAATCCAAAAACAAACTAAGCAAACAAGCAGAACAGGAATAGAATCATAGATGAGAGGAACATTTGGAAGCTTATGAGCTGGGAGGGGGCAGGAGGAGAATGTGGAAATGGTGCTGGGATAAAGAAACATAATTGGTAGGTACAAATAGACTGGGGGGAGTTAAGAACAGTATAGTAAATGGAGAAGTCAAAGAACTTACACACACAACCAATGGACATGAAATAAGGGGGGCCATTGCTGGGGGTAAGGGATACTGGGTAGGGGGACAAAGGGAGAAAAATTGGGACAACTGTAATAGCATAATCAATAAAATATATTAAAAATAAAATTTAAAACAAGCTATGGTACATTTATGTAACAGGATACTCTTCAACCATTAAAAAGAAAGAAACCTTACTCTTTGTGATAGTATGGATGGATCTGCAGGGTATTAATGCTAAGTGAAATAAGCCAGTCAGAGAAAGACAAGTACCATATAATTTCACCTATGTGTGGAATCTAATGACAAAATAAACTAATAAACAAAATAGAAACAGGCTAAATGATACAGAGAATAGACTGACTGCTCTTAGGGGGGAGGGAAATTGCAGGCTTGGTGAAAAAGTTTAAGATATTAAACAAACAAACAAACAAACAAACAAAAAACCATAGGCATGGACAGCAGTATTGTGGTTACCAAAGGGAAAGGTGGGTGAGCAGACGTAGAGTAAGGGGGCAATAAACGATCATGGAAGAAGACTTGGTTTGGGGTGGTGAACAAACAATGCAGTATGTACAAGATGTGTTACAGAATTATACACCTGAAACCTATATAATTTTATAACCCAATATAAATTCAATAAATAAAAAATTAAAGCACAATGGTGCAGTTAAAACGTACTCAATGGAAAGAAACTTTACCAGGGTTTTAAAATGTTAGTTGAAATTTATTTCAAAAATTTTTTCCAGCTCATGTTCTATGCTCTAACCAGACAAATTGGCTTTTTATTAGGTTTAAAAATATTCAAACCTCTCTTTGAATTTCTGGGTCAATCTAAGTAATAAATGAGGTATCTAATATGAATGTAAATATAAATGTTTCAATTAAAAAATTACTACTCTGTAGAATTTAAACATTAGCTCCTTGGTGATTATTAAATCCAAACCTCCTTTCACAATTGAATATACTGAAACCCAGATAAAATTCTCAATTATTCATTGCAAACTAGGATCTAAATAAAGTGAGTTTGCTTTTATGTAAAGATTTATTTCATTATAACATTTTATATTTTGCATTATTGTAATATTTAGTCTAAGTTCCTAAGTCATCAGTCCATTCTATAAAAGATGACTTCAGCGACAGGCTTGATCATTTGCTTATCAAACACCCAGTGGTTACATTGGAAATAATATTTATTAACTGTTTACTAGGTGCTAAGTGTTATGTTAAGCATTTTACATATATTATCACATTTAATTTCAACAGTAACTCTATAATATATGTGGCACTTTTGTTCAAGTTTTAAACATGAGGGAACTGAATTTAACAGGCTTAAGAAACTTGCCCTAAATCACAAAATTTGTAACTAGCAGAGGCAAAATCTGAACTTGCTTCAATTACTCCACAGTCTGAGCTATCAAAGGAAAATAGTGTTAACACTATGAGAACCTGTTTGTGAAGCTATGTCAATATATATATTTTTAAGTAGCACTGAACTATTTCTCAAGCACTTTCTCACCCTTTCAATTTAGTTCAACATACTTTTTTGGTCATCTGCTGCCTGTAAAGCCCTGTACTAAGAGATTGTGAGTAGTTGCTACCCAAAGAAGTATAGCGGGAGACCATACTCAAGCCTCTTAGTGCATGGCTAGATGTTAAACTAGCAAGAGTGTGATGGTGAGTTCCCCTTCCTAGAGTCAGTATCTTAATGACAAGAGAAAACCATCTAATCCAATATGGCTGATTAGCATGGAATCCAAAGACATCTCGGCTAAATGCTATCTGATGTAATTAGAGAAAGGAAAGCAGAATAAAATTTGTAGCCAGACCTAAATAAGGTAGTAAAACATTACAAATATAAGGTTTCTAACTGCTTCACAAAATAACCATAATGTTTATTTTTTGGGAAGAGTTGGTTCATCAGTATATTTTTTTTGTTGAGCTCTAGGAATATTTGAACATATTTACTTTTCAGTTGTAATAAGGACCTGACCTTTATGATTCCTTACAATTTCTTTCAAAATGGTTTACAAACTCCACTTTTAATTTATTAAAATTTGTCTTGTTTTCCCAAACTTTCTTGTGGAACAATCTTCAAACCCCTTTTCTTATTTGGAAATTATACTTATGTATAATTTCTAAATAAAAAGACAACCATGAACATTATCAAAAAAACTCCATTTACTTCTCTCTAAGGTGTTTTTTTTAATCTTTTGAAAATTGTGAAATCCAGAATATGATGTTATGTTACAAAGAAACTTCTGAATTGTATTCATCTAGAATTTATTTATTATGTAGAGTTAAATAATTTTATATCCAGACATAAATGAAAGTCTTATTTTGACCCCAATAATTATTTACAAAAAACAAACTACAAAAATGTAAATGTTTACACATTATTCAGTTTGGTTGATACATCTGTAGCATATCTAGAAATGTCAATTAGATATGTGAGAAATGAAACACATGTATGCCAACATGTAAAAATAAA
This sequence comes from Sturnira hondurensis, assembly GCF_014824575.4. Lineage (NCBI taxonomy): Eukaryota > Metazoa > Chordata > Mammalia > Chiroptera > Phyllostomidae > Sturnira > Sturnira hondurensis. The sequence goes on from NW_028088915.1 coordinate 3,981,773, forward strand.
AAAGTATCTTCAATTATTCTTTATTTAAAAGATCACAACAGATACTGTAATTGATTTTGCAATTTTGCACATATGTACCTTATTGCTCTGCTTAGCATTTAAGTAGAAAATATACATGTATTTCTAAACTAGAGGTAGCTTCTAAGTATATGAATATCCCTCCTTGAGAAATCTTAAATATAAACATCAATATTTGACATGATAGAAGTTGTTTCATATAGAAAGTTCTTGAAATGCCCACAAATGTGTAGAAAATAAAAACAGTATGGATTTTCAGATTGCAATTTCAGTATCTCCCAATAGGATGCAAAGCAACCTTTTCATTCACTTTTGCAAGAGCATGAGAAGCTATTTTTCACCTAGTTGGTTTCCTCAATAATGTAACCTTCTTGTAAGTCACCTGTGAAATAGGAAAATGGAGATTTTAATCTCTATGTCCACTCCCATGCTTGCTTAAAAATCAGACACACATGTCCACAAAACAGGGACTAGTATTTCTAATCTCACAAGCTGTGCAATTAGTTAGTTTTTTAAAAAAAATTATAAAACCTAAGACATAAATGCCAAGCACTAGTAAAATGTGAAAATGCCAACAAAATAAAAGCAGACAAAAGTCTATCTCCCATTTTTAAAGGGTATTTTTAAAGATGTAAAATATTTAAAGCTGTTCACAGGAATGCTGGTCAGATGCAATCTATCCATTTCCAAAAAGGTGTTTAGTGGGTACACAAAGGGGCATTTCCAAAATCCTAAACATGACAATATAAAGAATGACTGCCATTAATTTATTGTTATTAACATTTTAAGCTATGCTAACTATTTTTTTAAATGTTCTGCTTTTTTTTTTAAGATTTTATTTATTTATCTTAGAGGGGAAGGGAAGGAGAGAGAGAGAGAGAAAGAGAGAGAAAGAGAGAGAGAGAGAGAGAGAGAGAGAGAGAGATATCAATGTATGGTTGCCTCTCATTCGTCCCCTGCCAGGAATGGGGAACCGGGAACTGGCCTGCAACCCAGGCATGTGCCCTGACTGGGAATCGAACCACGATCGTGTGGTTCGCAGGCCGGCGCTCAGTCCACTGAGCTACACCAGCCAGGGCATATGCTAACTATTTTTGTCCTCACCGCAACTCTGTGAAGTAGTATGATTGATCTCTGTTTTCCAGATGAAAGAAGTGAATTTAAATGTTTTGCTCAAGACCACAGAGCTATTACAGGGCAGAGTTCTGACCTGTGCCTGGGCAGTAGAACTTCCATACTTTCCACATTTCATGTTGTTTCTGTTGGCTCACAGGTCATGTGTTCCTGGTGATCACAGATAAATAATGATTATAGGCAAGTAAACAAGCAGGATGAAGTAAAAATTATATTGCTATCTTATGCATTTGGTTGCTAAATGACTGACTATATTGTTTACTAACAAAAGTAAAAATAAAATATAACATGTTTTGTGAGCTTATTACATGTTGGGTTATTAAAATGCCAAAATTATTTTTGTACACCAACAATGAAATATCAGAAACAGAAATCAGGAAAAAATCCCATTTGATATAGCAACAAGAAAAATAAAGTACCTAGGAATAAATCCAACCAAAAAGGTAAAACTATGATGGTACATATACATGATGGAATATTACACAGCAGAAACAAAGAAAGAGCCCCTACCTTTTGCAACAGCATGGATGAAACTGAAGAGCATTATGCTAAGTGAAATAAGCCAAGGTGGTAAAAGACAAATACCATATGATCTCACCTTTTAGTGGAACCTAATCAACAAAACAAATGAGCAAGCAAAATATAACAAGAGACATCGAAATTAAGAACAATCTGACAATAACCAGAGAGAAGGTTGAGGGAATAATAGGGGTAAAGTGGGAAGCATTTCCAGGAACAACTATAAAGGACTCATGGACAAAACCAAGGGGTCGTGGAATCAGAGGAGGAAGGTAGGAATGGGGGAGTGGGGGTGGGAGTGGTGGTGGGAAAATGCAGACAACTGTATTTGAACAACAATAAAACAAAAAATAAATAAAATAAAATAAAATGCCAAAACTAGAATTGATTACTTTGTCCATTTTAGTCATGTTAAAGCTCTATATTTGAAAAGAATAAAATATAAAGTAGGGTCATTTGTGTCATCTTTTAAAATAATCAAAACTTGCCTCGGTACTGGAATATAAGCTTCATTTTTAACCATTGGTCAAGTCTTCACATCAGTTAGATTCAAGTGTCACTACCTCTGACTCTTTTGAATTTCTATTCTAGCATAAGTTCCACTTCTCTCAAAAGAATACTGGAGACCCTCACCTCAGCCATCAGGGAAGCTTTCACCTTTGATTATTAAATTTCTTTTGCTGTAAGAGATTAGACAGACCACTGAGGGACATGCGAGTAAAGGTACATTTCTTTCAGGAAAAGACAGTGAATATATTTCCACAAAGAACTGAAGAGTAGGTCAGACACTGAATTCCTGAGTGTTCCTTGTCTACCCCCTTGGTAATCCTCTGAAACGTTCAAAGTAGGTGTTGATTCTTGCTAAATTTAGCTACTGCTCAATAAAGACCTTGCTGAAGATTGCTCCACTCTGCAAAAACACTCAAATGCACACTCACGTACTACACTATGACCTAAGAATCATGTAGACATAAACCATAAGGAAGATAATATGGGAGAATTTTTCCAGGTTCTATGCTCCTAGCAGAACCAATACACAATTATTGTGTTGCTGTGTGAAGTTTCTTCAGTCTCACACTTTGGTGATGCAACAGAAGTGATCGTCACACACCAGGCACATATCTGGTACTAAATTAAATATGCGCTAAAGCCTTAGCAACTACAAAATAGGCAACAGTAAGAAGGAAAATGAAAATATACATATGTGGTTATTTCTGTTCTGGTTTTCTTCCTTAGCAAGTAACACTATCACCTATCCCAAAGATTTAAAAAACAATAGCAAACAGTGACACTCCAGCCAATTTTGGGCTTTTTCTCTGTTTCCTTTGGTTGGCCCAATGTTGTATAAATTTTGAATTTGATACCAAAAGTAAAAAAAAATGTGTACAAATTCATATTCCAGGCTTTTTGGAAAAATTAAACAGCTGCTCATCCTGCACCTCAAATCCCCCATGTTGACCATGACAGGTTTAGAACACAACCTGCCTGCTTCACAGGAGCACGTGTTCTCCAGATGGCCAGAGTCCTGTCAGTCTCCATCATTTGAACATCAACCTTATCCCTATAGGTTTTTCCCCAGTTTTCTATGATGATCTGCCCAACTACTCCTAGTAGAAACTTGAGATGTGTCCTGAATTCAAACACAAATATACACACAGAGATACACACACATATATACATATGTATACATATAAGTGATATGTACATCACTTTCAAATCACAATTCCTGCTGCACCTGAATTACCTGTTTCTTTTCACGTGGTCCTCCTTCTTCCTCCAGACCTACACTGACCTATACCAAAGTCATTTCCCTGCTTAAACTACTTCCAGAATTTTCAAGATAAAATTTAGAGTCTTTGAGATGAGTCACAACACCTCCAAGATCTGGTTTTCTCACCCCAAAACCTCTCTTTCTACCTCTGCACTCTATTTATGACCTGGTTCAAAATTTTGCATTTGGCCCTGGCTGGTGTAGCTCAGTGGGTTGAGCGCAGGCCTGTGAACCACACGATCGCGATTCAATTCCCAGTCAGGGCACATGCCTGGGTTGCAGGCCAGTTCCCGGCCCCTGGCAGGGGACACACAAGAGGCAACCATACATTGATATTTCTCTCTCTCTCTCTCTCTCTCTCTCTCTCTCTCCTTCCTTTCCACTCTAAGATAAATAAATAAAATCTTTAAAAAAAAATTTTGCATTTGTTGTACTATATATATAAAACATTTAGAAGAGTGTATGGTTCTTAGTAAAGGCTCTCACTAACTGCTTGTTATTATTGTTCTTATGTGTAGAAATGGTTTTAACAACATGATTTCACTTACATGTGGAATCTAAAGAACAAAACAAACATAATTGAAAGACTCATACAGAAACTGATGGTTGCCAGATAGAAGGGGTATTGGGAGACTGGATGAGAAAGATGAAGGGTTTAAGAAGTACAAATTGGTAGTTACAGAATAGTCTTGAGGTTGTACAGTCCACCATAGGGAGTAGGTAATCAATATTACTGTAATAACTATGAATGGTACCAGGTGAGTACTGGAAATATCAGGGAGAAACACTTTGTAAAGTATGTTATTTTCTAATCACTATGCTGCATACCTGAAACTAATACAAAATAATATTTAATGCACACTGTAATTGAAAAATAAACTTTAAAAAAGGAAAAGGCCATGTCTGGTGTGGCTCAGTGAATTGAGTGCTGGCACAGGAACCAAAGGGTTGCTGGTTTAATTCCCAGTCAGGGCACATGCCTGGGCTTCAAGCCAGGTCCCCAGTTGGGAGCAACCACACGTTGAAGTTTCTCTCCCTTTCTTTCTCCTTCCCTTCTCCTCTATCTAAAAATACATAAATAAAAACTTACAAAAAATAAAAAAGGAAAAGAAGCATTATTTAATATGACATCTTAATTTTTATTTAATATAATTCGTAATAATTCCCTTTAATTAAAAATATACTACTTTCTTCAAGACATACATCTACAAGTTCCATCCAGAAGGTATCCAGCCATGTAATGTGAAAAGTAGAAACATTTACTGAAGAAGACACAAGATACAAGAAACATTGTACAAAGACAATGACACCTTAGTCCCCTTGAAAGTAGGCATCTTGGGACCTCACATAGCTCTCCCATTTGCCATCAGCTGCCCCATTGTATTTTCCTAAATTTCATTGACAGTCTGAAATTTCTTCCCTTTCGAAGGTGATTTTAGTTTTGGGAAAAGCCAAAAGCTGCACGGTGCCAAATCTGATCTGCAGGGAACCGAGTCACCTGAGTGATCCAATGTTTTGCCAAAAAAACCTCTAGACATGAGGCAGGAGTGGGCACATTGTCATGATAAAGCTGCCAATCACCAGTTCCCAGGGCTGCAGCCTTCTGAATGGTCCGAATAGTTTCCACAGAGGAATGTTCAAGCTTAATGCACAATTCGATGCAGATTTGTTGCTCTACTCGCTCCATCATGTTGAATGCAACAGCACCACAGTGCACATGCTCACCCAATAGTGTCTACCTCCCCCACTGACTAGCACAGTGAAGTTGTTATTGCTCATGCATGTGCATTCCAGGCCACAGTCCTTGACTGCCAGGACACATTGATGTCATGCAAACTGTTCTTGCTTTATTAACAATGGCTGAATTTTTCCAGACTCTCCTCAAATAAACAATCATCAGAAATTCTTTTTGGATCAAAATGAGAGATTCGCTCATTTACACAAATGTTTAAGTGTTTTTAGTTATGTAACAGATTGAGTATGCACCTGTGTCAAATTGCCCTCACTACTGCACAATGTTTTAACTTTTAAGACACAGGTGTCAGTGGTTAAATGTCTTAAAATAAATGATATCCGTGAAATCAAACCAGGATTGCAGTTAATGCAAAATTGTCAAGTTTGTTAGATGCTTGTAACTATATTCATGTCAGAGACCTGGAATTCTCTGGTGATAGGGACTAGGTTCTAAGCTGGATAAAAATCAATATAAATTGATCATTTATTTTTAAGTGATGATAACTTTCAAAAACTAGTTAATTAAAAAGTTGAGCTATATGAACAGGAAATAGGTCCGCAGGTACTTGTCCCAGAATCCCAACTCTTAGTTCTTCCCCTAATTGAAAGTTTGTTTGCCTTCTGTTCGTGAGCCCCCAAAAGTTTACCAAAGAGATTTAGGTGGTTAGACCATGAAGCTCTAAAATTGAAAATAAAACTTGGTAAATGCATGCTTTGGAGTTTTTTTCTTTTTCAGGAAGAGGGCCTATCATTTTAATACATTGCACAAACCCTATTATAATTCACTAATAAATGTTAAGAAGAATATAACAAATATAATTTGGGTAATTTATTTAATAAGGTTAACCAATGAGTCAGTTACAACTTGGACCATTATTCACTTATGTCAAAGGGCAAAATGACCGCCATTCAAGTTGCTACTGAAGCTGGCACCTCTCCATGTGCAGTTTGGCAATTACACTCAGTGCCTACGTACGGCTGAGTTCAGAGCTGCCACATGAGTGACTTCACATTTCATAGCTATGACAATAGATATAGTACTGTCTAAAACTAAGATTTTATCTAAGTTTTATCCCAATAGTTTTGGGGTGCCAGAGTAGAAAAGGTATCAACAGAAGAAAGAATGTTGATGAGAAAAAAAAACAGAAGAGAATTGTTTTAGAGTTATTTTAGACATTTAAATGTTTTGTGAGAGTTGATTTCCAGAATAAATAAAGTTTATACAGTAATAACTTTTCCTTCACAAATACATATTTTTAAAATTAGATGAGTTATATAAGATCCTTTAGGGAAGAAAATTTCAATGATTCAGAAAAATACACTATTCCCTACCCTTAAAAAAGTACATTTTGTGAGTTCCATTTAACTTAAAATTGGATTGGCTGTATATCCGGTGGTTTTCTTTTCCTTTTAAAAGTAAGGGGTGGAGAAAGGAAAAAAACATTTCCATTGAGGCTTTTCCTTCAAATTGTCAGTTGATAAACATAATTTCTCTGTATTTTTGCTTCACTGATCGGAAAGGCCAGTAGTTAATGGCCTTTTATTACAAACTTCCTTTAGTACGAAGCCCAGCAATTAGGCATGGGCATGCTCCGTGACCCCTCGCTGCCTCGCCACAGGCTTTGATCAGAACTTTGCTCAGTGACACACATCTAATAACCAGGAGTGGCATGAACTGAACCATCAAGACCCTGATTTATTCCTCAACCCACATCCTTGGCCAAATAGGGGTGTAATTGGCTATTATGCAACTGCCAATATAACCTGAACTTGTGTTCAGGTTGAGGCAAGGACAAAACAAAACAAATCAAAAAACAAAACAAAACAAAAAGGCATGCCTCTATACAAACAAAACCATGAAGACGTCTTAGCAGGAATTTCAGCCTCTGAGGCTAGCAAGCACAGTAGCTTGGAAGCAAACGAAATGTTCAGTCTTATCACTTTGCTTTGCCTTAAATGAAGTGTTTTATTTAGTAAAATGTAACTAAAAAGAGAAAAGAGGTGTTTGGAATGAGGACTATCAATGACAAAGAAGATTCATCTTCAGAAACATTCCAAACTGTATAATCCAAAATTATGCACATTTGATTGGGAATAGCTCTTAACATACAAAGATGCTGAGAAATGATCCCAATAGTTGTTTCTTTTAATCTTCATTAATGAATTCAGAAAAAGGAAACAGCTCTGATTTGTGGTATCTACCCCAACAGCACAACCCCAAGGGCAGCATAAAACAGGCCAACTGAAACTCCCATAACTCTGAGTTCTACATCAGTGGCCTCAAAGTGCAATGTTTCACAAATCACCTGGGGATCTCGTTAAAATGCAGATTCTAATTCAGTAGGTCTAACAAAGAACTAGAGTTTAAGCATTTCTAATAGGCACTCAGTGAGGCCATGGCCACTGGTCCTGGGACCACAATTGAAGTATCAATGTGCCAGATAACTCAGAGAGTAGCCCTTGTTAGCTTCAGCTGGTCTCAGTGAAGCTAAGACCATTGCTAATTAAATGCAATTTAATTTGCATTTAAATTCTAGAATTCCCTCTTGCCTCTGCATAAGGCATTTAGAATGAGCTCTGAAGAAAATAATTAAAAACTCTTCCTTAGAGGACTTCTGGTCAAGATGGAGGCGTGGGTAAACAGGGCTCACCTCTTTGCACAACCACAACAAAAATTACAACTAGACTACAAAACAAGGATCACCTGGAATTGTCATAAAATAGAGCTGTATGGAAATCCAACAACCAAAAAAATAAAGAAGTCACATTCATTTAGATGGGAGGAATGGGAATGAGGAGATGCAAGGAGAGGCACAGAGGCTCAGAGGTGCAGAGACACGGAGATGAGGAATAGGCAGTTCCACACCTATGTGTGGTGATAAAAACTGGGAAGGATAACTCGGAAGTGAGGGATCCTAGTCCTACACCAGACCACCAGCCCAGGGTTCCAGTGCCATGAAGATAAGTCCCCATAACTTCTGGCTGAAAAAAACAATTGGGGATTGGGCAGCATAAGAAACTGTGAGATTCACAGGAGTCTCCTCTTAAAGGGCCCATGGTGGACTTATGACTTACCCAGACTCACTCGCCTTTGGACTTTAGCACAGGGACAGCAGCTGGAAGGACATTATGGGCAAACAGGGAGAAACTGAAATGTCTGGCCTCAGGGCAAGTGCCAGGGGACAGCTTCCTCCTGGACAAAACTCCAGAGGCCAGGCAGCAGCATTGTCCCCTTCTGATCCCTCCCACACACAGAGAGCCACAGAGCAGCAACACCATATCTGAGATTCCATCAGCTTGGGTACCATGAATTATGGTACCCAAGGCTATTACCTAGGCTAATAGCCACCTAGGCTATTACCTAAGAGGACCACACCAAGATGCATTATAATTAAAATGCCAAAAGTTAATGGTAAAGAGAGAATCTTAAAAGCAGCAAGAGAAAAACAGATAGTTACCTACAAAGGAGTTCTCATAGACTGTCAGCTGATTTCTCAAAAGAAACTTGGCAGGGTAAATGGGACTGGCAAGAAGTATTTAAAATCATGGAAAGCAAGGACCTATGACCTAGATTATTCTATTCAACCAAGTTTATCAGTTAGAACTGGAGGACAAATAAAGTGCTTCCCAGACAAGGTAAAGCTAAAGGAATTCACCATCACCAAGCCATATTTTAAGAAATGTTAAAGGGACTTATTTAAGAAAAAGAAGATCAAAACTATGAACACTAAAATGGCAACAAATTCACAACTAACAACAGTTGAATCTAAAAACACAAACTAAGCAAACAAGCAGAATAGGAACAGAATCATAGGTATGGAGATCATTTGGAAGGTTATCAGTTGGAAGGGGGAAAGGGAATAACGGAGGGAAAGGAGCAGGAATTAAGAAGTACAAATTGGTAGGTACAGAATAGGCAGGGGAGTGTTAAGAACAGTTTAGGAAATGGAGAAGCAAAAAAACTTATATGCATGACCTGTGTACATGAACTAACAGTGGAGTTTTCCCAAGAGATTGTGGGTTACCTGGTGGAAGGGGGGAAAGGTGAAAAATTAGGACAACTATAAACAATAAAATATATTTTTTAAAAAACTCTTCCTTTGAGACATTAACAAATAAGATTTTATGAGATAATTTACAAAAATTCAACTTTCTTATTATAGAAAATTTAAAATATGTAAAAATGGCAATCAGGAAAATAAAATTCACTCATAATCTCACCTTTCAGCAAGGAATTTTTAACATATTAATAGATATTCTCATTAGAATCAAAGGTATTTACATATTTGGGGCCTAATTCTATTCACCTAACATTTTATTATATCCATATTCTGTATCATTTCTTTTTCTTTTTCCCCATCAAGAAAAGAAAAGAAAGAAAAAGATTTAGTATTCCAGACCATGGCAGTAATAGAATTTATTGAGTGGTTTTCTTTCCTTTCTTTCCAACAGCATCTATGTTGTTCTCAAAATTTCCTTGTTTAAACTATAACACAGTATAGTGATAGGATTTTTTAAATATGTTAGTGTTATAACTTAACTCTCTATAACTTTTTGATGTGGAAGTTTGCTCTTCTTTCACAAGGAAGTTCTATCACCCTTTTTCTTTTATATTCTCTGAAAGAATATTCTCCAGAAGTACAATAAAAACCAATGCTTTACTGTCTCTGTAGTTCAGGTAGAAAAGAACTCACAACTGTTTTCCCACCTATAGTAACTTAGGTACACCTTCACAAAAAACTTCTAATAGCCCTGACTGGCACAGCTCAGTTTGGTGGAGCATCATCCTGTATACCAGGAGTTTGAGGGTTTGATTCCAGGTCAGAACACATTCCTGGGCTGTAGTTCAATCCCCAGTCAGGGCTCATATGGAAGGCAACCAATCCATCAGTGTCTCCCTCTCTCTCTCTTTCTCTCTCCTTCCCTCTCTCTCTAAAATCAATTAACGTATCTGAAAGAACACTAATAGCACTTCCATGGCTATTGATTACATTCCTTTCATTTTAGCTATTATTTTTATCTAATTTCTATTTCAAAATTATCCCTTTTGCGACTTAAACAAATGGTGATACGTAATTTAGCCATTCTTCTAGAATAAAAATCACCATAATGAAAGAGTAAGTTTTATCACTTACTCCTCCTGTGGCTCCAGGTATTATCACACTATTCCTCTCCAAAAACACGTAGCCTTGCCCTCCTACCCCTTCCCACACAGGAAAAGGGCTGATAATTTTGACATAAATACGAACTAAAATAACCCGATTATTTTAATATGAACCACCTCAAAATACTTGCCTCTGGCTTTATATTAGACATGATTCTGTTGAGTTCAAGTAGTAAAAACGCAATTTAAACTAACTTTAAAAGAAATGGGGATGAAATTTACTGACTCATGTAACTAGGATCGTCAAAAAGGAGGACTGGCTTCTGCAACTGCTGGATTTGGGAATTCCACTTCCGGGAATTAGGGCTTCCTCTTTCATTCCTCCAGTCTCAGTCCCTTCTTTTCTGTGTTTTGGGTTTACTCTTAGATGAGTTCTTCCAATTGAACCATAAATATATCCAAGAAGTCTAGGTTTCCATACTCAAAAGAAGGTTTTCTTTTCCTGGAAGTTCTAGCCAACAACACCCCCACCAGAAGAGGGCATTGATTAATTGTCATCCTTTACTCACTTTCCTATTTCTGAACCAAATGTGTGGTTAAAGGATTCAGTGTTGCGCTTATCTATCTCCTGGGTCATGTACCTGTGCCTGAAACCAGTGAATAGGGTTACCACCACCTAAAGCACGTGTACTGAGAGTGGAAGAGTATTAATTTCCTCTCTGAGGAAAGAATTAAGGCATTATTAGTAAAGAAAAGGGGATAAATGGGAAGGCAAACTAGCAGGTGTCCACTGCAGGTAAGGTGAACGTGCTTTTCATTTTGCCCAGGACCATCTTGGATCATGTCTACTGCCCTAGTATCCTGAATGCTTTAGTATTTAGAATGATCTTGGGAATTTTTACTGTATGAGTGTTAATAGTCAAAATGTCAGGATACATTAAATTAACCTCTATTCTATAGTTTGTATGAATCTACTATGATTTATTCACCTTATTGTTTGGTTATAGTTGTATATTTTATAATAAATCCTTTAAGCCACAATAAGCTCAAAACATAAAGGCCATATTTAATTGAAAAATTAATTATTGAATTTCTTTTTCTCAAAAAATTTGATAATGAATGTCTAAGGGTCACAAAATGTATTAATGCATTTATAGTTCTCTGTAGAGGCCATATAATGATATCATTTTAAAAAATAGTTCTTATTCTCCCATGGAAAAAATACAAGACATCACTCTGAAGAAATATAACAGTTACTTCAAAGTTGATAGTTACATGAAAAAGACTGTTCCTAAAAGAGAAAAGGTTAACATGTGCTCTTGGAAAAAGTTTGTATATTCAAGCCATCTGAGAGGCATGACTTTTCATTTAGATCAAATAATTCTTTTTTTCTAAATTCATTTTATTTATTTTGAATTCCAAATTTTCTCCACACATGTAAAAGTGATAACTCTTAATATTTGGGCTTTGTTAAAGTGAAAATTGAAGTGAAAAATTAAAGTGAAAATTGAAAAAAGTTAACAATAAAAATTTTACATCAATGTCATCAGCTGTTTTGAATTAAACCCAGTTACTTCCAAAATTTGTTCAGTTTTTCATTCCCCCCACAGATAAAAGTTTATTTCATTTATAGGAAAATATTGGATATTATTACGAATGTCATTCAGTTGAAAAGTTCAACACTAAAGATGAAGTTATTGGTTTTTAAGGTGATAATACAAATATAAATTCTAGTGAAATACAGAATCATGGTAAAAGTAACATATTCACTAAAATTAAGAAATCTATAGAGCAATGATACATCACCAAATGAAATGTTAGCCCAATTTCTTAAAGTGTACAAATACTTTTACCATAGAATGTGTTTTTCTGATGGAGCCCGCGTGGAACACAAACATGTACACACAACTTGCCATGGTTCTCAGTCTTTGATCTTTTTCCTGCCATCATCACAGGATTCTAAAAACCTCTGAATCTTTGCAGAAATTCATTATAAACTAACATGTGTTCTACAATTGTACTGCACTTTTGTAAATGAGTTATATATTTTTGGTTGCATTTTGTTCAAATTCAGTGAGAAATCTTTGAGCATTGGAGCAACAAAATAATTTGCTTTCTGAAGACTTGGGAAAACGGCAATTATTTGCAGCAGTATTTGTAAACAAGAAGATGTGAGTGAGTGTTGAGAACTAAACTGTGCACTCTATTTACTTTTAAAGTTTTACAGTTATGTTTTGCAATACCTCAACTTGAAAAATATATATTCAGATGATTTTCCGTTTTTGTACTGATTACATAATACTGTATACTAGGATAGAATGAAATTGAGAGGTCATAAGATTTGTGGCATCTAATTTTCTGAAACATTCCGAAGAACCATAACTAGGGATAAAACATCAGATGAATTTTGACTTGTAAAAATATGATCCTATTTGCAATGTGTGTGGTGTTTGTGTATGAGTGTATTGTGTGTGTGTACATGAGAGAGAAAGAAAACACTTTATTTCTTTGAAAAAATGTGTTAACCATGGAAGTAAGCATAAGAGTCTGAAATATAGAGAAGATAATTTTTGTTTTGCACCTTATTATTTGGAATTTTTATCTTGAGCACACATTGTTCTGATAATAATAAAATTCTTTATGAATACAAAGATGTGGATAAATATAATATTTTGAAAAATGTTCTACCACCTTTCAGGTATATTAAAGGGAAGTTTAGAAATCTTTAAATTTCAAACTTGATCATTTCAATAGTGAGAGTTTTGCAAACTGTGCTTGGCCAGAGAGAGACACATCTGGACATGGGTCTAGGTTCAAGGTGTTGCCAAGGCCATGGTTCCAGTTAACAGACACATCTTGTTCACAGGGCTTAGGCTTCTGCTGGTAATTTATTTTGCTTCCATGTCAGCCACACACAGTCACAAAATCCAAGTTCTTTTTCATTGAAAAAAGAAACATATTAATCTTGGAAGTAGATAATTGACTATTTTAAGTCTGGAGAATTAATAGATGTTACCTTCATATATTTCACCACTGGTGCAATCTCAAAAGAAAGAATGAGCAGAGTAGTTACATTTGTTGAACTTACATCGGCAGCAAAGAGCACTTTTTCTGGCAGTGATCATGTACTTAACTGATAAAGGAAAAATATGCTTGGGAGACCACACATGAGCATTAGAAGCCATTATTTTCAGTGAAACGTTCTTAGCCCTAAAGAAACTGCTAGTTGTCATCCAAACTGTGACCCAAGAGATGCTTTGTCTATAAGACATTTTACTGATTGATAAGTACAGCTTTACATACAAATATTGATAAAGATTTATTGCAATATTTAGGTATTTACTTCATGTTGCTAGGTGATTATAAAAATCAACAGAAAATTGTCTGATTTTTTTTTTCTACCAGAGATGGCTTAGCATCATGACACAGCCATAATTTCTATTAGGATGCAAACACTTTTGTATCTGCAAGAGCATAATTCTAGATAAATTGTAGGTCTCAGAAGAAATATAAAAGTAATCTCATCTAGCCATACACTCAATTCTAAGAGACTGTATTGTTTCCAAGCTTTAAGTAGTATCAGCTCTCTGTGACACCACCCCAAACCATCTTAGTCAGAAACAGGTGAAGCAGAGAATGTTATAAAATAGCCATACTGGACAAATTTCATGAGCCATTGACAACCATGACACAATTCAAAACTATTTTACAAAACATTTACATTTCTCAAGAATTCGTTTCATGAGTTCAGAAGGTTTTTACTGAAAAACTTTCTGAGAATTGGTCATGAACTTTGAATACTGTCAAGAGCTTTACCTCCAAATGTGGTGAGCAGGTTGACATTCTGACAGGGCTCTCCTTTGCTTCATCACTATGCAAGGAAAAATAAACAAGTAAAGATAAGATGTGATGACAGCTTAGCTCAATGAGTTCATCTATGTGGAATAAAACAAGCTCATATGTAAAATGATTTTACCCTGGGATGTACCTTGACTTGAGTAAGCTATAGTCCCACTTGCCTTTTGAAATGTAGATGAGGCATTTAGCTAAGTGTGTTCTCTTCTCTAGTCTCAAGATTAGATGTCTCCAAGTGCAGCAAAATGCTCTCTGTCACAGTTTTCCTCCAGAATAGGGAATATACATGGATAAGAAAGAATAGGCTCACAATTTAAGGTGTCCTCCAAGGAGTTTTCTCATACAACTACTTCTGTTGAGCCATGAGCTGGGTGGATATCAAGAAAAAGAAGAAAAATACAGAGTTAAAATGCAGAAGAAAAGTCAGTTCTCAGCTCTTAAATGGCCAACTGGGCTTTCAACACCTGAAACTAATATTATATACCAACTATGTTTAAATTTAAAAAAAAATAACAAAAAGGCTTATGGTTAAAACAATAAGTTGAGGTATTTTCAATTAAAAAATCCTGAATTTTATTTTTGTATAAAAGCTGAAGTTTATGTCATGAAAGTAGATGTGGAAACTGTTTGCAAAGATAGAGGAGGCAGTTTTCCACCATAGCCATGAAATTATACCGTAACCTGAGGAAATACAGAGTCAGCAAGGAGCATGCTGTTGGAAGTGCCTGAGAAAGCCCCTGCCCAGGTGGTTGATCAGAGCATCCTCCCTTCAACCAAAAAAAATTGCCAGTTTGATCCCTGGTTGTGGTGCTTGTGGGAGGCAACCAATAAATGGTTCTTTCTCACATCCTGGTTCCCCTCTTCCTCTCTTTCTCTCCTTCCTTCTCTCCCTCACTCCCTTATTTTCTCTCTAAAAGCACCACATATCCTTTGGTAAGGATTAAAAAATAAAGAAGTGCCTGAGGAAGTTCCTCAATCAGGGTCTCCACTCAAGAGAAATAGACAGTGGGCTTGCCAGGAGGTTTGGCAGCAAGCCGAAATCCAGGTGTGCGTCAGTTCCTAGGAAGATCTTGGGTAAGGAGGTGTGGAGGGGGGAATATCTCCCTGAGACTTTCCCCATCCCTAGTGTGTGGCAGCCAAACAGAAACAAGCATGAGAGCAGCGAGGGTACAGAAACCTGCGAGAAGTCCTCATGTGACCTGGAGCTCCAGGATGTTGCTGGAAACTTCTGTAATTTCTCATGTATAAAGAAAGATGGGGGTCATTCAAAGGACTTCTCAACCCTTTGTCACCAGGTGATCTCCAATGCCTCTTCCAGAAATATATTCCATGACTCCTTAATACTTACCCTCAGCAAGATCTAGGAGTGGCACCAAATGGTAAAGCAGAGTGACTGGGACACAGGTTGGCTCATCTTCTTCAACTGTATGACACATATCAACCTGCTATGGTTCTTACCTGCTTATTCCTTTCCCTAAAAATGCGATGGAAATTTTATTTCTTTCTCTGCGTGCCCAGCTTTTATTTTCCTTTGCACTGTCATCCAATACACCACAATACTCTAGTTGGCAGTTTGGGGCCTTTGCTTCTTTCTTTCCACACCCAACTTCTTCTAAGTAATCCACCAATTCCCTATCCCTTTGGCAGTGCAGTGGACCAGGGAAAGATGACCTTCAGGCGCGTGGTGCCTTCCCATTCAATATAAATTGTTAAACCGCATGTTCTTTCATTGGTGGAGTGGGATTAGCACTCTGTGGCAGGGCACAAGGAATGTAGATCAACTCATATTTGTTAAAACAGTGGCCCAAATCCCAAAAGAGACAATTGGCCTTTTGTGAAGCAATTTGCAAGTATCACATTCCATCCTTAAACCTTAATACTCCCTGTTATTATGCGATTAGTAGAGTCAACATCAACTGTATTTTACACAGCTCACATTCTTTTAGGACATCACAATTTAGGCTTTGCAAGTTGCTCTGAAATAGTAACACTTCTTCGAGATCTGGCGGTTAGTAACCAACCCACTGTGGCAGTGCTATGAAACTCAGATAAAGTATGCCACCGCACACAGTGCGTACAGCACTCACCAGCACCCTAGACTATGGTTCATGCAATATACATTGATGTTATGAATCATAAATGCATATGTGTTAAAGAAGTATTATAAACCATGCAAAAGTAGGTATTTTCCTGTCTACACATTTTTCTTTGCATGTGCGGAATGGAATTCTGTGCTGTTTTAGACTACGATGAGATGTTAGTGTGTAACAAACTTGAGAAAGGCTTTAGAGAGGTACTTCACCAGATTTGTGCAGTGCAATGGGAATGGAAGGAAGAAGGTTTGTCTGATGATAGTGTCTTCTTTGCCCTTTAATATTTTTAAAAAGTTTATTTATTTAGTTTTAGAGAGAAGGGAAGGCAGGGATAAAGAGAGGGAGAAAAACATCGATGTGTGAGAGATACATTGATTTGTTGTCTCTCGCACATCCCCAACTGGGAACCTGTCCTGAGACTCAGGCATGTGCCCTGACCAGGAATCAAACTAGCAACCTTTTGGTTTGCAGGCCAGTGCTCAATCCACTGAGTCACAACAGCCAGGGCATGCCCTTTAATATTTTGTTGAGAGCATCTTCAATATATACATTATCATTTTTCCCACGTACACGAACTTCTATCCTCAACTAGATGCGATCTCTGTTTTCCAAACCTCTTTAGTTCTTTTGTATACTGCTTTTATGGCCATTAGAAATTCCATTTAGTGGAGACATTGTCTTTACCTGGTTTGAAACAGCTCAAGGACAATGACATTGTACCTAGCATAATTTATTGAATGTAACACTATGCAGTGTTTAGCAAAATTCACTGCATATATTTCTCACTAAATAAATATTGTTGAATGAGTGAGTGGATTAATGAACTTAAATGTAAACCAAAGACTCAAAGAGCTTTACTCTGGCTGCCCCTTTTCATCATTAAATGTGTCTTTGGTCAACTGCCATACCTGAACACCTCATGTCAGTCAGTGATAACAAACACAGAAGAAGTTCCTAGATGACTATCTAATAGGTTGCATGCATGCATGCTAAGCCCACCTCTGCCTTGCTCTTCATTTTATACCAAAAGCACAGAGGAGGAATTACTATTTTGCAGCAGCAATGCACTGTTAAAATAAACTAGAAGGTACCTGGTTAAAATCTTAGTGAAAGTGAGTAGATGTCATCAAAGTTAAGTCAAAAGTAAAAGTTGGTGGCAAATTCTGACAGGGAGCAGCACCCTTGAGCCTGCTACTGAGGCCGTCCCCAGCAAGCTCTTGCAAAGCTGCTAACTTCCGGCAGCACTCTGTGAAACGAGTCCAGGTCCCATTCATCCTCTTCAAAAGTGAAGTTGCTTCTTTCTGGCGTTTCTCTTCAATAGCTGGCTTATGTTCCTGTGTCAACAGAGAAAGTCAAAATTACACAATGATTTGGATTTTTTTAACTATATTAAGGCACTTGGTCAAAAACCCCTTTGAGTACCTTCTACATGACAGACATATGCCAAATGCTGAAGAAAGAGCAAACAGACACACACAGTCCTGTCCTAGTTCCACCAGAGAGGAACACGGGGCTCAATAAACTGTAATCTTTAAGATTCTTAAAGGAAACTAGCAGTCACAGGTTTTTTTTAAAGAATAAAATTTTTATTCCCCACCCAATAGATAAATGACAGAATTTTCACTCAAACACAGAATCTAAAAGTTTGGGGTGAAATCTGAAAATGAAAATTAAAAAGACTTTGTTCTCTGGTGTCACTCTTCAATGTTCATGGTGGATATGTTGCTTGTGAATTAGGTTTGACTGTTCAACATTAACTAAAGTACAAGGGTAGCAAGAAACTTGGGAGCAGTGAGAGCCTCAGGTCGTACATGTGATTTGAGTGTTTTCTTTTTTCCTTTTACATGTACTCTGTGACATCAGGACAAAAATGAGTAGTGTCCTGTAAGATGGATATTTAAAAATTTCTTTTATTTATTTATTCATCTATTGATTTGAATTTTTTTCCTGTCCGTAACAGGAAGTGTTTCTCAATCTCAATCTGGGATTCAGGAACAAATTGCAAAATAACTTTTGTCATTGTGTTTTTTCTCCTTGTTGTTTTTATTATTTTAATCTAATGCTATTTCGCTTCATGTTTTCTGTTTTTTCCTTTGTCTCTGGTCAGAAGTTGTTACCAGTCCTGTATGTACCAAGTCTTATCATGGAAGATGTTAAAGCTGTAGGAAAGAGCCTGGGTCTGATTGGGAAGAGGCACATATAATTCCCTCTACCACCCAACTGTCTAGAACTTACTCATGTGAGCTCATCTGAAGCAATAGAGACTGGCAAGCATATTCTAGCCTCCCAGACATATGCTTGGCACTTATATTTCACATGGAAAAATAAAGTAGGTTATGCTAGACACATGTAGTTCCTACCACAGCCACTATGCTTATGTCATTTTATAATACTTATGGTATTTACTGTGAGGAGCAGATAAGAAAATAAAAACAAAAATATTTAAAATGATACATATAAAATAAGTTTTACATGACTGATCTATTTTCTTAGCCTACTGGAAATTTTAGTATTACATGAAATTAGGATGAAATACAGACTGAAAAACAAATTATGTAAGAATTAACATTATCCACTTTTATTTATTCCACTTAGATTTGGTTATGAAAATCTTGAATGTTTCTCTTAAACCAATAGCTACATAATTTAAAGTTTAGGAAAAAATGTGAATGTCTAAAATCAATAATTTTATTTTTCAATGCAAATATCTATTCTCCAAAAGTAGTTGGGGACGGGATCAACTTCTTTACTATTATAACGTCTTCCTTTCGGCCACCTTCTTCATATACACAAAATGCTGTGCGCACAAAGAAATGATGCTGTCATTTTCACAGCACCATCCATCAATTTTGTTTTCTAGATAAGAACTATGTGAACTTAATGGAAAAGAGCAGTTTCTTTCAATGACAATGCATGACAGAAGCCGAAAGGTTTTCAAGCAAACACACAAACGTGTCATCTAATAGTCCATCAACCAGTCCTTGTCACACTGATAAACCTTTTATCTCTTTTTCACAGATTTTAATCAGTAGCTTGGTTTGCATGTTTCTTGTGTCAATGCGGCAACCAACCTAATGGGGATTCTTTATGCCCTGAGAAATCAACTCATTTTGGCCTAAATGAAACATTTCACTGTCTTGTTTTATCTCCCTCTCTATTCACATTAACATAATAGCTTTTAATTGGATTGTATTTGCGATTAGAGTCAGCAAAGGTGGCATTCTCTCAGAGGAAATTGACTGCAAGGCAAACTGCTGAGACTCCATCTGGGAAATTTTTTTTTCAGATCTTGCCACAGGGAAAGATGGCCTCAGGAAAGAGCCCGGGGGAGTTACCTAATAATTCATTTCTCATAAACAATGGAAGTCCGCAGCACTCATCACTTAACACACTCAAATATCTGCCATATTTTATTAGTATTAAAAAGTATGTTCTCTAAAATAAAGTATTCACAAAAGGACATGAAAATATGAGTGCATTGTTCTATAATTTTATTGGTGGAAGAGGCATTCCTAAGTATGACACACAAAGCAAAATCTAAAGGTCAAATTGTTATGGGTAGATATCAGGATCTTCCATGGGATTGCAAGGAAAGCATTCCAAGGACCCACTCATGGGAGATTGTGATGTAGCAAGGTTTATTCGGGTGGAGATCTGCCCCTGGGTTTCCAATTTCTCATCACCCTCCACAGAAAAAGCCCAACCTGTCTTGAGGAAGGCTAAAGTAAAGGTCAAGTTCCAGAGCTTCTGTTTTATATTAAAGTTTAGCCCTTTGGAGCCCACACAATCTTCCATGGACCCTGGTAGCTGCTAGACATGCATGATCATATTCATTCCTGGGCAACAGAGCCCACCAACAAACAGGCGAGTGTGGGTTACCAAGTGAGGGAGAGAGCTTCGTTGTCCCCCTAGGGTTGTAACCAGGAGCATTTCCAAAATACCTAATCACGTTTCCAAGCTTTCATGGGCTTTTGATGGGTCTACCACCGAGTTAGACTGACAGGCCTCTATGGTCCAGCACCTCCATCCGCAGCCCCCAACAATCCACTTCTGGAAGGCAAACCATGCTCCTGGGGAGATATTCTGGGCTCCTAGGATTAAGTTTCCTCAGCAGCAATCTCCAGGAGGGTGTGAATGAGTCTGTAAATGCTGTAGCTTCCTGGCTGAGCAAGCAGGCTTATGTTCCCCAGTTTATTAAACTCAATATCTAATTCCTTTTTCTCCCTTTATTAAAAATTAGCTATCTATGGTAACAAAATCACTACCAAGTGTAATAACATAGAAACAGATTACAACTACACATCAAAAAAACAGTACAAATTAAAATTTTTTAAACCAAACAAGTATGAGTGAGTATATGTATAATTTGTTTCATTACCAAAGAGTTATTATTCTTAACATATAAATTCTAAAAATTAATATAAAAATACAAGTGGCACATGTGGGTAAATGATATAAAAAAGGAGTTCACTACCGCAGTATCAAAGGACCACTTTGTAAGGTGTATAAGCATCTAATCACTATGTTGTGCACCTGAAGCTAATTTTTGTGTGTCAAGTGTACTTAGAAATAATTTTTTAATTAAAAAGGTGGCCTAAGTGGCTAAACAACTTTATGGTATTTATTCTGAAAGGTTTGAAGGATAAAAGTGATTCCAAAAATAAACAAAACAGAAAGTCCAAATGTCCAATAAGCCTGCAAAAACATTATTTTTGTAAGTATTTTCATTGATTATGCTATTACAGTTTTCCCAATTTTTTCTCCCTTTATTTTCCTCCACCCTGCCCCCTCAACCCTCCAGAATCCTCTCCCTTAGCTCATGTCCATGGGTTGTACATATAAGTTCTTTGAGTCCCCTGTTTCCTATACCACCTTTATCTCTCCCCATCTATTTTATGCCTACTAATTATGCTTCTTCTTCCCTGTACCTTTCCCCATTATTCCTCCCTTCCCCCTCCCTGCTGAAATTCCTGCATGTGATGTCCACTTCTCTGATTCTATTCCTGTTCTAGTTGTTTGCATAGTTTTTGTTTTCCTTGTTTTTCTTTTCTTTTAGGTTCATTTGTTGGTAGTTGTGAGCTTGTTGTCATTTTACTGTTCATAGTTTTGATCTTTTTCTTAGATAAGTCCCTTTAACATTTCATGTAATAATGACCTGGTGATGATGAACTCCTTTAACTTTACCTTGTCTGGGATGCATTATATCTGCCCTTCCATTCTAAATGATAGTTTTGCTGAATAGAGCAATCTTGGATGTAGGTCCTTACCTTTCATGATTTCAAATACTTTTTTCCAGCCCCTTCTTGCCTACAAAGTTTCTTTTGAGAAATTAGCTGACAGTTGTATGGACACTCCTTTGTAGGTAACTGTCTCCTTTCCCCTTGCCTCTTTTAGGATTCTCTCTTTGTCTTTAATCTTGGGTAACTTAATGATGATGTGCCTTTGTGTGTTCCTCTTTGGGTCCAACTTCTTTGGGACTCTCTGGGCTTCCTGGACTTCCTGGAAGTCTATTTCCTTCACAAGATTGGGGAAGTTCTCCTTCATGATTTGTTCAAATAAGTTTTCAATTTCCTGCTGTTGTTCTTCTCCTCTGGTGCCCCTATGATTCAGACATTGGAGCATTTCAGGTTGTCCCAGAGTTGTAAGTCTCTCTCCACTCTTTCAAATTCTCATTTCTTCATTCTGTTCCCATTAGATGTTTATTTTTCTCTTTTGCTCCAAATCATTGCTCTGAGTCCTAGTTTCTTCCTGTCACTGTTGGTTCCCTGAATGTTTTGTTTTATTTCATTTGGGTGTCTTTCATTTGTTTTTTCACTTTTTGACCAAACTCCATCAGTTCTGTGAGCATTTTGATTACCAGGGCTTTAAATTCTCCATCAGATAGGTTGGCTATGTCCTCCTCGCTTAGCTCTCTTTCCAAGGTTTTGCCCTGTTCTTTATTTGGGCTACATTTCTTTGTCTTGACACACCAGTCTGGTTGTTCTGATTGATTTTTTCTTTAATTCCTTCATTGTCAGAGTCCCATGCAGTTTGATTTTCTGGCACTTCTGGTTGTTTACTGATTTTTAGATTGGTTGTCGTCCTCCTTTTGGCTGTGCCTCCATTTTGTCTGGAACTCAAAAGATATTTGTCTTTAGGACTGAAAAGTGTTTAAATTAAGATAGCATTTTTATTTGCCTAAAAAAAATTGTTTAATGTTTCCAAAGAACAAAGTATAAATACTTTTCAACCCTCAGCATAATTTTATAAATTATTTCTAACAATAGACAAAAAATATATAAGAAAATGCAGATTGGAGAATAACAAGTAAAACTATTTGCAGATATATATTCATATACATATATCTGCATATATATATGCAAATATATATATATTTGTAAGAAATATCCTCAAAACTATTAATGTTTTTTATTTAATTCTTGTTCAAGTACAGCTTTCTGTCTTATATTCCCAACCCTGCCCGCCCCCCACCCCATGCTCCCCGCCTCCCTCCCATTTCCGCCCCCCACCCTTAGTTATTGTCCATGTGTCCTTTATACTTGTTCATGTGAGTCCATCCCCTTTTCCCCTATGATTCTCTCCCCTCTCCCCTCTGGGCCCTGACAGCCTGTTCCGTATTTCAGTGTCATTGGTCATATTTTGCTTGCTTGTTTGTTTTGTTTAGATCCCTGTTAACGGTGATATCATATGGTATTTGTCTTTCACCACCTGGCTTATTTCGCTCAGCATAATGCTTTCCAGTTCCATCCATGATGTTGCAAAGGGTAGTAGTTCCTTCTTCCTTTCTGCGGCACAGAATTCCATTGTGTAAATGTACCATAGCTTTTTGATCCAATCATTTACCGATGGGCATCTAGGTTGCTTCCAACTCTCAGCTATCATGAATTGTGCTGCTATGAACATGGGGGTGCATAGGTTCTTTTGGATTGGTGTTTCAGGATTCTTAGGATATACTCCTAATAGTGGAATTGCTGGGTCAAAAGGCACGTTCATTTTTAGTTTTCTTAGAAAATTCCATAGTGGTTATACCAGTCTGCAATCCCACCAACAGTGAACTAGGGTCCCTTTTCCCCACAGCCTCTCCAGCACTTGTTGTTTGTTTCTTTGTTTATGATAGCCATTCTGACTGGTGTAAAGTGGTTTCTCATTGTGGTTTTAATTTGCATCTCTCTGATAGCTAGCAATATCGAGCATCTTTTCATGTGTCTCTGGATCCTCTGTATGTCCTCCTTGGAGAAATGTCTGTTCAAGTCCTTTCCCCATTTTTTAATTGGGTTGCTAGTCTTCTTTGAGTGGAGTCGAGTGAGTTCTTTGTATATTTTGGAGATTAAACCTTTCTCTGAGGTATCATTGGCAAATATGTTTTCCCAAGCTGTTGCTTCTCTTTTTATCTTGATACTATTTTCCTTAACCATGCAGAAGCTTTTAAGTTTGATGAGATCCCATTTGTTTATTCTTTCCTTTATATCCCTTGCTCTAGGGGACTTATCAGTAAAAATACTGCTGCATGGAATATCTGAGATTTTCCTGCCAATGTTCTCCTCTAGGGCTTTAATGGTGCATCAGGGTGCATAAAGCTCCTCTAGGGAGCTTTATGTGGTGTATTACATTTATTGATTTGTGTATATTGAACCATCCTTGCATACCTGGGATGAATCCCACTTGGTCTTGGTGTATGATCTTTTTGATATATTGTTGGATGCGATTTGCTAATATTTTATTGAGGATTTTAGCGTCTATGTTCATCAGCGATATTAGCCTGTAATTTTCTTTCTTTGTTGTGTCTCTATCTGGCTTTGGAATTAGGGTGATGCTGGCTTCATAAAAAGAGTTGGGGAGTTTTCCCTCCTTTTGGATTTTTTGGAATAGTCTGTGAAGAATAGGGGTTAGCTCTTCCTTAAAAGCTTTGTAGAATTCTCCTGTGAAACCGTCTGGTCCAGGGCTTTTGTGTGATGGGAGTTTTTTGATTACTTCTTCAGTTTCATCTGCTGTTATTGGCCTGCTCAGGTTTTCTGCTTCTTTTTCATTGAGCTTTGGGAGATTATATTTTTCTAGAAATGTGTCCATTTCACCTAGGTTTTCAAATTTCTTGGCATACAATTCTGTATAGAAATATCTTACAATCCTTTCTATTTCTGCGGTATCAGTTGTAATCTCTCCTCTTTCATTTCTGATTGTGTTTATTTGGGTCTTCTCTCTTCTTTTCTTGATGAGCCTACTTAAAGGTTTGTCTATTTTGTTTATCTTTTCAAAAAACCAACTCCTGGATTCATTGATCCTTAGAATTGTGCTTTTAGTCTCTATGTCATTTAATTCTGCTCTGATCTTGGTTATTTCCTTCTTTCTACTTGCTCTGGGCTGTCTTTGTTGTTGTTCCTCGAGTTCTTGCAGGCGTTGGGTTAGGTTGTTTGTTTGAAATGTTTCTATCCTCTTTAGGTGAGCCTGTATCGCTATGAACTTCCCTCTCAGGACTGCCTTCACTGTGTCCCATAAATTTTGGGTTGTGGTGAGTTCATTTTCATTTGTTTCAAGGAGTTTTTTGATTTCCTCCCTAATTTCAATCTTGACCCATTCATTGTTCAATAGCCTACCATTCAGTCTCCATGATTTTGGGTGTTTTGGGTTTTTTCCTGTGGGGTTGGTTTCCAATTTCAGTCCCTTGTGATCAGAGAAGATGCTTGGTATGATTTCTATTTTCCTGAAGTTGTTGAGACTGGTTTTGTGTCCTATCATGTGATCTATCTTTGAAAATGTTCCATGTGCGTTTGAAAAGAAAGTGTATTTAGTTTCTTTGGGATGGATGGCTCTATATATATCAATTAGGTCCATTTCTTCTAGAGTGTCGTTTAATGCTGCTATATCTTTGTTGATATTTTGTTTGGAAGATCTGTCCATTTTTGACAGTGGGGTGTTAAAATCCCCTACTATAATTGTGTTGCTGTCAATATCTTTCTTGAGGTCCTCTAGGATTTTCTTTATATATTTGGGTGCTCCTATGTTGGGTGCATATATATTTATGATGTTAATGTCTTCTTGGTGGATTCTTCCCTTGAGTATTATGAAGTGACCTTCTGGGTCTCTCTTTATGGCCCTTTTTTTGAAGTCTATTTTGTCTGATATGAGAATTGCTACCCTGGCTTTTTTTTCTTGTCCATTTGCTTGGAAAATTTGTTTCCATCCTTTCACTTTTAGTCTGTGGTGGTCTTTTGACCTGAGGTGGGTCTCTTGTAGGCAGCATATGTGTGGGTCATGCTTTCTTATCCATTCAGCTATTCTGTGTCTTTTAATTGGTGCGTTTAATCCATTTACATTTAAGGTTATTATTGAAAGGTACTTGTTCATTGCCATTTGTGTATCTGTGTTCCTCTCTATCTCTCTCTTTTCCTTCCTTTCCTTAAAGCAGCCCTTTTAGTAATTCTTGTAGAGCTGGTTTGGTGGAGGCGTATTCTTTTAGACTTCTTTTGCCTTGGAAGCTCTTTATTTGGCCTTCTATCTTGACTGAGAGCCTTGCTGGGTACAGTAGCCTTGGTTGTAGGCCTCTGGTTCTCATTACTTGAAATATTTCTTGCCATTCTGTTCTTGCTTGGAATGTTTCCATTGAGAAGTCAGTAGCCAACCTTATTGGGACCCCCTTGTATGTTACTTCCTTTTTCTCCCTTGCTGCCTTTAGGATTCTCTCTTTGTCTTGGAGGTTTGCCATTTTAATGATGATGTGTCTTGCAGTAGGCCTCTTTGTGTTCCACCTGCTTGGGACTCTCTGCGATTCCTGAATCCGTGTGACTTTCTCTCTCCTCAGCTTAGGAAAATTTTCCGTTATTACTCTTTCAAGTAGGTTTTCTATCCCTTGTTCTTCTTCCTCTCCTTCTGGTATTCCTATTATTCGGATATTATTATGTTTCATGTTGTCTTGCATTTCTCTTAAATTCTCCTATTTTTTTCTGATTCTCTTTTCCATTACTTGGTCCATCTGGGAGATTCTTTCTATCCTGTCTTCTATCTCACTTATGCAATCTTCCGCTATATCGAGTCTATTCTTCATACCTTCTACTGTGTTCTTCAGTTCAGAAATTGTATTCTTCATATCCTCTTGGCCTTAACTGATGGTTTCTATTTCCTTTTTCATGTTGGTATAGTTTGCAGAGAGTTCATTGTAGCTCCCCTGTAGTTTCGGGTAGCTCGTTGTAAGCTCTTTGAATTTCCTGATAACCAGTGCTTTGAATTCAATATCTGATAGTTGGCTTGCCTCTATTTCATCTAACATTCTTTCTGAGACTTCCTCCTTTTCTTTCATTTGGGGATTGTTTCTTTGTCTTCCCATTGTTTGTGTTTCTTCTTGTTGGCCTCAGCTTCTTAAAATGATCTGTCCAAAACTATTAATGTTAATAAATAAGTTCAGCTATGTTGCAGAATTCAAGATAAATATACAAAAATTTATTGTATTCCTATACTTTAGCAATAAAAAACCTGAAAATAAAAAGAAAATATTTTATTTATAGTAGTATCAAAAATTAAAAATACTAAAAAATCAATTTAACAAGAGAAGTGAAATATCTCTATATTGAAACTAAAAATTATTGCTGAGAGAAATCAAAGAAGAGCCAAGAACTGGAAGGGTCTCTTGATCTCAGGGATTTAAAGATTCAATATCATCAAGATGGTAGTGCTCCCTCAAACTGATGAGAATCCTTGTCAAAATTTAAGCTGCCTTTTTTGGTAAAGATTAAAAAGCTGATTCTAAAAATTCACATAAAAATTCAAGAAACCCAGGAGCTGATAAAAAGAAAAATTGACAGAGAAGAACACAATAGGGAACTCACATTTCCCTATTTCAAATTTTACCACAAAGCAACAAATATCAAAAGAGAGTAGTATGGCTAGGTGCATAAATCAATGGAATGGAATTGAAAGTTCAGAAGTCACTTCTTACACTGGTGCTCAATTAGCTTTTAACAAGGAAATGTACAAGGGACCAAATAGTATCATATTCCACTTCAAAGGATTATTACTATGTTCTCCCCAGATGCCAATGCAAAATTCTCCTCACTTTATCCAAATAACAACAAAAGTTTGTCACAGAAATCAACTCATATATACATACATATATGTATATATACAACTCATATATACATACATATATATATATATATAAATATACCCACCAACTCAGATTTACCTCTATAAGTAATCATCAGAAAACGAAAAAATCTGTAAATATTTTAATTTCTATCCTGTTGAAAGATTAAGAGCCAGAAATATGAAAAAAATTACAAGTCAAATTGTTTCCAAAAGTAATTATGACAATTAAGTTTAACACTTCATTTCTATTTTTTAACATTCTCATTTATTTTACCAAATGTACATGTTGAACCAACTGCATATCAGATGCTATGCTAGACACTAGAAACGTAAAATAGAAGTGCTATCCAGTCTCCATCCCTAACATATAGTTTAGTCAGGGCCAGAAAATTCATTCACTAGGCACATACTGATTTCCACCTAGATCAAAACCAGACAGACAATGTGCTTGTTTCTAAGGATATGAAAACATTTAGCACAAAGTCCATGCCTTTAAGAAATGTCTAATCTTCTGTACAAGTAGATGAACAGTGTATGTAGAAAGATAGATGATAGATGGGTGATCGATAGATAATATATTGTAGACAGACATAGAAATAGGTATATGTAAATAAGTATAATAAAATTGTATGGATGCACTATAAACATCTTTACAGGTTTTGGTGTGATTACAAAGGATGACATGGTCAATTCTATGGTACAAAGAAAAGGTTCACAAAGTTTGAACTTAATCCCATAGTCAACAGTGTTTTCCAATACAGAAAGGTTAAATCTCCAACCCAGAAAGAACAACTTCCTTTTGCTCCAGCCTGTGGTCCAGAGAAAATAAATATCATTGACTTGATGTCATTACAGTGAAAGCAACATTATTTCTACCCTGTAAAAAATAATAGCGGCTATTAGGAAGAGTTTTTCTAAGCTTTATTTCAGTTATAAACTAAATAAATATTGTACTTATTAAAAACAGCCACTTGAAAACATCCATTTTATGAATGTTTATAATAATCAAAGTCAAAAGAATTAACAAGCCTAAGAGAATGGTGATAAAGAAAATGGTAAATTAATTCTGTGTCTTATAAAATACAAACTAACTCTAAATATTTACATAAGAATAATAGAAATAATAATAACAAAACCCATGAATACAAGGTGCTTGTGTTTTTATTACATTTTGCAAAAGAAATAAAAAGGAACTGTATTATAAGTGAGTGTCAGACTATCAGTCACTGTCTCTGACTGAACCAAAGCCAAAGGGAAGTTATCCACAAAAGGAACGTCTCCTTCTGCTTTCTTACCAAAGGCTGTGCAGGGTTTCCTTTTGACAACTGCATGAGATAGTGGCCCTGCTATTTCAAAACAATGCCTTTTTTTAGTAGATGCTTACCTCTCTATGCATTAGTTGCAAAGTCAGTACTTCTCAATAAGTGTAATTTGTGATTCCCAGGTCCTCTGGTCACATATGCTGAATCTACAGAAGCCCTTTGCACGAATCCTGCTCAGGTGAGTTCAGTTGTCATAGCAGTAGCTATGGCATTGCCCATCTCTTCCCTAAGGATGCCATGACAAGCCGACACCAACACCCAGTCATAGTTTCTACTCCCGTGTGAGTAAATTTCTCATGTTCAAAATGCAGGAAACAGGGCAGCAGATTTGCATGGTTGTGACAGGATTTTCTTAATATTCTAAAGTTGACATCCAATTTCCTAAAATCTTCATGATATAACTAAAGGAACAAAAAACGTTTTCTGAGACCTACTACTCAAGATCTCATTTATATTGAGAAAAAAAGGCTACTGTTAGGGAGGTGATGACGTTTGCCAGCACCTTTCTGAGTGTCCATTATACACTTGGCATTCAGGCGGACACTTCACATGCATCTCAGGTACATTGCCTCTGATTCTTAAGACCANGCATTGCCCATCTCTTCCCTAAGGATGCCATGACAAGCCGACACCAACACCCAGTCATAGTTTCTACTCCCGTGTGAGTAAATTTCTCATGTTCAAAATGCAGGAAACAGGGCAGCAGATTTGCATGGTTGTGACAGGATTTTCTTAATATTCTAAAGTTGACATCCAATTTCCTAAAATCTTCATGATATAACTAAAGGAACAAAAAACGTTTTCTGAGACCTACAACTCAAGATCTCATTTATATTGAGAAAAAAGGCTACTGTTAGGGAGGTGATGACGTTTGCCACCGCCTTTCTGAGTGTCCATTATACACTTGGCATTCAGGCGGACACTTCGCATGCATCTCAGGTACATTGCCTCTGATTCTTAAGACCACTCTCTAAGCATTACTCTCTTCATTTCACAGAGAAGCCAATGGGTTCAAAGCATGGAGTAACTTGCCTAAAGTTGCACAGAGAAGCAGCAAAGAAAAGAATGAACACCAGGCCCATCAAATTCCGAAGCAGGTTTTCAAGCAGTTTATGTCAAGCACTCCTATGTCACTAATCACTAATACAGGTTGTTTTTGTTGGTGGTGGAGGGTTTTTTGTTTGTTTGTGTGTGTGTGTGTGAGTGCATCAGTCTTGCCTGTTTATCATCTGAGAAATAGGTAAAGAAAAAAAATCAGTACAGAGAAGTTCTTCTATGTAGCACTGAAGGAGCTGCAGAATTTGTCACCATGTAATTGCTAAGTGGTGGTCAATGCTAATCTATAATAATTATCATTGCCTCTTTTAACATTCTAATATCTAGAATTTTAAATGTGGTCATAAACCAAAAAACATAGGCTATGTCTATGAATGAAGACAAGGCCTTGCGATGTCTTCTGTCTGACTTTATCTGCATGTTTATGAAATGACACTAACTACATACAGAGTAAGGAGGGTGAAACGATGCCTGTTCCCATTGCTGTTTTAAAAAGCCCTTGATAAAAATAGTTTTTAATTTAAAAAAATGGCTCTTGCTTACTAAGTATACACATGTGAAATGGTCTCTGATAAATTCAGCATACAGGTCTTCCCAAATTTTCCCCATACTTGTCTTGGTTCTGCCTTCTAGCACAGTTTCCTTTCCTACCTGACAAGGTAGCAAAAGTTCCAAAGCTGATCTAGTTGTCATGCTGCCTTGATGTTTTATTTTTCTGTAGAGACTTCCCCTTCAGGAAAATAGCCTTTTGTCAACAATCACCAGACTATCAACTAAAAAAAATCAAGCTTAGAATTTTCCCTAGCATTGCAAGTTCCCTTCCCTTAGGCCGTAGTCATTCCCACAAACTTGTGTTTGCCTTTGTGATGCTACTTTTCGTAGAAGAAAAAAAGACAAAGAAATAGAATGGGGAAAGAAGGGGTATTTCTAGAGGGATGTTATTACTCCTACTGCCACGCCTCAAAGATCCATTTGGGCTTTTTCAGGTCAATGTTCAGTCTCCCCCTAAATCTCTCAATCTGTAAGTCTTAGATATTTTTTAGCAGTTGTTCTGTTATATGAAAATGGGACTCCACATGTTCTCTCTGTTCATTTGCAAATTTTCTACTGGAGAGTAATTACTTGAAAGTAATAGAAATAAATCAAGGCTGTTGGAATTTGTTTCTAATCCAAGCTTTTTGTTCTTACTATAACGCAAAATATAAAATTATGAAATCTGTTTGACCTATAAATTTTAATTATTATGTGGATCCTATTTTTAAAGACTTACCTTTAGATACTTTTCTCATTTTTCTACCCCTTGTTTTTATTATTTTTGATGCCAAACTTTTTTGTAGTTTTTGATGGAAATTACTTTTTATTGTTAAAATACAATTTTAAGACTTCCAAACTACCCTTTGTTTTATTTCATAAAAGAAAATTAAAAACAAAAAAAAAATAAAAAACCTTCTACTTCCTAAACATCAGTGAGAAATCAAGAGAACCAGGAGAGCTCTCTCCCTGGAAGGCTAGGTGGCTTTCCAGTTCACATTCTGGGCTCCTGCAATTGGGTTGGGGGTAAAATTCTGAGAGGGATCCAGGTGATCCACAGTGATCTCATAAAGTGGACCTGATTCTTGATAAGTAGTGTCATTTGACAGCAAATGTAAAAATCAAAACAGGAGTTCCATGCCTAAGATATTTTCCAAATATTTCATCAAAAGGGATCGTGGTTTTAAGCAACCAATATAACCAGTAAGTAAACATGTTATTATCAATGTTTTTTTTTAATGCCAGGAGAAACGTCAACAAGATATTGTCCTTCAACGAGAGTGGTCTCAAGTCTACATCCAGCTTTGTTCCCAGGGAGGAGCTTTGATTTGAGACATGCATTCTGAGACACTTCAAGAGGTTCACTGAAAACATTATCTTATCTTCCCATTTTTCTGACTACAGATTACTACTGAGGCACTTAAAAGACTCATCAGTTAGTGTGCCCATGGTGGTATTTATTATACAACCTATAGAGGTAAGAATATAAATCCCAGGAAACATTTTCATCTTCTTCCTATTCATCTGTTCCTAACAGGGCAGTAAATGTTGATCCAGTGGGGCATATTTTCAGTTTACTGAGTAAGGCAGTAATCTCCAAAATTATGTCTAATGCTTCCAGACAACCACAGATTTATAACAGAATCAAAATTTATTGTGCACTTAATATATGCCAGGCTCTGTGCTAAGTACTTTACATACATTTCTTCATCTAATTTTTACAATACCCATAAGAGGGAGGAATTATTGATCCCATTGACAGATGAGAAAAGTGACAGTTAACTGACTTGCCCAGAGTCACAGAGCCATTAACTATCAGAGCCACATCACTTGTGTTCTCAGTCGATACTATTTTCTGTCTTCAGTGACTCTCCAATCTAGTGGGAGAAATAAGACCTTGCCATGTGAAGTGCTGGAAAACACACACATAAAAAAGCACATGCAAAACACACACACACAGAAAAAACAGCAACACTCAATAATATATTGGACTATATTAGCATTACTAAGAACTTTAAAGAGTCCAAGAGAAAAATTTTTTAAATCAGTAAGGTACATTTTTTAAAATGAAGAATAGAGATATTGAACAAAAAGGGGAAAGGACTGGTGGGCATGGACAACAGTGTGGTGATTGCTATGGGAGGGCAGAAGGGGACTAAATGATCATGGAAAAAAGTATAATACAGATTAAATTTAAAAAATAAAAGAAAGATTAAATTGGATTTGTTTTATGAGGCAGATAGAATTAATAAATCGTAAAATTATTTTAAGAGGGTGGCTTATATCATAGAAATTGATTTTCTCACATTTCTGGAGGCCAGAAGTCCTGGAACAAGATTCCAGATGGAGGCTTTCTTCTGAAGCCTTTCTCCTCGGCTTGGGAATGGCTGTCTTCTCCCTATATATCTTCATATGGTCTCTTCCTTCTCTCCATGTCTGTATCTCTTCTCTTTCTCTCAAAAAAAACATCACTTAATTCAAAAAATTTTGATTGAACACTCACCTTGTGCTGACCAGTGGCTAGACCCTATGACCTAGCCGTGAACCACACCAGGAAGTTCCTTTTAGAGTTTCTGAGAGAGTTCATTGCAGCATGACTTATAACAACAAAAACTTGGTTTCAAACTAAATGTCCTAAAATCAGGCATGTTTAAATAAATAATTTTAAGTATATACTCACAGTTATACTTCAGTGATTGTGGTTATTTTCTAATGGAAGTATTGTTCAATATTTTTCTCATTTACATATCTGTTTTCTAAAATGTGCACATTTTATTTTCGTAATCAGAAAAAATATTTTTGAAATAAAATACAAATAAGAATTAAGGAACCTACTATCCCACTACTACTGTTTGCTGCCCTTGCTTCCAGTGGTATCAAAATGAGTGATTGTGGTATATCCTACATTGTAGATCTCTCCCAAATGTCTTCAGACTTTCAGCTCCTGTTTGTAGAATTAAAGCCTGTATTATGAAAATATAACAGAATTATTTTAGATGATAAGATTCAGTTAGTTTGATGTCTTGTTCAGTTGGTCTCATATCCAGGAACTGGAAGCACAGGTTCCTCCTGCAGCATAACCTGCAATAAATCAGGTCATCCAGCTTTTATGGTTCCACGTCCATGGTGTCGGGGCAGTTCCAGCTTGCGAGACAAATAGCCCTTCAGCAGTTTACAAGGTGGACTGTGAGAACCTTGCAAAGTCCAGGAAACCACAAGTCACATAAGAAATAGGACTGAGAAAATAGTGCAGGCTATCTAAACTCTCTTCTTAAAAGCAAAGTGACTAATAGCTAAGATATTTCTATAAACATGCTCAACACATAGTAGGTATTTAATAAACATTAGTTTCTATTTCCTCTCCCTCTTTACTTTAATCATATTTTAAAGCAACATGTATCTATAAACTTTTATAGCTGAGTCGAATTGTTAGAAAAGTGGAAGGAATGTTTGCATTGCCTTTGTGGTAATATGTTGGGGAAAGTTGAGGCCATTAAAGGTTGGGATTTGTTTTCCTTTTTAATGACCTAATAGTCAACAGAGTAGAAATACATCACATGGGACTATATGGAAAGAGATGATAATTGATAAGAGTTAGTATAATATTTACCGCTGACGAGTGATTTTTTTCCAATGAAGGCAGAAAATTTGAACTGAGGATGCTTTCAGAGTGGGGGCCATCATTAAATAGGTCTACTTCTTCAAAATTAAGGTTAGAAGCCTTGCTTCAAAAGGAATTTTGTTATGCCTTGTTCTCCTTTTCATATTCAAACATTAGAGCCAGGATTGAAATCCTGGCTTTTTCTGCTGTCTGCATTCTAAAAGATTTTGTTTATGTTAAGGCTTAGGTCACATTAATAGGTATGTTTTAAGGAAAACATTACCTCTGTGTGACCTCTGGGATTTGAAGGTAAAAATTCAGTCACCGGAAAAAAAGGCATCCTAGTTGTCAAGGATGACATCTCTAACCTCAAAGACAATTGCATGTCATCCTGTGAACGTCTTCCTACAGTACTAAAAAATAAATTAAAAAAAAAAACAGCAACACAGTTGAACCACAGCTGGACCAAAGTAGGTTCTGATGGGTCATGATTTAGCTACAAAAACACAGACTGGTTAAAAATAAACATGTTAAAGGAAAATAAATAAACTACTGGAATTTTATAGAAGCAGCAAAACATGTTCAGTGATCCTTCAGGAAGCAGGTTCCAACTCCCCCTAACTACCCCACCCTGATTCTTAAATTGTTATTATAAGCTATGCATTTTGCCTCCAGAGGGAGGAATAAATTTGTGCTGGTTATCATATATCAGAATTACACAGGACATCATCTCTTAATGATCATTTATTCCTAGCTACTTGAAGAATAATACCCAGTAATTATGGCAAATGTAAGTCAAATAGTAATAGCATACTTTACATAGTATAGTAATTATAAGTTATGTCCATGCATCTGGGACAAGGGTCTTTTATGCTTGGTATTAAATTTGTGCCGCAATTTATTCATAATACCATTGCTGGGATTGAAATAAGAAGCTTGCCTATAGAAAAGAAACTTGTCCTCCTTTCACATTTCCCATAAGTCATTTGAAGAAAACAGCTCTTTGCATGCCTTGCTAAACCCAATTACCACCAAGACATCATAAACAAATATTCATTGCATTTATACCTAGTTCTTTATTGCACAATGCAAAATGTATTGTTAAATTTAAGCCATTTTAAGGAAGTAAGCACCCAGATTTCTGCATTCATTTAAAATTTAATTGAAAAAATTCAAGCATGTGTTGCATTATTTTCTGATTTAGAGACTGCTGCTAAATGAACAATTATATAATCCTCTCAACTCTAGCAAAAAGTCAGACAAAAATTTGGGCATCTCTGGCTTTGCTGTTTGGTAATACTGGGACCCACAAGTTTGCTTAAGTGGAAAAATACCTAATAAAAGTTTAAAAAAATTTTAGCATGTAATGGAACCATCAAAAGCCACTTGATGTGCCCCATTCAACCTCCTGGAGACTCACACACACTTTGAAGTACTGGAAGCCACAGATATTGTCCTACCTGAAGTTAATAGGCCCGATAATTATGCATGTGCATAATTCCAGTCCATATGAAAAATTTAAGTTGATAAATCAAAGAAAAACAATCCTCACTAAAAGAAAAAAACTGTTTCTTCAAGGCCCTACAAAATTTGGCCCCGTCCAATCTCTGAGGCCTGTCCAACACTGAGGGACAGCTCCAGTCCTATTCAAAGAATCTTCCTCTCAGCTCTCTGTCTTCTAACAAAATTACTCTTGTAACAGACACTTCCATGTATTGTTTCACCTTGTAAATATAAACCTATGACTCAGGATACAGTGTAAATATTTCTCCCCCCAAGAAGTCTTCCATGCCAGCTCCTGAACATTCTTATGTCACTCGCCATTAAAGGACTCTAGTAATATCCTTCACTTTTCCCTGATTGTCCCTGGTGTCATATTTCACTGCAATCACTTGTTTATTTCTCTATTAATCTCTTCTCACGGAGGGCAGGCAGGAGCCACTGTTCCAGCGCCACAGCAAATTTCTAGTACCTGCAACAGCGATTGGCACAGAGCAAGAACCCAGTAGGTATTTGTTGTGCGAATCAATGACCCAAGGCCTGGCTTCTCATATTGCTGTCCAGAGAAAAGCTTTGGGAAGAGAGTCACAGGACAAGTTTGCAGTCCGGAGCTGGAGAATATCAGGAGGTGTGCTGGGAACAAGTTTACGTTGCTTCAATTTGTTTGATCATATAATCTTTAAGCAAGTTTCTTTCTTTCATTTTTCTTTCCTTTCTCTCTCCTTCCATGTCTAATTTTACTTGTTAAAGCTTCTTAGAACCTTTTAACATATGCTAAATTATTTTTTTAATTTTATATGGGGTATTTTTCAAACTTATTTGCTCATGAAACCTTTTATTCTAAGAACATCCAATGAAATACCAGATATGTGGGGCTCAGGAAACACAATTTGAGAAGATCTGTCCCACATAAAACTTTCTGTGATGTTGTGATCATTGTCTCTATATCTATAAAATGGGAATAAAATTATCTGCAATTGTCTGGTAGGAACAATAAATGTGTTTTTACGAATCAAAGCATCTATGGAGCTCATTCATCTATTGCATGATAAGGACTTGACTAATACTTCACAGACGGAATATATTCCTTGAATGGAGAAAGAAAAGAATTCACATAGAAATGTCTACATATATTCATTAATTTAAATTCAACAAATTTCCAGGCTCTCATTTGTTCATCAAATACAGTAATATTTATTAAATATGTAGTTTATATATCTGTGTTTACTACTTAATAAACAATTTCTGAATGGATAGATAAGTGAATATGTGATGGTGATCTTTAACAATTCATCTCTTTCTCATCGCCCTTAAGGGTAAACCTTACAACAGAAATGTGAGCAAATAAAGAATGTATGTGGAAAGCTTTCTCTGCTCTACCCCCAGCCCCATCTTTTGTCTGCTACGCTGATGCAGAGGACATAAGGTGACATTTTGTTTGTGTGTTTGCTTTCTTCCAGATTTTTCTTTCTAGAATAATACTGAGAGTAAGACACCCAAACTATTGTCAGTGACCACTTCGAGCATTCTGGGAAGAAGAGAGAAGAGAAGAAAGGGCCAGATAAGCGGGTGCTGTTATGTCCAGGAACAAAAAGAATAGTGAGTATAAAATTAACTATAATCCTGCAAAATTATTAAGCAATTTCAGAGTCAAACTAAATCCTCATGGTTTATGCTGATCTTACAACTTTGTGTTTCACAATATTTCTACTATCCACTGTGTATGAGGTGACTGAGAAAGACAGCTAAGAATGTGTTAACCAAAGAATTATTGCTGCTTATTCAATGGAGAGAATAAAATAATTTTCAAATCGAGACGAATCATATTCAAAGTAAAATTTTAGAAACTAAAAGAAAGATTTGGGGGAGAAAAGGAAAATGGCTACAGGAACATGAGTTTTTTACATGTTAATTACAAAAATTGATACAATTAAATGTCATAAAATTAAATTTAAAATGTATAGCCAATGCTTTGGATATGTTTACTTTTAAATTTAGTACATGCCCAACATTAAAATATCAGTTTAAGTTAAATAGCCAAAATATGACATATATTTTCTTTCTTTCTTTTTTTATATATATTTTATTGATTATACCATTACAGTTGTTCTATTTCCCCCCTTCATTCCCCTCCACCCGCACACTCCCTCCCCCACCATTCTCCCCCCCTTAGTTTATAACCACGTGTCACAAGTTCTTTAGATTCTATATTTCCCCCACTATTCTTGCCCTCTCCCTATCTATTTTCTACCTACTGTCTATGCTATTTTCTGTACCTTCTCCCCCCTTCTCCTCCTCCCACTCCCCTGTTGCTAACCCTCCATGTGTTCTTCAATTCTATGGTTCCACTCCTGATCTAGCTGTCCTCTTGGTTTGCCTTTGTTTTCGGTGTGGTTGTTAATAACTGTGAGTTTGCTGTCCTTTCACTGTTCATATTTTTCATCTTCTTTTTCTTATATAAGTCCCTTTAGCATTTCATATAATAAGGGCTTGGTGATGATGAACTCCTTGAACTTGACCTTACCTGAGAAGCACTTTATCTGTTCTTCCATTCTAAATGAAAGCTTTGCTGGATAAAGCAATCTTGGGTGTAGGTCTTTGGATTTCATGACTTGGAATACTTCTTTCCAGCCTCTTCTTGCCTATAAGGTCTCTTTTGAGAAATCCGCTGACAGTCTGATGGGTACTCCTTTGTAGATGACTGTCCCCTTATCTCTTGCTGCTTCTAGGATTCTCTCCCTCATTTTCATCTTGGCTAATGTAATTATGATGTGCCTTGGTGTGTTCCTTCTTGGGTCCAACTTGTTTGGGACTCTCTGAGCTGCCTGGATTTCCTGGAAGTCAATTTCCTTTGCCAGACTGGGGAAGTTCTCCTTTATTATTTGTTCGAGTAAGTTTTCCTCTCATGGCTGTTTCTTTCCCCCTTCTGGTACCCCTATAATCCGGATGTTGGAATGTTTAAAGATGTCCTGGAGGTTCCTAAGCCTCTCCTCATTTTTTTGAATTCTCATTTCTTCATTCCTTTCCAGTTGGACGTTTCGTTCTTCCTTCTGGTCCATTCCATTGATTTGAGTCCCAGTTTCCTTTCCATCACTATTGGTTTCCTGTGCATCTCCCTTCATTTCAATTAGTTTAGCCTTCGTATGTTCCTCTAATTTGTGACTATAATCAACCAGTTCTGTGAGCATCCTGATAAACAGTGTCTTGAACTGTGCGTCTGAGAGGCTGGCAATTTCTCGGTTGCTTAGAGTTATCGGCTCTGGGACTTTGAGTTCTTCTTGCACCATCTTTTGGGCTGTTCGTGCCTGTTACGTAGCAGAATCTGAGCCCTAGGTGTTCACCAGAGCAGGGCAAATCAGTCACTGGGTTGTGACGCTATATGTGGGGGCAGTGTCATAGAGGAGCAATGGCTTCCCGTCTGCCGCCTCCTGCCACCAATGCCACAGGTGCTGCAGCTGCCACCATCACTGGGGCCCTCGCGTTTCGTACCACTGCCCAAGAGTGTGCCACCGCCGTCAGCCCTCTACCTCTGGGTTTGCCCTCTGGGGCCTACCTGGTCCGTCTCACTCTGTGTGGATGTGCGACCGCAGTCAGTCTGCCCCGCACCCCGACTGGTTCCAGGCTACCTGCTCACCTGGGTCAGGGGATACTTCCAGCCCGACCCTGCTCCACTGCTGGCTCCGCCCCTTTTACCATCCCGGTGGAACGGTTCATTGTTGTGGGACTTCCGTATAATTTAATTTTCTGTTCTTTAGCTGTGTCTTTGTTCTCCAAACCTTTGTTGTATTCAAACTTGGTTGTGGGAGAAGGCACAGTGTTTCCACCTATGCCTCCATCTTGGTGGAAGTCCTATATTTTCTAAACAGATGTGTGTATGCCTTCATCATCACATATACTAGTACCTAGAAACATATAGCAGTTTGGATATATGGCTCCAGGGTTAGCCTTTTTAAAATGGGAAAGAGAGTAGAAAATTCACATAAACTTAGAAACACAAAACAAAATAGAGTCATGATCTCCCACTCTCACGGGTCAGAAACCCAGGAATAGCTTGCCTCTGTACTCTGACAAGGGCTTCATAAAATGGCGGTGAAGCTGCCGGCCAGACCTTGGACCTCAGCAGAAGCTCACCTGGGCAGGGTCTGCTTCCATGCTTGCTCAGGTTGTTGGAATTCATTTCCTTGTGGTAGAAAGATTCGTAGCAGCTTGCTTGAAAATGTCACAAGAGTAGCATCCATTGCTTTTGTCACACTCTAGGTGTCAGCAGCCAGTCACAGGTCCCACCCACACTCAAAGGGACTATATTGCTCAAACACATGACCACCAGATCCAGGGGTGTGGAACCTCTTAAAGTCTATCCACCACAGCCACTTACATCCTGTGAATTGTACACCTTCTAGAAAAAAATGGATTCTTTTCATTGGTACCAGTTTGGAAAATTCTAAGGAAAGGTTCTTATTGGCCCCAAAGGTCAGGGAGACAATTTGGAGAAAGGATGGATCTTGACAAATGAGGGATAAAAGTTCAGGCTCCCCTATCCTACCTATTTCAAACCAGGTTTCCACTATTTCAGAAAACGTGGTCCATTATTTTCCTATGTCTTTTGGGCTTAGAAGTTTGGCCCTACTTCAATCAGATTGAGGGAAGAAATAAAGAAAACCACAAAGACTGACAAATGCATCAATCTCTTTAGCTTGAGGATATGGGGGTAGACGTTTTAAGTCCAACCAATAATGTCTGAAATAATTCTTCCATAGCTAAATAAAATAAAATACCGTACACAAACCTTAGCATGTATCTGTTCTAATTTTTGCAATAGTTTAATAGTATCTATTCACTTTCTTCTTAAAAATCTTATTAAGGTGAGGTCAAGATGGAGGCATAAGTAAACACACTTTTCCTCCTTGCACAACTACAGAGAAAATTACAACTAGACCACAAAACAAATATCACTCAGAACTGTCAGAAAATTAAACTGTGTGGAAATCTGACAACCAAGTTTTAAAGAAGCCACATTCATCTAGATGGGTAGGAGAGGTGGAGATGCAGAGATAGCTGGAGAAGCACAGTGATGCAGTATGGCCTAGAGAGGTAGCAGAACATGTGGACCCACATTCACGTGTGGTAGACAAAAATTGGGAGGGGTACCTTGGGAGCCAGGTATCTCAGTCCCAGGCCAGACCACACAGCCCTGGGTTCCAATGACAGGAAGACAGATCCTCATAACTTCAGGCTATAAAAATCAATGGGGGTTGGGGTAGTGGGAGAAACTGCTGGATTTTCAGGAGACTCTCTAAAAGGGCCTGCAGAACTTAGGACTTTTGCAGACCCAGTGCCTCTGGGATTCAGCACCAGGGCAAAAGCTGGAAGAGTACCAGTGACATACGAGGAGAAAGTGACTGGAAGCAAAGTGAACGCCTGTAGACAGTTCCCTCCCCCCGCCCCAGCAAACCTCCAGAAGCCAGGCAGCAGCATTTTCCCTTCTCTGAGCCCTCCCCCATACACAGAGCCAGAAAACAGTGAAATACTGTGTCCCACTCTGGCAATTAACTAAGGCTCTGCCCCACACAATTTACAGGTACCTTTTCTACAATAGGCCACACAACTAAGTCAGGGAGTCAAAGCAGCTCTACCTAATCACAGGAACAGACACGGGGAAGTTGTCAAATTGAGAAAACAAAGAAATATGAAATAAAAGGACAGAACAAAACTCCAGAAAAAGAACTAAATGAAAATGAAGGGGATATAACCAGTCTATCAAATGCAGAGTTCAAAACCCTGGTGATCAAGATGCTGAAAGAATGCACTAAGTATGGTAACAGCATAAAAAAAGACCCAGGCAGAAATCAAGGTTACATTAAGTGAAATAAGGAAAAATTTATAGGGAACCAACAGTGGAAGGGATAAAGGTGAGAGTCAAATCAACAATTTGGAACATAAGAAAGAATAAATATTCAATCAGAACATCAAGAAGATAAAGGAATTCAAAACATGAGGAGAATACAAGGAACCTCTAGGACATCTTCAAACATACCAACACGGAAATCATAGGGGTTCCAGAGGAAAAAAAGAGCAAGAAATTGAAAATTTATTGAAAAAAATAATGAAAGAAAACTTCCTAATTTGGTGAAAGAAGCAGACATACAAATCCAGGAAGTACAGAGAGTCCCAAACAAGTTGAACCTAAAGGGGAACACACCAAGACACATCATAATTAAAATTCTAAAGGTGAAAGATAAAGAGAGAATCTTAAAAGCAGCAAGAGAAAAGCAGACAGTTACCTACAAAGGAGTTCTCATAAGGCTGTCAGCTGATTTCTCAAAAAAAATTTAGAGACTAGCAAGAAGTTTTCAAAGTGATGAAAAGCAAAGACCTACAACCTAGATTACTCTATCCAACCTAGATTACCTAGATTTCTCTATTTAGAGTGGAAAGGCTGATAAAGTGCTTCCCAGACAAGGTAAAGCTAAAGGAGTTCATCATCACCAAACCATTATTATAAGAAATGTTAAAGAAACTTATTTAAGAAATAGAAGATCAAAACTATAAACATTAAAAAGTTAACAAATTCACAACTATCAACAACTGAATCTAAAAACCAAATTAAGTAAAATAGGAATGAAATCAGATATGGACATCATTTGGAGGTTTATCAGCTGGGAGGGGGAAGGGGAAGAACAGGGAAAAGTGTGCAGGGATTAAAAAGCATTATTGGTAGGTACAAAATAGACAGGGATGTTAAGATTAGCACAGGAAATGAAAAAGCCAAAGAACTAATATGCATGACCCATGAACATGAACTATGCGGGGGGATTCCTGGAGGGAATGGGGGGTACTGGCAAAGGGGAAAGAATTGGGACAACTATAATAGCATAATCAATAAAATATATTTTAAAAAACAACCTCATTAAGGTGTATCCATCCTCTATAAACTCATGCTGCTGAAGGAACAACCGGGAATACAAAACATTGCTTAATTTTCCTACACTTGTAACCACGTTAGATGCAAGTTGCAAGATTAAAATTCAGATGTTTTTTACAATAATTTTTACCTTCCTGGCATGATTGGAACTACACATAGTAGATAAATAATACTGTAAAGTTAATAACTACAATAGATGTGGGGGAGGAATAGTCATAAATACAATAAAATGGAATCTCCCCACTTTGAAACCAGTCAAAGACTCCTTTCTATATTTGAAAACCATACCATAATCTTGATCTTTTAGTTATTTTAGTTAATAATATTTATTTTTAGCCTTGGCTGGTGTAGCTCAGTGGATTGAGCACCGGCTTGTGAAGCAAAGGGTTGACGGTTTGATTCCCAGTCAGGGCACATGCCTGGGTTGCAGGCCAGTTCCCAGCAGGGGATGCATGAGAGGCAACCACACATTGATGTTTCTCTCCCACTCTTTCTCCTCCTCTTCCCCTCTCTCTAAAATAAATAAATAAATAAGCAAATAAATAAATAAATAAATAAATTTTTAAAAAATAATAAAATATTTATTTTTAGAAACCAAAGTTATTTAAGTATTCATGCCTAACCATAATATTCTTAATTTCCATATTTAACACTCAAAAAACACTAAAAGAGATTTTCACTGAGCTTTTAATAATAACAGGAAATACTCCCACCACATCGTGTTCAAAACTTAGAAAGTATTCAATCATTTGATGGCGTGAAAAAACAGAGTCCTGTAACTTTAAGAAGCAGTATAAAATGAGGACAGTGAAGAATTTCCATAAAAGCTGATTTTGTTTGTTTGGGATGTTAAACCAGGAAAGTAAATTGCCAAATAAGAACAGAAGCATAAATTAGTTCAAGAGACAGCCAAGACATCTTTATGGAAAGAGAAAATTGATGGATCCTGCCTCAGAGCACAGAGGTGGAGTTAAAGGGCTTGAGCTTGTCTTCTACCAAGCAATCCTTAAAGCCAATGAAGAGTAATGTCTCTAAAAAATGTCGCTTTTCAGGATATCCCCTTTTACATGCATTTGTCGAGCAGGGGTGACGTGGGAGGGCAGCCTTTTATTGGAGCAGCCAGTCTGTCAGAGAAAACTAGACTCCTTGGAACCACGATCTCAAATATTGGTATACCTGACCCCACCCCTGAGCTTTCCGAGTTGACATTGCCCTGTAGTTAACACTGTGGGTATTTTTTGGATGAGATCTTAAAAAATAGGCGGTGTTCTGAATATGGTTACTCTGAGGAAAATTTATCCTTGTTGATTTAAGCATATTCTAAACATCTTTATGACACACTGAGACATAAATTCTGAGATTATGGAGTTAGCAAGCAGTTTAAATAAACAGTATTCTGGGGGAAAGTGATCTTCTGATCCGTGTATTGTGAAAATGCAGTTTTGTGAACTCCGTGAGGGAGGTGTTGTTACATGCAGATCTTTACAGATTTTTGGCTAATACCAACTTTAGCCATCTCCCAACACCCCCACCCCCCATTCCAGTAAAGTTGACTACAGTTACCTCTGAAAATAAGAATAAAGGGAGCTCTACTGTTTCATAAACAAGATACACAAAATAATGAAGATGATAGGTGCTTCCAACTCCTAACTGTCTTCTAAGGAAGCAACACAGAGAAGTGGTGATGAGCATAGACCATGCAATCCAATTACAGAAGTCTGGGTGGGAATCTCAGCTATGTAGAGATGGCAAATAACCTTTTGTCTTTAATCTGTAAAATAAGCCTAAAACTAGTACCTACCAGCTGTGGGGATTGCCTGAAGTAATGTAAATAAAATGCCTAATGCACAGGAAAACTCAATTAGGTTAAATTATAATTATTACTATGTACCAGGTATTATTTTATTAGGAATGTTTTCATTTTTGTCTCAAGTAGTCCTGAGAGCAACCCATTCACACTTGAAAAAGGAGAGCTCAGCAAGGATTAATACCTTGCCTGAGGCCAAATGGTTAGTGTGTGGCAGAACCAAATCTAAACTCTGTTTTGTCTGTCTTAAGAGCCCACTGTCCCCTACTCAGCAAGGTAGGAGGAGAGGAGGAGGACTGGTCTAGGTTCCCCGAAGGACAAAGAATATGTTATTCCAAAGAAAAGAAGGAAAGAACTCTTATATCCCATGCTCTTCTGATAGAATATTTAAAACTAAGTCTAATGCCTGAATCTAGTGAAAAAATAAAATCTAATTAGTGGAATAACTTCCTTTCTAGTTTGTTTGTTTGGTTTTTTGTTTGTTTGTTTGAAGAGAAAAGGGAAGGGAGGGAGAGAAACATCAAGGTGTGGTTACCTCTAGCACACCCCCTACTGGGGACCTGGCCTGCAACCCAGGCATGTGCCCTAACTGGGAATTGAACCAGTGATGCTTTGGTTCATAGGCCCAAGCTCAATCCACTGAGCTACACTAGCCAGGCCCCTTTCTAGTTTTTTTAATGCTGTCTTTTTTTCCTAGGTAATTTAATTATGCATCCATTCTTTCATTCATTTATTCAACATTTGTTTAAAACCTATTATGCACTTAATGCTGGGCTAGACTCCACATGAATGATATCTAATGGAGGAAGGTGACTTGTATAT
Organism: Sturnira hondurensis; assembly: GCF_014824575.4. Taxonomy (NCBI): domain Eukaryota; kingdom Metazoa; phylum Chordata; class Mammalia; order Chiroptera; family Phyllostomidae; genus Sturnira; species Sturnira hondurensis. The sequence goes on from NW_028088915.1 coordinate 4,026,638, forward strand.
TTACTAAGGATATACATTTCAGATTGTGAAGCAGAAAAGCTTCAAAAGAAATTTAAGTAAATCAAGTTAGAAAGCAGAGTAGCAGTTCAACTAGAGAGATGGGTGTCATCTGCCAAGTTATTTGGGCAAGATAGGTAGTGGATAAAAATTCAAGACCCATGAGAGAAATCATGTTAGACATTCAAAACAAAGTTTCTCAACCAGGATCTGTGTGTTGGTATTAGAAATGCAAAGAAAAATGATGGATTATTTAAAGAAATATCTCCTTCTTAAGGTTTTACACAACAGTGGGTTACCGGTCAATAAATTGGCAAGACCATACCCTAAAAATCTGCACATCAAAGTGGACGTTTCCAGAATGCTCAACAGGTGCACAAGGATTAATCACATTGTGCTGGCCAAAAAGGCCATTCAGTTTTGAAGTATGAATGAAAGACACATTTTTCATTTTGACCAATAACTTTATTAAACAATGCATTCATTGTTTTGTTCCACTACATTCTGTCATTTTTCAGGGAATTTAGTAATTCCATCTCCCCAAAACTTTTTTATCTTTTTTGAGTAAAAAACAGTTCCAGGTGCCCTTTGCAGTCTTCCAGGGAATTGAAATTTTTTCCATTAAGATAATTTTGTAAAGATGGAAATAAATGAAAATCCAAAGGTCCAGTGTCTGAATACAGCAGATAAATCAGAACTTCCCAGCCAAGCTGTAACAGTTTTTGCCTGGTTATCAAAGAAACATGAGATCTTGCATTATCCTCATGGAAGATGATGTGTTTTCTGTTGACTAATTCCAGATGCTTTTATTAAGTGTTGGTCTAATTGGGAGCAGTACTTGTTGGAATTAATTGTTTGGTTCTCTGGAAGAAGCTCGTAATAGAGAACTCCTTTCCAATTCCACCATATACACAACATCCCCTCCCTTGGATAAAGACTGGTCTTTGGTGTTGGTGATGGTTCATTTCACTCGACCCACCATCTCTTCCATCTCACATTATTGTAAAGTATTCACTTTTCATCACCCATTACAATTTGTTTTAAAAATGGAACATTTTCTTTAACATTTAAGAAAGAATCGCCTGTGGAAATTCAATCAAGAAGGTTTTTTCTCACTTATGTGGAACAACAAAACAATTAACATAACCAAGCTGGTGCAAATAATTTTCAATGCTTGATTTGGGTATTTTGAGTATGTCTGCTATCTCCTACATGGTATAATATTGCTGGTTCTCAGTTAATGTCTCTGTTTGATCACTATCAACTTCAACTTCACTACCCGACTATGGAGCATCGTCCAGCAAGAAATCTCCAGCACAAAACTTTGCAAACCACTTTTGACATTTTTGATCAGTCACATCACCTTCTCACTGCACAAATCTTGTGTGTGTGTGTGTTTGTGTGTTTCACTTGTGTTTTTACCCTTCTTGAAATAATAAAGCAAATATATCAAAAAATGTCGCTTCTTTTCTTCCATCTTCAATATTAAGATGGCTACACAAAAATTCACCAATTTTGATATGTTTTCTCTAAAATGCATGCTGATGTGACAGCTGTCACAATACAATCTAACAGAATTGTTCTGGATGAAGTTAAAGACAACTAAGAGCTACTGGAGCCATCTTTGATGGAAAAAATGAACCAACTGTTTGGCCAACCCGATAGTTACACATTTAGAAGCTTGTTCCTAAAATCTTAAATGTATATGTACCTTTTATATTTTGAGAAGAGGGAATTGTATATCTCTCAGCACATGAAGTACTATATATATATGTGTGTGTGTGTGTGTGTGTGTGTGTACATATACACGTGTGTGTCTATATATACACACTAACTACTAGACAGTCATCTGTAGGACACAGATATTAAATCACACTGATTTAGAATCTTTAGCACTACTTGGGTGTAGAAATATTCCCAGAAGAAATCACATTGCAACTCATTGCACAAGAGTCATCTCTTAGACATTAAGTGGAAGGTTGTGGGCAAAACCTGGGTCTCTCCTTTAACTTATCACTTCCAAGCAGCTGTGGATGCTCCAAACTCTCAATCTGGTTTCTCAAGCCAGAACATCTGTGGGTTTTCCACTGAGTTTCAACCATTGAGCATGATAAAGACTGGGACCTGCCAATAGTCTCAAAGCCTTAGAAAAGGAAACTCACACCATGCAGTTATGTCTCCCAGTGTCAACTTGCCTCCTAGAATTGCCTGCTTTGGGCTTCCTTCCAATGCTCTCACATAATTTTTTTTTAGGTTTTTGTCCAGAGTGTATAGTTATCTGCAATAAGGTTAAGGCAAATGGAGCTTACTGGCTATAAACAAAAGCTTATCTACATCCTTGAAAGTCATAAAGTTAAAATTTCACTATGAATGTCATTTTTTAAAAGGTGCTTCAAGACTATCAAAGTGAAGACACCCTCAATACCTTTTTTTTTCTTACTGAAAATGAAAAATCTTTGTCTACTACAAAGAATTTCCATACAGAGTTCACAGAACTTCAAAAACCGGAGAGTATTCTCTTTTTTTACTTCCAGGCTGATTTGTTTTAGAAACATAACCACTGCGAACTTTGGATGGTGATCACTGCGGCTAATGGAGGCATTGTGAGTGAGTGGTAAGCCACGTGTCTTACAAATATCTTGGGAAGAGAAACCAGAATTCGGGAAGTTTCAATCATTTCATTTGCCTTATCTGCTTACAAGTAAAGATTAAGAAGTTAGCCATACAGAAACCCTAGTTTCATACTAAAACCCTAGTGTAACAACATACATTATTTATTATAGTCAGTTATTATATCCATCACTAAAAATAGATTTATGGTTGTAATAGAGATGCACTAATATTGTTTCTATGTAGGGGGTACTTGAAACACTTATTTCTACCATAGAAGTAATTGGAAACGTCATTTGAGAAACAAGCTTTAAACTAAAATTTAATAAATCCAACAAAAACATGCAAAATCAACTTCAAATTATACAGTCCACTCCAGGCCAGCAATGGACTGCATACATTAACATTCCCATAGAGAAAAGGTGTGGACAGATTCTCAGCTCCTGAAGTGAAGGAAAAGGGATCCCACAAGCAAACCTTAGCAATGTCTGCTTAAACGGGGCAAGTTTTAAGCAAAAAAAAAAAAAAAAAGATACAATTTAATTCCAAGAAAGATTTTTTTAAAAAATATCATTTGGGCAGCCCAAGGCCATAACCAATAAATACAACCCTGATGTCAGGTATAACCCAACTGTAAAGATGGGTATAAATTGGAAAATCTCATTTATTAATTCACTCATTCACTTATTTAACAACCTTGTACTGAGTAGGAACAAAATGCTGATACAGAGCAAGTTCATCACATGATGGTGAGCTAAACAGACAGAACCCACACTCATTAAGCTTCTATTCCATAGGAAATATAAGCAACAATTGAATATTCACAGCTAGACTATAATTCCAGACAGTCGTAAGTTCTATAAGAAAATGTTTAGGAAATGATAAAAATATTAAGAAATAGGTGTAGGAAGCTTTGACACATGCCCCAAGATCACACTATTCAAAACTGATGGGCTGGGATATGATCCCGGGGACCTTTGTCTCCAGGGCCCACCTTTGTGAATGGCATACACATCAGCAAACATGCAGACAATGCATGTTTGTTTTTAGTCGGTTTTTTCTTTTTCAATTAATACAGCCTTCAATTAATTAAGGTTTTAAATTAATAAAACCTTTGTTTTTTATCTTTAAATTAATTAAACCTACTAACTTGTTTTTAGTAGGTTTTTTATTTTTAAATTAATTCTTGCTATCAGGCCAGCTCAGATAGAGTTGTCTTGGCTCTCTGGTCCTCTACCTTCACCATTCACTTAAATTTCCTTTCCTACTAGCAAACCCTGTAATCCAGGGTCAGATTGCCTGCTATGGCTAATCCAATTCATGATCCACCCCTGACACTATAATATAGGGAGTCCACATTGAACAGATCAGATCCATAGTGTTTTCTCTACAGTGGTTTTTATCCTGTGTATTGATATCAGCATTATAAAAGGGAGGGAGAGGGGATACCCATTATATACAGGAAATAAGTAAAAGCAGTATATTCCAAAAAACACAAAAAAACATTGCTTTTCAATCCATGTGTAGAATTTTGATACTAAAATAATTATTTGAAAAACTCAAAGGGAATGCAGTCCATTAAGTTTCTGGGAAAAAAAAGGACAATCCTTTCTAGATTCACTGAAGTCTACTACATGACAAGCTTCATTTCAACTGTGCTTTAAAAACATGATGTAACTTTGACAAGTCAGACTTTGTAACTTGGCAGAGGCAGACTTTCTGAAATGTGTTTATGTATGTGTCAGGTGTAAACTGTTATTGTACTGGAAACCTTCTTGAAAGGGGTTTTTATAAGTCTCATCTTGTTTCTCTTAAGTGGCTGTTAAAAATAGAGAGTTTATTGGCAACTATTTTTTCCTTGTGTTGGAGAAGGATTAGCTTAATCCTGGTGAAATATCTTAACACACCACTATATTCAATTTTACACAACCCAAGTTTGATTATTCACAATGCTAGAATAATGGCATGTGAACCAAGGGACTCAAAAGTTACACATCTGTCAAGTTTGTTTTCACAGACCTACAAAACAAACGCGTTTCTCTAAACAAGATTTTTCCTTTTTGGCTTTCTTACATACACCTGAATTACTTTAATTTTGAGTGAATGTTTCTCTTTTTTCCAACAAAATGTTAGAGACTTCCTCTACATATATAACACAGCACGATAGAGTCAATCAAGAAAACATTCTGGCCTTTAATGTGGTGTACAATTTACAAAGCTGTTTGAGATCTTCCTTTAAAAATAATCCTGTTTAGATTTAGGACATTTATGAAGACTAAAGCTATGTTCATTTTCAATGATAAAAAAAGTTCAACTGTGACTTTTTTCTTGTCACTTTCATATTCTGGGCCAGGGTAAAGCTCAGTTAAATGTACAAAATATGTCTTAATGCCTTATCAATTCTTTCAGCTCTCTTTCTTTACTTTCCCTTCTCATTTTTAAATATGCATTGCCCTTCTAAGAACAAAACCTGATATCAAGAAATAATCTATCTTTGTCACTGATAGAACAATTTGAATTTATTCTTTGTATTTGTCTGACTGGGGTATTTGTCTTTAAACTTTATCTCTACTCTTTAAGTGAAAGAACATGTCCTCAGTAAAGAATTGCAAAGAATGGTTTCTCACTTGCGTAAAGGCATGCACCTTGTTGCTACACAATCCCGACCCTGGAGCATTCAAGTTCAATGACACAGGGGAAAAAAGTAATAGAAAGGTCACAGTGGCTCTTCATCGCCTCCAAAGTCACCCCTGTCCTCCCAGTCCATTGGCCAGGACCAGTCATGTCCAGACAAGGAGCACCTGGACGACCCTCAGCGGTGTCTGCATCAAGACAAAATCGGGCTCTTCCTGATCTAGAGATGTATGAACTAAAAGACACATCTCCCCCCACAAACTCACACTGAATAAGCCACAATGAAACAATGACAGGATGACCCCAATGGACACTCTCATTCAGAAAGAGGAAGGACAGAAGACAGAAAGCAGCCCTGGTCCCAGGACATTCTGAAATGCTGTTGGCAGATGAGTAAAGCCTCCACCCTGAGGTCTGAAAAACACCTCAGTGGTGTTCCTTGCTGCTTCCCAGCCACGCTCTGGGGGTTCTTTCTGGTCCATCTTCCAAACTGGCCACAAACAAAGTGGCTATTGGAGGACCGGCTCTGTTGGAGAACCGTTCAGCGCTTCAGCCCACGTCCAACCTCAGGAATTTTGATGACACATGTATTTTAAATTTCACCAAAGGTTACCTTTTCCCAAGCTCAGCATCTTCAGAAGCTCATTCTCCAAGCCCAAGCTGGTTCTCTGATCTTCTTAGTTGGGAAGCATCTGGCCTCAAGCACAGGGTAGTGGAGAAACACGGACTGTCTGCCACAGTTCTGCATCAGTTCAGTCCTCGCAACAGTCTGCAGGTTAAAGTGTCGCCATACTGACCATTTCAGAGATGGAGATGACATTACTGGCAAGGGTGCCGCTACCTGCAGGCCTTTGGGCATATCCATGTGCCTTTTTGGTCTGACAGAGTTAACCATGGACACAGTAGAACATAAAATTAAAACACTGGACTCTGAAAAAAGCCAAGACTTGTGGTCAGCACATGTTTGTCATATGTACTATATTTCTGTTTATCTTCCTCCACATACATCAGGCTTTTGGTTGGCTGGTTTGTTTCTTAAGCCAATCACTGAAATGTTCCATTTTGGTCAGACAGGTACCTACCTCTATGATTTGGGGTTTACCCGGAGACACTTACTTGTTAAAATGCTTAAAATTTTGTGTTGCACAGTTAAAACGTATTAAATATATTTCAACAATTGTTAGAACAATAACATTTTTTAAAAGCTTCATTTCCTTATAGTCTTTATGGCCTAATCTGCGGAGACACAGTTGGATGTGGCAAACACGTACTCGTTCTTATTTCTCACCAGGAGTTTTAAACAGTTGACACCACGGGGACGGCCATTTCCAGGTCACAGTCTGAAGGCATGGCCCAGACTTTTGGTCGTATCTGATCCTGCGTGGCACCTGCGCTACCTCTCGTCAGAGGGTAATTTTGTTTTAAAAATGAGTCGCAGCACAGACACCTCAGAAGCATTTGATTTAAATCCGGCCCTGCCAACCCTCTTAGGGAGATTTGGTTATACCTCTTAATCCCCTAAATGAAATATCAACTTGATTCTAGTGAGATTTGAAGTAATATAATCCTGGAAAAGTTTGCCTTTCTCCTCCTCCTCCTCTTTTCCTTCTTTCTCCTTCTCTTTCTTCTTCCCTTTAACAGAATATATAATTCCTTTTTAGCAGAATATATGAGAGGTATGCTCTTTAAATGATGCTGTGGAGATGTCTCCAAATCTTTTTCTATGGTACATTTGTGTTTCCAGTGTGTAAAATTCTCTGACTTCATTCGTTTTTGGGGGGTGGGGTGGGGGGGAGAAGGGCAGGGGGAGCATTTTACTTTGCTGGTTTTCATAGTGATATTTTTAAATTTCTGAGAAAAAGTGCTTGCTTGCCCAGGGATCTCATTAATTCTTACCATTTAAATTAAGGTGTGTTTATCAAAATAAAGGGTATTTGGTGAAGTATGTTTGTGCCACTCTGCAAAACCTTTGCTGAAGAGACATCTTCATAGTAGACTTATACCTTGTTTCACATGTCTGTTCAATGGCTATTCATAAAAGTGAACCGTTTTGTATTAATGTAAGTTACCAGAGACTGGTTTAGTAGTTGCTTAACCAGAACAAGTCCCCGATTGCAGAGTTGCCCTTTCTTACAAAGCTGTAAGTTACTAAACAGTTGTAGTAATTGACCTGGTTCTATGCATCAAGTCTAAAAGCACCCAGAGTAAATTGCATAGCATTTGGTGAAACAAGTTACTCCCTGTGTCTCTTTCAACCCATGATGACTGTAATTCAATTAGGTTTATCGCCTGTTGTTTGGTCTGATACTATTGTAAAATTGTTTCTTTTGCAATACAAAGTTTAGAGTTAAAGAGCCTGCTTTTCTTCTTAAAGCACATGGGCACTCTTGTACTAGAGCAGGATTTCGTTATATTTAAAAACTTTTTCCACTGTTTACTTTATCACTGGGGTCAAATAAAGAAGCCAGAGTCAGAATTAGTCTCTTGCTTGGGAGGAGGGACATGATGAGAGAGAAACCCCAGTGGAAATCAATTGTGGATTTATTTGTATTTCCACGGCTCAAAAATTATAGGAACATTAGCATTGTTGGAAGAAAAAGCATGGGGCTGGAGGAGTGTCCATATTTGTATTACTGTTCTTTAAATACACTACAGATAATCCTGGGATATTTTGGTACAGGGTATTTAAAATAGTCTGTGGATCATAAATAGTTTTAATCAATCTCAAATTTTTTCACAGTAAAAATATATACTTTCCAGGCTCAGCCTACCAAAAGAAACTTATGAATGCTTTCCCTTATCTAACCTTGATAAATGTGTAGATAAAAGGTTGAATTTTAGATTTAAAAAATAAAACTATTTTACAGGCTCAAGGAATTTTCACGCAACTTAAGAATCAGATCCAAGCAGATATGATCCAGGGGATGGGCCTTGCATATTATCTCTACGAAAATTACTGAATCTTTCTATAGACAAGTCACTAAAACTTTCTCTCTCTTGTGTGTCAAAGGGGACTTTTGTGACAAGTAAATGACTTAGTACATGTAAAGTACTTAGACCTCCTGGTATATTGCAAGTCTCAAAAAAACCAGTTCTTTCTCATTATTATGAATGTTATTATGTGGACTAACATCGAAAGTTTACACACCCTATGAAGTCTAATTCAATTCATACTCCATCAAACTTATGATGATATTGGATTTTTCTGTAAATTCCATGACCAGATTGTACAATTTAACATGTGATTATACAGTTAAAGCCCATGATCATGCTACTTGTGAATATCCTGTAGATAGAAACAGACTGCTTCATCTTTCACTTACCAATTGTCCCTCTGGGAATGTCAGTCTGGCTTCCCTAAATTTCTACTTTTTGGATACCCCTAAAGACCTATATGTGTACCCCTAACTAACTTACATAATATGGGGGCACAAAGATAATGATTTGTGCATAAAACCTACTAGAAGATCAAGAAATATTTTAAGATTTCGCCCTGGCTGATGTAGCTCAGTGGATTGAGCGTGGGCCTGCAAACCAGAGGATCGAGGTTCAATTCCCAGTCAGGGCACATGCTTGGGTTGCAGGCCAGTTCCCAGCTGGGGACACACACATAAGGCAACCATACATTGATATCTCTCTCCCCCTCTCCTTCCCTTCCCCACTATAGATAAATAAATAAAAAGAAATCTTTTTAAAAAAGAAATATTTTAAGATTTTATCTGATAACACTACAGCAATTTTATTAGTCCACACCATTATAGGACCAACATTCAGGTCTAAGATATAAATATATATGAAATGTTAATATTAAAGAGCACATGTTTAAAACAATAACCTTTTCCCTAAAATTGTCTAGAAAATGTTCAACTGCCCCCTTAGTCACTATTGTCCCTGGACAATGGAAGCTACAACTTATTATTTTGTTCAGATATTCTGATATGCATATTATTCAAATTTCTCTGGCATTGTATCTGGTTGACTTAGCTCATGGCCACTTACTCTGAAATCAGCATGAAATCATAGGGAACGGGCTTGTACCCTGAACAAAAGAGCCCAGCTGTAACTTCCCCTTGACATGAGCAATTTGTATACAAACATATTTTTGTTTTATCACCATGGCAAAAATCAGTCAACTTCACATTGTTGCATTTCTTAGCCTGCCAAACATCTTGTTAAAAGTGATAAATTCAATTAGTTTTTAAGTTTATAGAATGTCAATCAATTTGACATGTTTCTTTTTCTTCACTACAGTAAATAAATTAAGAGGTTTTCTTTTCCACCTTTCCCCTCTGCTCTCCAACCATCAATATAACCAGGCACAGACATCGCCTTTGGAAAGACTTGGGTTCAGCTCATTTACTGGCCACTTGTGAGCACAGTTCCTGGAACATGTCTTCTGGGACCTGCGTCCCAGACTGGCTGAGTATTAAACAAAATACAGAACATACTGTGCACAGAGCACAGTACCCAGCACATAGGAGGATTACGTGACCAAGAAAAAGAATTTGCTTACAGGTCATAAACATGAAATAAAAAGTTAACTTAGGTTTGGGTGATTTTGGAGATGGTGATGCTGTCTGTGAACCACAATGGTGAAGGCCAGAGTGATTATAGGAAAGAAGGTAGCTGCAAAAATAATGTGGAAAAATCCAAAGAATATTTTATAGAATGATGGTGGAGCTCAAATTAAGGAGTCAAAAAATGTAAAACCAAATGTCTAATGTGGACAGGTATCTCTAAGGTAAATGTGAGTCCTGGGTGCATAACCACTTTACAGAGACAACCCATTCCGGCCCACCCATGGCTCTGCGTAGCTAACGGAACACAGTCCTCCAAAGCAGTATCTTCAATGTTTCAGAGAAGAGTAAGCCCTTATTCCCAGATTTAAGCACACTTCAACCACCTAAAACCAAGCAAAATCTTGGAAGTATCATATTTTATTATTAAAACTTATGCGTGATTTATTTGCTATTTTATAAAATATCCATATTCATCTTAAAGTTGTTTTCAGCCAAAATCTGGGGAGAATTGACAGCTGCAGGGATGCCAGCAAGTCTATTCCTGATGCTCTGCAAACTCCATGGCACACCGCCCTTTACTTCCCTGGGGACATGATCGTGGTTTTGGAGCAAAGGGTAAAGAAATATTTTTAATATTGCTGCAAAGCAGATGATACAAGTATTAAGGGAAAAAGCACACCTTTATTTTAGGTCATCTGCAAGTTTCCCCAAGGCTTTTGCTCCTTTAGGGGTGGTTATAAAATTTTAAATCTGCCCTGGAGTGTTTGGAACTACTCGGAGTATCCAGGGACTGGACCGGAGTTAGAGAAAGGAATGATATGCTCACAAAACAAGCCCCCAAAGTACGTTGACTTTTGACTATTATGGGTCACAAGCAACTGCAGGTCAATTAATCTCTTGTGAGAACTTTCGTATCTCTTTAGACCTCTTGTAAGTCGGGACCAGCTGCTTGGGAGGTGGAACCTTCTGGGTGTACTTATGCCCATGCACTCCCTAGAAAATTAGGTTGTTCTTTCATTAAGCTAATGAGAAAAAATATTCCTTTCTTGACAGTTGACAGACTGTATATACCCCAAAATACCAGTCACAACGTATGCCTAATTAGTTTATAAATTATGCTGCGCTGTCACACCCCTCATCTGGGAGTCAAGTGCTTCTAAGTGTTTTCCCTCCTCCCTTGCCTGGGGCTGAGGGAACACACCATTGGCACCAGTCTTGTCTTGCTCACACACCCTTAGTCCCGAGGGGGGTCATGTTTATCTTCCCATCAGTGGGTGGTCCCGTTCCATCTGTCTTGGTGCAATATAAGATGCCCAGTTTGACTCTCAGGATATTTCTTAAAATGCTTTCTTCCTGGAAGGTGCTCTTCTGTGTGCTTTCTGTTCTGCGCTCTTGCTGCCAAAATAACAGGAAAAATCATTTTTCAAATAACCGGAATTATTTTTTATTTTCATTGTGAAACATTATAGGTCATTTTTGCATTGGGAATATAAGCTTCTGCTTGAACCCTGGGTGTATAATTCATCTTTGAAAGTGCTTAGAGCTCAGTAATAGCTCTAGAACTGCCTGGATGGCCATCAACAAGTCGTCCGTCCCCACACTCCCAGACACAGGTACACATTCAATCTCTACAATGTAATCCCCTCTGTTGCTACTCAAATTCTTATAACAAGACATATGTAATTCATTCACAAATAGAGGATTTAAAATACAAATGCTCTTGAAAGAAGTAATAATTGCTCTAATATTACACCAGAGATTGAATGCCCTCATACATCCTTCATTGGACCATGGGTTAAAAAGTTATCATACTTTTGGCTGTAAATAACAGAAAACCTGACTCTGATAGATTAAACAATAAGAAAAATGTTTTGATTCCCACAGCATGGCATTCAGAGATAGGGAGGTTCCTGAGTCGGTAAAGCTGGTAGCTGAGCAGTGTCAGTCAAGCGAAATTTCCTCTGTTCATTTGTTCTATCACCCTCGGTATGCCCATGGCTTCCCTGGGACTTGTCCACTCACCAACAAACAAAAGCTGCAGCAACTCACAAGGTAAAGCAACAATTTCATAGTCTAGAAGGGGATAAGACAGGGCATATTCCTTCCAAGATTCCCTTTTCAAGAGGGAAGAAATTTTCAAAACAACCCTCTGGAGAGTCCTTGTTCACACTTTATTAGCCAGAATTGTGTCATACATGCATCCTATAGGAATCGTAAACAAGAAGAATGGACTCCTTGTGAGTTATCTTAGACCAGTGGTTCCCCAAACTTGCACCACAGTAGCCTAAAGGGCTTATTACAACAGACATGGCCGAATTTTACCTCTCTAAGTAACACACAATGAACATGTTTCTTTTTCACTCTGGGGTCTTGCTGGTCTCCTGGTCCCTATCCAAAAAGATTACAAAGATATTTTCTACTCACAGATCCTCAAATATGTCATGGTATGATGCTTAATTTTATGTTGACTGGGCTCAGAGAAGCCCATAATGCTGGTAAAACATTATTTCCATGTATTTCCAAGGATGTTTTCAGAAGGGATGAGAATTGGAATCAGCAGAATCAGTAAGGAAGATCCCACCTCACCAATTTGGACAAACATCATCCAATCCATTGAGGGCTCAAATAGAACAAAAAAGTGAAGGAAGGAAGAAGTTACTCTCTCTGTTCATTTAAAAAATTCTATTTTTCAGGCAGAGAAAGACAAATACCATATGATTTTACTCATATGTGGAATCTAATGAACAAACTGAACTAACAAGGAAAATACAGATAGATTTAGAGAGCAGGGTGACCACTAAGGTGGGGGAGGGTAGAGGATGGAGGGATTGAGCAAGAAGGGAAAAGGACCCATGGACAACAGTGTGGGGATGGCAGAGGGGAGGGGTATGAGGGCCTAAAGGGCAATGAAAAAATACAATAACATTATTAAATAAAGAATGAAGTCTCTGGATACTATAAAATCCTTAACATATAATTGGAATACAGTATTATATTAGTTTCAGATGTCCAACATAGTGATTCAATGTTTTCATACCTTACAGTGTGATCACCACACTAAGTCTAATAACTATCTCTTGTCATGCAAAGTTATCACAATATTACTGACTATCTTTTCTTCACCATTTTTACACAACCCTTCACCTCATTGCCCTCTGGCAACCATCAGTTTTTTCTTGGTTTCCATGAGCTTGTTCCTGTTTCGTTTGCTCATTTGTTTTGTTTTATTAGATTCCACATATAAGTGAAATTTTATATTGCGTTTGTCTTTCTGTAACTTATTTCACTTAGCATAATACCCTCTGGGTCTATTCATGTTGTCACAAATACAAATGTAACAAGAATGTATTCTTTTTTATTGTTGAATAGTATCCCATTGTGTAAACATTTCTTATTCACGGTATTCTATAAAAGTCTTTAAAGGAAGAACATCAGCAATTAATTAGAAAATCAGGAAAGTTCTTCAATTAGAGTGGTTATATACATCTTTATTTATTATCTATTGATGGACACCCAGGTTGCTTCCATATTTTTGCAATTGTAAAGAATGCAATCAATGTAGGGATATATATATATTTTTTGAATTAGTGCTTTGCTTCATTTTGAGAAATACCCAGAAGTAGAATACTAGGTTGTATGGTAACTCTATTTTTTAATCTTTCAATTACAATTGAATTTAATATTGTTTTATATTAGTTTTGGGTGTACAGCATAGTGGTTAAGCATTTTTACATTTACAGTGTGATCACCATACTATGTCTAGTACACATCTGGTACCATACATAGTTAGTGTAACATTATTGATTATATGCCTTAAGCTGTACACTCCCATGACTATTCTGTAACTACCAATTTGTACTTCTTAAACCCTTTACCTTTTTCACCCAGCCCTTCAACTCTCCTCCCATCTGGCAACCATCAATTTTTCCTCCTTATTTGAGTCTGCTTCAGTTTTGTTTGTTTGTTTGTTTTGTTCTTTAGATCCCACATACAAGTGAAATCATATGGCATTTGTCTTTCTCTGTTGGAATTTTTTCACTTAGCATAATACCCTCTAGGTCCATCCATGTCATCACAAGTGGTAAGATTTCAGTAATTTTTATGGCTGAGTAATATTCCATTGTATGTATACACCATTACTTCTGTATCCAATTGTCTATTGATGGGTGCTTAAGTTGCTTCCATATCTTGGCTATTATAAATAATGCCACAATGAACATAAGGGCGCATACATCTTTTTGAATTTGTGTTTTTATTTTCTTCAAATGAATATCCAGAAATGAGATTACTGGATCATATGGTATGTCTGTTTTTAGTTTATTGAGGAATTTCCATACTGTATTCCAACTTGGCTACACCAGTTAACAGTCTCACCAATTTAATAGATTTATTCTTGTGTATGGTGTGAGTTGGTACTCTAGTTCTATGTTTTCACTTGTATCTGCCAAAGGACACTTTGGTTATCTCCATGGTTTGGCCACCGTGAATAGTGCTGCAGTGAATATAAGGGTACATATATCTTTGAAGGATGTCTTCAAGTTTTTCAGGTAGATACCCAGAAGAGGGAATGCTGGGTCATATGGTAACTCTATTCTTAATTTTTTGAGGAACTGCTGTATTGTTTTCTATTGGAGCTGCATATTCCCACCAGCAGTGAATGAGGATTTCCTTTTTCTCCACCAACTGTGACAACTCTTAGTCCTATTTTTAACATAAACAGATACAAGGTGAAGTTAAAGAACTCAATAATAATAGTTTTTGAATGAAAAGTTCTTTAAAACCAGGAGACCCCAACCACCTTCACAGACTGACCAAAAAATGTCCAGGTTCTACTAACCAAAAGACATTGTGGAGGGGGGCATATTTCAAAACATAAAATATGAGGAAACAGTAGGAAAATATAAATATTTACTTCCTGCTTTCCACTACCAAGTTGAAAATACCTTTCTTCCCCTCATGAATTCAGAGATGTCAAATGATTGTTTTATTGCATCTCTAGATCCTAAAATGTCAATGTGATTTCAAACAATATTCTTATTTTTAAAAAATTTTGTTATAACAGCAGTGTTTAACGTGCTTTTTCTGCATTAGTTACCAAAAAGTGAGAGATTACTCACATTGTATAATATTTTGTCAGATGTACCTGTTTTCATCCTGAGGGTTTGGTGTTTGGAGTCATTTTAACATACTTTTTAAATAATATATAGGCCAAATATAATAAAAAGCTTGATTAACCATTGGATTAAATAACTTAAATTGCTTGATTCAAAGCACTTTCTCTTAATATTTTATATTTGGGATATTCATATTTTGAAAATTTTTGGGACACCTAAATATTTGAAAATCCTATGAACATACTCTAGAAACCACCTCCACATCCACATAAAATAACTGAGGAAATGTATTCTAAATAAAAATATTTTTGTAATAGCTAGTAAAACAGAAAAGAAAGAAACATAAAAATTTAATACTCAAGTCAAAGCTTTATTTTGTGATTTTCAAGAGACTGCATTACATTAGAATAGCTTCCAAAACAAGTCTCATCACCTACAAATCCTCTACTAAACTTAATATTTTGCTTCAGCCATGCAACATCTTTAACACTTCTAATATATTCTTCTTCTTTTTTTAAAATTTTATTTATTTATCTTTAGAGGGGAAGGAGAGAAGGAGAGAAACATCAATGTATGGTTGCCTTTTGTGCATCCCCTGCTGGTAGTTAGCCTGCAAGGAACCGGCCTGCAACCCAGGCATGTGCCCTGACTGGGAATCGAACCGCGATCGTCTGGTTCGCAGGCCCGCGCTCAATCCACTGAGCTACGCCAGCCAGGGCTTAATATATTCTTCTTCTTATATAACTGCTTTGTGTTCTAACTGTATAGTGACTACTGACTTTAAATATCCTACCCTTCACCCTTAACAAATGCTTGCCTTTTGATTGTTTAGAACAATAGAAATATAATGCCAGGCCACATAAGTAATTTCAAATTTCTAGTAGCCATGTTTTTTAAATTTATTTAAAATAGATAAAAATAAGCTCTATAAAAGTTTTATAAAGATATAATTTGTATATCATAAAATTCACCCTTTAAAGTGTACAACTCAGTTTTTCATACATTCACAAAGTTGTGATGCAATCTAATTTTACAATATTTTCATCTCTGCCAAAAGAAAACCTGTATTCATTAGCAGTCATATCCAATTCCTTCCTGCCCCAATCTTGACAATTAATCTACTTTCTTACTCTATTGATTTGTCTGTTCCAGGATATTTCATATAAATAGAATCATACAACATGTGGTCCTTTGCATGTGACTTCTCAACATATAGTTGCAAGGTTCATGCATGTTACAGCATATCAGTGCTTTCCTTTGTATTGGTAAATAACATTTTATTTTATGGATACACCACCTTCTGTTTATCCATGTATCAGTTGACCGACATTTTCACTTTTGACTGTTATGAATAATGCTACTATAAACATTTGTGTACATGTTTTTGGGTGAACATGTATATTAGCCAGCTGTACTTCCATAAAAAAATACTAAAGATTGGGTTGCTTGCACAATGGAAATTACCTTTTTCACAATTATGGAAGCTAGAAGTCCAAAATCCAGGTTCCAGCATGGTTAGTTTCTGGTGAGAGATTGTTTCCCAGCTGTAGACAGCCAGCTTCTTGCTGTGTCCTCACATGGTTAGGGATGAGAGAGCAAGTTCTCCAACACCTCTTCTTACAAGAACACTAATCCTATCATGAGGATGCTACATTCCTGACCTCTAAACCCAATTAACTTAAAAGAAAGTGACTTCCAGTCAATATGAAAACATAGGTACATACACTTTACCTCTGTACAACCAAAAGAAGGAAAAAAACAAAAAATAACAAAAACAGCCAGAAAATTGATGTGTATGGAAGTCTAACAACCAGAGGTAAAGAAGAAGCATACATCCAGACCAGTAGGAGAGGTGGAGATGGGAAGCTGGGCCCAGGAGGATGCACAGCTAGATGGTGGCTGATGTACCAACCAACCTGATGAATACCTAAGTCCCCACCCTTTAAAACATAACAGGCATGCTGAGATAAAGAAATATGGCCCAAATGAAATAACAGATCAAAGCTCAAAAAATAGAACTATGAAATGAAGAGATAGGCAACCTATCAGATACACAATTCAAAACACTGGTAATCAGGATGTTCACAGAAATGGTTGAGTATGGTGGCAAAATAGAAAAAAAAAGTGAAGGCTATGCAAAGTGAAATAAAGAAAAATGTACAGGACACAAAAAGTGAAAAAAAAGGAAACCAGGATTTGGACAAGGAAGAAGAAATAAGCATTCAACCAGAACATAATTAAGAAACAAGATTTCAAAAAAATGACGAGAGGCTTAGGAACCTATGGGACAACTTTAAATGTTCCAACAGCTGAATCATAGGGGTGCCAGAAGGAGAAGAGGAAGAGCAAGAAAGTGAAAACTTATTTGAACAAATAATGAAGAAAACTTCCCCAAATCTGGCGAAGGAAATAAACTTCCAGGAATTCCAGGAAACTCAGACAGTCCCAAAGAAGTTGGACCTAAGGAAATACACACCAAGGCACATCATAATGACATTACTCAATATTAAAGATAAGAAGAGAAACTTAAAAGCAGCAAGAGAAAAGGAGACAGTTACCTACCAAGGAGTTCCCATAAGTCTTTCAGCTGATTTCTTAAAAGAAACCTTGCAGGCAAGAAGGAGCTGGAAAGAAATATTCAAAGTCATGAAAGGCAAGGACCTACATCCAAGATTGCTCTATCCAGCAAAGCTATCATTTAGAATGGAAGGGTAGATAAAGTGCTTCCCAGATAAGGTCAAGTTCAAGGAGTTCATTATCACCAAGCCCTTATTATATGAAATGTTAAAGGGACTTATCTAAGAAAAAGAAGATGATAAAAAGTATGAACAGTAAAATGACAACAAACTCACAGCTATCAACAACTGAACTAAAACTAAAACAAAAATAAACCAAGCAAACAACTAGAAAAGGAACAGAATCACAGAAATGAAGATCACATAGAAGGTTATCAGTGGAGGGGGAGGGGTTAGAATGGGGAAAAGGTACAGGGAATAAGAAGCATAAATGGTAGGTACAGCATAGACACGGGGAGGTTAATAATAGTATAGGAAATGAAGAAGCCAAAGGACTTATACGTATAACCCATGGACATGAACTAAGGGAAGGGGAGTGATGGTGGGAGGGGGCTTACAGGTCAGAGAGGAATAAAAGGGAGAAAAAAATTAGACCACTGTAATAGCATAATAATAAAATATATTTTAAAAGTCCTTTTCAGAATACTATTACAGTGGGGTTAATTCTTCCATTTGTGAATTTGGGCAGAGGAGTCATAAGCTTTCATTCCAAAATTTAACCCACAAAATCATTAGCAAATAGAATAGCTATCATTTTAAGCCAGTGTTTTTGAAGTGTTTATACACACACACACAAAAGCCGAAATTGATACATTGAAGTGATGTGCTCCTATAACAAACCTAAATCATGTGTATTTGTATTTAGGGTTGGGGAACAGAAGCAGACTGGAAAAGGGGCAAGAAGACTGCTTAGTGGAACCTCATAGTAAGGAATTGCTTTGGAAGCTGGAAAAAAAGAAGACAGTGTTATATATTGGCTAATAATAATAATGATGATGATGATGATGATGATGATGATGATGAAACTGGCACCCATAGTAACTCAGAAGATCAAAAAGTACCTCAAAATTGTGCATTTGGCTAAGGAGATTTCAGGAAGAAATGTTGGCATGTCAGTTGTCTTCTTCTAATTGTAGATAATGCTCAAGGAAGGTTCTCCAGTCATTAAAAAATCTTCAAATTAAATATATATAAATATACATATATACACACACACACATATCACTCTTCCCAGCAAAGATAGCATTTAGAATTGAAGGACAGATAAAGAGATTCCCAGAGAAGAAAAAGGGAAAGGAGTTCATCATCAAAGGCTGCCAATAGAACTTGGCCTTGGGATCAAGACTAATTCAAAAATGTAACTTGCCAGTTTCTTTGTGAACTTAGAATGACAAGAGTTAATGAATCATAGATTATCTTATCTGGACCAAAGGACTCCTAAGATTCCTAAGGGTACCATCTCACACTATTCCATCTAGAAGCCAAAGTACAGAAGGGCCTGTCTTGAAGAGCTTTGCAAGTATAGCTTTTCTCTAATGTATCTGACTATAATTTGATACCTAGGAAATCCACCGTATTTTATTTTATTTTTATTGTTGTTCAAGTACAGTTTTCTGCCTTTTCCCTCCACCCTTCCCCATCACCCCAGCCTTCCCCACCTCCCTCCCCTATTTCCACCCCCCTTGTTGTTGTCCATATGTCCTTTATAATTGTTCCTGTAAACCCTTCACCCTTTCCCCCCATTATCCCCTCCTCTCTTTCTTCTGATCACTGTCAGCCTGTTCTCAAATTCAATGCCTTTGACTATACGTTGCTTGCTTGTTTGTTTTGTTGATTAGGTTCCTGTTAATGGTGAGATCATATGGTATTTGTCTTTCATTGCCTGGCTTATTTCATTTAGCATAAAGCTCTCTAGTTCCATCCATGCTGTCACAAAGGGTAGGAGCTCCTTCTTTCTTTCTGCTGCATAGAATTCCATTGTGTAGATGAACCACAGTTTTGTTTTTTTTTATCCACCCATTTACTGATGGGCATTTGGGTTGCTGCTATGAACATTGGGATGCATAGGTTCTTTGGGGTTGGCGGTTCAGGGTTCTTAGGATATAATCCTAGCAATGGAATTGGCAGGTCAAAAGGCAGCTCCATTTTTAGTTTTCTGAGGAAATTCCATATTTTTTCATAGTGGTTGCACAAGTCTGCATTCCCACCAACAGTGCACTAGGGTTCCCTTTTCTCCACAACCTCTCCAATATTTGTTGTTTGTTGCTTTGTTTATGATGGCCATTCTGACTAGTATCTCAGTGTGCTTTTAATTTGCATCTCTCTGATGGCTAGTCATACTGAGCATCCTTTCATATGTTTCTGGACCCTCTGTATGTCCTCCTTGGAAAAGTGTCTGTTCATGTCTTTGCCCATTTTTTAATTGGGTTGCTTGTCTTCTTAGAGTGGAGCCATGTGAGTTCTTTATATATTTTGTAGATCAAACCCTTGTCTGAGTTATCATTGGCAAATATGGTTTTCCCATATGGTTGGTTCTGTTTTCATTTTTGGTGATCAAGTAATTTTTTGGCATGTAGTTGTCCAGATCTCCTAACTCCATTTGTTGAAGAGGCTATTTTTACTACATTTTATACTTGTGCCCCCTTTGTCAGATATTAATTGACCATTGAGACTTAGGTTTATTTCTGGGCTCTCTATTCTGTTCCATTGGTCCATGTGTCTATTCTTATGCCAGTACCAGGTGGTTTTGATCACAGTGGCCTTGTAATACATTTTGATATCAGGTATTGTGATTCCTCCTACTTTGCTCTTCTTTCTCAAAATTGCTGCAGCTATTCTGGGTCATTTATGGTTCCATATAAACTTTTGAAGTGTTTCTTCTATATCTGTGAAGTATGCCATTGATATTTTAATAGGGGGAATTCACAATCTTTTAAAGGAGATTTTAGTTTATATATTAAATGACTCCAGGGTTCAATAGAAGAATATAAGAGATTTTAAAAATTTATGTGTAAACAATTTAATTTACCAAGTTATTGTGGAAAACAAGAGATAAAAATCACATAGTTAATTAAATATGGAAGTATATTACAAATATATTTTCCTTATTTTTAAAGAATATAAAGAATATCTCTGGTACATATAAGTAATTAAATTTAATATAGTCTATGCATGTTTAACAACTCTATGTACATATCTACAGATATCATCTATATCTATACTTATATATCTATATATCTATATCTATACCTATCCCTATATCTGTATCTGTATCTATATTTGAGTTTGCCTATTTTTGTCATCATGAAACTGTCAGAATTTTGATGATGGCAAGGAAAGTAACTTACCTAGTGGAAATGATTTATTTATCCAAAGCAACAGCTTTAGTAATCTAACACTAACAAGTTAACTTCATCACCCTGATTTTCTTTTTGACTGCCACCTCTTGCTCTACAGGAAATGATAAAAGGTTATATATTTATGCCAAGTAAATAAAAACTAAACAGTTGATATAAAGGTCAGCCATGTGAATATTACCTGTTGAGGTATTTCCAGTTTATACCAGACAGTGTCGAAACATAGCTTGAATAATATGCCTATAACACGATCCCTTAACTGCCATCTATTTGACACAGACACACTGATTTTAAACATCTTCAGCTTTTCTAAAAAACAAATAAACCAAAATTTTCAATGACTGTGCCTAACAATAGAATGGCATTTCTAATCATTTGACAATTTTCTTCAGATAATTTCATCATTGCATTTACAAAACAGCATTTAAAAGGTCCATGGTACAAGCATACCTCCCTTGCTAAGATACTCACACCCATCTTAAATGATATTAGAAGGTAGTTCTTTTCAATTCTTGCTGTCCATAAATACACATGCTACACAGAAGTTTTGTATCTGTCTTCTGGATTCAATAAGTGGGGGTTAGTGTTTTTGTGATACCTTTCAAATCTCTCAGCACTGAGCAACCGCTATTAGTGCATGCACGGTACTTAGTGTGCTGTGGTGGGGGCCATGCATATATGCACATATATTTGTGGAAAGAAAAAGTGGTTGGAGAAATGAAGAAGAAATAGTGTATGTTGGGTGGTCAATATACTTATTTTTTAAAGCTATTCCACATGGAGCCAAGGCCACTCCAATTTTAAAAGTTCATCTTCATCACTCATCTCCTCAGGACATGTTCAAGTGCCAAAATTTGTTAAATTCCTTTATGTGAGAAGCCATCATTGTTCCCCTATTAGAATATGTTGCCTGTCAGAAATATATAATAACCTTATTGGAACACCCTCTCCACTTAAATCAAGCAAAGAAATTCAGCTTATATTTCAATTCCATTTGTAGACAAGCCTCTGCTAGCCCCTGGTTTCTTCCTCTTCTAGGAACATGATTTTTTTTTTCATTCTGAAGCATGTAGCTGACATTATAGCTTGCCCCTCAGGGGAGGATAATTTGCTCATTGTAGATTAGTTGCCTACAGCAGCTAAGTCTCACCTGGGTCACATCCTTTAAGGGTATATCCATGGACAGAATTGCATGGAAACTTTCACTGGAATGTGCAGAACTCTGCCCTGGCTTGTTGTTGCGCTTTCTTTCCAGGGCTAATTCTCTCTGGAAAGCTAACACCGTAATGACTGCATCAGTAACTTTTTTGTATTTTTTCCCTTTTTGTTCTGTTTTGTTTTCCATGCTGCCCATGAGACAAGCAAGCTGTAGAAATGTAAACTGGCATTCTGGAAATTTCTGACTCAGGTATTATACAAAACCGCTAAAGGAGTTTGATTTAATCTGTCCAGCCTAGTTTCTATGTGAGTTGAATGAACTAGAAAATTAGTAAATATGTGTGTATGGTGTTGTAGGAAGACTATTTCTGATGTCACATATAGAGTATGCACCTAAAATAAGAAATTTGGGCTTTCTGGCCAACAGACTATAAAATATTTGGTATGCTCTAATGTGATCTGTTTGATATCATGTATTCCATATAGAGGCTAAATTTTATGCTAACTATTCTCTTTGTGTTCTGGTACACTTTGGCCTTGGACTAATTCTCTCTCAACCAGTAATATCACTAAGAAATAGGTCTTAGCATAGATGACCCTCCTCATACTCAAGTAATAATTTTAAACCTGAAGTTCATGGTATACTGAAATACAATATAGCTTCCTTATGACTTCATGAATTACGTGAATTGCACATATGTGCATTTGAGGGGAGAGAAAAGTGGCCATATCTCTTACAGTATTCTCAAAGGAGACTGAGCCCTCTAAAAATAATAACTGGTATTCTAGGTTAGAACTGATATTTTGGAAGATATTGAAAATGTAGATGCAACATGGTAGTACATGATTAAAGATGATACTGGTTTTTCTTTTTCATTATCTGTACATGATTATCTGTGGCTTTCCTTCTGTATTAATTTCCTATACTCATTCATCATTTTATTATTCATCATCACCTAGAATCTATTATTTAATTAAATTTAATGTGCGATGCTTTTTTAAGCCCACTTAAAATAGAATGTTGAAGTGAAAAATACTGTTTAACTATAGACTTTTTGTTGCTTGAATTGGGAGTAATTTGTGAATGATGGGAGAATACAAATAAAGTACTTTCTGACAGAAAAAATGTTTTACAATAAATTAAAACTAAGGGGTATGTGAAAGAAGTAAGTTTTTTAAACTCATAGGCCAATAATTAAGTTATTCAATATGTTTGCCAGATTAACTAAATTAATTTCTAAAATTCACTAAATCTTTTCATGAAAGTTTTCATTTCATAACGTGTCTATGACTCTTAAATCTATACATCTTTCTTGTGCCTTACATTTATTGGGTAACTAAGAAAATTCCATTATAAATCATGTAAAAAACATTGCATATACACTTACCAAGCTATTTTTCAAATTAGAAGGCAAGCTAATTTCAACTGTAATTTCATAATTGCTGTTTCCTTAGATGAATATTCAGAATCCCTTAAAAACAAAAACCAAAAAAGTGCTTTTCCAAGAGTTGGCATGGTAGCCAGTATCCAAGATGTTCCCCAGTGACCTCTGCCTCCTTGAATGCAAACACTCTCTGGAAAGGTTCAAAGTCTTAGAATTCACGCACTAATGACTACCTCCTGGCATTCACACCTTCATGTAATCCCCTCCAAGGGTTTACCAGACATAATCTGTGTGACCAATCAAATGTCATAGAAGTAACAGTACATTGCTGTGCTATAGATTATATTATCCCTCAATCTAAATTCACCGTTTTTGCCTGCTCAGTGGAAACGGATATGGGCCCTCCAAATGGTCTTCCATTGCCCACAGAGGGCGCCGTAGAGGCTTTGCAGGAAGAAAAGGTTTTCACTTCCTGCTTCCAGGCAGCTCGCTGGAGCACCTACGGTTCTCTAGAGCCTATTCATACTATAGGGCCTGCTTCTCTAGCCCCAAGCTCTCGAAGAGTAGATGGCTCTGAGTGTCCCTAGTGAGGCACAGCCCAAGAATAGCTTTCCTGAGAACCTTGGAAGGTAGACTTCCAGCAAGTCTCCGAGAGTAGATTTCTGAAAAGTTCTACAAGTGAAATGCTATGGAGACATCTCTGACATCCAATGTGTGACAGTCACACCTTCTGTAACAAGATGTAGATATCAGCTCTGGGGAAGGGTCTCTTCCTTGAGTGTTCTTTCAGTCCTTGAGGTAATAGTTCTCCTTATTTCTTCTGCTCCTATATTCTTCAGAATTCTTTTTACTTATTAGTTAATCCCTCATTATTCCAGTACCCTGTTACAGTTAATCATTCTTTTTTATTCTTTACCTGAGGATATATTTATTGAATTTTTTAGATAAAAATAAAAAGGGAGAGAGAGACAGGGAGAGAGAAATACTGAGGAGAGGGAGAAACATTGATTGGTTGCCTCTCATATGCGCACCCACTGGAGATCGAACCCATAACCCAGATGCGTGCCTTGACCGGAAATAGAGCCCACAACATTTTGGTGTATGGGACAACAACCCAACCACCTAAGCAACCCAGCTAGGTCCAGTTAATGATTCTTTATATTAAACTTTCCCTAGTCAGCTTCTGGGTAGTTCCTCCCTCCAGACTGAACCCAGACCCAGTCACTGACGGATTTAGTTATAAAAGGCACTGTCGTTTCTGTCTTGTCACACATTCTCTGACCGTGTGTTTTGGGGAAAACTAACTGTCATGACCTGAGCAGCAATTGGAGATATCTATGTAATAAGGAGCTGAAAAGCCTCTGGCCAACAGCCGTGTGAAAGCGTTTACAAATAGACGCTCCCGCCAAGTCAGGCCTCCAGTGGAGACTACGACCCTGACTGACAGCTTGATTGTAGCTGCCTGAGAAACCCTGACCCAGAACCACCCAGCTAAGCTTTTCACAGATTCCTGGCCTCAGAAACTACATGAAATAATAGAAGCTTGTGGAATTAAGTCACTAAGTTTGGGGATAATGTGTTCTACAGCAATAGATAACTAATGCACCTGGCTTAAAACTTATTTTTTAAAAAATCAAGTTATTTTTATACAAAATCTTTATAATGGAACCTCTTTGTAATCAATAATTTGGATCAGTCAATACAGCATACTCTTTCTACAACATGTTAAACTGACTCAACTCAGGAAGCTTATGTGACAGGGCATGAAACTCACAGGTTCTGTCAGCTTCCCAATATGACCAGGGTGAGCCGTTTTCCTCTGCTGAGCTTCAGTCTCTCAGTGGATGACTAATGCGGCTATTGGTGGGAATTTAATGGGTGAATGAACGCAAAGGACTTAATAAGGTGCTTGAGAAAGAATAGACACTATTATGATTAATACGATAAAACTTTAATTCACGTAGAGAATTAGAACAAATCTTAGCAGTTTGTTTAAAAATAATTGAGTCCACAGCATATATGTTTATGGACTCATCTTCCATCATGCTATGTCAGAACCTCATCACCATACTGTCTTAATGGCTCATTTATTTCTTCGTAATTTCCAGTAGACTATAAGCTTCAAGAAGGCAAATATTATGTTCCTCTTGTTCATAATTGCAGCCTCAACACCTAGCATAATATCTGACATTGTAATAGTCAAATAATAGTATCTGTTAAATAAATGAGGGCTCCATGCTATTCCTGAAAACATTTTAGTTACAGTTGTCTTTGATAGTATGGAACTGAATGTAAAATTCCCTAGGTATCTTAATAGTATTAACATTAAAATATTTGTACTAACATCAAATCTTTTAATTATAGCAAGTGCCACTACAAGTACACTTTGTAATCCTTATGAAAATAAAATGCAAAAACACTAAATCCTGTAACAAAATTTCAGACTTCTTCCCACCATAATCAATACTTCACCAAATGTCCTGTAGTACACTGATCATATTTCATAATTTTGTATTCCTTTACATAACAATGTTGAACTTTTTATCAGTAAGTTTAACTGTAATAATTACCAATATTCCAGAACAATACTCATTTTGATCAACAACTTCTCTTCACGCTACTAGCTGTGAAACACGTGGCTAATGAAGTTCCCTCTTTCATCATATGGAATTCAGTGCAGTCAGAGTCAAGGACATGTCCCATATTTACAATGAAATTACGGTCTCCTCATTAAAAGGCAAATCCTTCATTTAAAAAAATTGAATGGTTCTTAAAATAGAATGCCAGATGGCTAAATTTGGGTGCTGAAGAAAGTCAAATTCAGAAACACTTTCTGGCACCGGTCCCAAAACATTTTCATTTGATTATGGATTGAATATATTTTCGTTTAATTTAAACTCTTGCCTCTCTGTATGTTGTTCTGAGATAGGTGAACTTATGTTGGTAGACAAATTGGCCTCAAAATTTATGCCACTCTACTTAAATGATCTCTTTCTGTCAACATATTGGAAAGATGGCCTTATGCTTGGTGACACATTTTCAGTTATCAAGGTCACATAGGTCCGTAGTAAAAAGTACACATGTAATGTTCTGCCTTTAATGAATGGATATCAGTGAATTACCACAGGTAAGCTACAGGGCACTGGGATCATAAAAACTAGAAAATACAAAACACATATGCTTCTCTGCTGTGTCTTGATATATTTCACTGCTCTTGTCCATACTTTTTGTTTGTTTTGTTTTTACCATGTTTGTCCTAGTTTTTAAAATTTTTCTTGTGCGTCTTCATTCCAGATTTAGGTTGAAAATAATTAGTAAAAGTGTATCTCCTAAAGTACAAATAGTTACAAAATAGTCAATGGCGATGTACAGTACAGCATAGGGGACATAGTCAATAATATTGGAATAGCCGTGTGTGGTGCCAGGTGGGTACTGAAAATGTCAGGGGGAACAACTTGTAAAGTATGTGATTGGCTAACTACTATGCTGTACACCTAAAGTTAATATAAAAATATTGCACATGAACTTTAATTGAAAACTAAACCTTAAATTTAAAAAAAGTGTATCTCTTTAGTAGTTATTACCATAAATTCATGATTTATTTCAGATTATGCTTAGGTCTAAAAATTAGACCTAAGCATAGGTCTTCCCATTTTTAAATGAACTTGGGTTCCTTCTGCCATTCTTGTCTTTCTATTTAAGCCAATACATATGGCATCCCTCATAGCATAGTTCAGCTATCGTAGTGAGCCACACAGAGTCAAGTACATGTATTTGAGGTCAAACCTTGGGCTGGCGGTGGCTCCACTGCACTGAACTTTGTATTGTGTAATGTAAAATTGTGTAATAGCAATTGTCCCACCTATTCCACCCAGTTATGGTAAGAATTGTATGAGATATTGCTCATGAAAGTGTTCCAGAAGCTGCAATGTTTTCTAAAGCTTAGGGGTAGAATTATGCTGACCTAATCCATTTATGTTTGTCCTCTCTTCTAGAATTGCGTGTTTACGCATGATGACATTTTTCCAACCTGTTATAATTATTTAACGTAATGAACAAACAACTTGACTTTCTCCCAAAAATCTTCTCTGACCCCACAGCTGGGTCTTTCAACTTCGAGCTTTTCCCTCTGACCTTCTGACT
The DNA here is from genome assembly GCF_014824575.4 of Sturnira hondurensis. NCBI lineage: Eukaryota > Metazoa > Chordata > Mammalia > Chiroptera > Phyllostomidae > Sturnira > Sturnira hondurensis. Next base: position 4,054,131 of record NW_028088915.1, read on the forward strand.
TACTAATTGTATTCATCCATTTCTGATTTGTCATTAGGTCCTACCTTGTAGGTACTTGTAGCCATTGGCATAGTTTATCATACCCTCACCCCAACAACCACACAGTGGGTTCCATAGAGTAAACCTCAAGCCCTATTGATCATTGCACCTGTAATACACATGTCACAGGGCTCTTGCACACACCTGTGTAAGGTACCTAACATGCTGTATTTTCATTTCACATGACCTCTGTATTTTCATCTTTACACTTCTGTTGATAATCCTCTTTCTCTTCTTCCTCTCCACACCTCTTGGCATGAGATGCTTCCTTATGGTAAATGAATTATTAAAAGATGACTTCAATAATTCAAAATTCTTAACTTGAAGTTTATATTAAAATATTTATGCATTGTGTTAATTTACTTTGGATATTTTAAGTTAAAATTTTATCCTTTATATTTCATACTTTATTTGTGTGTATTCAAAATTAACACATCCCTCTAGCCAATGAACAGAGAAAAATGGAATTTAACATATGACTGATTAACTGAATTATCTATTTAAAAATGATTCCAGGTACAACTTGCATGACAAATCTCAATACAAATTTGGATGCAGATTCTGCTGAAAATAATGCTTATTGACAGGTAAAATCAATTTCTTCCCCTCGGATACTTGGGAATATTTTTTAGGCCAAATAGTTTGATCAACAGTAAAAAAAATCTGACTCAGTCTGCTATATCTTTGACATCATCTAGAGCTCTTTTAAGACAATGAGTAAGCCCTGGCTGGTGTAGCTCAGTGGACTGAGCGCGAGCCTGCAAACCAGACAATCTTGGTTCGATTCCCAGTCAGGGCACATGCCTGGGTTGCAGGCCAGTTCCCAGCAGGGGACGCATGAGAAGCAACCATACATTGATATCTCTCTCCCTCTCTCCTTCCCTTCCCCTCCAAAGATAAATAAGAAAATCTTTAAAAAATAAGACAATGAGTAATGAGATTGAGGAGGCAACAATTTATTAAAGTGTAACCATGTTTTCCTAGTACTCATCTTTACTCATTGGCTTTTAAAAATTTACCTGAGAAAGAGCCTGTGTGTAATAACATCATGAGAAATCAAAACTTGTTGCTAAATACTCGTTATCTTCCAGGAATCTATTTTATAACCAAAGGAAAATATGTTAAAATACCTTTGTTTTTCTTATAAACATCAGATGAACAAATATGGGGGCATGACATTAAGAATTAAATAGGTACCCTGTACCAGACTTTAATAAGATTTTTGCTAAACAAAATAGAAAGGGAATTTTTTATGATAATTTATCTATCTGCTCCCCAAGTTATATGTTCTCAAAATACTTCATTAAATGTAAGTTTGAATATAGTGTTTGTCTAAGTTTGCATGAGCCAAGCAAAGTTCACAAAACACTTTGCAAACTTTTCTTAATTAAACATAATACCACAACTTTGTTTTAAATGTAATGATCATAATTTCTTACAGACAATTTTTAATGAGTTTGCACTTTGCTATACCCCTCATATATTTTCTTCTCCTTCCAGGCACAAGTGATGAAATTGCGATCAACATTATGAAATTGGATCACAATTATTTCTTTAATCAAAACAAACCAAGCCTTATGCAAGGTGTGGAAATCCATAATGCTATGCTATCCAATTGCAGTCCTATTTTGAAATCAGCACTTTTGGCCAAACACATGGTGTAAATTATATGGAAAATAAGAAGGCATGTTCTGTCTCATGCCGTTGCCAGGTATGTTTCATATTTAGATATAAACAATGAAAGAAATTCAAATTTCACAATAGTTGAGTCATTCTGCCACCGTGAACACTTGTACTTTATTTGTAGTTTCTCATGATTATATTAATAGCAAAATTTTCTCTTGATTGCAATATCTGTCCTTGCACTTAAGTTATTACACTCCCACCATGTTATCTGTGCTTATTTCATTCATTACTAAGCAATAATTCAATAGAAACCTCTTCCAGAGGAAAACCCAAACCTCAAATTCTTAGCAAATCTCTTTTATGCTCAGACAAGGGGTGGGCTGAGGGAAAAAACGAAATACAACACATAATTTAAAAGTTGCTAATATCTCATACACTTGGGGTCTAAAATCTAAGATTTCTATGTGTGCACACTGTGTAGTGTCAGTGTACGATACTCTAAACATCACCAACACAGGTCACATTCTGACAACTTCATTACAGAGGTGTCTAAACAAATTAGAAGCAAAGCCAAAGCCACTGCCTTTCTTAACAATTAGACTGAGGTGTTAAAGTCCTTAAGATGACCTCAGGATGACACCTAGCTGATTGGAAGAAATACCTAAAGCTCCAATAGAATGTTCTTATTTTTACATTGAAGTGCTAGAACATATTGGAGAGAAATCTCCACTTCAATATGGAGGAAATACTTGAAGAATATATTTACCTTTGCCATTTCCATTTTTCTATCCTTTGTTTCATGTACTGATTTATTACTCTCCAAATCTTTGAGTAAGATGAGTTACATGAGATTTAGGAATAAATACTCATAAAATAATGATTAAAACTTTTATTCAACACTTCTAATTGAAGTTCTTGTGTGAGTAAATATGTATTCTGAACATCATTGTGACAACAGTCTATCAGTGATGATTATATAAAATATTGAAATTTTCATATAGACATTGTCCTATCTAGCTCTTTTTTAGCCTAGAAAGTATATCTATTAATGTATAGTCCTTCAAATTACATTCTTATTTTAATAACAATCACAAATTAATGATGTGTAGTCACATGTCCATTTTCTTAGAGGAAAATAACCATATGCTTCAATAACTAAAACTTCTATTTCCACAAACTAATTAAAAGGGCTTGTGGTACAGTAATCAGAAAAACAGGTGTTTCATTTAGTTTCTCTCCCTTCAAGGTCGAATAGTTGCAATTCAAACTTTCCTGCAATTCCTTTAAAGTCAAGGGAAGTCGCATGGCTCTACACTATCACATGACAGTATCCTTCTACCCCACCACAAGATTTTGACAGAATATAAATCAAGAAGAAAAAGCAAACTATCTTTACAGTACAATATGCTAAAATATGAGTGGAGTTTTTCACAATAGATTTTGGAGATTTTAGCTCTGCTTGAATCTTGTTTACTTTTCCCTTTGATATATTGAGTACATATATTATTTTTAATCTTTAAAGAGATGTGGCCTGCTATATGAAAGATATTCTGTTCTTCTTTTTCCAAATGTAATCATCTTATCAAAACCACAGCTTTAGGACATGTTCCTGGGAGAACAGAGTGCATTACACATGGTTTTATAATGCACGCAGTCACTTTGGACAACTTCGACCTTATTCCTGCTGTTAATTATTTAGACTCTGACATATTGCAATAAAACATTTCATCAAGCCCTGCAGTCCAGGGAATGATAGGCATCAAGATTGTATTGGTAATGCAAAATAAATGGATAAGGATTGAAAATAATGAGTTTGGTGGATTACATCTGTCACAGTGAATTATTATTGTTGAACATAATAGAGCAAAGCACTACAAAAATAAAGCTTGTCTTCTCCAATTAAAAGTGAGACAACTGCCTCTAATGAGATACAGAAATTCAAGTGTGAGTTATTAATTATGTACACAAAAGGGTTATCTTGTTGCCTAATCTTACATTTTTGTATGTATACTTGTAAAACTATAGAACAAAATGTCCCCGTGGCCAAAGCTGGTAGTGGTTTATAATGCCTCTTGCGAAAAGCTGAAGAAGACATTCCATTTGGCCACATTTGACCATACAGGTTTTTTAAAAAACCTTTAACATGTGAGCAGGCAACCAACAACAGTCCCCGATTCTGTCGCTGATTCCTCTGCTAATTTGGTCTCTGACACATGTGACTTACCTCTGGAGCTCAGATTCATCATCTCTAAAAGTAGAGCCTTGAACTACATTGTCTTTAAATTCAACTGTAGCTTCAAAACATTTCTTGATTCTTTATATAAAAGGCTTTTTAATTGTGTGAACTGGGTAGGGGGTTTTGTTGTTGTTGTTTGGTGTGTTTGTTTGTTTGTTTGTTTGTTTTTAACAGAAAGCTTGGTGGAGAACTTGCTTGAAAAGTAATCTAAGTTGTTTCTTTTAGGAATTCGAACACAAAGGAACTGGGTGCTTATTATTTAAGAGAAAGGGTTGTCAGAGAATATTTTATTTCTCTAAGCAATGTTGACCAGTCAGAGCAAGGGGAGAGGAAAGTTGAGTCTGGATCAGTGTGCACAAAGAGATTTCTGGAAAGGAAAAAATAAAAACCCACACACTTCATTCCTGCAGACTTTAAACTTACGAGAACAGCCTGGTTGAGAATACCTTGAGAAAAATTTCTCCTACATTCCCCTGGCTGAAAACACCAACCTTGCTAGAGCAAAGAAAAATCTGGGTTGTCACTCAGGATACCATGGGGTGTAGGTCTGCAGGGAAGTGCTAGTACTGTCTTATTGCCCTCACACAACTGATGGAGACAAGCCTTGCTGGACCTGTTCATCCTGGCTCACTGCTGTGCTCTTGTGAGAATCATGAAGAGTGTGAGCTACAAGAGCATTTTCTGCAATACTGGAAGGAATCAAAAACGTGCAGCCATCACCTCAGCACTTGAAAGCATCTGCTTCAGGACACTGAGGTCCCAAGGCAGGGTTAAAAAACAGTCTTAGGAGACCAACCAGAACTTATCCTTCTTTCCTCCAGCAGACATCTGGAAGTAGTGCTGGCCCATGTGGATCAAGTAGAGGCCACAGACGATTTAGGAGTCAGAGAAGAGGCTGAGAGGATGAACTTCTTGTTAATAAAGTGAAGGTGCACTTCAAAAATAATTGGAAAAAATGTATTTCTGAACACAAAGTAATATATTTCCAGTGCACAAAACTTAAGAGATCCTAGACAATTAAAAAGCAAAATCAACAGTAATAGCTCCTTCAGAAATAACTACTGCTAAAATTTTGAGTCATCCATGCTAGGTACAGCTATATCTTTATAAAAATGGCATTGTATTGCTTTGTTTGCTTAGCAAAATATTGTAAACATTTTACAATTCTGTAATATTATTTTAATGGGTATATTATAGTCTATAACAAAACTTGCCATCATTTGGTAAATATTTTTATTGTGAGACTTTTACATTATTCCCAGTTTTTTAATAATTTAAAACAGATAGCCTTGAACATGACTTTTTACTCATACCTCTGATTACTTTACTAAAATGGAATTGTTGGATTAAATATATAATATGAAATAGCTTTTAAAAAGCAAATGTAATTCACATTTTCTCCCTGACAATCTGAGGTTTTGCACTGTAATATCTATTGTATGAACATGCTCAAAGGGGCATTAGGAAAGTACAACAATAATTGAAAAGGAATATCGCTCCCTTGAAAGAAATCAGATTGTGCAGCTTTCAAGGAAACCAGAGAGTGTTTGAAGAGTTTATGTACAAACCACCAATAAACGGTATTGGGGTGCTATCAGAATGGTAGAATAATATTTTTCTTAAAGAGATAATCATAGAGGAAGACAAAGAAGTAATTGAGTAACAAAATCAAAATATTCACACCTTAGTAGAAAACAACATAAATAGTGAAAATTTACGTTGCTTACATATAATCTAAGAATGTAGTATTTCTCTTTCTGCTCCATCTCATAGAATAAATTGCATGAAAACAATTGAAGCAAAGGAGTTAGAATGAAAGTCAATGCCATCGTTTTACATAAACCTCATGAAGTTTCTTGGCTACTGAGCAATACAAGTCATCCGACAAATATGCGCAAGGTGGTAAGTGCAAGTACAATACAAGCAGGGTGCTTAGTGGGCTCTACAAAAAGGTCCATGTATTAACATGTAAAAATACAGGTTTTAACATGTATTTTTAAAAATCTCTTTATCAAGTCATGTTAATGTCATAGATGTAACACATCAGAAATACTTCAAGGAGCTAAGCCATCATGGTTCTCAGAATAAATCTCTTTATTTCTTACCAACATATTTAACTACATATTTTTTAAAAATATATATAAAACTATTTAGATTTTTTAACCTGCTGAATTCTAGGACTTTGGGGAAAGTTTCCTGATAACAATATCTTTTCCAGAAAGTACTTATTTGCATTCCATTTTGAATGGAAAGTACCATAGAAAGAAGTGGCATAAAGAGTGCTCAGGCCAACTATTTATACTATGAAAGAATACTGTTTGGCTCACTGCATGTTTGCAGGGAGCAGTTCTGCACTGATGATGTAAAGACAGTATTGCAAAATAGTCCCCCCAGATGTTGGGTCCAAGCTTCAGGTCTCATCTAGTGAAGTCAGGTCCCTGTATTGAACACAGTCATGAAGCCAGAGACATGCCTTATAGTTGAGGTATTCTTTAAAACCAAAACAAAAGCACTCTGAACACCCAGCCCTGTGACACCTGGACAATCTTCAGGTGCACCGGGCCCCTCCCTTGGGTGTGAACTTCTGGCTCCATTTTTTCCTGAGGCATCTCTTTATCTCCAGCTCATCTTTCATCAGTGCCTGTCAGTGGAATATCACAATTCCAGATTGGAAAAAAACAATTCTTATAGAGTTGGGGAAATGAAAAAAGTTTCTGGTCATGGAAATCCCCTCCGCTTTAAACCAACATTTTATTCATATTTGGAAAATACCACTGTGTTGATGTTTCCATTTTAATCTGCTTCAGTATTTCCTGTTTTAATTTAGAAACCAAATGTGTGACAAACCTGGAGGGTCTTGAGACAATTCCAAATCGATAAAACCAGGAAGCAATAGCCAAATAACCAAAGTTGCTGTCCATGCCAGATTTTATGAAAAAAAATTTAAAGTGTATATAAATTGCTTAATGTAATAACTCAAGAAGTGAGTTAATAACTCAATAACTCAAGAAGTTTCAGATACAACTGGTATAAAAGTCAACCAGGGAGAGTTGAGCCACATTTATATGTGATCTCAGGGAGATTCGAGGAAATAGAAGGAAGCTCCATTTAACATTTATTTACTCCATACGTATTCTGGGCAAGACACTAGTGCATCCACATTTTTACAAACCTGTGGAGTCAATGGTAGGTTATTGACTATTCTGAGTTGACTCAGTCAATCAGTAGCAGAGCCAGGCTTCCAAACATCCAGGACTTTGGAATCCAAGGCTGTCCCTTTTTCCTCTGGGCCACTTTAATTTTTCTCCCACAGCCACCTAACCATATTACACCCATAGACAATGTGCTATCAAGACCAAAAATTGTCTTCACTCAATATACCATTTGATATTTATTTTGGGGAAGTTTGTGAATAAATGAACAAATTGCTTAACTGCTAGCCTGGACCAGGGACTGAACTAAGTTTTTATTTAAGTTATGAATCACAAATAATAAAACATTATTAAAATTGAAACCAAGAAACATGACCTATTGAACTATTAACAAAAACAATTATCAAATCAAGTGACATGATCTTTGTCTGCAGGCCATGATGGGGAAAAGGCTGGGAGCAGAACTACGATAAGTGTGTTGTCTTCATAAAGCAATTGATAAGTAGGTCCTTGAGTGATTAGGATTTTCAAAGGCTCTTTAAGGAAAAGAGACTGCCACTATATAAACCCTCCCTTAGAGTCACAATGACCAGTGCCTTCTGATGAAAAACTACTACATAACCAGTGACAAATCAAAATCAAATGTGTATCCTCAAAATGAAAGTGTTACTAATTGTATTTTACCTTTTTAAGAGGAATATAAATTTGTTATTAAATATATAAAGCATTTCATATATTTTCTATTCATAGATTACTTTCCCAAATAATATATTATATTTTCCTTATTATTTTTCAAAATTCAGCATGATCTTTTTTATCATTTCAGGAATTAAAGGTAGGAAGTTTATCAGCAGCAGTTTCTGTACTTCATAGCAACTCACACACAGCAGTCACCTAAAATGAACTGCCTCCTTTCAATCCTGGTGAGCAAGACAAGAAAAATAGAGTCAACATCTACTTCCTTGGTTAAATAATTTATCAATTATCTAAAAAATATTCTACCCTAACCTTATTTCCTAATATGCCAATATTTCTTCTACCTCTTATATCTATTCAGAAACGTAAGCCCATTTTGATGTGTCTGATTATGAAAGGTAAATGAGTTACTTAAATTGCCATAATGCATATTATTTTTTATTTTCTTAAGATTTCATTTATTTTTATAGACAGAGCAAAAGGGAGGGAGAAAGAGAGGAAGATAAATATCAGTGTGTAGTTGCCTCTCGTGCACGCTCTACTGGGAACCTAGCCTGCAACCCAGGCATGTGTCCTGACTGGGAATTGAACCAGCGACCCTTTGGTTGGTAGGCCCAGGCTCAATCCACTGAGCTACACCAGCCAAGGCATGTCATAATACATTTTAAATCTAAGTAGAAAGTTTTTAATTATCCACAAAAATATTTTATCAATAGGGATAGCTATTGAAGAATTTATTAAAACATCAGAATACTCAGAACAAGATCATTGAGCATATCACAAATTACAGCAGTTTGGGAAAACACTGAGTGTTGTGGCCAAATTTTGCTATTGATGCATTATAGGTTCCACATATTACATCCAAAGATGGGGAAAATTTCCACAGATAGGTCTGAGCCATAAAATTGGTGAGACAAAAGGCGATAGTCATTAGATTATGTATGTGACTTCTTTCAGTCTGACTTTGTCTTTAACTGGTCTTCAAACTTTCAAACTGGTGACTGGAACATCCAATCTGGACTACAGGGACACTACTGCTGATCATCCCTACAACTACATCGTGAATGTGCCACCGAGCCTCCCAGTTGCATGGCATAATCCTTCCATCGAGCATAATAAAAATGTTATTCTAGCTTCATGTAAATGTACCATAGTTTTTTAATCCATTCATTTACTGATGGGCACCTGGGTTGCTTCCAACTCTTGGCTATTGTAAATTGTGCTGCTATGAACATTGGTGTGCATAGGTTCTTTTGGATTGATGTTTCAGGGTTCTTAGGATATACTCCTAACAGTGGAATTGCTGGGTCAAACGGCATATTCATTTTTAGTTTTCTTAGAAAAGTCCATACTGTTTTCCACAGTGCTTGTACCAGTCTGCAATCCCACCAACAGTGAACTAGGGTCCCCTTTTCCCCACAACCTCTCCAACATTTGTTGTTTGTTGCTTTGTTTATGATGCCCATTCTGACTGGTATAAAGTGGTATTTCATTGTGGTTTTAATTTGCATCTCTCTGATAGCAAGTGATATTGAGCATCTTTTCATGTGTCTCTGGATCCTCTGTATGTCCTCCTTGGAGAAGTGTCTGTTCAAGTCCTTTGCCCATTTTTTAATTGGGTTGCTTGTCTTCTCAGAGTGGAGTTGTGTAAGTTCTTTGTATATTTTGGAGATTAAACCTTTGTCTGAGGTATCATTGGCAAATATGTTTTCCCAAACAATTGATTCTCTTTTTAGCTTAATACTGTTTTCTTTAGCCATGCAGAAGCTTTTTATTTTGATGAGATCTCATTTGTTTATTCTTTCCTTTATGTCCCTTGCTCTAGGGGACATATCAGTAAAAATGTTGCTACGTGAAATATCTGAGATTTTCCTGCCAATGCTCTTCTCTAGGATTTTAATGGTGTCATGGCTTATATTTAAGTTCTATATAGCAGAAAGAAAGAAGGAGCTACTACCCTTTGCAACAGCATGGGTGGAACTGGAAAGCATTATGCTGAGTGAAATAAGCCAGGTGATGAAAGACAAATACCATATGATCTCACCTTTAACAGGAACTTAAACAACAAAACAAACAAGCAAGCAAAATATGACCAAAGGTACTGAAATACAGAACAGGCTGACAGGGACCAGAGGGGAGAGGGGAGAGAATTTCAGGGGAAAAGGGGAAGGATTCACAGGAACAAGTATAAAGGACACATGGACAAAAACTAAGGCAGCGTTGGGGGGAATGGGAGGGATGTGGGGAACACTGGGGAGGGGGCCTGGGATGGAAGTATAAGATAGGAAACTGTACTTGAACAATAATTAAATAAAATTTTTTAAAATGTTATTCTACCTTTAAATATGAGTAAAGTTAATTAATTTATTCTAATAAAAATACCTCAGCAAATCCAAATGAAAATTCTCTCATATTGATCCAATCAGCTACTTTTCTCCAGATAATTGCCACTTGGGGTGAGAAATTAAAAGATGCCAACCCCAAATGCTTTTAAAGACTTCAATAGAGAATAGGCTGGCAGGGAGCAGAGGGGAGAGGGGAAGGAATTTCAGGGGAAAAGGGGAAGGGTTTTCAGGAACTAGTATAAAGGACACATGGACAAAAACTAAGGTGGGTGGAAATGGGAGGGAGGTGGGGAGCGCTGCGGGGGGGGGGAGGGGGCTGGGATGGGAGTAAAGGACAGAGAACTGTACTTGAACAACAATTAAATAAATTAATTAAAACAAAAAAGAAAAGAATTTCAAAACATGAAAAAAAGACTTCAATCAACATTCTCTCAAAAAATGAAAAAATAAAAAGCCAAAGAGCAGGTTTGTGAAACTCACACTCCATTCTTAACATTGCCCAGCAACACCCAGTGTTTGTCCTCCAAATTTGACCTGGGTTGGCCTCTGAATTCGTATAAGGAAGGGAAAGGGCAGGGGCTACATAGTCCAGAAAAACTAGAAACAAACTATCTTATGAAATTACCTGTATTTGGAACCATACTTAAAAAAATACAGATCTGCCAGCCTTCAGACCTAAGGTCTGCAGCTTACTTTCAGATGTAATAAAACCACACAGTAGCTTTTGTCTCATTTATTTCCTTGACTGTTCATGAACTTCTAAAGAAAATGATAGTTTTAAAACATTGTTTTAAAGCAAATGTATACTTCCCAGAAAGTAAAGATTTTCTTTTTAGAAGCAGTGTTTTAGTAGGTTCTATTAATTCAAAATTTTTTTTTCCAATTTTTTTATTTAATTATTTTTCAAGTACAGTTTTCTGTCTATTACTCCCATCCCATCCCACCCCCCATCCTCCCCCCTCCCTCCCATTTCCACCCTTCTCAGTTGTTGTCCATGTATCCTTTATATAGGTTCCTCTAAATCCCTCCCTTATTTCCCCTGAAATTCCCTCCCCTCTCCCCTCTGGTCACTGTCAGCCTGTTCTCTATTTCAGTGTCTTTGGTTATATTTTGCTTGCTTGTTTGTTTTGTTGTTTAGCTTCCTGTTAGAGGTGAGATCATATGGTATTTGTCCTTCAACACCTGGCTTATTTCACTCAGCATAATGCTTTCCAGTTCCATCCATGTTGTTGCAAAAGGTAGGAGCTCCTTCTTTCTTTCTGCAGCATAAAATTCCATTGTGTATATGTACCATAGTTTTTTGATCCATTCATTTACTGACAGGCACCTAGGTTGCTTCCAACTCTTGGCTATTGTAAATTGTGCTGCTATGAACATTGGGGTGCATAGGTTCTTTGGGATTGGTGTTTTAGGGTTCTTAGGATACAATCCTAGCAGTGGAATTGCTGGGTCAAAAGGCAAGTCCAATTTTAGTTTTCTGAGAAAATTCCATACTGTTTTCCATAATGGTTCTACCAGTCTGCAATCCCACCAACAGTGGACCAGAGTCCCCTTTTCCCCACACCCTCTCCAACATTTGTTGTTTATTGCTTTGTTTAAAAATATTTCTTGATTTAAAAGAAAGGAAAGCATGCATTTATTTAGGAAATTTTGAGTCATTGGCATTTTAAAATACAAAAGAAGTGTGGAGAGGTGAAGACACTTGAAACGCCATTTAAGAATCCTTTACTTTCACCCTAAATAGCTTTAGTCTTGTTTATATTACTGTATCCCCCAAGACCTAGCTAGATCAGTACTCTGACTGAACCGGATCATTCAGTTAATCAACATATAGAATAAACACAGCTCAACTAATTTGGTCATTCCATACAAATATATCTTTAATATGAATATTTTATTGAATCTATAATATTGTGCTAACTAATATGTCTTATTACCAAGAGAGTGAGATCAAAGCCACATACACGGGAACCTTTATATTAATCTGTCTAGGTTGCATAGCAAAAGATACCTTAGGCAGTGAATAGTACATTTAATGATATCATTTTCATAATCAAGAACTAAATCCCCTTGGTTGAGATCCAAAGGAGATGAACCTTAAGACAAGTTCCACTTATAAAAAATATAATAAAAATATATTAGACTGGGGCTCAAATTTTTATTAATGAATTCCATCTAATAAAATCTGTTTGAATCACTTAATAGAAATCACAAATTATCTTAATTACCTTCTAGTAATTGGATATTTAATAGAAATAAATATTTCAAATTGTGATTATTCCATTTAGTTCATATGTAAGAAAGTACCATTAAATTTAAAAATATCATCCTAAAACTATGTTATATCAAATTTTATAAAGAATCTTTTGGTTTATAAAAGCATGTCCTGAGCCCTGGCTAGTGTGGTTCAGTGGACTGAGTGCTGGCCTGTGAAGCAAGGGGTCACTGGCTCGATTCCCCGTCAGGGCACATGCCTGGGTTGTGAGCCAGGTTCCCAGTAGGGGTCATGTAAAACACATTGATGTTTTTCTCCCTCCGTTCCCTTCTGAAAATAAATAAACAAATTTTTTAAAAAGCATGCAATTTTTGTAAAAAGCCTATAAGGCAAATGTTTTTCCCATTTTAGATCCCAGTGTTTTAGTACATTTCTCAAGCTTACAAAGCTAATAAGAAAGACTCCCAAGTTGTGTCTCTGTCTCTATACTTTTGAGATCTGTTTCAATAATTATTTTTAAGTTTGTGGATAATTTTTAATACTAAACATTTCCTATTTTTATCTTTACACACCCATACATTTTGGTGATAGACAGTCATTAGAGGCTTCGTTAAGCCCCCAGCGCCCCGACTTGCTTACTTGGGGAAATTACCTAATCTAACTGTAGTTCAGATTCCTCTTCTATAAATTGAAGATAATAAAACCTACCTCCTATGGATGATGTGAAAATTCAATAGGATTATATGTCAAGAACATAGTAAGTCAATGAGGATTTTCTCCATTAGCAATGAAGAAAAGAGCAAACCATAATAAATAGTTACTCTTAAATTTTTCAACTTTTTCCATTTTTATTCTGAAGCTAAGTAGGTCCCTCCCAGAATCTGCTATGCTTGCAGCACCTACTGAGAAATGTAACCCTAAATTGACCTTGAACAGGGTATGGCCATGAATTGATCTAGAAGTAATAAACCAACCTCAATCTTTGAGGTTAGTTGATATCCACTGAGATAAATTTGCATAATCACAGTGATGTAATCTTTAGAACAATTGAATTTTGCAATTTTAATAAGGAGATAGGAGTTGAATAAGAGTTATAGGAAAAAGGATGGATTATATAAAAGCTTGGGTTTTCAAGCCAGAGAGACCTGGGACCAAACATGGTTCTGCCTATGTAAGGCCCTTTGAAAAGTCCCTTCATCCAACTGAGCCTCAGTTTCCTCTTGTATTTTCAAATTCCCTGCCCAGTTCAAGCCACTCACTGCTTAACCAACTGGTTTCCATGCCTCCTGCCTCAAACCCATCATCCACACTGTCACAAGAATGGGGTTAACAGATAAAATTGGAAGCCTAGTTAAATTTAAATTTCAGATAAACAACAAATAATGATTTAGAATAGGTATGTTTTATGCCAAAATAGTATTCCTTATTATCTAAAATTCAGATTTAACTAGGTTCCCTGTTTTTTGTTTTATTCTAAATATAGCAACTATAACCAGGTACCTAACAAAAACATAATCATATATATGTACATATTTATCTAAGGATAATAGAAATTTTCCAGGAAAGATTTTAGCAATGTTCAATGATTGGTCAGCCTGTATTAATGCACAAACTTCCTGCATTTAGACATCTCTTTGTGTTATTCATTCATTCATTCAAGAATCATTTATTTGGTGACCAGTAAAGTAATACATTGTATAAAACATGGAGGGAAACAAAGTGTGAATGTTATAAAGAAATAAAACCATTTTTATAGTCAACAAGGCCAAAGTCAAAGTAGCCAATTACATTTCTTCACCCAATTTCCCTTTCCTCTAGACAGGAGGTGTGTTGGAGGAATCTCTCCTAGAAATACAGTAGTGGTACACTGGTGAAAGACTGTGATAGAACTGAATTTTATTATGTCAACTATTTATTGTTCACCATTAGAAAGTTATCAAAAAGATGCACCGTGAAAAAAGTTTTTGTTCAACAGGAATTCATACTCAGGGGGAAAGGCTAATGGAAAACTATCAGTAAAGAATTCTTCAAACTTTAATTCACCCTAGAAACTGAGGCCAAAATAACAGATATACACAGACCTACATTGGAAAGGGTGGAGGCAGCAAGAATTATTGATGGACTCTTGATGCTGACTCTAGAAGGATTCTTGCAGGTTCAAAGCAAGTAGAATAATAGCCAAGGTCAACAATCCCCATCCTTGGACATGATGCACTGGGAGCATTGATCACCCTCAGTCTCCAATGTCATTAGTTTTCAGAAAAATAAAGCAGACTATGTTTAAAGACAGTCCCCTTTATGAATCCCATACAAAAGTACACTTGCCCATAGTGGTCTATTATGAAATTTCGTAAATATCTGTAGATACTTTGCAAATCAACGGGTGGAGCTTTCTCTTCCATGGAGGTTTGCGTGATGACCTGGTCACTTTGTACCATGTTTGTATTTTTCAGTAAGTTTATAGTCAATACACACGATTTTTTTCAAATAGTTAACCCCCCATGCCACAGCCTATTTATGATATAATTGAAAATTCACTAAAGTCATTCATTCTACATGACTTCATGTTTGCTACCTCATCTTTCACTGCTGCTGCCTATTTCTGCTGTCTTCACAGACACTCCTGTCACTAGGCCAATTACCAACTTCTTTTTAGCTTTTCCTTCTGATCGAATGGACTCCTTGTTCTCCCACTGATGACAGTCTTAGGAAGCTGCAGCCAAACTGGCCGTTAGCTTCTGACCTCTCTGGAGTCGATCTTATTATGGTAATTGCAAGGCTGGAAGGAGCAGACACTAAGCCAATTACACCTGTCCCTGTCCCAATTCAGCCTGGGCTTAAATTACTCCATGGGGTAGAGACCATGGTTTGACTCCATTGAACAACAACTTTTTCTCTATTCTTGTGAAATTTGGAGACAGACATTCCTAATTATGCTTGTCATGAGCACATAATGGCCCAGTATTTCTTTAAATGGCATCATTCTTTATTGAGAAAACCAATGCACTATATTAATAGATAACTTTACTGAGGTATTTTAAAGCAAACAAATCTTTAAAATGTGCCTCCTCAAGTTATAACACAGAATAAACTGAAAATACCCAAGGTTTCTTTACATTTTAACATTAATGCCATACATAAATGTATGTGTGTTTAATATTAAGTCTTAATAAATATTATGTTTGTATGTACTTAAACCTATAAAAGTATGCATTGTTAATTCTATAAATGGATAGCTGTGTGGTACATATACATAATTATGTTAAAGAATATATATGGGCACATTATAGCTTAATGAACTATATCTTAAAATTATATTTAAAATGAGGGGGGCAGTTTTTACATTCATTTAAAAATTAAATATTAGTCCTGTTGAGCACCCTAAAACACCAATGTATAATAATATACCCCTATTAATCTAAATTGACATTAACTACAAACATTCTCTTTTTAGTTAATTTTCAACAGAATGCCCTATTTACTTTCAAGGCCTGTATTTACAGAAGTGCTTATCTACTCCTAAGAGACTATTCTTGAAAAATAATTTGAGAAGCAAAAATATTAGAATTCCCAATTGTCTCAGTAATTTTTGAGTTCTTACAGAGGTCCCTGAAGATTCTCCTAGTTTAAAGCAAGTCCTTCTAGGAATAGAAATTTGTTGAGACCCTAAATTATGAAGCTTGTTCGTCCTCAGTCTTAGAGTCATTGTCATTTCCCCCAGGAGTCTTTTCCTTGTTGGAAGTAGCCACTTAAGTGATTCTGGAAAGAGAAGAACTGGCTTCTATAAATGCCCCACAGTCTTGAATGCAAGAGCTTACTCTAGTTATTCTCTTCTCCATCAACCCCATGATACATTAAAGGCAATGTCCTTATCTAGATTCCAGAAACCTACTCGTAATAATGTAAGGTCTATCCCCACAAAGAAATCAGAGCACAGCCTGATGCTTTTACCATAAAGTGCCTTCACTCACATCCATGTGGCTCCTCTTTACTGAAATCCATGATTGCTCTACATCTACTGGAGGTCTGACTCCTCCAAAAACTCACAGTTGAAAATATAAGCTACAGGGCTCTGTTTCAGGAATCTCATTACTGCTAGTGGAACTGTTGCCTCTCTCCCAGCCTCTTCACTACACTGGGGTTGATAAACATACCAAAAAGCAGGTCATTTAGTGAAGTGTTCACAATTTTTAGCTCAGTGCTTCCCCTATAGTGGACATTTTTGTACAGGTTTGGTTTCTACAGGGAGTATGCAGTCCAACAGACCTAAGTACAAGTCCTGGCTCCCATATTAACAAACTGTGGGAACCTCAAATCAGTCACTTAACTTCTCTGAGTGCAATTAGATTAAATGAGATAATGTATATAAAGTTCTTAGCACTTTCTTGACCTGACCCCCAAATATCTAATTGATCCTTATACTTTTCTATCTTCCCTCTTCCCTTTCATTCTTTTATTGGATAACCAAGCCATAAACCAATACATTATACAAGGACCACTAGAAGTCACATAATTATATTTTCATTTCTCTGAGGAATATCTTCCTACTGCTTATGTGATTGCCTTGGTTGTTTATTTTCTTTCCCTTCTGCTGCTGCTTCTCCTCCTCCTCCTTCTTCGTCTTCTTTTTCCCAAGGTTAGACCTCCAGGTGTTCAGTCCTTTGTATCAGGTACTGGCAGCCAATCCGCTCCTCCATTTGAGATCATATTCATTCACAACGTCTTCACTGATGGATCAATATTGCCAGTCACTTCATTGATACTACTACTACACCTTAGAAAGTTCCTGATAGAAACCAGAAAGAAACTGTAGCAAATAGTGGAGGCATCTGTCCCTCTGTTTACCTTCAGACTTTTCAAAAGCAAATTTCAAGAGCCCATCTAAGGAATAAATCCCTTCAGAAAGTCTGTTGGGCTTCTCTCTCTCCTCCTCCAATTTTTCCAGTTCTTCCTTGTTGAAGGCTTAAGTTCATTTATCTAGAAATCATAGCGATGTATTTTCAGATATAAACAACATTATAGGGGTGCCTTTGATTTGGGATTTTGACACCAGTCCACAACAAATGTGGGTACCAACAGAGTTGTCTCAAACCATTGTGATTATTGCAACATATATAGCAGAGATTCTCTAAAGGTGTGTGGCCCCAGTCATGTACAGGGCTAGTTACACCCCAGGCTGTCGGGTCCCACTGGAGGTTCTGATTCCATTAGTCTGGGGTGATGATGGGGTTGGTCAAGGACCCCTTTTGGAGAACTATTGCTATAAAATACCAGGGATGTTTGTTAATTTCTCTTCATTATTCTATTTCTTGGCTGACCTTTCTATCGTCTTGGTGACTCAGAACATTCGGAAGGCCTTTATCCTTGTTGCTTTAAAAGAGGCTACTTCTTTGAAACAAATTGTTCCTGCTTTAAATTGAATCAACGCCTGAGCTCTGCGGGTGTATAGAAGAAAAGAGGGGGAAAGACAAGAAAAATTATGAAGTGTGCCTCCCATGTTATCATTCCTGGATAAGACTTCATTGCCTCATTGATATCAACATTTACCCAAATCAATCCTATTTTCTTAAACTCAAACTGAGATAAACACTAAGGATAGTTGAGGGCTGTAATTTTTTAACCCAATAAAGTGCACTCTCTTTTTTATCTCTTTCTCTTAGATGAACAATATGTGGTTGCCTGGCCAGAGCTTGTCATCTGTGTTTATCTCATCTGGTTGTCTATAATTAGATTGCAAGCCCCTATGGGCAGTAGCTGTGTTTGTAATCCAATTTTGTACAGTGCCTGGCACAGTCTCTTAACCATAAAAAGAGTGCTCAATAAATATTTATTGATGATTGTTATCTTTAATTCCTCAGGAAGCTTAGGTAATTTCAGGCCACTCTACTTAGTTGGATGATAATTAAGTGGATAAACTATCATGAGGGAGAAAACATGTTTGGTAAATTTTTGAAAACCAACCCACCATCAAATATTCAAAATGGAAAGGAAGTACCCTAGGGATGTTAAAGGTTTAAGGCATTACCATGTGCCAAACGTGTAAGAATGACCTGACCACTAAAATAGGCAAAACATCATAAACCAGTGAATCTTCTAACACTTTCCTTAAGTGATGCTGAAGTTTTTAACAATTAGAGGTTTTTCTCCTCACCTATCAAATATTGTAATACATCAAATAAATCGGTCTATAAAGCCACTATTGTTTTAATTATTGGCAAGCATATTTATCAACCTCCAGATGGTTTTTTTGTTAAAATCATGAAACTGATGTCACTTGTAACTTAATACATGTCTGGCTGATAATACACATTTCTTTTCCATCTACAAAACATTTCTAACCTTTAAGAATGAAGCTTGACACAAAAAGCAAAATAATTGGAGATTTTTTCCTGAATTAAAAAAAATAGTTTAACAGCTCTGAAATGCTTCCAAAGCACATGTCTAATTGAAAACATACATGTATATAGTAAATGAACAGACTCTGTATCACTCACAGGGAGAAGTGAGACCAGGACCCGGGCAAAGCTGAGGAGATTTTTTTTCTAGGAATGCTTACATACAAAAGGAAAACTGTGCCTAGATGGTACACTCAGGAAACACAATAGCTGCATTGGGCAATGCACACTCAATACAAAGCTTAGCCTATGACAATATTTGGCCATTCTCCTAATATTCCATTGGCTAGATTTTTTATGAACCTCAGATTTGGTGAGCCTTTCCCTACTCTTTAATGCAAATACGAGGTTAAGGAAATATGTTGTGTAAGAGGTAAAAGGGCAAGAGGCAAAGACAGAGAACAAGAAGTTTAAGAAGAAAGCTTGAGATTGCCCAACATGAGCTTGTCCATTCAGAACATTTTTTGGAGAAGTCATAATCCATTGTCTCTTGCACATGATTCCTTTGAAATTCTTTTCTTGGCTTCTGAGACTCGTTCACCTTGTAGTTTTAAATATTTGCCTTAATGCCTGGTTCCTTTGTCTTTATGCCTTTCTCTGCTCTTCACAGGGAGCTTCTAGTGATTAAAAAATGAATAGAAAATAGAAGAATTCTGAATGAAGACACTTCACCCAGATTTTCTCACCAGAGCCAAGGTTAAAGTGTCTATTACCTTTCACCTATTTAGCACCAATAAAAAAAAAAAAACTCTTCTCCTGTGGCTATAAACATGATCATTAGGCTCTTTTTTCTTGTTTTTTTTTTTATGTATCTCTGCACATAAGCAGTATATTTTCATTTGGAACTGGAGAATCAAAAGTCTATTTCACGACTTATGTGGGATTGGAATTTTGGCTTTTAGAAATTGCTCTAATTTCTCAGAATTGGAATTGAACAACCTAGAGGTTGAACTGCCCTTTTCGTGGGTGAATTCCTGCCATATGAAAAAAAAAAATGAAGTATGAGAATCTGTGTGTGTTCAAGAGGATGCCCAGAGATAATGATACAGAAAACAACGTTTAGGTACTATTCTAAAAGTGTCCCCCTGAACTGCCCAGTGGCCACAAACACCTGTATCCTATATAGAACCCAGTGATGCTATATCCTTTTGCAAATTTCTTCATGTCTCTGATTCTTTGTCCTCTATAAAATCAGCAATTTGGAAAAAAATGACTGCCGAGATCCCTTTCAGCCCCAATAGTCCAAGACAGTAGTATATATTCATCATGGTGCCCAAGAGGAAAGGTTCTAGTCAAAAGGCCCATTTTACTCTGAACATCCTTGCTCACTCACTGTGTAAACTTGGTCTTGAGGAGGTGTATCACCTCTCTAGGCCCCAGTTTCCTTATCTAAAAGTGAGGATGATAATGGTAACTACCTGAAAGTGTTATTGTGGGGATTAACTAAGATGATGTGTGTGGGGTGCCTGGTGTGGAGTAAGAGCTAATAAATCTAAACCATCATTATAATTTTGTTGTTAGCATTGTGATTATTCTAGGACCCTAGAGCAAATATACCAGAGGGCATGGTCAGTGACAAGGATATTAAGAACACAGATGTACAGCCAGAGTGCCCAGGTCACTGAAATGAGCACACAACACCTGGCAACAGGTCGATAATGTCTACCACTTACTATTGGTCTCTGATCACTAAAAGTTCTGTTGCTCTTGGGGGAAGATAGGAATTTGAAAATTTCTGTTTTCATCTTTGTGCTTTTCTGTGCATTCCTAATTTTCTACAGTGAGTAGAAATACCTTTTGAAACAGAAAAAGCCCTTTTTGTTTGTTTGAAATACATATTGACTAGGTCATGAGGCAAACATTTGGGAATACATAAAATGCTCATGAACAAGAATCATTTGTTCGTTCAGAGCAAAAGTTTGCCCTGTCCTCATTTGAGTTTTTATAATAGAGGGTGAGTTTGTATAAATCAGGGCAGCTGGCCTCTCCACCTGGTGTTTGTGGAAATATTGAGGCCTCCAGGTTTCAAGCTATACTTCCTCCCAGCAACCTGAAATTTCTCCTCAGAGCTGAATTGTTGTAGGGTAAGACCTTGCTATACCTACAATGACAAAAAAATTTCTAAGGGAGTCCATGGAGGGAAATTTAAAAATAGTGAGCTTCTTTAAGTACACAAACAAATAGACTCAGGGACCGGACAAGAAGGGATGGAGTGGCCTGCAAAGATGGTGAATGTCCTTCACCTTTGGCCCAAGGTGATCAGCAGTTCTGTTTGTTACTAGTGAAGCTCATATTTCTGCTAACAGGGAAGGCAAAAGGCCCACAAAAATGCCTTTCACTAAGCCAGATTATTAATTGCACTAAAGGCTTTTTAGACAAGAAGGTGCAAAAAATCCTAGGAAAAAATCCAGAAAGAAAATGTTTTCAAGACAAGAGGCAAGGGATGCCAATTAGCAGGAGTGTGGAGAAATATATAACAGCAAAAAAAAAGAAAAGGCGATTTCCTGTAATTGATATGAATTTGTATACCTACAACTTTGGAGTTTATAAAAAGTTTTACATATATCAATGCTTTCAATCTTCCTACTAGTGTGTGGCCAAGGGCAGAACCTATAGAAGACTCCAGAAAGCTTGAAATTTTTCCCAAGACTTAGGATTTTGTCTTAAAATAATACTGATTTCTCAGTTCACTACAGTAAAAGAATTGGAACCAAGGCCTGCCTGTCTGATCCTTAGCTCTGTGATCTTTCTAATGTATCGCACTGCCTCTTTTGTGGATAACTGTAACATGCTGAAGAAACACTGATATTTGTTCCTGTGAATACATAATTCCACGTGCTGGCAACTAGGAAACAGGAGGTTAGTATCCTGCATGCCGGAGAGAGAAAGCAGCACTGTAGTTGGTAACACCATGCTGAGCGGATGGGGAGACGAATATGTGTAGTTCTGATGAAGCAAATGGAGGTGTGCCACCTACCTGGAGCACAGATGCAAGCTCTGATTGAAAACCTGCCAGGAATAACAGACCATGATCACTGCCCACTTCTGCTGACTCACGGAGGAACAAACGATATAGTCATTAAAGACCTGCAGTATACCACTGCTGGAGACTTTGAAGTTCAAGTCAGGAAACAGGGACCTGCGGGTACAGGTAGTATCTGCATTTCTCTCTCATCACAGAGCCTGACTTCAGAGAAGATGGGGTTTTTGACAATTAGTTAGGTCAGTGGTAGAGTAATTTACGTGTACTGAAACAATGATTCCAATATAGATAGTAAGAGAGTCTTTCTCCATATTACATTATGATTTAATGATAACATACTGACTGGCAAGAGGAGTTTATTTTACAAAGAACAGGTGGGAAATGCCTACCCAGAGACTCAGAAATGCCATCCCAAGACAGACCTAAAGGTAAAATCCAGGAGTTGACAGTAAGAAATGCAGAAAAAACAAAACTGAAAACAGGTTTTACAAACAATATGTCTGATTTAAATAAATAGCAACAATGTGGAGAAGACGTTTCTAAAGATGGTGATTGGTGATTACCATAGGAAACTTTTCAAAAACAATAGATGAATTTATGTAAAATCTGGAAATAGAATAAATATAATCTTTATGTTTTTAAAATGGAAACTAAATGTTATTTGTTTAAATATATATATAAAACTGAAAATATATATAGTTTATAAAACTATAAAGGAAAGCACAGTGAGTAAGGGCACGCTGAAAGTGTGCGTTCTGTGTGGCAATCCACCATCTGGAAAGTGAAGGCACACTGCAGGGCACGAGATTATGATAAAAATTTACAGAAATACTAATGGGGAAAAAATAGGCAACTCAGACTACTGAAGGTTACACATCATGCTTTATTTTATTTTTAATTATGAGATACTTGAAACATACGCAAGTGTGTAAAATAAGAAACCCTTTTTATCTATCACCCAAATGAGAAAGATATTGTTTGCCGTGTTTGTCTCAGCTTTCATTCTTTTCTCCTCCTCCTTCTCTTTTTCTGCTCTTCTTTCTCCTCCTCCTCCTCCACCAAGGTTGCTTCTCCTTTTTCTTCTAGGAGAAGGGATAAAGCAATCTACAAATGAAAGCACATGGTCCACACCCACAACTGCACTCCATCTGTTACCACCCCCTCTCTAGGTAGAGATAACCAGGACAGAGGGTTCTCTGTTTTATTCTTTTTTTATTTTTATCAAGGTTTAAATTCACAAACATTATACTGGATGGTTTACTAGGTTAAAAAAAACTTATATGAGCCCTCACCATTGTGGCTGTTGGTTGGAGCACTGTCCTGTACACCAAAAGTTTGAAGGTTCAATTCCCAATCAGGGCACAAACCTAGGTTGCAGTTCAGGCCCCAGCTGGGGCATGCGTGGGAGGCAACAAGATGAGCTCACATCAATGTTTTCCTTTCTCTCTCTTCCTTCCTCTCTTTAAAATCAATAAGCGTATTTTTAAAAACTTTTATGAAATCATATACATCCTTTTACGAAATTTTCTCTTTTTTCCACTCGATATGTTTTTTACAATTATCCCGGTTATTTCATGTAAATCTAGTGTATTTACTTTTACCCTGTGTAGTATCGCAAAATGAAACTTCCACTGTTGATAGATGATTAGGAGTTCCTTTTCTTTCCTATTGATTATAATTCCATAATATACTGAATTTTGCCTATCTCCTTCTGTACATTTCCTAATATTTTTCTTTGGAGAATAACTAGCAACAAAATTTGAGGCAAAAAGAAAAATTATGTACCTCTTTTACTTAAATAGGTACTGCAGAATTGATGCCCAAATGTACAGCCCTCCCAACACGAAGTGAAGTCTCTTTCAGAACATACACAACACTTGAAGTTCTCAGACTTCTACAGGGCCAGTGCAGCGTGTGTGACAAGGCATCACATTGCAATCTCCTCTTTACTAGAGAGGTTGAGCATCATGTCATATGTTTCTTGGCCATTCAGTTGTCCTCTTTAAATTGTCATTGGTATGTTTTTTAAGTTTGTAGCAGGCAGAATAATTCAAATGTTTCCATATTTTTAATATTCTTTTTCATTTTTGAGTCTTGCTTGAGAAATTTTTTCTCATACATCATAAACATGTTCTTGCCTAACCTTTTTTAAAGCTTTGTTTGTTCATATTTAAGTCCCTATATATGAGGTAGAGATATTTCTCTACTTTGATCATTGAGATTCACTTCTTAAATAGTATATCCTTTCTTCAGTGATTTGTAATGGTCTCTGGGTTACACTAAACACTCATTTATGTTACATGTGTGTATATAGTTCACACATATGTATAACCATATACACACACATGTATGTGTATAATACACATGTATACACATGTTGTATGCTATATATATTTATATATTACATGCAGATACACATATATGTATATATAAATAGTATATGCATATAAGCAGTATATAATATATTTTATATGCACATATAAGTGTATATATAAGCACGATACATAATATATAAATATTTTATATATGTCATTCTCTTTTCTTTTTTATATCAGTCTGTCTTCTTTTTTCTTTTTTAGAAAATTTTAATTGTTGTTCAAGTACAGTTTTCTGTCTTTTACTCCCATCCCAGCCCACCCCACCTAGTCCTCCCCACCTCCCTCCCATTTCCACCCCCCTTAGTTGTTGCCCATGTGTCCTTTATACTTGTTCCTGTAAATCCTTCCCCTTTTCCCCTGAAATTCTCTCTCCTCTCCCCTCTGGTCACTGTCTGCCTGTTTTCTATTTCAGTGTCTTTGCTTATATTTTGCTTGCTTGTTTGTTTTGTTGTTTAGGTTCCTGTTAAAGGTTTAACCCTCTGAAATGAGTCATAATTGTTACTGCAATTGCTTCTGCTGTTATCTTATGGTGTTATTATCATTATTGGTTTTTTAATTAAGGCATTAAATTTTTCCCATGAGACTACCAATTTCTTTTATTTAAATTGCTTAGCACATGTCAACCCACAACTCTTTTGTCAGTTAAATTTCTTCACAAAATCATTCTTAATACGACCTGCAAGTAGTCTCTCAGTCTGAGCAAGTCTTTTCCCTCACTCTTACATAATAGAAAAGCTGGATATAGAACTTTCAACTGACAGTAGTTTTTCCTGAACTCAAAGCAGAGGTCATTTAGCTGTTTTCTTGACCATTACTTTTAAAATGTTTGCTGTCAGTATAATTATTACTCTTTTTAAGATAAATTTTTCCTTCAAAGTACATTAAAATTTATTTGTTAGTGTTCTGCAACTTAATTCTTAGATGGCAAGGAGCATTTTATGTATCCTTCTGGCACTGAATGTGTTTCTTCATTTTAAAGATTTGTACCTCTCATAACTTTGGAAAATTATCAGCCATTATCTCTTTCAATATTTCTTTTTTCCCATTCACTAGTCTTTCCTTTTGAACTCTTTTTGCTATAGATGTATGTAATAATTTCTTCTATTCTCATATCTCTTAACTTCTCAGATTTTTCAAACTCTCTGTGCTGCATTCTGGGTAATTTATTTATAGTTAATTCTCTTTCAGTGAATTTCTTCTGTCAGCTGCATCTAAGTCACTGTTTATTTTGCCTATTGGGTATTAATTTTCATATATGTATATATTTTTTGGTTGGGTATTTTCCAAATCTACCACTTTCCTTAGCTGCTTGTTCTTAATTTATGCTTTCTTGTCTTTTTTTCTCTTTTCTCCCTCACTTTATGTATTTTTGTAAAAGTTTAGACTCAGTTGCAGGGAACTGAATTAAGTATATATCTCATATAGTAGTATCAGCAGCCACATGTTGGACTTCCTAGAAGGCAGACCTGAGGCAGAGATTAGACCTAAGGGACTTTATTAGGAAGAATTCAATATCTGTAGAAGAGAAGAGAAAGATGCAGGAAAGAGCAGGGAGAGAAGCTGAGCTGTGGTGCCTCCCCATGGAAGGCAGAGTAAACCTGCTCCTTCTCAGGTGTTTCCAGCAGGAGCTGAATTCAGTTCTTTGCAATCTCGTGAATTGGATGCAGTCCACCCCAGGGAGGAAAGGTAACTTTGGATGAGGCTGCTGTCTTCAGAGGCAACTCCTCAAAGGGCTTTTCACTGAGGACTTCTTGCCTGTAGCACCCCCGATAGCTGGAGAAGAAGTCCTCCAATTCTGAGGGGAGTCTGGGCAGTACCTCATAGCAGCCAGTGCAATGGCTAAAGGCATGTGGTAAGCACTATTTTCTCCACACTCCTATGAGCTAGGTACTATGGTTAAGTGTCATTTAGAAATGAGGAAACTGAGGTAAAGAGTGATTAAGTAACTTGTCTAACCCAAGTGACCAGTTAACTAGGTGGCAGCATTGAGATGTAAACAGAGGCCATCTGGTTCTAAAGACTGTGTACGAGGGGGCACTTCCCAAACACCTGGAATTATCTTCTGGACCCTTTGTAGTACAGGCTTCCCCCACTAGTTGAGCATTCTGGGAACTCATCTGTATCAGTGTACCAGCTGGTGCTGTTGTGAGAGGCTGGCATTCAGCTTCAGTAATTTTTTTTGAAGACTCTCTCATTGTGTTTGCCCATTTTATGATGGGTGATTTACAAGCACATCTGCCTACACCACACTGAGTGTTCAGCAGTTTTTAATTAAAAATGGCATAACCACCATGTCCCACCCTCCCTATTCACCCGATCTCACTCTTAGTAAACTTTTTGTTTCCCCAGATGTAAATGTTCCCTCAAAAGGGAGCATTTTGTTGATGCAGAAAAGGTGATAGAAAAAAATGATAGAAGTACTAAAAGGCATCAAAGTCAATAAGCTCAAAAACTGTTCTGAGTAGTGGAAAAAAATGTCTTGATAGGTGTGTCGCATCAAATGGAGAGTACTCTGAAGGTGACCGAAGTTTAAATGTGTAAGAACAAATACACAATTTTTTATAAATAAATTTCAGGGGTTTTTGAGAAGCCCCCTCCTCAAACCTCCTATTATGCAATAGTGCCTTTGGTCATGGCCTGCTAGCATCTTCGGTCTGTATAGGAAGGAGCCTGTTACTATTTTATTTTACTTTTTTATCCTAACTTCTCCTCCTACTCTTTTCTTCTATGCATAAATGGCATTATGCTAGAGAAGTTACCTTCATATTTTTTTAAATTTAACACTCTTATTAAGACCTATCTATGTTAACATGTATCCCTTTATGTCTTCAATCTGCCTAACAATTCATCAGTTTAAAAAAATTGTATCTTACAGTTTCAGATGTGATTTTACTGTGTCAAGTTCAGGGAGTAAAAAAGTAATATTCTTGTTTGTTGAATGTATGGACTTATTTATTTATTTATTTATTTATTTATTTATTGTTCAAGTACAGTTTTCTGTCTTATATTCCCAGCCCTGCCCACCCCCCCCCCGAGTGCTCCCCACCTCCCTCTCATTTCCACCCCCCACTTTAGTTATTGTCCATGTGTCCTTTATATTTTTTCCTGTGAATCCTTCCCCTTTTCCCCTGTGATTCTCTCCACTCTCCCCTCTGGTCCCTGTCAGCCTGTTTTGTATTTCAGTGTCTTTGGTCATATTTTGCTTGCTTGTTTGTTTTGTTGTTTAGCTTCCTGTTAAAGGTGAGATCATATGGTATTTGTCTTATTGCACCTGAGGGGCAGAGCCTTAGGTGTTCACCAAGGCAGGGCAACCCACATCTCTAGGATGTGACACTGTATTGGGGGTAGGATCCAAGAGGGAACAACGGTGCTTGCTCCACTCTCTATCGAATTTCAGTCCCTTCTGCTGCTTCCCCCAAGCAAACAGGGCCCTTCTGGTGCTGATTCCCATGTCAGTGGGCTTGTGTACATTCTAGGACCCTGTGGGTCTCTCCAACGAACTCTCCTATGAAGCTGGGAGTCTCTCCCTGCACCTCAACCCCCACAGGTGTTTTCAATCGGTGTTTTAAGGCTTTATTCCCCTGTGCTGGGAACCTGGGTTGCATGGTCTGTCTTGCTCCCCAATTTCACCTGGATTATCTGCATGCAAATGTGGGGCTACCCAGTCAGCCAGCTGCCTTGTGTTCACTGTCTCACTTCACAATCACCACCTGGCTGGGTCTGCCTGTTGTCACCTCACGCCCAGGGTCCACCTGCTGCCATCTTGCACACCCAGGATGCCTTGCATGCTCAGTGCCACTGCTTTTTGTGCCTCAATCCCTCTTTCCCCAACTGCCCAACTCCACCCCACCTACCAGTCTGGATGAATGTGTCTATTTTATCTCCTTTGTTGTCCAACTTCCATACAGTTCAATTTCCTGTCAGTTCTGGTTGTTATTTTATTTCTAAATTGTTGTTGTCCTTATTTTGGTTGTGGGAGGAGGGATAGTGTGTCTACCTATGCCTCCATCTTGGCTGGAAATCAATTACCTTTTCTTTTTAACAGCTCTAGTGAGTGATAATTCATACACTGTAAAACTCACACTTTAAATTATGAAATTTGGTGAGTTTTAGCATATTGACAGAGTTGTGACACCATTATCACAGTCAATTTTAGAGCATTTTCACCATCACAAAAAACCTCATACCATTAGCAGTCACTCCCCATATTCTTCAACCTCTCAGCCTTAGGCAACCATTAATCTATTTTCTATCTTTATAAATTTGCATATTCTGGACATTTCATATAAATGGGATCATGTAATATGTGACTTTTTATTATGTTTTTTTATTTGACACAACGTTTCCAAGGTCCATCTATGTTGTAGCATATATTCATTGTTTATTATTATTATTATTATTATTATTATTATTAGGACCAGAGTCCAGCATTATTAATAATAGTTAAAAAATAAAAATAACACAAATGTCCAGCATGGTAAACCTACACACTGGAGTATTACTCAGCAATAAAAAACAATGAATATATGCTACAACATAGATGGACCTTGGAAACATTGTGTCAAATGAAAAAAAAAACAATAATAAAAAGTCACATATTACATGATCCCATTTATATGAAATGTCCAGAATATGCAAATTTCCACTGTTGGTGGGATTGCAGACTGGTGCAACCATTATGGAAAACAGTGTGGAATTTTCTCAGAAAACTAAAAGTGGACTTGCCTTTTGACCCAGCAATTCCACTGCTAGGATTGTATCCTAAGAACCCTAAGACACCAATCCCAAAGAACCTATGCACCCCAATGTTCATAGCAGCACAATTTACAATAGCCAAGAGTTGGAAGCAACCTAGGTGCCCTTCAGTAAATGAATGGATCAAAAAACTATACATATACATATGGAATTTACACAATGGAATTTTATGCCGCAGAAAGAAAGAAGGAGCTCCTACCTTTTGCAACAGCATGGATGGAACTGGAAAGCATTATGCTGAGTGAAATAAGCCAGGTGTTCAAGGACAAATACCATATGATCTCACCTTTAACAGGAAGCTAAACAACAAAACAAAGAAGCAAGCAAAATATAACCAAAGACACTGAAATAGAGAACAGACTGACAGTGACCAGAGGGGAGAGGGGAGGGAATTTCAGGGGAAATAGGGGAGGGATTTAGAGGAACATATATAAAGGATACATGGACAACAACTGAGAAGGGTGGAAATGGGAGGGAGGGGGGAGGATGGGGGGTGGGATGGGATGGGAGTAATAGACAGAAAACTGTACTTGAAAAATAATTAAATAAAAAAATTGGGAAAAAATAACGCTGCCATAAACATTTATGTACAAGATTATACGTGGATATATGTTTTCATCTCTCTTGGAGATACACATAGAAGAGGAATTTCTGGGCCATTGGCAGCTCTATGTTAAAGGTTTTGAGGAACTGACAAACTGTTTTTCAGAATGGTTGCACCATTTTCCATTCCCACTGACAGTGTGTGAACATCTCAGGCTTTTTTTCATGCTGAAATGCAATGAATTCTATGGAATCTTGAGTTGTAGGATACTCAGCATACTAATACCTATCCCCACTCTTCTGCCAAATTATTCTCCTTGGATATTCTACAAACACCTCAAACCCAACAAGTTCCAAACAGTAATCATTGTCTCTCCCTTCCTATAAATGTGCTTCTCTTGCACTCAACAACTTGTCCATACTGAAATCTGGGCAGCATTGCAGGTGCTCCAGTTTCACTCATGCCCCCTTTTTAACCTTTGCTTCAGTTTCACTCATGGCCCCTTTTTAACCTGAAAAGGGCTCACAAAGTCATCCTTCCCTGTGTGTCACATGTGTCATTGCCCCAATTCATGCTCTCGCTGAAATCATTGCAATAACCAGCTTGCTACTCTCCCTGTCTTTGTTCTCACCTATCTTTCAGCCACCAGCCAACCCACTGGGCATGTGGTCATTGCAAATGGCAAAATGAAAATCCAATTATATCATCCCTCAGCTTGAGGATTTTTATGTTTTCCTGTAACTGACAGGACAAAACCCACGAGAGGTATGTGAATCCTATAGCCCAATATCCAGAGCTCTACAAGGTCTGGCCCACACCTATCACCTAACTTGATCACATTTGAAGTGGGCAGAGCAGACTTTTACTTTTCTTATTTTACCAATGATGAAACTGAGGGTTGGTGAAGAGATCTGTCCAAAGTTTTACAAAGCCTCGGGACAAAAGCCTGCCCTCATATCCAGGAATTCTAAGTCTAAGGCACTTCGTTCACCCTTGTGCCACTCCCCATACTAAGCATAGACACTAGACTGAGCTTTTTTCAGTTTCTGAATCTCATCATATCCTCTCTTACCTCAGGTCCTGAAGTACTATTCTCATTTCTTCAGCCACTATACCCTCTCCATTTTCATATTACATCATTTGACTTTACCTTGCAAGTTTATGTTTAATTGTAAGCTATTTTGTCCTTTTTCATGGTCTTATGCCATAGCTCATGTCTAGATGAGAACTGTCCATAGTTTTGTGCAATGCCAGGCCATGGTGTGAATTCAATTATTATTGCTTGGTTGGTTGTTAGATTCTTTCCCTAGCCCTCTCTCAGCCTTTATTCTTGAGCTCACTATAAAGCACACACATTATACAGTGTCATGTCAGAATATTTCTAATATATTTCAGAATATATTACAGTTTCTATCCATGTCATATTACAATATAGTAGTGTCTTATATGACTGTATACATTGGGATTTAGGACCTTAAAACATACTACTTGCCATGATTTATATTTATATTTGAAAATCCAAAACTATGTATTGATCCTTAATATAGTAATTTAGGGGGAAAAGAATAGTTTTATCTTAACTGATTATTGACCATTAAAATAGACTTATCTACTCTGAGTTCATTCACAATTTTATCAATTCCAGAAGAGATGATTCTTGACTCTCTCTGATAAATTCCTCTGCCCAGTGTCTTCTGACCATATCTTACATCACACTGGAACATAAATGAGAGGTGAAGACCTCTCCTTTCATGAGTCTTTGCTTTTCTGTTGGTTTATATAGAACTTTTATTTGTGCCAAATGCTTCAATACTTTGGGGCTCTGTTACTTCTCTTTCACAAAAGCCCTATTAATTAGATAACAAAGTTTATCAATATTTTATAGATAAGAAAACAATTAACTACTCATCTACCATCAAACTACAATTAGAACTCATAGCTGTCAAAGCTTGTCCATTGCTCAGCCTATTTTGTTTTTACACCATGTATACATATTTTTTATTTTCTTTACTATCAGTGTATGATGTTAAGGTTTCAATCTTCTCCCAAACAGTAATTAAAACTTATGCTTAAGACCTTACAAGCAAGAAGGGGCTGGAAAGAAGTATTCCAAGTCATGAAATCCAAAGACCTACAGCCAAGATTGCTCTATCCAGCAAAGCTCTCATTTATAATGGAAGGGCAGGTAAAGTGCTTCTCAGATAAGGTCAAATTCAAGGAGTTCATCATCACCAAGCCCTTATTATATGAAATGTTAAAGGGACTTTTCTAAGAAAAAGCAGATAAAATACGAATAGTGAAAGGACAGCAAACTCACAGTTATTAACAACGACACCTAAAACAAAAGCAAACTAAGACAACAGCTAGATCAGGAGCAGAAACATAGAAATGGAGACCACATGGAGGGTTAGCAACAGGGGAGGGGGAGGAGGAGAAGGGGGGAGAAGGTACAGAGAATAAGTAGCATAGATAGTAGGTAGAAAATAGACAGGGGGCAGAGCAAGAATAGTATGGGAAATGTAGGAGCTAAAGAACTTGTGACAAATGGACATGAACGAAAGGGGGGGAACGGTGGGGGAGGGGTGTGAAGGGTAAAGGGGAGTGAAGGGGGGGAATGGGACAACTGTAATGGCATAATCAATAAAATATATTTAAAAAAAGAAATGCAGGGCAGTTCATGAAAAAAGATCATTTGTTAAATTTCTAAAACAGGTACAACTTAAAAGTTATATTGGAATGTTGGTTCTGAACCTTTCTGAAATTCTATGGGATATAATTCAGTATCACAATTTACTCATGGGCATTTCAAATGATATTAAACATAGAACCTTGACTAGTTAAAGTAATTGCCTAAAATTGTCATTATACCTAAAACATTCTGGCTCATAATATTGGTCAAATATCATTTGATTGATTGATATTCCAAATCTAGGCATTACGTAATACTTGCATCAATGTCAGGATGATTCCAGTTCATTGCTCAACTTCAGTTAAACTGTCACAATCAATTGTTCATTTAAAAATTATTTCAAGATAATACAACCTAATTTAAGTTACCTGATCTTTGAATCTTAACAAAATGAGTCCTTAGTTATTATCCTTTATCTCACTTTTAAAAATGCCTTTCAGCACCAGACCTAATGGATAAATCTACCCAATTTTTGATCTGTGGAAGATTTACAAAAAATATCAGGCACACCTGTGTGCATAAACACATACATACACACACACCCTCAATTCATCATTGACTAATGATTGCCTCTAAGCAAGTCTTTTACCATGAACAAACAGCTTTCATTGTGTGTCAAACAGAACTCCCATCTTCACCAAACAGAGCTATGTTGCCTCCAGAACTTCAATTTAAAGAAAAGTAATCTTTCTGATTATGTGCATATTCAGTAGGTGACACTTGGAAAATGTGAAGCACTTTCACCAAGGGAGTCTTTTGGAGTAAGTCACTTTGTTCCTTTCCAGCTGTAGGAATACAGACGATGTTCTGACTTGTATGCATGTTGAGAAGTGTTCTTCGGTGCCTGTTCCAGCTAAAATTCTTAACTTAGAACTTTGAACCACTAAATTAGATCATTTGATCTAGAGCACCTCTGTCCAATAGAAATACAATGCAAGTTACAAATGTGAGTCACATGTGTAATTTTAAATTTTTAGGTGGTCACACTTAAAAAGTTAAAAAAGAATTATGGCATTAGCTTTAACAGTAAATTTTATTTTACACAATATATCCAAAATATTACCATTTTAACAAATATACATAAAATGATTGAGATACCTCTCATACTAAGTCTATGAAATCTTGTACGTAATATACACTTACAACCTATGTCAATTCAGTCTTGCCACATTTCAATGCTCATTAGCCACCTGTGCTGTATTAGATAGTTCAGGTATAGAGATTCTGTTATTGTTCTTATGATTAGCAGCCTCCAAAAAAGCACTCCCATATCAAGACTAGCTCTGTATTTAATGTGCAAACAATTTTCATCCCCAAAAGATGCCCAGCTCTGAATCAGTCAGTTAACAACTTTAACAACAAATCCAAAAATTTAGTCTCACAGTTTAGTAATAAGATTGAATCTTCCATTTTAGCAAAATATTTAGCTAAAAGGATGACCATCAAGCTACTAATTCCATTCTTTTTCTCTCAAGCTAGCAAAACACAAGAACAACAACAATAAAACATGTCATTCATTTTGTGTCAGTTATATTGTAACTGCATTCTGGGTATTTCCATGCTGTCATATTATCACGAAGATACATGTCAACAATTTAAATGAGAGCT
The DNA here is from genome assembly GCF_014824575.4 of Sturnira hondurensis. Taxonomy (NCBI): domain Eukaryota; kingdom Metazoa; phylum Chordata; class Mammalia; order Chiroptera; family Phyllostomidae; genus Sturnira; species Sturnira hondurensis. The sequence continues at coordinate 4,087,792 of NW_028088915.1, forward strand.
ACGTGGAGAAATGGGAAAGCGTTGGGTGTGATTCACCAGTCTCAGTGCCCAAGGGCAGAGATAGAAAACCCATGATATGAGTTAATACAGATATCATCATTGAAAGGTTGATTGGATTCACTGTAGTTTGTGTCTTCTACTTTCCCTGGTTTCCTCCCATACAGAAGCATTGGTCCCAAAATACACCTAACTGGGCAATACAATAGTCTGTGGAGGGAAAAAACTTCCCCATTTCATGCTCCACAGAATTAAGATTGATAGGTCTGTAATTCTACCCAAAGTAGAGCAACCACAAAGGCTCTTCTTTTTCATGTATGAATATTTAACCCCTGTTAGAAACATGCTATGCCATGCACCACAGGAATACTTTAGCATCAAGAGTTTCACAGGTTAATTACAAATTGCTAAAAAGAAAAACTGCAGTAGCCCACTTCACTAAGTTATGGACATAATACACTACCAAGACTACCTGTGTTCCGTACTTCTTAGCAAGAAGGGAATGGAAAACTTAGGTATAGAAATGTTTGAGAGGTTGTGACTAAACATAAATTTGGGTGTGGTACAGTTTTCATATAAGTGGATAGTTTTATCTGATTTGAGTTCAAGTGTTAAGCAAGTAATTTATCTTCACTCATCTCATCTCTCTAAACATATAAGAAAGACGAGGAAAAGAGGCATAGGAGAAATAAATTGGAAGAGAAACTTGTGATTAAAGGAAATTGGTTGTACCCGTGTTGAGATCTAATAGAATGTCAGTAGAATTTGGTTTGCTCCTGTTACTTTTCATGCTTATCTTGCTTCAGCAAAAGGCATATTAGCTCCTCAGCTAACATAGATTTTGTTGAGTGGCAATACATCTATCTATTGCCCATTCTGATAAAATAGGAAAGCATGGTCTCAGATATTTTTTTAGACTAAGCAATGATCATAATGTGTCCATGCTTTATTGAATAGTAAGTACATTGCATAATGTTGGGCTAAAACTTAAGATGATTTTATTTATATCTAAGTTTTTGATCCTTTTTATCTTAATGCAAGAGATAAAGAGAAAACAAAAGTCAACGGCAATGTCCTGAGTCGAGATACTTGGTTCTACAAAGACTTCGTTTCTGATTAGAAATGAGCTTTGTGACAAAAGAACTGAAATTAGGATTGCTCTGGAAATAACGAGAGCAAACACTTATATAAACACACTCATCAGGTACCTCTTATTAGTCTAAGTGTTTTGCCTTATATTAGCTTTAATTCTTACAAAAACTCTCTGAGGTTAGTACTCTCTTTTTTTTTCTTTGCAACAATTTAGGCACAGAGAGGATAACTACCTTGACTAACTAAGATCACTCGGCTTGTAAATTGGAGCCAGGATATAAAATCCTGGCTGACCAGAACTAAGGGCCGACCCTTAACTTTCTTCACTATGTGCTTATCATGGCCATGAGCGCTCAGAACAGTGTTTCTACAAGGTCCTTAGGTTGAAAGTTATATTAGTCTTTAAAATAACTTTCTCAGTGTGTCCCAAATTTCTATCAGTCAAGTTTCTCCTTCTAATAAACATAAGTTCCAAAAAGCCCTAATTAAGTGCAAGTATTATCAGAAAGACATAAAACCCATCAAGGCTCACAGAATAGCACAAAATAATTCGTGGTATTGATGACAATTTTTGAAAATTGCTGAGGTATAAGGAACATAATTCTGAGGAAATTAAACTCAGAACAGATTAAGTTTCTTAGATCAGGGGAAGAGATCCAGAAAAAACACGAAATCAACATCCATTCAGCCAAAAGATTACTCGGTCTAAAATTCAGCAAGGCATTAAAAACTCAAACATAACACAGAATAATCAAAAAGTGAAAAAGAACTGTTAATTCAAGTATCCCATTGTTCCACTTCTCAATTTTTTAATTCAGTAAATATTGTAATATAGTCATAGCAACTATACAAAATTTTGAACATACATGGACCAGGCTCATTTCTAAATATTGTGATTAGATTATTTATTGAATTATCACATAAATTCCACACAAAAGATAGTATTATTATTCCTATCTTAGAAATGAGAAAAACTAAAGTGCTTGGTTTTATTGCGATCTAAATTCTACAGGGTGTGCTAGGTGACTTTAAGGTCAAACTCAGCTAGTAAATAATAATGAAGAAACTTTAATGGATCATTGAAATCCCCCATTTCTATTCAATATACATCTGAGATCTGATGTCTTTACACAAGAGATAATTACCTGTCAATGTGACTACTACATTATTTTTAGAGTAAGGAATTCTTGTATCTTGTTTCATAGTATAGGAAAGAGAAAGGGGGAAATTTTATGTATTATATTTTTCTACTATGCTGTTTCTCTTTCCCCATCCTTAAAAACTGATCAATAGTCAGAATGCACTTTAAAAAGTTATACTTTAAAATTGAGTGTGAGAGTTAATTACAATTAAACTTCCTACAATTGGTTCGTGTGGATGATCACAGACCACTTCACAGAATCTAATTCAGAGATAGATGGCCCCTCAGGCTCAGGGGGCGGGAAACATCTCACAATTCCTTCTAAAATAAGAGTTCTCCTGAGGAGGAAGAACCTTCCCTTTTAAGTTTAGCTTCCTGTGGAAATTAACTCTGAGTTCTCTTGAAAAGTGCTGCTAACACAACATGAGATTAATCTTTTATAGGCCATGTCAGTCCATTATTTCAATGATTCTTCATCTTTTTGGTACCATACACTCCACAGAGAAACCTATGCAATGTAAGAACTCCTCACAAAAAAGCATACATACAGATACACAAATTTCGGGTTTTATAGACCCAACAGAGCTAGTATGTGCTGTTTTTCATAAGACATCGATGTACACAGATGAAGACCAATTGGGTTAAACCAAAGTCTAGGCCAGAAATACTAAATGTCAGGGGTTGGGGATCATTCTTTGAAACATCTAAATTCATGGGGGAAAAGGGCATCCTTAACTCCTACTGGATGCTGGATTATATCATGAGAAACATTTATTTTAAAAGCCTTTTGGAACAATGGAGAGAAATTATCTTTCAAGCACCTCACCGCTGGCCTCCTCTTCACTTTGCAATGATGTGTCCTTTTTCAGTGAGTCTCTCAGGAATACATACAAGATAATGAATCGTGTTCACCTGTAATATAAGGGGAAAGGACGATGCTAGTTAAGAGCAGGGCAATTCAAACTTCTTCGTGTCTCTGGGGAGGAATACCCAGGTGTGCTGAGACAGATATGCTCAAAGAAAGAAAAAGAGATGCTCTGTAGTCAAACACACAGCACTCACTCTTCTCTCGTGAATTGATTTTCCCACTGGGTGACATCCTGGCAATTTCTGCTACCCAACCAATGATATAACTAAGTAGATGGAGCTGAAAGCTGGGTCAGATAGAAAATGAATGTTTAATCTAACAGGAGCAGTCTTTGCTGTGAAGGAAAGCTGATTTAACAGGCAGTAGCAGATTAAAGAGGAAGTTGAAACAGGAAGAAAAAAATCATATCAAACCATTAAAAAGTGGAGATAGAAGAATGTCACAATGCCAATTATTTGGACAAAAGCCAAAACATTACCACAGAACTTTCAACAATAAGATAAATGATATCTGCTCTAGATGTGCAAGAATAGGTCTTTTGTTCTCTGCACCTATTGTAAATTAAATGCTATTGTTTAACTAACAGACTGTAACTTTGTGCGTTAAAGAAAAGCATAGGCCATCTGACTATTTTAGACCACAAAATTACTTCGGAATCTCAAAAACGGGGCCAGCCAATGCATTTTAAAATTTGGAATATAAACCAGCTACATTTTGATTTCCTGGGGTATTATTTAAAATTCAGATTCTTAGGTCCCAATGACCTGTTGAATCAAAAACATAAGCATATAGTCTAGAAGTCTGCATTTTAATAGTCTCCTAAATAATAAGCCTACTAAAATATTCATCCATGCCTTTACTTGGAAGTCTCCAGAAAATTCATCATAGGAAAGTGCTTCTCCATAGAAACACCCCTTCTCCCCCATTGTCATAGAACAGGATTTTTCTCTTTGCTCACTCGCCTTCTTCCTCACCACTAAAAACCCGTTTCCTATTTGGAAGCGCCCATACTCGCCCCAGTCCTCACCCTACACACTTCCCTATTCCCTTGTCCCTATTCAATTACTCTTCTGTGGAGTAAGAGTACGAGTGAGGGCGCCAGTGGGAGGGAAGGAGGCAGAGAACTCTTCGTTTCCTGATCTCACTGTTGCTACTTCCGCTTAATTACATGCCCAGTCCTGTCACCCCATCTGGGCTCTCACACTCTCACTTAGTGCTCCCTCCCATCCCCAGCGTGGAAACACCTGGATGAGACAATAAGTCCTGGGAATGTACAGCACGCCAGCTACAGTTAACAATATCCTACTGCATATTTGCAAGTTGCTAAGACAATAGATCTTAAAAATTCATCACAAGAAAAAATTAGGAACTATGTGTGGTGATGATGTTAAACTTATTCTGGTAATCATTTCTGGTGAGATATAGATATATATATGGAATCATTGTACATATACATATATATAAATCATAAATATAAATCACACATATATGAATTTCATATATATATATATATATATATATTAAATCATTATGTTGTACACCCAAAATTAATACAATGTTATATATCGATTACACTTCTGTAACAGATAAAGCTACAGGAGTATCTGGTAGAAAAATCTAAATTATTCTTGGAGGAAGGAATGTGCAAGGGGATGGAATCCAAGAGGGATACCTCAACAAAAAGTTGGGGTTCGGATGGAGGAATGGGCTCAGGGAAGAGTGAAGCAACACAGAGAGGACCTCAAGACTGATCCAGGCCTGGAGGCAAGCCAGAGCAGGGTGCACTGGAGACCTGTGCAGAAGGGAGGGTGAGCAGTGGGTTGGTGGGAAGAGATGAAGCTCCAGATGGTGGAGAGGTCAGCAGTCGGGTCCAGAAGGGCATCTCCTATGCCAGACTGAGTTAGGGGCATGTCCAGAAGGCATGAGAAGTTGTGTGATGGTGTCCCACAAATGTTCAGTTCAGGGAGATCACTCTAGCTAAAGTGACAATGAGTTGTCCTCTAAAAGATCTGGCACTTAGCAGGTTCCAATAAGTGATATCTGGTATCATGAATTAAATCATTTGCATCTTTTTGCTTTTTATACTTTTTATTTATTTTTAAAATATTTTATTTTTCAATGACAGTCGACAATATTAGTTTCAGGTGTATAATTTAGTGATTAGAGATTTCTAAAATTCATGAAGTAGTCCCCCTGATAAGCCTAGTATCTGTCTGATACCATGTATCATTGTTACAATATTGTTGATATATTCCCTACGCTGTGTTTTACATCTTCATGACTATTTTTATAACTGGCAATTTGTACATCTTATTCTTGCCCCCTTTGTCATACATCCCCCACAACCTTCCCATTTGGCAATCATCAACATATTCTTTGTGTCTGTGAGTTCATTTCTGTTTTATTTGTCCATTTTTGTTCTTTAGATTTCACATGTGAATAAAATCACATGGTATTTATCTTTCTCTGTCTGACTTATTTCACTGAGCATAATACCCTCTAGTTCTATCCACCTTGTCACAAATGGCAAGACTTCATTCTTTTTTATGGCCAAGTAATAGTCCCTTGCATATATGTATCACACCTTCTCTACCTATTCGTCTATCTTCTTCCATATCTTGGCTATTATAAATAATTCTTTAATGAGCATAGGAATACATATAACTCTTTGAATTAGTGTTTTGAATTTCTTCAGAAAAATACCCAGAAGTGGAATTGCCGGGTCTTTCTTATAGCTTTTGTTTTAAAGTCAATTTTGTCTGATAAAAGTATTGCTACCCCAGCTTTTGTTTGTTTGTTTGTTTTCATTTGCACAAAATATTTTTCCATCCCTTTACTATCAGTTTGTGTGTGTCTTTCAATCTGAAGTGGATCTCTTGTAGGCATGTGTCATTTGCATCTTATTGATTATGTTCTGCTTAGGAGGTATTTTTAGTGGAGGTTTTCCATGCTGAGGCACTGTGTGTGTGTTGCTTAACACATCATCAATTATGTTATTGGCATTCTACTCACCAGCAGGAATAGTGAAAACAATTCTGAACAATATAACAATTCCACATGTGCAAGACAGCTCCACAGCTAGTGATGTTGTTCAAACACGTGCAGGATTTACAAATGCACAGTAGCTTCTGGCTCCTTGTGAGTCTATCACAGTAAGAACCCCTGCAACTCAGGTTGGTATTGTAAATACTTGACTGTTTTTAGTAATAGCCAGGACAGTTGATTGATCACCCTCATTACTCAAGATTGTAACCTAAACTTGTCACCTTCCTTCTTCCATTCACAAAACTTCAGGCATAAGCCTCAAGCAGAATAAACCCCCACAGACCAACTGCAGGTGGAAGCTGAGAGCCTGGAAATTCCACAGCTATTTTCTTGTCTTCTTTGGATGCTAGATAGCTTTGCTTTAGTGCTAATAAAACAAAATCACTTTGCTTATAACTTTTTAAAATTTTGAGGCTGAAACTAAATTCCATTGACGTGGGCACCACTTAGAGCACAAACAGGGCCTTAGTGTGTCCTCTCAGGGCATTTCTTTTCCCCAGTAATGGTCGTAAGAAATGGGCTTGCCTCACCGCACATCCTCAGCCTTTGGGAAATATTTTAGAATCACTGGTCAGCTTGGAAACATCAGTCACAAACAATAATCACTCCAAGAGTTATTCGTCAGTTACTGACCAACAGACAAGTAAGAAAGTCAACCGAGTCCCACCTGTTTCCTTGAGAATCATCCACAGTGAATGGGTACTTTGAAAAGACCATAGACTTAAAAGGCCCATTTGTTATTATTAAGTGTATTTGCACAGGGCTACCTAAATTTTTAAATCCATCAGTGTTCTAATTTCAACCATAATGGTATCTTGAAAGTTCTCATTTTGAGGGTTTTTTTCACTTTGTATCTGTTCTTTTTTTACCTTCTTACTTTTGTTGCTGTTTGAGAATGGTCATGTACTCATGCCTATTTTGAAAATGTGTATAAACTGTTTTTTAAACATTTAGGACAGTGTTAAGTAATATGGATGTAACAACTAATTATAAATTATTTTTAATAAAACAAAGATACCTATGAATGATGAAAAGATCTAGAAAGAAGTGAAAAGATTGGTGAAGTTTTAATAAGTCACTCTCTGATAGTTATTATATAGTTTCTTGTGCTTATTTTTTGTTAATAAGAATACTACGACTAATGATAACAATAATAATACTTGTCGGGTGCTTTCAATGTCTCATAAATGTACCAGTGTTGCTTTACATTTAATATGTTGTTTAATTCTCCCAGCAAATCTATGAAGTTATTAGTATTATTAGCCACAGTTTACAGATGAGAAAACCATACTTTGAGAAATTAAATGACTTGCTCAAGGCAACACGGTCAAAAAGTGATGGAGCCACTGACTTCCTGACTCCAGGTTCTGTTCTCTTAACCATTATGGTATGCCACAATAAATGCAAACACAATAAAATACACATGCCCAGCCTCAAGAAGACAATATTTCAGCTGTGGAGAAAGTCACATATACATCATGATATGAAAAAAATATAAGAGCAGCCAAAAAGCAGATGCTCAATGAATAGTAGAATCAATAAAAAAAAAACTGAATGTAGGCACAAATCCAGCCAATTGGAGAAGTCCAGGAATTTTTATGATTTTGGACATCTTGAATTGGCTGTACAAAGCTAGAGGAGTGTGGAGAGCATTTCAGGTGATGTAGGAAAGAGGGTTGAGTGTGGGAATGTATGATGTGATCCCAGAGAGAGAGGGTTACCTGTTTGACTGGAGAAGAAGAAGAATAAGGTAAGACAGCGGGCCTGCCAACCAGAGGATTCCCAGTCAGGACACATGCCTGGGTTGCAGGCAGGTTCCTTGCAGGCCAACTCCCAGCAGGGGACGCACGAAAGGCAAGCACACATTGATGTTTCTCTCCCTCTCTCCTTCCCTTCTAAAGATAAATAAATAAATAAAATCTTTAAAAAAAAGAATAAGGTAAGACAATTAGCTGGGGTCAGGTGATAAAAGACCTGCAATGTCAAGGCAGCTAGCTGCCTTCAGCCAGTGGAAAGACCAATTGGACACAGGAGGAGGCTTTCTGGTGTCTCTAAAATACCCTGCAGGCTTCGGAGTGAGAAGGCCTGCACTAAATCTGGTACACTGCATGTGACCTTGGGCAAGTCACTACATGTTTCTACACTTTGGTTTCTTCGAAAGGGAAATTAAAATGTTTACTTTGAAGGGCATTTTCTGGGTTAGAGACCATTGAAATGCAACACAGAACAATGTTCTTGGCATACAGTAGCTTTTCAATAAACAGAAGATATCTTTATCTCATTTTAATTCATTATTATGATGATAGTTCCATTGCTTAAAATAGCTTATAATTACTCTCACACAGAATTTGTGTATTCATTGCAAAAGAAAGTCTCCTTTATTATTTTTTCCAAATGTGAATTGATGTTTTTCTGCTATAAATGTATAATAAAAGTCACTCATAATCCTACCACTCTAAAATAACATTTTAGTGTGTTTTCTTTCATCTGTTTTTTTGTGGGTGGGACATTTTTGTCATGATCATAGTATAGATATGTAATTCTTGCTGTTAATGTTTTATCTCTTGCTTTTGCTAAATAATATTACAGAGATTGATCTTTTACCAAATTCCATTTCAATTGTGTTTAACTGTTCCCAAAAATAAAATTTCACTCAAAAGTTAGTTAATGCAAAAATAGTTATTTTTTCATTCTAAGAAAGTGGAAGTCATTGTTATATTCTTGAAAAGAAGGGTTTAAACTAATACCACGCTCCCTAGGGCAGATAAAATGACATCATAGATGGTATAAAACGGCACAGCACAAGATCAGTATGTTTCCAAAACTGTTTTTACACCCTGTTTTATATTGTTGAATATCTTGCAGACAGCATCCTCCAAGTTTTCCTAATTGAGGGGCTCATACTCAATTGAATGCATAAATCCATGCAGATGCATTAAAAATCTGTTACATTATTTTATGGTCTTTCTTCACCCATGCCTGGTGAGAAAATATGTGGACTTTCCCACTCATCCACTTTGCCTGTCATCTCTGGCCACTCAGTGAACATTTGTAGCCTGTGAAAGAAAGCAAGGCTTTGAAAACAGAACCGAGGTCTTTTTTTAGTGATACACAACGTTGACAGAAATACACTCCAGAGGACTTGAACGCAGCTTTTTTCGGGTTCCTGGCACAGCTTCTTTAGTGCATCAGTAAGTGAAAAATGAGCACGGGAAACTCCTGACAGTAGAACAGCAGCAGAGAGAGCCTTCGCCTCAAAGCCAATGATTAGATCCTACTGTACAAACAGGGAAATGTCTATGAACTCCTCACCTCTGAAAGGTAAACACTGAGAAGGAAATACTCCTCCCACGTGCTTTGAAGCGTTCACCTTGTAAAAGGAAAAAGGACTTCTTTAAAGAGTTCTTCATGCAGAGAGAAGAGGAAGTTCTTTGAAGTCCAGGATAATGTTGGGTCACCATGAAACCAACTACGCTTCTATCTATAAGCCATCCTGACCCTTTGGACCAAAAACAGTAGAGCAACAACCAGATTATTTCTTCATTGGCAGGAACAAAAGCAGAAAGTGAAAACTTCCAGGAAAGATACTAAAACTATAACCGCCCCCCAAAGGCAGTTCTCTTTACACCCTCTCTCAGCTCCCTCTCATTCTTTAGATAGAAGGTAAACCATCCACTAGTGGAGAGAGTCATAAATATATGGAGATTTTTCTCTCATATAAAAATATAGTGGTATGTTAGAAAAAAATGCCTTAGAAATTTAAGAGATCCAGATAATGTAACATGGCTTTGCTTTTGATTAATGTAGTATTCAAAGCCAGGATCCAAGAGTTAAGTATCCCTCTGATTTAAATTTAAAGAGTAAATTAAATAGCTTATTGAAGGATCTTTAGGAAGAGCTCCTCAGATACAGCTGGAAAATTCCCAAAGGAATGAGCCACTGGGGCATGTCATATTGATTCTTTTATTTGCCCAAATGGTTGGCCAGACCAAAGCCAAGTAGCCTACATAGCTAATTCAATTCCTAATATTATTTCTCCTTCAGGGATTCTGAGACACAATTTATGGCCACCATTCTTTCTCACAGTCACAGAGAGGAGAGTATCAGGCTATCTCGAAGGTGTATATGTGGTTTAATATGATGTGCACTAGGAACTTTGAAACAGAAGTTTTGAAGGAGTGGAAAAAGCCGAGTACTTTTATTTTATTACACATGGTGATACAACTACTGCTCTCGCTGGAAGGGCTGTTTTATTTATAAATAAGGTCTGTGTGTAGCTTCCAATCTTCTGCTTCTAAATGCCCATGGCACTGCCAGTTGGCCTGAGTGGCATGAAGCTAACAAGGACAAGGTGGAGAAATGGCTTGCCCCATGGACCAGACAGTATTTACTCATGTAAAATGACCATCAACACAGAAAACATCCCTCATCGTGGCTACAAGTCTCACAATGTCACAGGGATGTCAATGAAACTGAGCAGATAGAATCAAAAATTGACCTGATTGTTTTTGATCACTTCATAGAGGCTCTAAAGTCTATGATAAGTCAGTAAAGTCATTACTATTTTAAAAAATACCAAACACTATGTATAAATAAGTCCATAGATAATATGTTGCCTTATGCTTGAGGACTTGAAAAACAAGTTTTTGAAATCTCCCTCAGTGTCTTCTATGGCTTCAAGTGATGTAGGTCACCTTTCTTATATCCTAAGTCTAGGAAGAATAGTCTAAATCCCATGATAGCATCACAGGAAAAATAAAAGTATGCACTTTACCTAGCAGATAAGACATGTACAGATCATTCCATCTCAAGATGTGGTTCAGATATAAGGAGGTTCGAAAAAAGATTCAAACAAATTCAACAAATACTTGTGGTTGTTTACATGCCCGGCATTCTCTCTCTTCTCTTGTGGAAATCACGGATCAGGAGTTTAGATGCAAATATGGATGATGAATTCACAAAGGTTTTCAAAAGTTAAGTAAGAAGTTTTCCATGTGTATCTTCTGAGCCTCTGACAATGATAAAGAGAAATTCAATTATGAGGCAGTTACTCAAAATACTGACAGTGTGAAACAGGGAATACCAGCTAAATGAAACAATGATTTCATCCTACCTGACATTCTTATTAGTCTGTTTTATCTCTTACATCCAATTTTCTTCCTCTGTTGTGAATTTAAATCTTTATTTCCTACAGTCATATGTGTTTTATATCATTTGAGCCACAATATCTTTGGGGGATAAGTATTTTTAACCATATTTTACATATGAGTGAACTGAATCTCAGAAAATAATAACTTTATCACAGTTAAGTAGCTACTAATTAGTAGAACCAAAACTCAAGGTCACTAAACCAAAGCTAAATCTTACCAATTCTTCCTTATATAATGCACGTCACTGTACAGTCATTTCCTAAATGGCAAATAGATCTTATTACAACACTTTCTGTTGAAATTTAAATCTGAATTGAATCTCTACAGAAACAATGTTATAAATGGCAGTTAAGTCCCTCTCTGCTTCAGAAAAGACAATTTAACCTGTAAAATGAAAATAAATCATTGTAGACGTGTAAGATGGAATTCTGGGGCCTAGAAGCAAGAGACTCGTGATGACAGCCCTTCAAACTACCAGAGGTATTTGCATTTTTACAAAAGGTACTTAGTATGCTGGAACGAAGCTGTAATTGGTGAAATTACATGTAATGTTTCAGAAAGAAATAGAAAACCAAAAGCCAGTATGGAAAGAAGACAGTGTAAGGCTTACTTAGAATTCTACCACCAAGGTCACTTCCACTCAAAATCCTCCTGATTTTCATAGTTTCTTTTCTTTCTCTGCATAAAAAATAATTATGATAATAACTGCAAGACATAATACATATATAGAACATTATATAAAATATAAGTTTACTATTCAAGGACTTACCATAAACTGAAAAAAATCCATGTAAACCCCTTAATGTCCAAGAAAGAAGACATTGCTGGCACTTTGGGAGCTGCCTTCTACCTTCTCCCACTCAAACCCTTGCTGCCCCATCCCCTCGTGCAAACAGTATCCTGACTACATACTTTTATAGCTATCACTCCCTTGCTCTTATTTATAACTTCATGAACTAGGCATATGTTTTTAAATTCTTTATTAAAGTTTTGCCTATTTGTTCAATTTCATGTAAGTAGGATTATACATAAACATTTTTTAGAGCCCAGCTCTTTCTGCTTAACGTTATGTTTGAGACATTTAGCTATGTTTTTGAGCAGAGGTTTAATTCTTTTCAATGCTATATAAATTCCACTGTACGTGTTTACGTAGTATAACGTCAATGGTTCTGAAGTTGTTTCCAGTTTTTAACAAGCAAAATTAATCATGAAATTAGCATACTTGTTTATGACATTCACACTTTTCATTGGGTATATACCAAGGAATGGAATGGCAGGTCAGAGCAAATGTAAATGCTTAATCATAATAGATAATGCCAAAATGTTTTCCAATGCAGTTGTATCCATTTCCATCCTCCCAAGCAATGGGTTAGCGTTTTCATATTTCTGTGCTTGCCAACATTTAGTAATGTCAGGTTTTTTTTATTTTAGCATTGCTGGTGAATGAATGATGCTATATGATTGTTGTTTAAGTAGCATCTCCCTTATTACTAATGATGTTAAATATATTTATAAGTTTATAGGCCAGTTATACAAGTATATCTTCTTTTAACAAGTGCCACTTAAAGACTTTTGCCCATTTTGCTATTGGGTTATACGTCTTTCACATGATTAAGCTGTTACAGCACATTATATTTTGGATATCTGTTACTTGTATGTGCTGAAAAAATCTTTTCCTGCTCTGTGGATTGCAATTTATTTTCTTGTGTCTTTTGATGAATAAAATTTCTTACATTCTATGTAATCTAAATTATTAATCTTCTTTTATGGCTAGTAATTTCATATATTATACATTTTTACCTAATATATCATATATATCATGAACATATTTTCCTATATGGTCTTGCATAAGTTATAGTTCAGTACAATCCACCTGGAATAGCTTTGCTTATGGTGAGAGATGGGATAAATGTAGTTTTTCATATGGCTAACCAGTTGACTACTTATTGAAAAGACAATAAGTAGTTAAACTTTTCCCCACTGCTCCACAGTTTAACATTGTCAAAAACAAGTGTCATCATACATCTATTTCTTTCTCTGTTTAATTCTATTCACATGTCCTTGTGACAACACTGGATTATCTTCATGTGATTATCTTCATTTCTCTCCTTTGGGAGAGAAAAAGGGTAAAATAGGGGTTCAAAACATCCTCTAATTCTAAGGTTATTACCCTGTACCTCCATCCCAAATCTTGGCTCAGTAATTATCAGCTTTCAATACACTTAAGCATACTTTTAAAACTACTTTTTCTAAATAGTATGCTTTTTCTCACAAGTGGAGTTGGTTTAAACTATTTCAGTTATTATCAGAAGAAGTTAACCCCATTCCCACTTGCTTTTACCCTTTTTGTCCAATCTATACCATGGCAGTGGGGATTAAGAACAAGGGTAAGCTAAGTTTGTAGCTGGTAGTGAACAATTGTAGGCCTGTAAGTATTTATAATCTGAGTGCATGATGTTTAGAGTCTTCCCAAATAATTGAAGCCAGAGATACTTCTTACCTCATCATTACTTTAAACAAAATAGATAAATCCAACTACAAGGTTGCTTTCTAAATTCCCAGGAACTCTTCTCAGAGAGATTTATTTGGTCCTTACCTACACGACCTATACTGTGATTTAATTGCTTTGTGTCTGTAAGTCCTCACTCACTCAGCAGTTTGCAAGGTATTGAAGGAGTGAGATTATATTCTAATTTATTTCTATCTCCTTCTGATGCTCAAGACCATTCATGCTATTAAAATAATAGCTACCCAATAAAAAATTAGATGAATGAGATTTGAATATATTCCGTGGCACCCAAGAAGAATACCAAGCTTGCTCTGTTGCCACTCAATATTTTCATGGTTTGCCCCTGTCCTACTCTCCAGCTCTATTATAATCCTACTTTTCCAGTGCCTAAGTATAGGAAGTCTATGCTGTAATCCTACTGAACCACCACACATGAGTCCTCAAACTCACTGTATCCTACAGCTGTATAGTCCCTCTGCCTGGTATTTCTGTTCTGCTTACTCTCTCTTTCCATCACTTTCTCTAACATCTACTTACTCCTGCTGAATCATGAGAACTCAGTTTAGGCATTACTTTCTCCTGGAGTTTCCCTGATTTATTGGAATAAATGCCTATTATAAGTGTTTCCATCTTACCCCTATTACAGAGCTTTCAGACCTGTATTATAATCTCTTCTTTATTTGTATATCTCCTACACCAACTATATATTTCTCAAGAGGCTTATGAATTCATTGTTTACAAATGTATTATTTTCTCAATTATCAATACACATTAAATAAGCGACTTGATGAACTGATAGAGGGAATGAATAAATACAGGCTGAATTAATAGTTAATTCTTGAAAATTACACAAATGTCAGATTATAACAACATATGAATGAATGTTTTAAAATATGTTGTCAGGCCTCAATCAGCTATGATACAAAAAATTATACAGATGAAGGAAAATCCTTAAAAAAGAGAAAAAGGTAAATGAAATGTCCATCTTTAAAAGAAGGGAAAAGAAATATTGGTGAGCCTAAAACACAGTGCCCGGGAAGTTACTGAGATAAATCATCAAAATGATCAATTTGCAATCACCTAGAAGAACATAACAAACTGGGTAGCAACCAGCATGGCTTTTAGAGGAACAAATCATGCCAGACCAATTTAATTTCCTTCTATGATAGAGTGACAGGCCTTGTAGATAACAAGGATGCAATAGATGCAATCTCCCTAGACTTCTGTAAGCCTTTGATTCTGTCCTACCTGACATTCTCATCAACAAACTGGGGAGATCTAATCTAAACCACACAACTATTCAGTGGGTGCACAGCTGACTGGACAGAGGCATCTAGAAAGCAATCGTCAGTGGCTTAACATTAACCCAAGAGGACAGAACTGGCAATAGCCTTGTTGTGGGGCCTCAGATCACCAAAAATTTGTACAGTAAAACGAAAGGTAAAAGTTTAGGCATATAGGTTATTGGGTAATAAAGGATCTGTTTACACAGGAACTGCTGCAAATATGTTTTGGAGTTAAAGGTGTGTATCTATCTACATTAGGTTTACTTGACATAAAACAAATGGGTCAGCAAGCAAATGAACACTTTGTGAGTGACTTATCTTCACAATAGATTGTTTTACATATGAATTGAGTCCCAGGTCTGTAAGAGTAACCCAGAAGTGTTATAATTCCACTACTGCCAACAGCACTGCCTATGTTGTTTTCTTGAGTGAAATCTCTGTTAATCCATAGCACCCTGACTTCAGCTTCTAGCATTTGTTCGTTCTGCGTTACCATGGACTGCCAGTTTCACCTTTCACTATTTTCTTCCAGCTTCCTCAGTGGTAAAATTGATCATTCAGCCCAACCTTCCCTCTTCTTGTTCTGTCTCATGACATCTACCTTTACTCATAATGTGTGACCACCTGTTTTTACCCATGTTTTCTTCCCTGGATTAATATCCAGAAGGTGCATATGAATGAGGTACAGTTCATGGAAACTCAAAATAATAAAGAAGTTTGGGGGTAACATTTATAAAGGAGGTAATTGTCAGGGTCATCTAGGATTTTTTAAAAGACAGTTTCAGTAAGTTTAGAGATGGGTCCTGGAAAGTGAAGGATAAAAGAATGGGCTTGAGGGAGTTGGCGACTGAAAAAGCTAAGCAGATCATAGAATGCTTTTGGAAGACATGTTTTTGGATTAGGACAAGAATTGACTATCAGCATCATCAACAAGACAAAAGATAACAGATGCGTACATGGATGTGGAGAAAAGAGAGCCCTTGTGCACTGTTGGTGGGGCATAACTTGATGTAAACACTGTGAAAAACAATATGGAATTTCCCCCTAAAATTAAAAATAGAACTAGCATACGACCCAGCAATTCTACTTCTAAGAATATATCCAAAGGAAATGAAAACAGCAACTTCAAAAATACCTGCACCCCCATGTTTATAGCAGCGTTATTTATAATACTTAAGACATGAAAACAACCTGTGTCCATTGATGATGTATGAATGAGTGAAGAGGTTATGATGTAATATAATGTATAACATGATTACTATATTGAACACTACAATATAATATATACAATAATATGTAGAAAAGTTATTAAGAGAGGAGATCCTAAGATTTCTCATCATAATAAGAAATATTTCTGTACTGTATTTATATGAGACAATGAATGTTAAGGAAACCTAATGTGGTGATCATTTCACAATACAGGTAAGGCAAAGAAGGTTCACAACTGCATGTGAAACAGTTTATTGTTGTATTACTTATTAATTATTGTATTATTATTTGTGGGGGTGACTTTTCCCACAAGTCCCTCCATCCACCAAGATGAAAGTAAACACTACCAAGACATGATCTGCTTGGGGAGGAGAGGTGGCCAGTTTCTCAGAGGAAAAGACAGCAAGCCCCTTCCTCCAGGGGCCTTTATTGGGTTGTAAAACACAGGAATAAAGGGAGGCAAGGATCAATCAGTAGATAACATTTCAAAGAAATCTGAGGGCTTAGTCTGAGTCAGTGTCTGTCATGAAGGGGGTCTTCAGAAACTTTAGGGTTTCCTGCTCAGACCCTTAATATATGAATGAAAGTACTCTTAGAAGAGCAGTTTTCACAGGTTTCCTAGGAATTCTGTGTGATGCCAGATTTTTCCCAGAGATCCACTCTGGCAAGGCAAGGAGCTGCACCCCTCCCCATCAGGCTTAGGTGGATTAGAGCCAGGAAGCGCTTCTCCCAGAGAACATGGAGACTTGGGCTATGTCACATAGCTGGGGGGCAAGAGTCCATTGCTTGCCCTTTGTTGCAGCCCCCTGAGTCCTTCCATGAAGGCCTCCCAAGTGATGGAGTCTGGCTTAGGTTGCCCCCTGCTGTGAGAGGTCTTACCCATCATTGACTTCCAAACAAGCTTTGGGGGCAAGGAGAGGAAACTGAGGCAGCATTTGCTACCAGAGACAAGCTTTGTCTCCTGTAGCTCACATTCCAGAGATCACTCGCTCATCCTTAGCCATGGAGGGTAGTTACAATTCCTGAAACCAGGCAGAGCGGTTCCCATCAACTATTTATATGAACAGCTGTAAACCCACTTTTGCCACATTCTGTGTATGCCAATCAAACCATCGTGTTGTACACCTTAAACTTATACAGGGATGTATGTCAATACAAACAAGAAATATCTCCCTCCAAGAATTAGTTTTTAAAACCTTAATGAAGAACATAGTTAAGATCCTTTCTGCCTTGGTACAAGACTTTATTGAAAAAACATTTCCAAAATCTTGTATATCAACAATTTCCTGAGTAGCAAGTTTCCACCTCTTGTCCTGTGGTGGTCTTCCTGTCTGGATAAGAGACTACCCAACATTCAGAAGGAGAACACTGGTCTTCAGGGATACAGAAAAGGCCTCCCAGCATCTGTGCTCCTGCTTTTTCAATGCAAACTCATGGACTAAAGATAAAGGGAGGTCTGCCCTGTTCTCTGGGTAAAGAATCATACCTCTAAAATAGGCTATTAGATTAAATAACCCTTCTGGAAAGAATAAACTAACAACTAAATGAAATTTATATTATGCAAAGAAGAGCAAGATTTTGTTTAAGATAAATTTGGAATTCATTTATAGGCTTCTTTCTTCATAGAAACAATTCAACAAGACTGTAGCAGCCAATATCTTAGATGGTGATGGAACACATAAAGTGAAATAAAAAAAAACTGAGGTTTATGCAAGAAAGCACAGACCAAACTGTATTTTGAAAACACTTTGTCCCAGCCCTGACTGGTGTAGTTCAGTGGACTGAGTGCAGGCCTGTGAACCACACGATCAAGGTTCGATTCCCAGTCAGGGCACATAATTGGGTTGCAGGCCTGTTCCTGGCAGGGGACACACCAGAGGCAACCATACATTGATATTTCTCTCTTTCTCCTTCCTTTCCCCTCTAAAAATAAGTGAATAAAATCTTTAAAAATATATATTTAAAAAATAAATAAATAAAAATAAAAACACTTTGTCCCAGATACCTGAGCAATATGTCAGGTTGTAGAATAGCAAAAAGAGTGGGAGTCTAATTTATTCAGATCTTCAATTCGCTTTGTACATATAGATCATAGTAGATGGCCCTAAAAATGCTTGTCATAGGCTTGACCATTTTGTGGAGTTGCAAAATTTCCCCCACATGCTATATATTCTTGCAATGTCACACTATCTCTATAAAGTTACCAGAAACATTATTCTTCTCATTTCATGGGTGAGGAGACTGGGATATGCAATCAACATAAGATCACAAAATAGAATATTGGTTGGACTATAGCTCAACCAAGACCTTCACTTCCTAAGAGAGAACTCCACAATCTCATAAAAATGTTTATATCTGTTGACATATTTTGAATATGAGTTCTTAGTATAGGTTGTAAATATCACTCTCATGAAGGAGCTTGTAAATTCTAAATGTTCATTTGTAACAAATTTTATATTCATATGCTGTTAAAAATATAAATCTGAGGGTGTGGAAAAGGTGGCTCTCCATCATTCAATTAGATGACTCAGTGAGCCTGTGGTTGGTAAAGGCTGAGGAAATGAGGCCTTGGGATGGGGGAGAGATGCGTCAGGGAGGGAGCCTGAGCAGTTATGTACACACAGCCAGTGATCTGGAATGACTAGCTCTGAACTAACCTGCTTTGGAGGAGAAATCACATTTCAAGTTGTAAAATATGGTGATGGTTATATTCAAAGTGGGTTTTAAGTAGTCCACTTAAACTCAGTTTACATTATAAACCTGAATTAATTCATTTTAATCACATTCCACAACAGTGTTATTATACCATTTTTCTCTAAGGTAAACTGAGTGAAAAAAAAGGGTAGGCAACCTAAAGTAGAGTGTAAAGGTTGCATTTTTAAATTTGTTAATTATGAGTTATTGATCAGGAATAGTAGTCAAGAGACAGAAATAAAGTTAACTCTTGGCTTCAACCTCAATTAAATACAGAAAGTATTTCAATCTTAAATATACCTTAAAAAGTATCTTATGAGGTTTCTTTTTCTTCACTTTATAAAATAAGAGAAAAAAATACTTGGAAAAGGAAAAAGAAATAGCAATTTTGATGAAGGAAGGAGATAGTAAACCAGTGTTAGTGGTACCACTGTATTTTGTACATCCCAAAGGGAGCAGAAAATGTCCTTAAAGGCAGGGCACATAAAACCTACCATCTATGAGCATACTTTGATATTTTAAATTTCTTCCCTCGAGTCCAGCTTCCATCCTTTGCATCCTCCCTATAATGCTTTCTTAGAATGCTGGCCAGCCACACTGGTAAAGTTCAGAGACACCTATTAATTACAAACTCAGGTCATTGTCTGGAACCAAACTGAGAACAGAGCACTGGTGTGGTAGGAGATGTGCCATGAAAACACAAGTAGAAGTTCCTGATGAGAAAGCGAGGGAAACAGTGAAAGGAAAACCTTAACAGAACTCAGGGTCTACAGAGAAAGGAGAAAAAAATGTTAAACATGAGACTTCATGTACAATGCTATGGATAGTTTAATGATTCAAAAAGAATAAACATTAGGGTACAAACTTACAACTGGTCGAGAAAAAAATCCTGGATATCTAATGTACAATAATACAATACTGTTTTATAAACTTAGTTGATTATAACTAAGTTGGTTATAAACAAAGTTGATTAAAGAGTAGACCTTAATCATTCTCAACACAAAAAAAGAAATGATATGTGATGTGATGGAGGTGTTGGTTAATGCTACGGTGATAATCACATTGCAATATGTAAGTGTGTCAAATCAACAGTATACACCTTAAACTTACACAATGCTATATGCTAATTAAATCTCAATTTAAAAAAAGGAAACATCATCATCATCAAGAATTAAAAAAGTGAGAATAGGTAGGAGTTTCCTAAGAAAACACTCATAATTATAGAGAAAAATTTACTTCGTGTCCAGCTCTGTGCTGAATTTTTCCACGTATTACCTCAAGTTATCTTCATCAGAATCCCATTTTTTTTTAGCTTTGGTGATGAGGAAAAAGAGGCCCAGAGAAACTAAATAGTTAACCCAAAAGTACACAGCCACCCAGCAGAAAGCCCTGGCCAGAGGAAAAGGAGTAACAGGATGATAAGCGTAGCTGGCAGTTATTGAATGTTACTGTGTGCCAACCATTCTTCAAGGCATTTTACACTTATGACCGTTTTTAGCACAATGACTATATGAGGCAACTACTGTTTTGGCCATCAGGAAACTGAGGCACAGAGTAATTGAGTTGTCCACAACTTCCCAGCTAATAGTAGCTAAACCAGGAAGAACCCTTGCCCTTAAAATAGTTTTAACAACAACACCGAACACAGAGTTAATCTATCAAAATCTGCTGATGTATGTAAAATGCTTAGAACTGTGTCTGCCACACAATAAATATTTAATAACAATGAACTAAGTGTACTAGTACTAATAAGATCATACTCTTCCTCCTCTCATAAGGTAGATACAAAGCTGGTGAAAAAGTTAAATTTGTGTAGTCAATATTCTAGGAAATATTCATTACAGTCAAATAAACAATATCTTTAAATGTGTCGGGGGGGTGTTTAAGGATAATTCAACTTAGATTTGGGCACCAGGGACTTCTAGTGCTCAGGGGAATGGATACTGTATTCTGGGGCATGAAATTAAAGAGAATTATTGACCAGGAGGAAACTGAACAAAAAGTTGCCTGGGACATAGCCTGTAGTTGCAAATCTAGCGCAGTCGGAAAATCAGTTTATGCAAGCATGCTGTTTGGGAGGAAAGAATTGTGGCATATTCCTAGAATTCCCCTTTCCATTGTTTCCCAGGCTCCTTATCTTGTCTGAGTTCCCATAAGAGAAAGAAACAACCAGCGGATGCTCATTCTTTCTTTGCTCTATTATTATTATTATCTATGAGAAAAATCTGGGCTATCCAGTTCAGGGAACCTTGAGGCTGGACTTGAGAGTCTCCTGTTCAAGTTCTCCCTAAAAATTTTGGGCTGATAATTTATCCTTTTTTTCCAAATAATCAGTTTGTATTTCTGGTTTGGACTTTTGCAAGATGAAGGATGGTTGATCTCTCAGCCTATGAGTCAAAGAGCATAGAATTCAATTTGATCTTTTGACCTTGCTTTTTTTGTCTAAGATGAAATTGTGTTGACAGAAAGGCAAGCTTCATGGGCGTGTATCTGTGTGATCAGCCCAGACTCCATGCTTAGAAGGAACCCTGTGTTTAATTTAATGCTCTGCTGTCACTTTTCAAAATTCTTAATAATTTTATCTTTGAACAGATGTTTTGTAAGTGACATCCAATGAGATAATAGAGAATATGTGTGAGCAGAGGAGACACACACAATATCCCCTCATCCCTTGTCCCTCATTCACATACAGCATTTGTGATGCCCCATGACCCATAATGTACAGAATTCAGAGAGACTCAAGGGAGATCAAAGGATAAGCATGTTATATTGCTAAAATGTGCATGTATCAAAAACTGAAATAAAAATAGTTAAGTTAGTTATCTGCAGCATTTTTACTGTCCTGGTAAGAATAAACTACAAATACATATATGAGTAACGTAATATACATCATGAAATTTCTATGCATACAAGTCAAATGCTCTTACATTTGCACTGAAAACTGGCATTGCACAATATAAAGAAAGATAAATGGTAAAATTCATGCAAATAATTTAAATTTAAATTTTTTTACCTAGAGTGATAAATAGCAAAGAACAGCATGATCAGTCAAGAGAGGGAGAGAAAGTCTGTGGAAGAAAGAAAAAGCTTTATATTTTAGTCCCTTTCATACCATCTTTATCCTGCTTTTTTGAACAAGAGTCCCTGCATTTTTATTTTGCACTGGGTCTGAGAATTACATATGTAGCCAGACCTAGTTGACAAGTTCCATGTACCTGAGAGCAAGAGTGTTACTAAGGCACCTCTTTTATGTTTGAGCTCATTCCCAAAATCCCTGGGTCACTACTAAACCCAGAGAACCCTGGTGTGTTTGGGGGAGGCAAGACCATTCCACTCATATGGCTTTGAACTGATCTGATCCCTTATTTCTCTTACATCATTCCCTACACTTCTCTTGCCTTGGCTGGACTAAATCACTTTACTTTATGTCTCCAGAGTCTTTGGTGAGCTTTACTAGATCGCTTCTTATCTTATGTTGGCATAATTCTTTTGTTTTTTCTTCCTCCCTGGACCATTAAAAAGCTCTTGGAAGATGAAGACAATGACCCAGTATAATTCATCTTGCCACATCTGGACCTCGCATAAAGGGCCTGGCAGATGGCAAGTCATTCACAAACATTGTTAAACCAAATTACATCTTCTCTCCCAAAGTCCACCATCTCTTCCCCCAGCATATACCTCCCCACACACATAAAGCAATACTCGTTCTCCCTTGTCCTTAGGTGTAGAGAGAATTATTTTTCTTGTCATTTTATTATCCCATTGAATTAAATACAAGAGCAAATAATTTGATTCTACCTAAGAAACGCTCCCTAGTAATCAACAAAAAAATACCTTCTTCCATCTCATGACACTTTTCAGTCTGTTGTGCCACATATATGAAAGAAATGGAAGACATAAATGACAGTACAGAGTTTTATAGACCAGACTGGCTTTTAGCACATGCCTTTAGCCAACCTCTCAAGTCCTCTGAAACTCGGTTTCTTCATTTTATTAAACAAGCGTGATAGTAGTACTCCCAGATAGTATGGTTGTGATATATGCATGTTGTTTCTATAATATTTGCTGTATATTTTGTAGATATATAATACATAACTGATTTTATTATTCTCTTTTTAAGGAGTTTATATTACTAGGTTATAAGTTGATGTTAAATCCTCTGAATGTTTAATTAAGGCAAAGACCAGAGCTTTGTCTTACACCTACTGACCATCTGTTCCCTAAGGTAGTCAATAGGTATGAGCACTATAACTAAGTCTTGCTTCTCTAATTGAGAAAAATGTTATGGGCAAGCTGGAGCCTGACATAAATAGTTCTAGTCTATAATGAGAAGTAAATGGTAGGCAGTCCAGGTCAGGAGGGACATGTAAGCAAAGTATGACTGTGTTTTATTCATGGTCATACCAATCTATGTACATAAAGTGAACAGCAGACAAAAGAATGAGTTACCCAAGAACATTTTGTACTGAATTCTGGACTAGAATGCTTTGAGTTGTATAAACCAGCCACTACTAAGCTTTAGCCAGTAAATCCTGTTAAATGTGCATTTGTATCAATAGAGAATCGGGCGTATACTTTCTTACACTTCATTGTCTGAATTTAACAATAAAATACTTACTTATAGGTAGGAACTACACTTCCTTTACTCTATGCTTACCTTCTTCTAGTAGATCAAGAGCTGTTTGCTTGATTACATCAAGAGTGGAAAGCATCCATGTTCAGTGGCACCTGATTCTCTGATGGCCAATTGTTCACTTTCTCTTAAGATTCTACTTCTCGCCCTGGTTGGTGTAGCTTAGTGGATTGAGTGCAGGCTGCAAAACAAAGGGTCCCTGGTTCGATTCCCAGTCAGGGCACATGCCTGGGTTGCAGGCCAGGTCCCCAGTAAGGAGCATGTGAGAGGCAACCAAACGTTGATGTTTCTCTCCCTCTCTTTCTCCTTCTCTTCTCCTCTCCCCAAAAATAAATAAATAAAATCTTTTAAAAATTCTACTTCTCAGAAGAAGTATTTTCAGGAGGAATCTTTTATTCTTTCATATTTAGTGAGTACTTACTTAGTGGACAAAAGGACAATAAGGCATTGTCTCTGCCTTTACAAAACTCACAATTTTCATAGAATATCAGAATAAATTACCAATTTATTTCTCCAGAGACAGAGTGGACTTCTTACACTCAACATTTGAACCCATGTTGCAAACTGTGTAAAATTAATGTTTAAAGTAAGGAGCACTGTGTGTATGAGGAGATCAGGTGACAGTGGCAGTTAATGAGTCAGCAGTTGGTGGCAGCAAGGACTTAAAGAACTAGACACAGAAGCAGAAACTCTTTTCAGGTTATGCCTTCTTTTATTGTTGACCCTTGTTCAGAAAAGTATAGCTTTACCTTACATATATGAGACTTCTTTTCTGGCGTTCTCTTCCTTATCTGTAAGTAATCTTAGAACAACAAATATTTAAGGGCCATCTCAGAATTTTTTCCAAGATCTAACTTTGCCACGATTGGTCGGCTCCCTACAAACGCTTATTTTATTAGTCATTTATTCTGTTTTCTTTCTTAGTCTTCTCCAGGTCAGCTTTAATAGTACAGAGTATTCCTGAAGGCCCTTTTGGCCGAATGAAAAGAAACTTCTCTACAGACTCTGTTCTGTGTACACTCACCATTCCTATAATGGAATGCCAGCAATGTTGCCTGAAGCAACCTGACACATGCAACAATATGTGTATTCATTGGAATATTAAACAGTGAAACAGTTCTACAGCACAGGCTTTGTGATCTGCTGATCACAAGCCCTTAGATTCTAGCTTCATCCTTCACCACACATCACCCCCAGAAAATGCATTTTATTGCACATTTTGTGGCAAGATTTATGACAATTATCACCCAAATCCATAATTAGCAAGTGGTAACAGATAGGCAGATAGATCCACTTATAGTGACATCCCTGACAGATTGACACCTTCCCTTTAAAAATACCTACAAGACTACTCATTTTAAATGTGACCATGCTCAAACACAGTGTTGGCAAGCCTAGTCTCGTGTTCGTGGAGGGGGAGGGGGCTATAAAAGCAACATGTTCTCACAAGCATGGCAGAGCCCATGCATAAACCATTTGGCTTTGCAATTAAAAACAGGTTTGGCTTCCCTCTGCATCAGTAAGACAACGTCAAAGCAACATTCATCCCGAAAATTTTCCCTTGTGAATTCAAATGAACTGTGAGTCTTGGATTTCTCTTTGTTCGCATGTGCATGCCTTGAGAGAGCATTTTTGGAAGGGTTCTGTGTGTTACTTCTTGGGGTAATGCCTTGATATGTATGTGTTGAATCATTTCTACTAGATTGTTCTCTGTGACACTTTCCATTCTGTGTTCCTGGGTATGTGGTTAGTATTTTGGATTTGTTCCGTCAGGCTTATTACTGCACATAAATTAACTAAGGCCGACCCTCTTGCCCTAGGAAATGATTACTCACTCATTCTAAATATCTTCCTGAGCAACTGACTCTCATGCCTGCACCTCAGTGTCAAAGATACTGAAAAACATAAATATATTTACTCTCAGGATGTGTCGTAAATTTACTAAAATGATGGCTAATTATATCTTTAACGTTGCCATTCTTGAATGATATATTGAATTATTAGACCCCATATAATGGAAGAAATCACTACTTTACAGATAAAATCCTTCCTCTTACTGTGCAATAGTTTAACAGATAATATGAGAGTCAATCCTAGTTCCAGTGAAATCAGTTTTCTATAAGATACTTTACTTCCATTTTCCCTTCATTCAGTTGCACAGAAAAATATACTGAGTGTTTCCTGTTAAACGGTAAGTTTGAGCCTTTTGCCACAGAAGAGTCTGTGAAGTGGTGAGATCTAAGTGATGAGTCCGAACCTGTAAGAGCCCAGAGCCCTGCCTGTGACAAGGCTGTGGCAGCAGGAGAGGTCAGCAACGCTCGGGCCCACCCAGTGATATACAATGGAAGTCCTGTAAAAAACCAACAAATTGGGAATGTCAGTTTTTCAGTAATAGTGGTGATGGTCAACACTAATTAAAACAGAGGGACAATGAGAAAGAATGATTCATCTCAGTGCAGGACTCTTGATCAAAAAGTGATCATACAATGATTCTGCCCTTAATTAGTTTATAAAAACCTCAACAAACTCATCTTAGATTTTAGTTTTCTCCTATTTTTTGGATGAAATTATCTTATCTCCCACAGTTACCCTTAGAAATTTTCAATTGAACAATTACTAAAATAGATTGACTTTTTTAATTACCTCATTTTGAAATTCATAATTTGAGGTAAATACAAAACATTTCTATAATATGTGAAATAAAAATATCACCAAAAAATAAATAAAAATATACTAATATATGTGGTAGTATGTGTAGTTGTGCTGAAAATTTTTTTAAAATTTCAACCTGTTTTATCATACATTTACCTTTATATTAAATCTATATGCATGCACATAATATTATGTGTCTCAGAAATATGTTCTGCTTGCTTTTCATCTATGGACTAAGTGAATAGGAAAAGAGCAAATACAGTTTTCTAAATATAATTTTTTATTTTTTGCTTTGATAAAAGAAGTGAATTTCCTAAATTAAGAGGGCATTAACTATAAATACATATTTTCTACTTTCATGAATTCCTTATATTGGAGACTTGGGGGGAGACTTGAGCTGCCATTTGTTAGCCTGGATGTTTTATTACCTTATACATAAAAGCTAAAATATAAAAAGCAACTTTCAATTCAGTCCAACAAAGGCAGAAACAAATTCAACTATTAATGTCACAAAAATCACATTACAATTTTCTAAAAAATAAAAATACATGTGTTTGAAAATAAAAATAATTTGACAAATCTTTTTGTCACTTGAGCCTTCCCTTCCATTTTCTAAAATATTGAAATGTTTAGAAAAAACTTTTCAAAAATGTTTTTATTGAAAACATTTTTAATATGCAGGGAACTGCTATCAATTAATTTAAGTGTTGATTTGGAGGAGAGAAGAGTCTATGCTTTTATAAGCTTATAAATTTTACTAGCCAAGCTACTTTATATGAGTATATTCTATATTAATTCGGTGTTAATAAATTCATTTTCTGGCAATCATGCGTCTGAAGTGCAGTAAAACAGAGAAGGGAATAAAATGGGGTATTAGGTCTTTAAATTTAAGTTTAAAATGCCCAATAAGCGATTGGAGAAGGTTTTGAGTTAGAGAAGGATTCGGTGAAGAAATATTTGGAACGCACTTGAGATTGGGATGGCTGGTTTCTGAGAGAGCTCCGAGAGGTCAAATGTCAAGCGAGGGTTGCTTCTATGAGGGAGCTGAAGAATCAGGAAGTTATTCATGAGAAATCTTAGATTTTAATCATAAGCTTTCATTGCAGTCAGTTAGATGCCCCACGTGTAAAAAAAAAAGTACACAATTCATTATATCATTATCCTAATTTGTCATATGCCTGAACAGAAAACTCCGATTGCCGACTTTATTCTCAGTGACTAGAATTACAAAGTAGTGTTTAAAAAGATTGTTGTTGTTGTTTAGTTTTGTTTTTAAGCCATACCTTTCATCTTAATAAGTTGGAAAAATTGCCTTCCCAAACCTACCATAAATTACATTTATGAGGAGGCTTTCTTTATGGAAACACAATAAAATCAAAGCACCTGCATATTGGAACCACATCACTTATATCACTTACATAATGCTAAACGCGATCGAGCAGGCAAGTCCGCCCTGCTCCCCGTGGTTTACAGCAAGGGACGGAGCTTAGAAGCAAAACTCTACCTCCCCTCTTTGTATTTTTGGTCACATATGTCCCGTAAAAACATGGCTGAATGTACAGATTTACCACACAGGTGTGCTTTGGAAGTCGCTAGTAAAAAATGATTTTAAAACTTTCAGAAACCACCAAGCTCTGAGAAAATGCTTATTAAAGACTAATAAAATTGCGAAAATTGAGGAAAAAACACCCAGTAAACTTGTCGTGTGTGCTTTCAGGAAGTCAGTTTAGTGTCTGTCCACGTGGGCTTGGCTGTGGTTAACTCAGGCAAGAAAAACAAGCTTGGCCATTATTTCACAACAGAGCACTAAGGAGAGAGAGAAACAGCCGTTCAATATTCACGAGGTCACCCACGAAGGCAGAGCCACTTCTACCTCTTCGCCATTATAATTCTAAATTTTCACAAGTGCTTAAAAATTCTGCAAACTAACCTGGCAGGTCGTACTTATACTCTCAATGATAAACTAAGTATGAATGGTATCAGATGAAACTGAAAATGGTCAGCGAGGCTATTTCTGCCAGGTCTATGGACCCTGAGACAAGTGACAGGGTGAATTTGGTCATTTTTAACAAGCCTGGGATTGTTTCATCTTCAGTAACTGTAAGGAGAATCATCAGGGCATGATCTTAGAGATCTTGATGCAGTTGTTAGATACTGCTCTAAAAAGTTATGATTCTGCAAAAGCCAAAAGGAATGCATTTTCCCCCAGTTTTATGACCTGAGTACAATGTTTAAATTTTTAATTTAAAATTATTTAAACCTAAATCAATCAGCTAAATCATGCATGACTGCCTTATTTCTGAGAATACAGTGACTTTAGTCTTCATTCAGTAGCAGTTTTCAAACCTGCTAAGCCTAAGAATCTCCCAGGAGGCTTGTTAAAAATACACACACCTGAGCACTATCCTAGACCTAAGAAATCAGAAAGTCTAAAGAGTCCTGACTATATGCAATTTTAAAAAGCATCTTGAGTACTGCTTATGACCAAGCAAGTTTGGGAACACCAACTCAACTGGTATAGATTTGACATTGGAAAAAAAAACAAGATTCCAGGAATTGTACAGAGACGAATCTTTACTATATTGCCCTGAGAAGCATAAGGATCTCTTAGAGGCTTCCTGAAGTCTGGTACGTAGATTTATACACAGCACAACGATCAGTAGTTGGTGCCCCGTCTGAACATATACAAACACACAACATGTAAACATTTTTAAAAGCTATTTCAAAAGCTTTAAGGAAATAACAGCATAAAATTGTAACTAAAGAACCTCAAACGTAGCAGGCAAAAAAATTGTTAAATGAAAAAAAACTATTCAATTACATAATGATATCTAATTATCCAGTAGCTACATGATATTTTATTAGAATCTATCCTGCTTCAGTGAATTGAATATCTCATGTAGATGTGAGCTTAAGCGAAATGAGTATTTATATAGCTACTCATGTAGACAGCAAACAGTGTAACTTCTAAAGACAAAAGATGTTTTGAGTAAGATGGAAAAGTACAATCATAAAATACAGTGTTTTCCTTTCTGGATTATTACTTCTGTATCGAAAATAATATTTTTGTAAAGCCAAGAATGCCAATAAATATAACATAAGAAAATGATTTTTGTTTCACCTCTTCACTAAGAAAACTATACCCAACTACACTACACACTACAATGATCAATAACTCTGGTTTTTCTGCAGAAAATGCAAAATTATCCAGTCTTCCTATGTATTCATTTATGTAACAAACAAGTACAAAAATAGCATGGGTTCAGTTAGACCGGTTTATACAAACTTTGTAACATAAGCTCCTCTAATGTAATACTTCTTAAAGGTCAAATGTCCCTTTCCACTCCCCACATCCACCAAATACACATAATATTCGCGTATTGGGGTGTGGATGAACAAACTTTTATTACAGCATGCAATTAATATTCTGGATATTTTTCCAGAGAATTCTTTTGAATAAATTGCTATGACCACTAATAATAGTACTTTTTTGATGCACCAGAAAAACATTAATATTTAACAAACCAATAGCTTCATGTCACCTTAATGTGAAGAAACTGAGTCCCAGTTTGCTGGCTCACCGGTACTCACAGGAGCTGGAAGAGGCTGTCATCTCAGATCCGTGAAGCTGGTCACTATCTCAGAGGAACCAAGACCCAGTGGCAATCGGGGAGAGAAGAGTAATTACTACAATTATTTGTTTTATCTGTATATCCAATTAAATAATTGTCCCTTCCATAAAATTTCCCAAGAAAAACCATAATGAATAATTGAATGCAAGAGTAAGAAAATGAAATTTCCACCTCCAGAAGTTTTAGTGACTTTGACTGCCGTGGCAATCTGTGCCACAGATCATTGCTTGCCCTTTCGTTTCACTTAAATGCCTCTAGGGGATTCTAATAGCTATATGATATGTTTACTTTGGAATCAGATACCTGGAACAGTTAGCAGATGACCTGAACACTCAGTGATGAATTCAGCCTTGTCTGTTTGCTTATTTGTTACCTGAATGCTGTGACTGAACAGCCCCACTCAAAGATTGGCTTTGAAATTAAAAAACGAGAGTCTGGAAAATTGATCAGATGGTATTCATAGCTTGAAGTCAATGACAATACCTTAATTTCTATTTCCAAATGGAGATTAAAAGGAGATGTAGCTGTCTCTTCATTTTTTTCTTTCCCTATCAACACAGACAACACTCTGAGACCTTCAGAACACCTCATTCATTGTGAAAATAACATTTAACCATCAAGCTCTGTCTGCCTTTTCCTCACTTCCTCTGATCTGCCTGCAGGAGAGTGGGAAGGAGACCAGACAGCAACCCCAAGGAGCTTATTCTTCAGTCATTCTCCTGTCCTTATCCCCACCTCTACCAAGCCACCAGCATGAGCAAGGCAAAGTTGTAAATTCCCTGAGAATTTGTGTTTAAGAGCATAATTCCTCCTGGACTTGGGAGTAAAAGGAACTAGGAATTGCTGCAACTCTGGATAGTTCTGTGCATGGAAACACCGTATCTCTAGGGCCGGGGAAGGTTGAATCAGACAGGGGACCCACCATCTTATTCTTCTCTTGTGGACAACAGAAAAGTTAGCAAATGGCAATCACACAGCCCCTGGAAAGGAGGCATTTGTCCTGCGGTTCTTGAGTAGGAGCCCACTCAGACATTAAAAACCCATCGAGAATCTATTATTATATGTAGGAGACTGCCACGTGGATAAAATCGGTATGAGCTGTGGTCTGGCTTTCAAGGAGTTGATAATCTGTGTGAGCAGACAAGATTTAAACGCAAGAACATCTTTACCAAAAAGGGACACCTGAAAGGTATACAACTTAAGTGTAACTATAGCAATAAACACCTTCTATAGAATTTCCGAGAAAAATAAGATCACAGGCTCCTAAGATGACTGGGAAGACATATATCATAGATTGTGGACATTGAAGATCTGAAGTAGTTTGGAGGTGGGACAATAATTATTTCTGATATGAAGAATTCCCCCTGATATTTCATTGTCCCCAACTCTTCTTCATTCATTTAAAACCTTCCCTAACCAATGAAAAGCTGCAAGATGAGCTCATCATCACAAAGGGAGTGGCAATAGAAACAAACGTTAAGAGGTGTTTTTTCTTTTTGTTAGGTTTGTAATTTGTTTGATTTGTTTTGGTCCTCCCCTGAAGAAATGTTGGGGGTTGAATTTGCTGACTTCTATCCTGAGGATGGGGCAGGGGTGTTTAAGAAATCCCTGAGCACACTGAATAATTATGCTCTGTTTTTCTTTGTATACCATTCCAATATTACAGTAATGGGGGTTGTAACAAGTCAGTGCAGATTCACAAAAACAAAGTTAATGAAGAAGTGAAGACTACTTTCAACTTGTCATTTTTTTTAGAGTTCCTTTGTTTTGTCTAGCTGTTTTAGCCCAAACTTTCTCCTCAATTCTATACTTGTTACCAACATTGATTTAATGTGTTCAGACAATTTACCCACCATACATTTTTCACAAGTCACTGATGACAGGAATGTCTCTTTAAGCCTGTGGCAGATAGATACAAACCTACACTTTTGCAACTGTGGGTCATAAGTCATTTCAAGGGCTATCACAAATGCAGAAGAGCTGACTTCCCACAAGAAAATAAAAAAGAGTAGGGGTAGGGGACAGGGAAAACAGGAGGAAATGTAGGGAAGGGGGAGTATGAAAGAGAGGAAAAAAGAACAGTAAGCGTATATTGTTTTAGGACTCTGTCTTAGCTTGTCAGAGGTATTTTTCCTGACTGAAATAATAGTGCAATAAAGTTATAACATCAGTTACTTCAACAAGCCTCCCACCCACACAACCGTGCCATTCATATGCCTTGCTCGTTTTTCTTGTTACATTATTATGATCTGTCTCTTAGTCAAGTCTCAGTTTGACTAACTTATTGCCTTCACCCCATTTATAACAAAAACAGTGAAATGTCCCTGAACACTCCTGTTGATTCCACCTCTCTCACAAGCTCAACCCGATAATCTAGCTAATCAGATGCGTCTGAGACTGAAGGGCCCTAAGTGACCACGAACTCTCTCTGTAGTCCTTCTTTACATAACGAAAGTGCTGCTGGAGCTGTGTTCTCGATTTTAGCATTCAGTTCATTGAGACATGTATTGAATTTTTTTTTTTTGCTTCTTCACATTCGCACTTAAAGAAGGGACATTCCACTAACTTGCAAGGAAATGGAGACACAAAATGGTAACTAAAAATAAATATAATAACAGACTAACACATTGCCTACAATGTGCCAAGCACAGTTCTGAGAGTCTCACCCAGATCAACTCATACAATCCTTAACACAATTCAGTGAGGCAGAGGCTACAATTCCCCACCTCATGGACCAGAACATCACAGAACAGCAAAGTTGAAAGATTTGCCCTAGGTCACACAGCAGGTAAGTGGCACAGTCAAAATTAAAATCCAGGTACCTTTGTTCTTGACTACAGATGCATTCTTTTTTTTACTATTTTTGAGAATTTTTTTAATTGTTTAGGCTATTACAGTTGTCCCAATTGTCCTTCTTTGGGTGCTTCTTATATGTTCTTTGACTAATCCCTTCACCTTCTTTCAGTCAGTCCCCAGCTCCTCCCTCCCCTCTTATAGCTGTCAGTCTGTCCCATGTTTCTGTGTTTCTGGTTCTATTTTGAACATTAGTTTATTTTGTTCAGTAGATACCACTTATAAGAGAGATCATATGGTGTTTGTCCTTTTCCAACTGGCTAAGTTTACTTAGCATGATAGTCTCCAGTTCCACCAATGCTGTCACAAAAGATAGCAGTGACAGTATTTTTTCTGCTGCATAGTATTCCATTTTCTGCTGCATAGTATTCCATTCTATAAATGTACCACAGTTTTTAAATCCACTCATCTACTGATGGGCACTTTGGTTGTTTCCAGCACTTGGCTACTATAAATAGTGCTACTGTGAACATTGGGGTACATAAATTCTTTTGAATTGGTGTTTCAAGGTTCTTAGGGTATAATCTCAGCAGCGGTATTGCTGGCTCAAAGGGCAGTTCCATTTTTAGTTTTTTGAGGAAATCTTATACGGTTTTCCACAGTGGCTACACCAGTCTGCATTTCCACCAACAGTGGAACTAGGGTTCCATTTTCTCCACAACCTCACCAGCACTTGTTGTTTGTTGACCTACTAATGCTAGCCATTTTGGTACATTTTATTTGTGTTTCTCTGTTGGCTAGTGACATTGAGTACTTTTTCATATGCCTGAGGGCCATCTGTACATCCTCCTTGGAGAAGTGTCTATTCAGGTTCTTTACTCATTTTTTAATTGGGTTGTTTGTCTTCCTGGTGTTGAGTCATTTGAGTTCTTTATATATTTTAGAGATTAAACACTTACGTGCCCGATGAATCATTGGCACATATGTCCTCCCATACAATCAGTTCCCTTTTTATTTTGATGATGGTTTCTTCAGCCATGCAAAAGGTTTCTAATTTGACATAGTCCAATCATTTTTATTTTTTCCTTTATTTCCCCTGCCCTAGGCGATACATCGGCAAAAATATTGCTATATAATATATCTCAAGTTTTTCTGCCTATTTTTTCCACTTGGATTTTATAGTATTATGACTTATACTTAAGTCTTTTACCCACTTGAGTTTATTCTAGTGTGTGATGTAAGTTGGTGGTCTAGTTTCAATTTTTTGCATGTACCAGTGCAGTTCTCCCAGACCCATTTATTAAAGAGACTGTCTTTACTCCATTGTATGCTTGGGTCCCCTTTGCCAATTATCACACTCTTAACTCCTATTTTTCCAGTGAAAACTATGTAGGACTATGCTTAGTAAACTACGCTTAGTAAAGTTCTATTGCAGTCAGCACATTTGTGATCCAGGTAAAAACTCTAAATATGAGAGCCATGTAAAAAAATGGCGAATAGGTTAAGGAGTGATTTTCCAGACTCCATCACTAAGTTCTGAGAATCTGAACCCATGTGTCAAATTTTCTACATCTAAAGCCTCATATGAACAAATATGTCTATATCCAAGAAGAACTGAGCCCTAGTTTCTCCAATCATGTAATGTAAATAACACCCTTCTGCCTTGTAGGGTTGTGAAGATTAAGATAATGTATGCAAAACCCCTTTGGCATACAGGCCAATATACAATAGATGATCAATAAGTAGTAGCTACTGTTTATATCTAACTATTATTGGGTTTTCCCCTTTCTTCCTCACTATCAGACCTATCTTGCATTTAGGTGTCTACTCTCACTTCGGAAAGCAAATAAGTGTTCCCATTCACCCATCAAAACAAACCGCAAGGCTAAGAAAAGATATCTTGTATAGAACTCCAATTGGGAAATAGTGAATATAGAAGCTAGTACTCCCTAGATTTAATAATCAGCTTTGAAAGGAAGCACTTATATATGATGGTGAAAGTTGTTTTAGAAAGATCTGTTAGAGCAGATACAGAGATGGAAACTCGGATAGGCATGCTGACTGAAAGAAGAATGTTACAGCCATGTAGTTGTAATTAGATAAAGCACATCCAAATACATTATGATTCAGAAATTTAACTCCACGTGTTTGGGGAACTGTCAGAGCCTATTTCTACTGCATAGCCTTCTCCTCAGTCTGATCGTCTCTGCCTCTCGGAGCAGGAGAGCAGGCAGCCCAAACATGTGAGGGGGTGTGGCTCCCAGATTTCACAGAACAAGGCCGGGTGGGACCAACCGCGCACATTTGCAGGCGTTTGTCCCTTTCCTCTGGCTATGGTGCCCCTACTCTGCTCCTGAAAAGCAGTTAGAATCCTGCTATCAATGGTCACAGAGGCCTCTGGTTTCCAGGAGCCAGTCGAGAGGGTGATTTTCACACTGTGATGTGTAAAAATAATTACAGTGCACATGGTAGAAGGTTACACCTAACCTAACTCCTATATCCTAATTTCTGGCTGCAATTACCATTTCCCACGCTGAGAGAAACAAAAGTTTCATTAAAGTTGTTGTGACCAACAGATATGGAATAGAGAGAGGCTGCTCAAGTAGGTGTGTCTTTGCCTCTGTGTACTTCTGTGTCTTAATTCCTATGTGTCCATATGTGTGTGTGTCCATCTCTGTATATGTCTACGTGTGGCTGAGGGTGTGTTTGTCTGTATGTGTGCATGCATTTCTGTGCAGATCTCTGTCAGTCGTGTCTGTAGACATTTGTGTATATTTGCACAATGTGGCTCTATTTGTGTCTCTGTGTTTGTGTGCTTGTATGCATGTGCACATCTGTGTGCTAGTCTATGGGAGCATACATAGCACTTATGCAGGAATATATGCAGACTCATTCTAAAGGACATTGTTCCCATTTAAGGACCAGCCCTAATGTACATTTAAATTGTGTGTGGATACAAATGTTTCCTGAGCAAGGCTAGAAAATAAGAAAAAGGCAAAAGGGAAAGAAGAATAGATGAGAATTGAAACAGGCAAGTGCCTTTTCTATGATGTCTCTGTGGCTATGCCTGATCTATGCTACTCTCAGCCACACTGAACTGACTGCTCTCTCGCACTTTTGAAGTGATGGATGAGAGCACATCTCTGGGGCCTCAGGAGTTCCCACTTACGAAAGACAGTCCTCAAGGAAGACAGAGAAAACCTTTCCATAGCACATAGTGTATGACAGCCCATAAGTTCAAGAGAAGAGGTTTCACTGACTTCTTCCCAAAACCAGCATTTTTTCTTTAACCACACTAGCACTTTCTAATATAAACAATATACACAGTTATATTTGAGGTCCAAAATACCAAACACATGAATCCTGTATAAATTCTAAACTTGAAAAAAGGAATGTTCTACGGAAAGCTTTTCAAATGTATAACACTATCAATGAGGGGTAAAGTAATATGTGGAAAACTACTGCAAAATATTGATTTGACAGAGTAAGAATAAAACCTTGCAGAGTTGGTCACTTAAATGCAATTTTCGTCAGGAGCTGCAATTTTCCTGTGCAGTAGATACCTTCTGAGCTATTCATAAAAACTACTGGAGAAATGTGAACAGTGGTTAACTGCCAGTCACTTTTTAAAATAAGCTTTAAATTGACGCCATAATCCTGAAGATACTAAGTCCCTGCTGGAAACCTCAGAAGAGGGAGATGACATTCAGATACAAGTACTACCTTTACTTTTTGAACTTTGATAGAAAAAATGAGGGGATACCATGGGAGACCTCCAGTCACAAAGCTTTGGGAAATACTAGAATGGCTTAATTAGCTGCTGATTAACTATTGACTAGAAATCTTTTCTTAAAAAATATTTGAACTTACTAGCTTGATGAAAACTTTTACACACTGATTTTGGTTTCTCCTTATGAAATTAATACTAAGGATGGTTTCTCCCTGTATATTTTTTTCTAAAATGTTTACTGATTACTATGCTCAGGATAATTTTGCATAGGGAGCCCAAATACCCATCCCAGCCTGACACCTATACTGATCCAGAGACACATGAAGAGATGCTCAATATCGCTTGCTATCAGAGAGATGCAAAGTAAAACCACAATGAGATACCACTTTACACCGGTGAGAATGGCCATCATAAACAAAGCAATAAAGTACAAATGTTGGAGAGGGTGTGGGGAAAAGGGGACTCTGGTCCACTGTTGCGGGGATGGCAGTCTGGTACAACCATTATGGAAAACAGTATGGAATTTTCTCAGAAAACTAAAATTGGACCTGCCTTTTGACCCAACAATTCCATTGCTAGGATTGTATCCTAAGAACCCTAAAACACCAATCCCAAAGAACCTATGCACCCCAATGTTCATAGCAACACAATTTACAATAGCCAAGAGTTGGAAGCAACCTAGGTGCCCTCCAGTAAATGAATGGATCAAAAAACTATGGTACATATACACAATGGAATTTTATGCTGCAGAAAGAAAGAAGGAGCTCCTACCTTTTGCAACATCATGGATGGAACTGGAAAGCATTATGCTGAGTGAAATAAGCCAGGTGTTGAAGGACAAATGCCATATGATCTCACCTTTAACAGGAAGCTAAACAACAAAACAAAGAAGCAAGCAAAATATAACCAAAGACACTGAAATAGAGAACAGGCTGACAGTGACCAAAGGGAAGAGAGGAGGGAATTTCAGGGGAAATAGGGGAGGGATTTAGAGGAACATGTATAAAGGATACATGGACAACAACTGAGAAGGGTGGAAATGGGAGGGAGGGGGGAGCACGGCGGGTGGAATGGGTTGGGAGTAATAGACAGAAAACTGTACTTGAAAAATAATTAAATAAAAATTTTAAAAAAAGAAATAATAAAAAAAAGAAAATTGTTACAAAGTGGTGCAAAGATGGGATGAGAAATTAGAGGACAGGTGATTTGAAATATGACTTTGGAAAAGTTCATAAGCCAGAATGGCTATGTGAGTATGTGTATAATTACACTGGACATAAATATCAGGGCACAATTTAGAGCACCCTGGGCTGGTACTCAGAAGACCTGATTCCTAATCTCTGCCCTTCACTGATTTCCTGATTGGCCTCAGTCAAGTCACTTCAAGTTGACCTTTGGTGGTTAGAAGGGCCCCTTTTGGCCAAGTTGTATTGATTTTAATCTTTCTCAACCACTTAACAGCATAACTTTGGGCAAGTTACTCAACAGCTTACACTTCCACATTCTTTTTTTAAAAATATATTTTATTGATTATGCTATTGCATTTGTCTTATTTCCCCCTTTTATTCTTCTCTGACCTATACATCCCTCCCACCCACATTCGCCCACCTAAAGTCATGTCCATGGGTCATGCATACAAGTTCTTTGGCTTCTACAGTTCCTATACTATTCTTAACCTCTCCCTGTCTATTTTCTACCTACCATTTATGCTTCTTATTCCCTGTACCTTTTCCCTCATTCCTCCTCTCTCTTTCCCTACTGATAACCCTCTGTGTGATCTCTATTTCTGTGATTTTGTTCCTGTTCTACTTATTGGCTTAGTTCGTTTTTGTTTTAGGTTCAGTTGTTGATAACTATGAGTTTGTTGTCATTTTACTCTTCATATTTTTTATCTTCTTCTTTTTCTTAGCTAAGTCCCTTTAACATTTCATATAATAAGGGCTTGGTGATGATGAACTCCTTGAACTTGACCTTACCTGGGAAGCACTTTATCTGCCCTTCCATTCGAAATGATAGCTTTGCTGGATAGAGTCATCTTGGATGTAGATCCTTGCCTTTCATGATTTTGAATATTTATTTCCAGCCCCTTCTTTCCTGAAAGGTTTCTTTTAAGAAATCAGCAGATAGTCTTATGGGAGCTTCTTTATAGGTAACTGTCTCCTTTTCTCTTGCTGCTTATAGGGCTCTCTCCTTCATTTTAATCTTGAGTAATGTAATTATGATGTGCCTTGGTGTGTTCCTTCTTGGGTCCACCTTCTTTGGGACTCTCTGAGCTTCCTGGGCTTCCTCAAAGTCTATTTTCTTTGACAGATTGGGGAAGTTCTCCTTCATTATTTGTTCAAATAAGTGTTTAATTTCTTATTCTTACTCTTCTTCTTCTGGCACCCCATGATTTGGATGTTGGAATGTTTAAAGTTGTTCTGGAGGTTCCAAAGTCTCTCCTCACATTTTTTTATTCTTGTTTCTTCATTCTGTTCTGGTTGACTGTTTATTTCTTCCTTCTCGTCCAAACCATTGATTTGAGTACCTGTTTCCTTCTTTTCACTTTTGGCTCCCTGCACATTTTCCTTTATTTTACTTTTCACTGCCTTCACTTTTTCCTCTATTTTGTGACCATACTCAAACAATTCTGGGAGCATCCTGATTACCAGTGTTTTGACTGTGCATCTGATAGCTTAGCTATCTCTTCATCACTTAGTTGTATTTTTTCCAGAGCTTTGATTTATTCTTTCATTTGGGCCTTTTTATTTTTGGTCTCAGAGTGCCTGTTACTTAGTAAGGGGCAGAGCCTTATGTGTTCATGAGGGCAGAGCAACCCACATCACTGCATTGTGGCACTGTATGTGGGGGAGGGGTCTGAGAGGAAACAATGCCACTTTCTCGGCTCTCCCAGCTTTCAGTCACTTCCCCCATTACCCACAAGTAAATTGGGCGTTTCTGGTGCTGATTCCCAGGTGGGCGGGTTTGTGAAAGTTCTAGGACCCTGTGGGTCTCTCCAATGAACTCTTCTGTGAAGCTGGGAGTTTCTCCCACTGCCTCAACCCCTACATGTTTTGTCAGTAAGAGGTTTTAAGGCTTTATTTATCCACACAGGAACCCTGTGTGGTCCGTCTTGCTGCCTAGTTGTTCCTCCCAGTTTATCTGCAAGTAAAAATGGGATAGCCCACTCCACCAGCCTCCTCCTTGCCCACCCTGGTCCTCCAGCTGCCACCTTGCTATGACCTCTCTGCCTGGCTGCCTGTCTCTGTCCCTCCTACCAACCTGAATGAATGTTTCTTCTTTAACTCCTTGATTGTCAGACTTCCACACAGTTCAATTTTCTGGCCGTTCTGGTTGTTTTTGTTTTTAAATTTGTTGCTGTCCTTGTTTTGGTTGTGTGAAGAGGCACAGTGTATCTCACTATGCCTCCATCTTGACCAGAAGTCATACCTCTGCATTCTTATCAGTTGTAGGAGGACAATAGTAGTTTCTGGTTTATAGGGATGAGGCAAAGGGCAAATGAATAATCAGTGTAAAATA
The DNA here is from genome assembly GCF_014824575.4 of Sturnira hondurensis. Lineage (NCBI taxonomy): Eukaryota > Metazoa > Chordata > Mammalia > Chiroptera > Phyllostomidae > Sturnira > Sturnira hondurensis. The sequence continues at coordinate 4,127,742 of NW_028088915.1, forward strand.
TTGTCTAAACCATCAAAAATCCTCAGGAAATATTAGCCAGTCATTGTTATGAGCTCTGAGTTAGTCTTCTCATGTTGAGGGTCAGAGTAGGTGACCTCATGAATACTTCAAGTCTTCAGGAAAACCATCATTTGGATGCAACCAATAAATAACTCAGCCTCCTAAATCTCTGATCACAAGGAGCCCTCCTCAGGTCTTATTTACCAAAGTTCGTTCACCATCCTCTTGGTCAGCCCCCAAGCCTTATGGATTCCTAATTTTCCACGCAACTCTAACAAACACGTTGATCCTATTTCTTATACTACAGCAGATTAGATACTCAAATTAGAAAGAAAAAAGAGTGTTGAAAGAAAATGACCTTGTAAGCAAGAGTGATTGCAGAAAGTCTGACATTAAGTGAGTAAAAAATTGTGATCACAGAATTTCATCCATGTACACAATTATGACACCACATCATTAAAAAATCATAGAATTACTTTTAGTAAACTTCTCAAGGCAGCTTCTAATTCCAGAACAATTTCTATGAAAATTATTAGCATTGTATAGTCTAGGGGATTATCAATTTTCTGATGATATAAATAATCATGAGCAAAATGTCACAGGTTATTGGTTAATTCACCAGCCTGCCTTTTTCTCACCTGCCTTGCCATCACTAGCACTAGAACTTTATCCAGAGCATTTTTTTGTGTGGTCTCCCAGTGGAGAGGTGAACATAGCATGAGTATCTGGCCAGATAATCAGCACTGACTGCAGCTGTGCCTCCTGTGTAAGCCTGACTTCAAACTCTTGCCCCATGTGTTTTACACGTCCTCATAGCGACTTCTCCCTTTGGCTTTCACATCCCCTACCTCCTTTTCAGCCTAGAAGGTAATGGGTTCAGGAATTAGGACTCATGCAGTCCTCAGATGAGGCTTCCACCCCACCTCTGCCACTTTCCAGCTAAACTACTTTGGGTAAAACATTTTGACTTCTGTGTACCTTATTGTCACATCTATAAATTGTAAATAATAATACCTTACCTCCAAGGGCCATTGGGGAGAGTGAGATGATGGAAGTGGAGTATAGTCCCTGGTATAGAAGGCATGCTCAAGACGTATTAGTGATTCCTAATGCCCATTCTAATTATATCTAAGATTTTTATGGGTGTTTCCCAACCATAGTTTATCACATCACATAGGATGCATAATGTATGAAACATAGATTTGAAGCCAGTCAGACTTGGATTGGAATTCCCTTTCCCTTTGTGCTACCTGTGTGACCTTGGATACATTATTCCAGCTTTCTGAGGCTTAGCTTCCCCATCTAATATTGGAGATACCACCACTTACTTACAAGACATTTTCATGAGGATTTAGTTAGACAACATATTTCATTAAACAGCCTGCCTCTTAGGAGTGAGTGATTGACCTTTAAAATATATTTTGTGGATAATCTTCCGAGTAGTCTCCCATATATTATCCTATTTTATTTTCATAGAAACATTATAAGGCAGGTGGGGCAGACATTGTTATGCCCATTTAAAAGAGAGGGAAGAAGGCTGGTGATGTTAAGCAGTTCAGCCAATACCACACAGCCAAAAAATATACCAGGGCCAGGACAAGCATCAAAGCTTCTGCCTTCTAGAACAATGCTTTGCCAATCTAACTGTTTGTTAATGTAGTTAGGATAATTCCTGAGCTACATATTTCCATTGGAAACATAGGAGACAAGGGATTACAAGTGAACACACCTTTCTTGTTCATCTTCCAGCACCAGCAGAATATCTGTTAGGATGTGTTCAGCAGAAGGTAATAAAAAGCCCATTACACAGTGGCTTCGATAACAAAGATATTTATTGTTTCACATAACTAGAAGTGTACAGAATGTTAGGAGGGTTCCAGACACAGTATGGTCAGCAGCACAGGAATGTAAACAAAGACTTTCTTCTCCTCTTGGCTGTCCTCAGCACCACGCTTAGTCTTAAGAGTGGTTGCTCTTATGGTCATCAGATAACTGTCAGTGGAAATTGGAATGGCAAGCTATTTTGTAGGACCAAGAGAGAAGGCTGTCCTTCTAACATTGAGTACCTATCCTTCTCCCAATCTTCTGAGTCATTTCCAATAAGAGTTTACCCCTGGACCAATGAGGAAGAAGAGAAATGCTAGAACTCATTGCCTCCGATTAAGCAGCGAATCTTAGAGTAGAGAATGAAGTCAGCTGCCCCTTTGTCACCTGAGGGAGAGACAAACTTGAAAATAATTGGTCATTATGAAGGAATACAGGGGAATAGGTGCTGGGTGGGTCATAAACATTATCCACTCTACAGAATAATAGGAAAAGTCACTGTTGAATTGTTAAAATACCATTTCCTTTTCAATCTACCTCTACCTCCTTATTCAAAGCATTGATCTCAGGATTATTGGAATTAAAATTGTGAATATAATGAGCAAAAAGATTTTCCCATAAATTTTAAAAATGTTTATGACTATTATTTTAACTTAAAATCAAGTACCAAGATCTTTCAGCTTTTATACAAAACCTAAGAAAGTTGATGGGAGTTTTATACAACCAAGTTTTATTAAGGGAAATCAATTTGGCACATGGAGAAATTTTATTTTCTTAAAAAGGAAATAAAAAATATAGTGTAGTAGAGTCACTTGATAGAGAAGACATATATTGAATAAAACTGGGAATATGATAATGGTAGGGAGATATAAAGGTGGAAATTAGAGGACCTCTGTTTTTGACCAGTTTCTGCCTGAACAAATTATGGGTAAGTCACTTAAGAACTGACCTCAATTGGAGATTGCAAACAGGCATCACACAGATCTGGCCCTAGACGTGATATATAATTTTTGCCAGCCTCTAGATAACATATAACAGTAGCTAAGATTGCCACGCTGTTGGAAGAATAGTAACAGCTTTTGAGAATAAACACCTCCAACCACCAAAACCCTAGAGCTCAGATACCAATGTTTCAGAGTGCTATACAATGAAAATGTTCTTACAAGTCATTCCCAGAGCCAATAAAGATCCATCATATTATCAACATATCAAGAAATGTATGTATGTCTTGATTGAGAATAATTGCTGCCAGTCTCAAAATTGTTTATGTAACAAAAGTCAACAATCTCTTTATTACCCTGTTTTATATGACCCAGACCTATTTAAAAAAAATAGACTAATGTCTTAAGGGGACAAACTACTCTGCATATTTTAATTTCACCTCACATTGAGTAGAATGAAGTCCACCTTCTTAAGGCTCCACATGTATTCCAGAAACAAAAATTAGCTCTTCCATGGAATCAGAAGAATTGGCTATTTATGCATGTGGATACCTCTTTGACTCAGTTCACCTGACTCAGTTCACTCTGACTCAAATAGCACCTGACTCAGTTTCAAGTGATAGTGAAACCTTTGTCTAGCTGGGAAGTATTCTCCCTTCACAGAAGCGCTACCAACCACAGAGCTCCTATCGGCCCATGAAACACATCTCCCAAAGCAAGTCTCAGAGCCTATGCTAGTGCAGATAATACATTTTCCTTTTCACAGCTCAGAACTCATTCATCAGGATTAGCAGTTTTTGGCACAGCTTGAGCATTGCATAATCATATGTCAGTACAGAAGATTTTAGCTTCTTGTCACTGCCCATTGCTAAGCCATCCTCAATGTTGTAACATCAATGATATCTCCAAGAGATAACCCAAAGGTGTCTAGTGGTTATACAATTTGTCAGACATTAATAGAGACTAGGGCTATCAGAGAACATAGAGCAATTTTTGTCATCTTTTTCCTAGTAGTAGTTTTGATAAGATTTATCTCTCTCTCTCTCTTTCTTTTTTAAGAAGCCTCAGGTTTAGCTTCTTTAAATACTAGTGTTTGTTTGTTTGTTTGTTTGTTTGTTTGAAACAGGTGACTTACAATGCCAAAGGTACTAATTTTCTGTAACTACATGCCAAAGACTTGCTGAACTTTCTCATTTTATGTTCCGCTTCAACAATTGCTTTTTCCTGCTGAAAAAGTTTGCTATTTTCAATATGTTAGTCCTTGACCCCAATCAGTCTAACAAAACTGACCTCAAGTAAATTCTCAGGAAAAGTCCCAAGGAAAGTATAATGGGTACGCCTCCCTTAGCAGATGAAAGAGTTTACAAAGATCCTCAGTAAATTCCTTTTTGAAAACTTAGCAGCTTAATAGAAAATAGCACATAAATTCTGCATAAAATTCTGAGTACTTAAATGCAGTTGATTGTTGCTAGAACCTTAAGGTTTTTCCAAACTGCAATTAGGAAAATGAACAAAATCAATCAATTTAACCAACTTAATCAATCAGTGCAGTGGAATTTCTGAAATCTGTCACTGAATTAATCATATAACTTTTAAACTAATCTTACAAAATAATTCAGGAAAAAACCCATAACTTCACTGACTTCCTTAGACTGATATTTAAAGGCTTTCCAACACCTGGCCCACTTGACCTTGACACAATTTTCAACAAGACATCATTGCACGAACCATGTGTTTTAGCTAGTCTGGTCTACTGACTGCCAAGCATGTCTCCGCCTTCCCTTCTCTTTACCCTTGTCTGCCCTCTATCTTGGCCAGAGGTGCTTTCATTTTTCTCTCTGCTCATCTCCTAAGCTAAATTACCACACTCTGTCCATAAAGTTTTTGCAAACAACTTTCTGAATTCCTAAGGTATTGATCACTCATTCCACATAATCTATGATGTCTTGGATTATTGCTATCATTTTGTATTATTGTTATTATTCTTTAATTGACAAGGCATTTCTATTTTATATGCCTCAAGTAAATTATTAGTTCCCAAGATACGGTGTATTTGTCATTATGTCTGCCCATTGCTTTACACAATGCCTTACATACGTCTGATGTTGGTTATACTAGCTAATCTGAATACTGTAACTGATAGAGTAAAATTATTTAATTGAATTACAAAGAGCAATTGACTTTAAGGGAATAATTATAAAAATTGTAATGCTCTCTGTGGCCCAGACACCTGAAATAAATTTCCAAATCTGTCACTTTCTAGTGATTTATCTTGGACAAGTCCATTCACCTCTGCAGTTTCAGTTTTCTCATCCATAAAACTGAAACAATAACAATGACTCTCCTACCTGCTTAACCAGATTACCATGAGGATTGAATGATGTAATATCTGTGAAAGGGTAGAAAGTGAAGTATCTTTCACTCTCAAACATGAATGTTCTTTATTACATAAAAGAAACACTACCTTTAGAGATTCCATATCAAATACAGTGAAGACATCCTGAAATTAGCAAGACTTTATTAATTTTAAGATATAATTGATCAGTTTCACATAGTGTTATATATCAGGTTGTTATTCTTACTTTTATTTACAGATGAAAGTTTCAAGTTATCTTTTTTAAAAAAGAAAGAAAACCAAAACTATACTTTTGATTTCTTTCTCTCTCATAGACCCCCGATCCTGAAGTTTGCAACTCTTTATGTTGTCTTACAACATGCATGACCATCCACACAATACCAAAAAATAAAAACCTGGAAGGCTATATTGACCATACCTTTCCTCAAGACTTATTGATTTCTGCTAATTCTGTCTCCTTTCTATCTCATCAATTCATACACTTCCATAAATTTCCATGTTCAAGAGCTGAGGTGAGCCCATTCACTGTGAAGATTATTGCAATAGTCTTCTAACTAACTCCCTAGGTTCATTTTGCCTCTCTCCAGTCCACGGCTTACTGTGTAACCACAGTAATCCCTTTAAGATGCAAAGTTAACCCTATCAATCCTTGGCATTCAACCTTTTATTGGCTCCCCATTTCCTTCTACAAAGGAGATTTAAGATGTGAGATGAATCATGCACCCAAACTGCTTTGCATGCAGCCAGAGCCTCCCTCATCCAGATCGTTGCCTCTTCCCCTCTCCTTCCTTAAAGCCTCAACTTAAATGCAAAGGTATCCTGGAAAATTTCCCTATTAACTCTCTTCCAAAATTGGCTGGTTAGGGCCCTACACTTAGCCTGATTGAACATTCACCCACTCCCTTCTAATTGCCTTCTGCTTGCCTATGCACCCCAGTAGCTTGAAACCTCCTTCAAAACAGAATCAGTTTTTCACCAGGTTGTTATGTTATTTTTCCTGCCTGAGCACTGTCCACAGTGTCTGGTATGTAATGCACTCTCAATAAATATATAATTCAATACCCTTCCTATGTATATAGTTTTTTAATTGATTGTGCTATAAGAGTTGTCCCAAATTCCCTCCTTTTCCCTCCTCCACCTAGCACCCCTCACTCTCTTTGTTGATCCCTCACCTTTGTTCATGTCCATGGATCATGCACATAAGTTCTTTAAAAATGCATTTCCTATACTTGCTGTCAACATCCCCTTGTCTATTCTGTCACTACTAATTTGTACTTCTTAATCCCAATGATATCCATATCTACTATTATGTCTCTGTTCTGCTTGTTTGCTTAGTTGGGTTTTTTAGAGTCAATTGTTTATAGTTATGTATTTACTGCCATTGTAATGTCCATAGTTTTGATCTTCTTTCTCTTAAATAAGTCCCTTTAACTTTCATATAATAATGGTTTGGTGATGATGAACTCCTCTAGTTTTTTCTTGTCTGGGAGCTCTTTATCTGCCCTTCAATTCTAAATAATAGCTGTGCTGGCTAGAGTAATCTAGATTGTAGGTCTTAGCTTTTCATCATTTTGAATACTTCTTGTTTATCCCCTCTAGCTTGCAAAGTTTCTTTTGAGGAATCAGCTGACAGTTTTATGGGAACCCCTTTGTAGGTAATGCTCTGCTTTTCCCTTGCTGCTTTTAAGATTCTCTCTTTATCTTTAACCTTTGTCATTTTACTCAAGATGTGTCTTGGCATGGTCCTCTTTGGGTCTAACTAGTTTCAGACTTTCTGTGCTTCCTAGACTTGTATGTCTATTTCCTTTACCAAATTAGGGAATTTTTGTTTTATTATTTTTTCAAATAAGTTTCCAAGTTCTTGCTCTTTTTCCTCTCCTTCTGGCACCCCTATGATGAGAATGCTGGGACATTTGGAGTTGTCTCAGAGGCTTCTTAAACCATCCTCAATTTTGGGATTCTTTTTCCTTCTTGCTGTATTGACTGGATGTCTTTTTTTCCTTATGTTCCAAATCATTGATTTAATTCTTGGCTTCATCCACATTACTGTTGTTTCCCTGTAAATTGTTCTTTACTTCAATTAGTGTCTCCTTTATTTCTGATTGGATCATTTTTATGCTTTTGAAGTATTCATTTAGTTTCTTGATCATCCTTATAACCAGTGCTTTGAACTCTTCATCTGATAGGTTAGTTATCTTCATTTTTAGTTCTTTTTCTGGAGTTTTGTTTTGTTCTTTCATTTGGGCTATATTTCCTTACCTCCTCATTTTGGTAGTCTTCCTGTGTTTATTTCTATATATTAGGTAGAGCTGCTTTGACTCCATATCTTGGTAGCATGGCCTAATGTAGTAGGTGTCCAATAGGGTCCAGTGGCACAGCCCCCCCCTCCCCCCATCTCCCAAGCTGAGTACTCAAGATATATCCCGTGTGTGGGCTGAGTACTCCCCGCTCTTGTAGATGAGTCTTGGTTGTTGTCCACAGGTCAATGGGATGGATTTACCCAGCTCAGACAGCTGGTAGAACTGGCTGTGATCCCTGGCCAGCAACCACCTCCCTCTGTGGCTTGTGGAAGTGGTTGGGTGGTGCTCTGACATGGTCTCTATCTGTCCAATCAGTGTGCAGGCTCTCAGGTTTCCTAGGTGGTGCAGGCCAAGGTCAGCTTCCACCTGTGTTTTCTCTGGGGCCCCTTGGCATAAGCTATAAAGCAATCTACAGATCACCATTGCTAGTGCCAGGCCTAGGGCCACTCAGTGAGAGGTATGGGTGCTGGACTCAGCTGTTGCTTGTTTAAGTGTATTTAGGAAGTTCTGAAGTCTGTGCGTGGCCCAGCTCTTCATATGAAAAAGCCACTGTTACCAGTTTGGATGAGCTCATAACTTGGATGAGACAAGCCCTTAGATAATTGTCAAAGCAGGGCTTAACTTGGTGAGCCAGGTTGATGCGAGTTCATATCCGGAGGCACCAAGCTGTAGCTCTGGGTTGGGGCGGGCTCAGAACTGTGCAATGGCCACTGCCTGCAGTTCTGTCTGGGAGGAAGCTTTCCCCTAGTTCTTGCTTTGATGCCAGACCCTCAGTTGCTCCCCATATGCCACTGGTCCCCTTCAAGGTGCTGCCCCAGTGCTGGAGCCCAGAGGGAGTGAATCTGCAAAAGTCATATGCAGTGTGAGGCCCTTTAAGAGGAGAGGCTTGAGAACAACAATTTCTTCCATTGACCCAATCAATCCCCACAGGTCTTTACAGAGAGAAGTTATGGAGATGTAACTTCCTGGCACTGGAACCCTGTGCTGGATGTTCTGGTGTGAGGCTCAGATCCCTCGCTCTCAATATATCCTCCCATTTTACATCTACCACATGTGAGTTTGGGACCAGCCAGTTCCATGTCTTTGTGTATTCACCCCTCCATCCTTCCCACCTATCTGGATGAGTGTGGTTTCTTTAATTCCTTTGTTGTCAGACTTCCATACAGCTTGATTTTCTGGTAGTTCTGCATGATATTTGTTCTGTAGTTTAGCTGTGATTTTGCTGTGGTTACGTGAGGACGTGAGCTGCATTTACCCACACCTCTGTCTTTGCATGTAGTTTTCTTCATCTTGGAATTAGATGAAGAAGGACGTAGAATTAAATAAAAACAAATACTCAAGAAAATATAAAATCTTCCCAAGAAAGTATACTATACTGATCTCCACTGTCTTGTTTATTTTATATTAAAATACATGTTTAATTAATTTGTTTTTTTACACAAAATGTTTGATAATCGAGGTAAACACATATATGAGAAAAATGTAGATAAAGAAGTTGACCTGGAAAATGTGTAAAGTTAATACCATTTTCTTCAATTTGATACAGATAGTAACTGCCAGAGCCACAGTATCAGATGGCTTTTTTGTGTTCCAGATGGCCTTTTGTTCCAACATAACTATTTACATTGACATCATAATTATCATTGCCATGAAGAGATTTTTTTATTTTACTTTAGTAATATTTAAGTAATAATGCAGGTGATAAAAATGTATGTGTATATATGTATAATATAAATATTATTTGGAGAACCAACTTTTCAAGGTCTATTTTTTATTATAAGCTGAAGTATTTGTAAATTTTAAAAATTAGTAAAATGTCACTGATCCTAAATCACTTTGACCTTCCTTATTTTTATTTATTTTTATGTAACAATGGTCATGGTATTTTTAATCAACACAATATTCAGTTGTGCTATCATAGTGTCATGAGCTTACATGTTTTCTAATTTGGAAGTGTTTGAATAGCTTATAATAAGCTTAAGTGCCTTGTAGATAGTTCTTCCAAGAATATCTTCATTCAAATTTCTCTTTTGTATACATTTATAAAACCAATTTATAATTGCCCGCCCTGGCAGTCATGTATGAATGTGCATCCCCCTATAGCCTAGCCTTCAATGCTTTTTTAAAATTATGACCCTCTGTTTTGCTAGATTAATTGACATATAAAGATCCCTAGAGTTTGTATAGTTTTGCTGAGGAGACTGTGTCTCATTCCCCATGATCCTTTACCACCTCACCCATACAGTGGAAATCTACTGACCACAGCTGTATGCCACGTGCTGTGTCAAGACTGAAGACCAAAAAGATAAACAGGATACCATCTATATTCTCCAAGAGCACACAATTTAATGAGAGATAGAACTATAAAAATAAATCCACATCCTGGCTGAGTGGCTCCTTTGGATGGAGCATCATCCCACACACCAAAAAGCTTTTGGGTTCAATTCCCAGTCAGGCTACATGGGGGAAACAACTGATCTATGTTTCTCTCTCACATAGATCTTTCTCTCTCTCCCTCCCTTCCCTATCCCTTCCTCTCTCTCTGAAATCAATAAGTATATACTTATGTGAGGATTAAAAATAATAATAATAAAAACAGCAAAAGATGTTACATCTATACAATAGAATATGACATAGCAATAAAAAGGAATGGACTAGTGACCATGCGACAACACAGAGGAATTTCAAAAACATGATGCTAAATAAAAGAAGATAGGTCCAAAAAGCTGTATACTGTATGATTCATATTATATTTATTATATTATATTATAGTATATTATAGAAAAGGCAAAACTATATTAATAGACAACAGACAGGTGATTGCCAAGGAGTGGGTGAGGAGAAGAAGGCTGAGTAGAAAGTGTTGGGTGATAGAATTATTCTGTATCTTGATGAAGGTGCTGATTGTATAACTACATATGTTGCCAAAATGCATAGAACTTTACACCTAAAAAGAAGAAATTTTATTCAATAGAAATGATATCTCAGCATGCCTAACTTTAAAAAGAGCTACATGAAACAGCCTAGGGTATTTGATAATAGTAAATGTTCTCAGGTCAGGCTGCTAGAATGTGTATTTCTTCCACATCCTTCACTGACTGTATCAGCGTATGTGATTATTTAACTGCTCTGTGCATCAACCTGCTGATCTTTAGAGTGGATATAATTGATAGTGTGCACTTCATGAGATTATTGGGAGATATGATCAATGAAAAGTATCTGAAATACTATGAGGTCAAAATATTGTTTTCTTATTTGAGTGATAGCATAGAGTAATACACACTGTCCTGTAGGAAATGGACAAATGGCAAGAAAAGATCATTCATGGAAAAAGGAATACATATGCTCACTAGGCATAGAAAAATAATGTTGGCTGACTACTAGTCAAAGAAATAATATACAAAATGTAAACACCTCTTTGTTTACAACATAAGCAAATTCTTTCTCTTTCATTCCTTATTTATTTTTAAGAATGAGCCCCAGAGTTGAGGCAGATCTGTTAAAACAAGTACTGCTGTGTTACCGGTAGACATGTAAATGGATCTACCTCCATAGAAAGCAACTTGGCATACGTACCAAGGGTATGAAAGCATGAAAACTCTTTAATCTAGTTAGTTTACTTTTAAAATATTTTTAAATGTATCAGTAAAGTTCAGAGGGATTATGTGCAAGGTTATTTATTGTGAAATGTTCAGAAGAGAAAAAAAATGGCAACTCTCTACCTATTAGAGAAAATGTTAAATAAATTTTGATATATGCATGCTGTTATTTAACCACACCAAAAAAAAATGTTTTTGGAAATCACTAGATGGACACAGGAAGAAATGCCTCTAAAACACAAACATTTTAGAAGGGTCAGGACCTTGCTTTTGAAGAAAAACAGAAATTCCTCGGGTGGGAAAAATTGGGAATTACATTCCAGGCAAGAGCGTTGGCTACAGAGAGGCCAAAAGCTTAAGAACACTTGCCTGGAAAGGTCAGATACCTCAGAGCGTCTGAGGTATCTGATTAAAGTATAAAATTTGCAGGAAGAAATAATAAGATACAAAGCAAACAACTAGCCATCACCAGTACTTAAAAGATTGAAATGTCATGCTACTAATCGTTGACTCAATTTTCAAATGCAAACCATTAGAGCTTTTTAAGAAAAGTCTCAACACAGTCGTTTTACTGCAAATGACAACTCTGGTGCATAGAACCATCCCATTTTCCCTTTTTGGACATTTATAAAACAAAATTAGTATAACAAAAATAACTTAAAAATTAATAACAAGGGATATTACCCAAGTTGTGTACACTAAATAGGTGATTCCAAGTACAGCAAAGCATATGATGATTTAAAATATCTGATAAAGGACTTGCAGTGCTCGTTGAATCCATTTTCTTCAATGGAAGTTAACTCATTTATTTCCATCACTCTTTTTGTTGTTTGGGTTGGATGCTTTTATTAAAGGCATGTTTCCCAAACCAAGCAAGCAAGCAAAATACGACCAATGACACTCAAATATGGAACAGGCTGACAGGGTCCAGAGGGGAGAGGGGAGAGAATCATAGGAGAAAAGGGAATGGACTCACATGAACAAGTATAAAGGACACATGGACAATAACTAAGGGTGGGGGGTGGAAAGGGGAGGGAGGCAGGGAGCATGGGGCCGGGGGCGGGCAGGGTTGGGAATATAAGACAGAAACCTGTACGTGAACAAGAATTAAATAAAAATTATATTTTAAAAAAACAGGCATGTTTCCTCTACTTTGATCCATTTTTCTACCTTCTTGGTTGTTTTTTTCCCACCTTAAAACCATAGTTTAGCTCCCGAGTATTTTTAAGTCATACACACACACACACACACACACACACAATTTTATTCTTGGTAGGTTAATCAGCTAAAGCTCATGCTGTTGGAATCCTCAATCAGCAACTCAGTTAAAATGAGCCATTCTTCTTTGCCTTTCCATCTTTGAATCATCATTTTGTAAAATGGCAGTCACTGCTTCTGAATAGTAATCAAGGCTTTGAGTGGTTACACCCTGAACAAAATACCATCTCTTGGCCAAACTTTTATCAGAAGGCGTTGCAGAAACTCATTAAGTCCCTCAAGTCAAAGATCCAGATGAATCATTCTGAACCTCCACCCACTTCAACTTTTTCCTCTGGTAGCAATTAATTACATTTTTCTCTTTTTCCCACTCCCACCTCCACCAACGTTCAATCACATGTTCCACGTGGCCACACATACTCACTATGAGTTTACAAGCTCATATAAGCTTCACTTGCTTGGCACTCACAGGAGACGGATAAGAAATAAAATGGCTATAGCTTTCCTGCTGAGTGTCTGGCAGTAGAATAAGAAAACCCTAAAAACTCAGTCTTATAATTCATGTAGCTTAATCTTAAATATAATTCACTATTTGACTTCACATTTTAACTTCTTAATAAACAGAATGTAAGGCAAACACATTACATGAAAATATTCAAGTGATAGTGTGCTACCTTATTAAGTATTCAAGTAATTAACATAGCTTACATTATTAGAGTCAATCTGAGTATAGAATCAATGAACCTTAGAACTGTAACAGTACTCACAGAAAGTGCCTGGGCTCTGCAGTTAATCAGACTAGGTTTCTTTTTTTTTTTTTTTAAGATTTTATTTATTTATCTTTAGAGGGTAAGGGAAGGAGAGAGGGAGTGAAACATCAATGTATGGTTGCCTTTCGTGCGTCCCCTGCTGGGAGTTGGCCTGCAGGGAACTGGCCTGCAACCCAGGCATGTGCCCTGACTGAGAATCAAACCGCGATCGTCTGAGTCGCAGGCCCGCGCTCAATCCACTGAGCTATACCAGCCAGGGCCCTAATCAGACTAGGTTTCAACAGCAGCTCTCTCACTCCCCATCTGTGTGACTTTAAGCAAATATTCAATCTCACAAAGCCATGATTTCATCTATTGGACTAATATCTATCTCAGATGGCCACTGTAGAGATTCATTGTAATAATACATTCAGACCTAAGCAGAATGACTATTCCTGGGGAGGTAATCGCGCAACAATAACAAACAGCCTGATGACACTATTCTGAACATTCTGCCTGCATTAGCTCACTTATCCTTTCAACAGGCTCGCGGGAGAGACGTCCCCACAATCCTGAGACACAGAAGGTGACTTTCTTAATTCAAGATCATGAAGATAGGAATTGGGTAAACTAGATTTGAATTCAGAGTCCATACATTTAACCGCAATGCCTTGGTATGCATTCCCTTCTCTCCTTAAAGATTAAGGAGAGAGTTAACTGACAATATAAAAAATTCAAAGTCAGCTTGAAGGTTAGTAATTGACTTGGAATCTAGGACCTATAAACCTAAGTCTCCCAATTCTATCCTAGTTAATAAAACAAAACAAAGATCAGCAAAAGACAGAATAAAGCATTGGAAAAATGTAGATGGTGTATTTTGATTAACGAACTAGAACGTCTCACTATTCTTTGTGATAATGAGAAGTCCAGTTATAGTGACTATAATTAGTTGGTAATGACCTATTTTGAGATAGTCATGTCAGGTCCTTACCCTGCTTAAGAGTCAGATTCATAATGTTCTAGAAAGATTCTATCTTTGGAGCTCTAAGGAGGAAATCATCTTTGCTTTTAACACTTCGGGCCACAACACTCTAACATGGGCAAAACTGGAATTGGGTGCTGCATCCCTCTCTCTTCCAGGTGTCCCTTTCCCCATCAGTGAATCCCTGAAGGGAGAATGACAGTCAGTAGGTTTATAGGTCCAGGTTTCCAACTCAATTGCTAACCTTCAAGATGACTTTGAATTTTTGAGATTCTCAGTTAACCCTCTGCTTAATCTTTAAGGATTTGATATGGCCTAGCTGGTGATGGAGTCCCTAAAACTTACCTCATAGAAACAGCCCATTTCCGTTAGTATTGTTTATAGATGTAAGAAAAGCCTTCTAAGTCTCCTTGCTTTTTGGACTTATGAACACATCATGTCATGCTTTAGCCTCCAAATCTGCAAGGATTTTCTCACACCCGCCCAAAGAGCTATACTGGCCATAGAGCTTAAGGCCAAGGGAAATGAGGCTAGAGCCAGCTGTGACTGAAGAGATGCGAGGTGTGAATTTGTTACCTGTGCCTCATCAGCTCCTGACCTGAGGCAAGGAGAGCCAGGGAAACCAACCATTCCAGCTCTCATAATGTAGGTCAATGAGATGTGGTGAGAAGAGACTCGCCTTCCTTAATTGAACTAATCAGTCTTGGGGCTACTGGGTGTTAAGAATGATTCATATCAGATGTAGAGAAAACCTGCTAGGATAATAAGGACAATGGTAGCTGATATTTATTTGTGCACTTGCCATGTGGCAGGCATTTTTCTAAACCCTTCCATGGAGCATCTCATTTGATATCCTTACTAAAACCCTCTGAGGTTGGTGGCCCTAACCCCATTGTACAGGTGTGCAAACAGAGGCAGAGAAAGGTGAAGCAGTCTTTTCTCAGCTGACTCAGCAAGTGAGGGGCATAGACTACAAACCCAACAATGAGAAGTGAAAGCCCAGCTCCTCGGCCCCTTTACCATAAATAATCAAGGGCAGGGTTGGCAAGCTCTTCCTGCAAAGAGCCAAACAGTAACTGTTTAGGTTTTGCGGGCCAAAGGGCTTTGCTATTTGACAATAAAGTTTTACTTATGGACACTGAAATTTGAATTTCATCCTATTTTTATGAGCCATGAAGTACTCTTTCTATGATTTTTCCCTATTCATTTAAAAATACCCAAACCATTTTTAGCTCACAGGCCCTATGAAAACAGGTATCAGGCCAGGCTTGGCCCACAGGCCATCGTTTCTTGACCCTAGATCAAAAGGACTGAAAAAAAATTAAAACAAAGACATTTGGAAAGAAATGTAAATCAGGATGTTCTTTTTCTGCCATATTTACATTGTTTTTATTTTCATCTAAAAAAATGTTTGTCACTCTTGTTTATGTCATTCCAACCCACACACTCCTACTTCAGAATCTAGTGTGAATCGCCACTTTTAACAAGCTCTGTGGCCTTGGACAGTTTACTTAACCCAAAACCTCAGCTTCCTCATTGTAATACCAGTAATTTCACGGGGGTGGTTGTTGTAGGCATTAAATTAAATAATACATGCTAAGCAATTACCACATCTCTGCAACACATCGTAAACTCTCAATAAATGTTAACTCTATTACCACCACTACTACTATTATTATTACTGCTCTGTTATCAGCATTATTATTGCCCCAGGTAAGAACATTAAAATAATACCTCTGCAGTTCTCTGCTGACTGAATACCTTGGAGGTAAATATGAAAGTTTTTTCTAATAACCTCCCCATTCTCCTCATTATATACTATCAGTTTATCAAACCCCAAGTATACCTCCCCTTCAAAAATAATTCCACTTACTCCATATTCTCACCATTCTAGGAAAAATAAAAACCTCCCTTGCACAGCACCTGACAGAATCCTTGCTGTGTGCCTCAAGCAAGCTGTCCTACAGAAATGGGCTACCTTCAAATCTGCAAGTTACCACATTCTACTTGCCTGTCATTAGCTTTTTGATGCTGCTTGCAATGCTGATAGGTCAGTGTAAGAACAAGGAGTACAAAAACCTTCATGATGAACCTTCATGATGAACCTCCGTGAATGAGAATAACTGCATTTTATCTTCTAGGTTTTCGTTATCAGGCCCTGTGCGTGGAATGCTGTGTTACTTAAACCACCAAGAACAGCTCTCATCACCACTATGAGTTCTTTTCTCTACTACTTATTGAATATTTACTGTGTCTCTGGCACTGTGACATTCTCTAATCATGTCTGTTATAGCAGCATTTGCTGAGACGGTGAAATGTACAAATAGAATGCTGATGAATACGCGGAAATTACCACTATCGCTCTGTGGGCCAAGGAAAACCATGACTCTGTTTTAACTCCTGTTGCCTCATTATCTCAGACTCTGGCCGTTTTCTTCTCAAAAGACTTGTGGGCAGGTAGTGTTGGTAGTCATTTATCAGCTGGCAAATCAGCTGAGCATGACTGAGTTATCTGATTCTCTATTTCAGAGCACTGATGGGTTATGTTCTCAGAAAGGCATGACAATTCATTAGGAAAAGGAGTAAGTGATGGTTCCCAGAAAGTGCCGTACTTGTCACCCTGAGGCTTCCATATCACTGGAGCCAAATGTTAACCCCTGTGGGCTTGAATAGCAAGAAGGATCCTGGCCCTTTGGACAAGAGAAATTGGATCTCAAGTGTGTTGATATGAAAATGAATAATCATAGCCCAGACAACTGTAAACAATTACCTCAATTGGACATTGTTGCACCAAGTGCATAACTTTAGTGCACATTAGCTAAAATATAAATGCCCAACTTTCACGGTGGGGCTGCCCCCATAATTTCAAATGTCTTCTCTATGTTCTGTTTAATGGTTTGATTAGTTAAGACCTTTTCCTGCTTCCCAAACCAGTTATTATAAATGGAACAACTCTTTGGTTAAATATTGTTTTAATTTTTTTCTAGAACCACAAAATTATTCAATGAATTGAGAGCTTGATAACGAACCTACTTGCCCAGCTAGTGTCTTTATTTGACTATAAAATTAAGCACTCTGGAGACTGAATAGACAGATCACTGGACACAGAATTGTGTCTTTCCACCCCACTTCCCCACCCAGAAAACCAATCATAGGCAAAAATGTGAAGTAGAGACAGTTTTCCTATATATACTCCCATACTAAGCTCCCAGTACATTCTTTTCTTTTCTCCCCTCCTCATAGCTACTTCCTTGGAAGTATTTTCATGACTTCAAAATTCTCTCAGTTTACATAAATAAAATAATGCTAGTGTGTATACTCTTTCTTCCAGTACAATGGGATATTTTATTTCAGTAAATTATAATAACGCTTAACACAAAACAATAAGTATCCAATAGTAGTATCTCACACATCTATGACAAGGCAGTAGGGATGCGATTTCTTGGTAGGACCCTCCCAAGGATCTCTCCTCCAACTAGTAGGCAGCCACCTCCTCACTTACTCCAATGACATTCCTATCACCAGTTGGCTATAGGTTCACAATCCATCAGCCAGTTTGGGGGAGAGGGGCAGAATAAGAGAGATTAGTGCTTGCTTATAAACAAAGCTTTCTGAAATCTTCCAAGGAATTAACAGATAGTAGAAATGCAACTCATTATTTCTTACTGTGAGATACAGGGGCTCTCTGAGAAAGTTCTCTCTTTCTTTCTGTGTGTGTGTGTGTGTGTGTGTGTGTGTGTGTGTGTGATACTTCATAAAAGAGTAATGGGAGTAGAGAATACTGATATATAGAGGCAGCAAATGTGCATCTTTATTTGTTCAGAAACATCCATGTCTCTTCATTGTCAAGAACAATGCCTAAAGAATGGCAGGCAGATAGTAGTCAGTCAATATTTGTTAAGTGACTGGAAAAGTGGCTAAGTTAGCAAGTATTTGGAAGCAATCTGAGGACATGCTTTTCTTTATTTGTTTGTTCTGGGTGCCTTGTAGTTAAGTTCTAAAGAAATTCTTATTCAAAAATTTAAATATCAGGTGTCAATAACAATTTCTCCTGTACATTGCTTTGAGTATCTTATTTATCTTTACTTTTCCAACTGAAAAAAACATTTTTAAGTATAACCCTACCCAAGAGAAATTAAAACTTACATCCACGCAGAAACTTAAACATGAATATTTACAGTGGCTTTATTTGTTCTCTCAAAAAAAAACAAAAACAATCTAAATGTCCCTCAGATACAGAATAGACAGACTAACAATGGTACATCCATACAATGGTACACTATTTAGCCACAAAAAGAAATACACCCCTAACATATTCAACATCTCAGATGAATTTAAAAGCATGATGCTAAGTAAAAGGACTCAGGGTTAAAAGGCTACATATTATATGATTCCCTTTATACGAAAGTCTTGCCAAAACACAACTGCAGAGACAGCATTGCCTGTGGTTGGGGGTCAGGAGGAGAGATTGGCAGGCCAATTGGTGTGGGTGATGGACTTGTTTTATATCTTGATGGTGATGGTGGTTACTCAACGGATACATATTTGTGAAAATTCACACAGAGACACACACTACAAAGAGTGAATTATACTTTATGTAAATTATAGCTAAAATTTTTAATGAAAGGAAAAGTATAACATTTAACAACTCAGTAAGGTAGATAGATATTTTACAGGTAACCAGTTTTTGGTCTTGCTAAAATACACACTTTTTTGAGGCTTAAATTTGTAATAAGCAAAGACAGCATCTGCTATGAAAGCACAATGCTGTAGAGACTAAGTTACCACTGAAGGGACTTCTGTTGGAGGTATTATTATTGAGGGTACTGGGTATCTAGTACTGTGGGGATCTCTGGATCCCCTAATATTCTAATCCACCATGAGTGTACCTCTTATCTGGCAAGCATGTGACAAAGATAAATTAGTTAACGTATGCAAAGAACTTTGAAGATGAAAAGCACTAGGAAAGTTCTGGAATGCCACTGGTAACACTGAGACCGGACTGAAGGCAAAAGCCTTTTCACAGCCAGTGTCTGGGCAGGTTTTTCTATCATTCTGTGTCAGTTTTCAACTCGCTCCCACCAGCAACTGCATGGCTCTGTATATCTGTAATGAAGCATAGATCATTGGAAAGAAGGAAGGCACTCTGCAAATTCTATAAAAAAACAGTGATGAGATGGGAGATTGGTTAATGGATATTTCAAAGCCAAGAATAAAGGTCTGAAAGAAATACCTTAGAAGTAAATAGAGCAGAACATACTACTGATTACAGAATATCTCACCTTATAGAACAGATGTGCATTGTAAAGTACACTGCACACAAAGAATTATTCTAAGAGTTTATTTTTGTACAAATAACCTCTTATAGTATAAATCATTATATCTAAAATAATGTAAGATTAAGCTAAGAGCTTTAAGGATTACATTTGCTTTTTAAAAATATATTGTATTGATTGTGCCATTATAGTTGTACCAATTTTCCCCCTTTGCCCATCTCTGCCCAGTACCCCTATTTCCTCCAGTAATCCCCCCTTAGTCCATGTCCATAGGTTATGCATAGAAGTCCTTTGGCTTCTCCATTTCCCATACTATTCTTAACATTCCCATCTATTATGTACCTACCAGTTATGCTTCTTATTCCCTGCACCTTTTCCCCCATTCTCCCTCCTCCTCCCAGCTGATAACCCTCAAATCGTCTCCATATCTATGATTCTCTTTCTGTTCTGCTTGTTTGCTTAGTTTGTTTTTAGATTCATTTTTTGATAGTTGTGAATTTGTTGCCATTTTACCATTCATAGTTTTGATCGTCTTTTTCTTAAATAAGTCCCTTTAACATTTCCTGTAATAATGGCTTGGTTATGATGAACTCCACTAGTTTTTTTCTTCTCTGGGAAGCACTTTGTCTGCCCTTCAATTCTAAATGATAGTTTTGCTGGCTAGAGTAATCTAGGTTGTAGGTCCTTGCTTTTCATCACTTTGAATACTTCTTGCCTGTCCCTTCTGGCCTGCAAAGTTTCTTTTGAGAAATCAGCTGGTAGTCTTATGGGAATTCCTTGTAGGTAACGCTCTACTTTTCTCTTGTTGCTTTTAAGGTTTTCTCTTTATCTTTCCCCTTTGGTATTTTAATTACGATGTGTCTTTGTGTGTTCTTCTTTGGGTCCAACTTGTCTGGGACTCTATGCTTTCTGTACTTATATGTCTATTTCCTTCACCAAATTAGGGAAGTTTTCTTTTGTACTTTTTCAAATGAATTTTCAAATTCTTGCTCTTCCCCTTCTCCTTCTGGTATCCCTATGATTTGAATGCTGGTGTGTTTGAAGATGTCCCAGAGGCACCTTATACTATACTCATTTTTTTTAATTATTTTTTCTTCGTGTTGTTATGGTTGAATGCTTATTTCTTCCTTATGTTTCAAATCGTTGGTTTCAATCTGAGCTTCATCCTCTCCATTTTTGGTTCCCTATATATTTTCTTTATTTCACTTAGTGTAGACTTCATTTCTTCCTGAGTCTTTTTTATTTTGTTCCTGAACTCAGTGAGTTCTTTGAGCATCCTGGTTACCAGTGTTTTTAACTCTGCATCTGATATGTTGCTTATCTCCATTTTGTTTAGTTCTTTTTCTGGGGGGTTGTTCTGTTCTTTCATTTGGGCCATATTTCTTTGTTTCCTCAATTTGGTAGCCTCCCTGTGTCTGTTCCTGTGATTAGGCAGAGCCGCTTTGACTCCCTGTCTTAGTTGTGTGACCTGTTGTAGAAAAGGCACCTGTAAATTGTGTGGGGCAGAGCGTTATGTAATCACCAGGGCAGGGCAACCTGCTTTACCACTTTGTGGCTCTGTTTCAGGGGAGGGCTCAGAGAAGGGACCATGCCACTGCCTGGTTTCTGGAGGTTTACCCAGCAGTTACCTAGCTGTTGCCCTATCACTGAATCCAAGAGGGGATGGATCTGCATATGTTTTAAGTCCAGTCATTCCCTTAAGTAGAGTCTCCTGAATATCTGGCAGTTTCTTTTGGTTTTTATAGCCAGAAGTTTTGGGGATTTATCTTCTTAGTGCTAGAACCCTGGGCTGTGAGTTCTGGCCTGAGGCTGGCATCACTCACTCCCAAAGCATCACTCACTCCCAAAGCATCACTCACTCCCAAAGCATCACTCACAATTTTTATACACCACCTGTGAATGTGGGACTACCCATTCTGTTGCCACTGCTTCTCCACACCATACCATGTCTTGGCCACTCCACCCATCTCTGCTGTCTGTGACCTGTCTGGATAAATGTGGCTTCTTTAAATCCTTGGTTGTTAGACTTCCATACAGGTCAATTTTCTGATGGTTTGGATGTTACTCGTTTTGAGATCTAGTTGTAATTCTTTCTGTGGTTGTAATAGGAGGCAATGCATGTTTAGTTCTGCCCCTGTCTTGATCAGAAGTCTCTAGATTATATTTTCATACAAAAAGCCACAGTCTTCACTGATGAGGTCTGCAGCTAAAGACTGATGCACTCAGATCTCAGCTTTCATATCTCCTCCTTCATAATCACAGCAAACACAGCTGACTGCACTCTGAAGGTTACCCAAAACTTCACACCAGACTTGTCCTTCCAAAGAGCTGCACATTTTGTTTTGATTTTTATCTCTTTTTATTTCCCCTGCCTCTTCCCTTGTTAAAGTACAAAGCAATAATGAAGACCTGGCCAAAAGCCAAATGAGTCTGAAGGAGGAGGAGAAAGGAGTCATTAGGTGAGCATCCATTGAGATAGCCTGGCCTTGAGTCTTTAGGATGCTTTCACTACAAGAGCACTGTAAGTCAAGCTGCAGGTACACCTGCTTAATTGAAAAAAGTGGAGCATTGAAACAGCCTTCATTTTTTCTGCCTACAAGTTAAATAAAATCCTTAGAAGAATGGGTGCCTACACAATTCTGATCAGCAATACAATGGAATGAAAAATTTTGTTGGACCAAGTATTAAGGTACCTGAATTCTGGGCCCAACCTTATCATAACGTGGATGTTGGTGGATGTTGTGCAAAACATGTGGTCTTGCTGGACCTCAGTTTCCCCCTTTGTAAAATTAGAATGTTTCGTGATATAATCTCTAGGATCCTTTTTGTCCTAATGTTCAGATTCTATTTATTTTCTTTTAAACTAAAATAGGTATTTATTTGTGAATCTAGAAATAACTCTAGATTATTATTATTGGGTAATAACTCTCGGTATTATCCAATATTTGAAGCAAGCTAACTGGAAATGGTACCATTATTGCTACAATTATAAGTTTCTTAATTTTTATATGTAGTGAAAAAGATATCATACTGAGCTTTAACTACATCAAAAATTTAAAGACATGCCTGGGTATACTTACAGAAATAATGATATGGCAGAAAAAATTATCTGCATGAAAGCTGAGGAAACTCCTGCTAAAAGGTTATTCCATGGAGTAGAGAGAATTATGCAAACAAGTTTGGCCCAATTAGAAAGCTTTAGTTTTAGAGGATCAAGTGATTCTGACCACATGGCATCTGGTACATGGACTCATCTACCAGCTTAGCACCCATATGACACTTTTTCAGCCTAGGGATGGTAACAAGCTAAGTGGAAAGCGGCATTCTTTAGCATTGAGTGTGCAGTTGAAATCCTTTTAGAATACAGGCAGAACTGCAGGAGCAGTATTTGTTGGTTGAACAGGGTGCCTAAAAGTCATAACCATGTAGCCACCTGTCATATCAGAACTCGGTTCTAGTAGTACATGGCCAGAGTGGCAGGGGCCCCAGCAAGCAAGATGTGGCTAGCCAGGCATGGGCAGAAGCTGGATGAAAGGTAGACATTCCTCAGCTCTGAGGTGAGGCACATAAATGGGGTTTTTGTAAGTAAATATGAAATATCCCTAGAAACTTCCAGTTATAAAGAGGGAGTGTGGGGGAGGAGAGGAAGTAATTGGTCCGGGGAGTTAAAAAGGAGATGGGAGTAGGACCCAACAAAAACCAGGTTTTAAGTTGTGGTTTTTTTATTTTACAATATTGCCATAATAATTATTTTATAAAAGGAAATCATAGAAAATGAACTATAATTATTAATGAAATTCACTGAATGAGTTTGGGAGAGGAGATATGCTTCATATAAATAAATACTGAAAGCAAATCATTTGTCCACCTTCTCTACTTCTCATTTGAGAAGACAATAGTGAATGCTGTGGGTTTCCTTGTCTTTTCTTAAGCCCAGGAGACCCTTCTAAGCCTCACCTCTCCCTTTCCCTCCACTCTTCATTCTCTACTTTTGCCTCTGTGCATGTATATCATCAGATGTTATGATATTACCTTAAAATGTTTTTAATGTGTATAGTAAAAACAGCCATCCCATTCAATTAGATGCTTGGAATTGAGGATTTGGAATAAATCCAGTCCCAAACCTCAAAAGTATTTTGTCAAAATTTTTATGTTAGAGAAACTCACCCAAAAGTTATATTTTGATAACTATAAAATATAATTGCAAGCCCACTTATTTTGATAACATGGTAAAGACTCATAGAAAATTTAATACAGTTGTTTAGAAGGAAAATTAAATAGTGAAATTAGGATTATATTTTGTAAAGTTAAGGTTTCCTTTTATTTTTGTTTTCTTATTTTCCAATTATAATCTACTTTTAATAACATTTTGTATTGGTTTTGGGTACACAGCATAGTGATCAAGTAACCATATACTTTATACAGAGTTCCCCCGGATATTTCTAGTTTCACCTTGGTGCCATTTAGCATTGAGTTTAGTCTGTAGTCTGTCTCTGACAGACTGTAGTCTCTGTCTGTCTCTCTGTCTCTCTCTCGTTCCTCCCAACCCCTCCATCATTTTCTTTCTTCTTCTAGGAAAATTTTTTTATAATATTATCCGACATTTTAGAGGGACTCCTGGTTTTATAAACACTAAAGGTGACTCCCACAGATTTTGAGGAATCTAAGGGGTCTGGACTTCATATGTCATTCTTCTATTAAGGTTAACCGATTGCAGCAGAACCCCCACCCATACTCAGGAGCTGGAGGAAGAGTGTAGTTCAAATGTTCTCATTCCTATGAAACCCTCTGTGATCCCCTAGCCAGAGGTTGCTAGTCTCTTCTGTCATTTATTCTGTTTTTAATTATTCCATCATTTTTAAACAAATACTTTTAATATTTATTTATTTATTTTTAGAGAGAGGGGAAGGGAAGGAGAAAGAGTGGGAAAGAAACATCAATGTATGGTTGCCTCTCATGTGTCCCCCATTGGGGACCTGGCCTGCAACCCAGGCATGTGCCCTGACTGGGAATCAAACCCAAGACCCTTTGTTTCACAGGCCCATTCCACTGAGACTCATTGAGCCTTCACAGGCTCAATCCACTGAGCTACACCAGCCAGGGCTAAACAAATATTTTCTAAGTCCAACTATTCTTGATATGAAGTATGAGACACCTTGTGATTTTCTTCTAACTTTTCTCATATTTGACTTTATTGTCTTAGCTGGCCTTTACTGAGGCACTACTAGGTGCCAGGAACTGACCTGGGTGCTTCATATGCATTAGTTCATTTAATCTTCACCGCAAATCTGTGAAGCCTGGGTACTTTCCACATTTGATAGATAAGGAAGTGGGCTCAGAATTAAGCGGCATCATGGTAGGTAGAAGAGATGTGTCTTTTGACTCCAGTGATTTTTTATTTTTCTAGTATATAAAATATATAACATCAGAGCTACTCTGATTGGAGCTGGGTTGAGACATCCAGAGATCCCCAATTTGAAAATCACGGCTCAAATGTACTGCCCTAACACCTGTATAATTTAGACTTCTCAGCGATGAGAACAGCATCTTATTAATTATACTAATTTCCATAGCAGCTTCATCATGCTGTGAACATGGAGGATTCTCAGTAGAGATGACACAGAACATCATACAGGAGAACACTTGTCATACTTTATGAATTTTCAAAGCCATTGGGTTTGATTACTGCTCTCCAAGAGGATGAGCAAATTCCCTTTAAGATATATTTTCTCGGTATAAGACGTCACATCATCAGAGATTTCCGAAAGGCTATTCATTCTGGCTTTTTTCATGATGTCTCTGATAAGTAGTTTAGAAAGAGTTAGTATAGGGTGAAATAACTATTTTCTACTTCTATTGTGCAACTATTAGTTAGGCCGGTGGAGCACGTGACTAAATACCAATCAGAGAAAGGCAAACTGGCCTAAGAAAAACAGCCATTAGGATAGGAGACATAGGAAAAGTTTTAATCTACTGGCTCCCAGAGATTGAGAGAATTGTCTAAGGCAGCTGTATGGGGCTGATATCTGGCTTCCTACAGCAATAATTCGGTTGTTGTCTTCTGGCAGAGCAGACAGAAAATCTTAGAGACTCTAACCTCCCTGGAGAATCTACCTGGGCACTGTTGCCTAAAAGTGTGTTCCAAGGAACCCTAGGGTCCCAAAGATGGTGTGAGCACAAAAAACTTCTATGGACAAACAGGTTTGGGAAATATTGCCTTCCTCTCCCCCTCGACATTCTCAACGCATTTGAAAGAGCAAAATTCCCAAGAAGACTTGCCCGCATTTACCAAACTCACTTAGCCATGGAAGTCTTAAATAATACCAATTATCATCGGGCATCTTGTTGGACTCATTTTTGCTATGTAGCAAAATGCCACTCCTTAGTTATTATTTCCCTTCAGTCACTGGTCTCCACACAGGAACATGGAAACAGTCTCAGGCCTGTTTGAAACTCGATAATAAAAGAGAATAGTTTAGGACAGAGATTGGTAAACCGTAGCCAGAAGGTCAAACCCAGGTGGCCTCATGTCATTATAAATAGTTTTATTGGAAAGCAGCCATGCCCATTCATTTACATTTTGTTTATGTCTGCTTTCAGGCTACCATGGTAGAGTTGAGTAGTATTGTCAGAGATCACATGGCCTGCAAAAATACTTACTATCTGGCCCTTCACTGAAAATGTTTGCCTACCTTTGGCTGAGGACATCTCATTTCTACTTAAGACTTGCCTAACAAAAATGTGAACTTCAAAAGCCATTATATCAACATTTTCTAGCTTCTCTCTCTCTCTTAGCTCCAAGCTCCCTCATATACTGTCTCCCAGGGCTCCCTGCTGTATTCTGATGGGCGACCCAATTCCTGAGAACTGTGGAAATAATCCTGGCTCTTACAACTCATGGATTCAACCTGAATGGGTAAACCAACTCATATTGTCTTCCTTCTTTTCCTATTTTTACTTTTATTCAGATCTTTATTCCTTTCAGTTATAGTCCCTACCCTAACTTTCTAAGGTTTTTCAGTTCAAAGGAATATTCTGAAGAAACCTAGCAACTCCCACTAGTCCTGATACAAACACCTGGGCAGTGCCCTCTGCAAATGTGGAATATCAGACCTATACGAAGTCTCCTTCTGCGCATAGAGAGTGGCATGCACATACCACCACCATGCCAGCACTATTTTCCAAGCTCAATCAATCCTCTGCTTAAATGTGCTAATGGTAGCAACACTTCAGCAACATAATTAAAAGTTGAAGCTCAGCAAAGCTTTTTCAATAGAATTCCTTTGGACTATCTTTCTGTAGACGATGCTCCCAGGGCTGTGTCTTTAAGGAAACGTGTGTATTGTGCACCTTCCTTCTTCCAATATTCGCAATTAGGCCCCTCCAAATGGCTCACACACTAAAGTTTATAACCTCAGCCTGTACAAGTCCAGTGCAAAAAGATCTACAGCCTGCAGGCAGAGCGAGGAAGCTCTTTAAAGATGAATCATTTTCATAAATGAGTGCAGAGGGAGGTCAGGCCAGGGGACAAGGAAGGTTACATGTGTGCCTGAGATAAGGCCCCATCCATCCTCCTCTTACTGTCAGGTCTTGATGGGTGAACATTGCCTTGAGCTCCCATAAAACATGTTGTTTGCAGAAAACTTGCAGGTGGTTCATAAAAAAGTCCAAACTGTTACCATGAAATTTATCTTCCACTGCGGGATCTGTTTATAATAGAAATGAAGGATCTCAAATAGAAATTAAATATCTCAGACTGACTTATATTGGCTGGGAGGATTGAAAAATTCAACCTGCTTCCCAATTGTTGCATTAAAAATGTCAAAATCTTTGTATTGATGACATCTTGACAGGATACAAGTATGTTCAAAAGGAAAATAAAGTCCATAACGTGCACAGCCCTTTACCCCTGGGGTAAGAATAGGTAAGGTGAGATTTTATTGGGAGAATTTTAATCAGATGACTAGACTCTTCATCACATTTTATTTCTTAAGCATGTCAAGAATCTGTTATTTACAATTTTCCTGTCTGTATGGTCAAAGTGAAGGGGGCATCTCAATTTTTTCAAGTTGTTAGGAGAGCTTTATGATCTTGAAGCCAAAAATATTGGGGACATTGGCAGTGTTGCCATAATTTGAGTTATCTCCATAGATAAATTGAAGGGAAATGCTGAGACAATTACGTAGTTAAATCAGATCCTAAAAACCTCTGGCACTTGAAATAGAAAGGTAAATGAAGAAGTGTTAAATTCTCTTGGTGTGTGTTTTTCCAGTGTTGGTTTTTAATTGGCTCAATTTATGGCATCACATGCATATATACCTGTGTGGTACTTTTAAGTTACTGGAAATAGTTCTGGTTAGAAATTTCAATCAAATTCATGTACTTAGTAAGGTGACATGGCAGAATATTGTGCTGAGAACAGTATGCAGAATCCAAGTGCTTTATAGCAAGAAAGACTCTTCAACTCCCCTGCACGGACATGGAAGGCAGGCATCTGCAAAAATAAGGACCCAAGTGCATCCTCCACCTTGAACATAGCTGTGCTCCAGGTTTTCATCCCACCCACATGTATACCCAAACCTCTCCATTTCTTCATCCAGGGGAAGGTGGAGGGATGGAGTATAAAGTAGATTGAGAAGCACTATTTCTAATTCAACAACTTTGTTTGATATATGAGTGTCATGAGATCTAGCATTAAGCAATAGCAAGAAACCAGAGATTTTCACTTCAACTCCTCCTCAGTCCTCTTGTCTCTACTTTTACCTGCCTCCCCCTGAACTCTGCCTACCAGAGCCCTGCTGAATCACTGTGGCCTACCTGCATAAGAAGTCCTATGTTCTCTACCCAAATAGTATCCTACTCCTCCTCATTTCATGGAAAATTAACATTTTCTCCATGCCCTGTTTTCATCTCGCACTGCTGAGACAGCAGCTTTAAGATCTTAACAGTTCTAGGACTAAAATTTACCCTCTTCGTACTAATAGCAAATTAAAAAGGAATAGGCCAGGGGTGTCAAACTCATTTTCACCAGGGGCCACATCAGCCTCACAGTCACCTTCAAAGGGCTGAAATAATTTAGGAATGTATAAATGTAACTACTCCTTAACAGCTAAAGAGTTGAAATTACATTTGGCCCTTTGAAGGCAACTACAAGGCTGATGTGGCTCCCAGTGAAAATGAGTTTGACACCCCTAGAATAGGCAGTTCTGGTCAAATGAGTTACCCCAAAAGATTAGATTTATAACTATGGAGTTTCAAGTATTGAAGCAACCATGAGAGGAGTATATTTGGAAATGAAGGAGACTCTCAGCACTTTAAGTAACCACCTTTGTATTTTTACGTATTTTGTTGCTAGCTCTTGTCTTATATTTCAATATTGAAGGGAAATAGGAACCTGCTATTTGGAATTTTAGGTTATAGAAGTCTAGCAAGTGTCATGCCTCAAAGGTTTTTAATCAATATCCTTCCAAGCAGACAACTGAGGTACAAGAAATGTGGTAGGAGACAGAATTATCTATATTGTTCAATAATTTATATTTGCAATTTTAAAATTATAAAAGACAGGACTTCATTTGCCTTCTATTCTTCTCTACTGCCTCTAGCAAGATTCTACCCAAAATGACACAAGTAAGTTATCTAACCCTGAACACCTTCATGAAAACATTCCTCCTCAGTCTCTCTGTTTAACATTACTCACTGTTATGGGATGCTTTCCAGTCCAAGTTCCTCCTATGACAAGGCATGAGAAAAGGCCTAGACTCACTCATTTGGGGAACAAATATAGTTTGAGCACTTGCAACATGCAAATAAAGTGTTTCACATAGCCTAAAATCAGGCAAGAGGGGGGAAAAGCAAATTTAATATTTGTATAAGTCATGGTATATAGTAATAATAATAGTTAGAAATTATATAAATGCTTACTAGCATAACAAAAAAGTACTAGACTAAAACATTCAGTTCAAAACAACTAAGTTATTTCTACAACAATATGCAGTGTAATTATTCCTATTTTACAGATGAGAAAATTGAGGCATTGGTTAAGGTTCAAGGTCATCTAGCTAGGAATTGGCAGAGCTAGGAGTTTTTTATTAAATAAAGTTTTAAGTTTCTAAAATATTTTCAAAATTTTCCATCTCCATGACCTTAAAGACACCTATTAATTAATAATATTTATTCAAAAGAAAATTAAATGTACTCTGCATGTGCCAATGGAGTGTTTTTATGTGCTATCAAGCCATCTGGGTCTTAGTTCACCTTCTAAAATGGTAGTTCTCAAAGAATAAGGTTCTGAAGAACAAACTGGACTACAATACTGCTACATTAATTACCTTGATGTTTTGCCAGTTGAGGCTTAATGTTGGATTGTTAACATAGTCATATGCATTGATCCAAAAGGAAACCATCAAAAAAATCTCACAGTCCCTATTCTCTCCTCCCCAGCCCAATGAGCCACAAGTTGTATTTCTTCCCATAATCACAAGTAGGCACCAGATAAAACATTCTTGAGTTTTTGGGTTGGTTTAGAATTGCTATCACAAGTGATTTAAGTGACCCATCACCCTAATTTATTTACCCATTCTCCAAACTTTTATTGAATACCCATGATTAAGTGCAAAACATGTCAGCAAATAGGAAGATGAGCCCAATGTCCTCAAACTGCTGTATAGTCAATGAAGAAAATAAGATATGAACAAAAATAATATGTGGTAAAAAGAAGTGGAAGAACCCATGAGAAACTAAAACCCCCAGTTTGGAGGTGACCAAATCCAGCTTTGTGGTAAAGACACTTTTGAGTTAGAACATGAAAGAAGGGGCTAAATAAGGCACATGATATCAAAGCCTGGCAAAGCAAGAAGAATATTTGATGTATAAGGAGAACAAAATTTTTTTATTTAACGAAAATGTCAGTGGTATAAGATTTTATGACTGTCATGCGATGAAATTTGAATTTAATTATTTTATAAGAAGGAATTCAATAAGGGTTTTGGACAGGAAGGGGGCTGGCATTAAGATTTGCTTTAGTACTATCGGTCTATCCAAAGTCAGCTCTTAACATTTCCTAGAGCATAGAATATACTCAGGACAACCTAGTAGGTGTGCATAGGAAATCAGGAAGAGAGACTATTAGAGCTGCCAAGGGGTATTTTATTGGAGCCTAAACTAGGAAGTGGAAATACACAGAAACACCAATAAAACATTCTAGAAATGCAATTGACATTATTAGATATCAGATATCAGGTGATGGCAAGAGATAAGAAAAAAATCAAATAATATTCGCCATTACAGGTAGGTAGTAGCAACATTACTCAATAGTAGAAAATATTAGAATTAATAATTTCTGCTTACCCAAAGCATATGACTTCTGTAAATACTGGTTTGACCCTTTTTAGTTCATGACTTACACAAATATTCTATCTGCAATAAAAGAGCTTATCATGCAGAGACATAAAATGGAGGCAAACATGGCAGGACAAGTGTTGCCAAAGGCATTTGCAGGTCAGTGTTAAAAATCTACAATAATGAAAGGCAATAATGCACAGAATGAAAAGAGTAAAACTTGCAGAGCAATTGGCTTATAATGCACAAGATGCATTTTGCTCTAGTAAGTTGCAGTCATTCTCTTAGAGAAAACCAAAAAAAATGAAAAAGATAAAAACATTAAAAAGAGATTGGAAAATAAGAAACTTAATTCTATTTTAAGAATTATATATTTGAGGAGATATGTGAAAATATAATTTCAAATACAGCTAATCCAGACAAGGTGGAATAATTTCAATGAAATTTCTCTTCCATCTGAAACAACCAAAAAGTGAGCAGAAAAGATCAATATGAAAGAATGGTCTATAAGAACATGTTATATCAGATGATAAAGGACAGTGATCCTTTAAATATGAAAAGCAAACAAAGTGAGCCTTGTAATAGCAACAGTTTACTGCCTTGAGAGAGTTCCCAGGACACAGTTCAGGAAGGGGTAACTCAGGTGGGGCTTAACATATGGCACGAGTCGTGGAGATGGAGTCGAGGCCCTAAACTGACCAAGGCAGACCTGTTCTAAAGACCAAGTATCAGAGGAGAGAGAGCTACTCAGAAAGAGAATACCAGATATCTGCAAGAAACGCCCTCTCCAGCATCCAACCTAGCACTGACCAGCTCATGCATGGGAGGAAACAAGTCAAGACCAAGAGAAGAACGATCTAAAAGGATTTAGAGGTAACAGTGCCTGGCACTCACACAGACTTGGAATAATTCCCAGAAACCACATTAGCGAGCCTGAGGATTCACAGGGCACTGGGTAGAGTACTTAAATGGGTCTTCTTTCAGTAGTAGAGAAAAATTAGCCCTAGAATAAGTACTCTTCCGATCCACCTAACAAATTTTAGCAGCAAAGAAAGAAAAACTGCTTCTAAGTAACTAGATTGCATCCCAGAACAAAGTTCCAGAATCCTTATAGAAAAAAATCCCCAGCATCCAATAATGCAAATTTCACAATGTCCAATATCTAATCAAAAAGTACCAGACAAGCAAAAAAGAAAAAATATATATGATCCATAAGAAAACTCCATCAATTAAAACATACCCAGAACAGACATAGATACTAGAATTAGCAGATATTAAAAGCCTTATTATAAATAAATTCAATCCATTAAAAAAGTTAAGTAGAAAGATGGAAAGGGATATTTTTTAAAAACCCATATTCAACTTCTGGAAATAAAATTTTAATGTGTGAAGTGGAAAACTCACTGGATGGGATTAATGGCAGAGTAGATATTATAGGAGAAAAAAATATTAACTTGAAGACAAAACAATAGAAACTATCCAAATGAAACACCAAGAGAAATGAGGTTTTTTAAAAGTGCATCACTGACCCATGAGAAAATTAGAAGCATTCACATATACATGTAATCAGAATCTCCAAAGAAGAGAAAGAAGGAAGAAAATTATTTGAAAAAATAATGGCTTAAATTATTGAAAATATGACAAAACTTTAACCCCACAGAGTACAATAGCTCCTCCTCATTCATCTACCCAAACTTCCTCTTCTTGTGACATAATTTTAAATACAAGGGTAATAAATAAATAATTATACTAGCATTTTAAACACATCACTACAGTAACAATATGTGTGGATGGTTGGAAGATAGGAGATAAGGAATATCATTTGCAATATTACAGAAAATATGTAATTCCCTAAACTAAAGCAATGGCAATGAGGATGGAAAGAAAAACCCACATTTGAGACATACTTAGAATTGTAATATTGAGAGAGTCCATGACTGCAACAATATTAAATCAATTAGGGCATATAAGGCCCATCTGAGTTAACTTCTTTGGGGAAAATCAAAGAAGACCTTTTTATACCAGAAATGTCATTCAAAAAGGGCTCAAATATTCAGATGGATGGAAAAGTATTTTTGTTGAAAGGCCTAGTAAAAGAAGTGGTACAGAAGAAAGAAGGTGCTACATCGTATCTCAAAAATAACAACCACTCTGGTGGGGGAGGTCAAGGGTCCTGGCCAGGGCATAATGAGAAAGAGCTGGAAACGAACATAGAAGGAAGTTCACAGAAAGCTTTGAACAGCCAGCTAAACTCTAGAAAATTTCCGACAGTGTTTCAACAGGACTTAGGACATGTGGTTTAGGATGTTAGATGGGAGGAGGCAGGGAGCCTGTTTGTGATACTGTCATAACATTCAAGTTCATGGTTAGTAAAAAACTCAGCTGGCATACATGCAGTTGGAACAGACAGATGCAAGAGACATCACAGAAGCTACGTGTTGAGGAGAAGAAATGTTCCAGGATTTCTGGAAAGTCAGAAAGCCTCAGGCTCTACACTATGTAGGCCCTTTTCGAGTTTCCTCTTGTTATCCATGAACTCCAGCCTGGAGTTAGTAATCTGGTCTTATTCATGCCAGCATGTCCCATAAAGATATAAAAGGAGATACATAAATTCACAAGTAAACATGTACATAGATATAAAGATACCCAGATAGACTGATATGAAGGTACATCGACTCATAGATTCAGGTACAACGTATAATTGGAAAGATCCTTGTTTATTATTCTACAACTCAAAGGTGCACTACAAGGAGGGAGAAAATGTTTCAAAACTTTGGCTCCAGATACTTCTAAAAAATTGGGTGATAGGTCAGAGAGAGTGGGAGAAACAGGAGTTCTAACTTTTCCAAACCAGTTCTTCTATCTCTCTACTACATTACCTTACTAGTATGGCAGGCTTGCTTATTGATTGTACATAAAGATATCCCTACTCTTCCCCCACATGCCCCATATGTGCATACAGAACTCCAGTGTTAAGCTCTCTTCCTAAATACACACAAACAGCTCAGAAAGTGGCATTGCATTGTTCAGTCAGCCATGCTAGGGCTTCAAGCCTAGGTGATGTTCCAGGTGTTTCAAAACAAGGCTCAGGACACTGCACAGCCCCTAAAGCCTTTACAGGTGCTATAATCCCCAGCTGAACGTGAGCAACAATTTGATGGGTTACAATACTGGTGATGGTAGTTAACACATTTCATAAATGCTGACCACACTTTAAGTCTCTAGGTTCTTTGTTATGCAGTGACTCTGGAATTACTAGGTAGCTTAGTTGGGTTTACTAGTTAATAACAATTGACTCTATCACATTCAAAAAGGAAGTAGCATAAAGATCCTACACTGTGGTTTAGAAAGCAGAGATAATTATAGCTCTATCCCATAATTGTATGGTTTATCTCTCCTATAAGCATGCCACTTGATGATAACAAAAGAGAAGCTATGCAGCTTTCATTGAGAAACTTGGGAGCCCTGTGAAACATTGAAGGGATTTACCCATAAAAATCTGAACTTTTGCTGGAAACACAAAGTTAAGATCTTGTCTGGGGTGCTATTAACTAAAGAGATAAAAGGATGTAAAAGAAAGAGGATTAACACAACAGGTGTTGGGAACTCATCTACGAATAAAATTATTTGTTCTTCTCATTTGATTTTGAACTGAGTGAGTAGCATCTTGTTTAAGCCTTCTTCTATAAGAAGGTGAAGAAATGCCATGTGTCCTGGTGGTCTCTGGCCCATTGTGTCTGTGTATCTGCCTAAAGAACTACCTCCCTGTCTGCTATCCTCATGCAATAATGAAAGAGTTTGATGTTAGAGTCACAACCTGGGTTTACATTTTTGCATACTTGCCAGCTGCATGATTTCTGATAAAATGCTTTCTCTTTCAACCTCAGGTTTCTCATCTGTATATTGGTACTAATAATTAATTTAAACTGTTATGAAGATAGCATATAAAAATGTTTTGCAGACTCAAAATGCTAAAAAAAATCATCCTACTATATATTTGTTACATGACATATTATGTTCATAAGAATACAAGATATTACATAAGAAACACTAAAATGTCTTAATTAGATGTTTATGAAATGAAAACTATTATGTATAACTTTCTAAGCCATCATATTTTTAAATTTTGCTGCCATCATTAATAGGAGCACCATTTCGGCTGAATATACAAGGCAGACACTGCTTAACAAGACTGTGTGAAGAAATAGTTGCACTGCTATGTACAAAAATATTATGTAGTCAACCATGGTTACTGACTAGATGATGAAATAAAATATGCCTGAACTAAAATGAAAACATCTCCAGCATTGTGTTCTATAATCACTTTTCATGTCCCAGGAAAGGAGGTTAAATGGAATTCTCTCACTAATCTTAAAATATTTGTCTATCAGATTAGAATATTTGCAAAAATGTGTAGAATACAAATGTCACTTCCAGTTATAAAGAAACAAAACTAGCTAAGTCTTGATGTCCATTTCTCCCAAATATCTGACCCCCCCCCCAAAAAAAAAGGTGCTTTAAGTTTATTAAAGAAAACCTGAAATGAAAACTGACAATAAAGAAAATAATAAGAGAAATCTGGGGCTAAGACTCTTTAGAAATTTCCTTAGGGCTTTAGAAATAGTACCAGTGTCTGCACAAACCTGACACCAAACGTAATTTCCCTCCTCCCAAGCCAATTTGGATGGAAACCAGTTCCACTTTAGGCTTAACTATATAAAACCTGTATTGTCATTCCAGGACCTGTTTAAGCCCTTTAATAGATGAAGTCAGGATGGTATCCTCATAATTTAGTGTCATGAATAGTACAAATAAAGCCTTCAATGACATCTAATCAGAACACTTTCTTTTTTCTTCCCTAAAACCATTATTCCATAAAGGTCCAGATTTCCCCAGCCTGTCAGTCATTACAACTACAAGCTGCCCAAGCATATTTGAAAACCATCAAGCAGCTAATTCACCAAGATAGATTTAAAAGACATGAGACAGCTTATGGTTGTGGTCTCTCTGGCTCTGACCACACAAAGCAGAATTCTGAAGCGCTTGAGGATTTCTTTGGCCAGTGGTGGGCTATTATTTAAACACTGATTGCTTTTTTCTATCAATCAGGTTTTCTCCCTCCTTACACACCGCCACCACCAGTCACAGACTTCATTCACAGCCCATCAGCTGAAAGTTCTGCGCTCAACACGGTGACAAAATGGGCCATTTGCAGGTCAGATCTAGGTGAGAAAAAAATAACACTCGTAGATATTAACTAAGCCCTGAGTGAATTTTTCTTATCTACTCAAAAGACTTCCATGCTTTGTATGCCAATGAACTCTGGGATATACAACAGAAAATGAAGTAATTCATGTTCAAGTAATTTCATACTGCAAAAAGGGACTATACAAATGCAAGGTATTTGAGAAACGTATGGCATATCTCATTAGAGACTAAAGGGACCCCAGACAATTTTTCTCAGCCTCCTTTGCACAGAGCAAGTACATGGTGATTGTGGTCCTGGGAAGAAATCACAGGTTTTAGAATCATACCTAGATGTGAATCCTGAGTTGACCTCTTATTGACAATCACAGACTATTTAATTTTGCTGCACCTCAATTCCTTATCTGAAAAAAGGAGATAACATTACCTATGTCACAGGTATTGGGGAGTCATAAAGAACTAGCGTACATATAATGAACCATCAATATGTAGTAGCTATTATTATTATTTTATAATTATTATTTCTTTCGACTCTGTGAAGATCAGAAGCAGAGGCAATATTCTCATAGAAGCAACAGAGAAAGAATAATAATAATATTAAACACATATATAATATTAACTATGTGCCATACATACTCAATGCATTCATTCTATAAAGAGATGGAAGCACAGAGAGGTGAAGTACATCGCACAAGGACACACAGCTAAAAAGTGGTGAAGCTGGATTTGTACCTAAGCAGCATGGCTGCCGAGTCAGTGCTGCTAACCCTTATACTCTAAAACAAGTGTTCTAAATGCATGTCAGTTCTATTTCTGGTCCTTAAAATTGTAAAAAACAGAAACACAGCTAAATGAACTTGAATACAAAGAGTTCGTTATAAATATAACAGAGACTCCTGAGGTCATGAAACTCATGTTCCTAGTGATGACTCACAGGAGCTCGAATCAGAGAGTAGGTCTGAGCTCAAGGCAGTACTAGCGAGCTCAGCAAAGGAGTTGTACACACCCTGTACAACTTCTTCTGTTTCCACCTC
The DNA here is from genome assembly GCF_014824575.4 of Sturnira hondurensis. NCBI lineage: Eukaryota > Metazoa > Chordata > Mammalia > Chiroptera > Phyllostomidae > Sturnira > Sturnira hondurensis. The sequence continues at coordinate 4,164,563 of NW_028088915.1, forward strand.
CAGATGGAAGTTCTGACTCACTCCACTAAATCTTTCAATTCTGTTCCCCCACAGTTCAATTTCTCTATAATCTAATGGGATATTCCAAGGAGTATAAACTATCATGAGGCTGTTTAAAGAGTGTTGTCTGTACCTGAGCCGGTCAGTTCTGCCTTAAGAGTCAGGATTTGTGCCACAAACATGGCTACTGACCTTCACTGTCAGTAGACGCTTTAAAGAAGGCAATTATCTGTAGGTGCTTCAAAATAGATCTTTCCCATCATTATCTTGATATCCTTTGATCCTCCCCATTATAAGATGTAAGGAACATAGCTGTTGAACTCAAACTTTTTAATCAACGAGCCTAAAATATAAACTCCGCTTCTATCACCACTGGCCATTGAAATTAGACATGTTATCAAATCTCTCTAGGTATGCCTCCCCAGGCATAAAATGAGAGTGATAATAATAATGACTACCTCGTATGTTTACTTTGAGTACTAAGTAATATGGTATATGTAAAATATTTAGACATAAATCTTGTCACATAGTAAGTGTTCAGTAAATGTTACCTGTATTTTTATCACCTATATTTTTAGCTGTATTTTTACCTATATTTTTATATTTTCACAGCTAAAAAGTCTTCATAAATGAACTTCAGCCTTTTGTGTTTTGGGCCATGTGTTCTCATTTGTTCTCTTTCTTCCCAAATCTTTGCTTTTTTTAAACAGTCAATAGTCAAAGCTTCCAAGGAATCAGAAACAGCCAAGATTAGATACACAATGAAGCAGAAGAAGGCAGTAAGTAGACAAGTATGGGGGGTAGATACTGCTGGTGGTCACTTTGGTCTCTTTCCCTTAGTAACAGACTCAATTTTATTTAGGTTAGTATGGCATACAGCTAATACATGATATTTTCAGGCTCCCTTGCAGCTAGATGTGGCTTTGTGACTAAAGTCTAATCAATGGTATGGAAGGCAGAATTTTGTGAGTCTCCAAAGAAATATTGTGTAATGGTTCTATTTTGTAAGACAGAAATAACATCGCCCATTTAAGCCCCTATTATTTTAGGTTATTTGTATCAGAATGTAGGAGAATATAATCCTAATATATGCAATTAATCTGGAAATATCCAATTAATGTCTAATAATGAAAATGTTAAAGGTAAATATATTAATTGGAAGAAAATTAATAAGTGGAAAGAAAAAGATTTTAAAAAAAGATGGATGGGATACCTGCAATTGACAATCATCTTTCTCCAGAGAAAAACCACATACTCTGCAGAGTTTTAGTTACTTTGTGATTGACCTAAAGGAAAATCATTATGATCTGGTACTTCATACCTAGATACGCAAGTAGATAATTCAATACCTACCTGATCCACCAAACTGCTGAACACAATGAGTAAATAATTTGAACTTTTCTCATCTTGCTCCCTCTTTTTCAAATGCACATTATAAACCTTACCTTACAAAGATTATCTGAGAATTACTTAGGATATCACCCAAAATGTTTTACTAACATCCTCACACACTTTCTTGCCTCCCTTTTCAACCAAATTATTTTCAGCCAAAACTATCACCTCTCATGTCCTGACTCTGAAAGTGAAACATAGAATTCAACTACCAACATGAATTTCCATAAAAACAAGCAGAATAACTCTAAGGCTCAAAATGCCTGTAAGGTCCAGCTGCCATGTCTCGTGATTCATGCTTGTTTGACTGATGGAAGAAAGTTGTGGCTTTAAAGTTCTCACTCAGTTCCAAAATTGTTTAGCTTCTTTGAACCCCTTTTCTCATTGGTAAAATGTTGCAGTTTTTCCCCAAATATCTTTCAGAATTCAGAAGATATTGTCAATTCATTCAATAGATATTTATCCTAATACATTCCAGGTTCTCTTCAATCTTTGGAGTCGAAAAATAAACAAAATTTCTGCTCTCATGAAGCTTATGCTCTACTTGGGTAGACAGAGAGAGATAGGGGAGAGAGAGTGAGTGAGTTAGTTAGTTATTTAAAGGAGTCTTTATTAAGCTCCTGTCTTTGAGATTCTCTGTTTCACTTTGCCCTGATGGAGCTGAGGCCCAACGGTCTCCACATCCACCGAGCCAGCTGCTCTGCTAGATTCTGCCAACAGAGGATGTCAGAGAGAGACAGGACTGGTTGGGAAGTAAGAAGGGACCTGCTCCTTCCCACCTGCTTCGGGTCTTCTGCCAACAGCTCCCCATCAATGGGTTGTCTCCCTGGCAGCAACAGTTGATTCCAGGAGCAGCAAGGGTTTCCAATTTGCAGTTTTTCCACACTTCAAGATCCAGCCTCACATTATCCCCGTAAAGGCCCCCACCCTAGACAAACAGTGCCCCCTCCTCAGAGTTAAGAGTTAAGAATTTCAGCTTAGGAGCCCCTCCTCCATACCTCTAAATTTGAATCATCCCAATCTCTTCCTGTTATTCTCCAGCCTGTATTAGTCCACCAGGGCTTCTATAACAAAGTGCCACAGGCGGAGTGGCTTAAACAACAGAAATTTATTTTCTCGCTGTCCTGGAAGCTAGAAGTCCAAGATCAATGTGTGGACAGAGTTGTTTCTCCTGAGGCCTGTCTCCTTGGCTTGTGGATGGCCATCTTATCCCCACGTCCTCACATGGTCCTCTCTCTGTCTCTGTGTCCTAATCTCCTCTTCTTGAAAGAACACGCCCATATCGGGTTAGGGCCCACCATAATGACCTCATTTTAGCTTATCATCTCTTTGAAAAACCCTGTCCCCAAATAAAGCCATATTCTAAAGCCCTGAGGATTAAGACTTTGACACGGATTGGGGGGAGACATAGTTCAGCCCAACACATAGCCTTAGCTGCTTCCTACAGTTGCCACCTCTATGAAAGTTCATTTCTCTAATACTTGGTGAAGATACTTACATTAAATTCTCTGTTATTTTAATTACACAGCCTTTTGAATGGATCATGACGGAGACAGTGTGTCTCATGGTGATGGCACCACGGAGAAAACATAAAGCAGAGAAAGGAAGCAGGGAGTGCTGAAGCGAGGGTGGGTTTCCACTAACATAGGAGGCCTAGGAAAGACTCCCCAGCAGAAAGCATTCCAACAGAAACCCACAGGAGGTGGAACTAAGCCACGGGGGCAAAGACAAGGGCTGCAGGCCGAGTTTGGCCCTCCACCTTGTTTTATCCAGCTCAGCACCTTGTCTCTACTCAGAGGCAGTGCCGAGCTCTCGCTTAACTGGTAAGGAGTAGTTACATAGTTATACTGTCCTAAAGTTACATCCAGACCTTTGCAGGCAACCTCGAGGCTGATGGAGCCCCTGGTGAAAATGAGTTTGACACCCCTGAACTAAGCCAGGAGGCCTCCTTGGGGAAAAACACCTTCTGAAACAAGAGGTATCCTAGTGATAAAAGGCACTAAAATTCTAATTGAATATCGTGCAATGTTCATTGAGACAAGTTACCGCAGAGCAAAGAGCTATTCCACAATACTTGTGCTCATGTTTTCCCTTGCAAGTATACCAGGAATTGCCAGTGGGAGCTGGAAAGTACTGAGCAAGTTTCACATTAAAGGAATATAATAATCTAAACTTTTAGGACTGGCAAAAATCATATAGTTCATCTAACTCACCCTTCACATTTTGGGGCCCAGACCCAGAGAGATGAATTCACTTGACCAGGTTCATGCAGCTGATGGGCTACGGAACTTGAAGTCTAGTCTCCTGATTCTCACAGTTCAGGAGTCTTCCCACAGCATCGCTGTGTGATTTCCACATCCATAGTTACAAGTACTAGGTTGACTAGAGGCAGATGATTAGTGTACTTCCTCCAAGAATGCCCAATTCTCAGGTTAGAATAGAACTTATCGTTCAATCACATCTTGGTGCGGAGGAGGGAATACTAACAAAATTTTGACACATACACATAAAGGCATTGGCAATAATCCACACAGCCTTAATTAAAAAGTAACAATAATACTAATGTATTGTCTTTATTAGAGTTTTTCTTGGCCCTTATTGCAGGTATAGGACCTTAAATTCTCTTCCAGGTCTAAACCTAGTTACTCCCCTGCCTTCTCCAGATGTACTTGAGAGCAAGATGTTCCATGTTACATCATTTTCATTAGCCCACAAGAATGCCCAAGGAATCATGACCAGCTTGTGGAAAACAAAATCCTGGCACTGACAGAACTCTGGTGACGAGGCATGAAGAAAGGCCACGGCCCAAACCATTTTGTTAGCAGTGTCCAGACCCTCGTCTGCAAGGCTCTTGGTAGGAAATAGATTTTTCTAAGCTGTGAAGATGAAGGCTTTTGTTTTCTTTCTAGAGAAAATTGTAATATCATTGCTGCGCTGTTGGCTCGGCTTTGGTCCCCAGAGCACAGTGTGGCCTTTGCACATGAACTCCTGACGGTGGGTCCAAGACGCGACATGTTGGCCTTGGGAAACAGCAGTGCTGTGCCTCTAAACACGTTATACATGCTGCTTGCCTTCATAAGCCATAGGTTTTCATGGTGTATTTGGCTTAAATGGGAGCCTCACATAGATCATAATTTTCCATGTTTACTAAAGATTCATTTTATTGCAAATATCACTAGCATCACTCACAAATATTTATTGATGCTGACATGCATACAAGGTGCTGGGAGAAGTAAAGGACATCACACAACCAAATTCCTCCGTATTGCCTCTAAGATAGTTACGATAAGCTGAGCATAGCAGAGGCTGAAAACACACAAGTGGGGAGGGATGTGGATTAAAAGGAATTAAAATGCTATTAAGAAAAGAAACCATGAGATTGTTATTGCATTGGGAAACTAGTAGTGACACATTATCATTTCAGTGAAATAAATGTAAAATTATATTTAAAATGATTTCTGTAGAGACATGTTGCCATATGTATTACATACATTAGTTTTACATTTGGCTTTTATTATAAACATAGTTTGATAGAAATTTAATGCCCTCGGGAAGTGGAATTTTGGCTGGCTGGGGGAGGCCAGCCCGGATGGGGGAAAGGTGAATTTTACCTTTTATTTTATGCATGTTACTGTCCTATATGGTAATTTTTTCTCATCAGGATTTCTGAATTTTACAGTAATTTTCTAAATAGATGAATTTGGGGTGACTATCAAAAAACCTGAGTACACAGGTGTCTAGACACAACCAGGGAAAAGGGGGAGGCTGGGAAGGATGACACAGTCCTATGCAGAATCCCACTAAGACAGTGTTCTTGAAGAACAAACAGAGTATCAAACACACACCAGGGTCACTGTGTTTGCAGGAAAGCAGCACAGAAGAAAGATCTAGAATAACGTAGGGCCAAATGCCAAAAATGATGGTATGATAACAGAGGAGAACCAAAAAAGGGAGTTGTCAAGAAGAGTCCGCAACAAAACAAAGCTCTATCAGGTGTTAGCCCTCCACTTCCAAGGGAATTTGATTACTTCTGATTAAACAATGATAAGAAGAGTAAAAATGATCTCAGAATTAATATGCCTAACTATTGGCAGATGTGTGCCTACAACATTTAAACTCTGATTGTCTGTTGCTAATTTATCCAAATCAACTTCTCTAATCTCAATTTCTAATATTTGCTTTCCGTCATTAGCATTTTGGAGTTTTTTTACTTCCTTTACTCAGTATGTTTTATTCTTTTTATTTTGTTTTGTTTTTGTGTTTGATTTTGACAATATTCTCATCATCAATTATCCAATCTGCGGCCCCTGGGCCACATGAGGCCCAGGATGACTATGAATGTGGCCCAACACAAAATCTCAAATTTACTTAAAACATTATGAGATTTTTGTGTGTGTGATTGTGTGTCACAGTGTATTTAATATGTGGCCCAATACAACTCTTCTCCTTCCAGTGTGGCCCAGCAATGCCAAAAAGTGGCACACCCCTAAAAGGGCATAATCCAGGAAAGACAAGCTGTGGAGGGCTGGGGCTTTTGGGAATTCTACAGGAAGGAGGTGACAGTATTGTCGCTTTCATAATTTTAGTTCTCTAAATGCTAAATGTTGTACAGGAAACATAGTTCTACACCCTGGACTTTATAAGACACAGAAAATTCACAGCTTTAGTATAAATACAGTATCCTGTAGCCACGGGAAAACTTTCAGTGCAAGTCGCCAATGCCTCACACAGTTCACTTCATTTCATGCATCTTCCCTCTGATCGGACACCCTCCCGAATGGCCCACAGAAAGAGCCAACATAGCGGTTGGTCACGCTCTGTATATCAGTGAGCTGGAATAGATATCACGATTGGTAGCAAAACTGCTAATTGAATAGACAGAGAAGAGGTTTGCCTTCCAAAGCTTAAAAAACTCCAATAGGGTCGCTGCTCTTTCTGCTTGTTCAGTGGCTATCCTCAGTCTGGTTGGCCCCTCCCCACACCCAGTCACTCTTGTAACAAGGCTTCGCTATGCTCACAGCTGCCATTTGGAGGAGACCATTGGTCACCTGGGCTTTCTCTCTCCACTGTTTCACTTGTGGTCTTCCCTCCAAGTATGCTCTGTGCCCTTCCCTAAACATTTACTGTCACCATTATTCTTCTCACCTCTTTCTATATTATACAAGGTCCATAGTCTGACTTGCACCTGCAAAGCTGAAGCTGCAGGTGTTTATCTGTACAGAAGTCACCAGCAGTCAGTGCAAGTTAGGGCAGTTCCCCAGCAGCAAAAATTAATATGTAGGAGAGTTTCAGGCTCAGGCAGTGTTTCTTTCCAATTATATTTACTCATTTCCATAAGGTGTTATTTAATTTCTGAGGTTTCATGATAAACTGTACCAATGCCATTTGGTTCCCTAACACAATTTGTGATTTTGTTATGTGAAAAGACACTATATTAAATAAAAATTAGTCTTAATATTAGGTCTCTCTATTCTCTAAGCAGGAAACTCATTGCAAAGCCATTCTCATTTACAGTAATATATCTCTGCTTTGAAAACCATGATAGCAGAAAAGTGTGCAAAGGAGAAGGAAACTGTGCTTCAAAATGTCAAACAACATCTGTTTCCCATTTCTGAGAATTACAGAGCTTTCTCCAGCCCTTTAACCCTTTAGCCCACATTGTATCTGTCCCTCCGTAGTTTATGAGCTTTATCTTCAGAAGCCTTTCAGTAAAATGAAACCTGATACAGAAAGTGAATCTCTGCCTTAAGTTCTCTCCAAGGATTAGGGACAAGATTTATTAGAACAACACCACTCATGCTGTGAGACTTTAAGGTTGTGTCAACATTTCAATTATAAACCTGTGCTTCCAGAGGTGTGTGCTCAGCTTGTTGAAAAAAAATAATAATTCCCAAGCTTCAACTTTGGAAAGTGGGACAATCACTTGAGGAGCTATGTTTGGTTTATTCAGATTTTTAAAATTTGCATAACTGACCTTTCCTAGGATAGGAAATTGTATCCATGGACTTTTTATCCTCAAGACTGTATCCCACAGTCAAAGTGAAAATGTAATGGTGAGATGGTAATTATATAATTAGAGCAAAAAAGTCTACAGGTGATCATTATGGGAAATTGCAAAATGAGTCAGTATTTTAACAGTTTTTGTGAGAACAAGGCAGGAGCTATTTTGTCACCTGCAGCGATAGGTCTGACATTATTCTTTCAGCTATGACTTTAGGTGACCCAGCCAGCTGCTGTTTCTTTTGAGTGTTTGAAGCAAATGCCCCTGCCATCTAGACAAACAATGGTTTAGAGGACTGACAGAAAGGTATGGGGGAAGATCAAGGTCGAAACAGAACAGTGAATGGGTGAGTTTATCTTTGGTGCCCTCCTCCTCACATTTCACTGCCCTTCTCTGCTGCTCCATGCCCTCTGTCTGCCCCTCCTCACACTGTCCCCTAAGCCCATCACCCCAAATTATGGCTCTGGCTCAGAGACTTTCTTCTTCCACCTTCCTTGCCACCTGACACCATACCCTAGCCAGAACTCACCTGCTGCTGGATTGATTGAGTGTTGCCTGTAAGTTTAGAAGGGATCTACTGGGTTTTCCTTACTTACTGGCAGCCACTAAGTCTTCATTGGTTGTCCATCTCAAAGAGTCTTGTATTTTTTAAAGGATCAAAGCTGGTGGAATTTAAGGTATATCTACAGGTACAATGAGAAGGTATTTTTAAGAAGGGTGCCTAAAAGCACACTTAACATTGCCTACACAACAGTTAGCTTCTATAATTAAGAGATTTAGTTATTTTTCCACTATTCTACACCATGTAGAGAATTGATCATAAAATAGAAGTTCCATGAGGTTAGGGCTTTGCTGTTTTGTTTCCTGAAAACACCTAGTACCTAAAATATTGAAGATATTAATAAATATTTATTGAATGGAAAAAAAAAGAAATTAATGAATGTATCAACTACTTGTTTATCAGTAATAAGTAACCTGCAAACACATTTCCTCAATGCAGAAAAATCTATTACAGTAAAGAAATTATTATCTATCTCTTGGCATCTGCAGTGGGATGATGCAGAAAAGAATTATATACAAAATATGTGCATGATTAAGAAAAATACTCAAGAACTGTGTTAGCTCTTTTTTCTGACTTTTAAATACCACTCAAACCTTTACTTTGTAGAATTTGAAACTGAAAAAAAGGTTAAATTTTTGTCTCATCTCTCCATCTCCTGTTTCTCAAATATAAAAAATATCTCAAAAGAACTTAGTATTGTATTTTTTAAATATATCTTCTTTGGACAATGTAGCTAACCAGATTATAAGTGCCTTGAAGGTAAGAAGGTACAAAGTTTCATCCATTTTTATATCTAAAAGGGTCTAGAATGGTGGTGACACAGAGAACATGTTAAGTAAAAATACGTGACGTTGTACGTATAGCTCTTCAAGAGTCAAAACTCCCTCTTCACCTCTCCTCTTAAGCAAACATTGTATCTAGACTGCTACTGAGTATCAGAATCAGCTTTCATCTTCATCTATGCCAACAACGCTCAGATGGAGTGCAAAGAGATAAAAGGAGGTGAGACAAAAAGAGAAACTCTCTGACACTAAGATCTTTCTTCTAGGTACTTAGATGATATGAGTGTTTGAAGAAACTTCATGTGTTGCTTATCTATACTGAATGGCTTTTCTACAATAAACAAGTCTTACCTCTTTGAAGAGAACGGTGCGTTCTTCTTTTAGTAAAGTCTCACACCCCTGTTAGCTGAGCAGCTCGGCCACTTAACTGCTCTGGCTCCATCCCTTCCCTTGTACCTGTAGACCAGCTAGATCACATGGTTTCCAACTCTTTCCAGAGCCGATATTTTGTGTTGCTGAAAATATCTTCTATTGTTTCTATGTGGCCTTCTCAGAGCACTAAAATTGCATTCAAGTTCCCTGTTATTTAATTCTACTTCAGGTAGCCTACAGAGATCTGGTGTTTGCCACAGCAAGGAAAGGTACTCATTGCTTAGAAGTTGCCCTTCTATGGTCCATTGCAATGAGGGAGACCCACCATGTAACAAAAGTTTTTCCAAACGTATTGTGCTCCTACAATATGTTTCTGTCCTTAATCTTAATAACAGTTTCTTCACAAAAATAAGAAGAGCACACCCTCCACGTGCTGGCATAGTGGGTCTGATCTCATTCCAGCAAGTAATGACGACAAAACCAGGGCCCCCTTTTTTAAAATTAAATTCTTTCAGGCCATGCAGAGCAATACTGCTCAGTAGATCTTGTAAGAAGAGATCATTAAAACACAAACAAACTAGTTCTTTCCTTTGGAATGGCAGCCTCTGCACACGCTCAGGACGACTGTCCCTACATTGTCCCACAGGATCCTGAGTCGGCAGACCAAGTCGACTTTAGAAACAGGTTCAGCAGTTTGTTAGGGAGCTATAAACCCCTCTACACTGGGAATCAGGCAGGGAGTCTCTGGAAAGTCAAACTTTTCTGAGACATTGCCACTGGAGCTGGGCAAATGAAATGATGCCTTTGGCTAGAGGCTCACGACAGATTGATGGCTCTCAAACACAGAGCTTTCTCACTGGGTGGTCTTGGGCTGAAGTGAGGCCCAAGGTGTTTCTAGGCCTTTCAAAAGGGAAGGAAGTAGAAGAAATAGAGGAAAATATTTTCATACTTATACATGCATTTTCCCAAGAATGCTAGTAGGTTCTCTTTGCAGATTCCACATTACATGATCTGATTTGGAGTGATTATAAAGCCCACCACACTATTTATGATGTTGCCAGGGGACAGTCAGTATAGTTGTCAATCTCATGACGTGTAGTAGGCTACATTGACCTGTATGGATTCTGTACAATAGCTTTAAGAAAATATAACATTTATGGGAGAGAAGCTTAAATTTGAATCCTGCTTTCCTGTGTGATCGCAATGAAATCATGTCCTTTCTGGGTGTCAACCTCAGTAGGTTTACATTAAGTTAAAACATTAAAATTATATTATTATTTTATGTATTGCAAACATGTATCTGTTAGGTTTATAATCAACATGTTCAGGGCACCAAATATATAAGCAACATTAGGAAAAATAAGTAAGTGAGCAGCACTGGTAGATGGAACTACCACATCCCATTATGCCTCTGTGACTTTACTCTCATGCCCTCTTTCCTGAGCAAGTCTTTCCTAGTCTCCTTCTCCCAACTAATTTCTACTTATCCTTTAATACTCTGTTCATTCATTCATCCATTCATTCACTCGCCAGTGTTAATTGAGTATTGCTATGTGCCATGTGTAAGTATATTCTCACATATTTCACTCCTAAAATTTTTTTAAAAACCCTGGCCTCACCTGATTCTCAAGCCATGACCCTCACTCTCTCCTTTCTTCTACAGCGAAGCTTCTCGAAACGGTTGTCCCTATAAACATTCTTAACTTGTTCATCTTCCACAGCTACTGCTTAACTAAAACTTTTCTTGCTAAGGTCATAAATTATCTTCACGTTAGTAAATCCCAATGGACTACGGTCTTCACTTTACATCACTTCTCAGTGGCATTTAACACTTTTGTCCCCTCACTCTTTTTATTTGTTTTTTGTGATTTCTGCTTTCATGGTTTCCTCTTCTTTTTCTAGTTACTGCTTTTCAGGGCCTGACAATTTCTCCTCCTCTTAATTAGTTAGGGTTCTGCAAGGCACAGTAACCAAAGATGAATAACAAATAATTCAAATTAAGTGTTACAAATAAGTCAAAGAAATAGTGGGAGGCTCAGAACTATGTAGCTAAAAAAAATTACCCAGAATCATCCCAGAGGACTGGCTGGTCCTTAAAGGTGGATCACCTCTTGGCTCAGGAAGCCAAGCACTGGACACTCTGACTGGTACCACCACATCTGCTGCTCCAGGAACTCAACATGGCTACAACTGCATTGTTGCTAATCCTGGTGCACACAAAAGGTGGATTCCAATTTGGTTGCCACCAATAAAATGCCACAAATAACCTCAACATTCTCAGCTAACTCCTGAATCTAAACACAGTGGTGAGTGCAACTGGTTGGTAAACACACTATACACCCTACCTGCAAGAGAGACTGCAGAGCCAAAATACAATGTCTATTACACCTGTCACATGAGGTATACTGTCCCCAACCAATTTCATAAAGAGTGGAATTCCACAAACATAAGAAGATAGTTTAGGGACCAGGCAGCCAAAAAACTGTCAACTAGACACTACCTCTCAAATCAAATCTTGTCTAAAGCTTTCTCTAAATTGACATCTTCCCTTTGGGAGGTTCAGATTCACATACCTGAACACATGCTTGGCAGTTCCATTTGGATGTCTCATAGCTATTTACACTTTCAGAAGTCCAAATCTGAACCCTTGTTCTTCATGCCCATCTGCCTGTCTTCTTCATCTAAGTAAACAGCAATTCTACCCATCCATTTGCTTATGCAGGAACCTGTATGTCTTCCCTGGCATCTACTTCTTTTTAACTTCCTCATCCAATTCACTACCAACTTCTGTCATTCTGTTTCCAAAATATATTTCTAATTTGGTCCTCATCTCCACACTTACCACCCTATACCAAACTTACCATCATCTCATCTTCTTCTTGATCTATTGCAATAGCTTCATAATTACCTTCTTACCTTCATCCTTGACCATATCTAAATCATTCTCCATGCAGGAAACAGAGGAGTCTTATAAAGCGCAAATTACATGATGTCTCTTCCTTCATCAGAATGCGAGAACAGGCTTCCATTTGGAAAAGAAATTATATTTTCAACATGGCCCTTGTGATCTGATGCCTGCTGTCTGCTCCGAGCTCACATTGAACCATTATCCTTCTATTATCATTGTTGTGATATAAACTGATCTAAATATTCTTTTGATGTACTACTTATAAATGTTATGTGGTAAATAGCAAAATCTGGTTAAAAAAAAAAACTTTGAGATGGGTAAGTTTGGCTACTACCCACAACCTCAGGACTACACTGAAATGAAAGTAAATCTGAGGCCAAAATCTGCCATACATAGTTATGTATTAAGTACATTTTATTAGCAAGTATATTCATTTACTAGGACTATCATAACTAAGTGCCATAGACAGGGTGTCTTAAACAACAAAAGCTTAGTTTTTCACAGTTCTGGAAGGAAGAAATCCTAGGTCAAAGTGCTGGTAAGGTTGGTTTCACTCTGAGGCCTCTCTCCTGGGCTTGCAGATGGCCATCTTCTTGTTGTGGTTTCGCACAGTCACCCGTTGTCTGCGTGTCTTCTGTGTCCGCATCTCTTCTTGAAGGTACTAGCCACATTGGATTACAGCCCACCCTCATGACCTCATTTTACCTGAATTCCCTCATTAGATGTCCTATCTCCAAATACAGTCACATTTCGAAGTACTTGGGGTTGAACAGAAGAAAAATGTGTGCATTCTGTTGTGGAAGCTTGCTGAATTCCTTGCCCCGTACCCTTTTAGAGACTTTGAATTCTCACTGCTTGAAAGGCCTTATTGAGGTGGACGTGAAGACCCTGCAGAGGTGGCAATCTGTTAGCCAGGCTGCCACCAGACCACCAGCATTCTTTTTAACGAATGAATGCACACAGAATGATTTAGGGACTCACGTCGGAGATACCATTTTGGAACCCCAACTAAATCACTTTTCCTATTACCCTCTTCCATACTATCACATACTTTCTTCAGAGGGCATATGACAATGTTCATCAATTATTTGTCTATTAAATGTTGGTCACCCATTAAAGTCGGTGAGCACAGAGACCAGGTCAGTTTTGCTCACCACTGTAACCCCTGTGCCAGACATTTATTTATTGACTTAGTCATCCCATTTTTATTTAGCCATTCAGTTAATCGGTGTGATTTGAGTACCTAAAATGTGCCAGAAATGAAAAGACATGTCCTGGCCCTCAATGAAGTGCACTGCCTTATACAGAAGGTGACCCTCAAAGGTACCACGAGAACTATCTCTGACCCCAGCCCAGGAAAAAGTTTTTCTCCCTGGATTCCTGTGCCAACAGTCATATTGGTCACACTATAATGCTTATTATTTATCTACCTCTCTCCTCCACTGAATTATAAGTTTGAGGGCAGAGACATTTTTGTTTTGTTTCTTTATCCCCAGGATTTGGCTTGAATGCCAGGCACATAGTAGGGCTTCAGTCAATGATTATTACATGAAATCCAAAGTCACACTTGTACACTACTGAGATATCTGATCAATTAAAATGCTGGCCCTGGCCATGTGGCTCCATTGGTTGAAGTGCCATCCCATATGCCAAAAGGTTGTGGGTTCAATTCCCAGTCAGAGCACAGACCTAGGTTGCAAGTTTGACCCATAGTCAGGGCATGTACGGGAGGCAACTGGTTAATGTTTCTCTCTTACATTCCTCTCTCTCCCCCTGTATCTTTCTCTCAAAATCAATAAACATGTCCTTGGGTGAAAATTAAAAATAAAATACCTACCTTGGCCAGTGTACCTCAATGCATTGAGCTCTGACCATTGAACCAAAGGGTCCCTGGTTCAATTCCCAGCCAGGGCAAATGCCTGGGTTGCAGGCCAGGTTTCCTGGTGTGGGGAGTGAGAGAGGCAACCAAACATTGATCTTTCTCTCCCTCCTTGTCTCCCTCCCTTCTCCTCTGTCTAAAAATAAATTAATTAAATATTTTAAAATAAATAAATAAATGGCTGGATTTAGGAACAATATGAGTCTTGTAATGCTTTTTTCCTTTTTATTGGCTTTTTTTTACATTTCTACCATGTGTGTCTGTCACAAATACAAAGGGTGTGAGCAAAGAGAAGAAAAGATTGCACTTAAAGTGAACCGTGACACTAATATTTGCAAAAGGCTTCCAAAAGTATCTGTTTCCCTTGGCAAATGGGTCCTGACAGACCCTGAATGAAAAACATGGACTGGAACACACCTAACTTCCACTAGAAAGAATGTCTCCATTTAATAAGTATATGGATTTCAAAGTAAAATCTTTGGACTTCTTGGAAAAACTGGCACCAGGCCTTCATGATACAACCTGTCATTAGCTTCAATCTACCATAAAGATAAACTTGCAAATAATTAGAAAAACATTCATCTTGATAACTGTATTTTCTGACTCCCTAGTTGGAAAATATAATCTGACAGAGGACTTTTGTTTCTTGAGTGTAGTTTTATTATAAAACTTTGTAATTTGATTCATTTGATTATGATTTTTTAGGTTGAGATTTCCTGGGCTTTCAGACTCTCTCAGAGGAAAAATGAGATTGAACATTGAAACTAAAATCTGAGCTAGAAAATAATGGCCTCGTAGTCAACTGTGAACCACTCGAACGTTTAGCCAGCTGCCCAACTGCCCCAACTTACCTTCCAGTCCATTTGTTAATTCCTGAAATTAGGTCATAAACATTTCACTTCTTTGGTTTAAGGCCTGATTTCCTGCTAAAATTCAAAATGTCCCTTGGAAAGATTGTATTTATTTTTTATAAAGATTTTATTTATTTATTTATCTTTAGAGGGGAAGGAGAGAGGGAGAGAAACATCAATGTATTATGGTTGCCTTTCGTGCATCCCCTGCTGGGAGTTGGCCTGCAGGGAACTGGCCTGCAACCCAGGCATGTGCCTTGACTGGGAATCGAACCGCGATCCTCTGGTTCGCAGGCCCACGCTCAATCCACTGAGCTCCACCAGCCGGGCTTCCTTGGAAAGACTGTATTTAAAATAGTGGCATTCACTTACCCTTAACTTCTGTGTCAGTGTTTAAATAAGGATAGAAAGAGAGAAAAGGAAAGATGTGATCCTTAGGCCCACGTACAGGAAATAGTCTAGAACAGAAAATTTGGAGATTCTAAGTCAATAGAAGAGCATCTTTGCCTAAAACTCTGTCCTGAAAAAAAAAGTTTGGAACACTGAGAACTGAGCTGTGCAGAGCAGTCTGACAAGATCTGCATGTAGAGATCTTCCCTGAAACGGTTCTTCCCTGAGACATTTCTTCAAGTTTCTCTCATTGTTTATCCTATGATAATAAACAGCTGGTAATCTCAAAGTAACCTGCTTCTGATGTCTGTCACTTAATACTACCCTGCTATATTTAGCATTCCTCGGTAAATAAATTCATTCCTGGCCAACACAGAAATTAAAGAATCTAGAGGGTTTTAGGAAATTCCCCTTAGGTAATTAATACTTTTAATGGAGCCTGTCCTGGTTAAATACCTGAAGTAAAATGTGATGATGAGATGTAACACCTTAGGGACCAATCACCATGGCCAAAAAAAAAAAAATCATCTGGATATCTTAATGCCTCAGAAAAGCAAGGTATCAGATATCCTATTCAAATTGCATCTTAAGGCATGAGGAAGAGAGCTGAGTATAAACTCACTGAGATGATTTGGAAAGGAGTTACCATGATGATGTCACTAGAGAACTTGATCAAATTTCCTCCTCTGGCTGTAAAGTGGAGGAAAAGTCATTTTCCTGCTCATCTTAAGAATGTGCGTTTTCTTTCGCTTGCAGAACAGAGGGCCGCGTTGATCACTGTACACTCTGATGAGTGGGCTTAGTGCCCAGTGGTCTCCAACTGAGGCCACGTCTCAGCCCAGGCTTCCCTTGGCACAGCATGGTGCCTCACCTTGTCTGACGGGGCTGGTGGTCAAACTGAAAGTGGACATTCCCCAAGGGTCCGAAATGTGGAACATGATCACTCACTAGTCACCTCTACACCATCGGTCTCTGATGATTATTCAGTATGAATTGTGGTGATACCCCAGAGTAAGGTTTTACATTTTCTGTTATCTAGACAAATGGATTACTTAGGTAAAAGATCCAGACTTTGAGAAGGCCATGTTCACACATGTCTGTTCTGTTTAAAGTTAAGAAATCAGGCTCAAAAATTATACTTCTGCATCACTAAAGCCTTGATTAAGGGTTACTTTTTTGTTACTTAAACAAGGAGCGTGGCATTTAGAATAGAAAAGCTAGTATCTACATTAACATTATTGATACAGAGCATCTGAAACTAAGCATTCACAACTGTAGATGAATTTTATAAGATCAAGGTCATCCAATTTGCCAATTTACTATCTGTTTTGCCGTGAATGTTCGTATTGCCCCAAATTTCATATGTTGAAATCCTAACCCAAGTGTGATGGTTAGGAGGTGTTTAGCGTCCTCATGTAAGAGATTCGGGAGAACTCCCTCAACCATCTGCCGTGTATGGACACAGCAAGAAGACAGCTATCTCTAGACCAGGAAGTAGGTCCACGCCAGACACAGAATCTGACAGCAACTTGATCTTGGACTTCCATTTTGTTCTCACAGTTCTGGAGGTAAGAAATAAGTGCTTGTTGGTTAGCCCACTTAGTATACAATATTTATGTCATAGTAATCTATACAGACTACCACATAATCTTCATGCTTCTAGGCCTTAAACTTCTAGGTATCTACTAGGCATTTTGAACATTTATTTAAATCAGTCACAAATTAGATCACTTTATTTTTGGTCAAGTTTGATTTGACTGAAGCTGTATGGGAATAATCTTAATTTCTTATTTACTAAATTATCAGGTCTGATAAAATTCATAATTTTAACTTTTGTCTATACTTTAAAAAGTAAGGCAACAACTTCCATAAAAATGGCGTATAGGATTTTAAACAATAACACCATTCTGTTCCCTCCAAAAAATACCCATAAAAGTAGCTCTTCTCCAGGTGCCAAGATCCTTTCCTTGTCTTTTTATCTAGATAAGTTCTACTGTCTGATACCAAAATACCTCCCCCTTTTCACCCCTGCCCTGACTTCACCCTCTGATATTTTCATATTGTTCCATCCCTTTCCACTCAGAAGGAAAACAACTTAACAATTCAGGATTATTTGAGACAAACACTAATATATCTGTGTCTTTATATATTATTCCCTCTAGAAGGTTTGTAGTTTAAAACACTCTGGAATCTACTGACCACCTCTTGGTGGGGAGTGGAGAAGATATACAGATACACAAACATCCTGCTGTGTGATAGACACTATTCAAGGTGTTTTCACAGGGATTGTTTCATCTAATCCTCACAACATCCTTTTTCTGTTAGCCAAAATGTTCCTTTTTAGAGGTTAAAGAAATTCCCTAAGATCACATAGCTAATGAATGCCAGTTTCAGGATTCCAACCCAAGTCTGTCTGACTCTTTACTACTTATGGAGTTTTCACTATGCCAAATCTAACCCAAAAGAATCTCTAATGGGGCATTTTAACACTGGGGAATTCTAACATGGTCCATGAAAGTGAGTGATATTGTTGATCACTGAAGCCCTCAAGTTGCAGCAAGTAACCACATACTCCGTCACTCCATGAGGCCTTCTTTCCCAACCTGTGTTTTTTCTTGGCCACATTCTAGCTTCAATGCCTTTTCCATTCCAGACTAGCTTTGCATTTTTTAAATCAATTATTATTCAGTCAGTCTTTAGACTGGAAATCCTCTAAAGACCTCAAGGCACTGTATAGAAAAATATTGCATAATGAACAATAAACATTTGAATTACCAGGAGGGTACAACTGAGAATGCTACATTCTTACTTTCTTCTAGTCCTGGGGGAAAAGGGGAGTTTTCATAAAGCTGAAACGGACTCCTTTCCCTATAGCTCTAGCCAGTCTTCCCCTCACTCTTATTGACTATGAAGCCTAGACTAGGCAGATTTTCTCGCTTGATACCCACCACCCCCCTCCCAAAATATGCATATATATTGTTTTGCCAATATCCAGCAGACACTCCCCAAAACATCAGTCTTTCACTGCTTCTTCAAAATTATTTAGACCATCAAAGAAACCATACCCAAGACCGCCAAAGGGCAATTAATGTGTCGTTTGAGGGTAAGCTGTCTGAGCCGTCTACCTGGTCATGAGTGTGGACTCGGTGGCCATCTCTAGCTCCACTGAGGGCCAAGCATTATAGGAAGATTCAGGGACACTGCACCGCAGAGATCATCAAGGACCGTTCCTCCAAGTCTTCTCCAGTCACTAGGTGTTATCATTAGGCTGTGTCCCTCCCTTCTCAGAAAAAAAAAAAAAGATATTTTAAAGTTCTAACCCCTGGTACCTCCGAATGTGACCTTGTTTGGAAATAGGGGCTTTATAGATGTACTCAAGTTAAAGTGAGGACATTGTGGTGAGTCCTAATGCACCAGTCCGAAAGACTGCTGTCCTTGTAAAAGGGGAAATGTAGACACAGGGGCAGACAAGCTTGGAGGCAAGTCAATGTGGAGAGAAACAGGGAGAAGACAGCCATCTATATGCCAAGAAGGGCCTGAAAGAAATCTTTCCTTTGCAATCCTCAGAAGAAGCCAACCCTGCTGACACTTTGATTTTGTACTTCCAGCCTTCAGAATTGTGAGAGAATGGATACATTTCCATTGTTTAAGCCACCCAGAGTGTGATACTCTGTTATAGCAGCTAGAAAGCTAATAAACCAGGGGACTGGTTAATATACCTGGGCAGTTGATGACTGACCTATAAAGCCCAGAATACATTATCTTCTGAACACTGAGAGAATGATAGAAAATGAATCCTCCATCTCAGTAAGTGGTGCTTTCATCCCACTTTCCTTGAATCGTGACTCTCTTTAGTGTTATAACTAGACCCAAAGTTGCTTAATCTAATTGAACCTCAACCTTACTACCTACCCAATAGAGATGATGTTTTTAAGATCTGTGTTAAGACCATTGGCTGATCTTATGTTAGTGGACAATAATCGGTAAAAAAAAAAAAAATTATTCCTTTGTAGCTCTGGAGGACAGAAGCAGGAAATCCTGCTGCTTGTAGGACTAGGAGAGAATTGATTCTTTGCCTTTTCCAGCTTCTGGTATCTGCAGCTATTCACTGGCTTGTGGCCACATCACTCGAATCGCTGTCTTCATCTCTACATTGCTTTCTTCTCTGTGTGGGTCTCTATCTCATCTTCCCCCTGTGTTGCTCAAAAAGGAACACATGATTGCACATAGGGCCCACCTGGGTAATCCAGTATAAGCTCCTCCTCTCAATATCCTTAACCTAATCAATATCTTTTGCAATATAATATGGTAGTCACTCTTTGGCTATATTTACATGTTCCAGTAATTAAGATAAGAATATATCCTTTTGGGGGGATGAGGTGTTATTTTTTTCTGCCTATCACAGGCCCAAATTATAAAGCTTCTTGGCTTAATTTTTTGGAAGCCTCTCTCTTAGTAATGACCACTGCATCCTAATGAGGAATGTTCATTTGAGTGCTAGTCCCAGACCCCATGTAAAATTTCATTAAGATTGGCAAGGCTGAGATGTTTATTTGAGCCATAACCCTCCCTTTCTTCCCTCTATTTATAATATCTAGCCAGCAAGTTATCAAAAAGTGAAAATATTGGCTTTCAGTCATACTAAGCTCTGATAGGCGTAATGAGAGATCCAGGCTGAGTGGCTCAGTTGGTTGGAGCACCATCCCATGCACCAAAAGTCTGCGGGTTCCATCCCTGGTCAGAACTCGATCTGAGGTGGTAAGTTCGATCCCCAGTCAGGGCATGTACCGGAAAACAACCAAATGGTGTTTCTTTCTCACGCTGATGTTTCTTTCTCTTCTCCTTCCTCTCTCTCTAAAATCAATAAATATATCCTCAGGCAAGGACTTTTTTTAAAAAAAGAATAATAAGAGAAACCAAGTTTTCAATCTTAATTTATACTCTTTCTTTTTGGTTATTGAGGGTCCTAGTTGGTACAGGAAAGAGGATATAAAAGTCTGTTTATAAAATATCTCAGTCTTGTCCCCCTAACTCTATCTAGCAGTTACCAAATGTGTACAAAGCTTCATGTTTGTCTCCTCAGCTGCCAGGACCACAGTAAAGCCCTACATATACGTGTACACTTTTTATATCTCAACACACTGGAGAGCTGTAATGTTCAAATATTTTTTCCCTAAGGATTTATAAGAATACAAATTTCTCTCTGTGTTACTATTTCTTTATTGGCCTTAACCATTCGAATCCTTTTTCTTTCTTTTTTCTTCTAGATTTACGTAGCACAGACTAATGAACTTCTAAAAGTGCTCTGGAAAAAAATTTTCCAGATATGAGTAATTTCATTTGATGAGAAAGGGAAGTGAGACTGGTCAAAATAAAGACACTAAGTAACTCAAGTCACGACTGTACCAGTTGAGCCGGCCCTTGCCAGGATCTTGGTGGCCATGGCAGGGTGGTTGAAGTGTCAAGCTGTCTTCCCTTGGACACTCCTTCCAGCCTCCCCTGCAAATTTATGCGTTAACTATAAATTTATCTTACAGTTTCACAAAAGGTGATATTTTGGGAATAACGGTTACTTGATCAAATAATTACATAAAGAAAATATCTGGGATTGAGCATTATTTAGAATTTGTTACCAGGAAATGAATGCATGATGTTATTGGTAATTCGGGCAGCGTTTTAAACATTACATAAATGTATGAATGTATTTAGAAGTGTGGTTCAAGACGGAGAGTCATTTGCTGCACTGCGAGTAGCCAGGCTTTAGAAATCCAGTGGCGCTTGACCCCAGCTGTGTGTTAAAATTCTCTGGGAGCTTTTTAAAACATACCAGTGCCTGGGCCCCACCCCAAAACAATCAAATCAGAATTTCCTCAGATGATTCTCCATGTTGAGCCAACATCAAGACTCACAAATTCAATGCTCATTTTACTGATAAACAAATCAAACCCCCCCAAAAAGTGCAGTGGCCTGACTGTTAACTGTGGATGTTTGTGACCAAGGATGCAGACAGAAAGGGCTGCAAATAAGCAGTGAGAAATAGTAAATAATTTAAAATACAAGGACTGGGGAGAGAAGCCAGGGGGCTGCCAGCAGCAGAAGAAATGAGGTGATGGCTGCCAAGGGTGAGGACTGCGAGAGGATTGTGCAGCCCCCTGTGAAAATGTAAATCCTGCTTAAGTCCTTTATCACCCAACTGTGTACATACCAGGGAGCTGGCTTGGGGAAAATGCAGCTATGAAACTCCTTACTAAAAGTTGGGAGATTGGGGGAAACAGGAGAACAAACTCTGAAAATCCAGAACCAGATACTGAAGATAATCGCCCAGAGATAAAAGTAAGGGGTACTCCACAGAAAGCAGTTTCACCAATCTAGCCACACTCGTGTGAACTGTTGGCATTTGTACACATTCTTGTGAGAGCCGGTGAGTTGGAGTAGTCACAATCTGTCGGCAATTACTACTAATTTCCCATGATCGTTTTTCATAGATTTCCTGTTATCGATTCTGCAAATAAAAGGATAAAGCTAAAAATTATTTTAAACTGATTAGTGGCAACGTTGTTATATAAAGTCTTTACCCTGGATTTAGAAAATCACTTGGCTATTACCTGATTAATACCAAAATAAACTGTGAATGCCAGTGTCTGTTTCTTTTCCCAGTTCCTCCCCTGGCCCTGGATTCTGACAAACTCTTATCCAAGGTTTTGATGTGCTAATTTGCTCATCAATACACAATAGCCTTTCTGGGTTTAATTAATAAATATTTAGCAAAGGCAAAGGCAAGGAAAACAGAGTCTAATTCATGAATTCGATCATTGTTTATCCCCCACTGTGACCCTCACTTGAAGTTGGTCTTGAGTCTTATCAGTCTGCTTCGTTTTATGCCTTTCATTTGCATATCAAATATATCATTGTGAGCAGGCTGCTCACAGCCATTGCTTGCAGGCAGTTGCAGAGCCAGTCACCCACTGGAGCCGCAGGGAAACATCTGTAAACCCACTGTGATTACAGAAGAAGAATGGGGACAGGGGATTAACCTCATCACCCATTCAGGTTCTCTCCTCCAGAAATCATGATCGTTCATGTGTCCTGTTTTCATAGGTTTAATTGATTGACTGATTGACAATTTTTAATGCATTAACCACCCCCCTTAAAATTAGAATGACGACACAGGATTCTCCAATATATAAACTTCAA
This sequence comes from Sturnira hondurensis, assembly GCF_014824575.4. Taxonomy (NCBI): domain Eukaryota; kingdom Metazoa; phylum Chordata; class Mammalia; order Chiroptera; family Phyllostomidae; genus Sturnira; species Sturnira hondurensis. The sequence goes on from NW_028088915.1 coordinate 4,186,894, forward strand.
GTTTCCTGTCACCATAATTTCACCTGGCCACTAATGATTTCTCAGCAAATTCAAAGTGTGACTCAGCTGAAATTCATTATCATTACAAAGCATTAGGGTACACTGAAAAATTAGTTCAATATATTTTCCCTTGAAACATATTTTTCCTTAATGACAAACAGGCCACTGACTCAAATCAAGTCTCATCATCTCTTGGTACTCAGAAATTTGGATTTACAGAATTATGAGTGCTACCATAATTCCATCCATATCATTCAGATTTGACCCACCCACCTTTATCAATCTACTTCTTACCCAGAATTCACATTTCATTCTTATGTGACACCCTGTGTTTGTTAGACTACTCAAATATAATATTCAAATCTTTGCTAGGGCTAAAAATATTTGAAAGATTTTAGAGTTGTATTTCAAAGCTGTTATATTTGTGTGACCCACTTCTATGAAGAGTAGTTCAGAGATGGGATCTTCAAGCACTAGAAGGCAGGATAACCAAGTGAGATCCAGCCCCAAGGCTAATGTCTGGCTTTTAAGAACTCTACACAGAGCCCGGAAGCACGAAAAACAGGAAAATAATACCATGTGGACTATATTCATTATGCACTTAAGAGTAACATTGTTTCCTCATTAACAAACTAAAATATCGCAACATAATGCCACATGTGAGTTCTATTCAGTGTACTGAATAGATGTACTGAATTCATTCAATACTAGATGCATTAGGCAGGATCACTAGAAAACAGCATTGCCATTCTTTCTCTAGGCCATGAATTATTACCCAGTGTTGGCATAGGCAAGAGTGCAAGATTTGGAGGCAGAAGTCCCAATTCTTATCTCAACTCTTCTGCCATTTGAACAAGTTCCATCTTGTCTCTCCACATCAATTTCCCACTCCATAAGAGGAGACAGTTGGATTTTACTCCCACGTATTCAACTGTGGAGCTCAGAGACGTTATTAAGTTTTCCCTTCAAAAGATTTATGTGGTCAACTAATTTTTTAGTATTGTTATATTTCACACACACACATTCCTGGAGATTTGCAATATACATTAGTATACCAAATGCCTACTTAAGACATTCTAATAGAGCTTCAGGACAAATCAATTGATTTCATTGTGTTTCCCAAACATATTTTACCAAGAATCCTATGTGTGTTCCTAACAGTTTGGGTGGCACTGAACAAGATTTTTCAAGGACTTCCCAGTTATCATCAGCCAGGCCCATGGTCAGACAGGCCAGGCTTGCTAATGGTGTCATAGAGCATAGTCACTGAAAGCAGGGACCTCAGAAACCAGAAGCTTGAGTTCAAGTCCATAGCTTCTTGACTTCTTAGCTTTATGACCTCATTTAACTTCTCTGTACTTAGTTTCTCTATCTGCAAAACTGAGATAATAATACCATCTATTTCTTGGGGTCATTATGAGAATTGAATGAGCTAATAAGATACATCAATGCTGAGCAGATGACCTAACACCTAGTAAGTGCCAAAGAAGTGTTAATATTGTCATAGTAACATCATAAGCCCTTGTCAATTGCTGCAACCCAAGAGCAACAAGAATAGATGAAGGAAACTGACATTTGCTGAGCATATACTGTATGACAGATATGATCTCATTAACTCCCTATAACAAAACTAAGATTGAAATATAATTATTTCATTTTACAGGTGAGTAAAATAAAATTTTGAGGTTTTAAGGAATTTGCCAAATATTAAGCAAATATGAACGTGAAAAATGAACCCTCAATTCAGGCATTCCTGACTTCAAAAGTCAAGTTCTTTCTGCTACATTACATTACCTTAAGAGGTGAAAAGCAATAACCTTTCTATCATTTTATAGATAAAGAAGTGAGACAGACTAAAATATCCCCTAGGATCACACAATAGATTCAAATGAGAAAGTAATCCATATTCTGTAATCCAACCTTGTGACATACTCATTACTGGTCTCTAAATGCAGAAGGACATACAAGAAGGGAAAAAGAAACTATCTCTTTTGATCTGGTTACAATTTTTAAAATTAAGATTATTTTGTATCTTAATTAAGTACCTAATGTATGTGTTATGTCCCATTTAGCAAAAATTTTGCTCTCTCCTACCTGACTCAGATTACATTTTTAGAGAGTCATAGGCCTAAAGCAGATATTTAAAGGTCAAATTAATTCTACTGCCTCCAGAAAGGATTGGATCAAAATAATTCTCAAATGATAATCCTATACCCTATTCTACTTTTAAATATTCAGAGAGGAAAATTCTGTGACTTTGGTAAAAAAAAATCCAGATATTAATAGTATATTTAAGCTTTCATGATATGCAAGAACCTATGAGACATTTGTGAAAATAAAAACTCATTGATCAATAAAAGAAAGAGAGAGAGAGACATGGAATTGGAAGATGAATTGATTTTCCATGATGGAGCACAGTTTTGTGCATTAAGAACCAAAATTCAGGATTATGAACTTGGGAAGTAATTTATTGGATATTAATCTTCCCTTTTAGCAGAGAAGGAACAACTTTACTTAGATATGTATGTTGAATGCAAAGTTCTAAAATATGAAGTCAAAACTATGTCCCTGCCACATATCCCATACTGCCATTCTGCTTGGTTCATCTTATCACTAAAACTGCTTTTTGATAGCAATGTCAAAGCTGTTAGAGCTTAGAGAGATTTCCATTTTGCAAGCAAAAAGGGCAGGCAGGTGGCGCACAGCCTGCAGTGAACTTAGATGGAGCGTCCAGCTGCTTAATTCCCATCATCAGAGCCTGTCCTGAGACCACCGGGCATCTGATTGAGCAGGCAACTTGCAGAGAGAAGGAGGAGCACATGGAAAATTTCTCAGCATCTCCATCTATGAGGCTCATTGAGTGAAAGAAGGCATAGTGATAGGTACTTTGATTTGGATAAGAGAAAACAATCTCTTTGAGAGTTAATGATGATGAGAAATCCACGTAGTGGGTGACCTATGACTTGTTTTAACCTTGCAGCAGATAAACAAGTATCTCTCTGAGTAACATCTACCACCTCCAACAGTTTGAATTTGGGGGGGGGGGCGGTTCACATTTAGGAGGGTGTCCTGGCAGGTCCTATTCCATCCCCTTTCTTTGCTTTCAGATACATATTCACTGGAACAAATGTGTTGTCCCTTGCAATTGCTGAATATAGTAACCATCCCAAAAATAAAAATGTTTTGGGCCAACTTTGTGCTTTGGATGTTATTTCCACATTGAGGCTTCTTTTCCTCCAGGACTCAAAGAGATAAATGTTAATTTGATCCCTGGGGGTATGACAAAAGCTACCTTACCAGAATGTAGAATAAATAAATGGAAAATTCCTAAAATCCTAAGATTTTTGTGATGCAAATGCAAAAGAATTCTAAGCTCACAATTCCTGCCCTTCTACTAAGGTTATAATTAAAGGTAAATGTAAAGCAAAGTGCTAGTCACTGGAGAACAATTTACTAAGACTTTCTGTGATCTTTTTTACGTTAAAGTCCAAAATCTTTCGGAGAGCTGACCTTAAAAAGTATAGTTGAGTGACAGTGAAGGGAACTGGAGTCCTGCTTGAATTTCTCCTAGTCCTTAGTCATACCAGTCTTATCTGTGGTGGAAAATGGCTAAATCCATCACTGGAAAGAAATATATCCCATTTGTCTGAGCAAGGAGTAACTCATATTTACAAATGGCCAAACAGAAATGACCATTATGAATCTTTCACAACCATTGAAAAGGAAGATGAGTCAAGAGTATTTGTTTCCTAGGCTCCGATTCTTTAAGAAAATCTAGTGTTTCTTGTTTCATTTGTTGTCACTGCTTTACTCCCTTAAGAAGCCCACTTCATCTTTTTTCAACTTCTAACCCTCTGTGAAGATTCCAAAGCACAAATTCTCTACTCTAAGGTACAATGAATACACAGAGAGGAAACATTTCTTGACTCCTTCTATTAAAATGCAATTTACCAATGCAAATGCCATGTAAAGAGTGACTTACCTTAAAGGAAGTCACCGTATGTGTTAATACTGTATTTGTTCATGTAAGGACCAATCTTTTGAGAGACATAGTTGAATTGAACCATTTCAGAGACAAAAACAAAAACACAAACTCTGCCTCAGATGTCTTTCTCTCCCACTTCCCAGCCGTGTACACAATGGAAAAGTCTCTGGAAAGCCCCTTCGACATGCAAATATGCTCTTACCCTAGAAGGTCGGCACAGGATTCCATTATCACAGATTACTTTATCAGATTAGCAGAGCACGGCCCCTAAGAAAAGAAACACAGTACAGGTAAAATTCCCTACATCCCTCCAGACCAAGGGTGGAAGAGCAAAGATAAACTCCATCTACTACCCAGTTTTACCAAGTCAATTATATGAGCACATCTCAAATCAAAGTGTCGAATGGGCTCTTCTTCCTACCCTTAGAATTTCCATGGACATTAAAGAGTGAAAACAGAAAAGGGAAATATGAGTAACTTCATTTGATGAGAAAGGGAAGTGAGACTGGTCAACATAAAGACACTAAGTAACTCAAGTCACAACTGTACCCAGCTGAACCGGCCCTTGCCAGGATTTTGGTGGCCACGGCAGGGTGGTTGCAGTGGCAAGCTGTCTTCCCTTGGACACTTCTTCCAGCCTCCCCCTGCAACCCGATGAATGTGTACATACTAAAGTATTCAGAACAGAATTGCTAATTTACCAAGAGAGACTGACATTTTTAAAGTAATGGTGAGTTGACAGGAAAATCTTAACACCATGAAGCAAATTGGCAATGACTAAGAATCAAAGCTAGGAGAGGCTGAAGTAACTGTCCCAGCCTTTTTCAACTCAGGCAACATATCTGTCACTTCAGGTGTGCCTTGGGGTTAATATCAGGCAATCTTCTATTTTAAGACTACCTCTTGGTATTAGGCTCCGTGTGTGTGTGTGTGTGTGTGTGTGTGTGTGTGTGTGTGAGTGTCTGCTACCTACTCTTCAAAATGCAAAAGGACTCAAGACTGCAGTATGGCAAAAGAAAAGATGAGGCACCATATAGACCCGGGTTAGAGTCCTGATGTCTCTGTTTGCTTCCTGGGTCACTTTGACCACGCGGCAAACCTCCCTACATCACTGCTACTTAGCAAAGGATTCTGTCCAGGAGTTATAAACCTACCTCACAATGCTGTGAGGTGATTCTAGACTGAATGGAACACTCCCTCAACACAAGGGTAGTACCGAGTAAGCACCTTGCCTTTGTGACAGTTGGGAATAAAAAAATTAGGTCAAAGTAAAGAGTTTTTCTTGCAAGCAGAAGTAAAAACGTCTCACAAGGACGTTTTCCTACAGCTTCTCTCAGTTGGGTGCTTGTTCTGGGAGTTCCCATGTTCAATTTGACACTTGGGATGAAAGGGGAACACCTGCACCGAGTGGGCTCCAGCCTCCTGAACAAACAGGCACCTCTGCAGAAACCTTGCAAAGAGGCCCAGAATCAAGTGGGGTGGGGGTGAGGGGAGCTTCTTACCAACACACCCTCTAAGAAGAATTTGAATCAAATAGGAGACGGTTGCATACTTGAAACTAAAAGTTGCCTTAGGAAACAAAGTACAGGAAATGCTTATTTCAGTTGCTTTGAGAAACACTGTACTGGAGTATTTTCCCCCTAGTATTCTAAAGTACAGTAAATTTAATCCATGAGCCCAAGAACTATCACTAGTCCAATTAAACAGGTGGTCCCAAATTCAAATACTCCCGGGCACAGCGTCACACTCAGTGCTGACTTGACGAACTCATTTCTGTGAGTAGCCGTTGTTTTCCTTCATATTTCCCTACTCTGTCTTAAATATCAAGATCCCCTTCATCTTGTAAATCCAAACACTCTACCCTGCCACTTTTGTCACCCACAGAAAATGCAACAGCATTTCTCAAATAAGCGAATGCCACCGCCTTGCAAACTTCCCTGTTTCATAGCACTGAGGTGGGGGGCGGGGGAAGAGGACACCGAGTTCCTCTGAAGCCCCCTCCTGACATTTCCAGACTTATTAGCCAGTTTTCACACTGACTTCAATCAACCTCTTTAATCCTCCAAGGAAAGAGCATTTTTAATTCACCGATTGGCTGATAAGCTTGAAGCCAAAAAAATGATTTACACGTAGATGAATTGTGCTTACAAGATGGAACTTGGAGCATTAGAAGCGGATCTGAATTTCCTATCTGTCATTTTATTTGCCACATTCATTTTTTCTCTGCCATTACCCTTGCTGATTGCGATCTTTCAGCGCTATTGGGCCCCTGCTTCCACAGTTTTTAATCTGCCTTTAATCCCATAGATTTTAAATATTCCCGGCACCGAGAGACTGGAGGCAATTAACTGCCCTTCTGATGCTCTCCTTATCAGTTTCCTCCTTGTATCTCCCAGAAGCAGCCTCAAGACACTTCCAGGCTGACAAATACTACCAGCATTTCAGAAGAAGCATCCCCTGCAAATGGGGATGTGAAGTCCAGCTGTGCACGCTGACGCCAAGCAATCAAGTTGGGTTTTTTAGGAGGAAATGAGACAGAGAGGCGGGGGAGGGGTGGTGTGTTGCAGACACCGTATTCTCAAAGCCCCCAGTGACCCTGCTCTAAAACAATGTCCTCATAATGTGTTTTGGGGCTATAACATATGTGAATCATCTAATCTGCTTAATCTGATTGCCGTGTTTAACCAGAAAACCATCGCCAGCTCTCTGGCTTCAACAAGGGATTCAGATGTCAAAAGGAATATCAGGTAGGATAGCTGCTTGAATCTGGCTCCCATCTCCTTCCTTTCTGGGCATTGTCTAATTTTCTTCTCGTTTTTAATGTAACTGTTAAAATCCGCCCACTGGATTTCTAGACCACTAGTGGATAAATTGCCAACACATTTAACTGATGTCTGTTCAACTTTGAACTAATTCGGATTTGCTAACTTTAGACATCACCCTACTTCATTAAAGGCTCGTGAGCACTGAGTACACCTGAGGGATCCAATCAGGGTAACGGGACTCAGCCGTCCTAAGGAAAGAGAATCCCATTCATTCATTAAAACCCATGTGCTCATCCACTGATAGACGTGCACTGAAATACACTCCAAAAAAATACTGGGTCTCTAGTTACAGCCCGCCCAGTGTCCTCATAGGAGTCTAGAAGTTCTATCCTTCGCCCTCTTGAGAATAAATCGGCTTGACTCTATCATTGCCTCTGGCATTGATTCCTAATGAAAACTTTGAGCCTTCTGCTTTTTAATAACTTGACATTCAAGTGAAACACCTCTAAATTCAAAGCTATGGCCCAAAAGATGGAGAGGAAGATACTCCTCCATCCCATGTAGCTTCTCCATGTGTCAGAACTCTGAGAGGTTCTTTGCTCAGACATCCAGTCTCCTAAGCAGACATAACATTAGACAGCAATTTGGCTGACCAAGTCATTTGGGCTTTTTGTGAAAAAGATGTGTGTATTGTTTTGCATGTGGGCATAAACACACACAAAATTCTTGTAAATTCTTACAGTTCTGCCAGCTTGCCAGTAGTTCACACCAAGTCAAGGGCCTCTGCTGGTCAGCCCTCCCACAGAGCATGCAGTCATTCAATCACACCCTTGACGTTTGTGCCGACACCTCAGGTGGGAAGGAAGGTATGCCATAAGAGGCTGTCACCCTCCCTATGGGGGAAAATGTGATCCGTTTCTGACTTTACTCAGTCTAAGGTTTGGGTCCCCAATCAAACAATATTCTCTTGAGGTGAAAAATAGCATTCTATAAACAGGCCATTTGTGCTTCCAACAGGGTTCTCTATCTCTTGGAAGCTGCTATATTTTTTCAAGTACAAAAATTTCAGAGGGCATGTCAGACAGGAGAAAGGATACGGTAGGGAAGACAAACAATGCATTAAGTGCATGTGGTTAATTGATTGGCTCCACTTTCTGTACTAAAAGAAATACGCAAGCCCTTTCAATCAACCTCCACGGCGACCCAGCACATGGTAAATGGATGGATTTTACAGCACAGAAAAGCTACGTCGAGAGGTTGTTTAGAAGCAACGCCCAGCAACATAAACAAGGGAGGCATCCAGAAAAGTCAAGGATGAGGAAAAGGCCCAAACTTCGTTATATAACAGGAGAAACGCCGGGTAGCCGCTCTTACTGTGTTGTTTTGCTGTGACTTGCAGCTTTGCTTAAGCATTTTAAAGATTCTTGCAGGTCTTTTTCAAGCTGCCAGCTCTAGCCTACGAATTATGGTAATGTGCCACTTCTGAGCCCTCGGCAGGATTTGCAACAGAGAAATCACATCAGCCTATGCTGATTAACAATTCCATTCCATCCAGAGATTTATATAAAAAAACTATCTTACATTTTGCTTTTTAATAAGAATGATCACTATCTCAAATTGAGTCCCAGCAAATTTTAATAAAGGCCCAAGGTTGAGTGGCATTTTGCATGCTGATTTAGCTGTGATTGCTGGCTTTTGATGAGCGCCAGGCTGGCATGTATAGCTCTCCTCAGAGCAGGTTTAAAGACCAGGAGTGAGGAAAAGGATAAAAATAAAAACTTCCAACTAAAATTCGAGGTCTTTTCTTTCTATGATTGATTACTGAATAAATACCAACATGTATTTTTGGATTCAGCCTCAGAGTGAAATTCCCTACAGCCAAACAGCTGTTTTTTTTAAGGCTTTTAATATACTAACTTGTCAAAATATGTTAACTCTGATGATGGCAATTATTATTTTAAAAGATGTTATCAATCTATTTATCTATCTTCTGCCCTGATATTTCTTCTCAAGTCAAATGCGGAGTCGCAAACAGGCAGTATTTTTGTTTCTCGATAAGTAAATTGGCAATAAATAAATATCTCTTGGGAGAAAATGTTCCTCTTTGTTGAAATAGAAGACACATTAATTATTCTGAGCAATAAAACTGGAGGTAAGCTAAGATTTTCAGCCTATGTCAATGGCTGACAAGAGATATCTCCAAAAAGGCGAAGATTATATGGGCATAATATATAAGGGTGTTTGGGGAGGGGTTCCTGTATCTCAAAAACTTACAGATCACTGGTTGTAGTTCTATGGGATGGCCCTATTGGTTTCTGTTAGATGTCACTTATCCGTATCTTCATCGATTTCAAACTCATATAGGTCTGCACATATAAATTCACGCTACCATGAAGGCCACCTCAACAGTGACGTGGACATTAAGCTTGCCTGTCTCCCAAAGAAAGATTCGCTTGAACCACACAAAGCAGAATTTTTTTGAAAACTGAAGAATGTAAATGCAATGAACTGTAAGTCCAGTTCATTGGCTAAAATTTCCAGTCACCAAATTTCACCAATTAGGTAGGCTGTGAGTTACCAAAATGGAGATCCTGACCTAGGAAAATGTTGCAGCAAAATAACAGAAACAACTGAATCTCAAAATGCCTGAAACAAGTTTCAATATAATTTCAACAGCAAGAAGGTATCTATCCAATAGCCAACCACTTCCTGGATAAAGCATGTTTCCCTACAGAAATCCTTGTTTGGTTTCCTTGCTTTTTAGGGACAATGGAGAAATGAGCCAATACAACATGCATTACAAAAGTAACCACATTACTATGTAACAACCTAACCAGCCAATATTATCATGGAATATTCCCAAATATTGAAGTCTATCCTTTTATATTGTTTCAACCACTTGCATTAGAAATATTATTTATAACTGTTTTTATCTTTACATTTTCTTTTTAAAATTCTATATGAGTTGACCTTTTGTTTCAGTTATTCACAACGAATATTTTTGTGATGTACTAAATATATAGTTAATTGAATATGATATCATTATAATATAATATATAAACATTGTAAATGATAATACAATAAATATTATATATTATAATTTACTTTTTCAATAAGTTGCATTGAGCATCTCTGACAAGGCAAGCACATTGCCAAGCCCGGAGGATACAATGATAAGTGAGACATGCTCCTCTCCTCATGCAGCTTACTGTCTACCACAGGAATCAGGAAGAAATGGAGATAAAATAGGATGGTCAATGCTGGGACAGATGATTGCTATGGAAACCCACTGGCTGAGGAAAGGAGAGTCAGAAAAAGATTCTCTTTCCAGTGTTACAACCTCAAGCCCAAGTCCTAACAAATCATTAACTCAGTTAAAAAGAGTTAAGAGCCTGGAGTTAGAAAAGGCAGTAATATAAAAGAAGTAAAAATTGTTGTAAGTAGCTTGCACTGTTAAGTGTTTTCAAAGCATTTAACAAATCCGCACATGTATCCACTTACTTTGCGCCTGCACCTTTCCACATGCCGGAGCACACCACTGTAGCTATGAACAGGAAATCTAGTCCAGACTCTCAGAACTTTACGTTTTATTAAAGAGAGCCAGAAATCATATATATATTTGAAAAGGGAACAAATCAACGATATTAGGCAAAATAGAGTCAATAGTAAGAGGAAGATTAATTAAGGAGATGGGATTTAGACTGATTGGAGGGCTATCCTAGACTGGATGACAATGAAAGATGTCAGAGATTTTTACCTTAAGGGAAACTGGTAACAACTAGAGCATTTTAAAACTTGGTAAGGTTTCCATTTTAGAAATTCACCACACCTACTCTGAGAAGTATGACTTGGAAAAGAACGACACCACAGGCAGGGAGACCCAGTAAGAAAGTGTTGCCTAAATCTGAGTGAAAGAACAGAGCAAGCTGTGTTAAGGTAAAGGTCTTCAATGGAGGTAGTGGCGCCATGGACAGAACCAGACGGGTTCAGGAACTATTGAGGGAGTGGGATGGACAGGATGCTATAATGTGGGCTGGGCAGGTGAGAGTCAGGACAGCACTGGCACTGACTGGGGAGATGATTACAGGTTTCCAGTTTTGATTATGTTGAGGATGAGGATGAGTATAGGCCTGGATATAAGTATGAGTATTAGTGTAAGTAAAATGTGTGACATCTGAGTGGATGTAACAGACACATAGGTGCATATATAGATCAGATCTCACTAGAAAGACTTTCCCTTGCACTCAGTGTCTGTGGATATCTTTCTTTTCTATTTACCCTCCTTCCTCAATGTCAGCTGTTACCTAAATACACAATTTAGCCCATTTCTTCCCCCAAGTAATGAACATCTTCATACGTGTTGCCCTTTATTTCTGCTCTTTGTTTGGCAGTAAAATTCTTTTATTGTTTCATCCTATTCACCTATCAAAATTCTACACCCTCAATTAAAAAATTGAATTTAAAAAGTAAAAACATAAAAGAATGAGGAGAAAATAGGGGATGACTTTTTTGAGGGATTGGGAGCAAAAACTTGCGAATAATAAAAGCAAAAGGAAAAGACAAGAATATAAATAGATAATTTTGAAAAAATATTTTAAGTATGAAAGAATGATCTTTCAAAAAATGAAAATAGAGATAAAGAAAAAACAATAGTAAGAAACTACTTTTGTTTATTAGATTTCAAAAAAACTAAAGAAATAATTTTTCCCCAAACTCCCATGTTGGCAAAGATGAAGACAAGCAGATATCTTTATGTACTGCCAATAGGGATTAAAATTGATGGCAGTCTGTGTCTAGTCAGCCTTAAATGATTTGTACATTTTTTTCCCCTAGTAAAATCATTCTGAAAACTTGTCCTAAGGAAAGAATCAGCAATGTACATAAATCTTTAGGTATATGAATGTTCATTGCAACTTTATATTAGAAAAAACAGCCTAAATATTCCATTATAGACAATTAATTAAATAAATTATGATAAATATACAAGAGGAAATCAAAGAATATTTAATAACCCAAGACATGTTTGTAACATATTTTCATTTTTAATATAATACTTGATTATGTAAAAAGTGTAAATTAGAATAGAAAAATCAACCAAAAACTCACATAGATAACTAATTTGTGTACTATTCTGTGCTCTGCTTTTTTTCACATAATGTTCTATTATAAATAGATGCCAAAAAGATATGTGTTTGAAATTAATATATATTTCCAATTTTATACATAAATAGAAAAAAATTTTTAACAAAAAGTAATATTGGAGGAATTCTCATTGAATTCACTGTTACTTTATATTTTTCCGAAAGGTTGAGACAAGCAAACAATAAATAGTATATATATGAAAAGATAAAATTATTATTAAAAGATGTATATTTCTCTTCAGAATCAAGTTGAAAACTATTAGAAAAAATAAAAATACTCAAGAGGTGAGTGGTTAAAAAGAGGTACTACAAGGCCAAACTGTGGAGACAGCAAGATCCATAGTTGGTGGGTTTAGTCGAGTGTGAGGGGAATAAGCAGAGCATAGAAAACTTTTAAGGCAGTGAAAATAGTCTGTATGATATTATAATGATGGATATATTTCATCACACATTTGTCCAAACCCACAGAATGTACCACACCAAGAGTGAGCCTCAAGATAAACTATGGACTTTGGGTGATGATGACGCACCAATGAAGGCTCATCCTTGGCGAAAAATTAACCTTTCTGGTAAGTGACATTAATGGTGGGACAGGCTATACATGTGTGGGGGCTATAAATGTGTATGTATTTGACAATACATTTTACTTTTTAAAATCAGAAATCAACAAATACCACATAATTCACCAGCCTTTAGGGGAACTACCAAAAGAATGTGTTTTCTCCAAACCTTGGACCTTCAGGTCTTTTTACCTTTTGGAATTTACATTTTGTCCAGTTTCACAGTCATTGGTACCCTGTCTTTCTGCTAGAACAGTACTTTACTCAACTTTCTACGTTTGGCACCTAGAAAGTACTTTGTGCGTTGCACTTTATTAAACATTCCTGTAATTGAACTTCAAATAATAGAAAATTTATATTTAGGAACAATCTGATATTTACAACCAAGAAACCAAAGAATATTATAATTGTCTCAAGATTTTGATAGAGATTGCATTATTTTAAATTATAAACTCAGCATTAGTTATACTTTCTAACACTTGTTATGTTTAAAAGATTTTAGAAACTTAAGAAAAATAATGTGAACTAAAATTGATTGAATTGGCTGTATCATTTTCTGGCTCAACTCCAGGCCAACTTGCATTCATTGAGCAGAGTAGGTACAGGACCCATTGCCAGTAATACTTCTAGGAGTTGAGGAAAAGGTTTTAATTTAAGGCCAGAGGAGAAAAAATAAACTTTTAGGGTAAAAGATAATATGCATCTTTATACCAAAACAGTAATAAAATACCTCTTTGAATATTTTTGAATGAAGGAAAGAACCTACAAAAGCAAAATTGCCCAGGGACATGGAAGTTAGAAAGCTGGGCAGCAAAGGACAAAGCCAATGCTGGAGGTCATCAGGAGATACAAACTGTGTGCAAAAGAAAAGAAGATGGAAGAGTCTAGAATTTTAGCGAGGGTATTACATGAAGTGGCTAATGGTGTGGATTTTGAGACAGAGAAGCCTACTCAAGAGAAAAAGAATTAAAAGAGAACAAGGTTCAGAAAAAGTAAAAAAAGAAAAGTGAGTGAAAGTGAAAGAAATGGTGAGTAAAGAAGGTGTGGTTGGAGATGAGGAACATCAAATGTGAAATTTTAGGAAGTACCTTATGACAACAAGGCAAAGCACCTGTGCTGGTGGGAACCGATGATTCAGGGTGATGGGGGTGAGGAACTGTGAAGTGTGGGAGCAAACCTTAGGTAAACAAGGAAACCAGAGGTTGTCAAAACTTGGGGGCACTAAATCAACTATTTCCCAGTGAGCCTCATACACTGATATGTGGCAAAATGAGGTTCTTGTGCAGCAACAGGAAGAAAACAGACCTGATGAATGAGATGACTCGGTTCCAGATTCACTTTACCACTAACCAGGTCTAAGTTAGATGGATAAAGTCTCTAATATGTGTCACTTCTAGAAATGGTTCTATTATTACTGCCTTTACTGGAAGCGAAAAGCTAGACATTTTTGATCCCTTGATCAAAAGGGATCCGAGCTCTCAGTTCTGTTGTTTCATAGTTCTATCCAGGGTGCAATAGTGATGGCATTATAGGCCCTATTTTGCACCATAGTTATGCATCTAAAAGGTTAAGAGGGAGACAAACTTATAAATGGGTATAAACACACAGGTACCAGAGAAGTGGATGCTTCTTCTTTTGTTCAAGAAAAGAAACCTTTTTGTAATCATTACATCACTTCTCCCTTTTCAGTAATAAGCCATAAAAGAATATGCCTCAGCTTTTCCATTTCTTGCCTTTTGAAGTTAATTTCCAATCCTAACTGTAAATCAGAAATGGTGTAATCTTTTGATATGTTACAGAGCAATGAAAATTTAATTTATATAATATCTTCCCTTTTTAACTGCTTTGTTCAATTGCAGCAGAAGCAGCTGTGAATGATGGCTAAGTTAAGAATAAAAAGTAACATCAAAGTAATGTCTGTCATTATGATTTCAAACAGCATGTGCCTCTTGGAAAGGTTTGGGTAAAATATAAAAATGTGGTTGACTAATTGAAATAGAATATAGGTATATAGAATGTAAGATATCCTGTACATTTCTGAATTTCATATAAATTCTAAAAAACAATTCTGAAAATGAGTAAGCCCATTGGACATTAGATTTTTGCATGTGTGTGTGTGTGTGTGTGTGTGTGTGTGTTAAATTGTTGGGGTGGATATCATTTTTCAATTACAAACACCTCATCCAGGTTGTCAGCTTCAAAACTAAGTGTGCTTTTTGGGGAAGCGCCAAGGTCAGGGAAGATTCCTGCCTCCGTAACTTGTTTAGTGCTATGCTGGTATGGAGGTGTGAGTAGGGATGGGCTGCAGGAAAACGAAGGGAAGCCACAGAGTAGTTAGGGAAGGACATACCACCAGCTCACCAGAGCCTTCATACTCTGCAGAGCTTCTCACACCCATTTCACTATTGACAGTGGATCTATAAATTCCTAGAGTAAATGTTAATTTGGAGAGCACTGCAAGTCACTTGACGGAAGTAAGATTTCTATGTGAATAGTGTGCTTTTAGTGGAAGTGAAACTGGGCTTTTCAGACAACAGTCCTCAATGCCAATAAGCTCTAAGTGTACATATTAATAGACTTCTGAAAAGAAGAGTAGTCTATTTCTCTGCTAGAAAACCAAATTCTTTCATTTCAAAGGCTTTCCAGAGCACATACAATGGAATTCCTAACAACACTGGCTTACGCAGAAAGCCAAGCCTACTTTGTTTCAGTGAACCCTGACAGCTTCAGAAGAAGAGAGGACAGCCACCCTCACCCCAGACAGCAGAGAAGGAAGGCAGACCCATTGGAAAACCCACGGGCAAGTACAATCTAGCACCTGTGACACCCAAGGACCCCTGATCACATCAAATTTTCAGGAGAACCAGCCCCAGCTCCTGGGTGCTCCCTGACTCTGCTGCTCAGAGCACTGATAAGATGCTATCAGCAGACCCTTCTAAGTACTTTAAGTACTTTAAGCAGTTCAGTAGGACAGTTACCATAAAGAGTGAAAGATATGGGCTTTTTATTGATGTGAGATTAATATTGACTACAAGGCTATTGATTTTTCTCTTCCTCTTATTTCTGGTGGTAAATTTGTTTTGCAGACACCTGAGGTTGGTTGGTTGGTTGGTTGGTTTGTCATTGTATTAGAAAGTGCACAAGAATATATTCAGAAAAAAAATATTTCAATGTATAATCTTGTTTTTAAGGGTATGTATGGTTTTATGTGCTTATTTTGTTTTATGGAAGTGTTAGGAAACAGTGTGATTATAAATGGTTCTAGCTAAAGATTTGTATACTACCATTTACTAAGTATTAACTACATTCCAGGCACTGCACTAGCCATTAGATAGATAGTATAATCTAGCTCCCACAAAATTGCATCCAAGGTAAGTATGCTGACTTACACTTCAGGTGGGCAAACCAATGTTCAGAAAGATTAGGAAACTTGCCCAAGATCACTCTGTGGTAAAGTGGGATTGAGACCCAATACATAATAGTATAGTTCTATATAATTCTAAAAGCAATTTTACATCTATTCTATTACTTATTCAACAATTATTCATTGCAAAGATATCGGGGAAGTAGGGTATTCAAAGGTTAATTGTATCTAAAGAGTATTTTTTAAAAAAGGACGGAGTGGTGACTGAGCAATCCTGCCCACATCACTAAGAGGATGAGAATGGCTTTAAATGACACGGGGAAAGAATGAGAACAAACAAGAGGAGAGCAGGAGGTGTGAAATGACAAGTTTAGTTTGGAGCCATTTGTTTTGATTTTGATTTTTAAAAATACATGTTCAAGTTATTAAAGTAATGTAATAAGAGAAAGAAAAATTGGGAGGAGAAGAGAGGAAGAATAATAAGTTATCCATAATGTCACCTTTTCTGACATAATTATACTCGATATTTTTTCTTTCAATATTTTTATGTATATCTTTTTGCTTTTAATTATTATGAAAGTGGACATCACAAGATGCCTTTTTCTTTGCATATGTGATATTTCAATGACATTGCTATATAATCTTTATATTTATTATTTTTCATGGATATTGTCCATCTCATCTAGTGGATATACTATAGCTGACTTCACAGTTTCTTTTCCTGTTGAGCATTTTGCTAACTTATAACTTTTTCGTATTTTAAATCATCTTATGTTGAATAAATTTATGTACTCTTCTTCTTAGGGTAGATGCCGCAAAATATAATTCTGGGTGGGTCCATTTCTGTTTGCTGTTTTCGTGCTGTTGAATTCAAGTAAAATACTTATTAGACATGAGTAATGAGTCTAGCTTTCAGGAGAAAAGTCAAGGCTGGTGATACAGATCTTGGGGGGGGAGAGGCAGACATGGGAGATGGGCTCAGTCAAGGGCACTTCAGGAGTTTTCACACGTGACCCCTAATTCTTTGACACTTCTCCCAGTGAGAAGTGAGATCTATATTCCTAACCCATGAGTCTGGAAGGACTTGTAACTGCTTTCAAGAAAAGACTTTAATGGCTGTGGGGAGCAGAGGTGGCTCCAATGGCAGTGGGCAGATGATGCTATGCAATAATCTAAAAGCGAGTCATAAGAGGTTATGCAGCCTCTCTTAGCATGCTCACTCACGGGGTACTCCCAGCTGCCGTGCTGGGAGAAGCCCTCGCCACACGGAGAGGCCACATCGAATGGCTCTGCTTGGGGCTCAGGTGAAACTCGCTTTCAAGTCATCCCAGTCTATGACCCAGACAGGTGAGTGAAGAAGCCTTCAGATGCCCCCCGCTTCCCCCTATTTGAATCATATCACAGCCATCAACATGTCTCTGATAAGATAATGTCAAACAGGGGCAAGCCATCCTTACCAGGCCTGTTCAAATGTCCAACCCACAGAATGCATATGTATAATAAAACTTCCAGTTCAGGGCAGTTTGATATCCAAAAATAACTAGAACAGAATTTGACATGGGTTCTGTTGTAACAATATTTAAAACTTGTGACATTGGTCTTGGAGTCCAGTGTTAGACAAAAGCCTCCTGGGTCTCCGAGAGGCTATCACTGGGGCCTTAAAGGAGCAGAAGATGTAGTGAGCTCAACAAACAAGTCAGAGGAGCTTCAGAGTGTTGAAGGTGTCATGTCGCTTTTAACACCCCCAAATAAAATGAAAGTAAGAGATAAAGACTAAATTACTGTTTTTGACTATAATTTAAAAGATATATACACATTAAATCTTTATTTAGCAGCATTGAAATGTTCTTGAACATGCAATGAAATCACATATAACAAAACCAATTTTACCATTAACTAATTGATATAAGCAAGAGCTAAGTTCCTGCAGCATCTCATTAATGACATGACACTGCTCAAGGACCTCCTGTACTTGGGAGGAAATGTAACAGCTAACGTACTTGGAGGAACTGTAAAAGCTAGCAAAGTGTCCTCAAAGTAGAAATGTCCTCAGGGCAAAATTCCACTCCTAGGTGCTGTTGGGAAAATGTGGTCTCTGAGTGAAGAAAATTCCTAACTTACAGAATCTGTGAAAATAATAAAATGGTGGTTGTGTTATGCCACTAAGATTAAGATTTCTCAGAATAAAACACCATACATGGGAAAGGAGAAACAATTATAGTGCCAAGAGAATGAGAAAAAAAGATATTTCATAAGCAGAATGAAAAGAGATATTCTTTAAGAGATTGTTCATTAGCACTAGATGAAATATAACTTCTTTGACTCAGCATACCTATTTTGAGATACAGCCATGTCATTTCTTGTACTCCATTGTATGGATATACCACAATTTGTTTTTCACCCTTTGAAAGATTTGTGAGTTGTTTCCAGATTTTAGTGATTAATGCCACTATGAACATCCATGCATAGATTTTTGTGTGAATCTAAGTTTTTCTTTCTCTAAGACAAATTCCTAGAAATGGGGTTGGTGAGTCATATGGGATATATATTTACCTTTGAAAGAAACTTTCAGACTGTTTTCCGGAGTTATTGTACCATTTTGTATTCTTACCAGCCAGGTACAAAAGTTCCAGTTGCTCCACATGGATCATTGCTTGGTATCATCGGTATTTTTTATTTTAGTGGTTCTTATAGGTGTGTAATGGTATCCCATTGAGATTTTAATTTGTATGTCCTTAATAACTAATGATTTTTTTAAGTTTGCTTATTTACCTACTCTTAATCTTCTTAGTGAAGTTCCTGTACAAATCTTTTGACTATTTTTTTAATTGGGTTGTTTGATCATCTCCTGTTGAGTTTTGAAAGTTCTTTTTTTTTAGATTTTATTTATTTATCTTTAGAGGGGAAGGGAAGGAGAGAGGGAGAGAGAAATATCAATGTATGGTTGCCTCTCGTGAGTCCCCTGCTGGGAACTGGCCTGCATCCCAGGCATGTGCCCTGACTGGGAACTGAACTGCAGTTGTTTGGCTCGTAGGCCTGCACTCAATCCACTGAGCTACACCAGCCAGGGCAAGTTTTGAAAGTTCTTATTTCTGAATACAGATTTTTCGTCAATATGTGATTTGCAAATGTTTTCTCTCAAACTATAGCTTGTTGTTTTAGTCTCTTAATTATATATTCTTTGAAGAGCAAAATTTTACAATTAAATGAAATCCAACTTACCATTTTTTTCTTTATTCATAGTTTTTGTCAAATCCAGTGGGTAGGGCTTATTTACAAAGAATGAGAATAAAGGAATTTTATAGAATATTGGCTCTATACTGTATCTCATTTGTAGTTGGGGTTATAAGAATCTATGTACACACAGAAATATACTCAAAATGTGAATTTTTTAAATTCACATTTAAAAAGGCTCTTATACATCTAACTAATATATCTGGAGAGGGAGAAAAAATGTAATGAACTATAGAAATGATTCCTGAAAGTATAGTCTTGGAATGACTGTTAATGACATGCATCAAAACTTTCCAATTCATACAATCTTTTTTTTATTAAATAAGATATAGGACAGAATAAAAACACAGCCTTAACCCTGACACATATCTATAAGCATGAAAGTGGCGTAAGTTTATATTCTGACATTCTTCTATTCTTTAACATAATCTATATGCTAATTATATGCTAATCTCAACAGTTAACCAATGGCAAACGAATTGGTTCTTTCAGGAATTTTGCGCAGTAGAAGAGATACTTAAAGGCCCCATCTTGTGACATCAGCACTCTGGATTCTGAAAGATGTTTAAGTATTATGGGTGCTGATGTTTCATGTATTCCACACCTGCTGGTACAAAGGAAAAATGGCTTGTGGAGACTGGTCCAGTAGCAGGTTGCCTTATGACAAATGAGCCCCAGGCAGGGGCCTAAGTAACCCAGAACATTTAAGATGCCTTAAAACCATTCATATTATTGATTCAGAAGAAGGTAAAACAAAATCAAACAATTTGGTCTTTTTCTTCTGCCTCTATAACAAATCAAAGCCTAAAAGTCTCAAAAGTCTCTTCTAATTGGTTTCATTGTTTTGTGTATTGTGGTTATCACAGTGCAGTTAGCATTTGCATTTCTAATGGACCAACTTGACATTTCAGTTGGTTTTAAATTACCCTTAATGGTTGTCTATGTTTCTCCCTAAATGATGAGTCCATTCTTAGGGAATAACCTCTACTTCCAAGGACTGCTTTTTTTCCCTATGGCTTTAGAAGGTAGAAATATTAAAGTGTGGGTACACACATATATTAGAAGATGTTCATTCTCATCCTGCCATTAGCAACACAGAAGTGATACTAGGAGCTGACCAGAGTAGACTAATTGCATTTTTCTGTTTATGCCAAGCATTTTCTCACTTGTATGGCTTTTCTCATGCGATTTCCTCCTCTGGAACACCCTTTCCCACCAGTTTCTCTGCCCCGGCAATGCCATCTTTAAATCCACATGCTGAAACAAAGTTCCCTCCCCATTTCAAATGCTGCCGCCTTGTTGAGATACCAGGGTTATGTTAGTTAGCATTAATTGCATCCTTTCTTCATATATGTTTGCTACATACTTATATCTATCTCTCAACTACAGTTTCTTGTAGAAAAAGATTATGCCTTACTCAATTTTCTATCTCTCAAAATGCCTTATCTTTGAGTCCTTTGTCTGATCAGTGATTTGTAAGTTTTTTTCTCCCAGTTTGTGGCTTTCATTCTTCATTGTGTTCATCAAACGGAGCAAACTTTGTAACTTGGATGAAGTCAAATTTATTTTTTATTTCTTTCATGGATAGCATTTCTGGTGTCAGCTCTATCTAAAAACTCTTTGCCAAACTGAGCTATTGCAGGTGGGGAGGTGCACCTGTCTACAAAGGGTCAGCATAATGGAATATTTGGGGGACATTGGAAGTGTTCTGCATCCTGTTTGTGGTGGTAGTTACAAGAATCTATGTGTATGTTAAAACTCGTGGAACTATACATAAAATATTTATTTTGTACTTTCTAAAGTGCATAGAATATAGCCCTGGCCGGTGTGGCTCAGTAGATTTAGTGATGGCCTATGAACCAAAAGGTCGACGTGCCCAGTTAGGGCACATGCCTGGGTTGTGGGCCACATCCCTAGCTGGGGCGGGGGGGGGGGGAGGGGGAGGTGCTAGAAGCAATTGATCAATGCATTTCTCATGCTTTAATGTTCCTTCTTTCTCAAAAAATAAATAAATAAAATCTTTTTAAAAAGTGCATAGAATATGATTTGCTTGGTTTAATTGTACCATTTAGAAAATCATTTTTCCTAACTTATCTGGAGAACTTACCTTCCCTAACCATAAGTCACATTCTAAGGCTCCCAGCAAGCAAGAGAGCTGAATAAAATAGTGTTCTTCAATCACCAGTCTAGATTAAGCATCTATTCTATACAAAAGTACTTTATCCCCCTATTTTTCAAGTTGCCTCAGCCCTGGCTGGTGTAGTTCAGTGGATTGAGTGCGGGCCTGCGAACCATGCGATCGTGGTTAGATTCCCAGTCAGGGCACATGTCTGGGTTGCAGGCCAGTTCCCAGCAGGGGACACATGAGAGGCAACCATACATTGATATTTCTCTCCCTCTCTCCTTCCCTTCCCCTCTAAAGATAAATAAATAAAATCTAAAAAAAATTGCCTCAAATGACAGCCAGACATGTCCCAGTAACCCATGAACTATAACAGAGTAAAAATATGGTCCAGCTTTGGAGACCTTCCATTTCCCCCTGCAGTAATGGAAAAAGTGCCCCATCTACACTGTCTCTCCACATTATCAGCCTCTTCCTGGAAGAAAAGGAGTGATGTGAGCAAAGGAAGAAGAGGCAGAAAGAGGAGAACTAATTTCTCAATGTTTTTTTGCTCCCCTCTTTAAAGCTTGCTCTGGAAAGAACTTGGAATACCTCTTCTCCAAGATGGTGAGGGTGCAGCGACTTCATGTCCTTCAGTTCTGAAGTCTGCCATATAGGATCCGCCACCCTGGAAGCTGGCCTGGCCCACCTCACAGAGGTCCAACTATCTCCTGGCTTCCCAGACAGCTTTGCAGGATTACATCTGCACTGTTCCACTGGAGACGAAGGCTGGCACACATACAGTAGGAAATGCTGATAGGCTCCCAGCCCTCACATGTGAAAAGGAACTTCACTGCTGAACCCAGAGCTTGACTGTGTCTCACAATAAAGCCTTGCCTCCATTTTACTGGCTGTGTGCCAATGAGAAAACAGGACGAGATTTATGAACATTGCCCAAAACTTGCCATGGCAAAGTTAAAACAATTTGAAAAACAGGTGAAAAACAGGAGAAATTNTGTTCCACTGGAGACGAAGGCTGGCACACATACAGTAGGAAATGCTGATAGGCTCCCAGCCCTCACATGTGAAAAGGAACTTCACTGCTGAACCCAGAGCTTGACTGTGTCTCACAATAAAGCCTTGCCTCCATTTTACTGGCTGTGTGCCAATGAGAAAACAGGACGAGATTTATGAACATTGCCCAAAACTTGTGAAAAACAGGAGAAATTGTCTAGGGCAGGCACAGATTTGCCCTATGATTCAATCACCTTGTATTTTCAATCAAGGAATCCTTGGGAGAGAATAAATGAACCCTCCCTCTAATGTCACTGCCCCCTTATTTTAAGGTGAAGGTCCAGGTAGACAGCCATCATAGGAAGACAGGCTGCTCAAAAATGTTGCATTGACTTCTTCGCATGACTGATTGATGGCACCTACGGTACCTTATGGTCTTTGGGTTTTTGCACAAAATTTAAACTTAGGACAATTAAATTAAATCCATTCATTAGTAAAAGGAATTAGAGATTCAGTTCTCAACTACTCTAGAAAAAAATATGAAGGCCTGTGTAGTTGGCACTTAGACCCTACCCCTGATAAATTATACACACTTCTTTGCGACACTGTGCATCCTCCGCCCTTCGCTAAGTGGCGTTCAGTTGAGCCCACATGGCTCTGTGTATGTAGAGTCAATTAGCCTGAGACAGCAGTGAAATGTATTCCAATTGCAAACTCCTTATAGCATATCAAAACACTCCATGAAGCCTACAGAAACTAAGCATAGATTTAGGTCTCTGCTGAGCAATCAGTTAATATTGCAGCCTGTCAGACCAATTTCCTTCTCTTCCTCTATCATGATTTCATGCGTCTGAGAACTGGCAGAAAAAGAGGCCATTAACTACCAATTTGTTCTTAGGGCAAATTGCTTCTATGGAAAATAAAATTAAAAATAAAAAAGATCACTCCCTCTTATAATAATATGTCATTATAAGGAGTTTAAAATAAATAAATAAATAAGCAAGCTAAATTTTCTTTTACAGAAGAATGAACACGTTTACTCATTCTGTTTTTTAAGAGCATCTGAAACAGTAAAGTTACCTAACATCATTTACTTTACCGATCTACATTTTTAAAAATCCAATCACTATTTAAAAGAAAAAATACAACCTTTTAAGAACTTCTATCACTGAAAAGAGAAATAAATCTAGAATAAACAACAATTGAACTCAGTTACTTAAAAGAGTCACAGACAGTAAAATGAGTCATTTTTTTCATCTTTTACCAGATCCATTATCTGAAGAAAGATGAGTTATAAGGGAGAAAGTTTTTACAAGATCAAATAACATGAAAGGCAGAGAATTTACATTGTGTTTGAGTACTCATTTATTCAGTAACTATGTACAAAGTACTATCCATATACAGGACTTTTTGAGTTGTTGAGACATGGTAGTGAGTAGACACAAAAGTGCCGGCTCTCATGGAGCTTCTATTCTGACAAGCGAGACAGACACTGAGTTTTGTACACAGTGAGGTGTACAAAACTTCAAGTGCAACGACAGATAACAGAAAATGCGACGTAGAGAAAGCAGAGCATAAGAACAGAGAGTGGCTGGGGCAGTTATGACAGGGTGACAGACCACCTCCTCCAAAAGGAGGTTTCTGAGCAGAATGAATGGAGTTATAGAAATTAACAAAAAGTTCTGACAGACATTATTTGACAAATAATTAAGAAAGCTTTAATTAGTCCAAGGGAAAAGTTATACCTTTATATTACATTTTAAAACAACATTAATTTCAAAATGGCTTTAATTAGTTAAATATAAAATAAGTATTTTAAAAAACTGAAGAAATATAGGCAAATAATTGTGTAATCCTAGATTATGGAAGAATGGGCTAAGCGTCTAAGCAAAACAGTAAGTCTAAAGAAAAGGCTAAATTATACAAAAATGTAAAATTCTTGCATGTTTGAAGTCTTATTAACAAAAGAAGTAGATAAATGAGAGAATAATAAAATACTTAAGTATATGGATTTAAGATGTCAATATATAAAGAATTTTCAAATTAAAAATACTTTTATACAATAATAATCCCAAACTTCAGATACTATTGAGAAGCAGTTCACAAAGGAAAAATAAAAACTTCCATTGAAGATAAAAAACATTCAGCTTAACTACTGTCAAAGAAATAAAAATTAAAACAGTATTGCTGTGCCATTGTTTGCAGTTTAAGTTGACAAATAATATTTTTGATAATATGAGGCAGAGAATAGGCACTACATACACTGCTGTTGGAATGGTATGACCTACTGAGCAAATTGACAACATATGTGTTGCATCTTAAGAAAGTAATCATGTATGCAAATAAAGATCCACAAACGAGAATACTGAAGCCTAAGTTAAAATCTCTCCAAAGTGGTGTTGTTCAAGGTGCAACATGAGAGGGGAAAATGAGCACAGAGAGTAGGAAAGTCTGTATGAGATTTTAATGCCAACCAGAACAGATGAACTTGTACTCGCCTAACATGTTAATATTTTAAGTAAGCTTTGAATTGCAAAGGGGTTCATCAGCAATATATTTACTTATGTATGCATTTGAACTATATGTTATCTATGAATACGTACATAGTGTAAATTCACATAAAAATCATAAAGAGTTTAAAATTTCAATGTTAGGAAGTTGATTCAATAATCATTTAACTACACTTCAAAACTACTAGCAACCATATTGTTCAAACGTAATAATTTAGAAAATATCTGTAATTAATTTCAGGAGATATTTTTAAATTACAAAATAGTATACACAATATAATCCCAATTATGTTTAAGGAAAACATCCATTATATATACAAAATAATAATAGTGTGTTTAGAAAAAGACTAAGTTTGCACATTTCTATAGCAAAATAATAAGAATGGTTATCACTGGGTAGAAAAACTGCAGCTAATAAAGAGAACATTTTAAAAATAGCAATTTATAAGTTATGGAGACATTGTATATAATGATCCTAAAGGCTTTCTATTATATTCAGTTGATACATGTAATAATATATATCAATATATTATTAAGCATATTGTAATATCAATTAAATCAAATACATAATTGTGTGATTAAAATAAATTTAATTTGGAGTGTATGTTAATTAAATATTAATATTATATAATACGCATAATGTAACATATCACATAAAAAATAAAACTATTGTTCAAAAACACTTGCAAACACTTGTTTAGCTCTGATTTTTAATTAAGACAATAACCAGAAATCTATTTCTCTCTCTCCCTGATATTCTCTTTTGGCCAGATGATGCTTCTATGTCTCAGGAGATTATTTCTGTACATACTGAAACAGGCCAGAAATCAGAAAAGGAATAAGGAGATGATTGAGGAATGGTAAAAATTACCAATAGTTGTGTAGTGCTTTGTAGTTTATAGACAGTTCCACATATATAATAACATTTAAATTCAAAACCAAGTGTGTAATGTACCTGGAGTGAACAAATGCTTGTCATGATTTTTATAGATAAAGGAACTAGGAGGCAAGGAGTTTAAGTGACTGACCCAGGGAGAGATTTTTGATTCCCTGCCTTCTCCACTATTTCACATTGAGTTGAAGTATAAAATTTTAGATCAGTAACTGCCCATCTTATAATTACCAAGCCAAACCTAAGAAAGTTTTCTATTTTAAATATGCAGAACTTTATTGTTAAACCAATGGAGTGAAACCAACTTCATTCTGATAGTTTTGAAAACTCTACCATACCCGTAAAGATAGAGGGAAATACCCTCAGATCTTTCCAAATGAAACACAAGATTGCTGCCCTGGATAGAAAAATGCCTACATGGCCAAAATGTGGAATCTGCACAGAATCTATATCAGAAAGCACAGAGGCCAAAACCAGTAGCCAATAACTTTCAACCTGCTCCCTAATTTTAAGTCAATAATGTAATGAAATACTAAAATACACCCCAAACTCTGTGTACTGTTGCTACTAATTTTACCTATAGGGATATGAAACTGATCTTTTCAGAATGGGCTTGGAAACAGGAAAAGTTTATGCCAAAAACATCCAGAAATTTTCTGCTGAAGCAAACTCCAGTTTTTCCAATGCTGCTGCCGTAAGAATTCCACCAAATAATCCGACAGTGAAAGAATTTGTCCATTTTGACTTCACACATTTCCCACACACATCTCAAACTAAAATTGCCCCCTAAAGATAGAGGGAAATACTTAAGAATAAACTGGTTACTCTTCACTTCTATGCATGTGTCTCTGCTTATCTCAAGGATGGCAACACCTACCTAGCAATCTCAAAACATGGGTATAATCTCAAACTCCTTTCTCTCCCTTAAACTCCCTGTCTAAACAATCACCATTGCCCCATGTCCACCACCAAATTCTGTCACATTTGACTCTACCTCACCAGCATATATCCAATCCACTTTACCCCATTCATGCTCACACTGTGGCTTCCACTGCCTTAGTCCGCCATCACTCACTTGCGTAGTTGCCATCACTTTCTAACTGCCGTCCTGCTTTTACCGTGCTGTCGTCATCTCAAGCCTAAACCCCACCATCCTACCCATTTCATACCCAGCTCTTCTTGCTGCCACTTCTAAAGGTTTTTAGATTCTAATTATAGAAGTAATATATATACTCAGTGTAAAAAAATTGAAAATTACACAAGAACTTAAAAAAGAAAAATGTTAAATCCCCCAGTTGTACTTCCCAAAGATAACCACTGATTTTTTTAAATCTCTTTAAAAGCAATACAGTGAGGATGTCTAAATAGTGACAACAGAAATTTGAATGTACTGCAATGATTTTCTAACTTGGTTCATTTAATTTAGATAAAAATATAAGTTTGGACCAGAGCATTTTCTTCTTTATTTCTCAGATAATTTTAATTTTATGATAAATTATGCTCAGTTTTCTCATTGTCTGTTTTGGATATACTCTTTTTGGGTTTTTTTATTTAATTATTTTTCAAGTACAGTTTTCTGTCTATTACTCCCATCCCATCCCACCCCCGTGTTCCCCCCTCCCTCCCATTTCCACCCTTCTCAGTTGTTGTCCATGTATCCTTTATATATGTTCCTCTAAATCCCTCCCCTATTTCCCCTGAAATTCCCTCCCCTCTCCCCTCTGGTCACTGTCAGCCTGTTCTCTATTTCAGTGTCTTTGGTTATATTTTGCTTGCTTGTTTGTTTTGTTGTTTAGCTTTCTGTTAAAGGTGAGATCATATGGTATTATATTCTTAATGGTGTCCCCCTTGCTTGAAATAAAACGATACTGCCTTTGTTTTATAATTTGGGAATAGTTTTAATCTGAAAAGAAGGAAGACATTCAAGAGGGATTTTGGTTAAAGGGCGCTAAGGAAAACAAAACTGAGATGACTAAGAAGAAAAATTAGATCAAGGATGTGTATTACAGTAACAAATGACCCCCAATTTCAATGACTTACAACGACCAAGGTTTGCTTCCTGTTGATGCGGCATGCCTATCGAGGGTCAGCTCCAACTCCGCTCCACATGATTTCACTTCAGGAGTTAGGCTAATGCAGTAACCTCTGCCTGGAGTATGGATAATTGCTTGAGGAAGAGAAAAGAGAACACGGTAGGTCGAGTCTGGCTTTCAGAATCTCTTTTTTAAAATGTCCCACATCTAATTGGCCAGAGCAGTCATACAGCTCAGTTGGACATCATCGGAGTGAAAATGCATAATTCCAGCTAGAGAGAAGAATCAAATACAGGCTACCCCACACGCCTGATGCTACAGTGGTATAATCTATTATGGAAGCTGTGGACACTACACTAACGCAAGAAAAATAAATAAGAAAGAAGATACAAAGTGTTATTGACAGATGATTACCTGCCTAGAAAATCTAAGAGAAACAACTAAAAAATATTAGAATTGCCTACTAAGAAAGTTTATTAAGATGGCTAGTAATATGCAGAAATTAATAGTTTTCTTACATAATAGTAATAACAAGTTAAAAGGGGAAGATATGGGGCTTGGTGATCCAATTTGAAGTAGCGAATTGAAAGTCAAACTCCACCCAGTTTTAAATAATACATAGCATTGGTTTTAAGCCATACATTTGTGTGTGTGTGTGTGTGTGTGTATAACTTACTTAATTCTCATACCTCTTTTAATTCCCATTTTATGAGCGTAGATGAGGAAAGTAAGGCAAAAAGAGTTTAAATGAGAAAATGGCAGAGACAGAATTCAAACCTACTACAGCTGCAGGGCCCGCCCTTGTCGAACTGAACTGCACTGTTTCTCTCATCTACCTAAAAAGTATGTATGCACAGGATACAAAGATTTCATCAAGTTAGAGGCATCATTGTTTTTATCTTCATAACACAAGAAAAATATGAACTTCATTAGAATCATAATCTTTATCTCACTCACGAGAATAGTGAGGCAAAAGCAACTTGTCTCATTGAGACAAGAATAACAAAACCAAAAACAGGCTACATTCCTAAATCTACTAAATTATTTGCATTATTTTGATCAAGAGGCTTCACCATTTTTGAGTTAATAAACTTTTTGTGGGATGACAATAGTGAATGAATTCCTTTTTTTTTTTTTTTAAGTTCCTAGAAGGACAGAGAAATGAGGTAAAATCCCGAAATGGAATGGACCTGAGGTAACTCTCTAAGTGAATCAGGTGAGTCCCTTCTGAGCCACCACCTGCGTTGCAGCAGGGTTCAAGATGAATTTTGAGTCATCACAGTATATGGGCTTTACTGGGAAAAGAAAAGCTTGTGTGGCTGGATCAGCACGAAAAGAGAAGGCGTGAGTCCTCTGACTGCCGTCAGCCCATAGAGAAAATACACGGTCCAGAGCTTCTGCTCCTGCACTGTGGGTCAGTGATCCACAGAGGGCGATTGTCTCTGGCTGCTTCAGCTTTTTATAGGGCAAAAATGAGACAGCAACCTGGTCAACGGGACAATACACAGGCTGCTTGGAAATCAGTACTTCGGAGATGGAGGTACCCACTATTTCTCGGATTTGCCTGGTAAGGCCAGCTCCCCAGCACCTGAAATCCATAGGACAAACAGGATTTTGTAGATCCCTCCCTTTTGGGAAGCACGTCAGGTGGAGTGGGAAGATGAACTTGGTTGCAGTCCCTTCCACTAGGACGGGGACATCTCCAGGTCTCAAGCAACCATCTAGCTCCTCCAGACCAAACCCCCAGACTCCTTTGAAGCAGTTTTGTTTACTGCAGCGCAGATAGGAAGGGGACTTCAAGTTCTTGGCCTAATGATATACCAGGTCAAGTTAAAATATTTGCTTCCAAGTAAATCTAAAAGGCATCCCTAATTTTTTTAAAAAAAGAAGAAAATAGTCTAGCTTGCCTCTACCAACACTGCAGTGTTTCAAACAATACATTCATTGCTTTACGCATGTTATTTTATTGGATCCACCTAATAATAGCGTGGCACAGAGGTTACACTCTCCATTGTACAGGTGACTGAACTTGACCTCAAGGAGGCAAAATCACATTTTTCCAATTCCGCAGGTCTGGTACGCAGCAAAGTGGAAATTTGAATTTAGACCTAAAAGATTATCTGACCATTTTTTAACCATTATTCTGCTCTATCCATCTTAAACTATTGATGACCCTTGTGACCGTGTTTAGACGCTGGAAGCACTATAGAATGTTTCCCATATTTGGTGCATACCCTGGTACCAAGTCTTTAAATATACATTTGCTGAGTGAGTAAGTAATTGAGAAAAGACCAAACTGGAAGGGAAAAAAAACCTAGGATATTTTAAACTTACTGAATATACTCTAATTCTCAATGTTGTGGCTTTGATTTTGGTAGATGTTGTAAAATTACTTTACAGTTTGGACTTAAAGTAACTCAGAGAAAGCAGAGCTTGTGTCGGGTCAGTTTTACCCAGAGACCTCAATTCCAGTGCGAGGATGCCGTCAGACACAGGTTCATTTATTTACAACAACATATGAGGGTGAAAATAAAGACAAGATGACTGAGGAGGAGGGTGAATCTCCTAAATTAAGCCTATTAGAGCAGAATATATCAGAAACACAAATCCAGAGTAAACTCGTCTTTTTGATCATGAATTTGGCAAAATATCAAAACATTTAGAGAGTGATAAAATTCCTTTCACCTTCAAGAAAAAGAAGCAGGAGGTTTACTACCTTCATAAGCTAAAAGAACAAATATATGCAAAAACCAGTTAGAGACATCCATAATTTCTTGGACTATCCACGTAAATAAAAAAAAAGAAAAGCTTTTCCTTCCAGGGTTTTGTCTTTCTTGGTGATAATCTAAGTAGGAACTGAGATTAGTGACTTTACAGATCTTGAAGGCGGATAACACCAGAGAGTGTGAACCCGAGTGAGGTGCTTGAGGACTTCACCGAAAACACTGAATCCGGATCCTGGTTGCCAGAGGAAACTTTCCCTGAGTCATCCAAGGACGTTGCACACTGGAGGTTGGGTAGCCAGGGCTTGAGTCTCAATGGCTTTATCTGTGGTGACTCCAGTGAGTAATAATAATAGGGGTAATGACCCTTTTCTACTTCACAAAGATGTTTCACAGATTAACTAATTAATGACTGTAAAGTGGTACATCTTATTAAGTTTATTATGATCATTAAGTTCTCATGATGAAGAGATAAATTTTGAAATTTGCTGTTCAGTAGGTGGCGTTCTTCCCTCTGGATCCATTACAAGCCCCTGCTAGGTGACAGGAATCATCTCTGATGACATTTTACTCCTGATGGTTAAAGGGAAGCTCCACACCCACACTTTCTCCAGGCTCATGGAAGAGTTAAGGACATGGCTGTATTCAATTATCACTTGAATATCATGTGTACAAGATTTGACATTGAGCCCCTAAATAATATGCCATCAACTATATATTTTCAGTATATTTTTAAAAATATAATACTAAAACTACATTAATATGTGAATTAAATATGTAAAATAAACCTATATTTATTATATAAAGTAAAATATATAAATAAAATGTATTTATGCAAGTACATAAATATAAGAAAATACAATAATAATAAGCATTCACAAAGCATTTAGTTAGGTACTATATAATTACTTTATATTATTTCATTAAATCCTCTCAATAATTCTTTTTTTTAATGCTGCTGGTAAGTTAACTTTTTCGGTCCCATACCATCAGGTGGATTGAGTTCAGCTTTCTTTTTACTGCTGGAACTACTAGGTACTCAAAATTGCATACCAAATAATTAGAATAGATCAGCAAAAACAAATTTTCTTTCTTTTCTTTTTTAAGATTTTATTTATTTATTTTTGGAGAGGGGAAGGAAAGGTGAAAGAGACAGAAGCATCAATATGTGGTTGCCTCTCGCGCACCCTGACTGGGGACCGGCCTGCAACCCAGGCCTGTGCCCTGACTGGGAATCCAAAGGGCCACCCTTCAGTTAGCCGGCCAGCACTCAATCCGCTGCACCACAGCAGCTAGGGCTAAAACAAAATTTGTAAAGCTGCATCTCCTTCAACTTCTCACTGCTCTTCATTGAATTTGCCAATTAATTAATCCCAGTTTCTTATACAATGAGAGGATAATGGTTATAGGTTCTTTGCATCTGCAACTGAAGGACTTTTTCACATTTTATTTCACAGATGAGAAACTGAGGAGCACTGCATTAGATCTATTTCCCCAAGATCACACACTCTATGAACTGTGGAGTTGGACACATGAACCCACGTTTTCTGAATCTAAAGCACTTCCTCTCAGCTGCTAAGCCTCACACCCTCCAGTATTGCCTACCTATCCTCTACCTGCTCCAAGAAAATGCTTACAGTAATTTAACTTTTGAAAACAGAACATAAAATTTATTTTTATTCGATAAAAAACATAAAAACTTGTGATTGAATATAGGCAGCAATTGGTTATGGTGGTGCTATATTATATATGAAAATTATTTTCATTTTGAAAAAGCTTGAGTGACATCGTTTAATAAACAAGATTCTGTTGTTGTTGTTTACACACCTAAGTATACATTCTTCTACTGCTAAACTTCTGAATGACGTTCTTGTTTTCTTACCCTATTAATTCAGGGAGTGTCTGTGTGGAGAACAGCTCAGGGAGGGAGGGACAATGAGAGATGGATTATTGGCTTTAGAACTTCTGGATGAAGTTTCCTGGAGATAATGACAACACCAAACCTCTGTACTTTTTCTTCCCCAGGTGGGGAGTTTGGCCCCAGGACATTGTTTAAATGATGGGACTGAACTGGCAAGCGAACAGAGAGGAATGTGCACAGAGGATTTCGGAATGCCTGGTGAATGCCACCTCTGCACTACCACCTTAAGAATGTTAATCCTTGGTATAACCAAATAATCCTATTAACATATTTTGATAATTATATATATATGATTATATATATGATGCATATATATGAATTCTTTTGTGATCCCCTCTAACAAGATTAGAACACAAATATTGATTTAGATCTCAGGGGGTTTTTTCAGTGTAGAAAATGATCAATAACTGAGCAAAATAATCCAAAGTTTATTCTGGTGTGTCATGAAAAATCTATGTAAATCACCATAAACTCGTTTTTAATGATAATTTTAAACTATAACTGCAGGCAAAAAAATGTCCATGGAGTGCTACACTTTGTAAAATATGCATCAGGGGAAAAAATGCCTCTAGAACTTTATATGAAGTCCATGCAGACTCAACTGAAAACTACAAGGGTAGCCCCGGTTTTAAAGAAAACAAGGAGGTTTGGTGCTGCTGCTACTCTTGTCACATTGTCCTTCCAGTGGTGACGAATGGACTTTCTGCCTCTGTAACTAAAGGGTCCAGAGAGTATCTGAGAAGTCAAGCCTGACTCAGCAGCCCAGAGGCCAATCTCAAAGCCTGTTTCTTTCCCTCTCTGCCTTCTGCCTTGCTGGCTAATTTTAACATACCCCACAAAGCCTCAATAACCCTCCTACATTTTTTCTTATTTATGTGAACAGGAAAGGGGGATAGATTTTATTTTGGTTAAATAATAAATAAATAAATAAGACTCTATAGCAAAGGAGGAACAGATGAGGAAGAAAAGAAACAACTGAAATCCACAAAAAAAAATTATATAGACAAGCAGAATATGTCTCTTTTCATAAAATACCTGTAATAACCATATGATCCACAATTAAGGATAATTGGGCTACAGTGAGTTGCTAAGGAAATTCAGAGATTATTAGGAGTCGTTGTTCAGTGTGCGGGGGTTGATTTGCAAATGATCTCTCAGGAAACATCCCTTTGGTGGCAGTCATCCAGCATGGCACCTCTTACTACATCTTTCATTGGTGGCACGGTCCCTGGGCGTGTTCTGTGGTGAGGGAGAAAAAAAAAAGTGGCCAGGCTCTAAAATAGTAAGTCTAACACTATTTTGAAAATCCATAGTAACTGAACTGCAACAATGAACTCTCTGCAGGTGACACAAGTAAAATAAATCATAACTTTATACACTTTTCAACATTGGTTTTCTGAATAATCTATATGCCATTTACAACAATATTTCCTCAGACCTGTATAAAATTCACCAGAGACCGTCTTCACATGTGAGCTTGACAAAGCATCCTGAAAAAACTGCAAACAAAGTTTTTCAACAGCCAAAACAACTCTTCAGCCCTGGCTGGGGTAGCTCAGTGGATTGAGCGCGGGCCTGCGAACCACACGATCGCGGTTCGATTCCCAGTCAAGGGCACATGCCTGGGTTGCAGGCCATTTCCCACCAGGGGACTCACAAGAGGCAACCATACATTGACATTTCTCTCCCTCTCTCCTTCCCTTCCCCTCTAAAGATAAATAAATAAAAT
This sequence comes from Sturnira hondurensis, assembly GCF_014824575.4. Classification (NCBI taxonomy): domain Eukaryota; kingdom Metazoa; phylum Chordata; class Mammalia; order Chiroptera; family Phyllostomidae; genus Sturnira; species Sturnira hondurensis. Next base: position 4,220,866 of record NW_028088915.1, read on the forward strand.
CTTTTAAAAAAAACACAACTCTTCAAATGTCTTCTTGCCTTAAAATTATAGTATCTCAGGGCAAAAGCTTAAGTACATATGTATTCATCATGTATACAAATCACTTTTCCATAAATGACTTATGTAAAAATATTTATACTTGGATTGACTTGGAAAAAATACCATGAAGTTTCTGTCCCAGTTATCTCAAGTACGAAGTAGAGATAGTAACAGCAGTTCTCCCTAATTCATTTGGATTAGAAGAGTTTATTTAGAGCCTAGAAAAAATAAGAAACTGTTCAAACACTCATTCGAATTTGTCTATTTTGAACTTAATGAGGCCATCACCCTCAAGCTGGGACACAGTTTCTAGGGAAATACACCTGGTATTGAGAGAAAAGGAAGAGAGACAGACCTAGAGTAAATTAAGGCAAACACATCCTGGCCATTAACACAGAGAAAGACTCTGAAATCAGACTGCTCTCTTGTGCACCTGCCTCCCATCACTATCACTTTGAAAAGTGATTTTGTATCACACATACACAGAAAGTTGGAGAAACATCCCTGTTCTCAAAACGTAAAGTTTAATTCATAGAAGTGGGGACATTTTGTGCACCATCTATTGCAGATGGGTCCTGTCTCTCTTTCTACTGCAATGCTCCAAGAGCTAGGAAATAGTCTGACATCCTTTCATTTGTCCCCAACTCATTCTTTTAGAGTATCAAGCCCATTCCTACCTCAGGACCTTTGCACTTGCCATCCCCCCATCTGAACAGCAATTTCCCAAGTTTTTGCACAACCTGCCCCTTCGATGCCTTCTGGTTCTTTTTCGGATGAAACCACCATGGAGGCCTACCTTGATCACTCTCCTGATGATACAAACTCTACTTTCCCAACCGTGCCCAGCACTCTTTGCTCACCTTTCCAGCTCTATCAAGATAGCCTGACTCCCTTAGTTGCATTCACCTTGTTTAACGGTCAGTAGTCACTCATCAAATCCTCCCTGTGTGCCAGACTTGCTAAACCATTTGTGCAAGTTTACACTATATTTCTAAATCCTCAACACAGCTGTAGAAAATCTGTATCAGTACCTCCATGTCGCAGGTAAGGAAACTAAACCTAGAGAGTTTGATAACCTGCCTCAAATCATAGAGCAAAATCAACACTAGTTACTTGAGCATCTAGTACGTGGAGGCATTTTGCTGGCTGAGGGTATCTAAATTGCCCCTAGCACACCCCTGCTCTCAAGGAGTCTCCAATCTAGTTGAGAAGTAAAGGTTGTTCAGATCCCAAGAAGAAACAGGTTGTTTACAATGTGCGGTAAGTGAAAGGAACTGCAAGGACTGCAAGGACTCAAAAGTGAGAGGAATTTCTTTAAAATAAAAGGAGAAGGATCTCACAGTATTGGGGACTGAACACTTGTGACGTGCCCCGCAAATTTATACATTGACAATCTAACCCCAATTGTGATAGAATTCAGAGGTGGGACTTTTGGGCAGTGATTAGGTTTAAATGAGATCGCAAGGATGGAGTCCTCCACATGAAATTAGTGCCCTCATGAGAAGAGACTAGAGAACTGGCTCTCTCTCTCTCACCCTGTCCACTGTGTGAGGACGCAGTGAGAGGACCACCGTCTACAAGCCAGAAAGAGAGCCCTCACCATGGAACTAGTCTGACAACACCTTGACCTTGGCCTCCCAGCCTCCAGAACTACAAGAAATAAATGTCTCTCTTTTAAGCCATCTAGTCTATGGTATTTTGTTATAGCAGCCCAAGCTAAGACAACAGACAAGCTGTGATTTGAGCAAAACCTAAGGAGAAGTAGCATTTTAATAAATAAAGGGATATTCCAGGCCAGGGGAGTGTTTCCTCTTAAAAACATATCAGTTCATAGATTCTTAGCATGTTAAACAATTTCCAGGTAAAACTGAATTTAAGACAAAACAAGACCAACAAATATCTGTGTTGCTCTTTAAAGATGCTCAGAGCAAATCTAAAACATATATAGATTTAGAGAGGTGGGAATAATATATCTACATAAACAAGAAAAACAAATGAAACAGGTGATACCAAGCATAGCCCTCTTTCTATAATATTGGAAGAAAATCGTTAAATCCCAAATTTCCCCAAGGTAAACTGGAGTGGCCGACAATGATTGGCAGGTGTATGCATTTCACTTTGTCACAGAGTGTTCCCCTCAGAGAAGCACCTGTAAATGACAGTTTTTGACTCCATGATTTTAGTTCAAAACAGCTCAGTTTGACAAGTTAAGACACGAACTTTCCAACTGCCAACGATGTAAACTCAACCTGGGATCTGAACATTCTGGTGATGTTTTTCTGCCTCTTACACCATTATTATACCAGGAAAAAAATCTCTGTGTTCAAAAGTTAGCTGACGACTGAGTTCATTATGCCGATGGCAAAAATAGCAAGCACGTTCTCCCACAGAGGTTCTAGTTCTGCCTTCCTGAACAGGTTTGAGATCATGACCTTCGGAAATGTGTCATAAGGCAAGGAGGGACTGCTCAGTTGCTCTTGACCTTGGCCACACAGTATAACCTGGGATCCTTTTAAAACTCCTAATGCTTGGGATCTCCGGGAGTGGGACTCAGGCATCGGTATATTTTTAAAGTTGCCAAGGTGATCCCAGTGTGCAGCTAAGGTTCAGAGACCTTAGTGTGTAGCTAAAGTTCACTTCCATTAGTCTAGTGGTTTCAACACTGCATCTGTGTTAGAATTACCTGGGGAGATTTTACAAAACACTGATGTCCAGGTAACACCCACAGAGGGGCTGATTCTGCTGGTTGGAATCAGCGCTATTTAAACCTCCCCAGAGGGTTCTACGAGGCACCCAGGTTGGAGAATTGTTGTGGCTACAGATCCGTATTTTTCACCATGTTCACACAGTTCCTTTCTGTGAAAATGTTGATGAAAAAATCAGGGTGAAGTCTTCAGTTATACAAAACCCCAAAACTGAATGGCTAAAAGCAACCCCCAAGATTGCAGAAAAGCCCATCTCTGACCATGGCTTTCTGAGTCTAAGGTATTCTGAGATCAGTTAATCAATTCATACTACACAAACTAAGACTGAGCACAAATCAAAGATTATGAGGAATCTTTGATAAGGAAGTTCTTCATTGCTCAGAATTTTCAAGTTCAGAAATATCAACGTTTCAAAAAGTTCACCTCGAGCTCTTTTCAGGCTGGAGAGAAAACAGGATTTTTTGCTCCTCTTCCCTCCTCTGTACTGACAGCTCCCAATTACTGACCTGCCTGGTGTTCCATCAGCCCTTAGTACTCAGCATGTGCAAAGTTGAAATCGCTCTCTCTGCGTCTCTTCAGCTTTCCATTTCACTGTCTCCCCAGGGGCCCTACAGTGTCTTTCTCTGACCAAGCTCAAAGCTTAGAGTCCCTTTCTGTCATTTATTTGGGGGGGGGGGGAGGATCAAGTTAGAAATTGCAGGGTGTAAATTCTTCCCCTCTCAAGTCTAATGTCCATATTTTCCTCTGCATCTCTCCCAACCGCACTATGCTAGACCCCACTCTCTTCCACACGTGAATTATTGGACGTTATCACCCCTACTCTCCTGCCCTTCTCCTCTCAGTCAATTTTATCCATTCTGACACACTCAACTTGCTTGAGCAGATTTTTTATCTTCTCACTTTCTTGTTCATAAAATCTTCTTTTTTTAAGACATCGTCCATAAATAGATGCATTTATTTTACACCGTTTTCCAAATTTCATATTTCCAACTCCTCCCAGAGGCACTTCTTTCTTTATTTTTTCATGGAAGCCTTGAATTGGTCCTCTCTCCCTTCTGCTTACCCAAATCCTACCTATGCTTAAAGGCCCGCTACACACAAAAGCCACGGTCACAAAGGGCCCTGGCTTTCAAACTCAGTACAAGAACTGAAATAACCTGAGCTTAATATCTGGTGACTAATTTTCAAGTAAATCATAAACGGCACTTTAAGTTTGAGACCGAATGAAGAACAGCCATGGCGTGGACGCCCGTTTGCACTGGAACCACCCATGTGACGTCCCGTTCTGCTGAGACCAAGTCAGCGATTCCTGTTAACCTCAATGGCTGCTTGTTCCAAGCAAGTCCAGAGCAGTAGGAATCAGGAGAGAGTATGCTCCAGAATAACTAGACCCTAGGAATGTGGTACAACCTGAAAACACACTTACAATAAAAGACTAAAAATTAAAGAAAAGCAGGGCTCCTTCCCCTGAGTGGGCCTCCATCTCCATGAAAGACAGTCAAGATCCATGAAGCCTATAAGACATCATCATAAAGAACAAGACTGGAGCACTTTGTGACTTCAGCATTTATAAGGAAAATAGAAATTATTAGTTGTTTGAAGTTCATTTTACAGATCACTACCTTTACACGGAATCATTTGGACTGCTCCTCCTAGGAAGAAGAAGTTTCCAGAATGGCAATTCCCATTGAGTTTCCGTGGAAATTCAGATTGCTGTGGTGACGGTGCCCCGCATGGCAAGCGAAGCCTGGCAATCTGAAATTATGCTGTGGCCCAGCGTCTTATGAAAGGGCAGGGACCTCTCCCCACGGGCTGCGTGTCTGTGTTTCCATTTTCAATTTGGGGCCTGTCAGGGTATGCAGGCCAGGGCAAATTATTATCTCCTTGTGATGTCAGATCTTTGTAGGATTTTTGTTTCTTTTTGATATTGAATCACCCAGGGTTGTATACGGCTGTTTCTATTAATAAAAAGTGTTCTGCTGAGTTTGATACATTTCTTTTCATTATTTTCAAAAGAAACATTGAATTGCTTTTCTGGAGAACGGTTTTCAATCCCCTTCTGCATTTTCCTTGTGTGTACACTATTGTCATTGAGGTTACAGAGCTTGGGAGAAAAAAATTCAAGAATAGAAGTGAAAGTCATGTTATGAATAAAATTTATGCTGTGAATTTTTTTCCCCACAGAGCACAGCTTCCCTGACACCCCCCACATCTGAGACCGCATCTTCTGAGCTGTAGTTACACTGCGCACAGTCCAATCGCAGCACCTGTTATTCTGTGCTGCCATTCTGTTCTGGCCTTGCTCTCCCACTGGACGTGCATCTCCTTTAGGACAGGAGCTGCATCATTCATCTTTGTATTTTCCCTGCCTGTGACAGTGTTCAAAAAATGTCCATGGAATCAGGCAGTGATATAATTATGTGCTTTTAGACATACAGGAATAGGAACTTATATTTATATAAAGACTAAAGGAGAAACAAAATTATGGTGAAGTGTAAAGAAGATGCTGGAATACAAACTATTCCCTGAGGGAAAATATTAGAAATGGTTATAGGAAAATTTGAGGTACCTCATTTTTTTCCTTACTTCTCAGAAGCACGGAAGTGTCCATGCAAGAAAAACTAACCAGACAGGGATCTTCTGTGAGGCCAGGCAAGAATCTCTACACATACGTAGTTCCTTCCTCTGGGGACACTTCAAAGACAAAAGTAAAGGGGCCTGAGTTTCTTCAGTCAAGCAAGGAGATTGCCAAAGGAGGTGAACCGATGAGAATAATTTAAAAGTGGAAGGGTTAGAATTGTTAAAATAGCCAAGTTTGTCCATGCACAAATTTTAGATTTTACTGAGATTAAATAAAACTGGCTAAATCTAATGAACTTTTTGGCACCAGAATAAACAGTGTTGTGGCATAAACATAGATATACTTAGCACTTCCCCAAAGGAAACAGAAATGAATTTTTTGTTTGTTCTTGTTTTTGTTTGTTTTCTGTTTTGTTTTGCAAGAGCTAACTTGGAATGCCCCCTAAGAATGCAGAATTCAAAGCATCTAAGAATTAATTTTACATCACTTTTGAGGAGCACTGAGTCTGGAGTCAGATGACTTACATACTAATCTCAGAAACTCTGTTTCCCCGCTGTGTGACTTTGCCAAAGTTTCATCTCCCTGTACCCAGTTAATTCAGAGGAAATATGTGGCCCTATCTCATTTATGAAATTTGTGTGAGGATAAAGCAAGAGGACACAGAGTAAGGAGTCCACAATATTGGTTCTTATACTAATAATCGCCCTTTTTAGGGTTGTTGTAATTTATGTTCTGCATAAGACCATTGGATACTATGTGATAGTTCCATGTTGAGAAGGCTGAGAAAACTACTGGTGTAAATGTGACCTTTAAATGTAAGATCGACACTGGAGGGGAAGAACATGTCTTGCATGTTCAGAAGTGAGAGGTTTGATGGAGCATGAATTTGATTAATCTGATGATGAGTTGATTTTATTAATAACTCATTGTTTTCATGCACATGTAAAATTTCAATACAATGGAGGAATACAAAGAATTACGGAGCAAAAAATCAAATAATTGTTACTTAACACCTCCAGATAAAGAAATTATATATGCTTTTAGCTTTCTTCTTCATACTTTTATACATTCCACATTTTTTATCAAAATAAGATTGTGAGCAACAGGAAAATGAATTATGTTCAGGTCAGCTAGCTTATCTCAACAGAGGTTGGAATTTTTCTCTTCATTTACTAGATTTTTTCCATTAATTACTAGATTTTAAGACTGTTATCTCTACAGGAATGAATTCTCATACTTTATGCATCAGACATCAAAATTCCCCAACAATGTAAGTGCCAATTTGATAACCAAGACATACTTAGAATACTCCCAGGGAATGTCCCAACCATGTTCATTGATTCATCTGGAAAAATCACTGTGTTCCTATACAAATTTGTAGCAGTAAGTGATATTATTTGTAGTCTCTAGACATGATCATATTTACATTTGATGGGTGCTTTGCAGGGAGAAACATATCTGAGACAGTCAATTAGAAAAAGATAAGTTCAGGTTGTACATTGTAGACTCAAAACTGTCACTGAGAACTTTTTAAGCACCTGGTATAAGCTATTAAGTCTTCAAAGAGCTATATGTCAGGTAAGAAACAGCTCTCGGCAGCATAATCTTAGGTTCCCACGATCTGGATATTAAAGACCACTTCGATAGTCCTGTTACCCAAGTAATTTGTTCTAAGTAAACAGCCACTCCATTACATGACCTTGAAGTGCTTCATTGTTCCTTAGTCTTCTCTCTTACTATATTCATGTTTGTAAAATGTGACTATGTCATTTTACCAATACAAATTAATAATATGTTTTTACCCAATAAGGAAATAAGGCTTATTTCACTTACAACTGAACACCATTTGTTCTATTAATTCTGTGCATAGTTTCCACCATGAAAAGTATGAATGGAAGGATGTGGGTCCGAGGTGAACTATGGGCAGAAAAGAAAAATGCCTGAGGACTCCTGACAGTAGATGGAAGTCCGGCTCAAAGATTCAGTTCTCTGTGATGGTGCAGCTCTAAACAGTAAACAAAGATGAACTTTGGGGTTTAAACTAAGAATTTCTCAGCATGAAGAAGGCCATTGCCAGCACCTAAGCTACGCTTATCTCCTCCAAGCTCCATCATCATGCCCCAGCGCAGTGCCCCATGTGGAATTTAAGATGAAAGTCATTGCTCTCCCTGCTCTCCACAATTTAATGAATTGTTCCCATTTTTCTCTCGAATCATAAAGACCCTGAAATGTAAAAGTATGACAAACCTAAAATGTCCTGTGCTTAAATTTCACTCACAAATCCCAGTAATCCCCTCCTGACCTACATATTTTGACGAGTTGACCAGTCTGCCCCCCAGAGTAGCTAAACTGTAGGACATACCAGCATCACATTTATTAATTCTACTCAATCATTTGGAATAAAGAATATTAATAAAAGGTCATGAGTTAGTGAAAAAAGGCACAAAAAACGAAGGACTGGTTTGTTAATAGATTAGTGCTGTGTGTTAATGGAATGGCAGAAAATACTGAAATGGAGGCCAAAGTCAGCCTGAATGATAACCAGAAGGGCTCAGAATTCAAAGAGGCTCAAATGGACTGAAGTGTTTGTTTAAAGGAAGTACGAGGATAAAGCACACTGATACTGTGGCACGACCAATCAAAGGCAGGTGAGACACCAGGCTCCTGGGAGTGTGTAAGGGACCAGGAGACCTGGACTTCGGTCCCCGCCTGGTCCTTTCACTGTGTTTGCTTATTTGCTGCCCAAGATGCACCTCTCTGCTCCTCTGTCGTTTCACACTTTGTAGGGAGGTAAACCTGGAAAACAGTGAGCTAAGGAAGGCCACAGCTGTTAGTAAATCTGACAACCCCCTCAGTAATAAATCCCCTAGAAATGACACCCCTCTACCATGGAGTTAGCCTCAGAAGTCATGGAAAGATTGGAGGGGGGTGTGCACTATAGTTCCCTGGAAATGTTCCTTCTGAGATCTCTATACGTGTTCAGCAGCACAGCAATACACTTCCATGGGGAGTTTCCTCCTGAAAAGTGCAAAGAACAGACTCAGAAAACCACAAGGCTTTGTCAGCCTCACTGTCGTGGACATTTCTCCTTTGTCTACCTTGGATTAACTACCACTCTAAGTCAATGCACAAAAGAGATCCAATTATTTAGGCAAATTATTTCATTCATTCATTCACCCACTCATTGGTTCCTTACTCTTTAACATGAAGGAGTGTCAAAGTACTCTCTCAACCAGCTAATACTCGCTTTTAATTTCTAACTATAGAGTAAAAAGGTTTTCTGCTCCATCAAAGGCATTTCTGACAACACGCAGATAAGGGAGTGGATTTTAGGAATTCTTCACGTAGTAGTAGGTATAAGCCTGACTCTTAAGATGAATTGATCTACTTTTTGTCAAGGGGTATGGGAAAATAGAAATAAGAAAGAATGGCCTATAATCTTTTCTCTTTTCTCCTAATGAAGATATTCCGGTGCCGGAGTGGGCACCAGATATTCAGTTGACCTAATCTCCAAAGTTGCTCTAGGCAGAGAGTGTGTGTATCTGGCTCTGCATCCTAGCTGAAGGACCCAGCATCCCTCCAGAAGATCCCCCTCGATGCTGTCATTTTTTTACCATTTACTTTCTTAACTTTTAAACCCGCTCTCTGTCATCGGTTTTCCAGAAATACATTCTGTGTTTTCTAGCATAATTGGTTGTTTTTAGTTTGTATTATATTTTTACCATAATCCCTTCCTTTTTCTGATAACCTGTAACAATCACTGTGACACTTGTATTTTCCCCACTTCTATAATTAAAACTTTTGAGTATAAGGGAAAAGCAGTAAAATGCAGTTTCTTTAGTTATAAAGGCATTCCCATTTTTAGCTCTATTTAACGGAATATCTGTTGAGAAGCTTTTCATCCTCGGAAGGATTCAAAATAATCATGCCATCCATTTCTACCCTCGAGGAAGTAAAACGCTGACCAAGCCTTGGTATGAACCAACACACACATAAAAAGATATATATGAACACCCTTCTTTTCCTTATGATTGAAATTAATTATTGACAAGTAACAGGTCTCAAACATAACTAAGGTCATGACTGCAGGCCAATAGCCCAGTGTGAGCGTTAATACAGCATCGTACCAGGAGAGTTATGAAAGTCACCCAAAGCCCAACCAGGAACATATCAAACCAGTGCATGGAACTGGCCCTGTCCAGACTTCATCTGGCACTCTGTAACCCACTTTGCCAAACAGCTTGGGTTTCTATACTTACTAATGAACTAATACTTAATAATAAACTAATACCTTCTATACTTAATAATGAACTAATCATGAACAGTTTGGGTGGGTTTTGAGATTTGTTTGTTTATTTGAGGAGCAAGGGGTTTAGGACTAGAGGAAGCAATGATTTTAAGATAACTGAGAATTCCTCTTTAGGATAAATTATTATTAATAAGGCTAGTGTTATTGGTAAGATATTAAAAAATGCAGCCCAGTGACTTGCACCCCTTTGGTAGCTGAGAGTTTCCTACTGATGCCAGGACATCATTGGAAGTACTTAGGGCCCCATATCCTTATATGTTTAAATTTCAGTCACCTTCAAAGTACCCTTCCATTTGATGCAATATGCCAATTGAGACGTGTTTCCGCTACTCAAAACAGTTTTTGAACTTCTCGATTTTGATGCCTTTTAGTGCTTCTGCCATTTTTGTTTCACCTCTTCCGCATTAAATGTTTCTCTTTAAGGGACACCAAAATTTAAAAAAAAAAAAAGTTACTCAGGGCAAGATTGGGTGAATTTGGAAGGGTGGGGCATGGGGGTCATACCATTTTTGGTCAAAAACTGCTGAACACTTAGCATGGTGTGAGCAGGTACTTTTGTAAATCACCCATCATGAAATGGCCAAACTCATTGAAAAGGTTTTTAAAAATTTCACCAAAGCTGAATGCAGCCTCTTATAACAATGCCACTTGGTACACTGAACCAGATGGGTTCCTAAAACACTCACCTAGCAGGGGAAGCCTACACTACAAGGAACTCGCCCTCCAGAAAACAATTCCATTTTTTTCTGGTGTCTACAGTATTTAAGATGTTTAGGGGACCACAGAGTTTAAGACAAAGTCCATATTCTCCTGAAATTTACAATCTATAGAAGAAGACTGGCAAGTAACTATAGTGCTATGGGAAAAAGTCCCCAAGTAATTAATCAAGAGATTCAAAATGGGAATAAATATTTTAGATATATAGAAAGAGGTGAGGAGAACAAAAGAGCAGGACCAGCACCATATATCAGACATCACTGAGCATGGCTCATTTCCATGTGGCATGGCAGGGTGGCCTGGGAGCGGACATGTCACCTGGGGTGGGACAACACCAGGAAAGCAGAGCCAGAATCAGGTGCTGGAAGAAGTCTGGCCCGACAGACAGAACATGATGTGTGGAAAGAATTGGGACTACGCTTAAACAGCAATCCAGACTACCAGTCTTGGGGGCTTAGAAGTAAGACAAAGAGGTGGCGTAGTAAGAGGAAAGGGGAAAACTGACATTAAGACAGAACAGCAGCAAGGAAAAAGTGAGAGGTGACATTTAGAGACACCAACTTGAAAAGTCATTGGAACTGGGAGGGAAGCCACTGAGTTTCTCAGATACAATGTAAGATCTGAAGAATGACACGAATAGCAAAGATTTCTTGCCATGTATATCAGGCATAAATAAGGGCACCACGTGGCCCTGGCCTGCATGCCTGCTTTATTGGGCAGCATCCTGCAAGGCAAAAGGTCTGATTCAATTCCCTGTCAGGGCATGTGCCTGGGTTGCAGACCTGGTCCCCTGTTGGGGTGTGTGCAAGAGGCTTATTCAATTGATGTTTTTCTCCCTCTCTTTCTCTCTATCTTCCCCTCTCCCTAAATAAATGAATAAAGTCTTAAAAACAAATAAGGTCATCACGTATGTTAGCTCACCTACCCTTCACAACCGTGTTATTGAGTGGGTGCCACTGTTGCCATTTTGCAATTTAGAAAACCGAAAGTCAGGGAGATTAGGTGACATGCCCAGGGTTACACGGTGATTTGTGAAGAAGCTAGGGCTTGAGTACCGCCTGAATATTTGTAAGAAAAATATTTTCCTGAGGTCCAGTGCCTTCTTTGCAACCTTGCCATAGGTCTCAGCAGAAAACAATGAAGTAGGTTTTCCCTTTCCAAGCTGTACTGACAGGCATACCACCATTCCAGAACTGCGTTTTCTTCCCCACATTTGAAGTGCATACGGGAAAGGTAGAAGCATAAGGAAAGGAAAGGATCGGGAGAAACACCATCTTGTTTTCAATATTTCCCCTTTGAGCAAGATATTTTGTCTGAATAAACAGAAAACAAAAAGAAGACAATGAAAACAGCACAATGGGGCACTGGAATGCCAATTCACTGAGCAAAGCTAGAATGAAAATAAAGGAGTGAAGTCAATCCAAAGAGAGAAAAAGCGGTTAGGAGCCCTAAGAACGTAGTCACCTGCCAAAGTAACCAACAGCTTTAACCACTACAGAAACTTCTCTGCTCACAGGGGAGAAAAAAAAAAAACCCTGTCCAAAGCAGGAAGTTACAGAGGGATAGGAAACAAAAAACAAAAACGAAAACAAAAAACTCCTGGATTAAAAAAAAAAGAAAAAATAAAAGGTGAAGAGTGGCCTTTGACTGGGCCAGGTTAAAGTGGAACACAGTGTCACACTGATCCAAGGAAAATTATAAGGAGAAAAATACTGAACCTGCCGCGCACCTGCCCAACCCACCACAATGCAAGCCATCGCTTTACTATAGGAAAACCACAGTTTAGGTCCCAATGTGTTGCTATGAATTTCAGTTTTACCAGGTTAAGAAAAGAAATAACTATTCTCTTTCTAAAAAGTGTGTGTTTTTCCTTCTTTTTTTTAATTCTGTTTTCTTACTGGTGAAAGTTTTACTCCCTATATAAAATGTAGGATTGGAATCTGTAGAATGACTTTATAATTTTCTCAGCAACTTTACTGTTTATAAAACTTACTTTTCTTGGTAGACATGTATGAAGGGCTCAAATGAATGATATACATGTATTTATATTCATGGATTTAAAACTCTAATTTTTTTTAATGACCAGGACCATGTTTCAGCTGGGCCAGCAATTTCAACCACTTTAAGGACCCATGCAAATTAATTCTACAACAGCAATCAGAGTCAATCATCAAGGCTCGCCTATCAATGTTCCTATCAGTTGTATGCCAGCCTGTTGTGGAAGTAAAAGCTATTGATAAGATATTACTCAAAGAACTGTATATTGGCTCAGTTATAATTGAGAAATATGGAGCATGGCCTGGCTGGTGTAGCTCAGTGGATTGAGTGCGGGCCTGCAAACCAGAGGATCGCAGTTCGATTCCCAGTCAGGGCACATGCCTGGGTTGCAGGCTAGTCCCCAGCAGGGGATGCACAAGAGGCAACCATACATTGATATTTCTCTCCCTCTCTCCTTCCCTTCCCCTCTAAAGATAAATAAAAATTTTTTAAAAAGAAATATGGAACATGAAAATAAATGTGATTCATAGAAGATACAAAGCACCACATTGAATCAACCCAAGGATCCATCTATCTCGTGATTTAGCATTCGCACATATTCTAAACTATGTGGGGGGGAGGCACTGTCCGTCTAGACACCATCTGTAACTGGCTACACACCCTCACCTCCACCATCATGCAGTAAAGAAGAACTGGGCTCTCCCCCGAACCTTGCCCCATCCAGACACATCCAGACCCGCCCACGGAGAGGGTAGATGATCAAACATCCATCCTCCGCAACCTGGCCTTTTACCCTTAAAGTGGCTAAATGCTTTATATGAAACTGAAGCCCATACTCTTAAGTAGATGTATTATCAGCATGTTTCTGGATGTGTAAGTTAAATCTACGCTTTACCCCAAAGTCTTTAAGGTATTTTTTCCTGAACGATCATGTTCTCTTAATATATCCTAAGCCTTTACTTTCCCAGTCCTCTACACTATCCCACTGGCCCATTATCCACCCACACTGACAACAAAGTGACCTCCTGAGATCCAAACTGAGTGGCTTCACTCGTCTGCATAAGTGAGGAGTCTACTGGCTTCTATTGCCTATTACAAAATGGACCTTGTTTCACCAGGACTCACAGTCCATCAGTATTGCACCCCAACCTAAGTCACTGCTTGCTTTTAACATTCTTCCCTATAAACCTTCAAAGAAACACACCTGTTAACACCTCTTGCAATGTTTAAATCCTACTTCATCAGTCAATTTTTCCATGAAGTATTTACAGGACTCTTCAAACAAAAATGATCCTATGGCCCTGTATACTCTCACAGTACCTTGTACATTCTTTTATTCATGCATTTAACAATTATTAATTGAACAGCTACTGTGGGCCATGTGCCATTCTAAGCACTGAGGATATAGCATTCAACAAAATTAACAAAGTCCCTACCTTCAGGGAGCTCCCATTTGAGTGGGAAAAAGCAAACAATAAGCAAGTAGGTAAGAAAATATATGTCTAAGGGCAAAAAAATAATGGAGAAAAGTAGTACGAGAGAGATAGGAGGTCAATGAGTAGAATGGGATATTGTGATTTAAATTAGGCTGATAAGGGAGGACTTCATTAAGAGGTGGGATTGAGCAGAGACTTGAAGGGAGCAAAATTAAATCACTCAGAACGTCAGAGAAAAAGCATTCCAGATGGAGGAGAAGTTAGTGCAGAAGCCTTGAAGTGAGCACTTACTTGCCACGTTCTAAATCCCTCCGGAAGGACAGTGGGCTGAGTGGAGTAACAGAGGGGCAAGTGGCAGGAGATAAAGTTAGGAAGGTAATGGGGAGAGGAGCAGAGGAGGCGAAGGATTGGCCTTCTTCTTTGCATGATGCAAAAAGCTTTTGAAGCATTTACATCAGAAGTGCCAAAATCCAATTTATGTACAAGAATTCCTCTATAGAGAACAACTGGAAGAGGAGACAACAGCAGATGTAGGGTTGCCAGTTAAGAAGGAAGTCACTGCAAATGTACGAGTGAGAAATGTTGGTGGCTTAAATAGAGGAAAGTGTAGATAGGACAAAAAGTGTCATAATCAAGATGTACTTTGAAGATAGGTTTTACTAATGTGTTGAACATAGGAGTCAAGGACGACTTCAAGATTTTTCACTTGGCTGACATGGAGAATGAAGAAATCATTTACTGAGATGAAAGAGACTGGGAGGAACAGGTTGAAATGGGAGGAAGAGGAAGAATCAGATCCTTTTTGAATAAGACATATGTAAGATATCAATTAGATATCCTAATGGACAAAAGGACTTGGCAGTTGGATATTCAAGTTTGGAGTTTAAGGGAGAAGTCTAGCTTAGAGATATACATGAGGTAGTTGTCAGACATTTAAAGCCATGAGATTGAATGAAATCACTCAGGGAGTGAATATGTAGAGAGAAGAGAGATCAAAGGACTGAGCCCCAGGACACCACAATATTTAAAAGTTGGGTTAGTTAAGAGGAGCTGAGCATGGTGCCCTAGATCTCATGAAGCAAATTTTTCAAGGAGGAACAACCATTTAAAATTGGCCAAGCACTGTCAAGTAAGTATCAACCCTTCCCCGGATTTAGTAACATCAAGGTCATGATAACCTTGAGGAAACATTATGGTCAAGTTGTGGAGGCAAATCCTGATGGGAATTGCTTCAATAAGGAATAATGTGGCAAGAAATAAAGACTGTGATTGCGAAAGATGCTTTCAAAGAGTTTTGCTATTAAAAAATTCAGGGAAACAGTAGGGTCAATGAAAGGAATTTTTATACAAGAAATATTTCAGCAACTTTGATGATAATGGGAAAGACTCAAAGAGAGAAAAATTTGCACATGGCAGTGCTGGGTGCTGAAGTGATGTTCTTCAGTAGGACAGAGGAATGTGATCTAGTGTGGAACAGGACGTCTGGCCTTAGGTTGGACAAGAAATAGTTCCTCCATTTTCTCTAGGCAGAAGGTGCTGATAGGGTCCTAGCTATGCTGGTGGGGGCACTAAGACGTTCTTTAATGATCATTTTTATTTTCTTAATATTTTAGGAAGCAAGATCACCAGCCCATGTGTTGGGTGAAAGATGAGGTGGAAAATGGTCTAATAGACAGTGGGAGAGTGAGTGTGCAAACACTAAAGAAATGCAGCAGGTCCCCCTTGAGCGTTCCCTAGAGGTTGTGAACTTAAAGAGAGATCATCGAGCTTCATTTATGCTCCCTAACCACCTTCTCCCTCTCTCTCTCACTGTTTTCTGTACACACACATACGCACTGTATTCAGGATTCAGGTTAGGTGTTCATCTTATTGCCCTCGACAAACTCTAAGCACTTAAAACATATGTCTTTTAATCATTTTTGAACTTCTAACACCTAGCAAAAATGCCTGGTAAATGTTTGTCAAATCATGAGTACATGAAGGCCAAACACACACAAAAAGGACACAGCCCTATTTGTCCTTTCTAGAGGCTACATAGATCAGGCTTATGAGCATCTCTAAGTTAAGGCATTGTTATACATAGCATTGTAATTTGCAGCACACAGAGCACAGAGTGCTGTACTTAGTAGGACTGAATAAATATTTGATTAATACGTGAGTGAGGGAAGGTTTTTCAGGCTCTATTATACATTCCTGTATATTAGTAGACCCAAGTTCCCAAGATTTTCCCCAACCTAGTCAGGAAAATAGCATGTCATTATTCTTCATAACAACAATATGTTTTTAAGTTTTGAGGTCGGCAAGTACAATAAGACAAGCTTCAGAGAATAAAACTGTTTCCCATGACCTATGGTCATCCCCAGCCCAGCTGAAGAAAGGTAACCTGAGGCATATAGAGGCCATACAAATATAAGAGTCAATAATCTGAGCTCTTGCTTAGAAGTTTCCAGATATAATCTATGGTATGCTAGCCCTTGGTTTGCATTTGTACAAAGGATAAAGGTCAGCAGATAAAATACAATTTATTGCTATAACTGGACTTCCCAATAGAGAAATAATATTTTCCCCAATACTGCTATATGTGTGTTTACTTATTTATTCAAAACCTCATTCCACTGACAATTTGAGGAGACATGTGGTGTGATATTTTCCACAAAGAGAAAAAAGTGTTAAATCTCACAAGCTCTACAAATCCCGTCAGGGCCCTGATGCCGTGGATATTTGTCCAGCTTCCTATATTCATCTCGTATGACCCTGTTTACAATCATCAAAATCCCCCTTTTCACTTTTTCTCAGAAGAAGGGAAATTTCCAACTTCATGCCTCCCAAACAGGTGAGGTAAGAGAGACAAAGGAATTTCCATAGCCATACCATAAGACATGATCAGAGCCAGAGGCCCAACTCCCTGAATCAAGCAGACTCATACTCCGTGAAAATGAGGGATGTATTTATTATAGGCCTCTAATTAAGAAAGTATGGTTTTAACATGCAGCCAACAAAGTGCATCCCACTGTGTGCCCGTAAAACATGGCTGGCAAATTGGTAGTGATCTAATGGCTCAGTCACTGCAATTGTTGCCACATTAAGATCCAGCTTGTAACCCCTATTCTTCACAGACTATTCCAAAAAATCCAAAATGATGGGAAACTCCCAAACTCTTTTTATGAAGCCAGCATCATCCTAATTCCAAAACCAGATAGAGACACAACAAAGAAAGAAAATTACAGGCCAATATCACTGATGAACATAGATGCTAAAATCCCCAACAAAATATTGGCAAATCACACCCAACAATACATCAAAAAGATCATACACCACGACCAAGTGGGATTCATCCCAGGGATGCAAGGATGGTTCAATATCCGCAAAATCAGTAAATGTAATACACCACATAAACAAAAGCAAAGACAAAAACCACATGGTCATATCAATAGATGCAGAAAAAGCTTTTGATAAGGTACAACACCCATTTATGATAAAGGTACTCAGCAACGTGGGAATAGAGGGAGCATTCCTCAATATAATAAGGCCATATATGAGAGACCTACAGCCAACATCATACTCAATGGGCAAAAACTAAAAGCTTTTCCACTAAGATCAGGAACAAGACAAGGTTGTCCACTTTTACCACTTCTATTTAATATAGTATTGGAAGTTCTAGCCTCAGTGATTAGGCAAGAAAAGGAAATAAAAGGCATTCAAATTGGAAAGGAGGAAACAAAACTGTCATTGTTTGCAGATGACATGATAGTGTACATGGAAAATCCTATAGACTCTACCAAAAAACTGCTGGAACTAATAAATGAATTTGGCAAAACAGCGAGATACAAAGTCAATATCCAGAAATCAAAGGCATTTTTGTATACCAACAATGAAACAGCAGGAGCAGAAATCAAGAAAAAAGTCCCATTCGATATAGCAAAAACAAAAATAAAATATCTGGGAATAAACTTAACCAAGGAGGTAAAAAACCTATATGCTGAAAACTACACAACACTGAAGAAATAAATCAAGGAAGACACGAACAAATGGAAACATATACTGTGTTCATGGATTGGAAGAATTAACATCATCAAAATGTCCATACTACCCAAAGCAATTTACAGATTCAATGCAATACCTATTAAAGTATCAATGGCATATTTCACAGACATAGAACAAACACTTCAAAAATTTATATGGAACCATAAAAGACCCCAATTAGCAGCTGCAATGTTAAGAAAGAAGAACAAAGTAGGAGGGATCACAATACCTGATATCAAACTGTATTACAAGGCCACTGTAATCAAAACAGCCTGGTACTGGCATAAAAACAGGCACATAGACCAATGGAACAGAATAGAGAACCCAGAAATAAACCCAACTCTCTATAGTCAATTAATATTTGACAAAGGGGACAGTAACATAAAATGGAGTAAAGATAGCCTCTTCAACAAATGGTGTTGGGAGAACTGGACAGCTACGTGCAAAAAAATGAAACCCGAGCACCAACTTACATCATACACCAAAATAAATTTGAGGTGGATACAAGACTTAAATATAAGCGATGACACCATTAAAGTCCTAGAGGAGAACATTGGCAGGAAAATATCAGATATTTCACACAGCAACATTTTTACTGATATGTCCCCTAGAGCAAGGAATATAAAGGAAAGAATAAACAAATGGGATCTCATCAAAATAAAAAGCTCTGCGCAGCTAAAGAAAACAGCATTAAAATAAAAAGACAACCAACTGTATGGGAAAACATATTTGCCAATGATACCTCAGACAAAGGTTTAATCTCCAAAATATACAAAGAACTCACACAACTTCACTCTAAGAAGACAACTAACCCAATTAAAAAATGGAGAAAGAACTCGATTGCAGACTGGTACAACCATTATGGAAAACAGTATGGAATTTTCTCAGAAAACTAAAATTGGATCTGCCTTTTGACCCAGCAATTCCACTGCTAGGATTGTACCCTAAGAACACTGAAACACCAATCCCAAAGAACCTATGCACCCCAATGTTCATAGCAACACAATTTACAATAGCCAAGAGTTGGAAGCAACCTAGGTGCCCTTCAGTAAATGAATGGATCAAAAAACTATGGTACATATACACAATGGAATTTTATGCTGCAGAAAGAAAGAAGGATCTCCTACCTTTTGCAACATCATGGATGGAACTGGAAAGCATTATGCTGAGTGAAATAAGCCAGGTGTTCAAGGACAAATACCATATGATCTCACCTTTAACAGGAAGCTAAACAACAAAACAAACAAGCAAGCAAAATATAACCAAAGACACTGAAATAGAGAACAGGCTGACAGTGACCAGAGGGGAGAGGGGAGGGAATTTCAGGGGAAATAGGGGAGGAATTTAGAGGAACATATATAAAGGATACATGGACAACAATTGAGAAGGGTGGAAATGGGAGGGGGGGGGAACACCGGGGGTGGGATGGGATGGGAGTAATAGACAGAAAACCGTACTTGAAAAATAATTTTAAAAAAAAAGAAAAAAGAAATAAAAAGCATGAAAAAAAAGATCCAGCTTGAATTTTGCACCACATGCACCTAATATCACCACACAAGGAGCAAAGTCAAATAAATATTTAGTCAGTGTTTAGTACATAATTCACTTAATAAAAACTTATGAGTATATATTATAGCCAAAACTAACACATACAGAATTATTGAAAATAAAAGCTGGACTCAATCTATGGCCCAAATTTCAAACATGTTTATAAATCAGAAGCACTTTGTGCTTTTGTCAGATGAACATTTTATAAATTTACTAAAATGATGACTTGGGGACAAAGAATGTCCGCAATGTCCCAATCTGGGGCAACATTATTCCTCAATCGTCCCTTGAGAGAGTGTTTAATTATTATTTAAAGGCAGTTTAGATGACTCCAGTGGTCATCAACTGTTCCTTAACACTGTTGTCATCATATTAATACTTCAGGATAGTGATAATGGCAATGACAAGCACCTCATAAATGATCAAGTACATCTTTTTGAGGTACCTTGACAACTAATTGATTGAGGCACAGTCAGGCTATTTTGTTTTCCACAATTGGCCAGGGTATCTTTCATAAATCCCAGGTCCAAAGAGAAAAAGACAGGTCTTCACTGGCCGCCATGGTCCATAGTCTCCCCCACAGACATGAGAAGATCTCCAGGACTGAGTGAGGCTCTCTCTGCTCTGTTTCGTAGGGACACAGCCACTGCACCACCCACAAGCAAATTGTCCAACAACCGCCTGCACCTGCCAACCAATGCTGACCATGCTAAGGGAGAAACACAAATCATTGCTGCTCAGTGCAATAACTGCTGTGCAGAGCGCCGACTCTCGGCATTAGAAATGCCTGCAGTCAGAGGAGAATCAAGGAGGAACAGGTCAAATAAAATCGTGTTTCTGGAGTCATACTTGGTTTTGAAAGCTGAAGGTGTCTTGATTGTATTCAGTTAACCACATGCGGGGCTGCTGCATTTTCGCTGTGGGGAAAACACAGGTGTTACCACACCAGGAAGTTGGTAAGTCAGGAGTTGCTCTCTAAAGCCCCGCCTCTGGGACTGAGTGCTGCCCAGTACCCCTAGCACGCCCTCCCGCAGTCCCTCAAGCCACGTGTAGAGCAGGGAATTAAATAAACAAGACTTGATTCAGAAAGGACCAAGACTTCCTTATACATACTCATTTCTAGAGAGTGATTCATTCTTTCTGAGATGAGCACTGAGAATGCCCTATAAAAATTCCACGTATCTGAAAGCAGAGCGGAGCCTCCTGATACTAGAGACAACAAGGTATGATTTCTATTAATCTGCAAAACTGCACTCATTCAAATGAAAGTGGATGAACTAAAAAAATCTATCAGGATATACTAACATCACAATCCTATTTATTTAAGCCCGGTATTACAGGTTCCAACCAACAATAAGGTATTAACACTAGATACCAATCAATAATCAAGCAATAAACAAGCATCAATTGACCAATATTTCTTAAGTATCTATTCAGTGGCCAGAATATTATCTGGTGCTGGAAGGGGATGAAAAATAAATATGAGACATTTTCCCTACCCTTTTTATGTTTAAGGGGTGCATAATTTACTTAATAAATTTTTTGAGCATATAGTAACATACCAACTTATTGGAAATAAAAGCTGAAATCTATCTATAGGCCAAATTTCAGACATGTTTCCAAATTTCTGTTTAAGTCTCCATAGAAATTTAATGTTTTTTCCATATGAAGCACATTAAAATATTTAAAGATAACATGTCTTCTTTTTTCCAAGCTCAAATTTCTTTAACCGCTTCTTATATGACAAGATTTTTAAAATTGTTCCCCATCTCAATTGCCACTTTCTGAATATACTTTCTCTTTTAAGTATCTCTTTTTAATATGACATGACTCTGTGCTTTTGCTGTATGGAATTCCACCTTATTTGTGAAATGGCAGGACTAGGCCAGATTAACATGACTGTGTCCTTCCATCATTAAAAAAGCTGATTTGAACAAACTGCCCCTGCCCCTAGCTACCTGCATCTAGGAGACCTGCAGAGAATAGCCACAGAGAGCAATGTCTTCAGATCAAACACACTGAGAAGACACTATGATTGTGTGGTAACCACTGCACAGGATGTGGTTTCAGAGAATTTGTCAGGAAGAGAGGTCTTATGATACAGAGTGTGACAGATGGATGGATTCATTTATAGGGTCGCCAAATGTATGATCTGCAGAAGCTGTTAGAGGGAGCTCATTTGGTCCAACTCAGTCATTTTACTGAGTAGAAATCAGAGACTCAGATGCCAAGTAACCTGTTCAGGAGTAACACTGCATGTAGCAGATTGTATTTTCCAAAAATATTAGCAGTACTTCTGATCCCACCTGGTCTTTTAAAACCTTGCCACATCTCCATTAAGAAGCTGAGTGTATTTCCCCTCTCCTAGTGACAGCTTTGAAAAGGACATGCTGCATGACTCCCAGGGCTACATCACAACTGACCATGTGGCTTTTGCATGGTTCTCTGTCTCTCTATCTCGATCTCTCTATCTCGATCTCTTTATCTCTAACGCTTGCTCTAGCTCTAACTCTCCATGCATCTTTGGAGCCCTGAACCACCACATAATAATTCTGGTATTCCAGAAGCCAGCACACTGGAGACACCATGCGGAGGGACCAAAAGAGACAGGGAATAGCCACATTTGAGATGCCCCACTGTCCAGCTGTTTGAGCCTCCGCAGCTCAGCTCACAGAGTTTTCACAGGAGCTTCCCTGAGTAAGAACCACAGAGCTGATCCTAGAGCTATAAGGAGTAAGAATATAGTTACTTTAAGCCATTAAGTCACTCGGTTTAGAAATAATTGGGACACTTGGACCTTCGGTGGTGGGAGGGGCAGCAATATCTCTTTTGTCAAAGTCCCTCCAATCTGTACATAGTCTTTAATTTTCTTTCTCTAGAACTGCCTAGATGTGCGATGATAACAGAATGTGGTCAGGCCAAGATTCCAAACAAGAAACTCACTGAAGAAAGTGGTCAGACTGAATGGGAATCCCAGGCCCTTCTTTGCTTTCTTTTACCTTTCCTGCCCTGACCATCTGCACACAGTACCCCACTTTAGCAAACCTTGGACAGCAGTGCCCCGCACTAGAGAGGAAGGTGCAGACAACCAGGCACAGGCTAGTCCTTCAGGAATGTGGAGAGGAAAACGAGGAAACACTGGGCTGCACGTCACACTCCTAATCTCAGTGGAAAGGGCAGGTAAAGTCATTATTAGGTGTTCGCAGAAGAAAAAATTATACTCCGAAGAAAGCACCCCCTGCAGTCCTTCAAAATAAAATCACACCTGGGTTTCTGGGGAAACAAACAGTATTCAAGACCAGAGAGCTGGGGATTTTATAGATTTGATTGATTGAATAACTTTGCCAACCTACTATTTACTCAGACCTAAGTGAAATCAAGCAAAGATGCTTGAAGGTATTTGAGCAACACTAGAGTCCTCAGATTTTTGTTTTCTTGTTTTCATTAGATTTTCTGGGAATTTTTGTTAGTGGAAGAGTGAGACCTAGGCATTGGCAGGAGGCAGAACATTCTCTCAGCCACCCGAGTGGATGTCGAGAGCCGTACAAGGGCATCTGCGAGCAAAAGAAGGGGTGGGAAATGTGTGTCATCACCAAAGAAAATCATTTTGATCCCGACAGTTCTCAGTGGAAAAATGCCTAGGGAGAAAGGGTAAAAACAATTCTGGAAAGATAGGAGTCTAACAATGGGACTTATTAAAAGTTATTTTTAACTGATTGCTGTTCCATTCTACACTGGAAAATTGGGGAAGGTAGTTTTTTTGTAACGAGCTGAATCAATATTTTTGCCTTTACAATCTGGCATTAAGAAGATGATAATCTGGTGAACAGGGGTGCTTCTGGGACTACAAAACAAGTCTTTCCAAAACAGCTCTTGGCTTAAAGCGCCCGTCTACCTGGTGCAGCTCTGAAAGATGACCAGCACTTTCATGCATATCTCTGCTACGGGAAATGAGCCGCAGGGACTTAGCAGTGGAATTATCCCCTGGCTACCAGGAGTGGTCTCTCATTGGAAAAAAGACTGGGACTATGGAAAAAAGCAAAAAGAAAAAGGTCAGGAGACCCACTTCTACTCTGTGTCCTGACAAAACCAGCTTTATGCCTCTGAGCTAGTTTTCTGATTCATTGTCTAAAATTGTCCTCATGTGCTCAAAGACTCCTCCAGTCACGTCCGCCTCTGCAACCCCTGCTTCCATGACACACATTCAAGATGTCTCCACTTACTCTTTCGGGAGTAGTTTTTGTCAAATCTAAAATTAGATTAGGGGCACCCAAATATCTAGAAAGAATATCCCTTTATACCTTAAAGTAGTACCTGCTGGCCACTGCTCTTTGAGAACCCATTCACCTTTGGCAGCTCAGGGTCCCTTTTTCATACATTATCTGCAAATGCCATTGGTGACCTCTGTGTCACCCTGTGGCCATGAAGGATGCCGTAGCTTTAGCCAGGTTGGTTGCCCACAGGGGCCCTTGGGCCCATCGGCAACGTAGCTCGTCCTATGGCAATCCAAGAAAAACAACAGGCGGGAATCTGACATGGGACTGGAATTCACTCAGAAGTCGGGGAGTCAATTAGCTCATGAAGGGGCAACTCTCCCAACATGAAACCACACCCAAGTCCCTGGAGCTGTCACAACACTGAGCTCCAGGACAAAGGAGGAGGAGCACTTGGCAGCTGAAGAGAGTCAGGGCCCATCACAAGGAGAGCACACAGAGGATTATAAGAGTATGTATAGAATGGTGCAAAGATTTGAGTATGGTGCGGTGTGGATGGGAAGGAGGCTAGCAGAAAAGAAAAAGTCAGGGAGTGATAATGAGTCAGCAAATCAAGAGAGTAAAGAAGTGATCCTCATCAAGAAAGAGAAACCATTAAATAAAATCTTTTATAAAAAAAGCAAGCCTGGCTGGTGTAGCTCAGTGGATTGAGTGTGGGCCTTTGAACCAAAGGATCGAGGTTCGATTCCCAGTCAGGGTACATGCCTGAGTTGCAGGCCAGTTCCCAGCAGGGGACACATGAGAGGCAGCCATACATTGATATTTCTCTCCTTCCCTTCCCCTCTAAAGATAAATAAATAAAATCTTTTTAAAAAGAAACAAAGAGAAACCAAAATATTACAAGAAATAATTGATATAGTGGGTAGAGGGTGTAGAGAGGGGAAGGGAAAGGAAAGAAACAGAGAGAGAGACAGAGACACAGACAGTCCCAACTAGTGTTTGACCGAACAACTGGGCTCCACAGCCTAGTGAAGTTGGCACATAAAATTAACAATCAGATCCACCGTGTGTGAAAACGCCTTGCACAGAACAGGAACCCCAGAGAGCTGCACCCCTTTTTGTCTCTTTCTGTCTCTATTTCTGTGTCTGTCTGTCTGTCTCTCTTTATTTTTCCTTAGATATAATTAACATTTAAATCAGTACACTTTGAGTAAAGCAGACTATACTCCAAATTTGGGGTGCTCCTCTTCCAATCAGTCAAAAGCCTTAAAAGCAAAGACTAAGTTTTCCTCCAAGAAGAAGGAATCTTGCCTCAAGACTGCAATATAGCAATCCTGCTGGAGTTTCCATTGCCAACCTGCCATCTCTACAACCTTCAGATTTGCCAGGCCCTATAATCCCATGAACCAGTTTTGTAAAATAAATCTCTCTATACATATGCCCCCTCTTAGTTCTGTTTATCTGGAAAATCCTGACTAATCTAAAGCACTATTCACAACTGCCCTGCAAAGAAAGTATCACTGACAAGAAAGCTCCAAAAAGTCTACCTTCCACAGTCATCTCTACCTTACTAACCTCCCCCAAGTCTTTCATCTGGAAAGAAATAACCACTTATTTAAATGTAGGCTTTTCTTACTTCTAAACCCATTGGGTTGTAACCTGGCAAAGGCTTCTGCAGCGATTTTGTCCCATTTGAGGCATTCAAACCTTTTTAGGAATGTCATTTGGCAACATCTAACCAGAGGGGCAAATAGATTCCTCTCCACAACCCTGTGGCTCTCGAGATTACATAGTCTTGTTTCTAAAGTGGCCTAGTCCCTGAGTTTAGGAAGGAGCAGTAGATACAAAAGAGCTTGATCACTTCACAAATGCCAAGACCTAAAAGAAATACCATACCATTTCAACCCATGGCCTACTCACACTCCAGCAATGCTATAGCTAAAATTCTGGGTCCATTCCCCCTTCTACTTCGTGTACTGTTCCCTAACTTGATTAGTATGAATTCCTATATTTGGTCGATCTTCTACACTTCATAGTAAGGAGCAAACCTCACTTGCATGTGTTGTCAAGTTCTAAGTTACACAAGAGTGCAAATCCACCTTGCCACAAATTTTGTTCTTTTCCCAACTCAGCAGCTTACCCCAGAGTATACATACCATGCACAACATTAATGATCTTGAACACATAGATCAGTCAGGTGTCTCACAGGAGCTTAAAGAAGGCAGGGGGTTAACCACCAACGGAAGCTCAACTTCAACAGCCTTTATTAACCCTGAGAGCGACTCTAACCACCACCTCCAGGATAGAGCAATGGGACTTGGTTTCCCTCACCTCTCAAGTACTGCAGAGTTGGTATGTAGGAAGGAAAAACTGTCAGTACACCTGTAAATGTTTCATGTGGCTTTTACTACCTATCAATGTAATCAAGGTACTGTAGTCACTTTTATTTTTGATTTTTTTCTGCCAGAAGTAAGTGATTTCTCCTGCTCAGAGCTTTTTCTTATGCTCTAAAGAGTCAATGCTGAATCTTTTAACTGTCAGATTATCAAACAGCATTTTTCCTAGACCTCCAAAGTGGGGATTTCAAAAACTCAGTTAGGAAAACCAGGCTGGTACCCTGAAAAGATCATGAAAGGTGCAATGCAATAACTCAATCATTTAACCTCTTTGGATTCCATTCAGTTCAGTCAATATCTATCGACTCTTACCTATGTACTGGACATTGTGTTGAGTTCCAGAGACATAAAGAATAATGAGCCACTCACTTCCTTGCCTTCAGAGAACCTAAGGTCCACTGGGGGGTGAGGGGAGCCGTGTATAAAGACAATTAGAATACTGGGTGACACACCTCAACAGAAGGATGTATGGTGTCCTGGGAAATACTAGCTACAATGACTTGTTCCATCTAGAATGAGTTTTAGAGAATGTTTTTCAAGGAAGAGGACACTTCAACAGAACCTCACATGAGAAACAAAGAGGCTGAAGAAAAGATTTCCATGCCTTTCCTCACCTTCTCTCAGCTCTGAAATTTGGTGACTTTATAATAAATCCAAGAAATTCTAAAAGCCAAGAACATCCAGAGTCAGGAGGTATTTGAGGGGAATATGGTTGTGGGACAGGGAAGCTATACAAACTAACACCTGCTCAGAGCCGTCTATTGGACAGAAGCCCTAAGTCAGGTGGTCGTCCTATGCAGTCAGTCTCCCCCAAACCATGTCAACCTCGTGACCAGTGAGCGTGTGTACTCCCAAAGCCCTCACTTCAGATACACTGTTTCTACTAAGGAGCCCACAGCCCGACAGCGGGAAAAGGAAGGCGGGGGTGGAAAAGCTCGGACTACAAGCCAGGCACCACGTAGAGCGCAGAGGGAGGGGCCGATGAGGGGTTCATTAAAGGGAAGGAAGTGGTTGCTTCCAGAGGAATCAAAAAGATTTCGGGCATACATGCTTCCCACTAAAAAAGTTTCAAAAGGCAGAGAGATACTAGGAAGAAAGGAAAAACATTCTATACAGAACAAACCTGTGAGCAAAGGGAGGGGGAAATAAAATAATTTTAGGGAATCATAAGCTGATTTAGGTCAGAGCTATGGAATATAATAACTCTATTAAGATTATTATAAATATTAATGATTGATTGCCTACTCAGTGTGCTGAGAATTTAAATGTCTTATTTCACCCTTTACTCCCAGGTGAGAGGTAATATCATCCCCACTTTTCATATGAAAAAACTAAGGCTTAACAGGCCAAGCTGGGATTTTAACATGGTGTTTCTGGTTCCAGAGTCCATGTTCTTAGTGACTATGCTTGTTTAGGATGCAGTATGTAATGCCCTGCTGGATAATAGTTGCTTAACCAAAGAGGCAATAGAAATAGTGTCACTTGTAAGGAGAGGACTAATATATTTGAGCACATAAATCTGGCAGCAGAATGGAAAGTGATCTGGAGCAGAGGGAGAATGGAGATAAGGAGATCTTTGACCTGAATGCTATCGTGATCATATATATGCAAGAGTCACAAAATGTTCTGGAATGAAGCAACAGCAGTGGAAAGAGAAAGGAAGGAAAGATACATATTACAAATTATGCAGATAGAATCACTAGGACCTAGTTAGTGATTGGATATGGTAAAAGAGGTGAGAATAAGTAGCTTGGAGAAAGTGTGTTCAGCCCTTGTAAGGCTATAACTCATAACCTTCTTTCATCAGGACTCCAGAATCAGGAGTTAAGAAAAAGATGAGAGGACATGAGGACATAGAATTAAAATGCAAAAACCTGTGTATTCAGAAACTCAGGAAGAGGGGTTTTAGCTGCATCTGTCTTTTGATACTTGGTGTGGCTACTGACACATGGTAGGGCCTCAAAAAGGAATTGTGGAATGAGTAGATGAATGAATGAGTCAGCTTATCTAGATTGAGAGATCTTAGTAGCACATTCTTGAATGGAAGAGTTGGGACAGCCACCAGTCCCGTGAACCTCACATGCCAATGTGATTAATGTTGCTTTTTCCAGAAGTCTTGGCCTGAAAAACTCAACACTGAACACCTGAAGAAAAAAAATTCCATTGGCAAAGCTTGCTTTTCACAGTAGGAGACTCCCAGCAACATTGCCAAGATCCCGGAGGCCCAATACCTTTCTGACTTAGCAATAACTCCCAAGTTAAACAAATTGCCAAAGAGTTATAAGCTTCTTATTAGTTGGACAGATTCCTCCAATTGCTCTGTTGGCTTCACTTCCTCTGCACACATGTTGGTGAGTTCCATCAATAATTCGTGTGCCTGCAAGTTTGCTCTGCAACTGAGGAACACTGGCATTTCTGGGTTAGCGTCTGCTTCGTGATCTATGATCTGCAATCTCCACTCCCTCTTGCCTTCACTTTGAACTGAGTGCTGTGTTAAGCAACCCCACTACCCACCATCGAACAAGCTGAGACTTGAGTTTTCATTAGTGTTACAACACTTGCACTTTATCCCAGGCGAACCAGTAACACCAGTATTCAAACTGCAGTGGGACAATAACCACAACAACCCAAGTGAAAGGGCCTGTACCACTTCCATGAAGTCCAGGAGCAAGCATGGCACTGGAGGTAGCTGGAACACAGGTCGAAGAAGGTTTAAACAGGAAAGGTATTGGAAAAAGCTAAAAACCATGAAAATCTACGACAGAAAATTTACCAAACAGGAACTGAAATGGAGAACTCTCAGGTAGAGAGTACATATTACCTGAGTAAAGACCAACCAGATCCTTTGGGGGCAGGGGAACTCCACTTTAAAAACCAAATTGTCCATTTCAGTTAACAGCCATAATCTATAAGCTAATATTCAATCCTCTATTTCATTTTTGACTTGAGCAAAATTTAGCTACCATACCAACTTTTGTTTCTGCACCAATTTCTATATAATATAAAAAGTGTGATGGTTTCCTTATACCATCTGAAATGAAAATATTCCATTCAAAACTTATTCCTAAAAGGAAAGCTCCTTCAAAGGAATTGTAAGCTAGGTTTTCTGTTTTGTTTTCTTTGAAAAGCACAAACGTCTACAAGTACACTGGTTTCACTCTTCATTTGGGGTTATGACAAGGGCCACATGGTTAGTCTCTATACACTATTTCCATTGACTTCATACGCATCTTACATGAGATTAATAAAAACAATCATTTTATTAACTGCAGTAAAGAGTTATTGAGAAAATGTGAGTCCACTGGATATCCATGATTCCATCTTTTCTCCTTAGCTGTCTTATCTTATTTCATCTAGGATTTTTTCCTTAAGCACACAAATGAGATCTTTCAGAGGGTGGGCTGAGGAGTGGAAAGATGGAAGACGGGAAGAGAGGGGGGAAAGGCAATGCACTTATACAAAGTGTGCATGAATTAGCAAATTCCATGCAAATGTCTCTGATACTCAGGTCCTCAATCTGAAACACAGAATGGACTCAGAATGAAGTTGAATGGGTTCATGGCCCAATGCTGAGAACCTCTTTCTTCTTCTCCTAAAAAGTACTCTAATTTAGTGAAACAAGACAGTTCCTTGGTAACTGCTGTCACCTGCCTGAGCTCTTATTTCTGCAATTTCAAGAAGACAGAGAAAGGAATGACCCCCTTGGGGTCTATCCATATTAAAGAAGACTTTCCTTAGAAATACAATGTTTTCTAATTCTCTGTAATCACTACTTTGTTAGTAAAATTAATCTGCCAGTCTGGATTCTCTGGAGACTTCATGATTTATACTTCCACATCCAGAAATAGATCCCAATAAAGCAATATTATTTATAACTACTGTACGCCAGACATTAGTCAAAGCTTTACTAGTTTTAATGGTGTACATTTGATGCAAAAAAGATAAACTGAAATAAACTGACTGGGGTCATGCTGAAGAAAATTGCTATGATTTTTGTTCATAAGTATTTCCCTAGATCTAAAGCAGGAAAAAGGAGTGAGGTATAATCTAACCCTTGCTCGTACTTCATTAAGAAATCTGTCTCACTGTTCTACATCTCATTTTTCCCTCCGAAGAATGTTTGAATATAAAGTTTAACCTTTTAAAGTAAAGAACATAAGAAACCCTAGTTGAAGATTGTTAAACAATTGGTAAAATACTAAGCACCTTGTTTATCCTAAGTATCAGGAGGCAATTCTGTGGTTTCCTTCAGAGTGAAAAGAAAAATTAGCTCTTAACATGGAAGGAAGGAGGAGTTCCAAAGTAATGTAAGATATTAACATTAGGGGAAACTGGTGAGGGGTATACTAGAAGCCTGTATTATCTTTTTAACTTTTCCTGAAAACATTGTAAAGTTTTACAATAAAGATTTATTTTTTAAAAAAAATGGGGATGGCTGGGAGGAGGGAAGAGTGAAATAGGACCACAGAAGCATCAAAGAATTGTTTCAAAACCCTGGCCTTAAATGGCAGGTCACAACCAAGCCATGCATGATCGGAGATGTGCAGAGGACTCGTCCTTTGGTGACATAGAAAAACAATCTTTAAATTGGTCTTAGGTTTAGAGAACAGAGAGTTCCCAACGCCTCTGCTGGGCAAGGAAGACTTCAGTCATTTGGGACAAAGCAGCATGACTTTTCAGCCTCTGCAAGGTGTCCTCTCGGAGCAGCCTTTCATTCAAGTATCAGGTATTTTCCTGCGCTCTGTCTCCCCATTGATACATGGTGTTTTGATAAGTCATTCTCTTCCTTTAGCAAATACACCTTGTAGGGGGAGTAATCAAATCCCAGAAGTCACACTGAGCAAAGATACATGGCACCTATGAATTGCTTCTGTGTGCATGTATATTTTAATCTGTTATTTAAATTGTAAGGTTAACTGGGGAGATGAAAAAAAAAGAATAGAAGAACTGAAGGCAGTCCTATCAGCTCTGTTTAAACAAAGTTCACATGGCTTGATGCAAGCCAAGATTAAATGTGACCGAGTGCTTCTGTACGAGGAAAAACCAAGACTGAAAAGTAGAAAACCTTCTTGCTGTTCTTTGCCAACCTTTTAAAATAGTTACTATTGTGTTGGATTAAAAAGCATTTGCTGAAGATTTTGTGGAGAATTAAGCTTACTTGTTATTCTTTTAAAACAGACAGGAGAATAATAAGGCTGTTAGTCAACATTGTCTTAGAAGATAAAGCTTTCAAGACAGCAGAGGACAGGGTCAGTTGGGAGCTTCCCTGAATCTGCTCTTGATTGACAGCCCTTCAGAATTTTAGCTGCAAACTTAATGCCCCTTCCCCACCCCTGATTCAAGGGCTCATCCGTCTTGGTCACTGAGAAGTGGTCTGTTCCAGTGTCCTGTGGATGAGTGGCGTCATCCCCACTAAGAATTCAACTGTGACCTCACCAATATACAACACAGAGACCACAGAGAAACAGAGAAATGTCGAACTGGCAAGCAGAGAAAAAGGAACTCCATAAGTGTTCCAGAATATCATAAGTGTTCTTGATTGGTTTGTTGTGGTATCTGTTGGTTCTTTCATATCTCCATAACAAAACAAAACAAAAGATTCCAGGACGCTTCGGAGCCCTAACAAAAACCTCAAGTTCTTGGTGGAGAATGTGGCCTGCTCAGGCTCCTGCTATGAGGGACACTCTGGGGATACAGCTTTGACAACAAGCAAGTCTTGTGGGCGCTCAGCATGGGGCACTCAACAGCATCTCTCTGGGATAAACTGATTGAGGAGAAAAGGTTGGCACAACTATGCTTCTATCAGTTCATCGCTCCCCTCATGAAGGCTGAGAGAGCGTTCCTCAAACGCTGGAAAGACTTAATTCAGACAGCATGACTCTCTGCTCTCAATCAGCTCTTTATATCAAAATGATTCTGGTGTAGACGTCAGTCTTGAACAATGGTTTTCAAATAGGGTGAGCTTGACCCCCATGGGACATTTGGCAATGTCTCAAAATATTTCTGGTTGTCACAACTGCTATTGGCACGTAGTGGATGGAACCCAGGGATCAACTCCTGGAATGCTCTAAATTCCTCAGTTCCTACCACAGCACAGACAGCCCTTCACCACCAGGCAGTATCTGACCCAAGGGCAATTCTGCCATGGTTGAGAAAACTGTACCCTAGAGGATGGAATGAAAATTAAAGTTTCTATTTTCCCATAAAAACATTTTTTTAGGTTTTTAAAATTCTACACTAGAATGCCCCAGTGTTAAAAGGCCTTTGTTTTTGTCATTCTACCATGAATACCAGGACCTTCACAAGTTACTCAAACAAAAGGACTAGCAGATAATTGCTGAGAGCAGAAAACAGATATTCTACACATAAGCCATAATTTCTTTCTCTAGATGCTTTCATCAATGAACCCATCAACAATACATTGGATGCCCAATACATGGTCAGTCCAGTGCCTCCTACTACTGTGGAGAATACAAAAAGTATAGGAGGCAATCAGAATTAAAATAAAAAGAAGAATTACTTATGGAGAATTAACAATGTAGAATATATTAACAAGAAAATCTAATAAAGCATATGTTTAGCTAAATACTAAAATTGGCAAGTTAATATTTATGTTGTATGTAATTATTTTTTAAAAATTAAAAATTTAATGACAAATAAGTTTAGTAACTTCCAATTAATTTGCTGGGGGGATATTGAACCAGTGAATGCCTATCAATATTATCTTTGATTTTCAAATTCAATAAATGGGATTTCTTCTTCAAAGCCACTAGAAGGTCACTGAGAGATCAAATTGGCCCAATATTAACTAAAAACAAAGTGATAATTCCAAGACAGTGCTCAGAAAAGAAATTTATCACACTTAGTTAAATTGACATAAATTGTTCTTCGCAAAATCAAAAATTTGGAATTATCCTAAAAAGTATTGATAGTATAGAATTAAGTAACAAAAGTAAAGTCTTTTCAAAGTGGACACAAAAACCCTCTTTTAGGCTTAATTTCACTCAAAAATAAAAAGTAACATTGAATTATCTAAATTTAAAATAGTGAAAGAAGTAAAGAATAAAATGAGATAAAAAGGAGAAAAATCCACTTGGCAATAAAAGAATTTCTAACAGATGTATTGAACATAACAGATGTATTGAACATGCCAAACTGAGCTAGAACCACTCTTATAACTTCACATCTCACTCCTTTCTTCCATGCATGACTAAATCTAGACACTATCATTGCTCTACACTGGCAGAGGCAAGAATTTGACAGCAGACAGAGCTTCGTCAGGTGAGCTGGAGCTGCACACTTTCCTTGGAAAAGCCTCTGACCAGTAAAGCCAAGTCAGGCTGCCCAAGAGAAAGTCTGGATCCTTGTGGGTCCTGTACTGGGTCTGTACAAACAATGGTTTGTGGCTCCTTTTTGTGTGTTGACACTCCAGCAGATAGGTGACAGATTATAAACCAAGTCCAAGAAACTCTAGGAGCCATGAATGGTGTTGGACTAATAAAATGGGGTGTTGTTGTTGTTTTGGTTCATCATTCATGTGTCCCTAGCTACCAGGCAGGAGAGGAATAAAAACTGGAGATTGCAGGCCTGTGAGAAGTGGGCACCCACCCCTTTGCCTCTTTACCCATCTGCAACAGTGTGAAGTTGGGAGGGTTAGCTCCTCATATGCCATCTCGGCAGAAGAGGTGTTTCGGTGCTGCTCGGCCCAGACTTACATCTTGTTTGCCTGCTTGTACCGTATTTCAAAACAGAAACAATAGCTGGTATGACACCAAACACTTTCAGTAGCAGCACTCAGCAATTGCCATCTCTGTGCTAAACTTGAAAAACGAAGACCCACAAAAGAAGAAGGACATTTGGCATATCATGAGTCAGCGTAGGAGTAGTCCAGCCAACAACAGCCTTGCAAGGAATACTTTCCTCATGAGAGATTAGGACCCCAGGAACTTGTCAGCTTTAACAGGCTATATATCATAGGAGTGAGAAAATTCAAATAAGATCAGCTGAGTCCTGACTTTAAAAATTACACATATACCAGTTCTGTCTACAAGGTATCCAGCCACATAATATGAAAATAGAGATATTTATTGAAGAATACATAAGATACAAGAAACATTGTACATAGGACAATGATACCTCAATCTCCTTCAAAGTAGGCACCTTGGAACCTCACACAGTTCTCCCAATCGCCATCAGCTGCCCCACCATATTTTCCTAGGTCTCTTTGATGGTCTGATATCTCTTCCCTTTCAAAGGTGATTTTAGTTTGGGGAAAAGCCAGAAGTCACAGGGCACCAAATCTGGGCTGTAGTGGGGCTAAGTCACCTGGGTGATTTGATATTTTGCCAAAAAGCTCTGTGTAAGACGTGACACATGAGCAGACGCATTGTGGTGAAGCTGCCACCAGCTGACCGTAGCTGCGGCCTTCTGAATCATTCAAATGATTTCAGTGGAGAGATGTTCAAGCTTAATGCAAAATTTAATACAGATTGGTTTTACTCTACTCACCCAGTCATTTTGAATGCGACAGCCACACAGTACACATGCTCACTCAGTGGCATCTACCATGCATTCCAGTCCACTCTCCTTGGCTGCCAGGTTACATGAATGTCATGCAAACCATTCTCATTATATTAACAATGGCTGGAGGTTTTCTGGACAGACCTGGTATATATAGAAAGAAGGCTAAAAGGCATGTACTATGATGTTAAAACAAAATATACACATGCATGTATATATACATATATAAAATCTTTCTACAATTTTAAAATTGCCCAAATAACTGCAAGAAATTGTGGCTATTGGATATTCAGGCAATTATAGCCAGGTGACTTCTAAGAATACAAGATTTTAATACCAATAAAACAAATACTTCATGACCAAATGGTTATCTAGACACTCAGGAACTCTGAAAAGCTTCCAAATTTGTGAAGGCATGGTCTAGGAACAGTTCATGGGAAAAGCTGGACTTGAACAGAATTGAAAAATTGACAGCAAAAACTATACTTTTCATTGCTTTTTATTGTTTGTATTGATCTGAAAAAGTCACCAAAATTTCTGTTCTTCAACAAAGAGTTTGGCAAAGTATTTGGCCTCAGATTTTCCACGTATGCTCTGTTACTCCTAGTATAAAAACTCCTGTGGTTTTACCCCTTTCTGTGGCCTGGATTTGTGTGCCTGGATTTGGTGTGTTTTTATTTGTTGGGAAGAGGGAGGTGTTTGTTTGTTTGATTGATTGATTGTTTGTTTGTTTGTTTTGTCATGAAAGTGTTAATGCTCCTGTTTGGTCAGTTTGGACAACAACAGGGAGCAGTAAGCTTCTGCAAAGTCACCCATCAGGTGAAAGGGGCACAGGCCGTGGCTTAATAATAATACCTTTAATTACTATAACTTTTCATTTACCAAGATTGTATATCACATAGATCAGTTAGCATGCACAGAGAAGAGGGAAATGCTTTGACCCACATAGAGAATCAGATATGTAAACCCTGATCCCCTGAAGTTGAACCTCTAACCCCCAAAGCCAACCAGCTACAACCCCAGACAACGATTAACCCCTGTTTAAGCCTGATAAATATCATGCTATTCTTTGTAATGCACCAGAATGTGCTGACTAAAAAGTACTTCGCATTTTGCCCTTGAAGGACACTAGACAGTCCTACAGTCAGTATTCTCACAGAAAAACAGAGACAAACTAAGTCACTTTGACCTACATAGAAACACTGAGTCTTGAAAAGGGAAGTGACATAAGAGACCTCTATGCCGCCCTCTATGGAATATATGAATTATCTTCACAGCATCCCAAACAAGCTGCCTCACAGTTTGCGAGTACACCTGCAATGATGAGGCCCTTCTGATCTCAAGGTGTAGCCCAGTCTGTAGGCAGACAGTGATAATATGTATGAAGTTATTTCTACTATCAAGCTAAAATAGGATTCCCTAATAGTTCCTCCTATTAATCATAGCTTTAGCCTCTGGATACAGATGAAGTTCTGACAATTCATGTCCCATGACTGCTGCACCCACTATCAATACATGTCCACTGGGAACAAGGAGTTTCTTTGGATCCCAGTCCTACCAGGAACAAACTCCTGTTGAAACATGTTCTTTATCCCTCTTCAAAGCAAATCGGAGTCACTTACAACTTACAAGCAATAGTTTGTCTAGTGATAAGAACAAAGTTGAGTGAGAGCAACAGCATTAAAAAGAAAAATAGACCGATTACATATAATCACATATGTTGAACTATTTCTAGGCTAGATATAATCTTAATATAATGAGTATTTTTACAAGAGATAAAGATAACAATAATAACAATAATATTATTTATGAACTATTTTTTAGCCAATATGCTTGAGGCATTGCACAATCATATACAATGATTAAAACACTTTTTGTCAGATATAAAATGAAGTAATGTTAAAAGAATAAAGGAGCTAATATTAGAAGTACAGAAAAATAATATCAGGTATTAGGAAATATTAGAAAATGATCTTTTTTCATGATTTTGCCATTCTAGTTGCTCTGAAATAAAAATATTTAAAATTCTCTTTATCATGTCTTTTAATGCATTTATTTCCTAAGTACTCCCTCTTTAGTTTCTGTTCTAAGATTAAATTTTCTCTCCTCCCTAGATCTAATGTTTATGTCCATTCGCTCAAATTCACCTGATAAATGGGTTTCTCTAAAAAAAAAAAACAACATTCAAATAAAAACAATAAAAACCCTAGAGGAGTCATTAAGCCATTTCTCTAATATTGGTGCTTTTTCTGTGCTTATTATTCATTTTGGCTATATAACCAAAGACACTGAAAAAAGAAAGCATGGTAGATGCCTGAGCACAAAGCCCATACAATTTCAGTTTCCAACCTTTTAGCCATCATGACATACTCTGATTCTGAGTTTTGCAATAACCACTAACTCCCTCCTCCTTTCAAAAAGATGAGGATGGTGTGAAAAACACTGTTGGTTACCTATACCACAACCATTTCCTCCCCCACCCGCCTTCTTCCTTGCCAACCGAACACTATTTTTGTTCAAGTATCAAGGGGTCATATGCTCATGGAAAGCAGTCCCCTTCCCAACCCCAGAGAGAAAATGTTGAATCAAAGACATCAGTGTCAATTCCAATCTCCTGTGGCAGCAGCATGTTTGGTCCCAGATTTGTAGTGCAACTCTGGCCAAGAGACCTAACCAAAGGTCTGATAGGAGCTTCCCAGGAGAGGTCTTCTGCCAGGCCTGCCTCTGGCTAGGTGTACACCGTGATCTTCAGAGCCAGAGCAGCTATCTCAGGATTGTGCGATGCAGAACCAAAGGACCAAGCTATCACACTAGCTAAGGTGCAGTGAGAAGATGGAAAGATACGGGGTCCCTGCAGAATTTATCCAGTCAGACCTGCAGCCACCCAACACTGCATTTCTTATTATAGCAGATAATTTTTCCTCCTCATTTAAATCAATTTAATAGAGCATTCTTGCACCGGCAGCTAAAAGCGTTCTATCCAACTCAAAAGGCGTCTCTTTTTATGCAGTTGAAACACATACTTTTGGCATCTGTGCTTTTAGGAAACACTCTCACACAACTGAAGACTCTTGGAATCTTTTAAACCAATTAAAGTGTTACTCAGATAACATTTAAAAGCCTAACATCTACTGAGCATATTAACATACATTACATTATTTAATTTCTATAATTCCATGTAAGATGACTATCATTCTTTTTTATAGACAAGAGAACCAGAGAGATCAAGTAATTTGCTTAAGATCACACAGTTCGAAAGTGTTAGAGCCAACATTTGAAGTCAGACTTTCTGAGTCAAAGTCCAGATCTGTTTCCACTCCACCAAAGCTACATATACTGGATTATTATTTTTGGCTAAGCTCCTAGACTATTGACAATGATCACACAGAATCACACTAGGTTA
The DNA here is from genome assembly GCF_014824575.4 of Sturnira hondurensis. NCBI lineage: Eukaryota > Metazoa > Chordata > Mammalia > Chiroptera > Phyllostomidae > Sturnira > Sturnira hondurensis. Next base: position 4,258,755 of record NW_028088915.1, read on the forward strand.
GGTGTGATTTTAACCAAGTGTGGGTGACTGTTAACTATTTGTTGAGTCACATTGGAACAGTGGTTGAAATACTAATGTGAAGGTTTTTTTTACTCAGTAGGGTCCCTGCTCCCCTTGCAAAAATAATAATAACAATAATAAAATTAAAACCTAGTTCAACATCATATTTAATAAATGGCATGCTCCTATAAGAATTGGGGCTCAATTATTAATGACAAGAGCTGGAAATATGTTTTCCACAACTGACATATTTTCATTAACCAATAAAATTTAAGAGACAACTAAAGAATATGGGAGCTGTTTAATGAGATTTTTTTCCCTTCTTGATTGATTATTTTTAGGCAACTTAGCTTTTATCCCATGGCATAACTCCAGTAAAAAAAGGATCACTGGATCTTTTGTTAATCAAAGAGTCAATGCTGCTCAATAAATAAAAACATTTAACATTTCTTGCTAGTTGATCTTAAGTATTTCTTGGTTCATTGCCTTTGGGATGGCACAAGATTGAGTTAAATTCATGTGCTTGTTCAACAGTGAGGAAAGATGTAATCTGATTTATATTTTAAAGCCATTTGTCTATTATGTGGAAATAAATGAAAAAGAAAAGTGAATATTGAGGAGACTGGTGCCTCAGTCCAAGCAATATATGATACACTTGGATTAGGCTGATAGCAGGAAAAATTAGGAAAAAATGGGTGGATATTTTAAAAGATGAGCCAACAGAATTTCCAGTGAATTAGAAGTAGGAATTGCCTTAACAGGAAATGATGAAAATGGTAAAAGATTTGTGAGGGATGAAGGTACACAAGATTTCAAGGAAGCTGGAATGAAAAATCTACTTCTAAAGTTTTAATTCTGAGATACCAATTAGATATGCAGGCAGAAACGTAAGAAGACAGTTGAAGAAGCCTAGTGTATAGAAGGGAGGCCAAAGCTGGGGATAAAAACAGTGATGAAGTTGTCAGCATAAGGAAGCCACAAGCCCAGTGAGATCGTCTCCAAAAGTACACGTGGCGAAGAAAAACAACCAGAACAGCAGACTGGAGGTCTGCAATGGAAATTTAGCCAAAATAAAATGTCTTGGAAAGTAAATAAAATAAGAGTTACTTTTGGGTCTCTGCTCCTTGAAATTTAGGATTTCATATATTTTCAGAAATCTGCATTTCTGTAGGCTCTTTCCATATATTTGCAGTCATTTTTTATTTTCTTCCTTAACCAATATTTCCTCCAAAGCATTTGCTGATCCTTAGACGTGGCTCTCAAGACCTAAAACTATTTTCTGTAAACTCAGTCACGTTGCCAGTTAATTCATTGTTAGGACATATACATTAAAACAATTACATAATTCAAAATAGATATCACTTCCTAAACTCGAAGTTATTGTTTATCTCTTTTTCTTTCCAACTAAACACAGTGGTACCGGTGCAAGCGAGAGACAAGGGAAGGCTTTCCAAAAATATACTGGGTGCTCGATATTTCTCTGGCGCACAAATTATATTTTAACTTCACATCACAGAGGTGGTCCAAAACCCTATTCCTGGACAACCAAGCAGTGTTTGGTGATGCTTGAGTTTATTGGAATCCAGAGGAAGAAAGATGGAGGTAGAGATGAAGGGAACTCCCTCCTAGGGGAAGATGAAATTTTAAACTGAGGATGCCCCTGAAAACTCTGATGACTTGACCTAACTTCCTAATTGAGGTCATTGATCCTAGATGGACATGGGAATTATGGTTTGACACTAAATCACAGGCTAAAAGATTATATTTAACTTTATTTATCCATTACACACACCGCACGTGTCAAACGATGGCCAGCCGAGCCCAGAACTCGGCCCCAAACAATACCCTGAACCCAGGAACCCAAACACTGTGCCCTTTTAACTGGTGACAAGCCTTTCTAGCTATGTGGCTTTCACAGCTAATAGTAGGTCATCTGCTTGTAGAGGGTCTTTCCACTGTTTGTTTTCTCTTGCTATTATCACAGAAGTAGATGGTATGAGATATGTTTCTTTTTAGCAAGTATGAGGTAAGCAGAGGTCAACCCAGGGTCAAACAGAGGTGTAGAAAAGCAGGTACCGTTACAGCGCAAACCCTCCAGCCTGAGTTCTGTCAGCAACACTTCAAAACCAACTGAAACCATAGTGATAATCTGGGGGCCACTTTCAAGGCAGAATTCAAGCCAAAACCTTAGGCTATATAAAGTTCTTCTGTACTGAGTGGACAGAGGTAAACATGTGACTTCACTTCCACTATGTAAAACCCAATTATAGTGGTTATTCTAGTACCTTCTGCAGCAGGCAACTAAATTTAAGAGGGATTGGAAACGAATCCTAGAAAACCCTATGATGTCCATCCCTTAATCTTTTAAGGCTGAACCTGTTCAAGGCCCTACAGCAGGAGCAAGACACACTTCTTCAGAGCTCCTATTCTCGAAATGCAAGAGCACACAGAAAGATTGCATGTGTGTTACTGCGCATTTATCTCCTCAACGATAAGCCATAGCGTGCTGATTACTTAACCTTTATTTTCATCACCATTGAGTTTGCAGGTTTTTACACAGGAGCAGAGCTCAAAAAACATTTCTGGAATAAAGTCTCTGTCTTTTAAAGCTCAGTATTACAATGTCCTTGTATTTTCAAATTACAGTTAGTGAAGTGCCTAGACCCCAAAGTAACTCATTTTATTCTCTACTTTCCATACCATTTTATTTTGGCTAAACCTAGTCCCACTAGCTCTTTTTCTTTTTTTACTCTCTCTTCCCCCTGCCCCGCCCATTTTTCCACAAGCTTTGGGTTAATTTAATTATTCTCCCCACCACCTCCCTCAAAAACCCAACATGTCCTTTTCTTCCTCCTGTCCACACACCATCGTTTTCCCTAGTAATTCTTCTTCCTCTGTCGTATATATTGTTTTGTTATTACCATCATTGCCTGTCATCATGCTTCTGCTTCTCTGTATTAGCAAGGTGACCTGGGAAGAAATCAAATCATCCATCAGCCTTGGAATCATAAAAAGTGCTATATTAAGTATTCTAAGAAACAATGTAATTCAACTATTGCTAAGGGGCTGTTTCCAGTCTGGCTCAAGTTTTTACTAGTCTACAATACTTTACTACCAAAAACACTTACTTCCCCATGCTCTAAGAATTTAATAAACTCAATGTTGACAGATTGAATTACAGCCTCACTTGATGCGATCAATATGATTTTGTTCTTTCCCTCACTGTTACAAAAAAAAATGAATGAAAATATGAAAGTGAACAATACTATTATCTGGATTGCTTTATAAATACATTTTATAAGCCTTTAGAAATTGTAAATAGTTTACTGTTTAAGTTGAGCAGTACTGATCCAATGGATACGGCATTAATGAGCTGTGCACTTTGGGTACACCATTTGACTTCCTGGATCATAGATAGTAGATGCAAAAAAATTCAAAATAACAATATTTTACTTGAGACTCCTAGTTCTCTTTCTATTTTGCCCTTAAGTGAAGTCACTTCCAAGGTAAAAGCCTCAGCCTCAAGAGCTGCCTGCAGACCCAGACTACTGCACGGCACACAGAAGGCATTCAATAAATGCGGACTAGATAAACAAATTCCAGCACCTCATTATTTTTGTGAAGATTAAATGCACAAAGAAATGTAAAAATAAAACCTCATAAACTATGACAATATGGAAATATTGTCAATATGGAAATGTAAGGAATTATTATTAGAGAATACTACACGCTCCTTTAACAACATGCTGCCTGATCACAAAAAGAACACGGTAAGATTCAGACAAGAAATACTACGGCGGTTCAATAGAGGCAAACGTGGATTGAAATTGAGACCAGGACATGGATTTGTCTGTGTGAAAGCCTAAACTGCCGTAATGAATCTTCCCAGACTACAATGTCTGTACCAGCACCACCAGAGTCAATGGCCCACAAACAGCCCAGAGTAGGGAGACAAACTCTTCCACAGTTGTGAGGTTCTTCATGAACCCAAGTTCCTTTTGTTCAATATATTGTTGCTTCACAACCCTGAATGGGACTGTCTCCATCTATGCCATCAAAGCTTGTTATCAGCTTATCAGTGCCCCATTTTAAAGGAGAAAGAGAAGAAATGGCAAATGGGCAATATTGTAAGGCTTAAGTCTGAGAATAGCAGGCATCACATGTTACATTCTGCTGACCAGAACTTAGTCATATGACCCTCAGTAGCACCTGGGAAATACAATTTCTTACTGGCAACCACATTCCCAGACACAACTCTACGGCACAACAGATTTTGGTGGACTATTATACCACCAAACTGGAAGACTTTGTGAAGCATATAGAACCTGAGGTAGGCATTGAAGGATATCTAAGAAAGCAATAGAAATTCTAGTAAGAGCCAAAATTATAAAATTCCTAGGTCCCTCTCTTGCTACTACCAAGGGTCCTCTTTCTTATCTTAATCCATGGATTCTTTTTAAACAAAATTTGGAGAAAGAATAATAGAGCATTTTTCCCTAAAAAAATTATATAGTGGACCTTTAAAATAATGTTTACACCTTCATAAGAATGTATAAAATAATAGTGTGCACATCAAAACAATTTCTCCTCCAAATAATCAGGGATATAAGAACAGGTACATGAACAAAGCCCTGGCTGGTGTGGCTCAGTGGATTGAGCGTGGGCCTGCAAACCAGAAGAACATGTACATGAACAAAATTTACCAACATTTAAAGTGTTTATAAAAAAACATTAATTTATAGGAATAAATTAGCAATAGTTTTTCGTTGCAATAATTTCTAAACAAGACCCTATAAGTAGCAAATACAATTTAGGTTATAAAATCAACACCAAAAAAATCAACAAAGGGACGTAAAAATTCCTTAATTATACCAGTGCTGGGAGAAACTCAGTGACATCTTTAAATATTCAGGGATTAGAGAAGGCATCACCAAGACTGCAACGGGCAAGCTATAAAGGAGAGTTAGGAGTCTGCCAGAAGGATAAGGGGAGAAAGGTCTTCTAAAGAAAAAGGAGAAAAGAAGTAGCTGCTTTGACAGGCAATGTATGAACCTCTTTATATGAATCTATGCAATTTAATCTTCATGCAGCCCAGAATTATTTGTTTGTTTGCTTGTTTGTTTTATTCTAAAATTGAGTTCCAGCCAAGTTATTCATGTAGGTGATTGTCTAAGAATCTACAAAGAATCAGTCACAGATCCTGGACTCAGCTCCAATCTTCAGACCGCCCCTCCAATGCCCCATCGCTATTTTCCCTCCACTCAGTAATGGTGCCAGGCTCATTCATGGTTCACAGGAGAAACCTGGGAAGAGGTATTCTGTCAGTCGCCTATGCAGCCTTCATCCTCTTCTTCTTGTTCATCTGCAATTCATTCTCCACACAGCAAACAAAAAGTAGTTTTTAAACATTCTGAATATGAATTACATGGGTTGACCGCCAATACAAAAGCCTCCACAACTTCCCATTGTACTTACAATAAAATTTCCACTCATCTATGTGGCCCAGAAGGCCCCTCCTAGAAGCCCTGCTTTGCTTCTTCAGCCTCATTTTGTACTGTCCCCTAACCTCCCCCCCCCCTCCTTGTTTTTCAGGATCCAGCCACACTTGCTCCCTTTCAGCTCCCAGATGTCCCAAACCCTTTCCTATCTCCATCCTTCCTACACACATCACAGTTCTGGTGCATGGAATACCCATTCTCTTCTCCTTGCTTTGCTCTCCCTTATTCTAGAGACTTCTCCAGGGACTTCCACTGAATACTTAAGTGTGTCCTTACACCTCCATGCTCTATTATTTTCTCTCACAGTACCCTATTCTTCTTCACAGTACTTTTTACAAATTTTAATTGTATATTCAGATATAGTATAATGCCAATTTCCACCACTACACTATAGCAATATGAAGAGCAGGGGACTCTAGATATTGTTATAAGCCCAAAGAAAGAAGTTATCTAAAACTTATTATTCATTTATTTATATAAAAAGTATTAACTGAGCACCTATTATGGGGTCTAACTCCTGCCCTCCAAAAGCTTTAGTTTACCATTTGGATCACATCTCTTTTAACATATGTGTGCATCTTGAGCACACAATTCCATTTAGGAGATTTTTGTTTTCTTTCTAATTGTCTTTCATATCGTAAGACTCACATGAGTCATTTGCTAAATTAAGTAAGAATTTCAAAACAGCTATGGAATACATTGTATTCCCCCCTGAAATTCTGCTTCTCCACTGGTGATCAGTTGAACAACTCCTATTGGAGAAGAACAGAGTCTGTAGTACAAAAGAAACCTTCTGAGTGCAATTACGATAAATGTATTAAACCACATGACCGGGGATTACAGAAAATCAGGCCAGAACCTGAAGAAAATCATGACAGAAAGCCTGAGAGAAATGAAATATGCCCTACCCGTGTCTCTTCTGTTCCACTTTAGTTTGGTTTTACAAACATTATTCTGAAAATGAGGGAAGTAGGTGATCCTTGACCACCCTGGGCTGGTCAGAGGTTAAAGTGCCATAAATCAGTGGAGGGAATATAATAGAAATGGGTCAAATGCTGCACTAAAGACATTTAGCACAAAACCGAGCAGTTCATTCAGGATTTGTGGTTATAGACCACAATTTGCAAGACTGAGCTCATTTTGTAGATATTCATCCATCCATCCCTTTATTCATGCATTCTAACTCAAACTTTTCTTTTTTTTAAAGATTTTATTTATTTATCTTTAGAGAGGAAAGGAAGGAGAGAAGGAGAGAAATATCAATGTATGGTTGCCTCTCGTGAGTCCCCTGCTGGAAACTGGCCTGCAACCCAGGCATGTGCCCTGACTGGGAATCGAACCGCAATTGTGTGGTTCACAGGCCCGCGCTCAATCCACTGAGCTACACCAGCCAGGGCTAACTCAAACTTTTCTGATGGATATGACAAATTTTAACATATTGACTTTTCTAATGGGAATAACTTTCTTAAAATCTTGGAAGGCAAAGCTTAAAAAATGGCAGTGATGAATGTTACTAGACTTGTGGTGACCATTTCACAATACGTACAAACATCAAATCATTATGTTGTACACTAAAACCAACATAATGTTGTATGTCAATTGTACCTGAGGGGTTTTTTTTGATTGGGTAAGTCCTGTAAGTAAACAAAGTAAATATCTGTTTACCTCTGGCTCAGCTTTGAGCCTCATTCCCTTTAAAATCATGTCTCATAAAGGACCCAGGTTTTAGGCCCCACAAGGTAGAATATTTCACTCAATTGTTACTTTTAAAGCAACAACAAGAAATTCCCTTTTGTGCATTAAGAGGTGATAGGCAATCACCTCTTAAAGCCAAGGTGACCTTCAAATAGGATTCCCAGGCACCCACCCCCTCCAAACACACACACACAGACACACACAGACTCTCTCTCTCTCTCTCTCTCTCTCTCTCTCAGGCTCCTGAACTCCTGTTCTGTCCTAAGGATTCTGTTTGCAAACTCAGCCTCCCTTGGAGAAACGGGAGTCTTCATTTACAGGAGCCTTCCCTGACATTTACATGCAGGACTGCAGAACAAACAGAACATCACACAGGTGAAGAAGAAAAAAGAAATAAAGCTCCTATACTATCTCCTGAGATCTGGCCCCACTTTGACAAAAGATCCCATCCTCCCACCTGTCTCCTCCATCCAGAAGCAAGTACATGCCCTGTTCTAACACTGGGATGGGGGGAAATATTGGATTTAGATAGAAGATCTAAACTGATAGCATTTGGCTGTGTCTGCCTTTCAGGCGGGTTGGAAAAAGTACCTGGTGGGCTGTTAAACTGTTGACATTTTTACTACTAACTGTGCTATTGATTAAACAAGGACTATTTACTGTAGCAACTTTGGGCATAAATTGTTAAAAATCACCGAGTCAGTTAGTTGCAATGATCATGGTGGAGTGCAGCTCTGACCTCCAAATTAACACGTGCCATACCGATCATTTAAAATCACCTCAGAAAAAACGGTGAGTACTTAACAAATAGCAGCAATTCTCGAAAGTAGAATAATAATCTAATGCCTTGCTCTAATCATACTATGCCAAATTCTTGGTCCTACAACAAAATAAAGAAATGGCTTATTTCAAGCCCTCATGTTATAAATATACAAAATGAATCTCAAAATAAAAAACAAACACCCAAGGCCACACAACTTGTGAATGGCAAGACTGGCTTCCCAGGCTCTTTCCTGGGGGCTGAGTGACCATGACCTTAAGTTAAGATCAGGGTGTGATCTTAATACATATATTCAAGAGTGGTGATAGAGATGATGCCACACAATATTTGTAGTCAGGACTAGAAATCCTAAGTCACCAAAACTAGAGCACGCGCTTTGCTCCTCAGTGACTCACAGCCAGAGCCCAGGACAGCGACCCCGTGGGGGAGCTCCGCTCCATGACACACACAGTCACACTCCACGCCCAGTCCCCCTTTCTGAAGCACACCCTGACCCCCTTCTGATTTTTCAGCCACACACTCACTCCCAGATGTAACCTGGTGCAGAGCGCTCTTCACAGCCTTTGTCCTAAACCTTTACAGATGAAGAAAAAGGCACCTACATTGTTCCTGTGATTCTTAGTCTTGATCCCATTGGCTTTGAGAAACTGGATTTGAAAAGCTAATACAGCAGAAAGGCACCAGCGTGTTCCTGCATCTATATACCGTGTTTGTCAGTTCAGAATGCTTGACCCACAGGGAGCAGCGAATCCATTATTATAATAGCTCTAATGCTTTGTAGCATTTTCACTTGGTCAGTGCACAGAACTAATAAGCAGGGCCATGTACTTTTTTGGCTTCATTGGCTTTGGCTACTTAAATACCTCTGAGTCTTCCATGAAGGGCAACTCATTCTACAGTTTGCATTTTTATCTCAGAGAATGAGACGTAGATATAGGTCATATCAATGTGCACAAATTGGGTAAAAGTTGAATATTCGCTTTAGGCATATCTAATTTAAAATAAACTGATAAAACTTAAAACAAAGAAGAGAAAAAAAAGGCTTAAAGCATTTTGGACCAATTAGCACATAGTATTCCCAGGTGGTCTTCAGTGCATGTTCCCTTGTGTTTCTTGGGAACATATGCTTTCGTGTGAATTGTGGAACTATTCTACTACATACCTATGTAATCAATTCTACAGAGGGTTAGTGCAACTCTGTAATTATTGGGAGTAGGGGTGGGACTTAAAAATCACACTGGTTCAGTATTTCCCCAAGTGTGTTCCAAGGAACATTAATGGAAAGAAAAGAGGGTTTCCACATATGAATAATTTGGGGAAAATGGATTAAATAAAATTCACACATTTTTTTACTCTTCTTCTCAGAGCCTTTATTAGGTTCAGGCCATTGTGACTCACCAATAGGTGGATCCAGAGCTACCATTTCTCTACGCTTTTTGGTCATGGCTTTCTTTTTCAGGAAGTATCTCTTGGGACTAATGGTATTCAGATTAATATTAAAAATAATAACAATAAACACAGGAATTGAGAACAGGCTGACAGTGACCAGAGCAGAGAAGAGAGAGAATTTCAGGGGAAGGGGGGAAGGGTTTGAAGGAACAAGTATAAAGGACACATGGACAATAACAAGGGGGGTAGTGGAGATGGGAGGAAGGTGGGAAAGGCTGGGGAGTGGACTGGGATGGGGTAAAGGGAAGAAAACTGTACTTGAACAACAATTAAAATAAAATAATAACAATAATAACCATGACTACTTCATACCAGGCATTGTACTAAGCCTATATATTGCACCTCATTTAACCTTTCCAGTGACCATACTATAGCCCCATTTTATAGAAGAACAGAAGCTCAGAGAAGTGGAATAGTGAGTCTAAAGTCACACAGCTGGAGAGTCATTCTGACTCCAGAACTTCTGCTCTTGATCACATTATTTATCTGTCTTCAGGAATGAAATGAGAAACATAATTCTAACTCTTGCTGAGCTTGGGTGGGAAAAACAGCTTGGGGAGTGGAGGGCAGAGGGAGGGATGTCATTTGATTAGATTAGGACAAAGTGATTTAGACAAGTCACTGCTGTTACTTTGAGGGGTGCAAACCTGGACAGAACAATTCATTCCCTATTGGCAGAATAGAAAAAAGAATGGGCTTCTGGTTTCGACAAGTATACACTAAGTTCATATTTTCCCAACAAGGTGCGAAGGTAAGTCAGAGGGGGTTTTATTTTGTGCAAATACTTCACATTGCCAAGGTGACCAGAGTGACATCCCAGCCACAAAACTAGTACAAACCACAGGTGCCAAGGGAAACAAATGCAGTTCAAAAGGTAGATTTCAAAGTGAAACTAAAAATTTGAAAAAGTACATTGGGGGTGTGGGGAGACTATATCACAGATTTTTTTTTAAAAGAAATATATTTTTAAAAGTTTTTCACTTTAAATAAAGCAAAAGTTTTTTCTAGGACCCATATTCCTATAGGCCAGTCCCTCCATTATAAACCCACAAATGAAACTGCCTGACCAAATGGAAAAAAACTGCCTTGTAGAATTTAATTATGTTTCCTGGAGGGACAGCTGAGACCAACCAAGCTTTCCATTCTCCAGAAAGAAATTTGAATTCCTCATGCCCGGTGGAAAAAAAAAAGAAAAAGAGAGAGTAAGTCTTCTTCTGCATTTTAATATCACTGGTGTTTCTTGAAAGCTTTGGAAGTTTCCTCAGGAGTACTCAGAAATTAAAAAATAGGGAATGCTTCCCATGTCCCATTTTCCCCTTATCTAAATTCATTTTATTGCTCACCAAAAGTTCAGAATCTCTGGCCCAGAAAATAAGCTGAGTTAGAGTGTCCTTTAATGAGCAGAGACAGACAAGGACAGGGGGAAACGCCCAAGGCCAAGGCCTTAGGAATCCCTGAGAACCAGCCTGCCCGCTTCCTCTGTCGGCCTCCCCCACCTGTTTACGGCCCTTTGACAGAGTGCAGCTGCCCTCCCCCCAGGACACAGGAGGAAGAGCCCAGGGCTTGAGGATCCTAAAGGTCTAACAGGGCCAAGGCTCAGTCATGTGTCCTAGGAGCAGAGTGTCTAAAAGAGCTTCTCTGCCTGCTGATTGTATGGGGGAAAAGCTCATTTTCCTTCTCATACCTGCAGCATGTACTTTAGAGAGACCAGAGAAAGACCAAAGTCCTTAGCCATTCGGGGTCACGGAAACCAAGAGAAACTACCTCCAGAGTGACCTCCAGGTGGTCCCTGGTGGATGCAAACAAGCTGGCTGACTGTTAGGCAGTTCGGTGTAGACCAGGGTGGGGTGGGATGAGCAAGGGGATTCTACAGAAACTTTGGATACTCTATCTGAACTCATATCTATTACAGGACCGATTTGGTGGGGCCCAGGGTGTCTTCGTTCAAATCATATTGTACTCATCTTGAAAGAGTCCTAAACTTGTAAGGACTTGAAAGAGTCCTAAACTTTTTAAACTCTAAGTACAGGCCTCCAAAAATTCACCTAAGTTGTAATAGCATCAAGGGGGCAATGGCCTATTCTCAACCTATATCCCCAGGCTCTTGCTGGGACACAATTAAAAAGAGTGAAGTGACTTAACACCAACTCGGGGGCCTATGCTGTTGTGTTTCACCTTGTTAACAAGCATGTCACCTGTTGCATTCAACTAAAAGACACAGTGCTAAGTACTAGGAAACAAAAAAGTAAAAACCCCACAATCTTTGCACCCCTGGGGATCACAATATAGTCAAGAAGGTAGAAAAGGGTGATATTGGAAAGAAAGGGCCTTCTGGGGACATGTGACACTGGATGCAGAAATTCACCAAAAGATTTGTTGTGAAAACTGATGTCTTACAATGACATAGACAATTTTTGAAGTTTAGAGATTTTCCATTTAAGTATTCATGTATACAAAATAAGCCCAAAGTTGAAACCCTAAGAAGATCATAATCTGTCAAAAACGTGTCTATTATCTTTCTTTTTGGTGTTTCAAGCATCTGATCAAAGAGAAATGAGGGAGAGATGAGGGTTTGGCATGAGGACTCCAGAAATAGACCCAAAAACCTTTGGTTCCCTTCTTGAAACAGCTCAAATTCATAAGCATTTTCTGAACAGTCACTTGGTCATTTCCTGATCCATAACGTGATAACAGATTACCTTTGGCACCGCCTGGGTCACTAAGATGTTGAAAAAATTAATGAGATAGTGGCTATAAAATTCTCCGAGCCCATTGGCAAATGTCAAGGAAGCTAAATAAGAAATACTATTATCACTGAAGCTCTTCTAATCCAGCGAGCTTCAGCGGAGCTTAGAAATACCTCCATTCTCTCTTCAAATCTTTTTCTCCCGAACTTTGAAAGGTTGGCATGACTGATTCATCTAGCATGACTGAATGCAGCCAACAAAATGGAAAAGAAAAGCTTCATGCAAATCCTGCTGTGTTTCTGCACAGGAGGTTATGCAGAGTGAAAATACAACCTACTTCCTGTCCTCCCTCTAGCTCCAGGCCCTATCTGGTTATCTTATCCTCACTCATACAAAAATTATTCATTTTCCACTCTGAGTCGGAATCTTTTGGTCTCCAAACATATTGACAAAAAATTCATCCACTCAAGTCATTTTATGTCTGGGATATGTTTCCCTTGAGCACACATTTTATCTCCTTCGCTATGTGTTCCTTCAGAAATTACATACTTGGTATGCATCTTGTTGGATTGTGTTTATTTATATATTGCTCCATTAGAAACACCATTTTTTCTCCCTTCTGTAGATGAGGTATACTGGATCCCCAGTTAATTATAAACTCCTTGGAAGCAGGGATTCACTTTGGACTTTCCCTTGGTTTTGCTTTTGGTTTGTCATTTGCATTTTTCTATTCTACTGTATCCTTAAAATAGCTTTATTTGGTGGGAGGGAAGGAATGTTGAGATTTACTGGCAGTGCTTTTTGGAAGTCCAAGCGCTTCTGGTGTCATCTGCTGGGTTACCTGGGCACTAAGGAGACATGGATTTGACCATTACATTACTTCTGTCCATGTTGCAAATTCACACATACTACTTGGGAGGTGAATACTGCTTCAAGATGAGTTCACAATGGAAGAATTTGGAAAATACCCACATCCCATTGCAGACACTGACCAAATGAACTTTTCAACTGACTCAACAATTCAACACCAGTGAAAGAAAAAACAAGAAGTCAAGCAGAATGGAACATGCTTAAATATTTAGTAAAAATTTTCAAAGGAATGAACACACCATCCTTCAAGGCAAAGATGTTGCCATTCACACCCCATAGTATTCTCATTCTCATTTCCCTAGCCCCGGGGATCATGTTTTCACCACTCTTTTAAATCTTTTCCTTCTTCTTCTACAAGAACTAGCTGAAATACTCCGGGAAGCCCCTGATCACTCCACAGGTGTTGTTCCTTCTTTTAGAGCACCCCTGGAAGTCACCTCTGCCTTGGCGCTTAGCATAGACTCTGTTACTGAGCATGCCACTTATGCATTCAGCGTGCTACATGGAAATAAATGCATGACAGGGGCCGGGCACCTCAGGTGCTGGGAAGACAAAGCTTCATACACACAGGCCTCTTCTCTGAGTGGCCCCCAGTCCATTGAGGTAAACAGCCTGGCTCCTCAAAGTCTGAAAACTTCTGGAGGGAGGGCACAGGTCTTTGCGATTCCTTCCCCCCGCCCCCGCCCTAAGAAGCGAGCATGCTGCCTTACTCTGGTAAGGGAGAACATCCAGCATTCAGTCAGTGTTGATTCAACTATGCAAACAAAAAACTCAAAGGATTTCCCAAACATTGATGCATAAAAATGCCTCAGTTTGTACTAAAAAATTATAACATATACCATAATTTAGCCCTCTGAATGAGAGTAATAATACAAGGCAATCAATTCCCTCAGGAATTTTCTAACTACTGTTTACCTGCTCTTTGATTTAGGAATTTTGGAGGGGATTGAAAGGGCACATGGAGTGGGAGCTGATGTTGCATTTACATAACAAAATATGTTTATAGTCACAGATTACAGTCATTCAAAATTCCAAAGAAACCAAAACAAATTTGCAAAGGTGAGGGGCAATTTTTCATCTTCCTCTTACCTCTAGCAAACAGCTTAGTCACTCAGAATGCCTTTAGACCACCCTTTTTTTAAAAAAAAACACCAGAGGGTACATTAGCTAAGCAAGGTATTTACCTCTAACCAAAGGCCTAAAGCTTCGAAACAGAGAGAAATTGTTCACTGCCCCCAAGACCATGGAGCAAAAGGCATACATTTTCCTAAGGAGACTAGATGGCCCAGCAGCCCTGTAATTCATTCTGGCAACACTATAATTTCTCTCAACAGTCCCAGTGGAAGGAGTCCCAGTCACAGCAAAGTGACCCATCTTGGATGCCTTTAGCCAAGCTTCTTTCCCCATCACTCCCACCCACAGCAGGGCCCACACTCTCCTGACTCACCTCACACACCCAGAAAACAAAGCAGGTCCAGGCTCATTTTTTCACCAATTTTTATTCCCTTCAAAAGCAAATTTCCATGAGACCATCTTTAAAAATGATAAGAAAATGGGATCACTTTAGTTACTTTTTTTTTTACCTTCTGGGAGTTTTTTGTTTATTTTGGTTTTTGCTTTTTTAAAATATGTATACTTTATTGATTATACCATTACAGTTGTTCTATTCCCCCCCTTCATTCCCCTCTACCTGCACACCCCCTCCCCCACCATTCTTCCCCCTTTAGTTTATAACCATGTGTCTCAAGTTCTTTAGATTCTATATTTCCCCTACTATTCTTGCCCTCCCCCTATCTATTTTCTACCTACTGTCCATGCTATTTTCTGTACCTTCTCCTCCCTTCTCCTCCTCCCACTCCCCTGTTGCTAACCCTCCATGTGTTCTTCAATTCTATGGTTCCACTCCTGATCTAGCTGTCCTCTTGGTTTGCTTTTGTTTTAGGTGTGGTTGTTAATAACTGTGAGTTTGCTGTCCTTTCACTGTTCATATTTTTCATCTTCTTTTTCTTATATAAGTCCCTTTAACATTTCATATAACAAGGGCTTGGTGATGATGAACTCCTTGAATTTGACCTTATCTGAGAAGCACTTTATCTGTCCTTCCATTCTAAATGAAAGCTTTGCTGGATAGAGCAATCTATCCAGGTTGGGTGTAGGTCTTTGGATTTCATGACTTGGAATATTTCTTTCCAGCCCGTTCTTGCCGGTAAGGTCTCTTTTGAAAAATCCGCTGACAATCTGATGGGAACTCCTTTGTAGGTGACTGTCCCCTTATCCCTTGCTGCTTCTAGGATTCTCTCCTTCATTTTCATCTTGGCTAATGTAATTATGATGTGCCTTGGTGTGTTCCTTCTTGGGTCCAACTTCTTTGGGACTCTCTGAGCTTCCTGGATTTCCTGGAAGTCTATTTCCTTTGCCAGACTGAGGAAGTTCTCCTTTATTATTTGTTCAAATAAGTTTTCCACTCATGGCTATTTCTTTTCCCCTTCTGGTACCCCTATAATTTGGATGTTGGAACATTTAAAGATGTCCTGGAGGTTCCTAAGCCTCTCCTCATTTTTTTGAATTCTTGTTTCTTTACTATTTTCTGGTTGGATGTTTCATTCTTCCTTCTGGTCCATTCCATTGATTTGAGTCCCAGTTTCCTTTCCATCATTATTGGTTTCCTGTGCATTTCCCTTTATTTCAATTAGTTTAGCCTTCATATGTTTCTCTAATTTGTGACTATAATCATCCAGTTCTGTGAGCATTCTGATGACCAGTGTTTTGAACTGTGCATCTGAGAGGCTGGCTATGTCTTGGTCGCTTAGAGTTATGGGCTCTGGGGCTTTGAATTCTTCTTGAGCCTCTTTTTGACTGTTCGTGCCTGTTACCTATCTGGATCTGAGCCCTAGGTGTTCACCAGAGCAGGGCAATTCAGTCACTGGGCTGTGACGCTGTACGTGGGGGCGGGGTCAAAGAGGAGCAATGGCCGTCTCGTCTGCCGCCTCCCCCCCCCCCCACCGCTTAGCCGCAGCTGTCACCGGGGGCCCACGCATTTCATCCCACTGAATGCGAATGTGCCACCACCCTCAGCCCTCCACCACTTGGTTCGCCCGCTGGGGCCTGCATGATCCATCTCACTGTGCGGGAATGTGCGACCACAGTCAGTCTGCTCCACACCCCGACTGGGTCCAGGCTGCCTGAGTGCCTGGGTCGGGGGATCCTTCCTGCCCGACCCTGCTCTGCTGCTGGCTCTGCCCCTCTTAACAGTCCCGGTTGAAGGGTTCGTTGTTGTCGGACTTTTGTATAATTCAATTTTCTGTTCTTTGGCTGTGTCTTTGTTCTCCAAACCTTTGTTGTATTCAAACTTGGTTGTGGGAGAAGGCAGTGTTTCCACCTATGCTTCCAACTTGGCAGAAGTCCTCACTTTAGTTACAAATCAATAATATAAAAGTCTTGTTGAGAGTCAGTATTTTTAATCAGATTTGTTTCAGAGCAAAAACAAAATAAAATAAAATAGTACATGGTCAATGTTTTCTTAGTTCATGGACTAGAGTAAGTCAGTCCCAGCTTAAGGCTGCATTCAACTTCTTTATATGAAACCTAAAATGGCATTGATTTATTCTGTGATAATATACCACACATTGCTTCCACTATCCATTTCCAGGTAACAGGAAAAACAAAATGTCATTCATAAAGCAATTAGTCTCACATTGGGTTTTTACGAGCTGTTTAAACTAAAAGTTCATACAAGTTAGGAAGACTTCTTTAGATTCAAAAGTACCTGGATTGTAATCCAGCTCTGCAATTTACTAGCTGTACTACAAAGTGAACTATTTCAGTATTCAAAACTTTAGTCTATAACTTCCATAAGGATTAGATATATGTGATAAATATGACTAAATACTGAATAATAATGGGATTCATATAAAGCATTTAGGGAATGCCTGGCATTTAACTGACACTCAATAGGTGGCAAATAGAGAGAGTGAAGGAGAGAATGAGAATAGAAAGACATTTTAAACTGTCTCTCTGACTCTTTCTCCCTTCTCTCTCTGTCTCACACACACACACTATCCTTTCTCTGTTCTCTCTTTCCACATTAACACACACACACACACACACACACACACACACACACACTAGATCTGAATTTAGATGGACTCCCTAGAGAATGACAGTTGAATAGATCTGGGCTTTTCCGAACCTCGGTGCTAGGTTGATCACAAGTCAGTCCTGGAAGAAGTGGATTATATCAGGACAAAGCTGAGAAAGAGAAACCAGCCCTAAATGAATTTCCAGAGTCCCAGAGATAGTTGGACCTTCGTCCCACCGAGAGTAATATGGGATGATTCCTCAAACCATGTAATTCCCCTTAACTACCCTCTAGACATGGTAGAATTCAGGACTGGACAGTGATTTGAAAGAATTTTTCAGAATAAAATGAAGAGCTTTTTCCAAAGCCCTAATCAGTGCAAAAAAGATGATTTGGTTCTTTTTCTCAGCTCTCTTCTCCTTTCTCCCCCCCCCCATTTCCATGCAGTATAAATGTGCATAGGCTGGCCACCACTGACTCCTTCCACAAACATGAGTTGACCACTTATTGTGTGTCTTGTGCTGCCATGGTGACACTGAAGATACAACAATTTTCTCAACGGACTCATAGGTTGAGGAGCCTGAGAAGCAATAAAATATTTATCATTGATCAAAACAAATCTCTAGTAAGCATATACATAGAATGCATGAGAAACACAAAGGAAAGATAGAAACACCTAACTCAAGGTAAGAGAAGCACCGAAGACCCTCCAGAGACAATGACTTCTGAGCTGAATTTTAAAGGAAGAGCAGGAGTTATTCATTCCAGAGCTGGGGCTGTAAGTGGAAGGCAAATTGAAAGCCCAGAGACAAGAGAGAGATAGGAAATAGAGACAAGATGATTCCCAGAGATGGAGAGGAGATTTTGAATGGTCATGGATAAGACCAAAGAGGTAGGTAGGCAAAGTCTGGCCTGCTCATGAAGGATCTGTTAAGAAGTGGGGATTATTTTCTGAATATAATAAAAATTTAAACAGTAGAATGATATAATCAAATTTCAGTTTTAAAAACTATACTCTGATGATAATGTGAAGATACTGAAGGTAGGAGGTGGGAGGTGAGGGATGAGACTAAATTTGAGATGCCTGCATAAAAATGCTTCGTTTTTACTTAAGAAGTATAATATACACCATAATTTAGCTCCCTGAGTGAGAATAATACAAGTCAATTCCTTTAGGAGTTTTCTAACTACTATTTACCCGCTTTTTAATTTATGGATTTTAAAGGGATAGGAATTAGCAGGACTTGCTAACTAAACACTTGTGGAAAGTAATGAAGAAGTCAAGAATGACTCCTAGGTTTCTGCTTGGACAGTGGGTAGATTATGCTGCAGTTCACAAAGAAGGAATAGAAGTTGAAAAACAGAGGAAAGAAATGGGAAGAAGGTGACTTCAGTTTGACTATTCAATTTGGGGTCCTAGAGTATATGACAGCACAGACACCTGGGTGAGAGTTATACAGCTTCCTGGAACTCAAGAAAGGAAGCCTAGCTAGAAGTAGAGTTGGGATGTGCCTGCTCCTTGCAAAAGCTCACATGGAAAGTGTGCACTGTGAGAAGAGGATCAAGGTTAGAACATGGGGAACACCAACATATAGATGTCATAGGTGGGAGGAGAAGCTACAGAGAGAGACAGAGATGGAGCATCTGGATATGAGAAAAAAGGTTTCAAGGAAGGGAGAGGTAAATAGTGTCAAAAGCAGGAGGACGGTCAAGTAAGACAATGGAAAGAGCCCACTCGGTTTAGCAACCTAGATGACCACAAGGAAGTTAATTCAAGTAGCATGGTGTGGGTGGATGACATTTACCCTTTTAGTTCTCTGTGACATTTGACTCACTGCTCTTTCAGCTCACAACTTGCCTGGTGGCATAAAAATGCAGGTCAGAAGTTCCACAGGCCCTGCTGTAAAGGGCCTTGACTTGGCAGAGATAAAAGCAAATGACTAATGCTGTTCAGAAGATCAGCAGTGGTGACCAGGAGATGCACATGGGCAGTTTTCACTGGGTGGGCTAAGGATCCTTTAGAAACACTTACTGGTTGTGGCCATAATCTAAACTACTTTCAATAAAGAGTTTAAAAATGAGTTTAAAGAGTTTAAAGACCTTTAAAAAGTTAAAATGTTAATTTTAGGTAAAATTACTTAGGATTTCAAAATTCAATCAAAAACTTGGGTTTTAATCCTTTGCCTCTTTATCAGGCTCTGTCTGTACATTGGAAACAAAGTGAGGATTGTGTTGTTCTTTTCCCAGGTGAGGTCTCTCAGAAGAATTTAATATTTCAACCCCAAAACCCTGCGCATTGTCGTCCTGAACATCCCCAGGTACTGCATAGGCACCATGCCTCAGGCTACCCTGACCAACACAGGACTTTCAGCCCCAGTAGCCCTTGATGCCTACCTTGAGGTCATTGGCTTCTCCATGACCTACATCCCTGGCAGCACTGCCTCTGGCACATATGAGGAGAGGCCGATGCAGGGCTTCAAGCGGGTGCTCACCAAGTGCAAAACTATCCAGTGCAGGGGGATGGTGAGCCCTGCAAGCTCACAACCTCATACATGAGCATTACCCTGCAAAACCCAGCCACTGGGAAGCAGATGGCCAAGTGGTGGAGTGCTGCCCTACCTACCCTGCATGGAGACCAGCAGCCAGTTCCTGAGCAGCTGTGGGTCCAGGTGAGCAGAAACAGCATGTTCGAGGCCCTTCATGATGATGAGGAGGTAGCTCAAAGAGACATCTGTGCCACCCAGCACCATGAGGTCCCAGGAGACAGCAACCTAGAGTTTCCCCCGACCCTGTGCCCACATCAAGAGGCTTCAGTAGGAGCATGAAGGTGCCAGAGCCAAGCTCCCAATATGCCAGAAACTATTCCCCAGGTGGTGCTTCCTGGATACCACCACTGCCAGACACTCCTACAATATCCACCAAGCTCAAGACACCTCAGCTACATGATTGAGGTTGCACAAGACAAGATAGTATATATCGTGCACCTGGAGTTACTGGGGCATCAGCCAAGCCTGACCTCCCAACCCCACCTGCCACTGCATTGTAGGAGCTGCCAGGGCCTTACTTATGAAGACAAGCCAGCAGGGCCACACTCCCCTGCAGCAGTCTGGGAAGGCCCAGGATACCCAGCAGACCACCTACCTGGAGAGCCTGCAGCACTACCAATGATCCAGCAGGAGGACCAGGAGACAGATCAGCGATTGGTGAGGGCAACACCAGGGCAGCAGGACAGTCGAGCCTGAGGGTAAGCCCCCTTCTCACCTACCTCACTGCCACATTCCAGTCAGGTATCCACAGGGGACGCACACCCCAGGAAAAGAGCCCCATGCTGTCTGTCCCCTGAGGAGCTTCCCAGACCTAAGGCTGAGCTCTGAGGAGCTAAGGTGGGTGGCAGGTAGGGTCTCACCTGTTCCCCTGAGGTGTTAGCCTCCCAGGGCTCACAGGGTAACAGGAAATTAGAGAAGGGGATGTTTCTAAATACAGATATTGTTCAAAAAGGATTTTTATTCCACATGGAGTTTATTGAGCTTTCCTTTTTTTTAAAGATTTTATTTATTTATTTTTAGAGAGAGGTGAAGGGAGGGAGAAAAGCAGGATGAGAAACATCAATGTCTGGTTGCCTCTGTGTGCCCCCTACTGGGAACCTGGCCCACAACCCAGGTATGTATGCTGACTGGGAATCCAACCTGTGACCCTTTGGTTCTCAGGCCAGCACTCAATCCTCTGAACCATACCAGCCAGGGTTTATTGAACTTTCTTTATGAAAAGATAATTAAATGGGAAGGTTTCTTATTGCAACACCATGATAAATTAGATATGGGAACTAATGCATATGTCAACTTCATTTTTTTATTTGACAAAGTAATTTGTTATGGATCAAATACAAAGGTCACCAAAGAAATGTATTAATTTCTAGTCACTATCTGGGACATAGAGAATTAATTAGAAAAAAGTATCAACCAACTCTCCTACATTAAAAGACACAGAATTCATTTGTCACTTTTTCCAACATCTCCAGTTCCAGCCACATCATTAAAACAATGATAAGCTTGCAATTGTTTCACTTTGCTTTTTGATATTGTGATCTTCTTACTTCTTTTCCTCTGTGTTGTTTCAACAAATACTGGCAAGAGAAATTCTGTGTGTAGTTAAGACACGATCATTTTTTTTCAACTCCATTGACAAAGGTGTTAGGCAAGGTTGGCTGTCTCACATTACTCCAAAGTATTTAAAGACACCACTGGTGTGACTTAGAGTTTTCTACCTTGTATCTAAACACACTTTGTTAATCCTAAAAGACAATCTTAATCCTAGGAAAGAAACATTTCCACCACAGTTTAGAACAGTAATATCTAACAAAATCATAATGTGAAACACATAAGCAATCTTAAACTTTCTAATTTGGTAGTAATAAAATGGGAATAATGATACTACTCTTAGCTACATCTGAAGTAGTACTCCATTAAACAATGATTATTAAATTGTTCATTAAAAAAGACTAGCTATTCTTGTTACCAAATTCAACTTAAATCTCAACTGGTATTTATTATGTACTGTGTCACAAACATAGTATTCCTTCCTCGAGCCAAATTAAATCTAAATAATGCCCATTATTCAGAGACGTCCTTTCTTTTTTTCTTTCCTTTTGCATTAAGGTCCCCCCTTCCTGTTGCTCTTTTTTTCTTTAATGAAAGGATGATGGTGGTGATGGTAATAATAATGATGATGATGATAGACTTTTCTGTTGTTTTGTGAGTGCTCATTTTTGGCAAAATAAAAAAATGTGATATTATATTTATCTCTGCAAACTAAAAAAAATGTATTAGGTCCATGAAATTCACAGGTCTGTGCCTCAGTCAGTCCCTTCTGATGTCAACAAGTTGAGGTCTTACTGTGCTGTTGTTTGGCGAGTTCCCGGTGTAAGACACTTTATGGGTTCCTTGCTATTGGATCAATAACAAAATCCTTGAAATACTTGTATGACCAGCTTCTGATCTGGTTTCTGTCTCCTTTGTCTGCTTCAGTCTTGCCTGGTCCCTCTCCCACCCTACATCCCTTCCTAGTCTCTGGACACAGAGGCCTTCCTTCTTTCCTTGAACACTGAGCACTCCTTCCTGTTCAGAGCCTTTACACTTACGTCCTCTGCCTGGAATACACTTTCCTCACTCTCTTCCGTCGTTCTCACTCCTTTCCTCTAGCTGATATTCACCCAACCTCAGGGCCAGCTGAAACAGCACACCTCAGCCTCTCAAGAGCCTCTGAGGCCCCCCTCAACAGACCATTTTTCTGCTTCACAGAGGGGAGATATTGCATCACAGAGAGAGAAGTTAAATGATTTTCCCAAAGTCAGTGCCAAGAGAAGGTCTAAAACCCAACTTTCCCCAGAGACACCTTTACAGAATCTCTATGCCCAAATGAGGTTTTGATAGTGATGGAATGGGGTGTGGTAGGATGTGGAGAAAAAGAATGGGGATGTGGGATTGAAAGGAAAGAGCCCAAGCTAAAACTATCTCCTTCTGTCTCCTCTGAATTCTCTCTCAAAACTCAACCCATCAGAGGCCTGGCTGGTGTAGCTCAGTGGATTGAGTGCAGGCCTGAGAACCAAAGAATTACGGTTCAATTCCCAGTCAGGGCACATGCCTGGGTTGCAGGCCAGTTCCCAGGACAGGAAGCATGAGAGGCAACCATACGTCAGTATTTCTCTCTCTCTCTCCTTCCCTTCCCCTCTAAAGATAAATAAATAAAATCTTTAAAAAAAACACTCAACCCATCAGAAAACAAGATGACTAACACTTTTGCATTACCATTGGTGGATTACATGTGAACCTGAGTCAATCCTTTGTACCCTTAAACACAAACAAAAACAATGCCTTTGGGAAAGTAACATTAAATCTCTTATTTCTCACATATTATGGTGCCTATAGAATGTCCATATTCTCATTTCTTTTCAACTGCTGCTTTCCGTAGAAGAGTCCTCCTCACAGAGCAGTGAGGCAAGCAGGCCCTCAGACAGACACCTGGGGGTCCTGTCCTCTCCCAGCCGGTTGGCCTGGGCCGACTCACCTTTGTGTGACACCAGCTACACTGTCTTTAGGAGCTCCTTGGCCACTCTGTCAACATGTCCTTTGTTCAAACCTGCTACCTCTTAGGAATGGAGGTACCCAGGGGGTGGGGGGCAAGGCACTCAGGGCCCCCAGGGGCATGCTCTCTGGGGAAGCTTCTGAAAGAACACCTTGCCTCCTGGCTGTTTATAGCTCTTACCTAAAGAATGATTCACAGTCATTTTTTAATCTTGGATGTTGTGTTAAGAAAATCCCCCTAGCCTGTAAACTAATGATCAACTAATGATGCCCCAAACATGGTGTGTGGAGTCCTGGAGCAGCAAGGGGATTTGGTTCAGTGGTTCTGAGCAGTTTGCCATCAAAGAAGCAAAAAGGACACTTGGAGGGCTTTCCCCAGACGCTTTTCTATAGAACATATAAAACAAATTCCAGCCAATAAACAAAACCCAAAACAAAAGCCCTGTCCAAGCTACCACCCAAATCTCTGATGGGGCTCATTCTGGAATGACCCACAGGAGGGAAGTCGCTTGGACTCAGAAGCAAGTGACATGACTCATTGGTTTATGAAAGCTAGAATAAACAGAAGGAAGTAAGTGCCCCAAGAAACAATAGGAAATATGAATGGTTTGTCTTCTGGAGACATGAGAACTAGTCCTCTCTTGGCAGTCGTGGAATGCTGATGGTAGTACATTGTTTTCTCAGAGTGTGTCCTTTCCAAGTGCTTGGCATGACATCACACACCTTCGATGTCCCATTGTGCCAAAAGAGCCCCCTGCATTTCTTGATCTTTCCTCCAGTTAACCAACATATTGTAACTGCTAGAATAACAAGGGAAAGCCAAGGAACATACCCTGCTAGGGCATACACGGGGCCACCCCATTTCCTTAACCCTGCCATGCAGTGGTCACCTACAACAACAAAGCTAAGCAAAGGGGAGGGGCATTGGTTATTGCAGTGAACAGGAAAAAAATGAAAATGGGGCCTATAAAAATAGGCCACCGGTTGAGTCATTATGCAGTATTTTTCTACTAGTAAAAATTGAGAATGTCAGCAGGGAAAAAAAGTAGTTTAATTAGAAGTTAGAGCTTGCCCTACTTGCCCACCTAAAAGAATTGGGGTGATAAACCCTTTGAACTGTGTCTAAGTACCACCACTGTTTACTCTAAGGAAGGAAACTGTCAGGTCTGTTTGTTCACAATGAGCCAACCACAATGTGTCTGATGGATTTGGGACTAGTGAAAGAGGGGCATGTCAAGTGTAGGAAACAAGGCTTATCACGGGATAGATTTAGGAAGACAAAAGTAAGCAGGAGACTGCTGGACAGGCATTGTTTGCTGCGAGACTTCAGCCATGGAGTTGTTTGTCTTGAGAGGTAGCCGCACATCCTAGGGAAGGCAGGTGGGGGCAAAGGCCTCTAAAATACTAATTTTATTTTGTACCACTTTTAAAAAATATAGATTCCCCCCCACTCCAATACTCTAGAATGTTTTTTTTTTCTCCCTGCCACATTCTGTTCCATTTTTAACTGAAAGCAACACCAAAGTTGAGCAATCATATAATTATTCAAAATCAGTGCAGAGAGAGTTTAATTTCATCAAGGATTCCATCTAAAATGTTTTAAATGCTGGTAACAACCGAGGTGCAAAGCAGGTTTTAAAAGTAGACCCCTTCTGGTCCTGTATGCAAGTGTCAGGTAAAGCAAATAGGCCAAGGGATAAAACAAAGAAAGCTCTCATGGGCCAAGTCTCAACGTGTGTGGACTCGAGATCTGGTAGAGTTCTTTCCAGAGCTTTCTATGACACGAGCATATGCAATTTGAAAAATGAAGTGTTTGACTTAAGGTTAAACATACTTGAGTCACTGCTACTAAGCAAAAAAAAAAAAAAAAAAAAAGCAGAATTCAAGGAAGCCGAAATGTCCTTTAGTTGAAAAACATTTTTTCTTTGCAACTAGCCCATGAAGCCAATCTTATATTCTCAAAAGAATTCAGTGGCTCCGAAGTTACTGAAGAATTGACAAAGAATGTTGTTGTCACGACTTACTCTACCCTCAGGAAATGTTCAGACTTTGAAATCGCCATTTCTGGATAGTACAACTGGCCTGCTCTACTTCATCTCGCCAGTGAGCAAGACAGACTACTTGTTTAAAAGCAGATCTTTAAATATTCTGTGGGGAAACTTCATTATGTCTTAGATCTATTTTGCTCAGTTCTTTTTCTTTAATTTGTGTCCTCTTTCTATGAAGATGAAAACCCCACACCTTTCCTCTGCTGTGATGTCAATACTCCTCTCCTTTAAGACTGTGTCCTCAAAGCAGAGAATCACTTCCCCAAGCTCTCATAGCCCACCGTATCTCATAAAGATTTATTCTGTGTTCTTTGTACTCTGGAGACAATATTTTCCTGCTGTTTTCAAATAAGAGATTGAACATTAAAAGTCAATGCTTTTTCAAAACGTCTCCAAATGCAATATTCTGATATGAGACCATTACCAACTCTCATACCCAGTCCAAGCTGAAACATCTTCTTTGGACTGTTGTTTTTCCAAAGGCACCCATACTTGTTAAGGATCATCTTCAGGGTTCTAACCGGACTATTTAAATATTTAAATTCATGATGGGTCTTAACAAAGCAAAAAGGAGTGATTTTGGTGATGATCTGAAAGAGTTTGAGCAACTGTAGGTTTTTCTTCTGTTGGGAGCTTTTATTTACTTGTTTTAATTATATCAGAGAGATCCCCTAATTGGGGTCTTTGGATCCCAAAAAGATTAATTGGGATCTTTGGATCCCAAAAAGATTAATGAAGCCCTGGCTGGTGTAGCTCAGTGAATTGAGTGCAGGCCTGCGAACCAAAGGATCGAGGTTTGATTCCCAGTCAGGGCACATGCCTGGGTTGCAGGCCAGGTCCCCAGTAGGGGGCCATGAGAGA
Source organism: Sturnira hondurensis (assembly GCF_014824575.4). NCBI lineage: Eukaryota > Metazoa > Chordata > Mammalia > Chiroptera > Phyllostomidae > Sturnira > Sturnira hondurensis. The sequence continues at coordinate 4,284,802 of NW_028088915.1, forward strand.
CAACCACACAGTGATGTTTCTCCCCTGCTCTCTCTCCCTCCCTTTCCCTCTGTATAAAAATAAATATTTTTTTAAAGAGCCCCTTAGAAATAGTTATATAGCTTTTGAAGAAGACACATGATGTACTTCCAGTCAAGATGGAGATATAGGTAGACACACTTCACCTCTTTACATAACCACAAGAAGAATCACAACTAACCTCAAAACAGAAAACACCCTGAACTGCCAGAAAACCAAAATGCATGGAAGTCTGACAACCAAGGATTTAAAGAAGCTACATCCATCCAAATGGGTAGGAGGGGTGGGATGGAGAGCCAGGGCAGAGAGGAAGCAGGGTGGCCCAGCGAGGCTACGGTGGCAGTAGAACAGGTGGTCCCACATTCACATGTGATGGGTAAAAATTGGGAAAGATACACTGGGAAGAGCAAGCCCAGTCCAAGACCAGACCACACACCCTAGGGTTCAGTGCTGGGAAGAGAAAACTTCATAACTTCTAGTTTTAAAATCTAGTCAGGGTTGGGGCAGTACAGGAGGCTGCTGGTTACTCAGGGGAGTCTGCATGGACTCAGAACATATGCAAACCCTCCCACCCCAGGAATGGTGATCAGGGCAACAGCTAGAAGAGCACCAGTTGCATATGGGAAGTAGACGAAGTGACTGGAAATGGAGTGAGTGCTGGGCAAGCCTCCAGAGGCCAGGTAGCAGCATTGTCTCCTCTCCAACTCCTTTCTCCCACACAGTGCCACAAAGCAGTGAAGTGGGCTGCCCTGCCCTGGTGAATACCTAAGACTCCACCCCATAAAATTTAATAGGTACACTAAGAGAGGAAGACAAAGCAGCTCTGCCTAATACACAGAAACAAACACGGGGAAGCTGCCAAACTGAGGAGAAAAAGAAAAATGCCCAAATGAAAGAACAGAACAAAAACACAGAAAAAGAACTAAATGGAGTGGAAATAGCCAACCTATCAGATGCAGAGTTCAAAACACTGGTGATCAGGATGCTTAGAGAACTCATTGAGCATGGCAAAAACATAAGGGAACAAATAAAGGCTACACCCAGTGAAATGAATAAAAATCCATAGAAAATCAACAGTGAAGGGAAGGAAGCCAGGATTCAAATCAACAGTTTGGAACATAAGGAAGAAGTAAACATTCAACCAGAACAGAATAAAGAAACAATAATTTTTTTTTAAAAAAAAGGAAAATACAAGAAGACCCTGGTACATCTCCAAAGTACCAACATCCAAATCATATGGATGCCAGAAGGGGAAGAGAAAGAGAAAGAAATTGAAAACTTATTTGAAAAAATAATAAAAGAAAACTTCCCTAATTTGGTAAAGGATATAGGCATTCAAGTCCAGGAAGCACAGAGAATCCCAAACAAGTTGCACCCAAATAGGACCACATGGAGACACATAATTTAAGTGCCCAAGGTTAAAGATAAAGAGAGAATCTTAAAAACATCAGGAAAAAAGCAGAGAGTTACCTAAATAAGGTTCCATAAGACTATCAACTAATTTCACAAAAGTAACTTTGTGGACAGAAGGAACTGGCAAGAAGTATTCCAAGTCAGGAAAAGCAAGGACCCACAACCTAGATTACTTTATCCAGAAAAGCTATCATTTAGAATGGAAGGGCAGATAAAGTGCTTTCCAGACAAGGTAAAGCTAAAGGAGCTTATCATCACCAAGCCATTATTACAGAAAATATTAAAAGGACTTATTTAAGGAATAGGAGATCAAAACCATGAACATTAAAAAGGCAACAAATTCACAACTATCAACAGCTGAATCTAAAAAACAACAACAAACAACTAGAACAGGAGCAGAATCATAGACAAGGAGATCATTTGGAGGGTTATCAGCTGAGAGGGGGAAGGAGGAGAATGGGGAAAAAGGTACAGGGAATACAAAGCATAATTGGTAGGTACAAAATAGGCAGAGGAATGTTAAGAATAGTATAGGAAAAGGAGAAACCAAAGAACTTATATGCATGGCCCATGGACATGAACTAAGGGGGCAGGATTGCTGCGGGGAAGGGGAGTACCAAGTGGAGGGAGGCCAAGGGGGAAAAATTGGGACAACTGTAAAAGCATAATCAATAGAATATACTTTAAAAAAGGAAGATGTGATGTTACTCAAACTACTCACCATAGTATTAATCAGAGTAGTTTACCGTTCCCTGTTATTTGCTGTTAGCTCTCATTATTACACATTCAATTTTTATTTGCTTCGAATGATAAAAATGAGGAAATAAATGATCATTTCCTCCAAATGAATTCTAGAAGTGTACATGAGAGTTCAGCCACTTAAAGATCTTGCCTCTGGGAACTTGGTTCCCTAGGATGAAGCTTGGGAGGTAACACTGTTGAAGGTATAAGAGAGAAAGGCCCTTCTCCATGCCTCACCTCTGACCCAGTCTGTCAAGTCAGATAGCAGCTTTGGACTTCAGTGAAGCAAAAGATGCTGTTTATTTAATTGCCAAATAAATTATTTCAAAAATTAGAACTGGGTGAGCTATCATCTCAGGAGTTCTTCTAGTGAAAAAGATGGGAAAACCAGCTCTGGGTGTTTTGGATGCAAGTGTTATAAACTGGACAGAGATGAGCTCACTTTCTTCATCTGAGTGCATCCAGCACCCAGGTGGACCTTGGAACCTGATGCAGGCTTAAAGTTGATCGAAGGAATAATTGACCTATGGGCCAGCCCATGGATGCATATAGGAGGAAAGAACAAGCATTTGCCTAAAAGCTAAGAGTATGAGACTCTCCATGCAGCACACTGTTGGCAGGAGTGGGATGTCTGAAATTTTCCTGCCTATGTTTTCCACTAGGACTTTTATGATATTATGATTTATACTTAAGTCCTTTAGCCATTTTTAGTTTATTCTGGTATGTGGTATAAGTTTGTAGTATGGTTTTGTTATTTTGCATGTACTAGTCCATTTCTCCCAACACCACTTATTAAACAAACTATTTTTACTTCATGGTATGCTCATGCCCCTTTGTTAAATATTAATTGATCATAGGAACATGGGTTTGTTTCTGGGTTCTCTATTCTGTTCCATTGATCTGTGTGTCTGTTCTCACTCCAGCACGAGACTGTCTTGATTACAGAGGTTTTGTAGTATAGTTTCATATCAGGTATTGTAATCCCTCCAACTTTGTTCTTCTTTCTCAGAACTGCTGAGGCTATTCAGGGTCTCTTTTAGTTCCATATAAATTTTTGGAATATTTGTTCTAGATCTGTGGAATATGCCATTGGTATTTTAATAGGAATTGTGTTGAATCTATAGATTGCTTTGGGTAGCATGGACATTTTAATGATGTTAATTCTCCTAATTCATGAACATGGTATGTGCTTCCATTTATTTGTATCTCCCTCAATTTCTTTCTTCAGTGTTCTATAGCTTTCCAAGTACAGGTCTTTTACATCCTTGGTTAAATTTATCCCTAGGTACTTTATTTTTTTCTTGTTGCTACAGTAAATGGGATTGTTCCTTAATTTCTCTTTCTGATAATTTATTGTTGGTATACAGAAAGGCCATCCATTTCTGAATATTGACTTTGTATCCTGCTACTTTGCCACATTCACTTATTAGGTCAAGTAGTTTTTCATGGAGACTATAGGGCTTTCTGTGTACAGTATCATGTCATCTGCATATAATGACAGTTTTACTTATTCCTTTCCCATTTGGATACCTTTAATTTCTTTTGCCTATCTAATCCCAGCTGCTAGAATGTCCAGTACTATGTTAAATAAAAATGGTGAAAGCAGGCACCCTTGTCTTGTTCCTGATCTTATGGGAAACACTTTTAATTTTTGCCCATTGACTATGATGTTGGCAGTAGGTTTATTGTACATGACCTTTATTGTGTTGAGGTATGCTCCCTCTATTTCAACTTCACTGAGTGTCTTTATCATAAATGGGTGATGGATTTTATCAAATGCTTTTCAACATCTATTGATATGATCAAGTGATTTTTTTTAACTTTTCTTTTTTTTAAATATTTTATTTCTTTTTTTTTATTTTTAGAGAGAGGGGAAGGGAAGGAGAAAGAGAGGAAGAGAAACATTAATGTGTGGTTGCCTCTCATATGGCCTCCACTGGGGACCTGGCCTGCAACCCAGGCATGTGCCCTGACTGGGAATCGAACCAGCAACCCTTTGGTTCACAGCCCGCACTCAATCCACTGAGCTACACGAGCCAGGGTTTGATCAAGTGATTTTTGTTTTTCATTTTGTTTATGTGATATATTACATTTGTTAATTTGCAATTGTTAGACCATCCTTGCATCCTTGGGATGAATCCCACTTGATCACGGTGTATGATCTGTTTAATGTATTGCTGGATGCAGATTGCCAATATTTTGTTGAGAATTTTAGCATCAATATTCATCAAAGATATTGGTCTGTAATTTTCTTTCTGGTCGTGGACTTAGTACAATACTTGCCTCATAAAAAGCATTTGGGAGTATTCCCTCTTGAATTTTTGGAATAGTTTGAGAATCAGAGGTGTTAGTTCTTCTTTGAATGTTTGGTAAAATTCATCTGTGAAGCCATCCATCCAGTCCAGGGTTTTTGTGTGCAGGAAGGTTTTTTTTTTTTAAATTACGGCTTCAATTTTGCCAGTTGTTATCTGTCTGTTCAGGCTTTCTGAATTCTTCTTGATTCAGTTTTGGGAGATTTTGTGTTTTTGGAAATTTGTCCATTTCACCTAGGTTGTCCAGTTTCTTGGTAGTTGTTGATTGTAATTTCTTACAATCCTCTGTATTTCTGTGGTATCAATTGTTACTTCCCTTTCATTTCTGATTTATTCTAGTCCTCTTTTTTTTCTTGATGAGTCTGGTTAAAAGTTCGTCAATTTTGTTTATCTTTTCAAAGAACCAGCACCTCCTTGATTTCTTGATTCTTTGGAATTTTTTAGTCAGCATGTAATTTAATTCTGCTCCAATATTGATTATTTCCTTCCTTATACTCACTCTGGGCTTTGTTTGTTATTGTTCCTATAGTTCTTTCAGATGTATGGTTAGGTTGTTTACTTGAGATTTTTCAGTCTTATTTAGGTGGGCCTGTATTGCTATGAACTTCCCTCTCAGGGGAAGTTCATATTGCCTTCACTGTGTCTCATTGGTTTTTGGCTGTTGCCAAATGGTATTCATTTTCTTTTATTTCCAAATACTTTTTGATTTTTTTCTTGATCTCACTGTTAACCCATTTATTATTTAATAACATATTACTCCATCTCTGTGTATTTAAATATTTATAAGTTTTCTCCTTGAGGTTGATTTCTAGTTTCAAGTCATTGTGACCTGAGAAGATGCTCAATATGACTTCAGTTTTCTTGAATTGATTAAGGCTTGTTTTGTGTCCTATCATGTGGTCTAGCTTTGAAAATGATGCATGTGCATTTGAAAAGAATGTGTATATTTCTTCTTTGGGGCAAAATGTACAAATTAAGTCCATTTGATCTAGAGTGTTGTTCGATGCCACAATATCCTTGTTGATTCTTTCTTTGGAAGGTCTATCCATTGTTGACAGTGGGTCATTAAAATTCCCTATGATGACTGTATTGCTGTCGATATCCTTCTTAAAGTCCTCCAAGATTTTCTTTATGCATTTAGGTGCTCCTAAGACCAGCTGTCTTCCAAACACTTAAATTTGCATCTACAGGAGTAAAGGGCAGTTCAGAGAAAACCTCAGAACCCTCCACACTCACAACCTTTCTCCCCCACTATCTGACTTGGGACTGTCAAGATTAATCTTACCATCCCCTTGACCCTGAGTCTTATTGGACACTGAGAACTTCCGTGCCACCCCCTATTTCCAGACTCTAATTCCCATTCTGCTTGCTTACATGTAGCCTCCTCTATGCCCATCTGTTGTCATCATCCCCTGTCTTTTAAAACCCTTTCACTCTCTCTCATACTTACATTCAACCATCTGCAAACTCCTCTATATCACCAAGCTTTTCTCAGAGTCTCTGCTCTAACTCTTGCTCTGATGGAAACCTGGCTCTTCTCTGATGCTCTAGTGAAGTTGCAGCCTACTGACTCGTACTTCCAGGCCTGGAAATGGAGCACACCTATTTCCACCTCCCTTTTCAAACGCTGCTTCTAAGTCAGTCTCCTTCCCATCGGTCTAAAAATCTCAGTGTTGAATACCATGTCCTTGAACTCAGTCAGCAACTACCCCTCTTTGTTGCAGTCAACTAATCAACCCTGACCCATGCTCCACTCACCTTAATTCCTTCATAACAAACTCCTGTTATAATTCTTAGTAATTTCAATATTCACATGGATGATCTGTCCACCCCCAATTCCTTGATCTCCTCTACTCCGATCAGCTGGACACACTCTTGACCATATCATTACCAAGAACTGAAATCTCTTCAGAATTATTTTTATTTTAAATGCCCCATTCTTCAACTACCACTGTCTTTTATTCCAAATTACTCCCTCTAATACCTCGACTCCAACAACCTTCGAACCTCACTGAAACTTCATGTTATTCTGTCACCTATTTATCTTCCTTGTCCCCTTCACACTCTCATGAGGCATGTGTGAAGATATATGTTGTACAAATAACGCACTTAGAAAAGGGTCTGTATAAGTGTTTGCTCTTCTTATCTAATCCATTAGTAATGCCCAAATAGCCAGGAAGTTAACCAACTCTGTATCAAAAAGCCTAGTGATTTCACTATTTTTTTAACTGTGATCTGCTGAAATATGTGTGTATACACACACAGAGACACACTTTCCTAAGTTTCAGACATTGCACTTCAACTCAACTTTGGGAGGCATTGACTAACAATAAGAATAAACTCCTTAACCACAGTAATATCACCATACCTAAGAAGATTTATAATCATTCCATAATATAATAAATATATTAAACTCTAATCTATATTTAAATGTCCTCAATTATACAAAGAATTCTTTTATAGATGTTGTCTTCCAAACAGGATTTCAGTCAAAGTTCATGTGTTGCATTTGGTAATTATGCCTCTCATATCTGCTAAGGTCCCTTTAAAAAATGGTTTTTTAAAATATACCTTCCCAAGTAGAATTCCTTATCCAGAGGAATTAGGGGACCCCTGGCTCAGATCTGTTTCTGTTTACTTCTGCTGCTCTTTACGCAACTCAGAGGAACATCTGTTGTGGTTTCTAATGGTTGTATTTCCATTAAATGAAACCTCAATTGAAAACAGTGACCTCTGGGGACCAGTTACCACCCCTCTCAGCGCTGAAGTTTCCTGGGAGTCTGACATTCCTTTTGTGCCCTTAGTATTTCTGCTTTCTTGTTTTCGGTTGTTATTTTAGGAATCTTTATTCCCTCTTTCTCCTCACTGCCCCCATTTTCATCCGGCTGGCACTGGGCATCTCAAAGGTAAAGAATGAAATAGTGCTATGTTGGTCTGCGTCTTGTGTTCCCACACTGATGACCGAATCTCACAAACTGAGGGCCAATGAGACAGGAAGAGGAAGCTTTTATTTTTACTTCCAGAGTATTTGGAACTGTACAATTATGCTATCTGATGACTTTATACACTTCTTTTTAATTTAACCAACATCCTTTAAAGTCCTGTATTCTCCAAACTCTTCTGAGCCATTTTAAAAGTAAAGTTTGCTTTTTCTCTTTTGCCTGCAAATGTCCAGGAGCAAACTGGATGAGGCTTCCCAGAGGAAGAGTTTGGTTTGCTCCCTCCGAGAGGGTCATGGTGCTATCTATTGACACATTCCAAAGCCTCATAAAAGCTGTCAAAGACTGCCCAAAAGAAACACCCATTAAGTATCATGGGTCTTGATTTTTACAGCTACTAATAACTTTTTCCTTTGAGTTTGCCCAGAGCTCTGCACATAAATAAAATAAATAAACCTTATTCCTGCCTTGCCTATAAGTTTGCTGTGTGACCTCAGTAAAATTACTTAACCTTTCTGATCTATATTATTTATTCTGTTAGAACAAAAAATAGTGTGATCAGACAAATCACTAGAGAACAATGCTCCATCATAATAGTTTACTTGATTTTTTTAAAAATCTTTAATTCATCACTTTAGGTATACAAATATGTCTACAGTCAGAAACAACTTACAGTCACTTCTGATGAGCAAGTTTAAAAGACTGGATTTCCAAAAGGAGTCATTCATCTAACCGTATAAGCCTTTACATGAGGATCAGAGATCACATGAAGTGCCTCAGCTTTTTGCAGGAAGCACCAAAATGAAATAGAAGCAATTGAAGGAGAAAGGAAACATCTCTTTTAAATGTCCTGGAATCATCATCTGTGTGGTCAAAGTAAATGTTTTAATGTGAGTCTTATTGCATCGAGTATATCAATAACACTTAAGCTCTGATCCAAGAGTTTCCATCATTTTTCCTCAGGGACCTCATTTTCTCAGGATGAATTTATCTAACTTTTGTCCAATAAAAATATCTCCAGCTAAAATGTTTTAGTCCTGGGCTTCTAACATTGCCAACTCTCTCAGTGGAGTATCCATTTATTTTACCCCTCACTCTTCTTAACTCTTTGGCAAATGCTTTCTGCTTTCTTAACACAATGTGAATACTTCACCTTGGTTCACAGAGCTCTGCACCTACCCCCCCACCCCCGCCTTCTTTTGTGCTCTGTGAACAGTAATGCATTGGCCCAGGGTGATGAGGTATTTTGAGAGTGTTGCCATGTGGTGATTACACTCCAGTCTTACTCTCCTTGTCTCTGTTGGCACTCCCTCCCCTACTTCCCAACCTCAGGTCCTATTTCTACTGTTTGAGAAAAGTTGGGAGGATCTAAACAGACTCTCAGAGTCTAGAAAGTTTAAAAATATGCACAGGACATATTTTCTAAATAGAGAACTTGAAACCCTAAACTCTCAGTGACTCGGTAACTTCCATCTATTTTCAAAAGCAAAGAACAATATTTTATCTTGAAATTAAAGTTAACATAAATAACAATGTTTAGAGAAAACTTTCTGCCGTGTCTAAAGCCAAAGGGACAGGCTGGGTCCTTGCTAAGGCCTGAAAGAGAATTAGGGGAAAGTCAGAGATTTCCTGTCTTTGTAATGAGTTTACTAATTAAATCTTAATTGTAAACCAAGCTGAGCAAAATTTAAATGAACCTCTGGTGCCAGAAGCCAGGTTATTATGGTGGAATTGTTTATAAGGACAGGAAAGTGACTTTCTAAACATCAGATTCCTGTGCGTTAGCCAAGACTTGGAGGAAGTCCGCATGTGGGGAGGCTCAGAGAGCAGCAAAATAAGTGACTTGGTCTTTAAGATAATTAAATGACACTGAGATGTCCTGTGTCCCCTGAATCCAGTTATTGCCAGAGGCTGCGATCTTTCTGTCTTGCTGGGCTGGAAACCCTACTTCTGCAATAACCAGCCTATTTCTCCCCATTTTACCACAAATGGTCCAGCTGTTTCAACCTTTACCATGATGGACATGGAAATTCCTTCAACCCTGACTGCTATAGTCAAAAACAAGTCTTGCAAATACACAGAAGTCCAGGCACCCAAGAAAAACAAAACCACAATAACGGGAGGGTAAAAGTGTTGCTTTTATTTCCTCCTGGTATTATTGGGGTATGTATGGAGGAGGGTGTTAAAAGGCAAGTTGTAACATAAATAAAAACAAAAATTTCTGTGGCTATATACATGGTTTAAAACAACTTCCTTATCATAAGATTAGGAAAGTGAATTATCCAAATGCTTTTATTTTGCTTCATTTACATTTACTCATTTAAAATAAATAAGTTACCTTATGACCTTTCCTTTCAGAGGCACTTAATTTACAGCCAACTTTTCCCTTGCCTAAATACAGGGTGGGACAAAAGTAGGTTTACAGTTGTGAGTAAGCAAAAGACAGAGCTTATTCTTTTTTTACTTTTTAATTTTGGGAGGTAACATTGATCAACAAAAACCTTGCATGTTTCAAGTATATAACTCAATAAAACATCATTTGCACACAGGATCATGGGCTCACCACCCAAAGTCTAGTCTCTTTTTGTCCCCATTTGTCTCCTTTTTGCCCACTTCCATTTTTTGCATCCCTCTTTCCCTCTGGCTATCACCATACTGTTGTCCACATCATACATATATGTGTATAGATATATACATATATGTGCATGTGCATACATGCATGTGTGTGCACATATATGTGTGTGCATAAACACAAATATGACAATATAGATGCATGTATTTATGTGTTAAAATTATATATAAATATATATTGTGTATATATACACACATATAATAATATATAGTCATATATATTATACATATTTAAATTATATGTAAATATATATCTTTTTAACTTAACCCCTTTAGCTTTTTTCACCCAGGCCCCCAACTCCCCTCCTCTCTGATAGTTGTCAGTCTTTTCTATGGATCTATGCTTCTGTTTCCATTTTGTTTGTTAAATTATTTTGTTGATTAGATATCACATATAGGTGAGATCATATGATATCTTTCTGTGACTGGCTTAAAAGGTAAGATTTTCATCTTTTTGACAGCAGTGTAGTATTCCATTGTGTAAATGTACCACAGTTTATTGATCCTCTCAGCTACTGATGGGCACTTGGGCTGTTTCCAGATCTTGGCTATTGTGAATAATGTTGCAATGAACATCAAGGTGCACATGTTTCAATTAGCTTATTCTCCTATTATTATTTATTATTGTATTATTTTCCATACAAACAACTGTAAACCTACTTTTGCCCCACCCTGTATATGTTTTCCCAGTACTACCTTCCTCTGGCTTTATTTGCCATCGGGAATGGGCCTATGTACTGAGTTCCCTGCAAAATACCCTCATGAGTTAGTGATGGGTCACAGATTAGGGAGCCTGTGGTAAAGACTTTATCCAAACCCTAACAGCAGCTCGGTTAGTACAAGCGCTGACAGTACCAGTGCTCCGAAGGCCGGAGGACAGGGCGGAACCCAACCAGGCACTTTGTCCATCACTGGTCTCCAAGGAAACCACTCTGCAGAGTGAGGGGTGAAATGAAAGAGCCAATATAATAGTATAATCTATAATACTATTCCTTTTTTATTATATTATTCCTAATTATCATGTATCCCATTCACCTATGTAATTTTTTAAATGCAACATGGCCTTATTTTTCACAAAAAGAATTTAACATCTCCATAAGCTTCCCCTTGGGTCAGAGTAAGAGAAGTTGCCTTCAGAACAAATCATGGGCCTGGGCCCCTCTCCTCCTCAAGAGTCATCATCTGGACTCACAGCCTCCGTATCCGATGTAGGTGGCTCAGAGGAAGTCAAAATTCCAACAGGAGCCACGTTAAATACAAATGGTGCATGTCTCCACTCTTCACAAGGCTATTAAAGGGCTTAAAAGAAGGCTCTGGGAGTATATAATTTATTATTCGTATTATTGTCATTTTGACCTTTTAATCCAGAGGCCAAGAACCCAAGGAAAACGTCGCCTGGAGGCCTGTATAAAACAAGCCTCTTCCATCTCTGATTTCTTTGAATCACTTTCTCAATTATCCCCACAGAGAATTTTAAACTGTCTACTATTTATTTACTCAGTAAACTTAAATTGTTTTCATGGATCTTTTCCAAAACTCCCAGTTGTTTGCCTTTGTTTTATTTTTAATAGGAGCCAGAGCTTAAATGGAGATTTACATAATAAAACCTCATTTCACCTTTGAAATCTTTTGAGACTATTTTGAACTATGGTACAGCACACATTTCAGAAATGCTTCTTCTTTCTAGCCTTTGCTATTCACAAGATAAGAATTGGAATGCTTTCCGGAGGTCTGCTTGGGTCTGCTTGTGGGCGCCACCATAGGTGACTCCCACAGAATCACTTGACTCTGTCCCATTGCTTTTTAGAATATTCTTCAAGAGAGAAAACGTATAAACCATTGGTCAAAACTTTGCAGATACATGGTGCAGCTTCTGTTTGGAAGTTGCTGAGTGTCCTTGCTTGTTTGCTCTTTTCAACTACTGTCCAGCGGAATGTTGTCCTCACCCTCTCCACCTCAATGCCATGCCAAGAACCAACTGGCTTCCAGAACCTTCCTAGGCAATCAGCCATATTCCCCCAAATAGGATACCTTAGGACCTTAGATTTCTAAAGGGACCATGGAGACCGTAGTCACCATCGTCTAAAAAAGATGAAGGAGGGATTTGACCGGCCCAGTGTTCGGCTGCAGTCTCACAGTATAGTTCTGTCAACAATCTAAGCCTTGGTTTCTATCTCTCCACCAAAAGAGGCCTTGTACTTAGGCCTCTGACAATTGTCCAGCTTTTGCAGGCCAAAGCCACCTTCCCAGGACTTGCTAATTCTATAACAGAAGTCAGGGGGCCTGCCTTTACTGAAAATGTGTTTGGTGTGGGACGGAGCCCAATTTCCTACAGCAGTACATTATCCGCACTAAAGCACCTACACATACAAACGTATAAGGACTTCCTTTACCTTTCAGTTCACACAGAAATTGATGAGCTTTTGAAGTTAAACTATTGTTTAGTTTAATGGAAAGCTCAACTATGGTGTAGTTTAATGCCTTAATTTTACAGGTTAAAAAAAAATTAAAGACCAAAAGAAAGAGCCATTACGTGGTGGAGAAGTTTTGACACTAGCTCCTTTACACGTTTGACCAGAGAGCCCAGAAAGTCTAGAGAAGCCATGCGTATGTTTTAGTTCAGTGAGGTGGCTTAGCCCCAGCGTGAACAGGTGAATGGGGAATGGCATAATAACATCTGACATCAAGTTTTGGCGGACTTTGTTTCATTAAAAATTGATTTTTTTCCCAATTAGACTTCCATTTTACCTTAGAAATAGATTGCAGGCATGTCAAGTGATAACCTAAGCCACGCTGAAAAGTGCTATTAGTCTGGGGGAAGAGAGATGGTAAGCAATTCTGGCTTACCAGCTGAAGGTCAGATAAGTCCCAGCGACAACTTCCACAGCCCTTTGGAGCGCTCCTGCCCCGGGGGCCGAGGCCCTGCCCTGCTGTGATTGGCTGCTCTGCCCCAGACTAGGCTTAAGTGTTCAGCTGGGCCACAATGTCTCATTTGATTTCAGAGAAAATATTGAGAAGTTCTAGAAAGCACAAAACTTTCTTTCTCTTTTTCACCTTTGAACAAGGAAATCGCTGGGTTGAAAAGCCAGATTTAGTGTGGTTTCTCTGCGTGTGCATATGAGTGTGTTTTCCCCGAGAACTGTTGAGATCACATGTTCCAGCCAAGACTCAACAGATTTCCTAGGGTGGTTAAGCACATGAGGTGCGTGTGTGAGACGGGAATGCAGGGAATGAAGCTGTCCGGTTTACCAGGGCAAGTGGATTTCGAAGCATCTTTCATGAGGAAAAGAGCTTCTGACACTGACCAGCCTTCCGGTACAACTCCTGGGTCCCAGAGCTGGCTGTCATTCATCTAGCTGAAGCTCTGTCACTGCAATAGTACAGGATCAGGCCAGGGCAAGCTGTAGACAGTTGGTGTAAAGCCACTGAAAACAACAGAACCAGTTCTAAAATGGCAAATGCCTAGAGACCAAGGGACACGGTGTCTATTAATAGCTGTGTCCCCAGAACCTAGAACAGAGCCTGGCCTATAGTTGATGCTTGCTATAGATTTGTTGACAGAAGGGCTGTCTTATTTGAGAGGAGCACCAAACAAGGAATTTATTCAAGAAACATTCTCTGAGTACCTATGATCACCAATGTACTGAAAAATCACAAGAGACACGAACGTAAATACAAAAATAAAATGTAAATTGCAAGCGGCTCTTGGTGGAGAGACCATGGGCTTTGAAAATAAACCTGGTTGTTTTCCCAGCTTCGACCCTCACAAGCAGTGACTGGGCAAGTCACTTCATCTCACACAGCTTCGTTTGCTTCATCTGTGAAATGCAGGTAGGAAATCTACCCACCTCACAGTTATTGTGGGAACCAGAAAGCCAAGTGTGTGGCACAGTTCCTGGCATATAGCAGGTGCTCAGCAGGCAGTATTTGGTGGTTGGGGGGATAAACTTTTTGTTTACTAGAAAAAAAGCAATGAGCAAAACTATAGATACAAATGGAAAACTGTTTCTTCCAGCTTTCTTGATATATAATTGATATATAACTTTGTGTAAGTTTAATGCAGTGGCTTTATCTATGTATATTACAAAATAGTTACCACAATAAGGTTAGGTCACACATTCATCAGCTGACATAATTACATTTTTTTTCTTGTGATGAGAACTTTTAAGCTCTTTCTCTTAGCAACTTAAAATATACAATATGATACAGCACTGTTAACTATAGTCACCATGCTGTGCATTGGATCCCCAGTACTTATTCATCTTGTAAGTGGAGTTTTTTACTTTTGTACCACCTTTAATCATGCCCCACCCTCAAGCCCACCTCTAGGGCAACCACCATTCACTAACTGTTTCTGTGAGTTTGGTTTATTTTTAGATTTCGCAGGTAAAAGACCATCAATATTTGTCTTTCTTTGTCTGGTTTATTTCACTTAGCATAATACCCTCAAAGTCTGTCGATGTTGTTGCAAATGGCAAAATTTCCTCCTTTTTAAGGCTGAATAATATTCCATTCCATTATGTATATTGTATTTTCTTTTTTGTTTAAATTAAATTAGGATAACATTGGCTAATAACATTATGTGAGTTTCTAGTGTACAACTTTATAATACAACATCTGTATGTCCCATTGCACATCGCCACCCAAAGTCCAGTCTCCTTCCATCACCCCATATTTGACCCCACTTATCCTCTTCATCCTCCCCCGACCCTCTTTCCCCTCTATGAGGTTGTTTGTTTTGTTTGTTTGTTTGTTGCTTTTTGTATTATATCCCTCATATGTTTGAATTCATATGGTTCTTATCCTTTTATGTCTGACTTATTTCACTTTGCATGATACTCTCAAGATCCATCTATGTGGTCACAGATGGCAATGTTTCACCTTTCCTATGGCTGAGTAGTATGTCGTTGTTTATACACCACATCTTCTTTATCCAGTCATTTGTCAGAGGATGCTT
Organism: Sturnira hondurensis; assembly: GCF_014824575.4. Classification (NCBI taxonomy): domain Eukaryota; kingdom Metazoa; phylum Chordata; class Mammalia; order Chiroptera; family Phyllostomidae; genus Sturnira; species Sturnira hondurensis. The sequence goes on from NW_028088915.1 coordinate 4,299,813, forward strand.
TGATTGTTTCCATGTCTTGGCTACTGTTTATCATGTTCTCTTTATCCATACATCTGTAAATGGACACTTAGGTTTTCCCATGACAAGCAAACAATATTCCCCCCCTTCCTACAGAATATCTGACCTTGTTCTCCAAAAGACCTGCATCCAACTTGGAAAACAGAAGCACAAAAGTGAAATAAGCTTATATTACCTTCCTAAAAATTCTATTTAGAATAGCTTTTGGGGTGCTTTAGGGCAGTGGTTTGCAAACTTTTTCTGCACAGAAACAGAGAGTAAATAGTTTAGACTTTGGTCACCTGGCACATTTTGTTGTGAATACTCAACTGTGCCATCATGGTGGGGACACAGCCGTTGTATGAACAGATGAGGCAGTGTTCCAATGTGGTAGTTTGTTAGATCTACCATAGTGAACTACCACAGGCTGGGGGCTTAAACGACAGAAAGGTATCATCTCACGGTTCTGGACTGGGATTCCACAATCAAGGTGTCAGCAGGTTTGATTTCTTCTGAGGCCTCTCTCCTTAGCTTACAGAAAGCTTCCTTCTCTCTCTGTGTTCTCACAGGGTTTTTCCTCTCTGCCCAGGTGCCCTTGGTGTCTCCTCCCATGCCCAGATTTTCTCTTCTTATAATAACACCAGTCAGATAGGATTAGGGCCCACCCTATTATCTCAGCTTACCCTCCCAACCTGGTTGGTTGGTGGATCTATTATTTTTATCCCTATTATACAAATGAGGAAAGAAGAACTCCGGGGAGAATGGTCGCTAGTCCATGTAAGCAGGGGAGATGAGAATGAAACCCTTGGGTTGGCTCCAAACCCCGTACTGTAGTGACTGGCTGATTTCCTCGGTGGCTCCAGATCCATTAGAAGAGAGAGGCAGAATAAAAGTTTTCCTCTGGCCCTTCCCCTCACCCCCTTTACAGGACACAAGCTGATAATTGCTAAGGAAGTGAGGTCACCGCTAACATGATTTTTGACTCATGCCAAAAGTTTGTCTCTGAACTATTGTTGAAAAGTGTTCTCAGGAGAATGGACTTGGTTTAGTAATCAAGCAGAAGCTTTTGTGACTAAGGAAGGCTCCTGGGAACACAGTGTAATAAGCAGCGGCCGGGGTCACCTCCCTGAACGCCTTGCCCCAGGCAGCCCATACTTACCCAGATAACCATCAGTCCTGTCTTAAAGATTTCCAGGCATAAGATCTCCCAGCCCGCTTTGAAAACCAAATCCAGCGCTACGTTTCTTCCACCGTGAGGTCTTCTTTTTATACGCCCATGGTAACTAACATGGAGTGTATTGCCTCTGGTAGCTGTGGTTTACGCCTGGGCTACAAGGCCAATTATAAAGAAAAATATAGAAGGCATTCTGGGTCCTCAAAATCAGAAATCCTATCACTGCAATAGAGAATTCATATGCAGTAGAAATAAATACTGAATGTGTATTTAGCATTGTTGTTTTAAACTTCCTAGTACTTGCCTTATGGTAGCTCTTGAGGCCACAGACTTCAGCTCAGTTGGTATTTTTGTCAAGGTCCAACACAATGCTATGCTCTTTGATTTAAACACACTTGTTAGTAAAACAATGGTTACCAGAGGCGGGGAGGTGGGAAAATTGGGGAGATATTGGTCAAAGCTTACTAAGCTGAAATTACGCAGGATAAATAAGTCTAGAGACCAAATATACAGCATAATGACTGCAGTTAATAATACTGTATTAAATGCTGACCATTGACTAAGAGAGTAGATTTGAGGTGCTCTCATCACAAGAAAAACAGTGAGTGAGGAGATATGTTAATGAGCTTGACTGTAGTGACTATTTCACTATGCATATGAATGTCATATAATATTTATACCTTAAATATGTAATTAATATAAAATAAATTTATTATTTAGCAATCTCTATATTCTATAACTTCCTTTCTATGTGAATAATCATATTAGGCAGCTTTCAAATTTAAAAAATGTTTCTTTGCTAGTCAAAGATGGTTGCCTATTTTCTATCTCTGTTGAAAATTAGATGAGACATTAACCAACATCTGGCAGTGATGTTGGTTAATACAACAAGGGCGTTTGAGCATCTCCTTTCAGCCATCAATTGTTAACCCAAATTCTTAAGATGTTAACTCTATTAAATTCAGCGGGCCACCTCCTCTCTTCACATCTTATGATTTAAGTCACACTTTCTGTTTTCTCAGAAAACCTGGAAAGCCAGGCCTCTGATTCTCTGGCAGTACAGCTCTGTGCATTCTTCACGGACCATCCCAAATGTCCCCTCCTCCAGAAGACTGCTCTCCCACCCGCAGCTCCCCTAACCAAGCACACCACCTCTCACTCTGATAGCACTTTGCTCTATCGCTCTTTAAACATAATTATTGGCCTCATATTAAGGGTTATAAATGGTTTTATTTTCTATGCTCAGCTGTGACCTGTTTCTGTAGTTTTTCTCACCTTGGTACCCACAGCACCAACCACATCCCTGACACAGAAGATACTCAATATTTGTCAAGCAAATGAAGAAACCCATTCCAGTCTCATCCCTGGCCCTTAGCTCTGAAAGGTAGACCTCTCAATAAATGTGGCCAGATTAAATAAATGCTGTTTTCCCAACTGAAAAAAGACAAAGGTTGGTTTTTCCACGAGGGTTAAGGAGACGAGGTTTGACCAGTTTAAACCAGGAATGAAAGTGTTCGAGGGTCACGTGAGAAGGCAGTAAGCTATCCAGGAGGAATCCTGTCCTCTGCTGTTTCCAAACCACCCCAGAACAGGTTTCTGAAGCCCATGGCTAAACAGCTGGGCAGGGCAGAGCCTGACCCCAGAGCTGGGTGAGGAATGACGTGCGCACGGACAGTCCCCTGCGCTCAGCCTGCTTTCAGAAAGTAATGATCCTGCGTGAATCATGCTGCACTACAGATGGAAGGGGCTGCCTCCTCCCACCCAGTTTGTCAAAGATGTCTCATGAAACCCATGTGTCTGGTAAAGGGCATTAATGCTGGTGCAGTCTGAGGCCACAAACAAGAACGTGCAAAGGGGGAAGAAAAGAAAATGGAACAGAGCTGGGAAATTGGGACTTGTAAGGGTTGTGGCTAGAACTTAACCACATGTTAATCTTCCTGTTTATAGGGCAACATAGACTGGATTTTATAAAGCTGTAGACAACTGCATTCTAAGTTGTGTCGACAGCCAAACCAGCTTTTTAAAACTTTGCTCTTAAGTCCATCCTAAATTAATTTCATTTCGACATGAAAAATTGATCTATTTTCAAATTGAAATGGATCACCTTATACTTTCTGCTTCTAAAGTTGTAGGGAACAAAGGATCTTCACTTAGATGAGCCTGGACAGTGAATAAATAGTGGAAGCTAAAATTTAAAATAACTCATCAAGCTTTGATTTACGAAGATTCCATAACTTATCCACTATTGAAATAAAAGTGGTAAAAGATATATAGCATGAAATCAAATAAACTAGTGTTTTAACATTTTAATCATTAAATAAATGTCTATGTTTCACAGATTAGCAGTATTCATTATGCTTTTGAAAATTTAAGTGTTGAAATCAAAACTTTTCCTGAGCCTAAATTTATTTTTCTCACCCTCCTCCCCAAAATAATTGTTTTATTTTGTTTTTAAAACTGATTTTGCTTTTTTTCCTAAAGATAGTTCATTTCAAGAAATTAATTCCAATAAACACAATTTTATAGTGGTTTTTCTTCTGGATTCCTAATGGTCCTCAGAATTTTATTGGGATTTGATCTTATGTGACCTAAAAATGTTTCTACTTTATCAATACAATTTATCATGAATTTATCATGAATTTGCTAGAGATTATGAAAGAATATTTTGGTTGACAGTGTGTATCAAAGCAGTTTACACAGTTTCAAGAAGCAAAGCAGAGAAAACGGAATAATATTGTGTGTCTTCAAAAGGAAACTAATTTTTTCTTTTCTTTTCTCATTTTCACTCACTGTTCATTAAAACTGAACAATCAGCCCTAGCTCATGGTGCTCAGTAGATTGAGCATCAGCCTGTGAACCAAAGAGTCACTGGTTCGGTTCCCAGTCAGGGCACATGCCTGGGTTTTAAGCCACGTCCCCAGTAGAAGATTCACGAGAGGCAACCACACACTGATGTTTCTTTCCCTCTCTTCCCCCCTCCCTTCCCCTCTGTCTAAATGTAAATAAATAATATCTTTTTTTAATTAAGAAAACTAAACAGTTACAATTGGTGTGCCTTGTAGCCCCAGAAGGTAGATGTACAAAGAATAGATGGAGAGAAATTTGGGGGTTCCCTAACTAAAGAGTTTATAGAAACTGGAAGTGGCCATCCTCTGTTCCAGCATGAGGTACAAAAGAGTGTGTTCCCAGACTGGCTATGGATAAAAGGTACCAGCTAGGTGACCTCCCTCAGATAGCTTCTTCCAAAGCCCATGTTCCATGTAACTTACAGGACACTAACCAGTTGCTCCCCACCAGTGTGTCTTCTGTCCTTCACAGCCCAACTTTCATAAAGGGGTGGTTGGACACACTCACTCCTCAGCCTACAACAGTCTGGCTTCCACCCACCACTGCTCCACTGAAATTGCTGTCCCTGTAGTCACAAATGACCTACTAATTGCCAGAGCTAATGGACACTTTTCAGTCCTGATCTTACTTAACCTTTCAGTGGCATGTGATGACCCCCTCCTCCTTGAAACTCTTTTCCTCATTTTTTCCTCCCTCTGGCCATTGTTTCCGCCATTGCCCCTCTCATACATGTGGTAAGTGCATTACTGGGTATCTACCATGTGTAGGAAACAGTGCCACATGTTGGGATACAAACATGAATAAGACATAGTCTCTGCCTTTAGGGAATGATAGAATTGATGACTATTATTTACTGAGCAGTCACTAAATTTCAAACACAGTAATAGCTAGTGTGACTCCATCTGTACTCTTTCCACTCCTCAGTGTTACATGTCTTCCTCAGTACTTTCTTTATCTCTCTTCTCTTCTTTCTGTACTCTACTTTAACCATCTCATCAACACCCAGGAACTAGACATCGATGACTCCCAAATCTATTTTCCCAACACCAACCTTGCTTTTGAGCTCCAGACCTCACAGCTTTTTGAGCCATTACCTCTACAAGTTCACACGGTCTCCTGTCATTCAATGTACTTAAGATTGAACTCGTTCTTTTCCCTCAGAATCTGTTGCTCCTGAGTTTTCTTCCCACCAATGGCTCTACTATCCTCTCAGACTATCATTGATCATAAATACATTCAACATCTTAATGCTTTTCTCTTTTTTCAATACCCACATCGAATCATTCATTTTGTAATCCATATCCTAAATCAATCTCTATCCCTTCTAAGTTGTTTTCTTCTTTGTCACAACCTTGGTCAGGGCCTCCTTTATTCTCAGCTCGATGATTTCAATAACAAAAGTCTGTGCCTCCAGTGTTAAGTGCCCCATTCTACCACCACCCGGACATCTTGCAAACAGTCATCCACCATCAGTTGTGGTCAATTGATGAGACCACAGCACTTCTCTGATGAATCCTTCAGTGATTCGTCGCTGACTTCAGAAAAGTTAAATATCATTATCTGCAAACTATTTGTAGTAGTTTGCTTAGCTCTTATCTTGACTAGAAAAACGTGGGAACGTGAATCTTATTCCATTCATCTTGGCATCTGCTACTAAGGATTTTTATTTTCATTCATTAATATAACCTCCTTCTACTGAAGAGATAGTCTATGAGCATCCACAGCTCCCTGTCAGAGAGCAGGATCTCTGGAAACTAAACAGGTGAGTTTCAATATGGAAAAACAGGCTAAGAATGATTTGAACTAGATAACGAAGTCTAACAGGAAGACCCTGGTCAACCAGGGGTGAATGGTTACTGAGCACTAAAAACCTTATGCTTCCGTAAAATGCAGGAGATAAGCTGTAAGGGGGGTGTGAAACACAAAACTTGCTAGTTTCTCCTAAGGTATCCATTTTATGTAATGAATCAACTGCTCTCCAATACTACCTTTACAAAGGTATTTATTATATACTACCCTAGGAAATTTTAGGGGGAAAACTGTAGTTCTCAAATTTTAGTTCTCAAATGTAGAGAACTAAAGATAAGTCTTAAGTCTACAGAACTATTTAGCATTTATTTTTAAGAAAGAAAAAATACACACACACACATACACATATGTATACTTAAAAAGGAACAAAATACCAGCAGTTAAGTTGGAGTGTTAAGCATAGTGTCTGCTCTCTTTCTCTATGTAAGAATAATTGGGAAAATGCTATCTAGTTTCCACCTTTGTTCTGAGAATAGTATTTCATATAACTGAATATCAGGTTCGAAAACCAAAGAGTATGAGTGATACGGGGTATTTCATCACCACTTTCACCAACTTTCAAGTAAGACCAATGAACAAGCAAACCAGGGAACAACTAGACAGTCATCCCCAGCACAAAGAAAAAGATAGATATCTGCTTGCATGCTCAGAAAATGCAAAGGGACAGAGCATCCTCAGGGTAGTAGCATCAGACCATCCCACGTAAGACTTCCTGCTTTAGGCAAGATCTTAAAGCACTTCCTGACTCCTTAATGAACTCAGCTTCTTGCTTAATATTGTTCTGCTGGGAGGGAGAAATTCCTTTCTGACTTCTGCAAATGACCAACTTATGCCCTAAAGCACAAAACATAATTACCCCTTATCATTATCTCAGTTTACCAAACAGCACTTGTTATCAGTCACTGCTCAGCAATTTTTTTCATGCTTTCAAAATAGTACACACGTAGGTTAACTGCATGGTAAAAGCTTTATGCCCATAATTCAGGTTTAATTTAGTAATAGAATATTTTTCTTGAGACCTTTTTTATTGTAAGATACTCTGTACTCCATAACAAGGAAGATCACTGATTGTCTCAGGGGAGACCTAGCTGCTTGGTATAAGAGAATTATTGAAAAGAAAATAATAGTTGAAGACAAAAGAAATTTCTATCCTGAGCTTTGATGATGGCTACTTAAGGAAAAGAAATCTCAGAGTAAAGTGTAAAGGCTGGACTGTACCTGAAATTTTACACGCCAATGTATTGGGTATTTTAGTGTACGTGTGGTTGTATGCGTGCACTTATGTGAGTTTGTGTGCTATTTTGGGGAAGTAGGGAGAGGAAATTAATCGTGCAAATTAGTGCTTGACCAAATTTTAAAAAGGGTCTGGATCATATTCAATGCAGACCAAATAATAAAGGGATACATTATTATAAATAAATTCATCTTGTTTTTTCAATACTACTCAGGTTTTTTTTTTTTGAAATCATAGGCCTGGTGCCCATAAATATGTAATATATTCATCTCCTTCCCCTAGTTCTTTGGGCAATGAGATTGTCCAGACAAGGACTTCGTCTAAATAATTTAAACAGCACATGGAAATCATTTAAAAACAATTTAGGGTAGAAATCATATGATGGATTAAACAGAGTACACTCCAAAGTACTAAAAACATTGCTAGAGTATTACTAGAAAACACATTACTCTATTGAGTGACTTTCCTATCTTCTGCTCAGTTGGTAGACAACTTCAATTTAGATTAGAGTTTGGCAAACTATGGCCCCTGGGCTAAATCTGTACTGTGGCATAACTTGATAAATAAAGCACAGCCACACCAATTCATTCACATTCTTATCATCTATGGCACTTTCATGCTGCAATGGCAAAGGTGACTATTTGCAAGAGACCATATGGACCAAAAAGCTGAAAATGTTTACTATTTGGCCTTTCACAGCAAAAAATTTGCAGGCTCCTCCTTTATTTGTTAGGTACTATTGTGGGTCCCTCTGAGAGTGCTCTTTCCCCATGAGTTCACTTAAAAACAAAGAACCGCATTTTAAAAACTTAGTCAGAGTACACGTGGAGTATGAACTGAAGTGTTCTTATTTAAAGTGTTCTGTGATAGTTCTTGGGACCTCCCAGGTGCCTGTGTGGATTTCTGGACAAGGTTTGATTCCAGTTGCTTGAGGAGATGAGTGAGGTATTGCTGTATTTGAATAATCAAATGGTAATATGAAAAAGTCATAAGAGGCCTGGAAGATCGGAAATGACAGAGGGTAGTGAAAGTTTAAACGTAAGAGAAGTCCATCTAGAGAAAAACTGAGTAGGGAGGAGGCACAGATAAAAAGCTTAAATCACTCTACAAGACAGGTTTTGTACCACAGAGGTAATTACCAACAACAGGAAAACTCCCTGTCTAGACTACCCTACAAGAATCCATGCGAATTTATTTGTGAAGAATTTGGCAAATACATCCATATAGACATCGTCCTACACATATATACAGAGCCCTCATCCCCTCACATACACAGTAAGAATAATGCTCCTTTGTTCTCTTAAAAAGTTCTTACACAAACACAAGCTCATTTGTGGTTCACTGAGTGCGAAACAATTACTGCCACAAACAGGACAACAGAAAGCAAAAATAGACTCGAGTGTATTTTTCAGTTTGTGGTCTCTGTGTTCAAACACAAAGAGTTAAACAAAATGAATGACTGCATTACACCTGAAGAAGATGGGGAAGCCAGATAACCTGCTTGAGTGTTTCTCTTTGACAGCCATTACGACACACGTACCTAGAAATATAATTCATTCGGTTTTTAGAAGACTTGGGTATCTTTTGAGTGAGGACCGTTAGCTGCAGGGGCCTGGAGGAAACCAAATGTTGCCCCAGAGAAATGGGGATGGCAGCCTGGTGTAGGGGGTTTCAGTTCTGCAGCTAACCAGTGGGGGAACCATGAAAACAGAATGACTTTGAACATTCTCAGATCACCAAAGAGCTGCTATTACAACACATTGGAGAAGAATGCTATTATGCTTATTGCTGCTTAAAATTTGTAGTTTGGGATGCCAGAGACGAAGAAAGAAGCTTATCTCCACAGCTATTCTGGATTCTGGAGTAATTTGCCATTCTTATTACTGTGTATCAAGAAAGTGGCAAATTCAAAGGCTGTCATTTATTTCGCTAATGGAATTAAAAATGAATGTGGTCCAAGCAGTAATCAATGCCTTGCTCGTTGTGATGGATTATGGTTTGGCTAAATAGTATGACCTTTAATTACCTGAAAAAATGCAATTTTCTAATGTCTTTGCTGTTTTCTCTGTGATTTCCCACACAAATGCAACCTGTCATGTGCTATATTTATTTAGCTTAAAGAAATTTACTGCTTATGAAAGGTGCTGGATTAGCAGCCCTAGAATAAAATTCTTCATCCCTTTAGTCCTTCGTTATTAAACACTTTAAGAGCACTTTGTTCTTTGTTGAGCTCCATGTAGTAATTCATTTGATTATTTTTAATAACATCTTTTTATCGTGCATAAGTAATGTTATTCTTATTTTTTTAGATAAGAACCCTGAAACATAAAACATAGGAGATGTGGCCTGGGACACAGGAAGGGTTAATGATCAGTGTGTTTTAGCTCTCAGTTTCACGTGTCGTCCCCTGACACAGGCCGCTGCCACCAGGGTAGAGTGGTGGATGAATGCTGTACAGAGTGTACGAAGAAATGTTCAGTCCCGGGTTCACAGCTAAAATCAGTCAGCTTCTGTCCAATGAGTAGTGAGAGAAGCTAGTGTTCACATGTCATGAAAATCAAAAGTACAAAGACAAATTACCCCCCAAATGTTTACTTGAGACTGATGTTGGAAAGAAAGAAGCAATTGATGGTTTTGAAAAATAAAAAGTCTGTGATTCTGCTATTTTGGGGGGAAAGATAACTGTTAATCTTTAAATACATGCATATAAAGGAGAAAGAATTAGACTCTTGTGTCAAAGTACACTTACCCTATCAACTGAAGAGAAACAAACTGTTTCCCCCTGGAGATATAGCAACAATGTCCCTTATCACAAAAACTTGTTTTCTTCTTATTTAGATAATTTGCAGATTCAGCATCAACCGGTAAAGAATTGAGTTGACTTTTTTCTGTCACGAGGTAAAGTTTTCAAGAGTCTATCTACAAAAATTCTAGTAGTCCCTTAATCTAGGCATGTTTTTTTTTAATTACTGGCCATTGCATAGGAAAAAAAGAAAATGGAAGGGAGAGAAAAAGAATTTCAGTGTTACTTTAATTTGCATTTCTTATTGAGAGCTTCATGCCTCTTAACTATTTTGTAATGTTAAAATGTGTATCACTTAGGTAGAAATGAGTGGGAGGTGGAGGTGGGTGGGATGATGGGAAAATGAAGACAACTGTACTTGAACAACAATAAAAAAATAAAATAAAATAAAATGTATATCATTTACCTACTTGTCTAATAAGAACTTACTGTTCTCCAAATCAATTTACACCTGGAGTATTATATATAAGGATTCAAAACGTTTGATTATGGTACTAGTTGTAAATGCTTTATAGCTTGTTGCTTATCCTTTAATTTTGTTTATCTAGAGAGATTGTGATCATTAGATTCTTTTCTACTTAAATGTTATGTGATCAAATCTATCTTCTCAGCAAATTTTCAAAATAACTTTTACGTGTAGAACACTCTTCTCTATTTAGGAATTCTCGAATTAGTCATGTGCATTTTCTTTTGGGGGTTTTTAATAGAATACTCATGGAAAGCTTAGCTCTATCATCAGATCAAAGGCAGCCTCTGCACTTTCAAAGTCTAAGTGAAACACAAAGATAAGCACCTTGGTTTGTCATTTATCTTTAATGATTAAAAACTCAGGCACAACCTGCACACACACTCTCATTGAGAGGGGCTTATCAAGAAAAGTACAGCAAAACAGATGAGGTAGTGGTCACATTATTAACTTAGAAAATTGTCCTTTTCCACTCACTTTGTAAACTCTCCTGGACAACAACCTCAGGAAAAGATTCTGTCCTTGATATAGAGGAACTTTCTCAAGTGCCATTCTCCATTTAGATTGGAGGACCCTCAATTAAAAAGAAACCCCAAGAAATTGATCCCCTGACCTATAATTTTCAAATGAAGGTTTCTCCAAATGAGAAGTCCGAAGTACCCTTTCTACTGACTCAGGAACTCCTTGGGTGGCCTTTTACCTATATTTGCCCTGTTCTGAGAAAACTCGAGGGCTTCAACCTCATGATCTCTTCTTATTTGGCCTCCACAGTCATTTTTTCAGTCTGACTCATTCTCCATGTCCAATGCATAATGCTTCTCACTTGATGAGTTATTTAGCCTCAACACTCTCCAAAACTGATTCCTCCTTGGTGTATGACCTCACCAGCCCCCAGAAGAAAAGCAGAAGCAAGCCCCTTCAGAACTTCACTGGAAAGCCAGGGAGGAAGAAAGAAGAAAGAAAATTATATGAGGTTTACAAAGGAAGTCTTTTTTCTTTGAGAAACTCAGTACAAAATAATACATGAATAGGATTTAACATGGAGGTTTCCCTAACTGTTCAATTTAATCCCTTACTGATTTTTGAAATGTGAAAAAAAATTTTACCCTTTATGCCTAGACAAATACCAGCCACTTGAGATCATCATTTTCCTCTGAAACGTAAATGCACTATCTTGCTAGGAGAGAGGTGTAAATCTTCAATGACAGCATAGAGAAACACAGTTGCATGAGATAGATGGAAGGTCTTTCCAATTATTAAAAGGCCCTAAAAATGTTCTCAAATGAGCTGGTCATCTGCACGTAGAATGGCAGATGGAAGTATTCTGGAGGGGATTCATGAGAAGACTATAACCTATTTGACTCATGGAAGGTACACAATAAATATTTGACATTCGAATGAGTGTTGAATGGGAAAAGGGAAAAAGTTAGAAAGAATGGAATAGGGGGAAAGGGAGTAAGGAAGGATAGCAAAGGGGGAGGGAGGGAGGGAGAACAAGGTGAGAAAGAGGGGGAGGAAGAAGGAAAGAAATAAGGGAGCAACCAAGAAGGCAGGAGAGGAAGGGGAGGGAAGGAGGAAGGAAGAAAAGAAAGAAGAAAGATGGAGGAAAAGAAGAGAGAAAATTTGGTGTGTAATTTTCCTCCTTTAAAGAAATAACAAGGCAGAAAACCCACATATTATATTTCTGGGGTTCTTTATTTCACCAATAAATCTACCACAAATTACAAAACCCAGACCCAATGTACTGCTTACATTTATAAGCTGTATAATAAAAAAGTAAAGAAAATCAATCAGGTTCTATTAACCTCTCAAAATACTGTCCTTTCAACAATTGTAATAGAATTAAATGCGTTCCCCACCCCCAAGCCAATGGCCTGTGCTTCTTTTATAATCATCTACTTAAATTAAATATTAGGTATCTCGGGAGTGGAAAGCTAGTAAGGAGAGAGTCTTGTCTTGAGGCTGGCTCTGCTGATGCCATTTCTCAGTAACTACATCAGGAAGTGCCTTCAAGAAGACAACACATCAAATACCTTGCCAAGAAAACTTTTCTTTTTCATCCATTATATTTTCAGTAGTGCAGCTGGGAAACAAAATGACTAAGTAGACTCTTAGACTATCAGACAAGGTGAAGAATTTAAAAAGCACTTGAGTAGCTATTTTAGTAAGATCCCCCAGTTCAAGAATGAACATCTTAGCAGAAATGAGTCTTGTGTCCTAAAAATGTCTTGCCTGTCTCATGAGCTAATGATTGTACCTGGCACATTCTGCCTCTGACAAGCTGTGTAGACACGGCACATCACACTTGGGTTCTGTATCCCACCTACATAAAATAGAGATCATCATCCATCCCTTCTCCATTCTAACAAAGTAGTTCCTAAGATCCAGATAAAATGTAAGATATACAGATGTAATCTTAATTTTTTAAATATAAGATATGAAATACTTAAGAAGTTTCCAGTATTCTAGACTCCATCCCGTGGGAGATGGCAAAAGGAATGGTCAAAAAGCAGATTTTTGTTACGAGAAAGTTGACCAATGTGTCTTCTGGCTTTCTCTTTTTCTCCACTGCCTTTCCTTGCCTTCACCTCCATTTCTATCACCAACATCATTTCACTGGTCATAAAACAAGTCAACTAGCAGTTTCCACTAAATTCATCAAACATTATTTGAGCAAGGTTTTGGTGTGTGTTTTAGATAATAGCAACACCAAAAAACCCCCAAACGCTGGTTATGAAAGCATTGTCAAACACAGCTCTGCTTCACTTCTACTCTATTCTATTCCCTGTGTTGATGCATAACCCAGAAATGGCCGGCAGGTCTCCGGGAAAAACATGATCATCATTAAGAGCCACCCTAAGTTTACCGAGAACAAACTTTATTCCCCTTTTCATTAGCACAACAGGCCTGGAAAACTACAATTAAAGAATTTTGAGAGAATATTCTTGAGGGCAATGCAGACAAACTATGTTACATGAACAAGTGGTCGTTAGGGGATGTTACTCACCCCTAAAGTGCAAGTTAGTCTATCTGGCAATATGTCTTGGAAATTTCTATCTGTTTATCATTTTTATTGATTATTTAAGTGAAATTATCTAAAGAAATGTATCAAATTTGAAGAATCCCTATTATTAAGGACATAGACTCAGCTGATTTTCAGGGTTTCAGTCAAGAGTTTATTCTATAAAACCTGCTAAAATCTTTAAATGTATTCATTTATTTGGAATTGAGCAATGACCATTTTCCAATACTTATAATTTCTTTCTGTTACATGAGATTATGTTTACAACAGTACTCTTTACAAAATTAAGAACTATTTTATTTTTCACCAGTTTTTTAAACTTTATTTATTTATGTTTAGAGAGAAGAGGAAAAAGGGAAAGAGAGGGAAAGAAACATCGATGTGAGACAGAAACATCGATTGACTGCCCCTTGCATGTTCCCTGACCAGGATCAAACCCGCAACGCAGTCATGTGCCCTGACCAGCAATCAAACCGTCTACCCTTCGCTTTGCAGAACAATGCCCAACCTACTGAGCCACACCAGTAAGAGCACATTAAGACCAATTCTTTAAAATAAAGAATGTTTGTTTAACCATTTTCTAAACATTTTTAGTTTCTACTATGCACTAGGCAGGAATTAGTCATTGAATATACAAAGGTGAAAAGAAATGAAAACAAATTGCTTAGAGTATCATGTGTTCCAATATTCATTATTAGGCATGTTATATTCACCATACCTTATTTAATTTTCACAGCTATCAAGAGGTAGATATTTTATTATTCCTACCTTGTAGGTGAAGGAATTAAAGCTCAGAGAGGTTAAATAGCTCAGGAAAGTCATTCAGCAAATAAATAGCAGAGCTAGGATTTAAACTCAACATTTTTCTGAAACTAGACCACCTTCTTATACCAGAAACCAGAATGAATTCAAAATGGATCAAAGACTTAAATGTTAGAACACAATTCATAAAAATCATAGAAGAAAACATAGGGAGCAAAATCTTGGATATTGCTTGTAGCAATGTATCAGATATATTACATTTATCTGATAAATGTAAATACACTTATCAGATGTATTTCTCCAGGCATGGGAAATACATTTACATGTATTTCCCATTTACATGTATTCCATTTATGTAATACATGTATTACATGTAATTCCCATTTACGTGTATTACATATATTCCCATTTACATGTATTACATTTATCTGATAATAAATACATTTATCAGATGTATTTCTCCAAGCATGGGAAACAAAAGAAAAAAATGAACAAATAGTACCACATCAAACTAAAAAGTTTTTGCACAGCAAAGGAAATTATCAACGAAATAAAAAGACAACCCACAGAATGTGAGAACATATTTGCTTATACATCTGTTAAGTAGTTAATATTCAAAACTTATAAAGAACTTACAAAATTCAACACCAAAAAAATCAAACAACCCAATTAAATAATGGGCAAAGAACCTGAATAGACATTTCTCCAAAGAGGTCATACAGATGGCCACAGACATATAAAAAGATGTTCAACATCAGTAATCATCAGAGAAATGCAAATTAAAACCACAATGAGATATCATCTCACACCTGTCAGAACGGCTATCATCAATAAATCAACAAACAAGAGGTGCTGGCAAGGGTGTGGAGAAAGGGTTACCCTTTTGCACTGTTGGTGGAAATGCAGACTGGTGGAGCCACTGTGAAAGCACTATGGAGATACCTCAAAAAATTAAAAATGAATCTTCTTTCTGACCCAGGGATCCCACTTCTGGGAATTTATCCAACAGAGTCCAAAACACTAATTCAAAAGAACATGAGCACCCTTATGTTCATTGCAGCATTATTTACAATTGCCAAGATATGGAAGCAGCCCAAGTGTCCATCAGTAGACGAGTGGATAAAATAATTATGGGACATTTACACAATGTAATACTACTCAGTTGTAAAAAAGAAGAAATTTGACCCTTTGCAACAGTATGGATAGACCTGGAGAACATTATGCTAAGTGAAATAAGCCAGTCAGAGAAAGACAAAATACCATATGATTCTTCTCATATGTGGAGTCTAATGAACAAACTGAACTAACAAGCAAAACAGAAACAGACTCATAGATGGAAAGCACATGACAGCTAGTGGTGGGGGAGGTCAAGGGGGGAGGGACTGAGCAAAAAGGAAAGAGACTCATGGACATGGACAACAGTATAGGGGTTGCTGGAGAGAGGGGTGTATAATGGGACTAAATGATAATGGAATGAACTACAATAAAGATTAAATTTTCAAAAAGCAAAATAAAAATTATCATCTGTTTACTCCTCTATACTCTCCACTGGCCATCCTCATTTGAAATCATAAGCTTGGCATATTTATTGTATTAAGCATCCTTATTAAGTTATTTGTTCTAGTGTTTAAGATTAAAAAGACTAAAAAATCCAAGGTAAACATTAAGCAAGCTAAGAAATGGAAATAACATTAAAGCAATGTATTTACATAGGGGCACTGTTAGAATATGGACTATTTCTGGCCTTTTCAATCATGTATAGTTTTTCCCTATATGTAGTTTTTATCACCATTATCAAAATGTGGAAGGAAGTCCCAACCATGGTTGTGGAAAGCAATTTTTGGACCTGTCTGATCTTCACACATAAGCTCTTTTGAATCTCGGCAGATATGATTGCAGTCTTTGGGTTGAACAAAATTCCATTTTTTCCCCACTTATCATAGACCTGGTTTTCTGGGAGGAAACCAAGTTAATCACCTTGGTATCATACCCAACCACTGTATTATGGGGGAAGCCCAGCACAGGGCGTGGTTCAAGGTGTAATATTTCAACAGCCACCTGAACAAAACACTTTTCCAGTTCATAAGCTTTTGATGTGAAATGAATGCCCTTAAGAAATCCACGTGATGAAACTAAGAAAGCATTCCTGTACTTTTGACACAAAAGAGGTTTATTTTGATAAATGAATACTATAAAATTATTCAGAAGTTTCTAGGTATTCAGCGTGTGGCGGCAGGGGTAGCGGTGGGGAGGGGAGGAGGGCAGGATAGGATGGTGAATGCCAGATTCTGAGAATCACCTCCTCACTGCCTCTTCATATTATTCAATATTGATGTTAACTTTTAAATCTGTTTACAGAAGGTAAAAGAGGTCCTGTTGGCATTAAAGATCCCCCTTCCTTTACTTAATGGGCAATTTTGCCAGAGTGCACAGTTATTAGAAGTAGTTCCTCAATTTGATAGTTCGCAAACATATAAACAGAGTGTTTTCTGTGCATGAATGGTAGACTGGCCTTTAGAAATGGCACGAGCATAAATTTTTTGCTTAAGTGTTTAACATACTATGTCAGAAAAATGTCTCCTGATATTTAATGCTCAATGACTTTTGTAGCATGAAGATACTTGAGGAAATGTATCATTAAATGGTTAAAGAATCACTCAAGAAATGTCGAATACTATTGTGTAATCCCATAGTTAAGCATCTAGATATATGCTTCATGTATCTAGAATGGCCCCAAATGGGCTGAGCATATAGTGCTTCTCAGGAATAAAGTCTAAATAATCTGTATATGGAGCTTGGGTTTCTAATTTTATGGATCAGGAAAGGATGTGATCAAGCACCTGGTCAAGAGTCAAAGGTAAATTTGTAGCTAACTTTGCATTAAATTGCTTATCCTGAGATCTAGACTTGAACATTATGGCAGTTCCAGTTGAGTCTTAATGTCTCACAAACTTTTAAAAGATTCTTTTCTTATATAATGATAGTAATTCTGAAGTAAGAGGACTGAATTAGAAACTCTACCTCATAATATTATAGTGAACTAATTAAATTGTTAATTGGTCTAAGTTATATTGTGAGGAATAGTGTAATTTTCTTCAACTTGGCCTGGCTAATTATAAATGGATGGTTCCCAAACACCCTAAGTACCTTCTCACTCATACAAGCTCATTAGAGTGAAAATGGTCTTGATGACTTTTAAAGCTTCATCATTCTCCCCACCATCTTCTTGGATTAGTCACCATTTTCTCAAGTGAAGAAGAGACGTGCAGCTGCCGATGCTACTGCTCCCACTGGAACGGTAGAAACTCCAGCCAGCCACCCGTGGGGGCCTCCCTGGACTCCCTGCCTCACACATCATTAAGCAAATTGTCAGCCACATTTTAATTACAGCACTTTTATGACTGCTGGTGATGTAAGAAGCACGGTGGGCACACCTTGTTTTTTTCCAAGCTCGGCTGTTTGTAGTACTGGCAGTTAGGGCCAAAGCATTTTTCATCTTGCACAAACTGAGCTAATTTATGTGGGAACCCAGACCCTCTCTGTGTTGTTTGTACTGCATCAATTTGCAGTGTCTAATGAGTCCTTTTTAAACGATGGAAAAACCCTCCTTGGTTGCATTACTGAATAGCCCTTTAAAGCCTGCCACAGAAAACAAAGATGCTCAACCAGAAAAGACACTAGGTTCACCTTCTCCTAATTTATTGCCTTACCCAAGAGAATGATGCTCAGGCATCATAATAGCTCAAATGGTCTCCTAATAACCAAGGGTCTCCAGTTTGTCCAATTTGGGGTGAAAAGAATCCACCTTAACTAAACTGGTAGCAGATGGTAAAGGTCTTAAGGAGTCTATTGTTTATCTTTTGTTCAATAAGGATTTTATGCACTTACTGATCTCCAAAATACATGAAGAGCACATGATTCCACTCTAGGAAGACAAAAAGAAAACAAAAAATGGGCAAAGAACTTGAACAGACACTTCTCCAAGGAGGATATACAGAGGGCCAAGAGGCATATGAAAAGATGCTCAGCATCACTAGCCTTCAGAAAGATGCAAATTAAAACCACAATGAGATACCACTTCACACCAGTCAGAATAGCCATCATAAACAAATCAACAAACAAGTGTTGGAGAGGATGTGGAGAAAAGGGATCCCAAGTACACTGTTGGTGGAAATGCAGACTGGTGCAGCCACTATGGAAAACAGTATGGAATCTCCTCGGAAAACTAAAGATGAAACTGCCTTTTGATCCGGCAATTCCACTGTTGGGGTTATACCCTAAGAACCCTAAAACACCAATTCATAAGAACCTATACACCCCAATGTTCATAGCAGTACAATTTCCAATAGCCAAATGCTGGAAGCAACCTAAGTGCCTATCAGTAAATGAATAAATCAAAACACTGTGGTACATTTACACAATGAAATACTATGCAGCAGAAAGAATGAAGGAGCCCCTACCATTTGTGACAGCATGGATGGAACTGAAGAGCATCATGATAAGGGAAATAAGCCAGGCGGTGAAAGAGAAATACTATATGATCTCACCTATAAGTGGAACCTAATCAACAAAACAAACAAACAAGTAAATAATAACCAGAGACATTAAAATATAAACAAACTGACAGTAACCAGAGGGGAGGTGGAAGAGGATAATGGGAGCAAAAAGGGGAAGGGTCATCAAGGAACATATAAAAAGGACACATGGACAAAGCCAAAGAGGGGTAGGATCGAGGGTGGCAGGATGAAAACGATGGGTGGGGCGGGGGTAGTGGTGGAGAGAAAATGGAGACAACTATACTTGAACAACAATAAAAAAAGGAAAAAAGATTTTATGCATCTAGTGAATTTTTCAAACCAACCCTCTGGAAATATGGTGTGTGATGCTTCTCAAAATGCATAACCAAATAAGATATCTTCAATGACTTTATAAACTTTGAGTGCAGAGAAACAAAAAGCCAACTCTGTAGTCAGTGTTGCCCCAATGGCTTGCAAGGGAGGAATCCGCTGTCTCTAAGGACAGAGGCCAGCATATCACAGGCCAATAAAACCTATAGAAAGGGAAAGTGACTCAAACTACTACAAAGCAAGGTATGGTAGTAAGAGAAGATGAAGCTGTTGCAATTACAGATCATAATTTGTGCACTACATATTATGTTAGCAGGTTCATAGGTGTGTTTAAGGATTTCCTCAACTTTTCTATTGAGGTAAAAACTACCCATGGCCTTCAAGTTCATAGCAAATGTTGATTTCAATGGCACTTTCTTGCTTTTAAAAATTATTTTGTTACCTCTACATCTTTATAAAGAGACTTTGAACATCTTGCTTAAAATAAGAACAGTGCAAACTTTTTCTGAGCTAAAACTAGATGAAAAAATATGTTAACCTGGCTTATGTGATTGGCTTTTGTGATAAATAATAACACCAAGAATATTTGGTGTTATTTCACTTATCTCATCAGTGGGTCAATCACTGGGAATGTCTTTCAGAACCTCTTCTCTTTCCTTCTTTACTCACACAGTATAACACATGGAGGCTATTCAAAGTGTAGTTGCAAAATTGAATTCAATGTCTCCAGCTTCATCCTTTTACATGAGAAGAGAAATTAATTCAGTTGGAAATGCAAAAACTTGCTTTACAAGGTTTCTAAGCAAGACAGATTTTTCAGACTCACCAACACTGGAATTCAATATAAACTAAAACATCCCTGAGATGAGAGTTGTATTCCTAAGCTAATTTTAAAAATATTTTAACTTCTCTTATACATATTATACTAGCATCTCAAAATGTCACATCTTCATTACAAGGTCATGATTTGCATAAAGAGGACCAAGTGATACATGGTTCCTAATAGTTTTACACCGCATATTAACTCCAGAGTCTTACTTTAATACAGGAAGTAAATATCACAGCTGACAACAGACACTTCTCCAAATCAATGCTACAAACAGACACTTCCCTAAGTCAATGCTAGAAATGCCCAGGAAAGTAAAGTTCTTCCTCATTTCAAAAATGTCTAAAACAGAAGAAAAGAGAAGGGCAAAAAGGTAATTTGGAGGAACGTAAAACTGGAAAAACCACCATTGATGCAATGTACCTTCTAAACCAAACACAAAACACAGTGTTGAAAGTATTTTAATTATTTTTTGAAGTACACAACCTGCTGGCTTGCTGCAGCATACTGAAAGAAGTTTAAACATTACTGCTTTTTCTAGGAAAAAAACTTGTTTTCAAAGAGGATTGATCTGACTCATCTTCAGCAATTCCCCCCACCCCCAATCTGATGTCAGGGGGGAAATTGCTAGAAAATTCTGTAGCAGTAAGCCTTTAAACAAGAATCAGGAGAAGGGAGATAAGCAAAGTGGGTCCTGACACAAGAAGGTAGCATTTCTCCTTCAACATACAATTGTTTTCTAATTATCTTGTGAAAACTTTATTCAACTCTATTTGATGGGGATGGCTTTTTAAAAATCTCTTTATGTTTTGCTTTAATAGTGTGTAGGCCAAGACTAAAACATAGAGGTACTGGTATTGAGACACAGAACAAGAGAATTGCTGATGAAATTCTCATGTGTAGGAAGGATCTTGAGCATTTTCCAGCCTGGACTTGCTAAACTCAAGGGGTAAACTTCAGATAAACATCTGAGCTCTCAGGTGTTTAACTGAACCAAACCTCCCAAACTTTTTGAGGTTTGCTGATGACTAGTAATTATATTGTCATTTAACAAAAGTATCTGCATTAACCCAGAGATGTTACATTAATGGTTAAGTTCACATCCATTAAAAAACACCGTGCATCTACAGAGCACACAGAGGTCTCCATGATGTGTGGATGGGAATGGAAACTAATGTAGGTTTGAGGCCATAAATCAATGTCTAAATACTACCTGTCAGATTTGGAAGTTATGCTAATGCAGGAAGTTCTATTTCTTTCCAATGTACAGAGGTTAAAGAAGAAGGAACAGATATGCAACTTAAATGGAAACATTGAGAAAAACCCCCAAAGAATAAGATCATCAACATACAAAACTTGAAGAAAGTGGCTATATCTAAGTCAGGATTTTAATCATTTTACTGCAAAATTCTTGGGTTTCCAGAGGAGGCAACAGAAGGACTGAGGATTCATTCTTAGAACCTAGAACCCCTTCTTCGAAGTGTTTTTCATTTTGACTAACAGGTATACGGGGGTAGAAAGTAATTTGTCAACTTTCTCACTCATAAACTTAGGAAGTGAACATATAACCCTTAACTTCTCCCTAGTAGATCATGCTAATAAGCAAATTTAACGTGCAAGGTCTCTTTAAAGTTCTTACATGTATATTATAATTTTCCCCCAGGATTATATGATGGCAATTGGCTATATGCTAAAAGTCAAAGTAAGCATTTTAATGGATGTAGAATAAATTTAAAGTTAACATGAATAATGTATCAGTGAAAAAAGTCACATGAGAAAACTTCCAATTCTTTTTTAAAGAGATAGACACTGTTTGTAAATAGTTGATGTTTCCTTGTGAAATGTAAGTTCTGTGCACACACACACACAAAAAAAAAAACAAAAAAAATTAAATGCACAAAATGGAACCTGGAATATACAAAAATTTATTTATTTACAAATTGTTTAGGCTCTTTAATCCAAAAATGAGCCATGGATTTCAGGGCCCAAGACTGCAGAGTCTGAGCCACAAGAGAGACTCAGAGATGTCATGAATAACAAATACAGTCAAACTAAGATCAGAATTAAAAACCTGAGTTGAAAATTCTAAAAATGCCACCCCAAGAAAGGTCAATCAGAAACTTAAGTTCTCTGAACTTTTTATGCAGAAATGACAATGGTGACAGTACAAAACCTGCTCCAGGAGGTAAGGACCAGGTGCTACTGTAGGGACAACCCTACAGTTGCTTTCAATCAGTTAGTCTGGCACCCACCACTCGTGTCCAGGTCTCATCAGCCCAGTCCTGATCTTGTCTCTAAAGTGTAAGGCTAGAAGGAAGAATGCCAATTTTTTAATGGTCTCTGAAAGTTTGACATTTGTCTTTAGAAAAGTTAGTGAGTCTGTATGACAAAACCTCTATGATCTTGGCTTCTTCCTGAAGTAAAATTCTGGTCATGTCTTTCAGAGTTTTTTTCTTTTTAAAACTCTGCTGCATCTCCCTGGTGTCTACCAAATCCAGTCCAGATTATCTGCAATATAACTCCAGCCTCTGACCTCTACCAGACATATATTCTGCTTTCAAGCCAAAACAAAATGCTTGCTCTTCTCACCCTGCATGTGCTCCCTGATATCTGTGTCCCATGCCATTGCACATGCAATTCCCTTCATCTGGAATGTCCTCTCCACCTCCTTTCAGATTTCTGCATCTCCAAACCCTACCTGCACCCAAGTCTTGCTCAGATAGCATGTCTGAGATAAAGCCTTCCCAGATTCTGTATTTCCACCTAAACTCCATTCCACGGGCCATATTTTCTAAGAACACAGATTTGCCCCAGCATACTGGTGAAAGTTGAAACATTGATGTCGTAGCTAGGGAAACATTTGTCTTCAAAACACATTCACCTGAGTCATCTGCCTTGTTTTTTCATATAGTCTTCTCCAATAGGCTAATCTCTTTTTGTACATGTCCATTTTTAGTTCATCTTTATATCTGTCTCTGGGTTATCTGCAACTAGATGGTTGTCCCGCACACTTTCAAACAGCGTCTGAATTTTAGTGCCATTTATTTTTTTTATTTGGGAGTATCAAAACTGTGAAAAGGAGGTGTTCCATATTACTAAACATGATGACCTTTAGCTTAGTTCCAGGAGTGACATTTGACAAGTGATCTGCTTGATTAGATTTGTACAGTGCTTGCTTTACAGATACCTACAAGTCTGGGGGCGGGCAGTGAGAGAGACGGGATAGATTTGAGAACACCCATGTCTTCAGAAACAGATCCTCAGTGGCTCCATTTCTGGCATTAGTAGCCTGACACCCCAGCACACTTGACAATAAAACCTATTGTGATGCCAGTCAGCAGGGGGTGGAGGAAATTTGAAAATCTGTCTAGAAATGCAGGAAGCAATGTAAGCAATGTAATCAAACCTTGAAATACTCTAAACAGTGGGGGTTTTTTTAATGTAGGAACAGTTGGTCTGGTTCCAGTAATACTACATAAAACTGATATTTGAAGCAGAAAATGAGATCTGATTCAGCTCAGGCAGATGGCCTTGTGTACCTAGCTAGAAAAAAAAATGAATTGTAAATGAATTCTAAAAGTACATCAAAAACAGACAATGTTATGAGGAATTGTAGAACATTAATTTGCAAATTGCTTCAGACTACTTTTATTTTCTGTATCTAGGCATACTTGTTGTTGGTTTGAGTAGAATTTTATTATTAGTGTAGCTTTCCAATCCAAGTATTATATTTACAAAACAAAATAAGTCAGAATATCCTGAAATATTTTTATCCTGTTTCTTTGAAATCACTGATATTGAAATCACTGATTTCTTTTCATTGGATCAGTGAGCCCAAATAAAAATATCTATTACATTAAAAAGAAGGAGGAGGGGGAGGAGGAGAAAAGGGTTGTTCAAGATTACACTCAAAATGTCGCTGGTTCGATTCCCAGTCAGGGCACATGCCTGGGTTGCAGGTCAAGTCCCCACTTGGGGGCACACAAGAGGCAACCACACATTGATGTTTCTCTCCTTCCCTTCCTCTCTCTCTAAATATAAATAAAAATAAAATCTTTTTTTTTAAAGATTACACTCAAAAGAGAAAAACTAGAGCCCTGGTTTGTGTGGCTCAGTTGCTTGGAACATCATCCCAGTTCGATTTCCAGTTAGGGCACAACCTAGGTTGTGGGTTCTATCCCCAGTCAGGGCATGTATGGAGGCTACCAATTGATGTTTCTCTCTCACATCAATGTTTTTCTCTTCCCACCACCTTCCTCTCTCTTGAAAAGCAATGAGAAAATATTCTTGGGTGAAGATAAAAAAGAGAGAGAGAGAAAAAGAGAAACTAGAAAGTAACCATTAATCACTGGCCTAATTAATTAGGCACTTAGTATAGAAAAGAATGGGTAATTTAGGATTAAGTAATCTCTAGGCCCTTTCTAGGTTTAGGGTAAGAAAACCCATGGCAAAGAAGACTCTATCTCTCAACAATATAAAAGGTCCTTTTTTTAACTTATGAGAAATGTATCAGTAATGGAGAATATCAAAAAAAAGAATGACACCCTGGCTGGTGTAGCTCAGTGGATTGAGCGCGGGCCTGCGAACCACACGATCACAGTTCGATTCTCAGTCAGGGCACATGCCTGGGTTGCAGGCCAGTTCCCAGCAGGGGACTCACGAGAAGCAACCATACATTGATATTTCTCTCCTTCTCTCCTTCTCTCCTTCCCTTCCTCTCTAAAGATAAATAAATAAAATCTTTTAAAAAAAAAGAATGACAAAACGATATAAGATTAGAGAATAATAAAGTTAATGACAGGTAAACTGAGAATATCTCTATTCTGAAAAGGGGGTAATTAAGGCATATAGTAGGGCCTCAACATGTTTTTATGGAATCAATGTTATGAAATGACACAATAAGCTCAAAGGTAGAAAAAGGAAGTGTAGCATAAAGTCTGATGAACATGACTCATTTGGGAGAGAGGGAAACAAGAGGAAATGAGCATAGATTTCAACAGGAAGAAACCAAGTGAAGTAAAGGAAGTAATTACAGAAGAATTATTATGTCCTAAAATAGCTTACTGAAGGAATTTTTGAAATATTCTTCCCTGGGAGTCATTTAAAACAACATTTTCTAGTCCTGTAGTATTCATAGACTAGATAAACTTTTGTTCTTCAGCCCCCAAAATCATGTCTTAGTTTATAAGGAAAACAATGTGGAAAAGACCAGAAACATTAGCATAGGTTAGTTATTTAAAAAGAAAATCAACAAAGTAAAAGTTAAAAATCTGGGCTTTTATTCTGGTTTGGCTCTAACCATTTACATGATTTGGAAAGACACTAATGTCTTGGGTATTAATATTTCATCTATAAAATGTCTGCCTTTAACAGAGATGCTGTGAAATTAACTAGTGCTATACAAATAGCATAAGATTGCCATTGTTATGGCTACTGGAACAATTATTATCAACATCAGCAAAATGTAATTGTCTAACTTCTTCCAACAGTATGGGAAACCAGATATTCTGAAGTTCCTCCTACTATACAAGTAAATTCTGGATAAATTAAAGGAAACATTCTTTATAATATATTGCTAAGCTTTAATAAAGGTAAAAGAACTCTCAAAGCATACAAACAAACAAAAAGTGGAAATAGAAAGCAAGATTGCCCTGAAAACAAAATCTTGTGCCAGTTCTAAGAATTGGATAATAAACCTTGGGTTCTTTACAAGGTAGGGGAGCTTCAACTGAGATTATGTTTTTGATTTTCTGTTTTGTTTTATTATTTAAGGGTGCAAATATAGCTAAAATAGTCCAATTACCCACTAGCCCCTGAAAAGGTAAACATAAATTCTCCATGAAGCAAAATATCCCCAATTTAAGCCATTGAGATTTTTGTTGATTAAGAGCAAGCAATTATGAACTCACAATCAATAATTTCCAAACACACACAAAAACAAGGCACAACAAGTAATAAAAGAAAGAACAAAATTAGATTTAGATTTAGAATCAGATTTAGGTTTTCAGATCTTGGAATTATGAGAAAAAAATATGACTGTGTGAAATAAAGAACTAGAGGATTTTTAAAATTTGAAAAAGTAAAGAGAGAGATTATTAAAACAAAATGACCAGACAAATGTGGCAATGAATCAAATAAAATTTTAGAAATGAAAACCAGAGTGATTAAAATTATAATATTGATGGTTGAATTCAACAGCAAATCAGACAGACCTGAAGAGTGAATTAGTAAACTGGATGATAGATTGAAGAAATTATCCAAAATGCAGGGAATAGCAATCTCAAAAACAAAAAGTTTTTAAAAATCTACAGTACCAGAAGGAAAATGGAGGAAAGATAATATTCAAAGGGATAATGGTTATATCATCAGATGATAAGACATGAATCAAAAACTCAATGTAAAACAACAAAATGAATTTAAAAAGTTATGGGTAAATCATAGTGAAACTGCCAAACAACGGATATAAAAGAATAACCTTAAAAATAGTGGCAGTAAACTTTATAACAAGAGAGAAAGCTGGAACACAGTGGAATGATGACTTCCAATTCCTAAGAGCAACAAACCACCTAGAATTTTGTACCCAAAAGAGCTATTTTCCAAGGAAAAAATAAAAATAAAGGTATTTTAAATAAACAAGAACTGAAGGGTTTATCACCAAAGACTTTCACAAAGCAGTATCTTTCAAACATCCTAGACTGCAAACAAAATTCCCACATGCCTATAACTAAACGCACACACACACAAATTAATATTTAATCTTCTTAGGTAATTATTGTGCCTTCTGATTTTTATATTCTATTTTTTAAGTGAATAAGGAAAACAAGCAATCCATAAAATCAGAGAAAAAAATAGAAAAGAGACATAGAAATAGAAAGCACAAGACGGTAAAAATATGATTTTCCAAAAGTGACTAAAGAAGAAAAAAAGGAGCCAAATGTGTCAATTAAAGAAGCTGAATTAGTCATTTGAAAGAGTCTCGTAAGACAAAAAACAAAGCAGAACCAAAACCACCAGATCAAACAGGTTTGTAGGTGAGGTCTAACACATTTTCAAGAGACATATCTTGGACTTCCGCCAAGATGGAGGCATAGGTCGAAACACTGTGCCTTCTCCCACAACCAAGTTTGAATACAACAAAGGTTTGGAGAACAAAGACACAGCCAAAGAACAGAAAATTGAACTATACGGAAGTCCGACAACAACAAACCTTTCAACCGGGACTGGTAAGAGGGGTGGAGCCAGCAGCGGAGTGGGGTTGGGCAGGAAAGATCCCCCGACCCAGGTGCGCAGGCAGCCAGGGTAGCAGTGCGGACCCAGTGAGGGTGCAGGGCAGACTGACAACTGTCACACATTCACACGCAGTGAGACAGACCGCACAGGCCCCAGTGGGCGAACCCAGTGGCGGAGGGCTGACCAAGGTCGGACATTCGTGCCCAGTGGGACGACTGAACGTGCAGGCCTCAGCGGTGGCGGTGGCGGCAGCGGCAGCAGGAGGCGGCAGGCAAGACCGCCATTGCTCCTCTTTGACCCCGCCCCGACATATAGCATCACAACACAGCCAATGAGTTGCCCCTCTCTGGTGAACACCTAGGGCTCCGCTCCTCATACTTAACAGGCACAAACAAACCAAAACATCATGGCTCAAGAAGAACTCAAAGCCCCAGAGCCAATAACTCTAAGCGACCAAGACACAGCCAGACTCTCAGATGCACAGTTCAAAACACTGGTGATCAGGATGCTCATGGAACTGGTTGATTATAGTCACAAATTAGAGAAACATATGAAGGCTAAACTAATTGAAATGAAGGGAAATGCACAGGAAACCAATAGTGATGGAAAGGAAACTGGGACTCAAATCAATGGAGTGGACCAGAAGGAAGAACAAAACATCCAACCAGAAAAGAAGGATGAAACAAGAATTCAAAAAAATGAGGAGAGGCTTAGGAACCTCCAGGACATCTATACACGCTCCAACATCCGAATTATAGGGGTACCAGAAGGGGAAAAGAAATAGCCACGAGTGGAAAACTTATTTGAACAAATAATAGAGGAGAACTTCCCCAGTCTGGCAAAGGAAATAGACTTCCAGGAAATCCAGGAAGCTCAGAGAGTACCAAAGAAGTTGGACCCAAGAAGGAATACACCATGGCACATCATAATTACATTAGCCAAGATGAAAATGAAGGAGAGAATCCTAGAAGCAGCAAGAGATAAGGGGACAGTCACCTACAAAGGAGTTCCCATCAGACTGTCAGCAGATTTCTCAAAAGAGACCTTACAGGCAAGAACGGGCTGGAAAGAAATATTCCAAGTCATGAAATCCAAAGACCTACACCCAAGATTGCTCTATCCAGCAAAGCTTTCATTTAGAATGGAAGGACAGATAAAGTGCTTCTCAGATAAGGTCAAGTTCAAGGAGTTCATCATCACCAAGCCCTTATTGTATGAAATGTTAAAGAGACTTATATAAGAAAAAGAAGATGAAAAATATGAACAGTGAAAGGACAGCAAACTCACAGTTATTAACAACCACACCTAAAACAAAAGCAAACCAAGAGGACAGCTAGATCAGGAGTGGAACCATAGAACTGAAGAACACATGGAGGGTTAGCAACAGGGGAGTTGGAGGAGGAGAAGGGGAGAGAAGGTACAGAAAATAGCATAGACAGTAGGTAGAAAATAGATAGGGAGGAGGGCAAGAATAGTAGGGGAAATATAGAATCTAAAGAACTTGAGACATGCCCTTGGCTGGTGTAGCTCAGTGGATTGAGCGCGGGCCTGCGAACCACACAATCGCGGTTTGATTCCCAGTCAGGGCACATGCCTGGGTTGCAGGCCAGTTCCTGGCAGGGGAACACACCAGAGGCAACCATACATTGATATTTCTCTCCCTCTCTCCTTCCCTTCCCCTCTAAAGATAAGTAAATAAAATCTTTAAAAAAAAAAGAACTTGAGACATGTGGTCATAAACTAAAGGGGGGGAATGGTGGGGGAGGGGGTGTGCCAGTTGGAGGGGAATGAAGGGAGGGAATAGAACAACTGTAATGGTATAATCAACAAAATATATATAAAAAAATAAAATCAATAAATTAAAAAAAGAGACATATCTTACTCGTAAGTCTTCAGAAAAAAAATGAGCTACCTCTCACAACTGTGTGAAGCTAGTATATCTTTGAAAAATATAAACAAGATGAGAAAACTGTGATGAAGTCAATTTTAGAATAATCAGTGCTGAAATCCCATACCAACACTTGCCAAGAAAAAGAGTAAGAGGTGGGAATTGTACAGCATGAAATTAAACTCTCCTTTAGTGTACTTGAAAAATAATTAAATAAAAAATTTGGAAAAAAAACCTCTCCTTTAGTTTAATTTTCATATGACCGTCTATATGGAAATCAAAACAAAATAGATTAAAATTAATTTTAGAAATTTTAAAGTGGCTGAATATAAGATCAACCTGTAAAAATCAATAATATTGATATTTCTACTTACATTATATATAAAGCCACACATCCAAGAATAAATCTAACAAAAACTTCAAGACCTTCATAGGAAAAAATTAACCCTATTAAAACATTTTGAAGAAGACCTAAAATATATAGGTCCATGGATAGGAATATCATGGATAGGAATACCAAAAAACTAATTTTTCCTAAATTGATCACTTGACTCAATGTAACTTTACATAAAATTCAAACATTTCTATGGGTTTGAAAGGTTTTTTCTGAAATTTGTAAGAAAAACCAAAGAACTGGAAATACTCAAGACACTAGAAAAGAACAAAAAAATAAGGAGACGTCAGCTTCACATCAGATACTGAGATGTATTATAAAATAATAGTAATTAAGACTAAATGATATTGGTGTGGATGTAGACAAATTCATCTGTAAAACACAATAGAGAGCTCAGTAACAAATGAATACCTGTATAAAAACTTGTTAAATAAGTCAAGTAGCATTGCAGTTCACTGGAGAAAAGCTTATGAACAAAAAGAAAACTCAATAAATGATATTAAGATGATTGTTTTTTCCTATATAAGATGTGAAAAATATACTCTACCTTCCATTAATCACTAAAAATAAATCCCTGATAGATTACAAACTCAACTAAGAGAGATAACATTTAAACATGTTAGAAGAAAACACAAGGAAAATATTCTTATGCTTCAGAATTAGAAAGATTTTTTTAACTGATACCAAAAAACCTCACCAGTAACCACTATATATATAGTGGAATATATATATATTCCATTTTTAAAAGTAAGAAGATAAGCTACAAACTTAGAAAAACTATTTTGCAAAAAAAATAGAATTAAAAGATTTTTTTGTTTTTACCCAGAATATACAAAGAGTTCCAAACACAAAAGAAAAAAATGAACAACCCACTAATGAAATGACCAAAATATATAAATAGGCATAATAGAAGAAAGGCCAATTAACAACCTAATTCATAAGTAGGGTGATGCAAAGTTAGACCACAGTGTTATTATACATCTATCAAACTGGCAAAAATTAAGAAAATAATGGTAAATTCACAGTATTGCTGTGAACCCAGATACTAGTCTAAATGCTATATATTCACTCACTTAATTCTCATAGAACACTTAGAAGTCTGTCATCATCCCAGTTTTACAGAAAGAAGAAATAAAAAGAAGTTAAAGACCTCATCCAAGACTAACAGCCCTCTAATGACAAAGCAGATATGTAAATCTGAACCTCAGGTTCCAGAATCCACTCAACTACTCCTGCAACACAAAGTGTTTGGGGGTTGATGGGAAGTCTTAAACCCCACTGGTGAAAATTACTCAGTGGCACCACTGTGGAAAACAAGTTCCATTATCTTGTAAAGTTGGACATCTGCAAGCCCTTTAACTCAGCAGTTCCATTCCTGGGTATAGATACAAAGGAAACTTTTACCCACAGGTCTATAGAGGCACATGAAAGCTGTTCATACCACTATGATTTGCTATAGAAAAAAAATAGAAAGTGCAAAATATGTTAATCAACAAGAAAATGGGTAAATTTAGCATAGTCATACTATAGGATACTTTACAGTAGTAAAAGTAGTCAATTTTAGCTACATGCAAACGCAGTGATAAAATCTTGTATATACATGCCCTGGCCAGTGTGACCCACTTGGTTTGAGCATCCCATAGACCGAAATACCATGGGTTTGATCCCCAGTTGGGGCACGTACTGGTTGGTACAAGAAGGCAGTGGATTGATGTTTCTCTCTCACATCAGTGTTTCTCTCTTTCCCTGTCTCTCTGTCTCTGTCTCTCTTTTTTTCTCTTTCTCCCTGTCTCCTTGCCTTCCCCTCCCTCTAAAAGCAATGAAAAAAATGTCCTTGGGTGAGGATAAAAAAAAATCTTAGCTATATGAAGCTGAATGAAAAAGAAACAAAGTTCCATAAAAAACTAAATATAGTACAATATTTTTTCACTCAAACAAGCAAAATTACTCTTTAGGTTAAATATATGTGTAGTTTTAAAAAATTATTAACAAATAAATGAGTTATAGTTACTTTGGGGATGAGAAAAGAACATAAAGTTAGGCTTAAATTTCCAATATTCTGGTCCTGACGTGAGTGAATAATTAGAGGATATTTGTTTTCATGTTTGTATTTCATATGTATATTTAAGTTACTATACATACAAATAACATATAATCACATTTGGTTATATGTTTCAATGACTGTATGTCTATTACACAATGTTAAATATTCTATTCATAAAAACACACTAACACATATACAATTTCTAAATTTCAATCTTGCTCTGAATTAAATATCCTGCGTTAGTCGTACAATACGATATAAAAGTGGTAGCCCAAAGTTTCAAAATAGATTCACAATTTCTCAATTCAAGGATTCTGATAAGCAATATATTTAGAAGTACAGAATTTAAAATACAGAATTTAACACATAAAGATCCTTCCAGAGCAATTAGACCAAGCACATTTTGCAAAGCATTTCTGCTATAGAGGCCAGTCACTAATCTGTTCTAAGTTATAGCACAGTGTTTAATTATTTTGAACTGTAAGCCCAATCACTTTACCATTTATCCCAACTCTTCAAATTTGGTCTGTGTGTTTATAAGTCATGTAATGGCTGTTTTCACTGGGGTGGAGAATTTGATTATTTCACTCACATCCACACCAGTCAATCAGGTTGCTTCTTAAGTAGCAGGTAGGTCTCTGAGCAGAATGGAAAATTTGAGGAGACAGAGAAATCATGATTTGGTTGAGAAATCATTGATTCAACATAATTAATTCAAACTATGTGAGAATAAAGATATTACATTCTTAATACAGATCTTGTAATGCTGCTCTCAGACTGTAGCTTAGTTAAATTGTACCTACAGAAAGGACACTTGGTTCAAAAAAAATGTAAGATTAATGTAATTATGACCTGGAGTTTCATGGAATGTAGAAGTCTGTAATTGCCAGTCAACTACAGTGATGCCCATTGACAGCTTCCCTCAGACAAAAGCCAAAGTACACTCATGAAAACCTACTGGTCAGTCAGGATTCACACTTCTTATCTTGCCAGGTTCTCTCCCATTTTTTGTGATTTAAATGTTTTGTTCCCTCTGCCTAGAGCATTCTCCACACCTCCATTCCTGCTGCCTCATTTTGCAAGGTGAAAAGCTCTGCTGAAGGTTTAGATTTAAGTTTACAGTGAACTTTCCCCCAGGGAGTGTCACAGCACCATCAGTTGGCCCCCTCAGGACTGAAGAGCTATCCACCAACTACTGAGAGTACTACTGTCAACCTTCTCTTCTGGGCACTCTGCAGCCAAGGGCTAGCTGAAGCGAGAAGCTACACTCACCCCTTTTCCCAACTCTGAAAGGCCACCCAAGGTACAGAGCTCCCTGTGGGTTTGCTGAGGCTTTTGTTGTGAAAATGTCACCACCCAACTTCCCCCTCTGCATGGTACTGCTTCTTCTCCTTCCCCACAGAGGTTGCTTCTGAAAGCATTCCACATAAATTTCCTGCATAGCACCATCCATCTCAGAGTGTGCTCCTCCGTGGGGGTGGGGATATCCTCCACCACAGCACACACCTTTTCCAAGTCTGGGATAAGTACTCCCACATGTGTGATTCATTACCACCGATGTGCCTGTATTTTAGTTGCCAATTGATTCCTCTATCTCTCTATCAAAATCATAAGCTTCTTGAGAGGATTCATTTTTTCTTCACTTTGTATCTCCAATACCAAGAACATATAAAATATTCAAGAAATACTTGTTAAAAACTGCATTCATTAGTGAAAGGGTGCAGAGAGG
Source organism: Sturnira hondurensis (assembly GCF_014824575.4). NCBI lineage: Eukaryota > Metazoa > Chordata > Mammalia > Chiroptera > Phyllostomidae > Sturnira > Sturnira hondurensis. The sequence continues at coordinate 4,332,885 of NW_028088915.1, forward strand.
TATAACATTTATGCTTAGGGAAGTATATTAGTTAGGGCAACGTTATTGCTACAACACTTATATCCAAAATTACAGCTACTTAACACAATAGACCATGTGTCAGTGAACTTTTTAAATAAATGACCAGATAGTAAATATTTCAGTCATTGCGGGTAACACAGTCTCTATTGTAATCACTAATCAGCCATAGACAACACGTAAACAAATGGGAACGCCTGTCTTCCAATAAAATTTTACATACAAAATAAGTGAAGGGCTAGATTTCCCCCCACTGCCCAACACACACACACACACACACACACACACGATAGTTCACCAGTTCTTGTTCATATAACTGTTAATACGTGAATCAATGATTTGTGAGCATCTTTCCTCCTTGCTGTTACTTTGGAGGTTCAAGTTACTTCCATTCTGTGGCTCCATCACTCCCTGGGGGCTCAGAGTTCTCTCTTTCCATTTGTTCGCAAAGAAAAAGCAACTTCCACCAAGATGGAGACATAAGTGGAAACACTGTGCCTTCTCCCACAACCAAGTTTGAATACAACAAAGGTTTGGTAAACAAAGACGCAGCCAAAGAACAGAAAATTGAACTATATGGAAGTCCGACAACAATGAACCATTTAACCGGGACAGAAAGAGCAGGGTCAGGCAGGAAAGATACCCGGACCTGGGCGCGCAGGCAGCCGAAGTAGCAGCGGGTGGCAGCGCGGACCCAGTGAGGGTGCAGAGCAGGCTGGCTGTGGTCACACATTCGAGCACAGATAGGCCAGCAGAGGAGTGAGCAGTGAGACAGACCCCGCAGACCCCAGCGGGCGAACCCAGTAAGTGCAGAAAGCAGCGGGCTGTCCACAGTTGCACATTTGCACACAGTGGGATGGATGCGGGCCTGGCGGTGGGAGGCAGCAGACTGGACTGCCATTGATTTCCCTTGACCCCGCCCCCACATACAGTGTCACAATCCAGTGACTGAGTTGCCCCACCCTGGTGAACACCTAAGGCTCCACTCCTTATACTTAACAGGCACAAACAAACCAAAACATCATGGCTCAAGAACTCAAAGCCCCAGAGCCAATAACTCTAAGCGACCAAGACACAGCCAGACTCTCAGATGCACAGTTCAAGACACTGGTGATTAGGATGCTCATGGAACTGGTTGATTATAGTCACAAATTAGAGAAACATATGAAGGCTAAACTAATTGAAATGAAGGGAAATGCACAGGAAACCAATAGTGATGGAAAGGAAACTGGGACTCAAATCAATGGAGTGGACCAGAAGGAAGAACGAAACATCCAACCAGAAAAGAAGGATGAAACAAGAATTCAAAAAAATGAGGAGAGGCTTAGGAACCTCCAGGACATCTATACACGCTCCAACATCCAAATTATAGGGGTACCAGAAGGGAAAAAGAAATAGCCACGAGTGGAAAACTTATTTGAACAAATAATAGAGGAGAACTTCCCCAGTCTGGCAAAGGAAATAGACTTCCAGGAAATCCAGGAAGCTCAGAGAGTACCAAAGAAGTTGGACCCAAGAAGGAATGCACCATGGCACATCATAATTACATTAGCCAAGATGAAAATGAAGGAGAGAATCCTAGAAGCAGCAAGAGATAAGGGGACAGTCACCTACAAAGGAGTACCCATCAGACTGTCAGCAGATTTCTCAAAAGAGACCTTACAGGCAAGAAGGGGCTGGAAAGAAGTATTCCAAGTCATGAAATCCAAAGACCTACACCCAAGATTGCTTTATCCAGCAAAGTTTTCATTTAGAATGGAAGGACAGATAAAGTGCTTCTCAGATAAGATCAAAGTCAAGGAGTTCATCATCACCAAGCCCTTGTTATATGAAATGTTAAAGGGACTTATATAAGAAAAAGAAGATGAAAAATATGAACAGTGAAAGGACAGCAAACTCACAGTTATTAACAACCACACCTAAAACAAAAGCAAACCAAGAGGACAGCTAGATCAGAAGTGGAACCATAGAACTGAAGAACACATGGAGGGTTAGCAACAGGGGAGTTGGAGGAGGAGAAGGGGGGAGAAGGTACAGAAAATAGCATAGACAGTAGGTAGAAAAGGGGGGAGGGCAAGAATAGTAGGGGAAATATAGAATCTAAAGAACTTGAGACACGTGGTCATAAACTAAAGGGGGGAATGGTGGGGGGCATGCAGGGTGGAGGGGAATGAAGGGGGAATAGAACAACTGTAATGGTATAATCAATAAAATATATTTTTAAAAAATGAAAGAAAAAAGAAAAAGCTGCTTCCTAAAATCTTTGACCTGAAAATTAAACACATAGCTTTCACTCATATCTCATTTGCAAGAAGTAATCTGCTGGCCATGGCTGAATGCAAAGAGTCCATGACACATAATCTGTGGCAAGGCAACAGCCCTTGTCAATAATCACTGCAAATTACTGAGGGAAATGTGAATTTGGGGTGGACAGCTAATTGTCTTGCTACAGGATGGGAATTTTTCCATTTTACTAAAACAGTCCTAAGTAAATGTTTCTATTCTCTTTTCTCCTATCTTTATCCTAAAAATGTGTACAGTTTTCATGAACTATACTATTTATACATTTATGAATTCTTCCATGGGGATTCAGCGATGTGCCACACGGCTCTCAGGGAGTAATGACTGTCTAAATAAATCTAATAATCATGCAAAAGTGAACCCACGACAACAACAAGAGCAACAGTAACAACTATTGAGAATAGCTTGTACACTGCATAGAGACCAGTTAGGGGCACAATGTAAACATCTGGAATAGAGATGATGCGAAAAGGGTAGATGGATCCAAGAGATATAAGGGAAGTAACATCAAAAAAGACATGATGATGCATCCAGTATGAGAGAGTGAAAAAGAGAAAAGAACTAAGGTAAACTGACATTGTACATTAAGAACAAGTAAGTTAGAGAGAAAAACAGGTTTAGGCAAAAGAAAAATCAGGCTTCGGGGAGAAGATCTGGGGTTAAGCTTGGGACATGATGAGTTAGGAATGCTTCTGAGATGCTCAAGTGGAGGTGACAGAATGGTGACCATTGGCTTTAGCAATGGGGTATCACTGGCAACATTAAGGAAAGCTGAGTCAGTGACACAATGACGAGTGAGTAAGGAGGTAAAGAAATGTGGACATTGAATATAAGCAGTAATTTAAAGATGGGTAGAAGAGAACAGAAGTGATGGAGAAGGTTTCATGGGAAATATTTTGAAGCTTGGGAGAAGTGAGTATAATTAAATGCCAACAGAAAGAGTCTCTGTGCGAGAGAGATGTTGAATATACAGGAGAAAGAAGGGATCATCAAAAACAAGTCCCTCAAGAAGATGGAAGGGGATGGGATGCAAAGCAAAGATGGCATGCTTATTAGCCAAAAATTGGGCTACTTTGTCTATTGAACTAGAGGAAAGGAAGGAAAAAACAGGCATAGGCAAAAGAAGTTTTTGTGTCTGGTACCAGGAAAATGGGAAGTTGCTACCTGATAGCTTCCGTTCTCTCTGTGAAACAGGAATCATGGCTATTAGTCAAGACAAGAGAACCAGAATGAGATGGAGCAAGGGGAGAAAGGACAATCGGTGGTTTTCAGACTGGTGAGCATTTAAAAGTCATTATGAAAAGTAGGAGAAAAAGCTGCCCCAAGAAACATATGGGATGGCAGAGCTTGTAACACAGCCCACTTGAGCTTAGTGACATTAATTTATAGTGTTACTAACCAACTCTTTACTTTCCACTGCAACACCAGACAACAAGGCCTCAAACCAATTGATTAGCAAAGACAAAATTAGAATATCTAATTGCTAGATTGCTAGTCCACAGGTTTTACCCAAGCTACTTTCCTTGTTGAAAAGAGAGTGAAGGAGAGTAACATATTTTGAGCAGTTATATGCATCTATGATTTTATTCTCACAACTATCTTGTGAAATAAATATTACATTTGTTTTACAAAGAGAAGACAGATGAGTTTCAGTAATTATTGCCTAAATTCAGAGGTAGAGTCCCTACTTTTTCCATTATGCCATGTTGCTTATTCTTTCAAAACAAAGTTAAACTGCGTGTGGATTTAATCACACCTCAATCCCAAAGAAAGGTCAAACCGGCCACACCCAGAAGTTATCTAAGCTTCTGCTTTAATGGCATACTAGTAAGCATACTCTGCTTCAGACTAAGAAATTAATCAAATGTCATTGTGTCCCTTGACACTGTCTACTTTTAAACAGAATCCGTTTATGAAGTGAATTATTTCCAATTATGTCCCAAATACTAACCTGACTCCCTCCAAGAGGCAAAAGTTTCCATTTGCTTTCATGGAATAACACAGAATTAATGGATATTGCATTTGAATAAGCTAAAACTCAATAAGGAAAGTGAATTGCCATCCTCCTCTCACTGCCACCTCTACCTCTCTCCCTCCTCTCCAAATAAAGGTGAACTAGAGCCCTTCTATGGAGTTCTAAGGAAAGCAGCTGAGACTCTATTGATACAGGTCAAGATCATTAACAATCACTTGAACTCCCATTCTTAACATCCAAGAGTGACAGTGGCCTCTGTGGAAACCAGAAATGATGGAGGAAAGTCTGTAGATCCATAATGATGGTGGGCCATCGTTTTGAGCACTTCTTTAATTACGCAGAGAAATCTCAAATGCTCTCTAACACTGTCTAAGGGATTTCCTCACCAACATATTTTGATTCAGACACATCTAGAGTTGAACGTAATTGCTACTCTTATAAAGTGATAGAAAACATAGGGTGGAGACACTCGCTTTAAGTAATGGTGTTCAAATATCGTCTGAGACAGGAAGAGTTCAAAGTGAATTCTTCTCTCCAGAAACCAATCTGTCGTGCCCTCTCCCTGAGATTTTCTCTACCAAACTTACCCATGAGCTCCAGTTGTTGAAATAAAGATCTTGTGCTGCTTTGTCCTTGGAACCGGGTGCCAATCACCCAGCAGCTCTAATGAATGCTCAGTCGCACAACATCGTAACAATTTTTAGACTTCAAAGGAACTTAGACATCGTCTTTCTGGCCTAACACCCATAGTTCAGAGATGAGAAAACAAAGACCCAGAAAGATGGAGTCACTCGCCTCAAGACACACAGCTACACAGCAGAGCAGTGGACGAGAACCCAGACCAGAAACTATGTGTGATGGAGAAGACATGTGTTCCATACAGAGGGGGGCAGAGGAACAGGAAAGGCTTGAAGAGTAATTTATGACTCTGAAAATGACTCTAAGGAAATTAAAGAGAAAACTTATAAATGGAAAGCACCAGTCAAAGTCAAGTCTCTCTTCCTGACATAACACCCCTAGAAGCCAAGATGTAAAAGTAATGAATGTTAACCTGACTGCGGCAACACAGGTGCTTAGGTGAAGGTATGTACTCCATTTCTATCTGTGGAAAATAGTCCCAGAGAGAAAAACAAAATGCTTTTCTCTCCTGCTTTCACAAATGGAACTCATACATTTTTCTCTTCAAAGGGAGAGGAGAAGGGGGTGTTTTTATATTTGAATAGATTTAAAGCCAGAGCAGGAATACATGGCCCATTCTGTGGGCTGAGCAAACTGAGGACTATTCACTCCTAAATATACACCTGCTGTGCATGATTTCTAACATATATGGGTATAACCTCGGGTAACAATCCTTACAAACCCATAGAAGGCCTATTGAAATCATTGCTGAACGGCAGTGAAAACAGAAAGTTAAAAAGCTGGATTTCTAGTTTAGTTTTTCTTAGTGAGAACCTATACCACAATCATTGTTTCCTCAGCCCCCACTCTCTGATTTGTTGAGTTTTAATGTGTTCATAATGAAATCCTCCTTTCTCTTCCCATCATAAAATGTTTTGGAGTTTTGCTTTTTAGAGGCCAAGCCATGAAACTATTTACCTCCCTGCAAATGGACCCATCAGTTTTGCCCAAAGGTCATTCAAATCCACCAAAAGTGAACGCGCTTTGTTCAGGGAGCTCACAATAAAGATGTTAGACTACTTGTACTCAGAAGTGTGATTGCTGGACCATATGGCAATTCTACTTTTAATGTCTTGAGGAACCTCCACATTATTTTCCATGAGCTATCTAAAGCGATCAAACCCATAAAGGCAGAGAGTATAGAATAGTGGTTGCCAGGGGCTGGGGAAGGGAAAATAAAGGGGCGCTGTTCAATGGGTATAAAGTGTCAGCTACGCAAGAACAGAAAGCTATAGAGATCTGCTTATAACATGGTGCTTGTAGTGAATAGTACTGTACTATACACTTACAAGTTTGTTAAGAGAAGGGATCTCACGTTATGTGTCTTTTATCACACAAAAAAGGAAGTGTCTTATACTGGTGATACATGCAATAAATAAACCAATACAACCTATTTATTTGGCAGTACCTGTGGGGGATTCACGTTTTGAATACTTGGCTCAAGTTAGTTTGAAGGATCCAGAAAAAAATCTGAAGTCACACCCGTTCAAGGAGAGGTTTGTTTAGTACTATTTATTTAATGTCAAAGGCCATAGCTCTTGTTGCTGTCAAGTGTTCTAGATGATTCTCTAAGAAGTGTTTTTCTGGCATAGGGTCACAGGTGGAAGTATTTCTACACGTGTTATCACTAAAAGTCAACACTGGGGAGCACCTGCAGAAATCAGAGAAGGCAGGCCCAGTCAGCCAGAGACCAAAGTTGGATTCTCCCTGCTGCGCCCCCTCCCCATCCCTGCCATGAAGTCACGCTTGTGGTCAGACCGTAGGCCATCAGTGCTCATTTCCAGAGCATCTACACCCAGGATGAATAAGCACTCATGCCCTCCCGGCTTCCCTTTTGAAATGAAAGATTAGTGACTTCATTTTGCCATTTCTCTTTCATGTCTAGGTACAGATAGTTCAGTGGCCAAAAAGCCACTCAAATTTCCCACTGATGTTTTCTTATCCAATATAATAGGCATAAGAATATTTTTCCCATGAGATGTAATAAAGCTCTCTTCATTTTCAATGGGAGAAAAAAGGAAATGCCATCCAACATTTTTTTTCTGAAGTAGCCCTTGGAGCTAAAAATAATTGGAACAAAGGAAGGAAGGAAAAAAAGAAAAAGAGCTGGGGAGGGAGGAAGGGAGAGGAGGAAGGTTAGGTAGGCGATTCACAACCTGTTGGCACAGAGCTAAAAAATATGTTTCCAGGTAGTTGACAGTTGCCTATATTTTGGCATCATAATATTTTAACACGGGAACCAATCTCATTATTTTCCTACCATATTTTTTCTACAAATTGGCTTAATGCAGGAGGCACAATCACGCTCACATTCACTCTGAGCGCAGTAGTAGCAGTTACTTCTGCTGAGGAATCTTCTGGGCCGAGATTCAGGTGAGAGCGGGAGTGGGTGGCCAGGAAAGAGTCAAGACAGCTCAGTCCGGGGAGCGGTGAGGGCTTCAGGAGCAGGCTTGTGTATCTGTGCACACAGGTTCCCGGGTGAGGTGTGTTGTACCCCACTCTTCCCCAGCCAGCCTGGCCGTGCAGCCCAGGGAAGGGATGGAGCTGGAATCGCTGGGCTGCCGGGCCGCAGAGATGCCCGGAGCCTGCGGCTTTCAGCAAACTCCAAGGGAGCTGCAGCACGCAGAGGCTCAGGAGTGCAGAGCTCAGCATGTTTCTGCAACTGTTTTGACGATGCTTCTGCGTGTTCCCATCACTACCGAGATGCTACCGCTCTCCTCATGACCACAATCTATTAGCTCCAGTAGCTTTTGAGCGACTCAGCCTGGCCACAGCTTCCTGCTTACCCCGCGCGCTGGGGCGCTGCCAGCCCTCCGGAGGTGGGGGGGAATCACGCGGTTAGGGGGCGATGCCACCCCCCACCCTGCCTCTACCATCAAATGTCCTCACTCTCATGAGGTTTACCTTTTAGAAAGAGTATCACAAGTCCTGGTCAACAGTTTCTAACAGCACATAACCCCCTTTCCTTGCAGAACTCCTTAAGAAAACGCAGCTTTACAACTGTGAATGCTAACAAGGGCTTTAAAGTCCAGTTACAGAGACCCAGAAAGGGGCTCACTTCATCTTCTGGCAGCAATGAGATCTTGTTTATAAGACATGATTCTGTCCTCTTACTCGTTTTGTTTTGTTTTGTTTTGTTTGTGGTTCTTTGGTGGGAAACTGCAATGCTATGTGTGTGTACCTTGCACAGAAGCTGGAGGGGGAAAAGATCCGAAAGATAATTATTTTATGTAGTACTTTGGCATTCATTGGGATTGATTTGAAAGAGAAAGCTCTTGAATGGAAATCACAAGCCCTTCTGAAAAGCGGGTACAATTACTTTTCTTTAAAAATAAAAACCCCATGCATTTCGCTTGGGCTGTGGATGGAACAGATGCCTTTGTGGACCAGGCAGAACAAGACAACGTCTGAGGGGCTGCTGCCTGACTTCCTCACCTGTTCGAGGGGCTGGCAAGGAGACAACTTAAGTCAGCACTTTTGTGTGTGTCAGTTGAAACTACAAAGGCAACCAAAAGGAGGTCTTACTCGTTTTTTTTTTTTTTTTTGTCAACTTCAGTTGGGAACAGCAGGTAGAAGCTGCACTTTGGTTTTACTTTTTCACCACGGGAGCTATAAATAGATGAGCTTGTGCCGCTTTCTGGCTAAGTTACCTCCACTTGCCTGCACCTCACAATCCAGGCGGCCCTAACTCCCACACGAGCAGTGGCAGGTCACGGCCCCCGCACCTACATTTTCCACAACATGTGTGCGACAAGAAGAAATGGGGCATGTGAGTGTGTTTTGTTGTTATTTTTGTTTTAGCTCTGAGCTCTAGATGTATCCCACCCACACGGTCAGCGCTGGAAGCAGGGCCTCCTCCTAAATACCTTGAAAAGATAGTATTCGGTGAAGGAAGGAAGCATTGCTCTTCAGTGTATTTGCTCTACATGGGTCCAAAAATATACCAACGTGTATGTTATAAAAGTATTCATAAATAGTCTACCAACTGATTTTGTAGGATGTGTGGTGCTTGCCTATCTGACTGCATTTCCTGCAAACTCCCTTTATTTCCCAATGCACCCTCGTTTAGAAAATTATTCTTATTTTTAGTGGACGGCAGTCTGGGTATCAAGAATCAGAGAGGTCGGTTTCCATCTCTGGTCCAGCCACAAAGCCCCTGTGCAGGCACCAGTAGGCTGCCTGAAGGCAGTAGGCCGCAGGGATCACCTAGTCTGGTGCTTAGAATTTTGTGCATGTAGCCACTACAAACCATTTGAAGTTCTGGGTGATTTTTTTACACATTAGAAGGAAGATAGATTTCTGATCCATACTTTTCTCCAATTAGTCCAAACACCAGCAAAATAAATAAGCAAAGAGGACAGGTCCTCACCAACACATACACACACTTTCCTTATCTGGTTTCCTGGTTCCACCAAAACTGTCTAAAAATGAAAAAACAGTTGCTCTGGAAGTGCTATAATTCTATACCCTCCTTCCTCCTCATAATGTATCTCCAATTTGGTAAATATTTGCATGCTCCAAACTGAAGTATATAGGCTAATTTTTGCTATGTTCTAATCACAAGATTCTGGAATCATCAGGCCAACTAATATTTTGGTCATTTATGCTGAACTTAATGCTTGATTATATGTTTTCTATGCCCATTATCAGTTAGTGAATTGCTCAATATATGACACTAATATGGTTAAAGTGGTTCCCAGGTGTGAGTCCTTAAGAACCATTCTTGTCTCTTAAGGCCATGACCAGGCATGTCACTAACCATGGCTCTTGTCTTAGACAGGTGTAAGTTGATTGTCAAGGAATTACAGTGAGAGCAGAATCAGGGACCAGAAACCATCTTCTGCCCCTCCCCCCATTGTTTTGCTTTTTGGATAAATAAGACAATGGAAGCAAGCCCCTAGGGTATATAAAGTACTCAAGAAGTAGTTTTTATTGTTCCAACTTCTCCAATTCTTCCACTCTTCACTAGCCTGGCCAGAGACAATCAGACTCCCAAAGAAAATGATTTCATCCTTTCCTTTGCATAAATACTGATTAAGTATATCCTTAAAGATATGGTCAAATGAAGCTCTCATTTATAGGTGAAAGCCCTTCCAAAGCTTGTTCTACTTTACTTAGGTTCAAAGCCAATTATTGAGCCAACAGACTTCTACATAGCATCCTACAGAAGGAAATGAAGCTAGAAATAACTCTCCTGATGTCTAAATGGTTTTTCAGAGCAATCAAATTTGGGGATTTTACCTGACAACTGCCCTAGAAACTTGAAGATGTTGAAAAATTAGCAATTATTCTACAATCACTCTCTTTTTCTTTCCCTTGCCTGGTCTGACCCGTTATTTGACACTCCCTTAACACATCCCACATGCAGACGTCTTGACAATTAATTAACTAACCTTCACAAAACTCCTCTGAGGTAGATGGATGAAAAGCACTGCGGCTTTATCTCCACTTTTCAGGAAACTAAAAACAGAAAGGTTATGACTTACCCAAAAGTCACACAGCAAGCTGACAGATGGGCTGGGGTTGGTACCAACGAACACTGTCTTGAGCTAAACCACTGCCACTCTCATCCTAAGGGAATATTCCTGACTCGCCACAAAATTCAGTTTAGTTGCCTAGACCAAGTTCAGTCTTCTGGCACTTCCTAGAGGGAGTAGCCTTGGACTGGGGTGGCCAGAAAAAAACAGAATTGAATTCAACTTAATAAGCAGAGAGAAAGGATAAGGAAGATCGTCAATAAAGAATCTTTCATTCATGCAGCCAAGTTGTCAAGCTGTCAACTTAACCTGGCATTGCGGGGACAATGCATACAGAAATATACTTGACTAGGAAAATGTTAGGTTCCTGGTACTGTCAGAGGAAAACAAAGACTTCTATAAACAAAGGCCAAAGTGTCTGAGGGCCATTCAAGTCAAGTTTACAGTCAGTTTCTAAGTTCAAGCTCTTGCAGTATTTTTGGCTACAGCTTTCAGCATTGCAGAGGCCTTGCTGAGACCACCAAGCCATGGCGTTACTGTGTGTGATGATGTACGGCTTCCTGCCCTTTTGTATTTTGAATTCCAGTCCCAATCTCTTTCCACGTTATTCCCAAATTGTGTGAACTCTCACACTCCTTACATGAAGCCAAAGTACAGAACTGTTCAAAATGCCTTTCAGAAAAATATAGTCACTGTAGGAAGTAATTACTCTGGGGAAACAATACGAAACAAATGATTGCTTCATACAATCTAGAAAGATACCTGTTCTGTAAAAGAATGTATTGTTCAATTATATGTGGTTTGTGAATACGCTTAGGCACAGGAAAGCAATGTCACTGGTCAACATTATATTAATCTTCTGACGTACAAATGTCCTCCCAAATGGAGAGCCAACTATGAGAACACAATCTGCTATTGCAACAGAAACATAATGCCAAATCGTCCCAGGGTGATAACACATTATTATCTTGCCTGTTATTTGGAACTGTGCTTCAGGTAGCCTATACATATTTGTGGGTACGTTCTTTATTTTTTCTAAAGTCATTTACCACCTGCATGTGCCCATGCAGTCAATATTGCAATATGCGTCTTTTTGGTGCTGAGAGATAAGACATAATTTTATTTTTAATGTAAGAACTGCTAGGATGCCACAGCCATAAACAGAGAAGCCTAATGCACAAATAGAAAGAGAAAGGCTTTGCATCGACCTACATACGAAAAAGCCGGATCATTCCAAGTACCAGCTGCTGACACAAATCTAACACTGCTAAGTGTCGCTAAATCAAAGTAAGGGGACTTAAAATTAAAAATTAAGATCTTAAATGCAATGAAATAGATTTATTACAAAAGGACCAATCAAAAAAATGTTTAAGCTAATCTTTTACTTCCCTAAATTACCATGACTGTTAAACTTTGGAATTTTTCAAAAGGCTTAGTATATCAAAACAGTGGCAATGTCTCAGACCAAACAGAATCAGTTTAGCATTCTTAGTTCGATTTTCTTCAACCTGAGGTCCTTTTGGAAAATGATGCAGATTCATAATGAGAAAATTTTAGCCAACAGCCAAAGTAGCCAACAACCCCTATGGGGCTTCAATGGACTTTGAAAACTTCAGTTTCATGGGCAACTAACTGCCTTAAGTTGCCTTCATGGTCAATTGGAATAGAATCAAGAAAAGCGAAGGGGGCTAGGAGGAGGTTCAGGGACCGATTTTGGAAAGACTGGACGCTAGTGGGGATGGACTGGAGGCTCTTCGCTTATAAACAAGTTTGTGGTGGCTAAACCTGAGATGATATGAGTAAAGCTATCTATTGCTTTATATATAAAATAAACTTTATAACTCTATAGGATGACTGTTTTTTTTATAAGATACAGCATTCAAGGGACATCCTTTGATGATATTGCCCTGAATCATTTCCTGTTTAGTTTATTTATTATGTAATCATCTGATGAAGTGAGTGATTACGTTTCCTATTATTTTTCCTGGCCTCCATCATATTTTTATTTAACACTATTACAACCTCTAATTGTAGTTCAGTGCTACCACTCCAACCTGCTGGCCAATTTACATTCTCTGTGTCTACCCAAACACCTTTAAAGGTGGGAAAATTCCACTGTAAATTCATTGCTAGATTCATTGTTGGATTGCTTTTTAAATTACACCTAATCACAAAGCTGCTTTCATAGAGAAAGTATTGTCTGTTTTTTCCTCCCAGTCACAATACCACCCTTTTCAGCTCCGCACCACAGGCCCCCTCCTGAATATGGAAAAATGGGGGACATCTGAGCAGTGTCTGTTTCATCTGGCTCTCTCCTCTCCCCTCTCCCTCATCTCTTCTCACTAAGGCGTTGGGTTCTCATCTGGCAGTTTCTGATTCTCGTTTTTCAAGATTGGCACCAATAGAAAAAGAGCTTATGAACACCAGGCTAGATTCTTATCCTAGTGGGTCTCCTCCAATGGGGGTGGGGAGCATAAAGGGAAACACAAAGGAGATGGGAGGATATGAGAAGGTATGAACAGGCGAATCACTGAGCCGTTGTTCAAGCTGAAGGCATGTTTGAGACCAAACAATAACAATTAAATCAGACTTATAAGAAAGCAGGTTACATGCTCTGTCACTTGGGAATGACTCAGGTGCCCTGGAAGCTGCACTCTCTGGTTTTCAGGGGCTAGGACCAATTTCAGCCCACACTGTTCCGTGTGCCTAAAGTGAACACGGAAAATTGCCCTTCAGACACCCTTGATACCCACACTCCCACCCTCCTTCCCTGACAGGCCTTAGGACCTGCTTTCTGCCTCTTTCCCCTTATCTATCAAGAAACCCTGAGATTCTTCACCTCCATAAAGCAGATTTGGGTGGGTTAAGGAATTCTCATTTTTCTAGTCTAAGATGGTGGGGGTCATATGGAAAGTAAATGAAAGTCAAGAAGTGGGTCAGGGAGAGAGAATTTGTTTTACCAGTGAAACCTAAAAATTTAGATAGCTAGTTAGCTAGATAGATAGGTAGATAGATAGATAGATTTTTAAGGCAGATGGAAACTATGTCATTCTAATTTTTTTCCAGCATGAAATAGACCACTATTTTTGTGAGGTTATAAAAAGGTCAGTGTTTTAAGTACATACTTCTATGTTTCTTTCCTGACTATACCAAAAAGGTGATACAATTTCCCAGAAGTGTTATATCTAGCAATATTTACATGGTCATGATACCACTCTTGCAAGACATATAAATTAGAAGTTTTTCCCATCTAAGTGTGAAGGTGTTTGAAAGGTCACCAAGCACACTTCAGGGGTTTTCTCAAATAGCGTATGCATTTCTCTGACCTATTGTATCAGTTTTCAATCAATTCGAGGGTTCCTCCAAAAGTCATGAAACAAGGTCAAAGCAATGTGCACACCTCAGCTATACGAAAGTTTTAGGGCTGCTTCAAAGAGCAGAGCACCCGAGATCTTCAAGGAGGGAGTGAAGCTTGTGCTTACATTTTAGGAAGCCCGTCTTGGGGGAGATGAAGAAACTGTAGTGCCTTTCATTCTAGGATCTCATACTTTCCATAAATGTCCATAAATTGAAGTAATCAAATTCAAGGTGGAAGCATGTAGGGTGTGTGTAAAAAGTACAGTATTTTTGAGGATATATATAAAAGAAAGTTAATTTAAATAAAATTAACTCTTACTCATCTTGAAAATCATACAATGTCTTTCTTCAGAAGAGCTCAATTTGACTTTTGCCTAAGAGTGATCAGGGCACTGACTCATTCATTTTTCCTCTTCAAAGTATCAACCCCAAAGCAGTGAAACAAGCAGGGTTCTTCTGAGAATGGAAATGACAGAACAAAGTCAGTAAATCAAATAGATTTCTTTTAATAGGTGGAATAGTAGAGCCAATTGATTTTTCTGGGGTCTGCCATGAAATTAATGGTGTTTCTTTTAGTGACCATAAGCCAGTATTTTTTTATCAACAGTATCCTATCGATAACCACACACATCCATATTATACATGTTCTGATTGCTCACCTGTCATTGGTTACATCAGTACTTAGTGTGCATGTAGTTCAAAACATTAATATCACGTTCCCCATGGAGCTTTTTGACATTTTAAAAATTTAATTGCTTAAGATTTAATTAGGATACAAACTCCGAAAATGACATTAATGATTTTTTAACTGACTCAAGACAAAATAGTATGAAAAACATTTTTCTTATTTGTGAATTTGTGGTGACTGAAATACCATACAGTTCACCAAATAAAGCCCCTATTGGTCATAAGAAAAGAATTCATAATTCATTTCTAGAAAGAGCTGCTATCAGATAGACATCTCAGGATCATTTCCTGTATTTTTTTTCTACCTCACAAGAGGTTAACATTTTAACTAAACTAGGATTCAAGGAAAGTTCTGCACATGTGTTCTGTATGCATATATTATACATCTTAATGTGTGTATATTATCACCTAGCACATTATTCAGCAGACATTATTCACTTGAAAAATATGTGCTTAGATGAATATAAAGAGTATTAGCATACAGTGCCTATTTTCAGATGGTTAATTTAATTATGGGTCAAAGAAACATCGACACTCCTGTTTATATTTCCCATATTATTTCACCCCCTAAAGCAATAAAACTCTTATAGACACATCAAAACCAAATTAGTCCCCTTGTCTGTCATATAAAACCCTTGCACAGGGAAGAGAATAGAAAAATTAAAGGCAAAAACAATAAAAGTTAGGATTGGGGTTATTGTTTGAACACCAACAAACTTTGCTATACAGATAAAAATATAACTGACTATAATATAACATTGGAAAAAACATGGAACGAGTGCTGAATGACCTTCACACATGGTCTTGTTTTGGTCTATCATCAAGTTCTGAGAGTAGACGCCTTCTAAGGCAGTATTTTACTTTCTTCGTATCAGTTCGCCTTTATCTGCATGTCTGCATGCTTTTAGGTTACATGACTTCTACTCTCCTTTATCTTAAAGCTCTGGTTTTATTGCTCTTATTGACCAAACGCCAAAACGTAAATTTATCCCTATTAGATTCTGTGCCAAGAGCACAAATATAACATTTACAAGCTCAAAAATATTATTTTTCTATTTAACTAATCAAGCAGAGAAACAATAGCTTGTCACCATTCTTCCATCCTAGGATTTCTTTCATACACAGTGCATTAGCAGACTTTCCCATCTAGATGTCTCCTTGGCAGAGATTGTAAATCATACCCTGTGTCCCTCACGGCTAGACAGACTCATTGACTACATGGATGCTTTATGGCTTTAGAATTGGAGCAGGATCTGCAAAATAACCCTTAACAAACTTATCACCAAGAACTGCTGGCCACACGAGCTAGCGCACCAACCCAAATGGGGATCTGTCTGTTTTTCTTTCTCCAGGGCATTTCGAGATATTAGGCAATACAGCCTATTTCCTTCCTTCCACCCAAGAGGTATTGTGAGCAAACAATGAAAATCCAGCTCTCTATTCATGTTTGAATTTTGCCATTGTGTGTCCTTCTGTGTATTTTTCTGCCTGGCACCACCAAAGTGCAAGATCTAATATGTTTCTGGACACATTTCAGCTCCGGTTACCTGATGACATAGAGACACTGCAGGTAGAGACGGCATCCATTTGTAAGTCTATCGAAAGACATTTTGCTGTGCGTATTTTAGAAATTCTTCTTTATGTGGCAAAGCAAATCTCTCTCTATTCACATACTTAACTGTTCACTCAGAAAATATTTTGGCTCTCTCCTTCCCTGTAAGTTCAGTACTCAGCTCTATGCCCTCTGCATTCTTTAAGCACAGCCCTCACAACTAATGTATGACGTCCTTCACTGCAGAAAGTCCATCAGGGAAAATATACATGTATTTATTGTAAGTTTTAGACCTACAGAAAGGAGTTCAATAAATGGATTTAATGCTTGCTTACTCAAAATTTAAGAATCCATTAGGAAGTTCAGTTTTACTATGTCAGTGCGATACGTTTCAGACCGTAATCATACACTTTCCAAATCCCATTTAAAGTAAACCATTTATTTTTTCTACTTTTCCCACAAGTGCCTTAATGTAGAATTTGGATACCTTTCAGAAGAGACCTGTGAGGTAATGCATTTGAGAGACATAACAATATTTATAAAGTTTGGAAAATCTTTTGCTTAAATGAATGGGGAAAATAATCTTCAGCTTTGGCAGAATGGATAATAATATTGATACTGAATTTGCTTGTTTCCTATGACTTTAATAACAGATGTGGGGAATGAGTTCTCATTATTATTATTCCTCAGTGGTTTATAAAGCAAGACTGGAATTTCAAGGGCTCAGGGAACATTACTATAGTGCTAAAAAATCATATTGTTCTCATTTTTCCAATATTGCATTTTCCTTTGGTAATATAGCATAAATTTTAATTAAATAGCCAAATGAAAAATGCCTAACATTTGTCCTTGTTTTACAAATAACTTTCACACTCATGAAAAAAAACTTGATTAGACATTCACATTTGTGTTCTAAGCTTATCTGTTAAAAAGCTGAAGGCAGGAGCCAGAAGTTTTCTTGTATTGCAAATAGGCATCCAATCTCAAATGAGAGAGGAGTGAGTTTTGGTCTCTCTGACTCATTCAGTCCCTGGGCTGCTGTCACTGAAGGTGGAAACTGCAATATGAACACCTGTCCATGAGGAACTAGACTTGAGATAACCAGCTCATTTCACACAGACCATTGTCCAGCCATCAGATGGTAATTACTTTTAGTCCCCATCAGCCTCGCCTGGATTCCAGCCAATGGGTTGTGGGTGGAAGGGTCTGTATCACATTTCCATTCATCTGAGCCATCCAGTCTCTTTCTTGCTTGTTTTCAATTACATTGACATGGTGGCTTTGGCACATAGTAAGTAAATAGCAACGTATTCAAAAAGAAAGGTCTGAAAGCCAATATCTGAAAGATACTCTTGAGGTTTCAATGAGTACAATGAAACTGGCACAGAAATTCTGGCATTCTGACCCAAAGTCATAAAATACAATTAATTAAGTTAATTGTAGTGAATTTGTAGGATATTTCATGAAAGCCAAATGTAGCAGATGGAAGTCTAGAAAGCAGTGGAAACGTTACTGGATTTCCTATGAAATAAATAATTAGTAAATTAACTAAAACATTGATTAGATCAGAAAAGAGGGGTTTGGAGGTATTTTTAGATTTGTTTTCATTCTCACTTTGTAAAAACCTAGCTAAAAAAGAAGAAAGTCCCTGGACGACCTTGCTATTCTAGTGTCTTCCTCTCTTCTACACACATCCCCTCACTCTTCCTAATCCGCACCATGAGATTTCTCAGGCCCAGACTAACACTGATAGCTTTGTATTCTCTTACCATATAATAGAAATGTTCAAAACTGAAATAAACTGACTACTTATTTATTACATGACCCTTGTGTTAAATTCAATCATTGCCCA
This sequence comes from Sturnira hondurensis, assembly GCF_014824575.4. NCBI lineage: Eukaryota > Metazoa > Chordata > Mammalia > Chiroptera > Phyllostomidae > Sturnira > Sturnira hondurensis. Next base: position 4,350,782 of record NW_028088915.1, read on the forward strand.
ATCAGATCTTTTCTTTGTCGTTAAACATCTCTCCCCTCCCCTTGAACTCAGTCCTTTAGAACTTTTTACCCCTTCCTGGTTAACTTTCACCCAACTCCCATCTTCTTTCACTTTCTCCTCTTTCGACACACAGCAAATTTAAAATGCCAAATTTCAAAATACCAAATATGTGATAAGGTTATTTTTTTCTTTGTGTTTGCTTTGTCTTATCTTACCAATAAGCATTTTTTTCTGGGAAAAACTATATTCTGTGTTTATAAAATCTTTTGAGAGTTAATTATCTATTTCAGCAAACACTTATTAAAAGCTAGTGTGCAGGTACTGTGCTGGGCATCACCACACAATGACATGTGGGACATCGTTTGTGCTCTCTAGAAGATTAAAGCCACCCTGGCTGGTGTAGCTCAGTGGATTTTGCACAAGCCTGCAAACCAAAGGGTTACCAGTTTGATTCCCAGTCAGGGCACATGCCTGGGTTGCGAGCCAGGTCCCCAGTTGGAGAGCATGTGAGAGGCAACTACACATTGATGTTTCTCTCCCTCTCTCCCTCCCTCCCTTCCCCTCTCTCTAAAAATAAGTAAATAAAATCTTTTTTAAAAATGAAGATTAAATCCCAAGCAATATTTACAGTGAAAAATAAACTATCCATAAATATCATGGGTGCTTCAACAGAGTTCAAAACAGAATGTAGTAGAGGCACAAAGGAAGGAGCAGTTAATCCACACAGGGGTATTAGAAAACTATTTCAAAACGGTGACACTTGAAATGGATCTTGAAGGTTGAGTAGGGATCGCCAAGCAAAGTGAAAGGGTAAGTAATGACCCAGAGATGTGAAATTGCATATTGGGTGGATCCTGGTGGTATTTACACTATGAAAGAGAGCATAGCAAAGACAAGATGAGAGAGAGATTGTGAAGGGCTCGCCTGGTGTGCTGCTCTAAGAAACATCGAGAGACTTCTTCCAGCCATCAACAGACAGTCATTAAAGGTTTTTAAGTTGGGGGACAAAAGTGATCTGATAGTTATTAGTAAATGACCCCCCTAGCGCTGGGTGGAAGATGTGACTGAGGCCATCACAATGTTCCACATAATAACTGATGAGTCTAAAATATAGCTCTATTTGCTATAAAGCTATAGCAAATAGAGTTGGAATGCACTGCACAGGAGAGGCAGTGAAGAAGTCAAATTTTGGACTTGGTCACTGATTAGAAGCCATCAAATAAAAGTAGTATGTTTATAAATAATGTGTTGTTTTTAATGTTTTACTCATATAAAACTAAAGTGGAATTGCCACTGACAGTGGGGGTCAGGTTACTCCCTGGAAGGAACACAGGATGAAGGATTTGGAGAACTTGAATGTGAATCCTGGCTCCTCTACTTTCTACGTTAGCTATTTTGCAGAAGTCACTTAGGCTCTTTGAGCCTTAGTTGTCTTATCTTTGGAATAGGGAAGCAATGAAATATATTTTATACAATAACCTGGCGCATCATAGGCATTCACTAAATGTTATTCAGACTAAATCTCTTTTAAAAGAGGGTCCAAGGACACCGGCTTATAATCGCAAGCCATGTGGTTGAAAGAAAACAGTAGAAGCCACTGGCTGGCCAAACTAAGAAACAGCAATTGAAGATGACATGACTATTTAGAGCTAACAGATTATGCAGGCCATAAAGGAAAGAACCACAGTCTCTATGCTCTTGGATTAGAACCACAAACAAAAAGCAAGTCCTCGCATGGGCGCAGGGTGGAAATGACAACTGGGAACCATGCAAGGCTTTTCAGCCTCACCTGCATAAAGCCACACACCCAGTGGTATCTCCAAACCTGAGCGCTATGCTAAGAAAAGACACTTTGTATGGATTATTACAAAATATAATTTAATCAACATTGGGTGGTTTTCAATGACATTTGTACTTCAAAAATATAAGTCCTATTCTGCCCTGGCTGGTGTAGCTCAGTGGATTGAGCGTGGGCTGTGAACCAAAGGGCCACCAGTTCGATTCCCAGTCAGGGCACATGCCTGGGTTTTGGGCCAGGTCCCCAGTGGGGGCAACGTGAGAGGCAACCCCACACTGATATTTCTCTCTCTCCTTCTCCCTCTTCCCCCCTCTCTAAAAATAAATAAATAAAATCTTTTAAAAATTGTTTAAAAAATAAAAATAATAAAAGTCCTATTTTAACCCAGGATAATCAATGTGTATTTATTAAGTACTAACACAGAGAATGGTTTAGAGAAGATACTACTTGCAAAATTCTACTTATGGAGACTTCCAGCCAAGATGGTGGTGTAGGTAAACACCACTTGTCTCCACGCATGACCACATCAGAATTACAACTAAAATATAGAACAACCACCACTCAGAACCACCAGAAACTGAGTTGAATGAAAGTCTGACAACTACAAAATTAAAGAAACCATATCCATCCAGACTGATAGGAGGGGTGGAGATGAGGAATCATGCTGGTCTCACATCCAGGTGTGGGGAATAAAAATTTGGGAGGAGTATCTCAGGAGTGAGGAGTCTCAACCCTACACCAGGCCTCCCAGCCCAGGGTTCCAGTGCCAGAAAGATAAGTTCCCATAACTTCTGGCTGCAAAAAATAGTAGATACTGAGTTGGTGGAAGAAATTTCTGGAATCCCAAGCAGTTCCTTTTAAAGAACCCACACGGACTTACTCAGATTCACTCCTTCTGAGCTCCAGCACCAGGGTAGCAGCTTGAAAGGCACCAGTGGCATATGGGGAGGAACTGAAGTGTCTGGCATCAAGGTGAGAGCTGGATGATAGCTTTCTCCCAGGGAGAAAGACAGGGAGAGGCCATTGTCCCTTTCTGAACCCTCCCACCACAGAGCCACAGAGTATAGTGTAACACCCTAACTAACGGTATTTTCCCTGCCCTGGAGATCCCCTGGGGCTCTGTTCCACCCAACTTATTGACCCATCCAAACTGTGACTTTTCTGTATAAATGGCTGGTCTTGATTCATACTTCACAACTCCTAAATCCTCTCAAACAAAAAACTAAAACTAGCTTCATTGAGCCCCCACCTCCTCCCTATCTCTTGCTAAGTGGCCCCAGGCTTGGCCTAGAATCATAGCTTGGCTTCAGCTGGGAATCTCCAAGCCCAGTACAAGTAGCAGCCATCTCAGATTGCTTTATAGTTCATGCAGGGTGGTCCAAAGCAGAACACAGGTGGGTGCTAACTTTGGCCTGCACCACCCAGGAAGCCCCAGAGCCTACATACCCAGTGGACAGCTGTAGACCATGTCAGAGCACCACCATCCTGCTGCTGCACAGTTGATCTTCCATGGAGGGCTGAGGTTGGTGGTGAGTGGTCACAGCCATTCCTTACAGGTAACTGGCCTGGGTAAATCCCTCCCATTGATCTGCCAACAGCAATCAAAGGAGGGTGTACTCAGCCTACATGAAGAGCACACCTCAAATGCCAAGCATGGGTGATGGGGGAGGCTGTGCCACTGGATCCTACACGAAACCTACTACGTTAGGCCACTCTGCCAAGACAGAAAGTCATAGCAGCTCTACCTAATACATAGAAACAAATACAGGAAGTCAGCCAAAATGAGGAGATGAAGAAACATGGCACAAATGAAAGAACAGATGGAAACTCCAGAAAAAGAACTGAACAAAATGGAAATAAATAATCTATCAGATACAGAATTCAAAACACTAGTCATGAGGATGCTTAAGGGACTTATTGAGGACCTCAACTGCATAAAAAAGATCTGGTCAGAAATGAAGAATACACTAATTGAAATTTAAAAAATGTATAGGGAAACAACAGTAGAGTGGATGAAGACAAAAGTCAAATCAATGATATGGAACATAAGGAAGCAAAAAAAAAAAAACAACCAATCAGAACAGCAAGAAAGAAAAAGAATTTTTAAAAAAACATGTATAGTGTAAGCAGCCTCTGGGACAATGTCAAACATTCCAACATTTACATCATAGGGGTGCCAAGAGGAAAAGATAAAGAGCAAGAAATTGGAAATCTAACTGAAAAAATAATGAAAGAAAACTTCGGGACATAGTCAAAGTCATGAAAAGCAGGGACCTACAGCCAAGATTACTCTGTCCAGCAAAGCATCATCTAAAATCAAAGGGCAGATGAAGAGCTTCCCAGATGAGAAAAAAACTAAAGGAGTTCATCATTACCAAACCATTATTATATGAAATGTTAAAGGGACTTGTCTAAAAAAAGAAGATCAAAACTATGAACAAAAAATTGCAAAAAGTACATATTTATTTATAACTGAATCTAAAAAACAAACTAAGCAAACAAGAACAGAGAAAGAATCATGGATACAGAGAGCGTTTTGATGGTTGCCAGATGGGAAGAGGTGTGGAATAATGGGTGAAGAAGTGAAGGGATTAAGAAGTACAAATAGGTAGTTAAGAATAGCCATAGTGATGTAAAGTACAGAAATAGGAAATGGAGGAGTCAAAGATCTTATATCGGAACCCATGGACATAAACAATGTTGTGTGGACTGCCGGAGGAAGTGGGGTGTGTGGGGTAGAGATAGGCAAAGGGGGAAAAATTGGGACAACTGTAGTAGCATACTCAATAAAATATAATTTAAAAAATCCACTTATACATAGTTTTTGTGATATATATCAATTAGATTAATGTAAATTAATTAATCCATTAATGTGATAATATAAAAACATTAGTACTAATGTATTTAATTAATATGAATCAATTAATGGTTGGTCTTCATCAGCCTATAGCTTACTTTGGCCTAGATAATTAATCCATCAACAAATATTCACTGAATTCACTGTAAGCAAAAAGTCATGTTATTGAAGATACAATGAATAGGAGGTGTAAGAACAGCCCACATGGAGCCTATGAACTTAATATGTAGAACAACCACTCAAGAAGTGATGAATGATTATCTGAGATAAAGGTAGTATATGCTCAGTACCAAATGATGATGTTAGCCCAAAGTGCCACAGAAATTCAAGAGTGATCTGAAAGCTTTGACAAGTATTTAACATGGACTGGGAACAAGGATGAGCAGATTTTACAAATTTAAGTAGAAGAAGAAAGAAAAAATAATTACTTTGTGGCATTTACTAATCCCACTCTATTCTAGACAACTATTTGTGCAAAAATATCTAAAATTTTCAGGTAAGAAAGTAGAAATGTTAAAAAGACATCATGGAAATAGGGACTTCTTTCTTCATTAAAAATAACAGTTAGCCTGGTTGGTATAGTTCGATGGATTCGGTGCGGGCTGTGAACCAAAGGGTTGCAGTTGGATTCCCAGTCAGGGCACGTGCTTAGGTTGCAGGCCAGGTCCCCAGTAGGGGGCCATGTGAGAGGCAACCACACATTGATGTTTCTCTCCCTCTCTTTCTCCTTCCCTTCCCTTCTCTCTAAAAATAAAAAAAGAAATAAAATATTTTTTAAATAATAGTTAATATTTTGAGTTGATATTATATGCCAGGTAGACACCATGCAAAATGCTTTACCTGAATTATTTCACTTAATCTTCATAACAAGGTATGAAGTAAATAGAGATAATCTTTTTCAAAGAAGAAGGAAACTGAGTTTAGAGTTACAGAGCTAGTAGACTAAGCAGAACTTTTAAAAAAATATATGTATTGGTTTTAGAGACAGAGGAAGAGGGAGTGAGAGACAGAAACATAGATAGGAGAGAGAAACACTGATCTGTTGCCTCCCATAAGCACCCTGACCGGAGATTGAATCTGCAACATTTTGGTGTACAGGGTGATGCTCCAACCAACTCAGCCACCTGGCGAGGGATGAGCAGAACATTTGATTTCTTGATCCTTCTTGAGCCAACAATATGAATTCACAGAGTTTAAGACACACTGTGAACCACAAAGTGTTCATTCACTCAGCAATTTATTGACCACATCTAATATACCAGACATATGCCAGCTCTAGGATATAGAAACACATATAAATAAGTCACGGAGCTTACAATCTTATGGTGAAGACAGAAAATAAACAATTTTTTACAATATAGAGTGAGAAGTCGCTAATAGAAAATGCTATGGGACGATTATTCCTTTCAAGTAGGGGAGGTGTTAGAAGAGTCTTTCCAGAAAAAGTGACCAGAAAGATTAATTTTAAAGGAGAAAAGGGACTCACCAGGTATAAGTATGAAAAAGATATTCTATAAACAGAGAACCACCTATACAAAAAAAGAAAGTTGAAAGAGCTAATGTGATTCAGCAGAATATAACATCATTCAAATGGTTGAGATCATTTAAGAAACTCCAATTCAACACCAGAAGACTAATCACCAAAGTCACTGCTTATCTGCCTTTGACTTCATAGCTAAATTCTGTAATAAAAATAAAAATTTGTTAATGAGATAGTTTACATTTCTTTTTTCTATTAAATACTCAAAATCTGCTGTGTATTTTACATTTATAGTAGATTTCAATGAGGGCTAGCCAGTTTTTGAGGACTCAGTGGCCACAAGTAGCTAGCTGATGGCTCCCATATTGTACAATACAAGACAGATCATTCATTTGTTACACATGTAGGTACAATTTCACATCTTATACCCACAGTACATTGAAAGCTGCTTGAGAATTGAGTTACCAGCCTCCATATCTCCTAGTACCTAGATGAGTGCTGAGCACATAAAAAATGATCAATAAATATTTATACAGTGATTTTTAGTTGGAACTCACATGTAGAACACAAGCAGATTGCCAGTTAGACCCTGGAGAATATATGCGTAACACACTTGAGATTATTCTTTCTATGCCAATGAAGTACATATTCACTCTTATCAAGATGATGTTATGATATGATACAATATGATGATTTTAAAATTAACCCAGTTTTAGGCCTATTAGTTTTATATAATTAAAGAAATCTTCATAATGATAAATCTGCACAGCTTGAGTTTGGTATATTGCTTCTGTTGTAATGTTATCCAGTAGAGGTGGAACTAAATTTCTAAATATTATTTCAGAACAAATAAAAAATGGACAGAATTGCAATGATAAGTAGACAACTCCTAATAATTGTAAGAGATGTTAAGAAATTTTCTCAGTAACTGACATAGAAAGAAGACAAAAAATCGATAAGCATACAGATTTGAACAACATAATTTGTAAATTTGCTCCAATGAACATACAGAAGACACTATACCCCATAACTACAAATATACTATCTTTTCCAGCACATATTGAACTTTTTCTAAAACTGACCATATTCTCTACTGTAAAGCAAGTCTTAATTAATTGCAATAGATTGGAATTATGCTGCATGTATGTGAGGTCTGTCTGGAAAAAGTCGAGCCATTGTCAATATAAGAAGAACAATTTTCAGGACATCGGCAAAACCAGCCAAAGAGAGTGGACTTTAATGGGCATGCTTGAACAATGACAACTTCACTATACTAGTCAGTAGGGGTGGTAGATGTCTTTGAGTGAGCATGTGTACTGTGTAGTCACATTCAAAGTGACTGGGCAAATAGAGCAACGAATCTGCAACAAATTTTGCATTAAGCCTGAACATTCCTCCACGAAAACTATTCAGATGATTCTGAAGCCTTTCATAGATGATGCAATGAGTACAGCTCAAATAAAAGTGTGGCATAAATACTTCAAAGATGGTCAAGAATCTGTTGAAAGTAATCCATGTTCTGGAAGGCCTGCAACAAGCAGAACACCTAAGAATGTTGAATGCGTATGGGCTACAGTCAGCTAAGATTGGCAACTGACAGTGCAAGAACTAGAAGCTCATCTGGGGATTCCAAAAACAACTGTGTTCGAGATTTTGACCCAAGATCCTGTCATGAAACACATCGAGGCAAAATCCATTCCATAGCTTCTACTCCCAGAGAAGGAACATCGTACTATAGTTGCTAATGACTTGACTCAAATCAGATTTTGCACCCTGTAACTTCTGGCTTTTCCCAAAACTCAAATCACTTTTAAAAGGCAAAATATTTCAGACTGTCTATGAGATTCAGGAAAGTATGACAGGACAGCTGATGACAACTCCAACAAGAAATTTTGCAGTATTTTGAACAATGGAAGAGCACTGGGAGAACTATGTAAGGTTCCAAGGTGTCATTGGACTGAGGTGTCATTGCCCTATGTACAGTGTTTCTTGGATCTTGTAGCTTCTTCCATAAATGTCTCTATTTTTTAATAGTAAGTGGCCAGATACTTTCTGGATAGACCTCATTTTCTGACCACAACCTAGTTAGGCTAAAAATCAATAACAAAAACCCTTACATATTAACAGAAAACCACAATAATTGGAAATTCAAAAGTATAACTCATGCTTAAAAATAAATAACAATAGAAATTAGAAAATACTGTATTTGGGGATAAAACCAAAGCTTGTGTTTGTAAAAAATTTCTAAATTTAAATAAATATATTAGAAAGAGAAAAGATAAAAAATTAGAAAAATGAAGGCAAATAAAATTTAAAGAACATAGAATAAAAATAATAAAGATAACAGAAAACAGTATGAAATAGACACAAGCATATAATAGAAAAAAATCAACAAAACCAAAACTTAGTTCTTTGAAAAGACTAATAAATTCAAAAAATGGCAAAAGTGATCAAGAGAAAAAGAGAGAAGTCCTAAAAATATATTATGAACCTAAAAAGAAGGGGTCAGTACAGATTCTGCAAACCTTGGAAGGATAATAATAAAAGGATATGAACAATTATATGCCACTAAAATTTGAAAATCTAGGTAAAATAAATTTCTAAGAAAATACAACTTGGAAAAACTAAGCAAAAAAAGGAACAGAAAATGTGAATGTCCCATTGGAGAAACAGAATCTGTAATTTGAGAAATGCCAGGCCCAGAAAGCACCTCAAAAGGAAGAAATAAAGTCAATTTACTTAAATTGCATGAAAATAGAAGAGGAAACAATCCCAGACTCATTTTATCAGCATAACACACTGGAACCAAAGCCCAACCAGGACATTACCAGAAGGGAAATCTACTTATGGCCCAGATATAAACATCCCAAATAGAACACTAGCAAGGAAAATCTATACCTATTTTGAGAAAAACAATACATTACAATCAAGTAGGATTAATTTTAAGATTGCAAAATTGGTCTCATAAGAGCCAATATTCATTTATAATTAAAAGTCTCTTAGTAAAATAGGTATGGAGGGAAACTTTCTCAATCTGATAATATCTATAAAAAATAAAATAAAGGAAAACTAGAATCTTTCCTTTTAAGATCACTTTCCTTTTAAGATGGAAGTGCCCACTATTACTAGTTTTATTACATCTTGTACTGGATATTTTAACCAATGCAATACGGCAAGGAAAGTAAATAAGGTATGGTGATTAGACAGAAATGTTTAAATGTCATTTATTACAGAATAATATTTGGTGTGTAGAAAATGTAATAAATGTATAGATGAATAAATGTCATTTATTACAGAATAATATTTTGTGTGTAGAAAATTGAAAACAATCTGCAAGTAAATTATTAAAATTGCTAATTTGGCAGAATTGCTAGAGGTCAGTAGATGACATTAACACACAAAGTCATTTGTATTTCTTTAAGCCAAAAAACCCCCAAATGATTAGAAAACTAAACTCTTAAAGACACTTTGTAGTAGCACAAAAATACAAAATACCTAGGAATAAATTTAATATATAAAACTAATATATATTCATTATATATACTATATACCATGGTTGAAAATACTATATTATTTTTTATTCTAATTGTTGTTCCAGTACAGTTTTCTTTACTTTCTTTTACTCCCACCCCAGCCCACCACCCAGCTCTCCCCACCTCCCTCCCATTTCCATACCCCCTTGTTTTTGTCCGTGTGTCCTTTATACTTGTTCCTGCAAACCCTTCCCCTTTTCCCCTGAAATTCCCTCCCCTCTCCCCTCTGCTCACTGTCAGCCTGTTCTCTATTTCAGTGTCTTTGGTTATATTTTGCTTGTTTGTTTGTTTTGTTGTTTAGGTTCCTGTTAAAGGTGAGATCATATGGTATTTGTCTTTCACCACCTTGCTTATTCCACTTAGCATAATGCTTTCCAGTTCCATCCATGCTGTCACAAAGAGTAGAAACTCCTTCTTTCTCTCTGCTGCATAGAATCCCATTGTGTAAATGTACCGTAGTTTTTTGATCCACTCATTTACTGATGGGCACCTGGGTTCCTTCCAGCATTTGGCTATTGTAAATTGTACTGCTATGAACATTGGGGTGCATAGGTTCTTTTGGATTGGTGTTTCAGGGTTCTTAGGATATACTCTTTTAAAGGCTTAGATAAATGGGTGAATATAACACATTCAAGAAGTAGAAGATTCAGTGCTGCAACAATGTCATTTCTCCTCTTATTAATTAATCTATGAATCTGAATAATTACAATAAAAAGTCCCCACAAGATATTCTGTGACCTTAATAACCTGACTTTAAAATTTATATGAAGATGCTGACAAGATGAACATGTTATATGTTCACCTTAAGTCCTGCATTTCTTCTTTCTATCCCATTCATTGCTTCTCCATTCATTTGGGAAACTTTTCCAGAATGCTATACAGGTAAAAGAAGCTCTGCTTGAAAGAATCATCCAAATCACCCTAAATTTACATTTAGAGGCTCCATAAGAAAAAAGACTCCAAGAAATTGACCCTCTGACCTATAATTTTCAAATGAATGGCTCTCCAGTACAGGCTTCCTGCATCTGCTTGTCTGCTGTATTTGTGAAGTGATTTACAGTCTACAAAAGCCACGGCCCTCTAAAAGGCAGCCGCCCTTATCTACCTGTTTCTGCATCTTAATATCCTGGAGATGTCAAGGCAGAGTCAGCCTGATTCAAATGCTATAATAAGCATTATGGGGACAGTATCCCCACCCCTAAGACAAAAGGGCACAAAAAGAGGAAAATAGGGAAAGCCTACACCATTGAATGAGACACCACTCACTCTAGACCTTAACTACCGTCTGCTCCTGCCACCCACACCGGAAGAGAAAGAACTGGACTGCTTCATGCTTCTCCTGTGCTTTCTGATAACTGTGAGAAAAGCTAAATCCAACAACAATACAAACCTCAGAGGACAGATGACTTCTCCCTTGACTATTCAAATCACAACTATTTGTTACCCCTAAACCTTTTGTTTCTCATTTGTTAATTTGAGGCTTTGGTCAATTCATAATATTGGCACCCTCACTCTCCCGGACAACAGGGTCAAAAGCTGACCCAAAGCCCCACCTATTATCATCTTCCGTAACGTGGGGCACTTGTAAGCTAACCCAAGTCAGACAGTAAGAACCAGGTGTAGAAAGGAATTTGGGTGAAGTTCTCATGGCAGTTTGTGGCTGGGTGTGGGAACTCCTCCTTTGCTGCCCTCAAATACCTTCTGCCTCTGCTTGGCAATATAAGAACCAATAGGAGGGCCTATGGATATCTGGTCAAGGGGAAGGGTGGGATTGGCAATTACCAGCAGAGGTGATATTTTGGGAAATTCTAACTCAATTCAGTGTCATTTTGAATTTGCAAATTTTTGTAAATTGCCAAACTGAGCAACACCAAGAGCATCACAAAAGCCAATGCTTTGTTCCAACCATATGAAGCCAGCATCGTGAGAGTGAATGACTTAAAGCATGCGCTATTCATACAGCTCTTTGAAGAAGTCACATGGCGCAATTTGAAAGTCTCCATAATGGTCATTCAAAAAGTTCTCTGTGACAATAAAAGGATTTTAAAGTTAAGTAAGCTGCCTACTCCACAATTATGTCTAAGAAAGAGGGCTTTTTCCCCTTAACTTACAATTATAAATATGAATTTAGCGTGTCTGATTGCTGATTGTAGTCATATTACTAGTTGTTCCAAAAATGAAAATATTTTCCTTAAAAAATGTTATATGACCATGCCTACTGTAGCCCAAAGTGAAAAATGTTTAGCAATAGTCCCTTTAATTTTGCACATACAGATGCCAAACAGTTGCTCTTTGAATCTTAATCGTTAATGGTTTTATCACCTTCACCGATTAATTTATGTGGCTAATTAATTACCAAGCTACAATTTACACAATGTAGACACATTTAAATGTTAATGAGGGAAGAATGAAATACATACTACTTGAAACAAATGAAAAAAAAAGTGTTTGAGGCTTGAGTGGTTAGCAACCACAGTTCACAACTTTCCTCAATCTACACTGGTTTGCAATTGATACTCTCTGACAGAAGAAGGCAATAGGAAATATTTTTTCTTATAGTGATATGGTATTTACAAAGCAGATTTATGGTCAAGTTCCTTGAGCCAATCACACCTTTCTCCACCAAAATGTCACGTACCTCTTGGGTAGGTAGCTGGCAAATACATTTTCAAGATAGAGGGAAACTGCCCACTTTTTCTGTTAAAGGAATTGTGCTAAATTGCTATGCTGTGTAACTGAGGGGTTGGGTGGATAAGCATGTAATACTAGGGAATTTTATAATACATAGAAGAAGTGAAGATCAAATCCTGGCTTGGGGAGACCAAAACAGAGCCCAAAGCTACCATGGGTTGATATCTAAAGCCAAAGGAGACAGGGCCTTCGTTTTAAAGATGTGTCCTGAAAGTCTCCTAAATTGGATGAAACTCCATTTTTCCTGCCTCAGAAGATTAAGTGTTGTGTCAGTTCCTATCAGAAAGTAGAATCTCTGCTTCCAAGAAGTCAGGTTATTTCAGGCCTGCCTTGTCGTTTGTCTAACCCTGAAAGCAAACTTTTCTCCAAGAATTATCTTATAAGGACACGTGTACTCCCATAAGTCTTTGCAGACTCTGTCACTATTTTATTCAAGTTCTGTCTCTGCTGACTATCCCAGTGTAGCCCCTATAGCACCACGAGGAACCTGCCAAATCCTTTGTATACGCCTGTAGATAAAAGCAATACGATTATCCTTTGGATTGAGTTATTGGGCAAATAAAAAGTTCAAATACCTCTTTTGCTCACTTTACGTAAAATATCCTAAGTCTTATATAAAACATAGGATAAAATTAACTAATTATCCAAGAACTATTTGTCCATTTCTAAATTAATCTGACCTTTTATGGAGGTGTTTATTTGTTTGTTTGGGTTGCTTACTTTTTAAAAAAATCTTTCATTTTGATTATTTTACAAATCCTTTAAAATGGACAAAATCTCTAACTCGTATTTTGATTTTCATCCAAAATAGCTATCTCAGGAGCCTCCTAAAGAAAAGCAATGCCTATAATTCAGGCATTGTAGAATTACACTAAAATGGCTAAATACCACTGTGTTTCTCAGAGAATCCCTACCACATAGAGTGATGGAGATCACTAAATTGCATTAAGACAAGAACCACAACCATCCCATCCACCACTGCGGCTGCAACACCTAACTCAGTCTGACCTGTAATGGGGTCCTGTAGTGCCCTAAGGACAAATTTTATGGTAGGCTCCTAATAACCATCAGGGGCTGGAGCTGCACAGGCAAGGTAACACATCGATCAATCCAAAACCCAAGTTCTCTTCACTCATCTTTAAAGAAGCCTGACCTCTCCACTGGAAAGGAAGTATCTACTTATTTTTGAGTTGTTTCAAAGTGGTGGTGTCCAGTAATGAAGAGCATAAGTATTCTTCAGTCATCATGTTCAGAATCATCTTTGGTTAAGCCCCCACAGAAGATGCCAGGAGCAGTGGTAGTCTATTTGCAATGCCTGAGTTTCACAGTAAATTCAGAGCGATCTCCATCCTGAAGGAGTGCCTTCTGAAATTCTTTGGTGGTACAGTAAAAGTAATTCTGTCTTGGGATGAGTGTGTGGCTCATCCTAACACATATCTCAAAAGAAGGAAATGACTAACAAAGCACCTTCTTGCCAGGACCAACAGCATTTTTTCCTTTATGTTTTGAGTGTGCGTCTGTGTATGTAAGCACTTTCCCTTCAAGGGCTTAGAACTCTCTTCTTGCTATGTTACCAGTAGATCAGGCAGTTTCTCACTTGAGATGCTAACAAATGATGGTGTTACACTATTTAATAAACAAACCACAATACGGCCATGTAAATCCCAAGAACGTGGCCAAACACCATGGTGTTCCTCTAACACTTAACTGGGATTTTCTCCACAGCTGAATACGAGGCACCTAAGCCAGCTCAGTGGCTTGTTGGGGCTGCTCTGCCCAGATGACATCATCACCCAGCTTTCCAAACACACCTCTTTGGCTCTAGCTCTTTTGGCTTCTTTCCATGTAAACAGGGCTTGATTAATGCTGCAGAAGGACTGTGAATCACATATTCCACTCTCGTATGGGAAGTCACAGTGTCAGTTTTTCCTCGTTTCAAGCACAGAGCATTGGGGTATTTAATGTGGCATCCCTAGCAACCACATAGAAACCACCCTGGTGCCTAGCTACCAGCTTCACTTTCCATAAGAGCAGTTGATCATTCACTCCCCCTGGAAGACCTGCACCTCAATATGAAGCTGCATTCACAGCCCTGACCATTATGGCAGGATCACAAGCACATTACAAGTCTGCCCTTTGATGCAGAGACAAGGGGAATAAAAGAGAAGTCCTTGCTGTGTTTCCAAAACAATAAATAGGACTGCGTCCTTGCAGTCACAGATGTCTGGGACTGATCAGAGCCTGGGTGGGGCATTTGTGCTCCTGGGGTCCCTCTACCACCACTGCTTCTAGCCGGCAACCCCTGCTAAACACATCTGATTGGTAAATCAAGTACATCCAGGAGAGCTGGAAGCAAACTCTGTCCCAGCAGAAAGAAGAATGCCATAGATGCTAATCTTTATAACCCTTTAACAAAAATGGTGGTTTCACTGTTGTAAATATTCAAGAGCTAACATGGGGGAATTAGCACTGGTGTCTAGCAAGAGCATCCTAGGGCCATGCTAGGTCTAATTGCAACAGGAGAAATGCCTTACTCCACCAGCCCTACATGGTTAACTGAGGGTGTGGGTCAGCGATACAGATTTGGTGGTTGGGTAACAGGTAATCATGACACATGAATTGCTTCTTAGTAATGACTAACAGCACAGCCTCTGAAAGTAGAACATGTAAAGTGTTAAAATAATAAACTGGAGCAAAGTGTTGTGTGTTTACTACAATTTCCTTCTTGCTTTGAAAATATTAGGAAACTGTAAAACAATGAGTCTTTCTTCTTTATTTCTCCTGTATTACACCCCAAAAAATATTTGAACGTGGCAGGTATGTACCATATGTTTCATGAAATTTTTCCTGAAAACCATACTGTTTTCCATTTTGATAAGGCAGGAAAGGAAGTGGGGTTTTTACCCTGACTCTGAAGGTCAATAAACTCAAACTACTCAAAGCAGTCCAAGGGAGAAAGGGAATTTTATGTCAGCTCCAGAGATAATGTCTTATTTTTAATGAGATCTATTTTTAAAAAGTCAGAACTTGTATGTTCAATGCTGCAAGGTAACAAGCAAATCTTCAAAAGTTAGCACATTGATTCTTTTAAAGGGCCTCAAGATGTTATGGTCCTCATCTAACAGCACACCAACACTCAGCAAAGAGTCTAGGAATAGGTCATTCAGAGGGAAGATTTAATTGATCTGGTCAGACATCTGTTTAGAGTTCATAGGCTTCCAAATAATTCATAAAACAAAGTTGGAAAACTAAGTCGCCAACTTAGCGAGAGATAATTTGCTTAGAAGCTCCCATATAAAACAAGCAGACATGACAACTGTGACCCACCATATCTACTTGAGAAATTAAGTGATAGCATGGGACCCATGGTGGTTTCTGGGATCTGCAATCACATCTTCCAGATCATTTGTGTTCCCTTGATCTTTTCAGAAGCGCTCACTACCTGAGGCTCTGCCTTACAGATACAGAGGTGACAAGATTCCTTCCTCTTTTCCAAGACCACAGACATGCTGATGATACCCCTGCTACAAAACATCTGCTTTCATTGCCTCAATGAAACACAATTAAGGTGATTCCTTGGATGCCACCAACGTATTTTTCTGCACCAAATTCTCAGATTCAAGACAAAGTGTGGTATCAGATTTGGTGATGGTGAGTAGAATTTCCAAAGCTTCAAGCTCAATATCAGGGAGGATCTTTGGCTTTCATCTCCACAGGCAATTTTTAAGAAAATGCTACTGTAAAGAAGCAAAATTTGAAAAGAGAAATAGTTAATATATGGATTTGAATAGAACATAAAAATGTCAATATCACTCTAACCAGTTATAATTAGGTAAAGATATCAGCTGTGTGTTACTGTGTTATTTTAATGCTATTATTCATAGATCTCATTATAAGGAAATGAGAATGCCCTCATTCTTGCTTGATATTTAGAGCCTTGATCTTAATTGAAACTCCCCCAAAGTACCCAAGCACCAGGGAATCATTTTTGTTTCTTCCAAAGGGTGCTTTCTTTGGGAAAAAAATTTAAAGCAAATAAGAACCCTTTCTTCATTTTATTTGAATAATTTTGTCTTCTGCTTATTCACTAAAGTTATTACATAATCTGACTGGAGTTTTTCAGACTTTGGGAAATGTAGATGAGCTTGGGGACTTATCTTTCCCATCTGCAAAATTGTTCGTTAATAATTCTAAAGTCATATGCTTATTATCTCACTGAGATTTGGTTAAGATGCCTATAATAAGTTCACTAACAAATAATAGTGACTTTAACAAGACCCAAATTTATTTTTCTCTCATCTAAAAGTAAATCTGAAAGTAGGCAAGGCTGACACTATGACTCCACAATCATCAGTATCTCAGGTTCCTTCTGTCTTGCTGCTCTACCCATCTTTAGCATCTGCCATATTATCTAAAACAGTTGCCAAGAACCAGCCTTTACATCTGCATTCCAGCTAGAAAAAATGAGGAAGAATCTAACACTTCCTGTCATGTCTCATTAGCTAGAGCTTAGACATATACACATAGTCTTTATGCTAGAAGGCCATATACACCTAAAACCTAGCACCTTCTCCTTTTCCAAGTTGCACAACTTTTTTAAGACTCCTTCATCTGTAAAATGGGATAATAAGAACAGCCACATTATAGATTTGCCTCACTGTCCGAAATAGAATAAACTCAATACTTATTGTCTGTGTATTATTATTATTGTCACTGATGATATTATTATTAATTGTTAACATAGAAAGATACAGAAGGAAAGACATGCTATTGCTAAAGAGCATCTGTTTAATTGTGACTATATGACGATGGAGGATGGACCCAGATAAAGCTTGAAGTTCCTGTGGTTGAACAGTTGAAGCCTCTTGTTTCAGCAGAGGCATAGCATTAAAGGAAAAGGAGAAATGGTTTGAAGATTTGACTTAGATAAAGATCTCACAATTCACTTTGCATTGGGGAAAAGAGGAGGTGGAGGTTGCTATGACATGCTCTTGTTCTACATCCAAACCTCTAAACCACTTGAATCTCTGGATTTCTAAATATAACTCTGAGAAAACAAATCACACATTTTCGATATGGATGAATTAGTTTCCTTATTAATCACACTGGGCTAGTTAACATTTAATCATACATCTTGACCACAAACAATACTAAAAAGTAATGCCAGACAAAACAGTTTTGCTGTGAAAATTGCGGGGGAGAATTCTTGCCCAAAGACAAGAAATAGGAAAGGTCTATATTTATAGACGAGCCTATTCAATAACTTGATTTTTCATAGACTGGTGTTCCTCCATATAAGGAAATCAGTTGCTGTTCTCCCAGCTGCTTAGATGGAATGGCTTTTTGTAATGCTAAAAGTATGAGTCAGTATTTTACCCACAATAGCCACATTTCAAAACTAGCACACAGTTTCTGAGGGACAACCAGGAATTCAATAGTCCAGTACCAAACTTTCAAGATAGATCATTTTAGTAAGTTTACAGCTAATTATCTCAAGAGCTTGACATATGTATTTAAATATTTGAACATTTAAGAGATTTGGGGTGTGTTTGCTACTGGGTCTCTCAGCCACCTCTCCCCTTCCTCCCTATTCACCCTCAAACCCCCACCAACCTCCTACACTTGCAAATTTCTACTCATTAGTATTCACAAGGATGTTAAAAATGATGGGCTATTAATCATCACTAATGTCAAGATGGAACTAATGCAGCCAGGAGACTTAGAATATGTAGAAGCGTGTGTATGTGTGCATGGAGATGTACACAGTGACTCAGAGGCAAAGAAGGAAAATGGTGACTATCATCCTATTCTAAAAACATCTAAGTATTCTGTACACATAATTAGCCCACCCACCACCACTGCCACCATTGTCAGCAGTTGAAGACCCCTGATCCCAGCTCTAAAGACACACATCGTCCTTTTTTCCATTCATCTATTCATTATTGAGTTCAGGTGCTGGGCCAGGGGATGGCTCCTGCCCTCCAGGTGCTTATATCCCATTTGAGAGAGAGAGAGATTAGATATTAACCATATCATCACACAAGTATTACATTGCAATTACAACAGAAAAAAGCAGAGGAAGACATTGCTATGGAAACTTGAAAAGAGGCCTTGACTGAGGGAGACTGATGATGGTTCTTCTGAGAATGGGATGCTCACCTGAGGAATGAGTAGGAGTTAAATGAGGGATCGGGGAAGAGGGTTTCAAGAAGACCACAGCAAGAGCTCATGACTGAAACAAGATATGAGAGCAAGGGACAGAGAAAAGCGGGACCGTGACATGAGATGACATTAGAGAGGCAGGTTGCTGACAATACTGACCCGATGGTCATAACAGTTTGTCCTTTATATAAAAGTCGTTTAAAAATAAACACTGAAAATCTTAAGCCAAAGGGTAGCCTGATTAGAGTTAGGCTTGGGGAAAAAAATGGTTCTGGCTCCAATATAGAAAAGGAAAAGAGGAAGAGGGCAGAAAAAAGAAGAGATGCAATAAATCCACCCTAAAAAGCTTTTAAGACTTCGTTGATTTATTTACTCATTTTGTATACTTTGACTGGGCAGTTCCTGTGTGCCACATATTGCATTAGTCCTATGAACAAAAGTACAAGCTCAACCTGATGGAGCTGAACTTTAAAGGCTGTTGCATTTACCCCAATATTCTATAGACAGAATTATTGGGGCTTAAAAAGAGAAGAACTGGATAGGTTTTCTGGAACAAAATTTCTTTTTTGCAGATTCAGCTCATAGGCAGGGGAAGCGGGGCAGGGGCTGCAGCTACATGACTTAAGGAGGGAAAATAGATGTGAGGATCCAGGCAAGGGTCCTGACTATGCCATGGATGTGCTGTGGAATCCTCCAAGAAATAAACCTTAACAACTGAAAATGAGAACAATGTTCCCCAGTCTTCTGGTTTCCCCAAGGCAGTGCATCACAGCTTGGATCTCTCTCCCTATGGAATCACAGTTGCTAAAACGAAATTATGATTTCCTTAGGTTGTTATCCTTGTATCCAATAGATTTCAAACATTTATAATACTTTATCACAGTAATATAGACACACTGTTTTAAAATTAAATATTACTACAAGCCCTAAAAAAATAAACAGCATCTTTGCCACAACCCTCCATTTGGCTGTTTCATTTCTTGGAGCCAACCACTCAAAATTCTGCAATTCTTTTTCTGTTATTTCTGGTATTTACCTTCATGTTCATAAATAAGGCATCCCAATTTCTTCATTTTCCCAGTTTAGGCATGATCTGTTTTCACTTCCTTTGAGAGGATTTCCCCTCCCAAGTCTACCTACTTGCCTTCCTTTGTCCTTCCAAGGAAGTCACATCGTAATTTACATTAGGTCAGAATTTAGTTGTCGTGTTTTTATGCAAAATTTTTCAAAGCTGAGCTACAGTAAGCAGTATATTTGCATGTTCTTTCAAGTTTTCCTCTTTCCTGGAGTTAATGATTACACTGTTTTTCAGTTGCTTAGTTTTCTATGAGCCCATCACTAAATCTTGACTACCCTGGAGCATTCCAAGATTTCTCACATAATCTTCAAACAAATACAAATTTCATTTTCTTAGAGCCTTTCCTTCTGAGGCCCTCAGTCTTTCTGCCAGTCTGGAGGCTGTTCTGGCACCTCCATTTGGCAACTTCCCTGGGAAATGCCTTTGCCTCTCTCTGGGTTGAGTCCCTCTTCCCCCATTCCTTAGGCCTTCCTTTCTCTTTGTGTCTTCACTTTGCTTGGTGAGCACCTCTTCCACTAGCGTGTCTAAAAAGTATCTATAAAACATTTGTGTATTACAATTTATAACTTAGAAAGTTCCCTTCCATTCATCACCTCATTCCATCTTCACTGTAGTGTCATAAACACCTACTCCCCAGTTTTACCTACTGACAGATGTGAAATGACTAGCCCCAGGACCATAGCTCCTCAGAGGACACGTGGGTAAGTTGTCTCTACCACCATCTCTGAAAACTGTGCAGCGCCACTCAGAGAATGGGAGTGTCGCTGTCCACGTGCTAATGAAATGGATGGATTTATTAAAATAATTAATTCAGCACCTGCTAACAAGTATATTACATATTTTATTATTAAGAGCATCAGCAATGTGAGGGTATGTGATTAAGGATTGGATCCCATAAGCTTACAAATGTTCGTGGTCCAACAGTATCAAAGCAAAAATTATTTCAGAAAAAAAGCATTTGTGTGAGCAAATTATAGAATTATTAACTACACAGACATAATCTATGCCAATCTTCTTTTCCCAGTGCTCCCCTCACCATCAGAACTCCACTTCTGTCCCACTCTTTTTGATGTCTCATCTCTGAATTGGTGCTCTGGTTTAGAATGACTTGAAAGCAGATGTCCTGAGCAAAGGTACCAAGGGGGAGAAATGTCACAGAGTGGCCATACAAAAGCACGCCTCTGAAAGGATGAACAGATGGCACTGAGTATCCCTAAACTCCGTGATGAGGACGCTTGGCAACAACAAGTACGCTTACAAAATTGGAGTCAGTTTGTTGCTCCCTCTTTTGACAAAAACAACAAAACTGAGATCTCCATTGTGTATCCGTTTGTGCCTTGGCTACAAGAATTTTAACAACTGCTTCCTTTGAAAAGTAGAAAGTATATTCCCTCGCTTCGACTTAACTGCCCATCCAGCTTTCTTAGGGGATCCAGACATTCAAAAGCTAGTTGTAGCTGACAGTGTGAGCATTCTTTCCCCCACTTTAAACAACAGTCACAGAGCCATAGACTGTCAAAACCTGAAAGAACCTTAGCTGTCATCCCATCCATCCCTGCCTTTTTCGCACAGGAAGCCAGGGGCCAGAGATA
The DNA here is from genome assembly GCF_014824575.4 of Sturnira hondurensis. Taxonomy (NCBI): domain Eukaryota; kingdom Metazoa; phylum Chordata; class Mammalia; order Chiroptera; family Phyllostomidae; genus Sturnira; species Sturnira hondurensis. Next base: position 4,371,973 of record NW_028088915.1, read on the forward strand.
CAGATCTCACCAGGGCCACACTCCTGGAGAATAGTATTGGGACCAGAACTAAACTCACATTCTTTCTTGGAGTCTTTAGTTGTTTTAATGGCCTCTTCATACACAGGCAATTTTAAAATAGCAGTAATGTAAGATTTTGGTAAAATGAATATGTACAATTCAGATGTGTCATCCAAGGATCGAAGGTATAATAAAACAACTTGGCGAGCTGCATATTCCCTTGATGCAGGCAGCACTTTTCTTCTTGGTTCCCTCTGTCCCTGTGAGCCCTGTGTAAGGATATTATCTCGGGAAGTGGAAGGTGTGCCGTTGATAGATACTTCCCATAGTCGATCTATATGGCTCAGGGTCATCTTCTCTCCTGTAGGCATCTCCCCATCTTCCCTCCACAACACTCCACAGGAAGACAAAACAAAGTACTGGCTGTTTTCTTTTCCTCTCTAAGTAGCCCTTTGAATTTCTCAAATCCCCAATCTCTGCTCTTCCTTGTACCTCACCTGTGCTGACCTGCCCCTCTCAGTTTGCTGGTACACCATGATGCTCCCTTTTCTGATGCAACACCAACATCACCACTGCAAAAAGTGATTTGGGTTGACATAAAGAAAAGGCCAGATAGTTTTGTGGATGCGGTGGCAGGAGCACACTGCAAGCACCTGCTAAAGCAAGCTTCACAAACAATTTCCTTCCAAGGCAAGGAGGCCCATGCAGCAGAGCCAGTCGGGGGACAAGAAGAGGCATGTGGAACATAGCTGTTGCCTAATTTCCCCAGGTCTGATACCGAATTTTATGGCATTCTGCTCCTCTAGACACCAGGCACTAGACCCTATAAGGGATATTGCTACGGCTACAGTTTTTGCAAATACCAAATAAATGGTGATTGAAGTGTATGTCAAGTTCTGTCACCAAAGCAAGAGCATCTGTATGTATTTTGCCACATGCAGCCTTGTTAACACAATTTTTTGTCTCTTCAGATGTTGACTTCATGTTTTGCAATGAGTTTATTTGAATATGATGTATCTAACTTTTGCAATGAAGATAAACCATAACTTAAGAGAAGACAAAAATGATGCCTGCCAGGAATACTCCCCTTAAACTGGTTTATTTCTTTTTAAATCATAAAAGCACAAAGAACCCAGAGTCTCTGATAATGAATGTAATATATGATTGCCATAAAAAGTTCACTCTGCTTTCAATTTCAATTTACCCCACTATAAATCAACAATCCACTTAATCAAATATTCTTCCACTTTAATTGTTTTATCTTGCTTTTATGTTAAATCTTACTGTGTTTCTGCTGGCACCAGTCTTCACATTATAGAAAAAAAAGGCCAGTCGTTGGCCCATAATTAGTCTAAAACTCAAACATTGGTTCTGAACATTAACCAGATTGGAGGAAGACCTCAGGATTTCACTGGACCAATGAGACAAATCCAAATCAGAAAGTAAACCAGGATTAGTCAAGCCAGCCATCAATCTGCTGTCAAAATGCAGAGTGTGGGCCCGGCTTTCAAACTAACTAGAGGTTGGTTTTTCTTTTTTTTTTCCTTTCCATAAATGTCTTTCATTATTGTCTTCCAAGGCATTAAAACTCTATTTGGTTGTGTCTTAAATTCTCCAGTCTGAAATTGGCCGTTTAAGAATTGCAGGTGCTTGCCTGAACTAGCCCAACAGTTCCCATGAGAAAAACATCAGCACAATGTATTGCAAAGACCACAGTCAAACTGCAGTGTTTGTAATGAAGGGCACTTCCTGGGCATTGTATAAGACAAGAACTGTCCCTAGTGGGTAACCCATTTCTGTAAACAAGGAGGGAAAAAATGAATTCCATGTTATTGATTGGTAAACCCCCTTCTGACAAGGTGGGCACAGACAGTCTGATAGAAGAAGTGCTGTTGAATCCAACGTGAGAGGGAAGGCAGTGGTCAAATGCTATTTGGAGACATGTTATTTAAAGGGAATCCTTTTTCTTCAAACAAATACCCAGAATAATTTTTCAGTTAAAATTCTAACACTCTTTTTAAATAAACTGAGAATAAGGAGATGTCCAGATCAGTCCATCTGCTTTACCCAATAAATGTGAACATTCCCAGAGCAAAGAAGCTCTCTCCGGAGTTTCATGCACTTGCTCTGGATTTTATAAATGAGCAGTAGAAAGGAGAAGTTATTTAGAGGCTAAGGAGGCCACATGCTGTTCACGAAGCTTTCTTGAAAATATCTATATTTTACTATTTATTTATTAAATCAAGTTTCTTGACTTGTTTTATAACAGACTTGAGCAAATTTAAATTTAAAATCTTTTCACTTTAACCACCTAGCTCAATAAACAAAATATTTTTCCCATTAACAAGAAGATAATCATTTTTTCTTAAAATCTGAAAAAAGACAAATACCTTTAACTTGCCCAGGAAATATCAATTTTATTTCAGGCATAGCTAGAAGCATTTATCAGTGTTAAAAAAGGTATTTTTTTAAAAGGCATCTTTGCCAATGTAAAAAATCGATTGTTTAAATGATATTTAAGTTCTAAGATATCCAAATATTTGGAAAAAACTTGAAGAATTATGGAAAAGTTATTTACAAATAGACCTCACTTATGCAACTGTTTGTATTGTTATTTGTTATTATGGTGGTTATTTTTATTTTCAAACATCCCATCAGACAGTTGTGGAGAAATAATATATATTAAATATATAGACATAATTATCACAACAGAATGAATCTAAAAAAAGAGGCATGAAGAACATTCCATTAAAGAAAAAGCCTTTATATAAAACATTATTCACATTTCTGCAAATGGAATTTTCTGATTAACTACTATATATTATATTATTTGAATAACTTTAGGCAAGATTAATCCCCAAGCTGTGTCCTCAGCTATATTTTTCCTTGGCTGAAATTGGGCTTTAAAACAAAACGTCACCAATGCCAGCCAGCTATTCAAGTTACAGGTTCAGGAACTTCCAGTGCAGGCAGTTAAAAGTGATTTAAGAAATGCAAAATCATTCTTTCACAAATGTGTTTGTTAAACTTGTAAATTGATATATCAAAACCACAACCGGAATATAGCAATTTGTCTCTCTTTGCCTGCTGTGGTGTATTCCACAGCTGCCTGCCAGATAATATACTGATTGTAACTTTCCTAATTTACAGAGCCTTTAAGTCTAATCTCCTGGGCCAGCCTAAAGGGCTTCTTCATCCATTGAAATGCCAGAATAATTGAAATTGTCTTCTGCAGACAGTTAGGCAATAATGAATATTTTCTCCGCTGATTGCATGCCAAGGTTACACATAGTACTGCAAAAAGAAGCGATCCCAAGCCAAGCCTCCGGAGGGAGGGGCAGCCACTAACCTGTGGCAGGAGACACAATACCTAGGGCTTCCCCTTCTCACAGGCTCCCGCAGTCGGTGCCGCCCACCACGCTTCTGTACACTGAAGGACAGCACAGTTGCTGCATGAACAATACTACCATTGGCTTCCCTGACTCTCCAGGGGCAGATAAAAGGCTGGGAAAGGTTGTGGGGATGGATTTTCCAATGGGGACAGAAGGAGAGATGAGCAGGGGAAGCTGTTGTTGGGATTAAGAGGAAATAGGCAAGTAGTTAATCAAAAGAAACTCGGCATTGACGGTGCCTGAGAAAACGCTTGCTTGTCAGCCCTGAACAGTCTTTCCCACACCTCCAAATGGTTTTTGTGAATACTGGGAGTTGTTTTTTGGTTCAGAGTCAGTCCTGCTTCCACCCAGTCTTAATGATGCTCTGAGTGAAATTAAAGCATTCAGTAGCCAGAGTGAATCAGTAATATCTCTGAAAAATCTGAAGATTAGTTTAACCTTCGGCTATAGAAAGGTTAACATTTTAAACGGAAGAAGTTTGAAATAGATCTTTCATTTAAGCAATTAATCTTAGATGATTGGTATTCCCAGGACTTGCTTTATAGGAGAAAATTTGGGGATGAAAAAGGAACATCCCTAAAATGCTATGTATGTAAATACGTTTTAAAAGGCAGCACAAGTTACATGGGGGAAAGGAGGATAAAAAACCTGTTGCTTATGTGACCTGAGTTGCAAGATCTGAATTGCACATCAAATAGGTGGAATACATATTAGTGTTCCATTGCTGCTTACAACATTACCCCAAAACTTAGTGGCTTGAAACAGCTATGAAAATATATTATCTCCCATATTGTCTGTGATCAGAAATTCAGAAAGCAACTTACCTGAGTAGCCCTGGCTCAGGGTTCTCATGAGATTGTAGCCAATCTGTTTGTCAAGGCTGCGTCATCTAAAGGCTGTACTGAAGCAGGAAGATTCACTTCCAAAGTGGCTCCCTTGCGTACCTGCTGCTTGGAGGACAATGGCATCATGGCATGGCAGCTCCCTCGGACCACTTGCTTTCCCCCAAAGCAAGTGATCCAAGAGAGAGCAAAGCAGAAGGCATAGTATTTTTGATGCCTAGTTTCAGAAGTCACACACTGACATTTCCACAATGTCTTTCAGGCTACCCACTCAGCCCTATTTAATGTGGGGATTCCACGTAAGGACGTGAATACTAGGAATCGCCATCTTGGTGGCTGGCCACCGCACATGCATGCTACAGAATTATACAGATCCACCAGCCCTCCTGATCCCAACTATCGATCTCATTTCCCACCACATTCTTGCACATAATTTTTGTCCTAGAGGAGGAACAGAAGACATATTATCACTAAATATGTTTTGTTCTTTTCCAGTTCCAAAGCTCAGAGTAGTCTCCTAACCCTACTCTCCCAAAAGACAGTCCCCAACTGCAACTTTGCCATCTAGAAAGCCACTCTCAAATAGCCCTACCAGACTCCAAACCACATGTATATTTTTAGATCCAAATAAAATGGAAGGAAGGAAGGAAGGAAGGAAGGAAGGAAGGAAGGAAACCACTCATTATATTTAAAATATGCTGAAAATAATACAAAGAATTGGCTACATGATGGCGGAGCTAAAAAGCCAAACAGAAAACAGTAAGGCAACTGCTCTCATCCTCAGGTTGGAAAAACAAGGCAGGAGGCAGTGTTACCAGATGGAGTGGTCATGGTCACCCAGCAGAAGGTGGAACCATAGGGGCGTGTCCATGAGAGGAAGCAGGAATCATGCAGATGCTGCTGCCATAGCTACACAGAAAGGGAAGAGAAAGGCTTCTCCCTTCCTCCCAACCTCCAGTCTCCTGCCATGCCTGCCCTGATGGAATCTAGCTGGAAATTAGCTGGTAGGGAAACCTTGGGGACCAACACCCCATGTCACTCAGAGAAGAGCAGGGAAAATGACAGCACCGTGAGACCAAGGACCAACACATGTATCCTGCTAAAGCGTGATGCTAAATTACATTTGTTCACTTAAGATTTATATAAACATGTGCATTCTACACCGTTTCTATAATCATTTTCAATTGGTATGTATTATCCTATTGTGTATATGGACTCCACTTGACTTAGTCATTTCCATAGAGCTGTATATTTGTGTTGTTTGCATTTTTATTATTATTATTTTCAAGTGATAGTTCAATTAATATTTTCATTGTTTAGGAATTTTTGTCCCAAATGTGTTGTGAGAGTAGATTCCCAAAGTGGTCATTGCTGGGTTAAAGAGTATCAACGTGTTAATGTCGACTGATACACGTTTGGGGCACCTGCTTTTGGCCCTATTGCTTTCTGCACATCTTCCTGCTAACAAAACAAAATGAATGTGAAGAGGCACAGACACATAAGAATACAAGTCCATAGTTATAAAAACAGAGTAATAAAATCTATATTTTGATATCGCAGTAACTGCAAAAGCAAAATCTTTCCTGGGAGCTCTGAGATGGAGGAAGGCTGGAGGAAGGCTGTGATTAACTTTGAAAAGGATGGCTGACTTCTCTTGGATATGACTAGAATAATATTAACGTAGTGTTTTTCTTAAAGGAAAATGAATTCTCATCCTTGTTTCTTGGAAACAAGCAAATTTTAGACGAAGAGCACCTTTCCAGCAGTCGCTGTCTTATTCTTGACTGTCGTGTAGCCTACGTGTCTGAGAACACCCCCGTCTGGTGGTGATAGGGGGAGAAGGGGAAGCATAGGGTAATGAAATCTCTGTCACTCTCTAAGAAGACAATTGAAAAACAATAGCCAAGGGCCCATGTCCATAACCTAAGATCTCTCAAACCTAATTGAGAGATCGTCTGGCTAGTGCTTCTCAAAACATGGCCCATTTATGATTCGTAAACTGTAACTACTTGGCAGCAAAGTAAGTACCGTGGAAAAAGAAAGCAAGCATTTAGAAATTTTAGAGCAATCCGACATTGCTGCAATGCTTTTATTATATTTATAAAAGTCTATATTATAAAAGTCTTTTGTTTTATTTATAAAAAGCCCCCCCCCCAAAACTATTATACCTTATTCTTAAGGACCTCGCAGAACCTAGGGCTATGAAACACAGTTAGCACTTAATGTTTATTTACCAGGTGGATGAATGGATAGATAGATGGATGAGGAAGGTAATTGCAACTCTTTTCAGTGGCTTGGTTTGACGTAAAGTCCCAGAGAAGAAAAGATTACAGACACCCAAGCCGATGGCATCATAGAATACTAGTTACCAAACTTTTTTTAATCAGTCAAGAAATGTTTTACATTTTTTAATTCAGGCAATACTGCAATTATCACATAATGCTACTTACATTTTTACAATGAAGATCCAACTTAAAATAATTTTTTACAATGAATTCTGAGTCCCTGACAAATAAATAGCAAAAGGAAATACTTGTCGCACAGAGCTTCCTGATAAGGATACACAAGGTCCTGAGGATTGCCCAGTACTTCAGAAGGTCCTCTGCTTTGTATTTTTTCCAATTGTTTGGTGCTGGGCTCCTTATTCAGAAAGTTTCCAGATTAAAAGTTAATTTGCTTTAGACCAGCCTGGTGCAGCGCCTGCCTCTTGCTTGGGCTTTGTTGTTCACCAGGGTAAAGTGTAATTTTCTGACTCTTCCCAACTCCTTAGTTTGAGACAATAATCCACTCTGTCTCCTCTTAATTAAAGCAAATAGCCCCTGCTCACAATAGTAGTTCAGAAGGCCCTGGTCTTCTGGTTCCCTTCCTGCAAGGAGCTAATTGATTTCCAAATGATAATGCTGTTTACATTAGAAGGCCAAACCCGGAGTATGGAGTTCTTAGCTCCTCTTAAACCTTCCCAGTCTCATGAATATCAAATGGCCAAAATACCTCCACTGTGGTTGGTGCCTCTTAAGGCTCAAGCCTCAGTCCCAAAATATTTAAGGAGCTAATTGGGTAGTTTCTGGTTTATCTGCTGGGCTCCCACTTTCCTGTTCCATCCATGGGAGAAGACCTCCTTGGAATTTTCAAGGAATTGCCTTTGACATTTTATAACCTCATTGTCTTATGATAAAGCTCCTCTTCCCCAAGGTGATGCAATGTTAAAGAGTAGGTGGGGCTGAAATTTCAGGATGACTTCAGAAGGTCATTCATCTGACAGTTTATGGGAGAAAGCTGTGGAGACTGAAAAAAAATACATAAGCCACAAGACCTTTGAACAGCAATTCATGGCGCAGAACTTTAAGATGGGGTATGTTACCATATGTTTGCAATAATTTGCCTGTGTGGTACATACATATATATCTAAAGGGCTGATTTTTCTGTTCTTGTTTGAAAGTCACAAAAACAATGCTTCCTGATATATATTCTCTATTTCCATGATCTCTAAAAAATGTTTCTAGCATTTTGGGTTTCAATGAAGTCAGTACATATCTCAAATAGCCCGGCTCAGAAACTGACACAAAAGCTGAAACAACTCGTAGTTATTATTAATCACATTTCTGGCCTTTCACAGAGCTTTACACAAATATTGAAATTCACTTTTCGTCACAACATTGAAGAGGAGGTCCAGGCAAGACTCTCATTCCCTGAAATGGATATTTGTCATGCAAGAGAGGAGCAGGAATTTCGTTCTTCTGAGACTGATTTTTTTTTTAAAGAAACTGTTCTCTGTGAATATGTTCTTGATCACAGGAAATTGCTCAAGCAACCCAAGAGGAGAGGGGGCGTTGGGCAACGCTTCAATATAATCACTTTCTAAGTAATTAAAAAGTAACTAATTTCTTTCATAATTAAAGAAAGTTTGCTCATTGGCACACACATCCATCCTAATGCCATATTTACCAAATACTTCCATTTTTTTCAAAAACATCTTTTCTAATGCACCAGACTCTCCTATTAGAAAGGCTGCAATTTATATCACACTTTCTTCCCTTTTGATTCTTAGCTCAACCTTCCCCTCTCTGAGTCACCGCTTCTCAGCCATCCCTAAAGCACTCTCCACTTTCATTCACTCTTCTTTTGTAGCTGCAGTGTTACCGCACAACTCCCCCAACCACGCTGTGACTCGATAAATTTTACACACACTCACACACACACATATGGAAGACTAATGCAATCTGTTTATTCACTAGCTCTTCAGGGATGCTATCTATAGATTGGTGAGAATTAAACCTTTTCAATATTAAATGCTTCATTCAAGGTCTCCCAACCTGTTAATAGCAGAGCTAGAATCTAAAACATCACCCTTTTCTACTGCATATTCTGTTCTTTTAAAGACTTCCATAAAAGTCAATTATCATCCACCCTTTGTGGGTGTGTTTTTTATACATCTTTTTATTTGTTTGTTTGTTTGTTTTTAGAGAGAAAGGGAAACAGAAGGAGAAAGAAAGGGAGAAAAACATCCATGTGAGGCACATGGATTAGTTGCCTCTCACAGGCCCCCAAATGGGGACCTGGTCTGCAACCCAGGCACATGCCCTGACTGGAAATCCAACCTGCAGACTTTTTGGTTTCCAGGTCAGTGTTCAACCCATTGAACCACACCAGCCCACCCATTTAGAAACTTGGTGAGCCTGAAAACCAAACAAACATTTAAAATTTTAGCATTCTTCATAATGACTTCCTGTCTTTAGGAACAAGAACATATATTTGACTCTCCTGGTACAATCCTGCCCTAAGAGCCAGGAAGTTTCCTAAATTCCTTGGTGAGAGCATTCTGCATTGTCAAATACTGTTCTCATACATGAATCGTTGACTGGAGCTCGGTTTTGTTTTTGTTGTTGTTGTTTTAATGAGAAAGATTATTCACTTTAATTATATTCTTTAACAGGACTTGTCACATGGGCATCAAAATAGTAGAAGGCATCTCCGTGTGTCCAGGACTGAAAGCAACCCATGAGAGACATGGCCCTCAGTCAGAGGAAAGAAAAGGGGTGTTGACAGCTTTGTGTGGTCTCTAAGAAGCCTAAAAGAATATCTAATCCCCTGCCTTACAGAACAGAAATTTGTCCCTGACCTTAAAGGATGGCCATCCAGTTGCCACTTAAATGAAAAGGGAAATTTGGTAGGAGCCCTGAGTGACATACCTAATGACCTTTTAATGTAGCAGGAATGAGAAGGGCCCGCAGAAGTCAGGGAAAGGAAAATGCAATGCTAACATCCACAGTAAGTCACATCAGCAGGAAGGAAACATTCGTAAGAAGCAAACATCGGTGTCGATGCTTCAAGAGCCTGGAAAACCAAAAAGCAATTTTCATAAACTCACAAATATAGCTTTAAATAATAAAAAGCTTAAACCGTCTCTTACAAAGAATATTCTCCTTTGAAAGGATTCCAGAAAACCATGAAATGCTGTTGATAAGGCTGTGCCAATTTGTAAAGCTTGCCACAATCTCCAGCTCGCATTTTCCCCCTTTTTTTCTCCTTTCTTTCAAAAAAAATTTTTTTTTTCCACTGAGCTTTGTTAGTCCCGGAGCCTACCATGACAACAACAACAACAACACAAGTGTTTTCTAAAGCTGAAACCTCTTTTCCCCCCAACAAGAGGCCGGGTGGTTGACGCATTTGATTTATTCCATGGCAATAATGTTAAAATAGCATTTGCAAAGCCAGAGAAAAGATTTTTGATGGAAAGCTCAGGTAGGCATAAATGTGTAAGCCAGCTCTCAAAGTTTGTCGCCCTTATCAACCATTGTACTCGGGATTAATTATAGGATTGCTTAGATCTCACTCTCATGCAAATGTTTCCCCGCCCAGATACAGTTGGTTGATTGGCTCTTTTCAGCTAAAGTAAACTTTTAACTAGTGGAGCCTTAACTTTCTTAATGTTTTGCTTACCAGTTGTTTGGAGTATATTTTCTCCTTTATGTTGACCAATTATTTTCAATTAGAATTATAATTGCATTGTATAGTTAAAAGACCCAATTAATATCTTTAAAGCAACAATAGTAAGTAGTGTTTAGTGGAAATTTTATATTTAGCTGACAAAAAATAATCATGGCTTACATGTATGGAGTACCTTTCATCCTAAAGGATACCAAAGTGCTATTACAAATTTCATATGCTCCATTACTAATTATAGGTCAGAATGATGTCACCCCAGCACTGTAGCATCCTATTACCGGTGAAGAATAATTGACTAACGTGGTAGCTCTTAAGAAAAAAATGTTTAAAGTCTCTTATGTAATTGGGACAGTGAAGGCAATTGAGCCAACAGAAGGCAGCTATTCTGGGGATTACTCAAAGACGGTTCCCCCCAGGGCCACCCCTGCCAGAGAAGAGGTACAACAAGCTACATAAAGGATTTACATGTGAACACAGAACCCCCTTTTCATGGACTGAGAAGGGCGATCCCACGACACCACAGCAAGACTGTGATTACTTGCTTTCCAACAACTACAACAAATTCATCATGGCAAATCAGTGCCACCAGCCTCTGACAGGCCATCCGTCATGGACAAGGCTCTCATTTCATCCTCACTTGGGAATGTATGGCAACTGTCTTCAGCATTACCTGAGATGCCAACCATGTACACAACAAGGTGAAATCTTGAGTGTCCCCTTGACAGATTTTAAGACAGGCTTACACTGAGGATCTGGGGGTAGGAATTGAACACATACCCAACTTCTCCCAGAGTGACCTATCCTATCAAAAGGCTGAGATGTAAATGAAAATCTTACATATGCTAATATTCCTACTAAGAAAAATGACTGTGATTCCCAGGGGTTGTCCCTGAGGTCTGGCAACCTGATTTCGGGGACAAGTTACTCATGTATTCATTCAACAAACACTTGAGTGCATAGTATGTACCAGGTACTGATTCAGGCCCTGGAAATATAGAAAACAAAAGAAAAAAGAAAGCATTGGCCTCAAATATAACATGGTAAATGGAGTGAGGAAGGATAGAAAAGGAAAAAAATAGACCTTCCACTAAAAAATTATATCTTCAGTACCTACTTTGGGCTGCCCTATTCAGGGACGGAAAAACAAAGATCCTTGAAGTAAAAAAAGAGTCGTTTTCTTCTCCAAGATATTCATCTATTTTGGGCCACACAGTGGTCACACATCTCCGCAAGCTCGTGTTCCTTCAAACTGACTACGTGCAATAAAAGAAAAGCTCCGGTTTGAGGAGACCTTGAAACAGCAGAGACGACAACAGCTGGTATGATAGAGATTGTGGAACTGCAGGCACAGTCAAAAGGAATGCAAAAATGACCAAAAGCAAGTCAGAGAAGAGCAAACAGCACCTTAGGGAGAAATTTTTTCCAACAACACAAAGGGCCTGCAGAGGGAAGATTTGATAAAAAAAACTTGTTGGGCAAGAATCCTGGGGAAAATGCAACCACTCATTCTTGGCCCAGGCAACTGTTTCCATCTGCAACCTGACTGGGAGGGTAGCATGAGGGCTGATAAGCAAGGAATGACTCGGAATACCAGAACCAGGTCAAAGGGAGCAGGAGAACCAGCCTGGGAAGAAGACATGGCATCTTTGCCTGCTAAATTTCCCATTCATGAAACTACCTGTAGTGTGGGAGCACAGATATTTCTCCCACAGAATTCACGCACCTTAAATAGCTGACCAAACTTGTTATGATAAAGAGACACCAAAGAGAAGCAGGAGGGTGGTCATGAGGAAGATTCTCTCTCTCTCTCTTTCTTTTTTTTTTTTTTTTTTTGGTGGGGAGAGGGATTCTTTTTAAAAAATTTCAGGTTTGGAGGGAAAAGAAGACAGAAAATGGTGTTTTTTCCAAAAATGCACTCAAGGTGCCTCCTGTTGGGGAGGGGATCAGGAGGAATGAGTCTCTCTCATTTACGTAGTAAAAAGAGAGAAACTATACAGGAAAAACAGACACTATGGGGCAGGGGACAGGAAGGAACATTAGGCAGAAAACCAACACTCCACGAATCCCGACAGTATTTTTCTCCATCTGTGTCATAGCATACCTCTACCTGGTGGCGTCCGTTAACACCAACTCATTCTCCAACTTTGGTGGAGGCTGTGTTGCCATCAGATTCAGAAAGTGCCGTGGAGATGCAGTGGTTGAAGCTATATGTAGGAATCTTATAGCACAGAAACTCTGTCTACTATTTATCTTAGGGTCATAACTGAATTATTCCAATAACAAGAGCACTGCTCTTTCCTTATAACCTTTTACTTTTCTTACTGTCCATTAATATAAACTTTCAGTGACACACTCTCCTACTCCCATTAACTTTATCCCTAAAGGTCATATTCATCTCCTGATGTGCATGGACAGGCAGAAAAGGCCCGCATGGAGTGACTGCTGGAAAAGGAAGCCTTGGCCTGAGACTCACTCACTGCTCTCTGGACCTGTCCTGGTGGCCACATTACTTCAAAGGCTCCACTTTTGCCCCTTTTTCTGACTATGGTGCCAGTGAAAGGGACTCTCTCATCTTTCCATAAAAGTGGTTCAAGCTTTAAAATATCAAGGACATTCGACTCTAAATTAATCTTTTGTATTATACCTCCCAAAGATTCAGAGTCCTAGTGTCTTTGTATCAGGTATTCTCACAGCACCTCTTCAACATGGAGAAGAAATGGGTAATGCAATTTCTGTTTGAAAAATAGAAAAATTAGATTCAAAAATACTAAGAGATTTAGCCATAGATTAATCTGGAAATGGAGCACCCTCTCATACTCTGAGCCCAAGGCCCTAACACAAAGATGATGATGATGACAATGATAAAAAAAAATAATGCAGGCACTGAACTAAGTGCTTTAAATAGAGGATCCCCTTTACCTCTTACAATGACCACAGGAAGCCGGCACTGTTATCCATGTACTTGGCTGGAGCTGAAGGGTCTGAAGCCAGGATGTGTGGAAGTCAGGGTACAAACCCAAGCTGCCTTACTCCAACATCCAGTCTCTTCACTTGTGTATTAGACAAGTGTTTATTTTTAATACATAATACACTGACACAATTGGGTTGCGGTGATGCTTGAAAAAAAATAAAACTGTTCATTTACTTCTTATTCTCTGGAGAAAAATGATCCCAACAAATATGGCAACTTCCAAAGGAATGTTAAGAAGGAAAATTATGGTAGGAAGAGGAAGACTGAGTTTGATTATAATCCCGCTGCAGAAGAAGTGAATGTGAAAGAAGACTGTAGAGGGAGAGGGCAGTAGCGCTCAAAGCAGCTCGAAAGCAGAGGTAAGGACAGGAACTGAGGGGCAGTGAGGACTGGTGGGGAAGGGGTGCCACAGTCAGCCAGCCATCATAGTCTGTCAAGAGGTGAGGATGTTCAGATGCCCACAGAGGCTGGAAAAAACAGCTCCTTTCTTTATCTTGAGGCTTCCTTTAACATTATTTCCTCCCATCACCTTAATGCCTCTGCCAACTGGATCCTCCACCTGAGTCAATCCACCGTCTGAGTGTCACCCACCAAGTAAGGTATTACCTACTGTATCTGCAAAGCCTCACACACCATGGTTCCAGGCCTTGTCTGTGAATTTACAGCTGACTTCTCATTCATAAAAAATACCTAAGTACCCTCCATTTTGAATCTTGAATGCTCTTCTTACCTCCTGACAGTATTCCCTACCACCCCTTCAGAGAATCACTACCCAAGACCCAACCCTCCCTTCCCCCTTCTTCTTTCCTCCCTTTGAAACTTCTCCCACCTCAAAATTCGTATTTCCTTGGTAGAAAAAAATAACCTACATGGGTTTTATCATTTCAGTTTCTGAACAGATCAGTCACCCAACAAATGCCTGTTGCCTAATCCTGAGTGCTGTGCTCCAGGGGATGTGAGAGAGGACAGGCGGGCGCCCCAGAGGCATTTCGGTCGTAGATAAAACACAAAAGTAGCTCTGGAATTTTAGGAGAAAAACACCTCTGACCTTCCTGTCCCCTCGATACCTACATTCCTGCTCTAATTGCCTCTACTTACTCCTTCCAATCAAACCCTACTAAATATAACATTAAACATCCCCCCAAATATTTATTCCAACATCCCCTTTTGCTCTAACTGCAGCCCCAGCCCCTCCTACCCTATCCATCAAAGACTCTGCTCTAGCAAAGTCTCTCATTCTCCTCTTTCTTCTGCACTGACATAATCTGAAATCTAAAGCCTCAATTCCGTGCACACCCAGCTTGCAAACCTTCCTCACAGAGAAATTTACAGACTAATTAGGTAATGGTGTGAAAGCCATTCAAAAATCCTTAAATTATATAATACCTGGTTACTTTTTTTAAAATCTCCTTAAATTACTCTAATTTTATGTTTCTCCTGAGTGCATTGTAGTACCCAGAACTTAAAGTCGTTTAAGTCCTAACCGGGATGGCGCTTTCTGTTTGAAACTCACAATAGGCCCCCATTGAAGTGAATGCTAGAGGGCTTTTGTCTCCTCCCTAATAACAATCTCCTAGCTTCTTACAGTCATGGGGCCTCAGTGACAAGTTGCCACACCTGCTCTCCAAAAAGTTTGTTTTCACTGTTTTTCAATACTGACCTGAAGTTTTACAAAGAGCTATTGCCAAACTGCCCCCAAAATGGAGAAAACATTAGAGATTGTATCCGGAAACCTTTCTTTTGGTTTATGGCTTTTCCCGGACCTCAGGTGAGCGACTGAAGCCCAGAGGCACCAAGGGGCAGTGTCAACTATTGGGGAAGACGAATGACTGAAAAATTCCTAGGTAAACTTCACCTGGGAGTCACAGAGTAGATATTATGGAACCCTAGGTGTGACCTACCAAAATTAGTGTTCAAAGATTGTTCTAGGAAGCCCAGAAAACATTAGGCTAGGGAGTGGGGCTGAGTCTGGCTGGTCAGCCTTCGATTTTACTTTTCTTACTAATAACAGTGTTAGAGTGGTTAACCCCTGAGATCTTTTCCGGCTATAAAAGAAATAAATGAATAAAGTTTATATAGAACAAGAGATTCCTAAATGGGACATGGATAATTTATTTCAGAAAGATTTTTAAACATTTGAGCTGCAGTATCGAACCATTTTAAATGATTTTTTTTCCGTCAGAGTTGCCACATCATACACTGGAACACATTCTTTCTAAAGAAAATCCAAACTAGGCTGAGGAATTGGGCTTGGTGAGTTCTATGTAGACCAGATCATTTATAACATGATATCAATAAATATAACCTTGCAGAGAAAACTGAATTGCTTCAAACACAGAACCCAAGCGGCCTTCAAATCAGCAACCCCAACAGACCCCAAGCTCTATCTACTGCCTGAGATAAGGACCCTCTCTTTCCTTCCTCCTTCCCTTTCCCCAGCCTTTCCTCCCTTCCTCCTCCCTTCCCTCTCTTCCTTCCCCTTTCTGTATTTCTCTATGTCTTTCTCCTTTTTGCTTTTACTTTATATCTGTGACCTCCTAAGCTCATGTAGGCAAACAATCAGAGACAAAAAATCATGCAGCCCCTGAGAAGCTCAGGGGCCGAAGCACATTTCAGTACAGGAGCCACTAGCCACAGGGGGCTATTCACATTTACATTTAAATTAATTAAAAAATAAGTAAAAACTGTTAAACCCAGTTCCTCAGTTGTACTAGCCATGTTTTGCGTGCTTGTATTCAAAAGCCACACTGGCTACTGGCTAACATAGTGGACAGTGCAGAGGGCATTTCCATCATTGCAGAGTTCCATTGATCAGTGCTAGGTGGCTGCCCGTTAGCAGGGTTAAGAAACTTCCCTCAGAAAAAAAAAATTAAAGACAAGTTCTAAAGTCGGGTTGCCTGAGTTCAAACCCAAATACCACCACCTGCTAGCTATGGTTCCCCTGACCAGTCATTTAAGTGTTCTGTTTCCTCTTTGAAAAGTAGAAATGCTAGTTGTACATGGCTTATCCCATCACTCTGGGGATTAAATGAGATGAAAGTACACGTAAGGCGAGTTGCCTAGGATCTAATGGGTGCCCAATAAATGTCAGCTATTCTTTTTAATTATTGATCATTAGAGGGAAAAGTGAAGCAAAAATATAAAAGGCCCTTATTCCTTCCACTCTTAATATAAAGGCCTCTTTTTCATTTTGTTTAGTCAAAATATTGCTCTGTTTTCACAGAAAAACTGCCTAAGAATTTTTCCCATACAGAAAAGTCTACCTTATTACTTATTTTTCATGAGACTTTCTACTTCCAATTTGATTCTTTATGCAGAATCTTAAAATTCCTGATATTAGCTGTATAATAATTTTCAATGTAAAGAAATAGGACTCCTGGCAGAGAGTCCGCATATAATCGTATCTTAATTACCCACACATGTCCCGAAAATTTATGACTACCTTTCCACTAAAGCAAATTACAGAATTTGCTTAAAACGTATTATATGCTATATTACAGAAATAAATTTATAAATTAAGGGACAATCTCTTTTCAGAATTGTCTTAGAAATACCCCCTCAACTGAAACAAATTCAAGATGATGGCTAGCATTTTCAGAGAGTTTTGAAGTATGTGCATTCATGTCACACAAACTCCTCTGCCTCTACTCCCATGCCGAAACCATAAAGTTAAAAGGCATCTATCCTAAATGTCCACTGACCTCTGGGCCACATTCTCTGCCTGCCAACCAGCAGAGCTGGCTTTTCAGAGGACCAGCGAAACCACTGAAGCTGCTGGCCAAACAGGAGCCCTGTTTCTGGCTTCCTGTGCTTCCTAAAAGATCCTCTACCTCAGTAGCCCCATCTGAGCAACATAACCAAACTGCCCTCACTCACAGTACCGCTGGGAGAGCCCACGACCACCTAAGTGAGGTGAGACTCCAGGGAGAAGCCAGTCCTGAAAGGCAGAAGGCTCACATTGCTAGCTCAGGCTCAGCCACTAACATTTGGATTGTGGCCCTTGGTTTTCTTCTTTGTGGAGTGAAGCAGTTAAATGGGATGATCTCTCGAGCCCTTTTGGGAATCTATCATTTTCATGGCAAGAGTCAGGTAAAACAGAATCTCAAATTAGTGCTTTTTTTTTTGATGGAGACATTCTGCCGAATAGAGAGACAAATCAAATAAAGCATAGCTTTCAAATGCCAAAAGGCATCAGAAAGGGTGTTCCAGTTCTCTTTGACTTTGCGCCCTTTCCAAGCTCCATTACTGGCAGAAAGGGTACCTCCTCTCCTTTGGTGGCCAGTGGTCCCCACACACATCTCAGAATCCTCAGTTCAAACCTTTATTGTGCACTAAGCAGGAGAATATTAAGTAAAGGGGGTTTTTTTGTATTTAAATAAGAACCAAACCAAATCCTTAAGCTGAAGGCACTGTAAATACCGTCTTAAATAGTTAGGAAGGGGAGTTCAGAGGGTTGAGTGCCTTACCCCAAACTTTTATTTACTAAGTTAGAAATTCTACTGTTTTTAATATGGTTTTCCACTTGCCTTCATCAGAAACAGATGAAGCCATTGATTTTTTTCTTCATTTTAATGAGTTATTTTTAAATTTAAAAAAATATTCTTCTTTTCATTCTTCTTCTACACTTTAAGAGGCAGCTTCTTCTCACATTCCCATGAGTACAGGGTCTAATGCAGAATATTAAGGTTTTGGAGAAGTCATGCAGTGGCAGAGTGGCAGAATGGAAGGCTAGGTTCGTGGATTAATTGTCACCTATGCCAACGCAAATAATTTCTTTAACAACAGTCTTAATTTTCAGGTTCTTTCGCCATCCACCTCCCTCGACATAATAACAAAAACAATATAAGTAATGATTAAAGAAACTTTTAGAAAATCTGACAAATGGTCCATCAGCTGACCATTATATACTGAAGGCAAATTTTCATTTGCATGATATCAGAAGCTAGAGGGCTCATACTGGTTATGACAGAGAGAAGCAACTGACAGAAACTACAAGTCCCAAGATGCAATGATCCACAAAGCTCAAAGTCATGTAATAGAAGATGATATCTTCATTTTAATTAAAATAATTCTCTTATGTTCAAAAAGTTTTTCAAATACTCCCAGCACATCATAAGGCCCATGCCACTATACATCCAAACTAAAGATGAATAAGAAGAGATGAGGAAGTCAGTGTGAGGGGACTTGACAATGGAAGTTGCCATCACAGGAAACCTCTGGACCCCACAATTATTCACCACGTTAACATTCTAAGATTTCAGTGGCCAAACAAAGCCCAAGGGCTTTTTCCAGATTGCTATACCATGAAATTAATTACTTCCTGGGGACTTTATTGGGCAATCTTCAAATCTGATTCTTCAGATCCCAGAGTCTCAATGTCTCCTGAAGAGAGTGATGGTTCTGCTGCTAGACACAAGCAAAAAGACTTCATGTTAAAGCTGTGGTGTAGGAGCCCAGCACTAGGAAAATGGGAAAGATCAAGAAAGCTACACAAGTGGAAAGATAAATTGCTAATCCCCAGGAAGCACCATGGGAGGCAGCCTGAAGTTAGTCATCAAAACTTAGTTCTTACCAGTCATTAATAAAACAAAAGCTCTCCCAAAATAAATTATTTCCTTTGGGAAGAGCAAGGAGATCATGCCAGGTTTGTCCTTTCATAGATAATTTGTGATTCCAAATGATATGGGGTTAACGACAGAGGGTCCACTCAGAAGAGACCCACCAGAAACAGGGTATCAGCATGGACACCCCACTTATTACCTAACAAATCCACTCGCAGTGGGTGTGCAGTGCTTAGTTCCCCCACACCCTTTCTCAGGCTTGCTTTGTATTTTTTTTTTTCTGATTCAGTTATCACTGAAATACACATTTTTATTGAATTATGCAAGATTCAAACTTCCACAGCTTTGAACATTTCAGTAAACACTTCTACACACTTACCTACAGCAATGCCACAAATCCTGGCAGAAAATTGAGGGCAGTTCTGACAGCTTCTCAGTAAGAGTTTTTTTTAACTTATAAAAGAATTTTCACTCTAAGCTACTCAGCTGAAGTTCAGTATTTCTCTTATTTTTGCTCTTCCATATCCACTTTCTAAACCACTTCCTTTTTCTTCTTTCTTTCTTCTGTGCTTCTGGACACACACAGGTCCGGGAGCAAGCCGTACTGTTGTGGCCTTTCAGCGGGTCTCGTCCTTTACAGGGACCGGAGTCAAAATTAATTCTGTGCACTTGGCTCCTACGATCAAACATATCAATCACTTGTGCTTTTGGCTTCCTCTCTAGTTCCCTGGAAGTTATTCACATGTATCTTCTTTTAACCACAAAGGTCTGGCCTGTCCTCAAATATCAGTCCAGGCCCTCCTAGTTTTTCTTTTTAAAGCTATGGCTATCCTGTCTTCAAGGTTTCCCTTTGCTTGGACCCTCTCTTCATTTTTTCCTTTTATTCCATTGCTCAAAGTTCTCACAATTATCATCTCCAACGCATCGACTTTTTATTAAAGGCCCTTTTCAAACTCATTCACCTTATAAGATTTTCTGATAGAATTTGTAAGATAAGGACAATGTATAAATTTTTAAGTTGAATACAGAATTCAATTCCCATGGTGCAAGAGTAATTCCATGTCCAAAAGAATTTTGACCAAGCCAGTTGGCTTCACCAGTGACAGCACAGAGCCAAGGAGATTGAAATCAGAGTAGGTACCTTTCTATAAAGAAATGTTATTGTTCTTCATCCACAAACTGAATCGGTCGTCCCAACAAACACTGAAACACTCTGTGTCCTTAGTTATAAGTAAAGCGTGAGTGGGAAAATCTTCAAAGGTCCTGCCCTCATCATTGCTACACTGGGAAAAGGTCATTTCTGAATACACGTTCTTCTATGCGCTGAATTGTTCATAAGTGAAACTTCACACGTGGAAATTATTTCAGAGTACAAACTATGTCAGAGAGTGATATCTCTACCTACCATAAGTCAGTCCAAATCTCAATCGATTCCAAAGCTGGAAAGAGAGTGCCTGAGCAGACTTGAAAGATGATGCCTGCCCT
Organism: Sturnira hondurensis; assembly: GCF_014824575.4. Classification (NCBI taxonomy): domain Eukaryota; kingdom Metazoa; phylum Chordata; class Mammalia; order Chiroptera; family Phyllostomidae; genus Sturnira; species Sturnira hondurensis. Next base: position 4,392,170 of record NW_028088915.1, read on the forward strand.
CAGCTCTCATGGAACCTGTAAACACAATTAACATTTTCGGAACGCACAGTTTGTGCGCAGCATCATCCATTGCACATGCATTATCTAATTTAATTCTCATGCTGAAATGGGTATTCTGGAAGGCTGACGAGTTCATAGACCAAAGTAATTCATTCACATCCAGCAGTACAGCAATTGCCCGCCCATCCCTCTCCTAAATTGTGTGATCATATACCAGTGTGCTTAGAGTTACTCAGAGGTAAAGAGACTTTAAACCCCAACAAAGCATGGTTAAAAGGAAATGAGGATGTTTGGCCTGAGTCCAGGGAGATCTGGCAGTGTCTTAAAATGTCTTTCCAACCGCCATGTGCAGAAGAGATTACATTTCTGTGTGGCCCCAAATAGAGAGGGAGGGTTCAGCTCAGCATACAGGGTGGTTTCGTAGCTGCGAGGGGAACAGGCATCCTTAAGAAGAAGAGAGCTTAGGTCCCTGAAGGTATTCACACCAATATTGAATTGTATTAAATAATAATTATTCAGCAAAGATAAAGTAAGTGCTAAGTATTTTGCCAAGCACTGGAAATAAGATGAACTAGGTACATATGAGCATACATTTGGAAGTCAAAAATTTGGTGGGGTACATTGGCATATAGGGGCCTGGACAAGGGATTAGGGGAACACAGACGAGGGTCACCACTCCCAGCTTGTGAACGGATGTGGGTAGACGTGGGAAATGACAAAAGGCATCAGAGGGTGAGGAGGAGGTAGTCAGATGACTAAAGTGGGAAGTGTATTCCAGGCTGGTCACAGGATCATCAAACCTTTAGAGTTAAAGATATTACAGAGGTGATTTAGATATCAGATGAGGGGTTCGACTTGTTGCCATCTGTTGTCCAATTTTGATTCCACAACTTCTAAAACTAAGAAAGCCATCACCAGGGGCAGAACTGACTCATACGCAGAGCCTTCCTTATCTCTGAACAAGGAAGGGAATTGCTTAAGGAAGCTGGGATATGGCCCAAAGCAAAAGTCAGATTCCTCGTCCTTCCAGGAAGCAGAACAGAGCGAATCCGAATCCGTGGCGAGACACAATGAGGACAGTCAGGAAAAAACGTACAGTGAGGTCATCAAAGGCCCACACTCTGAACTGGGCCAAGGGGCTGACAGAGAGACATTTTTTTTAAGATCTTATTTATTTATTTTTAGAGAGTGGGGAAGGGAGGGAGAAAGAGAGGGAGAGAAGCATCAGTGTGTGGTTGCCTCTTGTGTGCCCCCCACTGGGAAGCTGGCCTGCAACCCAGGCCTGTGCCCTGACCAGGAATGGAACCAGCAGCCCTTTGGTTTGCAGGCCCGCGCTCAATCCACTGAGCCCCACCAGCCAGGGCAGAGAGACATTTGCACAAGAGAAAAGGTGCTATCTGAGAGACGGGTATGAAAAAAAACCCCATAGATTCAAGGAAATAAACAAATCATCTGAGCTACCCTTAATATTACGAAAATAAGGTCCAATATCTCTCGGCTACTTGCAAATAGAGTGCCTAATTATAAACCCAGAGGGATTTCCATTGTGGCATGTGGTTTAGTTTCATTTTTTAGCCTAATACAAAAACCACTGCTTATGCTCCTTTGGGCTTTCTTCCCTAGGGACCAGGCTGGTGATTATTTGTTTCGATTTAAAACACTTTTTTTTTCACAGTTCCTGCTGGTGGTAGAGGCTACACACAGGGGGGAAAGCAAATGAAGAGGGTGATAAATAAGTGATAATATCAACCAGGTTTTTAACCTAGATTTTCATATGGCAAATTGCTCATGAGAATAACCCAAAATTGACCATATTATGCAATTGATCGAATCGTTTTGCCCACAGAGAGTTGGAGCACAAAGCATATAATAAGCCACATGGATTTCTCAAAGTTGAACTTTATTTAAACATCATAAATATTTTTTTCTTTGGGAAACCACTCAGCAAAAAGACAGTAGATACCTATAATGACCATGTTTCTGGTTATTTTCTATTCATATTTGGTTCAAAAAATGTATTTGTTGGTTTTGCTTAAACTCACCAGTAAGTATAAATTGGTAGGTAACATTGAGAATACGGACATTTTACAAGTTTCAAAGCCAACGGGTAAAGAAGTCGATGATTTCCTGGCATAAGACCACCTTGGAAAATTCAACAGGGAAACAGCCCACCAGATGGACAGATAAAATGAATGATATTTAAGCTTCCAAATGCCCACCCACCATTCCAGGAATAAGTGACAATGAAGGAACAGAATGGAGTTACCTCTGACATCTTAAATTCCTATAGGAATGAATACATAAACTGATCAGTCTCACTCATTGAATATGCTGTGTAATAAAGTGCCCTGAAAGAAAAGATTGAATTGAAGTGTGATGCCTCAAATCTCTTTCTTTTTTTTATTGAATTGTTGTTCAAGTACAGTTTTCTGTCTTTTACTCCCATCTCAAATCTCTTTCATACAAAGCATGATACACAACACACAATATAAATGTTATACCAAATTAATAAAGAGATCAGATAACACTATCATACTAACCTCTATGTGTAGATTTAGTATTCAGCAAATCCATGTCAAAGTTTCCTTTTTTTGTTTGTTTGTTTTTTAAAGGGGCATTTCCAATTTTCAAGCTGCCTGACTCCTTTTAAAACAATTTTACTTTAAAGCCATTTCTTTAAAGGCTGATAATTTCTCTCAAGCATTAAAAATCAAAACACATGTTCTCATGCTTTTTCCAATACAGCATTTTCCCCTTTTCCCCAGCTTTATTGAGATATAACCCATACATAACATTGTATAAGCTTACAGTACACAGCATGGTGAATTGGAACACATGCATATTTCAGAATGACTCCCACAACAGGGTTAGTTATCACTGCCATCACCTCACATAACAGCCACGTTTGTGTGTGGTAAGAGCATTAAACATTTGTTCTCTTCACAACTTTCAAGTATACAATACAGTGTTGTTAACCATAGTCACCACGCTGTACATTAATTAGATCCCTAGAACTTACCCATTTTATTCGTACCCTTTTCACTAACATTTCTCCTTTTCCCCCAAACCCCAGTCCCTGGCAAGCACCATTCTACTGTCTGTTTCTATTCGTTCAGCTCTCTCAAATAGAATGCAATATTTTCAAAATGGTTTGAAGACAAAATAAAAGAGCCTATGGAACATTATGAGGCAAGCTGTGCAAATTCTCAAACACTGAAGATATGGTTAACACATTCATAATATTTATTTCATTATCGGGTTAAACCCCTTCACTTTATGTTATTAAGTTGCATGTTTTTAAAATTTATTTTTTACTGTTATTCTATTACAATTGTTCCGATTTCCCTCCTTTGCCCTCCACTGCCCAGCCCAGCCCCACCACAAACCCCACACCGTTATCCAGACTCACACATGTTCTTTGACTAGTCCCTTCCTTTTCTTCCCACCATTATCCCCCTCTCCCCTCCCCCTTGGCAGCTGTCAGTCTGGTCCATGTTTCCATGCCTCTGGCTCTATTTTGCTCGTTAATTTATTGCATTCATTAGATTCCTCTTATAATAAGTGAGATCATATGGTATTCGTCTTTCACCGACTGGCTTATGGCACTTAGCATAATGCTCTCTACTTCCAACTATGCTATCTTGAAAGGTAGGAATTCCTTCTTTCTCTCTACTGGGTAGTATTCCGTTGTGTAAATGGACCACAGTATTTTGATCTATTCATCTACTGATGGGCACTTGAGCTGTTTCCAGCACTTGGCTGTTGTAAATACTGCTGCTGTGAACATAGGGGTGCCTAAGTTCTTTTGAACTGATATTTTGGGATTCCTAGGATATATTCCCAGCCGTGGAATTACTTGGTCAAAAGACAGTTCCATTTTAGAATTTTTGAGGAAATTCCGCACTGTTTTCCACAATGGCTGCACCAGCCTGCATTCCCACCAACAGTGCACTGGGGTTCCCTTTTCTCCACATCCTCGCCAGCACTTGTTGTTTGCTGATGTATTAATGATGGCCATTCTGACAGGTGTGAGGTGATATCTCATAGTGGTTTTAATTTGCATCTCTCTGATGACTATCGATGTTGAGCATCCTTTCATATGTCTATTGGCCCTCTGTATGTCCTCTTTGGAGAAGTGTCTGTTCAGGTCCTTTGCTCGTTTTTTTAATTGGATTGTATGTCTTCCTGGTGTTGAGTTGTATAAGTTCTTTATGTATTTTGGAGATTAAAGCTTTGTACTATGTATCACTAGCAAATATGTTCTCCCATGTGGTAGTTTCCCTTTTCATTTTGATGATGGTTTCGTTAGCCATGTGGAAGATTTTTAATTGGATATAGTCCAATTTGCTTACTTTTCCTTTATTTCCCTCGCCCTAGGAGATATAGTGGCAAAAATATTGCTACATGTGATATCTGAAATTTTACTGCCCATGTTTTCCACTAGGATAGGACTTACATGGTATTAAGATATGTTTAAGTTTTTTATCCAATTTGAGTTTATTCTGGTGGCCTTGTTTCACATTTTTTTGCATGTACCAGTCCAGTTCTCCAACACCATTAATTAAAGAGACTGTTTTTAATCCATTGTGTGCTTGTGCCCCCTTTGTCAAATATTAATTGACCATAGACACTTGGGCTTTATTTTGGGGCTCTCTATTCTGTTCCATTGATCTGTGTGCCTATTCTTATGGCAAAGTTGCACGTTTTTGTTTTTTATTTTTACCTAAAATGGAAAGATTCCATTACGTTGAACTTTTGGTTTTTATTCTCCCAAGGCAAATTGATTCAAGTCTTAATTAGCCAGTGACTGAAATATAATATTAATAGTTAAGTGCCCATTATATTTTTCACTCACACATAGTTCAAGAAAAAATTAACGATTGTTAGCATTTACAGTTTCATAAACAACTTTATTTATTTGTCCCCGAGAAGTTGGTTATCAAACTGCGTATGCTAAGATCTAAGTTGCTCAAAAATGTCCCCAATAGAAATTTAGTGAGGGCCACCAGAACAGTAACTTCAAGCTGGCTACCCACCACCACTATTCATTTACCACACAGATACAAGAATCAGCAACAGAGAAGAAGAGTTTAGATCTACTTGTATTGACACCTAATTATACTTTTGAGTTGGTAGGTACTTAGGTCAAAAACATACTTGGGAAAGGGAATTTATTTTGAGAGTTTAGAGAGCCCCTGTCCAGTCCCCCAAACCTCTAAGTACTGAGAAAATGGGCTTTTCCCTGTAAAATAAACATATTTTCTCCTTGGTAAATTATAACCCAGTGTCCTAAGTTCCAGAGAAAAAAACGGGACTGCTAAAACAAATTATAGTTTTTACTAATTTTTTTATTGTTGTTCAATTTTTTAATTCCTTTTTTCTTCATTTCTGATGTAGCAGAACTTATGGGGGGGAATGAGTCCCCTGGGGTGCATATTTAGAGAGAAGAAGGAGAAAATTAAGAAATAATAACTAACCTTAATAATAATTGAGATAGGCATAAAATCTCATTTCTTATAAAACTATATGTATATGAATGTCCACAAAGTTTAAATATTTGTGCTTAAAATGCTACAAAAACCTAGAATAAATTCAGGAAAAAAAAATAATAACTAAAAGAGAAATTTTTGCTTTAATTAATTTATTGTAAAACGCTCTTTATTTGGTGTGATGTGAAGTGGATTTTACAATCAGCTACATTGAGTGAGACAGTTAATCAGCACACTCTGTGCTCCGAACCCCACCACCTGAACTGCATGCGTGCATTTTACTGCCTGGATGGTAAACCTAAACAAATAGATTTATAATGGTTTATAGTCAATTCCCATGCAATAACTATATTATTAAATCTAAGGCATTATTAAGGGTTAATTATATATAAAATTATTGAGATTTAACAATGATGTAATCTATGGAGGAGATACTTATCTTCTCCAGTTTGTACTATAATTACTAAACCTCAATGAACTTCTCTCTTTAATTCTCCCATTCTCCTGGCTAACTAGCTCCTCTGATGGAAACCAACGCCTACGACCCACAATGACTCTTTCTGCTTTACACCTTTAATGTCTCCCTTACCCACCTCCCTTCTTCTCCATCTTAACCCAAGATCTTGTCAATATCTTCAAAGGGAAAATTGTCACTTTGTGGCGAGTTCTCACCCCTCCCGTACTTTTCTCTTTACCGGTATCCTTCTCTTCATTGCCCCACATCTTCCTCAAAGTCCTAAAAATCTGAAGCACTAACTCTCTCATTTTGTTTCCATCAAGATTGTTAGCAATGACCTTGGTTACTTTGTCTTTGCTCATCTGTACTTTGCTGTTGTTCTTGTGCTTCCATCACCAACTTTAAGAAATGTTCTTTATCCAATCCTAAATTACTCCAGTTCATGTTTTCATTGTTTCAGATCTTTCTTCTAGCCTTACATACAAGCTCTTACAGTTCTACTGTGCCTTCACTACTTTTATTTTTCATAAACTAGTATTGAATAACTAGGTCCTTAATTTATATTTTTCTCTTATTTTCCTGCCAGGTAGTTTTTATCTTCTGATTGAAATGTGCAGATACCTTTGGGGATCTCTTCTGACATCTCTCCCAGTCCTTCAACTTCTTGAACCTTCCCTTCATTCAAAAGCAACACTTTTCATTGAGCACCCGCTGCTCAGATGCTGTTCTAAACTCTGAGGCCCCAAAAAACACCAAAGAACAAAAAATCCGCAGCCTATACCCCCATCCTCGTGCAACTTGCAAGTGGGAAGAGATGGGCGATAAAAAGTATCTTTTTTAAAGTAAAATTGTAATAATAGTAAGTAAAGAATGTCACACATTCCATGAAAAAAATGAAAATGGGAAATGTCATAGAAAGTGATCAAAGAAGGGGACAGCCAGTTAGCAAGTTCAGGGGCAGTGACATTTATTGTAGGAAGGAGGCAGCCATGTGAACCGAAAGCCATCAGAGGACTCAGAGGAAGAGGAGGAATAGGGAGTTCCAAGTCCCTGTGACAGGAACAAGGTTAGTTTATTCAAGAGGCCAAAGGAAGGCCAGAATTGCCAGAGCAGTCAGCCCCTGGGGAGAGCTGACGGGGCCAGACTGTTTACAGCAAACTGGCTTGTACTGAACCACAGCCCTGCTGCCTTGGGTTTACCGAGGTCAGCCCTCCCAACAAGAAATGTGGCAGATTCCCAGTTTCAAAGCTAAGTATCCCAACTTTCATAAACACATCCCATGTTTGATCCAATTCCAGAAAGCAAGGAACAAAGCTTGTCCTCTTCCTGGTCACCAACCTTGTTAACCACTACGGCAAGACGTCAGCGTCCCTCTCCTCCCGCCGTCATCTGCTGTAACGTTGACACCAAAAGAAATGCAATACTTAGCTCTCCTCCATCCGTTTAAAGGAGACTTTAATTTTTTTCTTTATACTTTCCAACATTTTCTGAATTTTTCTCATGCCCACTATCTATGTGATAATAAAACAAACACACAATTTAAATATACACAAAAGATACAAAACTAGATGTGAATCTTTGCATGCGTTCGGCACCTAGCTGATTTATCTGCTTGCGCTATGAAAGTAATATATTGTTCTTTCTCTGCAGCCTCCTATATATCTTGTGTTGATTCTGGAACTCCAAGGTGACCTGCTTCCCCAGGAACAGGGAACCGAGGTGGCTGCCTGAGCGAACAAGCCGGAGCGCACCTGTGGGATGGAGGCAGGGCCTGTCAGCGCGCGCAGAGAATGCTGTCAGTGTGCCGGATCCTCTCCTGCGTGGTGCTTGGGACACTGTTCTCATTTAAATGGTATCAGAGTAAACAAGATGCTATATGTACAGTGAAACTCCTGAAGCCCTTCCCTAAAGTGATAAAGCTGAAATCAAAAGCACCACGCGCCGTTTGGAAATGAAATCTGCCATCAGCTCCAGGGGCGTGGGTCTGGGCCCACAGCTGCCACTGAACCTTCCCACCCAAGGACAAGGACAAAAGAGCAAAGCCAAGGGACCACCGCAGATTTAAAATTACTTCCCACCTACGTATTCTGGGACCCCCACAAATTTAAAAATTTTATATTTATTTAGTAAGTCAGAATGAGTGAGAGCGAGAAAGAGAGAGCAAGAGAGAGGTGAACTCCTGCCAAAAGTCTAGGGTCTCTATTAAAAATAAAAAATCCCTAAAGCATGCCAGTTCAGCCACAGCACATCTGGGAATTGTTTGAAGGATAATGACAGTAATAATTATGATTACTTACACTTAATTCTCCCTCACTGGGGCGCTGTGAAGATTAATGAGTTAATGCTCGTAATGTGTTTTTGGTTCCTCGATGAAAGCTCCCATGAAAGCGCGGATTATTATTATGGTTATTGTTGTTTATATTAGACCATTCCCGTGGAAGGCTTCCCTTCGTGGCCTGTCCATTTACGTTCCCATCATAAAATACAACCACTGCTCTAACCAACAGCCCACTGGCTCCAGGAGCAGAAACATCAGGCAAGAAACCCCGCACTTCCAGACAGAAAGTGTAAGCAGAACCACTGTCAGCAGCTGCCCACCTCCCTGTACCCGCCCCAGACTCTCAGCTAAACCACAAAGACACAGGACAGAGGGTAAGCAGTGTCCGGTCCCAGATGGAAACTGCATTCACAGTACAACTATCTTCCGAAAGAGAGAGAGGGAGCGTTTGCAGACAAATTCATAGATATGATGACAAAATAGGTAGAGAAAGTGTTAAGATAATGTTTAAATACGGCTCATAGAATAGCCTGTTCAGAATCAGAGCCACATAAAGATAATAAATCAATGGGTTGCTCCTTAGCATTCATTTATTCATTTGTTTTAAAGAAAAGTATTACAAACGCCTTATCTCCTATACCTATACCAAAGAATGTCTGTTGGACAAGACAGGGTCCCCATCCTTTGGAAGATGGTTACTGAAGGCCAACACGTTAATCAGCCATACATGGCCTGGTCAGGAGGCTAGGGCACTGTCACAAAGGCAGCTATTTCTCTGGAAAGGCAGGCACAACATATTCTCTATGAGAGTCTCTAGCTTGAGTAACAAAAAGAAATGACATTTATTTGTTCAACAATTAAAACGTTTTTTTTTTTGTGGAGGTAAAAGAGGAATGAGATATCACGAAGTTCCTTTTTGCACAGTGCATATGTAAGCACAAGCACATGTAATGTGTCTGGTTCCTGTAAGATATTCAATCATATGTACAAATTATTGTTCAGAAGGGGAAAATGGAAAACAAAGGCATCCTTCTTTCGACTCTACCTTCTCATGCCTCAACTTAAAACGGTCACTCCTTAGCTCCGAAGGGTCTACAAATCATTAGGAGAGGAAGAAACTTCGGAGGAAATTGAGACTCCCCACAGCACCCTCTGCCTCTCTACGGCAGAGACTGCTGGTTGCCAGTAAATAGCCAGGCTTCCTTCTTCCATAAGAACAGAATTTTAATTTTAGTGGAGCACTTTACCACCATGAAAAAAAAGACCGCATGACCCAGTCTCGCTCAAAGGTACATGTGGCACATATGACTAAGATCTGGCCAAGGAGAGCTTGGCAGAGATGTGTGGGAGCCAGCCCGGCTGACAAGTGTATGTACTTTTTTGTCTTTCCCCACTTCCTCTACCCCACTGCCTGGAAATTTGACACAACAGTAGAAACTGTAGTAGCTATTAAGGTTTATGAGATGGAAGTCAGAGTAATGCCTCCTACCAAAGATATCCACGTCCCAATCCCTGGAAACTGAACAAGTTCCATTACGTGGCAATGGGAAAATGAAGTTGCAGTGGGTAAACATCACTAACCAGCGGACCTCAGAAGGGGGAGAATGTCTTGGATTACCCAGTGAGGCCAACATAAAAAAAGCAGCCTAAAAAGGAGAAGAGGAAAACAGAAGGAAACCAGAGAGATGGCTGTATGAGAACGACTTGACCTGACCTTACTGCTTTGTAGACGGAGGAAGAGACCACAAGCCAAGGAGTGCAAACAGCCTCTAGAAGCTGCCAAAGGCATGGAAGCAGATTCTTCTTTGTTGCTTCCAGAAGGAACACAGTCCTGCCAACCCTTTGACTGTAGCTCACCAAGACTCATTTAACAATCCTGACCTCCATAACTGTAAGGTAGATAGATTTGTATTCTTTAAGTTACTCAGTGTTTGGTTTTTTGTTATAGTGACCATAGGAAACTAATACTCTAGCACTAAGGATTGCTAAGTAAAAAAAGAGCAAGAGCCTGGGTCCCTAATGATGTTGTGAAGCAACCATACTCTCCCTGAATGATGTAGCTCTAGACTGCCTTTATGTGAAAGAATAGTGCTTTTAATGTTTAACCCACTGTTTTGGGGGGGTTTTCTTTTACATGTAGCAAAACACAAGTCACAGCTGGTGCACTCACTACCTTCTACAGAAAAGGAACTAAAACCCCAAAATGTTAAGTGACCTTATTTAATGCAACTCAACTATTCAGAATCAGAAGTAAAACTCAAGATCCCTAACGCCCCATGTTTACAGTCTGCTCAGTAGTATACACAACAGCAATGCTCAAACCTTAGCTTGCACTACAATCATCAGGAGGGCTTGTTAAAACAGATCGCTGGGCCCACACTAGAGTTTCTGAGTCAGCAGGTCTTGGGTGGGGCCGAGGCAGTCCAGACTGTAGCTGGACAGACGTTGTCTCCCACTCTCAGACTCATAACCGAAGTCCAGCCCTTACGACCACTTAGCTAGGACATCAAAGCAGCTTCCTAGGCAGCTGACATGTCTCCAGTCCTACTCACTCCCCCTGCCCACCCTCCCACCTAATTTTGCTTTCACCATATCCTATTTCTGCTTCAAAAACCACAGTTTCTTCCCATTGCTTATGAAGTTAAATCCAATCCCTGTGCAAGACTTCCAAGGCTCCCCACATTTCCCCATCCTTTCTCCTACCCAACTCAAGCCATCTCTCCTCCAGCCATTGTTATGAAGAGAGAGGAACCAAAAACTTAATTTATAACCAAGAGAGTTGGCCAGCTCTCCATGCAAATTCAAACTGTAAACAAATTTACAGTTTACTGTCCCCCAGACAGCCCAGCACCCACCCTTGGGGAACAAGGAGCCCGGTCCCCTGCAAACGGCCACAGCAGGTTCCCCATGGAAACTCAGGAAGAGGTGAGTACACAATGTGCATTTCAACTAATTGCTCCAGAAAGGGAACACAGCCAGGAGGACCTGAGATTGTTTGTGTGCTGTTATGCTGAATTTTGAAAGAGAGGCAGGCAAACTTAAAGGAAATTGGCAGCAACCTCATCCAGCGCCGGCCAAAATGGCACTCTGTCCCTCCCCGCAGCAGCTGCGTGGTTGTGTGGCTGGGGCGGCAGGCAGGACTTGCCTTTCTTTGTGCACAGGAGGGACTGGAGGTGTGGGCCACTGGAGAGGCTGCCTCGCCAGAGGAGGCAGCTTTAAACTCCCCGGAGAAGGGATGGTTCAGCTCTGGGCAAACAAGCGCCAAGTGATCCAACAGTTCTAAGCCTGATGTATTTGACGGTCTTTGTTGGTTCCTCTCGTCAAAATCAGTTTTCACATAAATATCAGTTGTGCCCTTGCCAGGAAATCTGGTACCTGTATCATTGAGGGCTTTTCTTTAAGAAGGAAAGCTTTTCATCTGTTTATGGTACATTTTTCTCCTGCTCTGTTAAAAAAAAAAAGAATTAATTCTTTTGTGTCTTTGTTCTCAGTCTTCCATTTTTTCCTTCCTGTTACTTATTCATGGAAATCCTTCCTCACTCCTAAAATGATTTGTTGCATCTTGGTGTTTAATTGTCTTACCATCACTTCCACTCCTACAACACCCCAAAATTGCATACCTGAGCTCTCTGGACCCCCACCTATACATTACTTCCTTCTAAATGTTCCATGGCTTGGAATAGGGACACTCTTCCAACAGATTCTTCCTATTTGTTGAAGTACCTTCTGGGGACAGTCCTGTCCTCCTCCCTGAAAGCACCCCACAGGAGCCTCACTTGCACAACTTCTGTTAAGAGTCGGAAAACCTTCCTTCCGGAACAAGCTGCATGAAATGGCCAGGCTGATTTCCTTCTCCAAAGAGATTTCCTTCCCAAGTTCTTACCATCAGTTGGCCCTATCAGAATGGTTTGGAGAAAAGGCACATTACTGAAAAGCTTAATAGACACTCTAGAATATAAAAGGCACTGTTTTTATCAAGAACCTCTTCCCTTATATTCACGAAGTTTCTTACTTCTCAACCCTCCATTTCTCCCCTTCTGTACCCAGAGGCCTGCTGCTTTTACCTTCTCGGAGTGACTCATCTCCATACAATTTAAGTGAGAGGAAGGCGAAACTCTTGCCTTAAGTAATTTCAGTGAGCTTTATGTTCTTTCTCCTACCTGGATTTAATCGTGGGAAGATAACTGGGGACCACAATTCAGAGAGAGAGGGGGAGACAGCAGTTCTAAACAAGAAATATACTCACACAAAGAACTGAAACTCAGGTGTACACATTATAATACGCCCAGAAAACATTTCGACTCAGTAGGCTGCAGGGTAACACACCCTCAAAGTGATGGTAATTACTTTGTAGTTCTTTAGGTTTTCTCTGTGTAGGATAGTGAAGGGAAGAGAGTAGCTGACTTCTAAGTGAAACGGGGGATGGAAATTCCAGGTGAATTTAAAGCACCTGGCAAACAGGCATATCTTCTCAGGGTTTCTTTGTTTTTGCCCTGGACTGGGAAGCCATCACCTTCCCGGCTCTTTCATGGAATTTCTGTGTGGTCTTGGACGCACTCAATTAACCTCTCCCCTTCTGCATTTCATCACGTGTGTATGGGCAGAGGACCAACTTCAAAGAGGTCCAGGGCCTAATTAATGTCTCTAGGGTGCCTGAAGATTCTGAGATGGAAAAAAAATAAAACCACCACCTTTATGCAGAATCTGAGACTACAACACAGCAGGTGGAAATTATTACTATTAAATGTGACTTCATCTCAGAATATTTGGCAAACTCCTCCTCTGGGGCATGAGAAATGTCAAGTTGGTAAGAGTAAGCTTCCTCTGTGATCAGTGTCCTCTCTCTCTCTCCCCATACACACACACATACACATACATTTGTCCAGGAAAAGTCCATCCATTATTAATACAACAAGAACAGTTTGCGCAACATTAATGTAACCTGGCAGCTAAGGAGAGTGGACTGGAATGCACATGTGTGAACAATGACAACTTCACTGTACTAGTCAGTGGAGAAGGTAGACATCATTGAGTGAGCATGTGCACCATGTGACCGTCACATTCAAAATGACTGAGTGAGTAGAGCAATGAATCTACATCAAACTTTGTGTTAAGCTTGAACATTCCTTCATAGAAACTATTTGGGTGATTCAGAAGGCTGCAGCTATGGGCAACTGGTGATCAGCAGCTTCACCACGACAACATGACCACTCATGCATCACATCTCATGAAGAGTTTTTTGGCAAAACATTAAATCACCCAGGTGACTCAGCCCCGCTACAACCCAAGTTTGGCACCCTGAAACTTCTGGCTTTTCCCAAAACTAAAATCACCTTTGAAAGGGAAGAGATTTTAGACAGTCATTGAGATTCAGGAAAATACAATGGATAAGATTCAGGAAAATATGATGGGGCAGCTGATGGTGACTGGGAGAACTGTGTGAGGTCCCAAAATGCCTACTTTGAAGGGGACTGAGGTATCATTTTCCTATGTACAATGTTTCTTGTATGTTGTATCTTCTTTAATAGATGTCTATTTTTCATATTACATGTCTGGATGCCTCTGGACAGACTATACTATATGTGTGTGTGTATTTGTATTTACTTGTGAGAAAATGATCATGCTACATTAGAAGGCAATACAACCAACAAACAATAAAAACTGAAAATAAATTAATGAAAAGTATAATGTAATTAATGGCTTTAGGAGAAGATAGGCCAGCTACCGACCATTCAGCTACTCTTTCCCATTAGCTTCTTCCTCCACCTTGCTCCTTTATCCCCTGTCAGTGGGTCTTCCCAAGGCCAGTGATCCTGAAATTAAGTGGGGACATTAATGTAATGATGCTTCTGATGCCAAAAAAAAATCCTTTATGATAAAAAAATCATCAGCGCCTTGACCAGTGTGGCTCAGTTGGTTGGGCATCATCCCACAAAGCAAATGGTCACCAGACTGATTCCTAGTCAGGGCACATACTTGGGTTTGGGGCTCGGTCCCTGGTCAAAGCTCGTGCAAGAAGCAACCAAAAGATGTTCTTCTCTCACACTGATGTTTCTCTTCTGCTCTTTCTCCCTCCCTTTCCCACTCTCTAAAAATGAGTATATAAAATCTTTTAATAATTTGAAAAACAAAAAACCATCAAAACACTTCCTGATCCATGTTATCTTTCCTTTAGTTCACAAAAAGTCACTAGTTGCAACCAGGAATTTCTTTTAAGCTCTCCAAATGTCATTCCTCTTGGATAAATGAACACTCATATTTGTTTTTGTTTTTGTTTTTTTATGACACTCTGAATATCTTTTATTTATTTTTAATTTTTTTATTTAATTCTTATTCAAGTACAGTTTTCCGTTTTATATTCCCAGCCCTGCCCCCCCAGTGCTCCCCACCTCCCTCCCATGTCCACCCCCACCTTAATTATTGTCCATGTGTCCTTTATACTTATTCATGTGAGTCCATCCCTTTTCCCCTATGATTCCCCCTCCCTTCTGGACTCTGTCAGCCTGCACACTCATATTTGAAAGGTCTTTCAATGTGACCATAAAATATTTTTGGTAGGATTTCCTTCTTAACATCCTCAAGTTGGAAAAGGACTTGTTTGTTTGTTCATTTATTTAACACAGGTGTTGCACCCTCTCTGAATGAGAAGCACTATGCTACAAGGAACTAGGAGGACGCTAAGACAGAGCACACAGGTATGTATTGTAAATGCCGAGGATGGGCACCTGAACTATTCATTTTCTCTACATCTCATATTGTGGAGAGAGTCTGGAGTCAGGGATTTTTAAACTTAATATGGTCCCAAGAGGGGGAAATGGTTGAATGAAGTTAAGTTTGGTTGACCCTATCTGTTATTTATAAAATACACTTTCTTTCCTGAACATTTTAGAATCTCTTTTTATACTACCCCTAACTTCCAAATCACCTTATAAACAGAACCTCTTTAATCTCTCTGTTATTTCCTATATTCCTGTTGACTTTTTATTTCTCACATAAGAGATGTGGAAACTCATGGAAACTATCCTTGATTGTGGAAGACAGAAAGAGTAAGGTAATATATTAATCAGGCTTTTCCAGAAAAACAGACCCAATAGTATAAATATATTTTATAGATATATTTTATATATAATATGTATGCTTATATATATAAATAAAAATTGGCTCACATTCTGATGGAGGCTAACAAGTCCAAATCTTCAAGGTGGACCAGCACACTGAAGATCCAGAAAAGGCAACATCCCAGTTTGAGTTCAAAGGTCATCTGCTGTAGAGCCAGGACCAACAGATGTTGCGGATAAAGTCTGAAGACTGTCTGCTGGAGAATTCTCTCTTATTCCAGGAAGGCCAGTCTTTTTCTTTTCAACTGACTGGATGAGGCCCACCCACATTATGGAGGAAAATCTACTTTACTTAAAATTCATTGATTTAAATGTTATTCTCACCCAAAATATCCTCACAGAAACACCCAGAAGACATTTGATCAAATATCTGGACACCTCATGGCCCAACCAAATTGCCACATTACATTAACCATCACAGGTCAAAAAGCCCTGTACTAACACAACTTTTTGATTCCTTGTAGCATCTTTCCCTTTAAATTTGTTTATAAATATCCCTCTCCATTTTATCTCCATTTTATAAAGTTATGGAAAAAATACAAACATGTGACTGGTTTTCAACTTAAATATTCTAGAATCAGCCTTATTTTATCAGCTATCATTCTTGATGTATTGTCATTTCATTTAAATATATTTTTAAATGCAAAGATGTTAACTCCAAAACTATTTCCAAAATCTGTAACTTTAGTGCTGCATTTTAAAAAGAATAGCTAAAGCTCTTAAATACCTGAAAAGTAATAGGTTTCCCCCAAGTCCCACCCAATCTCCTATTTTGAAATCAAGAAAATGCCATGGCTCAAAGAGCCACCAACCTACTTTATTACCTGATGGTCCACATAAATCATGGACACTCCCTGCTTTCAAAGAAGCAAACTGGCTTTGGGAAGAACCAGCACACCACTGCAAGAAAGTTGCACCATATACATTTAATATGCAGATGTATTCAACCTTCTTTAAATGAAGGAGCAAATAATCACAATTTTTATTTACTTTACAGCTATTGATGATCCTGTGACATTGACTTCAGATGACTTCATTGAATTCAGATGAAGTTATAGATTATTAGCAATATCATAAATATAGTAATTATCCAATAAATGTGTATTAAAGTTACACTTTGTTTTTCAACAGTTAAAAATAATCACTGTAACACAGATATGTATTGGTTAATTCATTTGACCAATATATATATGGTCGGGTACTTACTTTGCAAGAAGCTCTACTGAGAACACAAGAATGACTAAGTAACCACTGCTAGCCAAAGAAGTCCAGAGCCTACTACACAAGAAAGAAAAGTCAACAATGAATTGAAATAACAATGTGAGAAATGCCATGCTAAGGTATCTACTAAGAGCTATCAAAGCAAAGAGGAATAGCTTTCCCTCAGTCACCTTATTTGGACCATCATTCTATAGAACATACCTAAACCAGTGTCACCTAGGATATAGAGTGGTTGTATTCCAAAGTCAGTACAGTTGTAGATCGACCAATAGACTTGAGGGAACTAGAAGAGATATTGAGTGCTGAATACTGAAGTCATCAGTGTTATTTTTTCACCTCAACAACTTTGAACTAAGAATAAGTCAATATCAGAGTTGGCGATCACACACTCTTTCACTAGTAAGTACACTGTAACCTACTTAAGAGCTACATTGCAACGTTCCCTAATTAATAACTTTATATTCTGTGAGCAGTAACAAATTTCTCTCCAGCTGCATATGATGCCAACTTTCACATGATTCAAATTACTGCTTAAAGTGGTATAAGACCCAGCAGAAAACTGTCCTCATTTGAGACATAGCAAATGACTAGAAACCTGTGTGGGGAGCAGGCTGATGTTTGTAACAGGAGGAACTACATACACCCTAGTCATCTACTACTCCAGTTCCATTTCAATCCAGTCCTATGGGTTTTGTTCAGATATGGGACCTAAAAATATAAAATCTTGAACTAGAAATGTTCCTTAGAAGATTACACAGATGAGGACTCAGAAGCCCAAATAACTTGCCCCTTTGGCACAGTTCAGAAATGGTGAAGCCAGAACTATATTCTAGGTTTCCTTACTCTATCAATTCTATCATTCTCTTCACCAGACCATTTATCAATGGGATGCTGACATCCTGAGGGCCAGCATTAATAACTACCACTTAAATTGTCTAAAATCAAAGGAGAACATAGGCATCAAAATCTCAGATATTCCAGGCAGCAATATTTTCACCAATATGTCCCCTAAAGCAAGGGACATAAAGAAAAGAATAAAACAATGAAACTTCATCAAAATAAAAAGCTTCTGTGTGGCTAAAGAAAACATCAACAAAATGAAAAGGGAACCAACCATATGGGAAAATATATGTTCAAATGATACCTTGGACAAAGGTTTGATCTCCAAAATATCTAAAGAACTCATGCAACCCTGCTCCAGGAAGACAAAAAACCCAATTAAGAAATGGGCAGTTGGGAATATAAGACAGAAAGCTGTACTTGAACAAGAATTAAATTAAAATTTTTTTAAAAAAAGAAATGGGCAAAGAACCTGAACAAGCACTTCTCCAAGGAGGAAATACAGAGGGTCCAGAGACATACAGAGGGCCCAGAAAGGATGCTCAGTATCACTAGCCATCAGAGAGATGCTAATTAAAACCACAATGAGACACTTCACAGCAGTCAGAATGGCCATGGTAAGCAAATCAATAAACCCCAAGTGCTGGCGACTTTGTAGTGAAAAGGGAACCCTAGTGCACTGTTGGTGGGAATGCCCACTGGTGCAGCCACTGTAGAAAACAGTATGGAATTTCCTCAGACAACTAAAAATGGAACTGCTTTTTGACCTGGCAATTCCACTGCTGGGATTTTATCCTAAGAATCCTGAAACACCAGTTCAGAAGAACCTATGCACCCCAATGTTCATAGCAGCACAATTTACAATAGTCAAGTACTAGAAGCAACCCAAGTGCCCATCAGTAAATGAGTGGATAAAAAAAAAAAAAAACCTGGGGAAGGAGGTAGAAAATATAGACAACTGTAGTTGGACAACAATAGAATAATTTAAATTTAAAAAAAATGATACATTTACACAATTGAATACTATGCAGTGGAAAGAAAGAAGGAGCTCCTACCCTTCACAACAGCACCAATGGAACTGGAGAGTATTATGCTAAGTGAATAAGTCAGGCAGTGAAAGACAAATACCATATGATCTCACCTATAAGCGGAACTTGGATGTCAACAAAACAAATAAGCAAGCAAACTATAACCAGAGACATTGAAATAAGGAACAGACTGACGGTAAACAGAGGGGAGGGGGAGGGATAATGTGGGAAAGAACGGGAAAGCTTGTCAAGGAACATGTGTAAAGGACCCCTGGCCAAAGCTAAAGGGAGGTACAATTGAGGGTGGGAGCTTGGGGGACTGGTGGGGAGGGGATCAGGGGAAATGCAGATAACTGTACTAGAAAAACAATTTTAAAAAATAAAAATTTAGAAATAAATAAATAAATAACTAAAATCAGAATAAATTTACAACTGAATAGTCCTTGTATCGACAGATACATTGCACCAGCAACCGCAGTCTCCTGAAGGAAACTGGGAATATTAGAACTGATCTATGGACATCACCCAATGGTCAGACGCTATAAGATATACAAGAACTCAGAGACACATGACCCTCCAAAAATCTAGGACTCCGTGAAGACAAAAAGTATGTGATTCACTTTCATCCACAGTGGGCAGCAGTGCCTGGCAATAGACATAGGCACTTAGTGAAGCCTCGTGTGCTGAATGTGTAGCTCTCTGTAGCTCTTCAAAACAACCCTGAACAGTAGTAATAATCACGGGAATGTGTCACAGACATGGAGCACCTCCCTGAAGGTTGCAGTATCTACGAAAAAGGGGAGGTCCTGGCATTCATTCTGTTGAGTGATAACAACAGACCACACCTCATTGATTTGACAGTTGATGGCCTTATTTAAAAAAAAAGAAACAGAGTGTCTCAAACCAGGCAAGGCAATTTCTCGCTTTCTCCCAGATCTGCTTTAAAATTCGCATTTTTCTTCCACTGACAAAACCCTTATCTCCTGTCATGAGTGTCATGAGTGTGGGGGACTTTTCACCTTTTAGCCCCAAATGAATCCGTCTTAAATGACCATTGGAGAAAGGGGAAGAGAGAAGGAAAATAAGAGAATGTGAGAGAGAAAGAGGGAGAGAGAGAGAGAGAGAGAAAAATTAATCAGCTCTAAATTAAACATTGAAGCTGATTTACATTTCTAGGACTAAAGCATCACTGCCCAAAGAACCATGGGAATTTGGCCAAATTTAGAATAAAACATGTAAAGTCAATCAGCTCCTGGAGCAGGGCTGCCCACCGGACAGTGCACAAAACTGCCCGAGTTTCCAAGGGGGTCCACGGAGCAATTAAAGCAAAAACATGCCGCCATTATCAACGGCATTAAGACTCTGGGTTGTGCCTGACAGTTCTGAGAGACAGTTCTGGTGTTCCTCAGTCAGGTCTCATGGGAAAATAGCCAGGGGGTGGTTTCCACCCTAGGCCCCAGGAGCTGAGACATAACTTGGATCAAGATGTTATCTTTAGCCTGCCAGAGGTCCAGACCGTGTGACCATTAGTCAGGTCCGGGTTGCTGTCTTCTGCTGCCTCGGGGGTTGCTGATTATCCAGGGGAAAGGCTGGCTCTCTAAGGGGTAGAGAAAGGAGTGATTTCCAGAGCTAGGATTTGAAACTAAATTTAATCAGAGTCATAGGACCCTTCAGTTCCAGTTGTCAGCCAGTCTCTCTGGGCTTCCATCTCTTCCTCCGTAAAGTGAAAGCTTAGACTCCACTAAGGATACAAAATGCACAGGCCGAATCTGGCTTGGTGCTGGTCTGTGTAAATAAAGTATTATTTATTGGGATACTATTATGCTGATGTGTTTGCTTGTGTCTTTCTCCGCTTTCCCATTCAGTGCAGCTGAGTGGTTGTGTCAGACACCGTACAGCCGGCAAAGTTTACCATCTGGCTCTTTAGAGATGAAGATTGCTTACTAGCCCCTGGACTCAAGATGCTTCAAGAAATCAAGGGTTAAAATTTCACAATCGTGGGATTCTAGAATTCCTGCTACCCAGTCTGACCATCTTTACATCAAACTAGTGATTCTCAAAGGATGGTCCCTGGAACAGCGGGACCAGCATCACCTGGAAACTAGCTAGAAATGCCCATTATCAGACCTACTGAATCTGCATTTTAAGAAACCATCTACCTTCTGATGGGAACTGCAATATTAGCTCACTCTCCCAACTCACATTCTCACATTAAAAACTAGAGAAGAACTGTTTTACTTTGAAAAAAAGAAAAGATAGACCAAAATAGTGTCTCCAAAAAAAAAAGAGCATTTCCAAATGTCATAATTCACTATTCTTTGATTGGGATGAAAAATGGAGATGATATTAAATAATAATGATGATAATTGGAGATAGTTTGATCTCTATCATTTATCTGTCTTTGTGGACTTAGTCGAAAACCACAGCTGTCACACCGTCTGTTTATTTAGCTGCCAGTTCGAACTGTTCTCTAACAACAGCCTGGCTGCACTCAGCTCCTGGAGGGAGCAGCATTGCGTCCTGAACTCTTTCTTGACAAGCTGAACAAGAGTACATCCAAATCGGTCTTTCCAAGACCCAGAAAATAACGTCTGACTTTGATTTCTATATTAGATTTTTATCCCTCCAAATTTAGGGCACTAAATACATTTTCTAAATGTAAAAGCTCACAGGAAAAAAAAAAGAGAGAGAAAGAAAAAAGAAACAGGAAATGGTGACGCCCACACACTCAGAAGAGGAATCCCAGGACCAAACCCCATTTCCTGCCCCACAAGGTAACAGAAACATCTCTTCTTTATCTAAAATCCGGTTCCTGTGCCACTCAGAGTCAAGAGCTGAGCCGAAATGTTGGTTCAGGGTTGGCAGAAAAATTTTCTTTCTTTCTTCTTTTCCTTGAAAACCAGAACTATAGTGAAATGCCCCGCCTTCTCCTCACGCATGAAGAGGAGGAGGAAGACCCGATTTTCATTACTATCTGCGAAGCCTGGGACCCCCACTGCAGCTCTGTTCACCCACCCAAGTGACCTTACTTGGCCTGCGTGTCCCCTGGGATCTCCACTCCAAAAGCTGACTGGGGAGGGGTGGGTCATGTCTGGCATTCAGACCCAACGCTGCTGCCCTCAGCCCCCTCGGACTCTGCACGTTAGTCAGACGCAGCCAGGCCTCCATGGGGCACGGCCAGTGCATCCCATCATTTGACTCGCAGGCCTGACTACGGTTTTGTAATTTTTTGCTCATTTTTGCTAAAATGCAAGTTACGATTTTTTAATTTTTGTTTACTTGGGAATATGAAGACAACCATGCTGTATCACCTGGGAAAAAGAGGCTTCTATTTTAGTTGTTATTTGACTATTTTTTTCTTATGTCAGAGTTTGAAGGCTCTATACGAAATACAGTGTTTCAAACCACTATGCTGACAGGAGTCTGAATAATCCAGTTTGGTTAACTTCCAAGTCTCAAATAAGGAAACAAGTGCCCCATTATTTGTTTTTCTTTTTCACATCTGCCTCTCCAGGAGAGATGGTTTGCTCTAGAAAAGGTCTAGGGGTATTTGGTAATCATGTGACCATTTCTTCTTACAAATACAGGTACCACGACGAGATGTCATCTCTCCTAGAGGGGAAACCAGCAGGAAGGTTAGCTCCCAATCCAGCGGCTACAACTAGTGGTTACCTGGGAACTCGCCAGGACGTGCTGCAAGTGCGAGCTTGCACTCCAGGGCCGCGGTGGTTTCCATTACTTCGTGTAGAGTCAACAGGGTGGTGTGAGGGTCTCCGGCGTCCTCCTCCCCCCACCAAAAGATGAACATACAGTCCCCAAGTGTGAGATGTTGCAGTCACCATGGAAAAGTCAGGCAGTTTCTTACAAAATTCGATCCATCCTTTGGGCTCCTAAGCATTTACCCAAATGAAAGCATGTGTCCACATAAAGACTTGTATGGGAATGTCCACAGCCACTTTGTAACAGCCAAAAATTAGAAGCAACTCATATATCCTGCGGTAGGTAATTGGATAAACAAATGTTGGTAAATCCAAACAACCGAACACCCACAGCAATAAAAAAGAATGGACTGTAACCCACTCTGCAGCAGATGAATCTCAAAATCATTATGCTGAGTGGAAAATGTCAGAAAAAAAAGAGAGAACAACACTGTATAATTCCATCTACATAAAACTCCAAAAATTGCAAACTAAGCTATTGTGACAGGAAGCAGGTCACTGGTGGCCAGGGGGTGGCAGTGGGCAGAGAGATGGGGGCAGAAGGAATTAGGAAGGGACAAAAGAGAGTCTCCAGGAGGTGCTGTGTGCACTATT
The DNA here is from genome assembly GCF_014824575.4 of Sturnira hondurensis. Classification (NCBI taxonomy): domain Eukaryota; kingdom Metazoa; phylum Chordata; class Mammalia; order Chiroptera; family Phyllostomidae; genus Sturnira; species Sturnira hondurensis. The sequence goes on from NW_028088915.1 coordinate 4,414,914, forward strand.
TTGATTGTGGTGATGGTTTCATAGATGTCAACACTTACCAAGATGTATACTTTAAAGTGCAGTTTATTGCATGTAAGGTGTATCTTCACAGGAGGTACTCTTGAGATGCGGTGTCTGTCTTATTTTTACTGGAGAGACAAAATATGCTGCAAACTGGACATGTGTGATACATTGACAAAGTGCTTTGAGGAGACAAGTGAGGTGACACTTCTAACACTATGAACCTTTTTAGGTTAGAAATCAGGTCCTTCTTACTCTGGGTTTCCCATCCCCACCCCCAAGCCCAGCTGTCCACCAGTAGAACCCACCATCCATGTTTCTGGTTTCAGATTCTGTTAACACCTCTCTTGGAGAGGAAAAGAGCTAACTAGGGGAAATCGCCCTTTCCTTTCTGTGAAGCTAAGGAGGACAAACGAAAGGTGAGAGGTCAAGAGCAGAAATGCCCAAGACCCCCTGCATACCACAGAAACCAGATTTCAGCAGGGATTTACCTTGAACTGAGTAATGGGGCCTTCTGTGTGGGTTTAGTCTAGACCTGATCTCGGAAAAGACCACAGAGTGAGAGGAGGGAAAAACACCTGGGTAGAAAGAGGCCCCTGGGGCCCGTCCTGGGAGAGATTCTTGTCCTTCCTGACCTCACAGGAAAGCCCCCTGCTTCTCAAAGCTGCCTCACCCACAGGCAGGCACTCACCAGGAAAATGCCACTTTGTACAAAGCAGCAGGGACAACACGCACCATGCCTTCTGACAGCCTCTGCATTAACTCTCCCATCTCTAGCCCATTTGTTGTCACAGTGATGACTTCCTGCCTTTCACCTCTTGCCACTCTGTGGCTCCCATCCCAGGCAAGCCCCAGACAAGCCCAGGTTGCTAATTTCTGATTGTTGGATATCATGAGATGATGAGTTTTTGATACAGGTTCTATCTAAGATGAAGGGGGCAAGATGCTCGTGGTGCTCGGCTCCCAGAGGGCATTTGCTGGTATCTGTGGACCTTTCCAATTGTCACCACTGGGGTAAAAGGTGCTGTTGGCATCTGGTGGGTCGAGGTCAGAGATGCTGCTACAAAACATCCTGCAAAGCACAGGACAGTTTCACACCTACGCACACCCAAAATTATCTGGTCCAAATGTCAGTGGAGTTGTGTCTTTCTGAGGACTTACCAAATGTGTGGAAAAGTAAGCCACCCACATTTTAAATTCAGTTTTCAGAATGTGGTATTAGGCAAGACATCTAGGTTTTCTGCCTTGATTTCCCATGTCTGCAAAATGGGAATGATCCTATGTCATTTATTCCCCTTTTGTTCTTCGTCCCAGGGAGCAGCTAATGAATGTTTGCCAAGTGCTTTGAAGATTCTAATTACTGTTATCCCCAGTCTATCAGTTCAAGATTGTAGAGCACCTGGGAGCCCTGCAGACGGGAGATACTAGGCAAACAGAGCCAGCCCTGTCACTGTGGTTACAGTTTAGCCTTCTCAGAGGGCAGTATCAAGCCCTCAGGCTCGAATTACTCAAATCAACGTTGGAATCTGCTGAAGGAGACCAGGGGTTCTCACAATTAAATCACAGCTTTTCCCAAAGTCAGGGACTTCAGTTGAGGGCTTCTGGTTGGCAGCTAGCAAGACTCAGAAAAGCTTAGCAGCCCTGGCTGGTGTAGCTCAGTAGACTGAGTACAGGCTGCAAACCAAAGGGTTAGAAGTTCAATTCCCAGTCAGGGCACATGCCTGGGTTGCAGGCCAGGACCCCAGTGGGGGCCATGTGAGAGGCAACCACACATTGATGTTTCTCTCTCTCTTTCTCCCTCCCTTCCCCTCTCTAAAGATAAATAAATAAAAATCTTTAAAAGAAAAGAAAAGAAAACCTTAACATGGTGAGCATTCTCTAGATCTTTGTTGACGGCCTGCTTGGTGCATTTTTCAGAAAAAATATATAACAAAATTGGGAATATTAATACCTAAATTTTAAAGTTGTCATAGTAATGGTGTATTCAAAAACCATTCCAGGACCTCACATATAGTAAGCACTGTCCTTCAAGAAAAAAGTATATAATTTAAAGTCCACTGGGTAGCTATTAAGTTATGTTAGTCCCTCAGCAAGTTTTTGCCAAGCAGATGATAACCTGATGTTCAATACCCAAATATTTTTGCCTAAAATGAAGATGATCCTCAGCAGCTCTCTTTGCCCCCTCATCCTGATCTTGAGCATCTCTCTATTTAGAAATGATGTCAGCCTCAAGTTCACAAGTCTGGAGAAATCAACCTACAAACCTGCACTGAGCACACGCTACATAAATCAGCTCAGTAAGAGCTGCTGTGAGAAACTGAGAATATGAAGACACGGCATCTGTCGTCACGGAATGTCCAACTGACCCAGAGAAGTCAAGGCTAGTGTCAAGTGACAGCAAATTCACAACGCAGGGTGTGTAGAATGACTCATGTCAATGGCACAGTTTACAAGAGCTTGAGAAATTCAGAGGACAGGACATGGAATGGGCTGGGCAGGCTTCCTGGATATGGTGGGATGTGACTGGGTCTCAAAGCAGAGGTAGGAACTGTGGGAGGCGATGCTAAAAAGCAGCGTAAGCCTTCCTTCTCACATCCATACCAACTGCAGAGAAAGCGCACCGATTTTCCAGGCAAAACTATACCTCAAAGAGAAAGGCCCTGAGGTCTGGCATGGGTTTCATGTTTTCTCGCTTGGGCTGCAAGGCTGTAGACTAAACCCCGGGCCCCCTGGAGCTTGTCACCAATCAAGTCATGACTGAAACAGACTAGTTCACACCCTTGAGTCCGCACAGAGTCAGCTGGAGGGCCTGGTCAAACACAGAGGGCTGGGCCCACAGTGGAAGTTTTGATTTGGGACTGGGGCCTGAGAGTCTTCACTGCTAACCAGTGCCCCAGCGATGCTGCTGCCGCTGCTGCTGATGTGAGGGCTTCTGAGCAAGGTAGCAGCCTAGGTCACAGTGGCCGGTACCTCCTCTCACAGCCACAGCAGAATTACGACTAAACTACAGAATGACCATCATTCAGAACCTCCTGAAAGCTGGCTGAATGGAAGTCCTACAACTAGGGAATTAAAGAAGAAGCCACATCCATGACAGGAACTTTCCTAACTGGGTGCAGGAACTTAGACATACAAGTCCAGGAAATACAAAGAGTCCCAAAGAAGATGAAACCCATAGAGACCCACTCCAAGACACATCATAATTAAAATGCCAATGGTTGAAGACAAAGAGAGAATCTTAAAAACAAGAGAAAAGCAGTTACCAACTTACAAGGGAGATCCCATAATGCTGTCAGCTGATTTCTCAACAGAAACTTTGCAGGCCAGAAGGAATTGGCAAGAAACACTCAAAGTGATGAAAAGCTAGGACCTACAACCAAGTATACTACCCAGCAAAGCTATTATTTAGAATCAAAAGATAGATAAAGAGCTTCCCAGACAAGAAAAAGCTAAAGGAGTTCATCACTACCAATCGAGTAGTACATGAACTGTTAAAGGGTCTACTTGAAGAAGAAGAAAGTTCAAAAAGAGGTAATAAAATGATAATAAATACATACCTATCAATAGTTGAATCTAAAAACAAAATAAACAAATAAGCAGAATAGAACCAGACTCACAGATACAGAAACTATTTTCATGGTTGCCAAATAGGAGAAGGTCTGGGGGATGGATGAAAAAGGTGAAAGAATTAAGAAGCACAGATTCCATGAGAAGTATGGAATTGTCATGGGGATGTAAAGTACAGCACAGGGAATATATTCAATAATATTCTAATAACTATGACTGATGCCAGGTGGGTGCTAGATTTTCTGGAATGATCACTTAATAAATTATATAATGTTTCATCACTGGAGTGCACTCTTGAAACTAATATAATAATGTATGTCAACTTTAATAAAAAACAAAAGATTTCAAAATGAAAAATAAAGAAAGTATGTCTACCTTAGAGCACACATAGCACCTTCTGGGAAAATATGCAAAACGCACGCCCAACCAAGGGCAGGTCAGGAGCATCAGCTTTCGGGGGGGAAGCTACACATCAGGACCTATGCAGTAATGACATCATTTTACTACATGTTCAACACCAGGCACTTGGGACATCTCAAACTCCTGGCTCCATTAAACAAATATCTTTTGAAACTCTGCCTTGTACCAGGGGCTTTGTAGTGACGTCATCTCACTATCATTTTCATCTCAAACGGGGTGGGGGGGTGCGGGACAGGGGCGGTCAGAGTTAAATGATGCTGAAATGCTTCTTTGAGTTGACATAAAGGAAATGAGATAGACAGGGATTTAGCAAGATATCTTAAAGACACACACATCCCACACACGCCAACAACCCTGAAGTGACCTAGCACAGGAAGGGGTGGAGGCCCAAAAGAGGGACCGAAGAGAAAAACAAAGCAGGGCAGACAACAGACGAACCACCTTGTGGTTAGGTCCAAGGCATAGGAATTGAACCGATTCTGGGAAGTGGCAACCTCCCAGGTCTGCTTCACTCTCGTCTCACACATTTTTTACTAGCATTTTCTTCACTTTTGAAAGCAGCTTAGCAGTCATAGCACCTTCCACTGCATGTGATGTTTTCCAGAACCTTCTACTGAGTTCCTGTGGAAGAGCTATTCTTTCATCCATGGCAGATACATGTTCATCTTTGCAGTGAAGACCAGAGCAGCTTCTGCCAAGAGTGCTGTTTTTTATTTCTTTTTAATGACTGAAGCTGAAAAATAAGTTCACCGGTTGAAACTGCCAGGGAAATTTGAGATGCCAAATGCCATTATTAACTTCACTGAAATATATTATTAATAATAATGCTTAACTCTGTTGTAGCACTTTTGGGCTTCAAAGCCATTTACAAACATCAACTAATTAATCCTTACCTCAGCATGGTGAAGTAATTAAGTATTATCATCCCATTTTTAAAAGGGGAAACTGAGGCACTCAGTGGTTAAGTGCCATGCCCAAGGCCACAAAAAGGATAGGATATGTTCTCAGAGTCACAAGCCTCCTGTGACTTTCGATACTACATTGAAAAGGTTTCACTCCTGGGAAAACACGAAGTTTTTAGCAGGAACCACCCTTCCAAAAAGAGGCATGGACAGAGAAAGCCATGCCCCGGCTTTCCATAGTACCTTGCTACAAATCATCAGAATTCAAGTTTTCTTTAGTGTTTTCCTTCCTCATTAACTTTTAAAAAGCATGCTGTCTTGGGGAACATGTCAAAGCACTTTAATGGTGTATAAAAGGAAAAATAAATAATAAAAGCTTCTGCCCACACAGAGAGAATACAAGCCGGCTATTTGAACACGTGCTTTTATTTCCTCTCTCATATTGGCAGCCACTCTGTGCCATGTAGCTTAGCTGCAGCCAGAATTTTTTTTTTTAAGAAAAAAAAGAAAACGAACATCGAAACTCAGCAGGCTCAGCCAAAAGAGAAGAATTTGGTCTTAATTGCCTTTTTACAAATCCTGTTCTCACTTCAATTTCCCTGAACTTTTCTCCAAGCCTCCAGCCCCACCACAGAAGTTCATCTATTTTGTTTTGTTTTTGTATTTTGCCTAATTTTCCCTCATTCTCCCTTTGGTCTTCAAAGCTTTTCTTCCACAGGAAAGCCATCTGTTTGGGGCTGAGTGCTGCCGCTTTCTACATCTTCCTCATCCTCAGTCTACAGGCCTGTTGTTGTTCATTAAAGATCTGAGACAGAATGAAAGCACTGTGTCATAAAATAACAGAGGACCAAGGTTCCTTCGGAGCTCATCGCAAATGTCCTCATGGCTTCCAGAGGCCTCTCCGTGCACCAGTCCTTACAGTGGTGAGCAGGACCTTTGCCAGCTAATGCCAGCTAATGGCAGCGGGGGCTGGTGGTGAAGCACTGGGGCAGTTGCTGCCCTCCCTCTTGCCTGGTGGGAGACCCTCACCTTGATCCTGACTTGAGTCTAGCCTCCCAGCTTCACCTTGTCTTGCTGCGTAAACCACACTGGCACCATTTATGAATTTGTTCACTGGTGTTCCCCTATCCTCTGTGGGTTCATGTGAAAGTTACCTCAATGAGCCTTTAATTCCCTCACACAGTTTAAAAGACATATATAAAAATTTTAAAGAACAGGCGAAGTTAAACTTTCACGATTAAGGATGCCCATGTGGGTGATAAAACTATAAAGAAAAGCACAGAAATGATTACCATACAAGACAGAATAATGGAATAATGCTTACTCTTTAAGATATAAAGAGTAATAGAAGGATGTAATAGAAGTATATGGAGGGCTTCTGGGGCAACTGGAAAGGCTCTTTTCTTAACACAGGCGTAGTTACAAGAGTGTTCACATTAGCACTGACTGGGGTAACTCAATGGATTGGACATGGGTATCGTCCTGCAAACAGAAAGGTCACTGTTTTGATTCCCAGTCAGGGCATATGCCTGGGTTGCTGGCCAGGTCTCTGGTTGTGTACGTGCAAGAGGCAACCGATTGGTGTTCTCTTGTGCATTGATGTTTCTCTCCCTCTCTTTCTCCTTTCCTTCCTCTCTTTCTAAAAACAAATAAATAAATTCATTTTTAAAAGTGTTCACATTATAATTCATTTATATCCCAGTTATATATTTTATGTAGTTTTTTGTATCTCTGCTGGAATTTAATTTTTTAAGTTGTAAAAATATTTGTGGGACTATATGGACTTCACTCACTATATATGGTGTAACGGTAGTACCTTATAAAAACTGATAGTTTTTCTTTTCCATTGGTTTTAATATGATTATTTCTATTTCTTCTCATTAAATCTGAGAATGCCTCTTAAGAGTTCCCAAAGAAAAGGTAAGAAGTCTTGAAGTTTTCTGGTGGGTGAAGTGGACTTTGAAACGCTGTGTAGTAGATGTGGAAACTCTACTCGTTTTTTTCCCTGTGAGTGCGCCAGGTTTGGAGGAGTGCAGAGCAGGAAAAAAGAGAAAAAGACTTGCTCCACAGAGGCACTAATCTTTTTTGAACATCAGGATATCTTCTCCTCCCTACCCTTCCAGACATGCCTTTATTTTCTTGTCTATTAAACAGAGTCACTGGTGAGACCATATTAAGGTTTCTTATAGTTCTAACTGCCTATGATTCTGTGAAAAACCTCCAAGGTTGAACATGGCTTCCCCCTTGTCCTTCTAAATCCTCACGCTGATCTTTGCTCTCAAGCCAGGCCCCATAGCGATCATCTTCCTCTTCACTACATATTTCCTAATGATGATATTAATAATTATCAAGGGAAGACCCAATTTTATGTGATAATCAGGGAGCACAAAGGTTGTGACTGGCCCCAACCAGCCTCCCCTGCCATCACTCCCAGCTGACTCTCACACACCGCACTTGCTCAACCTCCCACTCAGCCTCTCCCCTGATCAGCGCCTGCTGCCTTTCCAGGTTCCACTCAGGCGTGTTCCTCAGGCAGCCCCCTCTTGACCCCCAGGTTCAGCTGAACTTCTCCCCTTACACACCACACGTAATGCTATCTTAGCCCAAGCCATTATATGAAAAGTGTTCGCATGTCTGTCTCATTCACTGGACAACCAGCCCATCCAGGGTAGAAACAAACCTTATCCATTTCACCATTCTAAAGCCTGGCGTTGTGGGTATGGTTCTTTAAGTCAGTAAACGTGTATTTAAACTGAGCACAACTGAACAACTACTGATTAGGCCCTGCTTTGGACTGAGAGGGGTACGACCAAGGCCCCCTGGCCTCATCCCTTTGTTCGCCGCTCCTCTCCACATCGCACATTCCCAAACTGTCTGGTGGCCAGGATCATCTGATGAGATTCTAAAATACAGATTCCCAGGCCTTCGCACAGAAACCTTAAAAATCTTTCCCCACATAATTTGGAACTGTCATCCAGGTGTTGGAATCATTGTGAAGTCTGGTCAGAGAAATTGACACCATGTGAAAATAACGCTTTAGGAAAAAAGAGAAACAAAATAGTAATATTCACACAAATTGCTGGACAAGCATGGCCACAGGGAAGGGGAAAGGGAGTAAAAATCTGGTCACAAGGGCTGGAATTTTAGCCTTTTAGCACCAATAACCTCAAGCAAAATAAATTGAGTCAAAGACTTACTACAGAAATCCAGAGCACCTGTCAAGTAAACCATTTCTCTTCTTTCAAGAAAGCAGAAAGCAGAGGGGACGGGTGTGGGGGGGGCGGGGAGCAAGTCTCTTTAACTGAAGCTACAAACTTGAGTCTTTGGTAAATGCCAAAATATCTTCGATAACACATTTACACACCTATAAAAACAAAATGTTCGGTCAGAAATGCCAATAAATGATTCGGAGCCTGTATGAAAGCCATACAGCTGCAAAAACATAAAATGTAATTTTGGATTTTTAGAGTAACTGCTTCAGAAAAAAGCCAGTTACAGAATCTAACTAAAATGACTTCTGGAAATATCAATGATAAAAATAAGATCAGCTTTGACTTTTGTTTTATGTATTTTATTTACATGTGCAAAATAGAGTAAAGACACAGACAAATACTATAAATTTACCATAGGAGGAGAGAAAAAGGGTTTGTGATTAAGGGCGGAGATGAGACAGGATTTGGGTTGAAAGGGAGTCAAACTTTTTTCTGCCTAAGCCTCCAGCTTGACTGACGCCTTGCAGGACTTTTGCCATTAAAATAGATGCAGATGAGGGAGCAAATGAAAAAGATAGTGACTCTGGCAGAGTGGGCTGTGAGAAGAATGTCCCATGCCATCCTGACAAACTAAGTCAAGGGTGAGTAGAGGAGGGATTGGTCCCAAGGTAAACGAATGTGCTAAGAGTGGCCGCCCAGCCCACTGGCCTCCCTCAGCTCCGGGTTTCCCTGAAGCCGTTCTCAGCTGTCACAGGTGTCGTTCCTACCCATTTCTGATCCTGCTGGAAGTGCTTGTTTGTTCAGTTTTTCCCCCTGGGCACAGCAAGAAGGTGCTCTGTTGTAATTCCAGTTCCGGGGAGCTTGGTACACCTTTAACAGTTCTTGTGTTATTAACTCAGTGACTAACTGAGAGCTGTTTGGCTTTGAAACGGTGCCACGGCTCCTCTCTCATCTCGGGGTGACGTCAGCCCCATAAACAGGGGAACTGGAGAAAACAATAGAGATCTCAGTGGCGAAGTTTAACGATGTGAACCCTTATTTCCGACAGATTTAAAATTACCTCCATTTTCTGCACTGAGAGAATTTAGGATGTGGAGTTAGATTTAAGAATAATTTGGGGGCTTTGACTTTGAAATTCTCTGGAGGGAGGAAAAAAACTCGTGAAGTCTTTTTACGTTCTCCACAAGCCCGTGATTTCAAGTGACTTCCGTGTACTTGAGGAAAAGAAACTAATGATTCCCAAAGCACTTGACACAGATGATCACAACAGTCCTCAACAGTAGGAGGCAGTGAGTTTAGCACCAGGAACTAAAGGACACGATCTTTGGAGAACCTCAATAAAATGCCCAGCAAGTTGACAGCTTGAGGAAAGAGCTAAACCCTGAACTCTCTAGATAGGGATTTAAATTTCTTCAAGTTAGAGAAACAGCCTAGACATCAATAACACCTAAAAATCTATGTGTCCTGAAAAGAAAGACGCACACAGTAATGACCTTCATTAGGCACGTGACTTTAAATCCAGAGTGTAAATTTCCAGGCAATTGTGAAATTGAGGGCCCATGTTGACCTGTTGACAGCTGATGCATAATATTAATTAATGGTTCACAGGACCCTGGCCAAAATCTACACTGAAACACACAATGCTGTGCTGACACAGCCCAATTTCTTCAACAAGTACAATTAACTCTTCACTTTTTTTTTATGAGATCCTTCAGCTCAAGCAGAGAAGAGGCGTTTACATCAGCACCCTGCAACAGCTTCCCAGTCAGTCTCGGGCCTTTAGGTGCAGCAAGAAAACAAGCTACCCCGGTGCTAAGTGTTGCAATGTTTGGTTCAAAGTAGAGTGCAGAACTTCAGCCAAAAGCACAGGGCTTGTATTTCTAAATCCTAAGTCTGTATTGTTACTGTTGTTTAATTCTTCTGATGCTTCAGTCCCTCTCTCCACGGTGATTAGGCTCCTAAGAGGGTTTGTCTTACTTGAAGCCCAAGCCCAAATAATCAAGGTAAATGTAAAAGTCTCAAGAAAAGTTTCTTCATTTTCTGTGTCTCTGAGGCATTCTTTGCCAGTGCTGATTAAACGACCCCACGACAGAGTGGTCCACACTATGCACAATGAATCTGTCCGCATGGGGTGGATGAGTCGCTTACTCGCAACCACACTGCAGACTGAGACTTTCTCCCGGAAAGGAGCCAAGCGCCTTTACCACGCTGGGGAAAGCACTCTGTTTTCTTCTTAGCCCTCTCTCTTTTTCATTTGTTTTCTTCCCCACTTGTATCTTAAGGGCTAGGACTCCATGTGGTGGTCAGCCAGTTTCCAAATAACAATTTGGGACCTGAATTTTGAAGCCATGCAAGGGATTTTTACACCGACATCATTCTATATCTGCACATCAAATAGCAGAACCCACATTAGAGCAGAGTGAGCGGAACGTTGCATTTATAAAAATCTTTCTCTAAATACATGCATCTCTATCATTGATAAACACACCCCCAAGATATAAATTATGCCTCCAACTTCAGGCAGAGATTGCATAGCTCTGGAAAGTCCTTTGGTTTTTGAATTCTTATAGAAAGAAAACTTCTTGCAGCCGTATCTGAAATAACTTCCAATGGATTATTCACGGTTCCCAGAGATTATCTCCAGAAGCAAGATTGGTGTAAGCAAACTGGCTAGAATATAAGTATGCATTTTTTGAAATAATGGAAATCTATAAGAGCTACGGGCCATTCAGTTATTGTCCTTCTTCCTGTCCTGCTTCCTCTTGTATCAATTTGGGGGGATGTCTATTGGTAGATAAATTGGGGCCACAAAAATGCATTCAATAAATATATCTGGTTTTTTGTTTTTGATTTTGTTTTCTGAAGCTTGCCACCCACTGACTTAAGATCCTGTGAACTAGGAAGCCGCAGAGCCATCACTACCACGCGGGTCAAAGTTCAAACTGATGGTTGGCTGTGGGGAGGGGGGCTGGGGAATTCTGGGTGAGAAGGTGAAGGCATTAAGAAGTACTAATTGGCTATTACAGAGTAGTCACGGGATGTAGAGCACAGCATAAGGAATGTAGTCAATGATATTGTAATAACTGCGTGGTGGCAGGTGGGCACTAGAACTATCAGGGGGGCACTCTGTAAAGTGCAATATGTAATTATCTAACCACTGCGCTGTACTCCTGAAACTAATACAAAATGATATTGACCATAAGCTATAATTAAACAATAAAATAAAATTTGAAAACACCAGTTCGACATTTGGCAGTACAGCTTTTTCTTATTCCTAGGCCAGGGTTCTCTTAATCGTGCTGTACTGTACCTACAAAGTACTCAAAAACAAACCCTGTGAATTATGTCCTAAGGCAGGCTAGTTTTACAGATATGAAAAATTAGACAGAAAGATATGAAATGATTTATTCAGCACAGGCAAGAATAAAGGACTGCTAGCTCTATCTTTCCACATCCATTGCTACATAAGCCCCACTAATTTTCTCAATCTGATAAATTACTGATAAAATCAAAGAGAACATGAAGCTCAGTGTTCTTGTCTCCCAAAGGAAGCCTAAAATCTGTGTTTGTTTGCATATGCATTTCCAAACTGAGTAATTTAGAATCACAGGGCTTATGTCATTTGGTACAGTCTGCCTTCGGGCGTGAAGAACACAGGCATTTTAGTGATGGATGTGGCTCGTGTCACCTGCCCTAACCAAAACCTCCAAAGAAAAGCCAAAGGGAGTCTTGGTGGAGAAGGTGGGACTGTTGGCAGGAAACAGGACAATGCTGGCAAATTCCTTCATGTGTTATTCTTTCAGGGAAGTCGGTAGGCCCAGGGATGGGTCCACAGGCCTGTGGGTGAGTGGAAGTTACAAACTCTGTATATGGTGGACATCATTAGAGACGGGGAAGTCAGCAGGGCATAGACAGATAATGCTCCAGGTAGCTCATCCTAAGTGTAGAAACGTTGATATCAACTAAACCTATGATACAATTGGCTTTCATCAATCAATGCAGCAAATGCAAGTGGAACTAGTTAAGGCTTATATAGCAATCACTAACTTCTAAGAATAAGAGCTAAGAGTAATTGATCAGTTACTGTGTTCCAGACATCACAGTGTTAGTACTTGGTTCTTTCATTTCATTTGCCCCTTGAGACTCTGCAAGTTAAGTAACAAAAGAATCAGAATCAAATGAACTGGAAATTCAGGTAAAGTTTTTTCACTTAGCAGGTATGTGATGTTGGGCAATTAACCTGTGTAAGCCTCAGTTCCCTCGTCTGAAAATGAGATAATGGTACACGCCTTTTAGAAATCTTATAAGGATTAAGTGAGCTGCTATACAGAGAGCACTCAGTATATAAGTGCTATTTACTTTAATTATATTTATTACTTTATGTTTAGTTGTTTTTTACTTGTGCTTAGCAAGTTAATTAACACTGATGGCACAATGTCCTTCAAAAAATATCAAGTTTGATTTTTTTACATGAGGAAATGAAACTTGAAGAGTTTAAGCATCACCTCATTGGTTGAGAGAGTTCACTTTTTCTACTGGGCTACTGTGGTGTGGGTCTTCTCCTTCACTACTCCATGTGTGTGTGTCCCTCACAAACTTTTGTTCTTTGTCCAGGAACCTTTCCAAGTTGGACAGGATCATCCTCTTGTCAAACACATGCAAACCCCTGTGCTTTCCAGAAGAGCAAAGGAAAGACTAAGTAATGTCTGGTCTTCCACAGGGTCAGCTGAGGGGCATCTGTGCGTCCCATGGCCCACACCATTGCACGCTGTCACTGTGTTCTTTAGAGCAACAGCCCAAAGACCCTGCCGGTTGGTAGATCCCTTTATCCTGATGGCCTTACAGCAGAGAGAGGGAGCTAGAATTGCTCTGGTTATCTTCCTGATGTAATTATTTGTATTACAATCTCATTTTCATCATGACTGCCTCGTTATTCCAGGGTACCAAGATCTGGCCTTCCATGATACCATGGTCACCAGTGAGCCCACACAACCTTGCCCCATTCCCATTGTCATGTTCAATTTCACTTTAAAAGATACTGGGTTCTCTAAATCCAATCAAAGACTAACTCCTCAATGAATAAAACAGCAGAGAAGGGGCTGCTTTTTGTACTTTTAAATAGTCAAATGAAAGGGAAACTTTAGCTTTCTGTCAATGGAAACATCAGCCTTGTGCAGTGATTCTTAGTTTCTCTAAGGCTATAGTGGCCCCACTTTGCAGGGAACTGATGTGACTCATTGCACCAAGCCACTTTTGAAAGTCCATGCTCATAATCTGGCTCTCTCTAGAATTCCACCTCTAACTACATCCATTCCCTGGAACCAGAGAGGATGACTGCTAGCCTATGGAATAGTCAGCACTCTGCCCACACATGAGAAATAATCATAGAAAAATGTGATTTTCATGAATGTTATTTTTTTTGGTGTTTGTTGAACATTCAAAGCAAAGAGGAAGATTAAATCATTTCTGGATATGTTGTGCTTAAAAAGAGGATAAAATTAGTACATTCAGTTTTTTCTATATTTGGGGGTGAAGTGGAATTTATCATCCAGAGAAAGGAATATTTCATCCTGGGTTGCCCTACAGGTTGACACGCTGTCCCGTGCACCAAGAGGTCACGGGTTAGATTCCAGACCAGGGCATATACCTGGGTTGTGGATTTAATCCCCAGTGTCTGACCATAGAGGAAGCTGCTGATCAATGTTTCTCTCTGTCTCTTTCTCAAATCAATGATCATGTCCTCAGATGAGGATTTAAAAAGAGAAAGAAAGAAAGGACTATTTCTTAATTCCCCTTAGCATAGAAAGGATGACGGGTAGGATTGTGATTATCTTTGCATTTTGGGAGGCCTTTGTGATGGTGATCTGTAGCGTACAAAATTTACGTGTGCGCGCTCTCAAAAGTCAAGGAAGTAAATATTGGGTTCTTTTTGGTGCTGTCATTATACACAGTTTTAAATGCTCCTGTGGCTCACAAACGTCCGAGAGAGGGAGGATAGGAGTCAGAAGACCAGGGTTTCAGTTTGGGGTTCTTTCAGCATCCATCTGCCTAGGATACCACTTTATCACTGATGTCTCAGGCTGCCTCTCAGTGTGTCAATTTACCCTCCTATGAAAGATATGAAATACTACATGCCTTACCTTTCTCCAAGAGAAGTGGTTACCCAATGTAATTAAGTAAGAATGTAGAGCTCCATGTATTAAAACAAAGTATTGCTAAAAATTCCCCCAAGATGGAAAACAGAAAATAGGATTTCCTTACCACTTTTTTCTACTGCTCGTGAGTAAAGGTACAACACAGCTACTAATGACTAAGGAGAGACAAGGCCAGGACCGGTGCCACAGGCTTCCCAGTCAGCCTGTCTTCTACCCTGGTTTGCTGGGAGCCCTTAGGCAATTTATTTAAGCACCCCATAGTTCAGCATATTTATCTATAAAATGGGTATAATCATACTCACTACCTCACTAGTGTGGCATGGAGTAGTTAATTAACAATGTGTAAAGCTTTTGTATGTGTAAAGTGCAATGTAGGTGCTAATTACTATAAATCCAAAAAAGCACCACAGTTCAATTTTTAATTACCTATATATTTTATTGAAAAACACATAAAGCACATAATAAAACTAACCTGTGTGTCAGAAATTACTGCTGGCCTGCGCTGTCTTGTTCACTCCTCTGCCAGAACTACGGTAGCAATTTCCTAAACCAAAGTGATAATTGTATTTCAGCGGTAGGAATTTAACCAATATGACCAGGCCTAACCAACAATTTACTGTGTCGTAAAAGAACATCTCCCACTCTTGCCTCAATTTCTTTTATTTTTTGTAACTCAATTAGCATGACACCAGGTCCTATTATCAAAATGTTATAATAAAGGCTTATGCCAATTTCATGTTAAAGGATTTAAACACTGAAGTATGATTTTTTTATTTAGGTCTTTGAAGAGTAACCTAAAATATTTCACAAAAAGAGAAAGAGATTTCTACAGTGATTTTCAGGTCTGATTTAAAATGAGCAACTCTAAAGTAGAAGAAGGAAGAAACCTACAGGAACGGATCCCTGGTCTAATCCTCAACTACCAGAGACAACACTGAAAGACATGAATGTCATTGTCTAGGGCCCTTGCCCTCCCACAACAATAGATTCCTCAGTCATAATAACGGCTATTTCTTTTTTCCAACAGATTGTGTTCATCCTTGTTTTATAACTAATGGTCCACCGATACTCAGAATTTCAAGAAGAGGACAAGAGCTAAGATATGAAATTGTGGTCATCATCAGCCTTTAGAAAATGATAGTACAATTATAATCAGTCACATTATTTCTCCCTATGGAAACAAAACACTATAATCAACACATGAAGACCAGAAACATGTAGTCCCTGCCTCAAATTAGCTACCAGGCAGTAGGAAGACAAGACCAAAAATGATAGGAACCAACCTGAGTTTATGCTAAAAGCCAGATGAAAACTGTATGGTTGAATAAATGAAAAAATGGGAAAAAATGAGTGAACAGTGGTAAGGAAATGCAGCACAAGGAAAAGTTCTCTGAAGAAGTCTTGGATGGTGTGCATCCTCAATGGGACTGTAACGGAAGGATGGGGTTGAGCAGGACAAACAGGCAGTGAGTATCTGGGTGATCCACAGTGGAGACTGGGGCCAGATGGAGGGAGAAGGGTGCAGGATGCTGCCCTTTCCTTGAAACCAAGCAATGCCAACCTGGGGCATTTCCAATTATATTTTAAGCTACAGACAAACCTCCAAACATTATGGAGCCGCCTCTTCCAAGTGCCACATCCAAGTGGGCCACTCTGGATGGTGTTGCCTCATTTGACAATGAGTATTTTCCTGGACAACTTGCATAGGTAACAATGAGCGAAATTCATTTCTTTGCGTTTAGCAACAAACATGCTCCATCCTGCCTAAGAAAGAAAGTTGGCCCTCACCATTCTGTTTGTTCTATCCCAGACTCCCTTTCATGCCCATTCCCTTCTCTGCCTCTCACTAGCTTCAGCAGACATGAGAATCTCAGTATGTGGAATTGGACTGGCCCCAGAAAATGCTTGCTGCAACTACAATATTGCTATGGCTTCAAATCACACCACTCATCTACTCAGTGCATGCTCATGGTGTTTAGAAAAAGGAATGAAGGGCTCAATGGGATTGTGGTACATATACCGTTAGATGAAGGATCTAATTTTCCTAGAGAGAGTGTCTCCCCTACTTCATATATGGGAAGGCTGAGAAAAGGAGAGATTTAATCATCTTCCTCCAGAGCCAGTTTTTTTAAGAGCTTGATTACAATGCATATGAAACATTTTAAAGTTTGAGTGCTCCCTATAAACCTGTTCCCTTTATGCTAATTGCTCTCAATAAAAGTAGATCAAGAATGAATCTCTCAGCCCAGGACAAGTCCCAGCGTGCTTGTTAGGCACAAGTTCAGAGCACATAGGTTCTATCAGATAGGCCCTTTGGAAACAGATAGATAGCATGATAGATAAATGATAAAAAGACACACATCATATTAATAGTACATAATTTTACAAGGAACTCAAGGTGATGGAAAATAGGATACAGTAAACAGTTTATCATCACTGATTTCATCGGAGAAAACCCTTTGAAGAGAAGAGACACCCTGTTTTGGCCTACTTGGCTTATCAGCACCAGTGGGGACCCACGCAAAGCTTCACATCCCTTTGAACTGGAATTGGAACAGAAACAGGCTAAAGGAACAGGAAAAGGGGAACCCAGGTGAACTGGCTTGTAGTGAACTCTGAAAGGTCAACTGCCTCCAGAGAAGTCCTTGTTCTTAAGCTGCACTTTGTAAACAAGATGAACCCGGGCCACACTTGCCCTATTTCACCAAAGATTTCAAGAGAGGAGCTTACAGAGGTTCCTCTGGGCAGCCACCAGCTCTGACCCCCATCCAGGTCGCAGGTCTCTATCCCTCTGTGTACACTTTGCTTTCGTCTCTCCCTCGATCACCAACTGCTACTATACTCCAGCTGAGGAGAGGGAATAACCAAATGTGAGGGCTGGAAAGAGCTGGAAAAACAACATCCTGAAGCCCTTCACTTGGACTTGAAATTGCAGAGGAGCTGGTCTGAAAGTTTTATGCTTTGGGGGGCATCTTTAATAGAGACTGAGGGGCTTTAGACCCTTCTTCCTCCCCCACCACGGTACACAGCAAACCTGAGAAAATGCCATGTGCCTTGTCTGAGTTCTGCCTGCTCCATGTAAGCCTGCGTCCCCCTGATAATCTTCCCTCTCCTTACAGAGATGCCTGTAGGGACCCGCAGTCAGAAGATCTGCCAACTCGTGTATGGTCCTGCACTGTTTGCCATGAGAATGGCAATTAGTTCGGATGATAAAAAACCAATTCCTTTGCTTTAAGCTACCAAACACTTGTGAGGCAGCATGATTTGTGGATTAGATCCACTGATTCTACCCAGGCCATTCCCACACTATCGCAACAAGCAGGGTCAAAGCTCTTACAGAGGTCTTTGAAGAATTTGGCCCTAAAACATTGATTTATTGAAGGTTTTCTCTGTGCAGTGTTTGGAAGACTAGAAGAAAGGAAAGGAGCGTGAGCACGGTGCATACTTGTGTGTGTGTGTGTGTGTGTGTGTGTGTGTGTGTTTGTGTAGGCTTAGTGAAAAGTGTCAGCACCAACCACTTTTCCTGCGGGCAAATTCTCCACCAACAGCTTTGGAACAGAGGTAACTTTCCCAATGTTTCTTC
Source organism: Sturnira hondurensis (assembly GCF_014824575.4). NCBI lineage: Eukaryota > Metazoa > Chordata > Mammalia > Chiroptera > Phyllostomidae > Sturnira > Sturnira hondurensis. Next base: position 4,432,753 of record NW_028088915.1, read on the forward strand.
TGTCAGGATCCCTAATTTCACATGCACAGAAGGAATGGGGCAATGTACCTACACAAATTAAACAATTACATGAATTTTAAGGTCATGAGGTAACTGATTATATCTCTCGGTGGTTCCATCAGAGTTTTGCAAACATTTAAAAGATGATCTTTTCACATCCTGAAGGATAAATTCTGTAAGAATTATAGTCCCAGAAAAGAGTTCCCTGTTCATGTTCCCAGACCCCTGGAAGATAGCCCAGCATGGAAAGATTGAGGCATCTCTGAAGCATCTCATTGCCAAAGATTAAAAGAGCATTGGACACCATTTCTCTCTCATTCAGTTGGAGGAGCCAAGTGTATGCCAGCTTGTACAAAGTAATGATGATTTTCTTATTTTCACTACCTAACTAGTGTTTCCAGGGAAGCCACAGCAAAACTAGCCAGGACTAGGCTTTATCTGTTTATTTGTAAAGCTACAAATACTTTCTGGGTTTTGTAGCATTCCTTCTTCTAACTTAAGTACTGTTGCATTGTTGAGAAAAGGTCTCAGTTTCTCACTTTTACAAGTCAAATACGTTAACAAATTGTTTTAATTGAAGAGGTACAATTTCAGGGGTGTCAAACTCATTTTCACAGGAGGCCACATCAGCCTTCCAGTTGCCTTCAAAGGGCCGAATGTGATTTTAGGACTGTGTAAATGTAACTACTCCTTAACTAGGGGCAAGGAGCTGGGTGCTGCCACCGGGTAGAAACAAGGTACCGAGCCGGATAAAACAAGGTGGAGAGCTGGATTCCTCCAGCGGGCCTTGTGTTCACCACCTGTGATTTAGAGGAAACATTTGGAGATGTCAGGATTTGATTGGGGCGGATGAAAAGCAGGAAATATCAGCTCTTCTCCAGCAGAAAAGAGTGAAATTCTGACCACAGTCTGCTCCACCCCAGGGTTCTGCAGCTTCTCCCTCCACTTCCCCCAACCCTGAAAGCAAACCATGGATTTGAGTCCTAAAAGAAATTATAACCCAAGTAATAACAGCAAGACAGAATGCATTTTAATTTTAAATTGTTTAGCTTTCTTGGAGTGAGGAAACAAAACTTCTTAGATAATCAAATAAAACATGATAGCACCCTGGAATATTAATAGCCCCAAACTAGTTCTCATACGGTTTGATTCCCATCAGGCGAAGTGTGGGAAGTAGCTGTGTCATCAGTACTGATCCGATGAGAGCCGCAGGGGTCCTGCTCAGCAGCTCCGTTCACCATAAAAAATCTATCCAGAAAATAGTTGTAATCAAGCAGTATATTCTTAATGTTCTTCTCGATGGGTTAAGTGCCATTTTTTACCTCTAAAATAAACGATCTCACCTGCATTTATCTCAGCAGATGAATCTAGACAATCAGGAATATAAAGGAAAACACTTGCCCATTTTCATCGGAAGGGTAGTCTTGGGCTTGTACATTCTTTAGTTGTCCTATATACCCGAAGCCAAATGAGCACTGTAGGGGAATAAATATGTTTTCAGAATGAATCTAAACTAAAAGGACTAGGAGTAATGTTTTCATAGTTATGCAAATTGATTCTGAATCCCAAGGGAAGTAGTAGATAACGCCTATTACATATCACAGCAATCTCAACTTCTCAGTGGTGGAAGGGAATTAACATTTACTCAGAATCTTCTCTGTGCTAGACACTGTACAGGCATTTTTACTTGCATTTAATCCCCACACCCAGAGCTGACACTCAGCTGGTCTGTTCCAATGCAGCCTACTGGTTGGCACCCAGTGCCACTAGCCAGATATCATTTCTGATTGGCCTGTGCCCTGAGCAATCTTTCAAGAGTGCTGTTATTGTTATCACAGTATTAACAGATGAAAAAAACTGCAGTTCATGTGAATAAGTAAACTGAGAGTCACACAGACTTTGGGGGAATAAAAATTCAAACACAACCAATCTCCTCTTTTCATGCTTCACTTACGTCTATTTAATTTGTTCCACGTTTTTACTTTGCTTAGAAAGTTGAGGTGGGGTTTTGGTACTTTCCCCAATATAATCTCAAGAATGTAAATAGTGTCACTTGAGTACTTCTATAAGAATTCACTGAGGGCCCTGTTGACAAAGCAGTTTTGAATATTACGTATATATGAAAGAATTTGTAAGGTATTTTCAACAGTATTGAGCACTTATTGAAGGATCCTAGAACGTGACTGCTGGAGAACACCTGCCAAGTGCTCTGTGAGTAAGCAACATTCATCCATCCACTCAACGAATACAGAGTAGTCAAGAAGAACTTTCTGTCTGGAATGAAAAAATAAAACCTGAGTCAGGATGAACTTCAATGTTCCTCCAGTCCCATCACTCATCTGATGCTTCAATGTTTTATTCATTATTCCAAACAAATGACTTTTCGGTTCACGTTCTAACACTTGCGAAGCCAGAGAACACATCTTAGGATAGCTGTGTCTGTTAGAAAGTTATTTCTTACTTATATTACTGGCCTTAATTAGGAAAAATTTCAATACCCCTTTCACGTGGTAAATCTTCAACAATCTGCACACAAAGACAGCTTACCTTATGCCGCCATCCGTCTTTATCTTCTCCAGATGGATGGCCCAAGTTCTTCAACCATGTCTTATATGGAACGCATCTCAGCTTCCCTCCTGATCCCTCATGACCCCCTTCCTTCAGAGCTCTCCCATACATGTTTTCTTCTCCATCAGAATATCCTGAACCCATTCACCAGTCCCTGTTCATGTTCTGGATACAACAGAGTAGAGCCTGTTCTTGCGAAGTAGTCAGGAATGCAGAGCACACATAGGTAAAAAGTACTCTGAAAGAATTGCAAAGTGATGTGTAACAAATGCCAATACATAGGGTCAACGTTATAAATATTGAGCCAAATGGATACCAAGGGATTCGAACCAGAGAATTCTTCCCAGAAAAGGAGATCAAATATACCCTGGAAGAGTCACAGAAGAGTGTGGAAAGCATTTGGGGACTGGGGAAGACATATCACATGGCATTCAGAGGTCTTAAAATGGACTTTCACAGCAGGACACAGACACTCCACTGAAAATGTATGAAGACTGGAAGACTGTAGGAAGAGGAGTTCTTGAGGAAGAGATGAAGGCTGGAACTGAAGTATGTTCACCTTCTTCGTTTTGACTGGTGGTTTACATACTTTATTTCACTAATCCTCATATTTATCCTGTTAAACATCCATATGCATATTTTAGATGAGGGGAAAAAGACAAAGTAAGTAATAGAAGGATTCAGGAGTCAAATATGAGTTCTGTTTTGGAGATAAGGCCTTGGACCTTTCCTCTACATTTTGTGGGAAAAGGAACAGTTGGTGGGAGTCTCTAAATGCCAGGAAGACATAAAAAGGTATGATCTTACTTCTGTTCCATCAAGACAGAATGTTCTGTTGCTGGTAGTAAAGGTGCTTAGTATACCATGTTTGGGTCTTATTAAATTTGCACATGTATGATGCTAACTTAAGTAAAATTTCTAATCATTAAAAATGCTGGGTGAAAACACATGCCCAAAGCTATATTTCCTTGAATCAATACATGGTTCCTTCTAAGATCACAGTCCTACAATGAAAATATACAAACAAAGTGGTCCCAAAGGAGATAATTTAGATAATGTTATCATTTTACTATCTTCATTTTTCATTGGTGAATCACTTCACTAACCACAAGTATCCTATCAATTTTTCAGTTTTAATGGAATAGCAGCCATCCAAAGCCATCATGTTGGAAGCTGGACAGGACCCCGATATTAGAGAGGGTAAATCACATATTTCAGTTCACAAAACCAGTTAGTGACCTGCATGACTAAAGCACAAATCTAGACTTTGGGACTCAACAGCTCCCTGCTACCTCTTAGGACAAATGTCAGCCAGGACAAGCCCAGCATGGTGTCCTCAAAATGTCAGCACTCCAACTGAGATGTGGGGGGAAAAGCCAACCCTGTTCACTCCTGTCCATCTTCCTTCCACATAATTGAGTTGCTGCTTGACTAAATTCATCAAATCAGCCAGTGTCTGAAATAGTCGGAGAAGACCTAGATCAGGCATCCCCACCTGATATCTGTGTCTATTTCTCTTTGAATATACAGAATATAGATCTTGACATGGACTAAACAAAACTGAGAAAGATTGGTGTGCAGACATAGACATTGTCCAGAAAAGCTGGACTCTATGTTTGACTTCCCAACAGTTATAAAGTCACTGGATTGTTAACCCAGTTCTTCCTAATGAAACCAAAACTGATCATTTTTATTCCTCAGGGAAATAATCATAAAATAAGAAGCCTAGAAGCCTCAGGGTGTTCAGAGTGAAATTACAACTATTCCTCTATATAGTATCTGTTCCAAATTCTAAAATCCTCCTGAAGACCAGCTGACCGGTCAAAATGACAAATGGTCTCAGAGTGTGGGTCCATTGGATCTTCCTATTCAGTTTAGTCCTTTAGGTGGAAATCGGTCCTAAGAAATTCTTTAATAGCCCAAAACCCTCAGAAACTCCATGCTCCCAGGTTAGTCAGGCATACATGACAAGAATTAAAGGTGCTAACTGGATTTTGGTTGTTTTCTTTTTTTCTTCTTAATTTTCTTTTGATTTTTTTAAAAATGCTTTGCATCTAAAGTAAGTTTTTTTTTTCATGAGTGCTTAACAGGTTTTAATTTTATGAAACATTGTGCAACCAGATCCCTCAGGGAACAGTAATTAACTGGGATTATGTTTTCATTTCAGTGAATTCTAAATGAGAAGCCTAAATACTGATTCTGTCTATAACCAAATGGGAAAACACACAGCCATGCTCCTTCTTAAAATTTCCTAATGGTATTTACAATTGCCCCTTGCTTAAGCAGGCCTTCCTCAGGAAATGCAACGGGTCACTGCAAATAATGGAAAAAGTTTACTTTTGATTTCGATAGTTGTTCCTGGCAATCTCAATCCACATTCTTCCCACCTAGGGCTGACTACCACCCAAAAAAGGGCAGAATATTCATTAACAAATAATTATTGTGTGTCTATTATGGCTCAGGGAGTGTTTGAGTCACTGGGTATGATTATAAATGTGGCATCATTTTCAAGTGGAACAAGGTCATTTCAAAATGAGAATGAGGAGATGAAGAACTATTGCTATATTTAAATTACATGCTAAGTATGAGTTCAGGAAAAAAAAATGATCCCTATCTCATGAGTTCTAGTGTGGCATTGCTGCACTTGAGTAGTTAGCCTTGGAGTTACCCTTGATTCAAATTTTGGTTCTACCATTTACTAGATTTTGATCTTGGGCGGTGAATTACTCTTCAAGCCTCTCTCCTCTGTTGTTCTATAAAACAAGAATAATAGTTGCTACCTTAAATGGCTTTCGTAGTATTTAGGGAGATACTGATACTTGGAATATACCCCATAAATGGCAACCATCATGAGGACGATTATCATCGTAAAGCACCAAGAAAACTGTCCAACCCAAAACAGCCAGTGGCCAGCAGCTGTTGCTTTTCTGCCCACCCATTGAGAAGCCAGCATCCGCAACCGTGGAGAACAGATCTGTGCACAGAGGTAGGTGAACATGGTCTTTTTTTTTTTAAGATTTTATTTATTTATCTTTAGAGGGGAAGGGAAGGAGAGAAGGAGAGAAATATCAATGTATGGTTGCCTCTGCTGGGGACACACAATGTATCGTGTGTCCCCTGCTGGGAACTGGCCTGCAACCCAGGCATGTGCCCTGACTGGGAATCGAACTGCGATCCTCTGGTTCACAGGCCTGTGCTCAATCCACTGAGCTACACCAGCCAGGGCTGAACATGGTCTTTTTACCTCTAGCCCATGCTTCTGGCATCTTGCGACTAGAAGATCACAACAAAGACTTAATTCAGATAAAGTATGTGAAATGTCAAGAAATATTCATAAATTATGTAGATGTCTCCTATGGGTAATTTTCTAAAGTGGAATTTTATTAATTTCAAGTTCACAGGGCAATCAAAATCAGCTGGGATGATTTCTGTCCTTGGGGAACCTGTTTTAAGCAATACATGGAAGAGAGGTGTCGTTAATCTGTCAGTTGTGTCTCTCTATATGGGCCCACTTTCACAATACTTTAGGCACTTGGACCAAGCCATCTTCTCCTTCACACTGTTGACTTACATCTTCTACAGAGCTCGCTACACAAAGGCACAGTTCATCCTGATTCATCCTGGTTCAACACAGTTCACGTCTGAATTTTAACACATTTTTCTGAATAAGGCTCCAGTTCAGTCTCTGTACTGTACTAATAAGACGACAAGCAAATTCGAAAGTGATTTTTACCACTTAGGATAATTATCTCATGATGACATGAAATTTTCTTTTTCACGGCCTCTTGAAAGGAAATACATAGGAATGTTAGCCTTGGTTTAGGGAGACCTGCACTGAGAGAAGGAATAAAATAAATACCCTTTCATTGAGCGGTCACTGACTTTCCTAATGGAGTTTGGTGGCTAGACTTTCAGGAAGTTCACAGGTTCAGACAATTCAAGTGAGTCTTTGAAAAATGGGCCAAATGACTGATGCCCAGTGTAGAATGGGAACAATGAATGTGCTAACAACAAATCACTCTTATCTAATCATTACCGTAGATCCCCGAAGGACTTCTAAGAGTCCATATTGCCAACATAGATTGGGTTACTAATTTGGTTGTTGCAAGAATGTGATAAAAAGGTATTTATCCCAATATGTCTCTTTTTCATGTAGTTTTAAATAAAAGCACACACGTACCAAAAATCAAACCATTTCTTCCCTTTCTATGAAATATGACCATAAACCATATTTCTTACACCTGATTGTTCTTCACACTATTGCTATCAGAGGCTTAGGTAATAAAATAGTATCAATTTCAAAATCATTTTATTTGACTCTATATTCCTCCTTTCAAGTTTTGTTCTTTCTTAGGAATGAAATACTCTCTACTTACAGTTTTCAAATTGCAGCATAGGAGTAACCTTCTCAAGAAACGGAAAAAGAAAAACATTTTACAGTATGAAGTTTGCAAGTAATTCCACATAAATTACTTCACTAGATATAGTTATTCAAAAAGTACCTACTTGATTATTGCATTTCCAGGGAGAGTGTGAGGCACTGACGACACCATAACAAAAGACGGTATCTGACCGTCTGACCGCAGGCGTCCTTGTGCCAGATAGGACATTATCATTCTACCCATTTTGTAAGTGAAGGAGATTAAGGGACTTGGTTAAAGACACACAGCTAGAAAGTGCCAAACCTGAAGTTCAAATTGAAGTCTCTCTTCACTGAGTACTGAGAGACTTCAGTATGGACTTCAGTCCAGTATGAAGTCCAGTAACGGACTTCACTGAGTCCATTCTGTTCAGTTATCACTGCCCCTCCTGACTCTCCAAGCGGAGGGACTGACCGCCTCTGCCTCTCACTGATGGAGAACTTTCTCACCTAAGAATCCAATGGGTACTTGATAAAGATTCAGCATAATGGAAGTTTCTTCTGCAAAGGACACGTGAAATGTTTATGCTCAGAATTTATCTCAGGCCCACTTCAGTGTCAGCAGCAGGTTCACGCGCAAAGGGCTTTGCGTTTAAGTTTTCTGCATGGCACAAACTGAAAGGAAACGTTTTTAAAGTCATGTTTCCGCCTTAACTGTGTGGGTTTTAATCAGTAGCAAGTATTATCTGACTTTCAAACATCTACTCTTTTATCTGACTTTCAAATATTTACTCTCACAAGAGTAAGTGTGATAGCTATTGTCATATGCTCCAAGATTATTTTTTTATTTTTAAAGGTGGAGAAGTGACTTGCTCTTTCATCTACACACAAAATGATTGTCCAAGGAAAGATCTGTATCTAATCAAGGAGATAAAGGAAGCATCTCATTAATTTGAGAAAGCTATTAATAAGCACAATCTTAATTTGTACTGCAAAAAAAAAGTGTTACTAGAACAGAAAAGAAACTGTCATATTCTATAAGCCATCTATCACAGGAGCCATTGAGCAACAGGAACTTTTAAGGTATAATAATTAGCTTCACAAGTCAGGAACTCCCAGACATACTCAGCTTCTCCTATGGTTTTTATTAGAAATCCTTTTTAGAAAAATGACATGCTTATCAATTGTATAGCTGTCACTTTAAGGACATCCTTCTTGCCTTTATTTCCTCTTGCACTTGTAAGTGTGGAAGATATTCTTCAAGCCTGTGCACCCTTTCTGATTCTTGCCACTAGGACTTTTTTACCCACTGGGTTGTAGCATCTCCCATTTTCACTGTAATTTCTCTGGCACAGATAAAAACAAAAGGATGAAAGCAGTTCAGAAAAGGGGCTATCTAAACAGACCTTCAGAAGATCCTGATACTGTGTTGGAATATCTCCTGCCACTGAAGTGTGGTCTGGAAACACACAAAAGAGCCAGTTACTAAGAGCAAGGTTCTTTTGAGAGGAGGTGCAGGATTGGAATTGATGAGGAAAGCAGAAAGAGCCAGGCCAATAGCAGAGTAGTGACTGCCCTTGTGGAGAACAGGTAGACTGGGAAATTTATACACTGTCCAGTATGGCAGCCACTAGCCAGCCACCTGTGTTGGAATATTTGGATTGTGGTTAGTGTACGGTGAGATATGCTATAACTGTAAAATATACAGGACTGAGTAACAAAAAAGGCAAATATCTATTAATAAGTTTTATGTTGGTTATATTACATGTTTAAATAATATAGTAATAATGTTCAATTAAAGAAAATACATTCTTAAAATTCATTTTACCTGTTTCATTTTGCTTTTTTAATGTGACTATTAGAATGTGTGTATATTAAATTATATACATGGCTCACAATAGAATTCTACTGGACATCACTGTGATAGGTTAATTTGGCTTATCTTCACCCGCCTAAAAACTACTGCATCCGAGGAGTGAAAAATCCTTTCTACTAAAAAACATTTTCTTTGATTGAGAGGTTTCGACGGAAAATGGCAGAAACAAAGGTTTGATTAAGGATCTTTACACTGGTATTTATCCAATCTTTTTCTTTCACCCAAGTAGAAACAGCCTCTTGCGTGCTCTATTGAAAGCTGTTGTCAAAACAGTATCTCTTATTTTGAATAAAATCAGAATCTCCAAATCTTGAGAGAAACTCAACTCTTACAGAATTTCTAGCTCATTTTTCAGATCCCACAAAGTCCAACAACTATCAGAACTTGATGGTTAAGTGTCAACCTAAAGGGAACCATAAAAGGTTGAAAATGCCATTTCTAGATCAGGAAATCACTTTCTTTGGCTCTCTTCTTCATGCGGCTATTTCTATTTAACCCTTGATAAAGTGAAGAAAACGACAGAATAATACTTCTCAAGGGATTTTAACCCTGTTGGGATAGTTTGGGAAAGGGGCTTCTCTCACTCATGTGTCACAGAGAAGGTCACCAGTGCACTTCCATGAGTAACTAGTCTGTTAAATAGCTTGCGCTCATTAGTGACACTTGAAATGGTCATCACAGGAATTTGCAGTTATCGGATTTTCATCAAAGAATAAGATAAATACAAAAAATCTAAGAATTGGAAGGAGCATTAGTTGTGGATTTGTTTGATCACAGGTCACAAAAATCTGGAATAAAAGTTAGGGAGCTCAAGGCAGTGAGACTACTCTACATGGCACTATAACTGTGGGCATAGATCATTACAAATTCGTTCAAACACATAGAACATACAATATCAAGAGTGAACCCTAATGTAAACGATGGCCTCTGGGTGACAATGATGTGTCAATGTAGGGTCACCAGCTGTAACAAAGGTACTCTCTGATGAGCGATGTTGATAATGGGGGAGGCTGTGCAGGGGAGGGGTCAGGTGGTATGGGGAAATCATTGTGGACTTAAAACTGCTCTAGGAAATAAATTCTATATATATATACAAAATAAAACATGTATAAATATATATTACACATATATATTATATATGTCTGTTACGAATATATATTTTATATATGCTGTCTGTCCAAAAGGTATCCAGCCATGTAATATGAAAAATAGAGATATTTATTGAAGGCACAAGATACAAGAAACATTATACATAGGACAATGATGCCTCAGTCCCCTTCAAAGTAGGCACCTTGGGGACCTCACACAGTTCTCCCCATTGCCATCAGCTGCCCCATCATATTTTCCTCAATTTTATCAGTGGTCTGAACTCTCTTCCCTTTAAAGATGATTTTAGTTTTTGGAAAAGCAAGTTGACAGGACACTGAATGTGGGCTCTAGGGCGGCTGAGTCACCTGGATGATCTGATGTCTTGCCAAAAAACCTCTGTAGGAGACGTGATGCATGAGAAGCTCATTGTCATTATGAAGCTGCCAATCACCAGTTGCCCATAGATGTGGCCTTCTGAATCATCTGCATAGTTTCTGCAGAAGAAAGTCCAAGCTTAACACAAAATTTGATGCAGATTTGTCGCTGTACTTGCTCAGTCATTTTGAATGCAATAGCCACACAGTACACATACTCACTCACTGGTGTCTACCACCCCCACTGACTAGTACAGTGAAGTCATCATTGTTCACTGACACACACCCCAGTGCACTGTCCTTGGCTACCAGGTTACCTCCATGTCATGCAAACTGTTGATGTTATATCACAGTGGCTGGACTTTTTCTGAATGTATATTTTAAAAGTTTAGGTCTTAATGTTTTCCTCACATAACCAATATCTGCAAGTGGATTATCCATATCTGGTGCCATGGTTCTGTGCTGCCACTAGGTATGTAGGTTCTTTCTGTCTATCTGCTCGATGGCATTTGGCTGGTAGGTCCTCACCTTCACATTTTACACCTTGTTGTTGCAAGATGCTGCTAAACTTCTGGGTATTTCTCTGTCTCGGGAAGGAGGATCAGGAAGCAGCAGTTTCTCTTTGAGCCAAAGACTTCCCAGAAACCCTTAGGTCATGTCTCATGGGCCAGAAATGTGTCACATGACCAACCCAGATGCAAGAGAGGCTAAAAAAGCTAGTGCTTTTAGCTAGACTCATGGCTATACTGAACAAAGTCAGAATTCTTTTACTAAGGAAAAGGGAGATGCACTTTGTGGGGGCATTTGCAGTCAGGAGGATCCTCCACAGGAGGATCTAGAGACTTTCTCTAATCACTTTAGACGTATTGCAACCGAAATAACTGATAATGTTTACCTTTGTCGAGTTTGAAAAAGCTGAAGAAGAAAAGCATTCAAACTTTCAAGAAGCTATCACTTTTATAGTTCTGATACAGGCCACTGGGAATGAGAACTATTTATTGGCTAAACACTTGAAATAAATGTTTGTTGACTATAATGTTTTTTTAACCAGCTGGTACAAATATATTTGAATAATAATGAGATGTTCCCATTATTATCAGAATAATATTGAAAATAGCATTTGACTATAAGACATCACCTATGAGTTCAATGGTGAGTAAAACAATTTGGAAAAGACTGAAGAGAAAGAACCTATTTAAGTTCTGTTTCTGTAAATATTGTCTTCCAAATATTATCTCTAACTAATTTAACCATCTTTTCCCAAAAAAATGTAAAAAGATTCTTCCAGTCTGGTAATTAGAAAGGAATCACTGAAGGCCACAGATATTGCCCACCTACCAAGAGGAAATGGCATAATCTAGTCAGTCATTCATCTTGAAGATTTATGGGATGTGTCCTTAGAAATGCAATGAAACAGAACAGAAGACAGTAGAATAGAATAGAATAGAATAGAATAGAATAGAATAGAATAGAATAGAATAGAATAGAATAACAGAAATGCATCATTTGCAATAAAGGTTACATTGTTCTAAGAAACTTCTGTATTGTTTATATATGTTTGTATGTACTAATTACAATGTAAAACAAATTTCGTTCTATGGGTTGTGGTCAAGAATGTTTAAAAAGCCACTGTCTTAGAGGCTCTTTCAGTGACTGAACTTAACAGTCAGCTGGTAGGTGGAAGCAGGTAGAAGTGGACATCTGGGTACCTTGGGACTTTTGATGACCAGCCCCAAGGCCCAGTGCTGGTAAAAGCTGACCTTGGTGCACAGTTTGGTCCTTCCTGTATGAACCCAAGCTCAGCAGAGGCAGCCACAATCTGTGGACTGCTTATAGCTACAAACAGTTTGCAGAGGGCCAGTCACAGGCAGTGTCTTATACTGGTCTGAACCAGAGTCCCTCCCAAGAGGCCCAAAACAAACAAATCCAGTTGCCAGCTTCAGACAACTTCAGAAGCAGCATATCCAAAGGGAGGTCTTAGCAGTCAGCAAACCTTGCTGAGGCAAACCGTACTTCGTGTGGTCAGCACCTGTACAGCAGATCACACACTATGGTTGGCATTGAGCCTCACAGTAAGACAGCCTGAGGGTTGATATCACACACTAAGAGGCCAATAGGTATCAGTACTCAATTGCAGCAAGAAGGCCCACATAACACACACAAGGGACATTCCTCAAGCATCCAGCTCATGTGATCAAGGAGACTGCACCACTGGAACCCACAGGACACCTACTACATAAGGCCACCCCTCAAAGGTAGGTAGTTGTAGATAATCTACATAACACTTAGAAACAAATGCAAAGAGGTAACCAAAAGGAGGAGACGAAGAAACAAGCCCAAAATGAAAGTATAAGAGAAATCTCCAAGAAAAAAAAACTAAATTAAAGGGAGGCAAGCAATTTATCATATATAAAGTTCAAAGTAATTATTATAAGGATGTTCAATGGCAAAAAAAGGACATAGAAACTACAAAAAAAAGACCAGTCAAAATGGAAAATACAGTATCTGAAATAAAGAATACACTGAAAAGAATAAACAATAGGTTGGATGAAGCAGAGAATCAAATCAGTGAGTTGGAAAACAAGGTAGGAGAAAATATTCAATCAAAGCAGATAAAAATGAGGATAGTTTTAAGGAATCTTTGGTACAACATGAAGCATAACAACATCCACATCATAAGGGTACCAGAAACCAAAAAAAGAGCAAGGGATTGAGAACCTGTTTGAAAAAATAATGACCAAAAACTTTCCTAACTTTGTGAAGGAAAAAGACATACTAGTTCAAGAAGCACAGAGTCCCATACAAAATGAATCCCAACAGGCCCACACCAAGACATAGTATAATTAAAATGGCAAAGGTTAAAGACAAAGATAGAATTTTAAAAGCTATAAGAGAGAGCTCCCATGAGATTGTCAGCTGATTTCTCAACAGAAAAATTTCAGGTAAAAATGGATGGCATAAAATGTTCAAAGTGATGAAAAGCAAAGACCTATAACCCAGACTATTTTACCCAGTAAGGCTATCACTTAAAAGTGAAGGAGATATTTAGAGCTTCCCAGACAAGAGAAAGCTAGTTTGTTACCACCAAATCATTATTACAAGAAATGTTCAAGGGTCTGCTTTAGGAAGAAAAAGGAAAAGAAAAAGAAGAAGAAGAAGAAAGGAAGGGGGTGGGGAAGAAGGAGAACAGAGGAACATAATTAAAAGAATATAATGGCAATAAATATGTACCTATCAATAATTACTTTAAATGTAAAAAGCTTAAATACCCCAATCAAAAGACATAGGATAGCTAAATGGATAAGAAAACAAGACTCATCTATCTGTGGTCTACAAGAGACCCACCTCAGAATAAAAGATACACACAGACTACAAATAAAGGAATGGAAAAAGACGTTTCAGGCAAATGGGGAAAAAAAGGTTGGATAGCAACACTTACATCTGAAAAATAAACTTACAATAAGACTTTACTTACAGTAAGAGGCAAAAAAGAACACTATATAATGGTAAAGGGAGCAATCCAACAAAAAGATATAACCCTCATAAATATTAATGCACCCAACATAAGAGCACCTAAATATGTAAAGCAAATATTGATGGACAAAAACAGAGATTGACTGATACAGTCATAGTAAGGGAATTTTTCCCCTTTTTTTATCCTCATCCAAGGACATTTTCACATTGCAGAGAGAGAAGAAGGGAGAGAAAGACAGAAAAAGAGACATCAGTAAAAGACAGAAACAGGGACTGGTTGCCTTCTCATACACACCTGGATCAGGGATCAAACCACAACCTGGTATATCCCCTGACGAGGAATTGAATCTGTAGCCTTTCGGTCTACAGGATGACACTTCAGTCATCTGACCCATACCAGCCAGGGCCACAGAAGGAGATTTTAATACCCCTTGACATCAATGGAAAGATCTTCCAGACAGAAAATCAACAAGAAAACAGCAGCCTTAAATGACTCACTAGATCAGGTGGATTTAATTGATATCTTCAGAGAATTTCACCCCAAAGCAGCAGAATACACATTCTTTTCAAGTGCACTCAAAACATTTTTTTAGATAGAACACACATTAGGACACAAAACAAGTCTCAATTAATTTAAGAAGATTGAAATCATATCAAGTATCTTCTCTATCACAAGAAAAAACTGAAAAACACACAAAGACACAGAAGTGAAAGAATACATCACTAAGCAACGAATGGGTTAACAATGAGATCAAAGAAGAAATCAAAAGATACCTTCAAACAAATGAAAATGAGAACACAACCCCAAATCTATGTAACAGAGTGAAAGCAGTCCTAAGAGGGAAATTCCCAGTATTACAGGCCTATCTCAAGAAACAAAAACAATCTCAAATAAACAATCTAACTTTTTATTTAAATAAACTTGAAAAAGAAAAAATAAACAAAACGCAAAGGGAGTAGAAGGAAGAAAATAATAAAGATCAGAGTGGAAATAATAAAACAGAGTCTTTAAAGACAATACAAAACATCAATGAAACCAACAGCTGGTTCTTTGAAAATATTAACAAGATCGACAAACCTTTAACCAGATTCATCAAGAAAAAAAAAGAGAGGACTCACATAAATAAAATCAGATATGAAAGACAAGAAGTAATAACACCAAAAAATAAAGGATTATAAGAAAATTTTATAAACTATATGACAACAATTTTGAAAATCTTAAATGGATAAATTCTTAGAAATATACAATCTTCCAAAACTGAATCAGGAAGAATCAGGAAATCTGAATAAATAGGTTACAACTAGAGAAACTGAAGCAGTAATCAAAAAATTTTCCAACAAACAAAAGCCCTGGATCAGACAATTTCACAGGTAAATTTTACCAAACATTCAAAGAATGAATACCTACCTTTGCCAAACTATTCCAAAAATCCAAGACTCCCAAGCTGACTGTATAAAGCCAGCATTATCCTAATCCAGAACCACATAAACACACCTAAAAGAAAGAAAATTATAGGCCAATATCTCTAGTGAACATAGATGCTAAAATCTTCAACAAAATATTAGCAAATGAGATCCAGCCATATATTTAAAAAGCATACACCATGATCAAATGAGATTTATTCCAGGTATGCAAGGTTGGTACAATATCTGCAAACATCTAACTTTACACTTTTAGGAACTTGAAAAAGAAAAATAAACAAAGCCCAGAGTGAGTTGAAGGAATGAGAAATGCAAATTAAAAACACAACAAGGTATCACCTCACACTAGTCCAAATGGCTATTATCAATGCTCGCTTCAGCAGCACGTGTACTAAAATTGGAACAATACAGAGAAGATTAGCGTGGCCCCTGCACAAATGGCTATCATCAATAAACCAACAAAAAATAAGTGATAGCAAACATGCGGAGAAAGGGGAATCCTGATGCACTGTTCATGAGAATGCAGATTTGTGCAAGCTCTGCAGAAAGCAGTATAGAGTTACCTCAAAAAGTTAAAAATGGCACTGCCTTATGACCCAGTGATTCCTCTTCTGGGAATTTTTGCGAAGAAACCTGAAACCAGAAACCTGAAAGAATATATGTACCTCTTTGTTCATTGCAGTATTGTTTATAACAGCGAAGATATGGAAGCAGCTTAAGTGCCCATCAGTAGGAGAGTGGATAAAATAGCTGTGGTACATTTATACAACAGAATACTGTTCAGCCATTAAAAAAAAAAAGGAAATCTTACCCTTTGCAACAGTATGGATGGACCTGGAGAACATTATGCTAAGTGAAATAAGCCAGTCAGAGAAAGACAAGTACAATATGAGTTTACTCATATGTGGAATCTATTGAACAAAATGAACTAACAAGCAAAATGGAAACAGATTCATAGGTAGAGAGCAGGCTGACAGCTGTCAGGGGTAGGTGGTTGGACTGCTGGGGAGATTGGAGGTATTGAGCAAAAAAAGAAAAAAGATTAAAAAAAACTCATGGACACAGAATAGGGTGGTGAGTGTTGGATGGGGAAAAAGAGGGAAGGTGTAGCATGGTATAGAGGGGACTAATGGTGATTGATAGAGATTTGACTCAGGGTAGTGGACATACCATACAGTGTACAGATGTTGTGTGTTGTAGAATTGTGCCCCTGAAACCTCTATAATTTCGTTAACTAATGTCATCCCAATAGATTCAATTTTTTTATTTGTTTAATCAGAAATTTCTTTTTTAAAGATTTTGTTTGTTTATCTTTAGAGGGGAAGGGAAGGAGAGAGGGAGAGCAATATCAATGTATGGTTGCTTCTCGTGCATCCCCTGCTGGGAACTGGCCTGCAACCCAGGCATGTGCCCTGACTGGGAATCAAACCATGATCCACTGATTCACAGGCCTGTGATCAATCCACTGACCTACACCAGCCAGGGTCAATTTTCTTAAAAACCCACTGTCTTAGAAGTTTCAGAACACCTAAGGAGCAGCCATTAGCATAAGCCACCAAAAAGAAAATACGACCTTAAAAAACAACACCAGAATTCAAAACAAGAAACAAGTCCAAGAAAATTTTAGCTAAATATACAGCGTCATCCAACCTCCAGACCCATGGAGTACAAAGAAAACCACAGCAGTAGCAATTAACAGATGACTCTTTGTAAGAAGGATGGCAAATCTTTATTCTGTCAAATCGTATTAATTCATGATGAGTTGGAGAAGACACTTGAAAACAAGGAACAAGGAACAAGCAGCACCTAAGAAGGTTGCAATACCAATCTGAAGGGACTTTGGAAACTCAGAAACACTGATTCTGACCAGCAACCAATGAGAGGTACCACTCTAAAGAGAAAGAATCAGCAGTTAAACAAGACTACGCTTGCTGAAGTCACACGTAATTAGTGTTTATATGCCTAAATTAACAGTTGCAACCCTGCATTGTTTTTATTATTTGCAGGTAATTACTTTTGTTGTTTTCTAAAGTCACGGTTAAAAAACATTGTCAGTAACTTTTAATGAAAATCCCTGATAATGGTAGACTCTATTTGTCTTCCAGAATTTACCATGAGAATGAATGCCCAGCAAACAAGTGTTCCATAAGCAGCCTTGGTACCCCAAATTTTACAAATGGCACCGAAACAGGAGGTGGCCCTGGACCAGAACAGTACATGGCTTGCATAAGACATGCAAGCACTTAGAAAGGTTAATGTTCTGGTGTCCCAAACCAATATTCTATAAACATTTGTTCAGTATTTATTTAGGTGAGGGGCTGAGCACTGTGAAATCTTCTGCCTCCAAACTCACATACCCATTCGACAAAGGCAAAGCTGCACAGTTAACCAGACCCACCCTTCTGATGGCAGTCAGCCACCACCTAACTCTTGCCCTTGCTTCAGTCAGCTTCAAACCAGTATGTATTCTGCCTGACAAGGATTCCATAAGAGACATTAGTCTCCAGCTCACTACATTTTCAGCCATGTTAACGTCCTCTTTTAGTTGGACCCTGGGTACCCAGCCCAGTCTTCTTCTGGGTCTCTCTCTCTGAACATTCCCACCACTTGGGTAATGGCCCACATGCTGGGTTTTGTGAGAGATAATACAGTTACTGATGAGAAAAGTGATTCCAATATCTGATTATCGAAGATGCATAATAAGCCTTCTTGCTAACACCATCAAGGAAAAGACACAGAACCACTCTCTCCCCTTCATATATTCTGCCCTGCTAGGATTCTCCTTCCTCTGATGTTTGCTCAACCAAGGCTGAGCTACACGAAAATGTTTAAGAGTTGGGGAGGGCTAGCCATGATTGCACAACTTCTAAACAGAGCCCTTAGTTATTACCTTTGTGAAAAGGCTGTCTACTTCCTGAAATAAAGCAAAGCCTCTTTTCCAGCCTCTTAAAACTCTGGAAAAGCATAAAACTATTTAGGAAAATGCTGAAATGAACTTTGGGGAAAATCAGTCCTAACGTTAAGAAAGAGCCCGGTCAAGTGTGTCTAGGGCTGTGGACAATTCCTCCTTTCTGTGTGTTCAGCCACTTCGCCTCCTCCACCGCATGTGTACCCCCACTGTTTCTTCAGGGAACTCCAGCTTCTCCTCCACTGTAACTTCACTTTGGCCAAGCTACTAATCAAATGTTCAGGGCTCCCACCACAAGAACACACCAATGACAGTAGGAGGCTATCACTGAGATTGTTGGAACTGAGCTTCTTGGGTCAATAGGTAGATAAATGTGAAATAAAGACTGTTGGTGGTTATCTTCTCTATTATCAGCAGAAAATGTATCTATAGTAGATGAGAATAAGGGCAGCTTGGAGTTATAAGCTGAGCCCAAAGGAAAGAGAAAGAGCAAGCTGATGACCTTATTTTATATGAATTGCTGAATAAAGTTGTCCTGAAACCAAACTTTTCTTTGTGTGAACCAGCACTCTTTTTGCTTGAACTAAGTAGTGTTGAGTTTCTATCACTTACAATCAAATGAGTTCTGATTGATGATCCAAATATATGTCTTTACTCTAAGCCTATGGTTAACTTTGACAGATATATCCATACTGCCTGCCTAACTCCTCTCAACCAAGTTCCACTTACCACATTTCCTCCTCTAGAAAGTCTTCCTTGACCTTCCTGGAAAGGCAAGCATATTGTCCCCTGCTTTCCCAGAGTGCTCTATGCCTGCCTCTCTTAGATCCTTTCTCTCATTGTAGGTCTCTCCCATTAAACCATGAGCCTAGGGAACAGGACCTGGACTTTATCTTTACATTCCCAGGTCCAGAGCACACCTGGCACAAGAAAGGCGTGAGAGATGCTTGATGGAAGTCTGACAAACAATGTTTGTTAAACGAAAGCCAAAGAAACTGCCATTGTGAAATACTCAGAGACAGAAGTAACTCTCTATAGAATCACCACTAAATATCTTCTGATTTTAAAATAATGGGGGAAATACAACCATCTCCCTGAACTACATAAGTTATAGACCTGCTGCATTTCTACCTTTGTGAGCTCTGCAAAATAAGAAAATCTCAATTTATAGCTAATTAATTTATTAATGTGTTTATTGATTTGTTCAGCTAATATATACTGAGTACCTAACATTGAAATCCATAAACTCAAAAGGCAGATTGTTACTGTTTATGTCAGTTATTTGAAATTGGGCTTTGTTCATAATGCCATTGGATAAAGAAATTAGTATTAGAAAGTGTGATATATGCAAAAAAAAAACATTTCTATTCTTTCTTTTATGCTTTTAGTTTCCCAAACCCTTCTAGAATTTTCAATACTGTGAAAACCGTCTTATGTATATTCTGTAGTCTTTTGCATTATTAGAAGCTGAGAAGAAGGCAAATTAAAGAAAATAATTTGCGTTAGGAAAGGCTGACAAAATCGTTATAAGATTTGCAACCTGTGCAATCTATGGTAAACCCTAAGATTTTAATCCACAAGCACAACTGCCATTTTCTTATGTTTCCATTTCAAGACAATAGCAGGAGTCTGAAAAGCATCTTCATGAAACAGTCTGTAAACCAGAGTTGTGTCCAGGATTTCACTCTACTGATCCCGTGCAGCCAGATCCATCAGGATCTATCACTACATCCGGGAGAAGAATGAAACCGATCTGGACTATTTCATCAGGGCAGTGGTGTCAGCCTGAGTGAAAAGGAAAACACTAGGAGGCTAATATGGTTGTGTCATTTCTTGAAATGACAGACCAAGAAACGTTTCTGGAGATTGCAGAGTGACATTAACATAATAAGTACAGATAGCAATACCTTCTGAGGATCACTCGGTTTCTTTAGCTGGAGGACAGGTGGTTGACGAAATTAACCTCTTTTATGAATACAACTAGAGGTAAAGAAAAGCCTTCCATAAGCTATCCAGGATAATCTTAATGATGTAATTGTACAAAATTCCATTTTTCTATGAAGGCAGTAACAACTTTGTGGACCCATAGATCAAATTTTTAATGATTTCTCAACAATGTTCATCATTGTCATTCTGCTGTTACGTGGGCCAGCAGTTCTCAAGATGAGTCGGATGGATCTGGGGTGTCTGGGATGCTTTCGGAGGCTTCCCAGGTATGTGAGGTCACACAGACTGAACTAAGAAGCACACGAAAATAGTCCCCTATTTTCTTTAATGACATGAGAATTTGGCTTTTTTTAAAAACAGGTGTGTAAAAAAGTAGCAGACATGAGAATTTCACTATTTTCTTTAAAGAGATGTCTAAAAAGGTAAAATAAAGCCATGCTTCTTACTAACTTTGTTCTGTCTTGGAAAATATTGCTATTGTGAATAAAGCATATGGTTTGTTAACATGTAATAGGTTCATTATGGTTATTCTTAGTGAATTGAAAAATAAATATTTTCAATGTTCTATTTTAAATTGGTAATAGAGTAAATATCACAGCTATGACCCACAAACCAAAACACTTTGGGGACCTTCACAATTTTTAAGAGGGTCAAGGACACCTGATATTAAAAAGTTTGAGAACCATGGATAAATGCATTCTAGTTAAGTTTTTTAGTTATGTTCCATATACTCTGAAATTTTTTCAGCCTGTTTTCTTTCTTCTTCTTCTTCTTTTTTTAATCCTTACTTGAGGACATTTTTCATTGCTTTTTAGAAAGAGAGGAAGAGAGAGAGAGAGGAATATTGATGTGAGAGAGAAACATTGTTAGGTCACCCCTGTATGTACCTCAACTGTGGATGGAATTCACAACCTAAGTACATGCCCTGAGTGGAGACTGAACCCACAACCCTTTGGTTTATGTGATGATATTCCAACCAACTGAGCCACACCAGCCAAGTCTACTTACTTTCTTCTTGATTTTTGTTTTATCAGTTTACTGAGTAGTAAACCTACATAGGAATCTTACTAATACAGCAGATGAAATCACAACAAATGAACAATGACTAAGAACCTACTATGTGCAAAATGTTACATAAGTACACAAAGGCCAAGGTAGATATTCCTCGTACCAACCCTTGCCTGGAGGTATTTGGGCTACAGTAAATCTACAGTTTGTAGTGCATAAAATACTCTCATGGGTTTGGATTATCAAAGTGGAAGGGTTTGTCTCTGAGTACATCCAATAAACATGCCAAAGTTTTCTAGGACAGTTGACTTTTACATTGAAAATAGAATTATTTTTCCAGGGTCTTATAAAGTATGTGGCTATTTGTACCCAACCATGGTGATCAATGTTTTTTCTAATCATAACAGTATAATTTACAATACAGATTTCTAATTTCAAATAATATTAGCATACTTCATACAGACTTGACCATTGCAAATGGCTTGTGATATAACCTCCTATTGTACATCATGCTTAAAGATGGGAGTAACCAGTTCTCTTACTTCAGGAGTATTTGGAAGATGGGAAAATAGCTATGTGAACAGGAAATACAAGGAAAAAATTTTATCTTTGCGAATTTAAACCAAATCTCAAATGTCTATAGGATTACGTCCCACTCAGGTCTGGTTTAGGGATTTCAAACAATCCAACTAAAACACAGTCTGCATTTGCCCATTTGTTACCATGAGAGCAAAAATTATTACACTAAGGTAATGCTCTATCCAGAAAGCCTTTGCAATAGTATACCCTACAAGTCTCTTTAAATGTATAAAGAGACAGTTGATTGTTTTATAAACAAATTATGAGCAATTAGTAAATTCTAACCAGTTGGTTGTAATTGTCATTTTGTTTCACATTATCAGAGAAATAATTTCTGCCCATGCTTCTTCATAGATTTGTGGATTTCATCGTATTAAAGGAATGGTTTATCAGTGTTTCCTGGTGAGTGCACAGAGCTCTAGAATAATTAAGCCATTTGAAATCACTTCAGATAGTTTGTTCTGAATGGAATTAAGAAAAAAACAGTACTTGTGCATCTTGAATTTCATGTAAAAATGAGTTATTGTTCATTACATATAACTGTTTAATAAATGTATTTCATTAGGTGACCAACACTTTCAACATACTGGGTACAATATTTGGCTTGGTAGTAGAAACTTGTTGGTAACTACTTTGTTCACCTGTAGGTAAAAAGAAAGTACAGTCATATAATAAGCCCTGTTCCTATTTTTGAAACAATGTGATCTTTTTATTAAAGGTGGTGTTCTAAAAAAAAAAAAGTGTTCTATCTTGGGAATATGGGAAAAAATTCAGTCGAATCCTTTCCTTCCTCCTTATTTGTCTTCTTCCTTTTTCTTTCCTGCTTTGTATCTTTTTGTCTTCTTTTCTCTTCCCTTTTGTGTTGACCATATTGATGAATGTGCTCTGCATCTCCTCATAAAATCCACAGGCTGTCATCCCGTGTGCTTACTTGATTGGATGCCTGTGTCACGTTTGCAGTGGGAAGATAAACCCTTAGAGTTTGATTACAATTAATCTTGGCCAAGATTAGCCGGCATGTAAGCAAAAATCACTTATTGTATCCAGTCAACTATCCCTTGCTACTCTTGGAAGTTGATGGGACATCATAGATATCTCATGTTATTGACGTCACTGATGGATGGTGCCATAAAGGCTTATGAAGAGATGATGTTTGGCTCCATAATGTTAGCAAAGAAGATGGGATATGCCCGACCAAGCTAATCAGGACAGCACAAATTTTTCCCTTTGCCTCAAATCTCAAAATGCTGAGAGTTCTGTCTCCTATTTCCAAAAGCTCACTGAGGCATTTTCAGAGGCAAAACTTAGGAGAATTCTTTGAACTATCAATAGGGAGGCAAGTGAAAACATGGAACCGAATCTAAAAAAAGAAAAAAGTCCTGTGCAAGGTCCACAGAGAGACCTCCCTTTCACTCACTCATTATGTGTCATAATAGACGTAAGTGTGGCGCTTCAGTCACTTCTGAAAGGAAGCCTCACTATACCTTATAGCTCTGGCTTATTTATCTAAAACTTTTTACATAAAGAAAAATTGAAGCAATTCTATAAAGAGTTCAAAAAGAAAACCATTTTAGGCCCTTAACTATCTGAATATAAAGCAGCAAATCAGTTCACTTTCCAAATTATCTGAATGAGGGGTTCGCTTGTTTGTTCATGGAGGAACATCTCTGACGGGCTTATTTTTAAAGTCACCCCAAACATCAACATCGTAAGTAAGCTATGAAGAAAAGTTAAGTCCTGTATCTATCAACCAAACATTCAATATTTCCTATTATGTGTCCTCCATGGTATTTAACAGAATGGTCTATATAACACAAAACATTTAGCTCTTGCCTGCAGGAGTTCGTTCATTGCCTTCTTAAAATCACTCTTGGGGTCTTTTTTTATGAATAAATCTTTAAATTCAAAATGATTTATTATTGATAAAATTGCAAAAATCTTAGAATTGAAATGGAGCTTAAATATCAGGTAGCCTATATTCTTTCAACAAGGTAAAGTTACCTAATTATTTTCACAGATGACGATACCAGACTTTTTAAATGCCATTTTGCAATTTTAAAATCAAATATAATTGACTTGTGGAAGTGTCTCACAAGTGAGTTTCTTACAGTATTCAGAACAAAGTATACAGCCCTTAAATCCAACATTTTTAAATTTGTACATAACCTCATTAGCCAGGAAGCGTGCATTGAATTACTCATATTGGATTTTCTAGGCAGCCATGCCAGCCCTTTCCGAGAAGCATCCTGCCAAAATCTCCAACTCCCACCTGGTGCCACTCCTCAGAAAGCCGTCGCACCTTTCTATCAGTTGACTGAACAAGAACCCAACTAAAATCAGTTTTTTTAATCAGGTATGTAACTTGGAATATTTAAGAGATAGGTTACTGCATATTTCATTATTATTATAAATTAAAGTAGTAATATGATATTTGTAGAAGGCAACAGAAATAGGTTACATAAAGAATATTTACTTCTGGGTATTGCCTTGGAGTTCATATCACAATAATTTGTTTTACCTATAGGCAGTATTTATTCTCAAAACCTCAGTGTTTTGGAAGTTGCAAAAAAAATGTTAATGGCATTACTTTGTCTCATTTTTTACTAAATTAATTTAGAAAAGAGAATTTTTAAAATTATAGACTCTTTTCCCAATTATATGGTGTCAAGTTATAACATTCATTGAACTTTTCACTCTGTTACTTGGGTAACATTTAGACATATGCTAGTTTCATGAGGAATGTGTAATGCATATTAAATTATAATTAATCATTCCACATTTGAGATCAGGCCCATTTATGTTCACAACTTTTCTTCTGCCTTCCAGGAAGAACAAGTTAAGATCAAAATACGCTGAAAACAGGTGGTAATGTTGTGTGAAGAAAGAAGCAGATTAACAGTCTTGGTAAATTTGGTTGTTGAAAATATTCAACAAAAACAAAGGAAATATTAAACAATCTGTAGGTATCTAATACTGAATAGACTGTGGATTTTCAAGTTCGTGCTCTCCTTGTCCTGTTTCCTGCACATGGAAATCCCTTCCCCACATAGTGAGTCCCCTACTTGTCTTTAAAATGCAACTCAAATATTATTTCTGTAGTCGTAGCCTCCCCAAGTCAATATGAATTGCGAACTACTCTGAGCAGACGTGTGTACTACAGCCCTTACCACGTCATTCCACGATCGTCTGTGCATAGCCCGCCTTCCTTCCACATCACTTACTTGTCTTCGTATTCATAAGTGCCTAACACTCTTCCCGTGTGAGACAAAGAGCTCCTGAACCCCCTACAACACTGGCTGCCAAGCGTGGTCCCGAGCATCTGAGTCACCCTCTATCACCTGAGAATTCATTAGAAAAGCACATTTTCTGATTCCACTCTGAACCTAGTGGAATCAGCAGGGTGGGGACAGGGTGTGTGAGTGGGGAAGGGACAGAGAGTTCGACAAGCCCTCCAGGAGATTTCAGTGCAGGTGCAAATTTGGGCTTTCTCTCTGACAGAAAATCCTGAGGTGTGGAAATGTCGCTGATGAAAAGACATTCTGCCTTTTTCCCTGACTTTAAACTTGTCCTTGGTATTCTATCCTTCTGACCCCACTTGCTATCTATCACACTTAGTTCCATTTTAAACTCTAACTTTGGCAAAGGTGGAGCCTGGGTGTTTCTTCATTTTCATTAGTTAAGCCGACAAAGGGGATGACTTTCGGGGACTTCTATAAATCCAAAGAACAAAGGTTTAAAAATAAAGAATAGACATACTGAACAGTGAAATTTGCAGAGTAATTGATTATCCTATAGCTAACTTTAATCAGGAACAAGAACTGTCCTACTATACATCCTGTCTGAAAACAGGATCAATTATGATACCCTGCAATACCATATGGTGTGATATATGGCAACTTGGATATCTCTTGGGCTGAATAACATTCCCCAACACAACTTTATAAAGCAAACCCAACTAGGCAACACAGAAATAGCCCTGAGGGTGAAGAAGTCACGGGCCTAGCTGACCAGCTCAGAGACTTTAAGCAGATTTATCAAAATTTCCCAGCCTCTTTTTTTGTTCCCTTAAGATGGAGATAGTACCTTTTGGTCACCTAAGGGCAAAATATGATCACCTCTGGAAAGGCACTGTATAAGCTATGAAACATTAAAGTATCATGTATCTAACATCTATATGTAGTAATATTAGTAACTACATTTATAATTATATAAATATATTTACAATTATACTAACAGGCCTGCTTCCTTTCTTACCATTTTAATCATTTGTTTTTATTTTCACTTACAGTTAACATTCAATATTATTTTGTACTAGTTTCAGGTGTACAGCACAGTGCTTAGACAACGATACACTTCACAGAATGCTTGTCCCTGCACGTGGTGCTCTTCACTGTGGTTGGAGGGGCTGGAGGAGCTGCTGCCATGAGGCTGCTGTTGGCTGATGTGAGAGCAAGGGCCCCTTCGCTGACTGCACCTTTGATCTGGTGTGCTGGGCAGAACTCACAACCTAGAGCACCGAGAGTGCTGCAGAGCCACTGTGATGGCCCTTCTGCCTCCGCATGGCCACAGCCCTCCCCGGAAGCAAGGAGACCCAGGGTCTGCAATCAGCTGGAATGGGGAAAGAGACAGCGTTGGAAAAGAAGAAACAGAAATGAATATCTCCGTTAATCAGTACTAGTCTCCAGGCCTGAGTGTAAGTTTAAATGCATATAAACATAGGAATGCATGCATAGCCAGCTGTAGGTGGGAATAAATTGGGTTGTCTACGTGAAACTGTGAAGAATCTTCATGCGCCCAGGGGCCCACACAGGCCCTACAGGCTGACACCTCCTGGGGTGCAGGGAGAGCCTGCTGGGGCACAGCTCCTGCCCTCAGACCTGGGTCATCACGTCCAAGCAAAGGAGCTTGCTTTCTGTTAACCCATATTGCAGGCATTCATTGCATTTTGAAAGATTCACATAATCGATGTTCATAAAATATCAAAAAAATTCAATTTCAGGTAAACTTATAATTTTCAAATTTAATTAGCGAAACTTTGGAAAATAGGGGAAAAGCAAAAAAAGAAGGAGAAAATAAAAATTGCTTGAATATTGCTTGAATGCCCTAACCAGAAGTAGTTCATATTTTTCATTTGTCTATAAATGTTTTGGTATAAAATTATAATTATATAGTAAGTAGTGTACTGTACTCTGCTGTATTCACTTAGAAGCATATCATAAATCTTTTTTCTATTTGGTGAGACCCTCCCATGAAGTTAATTCCACTAGCGGCACAGTCATCTATCATATGCATGCACCAGGGTGTCTCACCAGTGCTCTTTGTTAGACATTTGGATTGTTTCTAGGGCTCCCCGGTGATAAACGTGTATTTCGTGCACTTACTCTTAGGCCATCTCAGTTTCCTAAAGATATGCTCTTAGAAGCAGAATTGCTAGGTTTGTGTTTATGAACATTTTTTAAGACTTGAGTCTTAATGCTGAACTGCTTTACCAAAAAGGAGCATGAATTTACATTCCCACCAGCAGCAAATGAAAGTGCTCGATTTCCTGTGTTGTTGTCAACAAAGGGTTATTATTTTTTTAAGCTCCACTAGTTTTGTAGTGGTTCAGTGCAATCACATTTTTGTTTCAATTTACATTCACTTGATTACTAAGCAACTGATATAACTAAATTATTGAATTATTTTAGAGTTAATAAGCCTCCAAAGAAGAGCATTAAAAGCTTAAAATGGGAAGACTGTGGGACAATTTTAAGTTCATTTTTCAATGAGACAAATAGAAATAATGTATATACATTAAGATCAGAAAGTAACTTACATCTTATAACTATAGGTTGTAAATAATTAGATTTATATTACAGGTAATGTAACTCATATGTAAACATGGATATAGGTTACACGGATGAAGAGAAGGAAAGACCTCTATCCATCAAATGCCAATTGCTGCAGAGGGGATTGGGTCTAAAGTTTGCCCTTTATTACCTTCACACAAGTCCAAGCTCATCCTTAAGATCATTGCTTTCCCCCGCCCCGCCCCGTCATGCTTTTTTCTAAAGTCCTATCATAGGTTATTTTATTAGGGTTGTGCTGACCCTTTAATGGGTGTCTTTTATGGTAGTCTCATAAATACCCCAAAGAATGACAATACCAAAAGGCAAACACTGCTGACATAAGAATTTAATAATGAATAGTAATGGTATTTTTAATACAATCCACGTGCAGAAATGAGGGTTTCTAGCAGTTTCGACCTTCCACTCTGTGGCCTGACATCACAGGATCTTCTCATTTTTCTCCTCATATTACTGCCCACCACACTGGTGTTCTCTGTGTGGCAAAACATGGCCAACATGAATTGTCCAAAGCTACCATCTCTATCCTCTCTCTAAAAATAGACTCCTTTCTCTTTACTACTTACATTGCTTACCACTTCCTCCTTCCCACTCAACTACATGCCTCTCTTTCTTTCTCACCTTCAGCTGCTTTTATGCTCTCCTCTCCTGGTCTTCAGCTCTTTACTTCCTGATAGTAACTTGAAATTAAAGGGACCCTGAAATTATCTTGGCTATGTAATATTTCTCCTTCTAATTAAACTAGAGGGATGACATGAACACAATGGAAACCTGCAAGGGTTTGTTTACTTAGTCCACTTTTTCTCTTTAATCAAAATGGGGTCCTTCTTACCTCTGGTCCCACTCTTACTGGCCAAAAGGAAGGCGACTTGGAAAAACCCAGATTTATCAACCATTGTACCTCAATAATCCAATAATTTTTTAAAGAGCCAACTAAAGTCATTCTTTGGAGCCAAGAAACTTCAGTTCTGAAGAGTACTGTGTGAATGTAGAAAATTCATTCAGCAAACGTTTCTAGACGTTTAGGAAAGTGTCTTATTTTCTTTCTAATTTGCAGGAATCCTAAAGGTCATCATTACAGCCAGTACCTGAGAAAAGAAACTAGACTGGAAAAGTTCTGCTCTATAAACATTATACCTCATATTATTTTAATACTATATATATGGTAGATTTCAGTAACAGTAAATCTCATTCCCCCAAATAGAGCTGAAGTACAGACATATCTGAAATTTGGATTCTACTAATACAAGCTCAGGATACAAATTCCTCCAAGGCTACATGACAGTCTTTTAAGTACTTTGTTTAAATTTATTAAAATTTTCAAGAGGAGAGTTTTCGAGCCTGTGGCGCTCCTGTGTGGGTGGATAGATATGCTGATACACGCAGAAATTAGGTACACTTAAGGACACAGCTTGTCACATCACATCAGCTAAGAGGTGGGTCCCTTTTGCTGATGAATTCACATGAGAACATGATTGCTCAACCAAGTACATACCCTTGCATCGTCCTTAAATCAGCCTTGGCTTTGATTGGATTGTATCTTGTAGAAGAGGTGTATCAACTCTCGACATTTACATGGAGTTTCCAAAAGGCTGCTATGATTAAGTAATTCAATTGAGATTTAACCACTGAGCTGGGGGAGCGGGGGAGCCTTCAAAGAATAATCCTGAATACCCATTGGCTTTCTGCTGTTCTGAAGGAAGGGCTTTTTATTTCAGTTGTATTCTACTTTAACTCTGTCTCTCAGAAGCAGGGGCCTTCTACAAGGGAACACACTCTTTGTGCGTTAAACCCGGCAAAAAGCCCTGGCAGCCTGCTAGGGCGGCTAGTGTTCTGGAGAACTACTGAGGAATGTACTCAGCTCCAAAGCAGTTTTCAATTTAGTGATCTTACTTCCTGAATTCAGGGTGTGGCAGGATTCCTACACTATTTTTGTCCATGAATCTGGGTGCTAATGATTAAAAAGCAAAGCAATCATGCCTACAGTATTTCACTGGTTAGTCAGAATTACAGAATTTTAGAAATGGGAAGAATTTCAGATAATGTCTAGACTGATTCTCTGACTTCACGTGAGATACCTATGTACAAAGACTCAGGCTGACTCAAGTTTACAAACAGTTTAAGAAAATGGATCCTTAGGTCTGTATTAAGAAAGTGAGTGTTTAAAAGGTGAATGAGTAAAAATGCCCTCCCCCAAAGCAGCCCTATTTGAGAGATATGTGTTGTAGTTCGTTTGGTGAAAATTTAAAAATTATCATTCCAAAAAAAAAAAAAAAACCTAGAGTAGACGTCCTCGGGAAGTATTCCCTTTTTGTTCTACTGAAATCTCTTCACCTTTTAACTTTTTATTATGAAAAAAGGTAAGTATGTACAAAAATGAGAGGAAATAATAAAATGCACCACTGTGTACACAGCAAGTGCCATCACTCATCACCAGTCCATGGCAGATCTTTCTGAATCTAAACTCCCCGCTTCCACCTCATCACTGTTGAAGTGGATGTCAGCCAGTGTGTCGTTTCATCTGTAAACATCACAGAGTGCATCTCCAAAAGATAAGGACTTTTTTTTTAAAGTATAACCACAAAACCATTATCACTCATCAAAATTTAATAGTAATTCCTTAATATAAATAGATTTGTAAACTTTACATACATTATCCTCTGCCTTCGGATGATTCCATGCTTCTACAATTTGATAAGTACTGTTTCATTGATCTATTCACTTGAACAAATACTTACTGAGCATTCACACAAACATCCACAAATATTTTGTTTGCATGCAGGGCTGGGAAGGAGGCCCAGATTCCTACTTTTTGAGAGGCAGCAGAGAACAGAAGGAGAAAAAGCTGGAATAAGACGCTATTGACTCTACCTCAGTCTCAGTTCCTAATTGAACCTGCAAATGTCTTCATCCCTTGAAGCCTCAGTTTGCTTTTCTGTAAAGTGGGCACAATGATGACAACTCAGGATAGTTACTAGGAGGGCTAAATGGGATTAGATGCATAAAGTTACAGATCATGATGTTAGTCAGCACTCAAAAAACAGCTATTTTCCCTCTGATTTGTTTAATAATGTGCAAGTACTGAGGTACTAACATTTGTTTGACTAAACGGATTTGTCAGATTTAATTAACTGACAGACTATATATATTTTTTATTTTTTAATGTTTTTTATTTAATTATTGTTCAAGTACAGTTTTCCTTCCCCCACTCCCATCCCAGCCCACCACCCCCCCCCCGTGCTCCCCACCTCCCTCACATTTCTACCCCCCCTTAGTTGTTCTCCGTGTGTCCTTTATACTAGTTTCTGTGAATCCTTCCCCTTTTCCCCTGAAATTCTCTCCCCTCTCCCCTCTGGTCACTGTCAGCCTGTTCTGAATTTCAGTGTCTTTGGTCATATTTTGCGTGCTTGTTTTGTTGCTTAGGTTCTTGTTAAAGGTGAGAT
The DNA here is from genome assembly GCF_014824575.4 of Sturnira hondurensis. Taxonomy (NCBI): domain Eukaryota; kingdom Metazoa; phylum Chordata; class Mammalia; order Chiroptera; family Phyllostomidae; genus Sturnira; species Sturnira hondurensis. The sequence goes on from NW_028088915.1 coordinate 4,463,647, forward strand.
CATATGGTATTTGTCTTTCACCGCCTGGCTTATTTCACTCAGGCTATATAAATGTACATTAAGGTTCATTATTCCCTGTCTGAGTTGTTCAAACAATGTTTTAAGAAAATAAATAAAATCTATTTCTCACATAAAAACTAAAAGCCCAGTGACAGTGTCATGGATTCCTAAGAACTATCAGAGAATTGTTAAGCACTGTCAATTCAACAGGTAATATTTGATGAACTAACAAATGAATAAATAAATGAAGATTATAGACTTTTCTCCTTTTCTTCAATATCTTTAAGAAACAGAAAAGTGTTTACCCACACTGAAGTGTAGTAATACCAAAGGATTAGATAACTTTTTCTTAGAGCTTTTTACCTTGCACCTTTCAAATACATATTCCGAGTGCTCAGGGGGAGAGTTTTTATCCAAGGTAAGCTATTGCCTCATGATTAAATGCTAGACCATTACCCAGCTTGCTTTGGCCTTTGATGAAGATGTAACATCAGCCCATTATTCAGCATTCCTGTATTACCAATTGTTCAGAAACCCTATAATATTTACTGATCAGTCATTTTACTAGACTTTTCTCACTACACTCCTCTAAGTTAAACCACTATTATAACCTCATTTTGTAGATAAAGAAACTGTGGCACAGAAAGCTTAACTAATTCATTTCAGAGGAGATGCGTCTCAGAGAAGAAGGGCCTAGAACCCACGAGCCTCAGCAGACCCCTCGAAGCTGAAGTACACCAGGCTATTAAACATTATGTCACCGCTCTCAGCCTGGCCAGTCACCGCTATCTCTGGACATTCCTTTCCCACCAGCTTTGAGGTACTTCCATCATATCCATCTTCGAAGGCCCTTGGCTAACACATGACATATTTAGAAAGTGTGTAATCAATGTGCGTGAAATGTTGTGGACGATTGAGACCTACTGCCAATTGATTTGCAAGGACCACTTGAGCCTCAGAGTCATGTGGGGTAAGGTGATCGCTAACTATCTTCAGGAGAGTCCAGATGCATGACCCCTCAGCCCGCTTACCTCCTACAGGTTGGATCTCATTCTCTCCTGCCTTCTCAGGAAATGCTCATTTTCAATTACGTCTTCTCTCTCCTGCAGAGTCCTTCTCTCTAGCCCCTCCCCACCCTGCCAGAGCCGCCCCACACCCGCACGTCCACACCTCCCCCCATCTCTGAATGATACAGCTTCAGATCTACAAAAGGATCTGGGCTCCCCTCAACCTCTCCTCTGCATGCTGCTGCAGTTCCGATCCCTTTCCCCTTCCCTCTGCCTGCATGTCCTCGCCTTCCACATCTCCCCACCCATTCCAGTCCAGCTGTCATCCTCATTTCTTCCCCTAAAATGCCTCTCAAAGGCTACCACCATGAACCCCACATTACACAACCCCTTGCATGTTGGTTGATCCTTACCTGGCCTTTCGGTGGCATTCTACACAGAGACTCCACCCTCCCCTGGTGTTTCTCCTCTCCGCTGGCATCTTGCCACTCTCCCTGGCCGGCTTATCCCATCTACCAGGCGATTAATGGCAGAGATTCTGAAACTTTCAGCTGTAGGCCCTTTACCTTCTCAGCCTTGGCTTTTTCCCTGAGCAAGCTCACCTAGGCCCGGCAGTTGTTTCCCAGTTGAATTTTCAATAAATTAGTTACTCCCAAAACCATGTTTCCAGCCCAGACCTCTTCTGTCAATTCTGGACCCACCCATCAAACTGCCTATGACACTCCTCAACCTTAATGTTTCCAAGATATGTCACCCAAAGGAGTGCCAAATGATCTTCCTCTAGGTTTTCTTCCCTCTCTCAGAGACTAGCAAATCACTCTGTCCAGTTGCTAAAGCTGGAATCCTAGCAGTCATCTTCAGTCACTACCGCCCCTCCCACCCGTATCTAGCCCTTCACCTGGCCCATCAATATGACTGCCTAGAAATCCTTCAGGTGTGTCCACTTCTCTTCAGATTCATCTTCTGGCCTGGTTCTCCCCGCTCCAATTCGTGCTCCCCTGGGACACCACCACCCTGCTGTTATAACACATCCACCCTCCTTAAACTGCCAACATTTTCCCATTGCCCTAGACACAAAGACCAAGGCTCCAGGATCAGCTCCTCTGCACACCCTTCCCTCCATGCCACGTTCTTTCATCTGGCCTCCTTTATGTTCTTGCCTATGCAATGTTTCCTTAACCTCTGAACCTCGCCTGTGCTGTCCTCTTTCTAAAGACCTTTCCTAACCACCACCTACCTTCAGCAAATAAACAACTACTTCCAATCAAATCGCAGCTCAAATATAATTTCCTAGAGGAGGACTTAGATGCCATGATGTTCCAGAGGAAATCAGATGCCCTTATTATGACTTATAGTGCCCTGGTGATTGAATCGGCCTTTAATCCCTAGCAAAGTTGTAACTTTCCATTTCTTTTTGTGATTATTGGATTAAGGCCTAATTTTCTTACCAAACCACAAGTTCCTCAAAGGTAGGGATTGTGTCTGTTTTGCTTGTTTTCATATGCCCAATGCTGAGCGCAGTGTCGGGCACACACAAATCAGTCCACAGTGATTTGATATTTGACTGTGTGTGTGATAACCACAGTCCTGGAAAGCTGAGCCATTCAACCTAGGTCAGTGAAGGAAGTTTTCACACAGTATGGGAAACATTAAGAGAAAACATTAAGAGAAACTGAGAAAGGGGGGTGAAGATCTAGCAACATTAGGGAACCATTTCTCCTCTGGGCCCTGAGAGGCAAGAAAGGGAAGAGGTATCGGGCCCTCTAATAAATGCTGCGTCCATGACTTGCAATAGAGGAGCCAAGGGGGAAAAAAGTCCCGTCTCACTCTCTCATACCCTCCTAGCACTTCCTACTCACTAAATTCAACACAAAGACAGAGATCAAAGAGGCCCCTAACTTCATCCATCAAGGCCAACCTGCCAGGGCAAAGCAGTGTGCAGAGTGAACGGGATGGCAAGTGGACAACACCCAGCATTTTATTCAATGCCCTACCAGAATCGGTTTTATGCCACACCCATTGAACCCATTCATTTGTGCAGGAGGCCAACTATTGTGCTAGGAACTGAGGAGAACACAATAGAATTTCAGTGAAGCTCTTCCAGAAGTTACTACGAGGTTCCGAAGTATAGAGCTGTGGACTGATGCTGCTCATGACCCTGCGGGAGCTGATGTAGTTGGAGCGACCAAATAAATCCACACCCCTGTCCTCCATTCCAGGTCCAAAACTAATAAAGAATGTACACCTGCATCAAATAGATAAAAGCCAAAATACAGTGGTACCTTGGTACTCGTTAATGCATTCTGGAACTCATGACGAGTGCTGAAACCAAGAGTACCAGACAATGAAGCATTTTCTCTTGTGGGGTGGTGTCACAACTCACACAAGTCCTAGCAAGTGCAATTGAGTCCCAAGCAAGTGCCGAGTACTGAAACATTTTTTTCTCATTAAAATGTGGCGAGTAGAGTGTTTGATGAGTTCTGAAGCTAATGAGTACCAAAATGTTCCTGCATTCTCTTTATTGCTTGTCCAACGAGCTTGCGGGATACCACATCATGTTCCAATATCAGAAAGAGCGAACATAATGCAAGTGTTCCATGAATAAGGATCAGAATGACAGGCATGGCGAGTAGCTACAATACATAACCAGAACCAGGCCGCCTACTCCTCTCTCCAACAATTCTACCCCTTGGGCCTTTGAATGAAGGTGAGAATAATAAGGCGCATAGGGCTTTTTTTAAGGAATACAAACCAAAATACAACATTGTATTAATCACCACATTTTTCGGACTACAAAACGCACTTCCCACCCCCCAAATTTGGGAGGAATAATGGTTGTTAATGCTGCTGTTGAGTTCTGTTTACATTTACATTGGCAAAATATTATGCTATTTATGTTATTAAACATTTTACCATATTTTTTACTTCAAAATTTTTGCCCTATTGTTCTCCTCTAAAACCTAGGTGTGTCTTATGGTCCAAAAAAATACGATAATAAACAGGCTGTGCTTATTGTCAATATAACTGTTAAAAACTCAACACCAAAATGGTTATTTCTTAATGTTTTTAAGCATAGCAAGCATACAAAAATATGATAGATATCTTTATGTGAAGTTTTTGTTAGTTATGCATTACATAGACGCATGCGATATATACATACATGTGCGCGTGGGAAATTCAACATGAATAAAAGATTTAAGTTGGCTTTTTCACTAGTAGTTTGAAAATTAAATTAGGCAAGTATGGCGATTATATACCATTTGACCTTTTGCCTTTATTATGTATAGTAGGAAAAAATGAGAGGTTCCTCAAACGTGAATGTCTGGTGTTTTCTAAGAAACAATTTATTCACGTGCCCGAGTCACACAGACACTCCTGACCTGCCCCCCATTACAGATTAGAGGTGGTCTCCAAGTGAATGACATGAGACTGAAGGTCTTGTCCTTAAATCCAGTCATGCTACACTGTACAAACCCAGATGCGAACCCCATGGACCAGGCAGTGTACCTGCGACATGGAATTTTCTGTTGAAGAAGTAGGACCTACGTGGCATTTCATTTCAGTGACATGCCAGGATGCGAGACTTGATGCCATTCTGATATTCTTTTTGTCTGTGCAGAGTTCAAACCACCAAATAACTTCACTTGAAAGATCTTTCCATTCAACCTTATTCAGCCTGGTTTCTGCAGTGCCCTAATGATTAAGGCTACCAGGAAGAGGCCCGTCAGCAGGACTGCGGGTTTCTTAACCCCTGCCTCACCTCTGTCTTCATCAGAAACTCTACTTTTACAAATTGTGATTCCATAGAAGATTCTGCAGGAGGAAATGGTTTAACTGCCAAAAGGGGGTTGAAATATATCAGGCTAGTTCAGCTAGTTCATGATCAAAACTAGGACACAGAGGCATGCAAACAAAGCATCTTCTACCAAGTTCCCAAAACTAACCAATGGCAATGCTAGGGTACACCACCTCTCTAGGGCCACATTCCAGAGGACCTATGCAAGATGGTCGGCTTGCAACCTGAAGAGTAGATCCCAGCAGTGCTGTTTGCCAGTAGTATAAAGTGAGTGAGTTGTTCATTGTGAAAAACAGCAAGTAGGTTAAAACCCAGGGCGTGTAGCTCATTGTGAAATAAAAGTCAGATATAAACAATTCTGGTGATGATATATGAATCTGATTTTGCTGGCTGCCATTTTTAAGATTACAAAACCCCACACTGATTTTCTCCCCAACCTCTGTTTACACAAAGTTGTGCATATCTCAAATATCTAGACTGATCTCAATAACTACAATGAATATTCTGACAAACAACTTAACAAAATATCTTAACAAAATAGCTATCAGTGTCTCCTCGACCCAAGAAAGGCAGAGGAATGGAAAATCCAGAGTGATACAGTGTTATCACTTGTTAGTTCAGATGTCCAGAGTGCAGTGTGAAGAAGACACAATACCTGTTAGGGTCTGGCAACCCCTCTCTTTTTCACAGCTAACTGTTCCCTAGTCCTTGGCCAAGAGTCTCACCACTGGGCCATTGACAACCAGGTGCTCCCTATTTGGCCGTCCAAGGTAGCGGAAGGATCACCTCATGCATAGAGTCTTCTCTATGTTCTGTCCACTCTGACTTCTCATAGGTTTTCAGAGCTAGGGTATTCATTCAGCATATATTTAGGATAGTTTTCATTATTACTTAATTTATTAGTATGTGTGGTTTTACCACTTAAACTGTAAACTTCTCTGCTGCAAAGATGCCATGTGCTTCCTCATCTTATGGGGTCTGACACCCTGCCCGGCTACTAGTGATAAGTACTCAGTAACCGTTGGTGGATAATAATGATGAGGATGACAATGACTAGAGATGAACAAGGAAATCCCCCTTTCGTCCTCTACTGGGGAAAAAAACTACTCAAAATGAACATGCAGCCCAAAGCATGTGCTTCTTATGAGAGTGGAAAGAATATAAATAATATTTTGTGTTTGTGGTTGTTTTATAGTTTATATGTATTCTCTCATATGCCTGCTAATGTTTTATCCATTTCTTCTCTCCATGGGGAAGAAAACCAAGGCACAGAGAATTAAGTTGTTTTCTCATGACTTCAAAGAGGTCCTAAAGAAGGTGGAGAAATAAATGTGTTCATATTGGAATAGACCTGGAGGAAAAGAAATACCATCACTAAAAGCGAGTCTTTTTTTAAATTTATTATAAACACAGAGGGAGAGAGAGAGACACACATGAATTTGTTGTCCCACTTAGTATGCATTCATTGGTTGATTGTTGTACATGCCCTGACTATGATTGAACCTACAACCTTGGTTATCAGGATGATGCTCTAATCAACTGAGCTACCCAGCTCGGGCAAGGGCAAGTCTCTTTACAAAGTCGGGTTATTGTGCAGAAATAAGTGTTGAGCTGGTCCAGTCATGCAGAATGGAGCACGTCACTAGGTTGTGATTACAAAGGCTTTGAATTGAATAGCAGGCATGGAGACACATCAAGTATTTCCAAACCTAAGACCCATGTTAAATTCCTATCTGAAAAGCTATATAAGTGCTGAAATGAAACAGGTCCTTAGTGAGGACCTTTTAAAACAACCATTGGTTACAGATTGCTTTTTCTTACAAATGACAGAAAACTCACTATTTCAATTAATGTCAACTCACCACCCCAAACTTGCATTTCCCTTATTATATAAACATCCTATTTGAAGCCATCTTGAAAGATCTATAAGAGAGGTGGTGAGAGTGAGCAGGAAACGAGATCACTGGTTAGGATCTCCTTGTGGAATTTTTCTAAATGAGCACAGCATTCTTCTTTGAGTAGTAGAGAATTCATTTACCCCAAAGGTTGCTGAACTTTCTTCACAAATGTTATTAATGTCCCAATTCCATTTTCTCTGGTCACAGAGCCTCACTTTGATTGGTGTTTCTGTATTGGCAACAACCTAGTCTCTAGCCTCCAACTCCCATTCATCCCATGAAACTATATCGGGCAGGTTCCCATTGACTGATGGATTCCAAATCTTTATTTTTGATCTTTTGCTATGATCTAGATTCTCTGGAAAGCATCTGGGCTTCTTGTTATAGCAGATCCACAGATGATTTGCACAGGAACCATTTGACACCTTTTTTTTTTCTAGGAGCACAGGAAACAAAGAAGATACCATGCTATCATTCATTCATTCACACATTCAATAAATATTTAGTAAGTGCCAGCACTGAATGGAAATCACACTTCATTTCTACACAAAGGCCCAGATGTAAGTCTGGCTTTATTAGTTAGTAGTTGTGTAGCCTCCCTTTGCCTTAGTTTCTTTGCCTATAAAATACAATAATAATAACTGACCTCATGGGTTATTCTGGACATGAAAAGGTAAGTAAAACACGGGCTCCCATGTGGAGAAGGTCACAGAAACCCTGTGGTTTCAAACCCAAGCTTAACAAATGAGCCTCCCAACACCTGCCACACCAAGCCAGTCACTATTGCCAGCGTGGCCATGCAGCTGGAGTTGCTGAGGCACAGCAGTGAGACACAGACAGCAAAGATGATGGAGACACGGGCCCAGGGAATGACAGAGCTACAAGGAACCTTAGAAGTGACCTGGTCCAAAGGTGCCCACCATTTTTGTGAGGACACAGCACAAGCTTCAGAGACAAAGAGCCTTGGGTCTAAATCCTGACACTTCCTAGCTTGTGTGACTTTGTGTAAAGGTCAATCCCCTTTGGCCTCACTATCTTACGGAACGGGAATGATAATGACTCCAACACAATTGCAAAGTGAATTAAATAAAATAGGGTATGAAAATGGCTTGCAATGTAATAAGCTCTTCACAAATGATTATTAATTGATCATTTATCTTTATTATTTTATTATTACTTTTATCTTTTTATTGTCTGAGACTTTTCCCAGTTTTATAGGGCTATAACTGATGTGTAGCGTTGTATTCATTTAAGACTCACAACACAATGACTTGATATTTATACATATTGTAAGATGATCAATGCAAGTCTAGTTAACATTCATCACCTCAGAGTTACAAAGTATTTTTCTCCTAACGAGAACTTCTAAGATCTACTCTGCAGCAATTTTCAAAAATACAATACAGTATTGTTAACTATAGCTACCATGATATACATTATACCCCCAGGATGTGTTTATCTTATAACTGGAGGTTGAGATCTTTTTCTGGCTGGGTGAGGGAGGGATGAGGTATATGGGAGCCAAAGAGAGAAGAACTGGAGTTCAAAGTAAATACTCTCTTTGGAATAGAAAGGTGTCAAACTGAGTTTCATGCCCCTTTCTGCTGGAAATTCTGACAAATCCAGGGACAGGAAGGGGGAGGGATAGCACAAAACTGAAGCATAACTCTGCTGACAGACATCAGTGTGTTCTACCAGAAACAGAACCTACTTGACAGGGTCACGGGCCTGATAGAAGTCAGGGAGGAAACCACAGATAAGGGAGGCTGAGCTCCCTGGGATCGGGCAGTTGGTTGGTGACAGAGCCAGAATTCACATGCACATCTTCTCACTGCCACGTATAATTTGTATATTTTGTATCATTTGTATAATGTATTCACTCGTTGAGAAATAAATATTGGGAACCACCTCTGTGCCCAGAATTGTGACCATGAGTTAAGGCAAAGCTGTATCTGTCAAAATGTGCAATGGTAACAATTAGCCTGGTCTGGCTACCCAAGGACAGCCTGAACAAGACCACTTTTCTCTACTCACGATTCACTTTGTTTTTCACACCCGTCAGCAGAGATGCAGGTGGCAGGCCTGTGACGAGAAGCTGGGAGCAGCAATCTCAGCTGGCCACCTTTGACTTCCTGCTCTTTCGTCTCCCAGGCTTAGAGAGGGACTTTCCTAAGTGGTAAGTAACCTACATTTTTCAAACAATTAGGTTCTTCTCAAAGTGAGGCATGCAAAAATAGAAGAAAACTTTTAACGCAATTCGCTTCATGCAGCATATGCTTTGTTTTAAATGTGAAAAGTGTTTACTGAGTTCGAATACTATACTACGACATCTCATGCATAATTATGTTGCCTGAGAAGTGTCGGTGGCTCAACAACAAGAACACCACATCCTAATGAGTAATGAAGATTATATAACAGTCAGGATAAGCAAAACCACCCACAGATTTCATATCAGTGCTAATAGTGAGTTCTTGGCCACAGTGAGAAATAAAAGGCAAAGAATGCCATACAACTGATCTTCAAAATACTACTCCCAATGGTTACATAAAACCACCATCGTTACATGAGCATTTATTTCACTTTTTAAAAATTGTCGGCTCTTCCTTTTAAAGGTGCTTAACTGTGTAAGAAAACCCAAACTAAATGGGGACCAAGGCAATGGTCTGTGAACTGATCGAGCAAAATTTGGATAGGAAAAGCCCATGATCTTCTTCCACACTTTTGCATAGTCTCACGTGAAAGTTCTTCAGGGTATCTCACTTGTCTCCCTTGCAGACATAGAAATGGGAAATGTCTTCTGGAGAGTATGCGGGCATCAAAAGCATTGACTCCTTAAAGCCGCATTCTCAAACTGTCCTCTTCAGAATACTAGTTGCTAAAGATGATGATGATGATAATAATAATAATAATAGATAATTCATGGGGAAAGAGTGAGTTCTGTAATTAAACAAATTCAGTAAACACTATATTCTATACTCCAAAACATACTATTAGCTTATGGACAATTTTGAGGAGCCCAGTAGTAATGACGTCTGTCTTGTCGCATCTTTAAGCAGAGCCCTTCCCCATGTCCAAACACTGAGCATTGGCTCTTGAAATGTTTCTATGAAATACGCAGTGAGAGAGTCTGCTGGAGATTGCCTGTTCAATCTCTTTATTTCATACTTGAGAAATCTAGAAAGACAGCAGTTTGTAAAAGTTTTGACTAGGAAAGTTATAAACCCCCTCTCCAGGGAACAATATCAACATTTTCTTATTCTTTGTGAATTGCTGATCGATTCCCTTTTGCAGAGAGGAAGCTCCTTGTTTCATGGACCTGTTCCTAAAATACAGGCTCTGCTTAAAAATAGCTCACCTGTGCTGGATACATGTGGTCCCAGGCTGCATTCAGGCCCATCTCACTTCATGCCAACGATTCAGAGGTGCCTGGTTGTTTGAACTTATATAGATTCCACCATTTAAATGCCCTGCAAGGGGGAAAGGAGTTGGCATAGTCATGTCAGAGTTAGAAGAAGCTTAGCAATCATCTCTTCTAATCTCTTCACTCTGCAGCCATAGAGAACTGTGGCCTAAAGGGGGAAGGTGGCATGTCCTTAGATACCACTCGATAGTGGGAAAACCAGAAATGCACTGAGTCCCTCCAACTGCCTCCCATCCCGCCATCCCTCCATTCACTTCCCCTTGGGGTTATACACCTGTTCCCTGACCTTCAGACTAGAAAATTGGGCTCAGTGGCAAAAGCACCTGCTTACCAAAGAGTATGCAGAAGCCAACTTATTGTTAAAGCTGAGTTGCTTTATTCTAAGTGCAAAGGTGAAAAGGTTTACACTCTTAACAGTTCCAGATCAATCAAGGGACCATGGAGAAATGCTGATTTCCTCACCAGTGTCCCAACTCTGTCTTCCACACAGATCCACCATGTTCCAGGTGAGCTCTCCTGGGAAAAGATGATTGAGCGTACCAAGCTCTGAAGACTTTCAATATAAATGCTCTAAAAGCTACAACTCTCTCTATAAAGAGAATTTAGAGTCAAAAGTTGTGTATTTTTTTCACTTTGGACTTTTTATTTATTATCCAATGCTTGATTTAAAAAAGAAGTTTCCTTCTTAACACTTACCCTTGGGGACATTTTATTAATTATACTTCATTCTTGAAAATGAGCATTTGTGCATTTAGCTATTGATTTCAGAATGCTATGCGCTTTCCCTAGAAGTCATTTTCTTCAGTCTTCTACATACCGAGAGACTCTCACCCTTGCTCCAAACAGGGTCACGTTTCAACAGATCTCGTGCCCTCCTGGTCCTCCTGGTGCCTGACCCCCAGGAAATAAAGGAGCGCGTTGCATTGAGGTGGCCATTATGCATCTCCACTCATCAGAATCACAGTCGCCAGGTGGCAAGGGTACAGGATGACAAGAAAACAATCCCATCTTTCATTTCCCAGCTTCTGTCACACACGCCCCTTCAACCTGAAAACAGACCAGAAAAACCCACTGAGAAAAGGTTTGAAAGCCTCTGCACCAAGGTGACAAGGACTCACAAAGTCCAACTGTTCTTTGTCTGGAGAGAAAGGGTTCGTAGAAAACCACAAAGAACTCAAATGTTTCCCTTGCTCATCAAGCAAAATAAAATAAATTGTACCCACCCAGCCAATGATTAATCTTGATTGTTTCCCTTTAATATTTTAGGTTGTCTCTAAGCTTGGCCTAGCCTTCTTAGAAAAGAAGAACTGTCATTTCTATTCAATTAACTGCTTCCCCCTCTGACTTTAAATCAAGGGCAGTGTCTGTTCAATTTAATTACTTTCCAAGTAGCCTGCATGGCAAAGCAGCAGCCTCTAAAGCAAAAGAGCCATGTGGTGCTTTATACAGCAAGAATTCAATATAATTTAAGGATGTTCTCCTAACAGAAAATGCAAGAAAGCTGATTTCCCCCTTGCTGTGTTTCTAGACACTTGATATATAGTGTATTCACAGGTCAAGATTTTAGCTCAACAGTTTGAAGAAAGTAAATTAGGGAGAATGTGATTTACCCTCTGGAAAATCTACAGGAAGACGTTTTTGAAGGATGTGTTCCACTTCTGAATATATGTGAAGAGCGACCTTCTTCAAAAAAGGTACTAATTTTAATTATCCACAAGCACAAGATTTTCCAGAACTCACTGCATTAACACCATATTTTGCCATGTATAGCACACACCCATGCTGTTGGCCCAGACTTTCAGGGAAAAAAATGTTTTGTTTTAATTCAATTTTTATTTATTTGTATTTAGAACCCAAACTGATTATTGTATTCCAGGGTATTATTTTGTATACAGATATTGTTATTGCTTTCTAGGGTTACACTTTTAATACATAAGCATTAATAAAAGAATTAAAAACATTTATATAGGTACAGAATTAGTACTACCCATGTATAATGAGCATCCTTATTTTCCCTCAAAAATTTGGGCAAAAATGCGTGCAATACGATTGCATCAACATCAGTATTATCACCAGCAGAAGGCAAGACTAAGTCCAAACCGTGAGGTTATAGGGCAAAAATTGCAGAAAACCAGCACAGCCAGGGTACCGAGACCTTGATTCCAAGATTGACTCAGCTACCAAGGAGATGTGGAGCGCTGAGCGAAAGTTTTATTTCTCTGTGTCTGTTTCATTATCTATAAATGAGGGAGCTCCATAAAATCAATGGTAGGATTCTTTTTCTTTAACATTCACTGACACTATCAAACGACAGTAAGGTACCTACCAACGTCCAGTTACAAACTCAAGTGTAACAATACCATTCCTCCCCAACCAGAAGAACCACCATAAGGACAATTTAGAGCAATAATGTAAACATGAATTATCCACAGAGGGAAAACTTAGGGTGCAACCATCTGAAATGGAGTTGCTGTTTTTAATTAATAACATCAGATGATCAAGGAAAAGGCCAGTCAAAAGGAGAAATGGAATATTAAAGCGTGCAGAATTATACATCCGACAAATTAATTTATAGAGTGTAATCAGATGTTCTAGGATTCAGTGTCTTCCGTGGCTGAGTAAATATTTCCTTCACGTATGATGCACATTTTGCCCACACGATCTATAGTCAGATTCTTCAGCTTGTTCTGTGTCCTCTGGATGATGATTTAATAGTCTAAACAGATAGTGAGAATCAAAGAAATAGACACGTTTCTTTAGTAAAAATCTCTCTTTTGTGTTCTAAGAGCCAAAAACAATGGATTCTCCAATCAACCACAAATGAATGGATAGTCTTTAAATTATACAGTAGGTTTTTTCACATACCTTTGTACTCATTCATTCATAAACAGGTTGGAATGCCATTTTGTTATTCCAACAAGAATGATGTGTCTTGTGAATCATTTTTGTCCCCCAAAATGATTCACCACCCAGGTATAAGATCCCATGAAATTATGCTCTTCAGAGTAACATTAAGTTTGAGTGATCAAAGAATTGAGGCTCATTCAGTGTGATGAATGTATATATTTAAATTAAATGACTACCTTAATCTATAATTCTTAGTCTTTCCAGGTTTCAGACTCTGTACATCATGAGACTTTTTCTTCATGTTGGTATATATTATTGGGTTCAATTTAATTTAATTAAAAAGCTAAGTAAATCATTCTAAAGCCTGTTCACCACTGTAAGTGACATTGTTCCCAGCTCTCCTTAGCCTTCTTAGCCATTGTACAATTTGATTAAATGCAGATGGGTGGGGGATAGAGGAAAATCTTTGTAGGTTGGATTAGCCTATATCTCCACCTCCCAGTAGAACTAGTAACCGATTCAAGACACACAAATGTTTTTCCTACAACTAAATAACCTCTGGAAAAGGGATTCTAGGAACTGCTCACCCAATTTTAAATAATTTTGATAATACAAAACAAATTAGCAAACTGCCTGCCTCTTTTATATAATTACTTCCCATGAACGGTGCACAATTATAATTTTTGTGTTTGTCTTTGCTCTAAACTCATGACATATGTTCTAGGCTTTCAAACCCAGTATGGTTTTTCTCTCTGCCCAAGTGCTTTAGTCAAATGCCAGCGGAAACCATCAACCAACCAATTAATCAAAAAAGTATCTGCTTAGCACCATTCTGGGTAGTATCAGATTCGTCCATATCCACCAGAAGTTTATTGCCTTTGAGGACACAGGACTAACATATAAGAAAAAAATTATAGATATTCTACTCATACGGGTATACATCTGTGAAACAGAATATAGGAGTTCAGAAGTGAAAACATCATTTATTTATTGTCTATGCCCTTTTGTTTCTTTAAGACCCATCTATGAAAACTAATGCTTACTGTCAGAAAGTATGGTTTAATTAACTATGGTTCTAGGTAAAATGTAGTAGAAAGCAACAGAACACTGCTCTGGCTGAAACAACTTTTAAAAGCCAACTAAATTGCTAGTTTTGTTATCCAAGACAGCAGAAAGATATGGAAGCAAAAAGGACTACATGAACTCAACCAAAGATGGGAGAGCCCTTCGAAAATGAGTAGATGGCCACTGGCTGCTTTCTACCCAGGGAATGTGGGCCAATTCTAAGTGCAAGATGAGACTCAAGCTCGGCCTGGATACAAGAAGACTGCTGTGAGAAATAAAAACTGTCACAGCTAGCCCTGGCTGGTGTAGCTCAGTGGATTGAGTGCGGGCCTGCGAACCAGAGGATCACAGTTCGATTCCCAGTCAGGGCACATGCCTGGGTTGCAGGCCAGTTCCCTGCAGGCCAACTCCCAGCAGGGGATGCACAAAATGCAACCATACATTGATGTTTCTCTCCCTCTCTCCTTCCCCTCTAAAGATAAATAAATAAAATTAAAAAAAAAAACTGTCACAGCTTTTGAAGATTATATGGGCCTACAAGGATAATTTGGAAACCTCATAATCCCTCAATGTCCAAAGGCTATTTTCTTCTAGGGTTCATTTGCTGAGTCAAGGAGCACCTGAAAGGTAAGGGAGCTTCCTTAAAAGAGCAGCCTGAAATACGCTGTAACCTAACAATAGCAGGGAAACAAAGGCCATCTCAAAGAGGGGCCACCTACTTCAAACACGTAGCCAGTCTCCAGAAGACATTTGCCAAAACTGGAAGAAGTATGGGGCTGGAGACTAGAGACCAAAGTTCAAAACTGTGAAAAGACAGCCTGACTGTCCTGCAGTCTTTGCAGGTGGAAATGGGGAGGGAAGAATCTGCTAGGCTGGCAGTCAAAAACCACTGCAGAATCTTCTCTGCTCTGAAACATTTGAAACCAGAGATAAACAGAATTTGACAAACTCCCATATCTGATTAAATCAATTAAAGGGAAGATCTTCCCTGAGTCAAAGTAATATAAACTTTAGTCTCTATTATCTCTTACACATGGTGTCCAACATAAAATAAAAATTTACAAGACATCTAAAGAAGAAGAAAAAAATCCCAGCCATTTAGAGCAAACAGAGAGATGACCTACATATTGGAATTAACAGAAAAGGTCCTAAAATGACTGTTATTAACATGTTATAGAAAATAAAGGAAAAGGTGAACAAATGATTAAAGTATGAAGCATTTCATTGGAGAATTAAAATTATACAAAGAAATAAAAGATACTCTGAAACTGAAAATTAAAATATCTGAAAATAAAAATGCATTGAATGAGCCCTGGCCGGTGTAGCTCAGCGGATTGAGCACGGGCCTATGAAGCAAAAAGTTGCAGGTACAATTCCCAGTCAGGGCACGTGCCTGGGTTGCAGACCAGGTTCCCAGTAGGGGGGCACGCAAGAGGCAACCATGCATTCATATTTCTTTTTTTTTAATTAAAATTTTTATTGCATTTTATTTATTTATTTTTAAATATTTTATTTATTTATCTTTAGAGGGGAAGGGAAGGAGAGAGGAAGAGAAACATCAATGTATGGTTGCTTCTCGTACATCCCCTGCTGGGAACTGGCCCCTGCCGGGAACTGGCCTGCAACCTAGGCATGTGCCCTGACTGGGAATCGAACCGCAATCGTCTGGTTCGCAGGCCCGTGCTCAATCCACTGAGCTACACCAGCCAGGGGTGCATTCATATTTCTCTCCCACTCTTTCTTCTTCCCTTCCCCTCTCTCTAAAAATTAATAAAAAATATTTTAAAAAATGCATTGAATGGGTTTAACATCAAAGACTGTCAAGTCAGAAGCCAGGTTAGCTAACTCAAAGGCAGATAAACTTTAAAATCTTAAAAGTAAATTGGAGGAAAAAAGAGCAGGATAGAAAAGATATGTGAATACAACTCAATACCAAAAAAAAAAATCTCAATTTAAAAATGGGCAAAGAATCTGAATAGACACTTCTCCAAAGAGGACATAGAGATGGCTAATAGGCATATGAAAAGATGCTCAGTGTCACTAATCATCAGAGAGATGCAAATTAAAATGACAATGAGATACCACTTCACACCTGTCAGAAAGGCTATCATCAATAAATCAACAAACAAGTGCTGTAGAAAAAAAAGGAGCCCTCTGCACCATTGGTGAGAATGTAGACTGATAAAACTTCTGTGAAAACAGTATGGAGTTTCCTCAAAAAATTAAAAATGGAACTGCCTTTTGACCCAGCAATCCCACTTCTAGGAGTATATCCAAAGAAACCCAAAATACTAATTTGAACTAATATGTGCACCACTATATTCATTAAAGCATTATTTAAAGATTTTATTTCTTTCTATTTAGAGAGGGAGGAAGGAAAGGAGAAAGAGAGAGGGAGAAACATCAGTCTGAGAGAGATATCAATGGATTGCTTCTCATATATGCCCTGATCAGGAGGACCCAGCAACACAGACATGTGCCCTGACTGGGACTAGAACTGGAGAGCTTTCCTGGGACAACTCCTGAACAACTAAGCCACACTGGTCAGAGCTGCAGTATCATTTACAATCGCCAAGATTTGGAAGTAGCCCAAGCACCCATGAGTGGGTAAAACAACTATGGAACATGTACACAATGGAATACTACTCAGCCATAAAAAAGAAGAAAATGTTATGCTTTGCAACAGTATGGATGGACCTGTAGAGCATTATGCTAAATGAAATAAGCCAGTCAGAGAAAGACAAATACCATATGATCTCACTTGCATGTCAAATCTAATGAACAAAATAAACTAACAAACAAAACAGAAACAGACCCATAGATAGTGAGCAGACTGACAGTTTTTGGCAGAGGGTTGGGTAAAAAGGTGAAAGGATTAAAAAAAACAGCTGATAGACACACACAACAGTGTGGTGATTACCAGAGGGCAGTGGGTAAGGGGAAATAGAAGAGGAAAAGGGAAGTTAAAATGGTGATGGAAGGAGACTTGACTTTGGGTGGTGACACACAACAGAATTTACAGATGATGTATTATAGAATTGTACACTTGAAACCTATATAATTTTATTAACCAATGTCACCCCAATAAATTCAACAAAAAATGTTTAATAAGAAAAATTGTGAGACATAGTCAAATGATCTAACAAATACATAACTGAAATCCCAGAAAAAAAGGAAAGAATAGGGAAGAAGCAATATTTGAGCAAATCATGGCTGAGAATTTCCCAAAACTGACAAAAGATGTCAATCCATAGATTCAAAAAGCTTAATGAATTCCAAGAAGGATAAATAAAGAGAAAGCAACACCTGATTTAACCGATCTGGGGTAAGACCTGAATATTAATATTTGTAAAAGCTGCCCAGATAAATGTTACTGCATGGTCAGGGCAAAGAACCACTGGTCGAAAGAGTATCATATTTTTTTAAATATTTTTAAACAGTGTTTAATTTTTTGTGTCCAAAGGATCATAAAAAGAAGTAACTTCTAGTCTCTTTTTCCTCAAAATGTCTCCTACTGAAGACTCAGAGAGTACTTTTCTATTTCAATTATTACCTTCATAACTCAATTGTACAGTTTTAAGTGATGGCACCGATCCCTGCTTTCTTTATACTCCCGTGAGGATCATGGAAAGAAAAATGAAATGATATAGATTCAATTTGGCCAAGAAACTTCCTGATTGGAGAAACACTTGTCAGGAGGAGGCTAGAAGAAGGAGTACAGATTGGCTTTCTATAACATTCTCTGCCTTGCTAATATTTCAGCCTTTTAATCTCATGGCACACATAAACTAATTCTGTGGCACACCAAAAAATATATTCTATTCTTTGCCAAGCTGACAGAAAGAAATAGGTATAATTTTGATTCATTCACACCAGATGGCTATTGTTGTGCTGACTGTTCTCATTTTTTTATTCGACAATCTAAGGGAAAACAGGTCAGTGCCTGACTAAACAGTCAGGTATGGCATGTTTTAAAATCCTTGCAGCGCAACGGTTGAAAATTGCCATTTTAGATGCATCAAGAGAGAAGACACTGAGAGATCAAAAGGTAGACTTTCATCCCTGGTGAAGATATTCAAAAGTCAAACTAACTATGGCTAACTAGTTAATTAGGTGAAATAGCCAAAGCAAAGGAGAGTCTGAGACCAAGGCAGATGAACACCAGAAAGCAGACCCCAAATGCCCATGGGCCTTTGGACGCCAGGCTTGTCTGCTGGCAGCCATTTCCAAAAAAAAAGAGGTCAGAGTTGAGAAAGAAGAAATTGTTCTTGTCATTCTGAAGATGAGATTAAATCATAACTGATAACACTTGATGGTTGATGAGAAAATAATACAGTTTGGCTTCTTTCAAAGTTTATTATACAGAATTGTTATGCAGTATGTGTATATATATTTTTTAAAGGAGAAACAAAAAGAGTAGCATTAAATGTAGAATATCTCCAACCTTAGAGCCACCAAGAAAATCTCTACAAATCAGGAGCACATGGCCAAAAGCATCTCTGTGCTGTGGTGGCTGGCTCACTTTGTCGTGGGCAAAAGTTCCCCTAAATAGTGAATTTACCTACATTTATAAAAGTAGCCAAAATGAAGGTATCCCTTGGTGTCCTCAAGATTACCAAATTTTAAAGTGCAAAGAATACATCAGCTCAAAAGAAACAGAGCATTTTCTCAGCATAACAGTGTGTAAACTATTTGCCAGGTAGACCAAAGAACTCCTCTCCACCACGCCTGTCTCTACCCACTGCACATGCTCCGGCCGAGGGTGCAGACTCCCAGGGGGTCCTACTCAGACTGCTCCATTCTCATGGGAAACCGCTCTGCTTCGGAGCTGCCCTCGTGTTCTACACAATCTCAACAGGAGCTACCACATTTCTCATTCGTTTTCCATGGTGCGTCATATCCCTAGGGCAAAAGAGTTTGCTGTTGACTTGGGGTTTTGTTACATTCCCCCTCCCAAGACTTGCCATCTATTTTTCCTGGCTTCTAACTAATACTTCAGCTGATGTGCATACGACATGAACTCAGTCGATTCTGCGAGGATCTGTTTCTGCTGTTAACCCTTCCATAAATTTTAGGATTACTACATTTAATCCTATCCTCGGGGCCACAACTTTACATTTATTTCCCTGCAAAATTCTCAAAGTGACTCAAAGTCTGCTGGTGCTCCCGGTTTGTGTAAGGCCTTAGAGCTCCCTTGTCCTCAGCACCACTTTCCATGTTCCGCCGTCACTCAGTCCCTTTTTACACACTGGTTCAAATCCTCTCTCTTTGCGCATTCAGAAGACTCTAAAACTAGGGTTTCAGTCCTAAGCCTTTTGCTGCTATTTATAATCTGTTGTCTGTTACCACTCACTGCAAAGTGAAATCTGCACAAACTCCTTGTAACACATTTCCATTATTTCTCATCTTGCATGGAGCAGCTGGCCTCAACCTGCATACCAGTTGCCAAATGATTACATACAAGAGATTTATCTTTGAAAGAAGTATTTATCACCTATCACATTTTTCCAGTGCCTAAGACACAGCAGAAAACTTCTCAATAATAGAAGTTTATCTGAGAAATATATACCAGTATATTATACATTGATCTTCCCATTAGGCACGGCACACGACTGCCTGAACGAATGCAGGACTCTCAGGTAATACTCCCACTGCAACCACCAACCCATGTGACGGCCAACCAGACACTTGTCCTTTGAATGACTCAGGGTTGTCTTAGGAATGATCTTTGTCCCTTATATTTATGTGCTTTTAAACTATAGGGTCATAAAGAGCTCCTTAGCCCAAGGAATTGGTAGAAGAGGCAAGAACAGAAAGTTGGCTCTTTGATTAAAAAAATAATAATAAAAGGAAACTTCTTGGGTTTTTTTCAAGAAAATAAGCACATTAAAGTGACTATTTAGCTACTATATACACATGCCCCCGGTGGCAGGTCTCTCTGAAGATGCAATGTCTCACTTTCTATAGTATGGGGAAGAGAAATCAGGGGACACCCAGTGGGCAATTACCAGTGCAAGGATGCTCCTCACAGCCCGGCATCCACAACAAGCCACTGCTCCATGAAGCAGATTAATTCTAAACACCTCTAGCTCTCCTGCCCTCCTTGCACCAAATCCATGTAAGTGTTTAAGCAGCCTTCTCTACAAGGGTTCAGCTGACTGCAGGCACCAGGGCAGTTCTGCAGCTCCTATGTTGCACAAGGCAGCTGACCCAGGAGAAGGTTCGGGCTGAGATCCAGCTCATGGTTTGCTTGCCAGGCCATGAGCCCTGGCACTGGCCTGTGTCCATGTGGAAGAAGAGGTGCCTCTCCCTTCACACAAAGGCATGGCCTACTTGCCAAGCCCTGTGCCTGTAGGCCTGAGGATGTCCAGAGGTGGCACACACACAGAGGCTTGCACGGAAGTTCAGTCCAAAAGAGTGGGAACCCTGGATGGTTGTCCAAGGGTGTGCATGTGTGTGATCGTGGTGGGGGGTGTGGTGGGCGGGTCCCGGGGGGCAAAGGGCACGGCGCATCTGGTCTGGCTACTTCGTTCTTTTGCACAACATGAAGGGTGAAGCCTCACTTCCCTAGCCTCTTCTTAGGCATCTCACTCGAATGTTTTCTAGGTCATCAGAGAATATTCGTTCCCCAACACCACCCTTCTCTTTCTCTGTTCTGAAGCCCCACCCCATCAGGTTACACCTCTCCTTCCCCCACCCCAAATGTACCTGTCCTCCCTAGAGAGTAATAAAGTGCTAACACCCTGTTTCCTCCTTACGTTTTGCATATTCCAAAATCACAGGCACACTTGCTGAATGCCAAGGGGTTTCTTAGTCACTCACTAGTTAGGCATTACTCAAAACACAGCAGTTTAAAACCACAAACATTTTTCTCTCCACCAACATTTTCTCTGTAGGTGCAGAATCCAGAAATGGCTTAGCTGGGTCACTCCTAATGCTGCAGTCAAGCTGTCACCCAGCGCTGCAGTCATTTGACAAGAATAGCGGAGGCTGCTCAGCTCCCTAGGCATCTGATCTAAGTTCCTCCCTGGCCGTTGTCGGAGGCCTCAGTTGCTCACCAGGAAAGTGTCTCCATAGGGCTACTGGCAACATGGTCGCTTACTTCCCCAAAGCCAGTGATCCTAGAGAGCCAGTGAGTGTAAGAATGTACAAGACAGAAGCTGCAGACTTTCACTACCTGGTCTCAGAAGGGACATATCACTTCTGCCAAACATTGCAGGTCGCACAAGCCAACCCTGGGACAACGTGGGTGGGGGAACTAACTACACAAGGGCGTGACTACCAGGAGGCAGGGACCACTGAGAACTATCACAAAGGCTGGCTCCTACAGGGCACTCCCCTCTCTGGTCAGTACCACTAGCCCTCCAGGGAAGGCAGGATACACACATTGTCCAAAGAGCTGTCACAACACTATAAAGCAGATCCTATTTTTGTCCTCATTTTGAAGGTGAGAAACTGAGCTTTAGAGAAAGTAAGCAACTCACCTGCAGTCACAAGACTAATAGCAAACAGACCCCATTCCATCCTTTCCCCAGTGTAAAGTTTTACTATTTTATATTTACAATATTCTTCTCTGCCCTCCAGGGCATCCTTTATACATTTATCAGAGTTATCTTCCTTCTCAAAGTCTTTCAACCCAATAGAGAATAGAATTCTATCTCCCCATAATTGCATTTAAACTCTTCTAAAATTTTGCTGCAACCTACCTGTGATAGTTAATTTTATGTATCCACTTGGCTGGGCCATGGTGCTCATATATTTGGCTAAACATTGCTCTGGATGTTTCTGTGAGGGTGTTTTTTAATGACAGTAACATTTAAATCAGCAGACTTCCAGTAAAGCAGATTGCCCTAACTTGTGTGGGTGGGGCTCACCCAATCAGTTGAAAGCCTGAATAGACCAAATGTTGGCCTCTGAGCAAGAGCAAATTCTGCAGCAGACAACCTCTGGACCCAAACTAAAATCTTGAGCCTTCCAGTCTAACCCATCAGACTTTGGACTCATCAGTATTCTACAAACACATGAGCCAATTCCTTAAAATAAATCTCTCCATGTATGTACAGCTCCTATTAGTTCTATCTAGCTGGAGAACCTTGATAAATAAACTGTCTTTTTAGCCCATTTTACCACTTCAGGCTCTGTCGCCATCCCCCTTGCCATTGCTGTCAATTTCCACATCCTCTGCACACATGCGCATGTGCACCCACGCACATGCATCTACATTTTGTCCCATCCGTTCTGTCCAACTCCGTGTTTCCCAAACATGCTGTGTTGTCCTACTTCCATGTCTTTGTTCAAACAGTGAATTCTGACTTCTCTCATAAACAGTCCCTTCCCCACGCACCCCACCTCACCCACTCTGTTCCTCTCTCATAATCTCACAATTGTGTGGTATACACACAATTTATCCTCCACTGTAACATTTATCATTGGGTTTCCTGGGATAAAAATTAATGTCTAACTCCGACACTAGATTAGGAGCTTCTGGAGGGCAATGATCATGCCATTAATTTCTCTTCAAAGCCACCAGTACAGTGCTTTGCTCTTTGGGACTTAATGAGCTAAACTGAATCTTCATCTGTTTTCAGATGTTCGTGTCTTATCACACCTCACTATAGCCAAGGGGTGTGTATGTGAGAGAAAGAGAGAGAGAGAGAGACAGATATGCTCATAAATATTGTTAAATGATAGAATAAAGGCTCTAGAAGAAGTATTATGTCTTATAATTGCCACTATTTAAAAATAATGCACTCTCTGGAAACCTAGTGTGCTGGTCTCCCAAATGAACTATCTGCTGAAAATAACTAAAATCCTGGGTGAAAAGAAAATCAATCTTCTTAAAACATCAGTGCTCTGTTAAACACTAGCATAACAATCTGGCCGGGGACCGAGGGAGGTGGAACCAGCAGAACAATGAGCCTGTCTTCTGCCATGAGGGTTTACACCAAATTGAGTGAAGTCAAACTTGAGTTTGGTTTGGTTTTTTTAAAGCAATGTAATAGTTGTATTCAAAACTCATCCTAGAAATTAAATTCTTTGCAACCATGTATAAAATTTCAATGTGAAATTTTGAGTAAATGTGTGAAGTACACAGCTTTTCCAAACCCTTTTGGGGGTTATGCAAACAAGATTATAAAGAGCCTGGGTAAGACCTAACATGGTAGCAGGGATGATAAGAAAGACAGTAATCAATTATTATTTATTTTGCCTTAAAAACTGTTATCTTCTGTTAAAATACCTGGAAATGTGATCTCATTGGATATTTTTAAACTTCTCAACAATATTTCAACAACAAGAAAAATATTGCCAATCTTCCATACGATGTCCAAAAATAGCAACACTTTTTTTCTTCTAAGATCACTTAACTTTCACATACACATTTCTCTTTCGGACCTTTGTGGATGCCAGTTTTCATTTCTGACATTGTAATGTGCTCCCGCTCGCAGTTCAGACTTCACATCTGAGACCGCTTTCCTTCTTCCTGCAGTCTGTCCTCTACGATCTTCCCTAGCAGGGTCTGCTGTGGCCAGCAATCCGTGTCTGCCTTACTCTTGTCAAGCCTGTTTTTAGCAAGGTGAAGGGAGTAGAAACTAAGGGCCAAGGCAAAAGCAGAGCAAGTCCGAACTGCAGGAGAAAACATATTACAATGTAAGAAATCAAAACTTAGCTGCACAAAATAACTATTATGATGTCCCAAGCTGTTTTTTTAAAGGTAGGAAATCTTACTTATATGTTGAATCTAAAAACAAAAACAAAACTGACTTCATAGATTCAGAGAACAGATTGGTGGTTGCCAGAGGCACAGAGAGTGGGGATTCTTGTATTTAGAGAGGAAAACAAAGATATCAAAGAACTTAGGCATTGTTAAATGAATAAGCATGCTTCAATCTCTAAACTAGTAATTAAATACAAATAAAAATATACAAATTTCAAACTAGTAGAGTGTGGAGGCAACTTTGCCTGCAAAGTCCCCCTGTCCACCACGAATGAAAGTGAAACTTTCAAGACATGATCTGCTTGGGAAGGAAAGGTGGCCAATCTCTCAAAGGAGAGAGAGATTCTTTGCACAAGAATACAGGTAAGGATCAAACAATAGATAGCATTCAAAGAACTATGAAGGCTTATTCTCAATCAGGGTCAGATAGCTAAAGAGCCAGAAAACTTTGAGGAACAACCCTCTTGCTTGGACCCTTATCATTTAAAGAAGAGCATTCTAAACAAAGCAGGTTTCACAAGCAACCCAAGCAACTAAAAAGGTGAATTTGCCATCAACCAAGATGGAGAAGGTGCAGGTGGAGAAGATTTGCAAGTGTTTCCCTGCATATGTTAAGACTCTGATGCCCATTAGATGTTCAGTTAGAGATGTCAAATTGGTGACTGAATATATTAGTCTAGAACTCATGAGAGAGATCTGTGTTGGGGAATAAATGATTTTTGCCCTAAGAAACAAAAATAATAGAGTTACCATGGACTTCGATGGGGAAGGCTGTGGTGGGAACAGGTGTGGAGAGGTGACAATGTGAAATTCAGTTTTAGGCATGGTACATTTGAGAAGCTAAGCAAAACTCTTGAATAGGCCAGCAGAAATGTGCGTTGGAGTTCAGAAGAGAGTTCCAGGTGAAGCACTGGTCCATTTGGAAACTGTCAATGTATAGAGGGTGCGGTTAAATCCATGGGACAAGAGGACATCACTGAAGGCACGGGGAGGGAACATAGGAGGTGCAAGGAGGGAGCCGCAGGGCACCCTGGCATTAAGAAGTCGGGGGATGGAGAAGAAAGGCTGCACACGAGCAGCCTGTGGTAGGAGGAAACAAGAGGAGTACACCGTGAGCGAAGTAAAAGGGGTTCACAGGACAATCTGCTGTGTCAAAAGCTGTGGAAGCTAGAAGGTGATGAAAACGTCTTCACAAAAAATTGCAGTGTTTGCTACACACGACTGAAGCCATTCATCAAGTATAAAATCCTAAATAGAAGCTATGTTACTTTTGATTTGCACTTCATTTTTTCCATTCTCATTCTTGATGAGTCAAGGAAGACCACTCCCTGTAAAAGTTTGGTTCCGTTTTTAAATATGTTCAACCCAATATCAACCCAAACACCCAGCGTGATCAGTAGAAAATAAACTAAACTATTAAAATAAACTATTAATACTCAAATAGAACAATAGAAGAAGTATTGCTGCTACATAAAAGACAGAACAATTTTATAATGAAATTGTGTGCAGTCATTTTTTAAAATGTTGTAAAAGAATATTTAACAAGCAGTATGCCCATTTAATTATTTTGTTAGATGAAAAAGATTTAAAAAGAATGAAGCATTACCACATTTAAAAATCTACCTATCTAATGTAATCCGTTCATATAAACAGGGAGAAAAAAACTAGCCATCAAAGCATTGACAGCAGCAGTTTTCATTTGGTGGTGGGATCATAGATGGTTTTGTTTTTCTTCTTTATAGTTTTACTATTTTTGTTTTTTATAATAAGCAGATACTACTTTTATGATAAAAATTAAACCATTTCACTTTAAAGAAAAAGTCTAAATAATAAACTAGTTATGTGGAAAGTGATCTGAACATGTGTGTGCATATATATATATACATGTATCACACACAGGATATAGATTGTGAAAATACACAATGGGATGTTTACACTTTCTATGTGTGATATAATTTCATAAAGCTAAGCTATTTTTTGGTATCTTCTACATTTTCAGTAATAAACATGTACTATTTTTGAAATCAGAAAGCAACGTACAATCAAAATGAGTCCATGAGGATCAATGGAAAAGGAACGTATTTAAATTATATGTGATGATATTCTTTCTCTCCATATGCTTTCATGAGCTGCTGGTGGGAAGTGATCTCTATGGAGTCCGCTGGGTACATCATTCCTGTGTTCTGGGACTGCACCCACAGCACTTTGAAGGGGCAATTTGGGGACTGATCTTAGATGGATATTTTCTGGGCCTGGTTCTCTGGCCTTCTGGGATGGGACTTCTGGGAGCCACCTAATGGCCTTTAATAAATCTTGTGCTCAGACCAATTAGAATGGTCTTGTGGCCTGCAGCAAAGAACCGTGGCAGACACAGACCTCTCTCCTGGGGTACCAGTAGCCAGAACCTTCCCACCCATGCTGTATTTGATAGATATGACTGCACAGATATGGCTTCAATTAGCCCCAGGTCCCTCCAGTGATGTCTTTCTATTGGAAATTAGGGTTTCTCCATCCCTGAAGGGCACAGCCTTGCCAGAAGAAAATTGACTTTCGTGTTTTTGTTGTTTCTGTGTTTTCAATGTTGAAAGCTTCCCTGCCTTATCCCCTCTCTTTTTCCAGTGTCTCTAGAACTATCTGAGATAGAGGATGGAGTGGATAACTCAATTCTCTTGTTAGCTGCTTTGTCAGAAATACTGGGGCTGGGGGAAGGAACATCAAATTAATATAAAGTCAGGAAATGGCACAAGGAAGTCAAAATTCCCTCTGCCACTCAAATCCCCCCCTTTTCATTGGTTATCTCATTCATGGTGGATGAGATGCAGGAAGGTTTTTGTTTTAGCTTTTGTACTCTCTGGTTTTCCATGACACTGTCTTTTACTTGCCTGTCTTTCTTTCCTCAGAGTTCTTCTTCGCAGTCAATCAAAGGTCTTCCCCAGGTGGTACTTCCTGTGATGTCTGGAATCCCTGGCCAAGGGCAAAATTGTCAACTTGTTAATTATAGCAGCACTTAGTGATAAATGAATCACCTTACTCATAAAGAGCTCCAGAGGCAGAAGATGGGTTTACATAAACTTTCAGAAGACCCACGATACAAGTTGTTTCTTGAGAAATAAATAAGAATTTCCCCATGACCCCCACACATGCACAGCCTTCCCCATTATCAATGCCCTTCACCAGAGGGTGCATTTGTTATAACTGATGAACCTTAGTGTTGCGTATTCTGTGGGTTTGGACAAATGTACAATGACAGATGTGTTTCCATCATTATTGTATCATAGAGTATTTTCATTGCCCTAAAAATCTTCTGTGCTCTGCCTACTCACCTCTCCCACCACTAACCCCGGGAAACCATTGATATTTCTACTGTCTCTATAGTTTTGCCTTTTCCAGAACATCATATAGCTGAAATTATTCAGTATGAAATGAAGCCTTTTCAGATCAGCTTCTCTTAGTAATATGCATTTATGATTCCTCCATGTTTTTTCATGGCTTGGTAGCTCATTTCTTTTTAGTGCAGAATAATATTTTATTGCCTGATACACCACAGTTTATCCATTCACCTACTGAAGGATGTCTTGGTTGCCTTCAAGTCTGGGGTACTATGAATAAAGCTGATGTAAACATCTGTGTGGACATAACCTTTTACCTCATTTGGGTACTCACCAAGGAGCACAATTATGGGATCATACAGTAAGAGCTCGTTAAGTTTTGTGTGAAAAACCACTGACTTCCGAAATGACCCCAACATTTTGTATTCCGACCAGCAATGACTGCGAGTTCCTGTTGTTCCTCCCCAGCAGTTGTTATTGTCCGTGTTCCAGATTTGGGCCATTTTAGAGGTGTCACTAGACGGTGGCTTCGCATTGTTTTCATTTGTATTTCCCTGTTGTATATGACATGGAGCCTCTTTTCATACACTCAGCTGCCTCTGCAGAGCTTCTTCAGTGAGGTGTCTGTTGAGGTGTTTGCCCATTCTCGAATCAGGTTGTCTGTTGCCTTACAAATTCGTGTATTTTAAGATATCTTTGTGTATTTTGGAGAACAGTCTTTTATCAGATGTGTCTTTTGCAAGTATTTTGCTCCAAGTCTGTGACTTGCTTTCTCATTCTCTTTTTAAAACAGTTGTAAGAGAAAGATATTATGTTTTGCTATATTTTATCTTTAAGCTCTGGTGGGCTAGGTGTTAAGTACTCACTTAGAAACGTCAAAATTATTATATTTGACATAAACTATAAGACTTTGGTTGCTTTCAAACCAAACAAGCCATTAGCAGATCCATCTAGTCAGAAAACCGGGGTGCCCTGATGGTCAGTGTCCCTCAGAAGACTGTGTATGCACCGTCAGAACGCAGTAAACCAAGTGTTAGTCTGAGATGCGGCGCTGTGTTGACAACACATTCGGACCGTGTTGGTGCTCAAGTGTCTGCCACTGTCTTAGCGTGTTACTAGGAAGCCATTCTATTGCACGTCTGTTACTGTTCCATAGCCTTGATTTATTTTTGTTCCACTTTCTAAACTTCAGGGTGGGAAATATAAGTCCAAGAGGTGATCCAAATGGTGAAAGTGAATTGATTATCAATTAATAATAGTAATGGATAATACCATGGTATTATCATGCACAAAGGGTGAAACAGGTGACTTGAAGAATGCAGCTTCCCTCCTGGAGCCTTGCCAGCTGTCCGTTCGCTCGGGTGGCTGTTTTCTTTCCTCCCTAATCTCCCAGGGGACCTGCTTCAGGCTCTGGATGAGAAAGGGGAAAGCATTGGGGTGAATGTCAGAGAAAGCCAGGAAGGAGAAGGGAGTCCTTTCAAATAAACACATACTGGCTTTACCCACAAAGGAAGTCGGGGCTCCCCAAAACCATTAAAAAGATTTTTTTCACACCACATTTAACCACCAAAGGAGCCCACCTAAAAACTGGTATTGAGGTGGTTCTAAGCTGGTTCTGCCTCTACTTACATGAGTTCCACTTTTCTCCAAACCCTGCTTCCTATCCTTTTTCCTCCTGAGTCTAGGATCAGCAGTCGAGATGCCACTGCATGGGTGGCCTTCACACAGCTCCAAACGAACAGTGTTGCTGCTCTCAACATTTCCTTGAAGCAGCAGGGTTGCCAGGGCTGAAAACACAAATACGCATCAACAACAATTGGCATTTACCTATTGGATTTCATTATTACCTACCAAGAAAGGTTTTGTAAAGTAACAGAACCAAATGTTTTCTTGGGTGTCTCTATATGAGCTTTTCTCTTTACACTTTCACAAATTAGGGCTTTGTTTGTGCTCTCACATATCTCAGTCTCTCTATTAGCAGGGTATTATTAGCCCATTTATTTCCCACCTTGTTACTATTTCAGAGTCTCACTTTCTTGTCCCATCCTTGAAACTTCAGGATGGCCAAAGGGATGATCCCCAGGTCTGAGTTTACTACCTTTTTGTTTGTTTTTTAAAGAACTATCCATGCAGTCAACTAACAAACCAATTGCCTGAGCCCATGAGCATTAAGTGCCAAGGGGCACAAAAAGAGAGCTTGAGTGTTCAAGAGTCCTGTGTTCTGGTGGCCTCTCTGTTAACCAGAGAGCGATCTTAACCAGAGAGCGGTCCCCGTGGCTGCCATCAGGAGTGTACTTGAGAGGATTTTAAGTAAATGCCATGGTGAAGCCAGTGTGTGCAAACTGTCCGTTTGTATTTATATGATGGGTGACGGTGCTGGAGCCGGCACCAT
Organism: Sturnira hondurensis; assembly: GCF_014824575.4. NCBI lineage: Eukaryota > Metazoa > Chordata > Mammalia > Chiroptera > Phyllostomidae > Sturnira > Sturnira hondurensis. The sequence goes on from NW_028088915.1 coordinate 4,493,117, forward strand.
GAATCACTCAGGATTACCCTCATGGAGAGGGTCTAATTCAGCCTAAAGGGTAACGGAAACAGGGTTCAAATGCTATTCATCAGCCTTGTCTTTCAGGGAGCACCAGTAAAGTCATCCAGTGCCTGACCTATAGTTGAAACACTCCATTCCCAAGTCTCAGAAAAAGGTCACCTAAAGGTAATGGAATATTTTTGTCAAGGTGGTATAGGCATGCTTCCTGAGCTGGTCAGGGAAAGAACTTTCTGAGGACAGAAGGAGGAACTTGAGCATGAAAGGAAGGAGGAGATGCCTCAATGCCTTGTGCATTTCTAAAAACATGTCTTGCTGAAAGATAGCTAGATAAAATAACGGTCACTTTCAAAAATAATCTTACTAAAATGCAATGTCAAAGTCTTCCCAAAAGAAAGTTCACCATCAAGTGGTTGCTAAACAGGAAAGTAGAGAGGACATTTCTCAACATTGAAAACCAGTAAATAGCATTTACTGTCTTTTAAATTTTATTTTTAATTATACTTTACATTCGATATTATTTTGTATTAATTTTAGGTATATAGTATAGTGGTTAGATAATTATATAAATTACATAGTGATTCTCCCCAATAATTCTAGTACTCACCTGGCACCATACACAGTTAATATTATTGACTATATTCCCTGTGCTATACTTTACATCCATGACTATTTCGTAACTACCACTTTGCACTTCTTAATCCCTTTACCTTTTTTATTTGCTTCCCAACACTCCTCCCATCTATGCCCATGAGTCTGTTTCTGTTTTGTTTGCTAGTTTATTTTATTCTTTAGAGCCCACAATCATATTGCATTTATCTTTCTCCACCTGATTTATGGTATTTTACTCAGCAAAACACCCTCTAGGTCCATTCATGCTGTCACAAAAGATAAGATTTTCTTCTTTTTTATAGTTGAGTAGTATCTCATTGTATAAATGTACCGCAGTTTTTACCCTCACCTACTGATGGGCACCTGGGCTGCTTCCCAATCTTGGCTGTTGTAAATAACACTGTAACAAATATAGTGGTGGTGCATATATTCTTTCAAATTAGTGTCTCAGGTTAATTCGGGTGTTCCCAGAAGAGAAATCACTGGGTCATTAGGAAGCTTCATACTGTTTTCCATAGCGGCTGCACCGACTTGGAATCCCACCAACAGTGTACAAGGGTTCCCTTTTCTCCACATTCTGGCCAACACTTGTTTGTTGATTTACTAATGATAGCCATTCTGATAGGTATAAGATGATATTTTATTGTGGTTTTAATTTTCATCTCTCTGATGATTAGTGAACAAATATCATTTTAAATGCTCAATAAAATGATATTAAAGTTCAACAGCCATCAGTCCTGCCGCCATCCATCTAAGCCCAACAGTGTCTCCAAACTAACTCAGGAAGCTTCTGCTACTGAACGCATCCAGGGTCTTCTACTCGTCTGAAGCAACGAGGAATCTTCCACCTTGAAAGGAAAAAGTCAGGACCGAAAGGTTTCTGCCTAGACAAAAGTTGGGGCAATGGAGGTAAGAAACTCTACTCAAGATAAAAATAACTACTATATTAAAACTGATAATAGAAGACCACACCTTCTTCAAATTTATATAAAATTAGAAGTCAAAGAAGGTGGAAAACTCACATTTTAATTCTAAAGGAAGAATTCTGACATAGTTCTTAGACAACAAACTTATATTAAACATTCCTGCCACCCACCACCTCAGGTGCAAAATTTAAGGGTGCGCAAAAACACTTTATAATCAAGATAGAGAATATTTTATGGCAACGCTTTTAAGTAAAAAACAATATCAAGATATTTATATTTATAATAAAAATCTTAATACATATGATGAAAATATGAAAAGTTATACAGACAGGGCTGCTTTTTAATTTTCTTGTTTTAGCTACTACATTAAAGTATTCTTTATCTTGATCACTGGTTTAGTGCCTGGTGCAGGTGGACACAGCCCTAGGAAACCAAGTCTCAAGTGCAAGTTAAAATACGGTCTGTCCCAGGCAAGGAGAAGAGGGTAGGGAAAGCAACTTTCCCAGCTGCCCTAGGAAACTCTGGTGCTACCCAAACTTAGCAGATAGAAATATATGACCCCCTCATGCAGTGTGAATTTCAGGTAAGCAAGGAATACTTTTTTAGTATAAGCATGTCCCATGCAATGTTTGGGACATACTTACACATGTTTTTTAAATTACTCATTGTCTGAAATTCAAATTAATCTAGGCATCTTGTGTTTTGTTTGGCAACCCTGCCTCCACTCCACTACCACCCCTCCCCCAGGAAGCCCACCCCAATGACAGAGATGGTCACTCTAAAGGCCCGTAGCAGGAACAAAAGAAATAAAAATAACAAAGGAACTGAAAGCCAGCCCAACACGGAAGGAATGTTATTACACATTTGCTGACAGAGACCAAGAGAGATTTCCAACATAAACAGGGAAATTTAATCTCTCATTTGCAAAAGCTTCCCCTGTGCTAATTTGTTAACTGCTCATGTAGAGACACAGAACCAAGTGCATTTCACGGAGCCTCTTTTTTCTTATATTATGCAAATTGAAGCAATCCCTGCTGATAAGTGCAGTAAGAGATACCAGAAATGGCAGCTGGGCTGTACCCCACAGGCTCAAAGCTGTTTTCTGAACTGGTCGAGTCAGTCCAATTAGCGTCTTTTTCCCACCCAAATGGATTGTTTGGTCAACCAGAACTTCATGAGCAAATTCAGACAAAAGTTGTGCATTCTGCCACAGCTGTGAGACTACAGATGACTTCAGACCCAAAGGCAATGTAAGTTTACCTATTAATGCTCATTTTTGCCCTTCAACCTGTTTTTTGGCACCCAGGTAGGAGGCAAGGAGATCCTAAGTACCTGAAGAGCAGCCACACCCTCACAGGTCCCTCTGCTGCTGGAGAAGGAGGCCATCGGGGCCTTCTCCCATCCTCAACCTCAGAGAACATGCCACGTCATCTAGCTAAATCCGAATGAAAGCAGGAATGCTTTTCATTCAGAAACAATTTTTCAACAACGCTCATTTTTCTGCTCATGGGATCTGGGCTACTGCCGCCCATGGTGTTGAGGACAGTTGCAGCCCTGGGGACTTGATCTTCTAGTTCCCAAAGAGGCATGTCTCGCTGATACAGATTTAAGCTAAAGATCAGCTATGAAGGAGCACTCTCTCTGTCTCTCATACACACACACATACGATGTGTATTGCTCCTGTCATTTGTCTATGTATTTTTTCTTTATTCCAAAATTGGATTGCATTTTAATATCTTGTTGGTATCTTTGCTCTTTCACATTGAAAAAACAAACAGTTCTCCATCCCTATAGCACAGAAAAAGAAAATACAAGCACCTACTCAGTTTTCTCAAAAAGATTTTGAACAATCAACTCTTAGCCAAACTGTCCTTAAAAATACGTAAAACTATTTCACTTCTGTTTGAGACAAATCAACAGCTTTGGTTCTAGTATATAAAACTGGGCAGTTAAGTCAATTCAGTTTGACCTTTGTGTCTTCATCTGTAATGTGAACTGAACCATCTTTACAAACACTTCCAGCTCTATGGTTCTAAGCTGAAAGCTCTTACCTTTTAAGGGTTTCAGAGGTTTGGCCAATGTGGTTATAACAAAGAGAATCTTCAAGAAGTTAAAGTAAGTCCTGGGGACATAATATACAACTGTGATGACTATAGTTAGCAGTACCATCACGTATATTTTGAAATTACTAAAGGAGCAGATCTTCAAAATTCTCATCATAAAGAAAAGAATTGTGTCCTGGCTGATGTGGCTCAGTGGGTTGAGCAAACCAAACGGTCACCAGTTTGATTCCCAGTCAGGGCACAAGCTTGGGTTACAGGCCAGGCCCCCAGCAGGGGGTGCATGGGGGCAACCGCACATTAATGTTTCTGTTCCTCTTTCTCCCTCCCTTCCCCTCTCTAAAGATAAATAAATAAAATATTTAAGAAAAGAATTATGACTACATGAGGTAATGAATAATAGCTAGATGTGGTAGCCATTTATAATAAACATATATTCTCAAATCATGTGTTGTACACCTAAGCTTATTCAATGTTATATGTCAATTATATCTCAATACAACTGGAAAAAAAAGAAAAACCTGTGCTTATGAACACAACTTGATCTTGATATTAGGAGACTATGAATTATTTCAATAAAGATATCCTTGCTCAAAACACGGCCATGGGATCAGGGCCAGTCACAACTTCAGTCTCATGCAGTTGAGAAATCTTCCCCACCTTTTATATTCTACACCACTCTCAATAAATCAGTTTCTGACTTTGCATCTATTACTGAATCAGTAAGGTTTTTAAAAAATGAAGGCCAAGGTTTATCATTGGCCTTTTTCACAAACCTTCTTTCTATGTGGCATTTTGGTGCTTCTAAAAATCAAATCTATTGAAATATGAAATTCTTACCTTTGCATAATAAGTTCAAAGAAATGTGTTGTGGGCTATGAAGACAATTATAAAAGATTCAAAGAACTCTGAGATTCAAAGAGCCCTGAGTGGTGTGGCTCATTTGTCTGGGCATTGCCCTTCAAAGTGAAAGGTTGCTGGTTTGACTCCTGGTCAGGGCACATACCTGGGTTGAGGGTTTGGTCCCCACTCGGGGCATGTACGTGAGGCAACCGATTGATGTTTCTCTCCCACTTTGATGTTTCCCTCCTTCTCTTTCTTCCTCCCTTTCCTTCTCTCTAAAATAAATAAATAGATAGATAGATAGATAGATAGATAAATTTAAGACACGTTTGTGCTAGTTAATAGCAGTTTTATTTTAAAATAAGAATATAGTCCACTGATGCAACCACTCAAAACAATACCATACTCATTCATGCATCAGTCTTCCAGAGTTCGTTTCCCCCTAAAATCCTCAGTCATGGTTTCTAGCTATAGATGGATTGAAACATGCAATTGTCTCCTATCGCTCTTGAAACCCCAGTAAAAATAACAGTGATGAAATTACACCAACAGGGTCAAAATAGCAGAATCATAAGCAGGACCGTGGTGTTGCAAAATGTAGCAGTGTCAATCCTGAACCACAGGAGGAAATCCAAGGAACAAATTTCACCTCCCATATCCCCAAAAGACTCAGATGTTACCATTAGGTATCTCTGGCAGTGGGAGTAAAGAGAGGGCTGTAAACAAGAAGGCGGGTTAAAATCACTCAAGAAGGAAAGAGAGACCCATATTCTCTGCACTTCCCCACCCTCACAGAAATCTGAAGGTTTATTCCCTGCAGAAGCCATAATAGAGGATCGCTAGATTGGGGTACCTGAGGCACAGCTGAAAGTGAGGGTTGCCACAAGAAAGCAAAGGGGTTAAAATTAGAGTTTATATTCTGCGCCTTGAGATCCCTAGCTCTCCCTCCCACTCACTTAGAACAGAGGCATCTAGAGGTTGTCACGCACTGTGGAAACTAGAACAGTATCTTAGATAAACTGACAAGCCTATGGGAAAAAACTTAACAATCGATGTGGGGGTTCCCCAAACAAATGGCCCAGCCAGATCGCCCCACAGTCAATAGCCCCTCTTCGTGAGCATTAACAATCCAATTAGCCTTTTTTAGCCCCCACCCTTAAAGTGTCAGCAGACCCTGAAGGAAAAAGCATTTAACAGGAAAACCTGAAGCCAAAACAAACAGAAAAAGGCAACAGGGAAGGCAGACACACTATGCAAGAAAATGAACACTTCAAACAAACATCATGGATAGATTAAAGAGTAGTATTCTTTTTAAAAAATGAAAAAGTAGGAAAAATCAACAAAGAGCTCTTGAAGGTTAAAAATATGATATCATATGATATGTCAAATTGACCTCAATAAAAAAATATGATATCAGAAATTAAACATCTCAAAAAAAGTGTTGTAAGTAAAGGTCAGAAAAATGTCCCAGAATGTTGTGCACAGACGTGAAAAATAGAAAATACATTAAGACAAATACCATATGATCTCACCTATAAGCAGAACCTAATCAACAAAACGAACAAACAATCAAAATATAAACACAAGCATTGAAATAAAGAACAAACTGACAGTGACCAGAGGGGAGGAGGGAAAGGGGATAAAGGGGAAAGAAGGGGAAGAGTAGTCGAGGAACTTGCGTAAAGGGCACATGGGCAAGGACAAAGCGGGTAGGATTGAGGGTGGGAGGTGGGGATGGCTGGGGTGGGGGTGTGGAGTGGTGGGGAGAAAAGGAGACAACTGTACTTGAATAATAATAAAATAAATAAAATAAAGTAAAGTAAAACATTAAAAGAAAATTAGAGACCAGTTCTGGAATTCCAGAAAGAAAGAAAAGAATGAAGGAAGGTAATGGTGAAATTATCAAATAAATTATTCAAGAAAATTTCCCGGGATATAGGAACATGAATGTCCAGATTAAAAGGGCCTGAATGTGCAGCAAAGTAGATGAAAAGACACCTATGCCAAGACTCATCTTTGTGAAAGTTATAATCACTGAGGCAAAGAAAAGATTCTGAAATATGAAGGAGAGGGAAATTAAGCTCCCATACACAAGATCAAGAATCGGAATGGACTCAAGCATCTCAATGTCCATGCTGAAAAGTAGAAGACAATGGGGGTAACGCCTGGAAAATGCTTAGGAAAATGACTTACAAGTGAGAGTTTTACACTAAGCTTATTAAGTGTGAGGATAGGACACTTTGAGACATGTCTGGTCTCAAACGTTCATCTCCCATGCACACTCTCTGGTGACGCTCCTAGAGGACTTTCTCAACAGACACAGGGAGGAAAGAAGGGAAGACATGAAGATGCAGGAACCAGAAAACAGGTCCCATTCCCACAAGGGGGCAAAGGGCTCCCTAAAATGAGGTGAAGGGAGATTTTAAGGCTAGAGAGCAATCATCAGATTGGCGATCAGAAAGAAAGAACTTTCCAAAAAATGAATTAAGAGTATAATCGACAAATCTGAATGTATTGAAAGGGAATTAAAACAAGTGAAAGGAGGTTTGGGAATTCGTGGTGATTAAAAACAAAAACCAAGGGAAAACAAGACAGTATTAACTCCAGTCAAATCAAAAAGTTTTGTAAGAAATCGAGGTAATTATAGTATAACAAATCCTAGTTGCAATTAGAATTTACACAGTTAAAGTAACATGACTGCATTTACCACAAAATTGTATTGGAGAATGAGGAAGATGGCGGTAAATGACGAAAGAGGTACTGGAAAATACATGAGGTACATGTTTGGTGAAAGAGAGAGTTTCATCTTCAAAAGAGGGGAGAAAATAGAAAATATCTGATAGTGAAATTTTTAAAAGGCACTAAAAACATATTATTTTGAGATCATGGAAATTAATACCAAAAGGAATAGGTAAAGCAGTTGATTTTCTTTAAGACTTATACAAGGATGGGGGGGGGGGGCGGTGGCTCTGTCTGTTTGGACTGCTCTTAGAGACCTGGTGGCTTATAAACAACAGAACCTTGCCCCTCGCAGTTCTGCAACTTTGAGAACTGTGCCAGAGTGGAAGTTTGAGATCAGAGTGCCACCATGATTGGTGAGGGTCCTCGTCAGGGTCTCAGACTTCTTCTCACACAGGGGAAGAAGTCTGAAAAGCTCTGCAGGGTCTCTTATATAAAAACACTGCTCCCATCAGGAGGGCTCCATCTTCACGAGCTAAGCCAGAAATTTTCACCAGTATGTTCCTGAAACATGCAATACCTGACTACCTAGTCAGGGACACTGATCTCTTTTCTCTTAGGTTGTCAAATTAAAAGAAAAAAATGGCAATGGCTGGCACAACAATAGCAGTCCAGTATGAATGAATCAAAATTATACCTGTTCTATCAGCAAAGTTCTTATTTTTGGGGTGCGCTGCAGAATTTTGGATATTAGTTTAAGTGTGCCATGAGATGGAAAGTGTCGAAAATCACTGACTGAAGCACCTGCCAGTGGTCTCACCTCCTAACACCATCACACTGAGGATTAAGGCTTCAACATAGGGATTTGCGGGGGGGACATAGACATTGAGACCATAGCAGGGGGTATTGGGCAAGGGATGAACATTTGTTGTAAGTCTTGGAATCTGACTGTGAACTATGTGCGTGTGTAACTTTAATAAAAATAAAATCTAAAATATTAAAACTCAGATATGTTACTTTATATCTACATCATTTTGAAACTCAGGGTAGGATATATAGGGTGGGGAAAGAGTGAAAAAAACCCCACTGGCAGCAACAGGGAGAGAACCACAAAGTATTTGGTGGCAGCTCTTAGAAACATTAGCTAGAATTCCTCGAGTCCACAATTGAATGAAAACTAGTGTTAGATCATCGTAGATCATACGTCTTTAAAACCAATATGGCCTCTTTCCAAGCATGTTTGATTGCCCATGTGCAGTGCATTAAAAGCAATAATAAAGCTAATCAGAGGGGTCTCCCAGAAACATTTTTGCTACACAGACCAGACCACAACATTTTTCCTACACCTACTAAAATGTCAGCAATGATGTGTCGATGGGCGAGAAGCTGTCAGGACATGAAGACGTCTGTTATAACAGCAGGACTTGTATCTTACCAAAATTCGTAAGAACCAAGGGCCAAAGGGATAGAAAAGAAACGGCTTTCCTCTGCAAAAGTCATTCCATAATTCCACTCAAATGTGTTAAGTGAGTTGCATAATACACTAAAACCGTCAGCATTTATTGGGCATTTACTACTCATTTACTACTATTGTTTTGTGTATACTAAGCTCGCCCTCCTTGCAAGCTGATAAAGTAGATGCAGTTTTTCTCCTTATTTCAGAGGTGAGAAGACCTAGGCGCAGAGAGGTGAGCTAAGGGGCTCAAGACGGCGCACCTCCCCAGTGATGAACCAAAAGCAGACTAACTCTCTGTGAGCCCCTAACGCAAGGCAATCCAGCCTCAACCTTGTAGCAGATGAGAAAAGATGTCCCCACCTCTGTGCACCATTAGCAGCCCTTCCATGCAAATTCCTTAAACAGCAGCCAGATCCTTAACACTACCTAGTGAGTCCTTAGCACGTGCCAGGGCTCTGCTAAGCATCTCATAAGCAAGATCTCCTTTAATCTTCCAGGATTCCAATGGAGCAGGCATTATCACTGCCATGTCCAGATGGGGAGAACGAGATTATCAGAGGATAAGCAACACCCCTAGGTCCACGCAGTTATTAAGCAACAGAGTCAGGATCACATCCAACTGTTTCATTCCAATGCCCTCTGCTTCAAACAAATACAAGTGATCGGTGAAAAGAACATTGGTTCAAGGTTGAGGACCCAACAGGAAAGAACCCAGAAGTTCTTCTTTAAGGATGACAAGTGCGGTACCTCTCATCCTTACAACAGCGGCCAGGTCTCATTTCACTCCGTCTTTCATCATTGTTGTTACCATTGTTGCTATCATTAAGAGATGATTTTTTGCTTAATTTTAATTTAAATGATTAAATTGATTGTTAAATTTTAATCATTTAAATTTAAGTTATGTGATGCAATGTGCTTAAAATCGAGCTGTCAGTGACAGGAACAGAAAAAGGCCATGGGCTCTGGTCACCATTCTCCTGACCCCCCTGATTTTGACACAAGAACGTTAATGGTCCACGTGCAGCAGCAGACTTCTCCTCAACCACGTTTAGAAAAATCTCTATTTTGTAGTTAAGTCTACAGGGTAAATAATTACATTTCTCATATGCACTCCAAGTTAAGACAGGGTTAGAGACAAAATCATCCTTTGTTCTCATGAACTCAAAAAAGGGAAAGAGGGGAAGGGAAGGGAAGGAAGGGAAGGAAGGGGAAGGGTGGGAAGGAAAGGAAAAAGAATTGAGAGAAGGTGACATGTTTAGCCCTAATGAGCTGAATGGTGAACTTCTTTTCTTCCCAATAAGGCTTCTGGGGCGATCAATCCTGCAGGACTGCGAGTTTCATTTGGCTGAACTGGGTTGGACAGCAGTTCGCGTCTGCATGGTTCACTGGCTGTGCAGTACATGCCCAGCTGCTGTCATCTCTGCCTGCTTAGCTCTTCTTGTGTACGAACCTTACTTTTCTCCAGGCACCTGAAGGGTTAGGATCTCTCCCTATGTTCCCTGTCATCATGCCTTTGCACAACACAAAGCTAAGTACAGTCTGGATGCTGACAAATGTTTGTTGGATTTCCTTATTCTTGTGGGAGGACAGAGGAGAATTGAATGACAGAAAATGAGAACACTCAACAGCAAATCCAGCTCCAGCACTGAGAAAACAGCTCAGAGAATCATATTCATCTGATTTGTTCTCTTCATTAGCTCAGTTGAAGAGAATATTCTTTTTGGTAATGGGGGCTCCTGAGAGGAAGGGAAAGTGACTCTATAGTCTTGCAGTTGAGAATCAAGCATCAGAGACATCCCCATTTCTGTCAGTGTTTCTAATATTTTCCCCGTCTCTCTCTCACCCACCAGTTGTGTGGGGATCTGATATGCAAATGTAGGCAAGCACTCTGAGCTGTGGAAGGGGGTACACCATGTATGTGATCATGGAATTTGATCAAGAATTGGCATGAGCCCTGACTGATGTGGCTCAGTGGGTTGAGTGCTGGCCAGCAAACCAAAGGGTGGCTGGTTTGACTCCCAGGCAGGGCGTGTGCCTGGGTTGCAGGCCAGATCCCAGGTAAAGGGGCGCACAAGAGGCAACCACACATTGATGTTTCTCTTCCTTTCTTTCTTCCACCCTTTCCCTCTCTCTAAAACACAGGTGGCCAACACAAGACCCTCGGGCTGAATCCCGCCCTCCACCTTGTGTTATCCAGCCCAGCACCTTGTTTCTACCTGGTGGCAGCTCGGAGTGCCTTGCCCCTGGTTAAGAAGTGGTTACATTTATACAGTCCTTAAATCACATTTGGCCCTTTGAAGGCAATCGCGAGGTTGATGTGGCCCCCAGTAAAAACGAGTTTGGCACCTGTGCTCTAAAATAAATAAATAAATAAACTCTTTATAAAAAAAGAATTGGCATGAATAGAAAAAAATGATAATAGTAACTAACAACTAGAGATTCACCGCAAAAAAAAGAATTGGGTTGCTTTATTTTTCCTGGGTTTTAAGCAGGATTGAATTAATGGAGCAGTCACCAACCAATGAAGAGAACTTTCCAAAACGCAGAGCTGCGATCTCAGCCGCAGGACACCCCTCCCAGAAACACTTGTAGAGGCTACAATTTGCAGCACTCAGAACCTCATTGCAACCTCAGGTAACTTCTAAATGTTATAACCCCTTTGTTGGAATCAGAATAAAGCTGGATTTAATGATTTTTAGGATTTTAAAATATTTGCTATTTCTTCACATCGGTTCATTCCCCCCCCCAAATAATTTGTTACTATATTGAGAATTGAAGGAGAATTGTGTTTCAGCTCTTCATTTCCCCTCAACCACCCCATCCAGACCAACCTCCCCTACCAAAACAAACAAGCAAACAGACATTCTGGCAGAGCCCACGGCCCAGTGATGAGGCATTTCCACATCTGGCAGCACCAGCTCCGATCCCAGAAGTCATGAGCTTCCAGGATCTGGAAGCCAATGTGAACGTTTTGTCCTCCATCAGCGGCACATGCTCGTCTGGGGCCCATTTGCTGAAAGCCTGACCTCTCAAGGCCCCTGAGCTGATGCTGACCATCATGAAAGGACACGCAGAGTAGCTCACCTATTCATTTAAAAATGAAGACCTAGGGAAAAAATATTAAAATAAATAAACAAAATAAAAATGAAGGCTTAGGCCCTGGCTGGTGTAGCTCAGTGGATTGAGTGCAGGCCTGCGAACCACACAATCGCGGTTCGATTCCCAGTCAGGGCACGTGCCTGGGTTGCAGGCCAGTTCCCAGCAGGGGACACATGAGAGGCAACCATACATTGACATTTCTCTCTCTCTCCTTCCTTTCCCCTCTATAAATAAATAAATAAATAAATAAATAAATAAATAAAATGAAGGCTTAGACTTGGAATGCACTTTGAATTTGGACTCTGGTGAGAGACTGTCATCAAACTCAAAAAGGGTTCATTTTCATTGGGCAAATTCTAACTCTTTTTTTGGAAAGGAAATGTGAAAATGTCCCTAGCTGATTTCATGACTTATGATCAAATATCAGATGAACAAGAATGGAGAGGAAATGTTGACACATCACACCTCTCTTGGAGCCCAAGAAGATTTCAAACCTATCTTGCCAATCAGCAGATTTTTTGGCACATCCCATGGGAACATGCCTCAACGGCAGTGGCGGCGCCATCAGCCAAATAAAACGCCATGATGGCTGCCTGTCAGCACAGCCATGCCACGTGCTTTGGAGAGCTTTCGGTAGGTATGAGGGAGATGCAAATTTTCAGTAAGGCAACACCTGTGTCCTCTTTGACCAAAATCATGACACTCACCTTGATACTAGCATAGTCTGAAGGGTCACCTATTAACATGGTCTTTTGCAACATTCCTTCTCAAGAAAAATGTTACCCATTCATTGATATATTTTTATTATATTTTCTATGCAAAGAGATTTGAAAGAAGCTAAATAACAATGATAGCGAGCCCAACCTCCAAATGAAGTCTGCCTATCACTGGTGGATGTCAAGTGAATTAGTGAGAGGACACAAGCATGACTCACAAAGGACAACCTCTGCCACTGTGGGGACCAACATTAACCCAACAATCACATTCTGAGTACCTTCTAAGCTCAAGGCATTGATGAACCAGACACACTTTGGGTCTTCAGAGCTCTTACACGTCCAGTTCAGAGAATGCAGCGTGTTAAATTCATGACCAAAGAACAAGAGAAAATATTGCAATGACACAAAAGAGAAACAGGTGAAATGAAGTGGGCATTCGGATGAGGAGATCGTATGCCACCTGGTGAACATGTCTACAAGTTTAGAGATGTTTATAAAGCTTGTTAATAAGTTCAATTTACAGGCAGCTCTGAGTATTCCCAGACTCAAACTCTAATGGAACATTTCTGGCAAAATGTCCCTTGCCTTTTGGGGCACTTCTCAGGCCTCTCCTCCCTAGTTGAAGAAGTGGCAATGTCATATGTCCCTCAGATTATATTGGAACAATGTACATCATTGCCTAAACCCCTACTCTTCAAAAAATAAATAAATGTAAATGTGTTGAATAAGAATAACTTTCTGAGCCTCAGAAATGGTGACAACGAAGGATGTTTTTCAGATGTCTGTAGAAATTTTTCTGAAATGGCTTAGCAGAAAGGCCAAGACCTTGTCCTCAGATCGTGGGCAAACCTCAGTCTCAGCTTGGCCATCTGTTAAGACTGACCTCAGAGGTCCCTTCAGATCAAACCTTTTGGAGCAAAGAAACATTTGTATTTATTTTATTCTGAGTTACCATTGGAAAGGCTCTGCAGGCCGAAGACTCCACAAATAGAAAGAGGTGCATGGGGAAAATAGTTCTCACTTGTAAAAAAATTAACTAGAAAAAAAGTGTTTTGAAACATCATTTAGCTCTGATATGAAACAAGAGAAAGTTCAATAAACTGGGGGTGAGGGCGGGGGGCATTTTTTCAGAACTTGTTTGCCCATCCCTAGTTGCAACACCCATTTGCTTCTCCCTAAAAGCATTGCAACACTCCACCCCTGAAACTGACCTAGTTTGTGTCTGTTTCTTTAAGAAAGTGTCTCTGGTGCCAAAGGCAGCCCTTGCTTAGTCCATGTTCAATGAAAGGGGATCTGAGTCTAAAAGGATGGATGGATTTTTTCTAACATTTGATAACAGGCTACAGGCGAAGTAAATGCTGCAAAGATCACAAGAACCCCAAGAAGAAGCTGGGCTCCTCCCCAGTCAAGCTGGCTCATGATTCCAGAAGTGACTTGCCTTCCTTTTGGCTCTTCTGCTTGTGTCTCCTCACCTGCTCTAGAAACACCAGGCCCTTACCAGCTCCAGAAACAGCTGTCCCTCCAGCCCAGGCCCTGCTGCAGCACAGGTCCCATCACATGGAGCCTACACTGCTTCAGCCTCTCTGCCCCTCGGCTTGGGCACAAACCTGGGAAGGAGACAATCAGACCCTACCATGGGTAGAAATGCAGCTTGGTTTTAAGTCTCAAGAAAACAGAAATGAGTTCAAGTTTGTGCATTCTCAGCCTTTCCTTCTTCCCTACTCATCGCCACCCAACCAGCTTTCTGAAGCAGGACAGTTCTTGGATTCTGCCCATCTTTCTCACTTTGCCCCGGTCCTTCCCCTTCTCCTCCAGGGGCTTTCTCCACTACAAAATAGCCTGAAGGGCACAGTGGCCCCACCCCTCTGTGAATGTGTTCTCCCAGCACCCAGTCCTCTGGGACACACCCAGGCCTCCCACACCTCCTTGCCAGCAGTGACCTGCTTTCCCACCCACCCAAGCCGCAAAGGCAGAGCTAGGCCTTGGATATCCTCCAGCAACTTCTACCACTCAGAGATATCCCCTTCTCACCCCAGCTTCTCGCCCCTTCCTCAGGCTGGCTCACTGCTCCACTCCATGCTGTCACCTGGGCTCACACTTAACCCAAGACTTCAGTGTCATCTTTGGTATAGTAACTGGCAAAGCCCAGTTTGCCTGAACTGATTTCCTCTGCTGGGTCCCAGGCCCTTCCCTACACATCCAGCATTTCCTCAGGGGAGTCCTGTGGTGAGACACCAGCCCAGAAATTCCCCTTCTTACTAAGAAGGCAGTGGTATTTTCACTTTAGGATGTGATAAGGCTCTCTAGACAGCTGTGAGTCACCAAATATTATTTCATTATTCACCATATAAATGGTATCAAGCAAGTCAGAGCTTAGTCAGCATTGAACTCAACTCCAGATCTCAGTAGGTTGGGATCAACGAAGCATTCTCATGATCTTCAAGAGTTTCTGTCCTCAACTTGAAAACCTCCTTCAACACAGTCCTTTCATCTCTGCCTCCCTGTGAAGGCTGCACACATGCTTTAGAGTGGCCAGCTCCAAGAGAAAAAAGGCTAGAGTTTGTGTTCTTTGCCTTGTTCTCTCCAAGACCGAACAGAATGGATGGCACCTAGTTGGAGCTTGTGGCATAATATACTTGTTGACTTTCTAGGGGAAGCATTAGGGAAATATGGGCTCCAAGAGCCAATCCTCTTCCCAGTGTTTCTCAGAATGAGGTCTGGTACCCACCTGCATCAGAATCTCCTTCAGTCCTTAATGAAAATGCAGATTCTTCAACCCCACCCAAAAGACAGACTCTGCATGTTTCCCATGTCATCTGCATTGTGGGGACAGAGCCCCTAATTTAATTTCATTTTAACTCCCTTAAGACCTTCCCATGGGTGGAGAGGAGAAGAATGACTTATGATTGAAGGACAAGTATGAGTGGAAAGGGTACAAGTCCCTTAGCAACTGGAGACAGCTGTGTGCCTCCCCAGCTGCCGCTGTGAACAGGAGACCCTTACCTGCTGACACTGCCTGGCCCTCAGAGCCTCCTGGTGGCTCAGGCCAACCTTTATAAGTCAGTCTATATGTTGGCAAGTAGAAAAGCATCTCCTATCTTATTTCCCATTGGTTATTTACCTACGGCCTCAGGAAGAGAAGAATGGAGTCCCAGACCCTGGCTCACAAGAAACAAGCTCCACAGGTACTTAAGAAAGAAATATACTGGACCACAGGGCTCCAGGCATCTGCGTCAGGTTCAAGGTAGGAGAAAAGGGGCTGCAAGACTCAGACTAGTTCATTCAATGTTAGCAAACTACTGATTGCAATGCTTTCTGTGGGACAGTCCATTTTGTTCATTTTTATGAAACCAAAGAGTGGTCGATCAGTCAGTTCAACAAAATCAGTCAAAGTGGTAATGCACATGAACCCAGCCCAAGATAAATGGCTTGTGATGAGGAGTCAAGATAAAAGAAAAAGACAGGGACTGAGCAGAGTGGTCTCTGCTACTCGCAACTTAAAACTGGCACTGTTACACATCCACCTGCAAAAGAGTAGGACTTACCTGGAAACATTACGTGATAAAAATGAAAGAATGTGCTAAAAGGGAGACAACATATATATGAAAGCAAAAGCAAAACAGGTTTACACTGTAGCTCTGTCCAGTGGGTGAAATATATGAAAATATGTGAAAAAAGATGGATGTAATCTTCAGGATTTAACTCACACATTTCAGCATTATATTACAGTACATGTATTTCTCTCTTTTATTATAACCAGATCTTCTATGACACAAATTTGTGAGTCTTTGTCCCTGAAATATTAGCTGACAAGCCCAAATGCCCCTAGTTAGAAATACTCTATTACTGTTGAAATAATTTAAAAGGCAGAATTGTGGAAGGATAAGGCTTAGGAGGAGAAGGGGAGGAGCTGGCAAGAAGAAGAAGGAGGAGGAGGAGGAGGAGGAGGAAGAAGAGGAGGAGGAGGAGGAGTGTTCTTTTAAAAGATAGATACAAACGTCCAGTCAAGATAGAGATATAGGTAAACATGTTTCACCTCCTCACACAACTACAGAAAAACTTACAACTAGACTCCAAAACAACTATCTCCTGGAACTTTCATAAAATCAAGCTGTGTGGAAGTCCAGCAGCCAAGGATTTAAAGAAGCCACATTCATCTGTATTTGTAGGAGGGGCAGAGACATGGAGAAGAGAGGGGAAGAGCGGCACAGAGATGCAGTGTGCCATGGAGAGGTGGTAGAATGAGTGGTTCCACATCCACGTGTGGTGGATAAAAATCAGAAGGGATACCTTGGGGGCAAGGGATCCCAGCTCCATGCCAGAACACAGAGTCAGAGTTCCAGCACCAGGAAGATAAATCCCCCTAACTCCTGGCTGTGGAATCCAGTGGGGGTTGGGGCAGTGGAGGTGCCTGCTGGATTTTCAGGAGACTGCTCTCAAAGGGCCTGCAACAGACTTAGAACTTGTGCAGACCAACACCCTCTGGATTTGGCACCAAAGCAATGGCTAGAGGGGCATCCGTTGCATGTGAGGAGAAGGTGAGGTGCCTGGAAACAGGACAGGTGCCTGGGAGGGCTGCAGAAGCCAAGCAGTGGCATTGTTCCCTCTGAGCCTTCCCTCAACACAGAGCCAAAAAGTGGTGAAGTGGGTTGCCCTGGCAATTACCTAAGACTCTGCCCCACACATTCTACAGGTGACTTTTCTACAACAGGCCACGCTACTGGGACAGGGAGTCAAAGCAGCTCTTTTTACACACAGAGACAAACACAAGACTGACACACTGAGGAGACAAAGAAATATGGCCCATTTGAAAGAACAGAACAAAACTCCAGAAAAAGAATTAAACAAAATGGAGATAACCAACCTATCAGATGCAGAGTTCAAAATACTGGTGATCAGGATGCTCAAAGAACATATTGAGTACCACAATAGCATAAAAAAGACCCAGGCAGAAATGAAGTTTACATTGAGTGAAATAAAGAAAAATCTACAGGGAACCAATAGTGGAGGGGACGAAGCCAAATTTCAAATCAATGATTTGGAACATAAAGAAGAAATAAGCATTCAATCAGGACAGCAAGAAAAAAAAAGAAATTTGAAAAATGAGAATAGAATAAGGAGCCTCTGGGACATCTCCAAACATACCAACATCTGAATCATAGGCATGCCAGAGAAGAGCAAGAAATTGAAAACTTATTTGAAAAAGTAATGAAAGAAAATTTCTCTAATTTGATGAAGGAAATAGACATATAATTATAGGAAGCACAGAGAGTCTCAAACAATTTGGACCCAAAGAAGACCACACCAAGACACATCATAATTAAAAAGTCAAAGGTTAAAGATAAAGAGAGAATATTATAAGCAGCAAAAGAAAAGCAGTTCCTACAAAGGAGTTCCCATAAAACTGTCAGCTGATTTCTCAAAAGACACTTTGCAGGCTAGAAGACATATTGAAAGTGGTGAAAAGAAAGGACCTACAACCTAGATTACTTTATCCAACAAAGCTGTCATCTATAATTGAAGGGTAGGTAGAGTGCTTCCTAGACAAGGTACAGCTAAAGAAGTTCATCATCACCAAGCCATTATTACATGAAATGTTAAAGGGACTTGTTTAAGAAAAAGAAGATTGAAACTATAAGCATTAAAATGGCAACAAATTCACAACTATCAACAACTAACTCTAAAAAACTAAGTAAATAAGCAGAACAGAAACAGAATCATAGATATGAAGATCATCTGGATGGTTATCAGCTGGGAGGGGGAGTGGAGAGAATGGGGGAAGAGGTGCAAGTATTAAGAAGCACAATTAGTAGGTACAAAATAGACAGGGGGATATTAAGAACATATAGGAAATGGAGAAACCAAAGACCTTATATGCATGGCCAACGGACATGAACTAAGGTTGGAGGCAGAATTGCTGGAGGGAATGGGGGTGCCAGGTGGAGGGAGCAAAGGGAGAAAATTGCATCAACTGTAATAAAATAATCAGTAAAATATATTTAAATAAAATAAAAGATGAGTGCTATTTCAGACTCTCTCCCATAGAAATATAACAAAAGTCCAAAGCTCAGAGCCACAGGAGGCCCATATGTTGACAGGCTATGCAATTAACTTATTGTTACCAGTAAAACACCAGCTCAGTGTGTCTAGAGAAAGAGAAGTCCCATGGGCTCAAGTGACAGCCATTAAGCTGTTGGCAATGTTGAAAAAGCAACTTGTCCCATTCAAGACTTGTTGACTCTTCCTCTGGCTCTGTTTTGTCCTTCTCTCACTTCCTCATTTTTTCCTATTCCTGGTTCATGCTTCTTTCCCTTCCTTCTCTCTTAATTCCTTTCCTCATCAGGGTGTATCTGCTGGGGAAGAGAGAAGGCCCCTTCTCAATTCCAATTAAGCACTTGTTCTTGAGTGAGAAGCACGGATGAAAGAAAAGTGGGCTTAATTCTCAGAATTTGCTGAAGCTTTGACTTATTTAAACAGAGCCAGGGAAGGGGAGAGGAGGAAGACTGTTTTTGCCACCTCAAGTGAACTTCTAACTATTCCCCACCCTTCCCTCACATGCATGAGGTCTTATTTTCCATTCTCCACCCTCTCGCTGACAACTCTCCCACCCGTAAGTCATTTCTTGGTTTCGCTCTCAAGGGGCCAAGAGGACGAAAAGGTGGGGCCACTGAACTAGAAAAGATGCCTCCTTCAAACTACACAGGTGCACATGTCCCAGGGGTTTGTGCTTGTACCAGTCAGGGAGGTGCATGGCAGTTTGCCACAGGGACACAGCTGTGGCTTCTTGACTCACAGCCATGGCAATCACAAAGCTAAGGTTGCCCTTGAGATAGTTGTACTTAACATCGTGTTTTCATGATCTGAGTCCACTGGCAGCTGCTCAGAGGGGAAAATAATAGCCATCAAAGGAGAAGAGTTAATGTGATATACATGGCTATATTCTAAGCATTACATCTAATGATAGGGAGTGAATCACAGATTTAAGCATCTTAAATATAGGCATAAAAAGAAATAATTAACCCTCAAACAGGAAGTTGCTGAGCTATCGGATTGCATCGTTTAAGAACCAAGAAAAGCAAGTCAGCACATTGTAAGCCTGAGAAAAACAGAGGACTCCTCTGATGGGGTTTCATTATTCTGTTCATTTCCATTGATGTGTTAAGGAAGGTCTTTATGTAAGCAGAAGTCTATGCATGGGGCTGTGGAACTGCCAAAGTGGGAGCACCTTCTCTTTTAGAAAGTGACATTCTTTAGAAGATACATTCAGCCTGAGTCCCTCCCACAGGAGTTTGGTTGATGAGGTACCCAGCACTCATCATTATAAGGAAGTTTGGACCTAAAAGCAAACATCCCAGTTTTGTAAGAAAACTGCATTAATTAGTTGCCCTGCACTCAATTTAAAAAGCCATCTAAGAAGTCATCACTGGTTATACTTAGAAGAATCACAACATTTCTTAGTCTCAGATTAGAAGTTCCTAGAAATAAGAGTTCATGGTGTCATCCAACTAGGTCCCATCAGCGGGCCAATGCAATCATGTAGGCCCACCCACCTGACGTTCACAGATGACGGTGAAAGCACACCAGGAGCTAGAGGCCTTGCATTTTACATGCAGTTACCCTTCAGCATCCCTATTATCCAGCAAGTGGCTCTGTTGCCTCTCACCAGGAACAGAAGTCCAAGCACTTCTCCCAACTGTATCTCTGTACCAGAGTCACCAAGGAGATACAGAGCAACCAAGTACAGGACAGGACAAGCTTTACTGCCATAGAGAAGAGACCAAGCAAGGTCAGCCTCAGTAGTGCGCATCCATCCCTCATGGCCGGGGTCCCCTCCAGCAACCAGCAGGCACACACCCCTTGTGCTGCTGCAGAAGGGGATAGACAGTAGTGTGGCTGGCCAGGTGCCATACAACATGCACACACAAGCAGAACAAAGGGACCACACTGAGTAGGAAACAGAAGAAGATGTTCCCACACAAGGTGGCAAGCCCAGCACAGGCTCTATGGCTCTTCGTCTCTTGAGAAGGAAGTGTTCCTTGTCTATAAAATACAGATCACAAGGATGCCTCTACTTCTTCATATAGGGCTATCATGAGGTCCAGCCAAGACTATTTATTGAAAAGAACTTTGAAAAATTATAAACCCCTATAGGGCATGTATGTGTGATAAACAATATAGTTATCAATAACAGTACAAATTATTACCCCAATTGAAGTAAATTGTGACATCCTAGAGTCCACTTGGTGTCCAGCATAAGTTTCTTAACACTTCCTGTCATCTCTGGATCCTGTATTACTGATGGGAAAGTTCTCTCTCTCACTTCAGTAAGAGTACCTTGAATTTTCATTTTCCCAATATGTTTCCCTCTCATAAGAGCACCCATCCTCCTCTTTAGACCTGTCTTGACATTTTCATTTGCAAATACCAGGTGCCATGACAGCTGATGCTGTGTCCTCAACAGCCCACAATTTATCTATCCACTTGTTGGTTTGCTTTAAAAAATGCTTAAATTGAATGCAATTTTGCCATTTTAAATGGCATTTTAGAAAACAGTTAATATAGTATTATGTGGTTATTTGAAAAGGGCAGGTTATACAATTATATGTAGTAACAATCCCATTTAACACAAACACACAAGCTAAAGATTGAAAATATATATACATCAAAATATTCAATATTTATCTCTAAGTAATAAGAACAAATTTTAATTCATTTTTCTTTGTGTTTATATCCTCTATGATGTCTAAAATTAGCTGCATTTCTTTTGGAAAAGGGAAAAATGTTATTTTAAAATGCTCCTTTTTCTTTTGTACAAAGGAACATATTATACTAAATAAATCAAGTATCCTCCTCTAGCTGGAATTATCTTAATTGTGGCTCTGAGGTGAGAATAAAGCAATCATCTATTGCAGTGGCTGCAATCTTTTTTCATAATAAGAAAGTTTATGTCAACCCAATACACCCATATAGGTATACACGTGACTGAATAAAAAATTTCAAGAAAGAGTGCGTGCCTCTGACATGTGATGCATTCTGATATTTTGTATTCTGTGTTATTCTAGTACTTTAAGGCTGGTTGCATCAAAATAAATTCACCAGCCACAGCTGGAAACAACCTGATCTACTGCAAGCTCCTTGTTTTACAAAATTAGGAGCCTGACCATCAAGTTCAAGGTCGCCTTTGGAATGAAAAGCAAGTCATCCTAAAGATCATCTCTTGGTGAGTGTTTCTTCATCTCTCACCTGAGTCCTGTCAGGAATGGATTACACTTTAGTTCTCTCATCCAAAGCCACATGTTTTCAGTGCCCAATCAGTGAATACAAAAAGAATTTCTGTTGAATTTCTGTGAGAAAGTTTGAGACCAATTTCTTGATTTTAGGCCTGGTGACATTGAAGGCAGTTCTCCTTCTTGGAAATGAGTGTGAACTCCCCTAAGCTTGGACACCAGTACAAATTGCCATGGGTCCAAAGAGGTAAATTCAATTATGAGCCCAAATTCAATTATGAGCTGGTTTATTACATGGGAGTATTTCCCGGCTTTCCATCCTTGTCATCTTCTTGTCTTCTAATTAATGAGAGATTTGGATACAATTATATTAATAATCATATTCTCCAAGCTTATAGGATCTAAGATACCACCCACGTTATGAGGAAGCTAGGAAATCCACTATTTACAAGACCGATAACACTTTCCAGAAGATGGTTTCCCTTCTGGGATGACGTCATGCAAACATGGTGCTCAGAGAAGGACGGGAGCGAACAGATGCAGCTGTGATTAGACAGGTTCTGGCCTAGCAGGACTCTGCTTTCTCATCAGATCAGAAAGTTTGTTCACGCACCGATGTGACCCGCAAACACTAGCAAGTACTTGTGGTGCCTTTGTCATAGCCGTGTAGATGAATTTCTAGCCAGTGTGACTGAAATGCATGGTCAGAATGCTTTCTAGAATGATTCTGCCACTGAGAGTGTGGTTGTGGCCTCACGTCCCTGGACTGCGGTTTCTGGAGTTTCCATTCGTGGTCGGGGCTGCGATGATCTGATTAAGCTTCACATCTGCTAAGGGTTTGAGGTGGAGGAAAATGGGAACTGAAATGGTTCTCGCCTCATTAATGCTGACCACATCCTCTCTCTCCAATTACCCCCAAGAGAAGGGAAAAGAAAAGAGAGCAGGAGTAGAATAAAGGAAGGGAAGAAATAGAATGAAAAGAAAAAGGAAGAAATGGGAAGGTAAAGACAACAAGAAAGCTAAAGCAAACCTCTGGAGTGGTTTATTCTTAGAAATGGACACTCAGGGCATAAATCCACAAAGAGTCAGAGTTTTTCTTAATCTTAATATTTGCTTCTTTTTCTTCATTTCCCCCCAACCTATCTATTAACTATGAAATTTTAAACAACAGTCCTCTACGAACATTGTTTCATTAAATAAATATCTGAAAATTCAAAATGGAGTCTTCATCAGCAATATCATTGTGTGAAATTACATTTTATGAGCACAGTAACCTGGTGTACTTGTTCTAATGGTGGAATATTTGAAAACAAAAGTTTTCAAGTACATTATGGAGGATTGTCCAAAAAAAAAGAAAATAGAACTACCATATAATCCAGCAATTCCACTTCTAGGAATACATCCAAAACACAAAAACACTACCTCGTAAAGGTATACACACCCCCATGTTCATAACTTCATTATTTGCAATGGCCAAGACATGAAAACAAACTGTTTATCAATGACTGAATGAATATGAAAAATGAGAAAATTCTACTATTTTTGACAACATGGACAGGCCTTAAAGGCATTATGGTAAATGAAATAAATCAGACAGAGAAAGACAAATACCATACGGAATCTTACGTACATGTGGAATCTTAGAAAGAAAAGAAGGAAGGAAGAAAGGAAGGAGGAGGAGGGAGGGAGGGAGGGAGGGAAGGGGTAAAAAACAATTCATGAAAAAAGAGATCAGACATGTGGTTACCAGAGGCAAAGG
The DNA here is from genome assembly GCF_014824575.4 of Sturnira hondurensis. Lineage (NCBI taxonomy): Eukaryota > Metazoa > Chordata > Mammalia > Chiroptera > Phyllostomidae > Sturnira > Sturnira hondurensis. Next base: position 4,516,503 of record NW_028088915.1, read on the forward strand.
AATGGAGGAAGGTGGTCAAAAGGTACAAACTTGCCCTGGCTGGTGTAGCTCAGTGGATTGAGCGCGGGCCTGCGAACCACACGATCGCGGTTCGATTCCCAGTCAAGGGCACATGCCTGGGTTGCAAGCCAGTTCTCGCCAGGGGACTCATGAGAGGCAACCATACATTGACATTTCTCTCCCTCTCTCCTTCCCTTCCCCTCTAAAGATAAATAAAATCTTTTTAAAAAAGGTACAAACTTGCAGTTATAAGATAAATCAGTACAAGGACTATTACGTACAACACGGTGACTGTACTTAACACTGCCACACGCTATATCTAAAAATTAACAGAGGAAACCCCAAGTTTTTATCACAAGAAAATTTTTTCCTTTTCCTCTTCTTCTTTGTTTTTATTGTGTCTACACAATATGTTAACAACATATTTTGGTAGTCATTTCACAATACATCTAAATAAAAACCATCCTGCAGTATACCTCAAATGTGTACAGTGATGTATGTCAACTATTCCTCAACAAACTTGAGAGAAAAGCTTTCGAACAAACATGACATACTGTGGTCTTAGCTTATACTCCATTTATATTTTGTGCTGTTTTCCATTTTCATGCCTTGTAAAGAACTTGTGACTTAAATTCCACATAAAAACTTTTAATGCTGATTTTTTAAAAAACAAATAAGGATTTTTCTTTAGCTTACTAAGTAAAGGCATAATACCACTCCTTTGCATACATTACCTTTCAAGTACAGTGTATTTCTCAGTGCAGTACACGTCTCAGGGGTATGGAGCCCAGGGGAAATGACAGGTGGAGAGGAAGAGGCAGAGCAAGTCTAGGGGAAAGGGAAACAGAACACCGCTCGCTCCCACGGCACTCAAGCATTTCAAAGTATTTGACCATATCCCTGAGCCACAGGTACATGTTATACCCACAATGGGCACAGATTCTCAGAATTATCACTGTTATCCCATCCACTACCTCCATTTTTTTTTTTTATTTCAGGAAATACTGGACAGGGAAATTTGCGTAACTTGCCTCAGGCCAGAGTAGCTGAGTTGAATGTGTAATTCAAGCGTCAGTATTTCTTTGTTCTGATCCTGCCTTCTGACCACCAGGTAGCTCTAGCCTTTCTGGTGCCGCTTAGAGTTCCATAGAGCCTGCCTATGCAGTGAGCCAGTTCAAAAATGAAAAACTCAATCAACCAGTTTGTTTTATCTACCTACATCCAAACAACGAGTTGACTCACCTGAGTTGGCCAAATAGAATAATTTTTTTTTTAATTAATGAAACTAAATAGACTAACTCTTTTGGCACTGTAGAGACAAAGGCATAATGAGTCATTGGAACAGAAGTGACAGGACAGTATCAAAATGTCAGGCAATCAGAATGCTACTGTTTCAAGAGATAATTGTAATCGGACACTTGCTACGCTGCCAATAGACTACACAACTGAAAAACATAGATAGAGTCTAGCACTGGCTTTAGCAGGATATCCTGGAAAGTGGTATCTATAAGCAACTGCAGAGAGAGAGTTTCATTTACTTACTATTCACTTCTGTTGCATGTGCCAGAAACAGAACTGGATAGTGTACAGTATTCGCAAATAAGTAAATATAGTCCCTGCCATCATGGATTTTACAATATAAAATGAGAGATAAATATCAATTGCACAGGATAAAATAAGGGCCACATGCAGGTGTTTTTAAACATCTGTATGCATGTGGAATTGTAGCAGCATGATGGATCCGTCAGTCAGTGCTGGGGAAACTGCAGGAGAGGCTGGTGTCTGGTGGGAGAGCTCTGGGATGGGAGGTTCGGGAGCACAGGACGGAAGACATGGAGGTCCTTCAAAAAGAGCGAAGGCCTAACCCAACTTGGCCAGCCGAAGGAAATGCACCCACATAGGGAAGAACCTAAGACAGAGAACTAACTGAGGCCTTAAACTTCTCTTATAGGTCAAGACTATATCGGAATGAGGATGAGTAAGATCCCCTCAGAGTCTTGGGTAGAAAAAAGTCTCTACCCAAGGGAGACTTCGGTAGAGACCCAAAGGGAGAGGGACAGGAAACTACATTTTGTTTCTTCCCATGTGTAAAGCAATGTACTAGGAGCATCCCGTAAGTTATGGCATCTAGTTTTTGAGACAAGCCTACAAATTGGGTGTCTTTATCTCCACATTATACATCTCTCCAGTCATCTCCATAGATCATTTACCAGTCGAAGGATTTCACATACACTATATCACCATAATCCTCACCTTCGTGCTCAGTAAGTAGGACAGGAATCCATGTTTTATCAAAGAAGAAATAGAGGCCTTGGAGCCTGAGCTCCCAGAGGCAGAACCACCACAGTTGTTTCCTCTGGTTGGTAGCCTTGCACAGGGGGCTGCATGGCCAGCCTAACACTCTTTCTCCCCAGCTTGGGCTCACCTTTTATTTATATTGCTACATAATCAATTGGTTATCTGAAATCCAGCTGACAGAAATCCAAATGTGTAATAGCTCACACCAGGTTTGGAAAATTCAGCTCCCTGTTCTAGAAAGGGCAAATACAGAGTGCCATCTCCGTAGACCTTTTGGGGTAGATTATTATGCCCTGTGAACCTGAGAGAGAAGGCTCAATCCAAAAGTCTTGTCAAGTCTACACAGTCCCAATGAAGTGACTGACGCAGCCCCAACAGCTTACAAAATTATTTAGGGAGCACCTTGTAGATCAGCCTGGAAAAAAACCAAATCATGATTGCCCAAGTCTCAACAAAACTTACAAAAAACAAAAAGCAAGTCTCACTTGGCAACTGTATGAACACCACACCTTGCACTACACATACCTGGGCTTCATCATTCTTGCATAAGGGAGTTTCTGAACGGCCAATAAAACATTTCAAGATAAACCTCCTTTGACTTTGAGCATGATTTTAAAAGTCCCCAGGCAAAGCAGGCCCTGGTTTTCTCAAAAAACATTATTTAGCAGTCATAGCGAACAAGCTAGTTTAATAAGCGGCTGACAATTGCCAACAGAAATCCCGGGAACACGGTTTTCTACTAAAAGTGAAAACAGAACTGGATAGTGTATAGTATTCTGGATAGCTCAGACATGTGGGAATTCACCCATTGAAATCCACCCCAAAGTGCTACTCCCAGTCCGAGAAGCATGAAGATGGAAGGAACCGTGCATGGGACACTATTCCATTCACTCCTGTCTCCCCATTCAATCACTTTCTGATTAGGGATCCCTCTTTTTTTTTTAAGACCTCCCCAAACCCAAAGGAAGCTTTTAGCCATCTACTCTCTTTTGACGGGCTACTTGCTCAAGTCTCAACAGTATTCAAGTCCGAGCCCATACTATAACCAACTCCACTGAAAAATAAACACCACCTAAGGAAATAGGCCAAATACTACAGAAAAATTCAGTATAAGTCTAATGGGGAGAAAAAAGGCAAACAAACTCTGATTTTTCTGTCTCTACATAGCTTTACCAAAAAGGAATGTTCGCCTAGAAAGTCAGAAGAACCTAACAACTGAACCAAGAATGCTCGTGGCTCCTCTCAGTGCCTTCTGTGTACTCGTAAAATGAAGTTGACCATTTAACCTCCTTGCACCCCCATTTCTTCCCATGTAAGAGAGGGATAATGATAGCTGTGTCCCATTTATTCTACAGCAATGGATGGAAGATTAGCCAGATGACGTCTGTAAACTACTTGGTCTCCTCTGAGATAGGGTACTATGTAAACTTCATGTGTGGTTATTACCACATGTTAACACATATGAAATCCGAATGGCCACTGAATGATACAGAACTGGTCATGCTAAGGTCAAAATAGAGAACAGGACACAGTGCAAGGGGAGCAGACATCCAACATACGTGTTAGAGTGAAAATGGAGGACTTAAATCTGATGAAGAGCCAGTGAGAGAAGAGGAATGTATATAGCCAAGGAGAAAAGCCAGTGGCAAGACAACCTGACCCAAATAACTCATCGGATCAGAAATTAAAACAACGTGAACTGGATGTTTATTTAAGATGCTCCTAAAATCCCAACCCCTCCCAGAAGGAGTTGCAGGGAAGTTAACAATTTGCTCTCACTTGGACCCTGTCTGCTCCAGGGATTCATCCAGAACTCATCATTATACAGTTTGCACTTTCTCAGGACTTAGACTTAATGTGAATGTTTTTTTTTAATTAATTTCTTTATATAACATATACTTTACATATCTTTGTGCCATTTTCTGCTTTATCCTTTGTATTTCTCTACTCTAATTTTACGTTTCTAATATATTCAGGTAAGGACTGTGTCCAACCAAAATCATTTTTACCGAAACAGCCCATTCATTAATTTACTCAGCCAGCATATATTGAGCACCTATTGTGTACCCAAAAGAAGCCAGCAAAATGAGTTTGATGAACAGCTAAGTGCTTAATGATTTTATCATAATAATATTCTTAATAATTCCATATTTCTAAAATGGCAAAATATTTTGTCATTCATCTTTTCAAAGGAAAAATAGCAATATATCTGCACAATCACAGCAGAACCATTAAAAACAAAACCCAAATACTCTAGTTTTGAGCCTAAAACTACAGAAATACATTCTCATGACTTGCGGGACAATTATAACCAAAATTACACCTCAGTATTTATATTTATTCCCATAGTATTTTGCTATTCAGAGAAGCCAACTTTCATAAACAAACTTGGAGATTTTCTTGTGTGCCTCTGAGAAAAGGAGATTGCAGACCAGTGTCAGCTCGCCCCTCTAGAGCTATGCTCCTCACCCTGCGTCCTTGGATTCACAGAAGTGAGGACAGTTACACTATTTGAATAATAAAATCTGAGTCAGAGAAGTCATCAAGGGTAGGATTCAAAACATGGTGGTGTGGCTCAGTGAACTGAGGGCTGGCCTGTGAACCAAGGGGTCACCAGTTCAATTCCCAGTCGGGGCACAAGCCCGGGTAGTGGGCCAGGTCCCCAGTTTGGGGCATGCAAGAGGCAACCACACACTGATATTTCTCTCCCTCTGTTTCTCCATCCCTTCCCCTCTCTCTAAAAATAGGTAAATAAAATCTTTTTTAAAAAAGAGTAGGATTTGAAAATAATCATTTTCTTCCCTAAAAATGAGGCAATTTATTTACCACACACTTAATGTAGTATTTATCACAAGCCTTTTGAATCCTGAGCATTTTGCAAATGTTAACTCATTTAGTCCATATGGCATCTCTACTGTCTGTGTTTTTCAAATAGGGAAGCTGAGACATGGAGTAGTTAAATAACTTACCCAAAGTCATTCAGCTTGGAAGTAGCAGAGGTGAAATCCAAAGCAAACTATATACTTCTACATCAGAACTGTCTGGTAGTTACAATTTAAGCCACACAGATTTAAAATTTTCTGAAAGTCACCTTAAAAAGGGGAGGGGGGGGCAAAAGAAACAGAAGAAATTATTTTTAATAATATATTTTATTTAATCCAATGTATACCAAATGTTATCATTTCAACTTGTAATCAATGAAAAAGGAAGCTATTTTCTCTCTCTTTTTGTTGTTGTACTGAGTCTGAAATCTTGTCTGTATTTTACACTTACAATACAGCTCAATTCAAACTGGGCACATTACAAGTGCTGGGTGTTGGCATGTTGACACTGACTACTACATCGGACAGCACAACCAGAGTCTATGCTGTTTCCAACAGTACATCTTGGGAGGATGTTGTAATGCTAACTTTATGACAACCTTGATAGAAAACTTCAAGCACCAGCTCAGATGCTGCAGTGAGTGCTACAGACCCCCAGCCCTTCAGCTTACTCACTCAGCCCCGTTCAACGGGACATGCTTTCCACCAGAGGCCTAGTGTGTGCCGCACGGCAACCCTGTGGTTCTGAAATGCACCATGGCATATGGACAAAAGAACCTCAGCAGCAGGAAAAGGGAGTGGACTTTTGCACCCAAACCAGGAGCAGAGAAGCCTGGGATCCAGGTACAACACTGGAAGACAAATGCGCTGCATCATCTCATGGAGCCATTCATTTCTCCACGTCTCCATGTTTTCATCAGTACAAAATGTGGGACTGGATGATTCTGGAGATTCCTTTTGGTTCCCCAATTAGCCTAGTAGTAAAAACTGTGTGCATTAGAGAAAGACAGGCTTGGGACTACTGAGTCCTGACTCCATTTAGAAGCTGATGAACATGGGCAAACCCCAAGTTTGTGGTGGTGTTGTGAGGTTTTCATGAGCTGATGCATGAAAATCACTTTGCGCAGAGAAATGGTGAGCATGCAATAGGTAAGCCCAATTATTGATCCTGTTTCAATGATTGTCTAGATTAGTTGGTTTTTTCCTGTACCTATAAGCTAAAGAAAGTAAGGCAATTAGCTGAAACTTTAGAAATAAGCTTGTCTGAATGTTAAAATATTTAGAAAACTGAAGTTGGGAAATAGAGTAGATTTTTTTTTAATTTCCCAGGTAGTTTCTTTTTTTATATGTCTACACATATAAAAAATCAACACTATTTCAAGAAAGCATAATAAATAGGAAGTTTTAGCAAGACTATTGAACCAAATTCCCAAATAGAATAACCCTAATAATTTCAATTATATAAAGACATACCCTCTTACACTTATGTCTTCTTTGGTTCCATGGAAAACCCCACAGCCCATCTCTTGTTTAATGTAGAAGACTTTGCATTTTAGTCAAATAAACATTTGTGTTTGGTTCTGTGTCCATTTTAATGCAGTTTTTAAATTGTCAGAATATTTTTGATGGCTATTATGAACAATCATATGGCAATATCCAAACTCCTTACTTGAAATATTACGTGTTTTCCATTTGCCTCTTAGCACAGTTCCTTAATGCACCACAGAACTGACAGTTTCCAGACTGACCAGCAATCAAACAATCCTATTACATGGGATCATTTGATTCAGTTACTCAAACAACTAAAATAACTAAGGCACTGACTGAAATACAGGAGAGCCACTGCTTGGATATTAATCTGAATTAACGTCACTCTGGGGGTCAGTATAGATTGAGATAGAATTCTGAGATTTACTTTTGAGTAAAACATATGTGTTAGGCAGCACCTACAGAAAAACAAAAAAGAGATTTTTGTCCTCCTTTCTTGCAGTGTAGCACTTCCTTATATATTGGGGTTTCAGAGTAGGAAATCACCTGGCAACACAATGCAATTCCTGAAGACTTTGGAAATCACAGTTCTACCTTTATCCAAGTATTTCCTCTCCAGCGGGGACTTTGGAGGAAACCCCATTAGCTATTCTGCAGCATTGTTTTAAAGACTTGGGTTGCATGATATGCCATAGAAAATACATATTTTCTGTACTCGTGACCTAGCTAGTCTCCTTCATTGAGAAACATGAGCAAGGGATGCTTGAACTACCTTCATAGTGAACGCTGTTAATACAAAGCACTGCAATGAAAATCAGTCCGCCTGAGAACAGTGTGGCTAACTGAGAGGCTGGAAGAGAGAGAGGTAAAGGGTGATCTGGAATGGGGAGCTATTCACTACACCCTAAATAAACAAACCCTAGGTAACATGCAAATACCATGAAAACACACTGATTCCATTTAAAAAGTCATGCCTTCCATGGGCATATTTAGTAACTTTCACTGGCTCCCCAACAGTATTTGCCTCTGGAGACTGCTTTGCCATTTAGGAATCTCAGTAAGTGACCCCCAAAGTATTACCGAGAACATGGACTAGCAGTAGGGCACAGGCCCAAGGGGGCGTTTTCATCCCTGTCGGTCCCAAGGAAAGCAAAAAAAGGCCACGTGTCTGACGCTTAACAGGAGGAGCGAAAGAGTCAAGCAGAGATGGGTTTGAAGGGCTTCTTTCTGAGATGCTGGTGATATAAAGCAGACGCACTTGGAGGCACCCAAAAAGGGTACCGCAGGAGAATCATCTCAGTTGAATAGAGAGGAGCCAATTCAAACAGTGCTGCTCCCAAATGCAAAGCTGGGTTGTTGTTTGGGTTTTCCTTTTTCCCTTTTTGGAGTTTCCAAAGGAAGCTTAATGAATCCTTTTTGGACCGTTTTTTTTTTTCTACAACCTCTGTGGCTACTGATTCACAATGGAAATGAAACTCTGCTCTTTAGGATCCCCACAACCAGAAGTTGTGCAACCCAACAAAACAACTTAAGGAAATGTGTTTGGAAGTGGTGGACTTTTTATAGACACATGTGTCAACATAGAACTCACCAAAACGTGACATTAGAAGCATTTCTGAATGTTTTTCTACAAACAATAAATATAATTCTAACTTCTTAATTCACTAATTCTACAAGCTTTATTCAGTGCCATTATAGTTCTTGCTCTCTATGGAAACCATTCTTTGCCCTCAAGGAGCTTACAGTGCAATGGGGGAAGCAAAGAAACAGCAGCCATGGTTGATGAAAGCTTTGACATAGAGAGGTACAGGGTGCTGCCTGGGCAAATGATGAGTGTAAGGCATCTCCATCAATGGAGCTTCCATCCAAATCTCCAGGGAGGACGGTCTTGGGGAAGGCTTTCTGGAGGAGGTGACAACTGAATCCAGCAGGTGGGGCCAACAAAGCCACAAGATGATGAGCTAGAGCTTGGAGAGCTGACACATGGCCTACAGGCTGAGTGGTGAGTGTTGATCTAAAGATGTTAACCCAACTCAGATAATATCCTTTGTATATCTCATTTTGAAGATGAGATGCTATTGTGAAGACCATGGGAAGCTAGTGAAAGCTCAACAGGAGAGCGGCACAGATCTGCTCTATAGAAAGCTCACTCTGGCAATGATTTGGAGATAATTAAAGTGAACCGAGATGAGAGACAAGGAGACCTGTCAGGACACTGTTGGAAAAGTCCAGGTTGAAGAAAAAATGATGCTCACGACTATCAACAACTAAACCTAAAACGACGACAACAAAAACAAACGAAGCAAATGACTAGAACAGGAAGAGAGTCACAGAAATGGAGATCACATGGAGGGTTATCAGCAGGGAGAGGGAGGGGGGGAATGGGGGAAAAGGTACAGGGAATAAGAAGCATAATTGGTAGGTACAAAATAGACAGGAGAGGTTAGGAATAGTATGGGAGATGGAGAAAGCAAAGAACTTATATCTACAACCCATGGACATGAACTAAGATGGGGAATGATGGTAGGAGGGGAAGTACAGGGCAGAGGGTATAAAGGGCAGAAAAATAATGGGAGAAGTGTAATAGCATAATCAATAAAATGTATTTTAAAAATAACTTTAAAATTTTTTTAGATGATCAGGGTTTGAAGTAATGCCACCAGAATAGCTTTAGGTAATACCAACAGATTATTGTGACAGGATTATTATGACCAATTGGAGTTGAATAAGAAGGAATCAGGGACAAGTGCCAGGTTTCTAGGTAACGTAGCAGGGTGGCTCACGGTACCACTTGCCAAAATAAGGAAAGAGTTCCTTCAGTCTCTCTGTGGCTCTTTCTGACCTCCAGATGATCTCATTTCTCAAAGCCTCAGCAAGCCCCAGGGTAATTCGGCTCTAGTCTACTCCTTTCAGGCAATTTGCATCTGCGCCTTCATTCTCCAAAAGGTGGGAATCAGGAAAAAGTTTCAACTGAGAGAAGCAGAAACATGGGACATAAATTAATCAACCCACCAAACTGTCATCAAGATACATTAGCCAGTTTCTAAACTGAAGCATTCTGAAACACTATGACCGAAGGCAGGGTTTTACTATGGAGATATTTGCCCCCATTCTGAGGGTGCAAATGTTTACAGAGGTGGAATTCCATATTCACTAATGGCTTTGCAGAAATGAAGCCAAATGTGTGCCTTTCCATGAGGTATACAGGCAGAGCATATATCATTAAGAGAAAGCAGGCCATGAAATAAATTTGCTCAATGAAAAATTGTGTACACCTTAAAAAATATGGTGTATCTCACTTAGAGTGGTTTGTACTGTTTGAAAGTACAAACTCTTTAAAGGTTCTCACTCATTGGTTTCTATTACGCTAAAGAATTTTGGCTCCATTTGTATTCATTTTGTTTAAATGTCCAGATATACCTCCTGTATTCCGGTTTGGGAATTGTACGAGTGAATGGTGACCCCACCCCACACAAAGGTAAAACTTTGGGGTAAAAAAATGTTTCCTGACAGTGTCGCTTCCTTCTCAGTGGGAAGGAAGATACTAGTACCTGGCTAGCAGCAGATTTTGGAAGGATTAATGAATGCAGAGCATTTGCAGGTCTAAAGATAAAAGACATCCTGTGAGCACATCTAATTGATGTTTGTTATTTCGAATGTTCCACTGAAGGGTTTTCCTATATAAATGAGCTTCCATCCAGAAGCTTTGAGAGGGATGTCGAATTGAAGGGTCTCAAGGGTGGTCTCCCACGAACCTTCTTTTCTTCATCAGTAATTTCAAACCTGGCAATCTCCCATCCAGTAGTGATTGTCCTGCGAAGGCCGAATATTGACTTCAGGTGTTATCTTCCTTAGACTGAGTTTATTTACAGCCAAAACAGCCATTTAATTCCATTTCTTTGGAAGTAAATTAAATCCATAGATAAGTAAATAAATAAGCTCAGGCCTTCAAAGGGCTAAATGATTTGTTTTTCCAATCTATGTTTAAGCAGTGTTGAACTAGTTTTGTTTTTCTGGTATATTGAAAATAAACAGGGCCCTGGCTGGTGTGGCTCTGTGGATTGAGGGCTGGCCTGCAAACTAAAAGGTCGCCGGTTTGATTCCCAGTCAGGGCACATGCCTGGGTTGTGGGCCAAATCCCCAGTAGGGGGTGTGCAAGAGGCAACCACACATTGACGTTCCTCTACCTCTCTTCTCCTAGCTCTTCCCCTCTCTAAAAATAAATAAGTAAAATCTTTTTTATTTTTTTTTTTTTAAATTTATTTATTTTTTTATTTAATTCTTGTTCAAGTACAGTTTTCCGTCTTATATTCCCAGCCATGCCCCCCTCAGTGCTCCCCACCTCTCTCCCATTTCTACCCCCACCTTAGTTATTGTCCATGTGTCCTTTATACTTGTCCATGTGAGTCCTTCCCCTTTTCCCCTGTGATTCTCTCCTCTCTCTCCTCTGGACTGTCAGCCTGTTCCGTATTTCAGTGTCTTTGGTCACATTTTGCTTACTTGTTTGTTTTGTTGATAATGCTTTCTAAGTTCTTATTTTCACATTCTATTTTTTTAATTTTTTTTTTACTCTTGAAATTGTATATATTTATTTTATTATTTTTTAATATAATTTTTATTTAATTCTTGTTCAAGTACAGGTTTCTGTCTTATATTCCCAACCCTGCCCGCCCCCCACCCCATGCTCCCCGCCTCCCTCCCCTTTCCACCCCCCACCCTTAGTTATTGTCCATGTGTCTTTTATACTTGTTCATAAAAAAGAAAATAAATAGGGGATCAAACATGTGCATCTCAAACTGTGTATTTTGGTTGGCTTGGTTTCATCATCCAATAAGTTGTTTTCATAAACCAAAGGCTCAAGGAAGAATCAAGTTGGTTCATTTGAGTCCCCAGATAGACCCCATTTCACTTAATAACTTAGCAGTCAGTTGTCACCCAGTACCCAACACACCGCTCCCTTTTTGTTGAATGTCCATGCATTCCAGGTTAGGAAGAGAATTCAGTGCCACAACAGATCTGGAACTACGGCAGTGTGCCCCACATCTAAATGGAGGAGAAATAACTCCTTCTCTGAGTAACTCTTTCCCTGATAATCTGCTTTTCCCACTCCCAAGCAATCTGGCAATCTTCCTTCTCCATTCTTCCTTTCCCCGTAACAATTTATATCATTTAGGAAAGAACAAGATTATGAACTCAAATCCCCCACATCCTCAGTTGAGTCAGTGTTAAGTTTCTAAATTGGTAGATAAAAATGAAAGGATAGCCCTGGCTGGTGTAGCTCAGTGGATTGAGTGCGGGCCTGCGAACCACACAATTGCGGTTCCATTCCCAGTCAGGGCACATGCCTGGGTTGCAGGCCAGTTCCCAGCAGGGGACTCACGAGAGGCAACCATACATTGATATTTCTCTCCTCTCCTTCCCTTCCTCTCTAAAGATAAATAAATAAAATCTTAAAAAAAAAAAAAAGAAAGGACAGTGCTAATCATAGATTAAATGTTACATCTTTACAGGGGTTTTTTGGTGATGCCAATAATTAATGAAGTGGAGGCTCTCAATAAAGAATGGAACTCAGCCACTATCACCCAGACCTTTCCAAATCTAATTTTAGCAACCAAGCCCTAGGCCGGCTCTCCTAGAGTTGACTATTTCTAAGGAGATTGTCTGAAAAGAAAACATTTGAGGTTTAGTTTTGGCTCATCATGGACACATCTCTCAGTTAAAACAAAAGGGCCAGTCACCTTGTTTTCAACCTGGGTGGACCGGGGCATTTACGAAGCCCATGTGCTCTCCTTGCTGAGGACGGTTCAGGAAGAATATGGGACATAGGGTCAAAAGTTCACCTGTTGTGCTAAAAACCCTCTGAGGCCCTTTCGTAAACACAGCCTCCACCTCCACCCCCACCCTTCATTCCAGAAATCAGAACGCCCCTCAGGCCCTGCCTCTTTCACAGTTATCTCCTTCACAGCTCCCTTGGGCTTTCTTTTAACAGGACTTTACCTTTAAAAAAATATTTGCTAGAGGGAGTTTGAGCCCAACACACCTGCCCATGGGCATTCTTTAAAGATGACCCCCGAATCTTGAGCCGGAATCCAGTTCAGGGCAGTTTTGTCCTGAAATGGAGATGAACTGAGGAATATGTGAAACAGTATACAGCACATTCTACGTTCAGGCCAGGCATGCACACGCAGAAGAGGCAGCGTGAGGCTGATGGAGAAGTCCAAGCAAATAAACTTCACCCTGAAATCAGATTTTTTAAAATAAAATTAAATGAGCATCAGAGCAATGATCATCTGTTATAAACTACGCCAACGACAGTAAAAGCTTTGTTATCGGACTCATTGGGTGAGTGGCTGCTGATCAGCTAAATTTCTGGTTGGCTGAGGCTGTATTCATATTGCCCCAGGTGTCTGGCCTTTTATCTCTTCTTTAGCTCTTCCTTTTACAAGTCAAAGAAAGCATATCTTGTTTGTGTACAAGTTGTTGTTTAAAGTCTACGGAGATGGGGAAATAAATTTTGTTTTTCCAAAAGCAGTGGGAATAGCAGGGGCCACTCCCTCGTCACCCTGCCCTGCAATTCTCCTTGTTCTGGACTGTGTTAGCTGGTTACTAAGGTGAAAATGGTGTTTTTGACTGGGGTCGGGGGAATGTGTTACTATACCCAGGGCTGTGAGGTTGATTTTACTACCAACAACAAGATTAACATTTTATTAAATAATCTCGAAGCTGTAGACTATCAAAGGAACACAAATGGAAAAAGCGAGCCCCAAACAGCAGCATAGATTGGAAGAAAACCCAGCCTCCGGGTGTCCCCATGGTTCTCCTGCCCTTACCAATTATTACCCTCATGGATTTGAGCAACTCACCCAGCCTCCTCAGCTCAGAGTTTTCTCATCCATGAAATAACGTATTACAGGAGGAACCTCAAAAGCCCTTCACTCTAGAATTCTCAATACATCTTCAAGAGAGAAAATGCCTTCCTCTAGCTCATCCTCCAGAACCCTCCAAATAGCGGTTGTCCTGATGATCCAGACTATTTGAAGACTTTAAATAAGTTAACCATGGCTAAGTCACCTCAAAAATAAAGTTAGTTTTAGGTTAATCTCATGAAAATTCTTTGAAAAACCCCTGATATTCAAACTGGTACATCCAAACTCATGTGTCAGTGAGTTTTCTCTTTCCTTTTTGAAAGTGTAGGGACACCCCAGTCAAAACTTGGCCTTGACCTCTTTGTTTGAAACAAAGACTTGGTATGTTAGAGTCAGAACAAATGGAACTGGTGTTGTAAGTAGCCAGTGCTCTATACCACCCCTAGGAGGTCCAGATGGGAAGCCCCTGCTCACCAAAATAAGGGCCTTCCCACAAATTCAGAACAGGGTACGGTTTCCTGTCAGCCCAGTAACACATTGTCACGGCTGCATGACAGAATGGGAGAGGTATAGATTCTTAAGCCAGAAGTCTTGGTTATGAGGCTTCGTATTTCACTTATTATGTGACGTTGGGTAAATGACTTAATCTTTCTGCATATGAGCTTCTTTTGTAGATCATGATAACTACCTTTCAGAATAATGATGATTATATAAAAGAATATATCAAGCATGGTGTACAATGCTTTGTACATACCAGGTAATCAGCTGTAACTATCAATATTTCAGTGAGTGGACTGGGGACAGGTGGAAGGTTTTGTGCAAATCCCTAGAAAATGTTGGCAGGAAACTATCTTGCACTGGCCAGGGAGATGGGTTCAAATGACCTCACAGGCCTCCTTTTTATGAGAGTAGAAAGGAATTTCTACACCTCAGGAAACATGAAGAAATAGAAAGGAGCCAGGTGCTCCTTATCAAGGACCTAAACTTATTTCTTCCTTCTGGCTAAAGGGAAGGGAAGGACTGAGAACTCTAGGAATGAAGGGAATTAGTGAAGTGATAAGGCAGTTATCTATGTGCTAATAACAACAGGGAAGTGGGGAGAAGCATATGCACGTAAGGTTCAAAAAACCAGGGAACACTGTCTATACTACAGGAGGCAGACCAGCTGGAGGACTCCCGGTCCACCTTTCCCTTCAAAGTAATTCCTTTGCCTTTCACACAAAAGGAAGCATAACAGAAAAAGTCACTCTGGAGACTGATCCAGCAACAGTCAGCTCTGTAATGGCTGATGCTGAAACCGCCGCCTCCCGACCCCCAACCCAGAGAGGTAATGCCCGTAAGGGTCTTCTCACTCACAGTGTAAACCTTCACAAACAAAATATTTCATACCAGGTCAAGCAACCCCTGAACGAGAGGTGGGAAAGCCAGAAAGGAGGGCCCATGACAACTGCCCTGGTGAGTACCCAGGACTTCCAAACAAGGTCCCACTGAAGACTCACCCCACTGGTCTTTCAGGTGCTTCGTCTCTTTTGGATAACCCAAAAGAAAGAAACTCTTCCAGAGGAAATGTTCTCTATCCTTCAGTGCTGCCTTGTCTCTCGGTGACTGTCTATCATTAAAGATAATGGATTAAAGGATCATATCATTATGTTGAGAAGAGAGGTCATTAGTTGTTACGTCATCTCACTTTAAAGGGAATACTTGGAACAAAGAGCAATGACTAAAAGTAATTAGACTGGGGACTCAACTTCAGCAGACATATTATCGGTGACTTTATGTATATTATTCAGTGGCAGATCCAAGGCCAGTTCCCAATAGGGGCAAACAAAATGGATTATTCTGATATCAAAAGCACTAGCATGGGAGTAAAGACGACTGGGCTCCCAGGTACGAAGAAAATGTACCCTGAAACTTGGAAAAATCACTTATTTCTTAGGGCCCTGGTGCCCTTATCTGAACTAAAACGACTTCTAGTTCCAAAGTTAGTGGTGGTCGTCACAGGTTGGAGGGTCCTTGACCTGGACCTGGACCTAAGTAAAGCCCTAGCTCTATCCCTTACTAATTGTGTGACCTTACCAATCTTCTATAAAATGAAACAACACAAGTATCTGTAGGATTTGGGGAAAATTAAACAAGTTCACGCACCGAGCTAGAATTATCATCAGTGGGTTTTCAGTCTGTTGGTGGAAGTGAAACAAAGCCTCATGAAAGAATAAGACAGGTTTCTGTGTGCATGTGACTCGTGTCCACACAGGTTTTTACAGGAACTCAGTCTTAACTGATAATAGCTGTAATGTTGTTAAGAATCACCCAAAATGGCTATACAAAGGCAGGTACCTGAGCATCTGATATGCAAGGTCTGTTCAGAAGGTATCCAGCCATGTAATACCAAAAATAAAGACATCTATTGAAGAAGATACAAGATACCAGAAACCATGTACATAGGACAATGACGTCTCCATCCCCTTCAAAGTAAGCGCCTGGGGAACCTCACACAGTTCTCCCAACTGCCATTAGCTACCCTGTCATAATTTCCTGAATCTCATCAATGGTCTAAAATCTCTCCCCTTTTAAAGGTGATTTTAGTTTGGGGAAAAGCCAGAAGTCACAGGGTGCCCAATCTGGGTTGTAGGGTGACTAAGTCACCTGGGTGATTTAATGTTTCAACAAAAAACTGCACGAGAAATGATAAACAAGTGGGTACACTGTCGTGATGAAGCTGCCAATCACCACAGCTGCAGCCTTTTAAATCATCCAAATAGTTTCCAGAGGAATGTTCAAGCTTAATGCAGATTCATTGCTCTACTCAGTCATTTTGAATGCAAGGGCCACACAGTGCACATGCTCACTGGACAGCGCATCTCCTGCCCCAACCAACTACTACAGTAAAATTGTCATTGTTCATACGTGCACATTCCAGTCCACTCTCCTTGGCTGCCAGGTTACATCGATGTCCTGCAAATCGTTATTATATTAACAACATGCAACATATATTAACAGCTGGACTTTTTCTGGACAGGCCTTGTGTAGTGGGCCCTGGAATAAGTAGGTCAGAATCTGTATAGAGCTTAACATATCAGAGCTAAGTGTTTAAGAAATGCAAGCTGAGGGTGTCAGCCTGGGAAGACAGGAAGGAAAAGAAACAGAAGAAAGAAAAGAATTCCGACCAAGATACACGGCATCTGGAGCCGTGCAATGGCGGTGCGAGATAAGGGAATGGGAGTGTTTGCCTGGTTGGTGCTGGGGACAGAACGCAGTAGAAAGGAGGGCAGAGGGGCTTCATTTCCAGGACCAGCCCCAGAGGATGAGCAATGGCTGCCCAGAGTCCCATCCCAGCAGCACTCTGAGGCCTTCTTCAGGTCCCAGAAGGCAGCAGGGATGGACCAGCAACACTGGCCATGAGCAGGACAGGAGGGCCACACTTTCCAAATGGGTACCCTCCTGGGCCAGGCTACAGCTAGGTGACTGTTTCTGGGCAAATGAAAAGAAAAAGATACCCAGAGAATCACCAATCAGTGCACAAAGGCATACGGAGACAGGTGCTCAAATCCACTCCCCGGGGTAAGGGGGAAAGAAGTTACTGTTTAATGGGTATAGAGTTTCAGTTTTACAAGATGAAGAGAGTTCTGGAGATGAACGGTGGTGCTGGTAGCACAACATTATGAACATATTTAATATCACTGAATGGTATGCTTAAATGATAAGATGGTAAATTTTTATTATGTGTATTTTGCCACAATAAAAAAAAACTGAAGAAGGGACACAGTCCCCAGGACTGGAGACAAAAGCGCCCACAGGGATTTGGAGTCTCAGGAGGCTACTCTTCCCCACCAGCCCCTGCAGTCTCCATGGGTCATTTCTGCTCAGGAAGACACCCATGCAGTCAGGAGGGTGGGCTGATAGATCCCTGTGGCAGGGGAAAGGAGAGGAAATCTATTTACACTCGAAACTTATGAGCTCCTGAGGGGAAAAACAGACGAAAGGCAATATATCATAATCTTGACAATAATTACCTCATAGTACAGTTATGGGTAATATTCAGTTTTCTCTGTACTTTTTAAAATTCCTAAAATGAAATTTTATTACTCCTGTAATATAAAACGGACATATTAAAATGCTTTTTTTTTTACAACTTTGGCTACCAAAACCAAATTTGATTATTCTTCAGATTGAAAGTCAACCCTCCGCCACCCCACCATCAATGGCAAAGAGAACATCGGTGAGAGGAAAACCAGAGGGAAGCACCACTGTGATACCTCATTTTCGTTGTGGTCCCTGTGTACCTCTTCCCTGCCCTTGACTTCTCGAGAACAGGTCCAAAGTCTGGTACATTTGCAAAACAGAGTGTTTTTTTTAAACACCCTCAGGAGTTTCCTGTCTCTGAAACGTACCTTTTCTCTTCTTTATCTTTTCTTTTTTTTTTTTTTGTACATATTTGTGCCTGCGACATCAAACCAGACTGGAAATTCCTTGAGGGCAGAAACTGTGTCTTGCTCCTCTTTCAAGCTCCCTCGGTATTTAGTACGGAGAAAAGGATTTCATAAACATTTGGTGAAGGATCAATGTTGGAGTTCAGCGACCTGGCCTGTCCCTGTTTGTTCCCTGCTGTCTGCCCAGCCCCTTTCCCCCCTCACATCCTCGGCTCCTGCCAGAACACCGCACCATTTCTTGTTCGCAAGAGAGGCCAGGCTGCATTTTGCTGATCTCTGTCTAACAAGGAGCCATCACATGTCACTCACCTGGGGCCCTGGCGTTTGGGGCACAGCTTCCGCCAACATCAAGAGATGAAACCTGTGGTTAGTCTCCCCAGGGCTGGCTGCCCAGTGGTGTGGTCCTTTTAATAATAATACTTAACGCTTAAACTGCCGCTTCTGTGAGCCTCTTCAAAGCCTTTTACAATCACTGACTAATTAAGGCACAGCCCTGCCCTGGTGACTACAGTTATAATCCCCACTTTACAGGTGGGGAAAATAAGGCAGGTTTGAAGTGAGCTGCCACAGGCCAGAGTCAACTTTCCAGGCAGAATCAGAAGTTGCAGACACCTAATTCTGTGTTGAAGCTACTAAACACCACACCTTCCTTACTCTAAATAAATATTTACTAAGTAAGTGGTGGACAGGCCTCCCTGCGAGGGCTCCAAGGTTTCTGCAGTTTTTGAGAGTTGAGTGTAATTTGTTCATTCAATACTTTTGTAATTATCAAGACTCCAGTTGAGTTTAGCTTCCAACTGAGATAACAGAGAGAGAGAGAGAAGGCTTGCCATGGGGTTTTATTTTCTGAAGGACACTTTTCCACTATCCACATTTTTTAAGCATATATAAAATGCATATGGTGGTTTAGAGTCAGTTAAATACTGTTACCCACATCTGGCCCTCTCACCAACTTCTTCCCAGAATGAGATTTAAGAGAGAAAGAAAAAAAAAAAGAAAGGAAGTGTAACAAAATTGAAGCTATGGGAATCCTCACTCAGCTGATGACAGAAATAATAACGTAGCCACAGATGAGTGACATAACATAGGGCATGATTAGGAGGATTGATACTTCCGGCCTGAAAGGTTAAGGTGCTAAGTAGGAACTTTTTATTAATTTGTTTGGCAGAAAGCTCAATGACTCAAACTATCCAAAAGAAAATCCAAGACTTTTAACCACTGACCACAACTTCCAACTATTAGCATGGAAGAAAAACCCGCATCCCACACAGTATAGCATACGTGGGATTTCTTTTAATATCAGGACTAGAAGCAAATATTTGAAACTTTTACAAAAGCACGTAACCTACCCCCAGGCCCTCTGGACTAAGAGAATACACCAAATACCAGGGCTGAGGGCGCCAGGGAACAGGACAGATGGTGATGCGGGCTCCTGAAGGACACGTCCACTTGGAGAACACTGCCTGCACAGGGTCTGTAGGGACCTCAGGGCTTGGGTCACCGGGAGGGCGTGGTGAGGACATTCCACACCGAGTACGCAAGAAGACAGAGCGATAAGGAGGAGGAAGGAGTCAGAGGACCTGGCCAGAAGAAAGGACAAGAGTTGAAGAAAAGGACATTTGTGACTTGTAAATCAGATAATCTTCTGTTGTTCTGAATCCCAGTCACCTCCGCGCAAGGGTTCTTAGACGAAGGGGGAGTCTAAGACAGCAGCCAGCAACCCAACCTAAACCTCGGGGAAGTACCTATTTCTGGTGTTTCCAAATAAAAAAGCAAATTTCTTTCTTCGGCAAGAAACTCTTCAAAGTGAACACCGAGGACTTAACATTTGCACCTTATAAAAACTTCCATTTCTAAATCCCTGGGAAGTGAAGCCCAATTCATCCCATGCTCACTATCAATATGGTTGAAAGCTCAGGACGGATAGCATAGTCCAGGGCAAAATTAAGACCTTTCTATTAGGGCACAGAAACACTGGGTCCCCAAAGCAAATGCCAGGAAAAAACTAAAATCATAAATACTTAAGTCACAAATTCCCTCCTTAGGCATAAAGGAGAGCTATTCTTGCAGAATAAGGAGTTGAAGAGGTTTCTTTTTTTGTTTTGTTTTGTTTTTATGGAATTAACTATTGGAATTAAAGTAATTAAATGTTATTAGCTTAACAGTTCTTGATTATTATAATAGCCCAGGCTTGAACCAGTTAGACTCAAGGCAGATTATAGATCCCATATATATTTGTCCTTAAAATCTGTTTCATTTCTTGCAGAGGTAAGAAGGACTAAGAAATAAATATTGAGTGACTTTAAAAAAAAAGAAAGATTCAGCCCTTCCCCAGCCGAAAGAGCACCGGACACAAATGGGTGCTTATACGCCTGCACTTGGCCTTTCTCATCCCAGAGCCCTAAACAGAGATAGAAGAGGGTCAGATCAGAGAGGGTGGGACAGAAGAGAAAAGCCCCCATTTCCCTCCCTAGGAGCCGCTTGCTCCCAGGATTCTCCCGTAAAGAAAGTGGCTTTAAAAAGAGGCCTAGCATGACAGGTTGGCTGGCTGCGAAAGAGTTAAAATGTTATCCATCTTATCTAGGGCTGCCAGGTAAAACACAGAACATCCAGTTAAGCTTGAATTTCAGATAAGCATTGGATAATTATTCAGGATAAATATACCCCAAATATTACATGGGACGTACTAATCCTAATGGAGTACTCATGATTTATCTGAACTTTAAATGTAAGTAGGCACTCTGTATTTCTGGCAATCCTAATCACGACAAAATGTCCACAATGGGTAACAGTGAAAAATCAAGGAAGAGGAATACAAACAGGTTGTTTGAAGACATGAAAGTAACATGTACAAAAAACAGCTGAAAGCTGATGTGGTCTCCTCTGGGAAACAGGAATCGGGTGTGCGGAAACGTCAGGCCAGGAGACGGCTGTTTTCCTTGACTTAGCAGTGGTGTTTGAATTTTTCATCAGTGTATATATGACTTGGACAAAAATTTAAAGGTCGTTTTAAAAAGGAAACAGTCATTGGTGGTTTTATTTTAACCCCCTTTTTCCCTTTAAAAAAAAAACTTTGGTATGCCAGGTTGCCAGGTTTCAAGGACATATGAGAAAAAGGACAAAAAAATGAAATAAGAAGAGAAACAGCGAGGGAGTCACCTGGTCTTGCACTCCGCCCAGTACCACTCAGAGTCCCCTTCTGCGAGGAGGTGAACGCAGACCTCCGGCCTCGCCCCTCGTGGTAGTGCTCCAGGCTGGCAGACGGAGGAAGCAGGAACAGGTGCATTTTGCTGCAGTGAGAGTGAGGATTAAGAAGTTAGCCACTAATTATTGAGCACTCACTAAATGCCAAGCCCTGCGTTAAGAACTGGACTGCATGACTGCCTCTCATCTTCCACACAACCCTGTGAGATATTGTTGTCCTCACTTTCAGATGAGGAATTGAGTCTGACTGTGGTCAAGTGACTTGCCAGAGACCACCCGGTGGTGGAGTTACAATTAGGATCCAAATCTGACTCAGCCCAAAACCCCTGCACTCAACCAAATGGCACACCATTTCCCAGGTGTGGTGCTGGGTGTGAGATTCTGGAAGCAGTCCCTCCTGGAACTTGGGGAGCCCAAGCTCTCATGACTGCCTAAATCAGGTGCTGTAGAGATTGGCCTGGCTTCTGCATCGCCCTCTCTCCTGGCAGAGGAGCCAGCTAGGGTTTTGAGAGCCTCAGATCCTAGTACTTTTTTCCACTGTCTTCACAATGAGCTCACCCGGAAAGAGAGCACACACCCGTAACACTTGCACAAAAAGTTCCCCTTCCAGACATGCCTTCCACAATGGTTGAAGGAAATTTCGTGTTCCCTCACAGAGCTGCCTCGTCATGGGCCTCTTTCAGGCCTGGGATTTTGAAAAACATCTTCAAGAAGACATAACCACCACCACCACCACCACCACCCTGAGGTGCCTGAGAGTGAAGGGCTAGGAGAGCAGTTGTGACCATCACCAGGAAGCGTTTGCCCTCCCAAGGCACTCCACTGCCGCGGAGCTCGGAGGGGAGGCTGGGACTTATTCTGGGCCTGGATGTTGATTTTCAAGCTTATACATCTGGAGCAAACGAGCGGAGGGCAGCCGAAGCTATGGAGACCACATGGGCACCTGAAAGCTGCCACTCAAATGAACACCTTTCCTCAAAGCTTTGATTCCTCCCAAGCCACACCTGAAAAAGATAATGATGCAACTTGGCTCATCAGACCCAAGTTTGGGGGAATCGTCAAGGTTCTGCTTCCTTCCTCATGTTGGTAAAGAACCAGGGTTGAAGAGAAAGAACATTGTAACCAGGGTGAGAACAGCTGCCATTGTTCATGGTTATGATTATTATTTGCAAAGAGCCCAACTGCACATTCAGCAGGGTAATAAATGCCCACAACGTCATGGGGAATGGCCCCTGGTCATTCTCAGGGAAGTCAGCTGGCTCCCCTCTGCCAGCATCAGATAATGGCTCAGATGAGAAGTTTCAGCTACCCGGCTGGAGCCTCTTCCAGCATTTGATCCCAGTTAGGGATCTGATTCCCTCCTCCTGGCCGTTCTCTTTGATGTCTGAGATTCTCCTGAGGATAAGAGGTGACTGCCTGCTCCTGGCCTGAGTCGTCTGTGACTTCTTGTGTCCTTTCAGACTTAACTTCTGTTCTGGGTGCCTCCCCACCATGCAGCCTATTCCCAAGGTCAACATGGAAGTTCATAATACCACTTTTATAAACAAACTTCCAGAGAAGAATTTCTCTATGTCTATGCTAAGGATGTGAGTCTTTATACACCCAGTAAGAGTCCATGGTTTTAAGAAGCCGACAGCGAAAATAGTGTTACAATTCTCTCGGGGTCTTCACTCTCCTCTGCCATTGGGTAGAATTTGGGCACTGTGTGGCCTGGAGGTAAACTCATTACCCTATTTCATACTTGATCACAAATATGTATGAGTCCACCAGCCTGGAAGCCCCCATTTCCCCCCCTGACAGGTGAGGGCTGGCTAACCCTTCTGAAAAGGAGGCTGATTGCTTGGGGAGCTGTGCCTACTGGCCTGCCGTCTTGCTGGTTGAGTCACTGAAAATCCCCAAACTGTTAGGGTAAGTTGGGAACTAGTGTAAGAAGAAAACAGACTTCAGGGAGTGAACTTATTCCCTCTCTGTTGACTGGCGTTTCAGACCAGCTGGCTGCACAAGCCTGGGTGTGGGGTAGAAAGGGGTTTGTTGCATATTCTCAACTTCTGAGCCAGAAAAGCATTCCCTTTCATCAAATTCACACACACTCACATATACACAACCCTATGAGCAATTGGTAGTTTGCCTATGAAAAGAAGATCGGCTCACAAAGCACAAGATCATCAAACACCAGCACAGAAGCCACCACACAGTCCTGGGCTGTCCTACTGGTGAGAGAACCAGGGTTTCTATCAATTCAGTGACCTGGTTTCTCCCAAGTAGGTAGGTTGCTGCCCTTGGAAAGGTCAGGAAGCTTAGACAGAACATGCTGGACAAAGCCTCTGGCTCCTGCTGTTCTCTTTCCCACTGAGAATGAGGTGGGGGTGCGGAGAGAGAACAAGTTAGACCAGGGAGCAAATTCCGACAGGTCTGAATCCAACCCTGAGGATGATAGGATTCTTCTGCTGTAGCTCCTCCTTCCAGAGCCACATTCTTCCAGGTTCTGAAACTTCTAGATTAGGGACAACTCCAATGGCCTAGAAAATTCTGGACCAGACTCTCCAAGGAAACATTTACCACTGAGGTCTGCTCCCTCCTTCTTTAAACCCTACAAGCACCTCCATGCTCCTATGTGTCTCTCCCCTGGGGTGGATAGGCTGCAGCTCCCCTCCACCTTCTGAGAGAGAGAGAAAGAGAGAGGAGAAGAGAGACAGAGAGAAGCAGTCCCAGCAGGTGTCTAGGCCTCACCTTTTCTCCTGAGGCAAGAGGCAGATGCAGGTGCCTCCTGCCACTCCCTCTTTCCTTCTAATGGGAGTGGGTGACTAGGAAGGTATCCCAGCCACTCCCTATGACCCTCTAGGGGCTGGTGGTTTAAGGAGGGACCTCTGCTACCAACTCACTCTTAGAGCTGGAGCCCATAATCCAAACCTCACCCTTCCTCACTCCTTTTCCCACCTACCCTACCACTTCCACATAGCTTTTGGGGGGCTCCGCGTGTATTCTGCTTCCTACAGGACCTTAGTCTCTGAGTCAAATCTGCCATTACTCATTGGTACTGTCCCAGCCCCGAGCCAGCAGACGGGCTGAAGTAATACCAAAGAAATGCAGGGGCCAGCCTTGGCCTCAGGGGGTTTAAAGTCAGCCCCAGGAGCTCGCAATGTAGTTCCATAGACTTACGACCCACCCTCAGGCTCTAGCTTGATAAATTCTCTGAGTCTCTGCTTCTGGATCTTATCTGACCCCTGACATAACAGGATTTGGGGAGATGGAACCTCTTCTCTCCCATATCTGGTACCCACACTAGAAAGGAGGGAGAAGAGAGGGATTTTTAAGGACATGAAGGGCCAGGCTGGAGAATGGCAATCAGATCCTTTCTCAGCATTCTCGCAGAGAGCTGCAGGCCCAGACTCCATATGCACGTCCGTGTCCAAAAGGATAGTGTCAAAAACATGAATGAAAGGTGGAGGGCCCTTAAGGACATGGCCACTGTGTCCCCTAAAGGGCCCACCTCATCAGTGCGTGTGGTCAGGGCCACCAGGAGGAAACCAGACATCCTGATATTAACCCATCACAAGACAGTCTGCTGCTCCCAACCCACCCCGGCTCCTCTGGAGAAGGTGCATTTCTTGGCAATGCCATAAGTTCCCTCATCTGGGAAGAGTCATGACTCCCTAAAGGGGAACTATTCTAAAAACCCAGGGAATTCTGAAAATCTGAACCTTCCACATTCACCTTCCAGAAGGAATCATGGAGAGAAAAGCTAAAATAGAGGGGGACAGGTTGGTGAGAACTGGTCTAAAGTGATGACAAAAGTGGCCTAGCCTAGGACATCTACCCCAAAGAGGCCTGAGATTTAAGAGTAGTTCTAATGTTTTACCAAGAACGTTCATTTTCTAATCTAGGGATCAGTGACTTTTTGTGCCTTACCTCCTGACAGCAGAGCTCAGCCAGGGCCTCCACCTGGCTGACCAGATGCATAAACTGTAGAAAGGAAAGGAAAGACAGAAAAGCCGAAAGGAAGGCAACAAATGGAGACAGGGTGGGGATGGGGCAGGAAGGACAAGAGAGAAAATTAACAGGAAAGTAGACAGTGTGCAGCAGATGAGGTAAAAGGTGGACATTGTCCCTTTGTTCATTGTCCAGCAGGCCCTTCAAAGGGCCTATGTCTATTCCATTCTGGACAAGGACTAGCACAGACCCTGGTCAACAAGCCTGAACTTCAGCTGAAATTCCAAAGGCCTCCAGCTCCTTTCTGTTGAAAATCCAGTCACCAGATGTTTGGGTAAAGGGGACATTTTCCCAGAAGCCATCAGCCAGGATTTGGGAACTATTCCTAAGGACAGTCACTTGTTAGTAAGCCCCTGGCTGCATCCACTCTTCCAAGATCGCTCTGTGAAACAAACAGTGAGAATTCCTATACCATGAATGTACAGTGACCTTGGTCTTTCTTTTCATCTGAAGCATCTTTCTCAGCCCAGTGTACTGGATAATCAGTCTTCTGGCAAACGTTCCACAAGCCGAGCTGAAAACCAGCAAATGCACCGTTTTACTGACAGGGAAACTGGACACTGAGGAAGGAAGTGTCACTCCTCAGGGATGATGGCGCCATAGCAAAGAAGACCCCCATCTCGGCAGCCTGCACGTCACCCGGACTCTCTAGAGCCCAGTACTGGCCTAGGGGAGAGGCACCTCGATTCCCCAGTCATTTCTGCAGGGAGAATGGGAAGGTCTAAGGTTGGGTCAATCCAGGCTAAGCTTTCACTGTTCTTCCTAAAACCACCAAACACCATCGTCTCCTAAAAATTTCTTTTCTTGTTTCTATACTGCCTATTAAACTCCTTAAAATCAATAGAACTAGAACTAGAACCCGATAAAATAGAATTCCAAAATTGCTTATGTGACTCCCAAGAGATTCCTAGTCGCCCATCCTCACAGCTGAATGTGATGAAAAAATAAGTAAATTAGATCAACGAGGGCTTGCAGCAACTTTTCAGGCTGTGCTCCAATTAGATAGACGAACAAAGGGTGTCGAGTGCTATGTGGCTTGCCCAAGAACACATGCTATGAATTGACTAAACTGACATTAGAATCCCAGTCTCCTGATTGTCAGTGAATAAGAAGAAATCAGCATTGCCGTAATTAGAGAGTCACCTGTACCAGCCTGTATATAGAAACTGCTATGAGCACATTGCTTATTATTTTAACCTCACTCACAAACACACTTTGAGGTCGGCAATGTCATCTTTGGGGTCCCAGAGTCTCAGAAGAAAAGAGAGAACCATGGCTCTGAGTTCATGACAACACAGAAAAATGCAGTATGCCTGACTTTCTGAACATTCTCCATGACTGTGTTTACACCGACTTCTGTAGTGGTCGCCTTTGAAAGCACTGGGGAGTTGGCAATATACAGTAATCCTATGGTGAATCCTTTTGATTAGCAAAGCATCTTTTTGCAAAGCAAATAATTCCTCCCAAGGTTCACATATCAGTTGTATTGAAACTGAAGCGTGTATCTGTACTGGAAGCTAATCCCCCTGTTAGTCCAGGCACAGCCCTGATGCCATAAAGGGCGTTAGTTTGGGAGCAGCTTGGCAAGTGTCTGAGGAGAAGTGGATCCAGGAGATACATCAGGTAGGTTTACTTTTTTCCTAATTTCTCCCATCTTCTTCACCAAAGACTCAACCTTAATGTTCCCAAATAAAGTCTTCAAGGAATTTTATGAAAGGAAAATAATATTAAGAGTGCAGACCAGGAAGCTTGTCTTATGGGGAAGAATCAGTGGTATCGAAGGGCGAATATTCACCATTCCGATGGGAGAACCCAAGAGGTAGGGCTATGGAGAGAAGCAGAAAAGAGAAAAAGAAATTAGAAATCAATTAATTAAGAGAGTAAACCCATATGAGACTAATAAATATTTTTTAATCTATTATTTGTTGAGGTTTTCTTAATGGAAGCAATAAAAAAATTTAAAGAATCAGGAATTGGTTCAGGGTAAACTGAGGTCAGTCCACTCGGGGGAAGGGGTTGGCTGGTTTCTCCGTCTCCCCCAAAGAAGTGCAATGAGGAACGAGGGTAAGCTCACAAGAAGGCTAACACGCAGAACCTTTCCTTGCGTGCTCTCCTTATTAAAGCAATTCATGCTCGTCGTGGAAAATCTGGAACGTGAAGCACAAAACACTAGGGGTACCCATAACCCACCGTGCAGGTAACCACTGTTCATTCGGGGGGGTGTTTCTGAAGCTCTTTAATGACAGATCACCTTTACTTTTTCAAACGGGGGAAATGAAGGCTACACAAGGCCAGGACATTTTACTTTCATATCCTGGAACCAATGCCATTAAAACTTTGCATTCCACAGAGCAAGATGACAGAAGCTTAGGGACCTGGAAAATAACAACTCCACCTCCCCAGGGCCCCTGCCCACCCCCATGACCCACACCCCCCACCCTGCCCCCAAGCAAATGAGCCTGAGCCTGGGGAGATGCTGCCTGGCCCTATCCCCACCTGGCCCAGTCCCCACCTGGCCCAATCCCCACCTGGCCTGTCTGCAACTTGAGACATCTATCCAGGTGAGGGTGGAGCACTCCACATCCTGACAAATGGGAAAGCATCACCCCGGGGCACTTACTGCTCCTAAATTGAGTTCTTAGTTCAGAGGAAAAAATAAACCAAGAGAGGAATTTTCCACTGCCCCATTAATCATGAGAGCAGCAGCTTGGGAGCAGGAAACACCGGCAGACATTCCAGGTCTTGGAGCCCACCCAGCCCCACCAATACTCACCGTTCTCAAGCAGGGTTGCCCTCCATTGCGTTCACCCTGATGGGTGCTCCTTCGGGAACAACACTATGTGAATGCTTTTTACCTAATACATGATGTGGGTGGCAGGCAGGTAGCCTGGTCTCTGCACAGCTCCCATAGAAAATCCAACTTGAAGACTCTTAGAGGGAAGCTCCTGACCACATATCTTCCCATCCTGAGTTCATAGCAGCTCATATACCCCTGAGAGTCAACTGGACTTAAGCATTTTCTTGCCTCTGTTTCTCTCTTGAGACAGCTAAGGACAGTGGCTAAGAGGTCACTCCACCACGAACTAGCCATGTAAACTTAGGCAGGTCATTTAACCTCTCTCTACACCTCTGCACCCTCATTTGTAACACAGTAATAGCATTTCCCCCAAAACATTGTTGTGCAGTGTCAATGAGATAAGGAACGTACAGAATCTATTACCTAAATACTTGGGGAATGCTAGTGATGATCTCCAGCAACTCATTCACTCCACAATTACTTATTGATAACTGGTGTGCCTCTGAGGACACATGGTTTCTGCCTTTGAGGAAGTCTTCATCCAATGGGGAGACAACTGTTAAAAATGAAAAGCTATGACATCGCATGATAAGTCTGTGAGGTGTATATTGTAATCATCCTTTGATGAACTGTCTCATACCTCTCCCAATAATCATGCAAGGTAGATATTAATGTGCCCCTTTTACACATGATGAGGCTGTGGTGCACAGGTCACCGAGTTAGTTAGTGGACACTTGAACCCAGGTCTTCTGAGTCCAATCTTAGTGCTCCTGGTCTGCATTCACCCCTCCCTTTCATCCCTCTCTCTTCTAGGGTCTCTCAAAGCTTCAAGTGAACTTCTGCAGGGTAGCTCAGAAGACCATCTGGTGCTGAACACAGCTTTAAATCTGAACTTGAGTGCATTCACCCATTCTGCAACCAACTTCACCAGGTTGGTGCAAAATTACCTCTGGATTTCCATCAGTTGTGGCTCATGTTGTTGCTGCCACTGTTCTTCGTCATTACAGAATTGCAGCCCTGAACATCACTCTGGGACATTCGGCCCCAGGACTGTAAACTGCCACTAGGCCATTGATGCCGAAGGCGGCCCTTCAATGCCTGACAGTGATGATTAAACATTGCCTATTAAAGGAGCCATAAAGAAGCCAGACATCCTGCATGGATGAGTAGAGTAGAGTACAAACAATGAGCCAGATTTTCCTGTCTCTCAGGGGAGTCACTCTCTCATCTTTCACAGAAGAAAAAAAAAATCATGCAATGAGAGTCTGGCAAAGTCACCTAAAGGAGGTCCCAGGAAGGGCAGGCGCTAGGAACGGTAGCCCAGACATAGAGGCCCACCCAGTGTTTTAGCTGCTCACGTTCCTACCTCCAACTAAGAAGTAGAAAGCAATTTTATTTCTTCTGAATTCTTATTGTCTATCCCACTCATTTGCACTATTTACTGTGGGACGTAGTCTCAAAAAAGACAGCTGGCTTGGCATGCCACAGCATCCAGTCTCACTCTAGTATCCCACTCTGGTCCCTAGACTTCTGGGCACTGCTGGAGAAAGTCCCTAACTTCGCTGGGACCTGCCCTGCTGCTCAGCATCATTTAGTCATCTCTTGCTGACTCCCAGCCAATTCCCTATGGAATTCCCAAGGGATCCCAAAAGGAATCCCTTGGGAATTCACAGCCTGCCTGGCCCTCCTGCCCTCCTGCAGACAGCCAGGTCTCCTGCCTGGTAGAAAACATAGTCCCTGTCATGACATCTGTCTAGTCCCTGCCATCAGCCTCAAACAAGTGGAGGTGTGACATCTGTGTCATGACACCCTTATCCTTGCCTCTCTCCCACTTCTGAATCTTTTTCCGTCTCCTCCTCTCTTTTCAGAAGACTGATTCGACCTCCTTTTTCTACAGCCTTTGCCCCTGATCCCATTCTCTCCCTATAGGTTTCTCTTCATTTGGCGCACTCATGTGTCTTCCATATGGAATCTTGGTAAGAACACTCAATGTGAGATCTACCCTCTCAATAAATTTCTAAGTGGACAGCACATTGCTGTTGACTACAGGTATGAGGTTGCACAGCAGACCTCTCAGGCTGATTCATCTGACACTTTATGTTCCTTGACAGTAACTCCCCATTTCCCTAACTTCCCCCAGCCCCTGGCAACCGCCATTTTGCTCTCTAATTTTATGAACTGAACTATTTTAGAAATTTCATATGAGTTTAATTATGCCACTTTTGTCCTTCTCTCATGGCTTATTTCACTTAGTGTAATATCCACCAGGCTCATCCATGTTGTCATATATTGCAATTCTCTTCCTTTTTAAGGTTGACTGGCATTCCACTGTGTGTATAGACCACATTTTCTTTATCCATTCATCTGTCAACGTCTCCACAACTTCGCTGTCGTGAATAAGGCTGCAATGAACAGAGGAGTGATGAAAGCTCCTCAGGATCCTAATTTCAGTTATTAAGGATAAACAGCCAGAAGTGGATCAAATGATATTGCTGGATCAGATGGTAGTTCTATTTTTAATTTTTTGATACACAAAGGTTTCAATTTCTCACATACTTACCAACACTGGTTATTTTTAGTATCAGTTCAGGAGGTATTAAACTTATTGATGGTTGGGCCTTTCTAATAATATTACCAGTAGTCACCATCTGTTGAATATCACCTCTATGCCATGCACTGGGCTCAATGTTCTACCTGTGTTATCTCACCTAATCACCATAGAAACCTTCATTTTACAGATGAGAAACTACATTTTCTACAATCTAGAAATGTGTGAGTCAGTCATTCTGTCCCCATGAGCGCTACTTAAGCTCTGGGAGATGGGAGGATTAACTGGGACTTAGCCTTGTTGCCTCATTTGAAGAATATCTGCGTTTATGCAGCCACTAATTCTCTTTATAAAGAGCCACTCATATGGAATTTGCCACTGCTATAATCAGCTCCAGCCACGAGTCAGTAGGCTACCAGAGACAGGAGAAGCAGTCAGACCTGTTTGTCTTAACGTGTCTGAATCATTTCTTTTCAGCTTTGAAGTTTTATGAGTCTTTCATACCATTGGATCACTATGGAAGGTATAGCCTTCTGTCGGAGACATAGTGGGCACTTAATACTGTCATTGAAAAACTTGTTCCCTCTTTAGGATGTAATTGAACTATTGTACACCCATAGCCATAACATGTAACCAGATAACTTTGCCTTGCTCACATAGAAATACATCTTCCAAAAGTGCCAAAGAGAAAAAAAATGTGCTTCCTTGACCCTCTAGAGTTCTAAGACTGTTTCAGATTTGGGAGAAGTCAGAAACCTAAGTCCTATACGAAGGCCAATTTCAGTCCTTGCCTTGAATGCTTTAGAAAACTGGTTTGGATAAGAGTTCAGACGGTTGACCTTTAAATGAAGTCCCAAGGACTCTGCATAGCCTGTCCGCACTCCACAAGAAGCACAAGCCCAACAACCACACACAGAGCCGAAGTCTGTCCACAGAGAGGACAGCACACTCCCCGAGCCAGTGTCCCCATGGAGGAACAGGGCCTTTGAGTTCTGGTCAGTTTGGTCCCCCTTCCAAATGTGAGGTAATCAGAGTGGGCCTCGCTCACCTCTTCCCTCAGTGAATTTTGCCCACATGAAGAGAAGGCAACTCTGAGAATACACCTTTCCTACCCAAATAGTAAGTTTCTAATGTCTGTTCTTATGGAAGGGGAAAACTGCACAGGCATTTCAAGATAATGAATAAACCTAAACTACGATGTACATGTAAACACTTGCACACCCATGAAGAAATGTGTAGACACCTTCAGATACAAACACCTCTTTGGTAACCGTCCACAATGTGACTAGAATCAGATCCTAACATTGGAGGCCAATGTCTCAGGAGTGTTATATTTTATTAACTTTTCCTTTTTCTGAGGACCCCTCGAATTTGTGTGGAGCTGACACCCACACTGCCGAGGTTTTACTCTGGACAGCAGGAGTGCTTTACACACGTGGTTAAACGGCACGTTGTGCTGTAACGCATCCCAGTGTTATCCAACTACTTGGCCTCCATCTTGGCTACACTAACAGTGCCTGGGGGAGACCAAACAGGCCCCAATGGGGCTGACGACAATTTCCAATTGATACACCCTTCACCAAAGGGCCCATACACTGTAATTACCATAATATTTGGTGGTCTTCAAGTTAGGAAATTCTAGTACAAAGAAAGTAAGCCCCTTACTCATTATCAGGTAGCAAGAGGACGTTAGGATAAAAGCTGAGAATTTCTAGCATTCTGGATATTTTTCATCACTCTTAGTCATAAACCTAGTGATTCCAAGAGATAGAAAAAAATCAAATCTTACCCCTTGGGAGATACCCATTTCTCATACTGGTAACTTTAATCCTTGCTTTTTATAACACTGTTACAGAAAAGTACACAGTAATACCTGAGTTGCACTTACCAGTGCTTTACCAGTCCTTAGAATTCTAGGAATTTTTTAAATGAAATTTCAGACAGGCATTTAGAACTTTGACATTCTTGGCCAATTCCTAGTGAGTTACAACCTCCACATTCCTGCTCAGTGCCTTTGTCAAGCAGATTCTTTCACTGAACTGTCTTTTAAAGTTCAGTAGCCACCTCTTGAAAGGCAGGTCACTTTGATTTTCATTTTTGGGGGGTTCGTCATAAATGCTTTGATTTTCCCACCATCCCTGGACGGGTACCATTAACACTGTGCCAGCATGGAGCTGCCCAGTCCCACAACATGGAATGCGTGGTTTCAGGGGTGCCCTGGGTTCAAGAGAAAGGCACAAGAATGAATTTTAACACCCAGCTTTACCTCGGATGTCACAGACAGTAGTAACTAGCCACCTTCCACAATCCTTACAAAGTATAACGCTCGGCCTCCCTGAGATGCCAGACCAGCTCCATTGAAGACTTCCTGTGTATAGGTCTGTGGCCTTAAACGTGCCTAGACACAGAAATGCACTGAACCAGTCTTGCCCTGGAGCTCCCTCCCAATTCTGCTGCTTTCTCAAGTTTCCTTCCAGCATCCCATCCACTACTCCTCCATGATTCCATCCTCCTTGTGCACTCCTGAAGGCTCTCCCAGTCTGGGATGTTTATCCTGAATAAATTATTTGGGGCCATTTTCCGAAGCACTCGGTTTGGGATCGCATAGCTTCTCACCCACCCGCTGAGTGAGTGGGTCTTCCCACCTTTGCCCAGAAATGCTTTCAAGTCCAGTGCTCAAGGACCACCGGAGGGCATGGCAGACATGGAAAAAGGTAAATGTATCTTCTTAGCCCTCCTACTCTCCCTACCCAAAGATCCTTGACCATCTAGGTACCTCTCCTTATGACTCTGCCATTAACTAATCCTTGCCAGGTAATCCATTAGCAACTACATTTTGGAAAGACTTTGAGGGATAATTATAACTCCTCAACATTATGAGATAAACTAGTGACTGACATAGTTCTCAGGACATTATCTATATAGTTCACTCAATCCCTACAATGACTAAATGCAGAGAATACCCCCTAATTGCAAATAAAGAAACTGACATTACTCACTATTAAGTGACAGAGCCAGAATTTGCATCCAGGCCATCAGGCTCCAGAATCTGTGATCTTTACACTATGCTACAGTCACAGAGATGAAGGGATAGATGGCTGTCTGCTGCAGGGCTGACTCTGACCTTGGCAGCCCAGTTTGAGGTCAAAGAATATATCTGGGCCCCCCATTCTTATCTCTTCCCAGATGCTCCATGTGATTTTTAACTCTGGAGACTGTGTCCCTCTGCGGTCCCCCTACTGCCCCAAACTCATGGGGCAGTAGGGGGACCACAGTAGGGGGACTACAGAGAAGCACACCTGACACACCATGTTGGGAAAGATTGCCACACGTGCTGGGTCCTCCCCTCACCTTTTCCTTCCTCCACAGCAACTGCATCAGTGTTTTGAGTCCTTGGGAGTCCATTTCAATCACTAACCTAATCTGCCTCTTGGCCAAGCCCAGCGAGACTGGGGATAGAAAGCAAATCTACCCACAGGTGAAGAACATGGCACCTTAAGTCAAATACAGGCTTCTAAGATTCTGTCCTCGTAGTATTTCTGCTCAACCTCAAAGGAGTGGGAACCCTGTGAAGGCCACCAATTTCTGCCCTCTTTCTACACCTCCATCAGAGAAGGCAAGACTGGGCCTAACTGGGACAGAAAGTCAGCAACAGGGAGACCTGACAGTTTCAGGAAGTCTGGAATCCCATGGTACGTGCTTACCACTTCTATTCAATGACTTTGGAATGCCCTTCAGGCCCTTGGACTAAGGCAACAAAGATTGTATCTCCACCAAGCCAAGGGACACCATTTTTTTTAAACTCCTGCTTCCTTTTCTGGACTCATACTTAGTTCTGACTAGGCAAGCTATATATTAATTAGCATTAGCCAGCCACTCTCAGATCTGGGATGAAAGGCAAGAGGCCATGTGTAGTGTACCCCTATTAATATTATTATTATTATTGTAATTATATTTTATGGCAGTTTCCCTAGCCTCTACTGCTCAACACTGGCTAATTTCTCCATTATAAAAAGCGGGTTCTTTTATTGGACTGTGTGTTTTGCGATGGGTTTGGTTGAGTTTTACCAGCTGAGACATAATTAAGGACAGCAAGTGTCCAAGTGGTACCGTTATGCACTCCAGTGTGTGGGAAAGCAAGCCATTTGAAAGAAAATGACCACTCTTTGCAGGCGTCCCGTAGGCAACCACATCCTCCCTCAGTCTTGGAAGGCAATGTGTTAAGGCCAAATCTTCCACAGTGCAGATTCGCTGGGCTCCAGAGACGGCCAGTGACCACAAAGCGATCCGTCTTAACACACCCTGCCTCTGCCAGGTACGTTCCCTGGAGGACACTGGCCCTGAGCGCTCTGAGTTTTCACCCCAGTTTCGACTGCTGCCCGCTGTGAGGTGTTGGGCAAGTAACCACCTTGGGAGAAAAGGTCAAATGGACAGAAGGCTGCCTTTTTAGGGAGAAACTGCAAGATAATGGCTCAACCTAAAGAGCCAGAGGAAAGCATTCTCGGGGAAAACAATCCAAAAGCCTGAGGGCATAGGACCCCAGCCCGCTTCCTTCCACTCCTGGTTCAGCTTGAGAATGGGTGGAGAGCAGAACTTACAAGGCAGCTCTGGAGTCTGACAAGCTGTGAGTTTATTACTTACCTTAGCTTCTCTAAGGAAGCCTCTTCATCCTCTGATGCAAAACAGGGATGATACATAATAATACCTACATGCTAGGCCTGTTGTGATGATTAAGTTAGTCAACACCTATAAAGCACACAGTAAGTGCTCAGTATTCAGGGTGGCCACCAAGTCCAGAACCATAGAAAACTATGTCAATGGTTTATTGATATTATTTTTTTACATGATAGAAAAATTGCTGACCCTGGCTGGTGTAGCTCAGTGGATTGAGCACGGGCCTGCGAACCAGAGGATCGCGGTTCGATTCCCAGTCAGGGCACATGCCTGGGTTGCAGGCTGGTTCCTTGCAGGCCAACTACCAGCAGGGGACGCACGAAAGGCAACCATACATTGATGTTTCTCTCCCTCTCTCCTTCCCCTCTAAATATAAATAAATAAATAAAATCTTTTTTAAAAAAATAAATAAATAAATAAACACTAAAAAATGTTTTTTAAAAAAGCCACATTTTATAACTAGTTTTTAAAAAAAAAAAGAAAGAAAGAAAAATTGCTGCGTCTCCAGACCTGGTGGCCACCTTATACATTAGCTGACATTATCATTGAACAAAGTGCTCTGTGCTCCATGTTGAAAGACATGGAAAGGCCCCTTTGCCCCATATTAATGTATCATCCCTGGTGCCTAGAATTCCCATGGATGTTTAAGTTTTAAGGTATTACAGGCTTCCTTTACTTGGAAAGCTCAGTAAAGACGCCTACCCTTCCCCATCAACCTCCAGGCAAATAAGCCATTCTTTCCATGGAAGACCAGTTTACCCCTCTGAGCCTGGCAGGCCATCCTGGCAGGGACGCTCCCTGGTCGGCCCCGCTGGGCTTTCTGCGGAGTGGCCCAGACGGCCCACTATCACCGAGAATCAGTCTCAGACACGGAAGTTGATGACCCTCCCCTCCCTACGTGTAGCCTAACATGGGTATTCCATTTTATTTTATTACTTAAGCCTCTTCAAACAACCTCTTAGAGATGCCAACCTGCGAGTTCAGCAAGGCCTTGCCTACGCGGGAGCTTTCAGCAGGGTGGTATCCACCAGGAAGCTGAAGCCATGTTAATTATAAGGCCAAAAGGTTGGGCCGAGCGGGGCACGGGGTTTCTCTATGAGACATTCCATATTTCATGTGGACGAGCTTGATCCTTTAAGCTCTGAAAACACCCAGAGGGCAAACTGTCAGCACCAGGCACAAGAATTTTGCCCTGAACAAAATGACCTTTGAGTTCTTAACTGGTTTCATATTCTTCAGGCCTCCGCGCACATACGCCTCGACGGTCACTCTCTAACATCTTAAACGCATTTCTTTGCTGGTAGGGTTGGCCCTCTCTGGCCAACAGCCGATGATTAACATCTCATCTGAAAACCTTGTAGAAACGTAATCCTTAACAAAATGGGGAAGTTCCAAGCAAGCCAGCACATTGTATTGATTTGCAAATTTCAGCCCAATGTGGACACCCTCCTCCCTCCATCACTGCGGCCTGCAGTGAAAACCCGTTGAGACTCTAGAATCAAGCTGGGCGTCTTTCTTGCTACATCATCACAAACGTGGAGTTCAGAGGCCGATGGGTGCAGAGCACGGTTCTAAAACAGGGAATAAAATATCCCTGGACAGGAATGGGACCTTTTTTAAGCTCTGAAATCAAGGTGAGATCTTCCACTCAGGACGTCTTTACCCAGAGAGCAAACATCTTTTTCTCAGCAGCAAGCCAAAGCAGCATTTCCCTTAAGTTGAAGACTGACAGTATAGGCTTGTCTGCCTTTTTACTGTTGATGTTGGGAACAGATACACCAGCCCGCCACAGTTTAGGACAGGCCCTTGGGGACAGGCCTCTCTGTGTCTTTGGGTAACTCAGATATGTTCCCTAGAGCTTCAGTTTCCCAGGTCGTGACAGAGAGGAAACAGGCCAGCGGGGCACCTTAGAGGACCGTGCGGATGGAAAAAGTGGATTGATACATAACTCTTTCTTTCCTCCTCTCCTTTCACCTTTGCCCAGCCAGCTGGCTACGAGGGCAGACATTCCGCCAGCTCTTCTATCTGTGGTAATGGAAAGCAGAGACACCTAATCCCCAAACTTCATCTTAGACTCGCTGTAGTTGGAAACCTCTACCTGCATCAGAGCTGCTGGCGATTAGCAGAGCGGTGGGCCTGAGAACACGGTCCTGCCTTCCCTTCAAACAGATGTGCTAGGAGGTGGGGAAGGGGGCTGGGTCTGAAATCTACGAGGAAAAGTTGTACACAGGCTTGTCTAATCCGCAAACTGGATATTCAGCCTCCGATGGAATCGGGGGTCGGGTGGGGGTGTGGTATGCCGGCTGCAGCAGCAGTGCAGTGAATTCAGCTCCAAGTCGCATCCCTTTGTGCCACCACCAATCACATTTAGGGAGGCCCAGTGGCAGCTCCGGGCCCCTGATCTAATTAGAAAGGCATGGCCCTCCTGTCATCTCTGTTATAAACATAGGATTGAGCATGAGAACCAGCTCAACCAGTGAGCCAGACCCGAATTTACAATCTAATTGTGGCCAGGCACACCATGTTACCCCAAAGAGATTGTAAGCCTCTTTCAGGGATGCCCACTCATTTGCTATAATTTACTGGGTGCTGAGAGAAGACCAGTTCCCCCCTACATGTTTCCAGCTACTTACCCACTAGAAACTCTGAAATTTCATTCTATCAAACTTTCATGCAGGCGAAGTGCTTTTGTGGAAATGCCCGCCCTCACTTCACACAATTCAGAAGGGCAGAATAACAGGCGTCTCTGTCATTTTATTACATATCACCATTACAGAAAGATCCCAGTAGCAAGAAGACAAGGAAAGAGAGCTTCCTCTCTGTGCATCTCATCCATGTGTCTCAATAAGCACGTTGTAGGATGGATAAGATCGTACTCCCACTTCACCCTGGGGTCCAAGGGCCCCAAGTGGCCCTGTGAGATTAGGAGTCATGTTTAAAACTGCTCTGTGTTTGAGAAAGGAGTTTCTGCATCTCCTTATTTCTTTATCCAGCACGCTGGTATCAGAGGAGACCTGCACAGACTGTGAGGCCGACTTTAGTTGATTTAATGTCACATGCAAACAAGGACAAGATCACAGGCCCATCTCCAGCTGGGGCTCTTAAACTTTGTGGAGTAGAAAAACTCCCCAGCTTTCCTTCACACACCTCACCCTGGAGAGGGAAGGAAGCCGATCCTTTCCTCTACTCCTACCTCTAAATCGTATCTTTCTCTGGGGGAAGGATGATGACTTTTTTTTTTTTGAGCAAAGAGGAGATAGAGATGTGAGGATGGAAGGAAGAGACTTTACTGGGTCCAAGTTCTAGCAAATCCGGCCACCAGTGTGTGACTTTGGGCAAGTCCCTTGCCTTCTCTATCCCATAATTTTCTCATCCAGAAAACAAGGATAATAAACTTCCCACTTGAGTGGGCTTTTCAGAGAATCAAGTGAGAAAATCAATTTGCCCTCCACACAGGACATGCTCAACAGGAAGCTTAACTGTCCCTGCTCAGTGGTCTGATAGGTTGCGAGCTTTGTTTGCTAGCCTGTGTGCATCGTGTGACAGCTCCTAACCCATTTCTCTCAGTCTGATTCCTCCCATCGTCCAGCCTAAATGAGCCCCAAGGGTCAAGGTGAACAGACGGCCTGTCCCCCAGTCCTTCTAGGAGGCCCCCAGGGTTCCCAGCAGTTGTCAGGAGTTCTGTGGTTTTCGGAAGAGTGAATTGGATCAGTTGACTGAGAAGAAATGTGGAATTCTCTTCCTGGCTGGTGTAGCTCAGTGGATTGAACACAGGCCTGCGAACCACATGATCGTGGTTCGATTCCCAGTCAGGGCACATGCCTGGGTTGCAGGCCAGTTCCCAGCAGGGGACTCACGAGAAGCAACCATACATTGATATTTCTCTCCTTCTCTCCTTCCCTTCCCCTCTAAAGATAAATAAATAAAATCTTTAAAAAATAAAAAAAAAATGTGGAATTCTCTGAAGAAGGCCCAGCTTGCTAAAAGGCACTCCAGGCATGCTCACTTCAGCAGCACATACACTAAAACTGGAACGATACAGAGAAGATTACCATAGCCCCATGTGCAAGGCTGACACACAAATCTGTGAAGTGTTCCAAATTTCTGTCAAAAAAAAATGACAACACCAAAACAAAAAAATTTAAAGGCACCGCAAGCGGCTCTGCCTGAGCGAGGGAGCCCTGAAGATGCTCAAAGTGAAGAACAGGATAGCTTCGTGCACCAAGTGTCAGTTTATAAAACACAGACCTGCTTAGGGCCTCCCACAGGAATGGGGGCCTGCAGCAGAGGACAGCTTAGAAGAGAATTTCTGACTCAGTACCATGGGACATCAGTGGAGGGGCAGCCCAGGCAGCTTCAGCGTGGAGTCTAAAGTTTCTGCGGGTGGGGCTATAGCTGAACCAAGTTGTGTGTTGGGAGCTGCCTGGTGTCTGTGCTCATGAAGAAGAGCCAGCCATCCTTGCAAGGCTGTGAGAGGCAGTCCCAACAACGGAGAGGGACCCTCCCGCCACAGGTAGAAGGAGAGGACAGCCGCCTTTTACATGACCCCCTTTTACATTTTATTTAATGACCTCCTCTAGCTCACAAAAAAGAGTCTGAATGACTGTCAAAAAGCGAGCGCTCTACTCAAGCACCACCCCTCCGAGCCCTCCCTCCAGGGCCACCGGATTCAGGAGGCATTCCAGATCAGCCATTCGAAAGGCCAGACTGCACGTGGTCAAGTCGACAACAACAACAAAAATCCTCAGTTTCTTCTGCTTCTTAAAAAAAATTTTTTTGAGTATATGAGGGGGTTACTTTACAAGTTTGGTCAATAAGTATTAACTAAATTTATAATTAGAAAAAAACTTTTCTTTTCTAGCAGTCTGTTATGCCCTCCAGCCAAATAAATAAAAAAATCCCCAGCTGGTGGATTTCTTAGCTGACTGCCTGGCAGTATGGGGCATCACGCAGACATCAGCCAATCTTTCGGCAGTGGGACCCGCTCCAGACCAATTCGCCACGTTAGGACGCAGTTCTGAAGGCAGACTGCCTTGCCTGTCTCCACACTATCTCCCTAAATTGCACAAGCTAGGCCCAAAATGGCTTCCTTAGGAAGACAAACTCTTCTCCAGACGTTTGCACATCCTTGGGCTTTCGCTGGGACCACAGAGAAGAGGAGGGCTTTATAATAACGCATGCCTGTTGTTCAGTGGGGGCAGGCTGGGGAGGGCCGGACTAGGACGGCGGGGGGAGTGGGCCTGCTCTCCAAATCCCCAGTCCAATGCCAGCCTGCCAGACTGTGCACACAGACATGACAGGGGATTGTAAAAACGCACCACAAACAATGTGGCTAATGTACCGAGATCCCCTGCAAAGAAGCTCAAGGGCAAGTGAGGAAAGGCCTGGATGTATCCAAGTCCACATGGAGCACCCTAAAAGGAACAGCTTTGGGGAAGAAGCTTAATCTGCTTCCTCCGTCAATCCCCTTCTCCTGAGAGAACCAGAGAGGGGGTCGCAAGACAGAGGGGGAAAAAGACAGACGATTCTGGCTTTCCCTTCGAATAGCCTGTTAGCCATTCAGGCAGAATTTCTTTACACAATGGAGAGTGAAATGTGAACCACGCTGCCAACATCAGCAGGACAAGCAGGTCTTGTATGTTCAGCTCAAGAGGGGCCTGGACACATCTCAGAAAGAGCGGGGAACCCAAAGCCTGGGATGCCAACTCTTGCCCTGGGTGGACAATCACAAAATACAAGTGAATTTGTGTTTCACAGAGGGGAGTGGGGGCACCCGGACCCCTTCTGGAATCACGAGAACGATCATCAATCACTCTGGGCTTTTAAAACACGCAGGGCAAAATTCTGACAGGGGCGGGAGGATGCCTTTCCTAATAAAGCATGTTCTCCAAATTGATGATAATAATAGTAATCATAATCTAATAGCATTGTGGTACTTTTCTTCTCACATGGGTCTTGAGGTCGTATCTAATTATACAGATAAAGAGCTGACTCCCAGAGAAATCAAACCAATGGCCTCCGATCGTTCTGTTCACTAGCCGCACAGCCAGGAACCAAAGCCCAGTTCCAGACTCCTGGGACCATCACCATCACCGTCACCATCATCATATTCAAGAGAACAATGAGTATCTCTGGGTTCGGGGGTTTTCTTTTCCCTGGACCCTTTGCAAAGGGTGGGGACAAGTTTACCCTGAGGGTGCATACACACCATTTGAGCTAGAGGGAAAAAACAAAAATGGAAATGTTTTTCGGAAGTTTGTTTCATTTGAAAGCACAGGAGCTGGTATGTTACTCAGCTATTTTGAAGAAGGGTGAAATCTGAGTTCTGTGAATAAATCTGCAATATAATGTGCCACCACTCTAAAGTTTTCTTTCGGCCTTTTGTTTCTTCATTTTTAATTTAAAAAAATGTAAATCTCTCCTTAGCTTGGAAATTGAAGGGAATTTCTCGACAGAGGAGTCAGTAATGATGGCAGAAACTCGGGGATGCATCTGGGGTTGAGGACAGGGGGATGGAACAAAAGAGTACAAGGGGCAATGACGCTTCCAAGGCTTTGAAATGTAAATGAGACAACTCACATAGTGAGGAAAGTGTTGGTGGCAGGGAGTGGATGGCCTTTGGGTTCAGGCGTCCTTAATTTTGGGCACAGGTGTTTAACCAAACTCCGATCAGAGATGCGGTATCTGGGGAGAGTTTATTCCCCTCCCAGAGTCCTAAATTTAGGACATGCTAAAATGAAGCCCTGTGATGAGAAGTCAGCTTTTTACATCATCGTTAAAACCTAGAAAAGGTTCAGAAAATAGACCCTGATCTCAAGAAGGCAAGCTCTGGGTGTCCCCACTTCTGCTGCTGGCTGTCTGCCTGGCGACGACCCAGAGGCCCAACTGGGAACCTCACCACAGCACAGGCAGTTTTTTTTAAGGGGAATAACATGTAAATGTCACAAAGTAAGAATGAGACAGTGCAGTCTCGGTTTTTCTATTTCCTGAACTGCTTAAAGGACAAAAAGTGGCTGTAAATGGACTTCAACCTAGACACTGGCTCGGGACTTGTCGAACACATAAAAAGAGTGCTTAAATTCAGACTTCCTACTTCATGAAGTTTCACTGCTAGACATATGAGTTGTTCACAAATGGCAATGTAGTTCAGTAGCTACATGGTATATTTTTTCTATTATGTTGTCTTTTTAAATGTTTTAGAGAAGTCATCCAAATATTTGTACATATATTTGTCGAGTAATCTATGGATGAGCTAATGCAACTATTTCAAAAGTGAGGCAAGACATTAAAAATTGATTAGAGGTAAAATTTACTAAAAATATTTAAACAATATTTTAGATCTACAAGCTTGTTCTGTTTTTCTAGGTGAAACCCTCTCTAGGACTGCTTTTCTATGGTCTTATATTTAAATGAAAAAAAAAAGGGACAAAACCATTGAAACCAGGAACGCATATAAGCTTCTAAAGAAGAAATTGAATCATTGCTATCATACATATTTTTCAAATCTTTCACATCTTCAGGAACTATCTTGGAGTGTCAAATCAATATACAGAATGGTAAAATGATATTTCTCTGAAGAAGCAGTAAGCTCAAATATACTATCACTGTATTACCTAAAAAAATGGAACTAGAGCAGAGTTTGGGATTTTTCTATGTGTGCCCCCATCCCACCTTCTCCCACCCTAAGAATGTCAAGAATTTGAACTCCCTGTTCTTAAGGTGAAAGGGCATTAATTAACTCAGATCTGTTCATGAAGAGGCAAAGTGGCAAATCCTGAAACACTGGAATCATACCTTAAAACCTCCCAAGTTTGCTGGGCTGGTGTAGCTCAGTGGATTGAGCACAGGCCTGTGAACCAAAGGGTCACCGGATCAATTCCCAGTCAGGGCACTTGCCTGGGTTGTGCGCTGGGTCCCCCAGTGGGGGGTATGTGAGAGGCAATCACACATTGATGTTTCTCTCCCTCTTTCTCCCTCCCTTCCCCTCTCTGGGGGCGGGGGGGGGGGGCGGTGGGGAATCCCTCCCAAGTATGTGGTGATTTGCTTTGGTGCCTTAAAAGTAACTGAAAACATCAGAACTGTAAATCATTAATTAGGACCCAGTAAGACCTCCATTTGCATCTCAGTGATTCTCGACTCCTTTATTTCAACATTTAGCTTTAGGTTTAAAATATTTGCTAAGAAAGCAGAAAGGTGATTAACAGATTTTTAAATGTGTGCCATAGTTACACATTCGGTCAACAGAGGAAAAGGAAACTATACAGCATAAGTTACAAAACGATTATTCTGTGTTTCGCGAACGTCCCAATAATTCCAGTAAACTCTTCATGATGGCATTATTCGACAGCAGGAAAGCAAGACCAGAAATGAACTCAAGAGCCAGCCCAGCCCCTTGATGCCTTGCAGAGAACCTCGAGGACCCCTCAGCCGCAGTCCGCCTGGGAATCTCAGAGGGGACGTCTTCCCATTTCTCCTACGAGCTCGTTGACTCGAGGCGCACAGGGAAGAGGAGGCTGCAGCTCACTAAGGGACCACAGAAGTTACTCCCACCCCAGAATAAACTCCCCTGGGCTTCACGCAGGGCTCCAAAGAGGCCCAGTTTCCCGAAGGAATCAGTGTGGACGATCTGGAGTTTGCGTGTTCGGGTGTTGTTTCTTGTCAAACTCCTTTTTCTTAAATTAGCTAGAGCTACCGGGTTCTAGAAGAGCATGGCCACCACTTTGATACGATGTTACTGGTTGTTTTATTTTTTTTTTATATTTTCACTTTATTATTACTTGATATTATTATTCCAACAGATTAAAGGCAGTGATCACTAACACAGAACACAACAGAGCTAACAATCAGCCAGGCTGCTCCCAGGACCAGGTCTGTCCGGCCTAAGGCGCTGACATGCAGGTGGTAGCTCATACACTGCTACCCTCATAGCACAGACTGCGGGAAGAGTGGAACGACAGATGCTGCTGTACCCTTAGAAGCTAGTTAATAAATATCATCAGAAAGCAAAAGGGGAAAGAAGCCCTCCAGAGCACAATCACCTTAGGTCAACTGAATGTCATCTAGTTTATTCAACCAAAAATGAAGAGAGAAGGAAAACATGAAACAAACAAAAAAAAAAAGCGGAGCTTAACACTAGCAGTAAATAAATTTGTACAACGATTCAGTCTGTATAATATGATGAAATAAATCTACATCTTTTCTTATTTTGGTGCTTTGAATTATACATACAAACAACAATTACAGGGACTTGATCACGCAGCATGTAGGCCGGGAAAAGGCTATCTGAAACCCCCGATGGCAAAATGGGAGTGTTAACACCGATTGCCCGAACTCGTAGAATTTCCTAAGCAGAGGCCCACAGCTTTGAACAAATGATTCGCTTACAACTTTTTTTTTGTTCTTTTTTCTTTTTTTCTCTTTTTTTAATGCATCAAACACCTGTGGCCAGTGAAAGGCAGTTTGTCCATTTGGACATCAGACCTAGTTTCTTCTTCATTTCCATCCTTGATTTTCCCCCCATCTTCCTTAAAATTCTTGGCATCCTTTATGCCTTCCTTACAGCTACCCAGATGCAATCAAGTCTTCTTCAAATGTACAGTATTTCTTACAATATAAGTTATATGCAATGTTCGGCAATTTTTTTTTCACAGCACTAGAGAGACCCTGTTAAATAGGGAAAGTGAGTCTGAATGGCTTATTCACAAATGGGGTCCAGATTCGGGGATGGGGATGCAGACACCACAGTGAGTTCC
The DNA here is from genome assembly GCF_014824575.4 of Sturnira hondurensis. NCBI lineage: Eukaryota > Metazoa > Chordata > Mammalia > Chiroptera > Phyllostomidae > Sturnira > Sturnira hondurensis. The sequence continues at coordinate 4,561,372 of NW_028088915.1, forward strand.
TCAGCAAAAGTAGCCAACATCATTTTGCCTTCTGCCCTCAAAAAACCAGATATCCATCAGTTCTCGATTTCATGATATGCTCCTGCAAAAACGCACGTAGAAGGGGCCGGAGGGACTCTCGCCTGGAGACCTTCACACATCGAGCAGAGACTCTAACCCATGGCGGTGACCATACTAGAAGGGTGGTGAGGTCCAAAGGAGAGGCTGGACGGCGGGTGCATCGGCGTCGGAGTGGTCAGCATGTGGCTGGAGTGGCTGAAGGGGGAAATGTGGCTGAGGGACGACATGTGTCTGGAGAGGGCGGCAGGGTTGAAGGAGCTGCTCTTGGGGAAGTCCTCCAGCGTGTCGTGTACCTTTTTGCACTTTTTGGATTTGCTAGACATTTTTCGGTTTCTGGTCTGGATGCCTTCCTTCTTCATAGTCAGGGGTCTGTTAATCTAAACAAAGATCAATTTTTTTTTTAACTTTTTTGCTGGCTCTGAAATGGTGCAGGCTTCCACACCCCAATATGGCTTCCTCCAACTGCCCCAGCTAGGGAGCTGCTTTTGGGGGGGCCCTTCCTCCCACCCCTTCCTACCTCCTCCCCAGGAACCCATAGTCCCGCAAGCCAGGTCTGCGGCAGAGTTCTGACTGTCAGCCTCTATCAGTTCCAGAAACTGAGAGACCATAGGAAAGGTGTTCCAAGCAGAAGTTATTAATTATGTTCATCCAAATCAGTCATTCAGGGGGAAATCTGCCTCAGGGAACGCTGTGTTCCCAAAGACCATACCCTAGAGACCCACCCAATACGATCCTACTTCCCTAAAGTCCACTAACTTGTCTTCCTCCACTAGAATCTCCTTAGAGTATGCCCCGAGAATGGAGGTAATTGAGGAATCTTCCAGGGGAAATAACATTTTGTCTACTCGTCTGAAGTCTGTGTCAGGACTGGAAAAGCACTGCCAAAGTAATCTATCTCAAGTGTTTAAGTCCCTACCTGCCTTCAGAAGCCAGGACTGCACCCCGATTCAAAGTAAACTGTGGTTGCCTCTGTTCTACCTGGCCTTTTCACAATGAGAGGTGCCATCCAGTCTTCCTCAGGAATTTGTATGTTCTGGGGTCATATTTTAGTACAACTTGTGTTTCCAAAAGGTCACCTCTTGCCCATGTCACAACAACTGCAATGATTGATAATTCCAGTCTCTACCTAGTCCGACTAAGTGCTTAAAACTAGACGCACAGCTAAACCACCCACCAACAAGTATTTAATAACCACTTAGGGGTCAAAGTACTGTGCTAGCATGAAAGTAAACTCACCCTAAAAATCAAAGACCAGGAGTGAACTAAAGAGACAGAGGCAAACGCCTACTTGAAAACCCCAAGTCTTCAGCCTCTGAGACAGCACAGCACTGGTCTCTTCTTCCTAAGACTCATTTGTTGTGTTTTCAAAATACATTTGCTTCGGAGGGTGAGGCGAATCCAAAGAGGGGACAGGACAAAGTCGCAGAGACCAATCTCTACCAGGAGTCAGAATCCGACTGACAGCAACAGCAGTCCTCCGTCCCACTAACAAACCACGTATCTGGCCATGCATCCAGAGAAATATACCAAAGCAACTCCCAGAGCAAATGTCAGGGTCTAGGTCATTCCTGACTCCCTGGGGAAAAAAACGTCCTCTTCCTCCATGGCCCTCAAGGGTGGAAAAAAAGAAGAAGGTTCTCATGATTCCAGGGTCTACCTGTCTGCTCCAAAAGCGAGCCAATGGCAGTTAAGGAGGAAAGAACTCCAGCAGCAAGGAGGGACAGGCTCCCGGCTGTACTTCTGGGAGCGACACACACACAGCCTCCTGGAGCTGAGCTGGGAGAGGTCCCCGAGGAATGAGACAGAACTTGCCCTGAGCTTCGCCCACCTTGTGCCAGGAAAGCAACGTGAGTGATAGCAGGAGAGCTAAAAGGTCATTGCCAAAAACACATCTCTGGGTTCTTTCTTCAAAGTTATAATCAAGGTGAAGGTGATGCCTACATAGGTGATAGGAATCTCCTGTCACATCACATCTTCCCCCAGATAATGTCTAGACACACAGCTCTTTACCGGGGTATCTAGATACACACAGGCAGGTATCTAAATATAATATCTAGTTACACAGATAGCCACCCAGACCCAGATAACTAGTCCCAACACCACGGAGATACACTGATACTGAGATAGGTAGTTATCTAAACACCCAGATAAGCAGAGAGCAGCTAACTTATGGCATACATACACAGGTGTCTTGATGGGCACAGCCAAACAACACAAAGAGAACGCTAACAGATTATTATCTCTTATTGTTAAATATACATAAACAGCCCTTTTTAGTGAATTCTTACTAAACCAGAGAAGACAGAAAAACCACTCTTGCTGATGAGCAAGTTTCTCTCCCACTGGAGCCCAGCCACGAAGTCAGAGCTAATGAAGAACAGGGGAGAATGAGCAGGGAGGAGGGTTCCCGGGCTTTTCTGCAATTTGGTGAGAACTTCCTATTCTTCAGAAATATTTTTCTTAGACTGGACACAGCTGAGATCCTACCTCATGGTGGCTAAGGAATCAAAGAAATGTACGGCTGCCTGATTTACCAGAATTCCCATACTTTTATGGAAATGGGGAAGAATAGAGGACCACACACAATGCACTGCACTGAACTGAACTTGGGCTCATTCTAAACCGAGAAAGCATGTACTTCCCGCTGGCCCCCGTCAGCCCTGGTGCTTCACAGGAGAGCTGCCGCTCCGAAATCGGACCTGCCGCTCCCACTTCACCAGCACGTTCCCTGTGCGACAGCTTGCTTCTCTAAGTCCTAATTCTTGAAGTACACTGGAAATAAAAATAATTTCTCCCCTGTCTACCTCACGGGACTACTTGAGGTCTCATTATGCTCAGGTAACATGAAAGTTCTTTGAAAACCATAAATCACAACCCTAAAATAATTTTATAGGTTGTGCCGATGACTAGGTAGCTCATGAACTCTAATGCCCCAGACCTTCCAGATTTCAGTCACAAATCTGCTTATCTCCACTGCGATGAGCAAGTAAATTCCCCCAAGTAAAAACAGGACTTGAGCTTCAATGCTGATAAATGCAGACAGACCACAGTCCGTGGATCTGAGAGAGAAGAACCAACTGGAGGAAGGATTCTAGCTCCATCAGTGCCAGCCCTGCTTGGGCACTGTGTCAAGACAGGGGCCATGGAAGGCAAGGAGGTGAGTTCTGAAAGTTCCCCAGGGATCTCATCGACTCATTCCCAAAAGGTAAAAAAGGACAAGGGTGCTGGGGTCACCCTAAGAAGTTCCCCTGTGACTCAAAAACTTTAACCAGAAATGCTTCCTCCCCAGTTCCCAGGTATTCCTGGGTAAGAAGGGGCAACTGCCAGGATGGCCGCGAGCAAAAAGTTCTCTGCCTGTTCCCCGTTCAACCCTAGACTTTGCCAACGTTAGGCTGGCCAAGGGATTTGACGAAAATCCGGCAGAGCCAAAGAAGAGCATGAGAACAAGAGGGAAATGAAAATGTTGTCTCTGGGACCCAGGCAGACTGCAGGCCTCGTGAGGTCAAGGCCTGTCAACCAGAGTTGTCTGGGAAAAACATTTTTAAGGTGACGACACTGCAACATGGGAGGTCCCCAAATTAAAAGGTTAGAAATGACACCTAAACCCAGGTGTTGGACAGGCAATTATCATGCTGCTAATATGATACATAGAAGAAGTAAAGACAGAGTTTCTGTTCCCTAGTAACCTCTGAGACATTTTCTTTCACGGCTTCTACACAGACAACCCAGTCAAAATTCACGGCACAGGGTAAGCCAAGACTTTTGCCCCTCAGTAGGAGAATCTCATCCTTTATGCTTCAGGAATTTATGTGCCATGCATTCCAATTCTAGTTACTTTTCTCTTTCGCCCTCTTCCTCTTTTGTGCCATAAGCATAAACCACAAGGAAAACATACAAATATAAATGGTGGCCTTCTTTGTCATTTTCCAAGGGAAAGATTTTTTCCACTTTAAAACCCAGACCAGTCCCACCACCCATGCTGCATCTTGAACAGTGTTCTCCCGTGTTCTCCACGCCTACTGGGAGGGCTGAGTTGTCCTACCATTAAACCGTCCACTCTCAGCAAGGCCACACTGCACAAAGCAGTTCCCTGCCCTGGGTCCTGGCACGCTGATTATTATCTGGCCTGTTGTTTGGCGCAAAGAATGGCGATGCAGGTCAAGAAGGGGGACCTGGGAAGGGTGAGACTGTGTACCGGGCCTTGTCAGCGAGGGAGAGGGCTGTGGCTGGTCCCCATGACACTTACATTGTGCAGCTTGTAGTAGAGCCCGCAGGCGTTGCAGACAGGGTCCCCATTGGCATTCCTTCTCCAGAGAGTGGTAGTGGTCGTTTGACAGTTTGCACAGGACGTTCCTGCCCTTCTTGCTGCCGACTGGGGAGAGGGGAGGGGAGAAAATCAAAACATATGTAAAATGTGTTTTCAGAACTACTGAGACAGACTTGAAAAATTATCATTGAAATCAAAACTAGCAAGTGGCCCGCGTGAGAGTAAGGAAGATCCCCAAAAACGGCCTCGAGAAGAAAAAATGTAGCCAATCCATCGGCAGATGAGTGTGTCGGCCTGCAGCCAAGTGGTCAGAATTTAGCCCACTGTGCTCCTGTGCAGAATTTGGGAGGACCAGACGGCCAACACCACCCTCTGAGTTAATTTTCCCCCTATCCCCATCCCACAAAGTCCACCAAAGAGTTAGTTTTTATGGGTGCCATTTTGAATTAAGCAGGCTAGTTTGGGCGCCAGGCTCGCAGTAGCCTCACTCGCCAGGCCCACAAGAGCTTTTCAAGGGCAACTGCTCTCCTCTCACTTCTCAGCGAGGCTCCTGGACACCAGAGCTACTAACAGCAAAGTAGGAGCGATCCTCAAAGCACCAAAAGCACTTTACAGACCCCAAACAAAGAAGTGCTGGCTTAGAAAGGGAACAAGCAGAGTGCTGACAGAGGGCAAGAGCCTGCGCACAGGTGAGCTCTGCACTCATGGGGTGTGTGATTTAGGAAGCCACAGGCGGGGACATCTGAAGTGAGCAAGACCTCAGCGAGTCTGCCGCAGTCCAGTGCACAGCCCACGCTTTCAGGCTCGGTCGCCTTTAGACTTTGTCACTCACAGTGACAGCCATCCTCAGTCTCTTTAGGTGGCTTTTAGTTAATGAGCCAAACTATAAAGAAGAAGGAATTTAGGTCATCGACAGGAACACGGCCCCTCCCCCTGCTCTCATCTCATTCCACCTTCTGGAAATTAGGTATTTTCTATTTGCTGTTCACAGAGCACAATAGTGCCAGGTCAAATGTCAGCCTCAACCTGAATTTTAATTATTTGATTGTGTCACTGCCTTAATTTCTTTTGAAAGGGAAATTTGTCTTTCACTTTTCTGACACACATGTATATGGGGATTATTCTCTATATCTACCCTGTGAAAAAAATAATAAACTCAAAAACTTTTGGGAAAAAATAGGTCACTTCTAGCACCCACCTCTCTTACCTCCTCAGCCCTGCCCCCGACAACATAAAAAGAATACTTTAACTACAAAATTACTCCTGCACCTGAAGTCAGAAAAATTACCAAAGGCAAGAGGAAGAAAAAGAATTCAGCTAGCTTGATCAGAAAAACTTCTGGCATGGTTATAAATGCATGGGACAAATAGGACAGGAATTTCCATCAATATTTTATCAAGCGAAACGTTGGGCCAGAGATCTGAAGCTGCCAACTATGGAAGATTCAGGGGCAATTCTGAATTATCCAGACTGATTCCTTTCCTTTCAAAGCCACTAAATTGTTCCACAGATACACTCTTCTGTCCTACAGACTTAAATAGTAGAGCCCCCCTTTTTTGTAGTAGTAGTAATTCTTTATTTTCTGCATTCTAAGGACCTGGGAGTTTAAAACAGCCCTTATCTACCATAATCAAAAGGATTCTACTTCTTGTCTGTCCGTTTTGGAAATAATTCAATACAGCACAAGAGCGCTGCCTCCAACCCCACCCGCCTAAATTACGAAATGTGATAATTTAAGACTTAAATAACTGTTTCTTCTGTACTCTTGGGAAGAAAATAATACATTAAATCAGTGCTTAATGATTTTGACAATTATGTTATTATGTGATTATTGCTATCTTCCTGTACTTTTTTTCCTTTAAAAGAAATACCCGGATATAGTAGACTAATATCTACTCAGGCACCGGATTTCCCAGCCCAACAATTTGGAGTGTGTCACACAGGCTCATGAGGCCAACCGGTAAAACTAAAGCTCCAAATGATGAGGTCCACAGTGCGTCCTTTGCAGTATAGTGACAAGTTTCATAAATAGGAGCAGACTCAGAATACATCTCCAGCCTACAGACTTTATGCGAATTTACACGGAACCTCTCAAAGGCATACTGTTTGGTTCACCAGCAGGATACAAAACACATTAATAAAACAAGCTACTCAGCTGGTTGTTAAACCTATGAAAACCCCGGACTGAGGAAGGAATTCTATGGCCCTCGCCTGCAGCCTTTTCTCCTACTTCCTGCATGAGTTTACTCAGTGTTAGATAGGCATCAGACAGGGCAGCTAAGCTACAGGTTAGGCTGGGCGGTCATCAGTGAACCCGCAAATGTGCAGCAAGGAAAATAACAAACTACAGAGACAAAGCTGGGATGGACGGACAGAAAATATAGGAAAAGAGAAAAAGGTTCTAGGTACTCAGAAGTCAAATGCATTAAACGGCTTAAAAAAAATCCTGAATGTGCTCTGAGCGTCTCTCAGGACGGAGCATATGAATTCTAAGGAACTAAAAATATAAAACCACCCAGAAAAAATGAGTAAGACAGAAAAGACAGCTGAAAATGTGACAGCCAATGAACTCTAGAATTCAAAGTAATTGTTACTCAGAATCTAGAGGTTGTTTACGAAAGGTGAATGGAGACAAAATTATATAAAATGCAAGCAGAGTCTCCTATGCGATCTGCCCAGACAGAAGAAACCCCAAGAAAATGTCAAACACACTCCTGCTCATCAATCAGCCCGTGCTGTGAGACTTCACTTCCTCTTTTCCCTTCTTTACTTTTACCTTAAAAAAAAAAACCCTAAATAATAGTACCATAACTTAGTTTTAACAAAATGGTTTTTGTTGTTAGGTTTTTCTTTTTTTCTCTTTTCCTTTTTTTTTTTTACGAAGGCCAGGTTTTGAGTGATTCAGAACATTCTTTTGCGGTGTGATCATATTCATTCTGTGCTAACACCTCCAGCCATATTTTTTTCAAACATGTCTTGCTCTGATCCGTTCAAACATCTTGACGTTTAGGTTAGGGAAGCTGAGTGGTTGTTTATGAGTTATCTCCAGTGCTCAGATATCCGGCAGCTTTTTCCTAGGAAGTTAGCTTTGCACATAGAGAAAGGAAAAAAAAAAAAACCAAAGTACATGGGGACTGGGAGATCGAGAGAGTTGGAGAAAGGGGCAAAGATCAGAAAGAATAAAGCCCAGAGACTAAGGATTGCCAAAAATTAGTCACATGGGCACTTCCATCCCTAGAAAGTGTTTCCTTCTTCTGAAGAGGTTGTGAAAGGTCTTGAATTGCACTAAAATCTGATGGGGAAAACACATAATTCTTTAAAAAGAACAGAAAGATTTGGATTCTCCCCCCCTTAGAATTTGATGGATACTTCCTCACCAATCACTCTGCATGGGGAAGACCCCCTCCTCCCCTCCCTGCGTGGTGTCATCACCACATAAAGCATTTTGATCTCTTGACTGCGGTCAGAGTTATATCTGCCAAGCCTGCCTTTATTTGTCTGTTATATGCACTCGTTATTCAAGCTGGCCTGAGGTTCCGAAGTTGACAAATGAACTTCTGCTGGTTTTCCTAGTAAATACTTGGCAGTACCAGGTTTTCTCAAGTATTTTTAAGGGTCAAGAAGTTTAAGAAAGTAAAAAGAGGGAGGAAAAAACTAGCCCCTAGCAACAGTCGTTCAAAGGGTTTCTAAGACCAAGTGCTGGGTGACATGAACAGGCAAGCCACGAATCACGCAGTTTTTCCCACAGGAGTTACCTGTGCAAAGTCCTTACTTGTGAAAGACTCCACCAAGTTCAGTGTCTGCATCCTGGGAAACCCTGTTGACTGACAACATCAATCTGAAGTCACTGGCGCATGAGATTCACGCAGCACGGAGGCTGCAATCATGTCCCGGAAGCCCAGTCTGACCACTCAGGACCAAGTTCTAAGGGGGTGCCCAGGACATTCCATCCTCATACTAAGTTTCTCTGTCTGTCAGACAGTGATGATCGAGGCATCTCAGATCCGTGGTCCTGGGCCTGTCAAAGTACTTCTTCTATCAGCGAATAATTTCGGGTTTGTAACCAAGAAGACAGCACTCTTAAAACTTTGGTAAGTGACTTAGGAAACATGGCGAGGAAATAAAGAAAGAGAAAGCATTTCTGCATGTCTACTTTGAAAACAGAAAAGGGGGGGGAAATACTATCCCCAGCAAGCTGACATGATCTTGAGCTGTCCTGCTAATTTCCTGCAGAAAGCTCTCCTTCCTGGAGAGAGGAAATGAAAAACACCAAATAGCTGGTGCGGGGTCAGTACTTCCCAAAGACAACTCACCAGCCTTCGCTTGGGTTTAATAAGCGGTCGGTTCTGCCCATTCATCTTGTGGTAGAGCCCACAGGCATTGCACAGGTAGTGCCCGGTGCCGTCTCGTCGCCACAGTGGGGTAGAGGTCGCCCCGCAGTTCACACACTCCCTGCCTTCTGGAAACAAGATCACACATAAGCCACTTATGGAAGGAATAAACCACAGAAAAGATGACAGTGCACGAAATTAGGGGATGACAGTCAAACGGAGAACTTTTTTCTCTCTTCTCCCTCTTTTGGGGAACTTTCCCACCCCCACCTTCTCTGAAGGTGGCTGCTAAGCCAAAAACAGTTATTGGACGGCCAGCCACGGCCTAACCCACACACATAGTAGTGGCCACGAATAAACCGCAGCAGACCCTTGCTCTGGGCCGACCCAATGCCAAGGACCAAGGCAAACTTCAACTTGTAATAGTTCCTTGTGAAAATCCTGAGCCCCAGACATGCAAAGGCAAACATTCCATTCATTTCCCTCAAAGGAAAACAAAGGTGACCCATTCCCATCACTAGGTCTGTCTATACAGATTGATTAAATAATAAAGATTAGGATGGGAAGAAGGGAAGATGAATCAATGGCAAGATAGATAAACAGATAGTAAACAGATGAATAGATCGATCAATTGGCTGATTGATTTCAGTGGTGAGGGCTTTATATTTTATTTCCAATAAAACTGTAAATGTTTCTGGCTGGCAAGTAATAGATGAAGACCCAGCAGGGTCAACTCATTTCCCTATCTTCTCTCCTCTAGAAAAGGCTGAGGTTTCCCATTCCATTGCGACAGGGACCGACCGAAGTGCCTTCTTTAGGCAAGAAACCTGGAGATCTGGAGGTGCGGGGGAGGGAAGGGACAGAGAGTGGGTTGAGAGGGGCAGAGTGAAGGGCATGAGATCAGAACAGGCCAGTTAGGGAAGGGGGTGGGGAGAGCTCTTGGGCGGCTCATTAACCAAAGCCTGCCTGCATTTGCTCTTTCTCCAAAAAAACAAACAAAAACAAACACAAACCGGCCAGGCGAGGTTAGGGCAGTGTTCACTCCAGGGGCAGGAGAGTGAGCCAGACCCACCTCCAGAGGGAAGGCTCCAGAAGGGGATCCCTCAAAATACCATCTTAGGACACAGGGCCAGTTTGCTTACTGATTGCCTTTCCACTTCTGCAGGAGGACGGTTTCTGGGTGAGCCTGTCCCTCTGTTGGGGGCTGCTCTCCCCACCTGGCTGCCCTGAGGTGGGACCCTCAAAGGAGCATCCCCTCCACAAGGGGAGCCAGGTCCCAATCCTGAAGGAGCCAGTGGCCCCACCAGCTGGACTTCCCAGAGGAAGCCAGAGGAAGAACATGGTTTTCCTCTCTTTGGGGTACTGAGAGGGAGGTTTTGTGGGGTGGTAGGAGAGAGAAAGATGAACCCCTAAAGGTTATTTTAAGAGATCAACTAGCTAGTTCACAACTACCAGGAAGACAGGCTGGGCTGGGCTGGGCGAGGAAAACCCAACAGGGCACCGAGGAAACTTGACTCCTCACAGCGGGAGCAGGGCTGGTCTGGGAGCCAGGGTCTGTTCTGTCTTTGGGGACCCCCAGACCAAATTGGAGGGAATCAGGTAATGGAGAGATTATACCTGTGACTTATGCTTTTCTCCAGGGGCAAATCTGGAGAAGGAAAAGAACTTTTAGATTAGAAAAGAAAGAAGGTTTTGCCTCCTTTCACTTTGGAATCCATGATGGTGCTAAATTGTTTTTGTTCACTTTGTTTAAAAAGGCAAATAAGAAATTAAGAGAGATGTTATTATTACTTCTTTTGCTCTGAATTCAAAAGGTTCTTAACCCACGGTCTACACAGACCCTCCAAGAACCCCCATGACTATCCACAAAACCGTGGTCCTGATGTGCCAAAGGCACTCTCTAGGGACCCAGCCTCTTCCATTGGTCCTCCAAAAAGGGTTTGGGCTGAACTGTATCCAGACACCTTGCACTGGGGTCCAAGTCCGTGGGCTGTGGCCAGCGGATGTGGGGAAGGCATGGAGGAAGGAGGAAGGGGCACGTAGGCGTCGGTGAGGAGGTGCCAGCGGCTGCCAGAGCCAGGAGGCGGGCAAGCCCCATTCGGTGACAGGGATGCCGCCCTGGCCTGGCTGGGCGGCCCATTCCCCAACCTACCAAGACACGGGCCTCTCAGGTTCCCAGACATTTTGTCCCTTTCCTACTTGGGCACTTGGCAAAGCTGCTGTGAGGTTTCTCTGGTTCCCTCCTCACCCCAGCAGCGGTGGCTCAGGGCTGGATGCCCTGCTCATAAGCACCTTGGGCTGGGGGTGGGGGGGATCTCCCAGGGCGTGAGATTAGTCTGATTTCCTCTCCTTTGTCAAGCAGTGGAGAGGATGACAGCTTCCTTTTCAGAGGGACCTTAAGAACGAGCAACGGCTGCCTCCCCAGCAAGGCTCTGCTCAGTAGAGCAATTTTCTGTCTTGATTCACTCGGCAAGTTTGCGATTACCTTGTGTGGGTTTTACTTTTTTTTTTTTCTTCTTTTCTCCTTGTTGCCTCTAGTCTGTGACTTCAGCAAACAACCAGTTTTCCTAATGGAGGCCCTGACTGCCTCCTGCTTTCTTTCCTGCTCCTAGCTGGCTGCCTGGTGTGAGCAGCTCACACAGACACCTCTCTCTTAGGTGACAAGAACCACAAAGCTGCGCGGCCTCTTGACATTCAACAGCCATTTTCAAACACCCCTTCACTTCCTACTGAAATCCTGAAACGGGGCTGACTGGTAGGGGCAGGGAGCAGTGGCTGGTGGCTCTGCTCCCAGCAGAGGAGGGTACAGTGAGATGCCCACAGGAGGGGAGCTCGGAAGTGGCCATTTGCAAAAAGGCTTTGTCTTTTGTTTGCAAAGACATACCCCAGGCACCAGCCCTGGTTAGAAAAGCAATAGGTGCCCTAACCACAGCTCAACCGTTTCTCCAGAATGCGACAACCCTCTCTTCTCTAGTCTCCTCCTTTGGCAAATGCAAAGAAGAGGTTTAAAAAAAAAAAATCAACCACTAAAACCAAGAGAATCCCCTCCTCAAGAATTCCCACCACTTCCACCCTCCTGACACAGAAGAGGGTCTAGAAACTTCCTCTCCCTGCTCCCACACTCCCAAAAGTACCAGCGCCCTCGCTGCCCAGGTGTGCTGGCCTTGGGTTTTTTCAACTGTGAGAAAAGAATAAGAGAAGGAAGTAAAAAGCCAAATTTAAATCATCTCCTTTCTTCCCCCACCAAAAAAGTAAAATAAAATAGGTATATGGGTACCCTGATTCTGGTTCGGAGAAACCGCAGCGCGCCCCCCACCCCCTCCCCAATGTTCTTGTTCACAGTCTCAAGGAAAGAGAGAAAGGAAAAGGCTGAGCAGAGGGCCGAAGGTGCGTGTGCTGGGGGAGGCGGAGATCAAACCTGGAAATGAGGGCAGAGAAACCAGAGGCTTTGGAAAAGGTACTCTGTCCCTGCTCCCACACACAACCACCACACCAGCCTCAAATACCACAATCTTCCCCCAAAACTTTTAGCCCTACCAGAAAAGAGAACTTGAAAACAAAATCCCATCACTACCTCAAAATGCACGGGTCTGCTTTCTTTGCAATCAGCCCTCAAGCCTTGATCTAATCCCGGGTTTTCTGCTGCACGATGCACCCCATTTCCGTGCAGCCCTCCACTCCACGCCACTCCCCCAGCCCCGGACCAGGCAGCCCGGCCACTCTCCGGGGCGCTCTCCCTCTTGCTTTCTCTCTGACTCCACCAGTAGCCTACCTCCCTCTCCCTCTGCCGACTTTCATGTACTGAACATGCAGGTTTGAGTTCTTCTGTCAGCCTAACCGCATCCGGACTCTATTAAAGTTCCTGGCGCGGGATAAACAATGCAACTGTCGCGTGCAGCAGTCTGAAAATAATTGGATTAGCTAAAACATATCAACTAAATAGAGACAGTCCTGCCCAGGCAGTCAGAGTGAATGTCACCCTGGAAAAAAACCCTGAAAACCGATCCCATGGTCACTGGGTGCCCAGAGCCCTCCCTCACAGGTTTTCTAGACGGGGGTTCTGCCAGCTCTGTTTCTAGACTGCCCGTTGCGCCCACAGACGACAAGTGGTCTCCCCTTACTTCTCTGTGTACGGAAACTCCACAGAGGGAGGACCGAGGTAAGACGGTTGGAAAGGACCAGGGCAGAGTTGCCCACCCTGAAATGGACACGCCCACCCAAGGAGACACACAGTCCCCACCAAATCACCTCCAAAAACATCACTAAATCTCATCTCAAGAGAATCCCAAACTTTCTGATTCAACCGCTTCAGTTAGAAACAAAATTGGTCGTGGGTTATCTCAGTTTTAAAGAAAAAGTACTTTGTGTGGGTTGGTAGGAGGTGTTAAAGCAAGTGTCTGCACCAAAAGAATCGATAAAAAAAAAAAAAAGCAGTGAGCTGTTAAGGCAGGGTGTGCTTTCTGGAGACAGGGTGAGCAGAGGAAGCACGCACAGCCCTGGAGATCTTTTGCAGTCCTTCCTACCTCCTCTGGCTTCCCATCAGTAGAAGACTATGTCCTGAGACACCTCCCTGCCCCTGCCTGGGCTGCGGGGAACTGGGCCTGTCTACTTTTGATTTATATGCAGCCATTTCCCTGGGGCAGAGCCTGCCTTGCTGTCCCAGAAGTTACTATGAGAGCCCCCTTTTCCATGCAAAGAATACGTGGGCTGCTTTTGCAGGGTCACGCCCACTGCAAAAATATATACACACACTTTATTTATACATGTCTGTACAAAGGGCTGTCCTCTGTTGACTGAATGACCCTGTTTGAGCTGGGCCAAGAGGAACAGTCAGAGGGACTCGGAGGCCAGGAAGGGTCAGAGGAGGAACCTGTGTTTGTTTAGGTTTCAGGAGGTTTCGTTTTAGCATTAAACACTAAAGAGTTATTCCCTGGCCTTCTATTTGGTCTTGGAAACTGAGTGAAGGTTACTGGCAGAACCCAGAAGTCCCCCAGCAGGCAGGGGAGGGTTTGTGTTTGGGTTTGTCTCTTTCCTTCCTCAGCTCATGGGGGTTTAATCAGACCCCACTGCCCCTCTGCTCTGAAGACTGAAGGAGGAGGGACACACCTCATTCTTCGCGCTGTTAGAATGGGAAGAAATCAAATCTCAGAGGGGGGCTGGAAATCACCCAGAAGGGCCAGACTGGGTGCTCCTTTCCCTGCCCTGGATTTGGGGAAAGCAGGAGGCAAAGGAGAAGAGACCTCAGGGGAGAGCGGGCTCCTACCTGTGCTGGATCTTGCCTTAGGCCTCGACTTGCACCCGAAGCCGGTGGGAGAGCCCCCCAGCAGGCTGCTGGGGGGGAAGAGTCCGGAGCTGTATTCTGGCACGTAGGGCGGGTAGGTGGTGATGGGGTGGTGCGCCGATGAGGCTGCCCCTCCCAGGGTGGTCATGCTGCCCCGTGAGTGCGACGACTCGAGCTTCATGCTGTCGGGCAGTGGCACCTGGTACTTGATACACTCCTTCTCATCCTGCCGGCCCGAGCCGGCTGAGCCAGGCGTGGACAGGGACGGGTCCGGGGAGACATCCTTTGGTGGGGTTGGCGGGAAGGTGAAGAGGTGCGGGCTGGAGTGGCCCGCCGACAAGGAGGAGGATGAGGCCGGGGGATAGACCGAGAGGGGCCCCGGGGAGCCGTGGTGGATGGACGTCTTGGAGAAGGGGCTGAGGTTCCAAGGCGAAGCGGTGTGGTGGCCGCCCAGGGCTTTGCCGCCATCCAGCCAGGGAAGGGATCCGTGCAGCAGCGGAGGGCGGCACACCTGGCTCCCTGCGAAAAAGGACAGCAGAGAGACAGGCTGGTGAGAGCAGCCCCAACACCCGCAGACCACTTGCGGATTCTCCCCTTAACCCCAGCTTCCCTGTCAGGAAAATCCCAAACACAGACTGGACCTGGGCGCAGGCCCATGGCTCCAACCCGGGCAGTGCCTTGAGTACCTTGGCCAGCACACACTTCACCCCTCTCTCCCACACAAACATCCCATCAAACCCCACAGAATGAAGGGCCTGAGTCTGACACCCGAGAGGTGCTGCAATGGAGTGAAGAAGGGCCCTTTGGCGTCTTGGCCTCTCCAGATACACTTTCTAAATCACATCCCCTGAGATCCCTCTCTAGAACCTGATTGATTTATTGTCTTCCTTCGATGGCCTGGGATCCCCCATCCTAGACACAATCCCAGCCAACCTGATAAGAGTCGGCTGTGAGTGATGAGGCCTGAAGGGCTGAGCCTGGTCACACAAGCACTCAACAAAATCCACTGGCCTGCAGAGAGGCCAGCAACAGTGCCCAGGTCTGGGTGCCCAGAGCAGGGAGGAAAGGGCTGGGAAGAGAGGGCAGGGGGGCTTCTTAGGGTTACTTCCACGGAACCTCACTTCAGTGCTTGCTCATAATCCGCAGGGCCTGAAATGGGATTTGCAGGGAAATCGTCAGCAGTCAGGCTGCTGGAGAAAGTTTCCAGGGCTGTACCCTGGGATGCCTTTCTCACCCTCCCAAATCCTATAGAAGAAAATAAATGAAGACCCAGATGTCCTCAAAGTTGTGACTCCATCGGTGTGATGTTTTCACTCAAGCTCCCGACACACAAAATTCCAATTCAGGTGTGTTTCACTCATACACAGTTTGAAGGTAGCCATAATCCAAACGAGTCCATACACTCTGAGAGGGGGGAATTTAAACTGCAAGTTCAAATCCACACACATTGATCTTTCAATCCAGTACCTGCATCAGCTTTTGACGTTCTATTTTAACCATTAAGAACAATACTGAAACTAAAATCTTAAGAGAGAGAGGAAGGGGAGGAGAGAGGAAGGGAAGGAGAATTCTGTGAACATGAAGGGTCAAGATTCAGATTATGCAGGAAGTAGTATAGTAAATAGTATCGAGTCTGCATTCACGCATTTCCACCTAACTGCTGATCTGCACAGAACAAGGGCAAAGAGCGCCCCATCCGCAGAAACAATTGTTTAAACCTGGTGCTGACAACGGGGCGGAGGACGCCTGCCGCCGGAGGGGCTCTGTCATCCGAGCCAACCTCCGCTCTGAGTAGGAGACGAAGGCAGACCTCTACTCCGTCCGGAGGGACTAAGAGAGCCTCACATTTTCTCTGCGTGAAACTTTGCTACTGTATCTCCTTTTAAAATGTCCATGTCCCCTAGTAGCGTTGGTTTACCCCTTAATTGCACAAGGCTCGGTTTCTTTTTAACATGTCAAAACTCCCAAACTTCTCAAGGGGAAAGGGAAAGAAAGGCAAAGCCATTGTAATCGTTCCTCCGTAAACAGGAACCCCGGGGGATCCTCAACCTTCTTTGGGAGCCGAATGGGCTGCTGTAGGCCGGAGGAGAGAGTAAGGCCAGAATTGCGGGAGCAGCAATGAGGCAACCTCAAGCAAAGCCGCAGGAAAATTCTATGCAGCCGGGAATCTAGGAAACTGCGTGTGTCTCGACCTTAGGACAGTCGTCTTTCCACCGAAACCCCTTCAAGCACCAGAATGCCACTGGTCCGAGACCAGAGGTAGCAGACCTGCCTAGACACCTAATGCACTAGCTTTGGGGAAAGGTCAAAATCAGGGATGGGAAGAAAGACGCCTCTCGGGCCTTTCTTGAAAGGTGCTCGCAGGCAGAAGAACTACGGGATAACTGGGGGAGCGAAGCCCTTTGGAAGAACCGAGTCTGAGCCGGGTAGAGCTGGCGCCGGCTGCCGGCTAGGAAGCCGGAGCTGCGGAGGCAGAGCCTCGCTCCTGGCGCCTGGGCCCTCCGAGGCCCCCGACCTGAGGCCGCTCGGGGAGTCTGGACTGCAGCCCCGCGCCCGCCAGGTGAGCGCCAGGCCCCGGGGACTCCAGCCGCAGAGAGGCGCCTCAGAGACTGTTGTGAAAAACACACTTTCATGACGATCGAGACGGCTTCCTCGCCCATTTCCGGGCCCCAGTTTTTTTAAATGAAGCACTAACTGCGCTTGGAGGCTTTGGCTGGGTGTCCCCACCCCCGGTCCCTCCCTTCCTTCCCGACCTGGCAGCAGGGGCGGCCGCGCGGGGTCTCCGCACCGGGGGTGGACTCACCGTGGTGGGTCGGAGGGTACCTCTGCACCGTGGCCCTCACCGAGTTTCCGTAGTAGGACGGGACGTGGTTGCCTTGACCGTCGATGTTAAAAAGTACATCCACTTCCTCGGGCAGGGGGTACTGCGCCGGGTCCATGTAGGAGTGGCCGAGGCCTGGGTGGTGCGTGTCCGGGTGCTGCCCGTTGAGGACCGCAGGGTGGTGGTGGCTCACCCAGCGTGGCTGGTCTGCCGTCACCTCCATGGCCCCGGCTGCGCTCGCGCCCTCTCGCCGGGCCCGGAACCCGCGCGCGGAGAGGGAGGGCGGTAGGTCTGGGAGGTCAGGCGGTTGGGGCTTCGAGGCTATGCAGGTGAGCTTGCTGTCGGAGGAGCGGGGGTCGTTTACTGGTTTGTTTTCTCAGTGGAGGAATAGGGGAGGTGGGAAGATAAAGTGAGCAAAGGAGACTTTCAAAAAAATCTTTTGAGTGGTAGCTTAGCAAAGAGAAGAGGAAGGAAAAGAGAAATTCCAAAAAACAAGTACGGACGGATAAAGGGGGACTAAATTGTTAAGGAGGGGGCGAGGAAAGCTGGGATTCTGCTAGTGAATCTCCTCTGCAGCCGCTCCGAGGCGGGTTCCTCCGCAAGTCACCTGCATAAGAGAGAGAGGGAGACCTGGATGAGCTCCTAAGTACCTTGGCACCTGAGTTTATGGAGTGGCACCACCTGCCCTCGAGCCGCCGGCCGGCGCCCGCGCCCCTGGACACGCACACACA
Source organism: Sturnira hondurensis (assembly GCF_014824575.4). Classification (NCBI taxonomy): domain Eukaryota; kingdom Metazoa; phylum Chordata; class Mammalia; order Chiroptera; family Phyllostomidae; genus Sturnira; species Sturnira hondurensis. The sequence continues at coordinate 4,578,863 of NW_028088915.1, forward strand.
CACACGCGCGCACCTCCTACGGAGCTCAGAAAATCCGGGTGCAACCCGGGAGAGAACCGCTCCCAAAGACACCCCACCGTCCGGCTCTCCCGGGAGCCCGGCACTGACTGAGCCTTTCAAACTAGGACGACAGCTCCCTCCCTCCCGGGGACCGGTCCCAGGTCCTTTCCTCCGGCCCCTAGAAAGTCTCCAAAAGAGGAGCGTAGAGTTTTAAATGTTTTAAAGTTTTCCCAAATGCAGGGGGGCGGGGGGGGACCAAACAAACAAACAAAAAAATAGTCGCCCGTACCAACCTGGGTAGCGAGGAGCAGAGAGGAGGAGGCGTGCGACCTGAAGAGCAGAAAGTGCTCGGTCAGATTGCGTGGCTTGCTCCGTCTCTCGCTCTCTCCGTGTCTCTCTCTCCCTCTCTCGCGCGCGCTCTCTCTCTCTCTGTCTCTGTTTCTCTGTCTCTCTCACTCTCTCAGATTTTTTTTTTTTTTTTTTTTACTGGGAATGCATTCTTTCTGAAAGTATCAAGACGGCGCCAGGCAGCTCAGTGTTCGCAGACAGCTGTGGCGCGACGCAACTTAAGGAGGTTCTAGTGTCATCCGCGAGAGAGGGAGGAGCCTAGCGCTGGCGAGGAGGGGACAGCCTCCCCAGCAAGCAAGGAAACTGCAACCCTAACCGGCTCCAGGGCTTCACCCCCAGCCCCTCCTCCCGCCCCTCCACTGACCGGAAAGGGGCGCCGCGCAGGGAGGCCCCGGGCGGGGGGTCCCGGGGTGGTGGGCGAGGCGGCAGGGGCCGGGGGCGGGGGCGGGGGCGGGCTGGAGAGGTAGGTGAGGGCGGGCAGGAGGGAACTCGCGTACTGGCCCTTTAAATGTGGCTCCAGCTCCTGCCAATTCTTTCCGACTGGGTGGATTATTCTTTGCCGGAGAAACCAGCCTGCCCCATTCATAAAGCTAATTTTTACAGGCAGCCTTGCTTTTTCAGACTTTTTAAATGAGCAACTTTTAAAAACTCAATCTGGGCAGTATTGGGGAAGTTTATTGACTTGGGGCTATGCGCATGTAAAACTGATCAGAATAAAAAAGTTAACGCCCAAGTACTTTGAGATTTGCCTCTCCAGAGAAATAACTAAGAGTTAAAGAATTGCGCAAAAGGGATATGCCTTTGATTGAAATGTCAGCGTTACTTTGGGGGGGTCGTTGTCAACAATATGTTCCCCAGCCTTTTGCGTTAACCAAACTCTCAAATGAATGTTGCAACTGTTGCAGCTGTCCTTGTCAGACCTAATATCTATAATCGATGTGCGCTCTTCACTTCAGTGACAATTGCGATGGATGAAAAGGAGCAAGGGAGAAAGACTCGAACTAGTTCCAACTGCAGTGCTATGGGTTGGATGGAACTCGGGTCTTCATGCCAGTTACCCAACTTTTCCCTACTTACTCCGGCTCCCGGCGTGTATCCTCGGTCCGATACACTGAACCCCAGCCCGACCGCCGGGCACAACGCCGCAACCTTCCCAAGGCCCGGGCCTCGCGCTGCAGAGCCGGGAGCTCCAGGCAGAGGGAGTGGGGCTCAGAGCCGCCCGCGAAGGGCGGGGCGGGGGCGGGGCAGGAGAAGGGGCCAATCAGCGGGCGAGGCTGTGGCCGGGCCGCGATTGGCGGGCCCTGCGGCCTCCAACCTCAGCGGCCTGTCCTGGTCCTTTGAGCCACTGCATCCCCTAGCGGCGCTCAGCCTCCTGCAGCATCCCGGCCCAAAAAACGAGGCCGCGGCGCTCAGGGGTCAGGCGGGAAAGGACTCAGGTTCCACCTTCTGCTCACTCAGCACAATGTGTACGAGGAGAGTGTGAGGGTTCTCCCGAAAGCTTTCCCATGGACTGTACTAAGCTTGATGTGGGTTCTATTGGAACTAAAGACATTATTCCCTTTTCACTCTTCGATCTCATAAAATTCCCTACAAGTGCAAAACTTGCAAGCTAGAAGAGACCGCCCCTAAAAATAGATTCTGGAGGCTTCCTTTCATACGGCTAAGGAAAAACATCAATATTCAGCCTTAAATTGTTGAGAAAGAAATATTTTGTTTTAATGCACAATTCTTGTAGGAAGAATAGTAAAGTTTATTTTGAATAGTGAAAACCTGGCTCCTCCCGGTCTTGTATTTGGAGCTTCTGTTGAGTCTCTCTGTCTTCCTAAAGCTGATGTTAGTTAGAAATTGGAATTAAGTTCCTAGATGAGAAACAAGAAAATTCCTAAATTAAACACCACCACCAATCCCACCACCCTGTATTTCTCCTGAGCCCGTTTAAGTCCCGGGTTATCAGGACGGCCCAGTAAAGGAACATCGATTTTCCTTTCTCTCTGACCACTTTTCTCTAGGGCCAGTCAAGCTGCCATCCTCTCCTCCTGCTCACAGCGCTCTCCAAACCTTTTAATTATTTAGTTTCTAGCATTCACCGGAAACCGCTCCACAAACGAGCAGAGACGAACGCACACACTTTTTTGCTAAAAAGTCCCGAGATTAAGAATGGAAGCAGAGAGAAAAAACGAAAAGCGCTTCTTCGCGCCTCAGTCCAGGGCGAGGAGATGCTCCCCGGAGCTCAGTGCAAAGCCACGCGGAAAATTCTCAGCGTGGCTCTGTAGTCCTCCAAGCCCAGACCTGGAAGCCAGGGAAGAATAAAGAGAGCCTCTGCGAAAAGAAGTGCTGCCGGTGCCAGGACTCGAAAATGTTAACTTCCAAGGCTGAGAACGATTTTAAAAGACAAAGAGAAAAGATTTGTAAGGAGGCCTTCCGGTTTAGCGGCGCCTCTCTGATAACCTACCAAACTGGTGGGAGGGGGATTATTCGTTTTAATTAAATCACAAGCACAAACTCGGCTGCACCGGGATGGAGAACCCTCAGCCCCGACCACCTTGAAAAACAAATAATAAAAGATCCTGAAGGCCCCTCCTGGTGGTGTGGAGCTGGCAGAGAGGCGCGGGGGCTGCGGCTGGATGCCCGGTGTAATGGAGCCAGCCTGTAGGGGGTATTTAACATTTAATTCCCAGCCGGTCCGCCCCTGTTCCCGGACTGACAGTGGGTAATTGGGAAAGAGGACGTTGCTCTTTTGATGGCCCGCGCCGGCCAGTCTCGCCGACGCCACACTGTGTTTGACGTCACGGGGCCAGCCCCAGAGCCGGGAGCACAGAGCAGGGGAGGAGGGAAACGCAGTGGGGAGGGGTACTGGGGAGGGAGGGCCGAGGTCGGCCTTGGGACCCACGAGGAAGAAGGGGGGAAGGGAGGGCGGCCGGAGAGAGGCTGCGGCGCGTGGCCTGAGGCAGAGAGCCGGGCTGCGGGGATCTAGGCTAGGCCAGGCGCCGGCTTGACCCGCCTGGCCGGCAAATGCTGGCCCGGCTTCCTCCTCCGGGAGAGGGCGGGAGAGGGGAGGGGAGGGGGCTCGAGGCCGGGGGAAGGGAAGAGGGGAAAGGTGGTCCAGATTCCCCCGCTGCGGTAGCCTGTAAAGCTGATCTAGGCCTCCTGCGGAGACGCTCAGCGCTCATCTGCAGACCTGACGGCCTCCTCCCCGGACACTCCCGACCGGGTCTGGTGTACGAGTTCCCCTCTCCTCCCAGGAACGGCGGGGGAGGAGAAGAGAGCGATGAGGAGGCCAAGGAGGATGCTGTCGCCCCTGGCTCCCGTAGGGCTAGAGGCCTCCCTTACCAGGGTAAGGGACAGGGGAATGGCCTGGAAGCCTGGGACTCGGGGGGCAAGCATCCCGGAGCCGAGCAGACAACAGCGCAGCCACTGCCCTCCCACCCCCACCCCGACCCCCACCCCCTGGAGCCGAATTCGTGCGTGGGGAGGCAGGAGCCAGTTTGGCCGATCTGCAACGCCAGGCCTCGAGGCGGCTGCTTTAGGCGTCAAGTTGAGCGAGGTGTGTGTGCCCTCTTGGGGAAAGGGTAAGAAATGGAGCCTTACTTTCTCTCCTTGGAACAGCTAAGCTGGCAGCCACACATCACCCGCCGCCCCCTCCCCCCCCCCAACACTTGCCCCTGTACGGGTCCCACCCACCTGCCCTCCCTGGAGAGCAGAGACTCTGTCCGGATGGAAGTGGGGAACCCAGTCTCGCGAAGGAACCAAAGCCCGCGGCGCAGAGGGGAGGATCGTGTCCCCCCAGGCTCACCCCTGGGGTCTCGGGACCCAAGGATCGCAGATCCACGCAGCCAGCGTCACGGACCCGACCCGAGCCGAGCGGCAGGCGCTTCAGGCGAGCTCCGCGGGGCCGAGGTCCGGGGAGCTTCGGCCCCCGGCGCCCGCGCGCTGCCGGCGGAGGGTAACCAGAAAAGCCGAGCCTCGGGGTCGAAGTCATAAAGTTACTAATCCGGAGCAGGGGGAGTGAGCGTGCCTTGTGACGCCCGGGGCGGTCATTTGAGCGTGTTTACTTAAGGACTTTGCAAGCGGAGCGCGCGCGAAATAGTCGGATTTCCAGCAAGGCAGCAAATATTTGCAGGGGGAGAAAGAAGCGGAGCCGGCCGCGCCGCCGCGTCCCTCCCCCTAGAGCCGCGGCGCCGGCCTGGGCGGACTCGGCCTCCCAGTGAAAGACAGAAATGAAGCCGGGAACCTGCGGGACTAGGCGGGGGAGGGGGCGGGGAGGGCGCAGAGCAACAGCAAAAGCCAGAAATTGGAGCGCGGGCCAAAGGCCCTAGCGAGCCGGTGCTGGGAGAGAAGAAATCACTTCTCCTTTCAGCTCGATCAATCTTCTTTGGCATCGGTCAATAAAAATGGTGCGAACGGGCCTCGGTCGGTGTGAGTCTGGGGAGGAAGTAGAGGCCAGAGGTGCAGAGGCCCGCGCTCCGCACCGGCCGGTTTCGCACCCGGCAGTCTGCAAGCCCCAGGCCAGCGGCTAGCTCGTCGCAGGGAGTCTCGCGCAGCCCCGCGGGACATTTAATTGGGTGGCTCCACTGTAATAGTGGTCATTGTTGGGGCAATTAGCTAAAGACAATAACCGCCAAGAGGCGTTTAATTCGATTCCTGCCGCCGGCGGCTGAGAGACTCGGGAGCTCAGGAAGAAGAGTCTGGCCTGGAAGGAAAGATCGGCTTACTTGCCGGTTTTGTCTCAGCTGTGGGAATTCTAATGGGGCGAGGTAGAGCACGGAGAGACCAGGTCTGGGTCCTAGACCCGCGACAACCTTGCTGGGCCTCGCCAGCCCCACGGGGAGCCCAGGGAACCACCGCGCCTACTGGCAGCACGCGTGGGCGGCCACGCGCGGGTCGCCGATGCCTGTTGGAGGGAGAAGGCAGGGACGTGGAAGTAGACCTCCTTCCTCCTAATTAGCTCTAGGTCCCCCACCTCGATCACGCGAACCGCGTCCCAATTTTCCTCCCCATCGGGGAGGAGGGACAAAGCAGAGAACCCCTTTCTGGCGCGCGTACACACCTCCCTCTCCACTCAGCCAACCCCATTGCCCCCTCCTCTGCCTCGGCCCTAGTATTAGGTTACTGCGGCCGGGCGAGGATTTTTACTGGATACGAGAATAGCACAGGTAAAGCTGTATAAACAGCTCGCCGGCTGCCGGACCGGAGGGTTACACCGGGGACACGGCCCCAGGCGCCACCGCCGGGCTGGCGAAACGGCGGCGGAGCCCGCTCTGGCGCAGGTTAAACACATATTACATCTGCAGTTCCCTCCCAGCCCTTTTCTCTTTCCCGCATGAACTGAAACGCAGACTAGGTAGTGAAATCAAAAGGCAATGAGAAGGAAGAAGACAATTGGGGCAGTGCTGGTTGCTCTCTTCAAACGAAACAGCGAGCAGGGGACCTAGGGGAACGCAGAGAAAAGGGGACCCCAAACTCACTGGTGAGGGGAAGATGCTGGAGCTGGAAACGCCAAAGGGAAAACCCGTGGGAAGTCAGGCCAAGAGGTCCACGCGCGCCCGCCCACGGCCAGGCCTAGGGTCCACCTGCCCTGGGAAATGAACCATCGCTTCGGGGGTGCGTGTGGTTTGACTTTTTTTTTTTGCTTATTCATCTATCACTGCTTAAAATTTGGAAGGAAACCCGCCCAGGCCTGGAGGAGCAGCAAGAGAAGCGGTGCGTCAAAGAAAGAGGAGATGCGCTCCGAGATTACCCACCCACCCTCCGCCTCACTCCGCCCTCACCGCCTGACCCGGCCCTCCAGCTTCGAGGGATCCTTGCCCTCCCTCGGCCGTTACCCACTCCTCCCGAGTTGAGAAAAACCCTGATTGTAGCGAGATAAAAATGGGGCAGGTAGGGGTATAGCGGAAAGGGGGAGGAGGGAGGGAGAGAGCAGGGGATTTCTGTTTTGAGTTTGGCAATGCACAGGTGGGGGGCGGGGGCTGGCTGCGCGGGGAGCCCCGGGGTTAGGTAGGAGAGGAAGATTTCCCCTTGCGGGTGAGTGGAAAGGAGTGCGAGTCACCCTGGAAGATGGCGCTCCTTCTATCTCTTCCTCCTGGTCTGGGGGGGCAGGTGAGAGCCACAGAGAAAAGGAAAGGATAGAGGTGCTGCAGCGGGGTCTGGCGGTGCCTCCGGGGCCACAAACCACGGTTTCGGCCCCCAGGTGGCTCTTAGGAAGGGGCTCCGGACTCTAGACCCAGGCTTTCCTCTTAGGGTGTCCTCAGGCCACGCGGCTGAAGCAGCCGGGACTCCCAAGGAAGTCGTCAGTATGAGGGATTTACCCATGAGAACTCCAGGCCCCAGCGTTTCAGACCGTGGAACATGCAGGTGGGTATCTGCCTCACTCCCCCTGGCCTTCTGGCTTGCGGGCTAGGTGACCACCACCTCACCGCCACCGCGTCCAGAGCCCCTGGCCTGCCCTCGCCCTGGCTCCGGCCCTTGCCCGACCCCAGCTGCGGCCCGGAATACAGAGCGCTCGCCTCGGACCAATTCTCCTTTGGACACTTCCATTTGGCATTTCAGGAAAAGGAGGGCCTTATCTTGGGGCTATTGTGTGTTTTACTTCTCTAGATTAGCCAGAAAACCGGGGTACCACTGTTGCTGGGCGATCGACAGCGGGCAAAGGAGGGGAGTTCCCGACGGTGCAAGGAAAGATGGGGAAGGGTAATTTCCTGCAGATCAGGACACAATTAAGGCAGCCTTTTAAAAGTACGAATTATTCATATCTTCCTTTGGACACGCCGGAGGCCTCGGGGTAACATGTGAATCCGTCCGGCTCAGGTGGAAAGACTCCGTCCTGCGTGCAATGCTGGCCGTTCCCTCCCTGAAAGATGCTCCCTGCCGGCCACCGCTCCCGCCAGGGCCCCTGCTGGCGCTGGGCTCTCTGCTGCCTGCCACCTCGTGGACCCCAAGCAATTTGTTATATAAAACAAAACAGCAACCACACACGTGTGCCTGCAGACCCGCAGCGACGGACACCCAGGGAGACTTGCTCAAGCGCCTTCCTCTTTTGAGTTTTTCTTTCTCGTCCTTCCAACAGCCCGCTGCACAGACCGCCACCACCTCTAGCCGCTCTGTCCAGCGGCCAGAAGCAAAGGGGACTCCGATTCCAGCTTGGGGGCTGCCTTGGCCCAATCTCCGGATTTGCTAAACCTCTCTCTGGTCACTCCAACCATTGAGAAAAACAGGTGATCAGGAATATTTGGTCTGCACACAAAGACACCATGAAAAATGCACGTTCATGTGTGAAAAGGCTCAGAGGCAGAGAATAAAGATGTACCTCCTTCATGCAGCCCAAAAATGTTAGAATAACCTAAGCTAGAGAACACTGGGTCTTTCAGATTCTGCCCTCACACACCTTATCAGGATCCTTAATACTCCACCACCTCCCACAGTTCCCAGCCACAAATTGCCTTAACCTCCAGAAGATGGGTTCTCAGCGGCGGGGATCTGAGTGCTTGACCTTCCCCAGACTCTCTGTGTGGCCGTGGGCTGCTGGGCATTCCAACAAAGAAGCTCCACCAGAGTGCTCAGCAGCCCCCATCCCTTCGCTGTACCCCATCTTACCCCCACCTCGTATATTGTCTGCAAAACAGGGTGGAATTATCAAATAAAAGAAAATGCAGCTTCCCCCCGGCTCTGCATTTTCTTTTTCTTTTACTGGACAGACTGGCCCAACCCTGAATCCCCAGGGCTCGCAGAGAGCTCCTGTGCAGAATGGAGGTGGGCCCGCAGATGTGGGTGCGTGGGTTTGTGTGCCCAGTGCCACTCACCGGTATCCTCAGAATCCAGCTGGCTCCTCAAGTCAGGAACCTTGGGCTTTGCAGGGCAACTGGCTGGAAGCTGGAAGCTGAACTTCCTGCTCGGTCCCATGCAGGAATCAATAATGGGACCCCAAACTCACCTTGATCTTGGTCAGTCTGACCTGGATGTCATATCCTGCCCGGGATTCAAATGGGCAGAAAGCAATTCCTTTCCTCAGAATCACACAATCATTTAAAAGGTTTAATGGTGAACTCCCTCCCACAAACAGCCATTTGGGCCCTGCAAGCATCAGACATCTGGGTCTACTCTCCCAGCCTCACTGGGACTCTGCCCCAAGCCTGTCACCCACCCTCCCCCCCCCCACACACACACCTTTTCCTCCACAGCTTTTAAGGGATAGAAGTGCTGCAAATGCTACTTGATTGTCCCTTTAAATTTTGTAATCTCCCACCCACAAACCAGGGGTCCCTGGTGAATGTGGCTGATAGCAGAGGAGAAAAGAACTAGGAAACACGGAAACCAAACGGAGGGGGGATCCTGCTGGTTGGAGTCGTTTCCACCTCGAACCATAAACAGAATCACCCTGTGTCAGTTTTCTCAGCACCCTGTGGTGTCTGAGAGGAGGCAAAGGTATATAAAAGCAACTCTCCTGCTTAGATCCACTCAAATCCCTTGCATTTTGACAAAATCTCTCTTGGTTAGGACCCTCTGATGGAGTGGCTTCTTGGAGGTGTGTTAGTCTAATGTCCCAAGAGAAAGTAGAATTCTTGTGTCCTCTGCCCCTCCTGCTCCCCACAACACTAGACACCCTCTCTCTGAGGCAGCAGTTTTCTTACTTGCCTCAGGGTGCTCCTGGAAGCAAAGGCACCTCCAAGCCACCAGCTCCCTCGGAGGATGTCGGATGCCCACACATCTGGGCTTCAACTTTTATCTCACAGCATACAGCTGCTTCTTTAATTATATGCGGAGACAATGAGCCTAAACACACACTTGTAAGTACAGGAAAATAAACATGAAATTGACACTGGGACCCTGCAGGCACCTTTGAAAGAAGGCTGAACTGCTCCTTTGCAAATGGGTTCTTTTCCCCAATCCCCTGCCCTCCTGAAGTGGAAAATGTTTGTGTCCAGCCCTTCCCAAACACTTCTGCCATCTCCTATTTTTCTGTTTAGTTTTTCTTCATATGCCTTGTTCTACTAGCTCTTTTCTCCAAACAAGGACATACACACATACACATAGCACGCTCGCCCAAGGTCATTGCAGAAAGCCCAAGATTTCCAGTGACCAGAAAGAACAATAGGACTGAGGTCTAGTTCACTTTCTTCCAGAGACAGCTGTCCCTTTGGAGTCAAGACCTCCTTTTCATTCTCTCCACGTGGATCAGGGAAAGCGAGTGAAGAGTTAGAGAGAGAGAGAAGAGAGAGCTATTCACTGACCTGGGTAAGTCGCTCCTGCCCGTCAGCTGTTTTTTATTTTTTCCTGACTTGCCGGAGATCTGAAGGCAGAAATGACAGGCAGACTTGGCCACTGTTGTCGCTGCTGCGGTTCTCACTGCCCCAGCTGCTTACAGCATCTCACACAGGCTTCCAGCAAGAAGTAAAACCTGGGTGATGTGCATCCTTCCCGGGAACCCCCTCCCTCCGCCTTCTCCTGCTCACAGTACAGAGCGGAGCTCTTCCGGGTTGCTAAGGGGGAAAGGGAGGGAGGGAGGGCAGAAGACTGAGTGGGGAATGAATCCCCCCTCCTTTTGCAAACATGAAAACTGCACATAAAGGATGGACGAAGCTGGCAGAATCGGGGGTGGGGTGGGGGGTGGGGAAAGATTGCCTCAAATGTAACCAGCCCCTGGTGACTACAAAGCCCACTTTCTTTGGCAGGGTTGGAATTAGCACTGTAAATGTCAGCCGTAGTGTTGACTTGGTCGTACCTACGTAGATATAAAGGCTTTTGAGGAGTTTTCCTCCCATTTTTGGAGAAATGGGAGCCCAGTGGGAGTCTCTAGAGATCCAACTGGTGGCCACCATGAGCAGGGCCTGTGCCCCACAGGGCTTTTCTTCTCCTTCTGACTGTTCCTCCCGTTTCTGCTAACACCTCGGAAATGCCGGCATTCTCCAGCTACATCCATCCTCAGCCACCGCTGGCCAGTAAAAGTTAGGAAAAGCAGGATGCTGGGTGACTGGGCTCTGGGCCTCTTGCTGCTCTTTGCCCCTCCTCAAGATGGGCATGGAAACAGTTAGAGGCTGAGGTACCCATGCACATTCTAAGTAGAGGTTTGGGGAGGAGGCACTATAAGTGTCCCAGTTCTTCTCATAGAGACTTTTAGGAGAGCGAAATAAGGGACAGAAAAGCAGAGGTTGCTCTGAAGACAAAATGTCTGAGGAAAATGGTCCTACCTACCTACCCACCCAGCCCAGCAAACTCCAGCCCTCCCCTTCAAAGCACGCTCTCCTGTACCATACCCACTTTTGCTAGTGGGCGATCAGAATAACCCACGGAGGAGTCTGTCCTGAATAAATTTCTGCGAGGGTAAGATGAAACTCCATAAACATTTGGGTAGAAAGGTCAGGGTCCATTTGTTTTGACAGGTAGAGTTTTGCCTTCACAATATTTATACAATAAGAGTATGGAGACTGACTTTAAAAATAAATACATCTTTGGGGAGAAATAAAACAAGAAGTGTCCATTGCCAGGCCAGGAAGTCAAGAAGTTTCTTGTGCTGAAACCAGTTCAGTAGGAAGGACTTAATGGTGCAGAGTGTTCCGTGGGGCCTGTTCGGTGGCAGGGAGACCGAGGCCATTGGTCGGCAAGGTCAGAGCCGTGGGCAGAGGTGGGGCGGCAACCCGAGGAGGGACAGTCGGGGAGCGTCAAGGAATGCAGCGGTAAACCTGCCGGCGGAGCGAGGTGTCTGGAGAGCAGGTACAGAGGGATGCCCGGGTCCGTTCCGGACGGGAGGGAGCTCCCAGGATGCGGCCGAGGCCTCTAGCCGCCCGAAGCCCCTAGACCCAGACAGGCCACCCGACGTTTGCGCCCTCCGCCCTCACGGACCTTAGGGGTTCGGTTTAAGCCGAGTGGCGGTAGAGGGGCTTCTCATTTGCCAACCTGTCGGGGAGAGGAGCAGGGGTTCCCTGCCATCGAGGGAGCCCTGAAGCCCACCTCCTTCGCACGCCCAGCGGTTCCTCCCCACTCCTGCCCTCTCGCGCCCTGATTCCGCCACCAAGTGGCAGAGCCAAGTTCTCCTGCGCCAGGGCGCGGGATGGGCAGGTCTGCGTATTCCGAGGACTCGGGCGGGGAAGGTCGCTCTCGGGACAGCTTCCACCCAACTTGTCGCTCTGGCGCCCCGCAGGGGGCTGCGTGGGCTGGGCCAGGGAGGCCGTGAAGGGTCGGGCTGAGACCGACGGCCAGAAAAGTGGCGGGGACCCCGGAGCCCTTTAGGGTTCTGAGACTCCCCTCGCTCCAACTCGAGCGCAGCCTCGCGGGCAACAGGACTGCGGGCCCCAAGAGGGGTCATCCGTCACCCAGATGACAGTTGTCTCTTCGGCCTGAGTGTTAGCTGTACCCCACCTAGCGTGCCGTCCACCAAGCCCTTGGAGCCCTTTGTGCCTTTCTCTAAGGTCCCCTCCCCGCTTCTTTCCAGGATTGATGATCCCAATCTCTCACTCCCTCCTCTTTCTCCCTCCCCCGCTGTAGATTCGCTTCCCACTGGAAAGCCCTGGTGCGGTGCCTCAGACTCAGGATGCCGTCCCGCACCCCCGGGGAACCCAAGGCTGGCTCCGGACCCCGCTTCTTGGCCACCTCTCGGCCACCCCGCGCACCCACCCCCTTGCCACCCGGTCCACGCGCGCGTGTCCGCCACCTCCGCGGGTTCCCGCGGGCCTGCTGGCGGGTCTCCGCGTTGCTTTTCTGCTGATGCGGGCACTTGCTTGTCTCCAGGTCTAAAGTGACCCTTTGGTGAGGAACTGAGAAATGCAATTGCGTACACGTGCTCTCCCATCACCCTAATTCTAACTGTAGCAAAGGAAGGCTTCAATTTGAGGAAAGGAAAGGCCAAAGACACTCGGTCTTAAAAAACCAAAAAGCAGAAAACCAAGGGACCTAATTAAAATATAACTAATTTTCAATTTCATGATCCTACAGGGGTAAGATTCAGAGAAGAAAAGCCAGCCGAGCACTTTTTGTCTTGAGGTACTTAGAGGTAGACACTGCTGCTAATTAAGGAACCGAGAGAGAATTATTCCAAGAGGGTTGGGGGAGATGTGACGGTGGGGAAGGCGTGGGAGGAAGAAAGGAGAGAAGTTATCCCTAGAAATAAACAAAGTAAAGGCTCGGGTTGCTCAGTCAGACCGCAGAAGATTTATTCCCCATTGGTGGACACCAGACCCCCCCCCACACCGCGGAGATGTTGCTTTAATGAAGCTACACGTCACGTTCTGAATTTTAAAAGCTCCTACTCTGGCTCGATGATTCCTGGTTCAGGTCTCTGTGTGTATGTACTGTGCTTGTGGGTGAGAGTGAGCAACACGGCCCTCAGCCAGTTATTCTGGGGCTACCGTCTGTGTTAAACGCTGAGGGCAACAGATCCCAGACGCTCAGAGCCTTGCCCCATCCTGGCCAGTCAGAGGGGGCGAGGTGGCTTCCCTCCCAACATTTCAGGACTCCCAGGGGGACTTTCCCAGGGGGACCTTCCCAGGAAGGAGTCCTCCTTAGGTGTACTAAAAGAGGCTGGGACCCAGCTGTCTGCCACACACACAAACACACCAGGTGCTTCTCACCTGTGGTTGGTACCCCTGCCCACACTTCCTACTTCTGGCCTTTTAAGCTCTTCACCCTGGGCAGGTGATCATCCTTCCTGAGCTTGAGTGCAGAGGCTGAACCAGATAGAGAAATGTTCTGAGGCTCCTGGGCCTCAAGACAGAACTTGGTTTGGGGGTTCGTTCTGGAGGTGACTGTGCTGGCCTAATTGGCACCAGCAGTAACTGCTTTAAATCCTGCAGGGCGTTGGGCCGCAGTCCTACAAGCTAAGGCACTTGATTGGATTTTAAGTATAAAGGGAAGTCACCCGGAGTGTGGAAGTCGGAGATAGATCAGTAAATGACTAATAGATAATAGAAACATCGTGTTCCAGATCTCTGCGATGGCCACATAGATATCTGAAGTTCACCTGTTGGATAAAGAAAAAGGAGACCCTGTAGGAAGGAGTAATCGCTGACAGAATCTCCAACCTTTCTAAGAATGTGTGGTCACTTAGAGTTGTTCTGTTCAGGGTTGGAGGAACCATATATTTATTCTCCTGGGTCTCCAGCATTCCCCTTCTTTCCCCTAAAATGCAGGAATATTTTTCTTTCTGCTAACTGGCCTTCAGCATCATCTGCCCTGTCAGTTTCTCTACCTTTCTACGGGTGCTCTTAGATTGGTTTAATTTTTTCAAGTGCACTCTCTGCCAGAGGAAAACACACATTCAATATTAGTCTCAACTTAAAAGTGCTCATCTTTCAGTCCCACTCAGTGAGATTTAATTTATCACAAATGTGTAGAGTTGCGTGGGGGTGGGTGGGAGGGCATAACCATTGTCTGAGGTGAGGACAACCAGTTCTTTCATCTTTCTTCTTTTTCCCCCAACAAAACATTTTCATTCAACTCAACTTTCAGGTTTGACTTTGCCTATGTTTCCCCAGCAGAGGTTGGTTGGGGGCAGGTGGGGAAGGCTGGGCAGGAGGAGCCTGGGTGGTGAGGAGCCATAGACGTCTCAAATGAAAGTTTCACAAAGCAGTCACTGGAAATTAAAAAAAAAAAATCAGACCTATTCCACCCAGGCGCCCTAAATAAATAGCCCCGTTTGCAAATTCCTATCAATTATTACGTGATGGGAAAAAATCCTATCTGAAAATAAAGCACGTGGACGTGGAGAATTTTAATTAAATCTTACTGTGGATATAATAACATGGAAGTGATTTTTCATTCGGCGCTTGCCTGCTCACCAGTGTTTTATGGCGTTTTCTTGCCTCTGACTTTATTTTAAAATATTAGACGAGGTGGAGAATTATAAACGACTCTTTCCTTATCTGTACTGCTCACATATCCAGGATCAGAGGAGCTGATTAAGAAAGAAGTCAGAGGCAACGTTGGATTCATAATGATTTGGAATAATGAATCCTTATCTCTGCTTTCCAGATTATCTGCCTTTCAGCTCCCAATGTTTTGTTACATGGGATAATTTATTGCATCTAATACATCACAATGAATCTGATGGTAGAAAGTGATGGCCGACGTTGTGAAAAGGGGGCCCTTATTTTTTATCCTGGGGCAGCGAAACTGCTTTTTGCAGTTTTTAATTGGGAAAATATAAGGTAGATCTGATTTTTTAAAAAAAACAAGCTGGGTATAATCTTGCGCTCCTGCTTTACCACACTGCTCTTTAATTAGTGTGTCAATTTCAGGCTGAAATTAACAAGATCGACCGGAGACCAGTGCTTAGTTTCTCCCCAGCACCAAGATCCTAATTTTTAAGATGATTTATTTTTATGAAAAAGGAGATGATTAATCATAAACACCGACTAAAGCACAGAGCCAAGTTAAGATAAAATGCCATTTGCATCTTTATAGAGAGAAAGACCAATAATGTTAAATTTTCTGAGATTTCTTCTCCCCTCACCATCTTCTGGCCACACGGTTCCCACCCTGACTGCTGCACATCCCAGCCCCATTCCGAGTAAACCAACAACAAAAATCAGTTCCCGTTTCCTGTCTTAAAAGTGTGTGTGTGTGTGTTCTTCTGACTTTGTCCGTTACCACATGCAGAATGGGCATAAGCTTCCTTCTCCCAGAGCAGGGTGGTAGGTGGGTCCTCGTGCTCCCCCGGACCGTCCCTCTCCACCCCACCTCCTCGGCTTCCCTCCATGTTAGAGTTAGAGAGGACACACAGCTCATTTAATGGTTAATTACAATAATTGGCATTTTTGTTTCTTTTGTCTTTTGCCCTAACACCAAAGGAGCAAATGCCATCTAAATGCAACAGGCTTTACTCTCTGCCTCTTTCAGGACAGATTTCGGAGTCTACGGCTATCCCCAGAGTGGCCGCCCCTTCCCGCCCCAACGACACTAGCAACTGCCCAGCTTCACGGAGGAGAAAGGGCAGGAGCCACTGTTAATTTGCTCAAGTTTTTTGTGCCTGTTGATGACTTTCTCTTTGCTTGGATTAAACAATCATTGTAAATATGCAAACCAGTGAGAGGAGATTCATACATATTCGCTCTCCAATTGTTCCTCCTGACGTCAGATCATAATTTCTTGGTAATTGGATGGCTTGCACCTGAATAATGCTCATCTGAAATTCTCCACATTTCTCTGAGTTGCAGTAGATTTTGTACTGAGTGATAGATAGGAGGAGGACTTAATTTTTAAAAAAAGAATTCTCTTTCTGTTCCCTGTAGTTCTAATTGTTTTTCTTCCTCCTTTACACTTTAAGAACATTTACTTCGGAAATGTGGGCCGTTGGAGTGTGTTTCCTAGGAATATAATTTTTCAGGGAGTTCCAGAGTAGACTGAAGAACGGTCAACACTGCCCGGTGAAGATGGAGGAAATGGGGGTGTCACTGGGGCAGAAGCAGAGGTGGGGTTCTATGGAGCCAAGTCTACCCCCCCTTAGATCTGCTAAAGGGTCCTGTCTTCACCCCTCCCCACCATTCAGGGTCCTCTGCTGAGCTTACCCTAGGTTCTCAGCTAGCCGGAGTTCAAATCTCAATTCCTGACTCTGTCCTAAGCCCTCAAGCAAAGTGGGCAGCCACATAATCATAGATTTAAAAGCTTGAATCTTGATGATAAAGATATTTCAAATTTTAGGTTGTAGAGAGAAAGAGGCCTGACTTTCTAGGACATTGTCCTTTATTTTTCAGTCCACTTTGGTCTTTGTGGACTATAGATGTCTAGTTCCAATTTTGTATTAAATAGTGTGTGACTTTTCTTTTCTCTCTCCCTCTTCTTCTCCTCTTCTCCCCTTACCCCTCTTCCTTGCCTTTAGGACACACCACTCTAAGAATTTCAAGTATCAATTATAAGTAATATTAATTTCTCAGTCCCAACCAGTGAAGTGCAGATGATCTGATAGGAGTATAAAACCAGTGCTTCCCTAGATGAAACAGACCCACGGAGCCTACTGGGCCGTTTCCCATGCCCAGATGAACATTCAATTTTCCAGCATTATCTCCACACTTAAACTCGCTTTCTCCATTTCTGTGCCAAGATAAATTTGCATAATATTTGCAGCTATAATTAGCTGATGAGCATCTCCCAGCCTCCCCCTTTTGTTTCTCTCTGCGTTTGGTCTTCCACTGATGCCACGTTTGATCTTTAATATTACAGAATTCTCGATAGAGGATTGCATATCTTATCTTCTTGGCTCCAACATCTTTTACGGAGGGGAGAGAAAGGAAGAGGGGGTTTGGGGAAAAGGGTGAGGAGAATGAAGCTTCACTAATTAGAGTTTGAAAAGGTTTCGTTGGAATAAGGTATAGTTGGTGACAGAACAAATAAAATAGATGGAGAATGATGGTGGGGTTGGGTGGGGAGAGGTGAGACAAGCCTCTCAGAATAGAGTCTAGAATAAAAAATGGGTTCTTATTGAGATAACTCAGGAGTGGAGTTGGGGGACTTGGGCTGATACCTGGAACCTGGGTAAGGTGGGGGGAGTGTGGTTAGCCTTGAACCCCAAAGGTGTGGCTTTTCCTCTTTCTGGGAAAGCATAATTGCTGGGGCTTGGAGTAAGGCTCTCTGTTGGGTGCTCCTCTTAAGCAAAACACTGGAACTTTGGAAAGCAGGCCACTTGCTTATCTGCTCATCTGTTTGTCTCTGGTTAATAGAGAGCACAGCAGTTCGGAATTTCTCATACGCTACTGACTCTTCACATTCTGTCCAGCGCTGTTTTAAAAAAAGAAATAAAAGGCACTCTCCGTCAAAAAAGAAAGAAAGGAAAATCAGAAAAAGGGGGGGGGGAGGAAAAAAGAGATAAGGGACTAGGGAAAAAAGGAGATTGGAGTTCGTGGCACGGAACAGAGTTGCATCCAGAAGTTGAGCAGAACCTGCCAAGGGCCGCCCTCCGCGCCCCCCACCCCCTTCGTCCGAGTTGTCATTGTTCGGTTAGTTTTCTGACTTGGGTGGCTGCAGGGTGGGAGGGAAGGCGGACTGGAGGAGCCACTGGTTGAATCAGTATTTGTGGGAATCCGGAGGGGCAGAGAGAGAAAGGAAAGGGAAGAGGGAGAAGGAGGAAAAAAAGAAGACAAGAAAGAGTCGACTTTCATGCCAATCATTGGAACAAATAGCTAACATTTAACGTTTACACCCGCACTGGCGGCGCCCTGGCGCTCCGCGGACCTGGAGCCGGGCTAAAATGTCCCGAAAGCCTTTGGAGAAACGAGTTTCCAGCTATCAGGTTCTCCCCATCTCCCCCTTTCATAAGGCTTCAGTTTCAGGCTGGACTTGTCCAATGTCTGCGTTGCTGCTGCGAGCTCCTAAATGAGTGTCAAGGAGGCAAATATCAAATAGCGCCAGGGTCAAGGCGATTTAGTTAACCGTGCGGGGCGCTCAGGACTTGAAACTTGTGTGGGACTCGCCCGGGAGTGAGGCGGGCAGAGAAAGAGCGAAGAAAGGAGAGGAGGGAGGGAGGGAGGGAGGGAGGGAGGGAGGGAGGGAGGGAGGAAGGAAGGAAGGAAGGAAGGAAGGAAGGAAGGAAGGAAGGAAGGAAGGGCCGGCCCAGACTAATGTGGGCTGAGGGGCCTTCACACTCTTCCTTGCCCTCTCAGGGCAAAGTAAGGCACTCCCTGTTTGAGAAAAGTTCCTGAAAACTTTTTTAAAAAAGAGGCCAATTTTCTAAAATGAAGTGAAGAAATTGGTCTCTTATCCAAGTCCTGTCAATGTATACCTTCAGTAATTGTATTACTTCAAGGCCTCAGTTTCCCCATCCGCCATGGAGGGGGTTGAACGAGATGATGGTCAAGGTCATAGAGCAAGCTGGAGGAGCAAGGGAGTTAGTTAACAGGGAGTGTGCGGAGTGACCCGGAGACCCTGGGGTCGCTCCCTCACGCGGCCTGGCCTGCAGGTGCTGGCCATTCAGGCGTCCAGCAGAGAAGGCCTCAACTCCCTCCGCCCTCCAGCCCAGGGCCTCCGGACCCCCGAGCCCTGCGGCCGCAAAAAACAGCCGCAGTTCTGGGGGCGCTCTCTGGAGAAGTCCAGCCTCCCATACCCCAGGCCTCCAAGTCCCTCAGGCGCTCTCTTCTCGGTCTCGGGCTTCTGAAATGTCTGAAAAATAACTTTGGGGGAGGAAGAGGGGGCAGGTTGGGGTTTCCTTCTAAATTCCTAACTCAAGTGCCAGGGCGAAGTCCCCGCAGACGCAGCCTTGGGGCCGAGAGCGGTAGTTCCGCTGCTCCACGTGCCACCGGAGTTGGGAAAGCTTGTTTGAGTGGTCTTTCTTTCTTCTCCCTCCCCCGCCCCCGCCTTTATTTTTCAGACCCGGGTTTTTGTGCTGGAGGTGACGGAGGATGGGGGAGGGCGGGGAGGTCTGCGCGTACGTGGGCGACGTTCCTGGAGAGCGGGGTCTCACGGCCGGTTTGGGGGGTGTGTACGCCAGGCTCAAAGATTTATTTCCCTGAACCCTAAGTCGAAAACTGAGTCGCGACAGTAGACCACCGGCAAAAGACGGCGTCAAAGGCAGCTGCTCAGTCTTCGGGGCTGGGGCCCAGACCCCGCGCCCCTCCTCCCCTGCGCCCATCATCCCCTCTACCGTGCTGTTCTGGGTCCCGTCAACGCCAAGCTCCAGGCCTCGGCCTCGCGAGCCAGTGCCTCTGAGCCTGCGGCGTGGAGGGCTTGCTAGCCTCGGGGACAGAGGCGGGACACGACAGCGAGGTGCTCTGGGCGTGCCTAGGGTGGGCAGGGGCCCTGTCTTCTTCAATAACCCTCCTTTTAGCGCGTCTTCCCTTCTCCTCCATGTAACTTCTCAATAATAGCCATGAAGACGAATCACGATGCTACTTCCCCCTTCTTTCTCAAATTAGAGAGAGAGAGAGGAGAGAGAGGAGAGAGAAGAGAGAGAGGAGAGAGAGGAGAGAGAGGAGAGAGAGAGAGAGAGAGAGAGAGAGAGAATGTACGCACCCAACTCCACTACCATTCGGTTCCGGAGAAATTCTCAAATAGAGCAGTGTAATTTCTCAGTTGATTTTGATTGACATACTGTCCCTGGGATCATGTGTTAATCCCTTCTTCACTCAAGCCTTTTCATAACTCATTTCTCTCTTGCTAGATGGGGACTCAGATGGTTACCGAGGCAACGATGATAGCACTAAGCTATTTCCCTCTCTGCAAGGAGACCATTATTCCGCATGCATAGGCCATTTGCAGCAGAGGTCGTCACAAAGTCATTCACAACACAGCACACGTTTATTAAACTTTTATTCTCTCTTTTCCCCAACAGAGAAACTAGTTTGCAGTTGTACCAGGGGGTGCCATTGTCCTGCTCTGTGTGGCAGTGACCGCACCGGATGGCGTGGGCCCCCCATGCGCACTCCTTAACTGGCCAACCCGCAGGCAGCTGGCAGGGGCCAGGGGTCTCTCCACTGGCGCATCTGCCCTTGGGGTCTTCTTAGACCCCACCTCTGTGACCCCGAGGATGAGAAGAAGCGGCGACAGCATCTAAGTGTAGACGGGAACAGGCTTCTCAGGCCGTTCCACCCCTCCCGAGGAGCCTCGGTTAACGGAGGCTCCTTCTCTGCGTGCCTTCCCGTATACACAGCTACCTTTTGTGCCCTTTCTCGAAGTCCTCCCTTTGAGAAAAGGCAACGTTCCTTCTCCTCCGTCCCTTCTCCCAGGGCTCTGCGCCCCAGCCGAGGCCCCTCCCCGGGTCCAGCGGGCGCCGCCCGGTCGGGCTGGCGGCCCTGGTTCCGGAGGAGCCACCTGACGGGAGCGCGTGGGTCTTAGGTTTCTTTTCAGGGTTGGCCAGTGAAAGGGCCTGCTGGTGGTGCGAGTCCCTGGCCCGGCCGCCTGCACATCGGGGCGCTCGGAATCGAGTGGGTTTGGCCTCCGGTCTTCTGTCTGCGGCAGCCTGGGCCAGGGGCTGGGGGGGTGGGAAGCCTGGGCAGTCAGTCAAGGTCAGATCCACCAGTCTACCTTAAAGTCAACAGGGCAAACATTTGTATTCGAGACACACCGGGGCCGCCAGAACCAAACGGCAGTTAGGAAGACTTTCATGGTCATGGCTCCGTTTCTCTCCATCTTCTCCCAGTTCCTCCCTCCCGGCATCCTTCCTGAGTCTCCTTCTTTTCCTTTGCTTTCACTCCTCTCAGTCTTTGTGATGGGAGTGATGGCCTCACTGGGGATCTAGGGCCAGAGTCTCTAGCTCTTGCCAGGCCTCCGAGAACTTGACCGAGGAAGACCGGGGCCCCACCTGCCCCAGCCCGGGCCCCAACGACTGCACAGGTGGCCCCCGCAGCCGGAGCGCCAGGCTACTGCACCCTTCCCGGTGATGCGCCTGCCACACCACAGACCGGCGCGCCCTAGAGGAGCGCTCCCCGGGCCACCCCAGCGAGGTCGGTGGCAGTCACCCACCAGCCAGAAACAGGCCACCGAGCTGGCTCATGCTCCACAGACACGGGCAGGCAATGTCCCACGGGCGGGGACAGACGTGCGGTGGGCTGAGGGTTGGGAGCCCGGTTCCGCCATCCGGCAGGTGGAATGTGCCATAAGGGCCTCTGAGGGCCATTCCCGGCCCTTCAGAAGTCCCGGATTGCCTGACTGCCTCTAGCGACCCCGCAGGCGGCATTGTCGTCCAGAGGGGGTGCCGTTTGCTGGGTGACGTCCCCAGAACCCGCCCCGCCCTATCCCTGGAGCTCCTGGGATTCTCTGTTCAACCAGAGGGATAGCATCGCCTACCCCTTGGCCAGAGCTGGGTTGCAGGCTCCAGAAGAGCTGGTGTGGTGGGTCCCCCGGGCCCTCAAACAGGATCCCCACCCAGGTGCAGTGGGGACGCTAGTGCAAGGGACGTCCTGGGGAGAAAGGAAGGAACCCCTGCCCCAGGCAGTCAGCTGGCTTTTTCTGGGTCTCTCCTGCCCACAATTACAAATGTCAGGGAAGAAAATAATCCAGAGAAAGGAACCTCAGACCAGCTCACCTTTCTTCAAGGCCTTCCCAAGGGTGCTCTTGCTGGCATCTACAGCCCCTGGCTGCAGGAGCTGAGAGGGGTCATGGGCAAGGGGTGGGCTGCAGTGGCCTGAGCAGAGGTTACTAGAAGTGGGGTGTGTGTGGGAAGCTGACCCAGCTTTTTAAAAGGAGACTCCAAGTGCCTGGGGGTGTAGATTGAGGGTTGGAAGAGAGCTAGGAGGAAACAGGCCGAGTTCCTGTGTGGGCCTCTGCCCCACCAGGGTTCACAGGGTCACAGCAAGGGCATATTTGACTCGGTGGGGAGGGTGATGGAGACCTGGGTCTCTGAGTGCTGGAGCCTGGCGTTTGAGGGGGTGTTAGGGGAGGGCCACAGATCTGTGGGGTGTCAGAGGTGTGCCCATATGTCCTGTCAGGCTGGAGACTAGCTTATAGGTAAGTGGAGGTGACGATGGTTAAAGGGAGTGCTCTTGTGGCCACGGGGTGTCTTGACTGAGGGCGGCCAGCTTAGGTCTGCTAAATCTGTAGTCGTGCGTTTTAAGGCACCACAGGCAACCTGACTCATCACCCCCCTTAGTTTTTTGAGGGGAAACCAAACTGATCAAAATTATGTCCTAGGAAAAAGTCTGAACAGATGATTGGAAGCTTGGGCACTTGCACCAAAGGCCACAACAATATTATTAAATGACTACAGTAACCACATCCATCATAAAAACACAGGTTACAAGGTAATGCTCATTAAATATTCAGAAGAGCCTGTAAGATAGATTTATGCCTTTTTAACAGGTGACCCAGTCAGTCCGATGGGAACCTTGGTGTGACTCTCTTCACTGCTCCATGGGCCTCCTGCTTTTCTTCCCGGAGACCTCAGGATACACTGAGGAACAGCAATGGAGGGATGAGCATTCATATTCATTCATCATTCCCTTCTTCCTCTGACACTATGTCCTCCAGGGGGCACCCCGCTGAGCTCTAAGACTTCGAAGTAGGGAACTTTATCTGCCAATAGGTGGAGTGGGGAGAAAGGCAGGAAAGACAGCAAATAAATCATCATACATACACCAACTACTCTATTAAAAGCATGGCAATGATGGGTGAGCCCAGAGGACAGAATGCCTGGGATGGCCTCCATCGGGGAAGTTCAAGGGTTCGAGGAGTGGAGCTAGGGCAAAGGGAGTCCCAGGAAGGAGCAGGTAAGTTCAGTGGCACCGGGCTGGAGAAAGGACCTGGAGAGTCCAGTGAACCACGAGAAATGTGGTGTACCCGCAGTGGCGAGAAGGGAGAGAGGTTGAGACAGGACACGTGATAGTGTGGAGCCTTGGAAGTCAAGCTCAGTGGCTTGATCCTGTGGGCAGTGGGGAACCAGGGAGGCCTTTAAAGAGAGGGGCAGTGGAGATCAGTCACACAATCAGGATGCCATTCTGGTAACTAGCTCTCCTTTCCCTCAGCCACATACCCAGAACTAAAGTGCTTGCCTCATACTTCCAATTGCATAAAGTAAGTGGGTAATCACCCTGTACTTTTTTTGCTGTTGATTTTGCTTTTGGTTTTTGCAAAATGCTTAGACAAAGGCAACACCAAGGCTCATGTTTCTCTATGTGTTTTTTCGATACTGCTGTGTGGGACCTTGGCCTATACAGTTGTTTGTGTTAAGAATAGTGGCCCCGGTCCTTGGCTTTGTTTCAGAGACGCAGCTTTGTCTGGACCAAAGACACTCTGAGAGTTTAACTACTGGGACAGCTGAACCACAGCCCAGGAGGTGAGCAGTGACACCACCCAGAAAACCACACTGCGACTTTCCTGTGATGGAGAGAGACCAGAGGAGCTCTCCTGTGAATATATGGCAGGTATCTACAACCCCTCACACTAATTGATGGGCTCTCGCTATATCATCCCAGATAAAGGGCCCCGCTGCAGTAAATGCTGATGGTTAGAACATTCTGATAGGGCTTTGTTAACAAGACGATAACAGGAGAGCGTGATATGTTTGTTTAGCTGCCTATAGATAAACCCAGTAGGTCTTTGTTAACTTTTCATGACTGATGGCAACCACTAACCAGGATAAATAGTCCTGAAAAGGGGAACTTTTTTAAAGTATCAGAAATGGGCCCTGGCTGGTGTAGCTCAGTGGATTGAGCGCGGGCCTGCGAACCACACAATCGTGGTTCGATTCCCAGTCAGGGCACATGCCTGGGTTACAGGCCAGTTCCCAGCAGGGGACTTAAGAGAGGCAACCATACATTGATGTTTCTCTCCTTCCCTTGCCCTCTAAAGATAAATAAATAAATTAAAAAAAATAAAGTACCAGAAATGGGACCTAAATTCTTAGCTCATTTGCACGAGGAGGAAGTGTTCTCTACATGAGGAATACACATGTGGCGTGGTGTCAGCGCACCTGAGTTTCTTCTCTAACTGATTTTAGGCCATCGTCGTTCCTCTACACCAGGCTGACCCATCATTCTTTCCCCAGGCACGCTATGTTTTAATCACACGAAAGCTGAGCAAGTCTAAGGAGCCGAAAGACAAGTCTTTCGAACAGTGGCAGAACATCGAGAAACTGATGCAAACGTTTTTGCAGTAACTGTGATTAAGTAAAAGTATGCTTTTCAATACTTGTAAGGAATAGGGTGGCCAGAGATGCACCTCCCTGCAACACATCGGAAGATGCAAAGCCTTTTCCCAAACTCGTGGCCAAATGAGGATTTGTTTCCGAAAGCTGAGGAATGAGGTTTTCCCACTGTTTTTAAATAGTGACTTGCTTACTTAGCACATCATTTAGCTAGATGAAACCACAAGTATTGCTAAGCCCAGAATCCACCCAAAATGAGAGTGCCAAAGTACTTTAAGTACAGGTGCAAAGAGACCAAACTTCTGCGCTATGATCATTACGATGCTATCATTAATGCAATCTGATAAAAGAAGGCAATCATTTTTCTTAAAAACATCATTTGAATTTTATCTTTGCTGGAACACTAGGGAGGAGGGTAGCAGCTGACCTGACCATATAATCTTCCCTAACCTGCTGACTAATCCATTTTGATGGAAGAGGTGATATTGGGTTTCTGAAGTTAACCAGGTTTACCACCAGTAAATGGAGGTCCCAGGTGCAATGATGTTTCAGTTAATAAAAATATTAAGAGAAATTAATTCTTAATGTAGAAAAGTCACTATTTGCACCCTGGCTGGTATGGCTCAGTGGACTGAGCACGGGCCTGTGAAGCAAAGGGTCACTGGTTCGATTTCCAGTCAGGGCACATGCCTGGGTTGACGGCCAGGTCCCCAGTGGGGAACACATGAAAGGCAACCACACACACTCTTCCACTCTTTCTCCTTCCCTTCCCCTCTCTCTAAAAATAAATAAATGAAATATTAAAAAAAGAAAAGTCGCTATTTGCAAAGCCTTGGGTTAAATATGTCCTAAAGTACCAGGGAAGCTTTCTTTTCTTTCTGTCTTTCTTTTTTCTCCAGAGGGAAACAAATAAGAAAGAGCTATTGTCATTCAGGTCCCTCTTTTGGTCCTAAGAGAAAACAGTTGGATTCACTCTATGGGGCGGTTCAGTCCTGAAAGCATCAGATTTGATTCCCCAGACTCCTTGGAACCGCAAGTTCACATCCCAGAGGGGTTGGGCTCAACCCTTCCTCCTTCCTAGGCAATAAATAGCATGGAAACCAGGTTATCTATGTGGCCAACTTTCAGGAAAGACCTTGAAAACAGAGCCGGGGTGGACCTGGGTGATCACGTGATGCTTTCCATTACAGTGGGGGGAGGGGAGACTGCAGGGTGGCTGAACCCACAGGGGCCAGCCGGCAGGCAACTAAACGCCATGCTGATGCCAGGAGATACTTCAACTGAGTTTTTAATAGAAGTCCATTTAGAAGCCTGCGATAGACAGCTGAGGGAGCCGGCTCCGCTTACCCTTGTGTAAAGCACTGGCGGCTCCATCAGATTAGGTGGGAGAAGGGTAGGGAGTTCGGAATGTTTACTTTCATGTTCACTACTCGGCGGCATTTCTACAGCGCCTCAATATCTCAGCACCATATTTTGTATTCCTGATTAGTGGGTTGGCTTAGGTACAACACGATTAATGTTTCTTTCTTTCTTTCTTTCTTTTTTCTTTTTTTCCCCTTTTTTTGGCTCAGAGAGCTGGTGCCCTCACCTGAGTCTAAACAATCAAGTTACTGAAATTCTAGCACACTTTTTAAACCTTGTGCCGCTTCTTTACATAAGATGCACTGTTTCCACTCGCCTTTACACACACTATTTGTCCAGTGTCTGACACTCCTCCATAACCAGATTTTCTAATAAGAAAAATGAGACAATCAGACAATTCAGCGAAGACCAGCCAGTGGCTGTGTTAAGGTTTGTTTTAGCGGCAGGCTGTCATCATACCCGCATCTTTAAAAAGCGATAGCCATTTAATGTGACTTTTGCGTCTATCAGCAGCATAATTTTAAAATTATACATGGATAGATGTAAATATAAAGTGTTGTGAACTGCATATAGTAATTGCGTGGTATATTTTTGTAGACAAATGCTTCAAATGAGTCTATCTACACAAACTTCGATTTGCTTTTTCGGAGACAAAGTAGGCAACTCTCTGAGGACAACACTAACCAGTTGCTTTGGAAAGGAGGTGAATAACCTCTTATGGCAGAAATACCATCTTCTGAGTTGGGTCAGGATTTCCGCTGCATTAAATTGCTGTATTGTCTGTGACTACAAACTGAAACAGGGCTAGCTTGGTTTTGGTAGGCTGGTAATTTGAAACCCGCAAATAGGGCTTGGTATTTTGTAATCAATAAGCAGGCCTTCTCTGTTGTTTTTAGTGATTTGAAACAAAGTTCAGTGACAATGCTTTGTACGTAAAAACATTTGAAAAAAATACCCAGCCATCCAAGAAATAAAGTAGATGTTCAAAGGGCTTAGATTACCTCTCAGAGGCTAGCAACCTCATGGGAGCAGTTCAAATGTCCATAGATTCAGAGTATGTATATCCTATGTTCATATTAATGGTGTAGAAGTTTTCACTAAAATCTTATACAGACCACTGACAACTGATATTTTGTACACAGGTTCAGATTCCTGGATACATCAAATATGTACTTAATGAAAAATTGTGAGTTGAAGCTGAAAACGTCAAACCCTGTCCACTTGCCTTCTTCCATTTGATTGACAATGAAGTGATGGAAATGCTTCTACGCTGTCTTATCCTTTTGTAATTAGAGACACACCTGAGCAGGAGGCGTCAGTCAGTGCACTCTTTCCGGCAGCCGCTGTGCTTTCCCGGCAGCCCCGGCGCCGCGGCAGAACGGCCTTCTGTGAGCTCCCTGAAAATCTGCGCCTGCAAGGCGTCGCCCAGCTGAAAAGGGCGGCTCCAGTGCCAACTGTTTGTGTCCTATTATTTTTACAAATAATATTAAGCCTATTCTTTCTTATTTTAAACCCAATCGACACTTTAAAAATGTGAGGGCAAGACATTTGATCGGGTTGCACTCACACAACACACATAGCCCTTCACCTATGGATTTGACCTCAGAACAGACATTGAATAGATGTCACCTTTGAAACAGAATGTATTTATTTGTAACTTCTTAAATCTCAAACACAGAATGCTAGAGTCAAAAGAGCATGGAGGTCTCATGCGACCTCTGTTTCAAAACAAAAGGGCCGAGCCTCTGACAGAATCAAGGCATCTAGTTCGTTAGGAAGTGTGCTTATTACACTGCCCTCTCACGCAGTCCTTCCTGGCCATGTAGAGGGATAGGATGTGAAGCAGTGAAGTAGCAAGGAACAGCCACATCGGTGGATATTCTAGACCACACTGTGCAATGTGGCGGCTACTAGCCACCTGTGGTTATTTAAATTTCAATTAGTTAAAATTAAATGAAATTAAAAACCCAATTTCTTAGTTGCAGTGGCCACATTTCAAGTGCTCTATTGCCCATGTGGCCGTGGCTACTGTATTGGAGGGTGAAGAATTTATATAGACCTTTTCCATTATCACTGAGCGTTCTGGCGAACAGCCTGATGAGACCTGAGATTGAGCGCAGTGACGACAGAACAGTGTATGGAACAGATTCCTAAAGGCACCGGAAAATGGGTCCAGAGGCACCTCCTCCACTAGGGGGTGCTCTAACAACTAGTGCATCCCACAGCTGGACGGAATTTGGAACGTTTTGAAAGAGCTCTCATTTTAAGTGTAAGGTGGGTTTCTCCACTTTATCTGACACACTGACTGCACCAGAGCTTGCGGCTGGTCAAGAACAGATGGCAACCATGGACCTGATGAGTGTAGGTGAAACTGAACTATGGCTTATCCTCTGTGATTTACTATTCTGTTCCCTTCTCTGAGCTTGGTTAGCGTAATAATCAGAAAATGTCAATGCCAGCCAAGTGGATTGCATTTTGAGTTGCTATATATTAACACTGATTATACAGTCCCGCTGGTGGATGCACTTAGGTCTGGGAGAGCGGCATAGTTCTCCCTCTACTCTCACTTCTGCTTACCACAGAGACAGGTGTACATCTGAGCTGGGTGTCCACCCCGGAGAAAAGCGCTGGGAGGAAGCCTCTCTCCTGGTGACCTCCTATGTCCAATATCAAGTTATTTGATAAGAAAACTGCCTAGTTAATGTGCTGTCCAGCTTTTCAAGCCTTGATTGTGATATCAAGATTACTGTTTTGATGGGGTGCTGAGACCCAGAATCTGAGGATCACAGGAAATCCAGAATTCACAGAGCACTGAAAAATTATTGAAAAGGCAAGTTAACAAATATTAATGGATTAACTCAAAAAAAGAGAAGCTACAATAGATACTGTAGCTACCATTCTTTGAGCTCTTACCATGTGTTAAATACTTTACATGTGATTTAATTCAATTTTCACAACTATCCAAGCAGATGTTCTTGTTCTCCTTTAACAGAGAAGGGAATTGAGACTTAAGTGAAATGATTTATTCAAGTTCATTTAGAAGTGGAGCAACAACAACGCCAGGATTCAAATTCAGGTTCTGACAAAAGTATAAAATTAAAAAAGACAGAGGGAAAAAAGCGTGCTCTTTGCTATTATAATGTTACCTAGGTTCCTTAAGGTCCAGATAAAGACCCGAATGCAGTTTGTAAAGCAAACATGTGAGGTAGAGAGCACCAATTTAATGCCCATGGCTCATCAAAACCCTGCAAGGCCTTCCACTGGGGTATAGGTCTTGCCACTTGGACTTCATTTCTGAAATTTGGTAAGCCAAAACTTTTCTTACTGAATTTCAAACAATATGTGATTTGAAGCATACTTGCTAGAAATGCACCTGAAGGGACAGCATCCTTATGAACCAGCTAGGGGAGCGGACGACATTACACAGGAGGCAGTATGCCTGCCTGAAGATGTTGAAATTCAAATTTTTACAGCTCCGTGCTACACTTTCCCCAAAGCAAAACAAAATTAAAAAGCTAATCAACCTCACCTGAGAGCCTAATTTCGTTTGGGCCTTTGGATGGAGAATGATATTTTAGAGGATGTCCGTTGAGATTCTAGAAGGTGGCAACCTTGCTGGGGAGCTCTGGCGGCAGGTGGCCTCACTAGTCTTTAAAGTTTTTTTAAAAAGGTGTTTTTCCTTATATATTTTTAAAACTATGCAGGTGTTTGTTGATTTTTGCCCCACCTTACCTTACTTTGTTGGTGAAAATTCACTTTATTGTTCAAGTAAACATTTGGCATGACAGAATTTCATTTTATTTTTATTTTTAACATTTTTTAAAAGATTTTATTTATTTATCTTTAGAGGGGAAGGGAAGGAGAGAGGGAGAGAAATATCAATGTATGGTTGCCTCTCATGCATCTGCTGCCGGGAACTGGGAACCGGGAACTGGCCTGCAACCCAGGCATGTGCCCTGACTGGGAATCGAAATGCGATCATGTGGTTCGCAGGCCTGCGCTCAATCCACTGAGCTACACCAGCCAGGGCAGAATTTCATTTTAGATATTTTATTTATTTATTTTTAGAGATAGGGGAAAGGTAGGAGAAAGAGAGGGAGAAAAACAGTGTGTGGTTGCCTCTTGTGGCCCCCCTTAGGGGCCTGGCCTGCAACCAGGGCATGTGCCCTGACTGGGAATTGAATTGGCTGGCACTCGATCCACTGAGCCACATCAGCCAGGGCTGGCGTGACAGGATTTAAAAATATTTTTTTCAACCTCCAAAATTTTTTTAATAACAAAGTAGGACCTGGGGTTAGTTTTTGCAGACTAACTTTTGTTAGTCTGGCCCGTTGGCCTCTTGCGTGCTGGAACTTCCAGCCCTTGGAGCCCAGGCAGGTAGGGTTCGATGTGGCTGTGAGGAGTTCCTGGGGCCTTGCTGAAGTGCTTGTGCACCTCTGGGCCTTCGAGAGGACCAGAAAGCAAGCCCATGGGGGAGTCCAGGGCCAGCCGGTGAAGGTGAGGATCTTGCTCCCGGCTTCAGGGATGCTGCTCCAGGTGCAGGTGCTCACGAAGTGCACACTCCTTCAGTTTGGGCACCTCCCGGACACGCACTTCATCCGTTACAGTCGGTCCCTACAACCACCGCAGTTTTGCCCTTTCTCCAGAAAGCTTCATCTTTGGGATTATGGGGAAAGGGACAGAGGTGGCAGGTTGTGCGATTTAGGAACCTCTTCAACACCACCTGATTAAAGGTAGAGTCAGCTCGTCCAGTCAGAAACCTGTGCGGCTTGGCCAACAACAGCCGTAGGTTGAATCCGGGCTCTTGGGCTCTTTTCCCTGAACCTTCATTTTGTTTTTTCGTTGTTTTTTTTTTGAACTTTTCATTGTTGTAATGGATGTCCACTCCCATGATGGTGCCTAATGCTATGCTCCATCAGGTCCGGGAAAGATTTACAAAAATTTGATTTACATGTATTGCATCAGAAATACATTTATTTCCATAGATTATTTCTTCTCTCTCTAGAGAGGACCAATCCTTTGTCTTACTCAGTTTCAAACACAGTAATTTTTCCTGTGAAGGTTATAATTTGGTCAACATTTCTTTTCAACTATGATTTTTTTAAATTGTAGAGGATAATGAGCACAAAATAGCTAAATCTTACATACACAGTTTTCACAAAGTTATACAGTGGTGTCTGTATAACCACTTCCCAGGTGGAGAAGGAAGACATAACCTGTATTCCAGAAGCAGCCCCAGCTTGCTCATGTCTTCCCATCCAAACTCCCCACTCTCCCCACGGAGGAAGCTGCCATCTTTATTTTTACTAGAATCTTTCCTTGCTTTCTCACCCTTGAAGGTCTCCCTAAACATAGAGCATATTTTCCTCTTTTTGGGCCTTATGTACAAGTACTCACGCTACCAATATCCTTATGTCGACATTCTAGGTTGATTTGCAACATTTTCTGGTAGGATGTTCCTTCATCTCATTGACCTAAAATTTAAAATTGCTGAGAAGTCACCATCTTTCCATGAACGTCTCACCTGCATCCACTTTTGAGGTGCACAAGTTGCTGGTGTAACCAGCTGTCCCAGCACTCTGCCACACGAGGGACATGCTTCGTTTCGTCTTCGCACCCCTGCAAGGGCGATGGGCCTTGCTGAGAGTGATGACCAATGAGGATTTTTTTGGAGAAATACATGGACGTGGCTCAATGCATGGCATTCTGGGCCTATTATTTATTTCTGGGCATGTTATAAATAGCTATGTCAAGATTAATAGTTCGAAGGAAAGATGAGGAATTGGTTAATTAGGAATCTACTTACACAGAATCCACTTTCTAAAAGCTAGCAAAAAAAAAAAAGTTTAACCAGCAATCCAAACAATACATGAGAAGGAATCATGAAAATATAACCTGATAATAACTTTAGACAATTTGAACTCTCTGGTACGTCTATAGTTTAAATGAGTTAACAAGAAGCAGAGCATTTTCTTTGAACCATTCCACTTGGCAACAGTTAATTCAGTATAGACAGTAACACTGACTTTCTTCAGGTTGGTGGTTTTGCTTGACGGTCCATTCTAAACATTTCATGAAGTTGAAAACAAGACCCCTCCCCAACAAAACCCCACAAAACTTCAAAAGGTTAACAAAATACCGACCAGGTTACAAGGATATAGTCAAGATTATTTCTTCGAGCAAAGCACCTAAAATACGCTTCTGTTCCGAAAACTGAACACTTTAAATCTTGTGGAGTGCGTGTGTGCGTATATATTTTCCCAACGTGTCACCTCTGCTGGTTCCTAGGATAATGTAACCACCCGCTAAGCTTTTAACTATTTCGTTGTAAATATACATTTCAAAGTGTAAATCTGTATCAACATTAAACCCACTTGCACGCTGAGGTGGACACATAGGGAAAGAACAGGTATGAAAGGTGCTTAAGGTTCAATGAAGCACATTTTAACACACCGTGTACCGTAAAAGCAGCAGCCACACCATAGAGGAAGAGGAGTGACCAGCAGACCTCAGACGCAGACTACCAGAAAAACCGCAGGTGGATCTAGTACATCTTGCTATTTCCATGAAGCCCAGCAAATGCCAGATACACAAACCAGTGTTTAAACCTGTTTTACAAACTAAAAACTGAGTTGTCCAGGATAAAAAAGGCAACTGGCAGTTGTTTTAATAATGCAGATGAAAACTAAATGTTAGGTTTAAACAACATTAAGAATAAGTTGTTCTGCCCTGGCTGGTGTGGCTCAGTGGATTGAGCTCGGGCCTGCGAACCACACGATCGCGGTTCGATTCCCAGTCAGGGCACATGCCTGGGTTGCAGGCCAGTTCCCAGCAGAGGACTGACGAGAGGCAACCATACATTGATATTTCTATCCCTCTCTCCTTCCCTTCCCCTCTAAAGATAAATAAATAAATAAATCTTAAAAAAAAAAGAATAAGTTGTTCTGTTGCCCATCTAGATAATCTAATTTCTAGTGTCAGCCACTGGCCTGCACCCATGGATTAATCATTACTCTGTACCGCCTAGGCTATAACTGACGCAAGATTATCAAATAAATTGTTTCCTCACAGAGAGATTGGCCTATTGTGGAAAGAGGCATTATTCATAACATTATCTATTTCATTCCTCCGTCAGGGCAACTCATCTACTTTTAGACTTGAAGTTCTGAAGAAGCTGCCACGATCTAGAGATTGGCCATGGAACTACTTGTACTGAAAAGCTAGCCAGCATGCCTTCAGTGAACTTCATTCATCAGCATCCACACAGGCGAGGTTTCCATATCTCAGGGTACATTTTATACTTTAATTTGGCTAGTAGGTCTTTGTTTAATTGTCCTATTGAAAGAAGAACAAAGGCAGTGTAGGCAATCTGGGAGAGTAATGCACTGTATTTTATCTCTGAAAAAAAGCTGGACAGAGCCAGAATGCTCTGATATCCTCTGATTTTCCGAGGGACATTTGGAACCACAAATGGCCTGGAGGATAAAGATCCTCACTGTACTTCACTGCAGACACCTTCAGAAGAGAGACACCGTGTCAGTCATAGAAATTACGTTTGCCAGCTACACAGGGCTCTGAAGGCAGATTATTGCACCAGAAGAGTTTCTGTTTCTGGGAGGGAGGGCATCTGTTTCTTAAGTGCTACCTCTTCCAATAAAATCACCAGGCAGGCCAGTTTTTTCCCTATGTCCCTTTATAAAGTACCGATGCTGAGGTCAGGCGATAGTGCTGGTGTAAGTGAAAACAGTCCTCTGGTTCACTGACAACCGGATGGCTTCTACTGCTCCGAAGGGAAATACTTTCTAGTCCTTTGCATAGAAGTTTCTCAGTCACAGTAGTTCCTCAAATTCCTGCTGCTCAGTGATTTCCTCCTCTCTCAAAAGTCAAAACCCATTTTCTTCTTCTTTTTTTAAAAAATTTTATTTATTATTTATTTTTAGAGAGGGGAAGGGAGGGAGAAAGAGTGGGAGAGAAACATCGATGTGTGTTTGCCTCTTATGTGCCCCCTACAGGGGACCTGGCCCGCAACCCAGGCATGCGCACTGAGTGGGAATCAAACCTGCGACCCTTTCTTTGGCAGGCTGGCACTCACTTCACTGAGCCACACCAGCCAGAGCAAAACTTAATTTCTTCTTATTGCTTGGGTCTCCTGACGTCTTTCTCCCGATGAAGTCATCTTTGTCAGTGTCTCTCTCCCCTAATCTAATACCAGCCTTTTCTTTGCGGTTTTGTCTTTGTTAAGGAAAGGGAATCCTGTCCATTCTCTGTTGGGTCTGTGGCATTGGTAAGCTACTCTTTGTTCTTCAGTATTACTCTGTGGAGGATGATTATGCCCAACTTTCCCACTTTGGTTTGTAACACAAGTGTTTTATTTTCATGTTTCTTTTTGCAGTTTCTTGAACTTCCTTTGGTTGGAGCACGGACAGCCATCCAGCAAAGACTGAGACCACCAGTCCCTTTCACACAGGCCACTGAACAGTCAGAAGATGGTAGCAACTCTGGTCTCTAGTGACCTGGACTGGATTCAACTCACTGACCTAGAGGTGAAAGGCTCTGTATTCCATTACTAATCCCTTGAGCTATCCAGCCCCCTGAAAATGATTCTTTGGTTTTATTATTGCAAAGGCCATTTATAGAATCACGAACTGGATTTAGGAAAGCAACCATGAAATAGCAAGGGACAAACTGATTGAAATTCCTTCAGTGTCGTAAGGGCTGAAGCCTCTCTGTAGGATTGGGTGCAAAGTTAACTGCAGGCACCTCCTGTCCTATTTCAGGAGCGTGACGGGCTTGCTTAAACGTGGCAACTTTAGGTCCACTGACCATGCCTCAAGGAACTAAATCCTAAATAAAGAAAATGGAAAAGCAAACTATGAAATAGCCAATAATCTTTATTTTGTACTTCCCACCCCCCTTCGCTCTCCAAAAAACACTAATGGGTATATTTATGCATGTGAAAATATTGTATAAAGTATTTAGAATGATCTCAAATTAATGAAACAAAAAACACGTATCTCAACACAGATGCTTTCTTTGTAGGGATAGAAAAATTTGGCTTCTAGAACAAGCACGGCAACGAAATACTGTACTCTTTAAAGGGCTATTCCATTTCTACCGATTTGCAATTTAACATTCAAGGCAGAAAACCTCATTTCTCTAACCACATAATAGGTCTTAAAATGTGACTAATTCATACACTAATATCAATTTACTTGGCATTAAAAATCACAATTTCTATTAATATATTTGTATTAGGCTTGAAGCCTACGCTCCAGCACTGAAGGTATCTATTACACTGGCCCAAACTAGGGTTACTTCAAAATCAAGTAAAAGTCCACATCTATTCCAAAGTCGCTAAAATATGCTAATAAAATTAAATTTGATCTTTCACATTAAAAATAAAATATTTGGTTTATCTTTCAGACATCTATAACATATAATAAATAGTGGGCAGTATAGCAATATAATAAAGTTTTGTGATACCCTGAAATTTGACGAGATTTCTTTAAAAATTCATAATAGTCTTCATTTCAGCCTTAAACCACAAAATTAACGGACAGGTTTGCAGAAATAAAACAGTATGAACACAAAATGCTACAGGATATGTTCTTTTGTCTTTGTTTTTTTTTTTACTTTTGGGGAATCTACATGTCCTTTAGTAAAAGTAGTCAAAAAATTTACAGAAACAAAACAGAGAACAAATCAATTTCAAACCACAAACTCAGATCTGAACTGCCGTGTTTCCCTCCGAACTGCGAGGGCCCTCCCCTGGCCACACTCCGGGCGCGGGGCACAGTGCAAGGCAGACGGCGACCTCCAACCGTGGCTCTGCTTTCTAGCCTTCTTTGCTGACGTGCAGCGGTAGGTACAGACATGGCTGAAATCACAGCGGATTTCAGAGAAAGCCAGAATTAAACACGATAAAAATTTTAAAAATAACTACTTCATAAATATTTATTATTTACATGAGGGGAGACCTTCTAGTCTGAAGAGTTTTTATACAGGTGGATGACATGTAAGCAGTGACAGGAACACCAGCAGTTTCAAGAAGGGCAAAGTTCAAATGCAACACAAACAGAATGCCAGTTAACAAGACAACTTGCACGAAAGCAAACAGGACATGATAGAAACCTTTTTCTTAAAAAATATAAGATATTTCACAAAAGCCTGGAACATTTTACATGTTAATACTAAAAACTGGGTGGGGAGGAGAAGCTTCTTATATTTTCATCATAAAAATATTTACTGATACTCCAACTGGAGTTTTCAATTCTGTTATTATGATTATCTTACTCTAGAGGGAAAGAGGTTGAAAACTGTATACAGCCTATTGATAACATCCTTAAATTATAGTCAAGGTGGTTCACACATCATCTTCTCATCTAACACTTTCATGAAAAGGCCCTGGAGAGAATAAAGAAAATCAAAAGGGAAGATTCTGGTCTTTTTATTAATACTTGTCACTGGTAATAGAAAAATGGAGGCCGGGCAGTCCTCAGGCCACACCTGTACTTGAGTTTTCTCCGATCACACCACCCTGCGGCCACAGGCCAGTCTGTTCCAGAAGGGAAGTATCCAGAGTGGATGGTCTAGTCCCCTCATCCTCAGTCTCCCCAGATCCCTCACCCATAGGAACCTGGCGGTAGATGGGACGGCCGGACTGCACGACTCCCCTCTGAGTCAGCAGGAAAGGAGCCCCGAGGCCAGGCCACTAGTCCGCGCTGCAGGGGGCGTCAATGTGCTCGGTGTTTCCTCTTTTTGTGCTTCTTATCCTTCTTCTTATTGGCACACTTAGGACAGAACCACTGCATTTCTTCTGGTGGAGCAGCCATGATTCCAACACAGGGCCTACAGGTCAAGAAAAAAGGTTTAAGACAAGACACACACACACACACACACACGCACACACGCACACACACACCCACTTTTTCTTTCCTTGTTTTTAGATACTTTTAAGTAATTAAAGAAAAATTTAAGTCTATGGTATACTCACCCGAAATCCAAGCCAAATGGCTCTCATTTATGTAGCACTATTGTTGGGCAAGCAGATGATTATATTACATAATGCCCCTTTTATAGCCCCTAGTAGAGAAATTAATTAGCTCATTTATCCTTTCAGCCAGGACTAGTATAATTCTTCTGAGCAATGGCTTTGTTTTTATCTTACAGCTATCACATATCATGTGACTCAGTGGACTTCTATCTTTTTTATCTGATATTTTAAAGATAAAATGAGACTATTTGCATAAATTTGGTAGCATTTCTTCAGTAGTGGGGAGCAGTTGAAGAGACATAAAAAACAGATAAGCTGTCTCTTGTCTCTTTATTTCTGCAGCTGATGACATGTTTACAAAGGGGTGATCTCAACGTTACTGTCAAGCTCGGCAGCTTTTACTAGAAAGAAAGGAAAGGGTAGCTCCTTTCTTTGCCATTAGAAGGATGTGCAAATTAAGCAAAATACTCTGAGTTTAGGCTGAATCACAACAGTCCAGACTCCTGATTTTTAAAATTCATATTAATTATATTCTCACTGATTTTACCCTATACACGATTCTCAGGACAGCAATGGAACGCGAGACAACCCAAGATGCCCGAAGTCGCCGATCTGTTCTGCAGGCTGTCTGTCTCCACCCAGCGAGCAGCCCGCACCGCCAGGACCACGTGGGAGCACTCACCAGTGGTACCAGTCATCACAGTCATCACAGCCAATCATGGGGCTCCCGTCATCAGGCTTGTTGCACCCAGGACAGATCCAGATCTGATTCCCCCACTCATCTCGGATCTGAGGTTTTTAAATGGGGGCGGTGGAGCGGGGGCAAAAACAGAATGGGGAAAAAAGACAAAAAGAGGGCAAGATAAGAGTGACTGCTTTATACTGTGAACCTAATAAACCAACAAATTAAACTAAAGAAAAATACAGTGGTTAACAATTTATTAAAACCAGGATCACGGTCATCACTATTCTGAGGTACATGAAAAACAATAGCCACTGAGTGCGCAGTGATAAGACATTTCTAATGAATATTTGAAGTTCTTTTGTGTAGTCATATACAAAGCATTTTAAAACAATTTCTGGGAAAAATGTGATGTATAGCCACCATTACCTAAAAAAATTGTAAACACAGAAGTTCTTAATAATGAGGGTCTTTGTGGCAGTAACAGCCGATGGTCCTGACCACTGTGGCTCAACCACACGGCGGGTCCTCGGTCACAGTCCCAGGCGTGGAATTAATACATACGGCCAATGTGCATGCATCACCTTATTACTCATTAGCCAAACNACAATTTCTGGGAAAAATGTGATGTATAGCCACCATTACCTAAAAAAATTGTAAACACAGAAGTTCTTAATAATGAGGGTCTTTGTGGCAGTAACAGCCGATGGTCCTGACCACTGTGGCTCAACCACACGTCGGGTCCTCGGTCACAGTCCCAGGCGTGGAATTAATACATACGGCCAATGTGCATGCATCACCTTATTACTCATTAGCCAAACCCTTCTCCTGAACTAGCTGATAAGATCAAGGATATAAAAGAGTTGTTACTAAGTAACTTTCCATTCCCTTTATGACATTTTCAGTAAAGTACAATCACTAAAGGGCAAATGAAATAAGGAGCTTGTAAGGCCAAAGAGCTACACATTTTAACTTACTTTGCTACAAAGACGGTGTGCTCTGGAGTTAACTTAGCAGTTCTAAGTAAGAAGCATCCCCAAGTGTTCCACTTCCTCAAATTCCACATTAACTAGACCAATTTGGAAGAAACAACTGTATGATGAGCTTTCAAACACAGCAACAACTAAAAGCTAATTTTCAAACATTTTCACGGTAACATAGCACATAATTTCATTCAGTTTACTTTGCGAGGCACGGTCTCCTCCTTCACTTGCGAATACCACACTGACTAGACGGGCAGCAAAGAAAGGGCTCTGCGTGTGTGTAACAGGTACACAGGGGCAGAGACGGTTCATTCTACTGATGTGCTATTTCTAAGGCCTGCCATGTTTTAAACAGTCTCTGCAAAGACAATCGTGTCCATATGAAAGCTTCCTAAAGATACCTGTGTGCAGCTACATACATCTCTGATAGTCCTCTCTGACTTCAAGGGGAGAGCCACCACTTAGCACATGCCAACCGTCAGGGGGACAACCGGCCCAGAATCCTACGTCCTGAAGCTGCCCTGCATGGCCAGGCCCGCTACTGGCTGGCCTTCCTTGAAATTAGAAGGCTGTGACTGCTGCTACAAGACAAACTTGCCGCGGAACCCTTAGTAGCTAACACTGAAAAGCTGACAGTTACTGAGTTCTTGCAAACACCTCCCTTGTGTGTCACCTTAACCCTTGGAGAGGTAAAGAACGGGGAACTGGAGCTAAGGCACTCTAAGTGACAGCTCCAAAGTCACACTACGGTGCAGCGACAAAATCAGCTTTTTTTTTTTGCTCTCTCTATAGCCTACATTTTTCTTCCAAATAACCCATCTTGTCCTTGGTTTACAAAATGTCTTTTAGCAGACAGAAGGCTTTTCATCTGCATTGTCTATGTAAACTCCACCTCCAAGGACTTAGCTCAAAAAACCCACTGGAGAATCAGAAATTTTAGGGCTAGGACATACTACAGCGACTGTCTCGTCTAACATAAACTCCTTAATTACAGATGAAGAAATGAAGGTTGAGGAGGTGGAACATATCATCTTTCCTGATCAGTATCTTGGGGTGATGCAGCCTCAATTAAACACCCATAGTGGACCGATTTAATAACCACAGATTTTTGTACCCCATCTTCTGTTTTTGCCTTGAATTGCCAATTTAATACTTTTGTTAATTTTTCACGTCTTTATATCCTCTCTCAACCCTTTCAAGATTTTTTTCTTTATCTTTTATATCATTATAGTGCTTCCAATATGTAATCATTTGTTATTTCCTTCCAAAAATGCCTTGAAGACACGTACTATCCACACGATTTCTAACAACTGCTGTGGACCCTAACCCACCACTTTTCAGTCTACTCGGAAGACCCGAGCCATCGGTGAGCTGACAGGTCACAGTCTACATAGCATTTGGAGGTCAGAGTGCCGGCAGCGGCTGACTCACTCCACAAGGTGAGTCTGCCCTCTTAAGACTCGCCAGGCTAGGGAGCTCTGTGGTCCGAAGGCCCATTTCCATGCACTATGCACCTCTGGTGTATTCTGGACCTCAGCCAATGAAATGCTTCAATTAGCACTGTTACTTAGAAATAGCAGCTGGCTCATAAGATCTGTGTATATTACGTAAATTATACTCTTAAGTAAATAATTCAATGTGAGATCAAGAAATTCCATGTGACACTTAAATATCACTATTCCTCTATATTTATACACTGATATTATTCTATATATGTATATAATTATGTTCTAAAACAATATAAAGAAAAACAATATTTTGACATTATTTATGGAGACTATGGGAACACTGAAATACAATACTTTTCAGCCAAAAGCTTGAAAATACAAAGAAAAATACCTTTCTAGTCATAAAGAACTGCTTCTGAAATTCAATAATGATACAAATGACACTGCATTTTAATTGAAAACACTATCATGATAAAAGAGTAAGTTCCTCAGTCGCCTTGTGAAGAGCACCACAAAGTGAAGTGGCCTACCACGTAAGTGCTGACGGTCTCGGTCACCACACTCCGGACAGGGGCTTTCGAGCTTCCGGCTCCTGAGATGGCAGGGGACGGAGATGGCATCAAAGCGGGGGATGCGGTGGACTGTGCGAGGAGTGGCAAAGGCACTGGGGCGGGGGTGACATGCACAGGTACAGTGGCTGGGGCTGGCACTGGCGGTGGGGTCTTGGGTCTATTAAGAGAAGGAGCCGGCTTAGCCTCGGTGGCTGGAACCACTTTGCTGATGACACTGTCAACAAAAGAGAGAAAAGGAAAAGTCAAACAGGACAGTTGAATCCAACTAAAAATTTAAAATGTTAAAACAAAGTAACTTTCTCCTAGTAGCAAAATATTTTGTGGAAGAGATCAATAGTAACAGACCCGAGGTCAAGGCCCTCCAACCATTCACCTCTCAACAGTCACTGCTAGAGAGAAATAGGTAACAGCAGTGAGCTGTGGATGCAGGGGAACAGAGGCTCCAGCCCCTCTCCTGGTGATGCTACCCACCAGTACCTAGAGCTGTGCAGTGACAACCTGTCTCCTCATTAACAATATCACATTCACAGAACTTACCCAGCGAAAGGACTTGGGCTACCTGAGTTCAAGTCCTACGTCTGCCACAGGCTAGCTGTGGGATCTTGGGTAAGTCATTTAAGGA
Organism: Sturnira hondurensis; assembly: GCF_014824575.4. Taxonomy (NCBI): domain Eukaryota; kingdom Metazoa; phylum Chordata; class Mammalia; order Chiroptera; family Phyllostomidae; genus Sturnira; species Sturnira hondurensis. Next base: position 4,619,364 of record NW_028088915.1, read on the forward strand.
TGCGATTTACTGAGTGCCTGCCTATAAGTTAGGTATTATACTAGGTACTTTATATCTTTATATACATCATCTCATCTAGTCCCAACACCAACTTCAAAGAAGTTTTAGTATCCCATTTTATAGCTGAGAAAACAGGATTAAAGAGAAAAGGAAGTGGGTAAATGGGTGGCAGGTCTTTTGATTACACCTTTTTCTTCTGTGCCCCGCCCCATTTTTTACAAGTTTCTTTGTTTGAAAACAATTACACATCATTTCAAGTGCAGAGAACATAACAGCCAGTTCGGGTGACGGAGCTAACAGACATCAGCCTTTGCCGGGTTTGCTGCAGGCCTCCCTCCCTCCCCCCTCAGGCTGGCAGGTCTGTTTTCGTCACTCTTGTTCTTTGTATTTTTCCTGCCTTTGTAGGTACTCATAAGCCATACGTAACATACTGTACTACTATTGTCTCAACTGCATAAACAATGTCACAATAGTATTTATTCCTTGCAACTATCTTTTCACTTAGGTTTTCTGTTGAGATATAACTGACATGTAACATTATGTAAGTGTGAGGTGTACAATGTGTTGGCTTGATACATTTGTGTATTGTAATACGATTACTACGGTGGTGGTAGCTAACACCTTTATCATGTCAAATGATTATTATTTCTTTTTCTGTTCAGAACAATTATGATCAAGTCTTAGCAACTTAGAAGTTTATAATACAGTAGTGCTGAATATAATTACTATGCTGTGCATCAGATCTCCAGAATTTATTTATTTATCTACTACTAAAACTGCCCACTTAGTGTTAGATCTCTGGACTTATCCATGTTGATACATATGATCTGTATTATTTACTGTACTTGTTAAACTGTATTCCATGATATGGCTATGTCAAGGGGTTTTTGCCCACTGTCCTACTGAGTGCAGGACACAGTGCCTTGTGGTGTTACATGTTAATTGTAAATATGTGCAAGAATTTCTCAAGGCTATACCCCTAGAAATAAAGTTACTGGGTCATGTGGTATGCACACTTTCATCTTTACTAGAACCCCAAGCTGCTCTGTAAAATAACTGCCCCAACTTATCTCTTTCTACAGTCCCACACTTAATTATCTTGCTTTTCTGATCTACAAAGTAGAAATAAATATAGCTGCCTCTGAGGGTTCCAGTGAAAATCTGAATATAAAGAAACACGTCAAAAACTACGTCCAAATGTAAAACTTTGGCACCAGCATCATACTCAGGACAATCGTGGGCACTACCATCACCAGCCTGCATAGTTCCAGGCTCTCAAACTACCACCACTAAAAAGCACGATTTTTTGCTATTCTGATCACAAGTTTATAAAGCATTAAGTTATTTTTAAAATATGCCATCATTATGTAAGTGGATACCTAATGCTGTCTAATTGCTCTCCACTTGTTTCATGCAAGGGTGTGACCACCTTCCTAACTTGAATAGAGCTAAAGACCTGTTTGTGCAGGAGACATTCAATATGCCTAGCCAAGAATAGTGAATATTTACTGAACACTTACTAAGTACCCAACTGTTCTAAGCACCTGAAAGCCAACTGCATACCAGGCACTATGCTAAATATTACTTGCCTCACTTCACTTGGTCCTCATAACAATCAAATGAGATATAAGCATGGTTGTTACCTTCCTGTGGTAGATGAAGAAATCCAGGCCCAGAGATCAAGTACAGACTACTATGTGGCAGAGCCAAGACTTAAACCCACCTGTATTATTAACAATTACACTACACGACTCTCGATGCTTATTACTGAATGAGTTTTGCCTTACACATAGATATAAGACGGGAGTTCTTATATTTATGGAATGTGTATCCATAAGGTAAGCACTCTCCATTTTTATAATTAGGCTAAAAATAAAAAAAACCACTATTTGTGGAGGCAGTTACCCATAATAGGGTAAAACATGGGTGCTAAAAACAAAACTAGAGAAAACGCAGGAATCCAGAAAGGTAGGTAGAACAGTTTTTTTTTTTTTTTTTTGCCTGAGGGCATTTGCACTTAAAAGAGGACAAGCTTCAAAGCCCAGGGCCTGGCAAAGTATACAGGCCGAGAGCAGTCTCCCCCATCGTAAGGACTCCCATGTGCTACACCACCGAGGTACGGATGAACCAGAATCTCACAGACCCTCAGCTGCGCTGGTCCAGCACATTGTACTTAAAGTCACCTGGATTAGTTATGTGCCCAGCTACCCAGCACAAATTGCAAGAGGAAGTAACTTAAAATCTAGACCTCACATTACTAATACAGATAATTATTTAAGGAAAAAAGCAGCATATAATAAAAAATATCCAAACATACAAAGAAGGAAAGGCAGCCTCAGGGAGAAGCAGAAAAAATAACAGACAAACTAGAAAGGCACATCAAGGCCACAGGTACTGGAACTGCCAACTACAAAACCACTCTACTTATAATGTTTAAAAAAGAAAAGGCAAAGACTGAAATTATCAGCAGGTAAAAGGAGGTTATAAAGAGTGAGTCAGTAGACTTGAAAAAAGAAACAGACCTCAAAGTAATGAAAAATGTAGTACATGAATGCAAAACTTAACGGACGGGAGAATTAGAACCTGAATAGTTAAGACACAGGAAATTATCTAGAACTCAGCCTTGAGAGGCAAAGAGAATACAATTGAAAGTCTAATTAGTACATGTTTAATAATTCTAGAAAGAAAGGGGCAGAGGCAAAATATTGACAAAAGCATCCAAGACTTCTACAGAACTGATACAACATACCAATCTACAGGCTTAGGATGCCTAACAGATCCCAGGCAACATAAACAAAAGAATCTATACCCAGACATATCAGAGTGAAACTATAAAAAAAATCGCAAAGAGAAGTCTCTAAAACAGCCAGAGGGGGAAGGGGAAGAACAATTACTTTAAAAGAAGAAACAGATTACAGTTGAGTTCTCAACAGCAATGATGAATCTAGAAAACAGTGGAATAACATCTTCAGTGTGCTGAGGAAAAAATACAGTTTGTCTTTGAAAACATCTTTCAAGAATAAGAATGAAATACAGTGTTTCCAGGCAAGCAAAACCTGATGATTAGCCACCAGTGGGTGCTTACTAAAAGCTCTGCTGAAGTAGCAACTCTCAATATCAATTTTACATTTTTACATTCTTAAAAATTACTGAGGAACCCAAAGAACATTTACGTTCATTTTATCTGTGAGTATTTACCATATTAAAAATTGAAGCAGAAATTAAAAAATAATTATCTAGTAATTCATTTAAAACTAGCACTAGTAAGCCCATTACCTGTTCTCAGAATTATTTTTTAATGAAAAGTAAGTACGTTTTTCAGGACACAGTTATTTTGTGAAAAGACAGACACTGTTTAATATTTTTGTGAATTTCTTTAATGCAGGCATACGTAGCTGGAGAAGGGAGGAGCATTTTAAAGGCCTTTTCAGATAATCGTGTAGATTCTTCTTCAATACTGCTCCAAAATGCAACAAGTGGTAGTTTGTTCTTTTTTAAAGGCTTATTTTATTCTCATGAGAGGGGAAGGGAGAGAGAGAAACATTGATGTGAGAGAGGAACACTGATCCCATGCCTCCCACACACACCCGCCCAGGGCTCTGACCCACAAGCTAGGCCTGTGCCCTGACCAGGATGGGTTATAGGAGGATGCTCCCACTGAGCCACACCAACCAGGGCTACAAGTTGTAGTGTTTTAAAAGGTGGCTGTAATGTACAACCTGAAACCACATAAATAAGCTTTTCACATTGTTACATTAAAATTCATTGACATGCTTAGAACTTCGAATAGAGGGTTTTTTTACCATTGCATGATTTTGTAATATCACACTTCACTCACTTGGAGTGTTGGTTGATTGAATTATGCAGATCTTTCAAACTTGCACAGGTTTTATTTTACAGTATTAAAAAAATCACATTTGTTGACATTACCATCCATCTCATCAAAATTTTCTTAATGTACCAAGGAGCTGTCAACTTGTAACAATGTTTTCCAAAATTCTAATTTTTACTTTAAGGATTATGCTTTACTTTATAACTTATGCCCTGGCTAGTGTAGCTCAGTGGATTGAGAACAGGCCTGTGAACTAAGGAATCTCGGTTCGATTCCCAGTCAGGGCACATGTCTGGGTTGCAGGCCAGTTCCCAGCAGGGGACACATGAGAGGCATTGATACATTGATATTTCTCTCCCTCTCTCCTTCCCTTCCCCTCTAAAGATAAATAAATAAAATCTTAATTTTTTAAAAATTTTATAACTCATAACAAGTACTCTGACTATTTTCTTTGAAATAATAGGCTTACTGTGTTCATTTTTGAGGAAATGTTGGCCAAATACCCAAGTCTAAATAACCATGTTTGTCAGATGTTCTTTCAAGTAAAAAATGATGTGAGAAAAGCAGCTAGCTCAGTTTGCAACTTAATCACACAAGTGCTTTTCCTCCAAACAACCCACATATTTTAGTATGAAGTTAAAGTGTTTTATGAGTACTTCCTACTTCATTACTTTCCATTCCATCACCCAAACTATTTAAAAAAGTGTACATTCCAAGGCCACGCACCGCACTCTGAGCACCTCTCTTCTAAAGAAAGCACTTCAGGACAAGGAAGGTGACCCCATCAGAAGAGCTGAGATTCTACGAATGATGAAGATGTTGGTATAGTTAAACAGACACTGACTAGGGTCCCCAACCTTTTTGGCATCCGCTCCCCGCAGATGGATGGAGGGGTGGGGTGACGGGAGGTGGAGCTCAGGCAAACCCTGCTCCCAGCCTGCCCTGTGCCTAACAGGAAGTGGACCTGCACCAATCCACGGCGGACGACTGGGGAGCCCTGGGCTAGAGGAAACAACAACAATAATACACTGTGGAATTATACAAAATATAAAATACATAGGCATAATAATATATAAACCAACAGGGGTAAACTGAGCTAAAGTACTCTAGTGTCCTTCTATTACCTGGAAGGAGGTATACAGGTATTCACTTTAAATGTGGTGATTTCTAGGGTAACCATGCAAAAAACAAAAACATAGTATGTGTATAACTTCTAAAGCAGTGTGGAGAAAATTTGAATGATAAAAAATAGCCAATCTGATAAAAAAAGAGAGAGAAAGCATAAACAGTAAGACAAAGAGAAAACCCCAATAAAGTTTTAACTGAAAATATCAGTAATTACATCATGTAAATGGTCTAAATGATTTGGTTGTCAGATGGGATAAAATAACAAAACCCAAATCTATGCTACTTATGAGACTTGTCTATCCACAGAAAGGCAGAAAGTAAGATGCCAGGAAGAGAGGAATGGAAGGAGAAAAGCAGTCATACCCTCAAACAGATGATAAGGCAAGGGCTATCAGTGAAGTTTACTTCATTACGATAAAATGTGCCAGAAAGATAAAACAAGTTAAAATTTGAATGCCTTGAAGGATACAGTCTCAAAATACACAAAGTAAAATTGACAGTGCTAGAAAAACAGACAAACTCACAAGTATAATCGGAGATGTTAGCAATCTCTCTGTAACTGACAAAGCAGTTATAAAAACCAATAAAAATACAGAGTTTGAACAAAATTAACAAAAATAAAACTGACCCAATGGACATCTTTAAAGCCCTATTCAACAAATACAGAACACTCAGTCGCTATTCAAGCCTGACAGCTGGCGGAGGAGGGAGGGGAACTGTGTGAAAGAAGGGGAAGGGACCAGCCAGAGAACACGTGCACGTAACTCACAGACTGGACAAGAGCGCGGGGCCCGCGGGAGGCACAGAGGTGTGGGTGATGGGTGGACGCAGGTAAAGGGGGGAAAGGGGGGACATTTGTAACAGTGTCAACAGTCAAAATAAAAACACTAAAAAAGGAATATATTGAAAAATTGACAAAATTTCATAAGACTGAAGACTAATTGCTGTATACATATTTGTTACCCTGCTGTATTGGCGGTCCCTCAAAGGCACGGAAAGCCTTTTTATTTACGGATCCTCAGCATCAAATATGGTAACTGGCATTTAGTAGGCACCTCATAAATCTGAACATATTTAATTTTACTAATCAAGCAAACAAAATGAAAGCTGGTTTGAAAGTAGTGATTTCTGACATACTTAGTGATTTAGTAATTTCCTAAGTGAAATGATGCATCATTTATCTAGCCAATAAAAATCATAGGAACTGCATATTAATATGCATTATGATGAGGGAAGAAAAGGGGCTAAAAGACTATGAGGCAGGTATGGGATATCAGTGAAAAGAGAAGAGGGAAGGACAAGAGAAAGTGAAGAAAGTACAGACTTAGGTTAGGAGCCCAGGGAAAACCCAGGCATTTTCAGTTCTAGGCTCACAGAGTTGATTACAGGGAAGAAGAGAGGGAGAACAAAAGGAGGGCATGAAGCAGGAAACAGGTTTGTGATCTACTCTGACTTGAGGCAGAAATAAGCCTGAACATCTAAGATGTCACACAAGAGGTCATTGCAGAAAAACAGTTTCTATCTTACGCTTATTCATCGAACTGATCGATTGGACTTAGACATAAAAAAATTGTTCCTTTTAGCACTTTATTTCAATGTCACTATTTGTTAGTATTCTAGTGGAAAATGTTGGAAGTAATAGCTGAATCTGTTATCTAAAATGATTTGTAGATACTCATGTGCTCAAATATACAATGGTTGTATGAAATTGAGAATTAGCTCTGAGTGGTAAGACAATTTTGTTAAACTGGAAAACAAGAAAACTCAAATTACAGCTACATCACAAGTCATAAATTCTAGAGTAAAAATTTGGTAAAAGAAAACATAAAACCATAAAAACAGCCCCCAAGGTAAGTAAGCATATGTTTTTAATCTTGGGGTACGGAGAGATTTTCTAAGCATCTCATCAAAAGTAGAAACTATTAAGGGAAACACTGAATTGATTGTACAAAATCTTTAAAATATCATAAGCAAAGTTAACAGGGAGAAGGCAAAATAAGGAAAATTATGTGCAACATACATGACAGTGGGTTCAGTCCTTATTACATAATGATTTCCTTCAAATCAAAAACAAAAAGACTCTTCCAGCTGAGCTATTGGTCAAGTTAAAGGAGTTTATCATCACCAAGCCCTTATTATACGAAATGTTAAAGGGACTTATTGAAGAAACTGAAGATCAAAAACTATGAACAGCAAAATGACAACGAACTCACAACTATCAACAAATGAACCTAGAGAAATACAACACAACAACAATGAAAACAAATACTAAGCAAACAACTAGAACAGGAACAGAATCAGAGAAATGGACGTCACATGGAAGGATTTCAGTGGGGAGGGAGAGGAGAATAGCAGGGAGAAGGCACAGAGAATAAGCAGCATAGTTGGTAGGCATAAAATAGATGGTGAGAGGTTAAGAATGGTGTAGGAAACAGAGAAGTCCAAGAACTTATATGTACAACCCATGAACGTGAACTAAGGCGGGGGGGGGGATGCTGGAGGGTTGAGGAGTGCAGGGCAGAGGGGGAATAAAGGGGGAAAACTGGGCCCTGGCTGGTGTAGCTCAGCGGATTGAGCACAGGCCTGCGAACCACACAATCGTGGTTCGATTCCCAGCCAGGGCACATGCCTGGGTTGCGGGCCAGTTCCCAGCAGGGGACTCATGAGAGGCAATCATACATTGATACTTCTTCCCTTCTCCCCTTCCCCTCTAAAAATGAATTAATAAAATCTTTTAAAAAAGGAGGGAAAACTGGGACATTGTAATAGCATAATCGATAAAATATACTTTAAAACAGACTAACAACATTCCTCATCAAACATGAATAGAGGACACACACAGGTGACACAGAATATAAAACCACAAACATTCAATAAACAGGAACAAACTGTTCAAATGTTCATGATAATCAAAGACAGACACATGAACACAGCAAGAAAATACCTTTTTTTGGTGAAGATTAAAAAACCTGACAACACTTAGTGTTGTCAAGATGGGGGAAGGGGCAGGGTGGTTGGAACAGCATTTCTGAATGATGACCAAAACCTTAAAAATGTCTAAGTCTTGACCAGCAATTCCACGCCTGGAATCTAGCCTGAGGAAATAGATAGCTATGTGAAGATATGGAGTAAAGGACATTTTTTTCCGGTATTGTTTACAATTGCAAAAAAACTCACAAAAAAACTAGAATGACTAAAATTTAAAATACCCCAAAGTATAGGAATTAATTAAATAAATTATAATGAACAAAACATGGTGTCACTTGAAGAGGACACACACACACACACACACACACACACACACACACGATGTATTTGCCCAAAACAGGTTAAGGATGTATATAGAATGGGATCCAATTTTTATGAAGAAAAAAGCAAACAAGAATGCATGTTTACTTAAAAAAGATTAAAAGAAAAACAACAACAAAAAAACAAAAAACACCAGCCTTGCCTAGGTAGCTCCGTTTGTTAGAGTGCCGTCCTAATACTCCAAGCCTGAGGGTTTGATTCCCAGTCAGGGCACATACAAGAATCAATCAATGAATGTATAACTAAGTGGAACAACAAATAGATATCTCTCTAAAATCAATCAATAAAAATTTTTTATTTTAACAATTTTTATTTATATTATTTTTTAATTTTTAAATTATATTTTATTGATGATGCTGTTACACTTGTCCCAATTTTGCCCCATTTGCTCCCCTTCATCCAGCACCGCCCACTCCCTCGGGCCATCCCCACACCATTGTTCATGTCCATGGGTCATGCATATAAATTCTTTGGCTACTCCATTTCCTATACTTTACTTTACATCCCCATGGCTATTCTGTAACTATCTATTTGTACTTCTTTTTTTTAAAGATTTTATTTATTTATTCTTAGAGAGAGGAGGAGAGTGGAGGAAAGACAGGAAGAGAAAGATCCATGTGTGGTTGCCTATTGCATGCCTCCTATTGGGGACCTGGCCCACAACCCAGGCATGTGCCCTGACTGGGAATCAAACCAGCGACTCTTTGGTTTGCAGGCCTGAGCTCAATCCACTGAACTACACCAGCCAGGGAATAAAAAATTTTTTTAAATGCACCAAAATGTCCAGAAATTGGCTCTTCCACATTTATTACAGTCCTATATGGTAGGACTATAGATGTTTTTTTCTTTTGGTTTATTTATACTTAATAAAAAACGAATACATTAAAAAGGCCTGCCACATTATACACATCTAAACTATTGCTGGGGATTTTTAAACAATGGTTTGAGTTGTACATTTATGATTTGTTCATTTTTCTGTATGTACGTATGCTATACTTGAATAAGACCACAGTCTCTGTAAACTTGGGGAATAAAAGTCCCAACCTACTCCATTAGTGTATCTAAACTGAGTGTATCAGCAATAACAGGGATCAATAAGGCTCAAGAGAGGAGAATACCTTGAAACTATGCTGGTGTGTATATAGTTAAAATCATAAATTCGAACAGCCTTTAAATATTAAGGTTGGTTCAGAATGTTGGGTCTTTTCAAAGACATATAATGTCCATGGTTGCACTGTACCCCAATTATGTGCATACCTGTCTGCCATCCACACTAGGTAGTACATTTCTTGGAAGTAAAGTATGTGTGATATTGGTCTTTAAATTATTTTCAGTATTAAACGGTGTCTTAACATATATTCATCAACTTGAATAAGCTTAATGCCTAATATTGCAGAGAATGCTTCTATAAAATTATTTTACTTTTAAGTATTTTTGTCTGTTTAAAATGTTTTAAAATAGTCTAATTTCCCCTATTCTTTCTTTCCTGCCTACCTTCTTTCCACACTATTTATTTTATGAATTCCAAGACCACTGAACTTTCTGTTTACCAGCATGGGTTCTAGTTCCTCATCTATGTACTGATTCACAGGCCAAGAATAATTACCACACCAATGCAAAGTACAAGCACGCCATGAAGGTGTCATCCTAACTACGTTTAAGTGGTTTTAAGCTATACTGGTCACATAAGGAATATTATTTGCCTTACCTGACTCTTTTCCAATCCCCTTTCATTTTCTATTTTTCTTAGATTTCTCCCTCACTTAAAAGGCCTGCAAATGGTGCCCATGAGAATGGCTTAGCATTAGCAATATAGCCAATGGATATAAACAGACTGTTGACTCATTTTATGGGGCAGAACCTGAAAGCTCAGAAATATGTACTTGTACTAAATATATCTTATTTTTCCATTTAAAGAAATGACATTTGGATGAAAATAACTCAATAAAAATAATCATTCCAAAATGCCTAATATTCTCCAATTCCATTAAATTACTCCTTTAAAAGTATGTATTTGTCATGCAAGTTTTGAGTAGCAAAAGGACAAACACTGAAGTGAGTTCTCAGTGTTGATGAGACAAAACACGTTCTAATTTTCTGTTTCCCAGAGATTAGACTAGTATCATGTAGGCACTACTAAAGTGACTTATTTTTATAACTCCTCTAAATTTCATGAGAAAATTCAGTAGAGTTTGAACGTTATTGATTTTAGCTGCTAAGTTACCTCTGTAGTAAGCGGATATGCAGTTTTATGTACAATCCTTTATTATATTTTCAATTTTGAATGTTACACAAAAATTTGTAAGCAGCGTAACATAAGTCCTCATAACTCATGAGTAAACTAAAAGGAATTTTGGATTCCTATTGGCCTTCCTTGCCAAGCTTTATTGTTGCATACTTCTAAACAGTGTTTTGCTTGGCCGTATTTTCCTACCTGAAGTATCACTTTTTCCCTCCTATTTAATTGCACAGTGAGTTCTCCTCCAGCGCTTTCTGTTGAAGAAGTGAAGTCTTGCAGAGTAACCAACACCACCCACAGCTGTGTCCTGCAATGGCTCCGTGCTGCTAACCTTACATCTTTTGGAGGATTTGATCAGAGTTCTCTACCTGCTATAAACACTGGCGTTATTCATAAAACGTGCAGAAGGAAGGGTTTTCAGCAGGATTTCTTTACCTGTTTCCCCACTACAAACCAGTGACATAAACAGAATGGGTCATGAGCTGCCTGGCCTGTAATGCAAACTCACAGAACGACAAGTCAATAAAAAGCCAATCTTCACCTCTCCAGCCATACAGAGCCTCCAAGGTTAGAGGCAAACACAATTTGGATATGTCTGTACTGGGAGTTTAATGTGCCTCATTATCCAGCTATTGTGTGCAAACACTAAGAGGCCAGTAATCAAATTATCAAAGTTTGAATAACTGGCTACTAAACTGCACATAAAGTTCAAAAGTTCCCTCACAAGGGCTTACTTACTTACCCTTAAAGGTAAACAGCCACTTTTCAATGGTAACAAAACAGTGCTATAGGTAACAACTGCTGTAATCACCTGCAAGGATTTTGCATAAACTTTTGATAAGGGAAGTACTTCAGTGTTTGGGAGAAAAAACACTGATAGAAAAAATATGTTCCTTAGGTCTGAACTCATTTTTCTTCTTGCGATTTAAAAATTTGTTTTTTAATATTTTATTTATTTACTTTTTAGAGAGAGGGGAAGGGAGGGAGAAGGAGAAAGAGAGGGAGAGAAACATCAATGTGTGAGAGATACATTGATTTCTCTTGCAAGCACCCAACTGGGGCCTGGCCCACAACCCAAGCATGTGCCCTGAGTGGGAATCCAACCTGTGACCTTTTGGTTTGCAGGCCGGCACTCAACCCACTGAGCTACACCGGCCAGGGTCAATTTAAAATTTTAATCAATCTCAGAAATAGCATGCACCTTTGAAATACTATATGAAACAGATTCCCATGATGTATTTTAAACAAACTCCTCCTTACTACAAACAAACAAGATCCCTGAGATATCACTATATAATACTACCCTAAAATCATGTAGTTGGGTGGGTACATGAAACATCACAGCTTTGCTTTCTCACTTTTTGTTACTGCTGACACTATTACGGATGTCCCCATTTCCCTCACCCAGCCTCTGTCCCCTTTCCCTCTGGCCATCACCACACTGTTGTCTAGGTTTATGGGTTATGCACATATGTTCTTTGACTAAATTCTTTCACTTTTTCATCCGTTACCCCCTCCCTCTTCCTCTGACAGCTACCAGCCTGTTCCATGTATCCATGCTTCTGTTTCTATTTTGTTCATTAGTTTTTTTTAATCTTTAAAGTTCATATATGATCATCTCAGAAACACTAAGCCCAAGTGCAGCAGCCTCCAGTGGTCCTGCCTCCCAGTCTTCCCACACTGGTGTAGATACCTCACAGAATGGGTGGGCTGACTTGTATCATTAACAGGATAGCTTGAAAATAGCCATGTGTGATATCCAAGCCGGGTCATAAGAGACACTACAGCTTCTGCCTTGCTGTCTTTTGGATCACTTGCTTTGGTGAAGCCAGCCACTATGTAGAGAGCACACTGAAGCTGCTTCGGGAAGAAGCTTGTGGGGCCAGCAGCAGCTGGGGCCTCCTGCCACCAGCCACGTGTGTGAACTCACAGCACAGTCTCCAATCTTGGTGAGGACTTCCAATAACTTGCCCTGGGTAGCAGCTTCATTAGAGATCTGAGTCAGAACCCCCCAAATTACTAAGCCGTAGGAAGTGAGAAGTAATAAATGTTTATTGCTTTAAAAAGCTATACTTGCTATATCTTCTGTTATGTGGAAACAGAAGATATAGCAAGTATTTAATTTATCTCACGTAGGCATATAAAGAAATATTCAGAATTTAGGCAAAATCATAGTTTAGAGTATCAGTACTTAAAATGCCAAACTGTAACATTCATTTCCATATTTTACATTTCCATATTTTACATTTGATTAAAAGAACAAACACCCAAAGACAATTATAAGAATCAGTTATATATTGATCAATCAGTACTTCTTTTTATTTTATTTTATTTTTTAATATCTTGTTTATTTACTTTTAGAGAGAGGGGACAGGAAGGAGAAAGAGTGGGAGAGAAACATCAATGTGTGGTTGCCTCTCATGTGTCCCCCACTGGGGACCTGGCCTGCAACCCAGGCATGTGCCCTGACTGGGAATCAAACCAGCAACCCTTTGCTTCACAGGCCCATGCTCAATTCACTGAGCTACATCAGCCAGGGCAGTACTTCTTATTCTTGATCCTTACAGCTCAACTCTTAGCATTCATATACTTATAACACAGCTGCAAATGGATTTAATGCCTCAAGTTCACATGGCTTGCCTCTTAAATATTTACATCATCCCACAAAATGGATATTTTATCTTGTCATAGCCCAACTGCATATCATATACAAAAATTTTATCTTTTATTCAGACAGGACCTATTTGAAAAATAAAGAAATTGCATGAAGTAGTTAGAGAAAAATAGAGCCATTGTAGAATCTTCATCTGCAAAGGACTCCCACCCAAATGATTATACTTCTATGGTCAAGTGTTCAAAAATCTGTAAAATATCCCCAAAGGGTATTAATACTCAGATAAATAATAAATAATGCATATTTTCTTATATTTACAAGATATACTAGAAGAATTAATAAGAAAAAGAAACAGAAATGGTAACCTACAAGGAAAGGAGTGTAAAGGCAGGGGGAAAGGGATGGAAGCAAGACTTTCTATTATAGTGTTTCAACTTTGGAGTCAATTGAACTTTACATATTTAGAAAATTAAATTTATAGAATTGCCTGCAAGCTGAACATAAGTGGAAATGTATGAAACTCCAGATATATCATGTTGCTGACACAGCCGCACAGAAAAAAATCACTTCAGGTGACATGAGGACAGCATTATGGTCATACAGCCACAGTGGATTTATATTACAATAAATAGACTGAGAACAACCTTAATCTTTAACTTCATTCAATAGTTTGATTAATCAGAAATAACAGTATAAACTCATAATTTGTTTTTTTCAACAGTAACTATTTTCTAGTTCTGCCTCCTGTAAAGGCGAAGAGTGATGCCTTCCCAGTAGCAATGGGCACCTCCAGCACCAGACCATGACTCCTAAAAACTTTTCTCCACAAAAAGGAACCAAGGTTCCTCGAGAGAATAACTAATTCCAGGTCTGTGGCAGGAAATATATAAGATAAACCTGCAACGCTTATACCAAAAAGTAAGAAAGCTATCAAAGATGAATAGGAATGCGTGAAAATCCAGAAGACAAGAGGAAGGAGTTCCCATTGGCCAAGATGGGACAAACTGAACATTAAAAGGAATAAGGAGAGGAGGTGGGGAGGGGGAGTGGGAGGGAGATCTTTCCAAAACCAAAACTCAACAGTTATCACCACAGGAGGTAACTATGGCATCAACTCCACCAACTTCGTACATTGAACTGTAGTAAGTAGAAAGAATTAAGCATTTATCCTGCTCTTCTTGCATAAATTGTATTTCAGGGTAATCAAAATGTCCTAGTTGATGAAAATTCACATTTATTCAAGAATTTCAGCTAATAAATGTGAAAGGAATGACTTTCACACAAAAAAACAATAACCCTACCACTTCACAACTCCTACTGAAATGACTGAGGCAGCATTACCAAGATGTGACAACCAGACATTAGGTGACTACTGATGTGCAATAAGAAATATACAGCCACAAAATACCCTTGTTAAAAAAAAGGGGGGAGCGTGGCCCTGGCTGGCATGGTTTAGTGGGTTGTCATTCTGCAAAGTGAAAGGTCACCTGTTTGACGTGCCTGGTTGTGGGCCTGGTTGCTGGTTGAGGTGTGTGCAAGGGGCAACCAATCAATATTTCTCTCCCTCTCCTTCTCCCTCCCTTTCCCTTTCTAAAAAGAAATAAAATAAAATAAAGAACCTACAAAACTCAACACCAAAAAAACAAACAACCCAATTAAAAAAATGGGCAAAGGACTTGAACAGACACTTCTTCAAGGAGGGCACACAGATAGCGAATAGACATATGAAAAGATGTTCAACATCACCAATCACCAGAGAAATGCAAATTAAAATCACAATGAGGTATCACCTCACATCCCTCAGAATGGCCATGATTAATAAATCAACAAACAACAAGTGCTGGTGAGGATGTGCAGAAAGGGGAACCCTTGTGTGCTGTTGGTGGGAATGCAGACTGGTGCACCAACTGTGGAAAGCCATATGGATATACCTCAGATAATTGAAAATGGATCTGCCTTTTGACCCAGTGATCCCACTTCTGGGAATTTATTCAAAGAAACCCAAAACACTAATTCAAAAGAACATAAGCACCCTTATGTTAATTGCAGCATTATTTATAATCGCTAAAATATGGAAGCAGCTCAAGTGTTCATCAATAGATGAGTGGATGAAACAACAATGGAATACTACAATGGAGTACAACCTTTAGACAATGGAGTACTACCTGACCATAAAAAAAGAAAAAATTTACCCCCTTTGACAGTACGGATGGACTTGGAGGACACCATGCTAAGTGAAATAAGCCAGTCAGAGAAAGACAAATACCATATGATTTCACTCATATGTGGAATATAATGAACAAATTGAACTAACAAGCAAAATAGAGACAGACTCATAGATGGAGAGCAGATGACAGCTAAGGAGCGGGGGGAAGGTGGAGGGATTGAGCAAAAAGGAAAAAGGACTCGTGGACATGGACAACAGTGTGGTGATTGTTGGGTGGGGAGACTAAATGGTAATGGAAAAAATACAATTAAAAATTTTAGAAAAATAAAATGCAATCAAATCTTTAGAGCTGCAAGTCTTTAGACCTAAAAGCCTATTTATAGGGGTAGAATAACAGTTTAAATGACACCACAAGGAATTAAACAGAGAAGTCCAGAAAGTGAGGCATTCTTCTGGACAAGTGTCTGGTTTCTTAAATGACTGCACTGTACAGAAAATTCTAGGAGGAAAGAGGGTGTGTGGGAGTGTGGTGTTCCAGATTAAAAGGCATAAAGGCAATAAATGTGATTTGGACATTGATTTAAACAAACCAACTATCAAAAGATATTTTTGAGACAAATAAAGAAATCTGAATAGGACTGGGTATGAGATAATAGCAAGAAAAATGTACACATATTTGATGTAAATAATGGCGCTGTGATTTTACAAGAAAACACACACATTCGGACAGCTGCACATGAAAGTGTGCATGGGTAAACCGACATTAGCCCTGAACTTGCTTGGCAAATGCCCTGTGCAGAAAAATAGAAGAAAAATATTAGGTCAAGTAAGTATGGTAAAATTAAATCTTCAGGTGATAAATCTATTAGGTAGTGGGTATGTGAAAATTTATTCATTTATTATTTTATGTTTTAAGTTTTCATAGTCGAACATTTTCTTAATGTTGGTAATATGCATTTTATCCAGAATGATTTAGAATGATAAAACACAATAAAGCGGACATATGCATGTACTACTATGCCAATAGAAAACTGAAATTTGTTAGGGTAAAATTTGGTTATTTGCCTTAGTACATCTTTAATTTTTTTCTCTTCACATTTCTCCATTTCTAATTTTTACTAACTCTTTAGGACTCTACTCAAATTTTACTCTCCACAAGGCTTTTCTAACCCTTCCTAGCTGGAAGTAATCAACTTGAACTTCCATATAATTTTAGATGCATTTCTAGTAGCCTTTAATACTTTCTGCCTTATAATTACTTATATCTATGTTCTTGAGAGGATAACCAACATGTGATTCAAATCTGTCATTTGTACCAATGCATCTCCTTTGACATAGTTGTACTATGTATACAATCAAAATTAGTATTTGCTAAATGCAGACTAATTAGTTAAAAAATGTAAACCCATGAGGGTATTATCTAGGGCACTGTCAGGGTTCTTTTCAAAGACCAAGCTCTCTGGTGTCAGAACTTGTAAAAGATTTTGATTTCAGAAAGGTTTGTGCATCTTCTCTTCAGCAAATGAGGTATTTGTAGTATGAAAAGCTAAGCCAAATGGGAATGAACATTCAACACAGATGAGGCTTTATTTTGCCCACTACTCTCGGAGCCCAGAGTCCACAGAGGAGGATGGGTAAGAGATGCGTTTACATGTAAATATGCTAAAGTTGCAAGTTAACCATAAAAGATAAACATTCATTCATTCATTTATTCACTCATTCATTTTAGGATTAAATAATATCCCAAGTTATTTGAAAACATTAAAAGCAGTATGATGATATTCACTGAACTTGAAAAATGATTAAGATTGTGATTAAGATTTGTATTCTCACTGGACTATTACAAAATTTAGTTACTCCTGAAGTCATGCTTGGAAAATCCAATACTACTACTTTAAAATATATTAAAATATGATCATAGCTATTGTATCTTCACCAAAAATCACCACAGAATTAACAGAAATTCTTATCTTCTATAAAAAGCATAGAAAAAATATTTATAGTGTGTGATATATACAGATACACATAATGTATGTATTTTCATCATTGTGGGCTCAAATAAGTAAATAAGTGCATATATATGCACATTCTATACTCCAGAGTCTCACACACACACACACACACACATGTAAATGGTACCCTCTCCTGCAACTGCAATACAAGTCTTCTCTTAGATTGTTCACTGTTCTTATATCTTTGATAATAAAAAAAAACTTTAACAATCTGTTTGGAAAAGAACACGTCCAACTGTTACACTATAAAATACGAGACCATATAAAAGGATATGTTTATCCACACACCAAAGAAATAAATTAATTATAACAATTAATAAAATATGTAATGAGCAATCATTTTGGTTGCTTTAGATATAAAAAACTCTTATGAATAAGAAAATTCGTTTTCTAAAAAAGGTGTCCAAGAAAGTTTAAAGCAATAAGTGAATAAATAAAATTAAAAAATATATAATAAAATAATGTTTCTAAAATTTTCTCTATGAAAGAACTTTTAAAATTATTCCACTGACTTTATAGAGTCACACTTGAAATTCAGATCACTCTAAAAGAGAGATAAAGAAGGAAAAAAAGGAGGAAAAGATCAGATCACTGAGCTCTGGCCACCTGGCCAGGCAGCCCAGTTGTGCCACGGTTGCTGGTTTGGTCTCTGGGCAGGGCACACGGGGGAGCCAGCCAATGGATGCACGCACAGGGAGAACAACAAAGCAGTCTCCCTGCTCTCTCCCTCCCTCCCTCCCTTTCTTAAATCAATCAATAAAAAAAATTTAAAAAGTAAAACATCAGGTCACTGATAGGTCTTAATACACTTAAAGGACCGAATAAAAAATTCAGCTGTGAGTTTTAGGGGCTACTTTAGATATTGGTCCTCTTGCCTCCTCAAAGTTTTTTCTAGTAACTCTCCTCAAGAATGACCAAGGAGGGCCAGAGAAGGTACAAACCTCAGTGTGAGCGCCACGTCAAGAAAGAATGGAAGCCTGCCGCACTCTCCTTCTGAGGGCTGTTCTGGATCTGACTCCAACAGTACGTCCTCAGAATGGGACTCTCTGAAGCACCTGCTGACACTCCTCCTCCCCCGCTCTCCCACCCCCGTGCTATTAGCAGCGCTGGTCCAATGACAGTGGCCTCTGAGTTGACAGGTAATCTCTGAGAGGTTTTAGCTTGGGAGCACAAATGAGCAGAACAGTCAAAAACCAGGGAATCTGAAAACTTATTTCTTATTTCAAATCTATTTTTCTTCTTTGAGTTTCTTTTCTTTAAAATTAAATAGTAGTAATATGTTAAAGCACATGCACTGGTTTACAGATGTATGCATGCATACAGAAAAATAATTCATACAAGAAAAGCCAGTAAAAATAAGTATAGATAATTCAAAATTTCCACTGTCAACATACTTTGAAAGTAGCCTAAATATATGGTATACATGAATTTCCTTGTATTTATTATGAGCCCAATAAAAACAATAAAAATGTAGCAATGCAATCTGCCCTACTTGGCTTTGAATGGTTTGATGAGGTAAGTTAGAAATTGGCCATTTACCACTTAAAATTCTGATGTACTCATGCTGTTTCTCTTATTTCAGAACCAATGAGCCTAACACTATTAATGACTTCCCATGTGTTTTAGATCACCTGTCTTTATATAGATAAATCAGTATTTCTTTAATTGGGTCATAAAATACATTAAAGCTGTGTTAAAAATAGGTTAATGTCCAACATTAGCCAGAGGTACTCTAACAGATAATTTCAAATAAACACAAAAACAAACCCTTTAAAATATATACAGTTAACTTCAACTAAGTCTGTTCAAAAAAGCATGGACATGGACAATAGTGTGGTGACCTAAGGGGGAGGGTTAGGGTGGAGGTGGAACAGAATAGGGCAATAAATGGTAATAGAAAAAATGATAAAAAATGAACTATTCAAAATAATAAAATATTTTTCAATTACAGCTGGAAAAATATGTAATTCTAAAAAGAAGTTTAAAGACCTTTTCATTATAACACATTTTAGAATAGCACGGTACTTAAGATGAGACACATGGGATGTGGACTGCAGCACAGAGTACAGTCAGCGATGTAACGACTGTGTGTAGTGCCAGACAGGAACTGTACTGATCAGGGTGATTACTTTGTAAGTTATATAAACGTTAATCACGTGGTCGTAGACATGAAGCTGATGTAATACTGTGTGTCCACTGTAATTGAAAAATAACAAATTATTTTTAAAAAAAGATGTACAGAGACTTTGCTCGGGGCAATGGGTGCACGATGCAGTGTGCAGATGCTGTTCTGTCAAGTTGTACTCTTGCAGCCAGCATGGATTTGTGGACCACTGTCATGCCAATAAATTCAATAAGATGCAACACACATTAATTAAAATAAAATCAAATAAGTATATTGTATTACAGATGTAGTTTATACATATTTACCAGGAGCATTATTTTTCAAACTCTGGATCATAGACCAGTATCAGTTACTGGCCCAGTTAATACTATTTGCATTTGGAGTCGGAGTTTGTAGCCAACAACGCTGGTATTGTAAAAGAAATGGCCATAGACTGGAATTCACAGCAGGGCTGATATTACTGGTATACTATAACCTCCAGAGAGTAGGATTTGTGCTTTTAAATATGCCCATATAGTAAGGTAACAAAAATTTTATAGTTGTCTATCAAACACGTTTTAATTCATTATCTACAGTGTACACAGCACTATATAGGGAAACTCCAAAATCTTCCTTCAGAAAGGTTACTAATGTTACCAACAATTTATAGACTGAAATTTTGAACCGGATAATATTAAATTT
This sequence comes from Sturnira hondurensis, assembly GCF_014824575.4. Taxonomy (NCBI): domain Eukaryota; kingdom Metazoa; phylum Chordata; class Mammalia; order Chiroptera; family Phyllostomidae; genus Sturnira; species Sturnira hondurensis. The sequence continues at coordinate 4,639,471 of NW_028088915.1, forward strand.
GGCTAAGCAATTTCATGATGTCTAATATTATATTTCATAGGAAATTAAAAACAGCAAAGAAAATTTATGAAAAGATTCACAAATAAATGATGCAAATAGATGTTTCATACCACCATGAATATACATAAGTGTGTGTATATACACATATCTGTGTATGTATACTTATGCACATATAAGTTTAGTGGCTTTTAACATTCAGCATACTAGAAGTTCTAAGCAAGACAGATGCAGGAACTTAAAAATTAAACATTTACACTGGAGAATGGATATCTGTTGTGTTTGCCTATTTATATAGCACCCATTTCCAGAAGGGGAAATAGCATCCATTCCCCCTCCTGCCTTCAGGCCCCTCTCTCCTCCCACTTTCAGCCCCCATGGTTTGGGTCGCCTTTACCTTACCCTTGTTTCTGAGACAGCACGCAGGAGCCAGGCCAAGCACAGCACTGACAACTCCATGGCTGCTGAAGTGACTGTTCCGATGGACAAAGGACCCCAGCTGGGTTATTTACATTTAGACCTTCTCTGGGACTCCTGGGCCTATGTCCTCTGGGCTAATGAACTGGTAGGAAATGTACTTGCACTGACAACAGGGCATCTCTACCACAACTGAGGACAAGGCAAAGCTGATAAAAGACAGTCTACAACATGCATGGGAAAAATCTATACAATGACTAAAAACAGGAAACAAACGTAACAGTGAAGTTTTTTCAGAGACAAAATTCTTATTCTGGCATCCATCCAAAAGTAAACTTTAACTACCTTAGAAATTCACAAGGAATTTACAACAGATACTTGTTTTCAAAAAGAAGAGGTACTGTCCAAAGGACTAAAGAAAAATGCCTGCTTGATTAACAGCAGCAACAACATCAAATGTATTAGCCTTAAAAACTTTTTTAAATTGGATACTTACAAACATCTGAATAAGCTCACAGTATTTACTATGTCCCTTTCTCAGATTAATTTGATACATGGTCTCCAAGACACAAGCACTATCAACAAAAAAGAATTATTTGTCCTATTACATTTTACATGGGTAACACAACTCCACCCCTCACACCCCCATTCACCTGTGAGGGATACGGCCCCAAGGATCTACCTGTTTCAGAAGATACCTGGGAACAGCCTGGGTAAACATGGTAATTATTCTTATATCAAAAACTCCCTCTGAAGGAGAAAGTGTTTCTATAAAATGAACTCACAGGTCCACAAAAGAGAAGAATGAGTCTATTTGTACATATAAAATACCTTATTAGTTGCCCCAGAGGCTCTTATAATTTCAGAACGACCAGATTTACCTAATCCTTCTTAAATACAGTCACTTCATTCTCATTTACTGTAAGTGGAACTCTTAATTAGCATGGCCTTTGGATAATAATTTGGTATAATAATCTCTTTAAAATCTTAAATGTTCACATTCTTTGGCCTAGCAAAATTTGAATAAGCAACAATCTATAAATGAGGCTATTTTTCTTTATTTGTTATGGTAAAATTTGGAACAACTCAAATGTCCCAAAATTGGCAAATGAAAGGACATGTTGTGACACAACAAAAAAATCAAACACCACGTCACAGAAACCTGTGGAAAACACACACAATGCACTGTGAAGGGGAGGTGGGCAAGTTACAGAAATGTGTGTAAAATAATCCTAGACCCATTTTGTTTTCTAAAAATTGCTGAAATATATACCCAACAACTAGCAGCAATTATTATCGGAAGAGTAGGATTTAGGGCAACTTTCCCTTTCTAAGTTACATATTTTCTTAAAAAGAAATCTGGCCCTGGCTGGTGTAGCTCAGTGGATTCCCAGCCAGGGCACATGCCTGGGTTGCAGGCCAGTTCCTTGCAGGCTAACTACCAGCAGGGGACGCACAAAAGGCAACCATACATTGATGTTTCTCTCCCTCTATCCTTCCCCTCTAAAGATAAATAAATAAACAAATAAATAAATAAATAATTTTAAAAAAAAGAAATCTGACCATGTGTTACTTTTATCATCAGAAAAAAGGATTAAGAAACAAAGCCAACTACTTCAACATTTACTAGCACTTGTTCAAAATAGGTCCTGAAAAGTCCTTTTACTTTTTATACCTTATTTTATCCAAAGGGCACAAAAGACTACAGGCAACATCTTGGTGAAAGTACTTTTCTTTAGAATAAAAGTCCACAGTCTGCATGAAAAGGAAGACACATAACATTTACTGAAAATGGAGGCTCTGGTCTTACCATTAAGAGGTAAAAAGCATAAGCAGAAGAATAGCAACGGAGAAATAATGGCGTGTTCAGTTTGGAAATGCTATGTTTGAGGTACCTCTGGTCTGTCCAGTCAGAACTTTCTAGCGGGTCACTGGACAGACTGGCCTGAATCTTTGGGGAGAAATGTGAGCTGGAAGCACAGATTTGGGAATTCTCATTGCATAATTTTAAATCTAAAGAGTGAATGAGAAAACTTACAGAGAAAGAACAGAGCAGTGGACCAAGGCCAAGAAGAGAAAGAAAAAGAAGTCCATTAAAGAAAAACAAGAGGAATGATAAGAAGAATCCGAGGGGTGTAGCAGCAAGAAAAACAGGGAACAGAAAGTTTCAAATAGGGGCTGGGGTACACAACATGATCAATAATAGAGCGGAAAGGATGACCATGACCATGATCAGGACCTCAAAGAAAAGCTTCAGAAGAGTTTCTAGGGCAGAAAGCAGAATGCAATGAATTTAAGAATGAAAATTGGAAGAAAGTACAGATGAAGGATAAGTTTTCAGAAGTCAGAACAAGAGGAAGAAATTATAGAACCTTTCTTTCCTCAAAGCGGGGGCAGGAAGATGCGGTAACGGCAAAAAGGTCTAGGATGGGGAAATACAAGGCCAAAGGAAGGAATGAGAAAAAAGAAGACACAGAGGAGACAATGAAGAGAAAGAACTTCCTGGTAGGGGAAGGAGGCAGAAAAGCTGGGAGTGAAGGAAGGTGCAAGAGAAGCTGCTGATCCTGAAAACAAGGAAGGATGCTGCGCTTCCTGGAGCCTGGAAGACAAGCTGTGAGGACAGATACACTTATGGTAGCCAAAAGAGTAAATCCAAACAGATGGCTCAGTCAGACAAGCCAGTCAGTGCAGTTCACAGTGACACACCCTTTAACCCATGTGCTGAGCCTTAGGTCACCACATTTTTAAAAGCAGCAATATTCTAAATCACAGAGACCCTGCAGTAACAAAAATACCCATTTTGTAAGCTACAAAGGCAGTAGTGGGAATAAAGAAGAATAAACATTACAGTGTGTCTCCAAAGTCTTGATATAAATATTTTAACATTACTATAACCCCATAAAATGACAGGAAATAACAGAGGGCAAAGGATTTACATCTTCCACTTGGCTGTCAGTAATAATAAGAATGCCTAAGTGTTTTCAGTAGGTACATATTCTTTTTAAACACTAGAAGTGTGAGCAGTTTGATCTTAAGGGGAAATTATTGTCAGATAATATCCAAAAGGTTACCATGACATAGCTAAATTATCTCTGCCTGTCACAGGTTAAAGAATATTTAAATGCTGAAAGTTCACGTCAGCTTTTTCTAGATAACAAATCTTAAGTACCTTCCTATATTCACTCAATTAGTGATCTTGGGCCTTGATAACACTGCAGAGAGAACTTTCCAACTATCATTCAAATCATATCTAAAAAGGTGGTCATAAATATTTTAAAACCTAAGTGAACTAATAAGACCTAGACCCATTAAGGATAAGATCTCTTACAACAAATTAAATAAAACAATTTATTGAAGTCTGGACTCAAGATAAGCTAGATTTACTAGCTGACCTTTTATTCATTTAAAGAACAAAATTAGCTCTAATTGCATTAGAATGGAATCCAGTAAATTTTCCCAAGTCTTCTAATGTGGCATCCGTGTAGGAACTGCTGTAATTGTTTACAAGTAAGATGGAAATGCTTTGATTATAATCTTTCCACTTGTTTTACTGGGTAGTAAAAGCATTTCCTAAAACCTGAAGCCAGTTTTTCTGTTTTTTTCCTCTTAAATACACTGCATCTTTTGTGTTAATGAACAAACTACAATGTGCCCAGAGCAGAGATTAAACTTTGAGATTTTGTCATAACTTCAGGTCAGTAAAAATGAGATTTCTTGTCTACAAAAACCAGGAAAGGGCTGAAGGATGGGTAAGAAAACCTTTATTATCTGCTTCCTCTCATAACCTGAGGTGTATGGGCTGGAGTCTGTTGAATTGTTGTTTAGCTGCTAGGAAATTTCATTTGTAATGTTACCATCTTTTACTAGCACTAAATATACCACAGATTTTAAATATAGTCATTCTTAAAATGATTTTGGTCATTTTTCTTGTTCATTAGCTTCTAACATTGACAAAATACCTATGAAGTATTTCAGTATCAGAGGCAAGTCAACCAGGGCAAAGCAAAGCTATCAACACTTTTCAATTTTTTTTCCTTGAAATGTTCCTTAACTTTACTTATAAAGGATCATTTTTTTAAACCAACAAGTTTCTTTGCTTTGCCTTTCTGGCATGCTTTAATAAAAATACAAAAATTAGGCTTTTCATAAAATGTAATGAAGTAAAACAAAACAAATCAGTTGTTTCTGCCTGCTTCTCATCCCTTAATCTGCTGACAGAGTCCCCTTATCTTTCTGGAACCTACCATCTCTTCCTACCCCTACCACAGGGGCTGATGAACCAGGCTGGCGAGCTGGAGTCTCTGATGGAGACTGAAAACAGATTCGGTGAGGGGGGTGGGGGTGACAGGGATACTGAGCACGAAGAACCATGTCAGCCTCAAGTGACTTGGCCCATCTCTGCCACCACATAGAGGAAGGACAGAGAAAAAGAAAGTGAGCAGAGTCCTAATGACATTTTTTGAACCCTGGATACTGCCTCCTCTCAAATCAAATATACCCTCTATTCTTTTAAGTTAGTTTGATTTGGGTTTTTATTACTTGCATCCGAGACTCTTGACTAAAACAAAAAGAAAATAAAGAGTATTTTAATTAGAGACAAGAAGACTATTTACAGAGTTCTCTTCAACTTGGATTAGGGATCAATACAAGAAATAGTCAAATGAAAAATGCCTTTGTATCTGCTGTAAAAGCTGCTATCTGGTTTCATATACAAATAAAGTTTTAAATTTAGTGTCTTGGAAACCATTATTGCTCCGGAGAAAGTAAGGTACATTCCTTTTTCAAAATGTATTTCATTTTTTGCCCTTATTGCTAGGAAGCCATAATCATATTTGATAAGAAATCACTTGCTTCCTTCCCCCTTCCTTGGTCTTAGTTTCCTATTTCTGTTTTTTGGTAACTTTATCATAAGTTCTCTCTTTGATTTATCCTAAACTTGTTCACATTAGAAATAAGTTATATATGAATAAACAACATTTAAAGTCTAGAGGGAAAATTCAGAGTGTGGGTTAAAAACCATTTACTATTATTTCTCTAAAGAACTTATTCACTAAAATACCACTATATGTGTTTCATCTTGTTAAATGTCTTTTAGAGAACTCTGGCTACATTTTAGAACATAAAATGCTTATTTTACTTAAAAATATTTTAAACAATTATCTTCAATTGCCAGTGATTATTCTCTACTTCTAGCTGCACTGTCAAAAAGCATCAACCCTAAAACTCTGAATTGCAAAAAAGACAATAAATATCATTTTACGTTTTTAAAGATTAAACCTTTGTTTCTAAAGATTAATGGGCAAAGTAGTCATTCCCATGTTCATTGTATATATATATATATAAATAATGTAGAAATCTCAACTATTAAAAAGCCCTTTCCCAGGCCTGAGCTACCCTCTATAAACTGGAACAAAAAACCTGAATTATTTACATGAAAGGGAAAGCATCACATCTTTAGCATCTCTGCCAAGAGAGGTCTGATTAATAAATCCCCTAAACTGTAAGAAATCTGATAATAGTCATGGCTGTGTTGACACCAAAAATAAAAATTTTAGCAGAAAAAAACTGTAACTGCCAGCAATAAAGTAGCCACTGAAAAATATCTTAACATAATTTGTGTATTTTGGAAAAAAGTTAAATTTGCAAAAGAGACTATCTATTGTGACCTTTTAAGTCAAAAGAAATAGAGAATTATTATTGATAACCATACTGTTCTCAAAAAGGGGTCATTAACAATTTTGATCAAATATACTACTAGATATTAATTGGAAAAATGACCAAGAATTATTGTATGTTTAGGGGGTTGCAATTAACCACCCTCTGGTGAGGTCACTCAATAAGAACAGCAATGTCCTAGAACAAAAGAACCAGCACACTAGTCTGACACAGCAGGCAGAAGAGCCACTCTGCCCAAGAGGAAAGGAGAAGGAGGATGCGGAGAGAAGAACAAAAGCTTCCTCCCAGTACCAGCAGGAGCACAGTATTAAAGAGGCATTTGAGAAATGTAAGAGGTGAGGAATGCTTAATGCTCTACCTGCCAGTATTCACCCCCACATCTTTATATACCTTCACATTTTTTTCTTTTTTAAAAATGTATTTTATTGATTATGCCATTACAGTTGTTCTAATTTCCCCTTCACTCCCCTCCATCCTGCACACCCCTCCCCCCACTATTTCCCCCCCTTTAGTTTATGTCCATGTGTCACACGTTCTTTAGATTCTGTATTTCCCCTACTATTCCTGCCCTCCCCCCTATTTTCTACCTACCGTCTATGCTACTTATTTTCTGTACCTTCTCCCCCCTTCTCCTCCTCCCACTTCCCTGTTGCTAATGCTCCATGTGTTCTTCAGTTCTATGGTTCCGCTCCTGATCTAGCTGTCCTCTTGGTTTGCTTTTGTTTTAGGTGTGGTTGTTAATAACTGTGAGTTTGCTGTCCTTTCACGGATCATATTTTTTATCTTCTTTTTCTTAGTTAAGTCCCTTTAACATTTCCTATAATAAGGGCTTGGTGATGATGAACTCCTTGAATTTGGTCTTACCTGAGAAGCACTTTATCTGTCCCTCCATTCTAAATGAAAGCTTTGCTGGATAGAGCAATCTCGGTTATAGATCTTTGGATTTCATGACTTGGAATACTTCTTTCCAGCCCCTTCTTGCCTGTAAGGTCTCTTTTGAGAAATCCGCTGACAGTCTGATGGGAACTCCTTTGTAGGTGACTGTCCCTTATCTCTTGCTGCTTCTAGGATTCTCTCCTTCATTTTCATCTTGGCTAATGTAATTATGATGTGCCTTGGTGTGTTCCTCCTTGGGTCCAACTTCTTTGGGACTCTCTGAGCTTCCTGGATTTCCTGGAAGTCTACTGCCTTTGCCAGATTGGGGAAGTTCTCCTTTATTATTATTTGTTCAAATAAGTTTTCCACTCGTGGCTGTCCCTCTTCCCCTTCTGGTACCCCTATAATTCGGATGTTGGAACGTTTAAAGATGTCCTGCAGGTTCCTAAGCCTCTCATTTTTTTTGAATTCTTGTTTCTTTTTTTTTTAAGATTTTATTTATTTATTTATCTTTAGAGGGGAAGGAGAGAGGGAGAGAAACATCAATGTATGGTTGCCTTTTGTGCAACCCCTGCTGGTAGTTAGCCTGCAAGGAACCGGCCTGCAACCCAGGCATGTGCCCTGACTGGGAATCGAACCGAGATCCTCTGGTTCACATGCCCTCGCTCAATCCACTGAGCTACGCCAGCCAGGGCGAATTCTTGTTTCTTCATATTTTTCTGTTTGGTCATTTTTTTCTTCCTTCTGGTCCACTCCCTTGATCTGAGTCCAGTTTCCTTTCCATCACTATTGGTTTCCTGTGCATTTCCCTTCATTTCAATTAGTTTAGCCTTCATTTGTTCCTCTAATTTGTGACTATAATCAACCAGTTCTGTGAGCATCCTGATCACCAGTGTTTTGAACTATGCATCTGAAAGGTTGGCTATTTCTTGGTCACTTAGAATTAGAGGCTCTGGGGCTTTGAGTTCTTCTTGAGCCATATTTTGGTCTGTTCACACCTGTTACGTATGAGGGGTGGAGCCTTAGGTGTTCACCAGGGTGGGCAACTCAGTAGCTGGGTTGTGACGCTGTATGTGGGGGCGGGGTTAGAAGGGGCAATGGCGGCTCCCTCTGCTGCTTCCTGCTGCTGGGGCCTGCAAGGTCTGTCTCACTGCTCACTCCTTCGCTGTTTATCTGAGCGAGAATGTGTAACCACGGTCAGCCTGCCACCTTGCGCCCTCACTGGGTCCACCTGTTGCTACCCTACACCTGGGGTCTGCCTGCAGCCTAGGTCAGAAGATCTTTCCTGCCTGACTCTGCTTTGCTGCTGCCTCCGCCCCTTTTACCGGTCTGGCTGAATGGTTCATTGTTGTTCGGACCTCCGTATAGTTCAATTTTCCGTGTTTTGGCTGCGTTTTTGTTACCGAAACTTTGTTGACTTTAAACTTGGTTGTGAGAGGAGGCACAGTGTTTCCACCTATGCCTCCATCTTGGCGGAAGTCCTCAGTTTACCTTTACATTTTTTCTTAATACTTTACCAATATCTAAACTTAATTTTTTAACGAAAAGGACCTTTAATCGAATTTTGAGCTTTATAAATATAGCCCCATATTTAACTTAGAGGAGAACAGGTCCTGTTCTGTCATGTCTTGACATCCCTATCCAAATTGTTCCTGCCCCTAAGATACTGCGTCACCTTACTTTGCTCTGTTTTCTTCACAGAAATGAATGAATGAATGCTGTTTAAGTTAGCCAATTCTTCTTACATCTGCTCAAAAGAACATAACTAACTCAATAAAATGGGAACACTGGGATGACAAACAACGTGGCAAATGTGTTGCCACTCGCCCCACCAGAGCAGTAGACAGTGCATTCACTGTACTGTCACCAAGTCCAATGGAGACTTCAGAGTTCTGATCAACATAATCCCAGGCAGCTCTTCCTTAGCAAACTGAAACCTACTTGATTGTGAGACCAGGCTCCGATCTATGTTAGTAATTTACTTGAATGTGTTGCTCCTTCCCATTTTACTACTCTACCAGACTTGAAAGGTATTGAGATTGTTAATTTCATGGTTAGTATTTTAGTTTCATCTTCAATACAGACTAAGTGGAACTCTGAATACCCATTACCGGGGGACATGTTAAAGGAATTTCAAGTCCTTGCAAAGTCATCTTCAATTTTAACACCATCATGAGGAGGTACTGGAATCACCACAGATCTTTTATATTACAGTTTCCAGGCACTTAAAGTCAAGGCAAAAACAAGGTACCCCTGTCTTGCTTCAAGGAACAATAACAAAGAACACAGGAAATAATCTAACCTCAAAGTACTTTCCTTGATCAAGGGCAGAAGATGTAACTTCTTTATTTAAGAAGATTTAGAAACTAAGTATTGTCTTAAAGATCTTTCAATGAGAGGGTATAATTTGAACCCTGTAAAACTTTTTCTTTTCCTATAATTTCAAAAGCCTCTATTCCTTGCCTGTTTTTCAGCAGTAAACAACTCCCTCCCTCAGACTATTCAAATCCCTCTTTCTGAATCCCAGTCTGCTCATTAATTTAACTTCACTACACTTCCAAGTAGGTACAAACTGAAGAAATATAGGCACATTTATGTGAATCTACTGCCTCCTTTCCATTATTACTGCCATGGAACAAGCCACATGTCCTTATGTTATAACAATAAAAGATTATTTTGAATTTCATATAATTTTCAGGTGTCATAAAATATAATTCTTTAAATTTTTTTCAACTATTCTCAGTTTGTGAGCCATACAAAAACAGGCAGTGAAATGAATTTGGCCCATGGTATAGTTTACTGACCCATGATTGAGGAAAACAAACAAACAAACAAACAAAACTCTACTAAGTTGTGTGATATCCTATTACTATGTGAATTGGGCCACTTTTCCATCTGACTTATTTTAATTTAAAATATATTTCACTTAATTTATTCTTTGCTTATTATAAGTACTTCCCTGAATCTGACTTTGGTCAAATGATTATTATTCATATAATACACAGGTTATGTACCCGTACATCTAAAAGTTCATATGTTATATAATGTTACACTTTCATGGACAATTTGTCTAGGATGTCTGGGTATTATAATTTCCCTAACACTGGAAATAAGATCTGTTTCTCACATCTTCCAATATCTTAGGTGCATGGGTGATTCATTGAGAAGAGAAAGAGTCAATCAGATGGTTAAAATTAGATTAGACAAACATTATCAATGCTTTTTTACAAACCTTTCTCTAAAAGGAATACACAAGCCAAACTTTTCTGTGCAAGTAAAACTTAAGTAATGGTGAGTTACTGAAAATAATAGGCATAAATATGAAGTAGTAGACGAGTTACAATTAGAACACCTTCCCCTAAGAGAAATGAGCCCAAATACAGAATTCCCAAGAAGACAGTATGAGCAAGTTACTTTGGTTGGGTTTCCTTGCTAACTGGCCTTTTGTCCTCTACTGGTTGAGGACTAAGAATAAATTTACTTAAATTTCTGCAGTTATAACAGTATCTGGTTAAAAAGAACTTAAATCTATAGTATTTTTCTTATACTCTCTAAGCTTGTCAGCAATGGTACCACCCACCATCTACTGACACCACCTAAAGAGGATGAGGGAAATTATGCAGACAACTTAGGTAAGAAAAGAATGACCTCTCTGGATTTTCTTCTTATAATCTTCAGAAGAGTATACACTCTCCTAGAAGACCATGTTTTGCTTCTATACTACCATGCACCATCGTGATACTAAGCTTTTTTTAGTGCATTACATGTGGAATTAACAAAAGCAGTATCATAAAATAAACAGAAACTTTAACATGGAATAAACCCTGGAGAAAAAACTGCATATTTTCTGTGGTCTATTCTACCTACTAAATAAATTCATGGGCACTACTTTCTTTTTATGACTAAACACTAAGTGAAATGTAAATGCCCTGTAAGCCTGTATTCTAATTCTATGCAATATTTGATTGTAAGGTACACAAATTCATTTTCAGGCTTACTGGTAAAAATAAGGTTGTAAACTTGTACAATTATCTTGCGAAATTCACTTAAATGATATACAGCATGATTTTAGAATAAAAACAATGATTTCAACATGATTTACCAAAAAAAATCAATGTTTTATCATTAGATTATCGTGTAAGAACACCGTCAGCCTTAATTCATACCCCCAAAAGTGAATAAAAGAAACAGACAACTAATTTATTTTAAAGAAGGATGGGCTGATATAATTCTGTGAAAATTCAGGCAAATAGCCCACACGGGGTTTATATTTCCAGTTCGCTCTTTAAAAAAACAGTGGATGAGACTTCAGTTGTTACTATCATATACTGCTTCACCAGGCTTTTGGCAGTATCTTTGTTTTTTACGTACAGAAGAAAGCCATGTGCCACCCGAGCAAGCAGAGAATCTCATTCTTTGATATGGTGATAGAGAATACATACTTGAGAAGGTGTAACACTATATCCTCCTGGGTGTACTATGGTAGTTAGTCTGTTCTATACACAGTCACTTATTTTCTAAGGTAAGAACAACCTTAAAAACTAGGCAGAAACAATGCCATGTGCTAGTCTTTAAAAGAGAAAAAGAACAAGGACAAAAAAGATCCTAAATGTTAAGAAAAGCAATATGCATTTACTCTCAGGAAGCAGTAAAAATTTGAGAATGAAGAATTCTCAAAATAAAGTTTGACCTTACATATTTGTACCTGGAAAAGGTTCGTAGGGTTCTAAATTCATTAGGGAAGAGCAGAAAAGGTTCAGTTGAAATTATTTCACTCCAATTCAAAACATTTACACTTACATCTTGTCTTGGCCAGCACCAACTCGGAGAGTCAATCTGGGGATGACTGGACTCGGGGCTGGAACAACAGGCTCCACTTTTATCTGTTGAAGTTAGGACATGAAGTGTTAAATATATATATATATGTACATACACATATGTTTCAACAAAAGTAACGCCTTACCTCTTTCCCTGCTTCCTCATCTCCACAAAGCTGACAAGCAGGTGCAAGCCTCAAACCTGGCTAACGTGCTAGATGCAAAGATAATCTGGGATATTCAATGTTTTAGTTTTTTAACAACTGAAGGCAACCTGGCATCATGAAAAATTCTACAAACTTTAATCACTTTGTATAAATGTTGGCAGTTAACTGTATTTTCTTAGTTTTAGTTAATTTCTTGCATTTTACTGTTAGAATTTTTTTAAACAAAAATTGTTATGAAAACCATTTGGTGGAGTATTTAAGTAGTTGCCAGACCTACTATGAGTAGAAAAAAATGCAATGATATTTCCACTGTAAGATAAAATGCATCTATTTATAGGACTTGAAAAACGTTAAAAACATCTGAATTTGGCATTATCATATAGGAAAGCTAAAACACCAAGTATACTTTACAGCATTAAATTGTTCAATTTTTGGATTTTTGGTAAAGGCAACCATTGAACTTCAAAATTCCACAAATATCTGAAATATTCTCCCTAATAGTCAGAAAAGTAGTATATAAATTAAGCATTATATTAAAGGATTCTTCACAACTTTTGATTTGAAGGTCCTAAGATGTATTATTTTGAATAAACAAACTGAACAAAAGCTTTAGAGTCCCAAATTATCATCTCTATCAGTCATTCAATAAAGGTTTTATTGCCTTTTTTTTTTTGGTCAAACAGTTCTTTGAATGGGACGGTCCTAGGATCTCATTGGCACGGCCTAGGCACGGCCAGGAGTTTAATACCCCAGGCCTCAGGTTCTACTATATACACTGCTAGTCACTGTGCTACCTACTAGTTGCAAGCTCAAGAATTCAGTCATAATGAAATAACTTGGTGGTTCTACAGGAGAATGACTGTAGTAACATAATCAATAGACTATATCATATAATTAATATATTGCACATAAACCTATCCCTTTCTAAAGTTCAATTTTAATCCACTGTTACATCAAGAACTATGACTTTGACCACTAGGAAGGGGAACTCCTTCAATTCCCTACCAACTACACCCACAACTACACTACAGCCCATTTCCTTTTGTCTTCCAAAGAAACTTCCTCCATCAGTTACCTTATTTACATAGCATTTTCAACTTCTGTTTCATTATTTTTATCTAGCTTTTAAATGTGCTTAACTCCATCTTTATTTTTAATTGCCTTCTCTTCAGTCTCTAGCTAACCACTTCTCCCATTTCTCGGTTTCCAATTCGCTGATTCCTCAGCCCACTCCAGTCTACTTCAGCACCAACAATACCATTAAAACCACTGTTTCTGGACACTAATGATTTCCTAATGTCCCAGTATGTTTTTCCACTGTAGATCTTTTCACTCTTCCCCCTTCTCTTTTAAAAGCCCTCTACTTGTGCCTGACTTTACTTGGTCCTTTCCTCTTGTCACTCCAGTTTTTTCAGTGATCTTGATCATATCCATGGGTTTAATCATAGGTTTTAAATATGCCGTGTCTTCAAACTCTTCCCCACTTTACACTAGCACTGATGACCCTAAGACCAAAATGTAATGTTGCCTACTGAACATTTTCAACTAAATACCCCATGTGTTCTTCATCTCATCACATCTAAACTTCAACTTCCTAACTTTTTCACAAAAACCGGTTCCTCTTGATGGTCTCACTTTCGGCAGATGGCTCCTTCACTTGCCCAGTTCTTTGGACAGTCTAGTACAGTGGTTTTCCTCAAAGCCCTCAGGGATCAAGGGTCACCGGGATGGGGGCAGAGCAAGATCCAAGTATAACCAGCTAGGGTTTACATTCACTTTCTTTTTTCCCCCCGCAAAACGCTCCATATCTTACCAATCGGAAAACCATTGGTCCAGTATACTTTGTAAACTATTAAGGCTTCTGTATTTTTCTCACCTTCCTGTATGATATTTGGGAGAAGAAACAAATATATTCAAAGTAAACATTTATAAACCACATATACTTGCCAGGGACTGTGGTTATTTTTCAGATGTTCTCATTAAAGTTTTTAAACAAACAAATGTGGTACATGTTTTGGTTTCTATTTTACAGGGAAATGGATATTTATGCAGTAAACATTTTTCCTTTCTTTTCCATTTCCTTTGTCTTTTCCATTCTAATATCACACAAATAGCAAAACTAGAACTGAATGTTTTTTTTTATTCAAAGAATAAAAAATTACATAAAGTTCCTAGATTTCTTCAATTCTAAAAAAATTTAGGGTCACATACTCATAAGTGATGAGGTACTGAGAGCAATATTCCTCATTTCTTCAGCCCACAACAGTATTATATCATTTTCTTAAGCTTTAAGTTTTAAAAAGCTGTTTGCTGCCCTACCCTTAAAATTTTTTCTTTACTATGTTTCAAACTGTGCTTCAGTCCATTTCTATTACCACACTACTCAATAATTATAACTTACACTTGTACAGCACTTCACAAAGGCGTCCCACGCACATGATCCCATTTAACCTTCACAACTCTGTAAGGCAGGTGTGGAAAGTATTATTATCTCCACACACTGAGGGCTCAAAATGACTAAGTGGTTTCCAGAGTTACACACCTGGGAACCAAATGATGTAAACCCAGGTTTCCCGACACCAAACTTATCCCTTGCTCTACCATACAGCTCCTGGACTTTGCCGTACACCTTGTGAGTCCTTTTTCTGGTACTTCTGATGCCTTGCATTGAGCTGTTCATATTCTGGCAGTGTCTTTTACGATGAGTGACATACACTTGTGAGATGGCTAGGGTTGGTTGAAAAACCTATACACTATGGAAGGCTAATTCGTTTTATATAGAAATTGAGATTAATTTTGATCTTACTTCCACTCAACTAAACTGGATGGATTTTTGATGCTGTCTTAAATGGCTTGACAAGGCAAAAGAATCTAGATATGGTCTATTTATGACCTACTATAAAAATGATAAATGATACTCTAAGAAAAAAATTAGCAAATGCGAATGGAGATACATTTTATAAGTCAATCTGAAAATGGTATAAATGTGCCCTGAATATGAGAGATGTTTAGTAAACCTGTACCTCACCTCACAGTTTTACTGTAATGAGCATGACCGCCACATCACTCAAATGGAGACACCTTTGAGAGTAAAGAGGACACTATGATTTTAGTTAACAGATGTAAACTGGACTGTCCCAAGCAAACCAGAACGTCTTGTCATCCTACTTAAAAATACTTGCATACCTTAATTTCATTCTTTTAAAAATATATTTATTTATTTTTAGAGAGAGGGCACAGGAAGGAGAAAGAGAAACATCAGTGTGTGGTTGCCTCTCATGTGTTTCCCACTGGGGAGCTGGCCTGGAACCCAGGCATGTGCCCTGATTGGGAATCGAACCAGTGACCCTTTGCTTCATAGGCCCGAGCTCAATCCACTGAACTACACCAGCCAGGGCTAATTTCATTCTTAAAGAAACTAAATCAGATTTAATTTAAAATTCAAGCAAGTGTTGAAAATAATTAATAAAGATGGTAATAATATATAGAAAGTACAATTTCTAAATAAAAGTTTCTTAGCACATTTTTAAACTTTATCCAAACACCTATCAGAATAAAGAAATCATACATACAATCATAATGTCTTAAGTGTCCTTCCCAGAAATCAACAAACTAAATGACAATTACTTCAGTTACTTAAACAATATGGCTAATGCCATCTTGAAATGGCGCAAAACCAAAATCTGGGACCAACATGAACTTCTAAGGGTTAAAATAAAAGAACAGCACTTTAGAGCGATGCTGAGAATTGGGGCGCGCAGAAGAGCATTTACAGTGGATTACTAAGCTTCCCAATTCACCAAAGAGGCAAAGTCCAGTAATATAAGACTCCTTTGTAGCTAACTAAAAATACATTGTCAGTGGATTTGTCCAGTTCTATGTATAAGCAATACTTCTTTCACCTGAACTAATACTAGTCGTCATATAAGCCCCTTATTGCCATGTGCTGCATTTTTTTGCTAATCTTTAAGGATTTAGCTTCTTTGCCACATACCTCGGGGCACCAACTGATAAAGCCCTAACTCTCCATTTTTCCAGGACACCAGCAGTGCGGCCTTGCAAAAAATGAAAATCGCTCAAGAGATTTAAAGGGGAAATTTATTTTTAAAATCCTTACTTGAAGCAAAGAGGTGGATTTTTAAAAAGCTTATCTATAAAGAATCAGTTTAAATTTAAATTCTATCTTGGAACTCTTTCATGCATTCCAGCTTTAAAGTTTATCTCCTGACAGGGACTTTCTGCAAAGGTAATGGGGAGCTTTGTCAATATAATCTGGCCAAGTTTTTATTTTCTATTTTTTTAATGTTAAACTTCTTTCATTAAAAAAACTCTAAACACGTGTGCTATGTAGGGTGTCACCAAGTGTAGCTAGCCCTGGTTTAGATTCCCATCTGTGCCAGTATGTCAGAAAAATACACAGAAATAGTAATGAAGAAAGCCAAATTTAATAAGCTAACATTTTGGATGCTGAACTATGACGCTGGTAACAATTTTCCTGTCTTTCTTAGCAATTACGGTCTTCATATTATTTTCATTTGGAACCATAGTCTAACTAAATACTGATACACTGTTTAAAATACTAGACAGTCAGAAGGATCTCTACAGTTGTGGTCAATTATAATGAGTGGAATCCAGCAAGGACAAATGAAACAGAAGTCATGAAGATGGCCTTTGGTAAATTTCTATAAATTCAAATACAGCCATTTAAACATTAGTTACTGGTTTCCTCAAGGAACAGACAGTTGTAAGAAACAGGAAGAGAATATTTCCCCCTTTTTACTGGGTTATTTTATTTACCAAGACCCTTCATTTCACTAGTTAATTATAAGAGCTGATGAGAAAAGACTGAAAAGAGATGTTACTTCAAAAAGAAGGGAAAATAGTGACAACCTTTTGTTAAAGGCATGAAACAGTAAAACTATTTTACCATTCTCTAAAGAACAAACTGTTGAAGTTCAATAAAGGTTATTTGGGGATAAATGCTACGGGATTTGGGGAGAGAGTAAAGAAATATTCAACATTTTAATTGTCTGATAACTGAAGTCATTAAAGCTTCAAGGACCTCTACTGTCCTTTCAAATATGTCACACAGAAGGTCTCTAAGATCTCTTCAGAGACCGAAATTTTCCAAAGCCACAGTATCAGCATACTTGAGGAGCATCAAACCATGCTTATCCCTCACACCAGCCTCCATCAGAGGTGCCCGGCCTGAGCAAGCCATTCTGAATAATAAAGAACGAGGGCTTAGTTTGGAAATACCTGGGTCAAGCCACAGTTCTTCCACTCATGAGCTGCACCAAGTTACTCAACCTTTCTGTTTTTCTCAACTATAAAACAGAAGCAACAGCACCAAACCCTCAGAACTCTGGGGAGAATTAATTTCTGGCCAGGTCTGGCAAGTACCAAGTGTATACACTCAGTAAATGGCAGCTAGCTAATGTTAGCTCAAATAAAATAATTCATTAATCGATAAGATAAAAACTTGGGAATCCTTTATAGAACTAATGAGCTTTCCAACATTAGCAAATCCAATCATTTGTGGGTTGATTATCAATATTACTGGTTAGTTGTAAGAAAATTCTAAATTGTCATAGTTGTTTACTCATCTTAAATGACACAAATTACTTTTTTTTTAAATGAGAAGGCAGAGAAGGTGGCCTTTTAAGCCAAAATATTCTTAGAGAAGATACGCAACTACTGTTTTTAAGCAAAGGTAAATCATACTTTATGATGATGCTGCATAGGAGGCAGGAAGCAGAGGGAAGGGAGCAGAGGATGAGAGGTCAGGAGAGACTGGTGAAGATCTAACACATGGCAGATCCAAGTCAGTCTGGCCGCCAAAGCCTGTGCTCTCTGTGAGCCAGGACTGGGCCTATTTACGCACAGATTGTGACATCATCATTCTGGGGGCAGAACTCTAGCATGCCTCCTTAGATCATACTCAAATAAGAGCACAAAAACATTTCCAGTTTGACAGATAAATGTTGGCTTATCTTCTATATAAAGTTATATGTATAAGTGTTCAATTCCACTTATAAATAATGAGACATTTTATTTTTTCAGTGATCCTCCTTCCAAACAAATACATAAAATACTAAGAGTAATAAACTAGGTCATGCAACGCATATATTGACACAAATAGAAACAAAAATTTTAAGCTGCTCTGAAATGGGCTGTGGGTTTATCACTTGCAATGCAGTTATGGGTGTTTGTGACTGCTCCACATAATTGCTCTTAACATGTTTTCCATAAAAAGTTAGTTTGAGTCTATTGTAAAAAGGTGAAAGTCTGGTGAAAGACCAGATTCCTACTGACTGATGCATATTACGGCCCATAAAGAGAAACTAAAAGATGGTGCACAGATCACCATACCCTGTGTTATTACCACTACTAAAAAAAAAAGTCTTTCTTTCTGATGGTGCCTCACTGAGCCAGATGCTTTGCAAACATCATTTCTCTTAATCCATTTTAATTCAATTAGGAAAGTATAGTGATTAAGAACACCAATTATAGCATCTGATGGCCTGGGCTGAAACCGTGGCTCCTGTTAAATCATTTACTATGTGTGTGATCTTGGGCAGGTTTATTAATCTCTCTACGAAGCCTTCACTTCTCATCTTAAAGTGATAATAATTATAGTAACTACCTTATGGAGTTGTGATAAGGAATTAAACTTATACATAGTGATTAGTATATAGTAATTACCCATAAATGTTAACTGTTACTCTTTTGCTGTTTTTAAAGAAGTGTGATTATCATATTCCTACTTTAAAGATGAAGTACCTAAGGATTACAGAAACTAAAAAACTCGTCCTGGATCTTCTCTCAAGTCTGCTGGATTTCAAAGCCCGCAGCTCCTTCGACCTACCATGCAGACTGCCACTTGATTAATGTCTTTATTGTCCTTATATTGAAACATGCGGTTGTGTATGGCAGAAACTTTACAGGCAGGTAAACTAACTATATAAAAGATTATTTCCTTCCATTACAACAACGCCCTTGCTTGCTGCTCTGGATCAATGTCCGTGAGAGTTGCTACTGTGGGTTGGTTGTGATGAGAAGATGAGACTGATGGACCTCATTCTTTTCATGGGAGACATTTTTGTGGGGCAGCTTAGACAGCCTTCATTTTGTTCTACCCTAGTTTTCTTTCTTCTGTGAATATGTAAGATATTTCTTAGACCACATGTAACCCAATTTCAAGTCTACTTTCATTAACTCATATGGCTTGAGGAGGATTAAATGAGGTTGAAAAAGAAGTCAATGTTTAAGTTAATATCTCAATTTCTACTCCTTGTCAATGGCATTTCCATGGGTTTCACTAGCTTTTATCCTTTCCTACCTGCACAAAGAGCTAAAGTTTAAAAGCATGCCCAGGAAGCAGAAGTAATTTTTAACCATAGCTGACTCACCACCATCATATGTACGCTAGCTAGTGCAGTCCGGTGAAGTAGCAAATTCTGTATTTCTACCTTTCAGGGACTGATTCAGAACGGAATAACAATACTCGCCACCACCATCACCATCACCTCCCATTTACTGAGCATTACTTATGTGCCAGGTGGAGGACTAACCACACCTCAGATGTTTTCTCAGTTAATCCTTCCAAAAGTAACTTGCTCAATTTCGCACAGCTAAACAAGTCAAGATTTGAATTCAAGTTTAACTCCACAGACAATACTGTTTATTATTTTTAAATATCCTATAAGATAGCAGACTTTGTAATTTCTTATCTTTTGCCACTCATCTGATCCATAACCCATCAAAACTGATACAAGGACGTGTAGGCCTGTGTCACCTGAAATCTCTGTGATCCGTAACTGAGCCTTTGTCTCCAACCAAGGCAGCCTGAGGAACTTTCCTTTCCCAAAGTCAGGCAGATGCTGGAAAAACGTACGGACTGCTATTGTTACAAATTCAATCTGATGGGCTTTACTCAAATTCATAATGGCAGTTGAAACAACGCCATTGACTTTCCCAGGTTAAGATGGTGATGAAAGCAACAGCATCCTATTTGATTTGCCGAGGGCTCAGCTGCCAAATGACCAGGTACATGGTGGAAAAGGGGCTAATCGCTGCCAGGCAAGATCTCTAGTAGTAAACATTCTGAAACGCGAGGTATATGTCTGTGCATGCATATGACCTGGCTCCTGCTGGTTGCGTGACTTTGAATTGGACAAGTCACTAAGGCTCAGTTTCTCACTGATAAATGTTAGTAACAATACCTGCTGGACCTATGTCACAGGTATGTTAGGAGAAGAATGGAGGTATGTGGAAGTGTCAGATACTACATAAAGAAAACATAATGATATAATTATTTTTAAGTGGAAATAAAAGTTGAATTTCTGTTTCTTATTAACTTGACAATGTTCAATCATTAATATCAGAATTTCCATTCTACTACTTTACATTTTACAATAGCCAAGAGCTATTTATTAGAGATAATAGAGTTAGGCAGAAAAATTTGAGAATTGCCATCACTTCTTGTCAGCTAAACTAATTCTTCTAAGTAACATCGAAATAAAAAACATTGTAAAAGTGTTGGTAATAGACCTGCTATAGGTCAAATGCATCATACTTCATTATGTGGGGAAAACCACCGTGTATTATTTTGTAGTCAGCCCCAGGGGGGGTTCCTGCTACAGGGTGGGGAGGCATCTCTGAGCACCTGTGTGGATGGCACAATGAATGGTCAGACACTTTTGAACAAAGTTAAACTGTAATCCAAAGAACCAGGGACTGAAGAGCAAACCCATTAAAGCAGAGGTCATATCCTGAGCCCAAAGGATTGAGGTCCTAGTTTCTATAAAATGACAGGGTATATATCAGTTTCTTTGGCTGTATTCTATGGAAGCCTGGTTTACTTACATTGTAAAATATTTGGAATTATATTTTGCTCATCATCCAGGTTGGTAAATCAGCCTAGATACTAAGAGACATGTTCTAATCTTATTAAATGGCTCATAAAAAAAAATCAGTGAGTAAGGAAGGACTCCTTGAGCCTTAGTATCCTCTTAAAATAGTGGTGTAGTTTTGCATGCTTTTAGAAAAATGAATGCTGTCTTTTTGGGGCATTTAATGTTTGGGTACAAAATAGTATGTAGTAGACAATTACAAAAATATTATTCACAGTTTAAAGTTACAGATTTAAAAAATGCCAGAGATTAGTACAATTAATAGAGTTTATAGTTTGTAATTAGAGTCCTCTAAGGCTATGAATTTTTAACACTTTCCAGTACATAGGGGGCTTGATTACAAGTTTTAGAATTAGAATTAAATTTTGTAACCCCATTACAAACATATTTCCAGTGACGTTATGGGTGATTTGCATACAAAATACAGATATAATGGCTGGCTTTGTTTACCTGTATTTTACAATAGCACTTTGTTCAGATAGTGCCAAAAATGAGAAACTGCTTACTTTTTCATGCTTGTGTTTCTCCTTCTCTTTTTCTCTCTTCTCCCTCTCTCTCTTCTCTTTTTCCCTTTCCTTCTCTTTCTTCTCCTTCTCCTTTTCTTTCTCTTTCTTTTTCTTCTTCTCCTTTCTGTCTTTTTTCCTTTCTTTCTCCTTAGGTTTCTCTTTCTCTTCAAACAGTTTTTCAGGAAGCATGGGGGACAAAGAGGGCAGCATGGTTGGGATCCTCACGGCCGCGGCCGCAGCGGGGCTGAACAGGGGCAGGGCGAGGTCCTTGGGTGGCAGCACCAGGGGAGCCGGTGCCACTTTCACCTTCTCCTCTCGACCCTTATCTTTAACTTTGTCTTTGTCTCGCTTATCTTTATCTTTTTTGCCTTTTTCTCTATCTTTCTTCTTATCTTTATGCTTCTCTTTCTCCTTTCTCACAAGTCCATCTTTCAATCTCACTTTGGAATCAACCTCTTCAAATTCTTTCATTTTAAACTTATAGGGATCTGATTCTTCATCTTTCAGGAATTCCTTCCATGGGTACTTAGCTTCCTTGCTGGCCTCCTTTTCTCTTTCTTTCTCTTTAACTTTGTCCTTCTCTTTACTCTTGTCCTTGCTTTTGTCTCTTTCCCGCTCCCTATCCCTCTGCTTCTCTTTCTTTTTCATTTTGGTCTTCAGTTCCTTTTTCAACTTCTTTTTGACATCCACTGAGGAAGGCAGTTTGGTTTTCTCCTCATACAGCTTGTGCAGAGGTTCGGGTGTGGGGGGAGAGACTGAAGGAGAGGAGAGGTAAGGAAAGCTGGGGGGCACATTGGAAGCAGTTCCCATTTTTGCTTTCCGTACAACCTCATCAATGGAGGCGTCCATTGTCCAGGAATTATCAGAACTTGATGTTCCACCTGAAAGAGGCAGAGGAGTGGATCCTGACTTAGTGAAATTGTTCAAGGAAGTAGAAGCTCTTGGAGTTATACATTCTGAACCTGAAATTCGCTTAGGGCTGGTAAAAATGTCTCCTTCTGATTCGGATCCAGAAGAAAACTCAAAAGGGTCTGGCTCTCGCTCCGCACAAGCCCGCGCAATCACAGCGTCAATAGAGTCATCGATCGTTTTGTCCATCACAAGAGGCTTTCTGGGCAGGTTCTCATTGTTCAGCTTCCCAGCCTCAGGCAGCATTTGTATTTGTTTTACCTGAAAGGTCTCTTTACTAATTTTTTCACTTATTGTAGCTGAAGGAGTCCTATTTGGTGTTTCAGGTCTGACAGGTACTTGGGGAATGTGGGCTATAACCTTGGGACTCTTGGGGCTTTTGGGGCTCTTAGTACGTCCAGGGGATTTCTTTTCTTTGGATATAGTTTTTGGTGACCGAATAGGACTTCCGACCATTGCTGGTGACTGAGTCGTTTTAGGTGATTTAGTCTTCTGTCCTGGAGAACTAGTTTTAGTCTTTGTTTTAGGTGTAAAAGACTTTGTTTCTAGGGGTTTTGGGGCTGGCATTTGTGATTTTGCAACTGGAGCTAACATTGGTGGCTCTGGTGATGGAGGTACGAGGTCTGCACTGTCCTGTACATGGACTGGAGAAAGCATGGGTGGAATCTTTTGTGTATTGATTGAACTGAGTGGTTCCCGAGCTTCCAATAATACTACATCCAGGGTGTCTCCTTTAGTGCTTATTAGTCGTGGTCGCTTAATAGCAGGCATTTCTTCAGCTTCAGGACTATCTAACGGTCTCTTACTCAAGAAATTCTCATCATTAATAATTTCCTCCTCCTCCAGTTCATCGTCTTCTTCCAAGGGAACTTGCATGGCCTCTGCTGATGTCCCCCCGTCAGTGGGTACCTGCTCCTCTTCTTCTTCTAGTAAAGGAAGAGAAAAGAAGTGTTATTTAAACATTTTTAAATATTTAAAAACATTCTAACAAAGAAAAGTAATGATTTCTAGGAAAGAAAAAACAGACATAATCTCTAGGAAAAAAAAGAAAATTCTTGACAGTGTTCAGCGAATAAAGTGATTATGTTTTCAAGGATCTTCCAAATTTGCATGCCTTCTTTCTTTGAATAGTGGCAATCAGTGAAAGCAGATACAAATGATTGTTTTCTTCTCAAATGGTTTGGCCCTGCTTTCAGAATCTAGAGTTTGCTAAGTATTTCTTGACTGTCATCTGTTCCCTTTTATTAATTCTTTTCCTAACCTGAGTAAATGCTATCTTCCTCTTTTCCTCTTCCTCTTGTGCACATACACACACACAAACATAACACACACACCCTTCTAAAACTCAAGGTAGTGGTTATTACATGACTACTCTCCTCAGAAAGGACAAAAAGGCACACAGTTTTTATGTCTTTGTAACAAACTTTAATTTTCAGATTTTGGAAATGCAAACCTCCAATTTGGACACAATTCGTATACTACTTGTCTTCTATTTTACTTGCTCGATGTCAGCCACTTTGAGAGGCAGGGTGGAGCAGTGGAATACATACTGGCTGTGGTATTAGAGAGATGGTGCTTCAACTGGCAGCCCGGCACGGCAGAGCAACAGGCCTGAGGCAATCTCTTAACCTCTTTGAGCCTTTTTCCTGACCTTTCAAAAGGGGCTAATGTTACTTGCCCTACTTACTTGACTGATTTGCTGTAAGATTGGATCACTTCTTTCTACACCTATTAACTAAGCATACACCATGCAAAATGCACAATGATAAAGGCTGAAAGAACTACTGGAATAAATTAGAAATAAATCATGACCCAAGAGCTTGTAGTTTAGCAGAGGACACAGAGTATGTGTATAGCACATAGGAAAGGAGGAGTACCATAGCTCAGATAAAGTGCTATAGTAATTCAAAGGAGAGATGACAGCAGTGTCAAAGATTTTTACTAATTATGTAGCATTTTCAATTTTCGGTGCTTGGGAATGATGAAGTGCAGGAACAGATGCCAAAGAGATGGAGGTGTAACATAGGAAGTATGTAGGAACCAAGGGATAATTTATTTGGAAAGTTTGGTATAAGATTGGGAATAACAGAAAGTAAGTTTACTAAAGTTGTATCTAGATTCTAAAAGTTTTGAATTTCAGAAAAACAAACATAACCTTTACTCTACTGAGTTTGGACTTAGTGAAGATTTTTAGGCAAGGGAGAATAACCAGGGTATAAGTTAGCAAAAGTACTGTGGCAAGAACATATACGATGGATGGGAGGTAACATACTAATGGAGAGGTGACAAGTTAGGGATTATTGAAATGATGCAGGTAAGTGACAATAAGGGTCTGAAATAAACTAGTGGTAATGAATAGGAAGCAACAGAGGGAGGCCATATTTTGAAGATGGAATGAATAGAATCTGATAAATGATTAGCTATAAGAGTGGAGAAATAATTCAAACACAACTTCAAGATTTGAGTCCTGGTGAATGAGAAATACAGTCCTTAACAGAAACAGGAAATAAACAGAGAAGGAAGATGATTGTAATTAGTTCAATCTGTATACATAGTGTTTGATGAACAGTTAGTTAGTGATGTCTAACTGGGAGCTGAAAATATCCTACAGTTCAGAAAACAGGACTGTGTGTGTGTGTGTGTGTGTGTGAGAGAGAGAGAGAGAGAGAGAGAGAGAGACACTTTTGCTTATATAAATTAAATCACAATAATGGATAGTAAGGGAGAGATAAGAAGTAGTCAGGTCCAGCCCTGGCTGGCGTAGCTCAGTGGATTGAGTGCGGGCCTGCGAACCAGACAATCGCGGTTCGATTCCCAGTCGGGGCACATGCCTGGGTTGCAGGCTGGTTCCTTGCAGGCTAACTACCAGCAGGGGATGCACAAAAGGCAACCATACATTGATGTTTCTCTCCCTCTCTCCTTCCCCTCTAAAGATAAATAAATAAATAAAATCTTAAAAAAAAAAAAAAAGAAGAAGTAGTCAGGTCCAAATACTCTGAGGAATACCTATGTATAAAGACAAGGGAAAGAAGAACTAAGAAAATACCTGGGGGATCAGAAGATGTCAAAGGATCAAGGATAAGAGTTTTCAAAAGGAGGACTAGTGAGCAGGCAGATGTTTCAGGGGCCAATGAGAATGAAGGCTCAGCAGAAGTTACACCACAGGAGTACTAAAGGGTGACTAGGGAATAAATGACTTAATGTAATGAATATGAAAGTATATGTGAAAATACTTTGTGAGCTATAAAAATCATGACACATTTAAGACACAATTATTGCTATTGGTTCTTGCAAATGATATTATCATCCATCTCATTACCCAAGTCAGAAACACCTTTTCAGACTACTTTCCCCTCTTTCTCCACATCTGACTGTGAACACAATCTTCTACTATATTTCTTCCTTGTTTGGCAGTATTTTGTAATTTTTTAAATTACAAAATACTTTAACCCATTGCATTTCCTTTAATGTGCTGTCTTCACTTGTACTATTAGTTCAAATCCCCAGTACCTCTTCTCTGTCCTACCACAAGAGCCTACTGACTGGTCTTTTTGCCTTTAGTCCCACCTGCCTCAGAATCATCTTTCACACTGCCTTACTGTGACCTTCTGAAAACACAAATCCCCATCTGAAAACACTATAGGATTCCCCATCTGAAAACACTTCACTGGTCCCTGAAGTACTAGCTGGGAAAAGGTTGGAGCTGGAGGGCTTTGTGGAACCCTTTTGAAGTTACTACACAGTAGAGACTGGGTCCCAATTCCATTTAATCTCTGTTAAATGGAATAGTTACTCCTCAGGTTATCCATTTTACAAGCTAAGCTTCCAAAAAAGCTTTTGTTGCGAAACTAAAACATGTGGAAAGCCACTATTCTAAAATATAAAAATCTAATTTCCCCTAAAGATGCCCCATCACCCAACTCAGTAATTAACCTCCCCTTTCACTCTATCTATCCCAGCCATGTGAACTGGTTTGCAGTCTCACTTCTGTGACTCTGCGTGGGCAACTACTTCCCATTGTCTGGAATCTTCTGCTCTCTCTTACACTTTGGTGACTATCCTTAGCTTCCAATCAAATGTTCCTTCTTCTGTGACAGTTTTTGTTAGCAACTAGAAATGTCCCTCCCACTTTGGGTCAGTTATACAAGTAACAAAGAAAGCCTAGAATATTTACTATCTGGCCCTTTATGGACAAGTTTGCTAGACCCACTCTATTTAGATAATTTGAACACTTCCTTCAGTCCCTATCCTTACCGGAAAAACAAGATAAACTTCAAATCTACTCAATTGCTAAAGGGTAATAACACATAAAAAAATTAGGTCACTCTCCAAGTGAATGAAAAATTTTAGAATACCTACTGTTATGTTTATAAATTCCAAAAAACTTACCCACTTACCCAGAGATTCATAAATCCTGGTGATGCCAAGGCAGAAGGAGGAAGGTTTCAATAGGCAGCACAGGAAACCATTAAAATATGTTAAATTACACCTTGTTCTCACCCTGGAGGTAAATCTTTGGAGGATCAAGATCAGCCCTGAGTGTGCGTGGCCCCAAAGCAGGCCTTGGTGAAGCCTTGGGAGAGCAGAGGGACACTGCTGTAATACCAGCAGTTCCTAGAAAGGAAACTGCCAGAACCACTACTAATACGACAGTGCTAGGTCTTCCAGGTGGAAGGTCTGTTTTATAGGTTGGGCAACTTAAAATTTTGAGTTTTCTACACAGTGTGCAATTCTTTCAAATTGGAACTGGCAAGATGACCACAAGTATAGGAAATATGCAGGGTGGGCTAGGAAAAACTATACAGCTTTCCTGCAAATACTACAGAAAACAGATTGGTTCACTTGTTGTTTGGAGTTAATATGCCTCAGAAAAACAAATGGTGGGTGTTCTCATTTAAGTGAAAAATTATAAACATAAAGCTTGATTCAAAGTGGGTCTCTACAAGCTAGGAATGGTTATTCTGTTATTGTTATTTGTATTGTTCATTTTCATTTTTTATTTATTTCAAGTCCCTATTGCAAACCTGCATGCATCTAGAAGCTTTACATGGTTTAGAAGAATAGAAATGAATTATTAAACTAAACTATTATAAGTGCTGATTTTAGGAGTACTTAAAAATACGAATGTTTCCTATTTTGATTAATTTACAGTTACTTTTTATGTTGAAGGATTTTGTAAGAAAGCTTCAATTGTAGCATAAAAATTTACTGAAATGAAACAAGAATTTTGCTGGAAGAGAAAGCCTTAAACTTTAATAAGAACAGGAAAAGTATGGAGATATTTATATCAATTTCAGAATTAAAAATTATCTGATACATACCAGAGAGTATAAGCAAAGTTTATGAAAGGCATAAAACATAATAATGACTGAGTACCTGAGACACTGTTACCTAACTTGGTAAACAGAACAATGCAACACCCTTGGTTCCTGTTTGATTCATTCTTTGCCCTCTCCACCCCGAGGTAACTACTGTCTTGATTTTAATATTCATCATTCTCTTGGTTTCTTTACAGTTATAACACATTTGTATCTAATTTGCTTCTTTTTGAACTTTTTATAAGTGGCATCATACTATACTGTTCTTTAGCTTTTTTCACCCAACATATGTTTCTAAGATCCACCCATATTGCTGAAGCAGGTATCTGTAGTTCATTCATTTTCACTGTTGTTAAAATTGTAGTATGCTTATTAATCCATTCTCTTGATATGAAAGATTTCCTCTTGAATGAATATATTTTAATTTTTAAAATGCTACAAAATTCACCCTGGCTGGTGTGGCTCAGTGGATTGAGTGCCAGCCTGTGAACCAAAGGGTCACTGGTTTGATTCCCAGTCACAGCACATGCCTGGGCTGTAGGCCAGCTCCCTGGTAGGGGGCGCACGAGAGGCAACCGCACATTGATGTTTCTCTCCCTCTCTTTCTCCCTCCCTTCCCCTATCTCTAAAAATAAATAAATAAAAGACTAGAAAATTCCAACAAACGAATACAAGTGATCTAGCTTATGCATGTTGAAAAACAGACTTGATGATTATACAAATTAGTTTCTGGATTTTCATTTCATCAATAATTTTAATTCTATGTTCTAAAAGTCTGGAATAGGGTAAATATGTGATGGCTATTGAATGGTTTGTCCTTTAAGTTCTCTCAAACCCCAACTTGATGGTTAGGTTCAGTTTGGTAACAGCTGAATGGCAATAAAATATTCTTTGCATGTATGTGTATTATAATAAACACCATTTACCAATCATCTATAAAATATCTTTAAAGTGTTTTAACAATTTGCTGCACTCATCTACAGAGTTTTATTATAAAATAGCATATAACATGTTTAGTATTTTAAGATACTTGATCTTGATGTATTATTACATAAAGTTACAAAAATAGTAAGAAAATGAGTCATAAGCTCTTTCTAATTTAACTCAAATACAGACAGAAGAACAAAACCTTATCCTAAGTTAGAAGTGTGACATTCTGATATGAGTATTTTAAAGATGTTTATGTCCATAGAACTAACTCATTTTCTACTATTTCAGTATTTGGAAGCTGGGGGAAAGAACTCTTCTGCATATATGTGATAAAAAATATTGAGGAAAAACAAGTTCAAGGAAAACTACTAGTTTTGAGATTAGGTTTTACAACTTCTTAGTGCTTATTTCCTTGATTCAGAAGACGAGGACATTAGCATCATTCATCTTGAAAGTACAGTGAAAATTAATTGCTAATTAGAGTTCAACAAGTATTCAAATTATTGAATAATGCTGGTCAATTATACAAATATACATTGCAAAATAAAGTTAGCCTTGCAATCCCTTTTGAGAAGATTAAACAAAAAACAAAACAAAACTTCTCTTCTAATCTCTCTCGAACCATATAACAAGAGCAAGTCCAGAGTTAGCATCTGCAGGTCCAGTGGCTATCACCTGGGCCAGGCTGCCCGAGTAATTCTCCCTTGTGAGAGCAGCTGCAGCTGTGGGGAGACTTTTTAGGATAACAGATGTTCTAGTAAGGGAAACTACTTCCGGATAAGTGTTACTGCTCATGCTGCTAAAGTATTGTAAGGAATTATTTACAAAACTAGTATTCTCTTTCTGGCTTGCGTTAAAAGTTGTAAGACTTTTGACTTATCCTTTGAATGAGAAGTCATGAAAGTGATAATACTTGCTCGACGTGGTTATTAGTACTGTAATTCACCACAGAATGCCATAAATTATTATATAATTCCTTTACTTCTAGGAGAAAAAAGACAAACAAAAACCAACCAAACAAAACTATGAAGAACCTCACTTAAGTGTGGGAACCCCTATTATAAAAAAAATGTTAACCTCCTGCTTCCTAGTAGAGGTTCATGTCCACTGTCAACAACCTACTTGTCATATAAATTCACTAAAACATGAATGCTATAATTTAATCAAAGTAAAAAGCTGCTACATTAAAAAGTAACTTCAGTCTGCCAAATGTTTTACATATATGAATGATATGCTTTTCTCATTTGTCATAAAATCTATATGATGTGAAATAACAGAAATGCTTATTACCACAGATATTTCAATGGTAGCAGAATACCTTATCATAATACACGAAAAAGGGGGAGGGAGAGAATACAGAAGACCTTTAAACAAGCAATAATTCTAAGTCTACATCTGACTGTAAAATTATCTACCTTTTTAATCTGATGTAATTTCAAACATATAAAAAAAGGTTTAAGAATACTACAAGAAGTCATGAGTATCCTGTATCCCCAGATCCACCACATTAACATTTTCCTCCAGTGTGGACTGCAGAACAATTGTTGAAATGCTTTTTTAAATTCCATGTAAGGAATAAAATGGATCCATATTAATGCACGTCTTTTAAAAATTTCACAGACGTTGATGAAAAAGAGGAGATACTACAAAGTCCATTCTAATTTTCCTTCATACAAATGACACAAATAAATAATCCAAACAGCTATATTCCTCAGAGTAATGAGAAAAACATGCTTCTCTACCAAACTTCTCGAACAAAAACAAAACAAGGCAGTAAGGTCTGAACACACCAAAAGGATTTTTTAGGGGTTAATTCTAAGCTACTATAAATACTAACTTAGGACAAAATATCTTTTTAATTAGAATAGTACATGCCTTTAAAGAAACACTATAATCTAAAATGCTCACGGACATTAGGGGAAAAAGGAAATTGCCTGCATATGGCACGAAAGCTTTTTCTCTCATTAACTGCATAGATGTATGCAACTTTAAAATTCAGTAGCATGATCTTAAACTAAGCATAAAACACACTTGTGTTTTTAAACCTTAAATACTGGGACAATAAAATGCTATCTGCATATATTTCATTCAAAACTAAATGTATATATAATAATATTATTTCTGATTCTTTTTAGAAATACATACGCAGAAATTATTTTCTAGCAAACAGTGACACAAATTTTCCAATTTTCCTTTTAGTTTATGGATCCCACTGTTTTATTAACAAGTATGAAAGAATTTATTCAAATTATTTTTTTCCCGAAACACCATTCTAACTTGTCTGGATATTAGATATAGTTACTGTAACCAGTTCTTTGAAGTGACTCAATACTAGTGATGCTCACTCACTCCTTACTCATCTATCCGTCCACTGAATGTCTTCTGAATACCACTGTGGCAAGCACTGTTAGATCCGAGGAAAATAAAGTCAAGTAAGACACGATTTACTATCCTTAAGAATCAGCTGCATTTTGTGGCTATTGGTTTAAGTACTGTACCAGGGATAGTTACAAAGTACATATGTAACCACACCCAGGGGTAAGACAGAAATCACAATGTTGACTAGAAAGGGAACTGAACTGAAA
Source organism: Sturnira hondurensis (assembly GCF_014824575.4). Lineage (NCBI taxonomy): Eukaryota > Metazoa > Chordata > Mammalia > Chiroptera > Phyllostomidae > Sturnira > Sturnira hondurensis. The sequence continues at coordinate 4,670,584 of NW_028088915.1, forward strand.
CTACATTCAAGATCTGTTACCAGTGTCATGATGCAACCTAGCGCAGCCCTAAATTTACTCTCCCAAACTTATACTGGTCAGCAAAATATAAGTATTGAGGTCTGACCTCTTACTTCTAAGAGCTGAAGATCTCTGTTATTAGGGCCATGCAGTCTTCATGCAGTTAACCATGCATGTGGGCTGACCTAAAGGGAATGGCACAGTTTTTTCTGTCCCTAAATGACTGACCATGTGCAACAATGCTTGACATTTTGAACCACTTGACTTATATCTTGGATAAAAGCAGTATCTTTAAAAGTCTGCCACCAGAACCAGCCAGCCAAGATGGAAATGTAGGTAGACACGCTTTGCTTCTTCACACAACCAAAAGGACAACAACCAATGCAAAAACAAAAAAAAAACTACCAGAACTGCCAGAAAGTCAAACTGTATGGAAGTTCGACAACCAAGGAGTTAAAGGAGAAACATTCATCCAGACTGGGGTGCTGAGACAAGGAAATATGGCCCAAATGAAAGAACAGATCAAAACTCCAGAAAAAGAACTAAGCAACAAGGAGATAGCCAATCTATCAAATGTAGAGTTCAAAACACTGGTAATCAGGATGCTCACAGAAATGAATGAGTATGGATGAAAAATAGAGGAAAAAGTGAAGGCTATGCAAAGTGAAATGAAAGAAAATATACAGGGAACCAACAGTGAAGGGAAGGAAACTGCAACTCAAACCAATGATTTGAAACAGAAGGAATAAATAAACATCCAACCAGAAGAGAATGAAGAAACAAGAATTCACAAAAATGAGGAGAGGCCTAGGAACCTCTGGGACAACTTTAAATGTTCTGACATCCAAATCATAGAGGTGCCAAAAGGAGGAGAGGAGACGCAAGAAATTGAAATTTTATTTTAAAAAATAATGAAAGAAAACTTTCCCAATGTGGTGAAGTAACTAGACATGCCAGTCCAGGAAGCTGAGAGAGTCCTAAAGAAGTTGGACCCAAGGAGGAACCACCAAGACATATCATAATTAAATCACCCAAGATTAAAGATAAGGAGAGAATCTTAAAAGCAGCGAGAGAAAAGGAGACAGTTACCTATAAAGGAGTTCCATGAGACTATCAGCTGATATCTCAAAAGTACCTTACAGGCAAGAAGGGGCTGGAAAGTATTCAAAGCCACGAAAGGCAAGGACCTGCATCCAAAATTACTCTATTCAGCAAAGCTATCATTTAGAATGGAAGGGCAGATAAAGTGCTTCCCAGATAAGGTCAAGTTAAAGCAGTTCATCATCATCAAACCCTTATTGTATGAAATGTTAAAGAAACTCATCTAAGAAAAAGATCAAAACTATGAAGAGTAAAATGAAAACAAACTCACAGCTATCAACAACTGAACCTAAACAACAAAAACAAAAATAAACTAAGCAAACAACTAAACAGGAACAGAATCACAGAAATGGAGATCACACGGAGGGTCATCAGCAGGGAGAGGGAGGAGGAAGAAAGGGGAAAAAGGTACAGGGAATAAGAAGCATAATAGACGGGGGAGGTTAAGAAAAGTATGGGTAATGGAGAAGCCAAAGAACTTGTATGTATGACCCATGGACATGAAATAAAGCAGGGCAAGGGGAACGCTGGAAGGAGGGAGTGTGCAAGGTGGAGGGGGATAAAGGGACAGCTGTAATAGCATAATCAATAAGATATACTTTTAAAAGGTCTGCCATCAAAATATTTTTAAGGCTATAAAGCTAACAAATAAAAGATACTATCCGCCCTGGCTGGCGTAGCTCAGTGGATTGAGCACGGGCCTGCGAACCAGACGATNGCAGATAAAGTGCTTCCCAGATAAGGTCAAGTTAAAGCAGTTCATCATCATCAAACCCTTATTGTATGAAATGTTAAAGAAACTCATCTAAGAAAAAGATCAAAACTATGAAGAGTAAAATGAAAACAAACTCACAGCTATCAACAACTGAACCTAAACAACAAAAACAAAAATAAACTAAGCAAACAACTAAACAGGAACAGAATCACAGAAATGGAGATCACACGGAAGGTCATCAGCAGGGAGAGGGAGGAGGAAGAAAGGGGAAAAAGGTACAGGGAGTAAGAAGCATAATAGATGGGGGAGGTTAAGAAAAGTATGGGTAATGGAGAAGCCAAAGAACTTGTACGTATGACCCATGGACATGAAATAAAGCAGGGCAAGGGGAACGCTGGAAGGAGGGAGTGTGCAAGATGGAGAGGGATAAAGGGACAGCTGTAATAGCATAATCAATAAGATATACTTTTAAAAGGTCTGCCACCAAAATATTTTTAAGGCTATAAAGCTAACAAATAAAAGATACTATCCGCCCTGGCTGGCGTAGCTCAGTGGATTGAGCACGGGCCTGCGAACCAGACGATCGTGGTTCGATTCCCTGTCAGGGCACATGCCTGGGTTGCAAACCGGTTCCTTGCAGGCTAACTACCAGCAGGGGATGCACAAAAGGCAACCATACATTGATGTTTCTCTCCCTCTCTCCTTCCCCTCTAAAAATAAATAAATAAATAAATAAAAATCTTAAAAAATTAAAAAAAAAAAGATACTATCCTACTTTTTGAGGTAAGGAGACTCTAAGAAAATAAAAGGTTAAGTGAAGTAGTTTGATGGAATATTGAAGATTAAAGGTGATTTCCAGGAAATACTGTTGATGGTGTCACATGGCTTTTTTGGGACCAATTATAATCAAATGTGAGAAAAGAGAGATAAACTAAAAAAAAAGACTATTAAACATGAAAAAAACCAGGCAGTTTGAAACGCAGCACACTGCCGGGAGGGCGCTGCTCAGTTGGAAGCCGCTGTGAGGAGGAAGGTCTGGGGCAGTCGGAACGTAGCCAGGCACTATGTGTATGTGAGATGCACATAAACAATCAATCCATTTCAACATTTAACCTTTGAGTTCCAAATGAGCCTAAAAATTTTGATACCATCTAAACCCCCTCATAAAATATTATTTTAAATTGTACTGTCTATAATGTAACAGTAATTAGATGCTTCAAACACAACTCAACATGCTTATGTGGGTAGGTGTTTTTAAAATAAACCTATTTACTTAAAAAATGAAATTAATAGCAAAGACAAGACAATCAGGCAATGACAATTTGTACAGTACAACTGATCAATAACACAATAAATTAATAGCAGAGTGAAGATGATGATGTGTTATAATACACACACAGACTTATAAAAAAGCACTACTTCACTAACATTCTGCACAATAAAAAACTAAAATGCTATATAAGCAAGCCAACCTGAAATGACACCTAGTATTATAAATGGCCTAATCTATATGTTAATACTGTTGTATCACATAACTGCAGCAAGAGTAAGATAACAATATGACTTTGGGGTTTCTATGGCTACATCCTGGGCTAACGTGCCTGAAAGGGCTGGCTGCTGACACCACACAAGTATTCTGAGTGCTTCTTTTTGGTTATTTATGATATGATTTATGATAACGACAACATCTTCTATTTTCTCTCCTCCTCAGATACAATAAATTGCTATCGTTAATCACCCTTCTCAGTTCAACTATGATTACGACAGCATAATCGGACCTAGCTATGGTAATACTGTGGATTTTTAAAAAAGAAATAAATACAAGGAGATCTCTTCAGACAATGTCAGTATCTCTAATATTTTAATCATCTTCCTTTAAGTCTTTCAGAAAAATTCTATTACAACTAAAATTCCATATCCAGGATGTAAGTCCTTTGTGCAAATCAAATTCATCATCAAGTACCACACATTCATAAATCACTACCATGATTTTCTCAAACTTACTACAATAGTAAGACTTTGCATAGGACATAGTTTCTTTTTCAAGAGACTTTTCCAAGCAGTTGTTTCTTTCATGTATTTATGAAACTAAACTTAAACTTACTGTTGTTTTTTTCCATCCATAACTAGACAAATTGGGTGAACTAGCTATTCATCTAACAGAAGATAGAACAGTGGAGAAAAAATAAAAACTTCGCAATCACACAGACATGTGTGATCTGCCTTTGCCAATTACTGGCTATGTGGTTGCTTAATCTTTCTTAATTTCCTTTTATGTCAATTTGGATTAAGAGACAGTGCTACCTCTGGTTTTTTGGGGTAACAGCAAGACAAAGTATATAAATAATTCAGCAAACTGCTTAATATTTGGGTTAGACTGTACAAAAGGAAGAGTAATTCTTTCCTTCCCTGCAACTCTGCCCTTTCTGTGGGTTGTTCTTAGAAGTGAGCCTATGTGCACTCGGGTGGCCATGGAACTTGCTTTGACTGATGATGGGTCAGAGTTGGCAAACGTGACAGAGCAGAGGCTTGAAAACCACCTGCATACTGGGTCTTGCCCTCTCGTTGCTTTGGAGAAACTTGCAACCTCCCTCATAAGAGTGAGCCAAGTGAATCTGCTGGATGACGAGAGGTGCACGACTCAGAGCCCCAGCCGAATCAGTGGACAGACGAGTGAGGCCATGGATCAGCAGCTGACTGCAAATGTATAATCAAGCCCAGCCACATCCCGCAAAAGAATTGTTCGGTTGAGCCAACCAAAAAGGCCAACTCAGAGAATTGTGAACTACTAAACAGTTGCTGTTTTAAGCCACTAAATTTTGAGCTGGCTTGTTACACAGCAACCGAACATGTTAACAATCTCGTCCCATATACATGTACAGTGGGATTCATACTATCTGTGGGGGTATGTTCTTACGAAGGTGCCATGCCACAGAACTAAATCAGTGAAAACTGAACCACTGCTTCTAAGGGAACTACAAAGTTAGGCTCCTATGATGTGATCAAACCTTTTCATTAGCAGATCAATACATAACCACACTTTAAGTGTGCTTCTGTTTAAACACATCTCACTTAATATATATTGTTGATTCATTAACATAGAACTCATGACCAAGAGCAATATATCATGTCAGAATAAAGCTTATCTAACACACAAATTTTTTCTGTAAGGGACGTCTCAGCCTTCCTGCACTTAGGAGCACTAGTCAGTACTTCAGCACTGTGCTTGGGGGTCATGGTAAACAGCACAATCACCAACAAAAGGCAAAAAAATAAGAAAAACATGGCACTAAATAGACCTCTAAAATGATACTTGTTTACAGAATGAGAGTTGAAATAACAAGACAGTGGGTCGCCTTGTTCGAACTTAGCAGTAAACATCTGTGTTGAGCAACTTAAATTTTTTGCCACTCTGAATGACCGTGAAAGTGATTTTGAGGTTATACATACATTTTACTATGTAGGCAAAATCATAAACATAGAATCCATGCATAATGAGGATCAACTGTATATAATTATGCAGATATAACTTCATCAACATCAAATACTTTTATGGAGTATTGATTTAAAATAAAAGATTTTGCCTGAAAGTAATCCCAGTCCTCAGAAGGCATTTAATGAAAAGATCAAATATCTATGAACTTTAACACTGTTGCCATCCATATCTGGCAAGACATTCTTCTAAATCCAAACTGGGAGATATTTTAGTTTAAATTCGAAGAACTAGTTATGTGCGGAACACTCTGTTCAAGCTACGTGATCATTCTTTGAATTTCTGGAATACACTAAATTCTTTCCTTCGTTAGGATATTCATACCACATTCTGCTCCTCTCTACTGGGAGTGCTCTTTCCTTCATGAGTTCCTACTTGCCTTTCTCACCTTGTAAGTCATAAGCTTAAGTATTGTCTTCTCAAAGAAGTATTCTCTGGTCGCTCCCTAATTCCAGAATAAAGAATGTTTCATTGTTTTTGCAATGTTTCAATGCATTTCTTATCTGTTTCCTCAACTAAGCTTCACTTAAGACAGGAACCACATATGCTTTTAGCTGCTAAGCAATCTATCAAAGGCTGATAATATTATCTTCAGGAGTATTACTATTAGAAAAATAAGAAAAAATACTTTATCATATTTCATTGATTCTAAATTGTTAAATGTACAATTCCAAAACTGCAGTATTTTATAATCAGTAGCATCTTCTCATGTCTATCACTTGGGCAAGTGATAGTGATGTAGCAGTCATGGCCTGCCATGGGTTAACTTGATTGTCATTCTTGGTTGAATGACTGACTGGACACTGTCAACTCCTCAGTGTTTCTGGATTGACTTACCACATGACCTCTGGGTTTTAGGACTGTGTTTAGAAGCCCACTCTTTATTCTAAGCCATACTTTATTATTAAGGCAGCATTTCTTTATACTGTAAACAGTGATGGACTAGAAAATGACCCTGGCTTACAAAACCAGACACCTCCCCCTTCTCTGTATTGATGACCATAGGATTCTTTATCTGTACACATAAAAAAAGGCAGACCTTACTTTCTTCATAGGATCATCATGTGTAGTAGGTGAAAACTGAAAGTGAAGTCATTTTGAAAATTATTGAAACAATACTTTTAGAGGTTGAAGATGGCGGCATAGGTAAACACAGCTTGTATCTTCACACAACCACATCAAAATGACAACTAAAGTACAAAACAACCATCATTCAGAACTATTAGAAATCAAGTTGAACGGTAGTCTTACAACTACAGAATTAAAGAAGAACCTACATCCAGACTGGCAGAAGTGGAGAGGTGAAATGGGCCAGTCCCACACCCACATGGGGATATCGCGGGAATGAGGAGTCCAACTCCCCACCAGGCCCCCTAGCTGAGGATTCCAGTGCCAGAAAGTACAGTGATAACTTCTGGCTGTAAAAACCACTGGGGATTTAGGTTGTAGAAGACAAACTGCTAGAGTCTTAGGCAGTTCCTTTTAAAGGGACTGCACATGGATTTTACTTGGATGCACTCCTTCTGAGCTCCAGCACAGGAGCAGAAGCTTGAAAAGCATCAGAGACATCTGGGGAGGAAATGAATTGTCTCACGTCAAGGTGAGAGCTGCAGGGGCAGCTTTCTCCAGACAAAAATGCTGGCAGAGGGCATCATTTTTTTTCTGAGCATTCCCCCAACAGAGCCACAGAGGTGGCAGGTGGGTGCCATATCTGAGATTCCATCAACCTGGCTAACACTGATTACCCTGCCCTCTGGATTTGCTGAGGCTCTGCCACACCCATCTTTTGGGCCTACCCAGGCTGTTTCCAGTGACTTTTCTATACGCATGGCTTGTCTTCCCGCCTACTACAGTACTTCCTAAATTCTCTCAAACAAAGAGCATCTGGCCTCAGTGTGTCCTGTGCCAATGGCTAAGTGGCTCTAGGCCTGAAGTAGCAGCAGCTAGCTTTGGTTTACACCTTGAACTCCCCTGGCCACCTCCAAGCCCAATACAAGCAGCAGCCACCTGCAGATTGCTTAGTAGCTTATTTGGGTGGCTCCAGACAAAACACAGGGGGCACTGACCTTGGCCCTGGGAGGCCACAGAGCCTGCATATTCAGTGGACATCTACAGACCACTTTGGAGCACCGCCATCAAACCGCCTCCACAAGTGACACACACACACAAGAGGTGAACTAGGTGCACAACAGAGCCCTGCTGAAGTAAGTCCTGCTCTGGGGAGTGAGTCCCTATGAAGCTGATCCCCCACAGTGCCTGGAGGTTGGTGGTCAGTGGTCACTGTCAGTCCTTACAGCTGATCGGCCTTTGTAAATCCCTCCAATTGACTGGCCAAAGCAATCAAGGCATGGTTGTAGGAGGGAGGTATACACAGCTTGAGTTCCCCACTTGGGTAATGGGGAGGCTATGCCACTGGATCCTACAGGACACCTACTACATTAGGCCACTCTACATTAGGTAGAGGAGGCAGATCTACCTAATACATGGAAACAAACACAGGAAGGCTGCCAACATGGCAACATTAGAAGGCTGCCAACATTTTGGGCCACAGCATGGCCCAAATGAAGGAATGAAGGAAAACTCAAGAAGGAGAACGAAACAAAATGGAGACAAGCAGTGTGCTAGATGTAGAGTTCAAACCACTTGTTATAAGGATGCTCAGTGAACTTAGTGAGGACCTCAACAGCATAAAGAGCATGGAAACCATAAAAAAGTTCCAGTCAGAAATGAAGGATACACTAACCGAAATGAAGAACAAATTACAGAGAATCCAGTAGAGGGGTTGGCGCCAAGAATCAAATCAGAGATTTACAACACAAGGAAGCAAAAAACATCCAATCAGAACAAGGAGAAAACAGAATGAAAAAAAATGAGGGTTGTTTAAGGAGTCTCTAGGGCAACTTCAAGCATGCCAACATCTGCACCACAGGGATGCTGGAAGGAGAGAAAGAAAGAAATCGAAAATCTATTTGATAATATACTGACAGAAAACTTCCCAATCTTGGCGGAGGAAATAGACATACAAGTAAAGGAAGCTCAGAAAGCCCCAAATAAGATAGACCCAAAGAGGCCTACACCAAGACACATCATAATTAAAATGTCAAAGGTTAAAGATAGAGAGAATCTTAAAGTAGGAAGAAAAAAGCAGTTAGTACCTGCAAGTGAGTTCCCATAAGACTGCCAGCTGATTTCAGAATAGAAACTTTGCAGGCCAGGAGGGATTGGCAAGAAATATTCAAAGTAATGAAAACTGAGGAACTACAGCCAAGATTACTCTATCCAGCAAAGCTATCATTTAGAATTGAAGGACAGATAAAGAGCTTCCAGACAAGAAAAAGCTAAACGAGTTCATCATCACCATTATAATATAAAATGTTAAACGGTTTTCTTTAAGAAAAAGGTAAAAAATATGAAAAATAAATAGTAATAAATACATATCAATAATTGAGTCTATAATACAAAATAAACAAACAAGCAGAACAGAAACAGAATCATAGATACAGAGAATGTTTTGATGATTGACAAATGGGAGGTAGGCCAGAGGGATGGGTAAAAAAGGTGTAGGGATTAAGAAATACAAATTTGTATTTACAGAATAGTCATGGAGATATACAGAAAAGCCACAGGTAGTTCTAGCCACAGTAATCAGACAAGAAAAACAAATAAAAGGCATCCAGGTGGAAAGGAGGAAGTAAAAATGTCATTGTTTGCAGATGACATGATAGTGTACATAGAAAACCCTATAAATTCCACCAAAAAACTACTTGACCTATTAAGTAAATTTGGCAAAATGGTGGGATACAAAGTCAACATTTGGAAATTGATGGCATTTTTGTACACCAACAATGATATATCAGAAACAGAAATTAGGGGAAAAAATCCCATCTACTAGAGCAACAAGGAAAATAGAGTACCTAAGAATAAACTTAACCAAGGAGGTAAAAGACCTGTACTCAGAAAACTACAGAACACTGAAGAAATAAATTAAGGAAGACACAATAAATAGAAGCATATACCATGTTCATGGATTGGAAGAATTAACACCATTAAAATGTCCAAAGCAATTTATAGATTCAATGCAATCCCTATTAAAATACCAATGACATATTTCACAGATATAGAACAAACATTTCAAAAGTTTATATGGAACCATAAACAACCCCAAATAGCTTCAGCAATACTGAAAAAGAAGAACAAAGTAGAGGGATCACAATACCTGATATCCAACTATATTACAAGGCCACTGTGATCAAAACAGTCTGGTACTGGCATAAGAACAGACACAGATCAACGGAAAAGAATGGAGAGCCCAGAAATAACACAAAGTCTCCATGATCAATTAATATTTGACAAAGGGGGCAGGAGCATAAAATGGAGTAAAAATGGCCTCTTTGATAAATGGTGTTGGGAGATCTGGACAAGTACATGCCAAAAAATGAAACTAGACCACTAACTTATACCGTACACCAAAATAAATTCAAGATGGATAAAAGACTTAAACATATAAATCATGACAGAACAGAAATCCTAAAGGAGAACATAGAAAGGAAATTTTCAGATATTCCATACAGCAATATTTTCACTGCTATGTCCCCTAGGGCAAGGGATATAAAGGAAAGAATAAACAAATGGAACTATATCAAATTAAAAAGCTTATGACTGGCTAAAGAAAACATCAGCAAAAGAAGAGGGAACCAGCTATATTGGAAAACATATTTACCAGTGATACATCAGACAAGGGTTTAATATCCAAAATATGTTAAGAAATCATATGACTCAACATCAGAAAGACAAACAATCCAATTAAAAAATGGGCATCCATGGATAGACACCTCTCCAAGAAAGACATACAGAGGGCGCACAGATGTATGAAAGGATGCTGCACATCACTAGCCATGAGAGAGATGCAAATTAAAACCACAATGAGATACGACTTCATACCAGTCAGAATGGTTGGCCATCATTAACAAATCAACAAACAAGTGCTGGCGAGATTGTGGAGAAAAGGGAATCCTAGTATGCTGTTGGTCTCCATCAACCTGGCTAACACTTTTTGTCCTGCCTTGGTGATTCCCTGAGACCCCGTCTCACCCAACTTGCAGGTCCACCCAAGCTCTTTCCAGTGGCTTTTCCATGCAAATGTTCTGTCTTGGTTCACACTTCAGACTTTCGTAAAATCTCTCAAAAAAGCAGCATCTGGACTCAGCATAGCCCATACTTGTTGTTAAGTGGCCCTGGGCCCAGCCCTAGCAGCAGCCAGCCTTGGTTCACAGTTTGTCCTCTTGTGGGCACCTTCAAACCCAACACTAATTGCAGCCATCTACAGATTGCTCTGTAGTTCATGCTAGGTGACCTAGGACAGAACACAGCTTGTGGCTGACTTTGGCATGTACCTCCAGGGAAGAACCTGAGCCAGGTCACCTGGTAGACAGCTTTAAGCCACATACAAGCATTACCCATATACTCCACAAGGGCACCCTCAAAGAGCAGACTCAGGGGGCCCCATAGCCCTGCTGAAGTAAGTCCTGCTTCATGTGACGGTCCCCTGCACAGCAGATTCTCCTCTGTGGTTATGGCCAGTCTTCACAACCAACTGGCCTGGGGTCACATCCCTCCCACTGACATTCTAACATCAATCAAAGCTCAATAACAACAGGAGGGCACACACAATTCATAAGGAATTGCCCAGCTTGAATAATTGGGGACTCTATGCCAATGGACCCTACAGAACACCTGGTACATTATGCCACTCTACCAAGCTCGGGAGATGGAGCAGCACTATTTAATACACAGAAACAAACACAGGGAAGCTGTCAAAATAAGGAGACAAAGAAATGTGTCTCAAATTAAAGAACAGAACAAAACTCCAGAAAAAGAACTAAACAAAATGGGGATAGGCAATCTAATAGATGCAGAATTAAAAACACTGGTTACAAGGATGTTCAATAAATTTAGGGGAAGAATAGATGAGCTTAGTGAGGAGCTCAACAAAGAGGTAGGGAACATAAAAATGGAAGTAGAAATCCTCAAAAAGAACCAGACAGAAATGAAGAATACATTAACTAAAATACAGGTAATTATGCCCTGGCTGGTGTGGTTCAGTTGGCTGGAGTGTCATCCCACAAACCCAAAGGCCGTAGCCTTGATTCCCAGTCAGGACACAGGCCTAGACTGCATGTGTGGTCCCCAGTCAGGGCATACAAGAGGCAACTGCTGGAGGTTTCTCTCCCCCTCTCTCCCTCTCTAAAATCAATTTAAGTATGCCCTCAGGTTATGATTAAAAATAAATTCATTACGGGGAATCAACAGTGGAGTAGGTGAAACAGAGGGCCAAATCAGAGATTTAAGATAAGGAAGAAGAAAACACCCAATGAAAACAGCAAAAAGACACACACACACACACACACACACACACACAGACACAAAAGAATCCCCCAAATTAGAATAGTGTAAGGGGCCTCTGGGACAACTTCAAATGTACCAATATTCACATCATGGGGATGCAGAAAGGAGGAGAGGAAGAGCAAGAAATTGAAATTCTACGTGAGAAAATAATGATGGAAACTTCCCTAACCTGGTGAAGGAACCTAGATCTGTAAGTCCAGGAAGCACAAAGAAGCCTGCACCAAGACACATCATAATTAAAGTGCCCAAGATTAAAGACAGAGAATCTTCAAAGCAGCAAGGTAAAAGCAGTTAGTTACCTACAAGGAAGCTCCCATAAGACTGTCTGTCATCTGCTTTCTCAATAAAAATCATGCAGGCCAGAAGGAAACGCAGCATGAAATAATTCAAAGTGATGAAAAACAAGGACCTAGAACAGAGATCACTCTATTCTATAAAGATATCACTTAGAATTGAAGAGCAGATAAAGAACTTCTTAGATAAGAAAAATCTAAAGGAGTTCATCACCACCAAATCAATACTACATGAAGTGTCAAAGGGTCTTCTTTAATATTAAGAAAAAAGATAAAAAATATGAATAATAAAATGGCAACAAATACATATTTACAAACAACTGAATCTAAAAAACAAAATTAACGAACAAGCAGAGCGGAAATAGATTCAGAGCTACAGAGAACATTTTGACTGTTGACAGATAGGGAGGGTGTTTGGGAGGATGTGAAAAAGTTGAAGGGATTGAGAAGAATAAATTGGGAGTTACAGAATAGTCACAGGGATGTACTTCCCAAGTGCAACACAGGAAATATAATCTATAATATACTAATAACTATGTATGTCATCAGTTTGGTACTAGTTTGGTTAATGGGAAGTCACTGAGAGTTTTAAAATAGTTTGATCTGTTTTTGAAAAAAATTCCCTAGGAGCTTAGGAAACAATTAGGTTATTGGTGACCTGAGTGAACAGCTTCAGTTTAGTGGTGGAGGTAAAAGCTGGAGCACAGTAAGCGTAAGAAATGTGCACAAAATAAAGACAGTCTCTCTCTCTCATTCATTCACTCACCCAAATATTTGTTACAATCTGTGTACAACAGTCAACGTGGATATAAGTGAACAGAAGACAAGGTTTCTCTTCTTATGGACTTTAAGTGCTGGGAGGGCAGACAGGCAATAAACATTACAAAAGATCATTCATAGTGATTAAGGGCTAGGAAGATCATAAAATAAGATGACACATGTGGAGTGGGAAAGGGCTACTTCAGACAGAAGAGTCACTGAGGAAGTGATGTTTCAGCTGAAAACAGATTTGTGAGAAAACTATAGCCAGAGGATGATCTTTTGAACAACACTTCAGGGAAAAGAGAGCAAGGGCAAGGTCCTGCTGTGGGAACAGACTTGCGTGGTTGGTGAATGGAGGAACAGCAGGTGCAGCGAAGGTGGTGAGAGGAGGAGTAGGCTCGTAGGCATGGGAACAGCCTTCTCTCCGGTGCTGTGCCCAGAGATCTAGTGTGTCTGAGCACATTGGGAAACCACTGGTGCATTTTAAGCAGGGAAGCTTGTTAGAATAAAGGAAAAGATTGAGAAAGGTAGGCAAGGAAAGCTAAGGAAAGGTCTCAAATGCTCATTGTGCATATAAATGATATACTATTTGATAAGAAAATGGGAAGAACCAGAAAACAAATTGTTTATTCTACTAATGAAGAGAAAAAAGTAACAATAATATGAAGCTTAAAAGGACTGGTCAGATTTAAGAAAATCCTACCCAAAAGGAAGTCAATTATTACATGAAATGATATAGAAATAAAAAATCACTAAGCATTCATTATCAGCATTATTATCCAACTTCTACATGGTAAAGCAGATAAGCCAGAAGCCACTGTGCTTAGGAAAGTGGATCCAGCAAGGCTATTGATATTTGGGATAATGTATTTTATTTTGCAGTTACTACTATAAAAATGAAAATAAAGTAAAAAAATTACAACTACGTTTAAGTTGTTTGACTGTCTACTTTCATATTGCACATACTCCTAGGTACAGAGTAATATATATTTTAACCAAACCTTTACTCTAATGCAAGATTGCCCCAGTGTGCTAAATGACCTTGACAAAATTCTGGAAAAAATATCTCAAGACCTGGGGCTCTAAAGCTATTTTAGAATTAGCTCTGAATAATTGTCCCACAATATGAGTTTCTTGATTAATTGCTCAAGATAAGGTCTCCTTCTCCTTGCTGGCCTCCAGTGGCTCCCTCTAGTTCCCACAATCGCTTTTGTCTCATTCTTCTAAAACCTGGAAGGCTAAGAGAAAAATCAGAGATACACCAACTCCATTACTTGAGGATTAGCTAAGAGGTAACCCTTTGTATTCCATTACTGACCATTATTTGAGTAATTACTCAATAACTATCCTACATATGAAAGATGCACTAGTTTTTTTGTGGCTCACTTCTGCTTTGTGTCAGACAAGTTACGAATGTTATGTTCTTTAACACTGCAAATCTACATTTGTCCCACATGAGAAAAATGACTAGTGATTTTTACCTCATTTCATTTTATTTGATTTCTTTTCCTACATAAAAAGTAAAATCTGAAACATGCATAGTTTGTTGAAGGTCTTACTGACTAACAAGGAAAGTAGGACTGTTTTTGACCACATTTAGGTCTTTCAAGAGTCAAATTTCTGCATAATTTCGACAGAAAATTGGCAGGGGATGGCTGTTCCATCTAATTTCAGCAAAATTAGTATTCAGCCACCCGAATTTTTGGCAGTATTCCAATACATTTATCCAAAACAGTTAGTAGAGAGAAAATAAAAAGAAAATTAATAATCATGCCTAATAAATAAGTTTCTCTCTCACACACACACACACAAACATTAAAAAAATGAGTGAAAAATTTAAAAGTATATTTCATGAATGGATTCATGGTTTGTATTCTCCCCTTAACATCAACTGCAGATAGAACAGGAAAACTCACCTGATTTTCAAAGCATAAAATATCCTGTAATATTATGGTGACTCAAAAATGGCTTACAAAAGAGTAATACTTTTTATTTTTTAATCACTTATTCTCCAAAGAAAGCATATCCGTTATATGAATTCTTCACTATCTCTGTTAATAAATGGAAATGATAGAGACAACGATTCCAAATTCATTAGTAATTGCTTTGGAATACATTCTAACAGAAAGCTGAAAATTCACATAACTAATTTTTGCTCACCTTTAATTCCTCCTAGAACTCTCATTGGCACAGAAGAAGAAAAAAAAGTGAAGAGGCACAAACTGTGTGTTTAATATTCATTGAGTACCTACCATCTGGGGCCTTTAGCTCAGAGAAAACTGAAAATTATATCTTCTTCAAGGGCATATTAACTTTGTGTTTGGTAGTATACAAGTTTGGTGGCTCTCAGACACTCCTGGCAGCTAAAATGGAATTGGAAGTGACAATGAAGAATGGCATTAAGGTTGGAAAGTCATGTAAAAAAAGGTGAGCAAAAGAACGGCTTCCGTTCATTACGTGGTTACTGTATACCTGCTATGTTCTGGACACCAGGTACTAAGAACCTGAAATAAGCAAAAGACCCTCAAAATGCTTATTCGCCAGAAACTTACAAAATGAGAAACAATAAATTTTAGCTATTATTACTGTTCCGTGCTGTTTTGTGCATGGGCTTCCTTCCCCTGCCTATTTCATGATCCTGCAAGATGCCTCTTAATAAAGGGAAGACAAGCCACAAACTGAAAGGAAATATTTGCAAACAATACATATGATAAAGAACTGTTAACCAAAATATGAAAAGAACTCTTAAAACTCAACAAAAAGAAAACAACCTTATTGAAAATAGGCCTAGGACCTGAACAAACACCTCACCAAAGAAAATTATACAGATGACAGATGAATATAAGAAAAAATGCTCAATATTACATATAATTAGAAAAACTGAAATTAAAATGAGATATGACTACACATCTATTAGAATGGCTACAATCTAAAACGTTGGAAAAGTGTGGAGCAATAGAAACCTCATTTGGAGTTGGCGGGAATACAAAATGCTACAGCCACTTTGGAACAATTTGGTTTTTCTTATAAAACTAAACATACTCTTTCCTTGTGACTTAGCAATCATACTCCTTGGCATTTTCCCAAAGGAGATGAAGATTTATTTCTACACAAAAACCTGAACATATAGTAGCTTTATTCATAATTGCTAAAACTTGAAGGCAACCAAGATGTCCTTTAGTGGTAAATAGATAAATAAACCATGTATATCCAGGCAATGTAATATTATTTAAGATGTCAAGCCATGAAAAGACATGGAGGAAACTTAAATGCATATTCCTAAGTGAAAGTAGTCAATTTGAAAAAGCTACATATTGTATACAAGTATACATATTACAAGTATACAGACTGCAAGTTTACAGCATTCTGGAGGAGGCAAGGCAACGGAAACACTAAGAGATCAGTGGTGGTTGCCAGGAAATGGGGTGGGAAGATGAACAGGTGGAGCACAGAGAATTTTTAGGGAAGTGGAACTACCCTGTATAATACAATGGTAGCCACATGTCATTATGCATTTTTTAAAGCCCACAGAATGTACAACACCAAGAGTGAGCCCTAATGTAAACTATGGACTTTAGGTGATAATGATGTGTCAATACAGGTTCACAAAGTGGTAACAAATGTACCATTCTGGTGGGGGGAGCAATATATGGCAGTCTTAGTACTTTCTGCTCAATTCAGCTGGGAATCTGAAACTGCTATAAAAAACAGCCTACTGAAAAAATTGCAGTTCAAGTCCTACTCTCTTCTGTGAAAATTGCCAGAGAATCACCACTTATCTTCGCCTCTAAAAGAACTAACTGACATTTGATCCTTAACCATATATTCCTTTGAACTGTTACTGAACTTCTCCTACATCTTATCTCCCCAACTAGAGGCTCCCAGAGATGATATTTTATAGCTTTTGATAGACCCTACAATGCTTAGTAAGTTATTTTTTAAAGTTAAGCAAGGTTTGTTTTACTTCAAGAAAATGAGGGGGACCCAAAAATCCCCAGAATTTGTAAAATATCATGCAGTTATTCTTTTTTAAATTTATTTATTTTGTTGTTCAAGTCATGCAGTTATTCTTACATGTTCAAACTTCAGTCACTTTCCAAGTATTCTCCATTTGATTCAGTTTACCTATTAAATTTTTTTCTACTGCTTAAAACAGTTTTTTAACTCCTTGATTTTGATGTTTTTAGTGCTTCTGCTGCTTTTTGTGTTACCTCTTCCGCATCAGCAAAATGGTTTTTTTTTGAGGACTTTTTTCATTGCAGGGGGGGAGAGTTGCTCAGGGTGAGACAGGGAGAACAGAAAGAACAGAAAGTTTTTGGTCAAAAGCTGCTGAACATTCAGATTGGTGGGCCGGTGAACTCGTAAATCATCCATCATGAAATGGATGAAAGCACTGAAAGAGGCACCAAAATAATTCACTGAAGCTGAATGCAGCCTCTCATAACAATGCCAGCTGGCACACTGATACAGATGGGTTCCTGGAATGTTCCTCTAGCAGGTAAGCCTGTCCTACAAGGGGCCTGCCCTCCAGAAGATAATTTCATTCTGGGGGGTGGGGTCTCCCAATACTGTTACCTATAGCAGCAATTTTCAACCTTTTTCATCTCATGGTGCACATAAACTAATTACTAAAAGTCTATGGAACACTAAAAAATATTTTTGCCAATCTGATAAAAAATTAAATATAATGTTGATTCATTCATATTGGATGGCTATTTTATGTTAGCTGCTGTCATTTTTTATCTGACTATCTAAGGGAAAAGAGGGCAGTGTCCCTAAGTAGTTAGGTAGTACATGTTTTAAAAATTCTTATGGCATACCAGTTGAATACCAATGACCTTTAGTGCTTCCTTTTCAATGTGTTCAACAAAATAAGCACATAACTAATCAACACTGTGCTTACATAACCCATTGGACTTTGTTGTCTATTATTTGGCTTTATTCATAATCACAATACCATGGTTAGAATCACATCATCTGGTTCAAGACATCACTGTGTCTCTTAGATGATTCCACAACCTTGGAGAAGGTCTTGCTGCCTCCATCTCTGAGCCCTTGATGGCTGGCAGCCAGAGGTAGAGTCAAGATTATTTTACCCTTTGTAGGTGACTGTCCCCTTATCTCTTGCTGCTTCTAGAATTCTCTCTTCATTTTGATCTTGGCTAATGTAATTATGATGTGCCTTGGTGTGTTCCTCCTTGGGTCCAACTTCTTTGGGACTCTCTGAGCTTCCTGGATTTCCTGGAAGTCTATTTCCTTTGCCAGACTGGGGAAGTTCTCCTCTATTATTTGTTCAAATAAGTTTTCCACTGGTGGCTGTTTCTCTTCGCCTTCTGGTACCCCAATAATTCGGATGTTGGAACGTTTAAAGAAGGAGCTGGAAAGAAGTATTCCAAGTCATGAAATCCAAAGACCTACAACCAAGACTGCTCTATCCAGCAAAGCTTTCACTTAGAATGGAAGGGCAGATAAAATGCTTCTCAGATAAGGTCAAATTCAAGGAGTTCATCATCATCAAGCCCTTATTACATGAAATGTTAAAGGGACTTATCTAAGAAAAAGAAAATAAAAAATATGAACAGTGAAAGGACAGCAAACTCACAGTTATTAACAACCACACCGAAAACAAAAGCAAACTAAGAGGACAGCTAGATTGGGAGTGAAACCATAGAAATGGAGATCACATGGAGGGTTAGCAACAGGGGAGTGGGAGGAGAAGTGGGGAGAAGGTACAGAGAATAAGCAGCATAGATGGTAGGTAGAAAATAGGGGGGAGGGCAGGAATACTATGGGAAATACAGAATCTAAAGAACTTGTGACACATGGACATGAATGAAAGGGGGGAATGGTGGGGGAGGGGTGTGCAGGGTGGAGAGGAGTGAAGGGGGGGTGGGACAATTGTAATGGCATAATCAATAAAATATATTTTTTTAAAAAAGATTATTTTACCCTTCCGGTCCAAAGCGGAAGACCTTTCTACTTCCTAGACCTTTCTACTTCCTACAAACCCTCCCTGCTAGACGCCTTTTATTACTCTCTCCCACTTACTCAGTTCCAGTCAGACCTGTATCCACCCTCCTGTCCTTTGAAGAAAACAAATGCTTTCCAGCAACAAGGCCTTTGATTTTGCTGTTTCTTCTGTTTAGAACTGCCCCCCTCCATGTGTGACTGTGCCACCTGCTCCTTTATGCTTTAAAATTTTGTATTTATATATTTGTTTTTTTAGAGAGAGGGGAAGAGGGAGGGAGAGAGAGAGGGCGAGAAACATTGATGTGAGAGAGAAACATCAACTGGTCACCTCTTGAACCAGACCCTCCGTCCCCCAACTAAACCTGCAACCTAGGAATGTGCCCCAAATGGGAATCAAACTGGTGACCAACTTTGTGGAGTGATGCCCACCTAACTGAGCCACACTGGTCAGGGCTATTCCTTTATTTATTATCTGTCCTATTTATCACTTCTCAGAGACCCAGTCTCAATACTCTATCTAAAGTAGTAAGCCTCGCCACTCTCTATTCCTCCTGCTAGCTCTATTTTTCTTCTTAGTATCTGCCACTTGACATTACTATATGCTGTTTAATATGTATTTCCCTCCCTAGAACATATGCTTCATGTTAACAGGCTTTAGTTCTGTTCACTGCTGTGTTTCCACTTTTTAGAACAATGTCTGCCTCATGATAAGGGCTCAATGACTACTTTTGAAATGAAGAATGGACTGCTTAACAAACTGTGGGATTTGGTGTTTAATAGCAACTATTACTTCTCAAAAATATCACAGTGTTTTTAATATTAAAAAGCAGGAGGCTAATGTATTTACACAAGGAAAGAATACTGTATTTCTTTCAATGTAAGATGTCATCAATTATAAAACATGCTTGCTTAATATACCTTTACAAAAAAATACCTGGCAATTAAAGTATGAGAATGCACTTTTATCGCTCAGAAATTTTATTTAAACCTAACCGAACAAGCTGTTCTAGTCTTATTTAGATAGATTTTAATATATCCCACACATTAAAAAAAAGGTTAAACAAATTTGTTAAAGTAGTCCTAAAACAATTTACTTTCAGTGTTTAATTCTTCTGAATTATTTTTTAAGCATAGTTGTCAAAATCCATGCTTTACCACATAAGCAATCTTTATGTCATTAAGAGTGTTACAAACACAGCAATCTGTGTTCAATGAACACCTTTGGCATTTCTTATAAGCCCCTGATATGCATTCTGCAAGTTTTGGGGCACGTGTCAGGCAGTGAGAACTATGTCAGGACAGCTGCCAGGCAGTGACCATTAAGAGGCATCTGGACTTCAGAAATGCTAAATATGAAAACATGAGCATCTTAGAATCTGGAAAACATGTTTTTCCTAATATATAATAGCAAAGAAATATGCTTAAGATGTTTTCCATAACCTTGTAGTTTGTAGTGTATGTCCAGTTTATGTATGATCTTTTTCTTTCCTTTAGTTTCCCTGTTGAGGGTTACAGCAGAAAAGATCATCTCTAGAGACCTATAAAAGAGCAATGATGAGTGTGTATGTGTGCGCACTAACGTCTGTGTGAGAATGCCCAGGAAGTTTTTGCTATCACTTTACCCCTGTGAATAGAGTCCTACTTTTCTTTCTATTTGGATTTAGGGAGGCAGGGGAGGACGGAAGAAGACAAGATGAAGAAGGAGAAAAAGGGAACTCAGCCCCGAAATTCCCCTTGTAGATGTTACCACTACTGGCAAAGCTATTTTCAGTAATAGATCTCCTCTCCATGGGCACGAGTGAGGTTTCATCAAAGGTGGCATCAGAGCTTGCAATGCAGCACTTGCCTCTCTACACTGGGTATTTCCATTCTTTAGGTGGGTTCCATAAAGCCGTGGCATGAGAAGATTTATATATAATGTGAGCATAAATGACAAGATAAACTCTTTCCATTGTGTATCCTGATCTGGAATTTGTTTCGAGTAACTTGTATTTTTCAGTGAACTGACATTTTAAAAAGCAAACTGCCACAATGTTTCTGTTGTCACACATAACTAACAACATTTCAATAACATAAAATATTGTACACAACAGAGATGAAGGAAATCTCAGAGAGAATAGAATACCTACCTGCTCATTTCAGAATAAACAGCTATTTGGGGGTTTACTTTATATGATACCCTCCCTTTTATTTTTTTTTTTAGCAGAAAGACTGGTAAACTCAAACAATAAGGAATTAAAACAGAACTGGGTTTCCTTCTATTCTTGCTCACTTAGTATAACATAAATCAATGCCAGTCCAACATTTGTATTTTGGGCTAAGAATGAGGTTAACACAACTGGTCTTTACATTTGGGATTCCTTTACATTAGAGAATACAGAGATATTTTAGTTTTATTGGTGATTCTAGTTGTTCATTTATATACTATACATTATCAATGTATAGTATACATTATCAATCAGCTCCATACATTATCAATCAGTGTCTGTCTGTCTTAACTTTTGGAGATCTGCTACTTCTTGCCAAATAGAAAGAAAAGTAGAAAACATTTCACCATTACTTCTGGGGTGTGTGCTATCGAATGGAATACTGACTAACTGAAATGCCCTTCTCTCTACTGAACTATATGAGAGCGTGGCCAGCGTACTCCTATTCAATTAGCTTGTGCCTTCTAAGGTGGGGCAGGTGGACGACAGAGGATTATCAGCCTAGGTGAAAAGTGGTATCATTCTTTGGTGTACAGATCTATTCCTCATACTGTTTTAAACAGGACCAAGTGACACAATCACCAATAAAGGTGGCTTTTCCTTTCCTAGAATGTAAGGAAATGGTAGGAGGGGAGGGGAGGAAATGTGGGGTCAAGAGAAAATGAGATCAGTAAGAAAAACAAGTAAGAACTGGGTTAACAATGCAGTTAATTGCATGTTCATCTTGTTTTACTTTTTAAAAAATTGACTATACTCCTAGTATTAAACAAGGCTTAAATTTCTAAGACTCATTCCCCCCCACAAAAGTAATTAAAACACAGGATCTTTTAATTTTTTTATCTCTACTCTGGATAATATAAAAATTTTCTTGAATAACTATTATACCACATGAAAAATACATTCTGGCAAAGTACTGTATCTGAAGCACCTGTACTCCTTAAACACACAGTGCATTGCTGTTATTTCACCCATAACACTGCATGATAAACAATCTATTTAGGTCATATTTCACTCACAAAGCCAAAGACAATGCAACAATACTTTGAGAAGTTCGGAACTATCATAATCATTTCTGTGTATCCAGTACCTGGCATATAGTAACTGCCTATTAATGTTTGTTAAACAAAGGAAATAAGCATTCAGCATCAGTACTTGTTGCCTAGAATTGATTGATTAGAATCCATTCACAGAATTATGCTCAAGTACGTACAATGTTATTAAAATCTAAGATTTGAATACACGGGGTTTTTAGCTTCCATTTTGAAATCTTTAAGTTATAATTACTATCCTCTTGCATTTTAGAACCTTCATGAAAATTTGTGTTCTGTTAGTTATAAAATCTTATCGGATCAGAAAGGTAGATTAACCAAGGATCTGCCCCTGTGGTGCACTAAAATTTAACTGTGGATTTAAATTCCCTGGGACCCAAGCCCACAGTTTACCACAATCCCAAGTATCCACAAAAGATCTATCCCAGGGTGAAAAAGTAAGGGATCTCTATGCTCATCCTTAAATGAACTTCAGGATCAACAGAAATATAAACAGGGCAAAATGATTAGTTAAGAAGACTTTCATGGGGTTCAAGGTCCAAGTTTGCCACTGAATAGCAGCAGCATATGTAAGAGGTTACTTGACTTCACCATGCCCTCCTTTATCACCAGTAAATGGGGCTAATAATAAAACCAATTATTAGTGTGAGAAGTGAATTAAATGAGACACAATTATAGATATGAAATACCCAACACATTCAAACTATTATATAAGCATAGTTATCTAAATAAGGCAAAAACAAATGAAAACCAAAAACCACCAGATTACTAATATTAGTTGCTCTGACTGGCATCATACAGTAATGAACAGACTTAGTTGGTATCCATGCATGTAATATGAAAAATACAGACATTTATTAAAGAAGACGCAAGATCCAAGAACATTGTACATAGGATGATGACGCCTCACTCCCCTCCCAAGTAGGCACCTTGGGACCTCACACAGCTCTAATTGCCATCAGCTACCCTGTATTATTTTCCCAAATCTCATTGATAGTCTGAAATCTCTTCCCTTTTAAAGATGATTTTAGTTTTGAGAAAGGCCAAAAGTTGAAGGGCGCCTAATCTGGACTGAAGCGGGGCTGAGTCATTGCGGTGATCTGATGTTTCGCCAAAACACTGCACGAGACGTGATGCAGGACACATTGTTGTGATGAAGCTGCCGAACACCAGGTGCCCACAGCTGAAGTCTTCTGAATCATCTGAATAGTTCCCGTGAAGAAATGTTCAAACTTAATGCAAAATTTGATGCAGATTTGTTTTCCACACAGTACACATGCTCACTCACTGGTGTCTACTGGCCCCACTGACTAGTACAGTGATGTCATCATTGTTCATGCATGCACATTCCAGTCCATTCTTCTTGGCTGCCAGGTTACGTCAGTGTTGCACAAATCATTCTCATTATATTAACAATGGCTAGATTTTTTTTCTGGACAGATCTCATAAATTCATATTAACCTCTTGTTAAATTTATAGCATATACCACAGATTTGGTAGATACAGTTTTGGAAAGGGAAAATTGTAGGATTTCTAAAGATAAAGAAAGATTCTTTCCCCCCTGGAGAGATATTACCATATTATATGTACTAAAAATTATAACCCCTATATTTTCCTATAATTCTGTAGTAGCAAGATTAAAAAAATGAACACCAGCATTAAGTATACATTTAGTATTGTTAACTTAAAAATGATTATTCAAAATTACTTTATTAGGTGGACTCCATTTCTTAGGGAATACATAACCTTAATATCCTATTTATGGATGATCAAGAATTATATATATTTCAGCCCTGGCTGGTGTAGCTCAGTGGATTGAGCGTGGGCCTGTGAACCAGAGGATCACGGTTCGATTCCCAGTCAGGGCACATGCCTGGGTTGCAGGCCAGTTGCCAGCAGGGAATGCACGAGAGGCAACCATACATTGATATTTCTTTCCCTCTCTCTCCTTCCCTTCCCCTCTAAAGATAAATAAATAAAATATTTTTTTTAAAAAGAATTATATATAATTCAAGTGATTATATATTTGTCTGTCTCTTTCTCTTTTTCTACTTACCCTCTTCCTACCTCAAAATAATATCTTCCCTATGTAACTGTTAGCCTTTTAGGACTTCTCTCTAGCTGTATCTTTTATATTTATACAGATATTTAATTTCTTACTTGGGTATATTCACTCTAACTTACTTTTCCCTTTTCTTGTCACCTCTGCACATTTTTTTTACATTCCACTACTTCAGAACCACCTTAATTTATCTTAATTCATTCAATCATTTTAAGAGATTTTGAAAGATTGTTATTAAAAATAGGGAATAATGTACTTTTCTCAATTAATACAAATGGAGACATTCTTGTAATTCTAGTAATAGAGAGTAAAACCTGTCTGTGTATAAAACATTTTCTAATGTTTAAAAATTACATCCTTTTGAGTAGAATGAAAAGCAGAACAAGAATGATCTGAAAGGCAAAAATTCTCCCTTAAAACATAACTATGCATTGGAGAACAAATATAGTTATTATATTAAATTCATGTTTATGAGAATTTGCTGATGATAACTAAAGAGTAAATCTTCAACAGGCCACTTATAACAGTACAACGAAATCATTCTGCTTCAGAAATAAAAATTTTACCATAAACACATACCTTCAACTATACAGTGTAACCTACCTTATAGTATGCCTACTTCTCTAGAGGCTGGGATTTTCCTTTAAGTATTAAAACTGATCTTCCTTTGTAAAACAAACAAACAAACAAACAAACAACCCAACAATAACCCATAGACAGTGTTTGCTGCATTGAGGTGGTGAGATTATGGGTGTTTTTTTAATTTACTTTCCATTTTTTCTGTAATGTTGTGCATATTAAAAGCAAAAATAAAAAAGAATGGTTTTTTTTAAGAACACTTGATCACTTACAAGGTCAACCACCAAGATAATGAACTCTTAACCTCTACCAAATGAAATGAGTTTAGTGTTGGAAAGGGTTAAAGAGAAAATGGGAGGTATACCCCATAAAGATGTGTAAATGACCTACATGCTTGACTTCTATGTTTGTTATCATTTGATAGGCAGGCCTCTGGACTTAACAAGTCAGGCTCGGAGGGAATTTCAAACTCCTAAATGATAAATGAAATACAGATACTAAGTCAACCCAGCCACATTACAGGACAAAAAGCTCAGATTACTCAGATGTACTTAAAATCAAAACATGCTAGCAGAGAACCGTCACTTTCTTCAGTGTTTTTGTACCAGCATATTTTCTCAGGTTAGCACCAGATAAAACAAACGTGGTATACTCTACAAAAAAATGGGCTTTGGCTTTCTGTTTTCCCCTCACCTCTCAAGTACTGAAGCACCAAATACAAAACAGTGAATAATAAACACTAAGAATGATATATTCAGACTTATCCATGTGAACAGTAAAGAGGTTGAATGCTTTCTTTCTAATGGCACAAGGGGGACCAAAAACATTTTTTAATGTATTTATAGCCTAAATATTGTCAACTGCATAGTTCAATTGTCCTACTTTATCTGTTTCTATTAAATTTTATAAAATTCAAGTATGAAATACAATTTATACTTTGGAACATCCCTATATTTTCAAAATGAAAATAAACAATTACATTATTACTTCACATCAAATGTTAGCTCTATACAAATTTCTCATTCAAGATATCTAACCTTGGTTTTTTTATAAAAAGCCAATCATGTGTGCAAAAATTTAATTCTTTCCCCATTTCTTCAAATACAATGAACTATCAACTACAGCAGCATTTGTACAGGAAATAAAAACTAGGAACAGGAGTCCATGTTTTGTTTGTATTTCAATCAGAAAGGTACTCTTTTAAAAAAATTATCATCATGCATCAACTTGTATATTTAATTCAGGATGAACATCAAAGTACTAGAAACTAATGACAACTACAGTTGAAAAAAAAAGGCTATCTGCCGTATAGCAGACACAGTAATACTAACTTCAAAAATGAAGTCTGAAAAAATAATTGAGCTCCTTTTGTGCTCTTTAAACATAAAGATATGGCAAACACTAGAAGAATAAAAATTAGCACTAGTTTTCATGGAAGTAGTGTTACAGGTTACAAATAAACAAAGCCCCCTTCCAAAGGGCACAGGAGTCCATTTTCAAGACACACACACACAACAGGTAACAAAAAGGTTAATAAACAGACACACAAACTATACATTATTATTTAAGATGTGACAAAAGCTATTTTCAATTACACTTCATACCTTTCTCTTATGACTCTTTATTTTTGTCCACATGCCATGAATCAAAGATAGAGAATGTCAGCCTTCAACTTAAATTGTTTTGCTATGGGAGATTTCTGTTATAATCATAATAGAATTTAAATATAGTTGCCCATTTTAATGACTTTTGTTTACTCATAAAGAAAGAAAAATCTTTTTGATAAAGATACTATGAGGAAATAAACTGGTAGGCAGACCAGGAATCTTAATATAACAGAAGATTTACACACATTAAGAGAAACTAATGTTACTGTTTTAAATGTATAAACTGGGTGACAGAAGTTTTCTACTAAACTGATTATTTATGGCAGACCAACACACCCCTCTAATTATGCATTGTAATCTGTTTTCCTATTCTCCAAAGTGATATACTGCTGAGACAGAATGAACTCCAAGTAATTTCTAAGTGTTTCCAGGAGCAGCATTATTATTCTGCAGCACTGCTTGAACCTAGGATATTCCGGTAAGTAAAACTGGCATTAGGCAGTCAAAATATATACCAGAACACTAATTACTAAATAATAAACTAAACTATGGTTAAGGTATTGCTAGCTATTTGCTTTAAAAACTGATTATTTAAGTGAGGAGGGAGTATAACTGTTGTAAGTCAACAATCAAGTCTTGACTGCTGGGGAGTAATCTCAATCTCAGTTATGTTGTATTTCTGTGTAAATAGTACTGAATATAAAAACACTATGTCCTATGTTATTAATTAGCACACTATGACTTATAATGTCTTGGGGATTTGAGTATTGGATTATTTTAAATTAGATACTGAGTTGTCTGTTTGATATTTGGAGTGTGACTTGATTATCATCTATATTCTATAGAAGGGGAAAGGGAGGTTTGGAGAAATTAAGGGAGGGATTAAGATGCTAAAATATCACAATGGAAAAAATCCCACAAATTCAGACAAGATCAGGCATATGCAGAGTGGTATGGCCGTAGACAACAGAAATCCCACAAATTTAAAACTCACAAGTAGGTCCTCCCCTGACTACAGAAAAAACATAAACATATCTGCTATATTAGAACTCAATTACAAACCTAGTCCAAAACCTTTTAAGAACTAACATTAGCTCAGTGGTATTTTGTTTATTTAATGAGCAGGGAAAAATTCAAATAGGAAGAAGTACTCAATTGTAGCCTCAAGAAATCAGATAGTTCCAGGAACAAATATTTCTTCTCACAGTCCCTCACTGTTTTAATATCAACAGGTGATTTTATTAAGTAAACAGGTCACCAGTTTTTTAAAAATATTTCAACATAGATCTCACAAAATTTTGCAACCTCTTGGAGATGAAAAATAATTGTTACTTATATAGTAAAATGAGCATGAGATCCTTAGAAATTTTTTTGAATTAAAAAAAGCATGATTTTTGCTTAGCTCTGGCATTTCATCTTTTGATCATATGATAAATTCAAAACTAGAAAAATTATTTTTTAAATAATATCTATTTTAAAAATTCTGTCATCTGGACTTCTAAAATATTCAATTAACAAAAAGTATTGGCTAAATCAAGATTTTAAAAGATAAACTTGTAAGAAAGACTATAAAACCATTACCTTAAATTTCCTTTGTAGTAACAGTTTTTAAACTTTGGTGTGACCCACAGTAAAAAATATTTCCATTTTTCATACTTATATGTAGATATAAATATATATGTATAACAAAAGTGTCATGAAGTAATGCCTACCCTTAGTATGAGCAATGTATTCTATTTAATTTTTTAGAATTTGCATTTCTTGATTTGAAAGAGCGGGGGGGGGGCAGGTGTATTGTTTCACTTATTTATGAACTCACTCACTGATTGAATCTTGTATGTGCTCTGACCTGAGCTCAAACCCACAACCTTGGTATATTGGGAAGATTTAACCCAGTGAACTACCTGACTAGCGCCTATGTAATTCTTTTAAAAAAAAGCTGACTTTAACCCACTAAACTGATTTAACAACCATTAATGGGTCATGACCTGGAGTTTAAAAAACATTGCTTAGTACATCTCAGAATTTTTTTTAAGGGGCAGGGATGTCAAAGGGAATTAATATAATCTTTAGTTTACTTTTGATCAAGAGTGTTTGAATAAGTATTAGAACACTAAGAAATTTTAAAGATAGTACGGCAATAATCTCAAGCCCAGTAGCTTGAATACAACATTGTATTTTTTAGCAACTAAAAAAAGTAAAAAGGATAGAACTACCAAATAAAACTACCCTTACTTTCTACTTTGAAATAAAGTTAACTGTGTCTTTTACTAATCAGATTTCCAAGATAAATCCTATGCACTATTAACAAGACCAAGGAAGAAGTAAGAAATATATAATGTCTAAGACAGCTTCTGACCTAAAAAGAGCGCCTGTAAATTACCTAGGGATTCCAACTTCCCTCAAAGAGAACACCACTAATATCCTCCAGACTGGCTGGCCCAAGCCTTGGTCATTTCAAGAAAATGTTTACATTGCAACTGGGTTCAAATGTAAGGTCAGTTAGCTTTAAGATTTAGGAAACTAGCAACAGTTTTTACCTATGGTATAAATCGCTGTTACCAAAATTATTAACTTTATAAATTAACAAAAACAGTTTCATTAAACTTCAGTGCTACCAAATTTTAAAAAAATATTTAGTAAAAAGAGCCCTGGCTGGTGTAGCTCAGTGGATTGAGTGCGGGCCTGCGAACCAGATGATCGCGGTTCGATTCCCAGTCAGGGCACATGCATGGGTTGCAGGCCAGTTCCCAGCAGGGGATGCATGAGAAGCAACCATATACATTGATGTTTCTCTTCCTCTCTCCTTCCCTTCCTCTCTAAAGATAAATAAAGAAAATATAAAAAAATATATTTAGTAAAAAGATATACCTTGTTTCAAAAATGTTTTACCTACAAATCAAAAAGCTTTTCAGGTTTAGCCATATTATATTAAAGAAAAACAACAATTAACTGTGATTTTTATTTCTGATCTGACTTCAAAAATGCCAGTTTATATCAATGAAACAAAATAAGGCATTTATATTGTACAAATACCAACTTGTTCTTTCAAAATTGTTTCTGTGAACAATATAAAATAGACAACAGGAGATTATTTTCTATTTCATTATATGCTACGCAAAAATCAATATGACTTTATTTGGAATAAGGTGGCTAGAAATACATTTTATCATTTATATCTCAGAACAAAATAGACAGCATGAAAAGCTCAACATTATAAACAAAGATTGGGATCACACAATTCACCCATACCATTCATCAGGGTTGGAGGGGTGGAGGAAACCCAACAAAGGGACCAGGCATTGTGTGTGTGTGTGTGTGTGTGTGTGTGGAAGATAACAACAAATGAACAAACCATTATAGAATATGTGGACTCGGAATGTATAAAATAGTTTTCTATGTACATACATGGAAAAAACATCATCAAGCATCTACTATAACCCCAGTTCCTCTTGGGGTTCTAAACACACATTATTAACCACCTGCAAGATTGGGCTTATCTCCATTTTAGAGGTGAAAACATTGAGGCTTGGGAAGGCTATACAACTTGCTGAACATACAGTTAATCTAAGTAACACCAGCAGCACAGCACATTTTGCATGACAAAAGCAAGGACTATTGACTTCTTGGAATGGCCACATTTCCCCTGGGCTCATTATTGTTCACCTCACTGCCACAAACTTTGGAAGAGACCAAACTTCAGAAGGGGACCATTGTAAATCAGATTATCACCTCCCTCTAAGAGAAAATCAAGACCGGTATCATACCTGACATCCTCTATTATCTCAGTCATCCATCATCCCAGAAGCTACATCTCCTAGTCTATCCATCCATCATCACCTGGATTCTGATTCCTGGATGGTTTTCCAGCCTCTAGTTTGGCTCACTCTCCCATCTTGCCCAGACTCTGTGCCCTCCGAAACTCACAACCCATCATTAACAGAATCTCCAGTATCCAAGGTCTTCTCTTAATGCTTCCTTCACCTTTTGTTAAATCTCTGAGGATACTTCATCCATTATAGCCCCCTTGTCTGGTGGCATTTTTCTCCTACATACTACAGACCAAATTATACATGGTATACGAGATCTGTTCAGAAGAAGTATAGCCATTGTTAGTATAATGATAACAGTTTCTGCACCATCGATATAACCTGGCAGCCAAGGAGAGTGGATTGGAATGTGCATGCATGAAAAATGATGATTTCTCTGTATTAATCAGTGGAGGTGATGGACGTCATTGAGTGAACGCGTGTTCTGTGTGGCCATCGAATTCAAAATGACTGAGCAAGTAGAATAATGAATCTACATCATATTTTGTGTTAAGCATGAACATTCCTCCATGGAAACTATTTGGATGATTCAGAAGGCCATAGCTATGGACAAGTGGTGACTGGCAGCTTCATCACGACAATGTGCCCGTTCGTGCATCATGTCTGATGCAGAGTTTTTTGGTAAAACATCTAATCACTCAGGTAGTCAGCCCCGCTGCAGCCCAGATTTGACACCCTGTGACTTCTGGCTTTTCCCAAGACTAAAATCACCTTTAAGAGGGAAAAGATTTCACACCGCCAATGAGATTCAGGAAAATACAACAGGGTGGTTGATGGTGACAGGGAGAACTGTGTGAAGTCCCAAGGTGCCTACTTGGATGGTGACTAAGGCGTCATCATCCTATGTACAATGTTTCTTGTATCTTCTTCATTAAACGTCTTTATTTTTCATATTATGTGAATGGATACATTCTGGACAGACCTTGTATGATGAAGCGCATCCATCCCTGATCTTCATTTTGCTCCATGACCATCACCCCTACTCCCACCCTAGGTCCTCTTAATCACATGCTATTAGGTAACACCATCTGCTGCTCTTACTTGTAGCAGTCATATATGGGACTCAGGTGTTAGTTCTCTTCATTTTTTGGAAGAGCTGGTTTAGTAGTGGAAATGTTGCCTTATTTCCCTATGCTGCTGGTTCCTCACAGGTAATAGGAGGATGATCACAGACTCTGTCTTTACATATTCAGTACCCAGTATTCCCTTCATGTTCTTAGTTTCCCCTTTTCCAGGCTAGACACCATGACCAAACTTGGAGTCACTCATGCAGTGTCTCAACTCTCTTGCTCCTCTTTCCCATCATCACACCTACATGGCCAAATCCCAATCCTGGTTAAATCCAACTTTTTCCTTGCACTAGGGATCTACCCCCCTAGCTAAATCTGTGTGGACTCACTCACGTAAATGAACTCTCTCTCCCCCATCTTCGTTGAAGACTATTTCATACCTTCTCCTCTCTATTAAAATTTGCAACACCTCCCTTTCCTTTCTTAACTTCCTTTCATTTCACTCATTTGATCAGTAGACACAGGCAGAACTACCCCTTCTTCCCAAATCTGCTAATTTATTTGAGCACTTTGTTCTTCCATTTACCGTCTTTAGCATTAACTGCCTCCTCCTCTCAACCAGATATTTCCCATTACCATGTAAGTATGCTATAACATACACCTTCAATCCTGAAAACAAAACAAATTAACAACAACAAAAACCCTTTCCTTGACCCTGATACTTCTTCAGTGTCCACTCCGTTAGGTGTAAACACTAACATTGCCTCTACTTGTTTCCACTTTCTCACCTCTGGTTCTCTCTTCAACTCCTGACAGTTAGACTTTCATCCCCAACCCTCCACCAAAACTGCTCTTGTCAAGGTCAACAATGACCTCTATTTTGCAAAATCCAATGGTCCACTTTCAGTCTTCACCTTACATAGTATCTCAGAAGTACTTCCTTCCTAACTACTCTTTTCCTCATTAGCTTCTGAGTCTTTCCTTTTCCTTTCATCTAGAAAATCCACTTATGCCTTCCACTGCCACCTCTATAGCACACACCAACTTTTCCCCCAACTCACCTGACCCCGACTTTTCTGGTGTGCAAATAGCAGCCAGAGAGCTATTGTTAAAACATTAATTAGATTATGCCACTCCCTTGATCAAATTTTTAGATTAGGGAAAATCTGAGCAGAAGCTTTTTAGTTTGTTGTAGTCCCTCCCATTTGTTTATATTTTGCCTTATATCCTTTGTCCTAAGAGATTTATCAATGAAAATACTGCTGCATGGGATATCTGAAATTTTCCTGCCTGTGTTCTCCTCTAGGACTTTTATGGTGTCATGACTTATATTTGTAAGTCTTTTATCCATCTTGAATTTATTTTGATATATGGTGTAAGTTGGTGGTATAGTTTCATTTTTCTGCATGTACTTGTCCAGATCTCCCAACACCATTTATTGAAGAGGCTATTTTTACTCCATTTTATGTTCGCCCCCTTTGTCAAATATTAACTGACCATATTGATGTAGGTTTATTTCTGGGCTCTCTATTCTGTTCCATTGGTCTTTGTGTCTGGTATTATGCTAGTACCAGACTGTTTTGATTACAGTGGCCTTGTAATATAGCTTGATATCAGGTATTGTGATCCCTCCTACTTTGCTCTTCTCTCTCAAAATTGCTGAGGCTATTTGGGGTCATTTTGGTTCCATATAAACTTTTGAAATATTTGTTGTATATATGTGAAATATGTCAACAAAATGGAAAGTGAACCGACTGTAATGGGAAAACATATTTGCCAACGGTACCTCAGACAAGGGTTTTATCTCCAAAAATATACAGAACTCACATGACTCTACACCATGAAGACAATCCAATTAAAAATGGGCAAAGGACCTGAACAGACAGTTCTCCAAGGAGGACATATAGAGGGCCCATAGATACACACACAAAAAAAATGCTCAACATCACTTGTTATTAGAGAGATGCAAATTAAAACTACAATGAGATACCACTTCACACTGGTCAGAATGGCCATCATTAACAAATCAACAAACAACAAGTGCTGGTGAGGTCACAGAGATAAAGGGAACCCTAGTATACTGTTGGTGGAATGCAGAATGGTACACACTGTGGAAAACAGTATAGAATTTTCTCAAAAAACTAAAAATGGAACTGCCTTTTGATCCAGCAATTCCACTGCTGTGATTATACCCTAAGAATCCTGAAACACTAATTCAAAAGACCCTATGCACCCCAATGTTCACAGCAGCACAATTTACAATAGCCAAGTGCTGGAAACAGCCTAAGTGCCCATCAGTAAATGAGTGGATCAAAAAACTGTGGTACATTTACACAATGGAATACTACACAGCAGAAAGAAAGGAGCTCCTACCCTTCATGACAGCGTAGATGGAACTGGAAAGCATTATGCTAAGTGAAATAAGGCAGGCAGTGAAAGACAAATACCATATGATCCCACCAATAAGTGGATCCTAATCAATAAAACAGATGAGCAAAAAAGAATCCGAGACATGGAAATAAAGAACAGACAGTGACCAGAGCAGAGTGCGTAGGGAGATAATAGAGGAAAGAAGAGGAAGTATGAAGCAAAGGAACACGAATGGAGGACTCATAGGCATGGACAATGGATGGGATTGACTGTGGGAGTGGAGGGAACAGGGTGGGGAGAGCAATAGGAAAAAAGGCAGGACAGCTGTAACTGAAAAATAAATTTTTTTTTAGATCAGGACAAATCCAAACTGTATTTCATATGATGGCCCACAGGCCCTCTATGAACTGGCCCCTGCCTGCCCCTCAACCTCTGCACATTTATTCACCGTTTGCTCTACACTCTGTTTTGCCATAAACTATATCCTCTTATTCCTGGAAAATGTAAAATTTATTTCTGTATAAAGCATGTGTACTTGCTGAACCCTCTGCTTGAACTAGTTTACCTAAGATATCCATAAGGTTGAGGAGAGGAAAATATCCACATTGATTTCTTAATTAGGTTTGTCCAGATGACATTTTAACTTCACCAAAGTAACACCTCTCTTAACTTCCAGCCTCATTCTCTTTCCCAGCTTGCTTTATTTTTCTCATAGAATTTATTACTATCTAAAATTTTATTAAATATCTACTCAGTTGCTTTTATATTGTCTGTCTCCCCAAGTACAATGTGGAACCACGAGGGGGAAAAAAAAACAAACCCTCTGTTTTGTTCACTGACGTATCTATGTCCTATGTAAAAAAAACATACTTAAATGAGTGGAGCATAGGAGGTACTCAATAAACATCTGTTGAATTAATAAACTTGGTAAGTGAAGAGGCTTCAGACCTAGGTCCCTATCATTCCAAAGACTAATTTTTTCTAGGATCGATATAGTGCCTTTATTGCTCAAGAAAATTATATGAGTACAAACTCAATTAAGTTACTTTTTATCAGGCAATTAACTTACTTCAAAACTATTTACTATGACTTAAGATAAAGAATATGCCTCAGATAGTTAACAAAATAGAAAATGTCCAGTGTTGAAAGAAGAAAACTACATACACTCCTTGGGTGATTTATGGCAACAAGATACGTAATGGCCCAAATATATAAAAACACATACATAAAACTGAGTTTTAAAGATTCCTTTAAATAAGAAGTTGCACTAAACTAGTTAAACTGTGATTTGCTCTACAAATTAAATCCACACAATTTAATTTTAAAAATCTCAACTGTTATGAAAGACATGCCTTTTATAAATTTAGCTATTTTGAAAGTTATGTTAAGTAGAAAACTGTGTAACCAATGTGGTGTTGGTTATTAAAACAAACTCTACTAAAATTGAGATATGTTTATCAACAGATACACTGATCCATTTTTAGAATTAATTCAGTTCTTATATTCTTAATTGACTCCTTATATTTATCACATTTTTAGCTAAGATCTACACATGAAGCTGATGGGTTAAAACTGAGTAATCGTTACATGAAGTTAATCATACTATTCTACTTTTGTATATGATTGAAATTTTCTATAATAAAACAACTTTTTAAAGAAAAAATAAATATTCCAATCTTTAGTTTCTATGTTTGTGTGCAACTTAAAAACATAGTCAAAATAAGAATACCTACATTGCTAACCTGAAAAAAATGAAGACAAAGACACAATGTAATAATCCATTAACAAAGGATGGTATCTAGCCGACTGAAAGCAAGGATTCTACTTCCTATAATACCTTAACAAATAACTACTGGGTAACATCCAAACTAAACACTTTTGGATTAAGTGAAAGAACTACACTGAAACATTTACAAATCATTCACTCATTTTTGACACAACAGATACAACAGACGACTTAGACTCTTAAGGAGTCTGGGGCTTTAAAAGCTATATGGCATTAATAAACTTAGGATGACATCACTCTTTAGGAGCCTAAAAAGTCTTCACACTAAACTCTAACAAGAATTCATGCTTCTGTAGTAAAGTAAGAGCAAAGGTAAGAGTAACAAATTTTTCATGAAAGCACTGAGAAACAGGGAATGCATGTGACACTACAGGTGTATGTTGTATAAGCATATGTAAGAAGAGGCCTAAGGGGTAAATGACTTAATAAAGTTTTAATCTACCTTCAACACTAACAACAAAATACCAACTATTACAGAAACGACTATTTAAAATGCCCATATTTATCTCAGATTTGAGTTCTCAAGTGCAAGCTTAGGCAACACTTATGTCCCTCTCCTCCTCAAAAAAAGCAAAGAGGTATTAATTAGATAGACACTTACAACAGATGGTAACAATTTACAGCACAAGTTCAAATTTGGAAACACTAAAATGCAAACATTATATGAAATCAAATTTTCTTTCATTTATTCTTTTGGTATACATTTACTTAAAGCCTACCACACGCCACAGAGCATACTAGGTTCTGAGAACAAAGTGGTGAGCCAGAGATGGTCCCTTGTCCTTCTGGAGTCAACAGTCTGGGGGTTAGAAAGAAAATAAACAGCCATAAACTCTTAACTATAGTTTATGACAAATGCTGTGGAATACACAACAGGATAGGACTGACACAATGGGGCAAACGCCAGCTCTGGCCAACGATCCCCAAGGAGGTATCGTAAGCTGAGACCTGAAGGATGAGGAACAAACCACTTGCCCGTCTTATCCTGGAATTTTTAACACAAATTGCAGACATCATCTTATTTTACCAGTAAACACTTCTATACGTATTTCTAGTAGAAAAAACATTTAAAAAATATATAATATCACACTTAGAAAAATTAGTAAGAATTTTAATATCCAGATCAAATCCAAATTTCCTCAAAAACTGCAAAAATGTCTTTTCATAGTTGGTTTCTTTGAATCAGCATCTAAAGCAGGATGACACATTGCAATGAGTTGATATATCACACAAGTCCCTTTGAGCAACACTAGTTCCTCCTCCTCTCCCTTTTCATGCCATTTATTGGCTGGTCACTTGTACAGAATATCACATTCTAGAGTTAGTTGCTTCCCTCCTCATGGTACTGTTTCACTTGTTACCCCATCCTTTCTATTTCCTATAAGCACGTTAGCTGGATCTAAAGTCTTGACTACTTAAATTCAATCCATTTGGTAAGAACACTTTACAGGTGATGCAGTGTCCTTTTTATTGTGTCACACTAGAGGCAAAAATGTTTGGTTGGCATTGTCACGATTTGTCAATGGGATGACTGGAAGAGAGGTGGAAGAGGGTGCCTGGTACAAGGGACAGACGTGTCTGTTCTGAGGCAAGAAGGGCTATTTGGGAGTAAAGGACATCTGTGAAACTGGAGAAGATTTGTTCATACAGATAAATTATACTTGGAAATCAAGTGATGAGTTCCCCAAAGGAAAGGACTTTACGCATTCACTAATCTTAAAATACTATTGCACAACTGGGTTGGCAATATTTTAGGAGTGGGGAGCATGCTTCTGATTTTTCTATTTCTACTATTTATGCAATAAAAGGGTAGAAAATGGGGGGTGGGCTGGGCTGGGATTAAAAGGCAGAAAATGGATACTAGGCTTTTCCTGGAGCAAGTAGGGACAGATAGTTGAAGTGGTATCTGTGTGACATTCTTGTGTTTATCCTCCATTCAAAAGAGACCTGTTATTTATTCTTATTTCATTTCACCTAAAAACCTAATAGGTAAAAGTAACTGGCAAAGGGCATTCTGAGATCAAATGCAGAAAGATAAAGAAAAGCACCACAAACACATTTTGCTCCCCAAAGAGTGTCTTATTTCTATAGCCACAGAGGACGTGAACTGACAGATGAAGCCACTGGCCAGTACCTGTTGGACTGCATTTGGACTAAGGAGAAAATATTAACTGGCCTATTTGTATTAGCTCTACAGTCTGCTACAGTTTCTGGTAGACCTGCCGATTCCCAAAGATTTCTAAATGTTTCTACCTTCAGAACTGCCAAATATTTTCAGAAATTAGAAAAACTATAATTTCCATACCTAGAAGGGGTAGGTCATTCAGCCTCAACTTTATAGATGAAACCATTTATTGAAGTTACCTAAGTTATAAAATGACTTGGATGCATAAGTGGTCCCAGAACTAAAGTATCCAAAATTGTTGTTCTTTCCACTACACCATGTTGTTTCTTACTCATAAAAATTACCATTTAAGAATTTTTCTCTTAATTGTACTTGGCTTAGTTATTATAGGTTACATCAAATTCAAATTGTATTGCATCTACTGACTATTTTAACATTTCAACTCCTCAAAAACACATTTCCTGAATGTTGAGATATTGACCAAAGTATCTTTCCTATTACATATTTAAAAATATCTCCAAAAAAGTTCATAAAAATAATAACAATCATTAGTGCTCATGACTTCAGAATTCTCAATGACAAAGTTCACTAAAGTAAATATGACTCCTGGTAATAGCCTAGGCAATGTTTAAAGCCTAGGCAATGTCTCAACTCAAATGCCTTTAGGGACCAGAAAAATGTAGTCAAGAAGTAAAGCAAGCTGGATCTGTTACAGAAAGGAGTCGTGGGCCCAGTGCAAACTAGAGAAGGCAGCAAGTCTCAGCTCCAGATAGCAGTGGTTATTACCAGAATAGAAGTGCAGGATTCCCAATCTTCCAATTTTTAAGAGAATATCTAATAACTTGTTATTTGGTGTGTAAAATCTATTGTTTAAAAATGTTGGCAGTGAAAGAAAAATTTTAAACTATACCGTGAGGCTCAAACTAAGCATATCTAGGGTCGCTGGTTCGATTTCCAGTCAGGGCACGTGCCTGGGTTGCAGGCCAGCTCCCCAGTAGGGGGCGCTTGAGGGGCAACCACACACTGATGTTTCTCTCTTTCTCCCTCCCCTCCCCTCCCCCCTCTCTAAAAATAAATACATAAAATCTTTTAAAAAATACCTATAGGATGAATGAAAATTATGTCTCACACCCAAACTCATTTGCAGCTGTTAGTTAACTGCCTTGCTATTGCCATCCATTAAAATCTACAAAATAAAACTTAAACCATATACTCTAAATCATTTTGTAGAATAATACTGAACTAGATCTACACTACCATACTAAGTTCAACAAAATTATTCGTTAAGATACAGTACTTTGGTTTGCATCTACTTCTCTGCCAGGTGACAGACTACTTGTAATTAGTCTTCTATGAAACTCGTGAACCAATGTTCACTTTTGTGTACAAATAGTTTCGGTAACTTAAGTATTTTTATCTTAAAAATCTAAAATAATTTCCTTAAATGACAGCAATTAACATTCCAAATTAGGAATCAAAATAACTCATGGCTTAAATATTAAAGCCTTTCCCCATATTTGCTTATCATTTATATTTTCTAAAGAAATATGTTTTGATCATATCAACAACACATTTTTTATTCCAAAGCACCTCTTTAGAAAGATCTACAAAGTAAGACTAAACTTTCAAATTTGAGTCTTTTCACTCTAATTCAGAGAATCCAAGTCAAAATATCATATGAATCCCAGCCCTGAATGGTGTGGCTCAGTGGGTTGAGTGTCATTCCACAAACCTGAAGGTTGCAGGTTGGATTCCCAGACAGAGAACGTCGAGGTTCTGAGCCAGGTCCCCGGTTGTGGGTGTGCGAGAGGCAGCCAATCAATGTTTCTCTCACATATCGATGTTTCTCTCCCTTTCTTTCTATCTCTCACTTACTCTCTCTCGAAAAATACACAAATAAAAGTAAAAAACAAAACCCATATGAACCATAACACACATCATTTAGCAGTGAGTATATGGCAAATCATAAAAACTCAAAATACTTAAAGCCAAGGTTCAACAGCTAATTTCTTAAGATTAGGAGCGCTATATCACAAGTAAAATATCTTTTGGGTCAGATGCTATTTGTTCCAGTTTTGTTCTTATTTAACAACTTGAGAAAAAATGCATTATTTGTGGTTTGAATGTACTGATATATATTTTTAAAATTTTGCCCTGCTTCATGATCCCATATACAAATAAATATTTAAATTCAGCTCAAAGTTCACCAAATTATTTCTTGCCTTTGGTTAGTAGTTGGTTAATGTCCCTGAAAAAATAACTTTAGCTTAATACTCAATTAGAAATAAACATATTTACTGGGCCTGACCAGGGAGCTCAGTTGGTTAGAGCGTCATCCCCAAATGCCCAGATTGAAGGTTCCATACCTGGTCAGGACACATACAAGAATCAACCAATGAATGCATAAAGAAATGAAACAACAAATCAAAAAACCAAAAAAGAATTAGCATGTTTAAAATTTATAAGGTACAAAATTCATTTCAAACCCTGATATATTTAAGAATATTTATGCTGCAGTAGTTAGTGCTGCCTACTTACAACACATCACATACAACATATATTTTGACACTTCCTAACAAATAGAGCAGGAAAAACCCAGTGTTTTCAAACTGTAAGTGCTCAACATAAGGAGGAACATGATGGACTATGAGAGCTCTGGGAAATAACCATGACCATGAAAGGGAAAGAGCATACATAGGCTTTAGTTTCATACAGACCTGGGTTCAGACTTTGGCTCTGCCAATTCCTAGTAGATTCCTATTTTGCAAAGGAAGGTATCTTTATGTGCTTTGCAGTGGTCATTCTCTTTGTTGTTACAAGAATTCAATAGGGCCTAGTAAAGTATTTGGCATATATTAAACTATTAAACAATGTTTTATTTAATAACATTTAATACTTAATAACTATTAAACAATGTTAGTTTCCTTTTGCCCTGGATTTGTGGTTATTAACCACAAATAATATTCTAAAAACTTAATTCAGCATCCTTTCTACATAATTGACTTCTCCAATCTTCTCATTTTCTATAACTTGAATCATTTAGACATTAAAGTTGTTAACTGATGCTGCAGTTTATTCAGTGGTACCAGTACAATGAAGGCCAGGGAAGCTTCTGGTAGAATCATGGCCTTTCATTTGGTAGAACTGCTGTTCTGAGGGGTAGAGAGTGGTGGAGGTCAAGTCCCAATAGTGACAAATACAGTTCTACCCATGGGGCTTTTCTTAAAACTATCCCTAACTCCTGAGTAGGCCAGCAGTTCTCACAACAAACTCAGCACGCAAAACATTTAACCAGAGACCCTCCGAAAACACAGATCCTGGGCACCCAGGAGATTTCTGGTTCAACAGGTCTCAAATGAGGCCCATGAACTTGAATTTACAAGGGCTCCAGGTAATGCTCATGCTGCTGGTCATTGGATCACACCTTCTTTAGACCGCCAAACACATTCCAGACAATAGGCCTTCAAGGAAGAAGGAATGGACACAGCTCTGATCAAGAAGTAATATGCCTCTTCAAATTATTTTTTTTTCCAAAACAAGTCTCTTGGTATTTAAAAATGTAACCTCTAAGCACAGTAGTTCTCAGTTGTGGTTCTCTCAGCCAGCCAGCCAAGCAGCAGCAGCAGCATGTCAGAACTTGTTAGAAATGAAAATTCTTGGGTCCTTCCCAGACCCACTGACGCAGAAACTGTGGGGTGAGGGACCAGAAATTTGTGCTGTAATAAACCACCTAAGTGATTCAGATGCAAGCTGAAGTTTGAGAACCACTGTTCTGTTTAATAGCCCATAAACACTTCAAATACAGCAGATCCAAATTAGTCTTTCTTACATATCACTCTCCATGTAAGCATTTGTTGAAGAAAGAGTTCTGTGGCTTGAAAAAGTTTGATATTAGCTTCTGTCTCATTATGTGCTTTGTGACTCTGGAAGTGTGGAATAACATGGATCCTTTAATGGAGAAAAAGCTGTGTGTGTGTTTTCTTGAGCAGCTGTCAGTAACTCAGATTTTGAGGAAGAGAAGGTTATAAGAGTGTGGATAAAGACAATGATAGTAATGGGTAGTCAAACAGTGACATTCATAGTGTTAGGTACCATTAGAAGACCTTTTCATTTATTGACACATTTAATCTTCATAGCCGACCTATGAAATAGCTACTGTTAGAATTTAACATTTTTAAAGTTACCAAATTTAAAAATTAGGAGAATTCAAGTAATAATCTGCATTTTCAGTTTCTATTTTTAGAAGTGAAAAACCTGGAAACAGAGCCCTTGCATTCCTGCCTGGGAATAATCAATTGAGTGAAGCAAGAGCCACACACTGTAGTCAGAAAAAATGCTCTCTAGTTCAAACATCTTAACCTCCCCCGTCCCCTGACCCCTTGAACATTTTCATTTTTGGTTCTGGAAGGCATTTGAGTTTGTGGCCCTTGTTTAAAAAAAATTTACGTATATATATACAGAAGAAATGGGGACAGGGTAAAAAGGGAACAGTGGAATCTGAGCAGGTTGGAAATGCAGAATAAATGCTTCAATGGGGAACTACCTGTATGCATGGGCACACAGCAAATTCTATTGATTACTTTGTAAATCACTAGTATTTCCAACTTCTACATATCTCTTGAACCAATCACCTTCTGTCTCTTCCTGCTGCCAATGACTTATAGTTTTCACCAATTTTTGCTAATTACAGAATTTGCTTTACTAGTTCTTTTTCTAGTCTTTTCCAGCTTCAATCCAACCTCTACACTGCCTTAAGAATGTTCTAAGAAAAAAAATGTTCTAAGACACTAATCTAATCATTTTGCCCTCTTGACAAAACCTCTCATGGTTTCATATTACTATAATAGCAGCTTTCAAACTAAGACAGAGAATCTTCTCCTTTAATGAAAAGGCAACACCTGGGGGATAAATATACTAAAAAGATGAACATGGAACTGAGGTTGTCCCTTACAATTTAGTTCTCACCTTCTTCCTGGGCACCTGTGGTTGTCCAGGTAGAGATTCTGTTTGTAGCTTTCCTCAATGCTATGGCCATGTAACTAAGTAGGGCTCCAGGGGGCACGAAAGAAAGCATGTTACTTGTGAATCGTTTCCAACTTAAAATAGCCTATTTGGATTTGGGGGCACACAGCTGGCAGTAACTTGGCGTACCCCCTGCAGAGTGGGGCAGTTCTCCCAGAGGACAGCTAAGCAACACGATGGCAAGAACCTGAGTCCCAGACGGACTTCATGTTGTTAACTACAGAATTGAACTCTTGTCTTATTTAAGCCAATGTTTATTTGATCTTTTTATTACTGCAGCATAACTTTACCCTTAATTAACACCACTTGATTTGTGTTTTTTTTCCCTA
This sequence comes from Sturnira hondurensis, assembly GCF_014824575.4. Lineage (NCBI taxonomy): Eukaryota > Metazoa > Chordata > Mammalia > Chiroptera > Phyllostomidae > Sturnira > Sturnira hondurensis. The sequence goes on from NW_028088915.1 coordinate 4,713,299, forward strand.
ATGTAGACTTTTAACCCTTTTGGAAAGCAAACCAATGATAAACTGAGAGTCTTAAGTTCTAAGAAAACTGTATGCTTCCCAAAATAACAAAAAAACCAACCATATACCTTAACTAACAAAATAATGAACATACTGAGTATTCTAGGGGGAAAAAAAGACGTTGGTAGAAAGGAGATATTCGTAGGAACTCTCTTTCCCAAATGACAGGGGTAAGGCAGGCAGCAATCTATTTTCCAATTTTAAAATGTAGAACAAAACAGATTACAGCAATGTGTAGAATGTGCGGGGAACAGAAAACTAGTATTCCTTTTATGAACAGAAACAGAAGGAAGCCCGACAGGCTGTCTGGAGCAGCACACCCTGAAAAAAGAAACAGGCAGTACTGAGTAACTGGCTGTATTTTTTTCCTGAGGTACAAACAGTGAATAAAAGCAATATAAAGAGATGGGACAATGGATACGAAACTACAAGGTTCTACTACAAATTACCTACTTAGCTTTGAGAAAGCCATTTTACTTTTCCTTTTTCTTCCTGTTTCTTAATGAGTCACTATTTCCCAAATTCTGGCATTTGTGTATTACCTTTATAATTTTTTTTGCCACATTGGCATAACAACACCTCATTATCCCATTGTTTCTCTTAAAATTCGGCCATTTTCTAACTTACATGCCTGCTTTATCCTTGTTCTAAGCAGTAACACCTGTGAAATCACCAGATCTGTTAATTATATTTTTCTAATGTGCTTCAAAAGACAAAGAATAAACCTAAATGCTCTTTTGTTTATCACCTAACATTACCTCACTTGCAGACAGGGATACATAACTCACTCTCTGGGAAACACTGGATTTAAATAATCTCACTAGCATTACAATTCTATGCTCTAAATGTAGTCTTGAGAAACCTTCCACAGGGCTGCTGGTTTGTAATGCTCCGAAACTGTAGGGCAACGACACAACAAATGGGGATGTGAATACGCCTAGCTTTTAACCCCAGCGATTCTGTGTGCACTGGTGGTCATCCGTACGTGCTAGAACCCGGGTTTCAATCTATAAAAATCGCTGAAAGTTATTCAAGCTATTCAGGTCTACAGGAAGCTTAAAGCAGTTGACTCAAACAAAACTTCATCCAATGACAGCCACCTAAATTTCAGCCCAAAATGCAAGGGAGTAGTAAGTAAAGCGCCATGGAAAGGCTAAACGTCACATGCACAATGCTGAATAAGAAACATGTTATTAAGTTAGGGGTGTCAAAAGCTAGAAGAGATCACAAAAAAAATAAGAAGTTTTTTGTGGATGTAGCATTGATTCTACAAAACAAATTAACAACAACTTAGAAGAAATCTGTAAATTTCCCTAAAAGAGCCACCTTTTGAAATCATTTTAGACTTGACTGGTTTTTCCAAGTTCACCTCTGAAAGGAAGAGAGCTTCAGAGCCATAATCTTAATCAGCAAATTATCCCTTCTCCCAGGAGACGTCAGGCTTTTCCTTTGAATAAGAACCATGAAGCTGTAGTTACCACCTGTTTCTGATGGCTTTGTCAGAATGGATATTAAATAATCTAATCCTGTTCTCTTGAAATGCAGGCATTATCAGATATCTTATTTGTTTTACTTCTTGGCTAGGATGATGTGCCAATAATTGAGAGGGACATTACCACCTAATATTCAATTAAAGATAAGACACTATGAAGCAGTAACTTCAGTAGGAAAAATTAAAAGAAAGCTAGAAGGAAAGAGGAACTAGGCAAGAGAAGAAACATGACATATACATTCTAATGCACTCAAGTCAAAAAAAAATCTTTTCATAGGATCAACTCCTATCCTAAGAGCACCTTTGATAACCCCAATGCAATTCACTAAATCACATTCTATCAAATTTCCTTTTGTCTGACTGCCAATTACCAAAAAACTTTTCGAATACAATTTGCCTAGAATGGTTGCATTTACTACACATTTTTAAAAGTATGAACTATATAAGGCATAATCTTTTATAAACTTAAAACTTTTAAAGGGTATTGTTGCCTTGTAACAGATTCCGCCTACAATCTGCCAGCTGCAACCTCTACTTGGGCCTATTATCCTTAATATTTCTATTAAAAATAAAAATTTACCCCCACCTTCCCAATTACTATTACTTGCACAATTAGTTCACTTGTCTATGTCTTTATTTGTTCTTTTACTAACTCTCTGATTCATTTGGGTATTCAAATACAAGATACATACCTATTGTTAACAGGCACTATGCCAGGCAAAGAATACTCAATTATGAATAAGACAGACAAGGTCTTCCTTGTGGCATTTATATACAATACAATGGGGAGAGATTATACATATACACACATTCTCTGTGATGATATCATCTCATTTGTACTGGGGCTACAAAGCCTAAGTAAAACGTAGCCCACTCTTACCCAGTTATAAAAGACGCAGCTTTACTCCACGGGCCCCCATCATTTCGCTCAAACTAGCCTCCAGTGACATTATCCATTGGCTCTGAACAACATGTGCAAAATCGCTACTCAAAAGTAAACAGTTCTTCATGGCCTACCGGATTCAGAACAACCTTAGCCTGAAATTTAAGGCCTTCCGAAAACTGGTTTCCATCTCATTTCTAGCCATTTCTACTGCTTTTCTTCAATGGCCCTTGTTTCCAAGTAAACAGGACTCTGCTCTAATTCAAATACACCATGAAACTTCTTGGATACCCTAAGTCAGATCTGATCTCTACTTTCTGAACCCTTATAACACCTTAACATATTTTATGACACCTGTAGTTATCTCACGTCGCATCTCCGAATACTTGTGTTATGTTCCCCCACAGACTGCAAGCTCCTCAAGGGCATGACCTGTGTCCTACTTCCCTCAATACTTGTGGCCTCACTTAGTACAATGACAAATACTTCTTAAATAAACACATGTTAAATAAAATCATTCTGTCTGCCTCGAAACACATGATTAACTTCACAAGAAAAGATCTACATTCTTGTCTTTACTATATTTGTAGTCCTCCTAAAGTTGCACTTCTACAATTAGGTCCAAAGTCACATATAATACAATGAATGCTAAACTTCAACAACTAAGCAATTTCAAGGTTTAACTAATAATAACACCTCCCTGCTTTACAGGTAAGAAATTACTTCCTAGGATAAAAGCATATTAAAACACAGATTTATAGTACAGCTAAATATTTCTAACCTTAGTAAAAATCATAAATTTTGACAACATTTCTCCATTAAAAGGAACACACGATTTCATGGAGAAATGGCTGCTTTCGAGGCTGAAACGAGAAAAGGAAAGTACACAGCGAGTCTGAACATCGTGCTGTGCCAGAAAGTAGGAAGATGTTCAATGGACACATTTGGGTCAATTTAGCAGCAAGACACAAAATGATATAATGATAGGAATAAATTATTACATATTAAATTAAAAAAGAATCCTGACTCCAGTCTAAAAACAAAAAGGAGATAGGAGTGGGCAATCATTTGTATTTCTTAAACAGAAGAATTTCAATGCAGAATAAAAGCAATTGAAAATCAGTATTTTACAACCACCACTGTAATTACTGTTTTAAGCAAGAATCATCAATGAATGCTAAATAAATGCTGAAGAACAGAATAGTCATACAGTCTCAAAATATCCCCTATTACTCATTAATTACAAAAGGGGCAAGTTACCTTTACTTTTAAAAAAGATTTTATTTCTTTATTTGTAGACAGAGGGGAAGGGAGGGAGAAAGAAAGGGGAGGAAACATTGATGAGAGAGAGAGACATGAAGTACTGCTGCCAAAATCTTTTCACCTGAATCTAATTACGAGGAAACATTCGGACATATCCATACTGACTGGATTCTTCAGTAATATCATTATAATAAAATACTTAGCAGGGAAAAAGCTAAGAGATTGTCAGACTAAAAAGGTGTAACTTAAATGCTGTGTATGACCTTTGACTGGACCCTAAAATAAGGGGTAAGAGAGATGGCTAGACAGTATCACATGAACATTAAATTTCCGAAGGGTGTTGATCTGTGGTTATGTAGGAGCAATGTCCTTGCTCTTAGGAAATACATGCTGAAGTTACAGGGCTGACGTGTAACAGTATCTGCAGTCACCCTCGAATGACTCAGGACACAAAGTCTGGGGGGTGTGTGTGCACATGCCTGTGTGTTCAAAGAGAAAGTCAATACGGCAAAATGTTAAAGTTATCAAATTTACACTATACCTTCCACAATAGAAAAGGTATTTACCAGTAAAAATTTAAAAAGCAATGCAAGTACTTCTTTTAAAAAATTAAATGTAACTGTCCATGCCTTAGTCAATCAGATGAAAAATTCTAATATGAAATATACTAATTAAAGAATTTTTGTTTATCCCTAATAGATGTTAGAGGTTAACTCTGTTAAACACTAAACACACAAAATAGCTGCACTCGATGCATGCCTCACTATGGGTCTAAAATAAAACGAGCCATTGATTTCAAAGATCATGGGAAAAAAGTTGATGATCAAATGTAACTGGCCATCTAAACAGTTACACACAACATTGTTTTCCACTCAAGCCCAATTTCAAAGGAAAGTAGTTTTCAATGGTTGGTTGGTCAAAAACAACATTAAACAGCAAGCACTAAAAAGTTAATTGAATGTTTGCCAGAAAGAGTATGACTCGTTTTTATATGGGATAATTAATTTCTCTGTTTTCATAAGAATTTTAAAGAGAGACCAACATGCACTCTGTGGGTAATTCATTCAAGAAAGACCTCTTACTTTTTTGGCATGGACTACAGGTTTGGAAACACTCCAAAAATGTTTTGGTTTTAAAATTTTACTTCTAGTATTTTTCCCCTTCATCTTAAATATATACATTATAGTACTTTAGTACTAAACTCCATTATAGCCCTAACTGGTGTGGCTTAGTGGGTTGGGCATAGTCCTGTAAATTGAAAGGTCACGGGTTTGCCTCCGGTCAAGGCACATGCCTGGGTTGTGGACCAGGTCTCTGCTTCGGGGCCTGCAAGAGGTGGCCTTGTGGATATTTCTCTTGCACATCAATGTTTCTCTCCCTCTCTTTCTCCCTCCCTTTCCTTCTCTCTAAAGGTAAATAAAATTAAAAAAAACAAAACAAAAAAACCAAAACCTTCATCACAAATAGCTTAGTATCATTGACACTATAAGCCTAGATAAATCTCCATAAAGAAAACAGGTTTGTAATATAAGGCATTCTTATGTAAGTTATAACTAAATGCAATAAATCTTAGTAACTTATAATATGTAACCTAAAAAGTTCATGTTTGGATTACTGGTTTATTTTTTCTAAATAAACACCTGGAAAATTCCCATAAGCATGCTGGAAGAAATTTTATTTATGTATAGTACTACTTCATGAAGTAGGACTTTAAAAATAATTTAAAAGATTAATATGGTACCCTAAGTCTAAATAATTTTGATGAATTTACTATGAAAAAATTATGATCTCTTGTAACTTAGGATAAAATTCACATGCTTCCAATCAAAATCTTTATTTTCTTAGTATGAATCCTAAAAAATAAGTTCTGTAAAATAGGGTAAGGTAAAAATAAATAACATCTTATGATATGCTGGTATACTTTCCTTATATAATCTCCCTGTGAGGGGAAACTGCTACACAAATGTATTTTATGAGTGGCAATTTGTATAAAATAACTGTTCTGCTGTAACAATTCAAAGACTCTGAAACGTTTTATAACTCCCTACTTCCGATTATCTGAGACTGGACTTCACAGTCCATGTGGTGGGGTACAGAGTTTTCAGTGATGCCAGCATTACAGAGTTCGTGCTTATTGTCTTGGTTCTTTTCAGAGTCACCAAACAGCAACTGGCTGGCCACCTCTCTGCTCATCCGTTCAGCCACGTGCCCAGCAACAGTTAAGTACATATAAAAGAGGCACCCATTTTATCTGCAACATTCGAGCTACAATAATTTATTATATTCACATGAAATTACGTAGTTTTCTATTTATTTCTTCATTAACATGATTTTGAGACAATGCCTATTAAAAGTATAATTTATCAATAATTGCTATAAAGTACTATTTGTACTCTTATTTTTTTTTAAAGAACAGAAAACTTATTTTTGGCAATAAGAAATAACACAGTAAATAATATGGTAAACAGTGGCTGGATTTATGGTATTGGAAGCCTTAGGTAGAGGCCAAGTGCTATTGTAAGTAAGTTATACCAATCAGTGGGTTGGGTGTAAGCTTTATACCATGACACAAATATCTACTCCTTTCTATTATATTCGAATATAAGGTAAGAAGGAGGCAAAAAAAATTGATATTCTCATAGATATAAGTAGATGCTAGTTAATACAGCAACTGAAGGACGAAGGGGAAAGGCAATCCTAATTATAGTCCAAAAGATACTTTTCTTTAAAAATCAGCATTATCCCACAAACTAGATTTTTTATTTATTTTTATTTTTTTTTTAAGATTTTATTTATTTATTTATCTTAAGAGGGGAAGGAGAGAGGGAGAGAAACATCAATGTATGTTGCCTTTTGTGCGTCCCCTGCTGGGAGTTGGCCTGCATGGAACCTGCCTGCAACCCAGGCATGTACCCTGACTGGGAATCGAACTGCGATCCTCTGGTTTGCAGGCCTGTGCTCAACCCACTGAGCTATACCAGCCAGGGCCAAACTAGATTTTTTAAAAATCACTTAATATCAGGACTTAGATGTTCTTTTAATATTTTTCTACATATATTTCTATTTTTTCCTATATAACTGAAATGATACTGGTTTATGACTTAATTTTACTTAACATTTCACAGAGCATGTCCCTAAGTAATTCACCTTAAAAAATATGCTTTATTTAATGAGCACTCAGTAATCTATCATATAAATATATCATTTATTTAGCAATATTCCTACTGTTGGACATTTAGGCTTCTTCTTCCATTTTTTCCCCTTTGTGTTACTCACCATCAACAGGACAGGAAACTTTTGAGGACACAGGCTATGTCCTGCTTGTCTGGTTCACCAGTATTTAGCACAATCCTATACATGGAACAGACATCTAAAGTTTGTTGATTAAAGAGGAATCATGCTATAATCTGCTACTTCATGTCCCAAAACTTCATTTTATAGTGAAACCAAAATTAAGTAATCATGATTAAACAATCAAAGAAAGGAAGACTTTTGAATCAACATGGTAGAATGGAAGAAGGATACATCTCTGCTCCCATCTAATCCTTCTGTCAAAAAAGAAAGTTATTAATGTAACTTAAAATCGTGTTAAGTCCACAATAATAAAGAAACAGGAAAGGAAAAAATAATGGATAGAGATGTTGATGTGTTTAGAAGATGGAGAAGGGGTGAATGAGTGAGTATATCTAATTCTGAAAGGAAAAGGAAGGTTGATATTTAAGGCATCCTGGGAAAAGAAATGCAAATAATTAAATAAACTACTTCCCAGGACAGATCATAGAAGAATTCTGGAATTAGAGGCACCAGGTTCCTTGGAAAGTGGAGCATGGGGCCAACAAACGATAGACTGGCTGAATGCATGACAAGTCAGCCACCCAGATGGCCTTCCTAGTCCTGAACATCCAGGCAACCAACTGTTCCTTCTTCGCTCTGCCAGAAGATGTGAGGTTTTTTAACAGAGAATAAAAGTAAAAGAGTCCATGAAATGCCAGTAGCATAAAAGCAAAGAGAGCCACACCACAAAGACAAGTCACAGTGAAATTTTAAAACCTAGTTATAAACAGAAGAATCTAAATTTGCTAGAGAAAAGATACTGACAGGATATTAACGATTGGGATTCAAAATGGTGCAGGATTTCTCAACTATTATTAAATGCTAAGATAATGGAGGAATTTGTTCAAAATTCTCAGAAAAATAAATATCAACCTAGATTCTTTAATTCGGTCAAATGATCATTGGAAGGCAAAATTCTAAAAGTGACTCATGCTTGTAATTTCCATGGGTAAAACTTGTTAATATGATGAGATATCACTCCCATGATTAAGAAAACACAAGATTAACCAAGTGGGCCTAATCAAATCACAAAAATCCTTTTAAAAAATGTTTTCTCTGACTGGCAGCAGAAAAGAAAGTCAAGGATTCAGAGCATGAGAAGGATCTCATGGGCTCTTACTGGCCTGAGGAGGGAGGGGGAACATGTGGTAAGGAACCTGGGCAGTCTCTATAAAAGCCAGTTAGGGAATAGGGACCTCAGTCCTACAGGTGCAAAGAACTGGTATCTGCTGATAAAGAATAAGCTTGGAAAAGGGCCCCAAGCTCAATCTGGATGACTTTGGCCTTGTGAGAGACCTTAAAGAAAGAACACAGCCCAGCCACGTTAGAATCTGACCTACAGACACTGTGAGACAAAAAAATCTGAGTTGTTTTAGGCTGTGAAATCTGTTACACGGCAAAAGAAAACTAACACATTAACAATCAAGTATTTTGCTATTCTATATAAAGGGGTGTTTTGCAAAAGTAAGTTAAATTACCAACCATCATTACCTAAAAGATAAGTCATAAGTTAGGATATGAAATAATAACAATAAGATAATGACAAATACAAAAATTAATAAATGAATAAGAATAAACTGTTTTACATAATTACAATTGTAAATCTACTTTTCCCCACCCCTTTATATATTGTTCTTTTCCTTAAAGCTCAATATAGAAAGGAAAAAAAGAATATTTACTTCATGAAAGACCCCTCACTTAACTGAGGTTTAGCTAACTCTGCCCCAAAATGAGATTTTAACAATGACAGGTTTATTATATGCTAGAAGTCTCACTCACCAAGATAATAACCCATCCTTTTGAAGGAAGGTAGAGGCTTGAGAGCACATTAAAGAAAAATGTTTCAAGACCAAAAAAATCCTAGTTTGAATACTGTTTGAAGGTTACTGGAGCAATGAAGACTTCCTATAGAGCAAGAGAAGAAGGCATCTTTGTTCATCATCAGACTTAGAAGTATATTTAAATAAAATCTTGGCCTATATTGCTAAGCCTATCAAGAAAAATCCTCCAGGGGAAAATATACTTAAAAAGTTCCATATTTTATATATTCAACACATGTATATAAAATTTTCATAGGTGATTTGGATATTTTTATAGTAAGTGCTCAATAAATATTAACTGACTGAATAAATGAAGAGAAAATAGGTTTCCAGAAATGAACTCCAACTTAAAACAACGACCAATAGAAAATCACTATTCCACCTTCCACAATTCAACATTCAGTCATCACTTGAGAATCCGTGAGTTCACCTGCACACCATGCCACCTTGCTAGGATGAACAGATACCTCCTCTGCACGTAAAGACCTACCTTTAAAACCAAAGAGCTCTGAGAGGCAAGAGTCACTGGTTGTTTCTGTTTTTCTCTATTATCATTTTCAACTTCATGTGATCATTCTCTTCTTACTGACTTTTATGACCAAATATATTCTTGAGGGCTGATAATCCCTGCTGACAGACAGTGGGGACAGTAAAGAACTGTCATTGAAGAACATATGTTGGTTGGGGAGGGGAAAGATTATAAATGTGGGACATTCGAAAGTCAAAGATAGAGAAAAATGTAACTCTGGATTGCATTCCATTGCTTTCATCAGAATACCTAGTTGTCTGTTAAGGGTCTGCTCTAAAACAATATTAAAAAAACAAAAAAGAAAAAAATTATTTTAGTCCAAATAAAATAAAATGTGTCTTTCCTTTGGTGGACACACAATAGAAAGGCAGATTACAGCTGGAGAGAAGAAACGTATTTTGAGTTTGTACCTACTCTGCTGGTGAAAACATTTGGTTAAAGCTAGGGGAAGAAAGATTAACAGAGACTGACCCTCTCTCTTTCTGTTTTTCTTAAAGAGTTCTTGTGAGAAGGATGATTAAATAAGTATGGGCTATACAGAAATATAAAAAGAAGTAGTACTTTGATTATGAGGATGAATTTATAGAAGAAAGCTCCTAATAAGGATTGAGAATAGAAGATAAAGGGTTGATTGATATGGGCCAAACAGAGGTAAGAAACTGAAGCTGAAAGAGCAGGAGAAGAGATAACCTTGGTAAACACACAGCAGATAGGCTAGGACAATGTTGGAAGCAAGCGGATCAATGAGAAGGAAGTGGCAATAGTCAAAGCAGAAGATGACCAGGCCAGATCCGATGCAGGAGTGAAAAAGAGGCAGTAATACAATCAATGTTACAAAGGAAAGCACACAGCTAAGTCACAGAAGCCAGAAGAGTGTACAAAGCACAGAAGAAAATACCTGAGAAGATGAGAGTTTGGTAAAGTCAAATGAACTATTGGCTCAGTTGAATTCTCACCACATAGGACAGATTTGCTACAAACTGCATCCTGTATAGTTCCTCCCTAGGCCTTACATGTTTATCTTCTCTTAACAAGCAACATATCTTTCAAGTGATAAACTTTCCAAATTCAAAACCATAGATAAAACATTTCCCTGTGTTACGCCTACATTAAATTACAAAGTTTTCCTTCAGTAATGTAGGCCTTTATATTATCCTCTTAAAAGATACTAAGTTCAAGAAATAACTACTACCTTGGCCATTGTGTCTCAGGTGGATGGAGCACTGTCCCATACACTGAAAGGTCATGGGTTCAATTCCCAGTCAGGGCACACACCCAGGTTGCAGATTTGATCCCCCACTGGAGTTCATACAGGAAGGCAATCAACTGGTGTTTCTCTCCTTAAGTGAGGATTAAACAAACAAACAAGCCTACCAATTTTCCCAATACACCTCTCAAATACTTAGAGTATTTAAAAGCCTATTTAAAAAACAAATGTTAATGAAATATATTGAAATAATGAAAAATTATTTCCATTTCAGGCTGGATTTTCAAAGTAAAGGCAAGACAACTGACCTAATGACCAAGCAACAGATCCTGCTGGGCTTTGTAAAAAACAATGGGTTTCAGAAACCAATCAAAATTTCACAGCAGAGTTGATGATACTCTGAGATAAAAAATATTTTCATTTTAATAATTTGATAATATTTTACCAGGTTAGGACTTGATATTTAAATATATTAAAGTTATGGCATGCTCTGTGCTGCTTCTTAAACCATCATTTTTTATTGTAACAGAAGAAAAACCAGAGCAATTGAGTTTTTGTTTGTTTTTTTAATCTTTTGTTAATATTTGCAAAAGTTTTGTAATTAAACAGGACAAGGAAAAGAAAAGTATGGAGCTTTCTCACGAATTGTACTTGGAAAAAGAAAGGAGGAACCCCCAAGTGGAAAACACAGGCACTCACTCACACCAGGTCTGGGCGCAGTCCCTGACCAGGCAGTCTCCACTGATATTTTTAGTTCAATTCAGTAAATTTCCCCTTAACTTATCCCTTATAAAACCAGCAATACACAGAAAACCCAAACTCTTCCTGAAAGAAAAGGGCAAAGTAATAACCATTTACAATGTATATTTGAGTTTTGTAATGTAAGTTATATACATGGTAATTGTTCAATACACATTTAATGACTGAATGAATGATTAATCATCTTGGTTTTGAAATCTAATTTTTTAAAGAGGGAACCTCTTATTTGTTAGTAAGAAAATTGGTTATAAGTTAACTATCAGCAAAAGTCATTCACTATTACAATTTATACACATATTGTAATACCACATAACACTATTGTGCTTGAGTTAACAAGCAAAGTAGATATTCCATTTATATTGGCAACGTTCCACAAATAACAAAGCTAAGTCCAGTAGATACAACATTTTCAAAATGCATGTAAACTATTTAGATGAATTCTTTCTGCTGACGATCCCAAGGGAGAAAAGAGAAAATGATGTGTTCTACCCTAAAAGCTAAAAGCTCTCTAGGGAGGTAATTCAATTGAAATTTTACATTCAATCCAGCCAGGCAGTGATAAACAGATGCTTAAATTAGCTGCCTTATACCATAATCAAGTATCTTTAAAAAAAGTTTCTAACAGAAATATAGAGAAGAGGGTAAAGGAAAAAAGAGGGGAAATAAAACATTTTGTAAGAGCTTACCGATATTTTTAGAAAAAAAAAAAAGGTTTTATAACTTCTTTTGTAAGTAGTATACCACAGGCATCAACCATGTTTATCAAAACATTTACTGGTTAGTTTGTACCATGGGGCCAGTTAGCATACAAATAGTCAATTAAAAATAATTTAATTTTTATACTGAGTTTTTGAAAATTGGTATAATTTGCAGGGTTTTAAAAATGTTTGCATGTACAGTATTTAACTTGTAATTGTGTCTTTTTCTATAAGCATCTTTAAGTCTTTTTGAAAATAATTAATAATATAAACAAATCACAGAATTATTCCTCCATATCAAAAAGGGTAAAATGATAAAAGTAGCTAAACGAAACACTTACTACCAGCAACCAATGGGAGATAACTTAATCTAAATCAAAAACCTGTGATCTCTATTTAGTTGACTCACTAGATTAATTAATGCTCTCCGTTTCTGCTTTAAAGCATCCCCACTGATACTTCTACTTGATACTTCTACTTTGCAGAGAGCGTGCAGCCAGTCCAGACTAGAGTTACTCTTCAACTGTTCTATTAATATCACCATCCACTAAATGAGCTATATGCTCACCAAAAATTAGTTGCATTGTTCTTGAACTAGTTTTTGCCATTTTTACTTTTTACTGTAGTTATATTATTTAACTAAACACTGACCAAGGATATGTGAGTGCAAAAGGGACTTGTTTCTAATGAAAACTAAACCAAATGCTTCAGAAACACTTAACAGAATAATCATTGGGGGGAAAACGTCTGTTGATGTAAGTGGGGGCATCTATTTTTAAAGCTAGGAGGAGTAGAAGTCTTGTGTTTTCTGTGCTTAAACACATCTGCATAGTTTTCAACTGGAAAAAGAAAAAACTTACAGCTATCTCCTAAAATGAAAGCTGCTAAGAGTCACAGAGAAAACAGCTGAGGAATAAACAGCTAGTAAGTGACTGAAGTACTTGTGCCCCATAAGACTGCACGGGCTCTTCCACAGTGTGTTGCTGAAGGTGCAGGCAAGACCTTTCTAAAAACACGTAAGAAGTCAAATCTTTCTCTTTATGGAAGTTGGTGAAAACAGACTTTTTCAAGGAATTTTAACATCTTTTCGATATCATCATGTTTACTTTAGGAAGCCTTGTTTTCCCCTGTTTCAGAGCATGCTGGGTTTAATGAAACTAGTGAAAAATCAAGGTGTTTTTTTTTCCCAGTAAGTGCTCTTTCCAGTGAAAATTATTTTTTTTCTTTTTTGGAAGGTAAAAAAAGGAGTGGGAAATTTTGTTCTTTTAATATTTACAGTCCATGATGAAGTATGATTATTAGACAGCAGTGCTACTAAGTTTTAAGTTGTCAGAAATTAATCATAAACACCAATTCAGTATTCTTGGTTAAGGCAAAGGCCATTGTCTCAAGATAAATGGCTCATATTTTGTTGCAGTATTTATGTTCAAAACAATATGTTACAACAATAAACATAAACTGAAAAAAAAAGAAGTTAAAATCTGGAAAGATTCTACACTGATTACTTTGTAAACTTTTAAAGTACTAACTTTTAAGGAGCTGACCAGCACAGATGGTTCACTAGAGTGTTTCCTGCAAGAAAAGTAATGTTAAATCTAAAGACCAACACTCAAAGAACCTTGACCCCACTTAAAAAGACAGATTAATGTGCATTTATATTTCTTCACTGAAAACAGAATGTTAAGAATTTCATAGATGAATCTTGTTATTCTCTTTTAAAGAGTTCCCTGCTTTTTCTGTGATTACCTGGCCAACTGTGATAGAAGAGGCTTCTACTCTATGCTGGAACCTAGAACAAACTCAGGAGCTCACTAAGTAGTGGGTGAGACAATCAGCATGACAAAAGTGACGACATTAATAGAAACAGATGCTAAGAGCATCCAGGGAGGCTTGGCTAGCAGGGCCGTGATTAAAGAGAAATTGAAATAAGTTAAATCTTAAAAGGGGTATAGAAGTTCAGTAAGCAGAAAAGAAGAGGCAGGGAAAATAAAGGAGGCAGGTGAGAGAAATGTGTGTTTCTGATGGTTACAGTTTAGGCTTCCAAGTAAGGCAAAGGGGAAGTGACAGAAAGTTAGGCTATGAAAGGTCTCACCTGCCATGGCCAAGAGTTTGATTTTCAACAGGAAGGCCAAATAATTGAAAAACATTCTAAGTAGAGCAGTAACAAGATTTCCATTTCAGCACTACTGTTCTGGAGCAGTAGTATGGGGGCTGGAAGAGGAAAGAGATACTAACCTGGAAGAGTTACCGTAAAACTGAAAATCCAAATCAGAACAAGGCCTGTGGGACTGTAAAAGAATGCAGACTTCATATTTAGGAGGTAGAACCGACAAAATTAGAAAGTTGATGAGAAGAGCTGCAAAAAAGGGGCATTTAAGGAAGATCCCAGAGGCTTTTACCACAGAAAATTAGATGACAGAAACCACTTAATGAGACGTAGATATGGGGAAGACTCAGAGCAATGAAAGACATGATCAATTCCACCTTAGAAATCATGAACATAAAGTGGAGTTTGTCCTGTAAGTCACTGACTACATGGATCTGGAACTCACAAAAGAGGTCAAGGCTTGAGGCAAGGATCAGAGGTATATGCTGGCAAGGGAGGAGGAGGAGGAGGAAAGCACGGTCTGGGAGCCAGGCTACGTGTGGGTCTGGGGACTGCGGCCAACTGACCGTGGCAGATTTCCTAACCTCCCCATGCCTCTGATTCCTTAGATGTCAAAAAAAAGGGGGGGGGGATTAGGAATAGCACTTACTTCACAGGGCTGTTGTGAAGACTGGGTGAGTGTATGTGACCTGTTCGGAAGGGTAACTGGCATGTAGTTAAGTGCTGCTGTGCATTAGCCGTTCCTACTGTTTTTACTGTAACCAAAGCTATTTATATGGCTGAGAACACCCCCCAAAATGTGAAGAGTGAGAAGAGACCAAAGAGGAAATGCCAGAAACACGACAGGAAAAGCAGAGAGGGACAGGGAAGAGAGCAGGTAGAAGGGAAGAGTATTGTTAGAGAAGAGAAAAGGGAAAAGGCAGTAATGGTGAGGCCACAGCCATATGAAGTAAATAAAGTTCTGAAAATACCAACTGAGCCCTGACTGGTGCTGCTCAGTGGGTTGGGCACCGTCCCGAAAACTGAAAGGTTGCCAGTTTGGTTCCCCGTCAGGGCACACAGCTAAGCTGTGGGCCAGGTCCCAAGTTGGGGGCACATGAGAGGCAACTGATTGATGTCTCTCACACATCAATGTTTCTCTTACTCTCTTTCTCCCACCCTTCCCCTTTCTCTAAAAATAAATAAAATCTTTAAACATTAAAAAAAATGTTGACTGACTTTAAGAATTAGTAAGTCACTAGAGATTTTACTAAAAGCAGTTCCAAGAGGATGGTCCCCAAACTTCTGATGATTATATATTCTATATATAAAAAATAATTTGTAGCTCAATTATTCTTATCTATGTCTCTTTAAAAATTACATACTTATACTACTTCCATTGGCTAGTCTCTTAAGGGACAACATACACTTGTGGGAGTTTTTCTACACCAGTAACAGAAGACATAAAACCCTGATTCAAATAGCTTTAGTGAGAATTTCCAATTTGGGGAGATGATTTCTTGCTAGATCAGAGCATCACGGTTCGATTCCCAGTCAGGGCACATGCCTGGGTTGCAGGCCAGTTCCCAGCAGGGGACGTACAAGAGGCAACCATACATTGATATTTCTTTCCCTCTCCCCTTCCCTTCCCCTCTAAAGATAAATAAATAAAATTTAAAAAAGAAAAGAATACCTGGTCACTCTAGAGGCACAATGTGGCTAACAAGCAGCATGAACCAGGGGTTACCATGTAAGCGCAGCCACAGCTGTGTTTGTGGTGAATTAGTATAGGAATGTGATTGAAGGTTTTTAGGATAGTGTCTTTTTCATATGAGGTGAATAACAGTCAGATATTGGCAATTTCCTCTGGGCGAACCTACATAATCCATAAGTACACTTACGTGGACTTCCTCAGGCTCATATAAACTGTTAACACGCTGAAAGCAAACCATCAAGTGAGTGACTGTGGTCTACCCCTTGACACTGCAGAACTGAATAAGGGTACAGATCAGTATGTATGACATTTAAATAAATTAAATATAATTAAATGCATCACATACTAATAAAGTTTAATATTTAAACAAATTTAGATAAAAATAGTTGACTGGTATGGTTCAGTGGGCTATGTACCATCCTGTGAACCAGAAGGTGGCTGGTTCAATTCCTGGTCAGGGCACATGCCCTGGCTTGTGGGCCAGGTTCCCAGTTGGCAACATGTGAGAGGCAATCAATCAATGTTTCTCTCCCTCTCTTTCTCTCTAATAAATAAATAAATAAATAAATAAATAAATAAATAAATAAATTTAGATAAAATAAGTAGACATTAAACACGTTCTTCCCGAGTCCCAATGAATCTCTGAAAACCACATTGAAAAGGTTCATGAAAGAGCAGATTTAGGAAAACACGTTTGAACAGTTTGGGAAAGTTTGCTTGTACAAAAAAGAAGGGGTGTCAGTCTTGGCCTAGAGGAAGATGGAATTAAAGAAGGGCTTTAAGTTTTTTCTTAAAATGGGAGAGATATGAGCATGTCTGCAGGCTGCGGGACGACGCTGATGGAGAGAAGAGTTGGAAATGAGTGGTGATGGGATGCAGAGCAATGGACTCTGAGCTACACAGGTGGGTCAGATCAGCTTGATGGCAGGGCCTTTTAAACTATGAATTCATGGGCCCCCAAGTTATTCTAAAATTGCTGCTCTGTGGAATGAGGCTGGAACCACTGACCGAGTGCTCAGAGAAAGGGTTTTGTATTTAAAAGATTTCAAACGCTTCACTTTTCAACTCTATAATATACTTTGAGGTTCTGTTTTAGAAAGCCAATTAAAATTATAAAGAATTTTAATAACCTAAAGGTACAATCAAGTATCTTCCTCTCTAATCCTTAACTTTTCCTTTATCACCCCAATTTTAGTGTGGATTGAAAAGCCTTTCTTGAGGTTTGTTCTCAGACTTCAGATGATTCAGCACTAAAACACTCCTGGGGAGCTTATCTGTTTCAGTCACAGGCAGTCAATTCATCTTGCCTAAACAGTCCACACTTATCGCCAGGAAAGTCTTAGGTTGCATTTTCATCTACTCTGCTCTCTGATCTGCTTCCTTTCCCTAAAAGCAGCAGAAGTGGGAAAAGAAAAAGAAGAGAAAGAGAAAGAAAAAGAGAGAAGAGCTACATACAGAGTCTTTTCATTGTGAGGATAAAAGCTTTCTCAACTCTTTGGGATCACAGAAAGTTCTCTCCACAATTGCAACAATTTTGTAAGCAAAATTTCAAGCTAATTCTTGGCTATACTCTTTTACATAAGATGGCAAGTCTCTGTAATTTAATTTTCCCTAGCAACCCCTTTAACAATGGTATCAGTTTATAAATCACTTTAGATTCAGTTCCCCTAAACATTTTCTCAACGAGTTTGTATCCCTTATATAAAAGAGAACATTTTAAACAAAATTTAAAGATACTCTTAAGTAAGATATTTAAAATAGTTTCAATATAAGATTACTCCAGTCTATATTATTTTTCTACTAATGGCACGAGTATAAGTTTCACTTCCTACTTGAAAGCAGAGATAGGTTATAAGTGTTCAGAGTAAAATGAGTATTAGTATTAAGATGGGGAAATGGAAAGAGGATTAAAATTTATTAGATATTTGCTATGTACTCTGATATATATTTTTATCTCATTTAATTTTTACAATAGCCCTATGAGATATTATTTCACTTTGCTGTTAAGAAAACTGCAGTTCACAGGGGTTGAGAGATTCATATAGCTGTTAGGTGGTAAAGTCAGAATTTTAAGCTAGGTCTATGAATGCAAAACCCAAACTTTTCTTTGGTTATCACATATTGTGAATCAAAAAAAGAAACAATAGCAGTTACACATTCAGGATTTTAAAAAATGAAGGAAAACTCGTTGTCTAACCCACTAAGCTGTACACCTGAAACCAATACAAAATAAAATTGAAAGAAAATAAAATGCCCATTAAAAAGTGAAAAGGAATATGGAAGGATGGCAATAAAAAGGAAAGAGGTAAGAGAAAGAAAGTGACGTGCATACCTGAGAAACAGAGGGCAGGAGGGGATCCAAGTGATGCCAGTTCTTTAGAAGGAAATAAAACAGCTGGTACAAGGTGAGGAGCAGCTGATTATGTTTAATGTGGCTGACTCACAAAAAATCAACACAAAGAAGATCTGACCTACACAGGGATCTTCAAACTTAAAACCCTGATCCACAATAATAATCTGGAGGCAATAATCCATGAGTGTTCAGCTCAAAGAGCCTCCATTTACAGAAAAGATAGGGTATTTGCTAAAATGAGAGAACATATGCACGTTTATCTCTATGAGGAAGAAAGGCTGATTATTGGGGGGAGGGTGGGTATCACGTGGGGAGTAACCAGATCAAAGGCACAGAAAGAAGTATTTGAACTAGAAACACTTACAATCAAACATAGACACAAAGGAGAAAATGACTGTAAAAATGACCATAAAGGAAGGATAATGCAGAAACTAATGAGTCTGGTTACCTACAGGGACGGGTAGCAACAGATGGAACGGAGGGATGAGGCAATGGGACAGCTAAATGAGGGAATGACTCGTCTCTGAGTACGCATCTCATGTTTGCAACTATGTTAATATTTCACATAAGAAAAAAACTTCAATAATGGTGGGAAGGTGCGTAAAAGAAATATATAAAAATAAATCTAACTATATTTAAAAGGAATAATGACTATATGAGGGTGAAGAAAAGTGAACTAATCCAAGTAACTGTTTTGTATGTGGTAAAATATACAAAGCATCAAATTTGCCATTTAAACCAAATTTTTTTATCCTTCCCTTAACCAAGGAGTTTGTTTTTTTTGTTGTTGTTTTTTTTCATTTTAGTGAGAGGAAGGGAGAGAGAATGAAACACTGATATGAGAGAGAAACACTGACTGGTTGCCTTCCATATGCCTGCCCAAGGATTGTACGTGCCCAGACCGGGGATGGGACCTGCAACCTAGGTATGTACCCTGACTGGGAATCAAACCAGCAACGCTTTGGTTATGGGATGATACTCCTGGGCCATACCCACCAGGGCCATTTAAGCCATTTTTAAATGTACATTTTGGTGGCATCAATTACATTAATACTGTTGTACAACTACCACCCCTATCTATTTCCAAAACTATTTCATCACCCCAAACAAAAACAGTATAACCATTAAGTAATAATTCCCCATTCCTTCAGCCCTTGCAAGTAACTTCAGAACACAAAATTGTGACTACATTATCTTCAAATTAAAGATTAAAAAAAAAACTGGGAACAAAATTAAAGTCTAGATTATAGGTTGGTTTTTCACATTGGCATAGGTTAGCAATTCTAAAGCTGCTTTCCATATATCCTAGAATTAAGCAAATACAAGAACAAACCCTGAGCTTTGGATTACATTGGAGTTATTCATATAAACCCATGCTTTTACCACATGTGAAGAGATAATTACAGAAAGTTACATTAATATGTTTACATAACATATTTCTTAGCTATCTACTAATAGCACCTAAAAATTAAGGACACTGTATTAGCAACGATCAGTGTGGTGCCCAGATCTTGGATTCTAAATTCCATTCTTCAACAAAAGAAGCCAAGGCTCTTTGGAGAAATGGCTGGTTCCAGAACTTGAACTGGGAAGTATAAGAAGAGACTGGATCATCTTGATGAACCAGAAAACAAGGAGGTGATTGATCCAAGAATGGTAGACCCATGTCAAAGAACACTGGAGTCAGTGTGAGGGGCTCCATGGGTCAATTCAAGGACAATTTAAATACCAAAATAAATGATGACAATAATAGAGTATAATACACTACCTAAAATTAAAATCTATAAGTGTACACTGATATAAATACATAAATAAATAAGTAGAAAGGAAAGAAAACTCTCCTTTAGGGTGGAATGCCAACTAATAATAACTGTAGAAGGAAGAACAGTTAGAAATTTACCATCCAGCAACTACGACAGTAATAACTGATTCAAGTAAAGATCATCAATGGATGCTTAACAATGGTGGGTAAAACTGGGTAAGAAATAGACTATTTACATCATCTCAAAGCATCTCCCCACAAGATAGGTATAGATGACAACGAGGAAACTAATTAACTTAGAGCAAAAAACCCTGGCAGACACTGCCTTAACCAAGTGAAATTAATATGAAATCAACATCACAGGACCATTCACATGATGCACTAGTACATGACACCTCTTCTATGGGATTCTGGACCAATATACATAACCTGCATCTCATGAGGAAATATCTGGCAAACCCAAACCAAGGAGCACTACAAAATAACTAATGTTTTCTTTTTGATAAAGCTACAAGCTCATGACAAACACAGACTGAAGAACAGTTCTAGAGACATGACAACTAAATGCTCCAGGTGATTTCTTTATTGAATACTGGGCCAGCGATGTTTTAAGTTTCCTTTTGCAACAGAGGATATTATTGGGACAACTTATATAATTTGAATATGGCTATGACATATTCAAGAGACATGACAACTAAATGCTCCAGGTGATTTCTTTATTGAATACTGGGCCAGCGATGTTTTAAGTTTCCTTTTGCAACAGAGGATATTATTGGGACAACTTATATAATTTGAATATGGCTATGTATTACATACAAGTATATATCAACATTAATCTCCTAATTTTGACAACTACACTGTGGTTATATATGAGAAACTACTGGTTAATAGAAAATAAACACACGCC
This sequence comes from Sturnira hondurensis, assembly GCF_014824575.4. Classification (NCBI taxonomy): domain Eukaryota; kingdom Metazoa; phylum Chordata; class Mammalia; order Chiroptera; family Phyllostomidae; genus Sturnira; species Sturnira hondurensis. The sequence goes on from NW_028088915.1 coordinate 4,734,144, forward strand.
TTGGCTGGTGTGGCTCAGTGGATTCAGTGCCAGCTTTCGATCCAAAGGGTCACCTATTCAATTCCCAGTCAGGGCACATGCCTGGGTTGCAGGCCAGGGTCCCAGTAGGGTGCACTCAAGAGGTAACCACACATAGATCTTTCTCCCTCCTTTCCCCTCTAGAAATAAACAAAATCTTTTTAAAATTTAAAAAAAAAACAACATAATTACTCAAGGATAAAGGTCCATCATATCCAAAACTTACCTTCAAACAGTTCAGAAAAAAAACAAAACAAAGCATGCACATATACAGAAAAATGATAAGCAAATAAGGTAAGATGTTAATGTTTGGGGAATCTAGATGAAGAATATATGGGAATATTTGTGCTATTTTTTGCAGCTTTTCTCTAAGTCTGAAATTATTTCAAGGTAAAACAAAAATCATTCAGTGTATTAAACCAGCTATTGCTTAATAGTTTTTGCAAAAACCTCATCAAGTGATCACTCAGGCAATGCTTGAATCTCACCTTCTGATACGAACAACCGCATCTTTAGACAATTGGGATCGTTTGAGAATTCTTCCTTACACTGAGTCAAAATCTTTCCCTGTGCAAGTTTCATCCATCAAATCTATGCTCCTTTTCCTGTGGTTACAATGTTATCTCCTTAAATCCTGTCAAAGGCCTTCTACCATCTTTTAGGTATAATTGTAACACCTTTTTATAAAGACCAAACTTCTGGCTCTCAGTGCTTGCTTCTGAAGATTCCTTTTCTCATCCTCTTAATATTATTTCCTCCACAATAAAATGAAGTCGATGGACTAGATGGCCTCTAAGATCCTATCACAAGACTGTGAGTTTCTCAAAAGCAAGAACTGTGGAGTATTTGTATGCCTAGCACTGATACATCGTAAAAGAGGGATACATGTGTTGTATTGACTGAACTTCCAAATTAACATACTAAAATCAGTCTGTCTTTGATGTTTTCCAATAGATCTCTGCATAATGCTACAGGTTACATACAATTTTCCAAAACATGAATAAGAAACATTTAAATTTCTAATTGTTACCCTGTAATCCAATAAAATACATAATGCTTTAGTATGTATTATAGCTGTTTTTGTGAAAGCCTGTGGGTAAATCTAACTGGCTTGATTTTGTTTTGAATCCACTGTAGGCACCCAATCAGTATCTGCTCAACTGAACTTACTACTTCTTTACATTTTTCATCTGATGGCACATCTGTGAATGTATAGGATCACCCACATGTAAGCTAATCAACATCTCACATTAACAGTCTCTAGTGATATCGCTTGTTAAGAATCACACAATGCAGTGCCATTTTTTTTTGAATGAGTCAACTAGGCAAGAAAGTAACTTACCCAAAGTTACACAGTAAATTAGATTTCCACATGAAACTAGAACTCAAGCCTTAAGGCTCCAGTTAGGGCTCTGTCTACTGCATCATCCCTACAATTTAATACTAAAATAATTCCTTCTAGGATAATTTTCTCATTGCATATCAATGTACAATTGCTAATCACATTTTGAAGGGCTTTCTAGAAATTGATAGTGTCTTGCTCTATTTGTAAAATATAGACTCATCTCATACAAAAAACAAATTATTTACAAAGTTCATGCTGCATTGCTAAATTTTGTACAAAACCTGCTGTCCCTTTTGTGTGTTGAGACACAAATCTTCTGTTTATCTCCTTCCTAATTTAACTAGATCACCCTATAATGTATGGTTTTTCTGAAGGGATTTCTGTAATTCTGATGTACTATTGACATGGAGGTATTAACTAAAGGAACCTTTTAAGGGCTAGGGACCCACAATATTAAGGCATAACTGAAGACTGCAATCCATGCTTCAAAAATGGTTGAGAATCTTGAAAGTGATCCACATTCTGGAAAGCCTGCAACAAGCAGAACACCTGAGAATGTTGAATGTGTAAAGGCCACAATCAACAAAGAGCGGTGGCTGACAGTGTGAGAACTAGAAGCTGATCTGGAGATTCCAAAAACTACTGTGTCTTGAGATTTTGACTCGGGCTCTGGGCATGAAACACGTCATGGCAAAATTCATCCCGTGGCTTATTCTACCAGAGCAGAAGGAACATTGTGCTGCAGTTGCTAATGACTTGACTCAAACAGCTACCAGAGACTAGATTTCCTCAAGACAGTCATAACTGGAGATAAATCATAGTCTATGGCTATGATCTGGAAATGAAGGCCCAGTCATCCCAGTGGAAGTTGCCTGGTTCTCCACCTGAAGAAGGCGCAGTACAGTCACAGCAAGATCAAGACCATGTTGACTGTGTTTTTTGATTGGGAAGGTGCTTTGCATCATGAGTACACCTCTCCAGGCCAAAAAATTAATAAGGAGTACCACCCCAGTGTTCTTTGTCAGTTGGCAGATGCGATACAATGAAAAAGGCTGCAGCTGTGGACAACTGGTGATTGGAAGCTTCATCATAGCAACGTGCCTGCTCACACACCACGTCTTGTGCTGAGTTTTTTGGTGAAACGTCAATCAAATCACCCTGGTGACTCTACCTTCCACCCTCTACAGCCCAGATTTGGTGCCTTGTGACTTCTGGCTTTTTCCAAAACTAAAATCTCCTTTGACAGGGAAGAGATTTCAGACTGTGATGAGATTCAGAAAAACATATTGGGGCAGCTGATGGCAATTCCAACAATGGATTTTACATATTTTTTTGAACAGTGGAAGAGACTCTGTGAAAACTATGCAAGGTCCCAAGATGCCTACTTTGAAAGGGACTGAGGTATTATTCTTTTATGTATAATGTTTCTTGTATCTTTTATCTTTTTCAATAAATGCCTCCATTTTTCATAGCGCATAGCTGGATACTTTCTGGACAGAATTTCATATACCTGCTTTTTGAAGACTTTTAAAATGATGATAAATGTAAACTACATATAAGTGTACAGCTTGATAATTTTTCACAAATAAACACACTTAGATCAAGAGAAGAACATGACCAGCATCCTATGCTTTAATGCACATCTCAGTCACTCCCTCCCCCACAAAATTATCACCACACAGTCTTCTAAGACCATAAGCAGTGCTATGTGAGTCTGGCCTCTTTCATTGGACTTTACATTTCAGCGTTTCTACATTGTGTGTAGTCAGAGACTTTTTCCAGTGCTGTATATAGTGTTTCACACTATATTTATTCATTCTACATTGACAGGACTATGAATCTGCCTTTTTGTTTTTTTTACCGTACTTATTACTAAAAGATGGCTCCCCAAATATAAGCATTAGGCTTAGATTTGGTCTTGGGGACATAATATAATAAAGTATCTTGCATTCTTTTAAAATAACACTTTAGAACAATTACTAGCATAAGAGGTCAGGTGCACACTATCTGTGACATCATTGTGCAGGCCAGTGACTGGCACATACTACATATTCACAAATGTCTACTGAATAAATCCTAAGTTAGAAAGTACAATAAAAGGCATTCAAAGGAAACCATGGCAGGCAAAATAACAGAAACATTAGTTCAAATGTATTTTAGAATAGAATTGTCATTACACTTTCCCACTGCTCCTCTCTCAAAACAACGTACGATATATAAGAGACATTGAAGGGGAAACAGGCACCTGAATTTATGAAGTAGTTTTTAAAAAGTGGAACAAGAACTAAGAAACCTTTCTTTATTGCTATCGCTAACTAACTTTTAACACCTAGGTCATGCCATCTCATCACTAGGGGCCTGAATTGCTTTGTTTTGTAAAGCAAATCGTATCCCAAATATTTAGGGATTAAATAAAGAGGAACTTTTTACAGTATTTTTTTTCTATGTGTCTGAAAGAAATGAGCAAAAAATTCCAACTTAAAAATTTTGTTGACAATTCTGGGCTAAGAAAATGTGTCTATGTATTTTACTCAAAGTTTTTAAAGTACAGATAATGATGTAAAATATATTCAAATGTGGAAGGAAAAACACCTAATTATCCACAACCTTACTACTACTATACTCAAATCCCTACTGACGAGTTACAAAGTCACAAATTCAGGTTATCTTTTTAAAAATTTATAGTCAGTATTAATTACTCCTGGAGACTCTCAGAAACTGATAATTTTCTCCCTTATTCTGTAAGATTTTCGACGTAACTAAATCTGTGATTATAAAAAGGGAGCAACAAGCAGTAGTAAAAAGTATTTTTAAAAATCCAAAAATATAATAGCAACAGATGAAAAAACACCAGATGCAGAATCTCCATGTTAAAAAAGTAGCAAGCAGATAGGAAAGTGAGCAGTTTGGGTAAAGAAAGTTCAAAGAGAGGTTTGAAAATCAGGATGACAGTTTTATTTAGATTTGGTGAAGATAAAGGAAGCAAATCAAAGTAAAAGTGATAGGTTTAGCACTGTCCTATTTCCAGTACAAGAAAAAGGTCTGGAGGAAGAATCATGCACTTTCCAGAGTTTAAGCAATTTATTTGGGGAGGTAAAAAAGTCTTCTTAATAGGTGGCAGAAAAATTGAAACACAGATGAAAATTTCAGTAAAATAAAATAGATTTTGGCTATACTCCAAAGATAAGTAAAATAACAAAATAAGTTTTACAATTTTTAGGTACATGTGTATTATTTTCAAGTAAACTAATTAAAAATAAATATGCAAAATGTGACATAATTAATACCCATGATTGTGTACATAGCTCTCACATATATGAATATGTAAGACTGTCATTTGCTTCTTTCTCCTATGGGGACAATAAACTCATTTCTAATAACAGCATTTCAATAACTACTATGACAATAACCTTTTCTTTCAAATTTAATTCTTACAAAACCAACTGGAAAACTTTAAGAAACAGTTTGTACTTCAAAATACCCACACATGGCCCATTTTGTTCAAAATTAAATAGCTCAAACAGTTCATAACTAAATTTACAGAAATGACAAGGTCCACAGCAGTATGAAGACTCCTAAACATGAAGCTGAAGTATATTGTTTTCCAGTAACAATCTTTTAAAGTAACAATTTTTTAAAACCCACATTATGTTACAAGTCTCGTTTCTTTTCTATTATACTTTCCTATTTTGTGACTATTCAGGAATGAAGAAAAATACAAAATCACTACACAAACAAGGTAAAGTATACATACACATAACACTTTTGGTCATTAGGTGTCTCACTTTATCACACAGACGAGATAAACCATAAGAAGGAAAACAAAGTTTCTTTTTGTAAATATAAGCTTTAAGCTTAATAGCAATCTGATATTATTATCACGTGTTTGCAGTTTGATTATTTTCTGTCAATAAAATCATTCCTATGAGAGGGAAAAAATGAATATTTTAAAATGTGTTCGCTTTTGAAACTCAGTATGCTTTCACTGCCTGCCCGATTAGAGTAGAATTAAAATGCTCTCCACAAAAAGACGTAAAAACTTGCCACTTTCTGCAATGTACTTTTCCGTTAGTAGATAAGGCTTTCTCCGTTTTCTTTTCTGTTTTGAGTAATTAGACACCACAGATTTTGGGGGGTAAATTCACTAAACTAGATGTATTTTAAAAGAACCATTGTTCTACTCTAAAGCTCTGATTTTCCTAATATTGCATTAGGACCACCACACAAAGATAACTTGAAGAGACGGCCCACTTCTATTTCAAACTACTTTCCAACTAGAGAGGCCAGGAGCACTCTTCACGCCTGCTCACTCTAGAACAGAGTCTGTGTTTCAGTGGGGTTTTCCAGACTTTCCTGCATACCTTTTAATTTTCTCTTTGTTATACAGCACAATCTATCTAATTAAGCAATAAAATAAACTGACCTAATGTTGAGGAAAATTGTCACTCTTCAGCCAGAGAGAGAAAATGCTAACTAGGTGGGAACATAGACCCATATTATAAAGATTAATAATGGTAGGACTCAAAGATAATAATTTACAGGAACTTTCAAAGGAAATGGTTACACTTTCCAGAAATGGTGCCAGATATTTACATTACCTTCAATTTAAATGGTTAAATAAATAATGTATGAAGTATTGAGAGGAAAAAAACAAGGGATAATTATGACAGCAATAGAGTATATATTGTTTACTACCACACAAATAATGACAGATAAATAATACTTAAAACCAGTATCAAAACTGGTTTCAATCTCCTTATGTCAATTAATGGATAAGATAAGCAAACTTCGTTTAAAACAAGGAAAACCTACAAACTGGTAAAATGAGTAGCAAAGGAAAAAACAGTGCATTTTGAAGAATTAAGAAGCATGAACATTAGCAAGCACCACAGAATTCCAAACTAGAAGCCTATAAAACTTTGAAAAGCTTTCTGTTTCATAGCAGTGCTAAAGAAGGAAAAGAACTTGACTCCAATATACATATACTTCTTAGTTATGTATGTACAATAGTTATGTAACATTTTTAGATAATTAATTCATGGAAAACTTTTCATGTAGCCTGCACCTAGAAACACTAATTTGATTAACACTGTGGTCATGTTTACCACAAAAATTAACTGAAAAAGTTTAACACAAAACATGTCCTTTTAGAGTTTATATTTCTAGTACATTCATAAATATAAGCCATAAAAGTATCCCTCTGAGGAATAAAGAAACTTAAAAAATCTTTTTTGTCTTTAAACACACAGAACTTATCTTTATGTTCGGGCTAGAAGAGAAAGTCTAAAATAATGCAATACTCACCGTCATCTCTGGATAACCACTGTCCCCAAACCGTGGACACAGAACTCTGATTTGTGTGGGAATGCCCATGGGTGAAATATGTACATAACTTCATAAACTGATTACTGTAACTAAACTCAAGTTACACTTGGAGTTTATATGTGTCTTGTAATATTTATTCTTCTGCATTTGTTTCCTTCACCAAAAAGCCTCTAAAACTTAGTACAGGTTTAAATCTAAAGCAATTAAGGAATACTAAAGCATTAATCTGTTCCTAACTTTCTTTTCTTTAAAATATCTGTAAAATTAATTGCATCCCTCAGCCCATACAAATAAATAAGAACAATAAGAGGTATAGTGTACATGACAAGCTCACAGCTTTAAAAATTCATTAAGAGGTTTGCAATAGTATTTCCAGTGCATTTTACTATTACCTATCGATCCTAACGCACTTGAGTCATCTGGAGAGATAAAACTTATCTTGACCTTGCTGAATATAAATAGTCTAGACTAAAACCTGTGATGCCCCCTCCGGGGGAAAACACAGCAATAATCATCATCAAAATGATACAGGAAACTCTAAGTACTCAATACAAATGCTTCAACAAAATGAAAAATTGTTTAATTCTCACTTTGGTAGTAAGAAATGAGAAAACAACAGTTTTATATCTATGGATGGATAGCATTAAGTTACTTTCCCTAATTGACCTACCATATTTTAGTTTCATAATAGGAAACAAGTACAGTTTCTATAGTATTTTTTTTTTGCTGCTTCTTCAAAACATCTGGCCTCATCACATATCCTAAAGAAGGAGGAGTGTGGGACGACGGTGAGTAAGGGCAGAATACTGTAATGTCTTCCTTCGGGGACATCTATTAACACAGAGAAACTCTGACCAAGAAATGACAGAGGGCTTTTTAAGGCGCATTTAAATTTTCAGCTCATGCATTATTCCAATTCCACTAAAATATTCTAAATTACCCCTACAATAACTAATTCATAAAAGATTTCTAAATATTTTAAAATTTTTTACATGGTAGCTAGCTTTTCTCAATAATCTTATCCTCTCTCCAATTTTATCCTTGCATTTTCATTGTGAAAGTAAATAGCTAAAGCAACATTAAATTACCTATTCTGCTTTTCAAATCTGTAATGTACAAAGTAAGCCAATGTAAGCCCTTCTCTACCTTTTAAAATAAAAGCCTGTTTTGAGATAAACTCATTTTCAACCCTCAACTAGACTATCTCATACAGTTAAAAGAAATATCTTCTTAAAGAAAATGCTAGTTAATTCCCTAATTTCACGTGGCTACCAATTAAAGATTAAAAAAATAAACCATAAAGATTTCTAATTCTCAATTACTTTTCTTTCACAAATATTAAAGAGTGGAATAAAATTAATTCCAAACATATTTGAATTATCTTAAGTTCCTGAAAACTATACAGCTAATAATATATAATTCATTTGAAATAAGATTTGTTTGTTTTTAAACTACTTATGGAGACTTTGGGATTTATGGATTAATTATAAATTCATGAATCACACCTCTGACAACTTAAAAAATCAGGTTTGGAATCTCTCTGAACTCCCTGCCCTCAAATACTTCCCAAGGTAGTCAGGCAGTGAACGCACACGTCGTTTTTATATAACGCTTATGTTCCTTTAAGAGATGCATAACGTTAATTGTGCTTTAATATTCACTATTTTATATCAATACTGTGTGATTTTAAGGAAGCATGAAAAAGAAATTACATAAAGCATCTGCTAAGTAGATCAGTAGATTTTTAAAGCAGTGTACTAATGCTGACACATTTAAAAAACCCTACAAGAATTTGTTGTCCTCTCTTACTTAAGGTACCAGAATACAAGATACTATTACTATGGCACATTAACTCGGCTATTTCTCAAGATAGAACCAGTAATTTTAAACATTTCTTACTCGAATAATTTGCTCGGAGAACCTAAATAAAACATTCTGTAATTTTATGCATTTCCATCTACAATATTGCTTAGTGCTGATAAACCACAATACAACTTTCTTTATTTTAATAGGCGGCAATATTGGCATTGACTACAGAACAGTACAGACCAAAAAAAATAACACCATCCACAAATTCGGCCACAAAGAATAAGGCTCCATTGCTAATTATACAGGGAACTGATTTTAATTACACAGAGAACATTGCTCTTAAAAACACTTTCAAAACTGCAAAGGCACACGGGGGAGTTAGAGTAGCGATAAAACCCGTCTACAGTGTTACAACAGTGCCCTCTACTGGTTAGTGTAGAACTTTGCAGGCAAAAAAGAACATGAGAAAAGAAAGTCAGGAAGAATATCATGGGAATTTTGCTGCCTTTCTTTAGTATAAACAATAAAATACCGTATGTATTACTTTAAACTTAAATCATCACTTAACTTTGTATCTGAAAACCTCTTTGAAGAAATTTATAGTTTTGAAAGAACTAAATTTGAGAAACCATCTGGCTAAAAGACAAACTATGATTTTTCTAAGCGATGAACAAAATTAGGAACATTTGGATTATTCATCAGTAATATACTTCTTAACCTAAATTTGCATAGTGAGTAGAAGAAAAAATTTCCTTAAAGGTATAAATTTTTACCCAATCCTCAGCCCATCATGATGACATAATTGTCAACACAGTTATTTGTAATCAACTTAGATTCGCAGAAAATTTACTTTCCTACTTATTTCTTTTAACCAACAAGTATTTCTTTAAACCAATAAGTATTTCTATAAGAACACCCTTGGTTTCAGCAATAATTAACAATCTATGCTTAGCACATGGACTTCAGTAACAAAATAACCTTAATTACTATTTCCCTTTGTTGAAGGAAGAAACTCTGCCAATTGAAGTAGAAACTCTACCACACACGTCTCATTTACAAGAAATCACAATACGAGACTTAAAGTTAACACATACATACTTTTTTCTCTTTGATTCTTATACTGTAAGAGAAGAAATTGCTTTAAATGTGAACTAATAAATTTTAATAAGAACATTCAATTGACCTTAATGATTACTATTTCTAATCTCTGCCAAAAATAAATAATTCCTTATGCCTAGAAGTAAAGAAAACTGCCTGTTTGTCTTCACTTATACATAACAGATAATTTCTATGAGATACATACAATCTAAACTATGGAAGTTGTACTTTTAAAAGCAATACAAGAACTTCATGACTATAAAGGAAACCAGTTTGTTTTACATAACACGAGACTCTGAGCTTCAATAAAGATGATGCCTAGAATCCATCCTCTCAGCAACTTAAGTGCGGGAGGTGGGGAGCAGGGGAGGGAGGATCAGGAACAAAGCAGCCGCAAGCAGGAAACTGCCAGGCAAGAGCTTCAAGTCTTCGGTGGGGGTGGGGTCGGGGAAGGGTTGTTGAGAGGTCCAAGGACAGACAGGGAAAAAGAGAAGGAAGCAGGAATGCGTCAAGTTTGCGTCCTAGGTAAAGGCTAAAACTTTCAAGTGAGGAGTTTTGTTGATAGTTTAACACGTTACCATCCCGACTTTTCTTCCACAAAAGAACCCCACTTCTCACTAGCAGTTAATTTCCAATTCTCTAATGGAAATCCAGAGAAAAATGTAATGTACATTATGAGAACTGAGTTTATAATGAACCACTTTAAAGTTATTTTCAATTAGGTAATATCTATGTAAAGAAACTATATTCAAACTGGCCAGTGGAAAAGAGAAAAAAACAAAAATAAGTAGGAGAGTACTAGTGAGTTATGTTAGAAGTAAAAATGAAGAGAATATCCGCTGATGGATCGGAAGATCTTTTTAAAGGATATTATCCCTGACAAAAGTCCGATACACAGTAGTTCCAAAGTACAACAATGACTGATAAGAATTTCAGAACTGAAGGAATTACAGATTACAAAAAGTTAAGGACCCAATCACTCATTCTTAAGATCAGAATTTTACTTTTTCCTATTTATATAAGTACATTCAAATTAGGATGTAAGTAGTAAAGACAAATCCTTCATTTAGGATGTAGTAGTAAAGACAAGTCTTTACAGCAAGTTGTTTACTTTTTTAGGCTGAATGTGATTTTTAAATGAGTCAAAAATATTAGTGTTTGATCTCTGATTTAAACACTAGATGTCCTGTAGCATCAGCATAATAATTCTAGAAGTGAGCAATGAAGTGCTAATTCATTATTTTAAAATAGAAAATAGTTTTTAAATGCATACTTGAAATCACATCTTCAAAAACTGCTTCCTTCAATTTGAAATTTAAACAACATATTGATCTAAAACTTCTCTTTTAAATTTGGAGTTATGTTTGAAGTGATTACATTTAGAGTGCACCATAAAAACAAATTAATATACCTTTTTGGGGGGTCCTCAACCTAAGCACCCACCTGATGCATTTAACACTGCAGGGTTTCCTGAAACTCACCTCTAACTTGGCTTTCTAGGTTCCCTTTCTACCCATCTGTCAACTTTAGCCTTTTCTATATAGCTCTGTTTTCTTTCTAATAACTTAAAACTCTTCAATGGTTTCCCATTGCACTTAAAATCCTCATTCTTCTCCCTGATTACCAGATAAGCACTGACCTCTGCTTCATCTCATACCACTCTCCCTCTCAGGAGGTTCTAGACATACTGGCCTTATTTCTGTTTCTTGAAATCGTCAAGTTTAATCTTACGTTAGAGCTTTGGCAGCAGCTCACTCCTTTGCCCAGCACGCTGTTCTTCCCTAATCACGATCTGCTCTTTGTTATCACTGACATCAACCTAAATGTTCCCCTCTTGGAGGAGGCTTTCCCTGGAATCCCACGGTTCTTATTTCAATTCTCTGCATGTGTAACAGGTCATCATTGCCTATTTTATTTGGTGACTATTGGCCCACACTAAAATGTCAGGGCCATGAAAGCAGAACCGTGCCCATTTTACTTACTAGACATCTCAGTGCTTGGAACAGCAGTGGCACAGAATAGAAATTTGTTTAAAGAACCAAACTGAACTTTTTAAATTTACTAATAATGAAAGTAACGTATGCACACTGAAAGAACTTGAAAGAAACTTTTAAAAAATATTTTACATTCTAAACAAAACTATTAAAAATAATTTGGTAAATCCATCACTGACTCCCAAAAGTTCTTAACTACTAATAGATCAATATCCTAAGATCAAAAGGATCTACTATTAAGTAAAATTTAAAGAGCAAAGTGCAGAACTATATGTTGTGTACTGCGTTTTGTGCAGGAAACTAGGAGGACAGATAAATATAGTGGTGATTGCTGTAGCTTCATAAATAAACATTGCAAAGAGAAACATAAAAGTGAGACCCTACAGGGAAGAGGGAATGAAATGGAGAGGCAAAACCCTGGGAGGAACTTTCTCAATGTATAGTTTTTTTATGTATTTGATTTTCGAACTAAGACAAAGTATTGCCCATTCAAGACAAATACTTTTACTGACTGAACTTTCTATTTCTCTTTCACTCCTGCTGGTGAAAAACTCTAAATCTGGATGAACTCAATGTCACTTTCCCTGTGCCTGTATCCAAACAATGTCAGACTTTGCTATAGTGAAACACACCAACTGGCTGGTACTACGACCAGCCTCAAACTAGGCCCTCAGCACAGCTCAAAAAATCTCACTCTGCCTTCTTAGCCTGCTTGCTTTCCTTTCTGAAACACCTCTTTCATACCTTCTCCTTTCTCCTTAAACTTCTGACTCTCACTCCCCATGAACTTCATTCTACTCATCCCTCTGAATTACACTTCATTCAGAAGTCATCAACTGGGATTTCCTTCCAAGCAACCACCAAATCCAGGAATCAACTTGTTATCTCTACTGGAATTCTCCCATAGTAATGCAGAAATATCTTCTCAAAGATAACCTCTCCACACATATATGGCCAACTGATTTTCAACAAAGAATCCAAGGCAATTCAACAGAGAATGAATTACTTTCCAAAAATGGTGCAGAAACAACTAGATATCCATATGCACACACGCACAAGGAACCTCAATCCATTCTTACACCACAAATTAACCCAAAAGGAATCATAGGCCTAAACGTAAGACCTAAAACCGTAAAACTTATAGAAGGAAATATGAAAAAATCTTTGTGATCTTGGGTAAAGCAAGGATTTCATAGGACACAGAGTACAAGCCATAAAAAAATAAAAAGAACTTCCTCAAAATTAAGAATGTCTACTTTGAAAAACCTTATTAATAAAATGAAAACCCAAAACGCAAGCTAAGAGAAAATATTTGCAAAATATATACATAATAAAGGACTGGTGACCAGGACACACAAAAAACTTCCATGAACTTTCACAGCTCAATGACAGAAAGACAAGCAAGCCACATGACCCTTCCATGTTACTTCCAGACATTTCCCCAAGAGAGAAGAACATAACATGGCTACATAAAAACCTGTACATGAATGTTCATTAATAGCTGTATTTGTGGTTGCCAAAAACTTTTTATAGTGTCCATCAACTGTTGAATGGATACGTAAACTGTGGCATTCATAACATGGAATACAACTCAGCAACAAAGAGTAATGACTACTGGTACATACAAAATGAATGAATCTTGAAAATTCTGGAAATGGTGGTAGTAATAACAACATCATTTCTGGATCTCTCTAAAATTCTAAATTCTAAAGCACTAAAACAGAACAATGAGAGAGCAAAATCAGAAACCCACTGATAGTATTTACAACAAAAATAAGGAGTAAGGTACCCCTAGCAAGTCCAAAATACACGCAGATGTGGACAATCAACCAAGAGACACAAGACCTGTCTATTATCAGCTTCTGTTATGGAAAAAGCAGAGGAATGCAACCAGCCTTTGACTTAACCTGAAAATAAGAAAACTCCCCTAATAGCCAACAGACATTCACTGCAAAGTGTGGGGGCCACGTTGAGAACAGTGGCTAAAACTGCGGGGGTTCTGGCCACTCCAAACCAGGGCCCATGGTGAAGTCAAACCTCTGTGAACCTTCACAACTGACCTGCCAAGGCATCCTTCTGGCACAAGGTCCCATAATGAGGAGAAGCTAGTGGAATTGGCATCCAATGTGAGCAGAACAGGGGCAACAAAGATGAAGTCATATAAAGTGACCAGATATGCTGCCTGCTAATCACAGAAATCAAGGGACCATGTTTTTAACACTACATGCAAACACCAAGAGAAGGAGGAAGCTCTGGGAAAAGAGAAAAGCTATCTAAACCGGGCCTTCTTCTAGAAGTTCAAGCCAACTAAGGTCAACAAAAATGAGCATCAGAAAAGTATCAAAGTCAAAACCCAAGGAGAAGCAGATTAATATACCACCAAAAATAAAAGTAAAACTGAAAAGTATCAGGAAAAAAAAACAGAAAATTTCAACACTAAAAAATATACTATTTCAAAACAAACTAAGGTACATTTTAAAAATTATGTAAGATGAAAAAATAAATTAGAGCCCTGGCTGGTGTGGCTCAGTGGATTGAGTGCCAGCCTGCAGACCAAAGGTTTGCTGGTTTGATTCCCAGTCAGAGCAGGAGCTTATTTGCAGGTCAGGTCCCCTGTTTGGGGCATGCAAGAGGCAACCACACATCAATATTTCCCTCTCTCTAAACATAAATAAATAAGACACTTTTAAAAAAAACATAAAATTAATTAGAATTAGAAAAACTCACAAATGATAGAAGTAAAATAATTAGAAATTTAAAAATATTTTAGAAACAAAGACTACACTAGAAAACACAAAACAGCAAATAATGTTTGAATAGAAGGTGAAACTTCTGAAAATCAAAATTAAGAGATTAAAGTGAATTAATAGGAAGAGAGAAATTATTGTTAAACGGCAAGATAGCCCTAACACATGGCTATCAGAAGTTCCAAAAAAAAAAAAAAAAAACCCAAAGTACAAGGCACACAACTAACACTAAGATAATACTTCAAGAAAATTTCTCTGAAGATTTTTAACTACATACTGAAGGAAGATCAACGTACCTAAGAATATCAAGTGAGAACAATCAATGTCAAGATATCATGGTAAATCAGTATATTTTTTAGAAAAAAGAAAAAAACACATTTGGGTATCTAAGCACAAAGAACAAGTAATTTATAATGGAAAGAAAAGACCCAGTGAAAGAAACTAAACCAGTGACAAGGAACAGCCCAGCACCCAGACTGTGGTTCTGAAATACTGTTTCCCAAAAGAAAAATTGGTGAATGAAGTTCAATTTCTACTAATGGCAGAATAGCATGTGTCAGACCAGGCCTTCCCTAAAAGGCAATCCGGAACTGTGGACAAAATACTAAAAGCAATTATCTGAAGGTACTGGAGAGCAACCAAAAGCAAGTAGATTTTGAATGGGAGTCACCAATTGGAAAAAGGGAAAGGCACTGATGAGCTTCCTAATTCTATGGTTTTCTGACGAAGGGAAGCCCTAGTCTGTGCTTCACTGGGTGGATGACTAGACTAAGAAACCAGCAGTTCCACTGGCTTGAAGAACCAGAGTTTGGAATTTTAACAACGGAAAGTGAGGGGCAAATCCTACAATGCAGAGAGCCAGAGGGGAGCCCCAGTTTCTGCTTATAAGCTCTGCCCAAATCTCTGACTGACCTCTTAACTATGCATGTGCATAGCAGATTCTAAACTGCTCAGATGATTTAAAAAAAGAAAAAAGTTGCCCAAATTAGCTGAAAACTTACATTTACACAAAACCCAAACACAGATATTTAGAATAACTTAATTTATTTTTAAAGATTATATTTACTTATTTTTAGACAGAGGAGAAGGGAGGCAGAAAGAGAGGAAGAGAAACACTGATGTGCAAGAGACACATCAGTCGGTTGCTTCATGTAGGCCTCTAACTGGGGACTTGGCCCACAACCTAGGCCCGTGCCCTGATTGGGAATTGAACCAGTGACCTTTCAGTTTGCAGGACAATGCCCAACCCACTACGCCACACCAGTCAGGGCATTACATAATTCATAATTACTAAAATTTGGAAACAACTAAGCTGTCCTTTGGTAGATGAAGATTAGATAATATAATGGAATATTATACAGCACTAAAAAGAAATGATTAAAACTATCAGACATTCTGGAGAAGGCAAAACTATGGAGACACCAAAAAGATCAGTGGTTGCCAGGGGTTAGTCAGCAGGGAGGGATGAAAACGTAGAGTACACAGGCAATGAAACTACTCTCAAAGATAATGCAATGGCGAACATATGTCATTACACATGTATCAAAACCCAGAGACTATACAACACCAAAAGTGAACCCTAATTTAAACTATGGACTTTGGGTGATAATGGTCTGTCAATATAAGTTCTATCGTAACAAACATACCACTATGGTTTGAGATGCTGGTAAGGTGCCTATGCAAGTGTGGTGGCAGGGTATATGGGAACTCTCTGCATCTTCTGCTCAATTTTGATGTGAAACTAAAACTGTTCTAAAAAAATTAGTTTACTATTTTTTAAAATGCCATGTAAAACAGGATCAAATATGTATAATATTTATGGGTAAATTTATAAAATATGTGTAAGAGCTGTATACTGAAAACTATAAAACATTGCTGAGGAAAATTAAAGAAGACCTAAATAAACAGATATCTCATGTCCATTCATTGGAAGACTCAACAGTGTTAAGGTGTCAGTCCTCTCCCAACTGGTCTATATATTCAATGAAGTCCCCCCCCAAATTCTAATCATCTTTCTTATAGAAATTGATAGGCTGGTTCTAAATTTTATATGGAAATGTAAAGGACCTAGTGCCCAGAACTATACAGATCTGAGAAAATACCGTACTTACAAGTTAAAAAGTTAAGTCTGCCATCATTTCATGAATTTTGGTAGAAGACACTAGACACCTGGCTCAGAGAAGAAGCACAGTTTATTAGTGAGGGCATTCCACTCCTGGGTTTACCCAAGAAAAATTAAAGCTTAAATGTTCACAGCAATTTTATTTGAAATACTCCCAAACAGAAAAAAAAACATGTCAATGAATGGGTGAATGGGTAAACAAATTTGTGATATATCCATATAACAGAATACTACTCAGCAAGAAAAAGGAAAAAGTTATGGATATTTGCAACAACATAGATGACTATGAAAATAATTATACTCAGTGGGGAAAAAAGGCAGACATAAAAACAGAATATACTATAATTTTATTTACATAAAATTCTAGAAAATGCAAGCTCATCTATAGTGACAGAAAGTAGGTCAGTGGTTAACTGGGAAGGGAGTTTGGAAGGAGGGAAGAAGGCATGATTTATAAAGAGTTTGAGGAAACTTTTGGGGGTGATGAATATGTTTATTATTTTGTCTGTGACAGTGATTTCACAAATATATACATATATCAAAACTTATCAAATTGTATACTTAGCTGCTGCCCAAAATACGAGAGACACAGTGTGAAGTTTCAGCTGAGCTAACTTCCTGATGAAACAAAAAAAATCAGCATTCTTCAGAGGAACACAACAGAATCCACACTACAAACTCATCACAATGTCAAGAACATATTAAAAAATTATTAGACGTATGAAGAAAAAGGAAAATCTGACCCATACTCAAAGGAAAAGGCAATCAACTGAAGTCAACCCTAAGAGCTTGTAACATCTTGATATTAGATGGCAAGGAACCTATCAAAAATCACTAGGATCAGGTAGAAACAAAAAGAGCAGATATGAAGAGGCTTATGCTAGCAAAAGATTGGGCAACTGGGGTCTAGTAATATAAAAACTGAAATGAATTAAAATTCATCCTGTATGTTTAAACCAATGAGTTCATAATGATATAAAAATTTAATTGGCAGCTTCTGTAGATGACAAATCATTCTTAACTTGAAAATTGAGAATATAAAAGAAATCCAGCATTTATCAAGTCTTTCATTTTATATAAACTATGTCACTGTGTAACTAGGTAGTATGTGCAGGGAAATGTCTCCTTATAAAATAATTTCAATGAGTAATCAGAAGTCAGTGTAGAGGTTACTTTGGAGAAAGAAGCTGTGAGTGGGATGGGGCAAAAAAACCTGACAGGTCATTTCCATTTTCTAGTACTAAACCTCTAAAACTGCTTTCAAAATAGGGAGGTAGAACCTTTCAATTTAAAAACATAAGCATTAGCAATGCCTCCTCTAGGATATGGAAATTTAATAAGTATTTAAAAATAGCATGTGTTTGTATAGAAGAGGGACTATGATTTTGAAGGAAGTGTTCCAGAAAGTTCTCACTAACATATATACACTTACACTAAGGTTCAGTTGTCATTTCCACTAACAAGACTCAGGTCACCTAACTTAAACAAGTGAGAAAGAACATAATTTTTGGAAACCCTAGGCCTCCCCAATTATCATTCATACTTGTTTAGGAAGGATTAAGAAACAATAAAAACAAGACACACAGGCAGTCCTACAAACCTAGCTTTAAAACTTGACTCTATCAAATAAGACATATACAACTTAGACAATCTGGGCCTTAACTTTTCTTTAAAGTTTTTATTTTATTTATTTTTAGAGAGAGAGGAAGAGAGGGAGAAAGAGAGAGAAGGAGAGAGAAACACTGATAGGTTGCTTCTTACATGCCCCCAAACTGAGACTGGACCCGCAATGCAGGCACATGCCCCAAACTGGGAATTGAATCAGCAACCCTTCACTTTGCTGGACAACACTCAACCAACAGAGCCATGCCTGTGAGGTGGGCCTTAACTTTTGATCTAAACTGAGGATTAAATAAAAGATGTATTTCAAGGAATAAGCAGAGACTAACACATGGTGAATGCTCAATATAAGTTGGTTCCTTCCTAAATGTCAATACATAAACTCTACTTCCAGCTGCACTCACAAAGCAGAGCCAAAGTGCTGCAACAACACTGTCAACTGCTGTCTCTTTTTAAAATCTGGTATCAAGCCTCCAAAATCAAGTACTGTCTGAAGGCACAGTAGGTCAAACTTTCATTACAACAAACCATTAAGAGACTGTGAATATTGTGCTCCTACTGGCATTTTGCTAAGTCACATTTCTTGAAACAAGTGAAAGGGCTTGGTCATTTTTGGTCAGACAGCACTGTCGATAAAAGACATAAGGAAGGAAAAGAGTAGAACTATTTCTCTGTAAAATCAATAATAAATCCTGTTTTCATTACTTGGGAAGGCAGAGAAATAGACTGCTCCCTCCTCATTCTTTTCCTATCTGAGAATACCCAGATCTCTACCCCCATCCACTCTGATGAGGACTATTTTCACATAGGTAGTACAGCCAAGGGCATAACTCTACAAGCACTTTCTCATTTTTTAAAAGAGATTTTATTTTTATTTGTTTTTAGAGAGAGTGGGGAGGGGAGAAAGAAAAAGGGGGAGAAAAACACTGATATGAGAGAAACACTGATCAGCTGCCTCTTGCATATATCCTGACCAGGGGACAGGTACTGCGACCCAGGCACGTGCCCTGAATGGGAATCCAACTGGCAACTTTGGGTTTGTGGGACGATGCCCAGCCAACTAAGCCACACCAGTCAGGGCCACTTTCTCATTTTTTGTGTGTTCTACAAGAAAACTAATGTTTTGGATGATGTAAAATAAAACAAAGATTAAAAAAAGTCTGTAATGCACCAGCAGATTTGATGATGATGATGTTGACATTAAAACAGTAACTGCTAATCACACACTGGGTGTTTGACTATGTTTCGGGTACTATTCTATCTAAGTGTGTTGCACACGCTGGACTCAAAACAACCCTAAAGTAAGTCCTGATTAACAACAGATGTGTCTTCGAGCGTCAAAATAAGCAAAAAGACAGAATTCAGTTAACAGACTGTTCAGTGTTCCAGTCTGCACCCACTCTCAAATAAGAAAGCCTAAGTCTCCCTAACTAATCAATGACCAGAACTCATGACAAACTGAAGTTCTAAGAATAAATCAATCCTGTTGAAGATAACAACCGTAGTCTCACTGACATGATTATGCCATACAGGAGATTTTAAAGCACAAAGTGCCAGTATGAAAATCTAAATATAAAACCCAGTGACAGAACCCAAATCCAAGTCCAAAGTACACAAAATTACTGGAAATTGGTTGTAATATCACCCATTTCCTTGATGATTTATAAACCAGTTGCTTGAGAATAAAGATGAGAATTTTACTCATCTATTATTAAAGTTCTTTGAGAAAGACCCAATTGACAGCCAGGTCAATTACTATTTTGAAAGCGTGGTTCTCTTACTATATGGGATAGGATACAAGGGAGAGAGCAATATGATTTCATGGCTCCATTTGTAATAAAACAGAGCTCAAAGGTTAATATGCTCCTGAAACCTTTCAAACTGATTTGAAAGGTTTGTAACCTGTCAATCCCATTAATCCTCCAGTTCTACTCTTCTCCACTCCTACCTCCCCCAAATAATACATTTGACAAATAAAGTTTCTAAGGTTGGTAAAAGAAAAATATTTCAGAAAGGCTGAAAAGGACCCTGGGGTGTGGTATAACTGAAAATCAAAGTATTCCCTTAATGAATTTAGAAAGCTAATAGTAGTTTCATAACTTCTCTTATTTTCTCCTACATTTTTCTTTCTTAACCTTAACAAAACATCACTTAAGATACTGAAGTAAATAATCATGTAAAAAACCTAAGAGAAAGCTAAGAGCTTTTCTTGGATGATATTTACACCGTGTGAAAGAAAAAAGTCATTATTTCCCTCAAATCAAAATACAATTACCCTTTCATGAAATAACTCACAAATAGGATGAAGAATTCAAGCAACATAAAATCAAAATGCCTTTTAAAACTAGAACAAGTCTGAGTAGAGTCCTGTGACAGTCCACCAAATAATACACTATCCAGTGTCTACTTTAATGTTCCAAAGACTTTCCGGCACCAAGTCTCTGACTCTCTGGGAGTACCTATTGCTATTCCGCAGGCACCCTGCCAATTTCTCCTCCAATTCCAAAGAACTTTCTCTTAGACATATCGTCTAAGAGAGCAGTGGTGAGAACCAGTTTTAATTTGCTAATGGGATAAAATGATGAACCTGTGATAGAAAAGACCCAGTTTCAGAAAGATGTTTACGTGGCCTGCTACAGATTTTGCAATTTAATTCAATTAATCTTTGGTTTTTCCTTCCTTTCACATTTGTTTGAGGCATTAGCATGACCACCCAAATAATCTCAATTTAGAAACAAAGTGCTTACTGGCACTGATCATTAATCAAACAAAAAGAGGAGTGGGCTTAATTCCATTAAGAAGTACATTCAAAAGAAATTGTAAAACATTAATTAGGGAATTTATGATTTTCAAGATACTCTTCTGTGATGGAACTGTAATATCATCATCATAAAAATCTAAATACAAAGCACCATCTAATGAGCTAAGAGTTCTACACGGTTCTCTTGATTTATGGTCTTACCTGTGTATAGATAGATATCCTCAAAAAACTAATCTGAAGCTGATATCACTACCTGTTTTACGGAAGGCTTCGTCACTTTACAAAGGATCCAGGGCAAGTATCCTTTAAGTAGGGAGGAATTCTGGCCTTATATCAAAGTCTGTTTTTAAAAAATTTGAAACATCACATCTATTGCAAACAGGGAGACCCATGCAGTGGCATAGGAATATGATTCAAAATTAAACCTTATAAGCTTACAATTAAATCACATAAAAACAAAAGTAATAAATACTTAGAATTCATCACTACTATTATGTTATTCTTTTGGTTATTTATATTGATTGTATGAGGAAAACACTATATAATAATGTAAGTCACTGGCTGTCATACCAACACCACATTCAGTGTCTTTGCATTTTTGCTTCAAATTGGCCATGGTGGGACTATTTACAGTATGGAAATGGACAAACACTACACTGTCTGTACTTAAGAAAGTGATGGAGAAAATATTAAAAATGCAGATTAAATTTAAAAGTGCATTGTGTCTATAGTCATTCCATTGCAAATAGCACACACGAAAAAATGAGAAAATATTCTTTTACTCAAAAACCAGTATCTACCTCAAAAAGAACTCACTCATATTAAGGATGAATAATCAATAAAGAGATGAAGTTTCAACATACATATCTCCGGTTTCACTTTTGTCTTCCTCATTAACACAAGGGAAAACATCGACTGCCTTTCATGTCGGAACAGTATGCTGTTGCAACTATAGTTTGGTCAAGAACATGAGAGCTTAGCAAAAATCAGTACGAGCATTCTGTGAAAATCAGTTGGCTATGTGGAATTTACAACAAAGGGCATTGCTTATTTTATTATTTGTAAATTGTGTAGTACATATTGCTGTTAGTAAAATGCATAATGAACTGTAATTGTACATACATGCATTCATTCTTTTTTTTTGAGAAGCAGCTGTAAAACACTCACCAGAATACCAGTGTGTAGGACCCTCTTTAAGTTGACTTCTGAGTCCTTTTCATTCCACCCTAGCAGTCTTGGATAGCTTTTTAGATAGCCTACTGGTATGACAAAACAGACATAAATAATACATAAACAAATGAGCCCTGGCTGGTGTGGCTCAGTGGTTGAGTGCCGGCCTGCGAACCATAGGGTCGCAGGTTTGATTCCCAGGGCATATGCCTGGGTTGCAGGCCAGGTCCCCAGTGGGGGTGGTCATGTGAGAAGCATCCACACATTGATGTTTCTCTCCTCCTTCTCCCTCTTCCTCCCTTCCCCTCTCTCTAAAAATAAATAAATAAATAAATAAATTAAGTAAATAAAATCTTTTTTAAAAAACCCAAAAAACAAATGAGCATAGCTGTGTTCCAATTAAATTTTATTTATTAACAGGCTACTAGCCAGGAATAGTTTGTCAACTTCTCATTTAAACTTCAGTAAAACAAGGAGAGCTTATGTTAAAACTTCATTTTCTTGTCAACTGTGTGAGCTACTTCTTAGCTAAACCATATATAATAGTTTCAGAATACTGGAAGAATATTTCCCCATATTTTTGGTATTATTAACAATGGAACAGCTACAGGTACTAAACATTTTGAAGTTTAATATACATTTCCAACATTTTTCACTAAACAATTAAAAAAACATAATCAAGCCCTGGCTGGGTAGCTCAGTTGGTTAGAGAATCATCCTGGTATGCCAAGGTTGCGGGTTCAATTCCGAGTCAGGGCACATACAAGAATCAACCAATGAATGAATAAATGTGTGGAACAAACTGATGTATTTCTCTCTCCTCCATGCCTTCTTTTCTCTCCCGCAAATCAATTAAAAACAACAACAACATCAAATTAAGCCCAGACCTGTAGCATTTGCTGATTTCTGTGAGGTACATACTACTACCATCACTGATTTCAAACTACCAATACGATGTTCCTGAATGTGGAACTTCGAGGAGATGTACGGTGGCATATAGTTATACTGTACCCCTCGATACAGATATAAAACCTTAACCTCAAGAATAAAATAACTAGGATGTGATGAGTTTTGAACACCTTTGCTTTTAATATATGTAATTTTAAGTGTATATGACTTAATTTTTAATAAAAACTGTGTTAAACAACCAACTCACAAACTTTCTAAATACTTAATAATGCTGCCCTGGCTGGTATGGCTCAATGGATTGAGAACCAGATGATGAAGCAAAGGGTTGCCAGTTCGATTCCCAGTCCAGGCCCATGCCTGAGTTGTGGACCAGGTCCCCAGTAGGGAGCATGTGAGAGACAACCTCACATTCACGTTTCTCTCCCTCTCCTTCTCCCTCTTTTACCCTCTCTCTAAAAATAAATAAATAAAATCTTAAAAAACAATGTTTAGCCCTGGCCAGGTAGCTCAGTTGGTTAGAGCACCATCCCAATATGCCAAGGTTACAGATTCAATCCCTAGTCAGGGCACAAACAAGAATCAACCACTGAATGCATAAGTAAGTGGAACAACAAATCAATGCTTCTTTCTCTCTCCCCCCGACCTCTAAAATCAATCAAAAAAATTCACAACCTCACAAGCGGGTATGAGCCAACATCAGCATACCACTGGATCCACATGCCAAAGACAGGACAATCTGAACACCAATAAGGATAATAATAACTGCAATGGACTGACACCCATCAAATTGGTTGAAATCCATGAGTTTCTAATGACGGATTTCATTAGAAAAAACACATGCACAACTGTTGGTGACTGCTGAAAGAAACTAGTGAACTAATATACTACTTTAAAAACTAATAAAGAGCCCTGGCTGGTGTAGCTCAGTGGATTGAGCACAGGCTTGTGAAGCAAAGAGTCGCCGGTTTGATTCCCAGTCAGGGCACACGCCTGGGTTGCGGGCCAGGTCCCCAGTAGGGGTCACATGAGAAGCAACCACACATTGATGTTTCTCTCCCTCTCTTTCTCCTTCCCTTCCCCTCTCTCTAAAAATAAATAAAAAAAATATTTTTAAAAACTAACAAAGAAAAGAGATCAAACATTTATCCAGTTGTTCACATATAACCGTACCAACTAAGTAACCAAATAGTAGGTGAAGGTTGCATTTTCATTATACAAGTACTCTAGCTTAAAAAAAAAGATTATAATTAGAGTGTCACTAATTTGCAACCTCTGTTGACCTAATGGTTCAATTTTTTAAAAGATTTATTTTTAGACAGAGGGAAAGGGAGGGAGAAAGAGGGAGAGAAACATTGACACATGAGAGAAACATCGATCAGTTGCCTTTTGCACACCCCCAACCGAGGACCTGGCCCATAAACCAGGCATTTGCCCTGAGCAGGAAATGAAGTAGCAACCTTTTGGTTTGCAGGTTGGTGCTCAATCCACTGAGCCACACCAGCCAGGGCTTAATGGTTCAATTTAAAAAAAAATCTCTCAGCCTGGCTGGTGTAGCTCAGTGGATTGAGCATGGGCCCGCGAACCACACGATCGCGGTTCGATTCCCAGTCAGGCCACATGCCTGGGTTGCAGGCCAGTTCCCAGCAGGGGACTCACAAGAAGCAACCATACATTGATATTTCTCTCCTTCTCTCCTTCCCTTCCTTTCTAAAGACAAATAAATAAAATCTTTAAAAAAAATTTAAAAAAAAAATAAAATAAAAAAAAAAATCTCTCTCTCTCTCTCTCTCTGTTACACACACACACACACACAATGTGTCCCCAGGTGGAAGTACACATCTCCAACTATGAAACTGTGTTGCCAAAACAACCAAACCTGACAATGATCAAGTTTTTAGATTCTGCTATCAATTTAGAAGCTATACAGAGGACCATGTAAAACCAAACCATGAGGATGCTATAAACAAAATTCAGACAATGAAAAACTCTACAGAACGAACAACCCAGTTTCTTCAACAAATACGTGAATACAGAAGGGGAAGGGGAAGGGGGAGGGAAAGGGAAAGAGAGAGGGAGAGAAAAAAATCAATAAATCACTGGAACTGGAAAATAAATCTGAAATCCTAATTTTATCTCTTAAACACTAGAATATGTATTACAGGCCTAATATTTTAAATTATATTAATTTTAAATTTACATATGGTATGGATTTTGCCTCCCACATAGGACTTCCCCAGATTGACAGCATTAGTTGTCCTATCAATTCCAAAATAAAATAAATGCTCTCATTCATGAGAGCAAACCAATGAAAAGTGTAGTAATTGTACGTGTGCATCTTAATGAAAACACAGTGATGATTTAATCTACAGTACATCACTGAGAATAGAAAATAACACAGTGTGTGTTATTGTTACTTTACCAATTAACTTTGGCCCATCAGACAGAATTTATTGAGACAGGGATCCACATGTTAAACAAATCCTGTATTATGTCACTCAGTGGTTTGCAACCATTTTTAATACCTAATACTCTTTTATAACATCAAAAGATTTCATGAACCTCCACAATAGTTTTAATTCTGGTATATGTTAATAAGGGAAATACAAAGTAACAGAAAGCTATGAATTCAGCAATACCAAATGAATTAGTATGTCATAAACAACTGTTACACACATTTAAAATAGTTTATATACATGCAGACATATGCACTTATTAAGACTTTTTGGATTTACTCTATATATAATGCAATATAAATTCACATATTACATGCAGTGACTCTAGGTATTTATTTGCAGAAGTCCAAGATCTATAGGATAAAACCAGTGGCATAGGTATCCAAAATCACTCTATGGGCCTTTGAACCACTAAAAGAATGGCTTATAAAAGAGGGTATCACTTATGGCAACAGTATTTAAATACAAAATTAGCTCAGTAATTTTTTTAAAGATTTTATTTTTTTTGTTTTTAGACAGAAGGGAAGGGAAGGAGAAAGAGAGGGAGAGAAACATCAATGTGTGGCTGCCTCTCAAGTGACCACTGCTGGGGACCTGGCCCACAACCCTGGCACATGCCCTGACTGGGAATCGAACCGGCAACCTTTTGGTTCACAGGCCCACGCTGAGCTACACCAGCCAGGACTAACTTTTTAAAAAATATATTCTTTGGAATTAGAATGCCTGGGTTCAAATCCTGGATCCCTAGGATAACCTTAAAAAAGTTATTTATCATCCTTATACCTCATGTTTGCCCATGTAACTACTTAACTCACAGGGTTACCATCAGAATTAAATTAGTTATTTTGTGGGAAGCCCTTATGTGAGTGTGTGACACCTAAGTCACAGTAGCTTAAGTATTGTTGTTTATGAAATTTCATCAAATCCAGAATTTAGCCTCTTGTTCCTCAAGGTGTGCTAATAAACTCACCATGTTATCTCTTTTTGTTATTAAAATTTAGAATGGCAAAGTTGAAAAAAGAAAGTCCATCAAAAGCCCTGCCATGAAACATTTGTCGAAACATTTTATATCTGTTAAACAAACACGTTTACTGAGAGGCTCTACTGCCACAGTAGGCTGAACACCACTTGGCTCAACAACCACATAGAATTTATAAGAAGACTTACGGTATGTACCATATAGATACGTAAAAGTGCAGAATTCTGTGCCACTCTTTTATTTTCCCAAAGCATTTTTCTCAATACCACAGAGAACAGCTCTAAGTATCCTTTTCTTTCTAACAAAGCCAGCTTTACTAAAAATGAATGCACTAACAACTTCATTTGAAGTTGAACTTTAAGCAATCCTTTAATGCAAAACTAAGTGTATCCCTGTTACATATTTAACTTGCAACAGGATACCCAGCAGCTATCAAGGGACCTGGAAAGGCTTGTTAGTTGATGATGAGATGCCTGCTGAGATGGGCTCCACACACAGGTAATACCCAACTGCAGACAAAATCTTCTGACTTACATCTCAGTCTCCTTTAAAGTCAATCTGAACACAGTGACACATGAAAGGAAATGAAAAGTGAGTTTTTCTCCTTTACCATGGCACAGGGACTTCCTGAGTTTTTCATTCCATTGCTGATTGGTCCAGAAATACTATTTCCTTCTAACTATTCCCAATTGTGTCTGTCAGACATAATTAGGATTGCACACTAAAAAAAAGTGTTAAAATGCAATAATGCCATTTAATTTGATAAATATTTTTTTTTACCTTATCCCTCAATATGTCAGGAAAAATGGACATTACCATTTGACATCTGAGTCCAATGGAAATTTTATATTTCTAAGTCATTTACAGAAGTATGAAAAATTTACAGAAGTATGACTAAAAGGACAGTGAAAACAACTTTCTTAGAAATTGTAGTAAGAATTTAAACACAGCAAACCCTTTTTATCATGTAAGTTTTGGTGTATAAACATAAAATATGAAAAAAATATTATACATCCTTTTAGCAAAATGGGATGGTCTAGGATCTTGTCATAAAAACATTGTTGCATAATGAAGCCGTTTCTTTGAATGACCAAAATGAGAATACCATATTCTTGTTTGTCTTGAGAAATACTGTTCACTTGTCAATTTTAAGCTGAAGAAAATTCACCTAGGATGTTGTCACCTGAAGACTCAGTGTCTGAGATTTCATTTATATGACCAATTTCTTCATCTTCATCATCATCACCTCCAGCACCATCATCCAGAACTGCTGCAATATCTTTACATTTATTTTTTAAATTCCCAATAATTGTGAGACCTGTTAAGTTTTTTTCTTTTCCATTAAAAGTAGAAAATAAAAAATTCTGCACTTTCACTGTGTTCAATGAAATCTAAAAGTAGACTGTAACAATAGTGTTTCCAGTCTGCTTTAATACGTTACTGAAATAGAATACTCTGGTGCCCCAATTTAAAAAATCAAGGGTGAAAATCGCTTTCACTAGTGAATCATCCTTATCTGGGAAATTTCACCCTTCTTCCATTTTATTATTTATCTTTTTTAAAATTAGTTGGGAATAATTAATGAGTAGTGATAGTAATGATAATTCCTATCATGACAAAATAGCAAAATGTTCCAAGATACAGGTAAATAAGATCCCAAAACATAACTCAGATTTGTAAAAAGATTCAATGGACCCATAGCATGACAACATAGACGGAATTTTATTCAATTAAAAAAAAAGGAAATATTCTCTTTCCTGGAAGCCTCCAAGAAAGAATGAAAATCATAAAATTCCAATGCTTTCAAATACTAAGAACTGCTCACAAACAAAACTTAAAAATAAAAAATTGGTCCTGGCTGGTGTGGCTTAGTGGATTAAGTGCCAGCCTGAGAACACAAAGGTCCCTGATGAAATTCCCAGTCAAGACACAGGCCTGGGTTGCCGGCCAGGTCCCCAGTCAGGGGTGTGCGAGAGGCAACCGATAGGTATATCTCTTGCACATTGATATTTCTCTTCCTCTCTCCCTCCCTTTTCCTCTCTAAAAATAAATGAAATCTTAAAAAATATAAAATAAAAATAAAAATTTAGAGCCACAAACTCTAACAATACTCTGAGAATTAAGAACATTTTCTCAAATTATGTTAAATGTTAGTATCAAAAAAATTTTATGTAAATGCAAATAAAAGTCATCTATTAAATTAGAAACATTGTTTTAAATGAAAGGATGGAGTATTCTACATTACTAGTGGTACTGTCAATTGACCCTTAAAAATATTTTATTGTATTTATTTACTTTTAGAAAGAGGAGAAGGGAGGGAAAGAAACATCAATGCATGAGAAAAACATCAATCAGTTGCTTTTTGCATGCCCCCAACCGAGGACCTGGCCTGCAACCCAGGCATGTGCTCCAACTGGGAATTGAACCAGTGACCCTTTGGTTTGCAGGCCAGAGCTCAATCCACTAAGCCACACCAGCCAGGGCTCAATGAACACATTTGAAAGAAATTTTATCAAAAATATTTTTCTAAACTTCATACTCTCTAACACAGTAATCAAACTTTTAAAACTCAATCATAAGAAATAATCTGAGCCCTGGCTGGTGTGGCTCAGTGGATTGAGCACTGGCCTGTGAACTGAAGGGTTACTGGTTCAATTCCTGGTCAGGGCACATGCTTGGGTTACTGGCCAGGTCTCTGGTTGGGGATGTGTAAGAGAAAACCAGTTATGTTTCTTTCCCTCTCTTCCCTTCTCCCTTCCTCCTAAACATAAATAAATAAAATCTTTTTAAAGAGAATCTGAAATATTGAGTAAGCCATACGAATAAAAGTTTTTATTACAGTGGTATTCATATTAGTTAGAAATTAGAAGAGGCCTAAAAGTCAACACTAAGGGATAGCCTATTATACAGCCATTTAAAATGAGGGTTATAAAGACTGTATAACAACATCGCATAAAATTCTTCCTCTATTTCTAATGAGACCTCTCAACCATTGCCCTACAGAGTACAATAACTAACTTCTATGAGGCATATATTCATAGATATTCACTATATAATATTTTAAGTCAAAATATCTTACAAACTTGCATTATTTCTATAGTACCAACCTACTCCAAACACATTCTTACTTATGCAGACACTCTTATGACTAAAAGAACCACCCAAACCAATCAAGTCCATTTTATTCATCTCCTGTTCATTCCTACACCTATTACTGTCTAGCAAATACAAGTTATTTAATGACTAGCATATAGTAGCTGAACTAGTTAAATGAAAAAAAATGCAGTATATAGTTATATGCCACAATTAAGCTATGTCAAAAGCGGCTTATGTGTACATACATGCACGCATGTCCACACACACAGACTTGGAGGACTATATCACAATAATAATAATGGTTCTATTCTAAAAGTAGTTCTTTTCTAGTTTCCAAATTTCAGCTAAGAAATTTAAAACAAAATGTCCCTCTTGAAATGTGTTTAATCCAGGTTTGTAAAAATCATGGGTGTGTGTAGAAATTCAATTCCAGTGAGACTGCTAAGATATTGGTATAATCATACCTTCATTATAGCGTCATAAAATGATATAATTCTTTTGGAAAGCAATGTGTAAGACATGTCAAAAGCCATGTGTTCATATCTTTGACCTAAAAACTCCTACCCTGGGAATTTATCATTAAGAAGGAAATATCCACAAAATATCCATCGGTGTTACGATATAACACCGTAATATTTGAAAACATTAAAAGTGTGTAAAAGTAAAAAAATAGCTAAGTAAATTATAGTATAATCTTTAAAACTAGTAAATATAAAATACATAGAAACAAGAAAAACAACAAAAATGTTAAGATTAAAACAAAGAACATAAATAATGTTGAATAAAAAGAGAAAAAGAAGCCCTGGCAAATGTGGCTTAGTGGATTGAGGATTGACCTGCAAACCAAAAAGGGTCGCCAGTTCAATTCCTAGTCAGGGCACAAGCCTGGGTTGTGGGCAAGGTCCCCATTAGGGGGCCCACAAGAGGCAACCACACACTGATGTTTCTCTCTCTTTCTCCCTCCCTTCCCCACTCTAAAAATAATTAAAATCTTAAAAAAAAAAGAGTAGAAGAAAATTGTACTATTTCAACAAACCAAATATTCTCTTCATAAATAAAAAAGGAATAAGCACACTAAAAAGACAAGGAAAATTTATGTTAAAATGTAAAAATATGTATTCATTTAAAAATGTCTTCTAACTGGACTTTGAAGATAATGTTTAAAAAGAAAAATTGGAAAAGTAGATACTAATGGATAATAATTTCAAAATTGTAAAAAGGATATTTAGAGTTTCAGAAAGGATAATATAAAGCCTTTGCTAAATGCCAAAATGAATTCTGTTCTAGGTACGGAAGTTTCCTTAAGGAAAATAAATATTAAATATATTCATATGAAATTGTTCTAACAAAGTTACACAGAAGCTAAATTATTAAAATTGTATTATTCTTTCTAAAACAAGTCAGCAGTGGTTTAAGTTATATGCTTTTTCCTAACACTTTGAAAACATTTTTTTTGTATTTAATTGGATATTCATTAACACTAACAGAAAAGGAAAGAGTGCCACCTACTGAACTATAATCACTTCCACATTAAGAAAGAACATAATTTTCTTTTCACACTGCAGAATTTGATGTCTCCAGCAAGAATAAAGTAAATGACAATTAAATACTACTAGCTAGCAGAGTATATTTAAGCATTACATTTTTACTACATAATGCTTGATAAAAATGAATTATAATTTAAATGAAGTCTGATTACATGAGGAAGAAATAATCAGAGTGTCAATTGTGCATATACACTCTATCAGAGCAAAACATGAATCATTCAACACTGTAATATAACATCACAGTGCTTACAACAAATAGAAAAAAATTATTGTTTGTTTCCTGTGGCAAAATTAGCTGCAAATAACTACACTTATGTTTTATCTAAAACAAAAATTCTCAAATATGTGTAAAGGTTAGAAAAAGTTTATTAAAAGTTACTAAAAGTGACCATTTAAAATAAGTTTATCACCAAAAAACATTGGGAGAGAAATTTGAAAGAATTTATTATAGATCTGGTCAATACAACTTGCATATTCACATATATGTTCAATTTACTTCTCTCAAAGCTAATTAATGCTATCCAATTTTGAGTTACGCTATGGTCTTGGAGGTGTGAGTCAGCTGGAGGTGCAATTTACACAGGAAGATGGAACAGTAGCTCACTTAACTAGGAGAACTGAGTCCCACTCTGTGCCATAGCACTTCACACACCATGTCAGAATTTCCATATTAGAAAGAACTAAAGTGGGCATTATTATAAATGTGTACTTTTATTACACTGTAAGTGTGTTTTCAGGATACAATGGTATGACAACCATTATACTTGGCGATGGGAGTTTCAGAAACAAGCTGTAAAGGTAGGCGTGCTCTCAGAAGACCAATCAAAGACCTATGATAATATCATAGACAACATTTTTCTCATTCAGTTATAACAACAACCCCTAGGAAGCTATTATTCTCACTTTACAAATGAGGGAATGGGACTTGGGAGGGGAAAGAGTAGACATAGTACAGTTGAAAGAAAGCTTTTAAAAAAAGGCTTTAAACTGTCATACTTCAGTGAAATAGAAAGTTATAAGTTTTTGGTAGTCAAATATCACATTACTAAAGTCAACATCAAGCATCAATCACTATAAAAATGTTCAATATAACTTAAACCCCCAAACTAATAAACTAAAGGTTAATGTTTAATCTTTTATAGCAAAACTAATGTTAGGTGTTTTCAAGCAATTTCTATTCTAAGAAATCAGAGAATATTAATCCACTGTCCTACACGGACAAGCAGAGACATCTTCTGATACACTCAATACACCGTGAGGTTGACTCGAGGAGAGCCTCTGCACCCCCAACACGGAGCAGGTGCCTCCCACAGAGGGGAACTCTGTAAGCAAGGTAGTAACAGCAAGTAAACCTGGCCTTTTTTAAACATAAGTGCAACTGCTGCCCCTAACAGGCAAAAAAGTAGACCCTATAATCCAGGTTCATGCCAGATAATGTAATCTTGAACTGTATCTGGTTACTGTTTTTAAAAATAAATAAAGTATTACCTGAAGGATATAAAGTATTTTCTAAATCTTACCTTCAAATCAGGTCAGTCTGTTAAGGTCTGAATATTTAGATAATTTCCTAGTCAGTCTCCCAATCTTGAAACCTTGGCTACTCTCTAGCATGCTCTGGATAACTCCATCACCAAATCCTGTGCAGTCAGTACCTTCCATTTCTGGTCCCTTCTCTACATCATTTCTCACACTCAGAATTCAGGTGCCACCATCTCTCCCTGGAGGACTGCAACAAGCTCTATCGACACTTCCCAATGGTCTCCACTCTCGAGTCCATACTCATTATTACCAGAATTTACTAACCTAATTATCTTACCCATCTATTTAAAAATATCCACTGATTTCCTTGTCCTTACAGCATACCAAGTAAATATTCCAAATTATAATTTGAAATCACATATAAACATTACCCAAATGTTTTTTTCCATATAGGTTGGAAGCTTTAGGAAGGCAAAGACAGACCTTTCATGTCCACCTCGATATCTCCAAAAATAAACCCTGTGCTTGGCTTACAAGAGGTTCTCCATAGCTACTTGATGAGTAATGAAAAAATGATTTTGAAATTCCCTTCAGCACCAGTGGCAAAAATAACCACTGTAAATGAAGCAAATATTATTTGAAATAATATTTGAAATATTTCATTATTTTCTGAAACAAGAAAGCTCTATGTAGCCACAGCAGGTTAACTATTTAAGTAAAATACAATTATTGCACTGTCCCAAATAAGACTCAACTTTAGGAAAACAAGACAGAATAAATCCTAACTTAGCAGCAAAAGCACTAACCTTAGGGTCTTATGCCAAGTCAGCTATGCAACATCTCTACATCTCTTGACCCACTCCTCCCTCCCTACACACACACACACACACACACACACACACACACCTTGGAGAAATATAATTGGAGAGCAGAAATGTTAAATTTCTGGAAAATTTAAAAATTGGAAGAAATTTAAAAAATCTTTTTTTCTGATCTGATGCTCAGAGGAGGAAATTGACACATTTGGCAATTGTGGTAAATAAAACATCAAGACACTTAATTTTTGTAAGGTATTTGAAAAGATTACCTGCCGATTAAGAAACATAAAAACTATTTTGTGACATTGAAAATGTAGGACTTTTGGGCAAGATAGAGGCATAGGTAGATATTTTGTACAACCAAAACCAGAACAACAAATTTAAATACAAAAAATAATCAGAACTGCCAGAAAATTGAACTGTATGGAAGTCTGACAACCAAGGAGTTAAAGAAGAAACATTCATCCAGACTGGCAGGAAGGGCAGTGGACCATACCACCCAGGGTCCCAGTGTGGGAAAAGAAAGTCTCGAAACCTCTGGCTACAAAAACCTGTGAGGGTTGTGGTAGCAGGAGAAACTCCTGGTCTCACAGGGGAGTTTACTGGAGAGGCCCACAGGGTCCTAGAACATGCACAACAACGCCCCCCAGCAGTCAGCACCAGAAGGGCCCGATTTGTCTGTGGGTAGCGGAGGAAGTGACAGAAAGTTCGCAAAATGTGAGCAAGCAGCATTGTTCCCTCTTGGACCCTCTCGCCCTGCCCTGGTGAACACCTAAAGCTCTGCTCCTTACTATTTAGCAGGCACGCCAAGACTAAAAAATATGGCCCAAATAAAAGAACAGATCAAAGAGCTCCAGAAAAAATATAACTAAGCAATGAAGAGATAGCCAACTAACTAGATGCAGAGTCCTAAACTGATAATCAGGATGCTCACAGAAATGGTTCACTATGGTCACAAAATAGAGAAAAAGGGGGAGGCTTTGAAAAGTGAAATAAAGGAAAATGTACAGGGAACCAACAGTGAAAGGAAAGAAACCAAGACTCAAATCAACAGTCTGGAGCAGGAGGAAGAAATTAACATTCAACCAGAACAGAATGAAGAAACAAGAATTCAAAGCAATGAGGAGAGGCTTAGGAACCTCCGGGAAAACTTTAAACATTCCAACATCCGAATCATAGGGGTGCCAGAAGGAGAAGAGAAATTGAAAACTTATTTGAAAAAAAATTAAGGAGAACTTCCCCAATTTGGCAAAGGAAAAAAAAAAAAGACTTCTAGGAAGTCCAGGAAGCTCAGAGAGTCCCTAAGAAGTTGGACCCAAGGAAGAACTCACCAAGGCAAATCATAATGACATTACCCAAGATTAAAGATAAGGAGAGAATCTTAAAAGCAGCAAGAGAAAATGAGAGAGTTACCTACAAAGAGGTTCCCATCAGACTATCAGCTGACTTCTCAAAAGAAGACTTGCAAGCAAGAAGGGGTTGGAAAGAAGTATTCCAAGCCATGAAATGCAAGGACCTACATCCAAGATTGCTCTTCCCAACAAAGCTTTCACTTAGAACAGAAGGGATTCCCAGATAAGGGAAGATAAACTGCTTCCCAGATAAGGTCAAGTTCAAGGAGTTCATCATCACCAAGCCCTTATTATATGAAATGTTAAAGGGACTTACTGAAGAAAAAGAAGATAAAAAATATGAACAGTAAAATGACCATAAACCCACAACTACCAACAACTAAACCTGCCCTGGCTGGTGTGGCTCAGTGGATTGAGCGTGGGCCTGCGAGCCAGATAATCGAGGTTCGATTCCCAGTCGGGGCACATGCCTGGGTTGCAGGCCAGTTCCCAGCTGGGGGACTCAGGAGAGGTGCTTATTATTATTATCAATATTAGTATCGATAATATTAATATCAATATTAATACATTGATACTTCTCTACTTCCCTTCCCCTCTAAAGAGAAATAAATAAATAAATAAAAAGTATTAAAAAAACAACTAAACCTAAAAAACAAAAACAAACTAAGCAAACTAGAACAGGAAAAGATTCACAGAAACAGAGATCATATGGAGGGTTATCAATGGAGAGCCAAACCAGGGGGTAAGTGGGGGGAAAGGTACAAGGAATAAGAAGCATAAATGGTAGCTACAAAATAGACAGGGGGAGATTAAGAACAGTATGGGAAATGGAGAAGCCAAAGAACTTACATGTATGACCCATGGACATGAACTAAGGTGGCAGAATTATGGTGGGAGAGGGGTACAGAGTGGAGGGAAGTAAAGGGGGGAAATGGGACAAGCTGTAATAGCACAACCAATAAATATATTTTTTAAAAAAGAAAATGTATTTTTATTTTTACATATCCAGACAGACTGAAAGGAAAAAAATTTTCAGTTGGGACAATTTTGGCAATTTTGGCCAAGTCAACTATAAATTGTAGTCTGTCAAATCTTTGTGTGCTGGTACTTTTAATCTCTATTTTGAAAAGTACACACCCTTACTTAAGGGTTAAATATGATAGCTTGAATGCAAAGCAAGAGACACCCATCTTTTAAAATTATGAAATTTATATGTTGGAGGTAAGAAACCATTTCAAAGGATAATAATAATAAGCAAAAAAGCAACATAAGTAAAAGAATCTAATAAGATGTTATCAGAACATGATTTTTAAAAAAGCAACTGTCAAGAAGTCAATTTGAAAGAAAAAGAAAAAAACTTAAAGTGTCACAAGATAAACTGTTCTGTTTTTATGCTTGTACTAGGAGGATAAGCACCATGGTGATTAGCAATGCAAGAAATACTGGGCTAAGATTAAGAAACTGGGGACTCAATTGCCATCTCTAGCACCTAAAGGCTGTGTTACTTTAGGTAAGCTACTTTTTGAAACTGCTTCCCCAAAATTCTGAACAAATTTCCCTGAGGATAGCAGCCAGGTAGAGCAGCAATTTTCAACCTTTTTCATTTCATGGCACAAATAAACTAATGAC
Organism: Sturnira hondurensis; assembly: GCF_014824575.4. NCBI lineage: Eukaryota > Metazoa > Chordata > Mammalia > Chiroptera > Phyllostomidae > Sturnira > Sturnira hondurensis. The sequence goes on from NW_028088915.1 coordinate 4,770,415, forward strand.
TAAGATTCTGAGACACACCCAAAACTATTTTTTGCAGATCTGAAAAAAAAGCATAATTTTGATTCATTCACACCAGTCAGTTATTGTTGTATTGGCCACTGACATTGTTTTATTTCATAGTCTAAGGGAAGAGGTCAACTGGCCCATGACTAAATAGTCAGGTAGTGCAGGTTCGAACAACTCTGTGGCACACCAGTGTGCCTCTTTGCAGCACACCAGCGCACTGCGGCACACTGGCTGAAAAATCACTGAGGTAAAGTAATAGGACTTAGCTTTTGTGCAAAAGGTGAAATGAAGAGTGAATGTAGGATCTGAAGAGGAAGCAGGACCAGGGTAAGTTCTGGAAACAAATAAAGCTAATAATTACAACAAAATATATTAAGTCGATGGTAGAGATGTATAGGGTAGGGCAAAAGTAGGTTTATAGTTTTGAGTATGCAAAACACAGTTTGTTCTTATATTGTTATTTATGCACTACTGTATTGTTTTTCATACCCACAACTGTAAATCTCCTTTTGCCCCACCCTATGTATCCATAAGGATGCCCAAAGGAAGGGAACTCCAAATCAGCCTAAATAAAAGATATAAAGGCAACTTCCAGCCAAAATGGAGGCATAGGTGGAAACACTGTGCCTCCTTGCACAACCAAAATTAAGGACAACAAAGATTTGGAAACAAAAACACAATCAGAACAGACAGAAAATTTAACTGTATGGAAGTCCAACAATCATTCATCCAGACCGGTAAAAGCGGGGGAGTCAGCAGCCAGCAGAGAGGGATCCCGGCAGGAAAAGGCAGTGATAGCCAGACCCGGGCACAAGGAGTAAACAAGTAGACGCAGTGAGGCGCACAAGGCAGTTGGCTGACCGCGGTAACACATTTACTGCAGATAAACCAGGCAAAAATGGACAGCAAGACAGACGGCGCAATCCAGGGCCCCAGCACCAGGAAATAAAGCCTAAAAGCACCAATTGAAAACACCTGTGGGGGTTGAGGTGCCGGGAGAGACTCCCAGCCTCACAGGAGAGTTCGTTGGAGAGACTCACAGGGTCTTAGAACATACACAAGCCCACCTACTTGGGAACCAGCACCAGAAGGGCCCAATTTGCCTGTGGGAAGCAGCGGGGGGGGGGGGGGGGGGGGGGGGGGGGGGGGGGGGNGGGGGGGGGGGGGGGAGCTGAAATACGAGTGGAGCAAGCACCATTGTTCCCTCTCAAACCCCACCCCCACACACAGTGTCACAACCCAGCGACTGGGTTGCCCCGCCCTGGTGAGCACCTAAGGCTCTACCCCTCATATGTAACAGGTGTGACCTGACCAAAAAATTATGGCTCAAACAGAAGAACAGATCAAAGCTCCACAGCAAATACAACTAAGTGACCAAGAGATAGCAAACCTATCAGACGCACAGTTCAAAACACTGGTGATCAGGATGCTCACAGAACTGGTTGATTTTGGTCACAACTTAGATGGAAAAAATGAAGGCTACACCAAGTGAAATGAAGGAAAATGCACAGGGAACCAATAGTGATGGAAAGGAAACTGGGACTCAAATCAATGGAGTGGACCAGAAGGAAGAAACAACCAGACACAAAAGAATGAAGAAACCAGAACTCAAAAAAAAAAAAAAAATGAGGAGAGGCTTAGGAACCTCCAGGACATCTTTAAACGTTGTAACATCCGAATCATAGGGGTACCAGAAGGGGAAAAGAAACAGCCACAAGTGGAAAACTTATTTGAACAAATAATAAAAGAGAACTTCCCCAATCTGGCAAAGAAAATAGACTTCCAGGAAATCCAGGAAGCTCCAAGAGTCCCAAGGAAGGCGGACCCAAGGAGGAACACACCAAGGCACATCATAATTACATTACCCAAGATTAAAATGAAGGAGAGAATCCTAGAAGCAGCAAGAGATAAGGGGACAGTCACCTACAAAGGACTTCCCATCAGACTGTCAGTTGATTTCTCAAAAGAGACCTTACAGGCAAGAAGGGGCTGGAAAGAAGTATTCCAAGCTATGAAATGCAAGGACCTACATCTAAGATTGCTCTATCCAGCAAAGCTTTCACTTAGAATGGAAGGACAGATAAAGTGCTTCTCAGATAAGGTCAAGTTCAAGCAGTTCATCATCACCAAGCCCTTATTATATGAAATGTTAAAGGGACTTATCTAAGAAAAAGGAGATGAAAAATATGAACAGCGAAAGGACAGCAAACTCACAGTTATTAACAACCACACCTAAAACAAAAGCAAACTAAGTGGACAGCTAGAACAGGAGGGGAGCCACAGAAATGTAGATCACATGGAGGGTTAGCAACAGGGGAGTGGAAGGAAGCGAGGGGGAGAGAAGGTACAGAGAATAAGTAGCATAGATAGTGGGGAGAAAATAGATGGGGGAGGGCAAAAGTAGTGTGGGAAATGTAGTAGCTAAAGGACTTGTGACACATAGACATGAACTAAAGAGGGGGAATGTGGGAGGAGGGGGTGTGCAGGGTGGAGGGGAATGAAGGAGAGGAAATGGGACAACTGTAATGCACAATCAATAAAATATATTATAAAAAAGATATGGAGGCACATAGTTCTTTTGGGAAAACATAACCAAGTCAATGATTCTAGAGGTTAAAGACTAAAACAACGAGGGGCATAGAATTAATATGTAAATATAGGCAGAAGTCTCATCATGGAGGGCCCTATAGGTTTACAGAGAAATTTGTACTGAACATCATAGGCCAACACCACAAATCAGCCCTCAGGGTTCGGATACTGTAGGATTAAGAAAAACAAGCAAACAAACAACAAAATAACGACTCCAGGCTACTACCTTGGGTACACAGAATACTTTGCCCAGACTCTTGCCCTCCAGCCTTGCAAGGTCTTGAAAGGAAAGTATGAGAGGGTTAAGAGAGGGGCCAAGTATGAGGTTGAAATTAGGGCTCAGAGGCATTCTGCTAGCCTGTCCATTAAGACTGGCTTCATGATGGTACTATTCCACTTAGGAATGTCCTGCCCATGCAGAGATTTCCAACAACCACAGAAAGAAAGCCAAAACTGAGGGAGGGAAGGACATGTTATTCACACCTCTCCCTTCAATCCTTGTGCGGTTCTTAACACATACTGGGGATCCTAGATGCAGTACTGAATGACATCAACTATGCTAATCCAGCTCCGTGCTCAATTTATAGTGGAGTAAATTGACTTTACAGTGAAGTAAATTTAAATTTACAAGGCAAGTTAATTCACACACCCCCTTTTTTAAACTTCCATTATTCCTTCTGTAAAGTGGGAATGATAATTGCACCTGCCTTTTAGGGGTTGTTTCAAGATTAATGAGATAATGTTAATGAAAATACCATGTGATATGAAGGACAAATTATCTGAAAGCTGCTTTTATATTCCTATTTTCAAATAAACACAATGTTAATATTTTAGGACTAAAAAGCAATACAAGTTTCCTCAATAATATTCTTCTATTCTTTTAGTAAGTAATCACAGTCATAAAAATAAACATCTTTTCTCTAGAATAAATAAACCTATTTGTATTTTGAATGAAAAAAAGAAATTTCTCTCTAAAGACATTTTTGGTTTTCCTTGAGAAAAAAAGGTTGCTCACTGTAGAGAAAGCTAATAAAGTGTTTTAGATTGTGCAATATACTTGCTTCCTGTGTAACAGTTTATTGTGGAAGGACAGTTCAGACAGAAGATAAAAATTTAAACAAAGGGAATGACAGTATTTTTTAAAATTTTAGGAAGCAAACTTAGTAGAACTGGTTATGGGAATGAAGCAGCAGGAGGAAAAAGGTCAAAGAAAACTCTCACTTTTCTAGCTTGAGTGACTGGGTAGCAGACAGTGCCACCAGTTAAAATGGGTAACACAGGGGTATTAAAGTAGGATAAGGTATGCAGTCTTTGACATACCAATTTCAGGTGCCTACCTGAAATGTGGAAATAGCCCACTGACAACCGGATACAGAGTCTGAAAAGCACAGTATGCAGATATAGTTTGGGGGGTCATCAGTGTGGCAGACCCTGGCCAGCAGAGTCTGCCTGTTGTGGCTGACGATGAGAATGAATGCACAGGCGACAACAATCTTGTGGAGAAAAAGGGAACTGCATGGCTACTCTCGCAAGAGGAGAGTGCCTGTGGATGCCTTGGCCACTCCCTCAAGAGGGGAGCACCCTGACCCTTGCCTAGACAGGCTTTTATTATTTTCCTGGGGGTCTTACATCAGAGAAAGATTTATTATCTGTTACACAGAATATTATTGTTTACGTTTTAGGTGCAATCAAGAAAATGAAAATAACATGCAGAGGGGAATGGCGATGAGCTGATTAGCTCTGTCCTTGGAAGAACTCATACAGGCTTTGGAAATTACCTTGAAGATAGACAATACACACTTGTTGTTTTATACCAGGGTGATGGAGTTTTAGTAACAGCAAGCCATAACAATCTGTATGCATATTCTAGGCCTGATTTCCATGGATGACTTGTTCTGAAAACTTGGTTTGAAGGTCTGGCTCCTGCCCACCACTTCGCTTCTGTAGGTTTTCCATACAGAGCTGAGTCACATTTGCCAGCCTTAAACAAACTGGTCCCCTACACATCAGTACCCAAATGACAGCTGAAACCATGAGAGTACAGAACATGACACACTGAAACCGAGTACAGTGATAAAAACAGAAGGTGAAGGATAAAATCTGGGACCACTAACATTTTAGAGGTAGAAGAGCCATTGAAGATGACAACATAAAAGGCACAGAAAATGAATTAGTCATATACAGTGAACTAAGAGAGTATGATGTCACTGAAGAAAAGTGAGTTTCAAGGAATACCCAACAGTGAGAAATCCAAGAAGATGCCATAAAGGGAAGCCTGGAAGAAAGTGGCAGGTATGGCAATGCAGTTTTGGGATCTCACCAAATTGCCACATAAAAATAGAGCAATTAAAATACTAAGGTAATAAAGTACATGCACTGATGCCAAAATATAAGCAGGTGACCACCAATAGCTACAAGACCCAAGTATTACCCACCCATACAGGGGCAAGTGGTGAGAAGCAATGGGGACACTGGCCTAAGGGAGGAGGGGCTCGGCAAGCCAAGGGGTATTCACTGAAAGCCTGGCAGGCTATGTAAGAAGGGAGGCTGAGCTGAGAAGTGTCTGGCGACTTCCACGATGGGGAAGTGACAGGGGTTGGGGTATGGGAGGTGAGATCTACGGGGAGGGAAGAGGTAGGCCCCTGAACTTTCAAATCCAACCCTTTTTAACTCACTCTAGGACAGAGCCCACTGAGAAAAAACTTGCTGAGACTAGAATCACAACTGAGCAGAAAAGAAAAAAGAAAAAAACCCCTAGCATTAAGGCAAGAGAAGATTCCGATAAAATTGGTGGAAGAAAACAGAAAATCTCAGAAAGCTACCCTATTTTTGACCAACACACAAAAGCAAAGCAGGGAGCTCATAACATTAGAAAAACCACCCTAACTCCTGAACTTCCTTCTAGATGTTCAGAAAAACTATGCTCATATACAATTTCTATAACAAGAAGAAGATTAAATACCAAAATATCATCCCTATAGGCAATGAAAACATATGAAAAAGAGTCCAAAAGCAGATGAAAACGGTAACATTCTACTTTAACATGGTCTAAAAGTCACAAAGGAACACAAATCAAAATCAGAAAAACTCAGCAATGAGGTGACAGGAACTCAAGAAAGCAGCTACATGATCTGACGACCGGCACATGGCACAGTCATAAAAACTGGGATGAATAAAAGAACATAAGCAAAAAAAAATATTTAGCTGCTTTAGTAATCATGAATGATAAAGTCTTAATATTGCATGTGTAAGTAGGATACAGCCAAATGAGTAATTATGGAATGTCTTATCTTTTTTATCCCTGGGAACCAGAATTAATGTTATGGATAGAAGTGTTTATTGCTGTAACATAAAAGTAAAAACACTAAGGTCCTGGATTTAAATTAGAAATATCTGTATAAAATCACAAGTTACCTTATCTGTTATCTGCCTATCTATCCACACATATCTATGTGTATGTTAAGTGTAAATATTTAGTTACTATTGCCAAGAAACAATAACAACCCAGTTGTAATAAGTACCCCAAGCATCCATATTGTGGAGTTGAAATGCTATTTCCCAAGAAGCCCAGGGTTTCTTAGAAAAAATGATTGATTCCAAGTACAGAACAAGAATATACAAGATGAGCATAGAACAATTTGATATACTAGGTAGCAAGGGCTCTATCAAAGACCACTAGCATCATGTCAAAAAGACTCAAAAATCAGACTGAAGAAGCAGCCTGTGGCCAAGGATGGGACAATCTGAGTTGCAGTAGGATATACCTAGTTAGTCACCTATGCATGACCAAGAACTAACTCAGTATCTAAAAAATGGGTATATAAAACCAAAGAATCAGGCATGTCTCTTCCTTCCACTGTGTGAATTGCATCAGTAAGTAACTCAATAATAGATAAGGGAAAGGATTTCCTCATAATATTTTTTCAACTAAAGAATGAAATATAAACAAAATGATGAAATATCACTACCCTGCAACCCCTAATTAATGAATGGATCTAGGAATTGAGCATCAATACCACTAATACCAAAAAATAAAAATAAAAAAATAAAGTGAAAACCAGACATGAGCTCCCTGGTGAAAAACACAACACTACATACATCTCCCCAAAGGTACTGAACCAGAGTCTGATCCAGCCTCAGATTCTCACTGCCAATTTGCAAGAAACACATTTAATGGCACAATGAGTACAGAGTCAGCAAAACCCAGACTGTGGCAATCCTGTACGGCAAACCACCCAGATTCTTCAACAAATACACTGAAAGAAAGAGAAAGGGACTTGGCAGGGTCAGGGTTGGTGGATGGGCAGCTGTAGACTAAAATGACTTAAAAGACATGTAAAGTAAAAAAGAGAGAGAGGTGTTAAAGAAACTAAAATGTTTGAATACACACTTGGCAGCTTTCAAACATGCAATAGGGGATTACTAACCACAGTCACCACGTTGAACATTGTATCCCGTGACATTTTTGTAACTGCGAGTTTGTGTCCTTTGACCCCTTCACCCATTTAACCCATTTCCCACTACCTCTGGCAACCACAAATGTGTTCTCTGTGAGCTTTTTTTTTTTTAAATTAAAAAATTATGCATTAGCCGTGATTGGTGTAGCTCAGTGGATTGAGCGCGGGCCTGTGAACCAAAGGATCACGGTTCAATTCCCTGTCAGGGAGCATGCCTGGTTGCAAGCCAGTTCCCAGCAGGGGAGGCAGGAGAAGCAACCATACATTGATATTTCTCTCCTTCTCTCCTTCCCTTCCTCTCTAAAGATAATAAAATCTTTTTAAAAGTCATGAATTATTATATATATTTTACCGATGATAAATGTAAGGTTCAGAAAAGTGAAGTGACTTGGTAAAACTATAAACTCAGTAACTAGTTGAGTTCTGCCTGAATGGCTCCATGAAGCCCAGGCTCTTTCTACTATAGCCTGTCGTCCTTTCAGTCCTTCTGTTCTTCCTTTTTTCCCTTCTATCTGTAGTTACATCCTTCTACTCCTATACACTTAGCATCATAGAGAAGACATTGAAATGCTTTTCTAACATGAACCAAGCTGAAGTACTAGTAAGATGGTAGTCCCATGACAGTGCTTTGCTAATGATTTTTATAACCGAAGTCAGGCATCTCACATGTAGCTCTTGAAATAAAACAAAAATAAAGAACTTGGCAAACAGGTGTTATTATCAAATTTGTCCATGTCTATACAACACCTTGCAGCACTAACCAGAAGACCAGGAACTGTCTATTTAACATGCTGTACCCATGAATAAAAGAAATCTGACATTGTAATGACTTATTAAGTTGACTTGTGTGGCTATATTTTAAAAATGGTAACCACAGGATTGCATTTTATACCCCTTATCCTGCCTGCACAGGGCAAAGGTTTTGATAAGCATCTTACTGTCCTTCCTATTATTTACTGCATACTTATGAATCATATGCATAGTTTATGAATCAGCAAATCCCTACTCCTTAAAGAATCTGTAACTGCTACCTAAAAGAACAGCGTTCAAGCTTCTGTTATTTTTTTTAAAGATTTTATATATTTATTTTTAGAGAGAGGGAAAGAGGGAGAGAAAAAGAAGGAGAAAAACATTAATGTGAATGAGAAACATCAACTGGTTGCCTCTCTTACATGCCCTGACAAGGGACTGACCCTGCAACCCAGACATGTGTCCTGACCGGAAATTGAACCAGTGGCCTTTGGCTTTGAAGAACAATGCCCAACCAACCAAGCCACATGTGTCAGGGCTATTTTCTATTTTAAATGTTTATAACTTATACTCCATAAAACATCAAAGGTAATAAGAATATTCTTTTCTTCAAGTATTCCAGAAGAGAAACTCAAAAATTTTACGATAGTAATTTCTGACATAAATCAGTATCTAAAGTCACTAACTTGTGTTTCATACTGCTTCACTTCCCAATATAAATCTAGTATCTTAATTACATTTCCTTGGCAGTATTTAAACATGATAACCATATCACTTTAAGAGAATTGTATATTATTTGCATGTTATAAAAATAAAACAAGAGGGACCAAATGGGTAAGTGGAGATTATTACCAAAGTCCTAGGCTTGGTTTTGAGTATCGAGTTTGTTAGAGCTTATTTATAAAAAATAATTAAATAACTCTCTAAATAAACAAGCAAAGGTTTTGTATGAACCAAAAATAAGCCTATGCACAAATCAAGGATTAAGATTAATCAAATATCCATCTGAGCCTAATAATTTCTGGCCTAAATTATTACAAAGGCCAGAAAAAATCAGTTTAACTATTAAATAGGAGGTATAATAGAAGACAGAAAAATATGCAAATTACAAAACAGTTAGATTTCGAAAGCTCCAAAGGGAAGAAAGAAAATAGGCTGATGGCCCTGGCTGGTGTAGCTCAGGATTGAGCACCGGCCTTCGAACCAAAGGACTGCGGTTTGATTCCCAGTCAGGGCACATGCCTGGGTTGCAGGCCAGTTCCCAGCAGGGGACGCATGAGAGGCAACCATACACTAATATTTCTCTCCCTCTCTCCTTCCCTTCCCCTCTAAAGATAAATAAATAAAATCTTTAAAAAAAAAAGAAAAGAAAATGGGCTGATGTTTTTTAAATAGAGAAGAAAGTGGTTAGGGCTCAATTACATGTCACTTGGTAATTCACATAAGTCTGGTCATTAAACTTTACCACTGCCTAGTTCACTGATAGAAAACTCATAATTACTATGTATCATTCTGAGGATCACTGATGCACCAGTTATTCACATATTAATGTCTTTCCTTTAGTTCCTTCCTACAAAAAGCCTTAAGTTTTCTCCTAGCAATTAGTTACCATTCATGTTTTCTTAGCACAGATGCAAATGTTGTGTACTTCTAAGAGTCTTTCAGCTAAAAATTTCAGAGCCACAAAAAGACTACTCTTAAAGTACAAGAGGACATATCATGAATTTACTATCTAGCACCACTTTCATAAAGATGTCTAGTAAGCTTAATAAATTATATTTAATGGCAAGAGCAAACAACAAAATTCCAGGCCTACTGGACATCCACAACCTGTCTGTAAGACAGAATGGAGTTTGTTTCAATCAGGTCTCTGCCCAAGAAACCCTTCTTTGAAAGTGCTGATATGAAATGCATTTGGTATGTTTTTAGAATAAATAAGTAAGTATTTAGAGAAGTTATAAAAATATAAGTTTCTAAGATCAAAAACAATGATATCAGAGAATATGAAGTTTAAAGAGAATGACTTTATATAGGGGATTATAAACAGTAAGATTTCCTCAAGGGCAATAAAAGCTACAAGTACAAATAAATTCAAAGGTGGGAAAGAGACAGAATGTTAGGCAGTTACAGAGGCAGTGGGTGAGGGGGAATGAGTAGTTACTGTTCTATGGTTACAGATTAGAAAAGGTGAAAAAGCTCAGAGATGGATGGTGGTGATGGCAATAAAGCAATGTGAATAATGCCCCTGAATTATACATCTAAGAATAGTTAAAATGGTCCACTTTATGTTAGGCATATTTTACTGAAATGAAAAATCATAAGTAAAAGTTATTTCTGCTATCATTTGCATTATTTTGAAATAGTGGTTGAAGCATTATTTTGAAGCTATGGTTTTAGAACTAAAAAAAAAAAAAAGAAATGAATTCCTATTTTTTACAAGGGAAAACATTTTGTATCTTTAGAAGCTAAGTAAACCTAAAAAATCAAAATGTACAATCATGCAGGAAAAAGGGATCTCTGCAATGACTGATTACCATGCCTGAGTAGCTATTTTTTATAATAAAAAACTCTATATAACCAAACAATAAACATTCTACTTATCATTAAATAGTGAAGATAAATCTTCAAAATATTAGAGAATGTTCAGTCACTATTTCCAGAAGCATCCAACTCACATTAATAAAAAGCAGGAAGGAAAAGAGCTACCCCAATTTTTCTCCTTCAAATATTCCCAAGTTAAACATCCATTCTCACATAATACATCCACTGAAAGGCTTCTCTGTGGTTATGTTCAGCTATCCCCTCCTTAAAATTTACAAAGGAAATAAATGCCTCCTCAGACAAAACCTGGATAATGCCACACTGTGCCTGGTGATACCAGGTGTAAGTCTGTTGACTTAAAGGTTAGAATTATTTGTAAATAACATTAAGATATTATGATTGCCTTTGTAGAATTTATATGTTAGCATTTTATATAATTCAATTAGGAAAACTAAGATGAATAAAACCCGATTAAAATAATTACATGAGTATACATGAGTAAGAAACAAAAAAATCACAAACCTTCTTGAGAAGACACAATGGGTGGCAAGTAATCAGGAATGTATTCTTTTCTTTCCTCTGCATCTTTACTTCCAGGCTGAGGAAACTGGAGTACATTGTTCTTGCTAACAGGAAACGAAGGAATTTGATGTGGGAAAGTGACAGGTTCAATATTGTGGATATAATCTTCTAGTTCATTAAGACTAACTCCCATAAGTTGGAAAGCTTCACTGACATCATCCAAAATTGGGTCAGTTCGGCCATCTGAAACAAAGTCAAAAGTAAAGCAATTATTTTAAGAAAAATCCCATGAATATTTTTAAACACATTAAGAAAAAATTATTAACTAAATATGTACCAGAATCAAGTATATTATATATCCCAGACCTAGTTGTTAGAAATAATTTAATAAATTTTAAATAGAACATACTATTTAAACATGAGAAAGCAGATTCTTAAAGTCAATTTTAAATGTGATCTGACAACCACAGACAATCCACACTAACAATTCGCTGGTACAGAACAAGTATCAAAAGTAGTTTAGGGATGGTCAACAACATCTGGAACAGTGGCTGACACAAAGTAAATGCCCAATGAATATTACTATTATTATTTTTTATTAAGTAACTAGAAAGCTGTGCTAAGTAAATAGTCTCTATACTTTTTCTGTTGTTCAATGATACACCTCTAGAACCAAAGCCAACGACTGGCACAAAATTGGCATTCAATAAACAGTTAAATAAATTCCACTGCTGAATCAATTTTTTAAATCCAAGGAAATTTTCAGAAAGAACTTAGATCATAAAAGTAATTTACATATAAATTTTAAATGTAATTAAAAGACACAATATAAAAGAGATACAGATAAAAAGATTAAAAGTTATATATATAGTAAGATTCTCTTTGGAAAAAGAAGTTTCTCCTATGTCTACCCCTAGCAGAACTTAAGGTCTATACATCTTTGAAAACTATGAAGCCCTGGCTGGTGTGGCTCAGTGGACTGAGTGTTGGCCTGGGAACCGAAAAGTTGCCAGATCCAGTCAGGGAAGTTGCCACAACCCAGTCAGGGAAGACGCCTGGGTTGTAGGCCAGATTCTTAGTTGGGGGTGTGCGAGAGGCAAATGATTGATGTTTCTCTCCTTCTCTTTCTCCCGTCCCCTCTCCCTAAAAAATAAATTTAAAATCTTAAAAAAAACTCCTATGAAAATTGCAGTTCCTGATTTCCATTAGCCTAAAAAAATTTTTTACTGAAATTTCCTATGATTACTTCTAATTTATATGTCTGAAATTAAATCATGCTGTAAAACAAAAAAAGAAAATCCAAAGTTTGTGAAAATTAGACACATGCTTGCTCACACATACCTAGGAAAGGAAAGCTCTGAAAGGATATACATCGAACTGTTAACAGGTTAAGGGGGTAAAAGCTGTAGGACAGGGGAAGAAAACAGTTGAAACAGGAGAATTTTATTCTAACTTCAAACACCTCTATGAGTTTTTGAGTAGTCTTTGAGTTTTTCTGTAAGTATGGGTTACTTCTCTGATGTATAATAAATAAAATTAATAGTCACTCTTCCTCTTAATTATGTAGATATGCATTCCAATTCTTGTAGTTCTATTAAAGGCATTATTATTCTCTTAATCTAAAAAAATAAAATCATCTTAAATTCCTCCATATGCTTTGCAATTTCAACCTAAGACCTTTTGTTACTTCCTATTCCTCACCCTTACTTCCTTTTTGGCCCTGGATTTCAGAATTTTTTCTGTCTAATCCTACTATCACTATCTCAGTATAGTTTCAAGTTCTCCCAACTTGAGTCTCTCTTGCACTTGACTGACAGTATAATACTCTTAAAAGGTCACTTTCATTATACCATTCCCCTCTTTAGGAAGATGCAGTGATTTCTATCACATTTTAATTTGTCTTTTAAGTCCTTCTCTAGCCTTATTTCACTCTTCAACATTTTCCTCTAAAACCCACCATTGGCTAAATAAGTCAAGCTGGCCACCTCACTGGTACCTTTATCACGTATAACTCCATGTGTCTTAGTTTATGCTTTTCTCTAATCTAAGCATGCTTTCCTCCACTATACAACCATACTCCATAATTCAACTCAAATGTCATCTTTTCTGTGAAGTAGTTCTGACCCAGAACCCATAGCCAACAACCACCTCTCCTACACCAATTCCTTTTGCATTTGCTGCCTACACCATACAAGTGTTAAACTATAACACCAATCTTAAGGGTCACTCTGAAATATTTAGCACCTGCTTTCAGATCACATGCACATATTTTACACATAAAGTAATACATACAGACACATCTGCCCTTGAATACTTTGACAAATCGTTACTTTAGGGAAACTTTAAAATGCTTCATTTGTTGAATTAATAGTAACTTCTGATGCTTGCTTTACCTTGAAAGCATTTTTTTAAAAAGGAACAAATACCATCAGTTTATTATTGTTGACATTTTGATACCCATGTACAAATCTTATGGGCAGGGGTTGTGCCTAAGTAATTTAATGTCTCCAAAACCTAGTATAATGCTTTGGTTCATAAGTGGTTAATTGAGCTCAACAAATCTTTGTTGAAAAGACAAAAAGGATTTTTTTAAAGATTTTATTTATTATTTATTTATTTTTCGAGAGTGGGGATGGGAGGGAGAAAGAGAGGGAGAGAAACCTCGACTGGGGACCTGGCCCACAACCCAGGCATCTGCCCTGACCAGGAATCGAACTGGCAACCTTTCAGTTTGTGGTACAAAGCCCGAACCACTGAATCATACCAATCGGGGCAAGGCAAAAAGGATTTAAAGAAATGGAATATAAGACTGTATGGCAGCAATCTCAGGTTATAGAATTCAAAATTAAAATAAGGTCAATAAAAAAGAAGAATCTAAAAAAAGTCTGTAACTAATAAGTATACCAAGAATTAGCATTCTTAAAAAGTCACCAAACCACAATGAAAAATAATGAACCTGATAATTGCATTCTCACTAAAGGCAAAAAAAATGAACTACAGAAATTGGCTAATTAGAAAAGGGGTTCACATTAATTCATAACAATAATCAGTTAATGACTTTGGAATACATGCTTACTTGGAGTGCCAGCACATATACAGTTTCAGTGTATATGTGAAAAGTAACTATGTAGTCAGGGAATATCCTGATTACCTAAAGGTATAGCACATCTGTTCTTATTTAAGGAACTTGGTAGCAAAAATATAATCTAGACTATGCATAACTATAACAGGATTCTCAAGGACCTTGAAAGAGGGAGCAGGAGGGAAAAGAAGCAAAAGTCAAGAAGTAGTGTAGTGTGCTAGCCGTGTACTTTCAAGATAACGATGAATGAGAGTTACACATTCATTGAAATCAAGCACTGAAAAAAATACTTTTAAAACTCAAAAAGTGAAGTGATTACATAGTTATCACGGTTGTAGGTTATGAGTTCACTCATTTATTCAACAAATAGCTCCTGAGTGCCCAGCATGCTAGGTTACAGAATACAAATGTAATAAATTTGTCTCCTGAGGAGAATATATGAGATGAGAGATAAACACAGATGATTACAAGCCAAGGTGTTAAATAACATAACAGGTACATGCACATAACATGAGTTTCCTAAGCAAGTGACAAGTGAATCTCAAAATACAAGTAGTACTAGTGGTGGACCAGGGAGTGAATGACACTCTAGAAAACAGCATGTACATAGTCACGGATAGCTTAAAATGTTTTGGAAAAAAGCAAGTAGCTCAGCATGGTTGCATATTAGGATGGCAGAAGGTAAGAAAAATGCTAACTCACAAAAACAACTGAGTGTTAAGAGATTAGATTTTCAGCCTGTAAACAACTGAAATATTTTAAAGAACAGTACAACCAGATTTGTGTTACGGACAATTTTTTTGGGCAGCAGTATGAAAGCTGGACTGGAAATTGGAGTCTCAGAAGTAAAGTGTATCCATGGGTCTCAATTTTTCAGTCTGGGAATCTCTTTAACAAAACAAAATTTCCTATGAAATATTTCACCGAGCTCCCCAGTTTATCACCTTAACAATAACGATCCAAAATTTAAGTAAGGGATAGTTTCCCCTCCAAGCACAAGGATCGCATCAATGAGATGATGTATGTCTTCTATTATATATCCCAAATTATTAAATACTACCAGCTATAGATAACCAGGCACATTCACTTAGTACTGTATCTCAGAATACCTGGGGAGCCTTGTAAATTGCCTATAATCCCTCCACCAAACTTTGATAACCACTGACAAAAATACAAAGGAGGAAATCAATGGGTGCCTGTTAATTTAAATGAAAGTTCATCTAAGTGAAACTGACAAAGTTGGCCTTGGGGAAGGAGTAAGGAAAGACGCTGTCTATGAAATATACAGACACAGAAAGAGGCAATGTCCCTAATAGAGCAGAGCTGTCAACGAGTTATGTTATGAGCTGAAGAATGGCTAGGCTTGTAAGAAACGGCCGGTAGACGGAGCGCCTGTGACAACTAGTTGTAGTAGTTTGTGGGCAAGGCAGGAAAAGGACCGAAGTAAAAGAGACTATGGCATTCTGGAGGTGGTTCTACACGCAGCAAAACATAAGATCATAAGAAAGACCGATGCACGTTACAGATCAGAGAAGAGTATGGGGGTGTGGAGCTGGGAGCCAACACAGGGCTCCCGGCTGGAGGCGGGAAGTTAGCGGACAAGGAAGATACACCACAAGGATGACTAGTGTTTCCAGGGACAGTGGAAACGGAGGGGCGTCAGGGGCCAAGAAGATCCACCATCTCGGGATAGAAGTGAAGGACGCACACCTCAGAGACGCTGGGATAGCAATGGGGAGATCGGAGGTGTCACTCGTGACTGTCCTGGGGCAGCCCTCCCGCACCCAGCCCGGTACTCACAGAGCTCAGAGTACCGATGGCAGCCCCGTCCCAACTGCTGCAGATAGCGCTGCAGCACGTCCGTGAGGAGGTGGCAGGCGCTGAGTTGCACTGAGTCCCAGCCCAGCGCCTGGCAGATCTGCGCCACCGAGACCCTCAACAACGACCTGGAGTAACTCTCGCACATCCCGCTCCGTGGACTCCACCGCAGCACTGGCTGCCACTTCTCTCCACCCCCACCGCCTAACCTTAGCAGAGCCCCCGATTCATCCTCTAGGGCCCCTGCGGCGGGGAAATCGTCCCTCCGACCCCTGGCGACCACCTCAAAGCCTCAGCAGCACGGAGCGCGCCAGCCTGAGAGCCGCCATTTTGGACTCGCTCCGCCTCCCGCTGGACGGTCGCCGGGGCAAGGCAGCACTAGCCGAAGGCAGAGAGCGCCGAGGAAGAAGCTCCGCCCCGTAGGAGCAGAGCGATGATGTCGGAATCGACTCTGGAGATTGGAAGGTTTCAGGAAACGGTTTCAGATCACAGGTGGGGGTGCAACTGAGGAGGTAAGTGCTTGGGGCTTTCCTGGTGGGGGTGGGGGCTCACTTGGAGAGGAAGGGAGAAGGAATTATCAGTGGTTTAGGGGCAAAAGAAGGAATCAGGATATGAAGTGAAAAACGCGGGTGTTAGAAGTGGGAGCCTGAGAGGCTGGGGGTGCAGGGATTTAGGGCGTGGAAATGTAAGTGCTCCTCCAGACGCTGGTCTGATCCGGTCTTGCCTCTGCTCAAAGAAAACGAACAGAGGAGCAAACAAAAACAACTTTAGCTACTTATAGATTGTATAGATTAAATTAAGTCCAAGCTGTGCACATGCTATTCTGAGCCCTTTATCGGTAGGGCAGGGACTAGGGTGAGGAGAATGTGAAAGAAAAGGGACCACATATTTAACTTGACGAGCTCAAGGGCGGCCTGCGTGGTGGTCTTACAAACTCGAGACTTAAGGTAACCACAAAGAATGGTCTGAAATTTAAAACTTTCTAACCAAAAGCAGGTCACAACGAGTAGTCCTACCCTAGACTGGTATTTTTTCCCCCAACAAACGTCCTTCTTTACCTTAACGTAAAGAACGTTAAGTGTCTGTTGTCTTTTTGCATCTACCATAACAATATCTTTGGAATGTCAAATTTCCTTTTTCCAGACCCCTGAAACCGCAGAGGAACCGCACCAGGGGAAGACCACAAATCCCCACGTTATTATTGTTATCCTGTTAATTGTTGAATTAACTATCCTGTACCCCACCTATGTTAAATTATCTATCATTTTACTTTTTCCCCAATTCCGAAGGTTCCCCTGCTTTGTTTTCTCCTGCCTCCCTAATCTGTCACCAATGGATTTCATGTAACCTACTTATGCCTTCTCTTTTGATTGTAATGTATAAAATAAGGTGCAAAAGTGCCGTTCTCCGGAGCATATTCTCATCTCCTTGAGGTTATGTTTCTCCGCAATTGTCATCAGTTTGGCTCAAATAAACTCATAAAAATTCTTACAGGTTTGTATGTTTCTTATGTTGACATGAGTTAGGTACTGGCCTCAATGCAAAATTTATGGAAGCACCATAAATGTAATCAAGATCAATAGTATTTTTACATACATATATAATTTTAAATTCAAACTGCTGCCAAATAATTTCTGCCTTCCCTCATTATAATCCCAGCCCTCGTTCCAGTAAAATTTTGACAAAAACAGGTGTCTTACAGTGGGCCGCAGTTCGCCAATGTCAACCACTTTGTCAAAGGAAAAGAGAACTCAGTCGCCTACAGAGGCCAAACAAATACCTTAAATCAATGAAGCTGGCAAGGGGTATGGGGAACTTTTGCCTACTCTTGAGCCTTCTCCCAGCTCTGAGTGTTACCAGATCTTACCAATTTGTCAGAAATTGGGATTTGATGATCAATGCCTCAATTTCTAAATATTTGGAATACAGTTTTAAAGTTTTAATTTGCAAGCACACTAATCCCATGATTAAGCCAGATTCAGCCAAGTTGTAATGGCCCATTTACTCTGTTTCCTAAATATGTCCCTGTGTGTGTGTGTGTTTTCCCTTCATACAGGCTCATAGAGTATTTCTTCTTCCTTTCCCCTCTGGATCGTCTCTCAGTTTCTCTATTCTTACACCTGTCACGGTGCATTTAGTACTTGAGTTTACATGCCTCATCCAATAAGTTGTGAATTTCTGAGTGGCTTTATATTCCCTCTACAGGGACTATTCAGTCAGAACCTTGAACATAATATATATTCATATTTTAAAAGTCTCAGAAACCCAACAGAACCGAAAATATGGTTCTTCAACTGAATGACCATCTGTAGAGAAGGAGCAAGGTGCTAAGTGGCAGGGTGCCTATAATATTTTCTCCATTGACCCTTCTGACCCCAAGATTATCAGGGGCTTTTTGGATACTGAATCTATGGGACACTTGAGTCATAGCCTTAACTTGACCATTCTGTAACCATGTGATCGTGTTGAACATGAACTTAATTTAATAATTTTTGTACCTTGGTTTCACAACATCCTGTTCTTTTGCTATTCCTTCAGCACCTCTGGAGGTTCGTCTTACATCTCTATATTGGACCCCTCTTCATTTGCATGTGTGTGCTTTAACCCCTTAACACTATATTTTGGAAAATTTTAAACTTACAGAAAAGTGTAAACAGGTATACACTTCACCTTGATTCACCAATTATTAACATATTGTTAATGTGTACTATGTGCATATACATGCACATTCCTGTCTTTTTCCAGAACAGTTTAAAAATACTAGCAAGATTCATGGCGTTTAACGCAGAAATACTTCAACATGTATCTCCCTAAAACAAGGACATTCCCCTACATAATTATGTCACAGGTTCAGTTCCCCATGAAGCCAGTTAATGAGATGAAATTCAACCTGCAGAGTTTATTAAAGGGTGCTCCTGGGACCACCACCTGTGCAAAGGAAGGAGCGTGCAGTGCACTTTGGGAGAGGGCCTCAGCCAGTCTCACAGGACACCCTGAAGCTTGATGGCCCTTCAGATTTGTCCTGAGATGGAACTAGGTGGCTGGGCCTTTATATTCCCATGTAAGGCGTGTGATCTTAGGCAAAGGTGCTCTCTGAAGCAGAGGCAATTCCAGGGAAGGCAGAAGTCCTTTAGTCCTGAGGAGATCTGAGCAGGAATGCTACATTACAGTATTCACTCCTGTATCAGTCCCCTTGGGCTGCCGGGGCAAAATACCACAGACTGGGAAACTTAGCAACAGAAATTTATGTCTCACAATTCTGGAGGCTGGAAGTCTGAGATCAGTGTGCCAAGCACGGTTGGGTGAGGGCCCTTTTCCAGTGTGCAGACTTCTGTTCTCGTGTCACCACAAGGTGGTAGGGGCCTGGGAGCTCTGGGAGATCTTGTTTATGACAGCATTAATCCTGTTCAAGAGGGTTCCACCCTCAGGATCCAACCACCTCCTAATGGCCCTACCTTCTAATACCATCATGTTGGGCATAAAGATTTCAACATGAGAATTTTGACAGGACACAAACATTTAAACCATGGCAACTGCAGTTCACTCCTTGTACCCTTAGATCCACCTCTCGGTATAAATTTGAGGAACAGCTCTTCCAGGGTTCTGGAGGAAGGGGCCTCTTCTCCGAGAGAAAAATTAGAGGGGAGGGATATGAGACAAATTACAGCTCTTAACAGAGCTGTAGGGCCACAGTAGGGCCTCTGTTAATCCTGTCTTCTTCCTCCACTCTTCTAGATTTGTGTCACCTTCAGCTAACACCACTACTGGTCTCCATGGCTTACCTAGTGGCACCACCCAGACCCTCGTGTGCAGGAGATCTCAGTCCCTGGATTTTATGTCCCTTTCAGACTGTGGCTGCTAAACCTGTCTATAGACCATCAACATTAGGCAAGAGAGTACCAGGAGACACCCAGCCAGACTACTTGGATATGAAATGTTTCTCCTTGCCCGCATTATGTAACAGCAATGATCAGGGTCAGTTACTTCTGCCAGCACAGTGCCTCCTCTTCACATGCTGTCTCCTGGCCAAAGTGCCCAGGTAGCAACTGTAGCTAATGTTTCAGTGGATCCTATGTCTCCTGGTGAAAAACATTCCCAGTGTTGGAAATCAAAACTGTCAGCCCGGGGAAGCCAGAATTGCAGAGACAAGAACAATTTCCCAGGTGGGTCACTGGGAGTGATGTAAGCAGGGCAACTCTGGCTTCCACTGTGTGTGGTCTCCTGGGGGACTGTGCCCCATCCTCATAAGGCATTGCCTATGAGCTGGACACAAAGGGTGTTTCTCTGCTCTGCCAGGCTGATAGTTTGAGTGGTATGATATCTAATATAAACTAGATTTCATGGTCACGTGCCCACTCCCAACCTCCTTTGTTGTCAAGTGCCTCCCTTGCTTTGATACAGTGGGATATAGGACACCAGTACATTAAACACCACGACCAAGAACAGCAAATCTATATCCAAATATGGGCCTTTTCCTGACAAGACAAATGGATGAAAGGGGCCATTGCAGTCCAACTGCCAGGTGGTTGGTTGGTCTCCTTAGAGTGTATTCATTGTAGTTGGTTCGGGCTGCCATAGCAAAATGGCACAGACGGGGGGACTTAAGAGACATTTATTTTCTCACAGTTCTGGAGGCTGGGTGCCAGCAAGATAGAGTTCCTCCGTCTTCCCCTCTCCTTTGCTTGAAGTCATTTTGATGTCTGAAACGTTGTGACATTTTTCTCTTGAAAGCTTGTAGGTCTGTACCTGGATTACTCTGCAATGTCAGGTGATGATCTTGAATAAGCATCCTTGGACAAGTCTTTGCACTTGTATGAGTTCTTCTGTAGACTAGACTATTAGAAGTGGAATCTACTAAAACTCTGTACGTTTTGAAATTTAGTAGACACTGCTAAATTTCTCTAAGATCACAAACTTGCACTAACAGTGTATGAAATTGATTTCCTCTACTAAAACTTTGTCTAATGTTTCCCAGTCTCATGGATGAAGACAATTGACTAATTCATTGCCACATTAAAATTTGAGTTTTAACCTTTTTTCATTGAAAAAAGGCTTTATATTCTATCATTCTATCATTTGTTTTGCAATTTAAAATAAGGAAGTTTGTGTTAGTGCTGTTGGAAAAGAATGCACTCTCCATTTTCCTGGTCTTACATACCATCTGATCATATCAAGGAAAGCAGTACTGAATGTGGGGAAATGGCAGTATTAGAATTTTTATATTTCCTTCCACTGTTTACAGACCCAGCACAGGCTCTTGAAAAATCAAGTTAAAGCAATTTCAATTGCTTTGCCAACCACACATAGGGAAGGTAGTTTTATATACATAGAGCAGTGGTTAAGATCCTAGACTCTGGAGCAAACTGTCTGGATTGGAATCCCAAGTCAGCCTCACCAACTGTGACCTTGAGTGAGTTACATCTTTGTTTAATCCATCTGTAAAATGGAGATGGAAATGGTACTTATACTACAGGGTTGTTATGAGGACTGAATTAATATGTGCAAAATATTTAGAATCTGACATGGGATGGGTGCTGTGTCTGTGATTAAATGTCTTATCTGTGTAAAAGTGATGATAAGTAATACAACACTTATTGATCTCTTCTTTGCATTGGAATTCAAACTCTGAAGATACGGAAATTAAAACACTTCTCTATAGGAGCTTATAGTGTTGAGCAAAGACAAGCAAATAATGACAAAATGTGATAAGGAACACTCAGCCCAATTTGATAGAGCTGGAGAAGGTGATACCTAGACTGAATCCTCAAGAACCAATGACCAAAAAATACAATTAAAAAAAAAAAAAGAATCACCATCTAACCACTATGCTGGAAACCTGAAACAACTATAAAATACTCAAGTGTCACCTGTAATTGGGGTGGGGGCAGGGGAGACATGGCAATAAATAAGTAATACCTCCCCCTGCAAAAAAGAAGCAATGACCCACAGTAGCAATTAGAAAAGAAAAACTACTGGGGCAAGATGAAACTGGAAGGGTTATCTGGGACAGGATTATGAGCATACCATGCTCTGCAGTTTAGACAGGTAGAAAGGAGTCTTAAAGTGTAACTTTAATTTTTTTCCCAAGTTATACACCTCTTTTTTTGCCAAGTGTAATAACAGTGCCATTATAATAAAAAATGCTTGCATTAGTATTTTTTTCAGATTTTTTTTTTAGAGAAGGGAAGGGAGAAAAAGGGGGAGAAACATCAATGTGCGGTTGCCTCTTGCACACTGCCCTTACTGGGCACCTGGCCCACAACCTAGGATGTGCTCTGACTAGGAATTTAACCCTTTATTTCCATCAGTGCCCCCACTCTAGTCCTCTTCTGAACTTGTTACTCTGCAGTCAGCCCAACAGATTGTTTATCTTATGTTGTGCTATTATTCCTGCTTTTCTTTCTACTACAGTCTAGAACATCCAATTCATTCTCACATGAGTGTTCTCCTAGCCTGGAAACTGGCAGGCCTGTGTGTTTAAAAAGCAAAATTTTAAAACCCACAGCACCCCATTCTTACTTGTCATTCAAAGTTATCTGATACTTCATTCACACCCTTGACCCAGTGGCTCACTATAGCCAGCTGTTCATCATTGCCCCATTTGCTGACCCTCCCAGAAGTGGCTCATAAATTTCAGGGAAACTAGAAAATAACCGAGCTAGTCTGGCAGCCCTCTTACAGTGGCAGTACTGTTCTTTATAGCATCGTGTGCGCTAACCACTTTTTAAATATTTTCCATTCTTAGTCATTGGCAAAATACTTTCCATACGTGTATTTTACTTAATGGTTTTTAAAAGTAATATACCTCAAACTGTTAACTGAGAATGGGTTTTATTTATTTTTTAAAATATATTTTATTGATTATACCATTACAGTTGTTCTATTCCCCCCTTCATTACCCTCCACCCGCACACTCCTTCCCCCACCATTCTCCCCCCCTTAGTTTATAACCACGTCTCAAGTTCTTTAGATTCTATATTTCCCCCACTATTCTTTCCCTCCCCCCTATCTATTTTCTACCTACTGTCTATGCTATTTTCTGTACCTTCTCCCCCCTTCTCCTCCTCCCTCTCCCCTGTTGCTAACCCTCCATGTGTTCTTCATTTCTATGGTTCCACTCCTGATCTAGCTGTTCTCTTGGTTTGCTTTTGTTTTAGGCGTGGTTGTTAATAACTGTGTGTTTGCTGTCCTTTCACTGTTCATATTTTTCATCTTCTTTTTCTTATATAAGTCCCTTTAGCATTTCATATAATAAGGGCTTGGTGATGATGAACTCCTTGAACTTGACCTTATCTGAGAAGCACTTTATCTGTCCTTCCATTCTAAATGAAAGTTTTTCTGGATAAAGCAATCTTGGCTGTAGGTCTTTGGATTTCATGACTTAGAATACTTCTTTCCAGCCCCTTCTTGCCTGTAAGGTCTCTTTTGAGAAATCAACTGACAGTCTGATGGGTACTCCTTTGTAGGTGACTGTCCCCTTATCTCTTGCTGCTTCTAGGATTCTCTCCATTTTAATCTTGGCTAATGTAATTATGATGTGCCTTGGTGTGTTCCTCCTTGGGTTCACCTTCCTTGGGACTCTCTGAGCTTCCTGGATTTCCTGGAAGTCTATTTCCTTTGCCAGACTGGGGAAGTTCTCCTTTATTATTTGTTCAAATAAGTTTTCCACTCATGGCTGTTTCTTTCCCCCTTCTGGTACCCCTATAATCCGGATGTTGGAACGTTCAAAGATGTCCTGGAGGTTCCTAAGCCTCTCTTCATTTTTTTAAAGATTTTATTTATTTATTTATCTTTAGAGGGGAAGGAGAGAGGGAGAGAAACATCAATGTATGGTTGCCTTTTGTGTGGCCCCTGCTGGTAGTAAGCCTGAAAAGAACCGGCCTGCAACCCGGGCATGTGCCCTGACTGGGAATCGAACTGCGATCGTCTGGTTCTCAGGCCCGCGCTCAATCCACTGAGCTACACCAGCCAGGGCTCTCCTCATTTTTTTGAATTCTCATTTCTTCATTCCTTTCTGGTTGGATGTTTCGTTCTTCCTTCTGGTCCACTCCATTGATTTGAGTCCCAGTTTCCTTTCCATTGCTATTGGTTTCCTGGATGTCTCCCTTCATTTCAATTAGTTTAGCCTTCATATGTTCCTCTAATTTGTGACTATAATCAACCAGTTCTGTGAGCATCCTGATAAAGTGTCTTGAACTGTGCTTCTGAGAGGCTGGCAGTCTCTCAGTCCCTTAGTTATTGGCTCTGGGACTTTGAGTTCTTCTTGCACCATCTTTTGGGCTGTTCGTGCCTGTTACGTATGAGGAGCGGAGCCCTAAGTGTTTACCAGAGCAGGGCAACTCAGTTGATGGGTTGTGATGCTGTATGTGGGGGCGGGGTCAAAGAGGAACAATGGTGTCCCGTCTGCAGCCTCCCGCTGCAGCCCCCACAGGTGGTCCATGCCGCAGCTGCCACCGTCACCTGGGCCCGCGCGTTTCGTCCCACTGCACTTGAGTGTGCCACCACCGTTAGCCCTCCACCACTGGGTTCGCCCCCTGGGGCCTGTGTGGTTTGTCTCACTGTGCGGGAATGTGCAATTGCAGTCAGTCTGCCCCACACCCTGACTGGGTCCGGGCTACTTGCGCGCCTAGGTCTGGGGATCTTTCCTGCCCGACCCTGCTCCGCTGCTGGCTCTGCCCCTCTTACCGTCCAGGTTGAACGGTTAGTGGTTGTCGGACTTCCATATCATTCAATTTTCTGCTTTTTGGCTGTGTCTTTGTTCTCCAAACCTTTGTTGTATTCAAACTTGGTTGTGGGAGAAGGCAGTGTTTCCACCTATGCCTCCATCTTGGCGGAATGAGAATGGGTTTATTTTCACATATTTTTAAGATTTATTTACTTTCAGAGTGGGAGAAAGAGGAGAAACATCAGTGTGGTTGCCTCTTGCACACTCCCAACCAGGGACCTGACCTGCGACCCAGGCATGTGCCCTAACTGGGAATCGAACTGGTGACCTTTTGCTTCACAGGCCAGTACTCAGTCCACTGAGCCACACTAGCTAGGGCCATATTTTTTCTTTTATAGTTCTGTAGTCTTTGGGAAATTACTGGGATGGGCCAAAGTAAGTTTACAGTTGTTCATATGGAAAGACACCTAATAAAAGAATAAACTGTTTTGCATATTCACAACTGTAAACCTACTTTTGCCCACCTCTGTATATATTCCTTTTTTTTTAAATCCTCACCTTATTGCTTTTTAAAGAGAAGGGAAGGGAGGACAAGAGACATGGATCAGTTGCCTCTCATACAGGTCCCAACCAGGGACTGAAGCTGCAGCCCAGGGACGTGCCCTGACTGGGAATCAGCCCATGGCCTGTTTGTGGGATGATGCTCCAACGGAGTCACACCAGCCAGGGCAACATCATTTTTGTAATTAAACAACAGAAACCCCAACAAACCTGAGTTCCCTATTTTAAACAAACAGGAGGAAAAAGCCCTAATATTCTGGCATGGCCAACTCACTGCATGGATGAGCTAGGCATCCAATCTTAATGGTTATCTAAATGTGAATAGAGTGATTATCACATGGCATTGTTTCTTAGTGCTTGCAAAAGGTACTTAAATTTTTTTTGGTTAAGTATATACCTGGAATTTTATATCACACATATGAAGAACAATGAATAACTTCAATCATATATGTACTCCACTGTGTTGATTGTTCGTTGAAGGTGCAGAAGGATGGAAGCTGGGCTGAGGTTGTGGTCTCGCCTCTCCCCTGACCCCAAAGAGGCCAGACTTTAAGGTTGTTTCAGAAGAGCCTCTTCAATTTTATCAAAAATAACAAACAAAACTCCAAACCTAGTAATAGCATGTTAATAGTTTTAACACAGTGACTTTTTTTATTTTAAGCTGTTTATTGTAAGATAATTTACAAATATCTTGCTGTCCTTAGTAATTTAAACAATGAACCAACAATTTCTTCTGACCAGGACAGCAGTAAGCTAAAACCACATCAGCTGGCTCAATTTCTCTTCTTTACCTGAAAAACAAAGTACAGAATAAAGATTAATAAGTATTTTTGGAAAAAATCATGACATTAAGAGATAATACAGGGAGTGTTGCTTGTCTGTTACCATACAGCTAATGTATGTTTTTGTCTATTAATTTCATGCTATGTACGAACTACCATAATCAACCTATGGCCTATGAGAAACATGTAAGGTAATATACTTAAAGCCATTGTTGGAAGTTTACAGTGTATTTTTTCTTGTTATATATATATGTTATACAACACTCAAGAATTTTTTTTCTTGAGAAAAGGGTATAAAATGCGAAATCCACTCTTGATAACTGAAAATTGCCAATTGTTTTTGAGTACTTTATTATATTGGGTGTCTTGTCTTTCTTAGGCTTTTTAGTTAGGTTATGAATAATATATTAGATACTTTGGGATTTTAGTTGGGATTTAACATAGTTTGCATTTTAATTCTTTGGTTCTTTGTTTCTATTAACCCATGGCATTATTTTAATAAGTGTTATAATAGCAACCTATAAGAAATTTTGAAAAAGATGACCCATATTTAAGTGGGGGTTAAAGAACTGAGTTTACATAATAAAATGTTACTCTACACTAGTGGCTCTCAAATTTTGGTCTGGGGACCCTTTCATAGGATCCATGAGGGGAAGACCACTTCCATAATAATGTTATTTGCCTGTTTTAGTCTTATTCTCGGGAGTATCTGGCAGTTTTCAGAATGTGATATCCTAATGGCATGAATACATAAAAAGATGAGAATGTTGCTGTTTTTTTTTACGTTTGAGAACCACTACTCCTCACCAATCTATATTTAATATCTCAAACTAATTCCAATTGTCTATACTTAAGGTTTACCTGAAAAAGCCCCCCAGCATTGCCCACTTATGCGCTCCCGTAAGTTGGCTGCTACTGTGAACAGGCCCAGCAATCTAAACCTCTCATCAGTGTCACTGCTGCCAAATTAGCTTCAGCCCTAACGGGGTCTGTTTTCCGAGAGGGGTATGGGAAGAGTGTGTGAAATTTTACCACTTTACCTCTTGTCTGAGGACGAAACTCGGTTTCATTAATCCCTGGTTATTATATTAGAAGAAAGAGACAAACACAAACAAGCTGGTCAAAAGGCAATCCATGCTAGTTAATTCATGTACAATTTCCAACTAAAGAGGTCTGTTTCCTCATTTGTTACCTTGAGGATATCACATACTTACCAAAATATTCCTTTAAAAGAGTCAATCAGTATATTAAAAAAAGTTACAGATCTCAATCTGGTTAGAGGCAATAAAGCCACATTCATGCAAGTAGGCAAGACTGAAAGTATAATTGAAATCACTACTTTTCCTATAAATAGCATACAATATATTGTAAGTTTTAGGCTGGCAACTAATATCTGACACCTCAAACATTATGGTTTATTCATGCTTTTTATTTTATTACTAAAGAGCCAAATGTGTTTGTGTTAAACATCATTAAAGTCTTTAACCAGAATAAACTGATAGGTTAGAAAGCATGCAAGTCCATTCATAAAAACAATCCAATCTTGGGGCTACAGAGCTACCTTTTTTTTTTAAAGAAAGATTTTATTTTTAGAGAGAAGGGAAAGGAAGGAGAAAAAACAGGAACAAACATCTATATGAGAAACATAGATTGGATGCCTCTGGTGCTTCTCCAACTGGGGACCTAGCCTGCAACCCAGGCATGTGCCCTGACCAGGAATCAAACCAGTAACCTTTTGCTTTTTGCAGGAGGACACCCAACCAATAAGCCACATTGATCAGGGCCAGAGCTGACGTTTTATAAACAATGTAGAAGGCCTTTCTAAAAGGTGACAATTTAATGGTTAATTTCCAATTATTGGAGTTCTTTTATTCTCAGTTTTATGTCTTAAACCTCCTGCCCCCTATTTCCCTTGATTTGCTGCTTTGTAGTAAGGTTCCCCACATTTTTAATCTAGAAAGCCCCTAGTCTGCAATTTGGCATAAGGTATATCCTCATACTTTATTTCCAGCTTTCCTCTTTTAAAAAAGAGCAGAAAAAGAACTCTGGTTCTCTGTATCTTACAGCCCTGAACCTTCGGAATGCAGTCTTTCCTCCAGGCCTTCCCACACTTGCCATCCAAGAAGAAATTGGCTTAGCATTGGCATTAGGACGTATAACAAGGAGGATAATGAGTAATATAATTATTTAATCCTTGGATTAGTCCCCGTGTTCTAGATGACAAAGTTGAGTTGCAGAGGTGTACCTTAACCAAGTTTTAAAAAGACATTAGGTGGCAGGGCCACTCATTGCACAGTAGTCTATGATGCTACTAAAACATTAGGGACCAGGCTGAGTGATGGGTTAGTCCATCAAGGAAGGATCCTTAAGATAGCAAAGCTGCCCTGGCTGGTGTAGCTCAGTGGATTGAGCACAGGCCTGCGAACCAGACAATCAGGGTTTGATTCCCAGTCAGGGCACATGCTTGGGTTGCAGGCCAGTTTCCGGCAGGNAATGCAGTCTTTCCTCCAGGCCTTCCCACACTTGCCATCCAAGAAGAAATTGGCTTAGCATTGGCATTAGGACGTATAACAAGGAGGATAATGAGTAATATAATTATTTAATCCTTGGATTAGTCCCCGTGTTCTAGATGACAAAGTTGAGTTGCAGAGGTGTATCTTAACCAAGTTTTAAAAAGACATTAGGTGGCAGGGCCACTCACTGCACAGTAGTCTATGATGCTACTAAAACATTAGGGACCAGGCTGAGTGATGGGTTAGCCCATCAAGGAAGGATCCTTAAGATAGCAAAGCTGCCCTGGCTGGTGTAGCTCAGTGGATTGAGCACAGGCCTGCGAACCAGACAATCGCGGTTTGATTCCCAGTCAGGGCACATGCTTGGGTTGCAGGCCAGTTTCCGGCAGGAGCCAGTTCCCTGCAGGGGATGCAAGAGAAGCAATCATACATTGATGTTTCCTTCCTCTCTCCTTCCCTTCCCCTCTAAAGATAAATAAATAAAATATTTAAAAAAAAAAAAGACAGCAGAGCTGATGTAACTAGTAACTTATAGAATGGTCTCAGTAGGTTTTACTTGTGTCTCCCAGTTTCTATCCTTGAGAGACAATACTTAAGGACCAATTTAAATTTTACCTTAGTGATGAACCTTCCTTAATTCTTAAATATGAACCTATGTTTTCACATATCAATAAAATGTTATTTCTCCCTCTTCTGAACTTCCAGTTCTTAATATACTTATGGCATGTTTTTCATTCACTTAACCACCATTTATTGAGAAAGTATGTGCAGGTGATGGGCCTACAAAAATAAGACAGTCCCTCCTAAGCCTAGGACCACAGAAAGGCAATTCCTAAAAAAATGTTTAGTGCTAATAAAGAGAAGCACAGGATGCTAGAAGGGTACCCCACCCAAACTATGCAAGAGGGTTTTCTGGAGGAAAGGATTCCCCCCAGCTAAGTTAGGAAGGATAGACAAGAATCAGTCCAATGAAGTACCAAGCGTGCAAGGGGAGAAAAGAATGGCATTTGAGGCAAAAACACGTGCCACCCTGAAGGTGAGAGGGCATGATGTGTTAGTAGAACTGGAAGTAGATCAATGTGGCTCAAGTTTTAGGAAAGTGAGAAATGGCAGTGGTAAGAGGCTAGACTATAAAGTGTTGGTGGCCAGAAACCATAGGTTCATATACGCATACATCAAGCAAAGCTGTTTCTGCAGGATAATGTGAGAGAATGGGTTTCTATCATCTTCATCATACCACTCTGTCACTGGGTCAGCAATTTTTTCTGTGAATGGCTAGACAGTTAAGTACTTTAGGCTTTGTGGGTCACACACTGTCTCTCTTTTTATAACCCTTTAAAAATATGAAAACCAGGCCCTGGCTGGGAACTCAGTTGGTTACAGCATTCTCCAGATATGCCAAGGTTGCAGTCTGACATATGGTCAGGGCACATACAAGAAACAACCAATGAATGCATAAATAAGTGGAACAACAAATCAATGTTTCTCCCTCAAATCAATTTAAAAAGTAAAAGAAAACCATTCTTAGCTCTGTGCCTCAGTTTGCTGACTTTCATTCTACTGCAATTTCAAATATCCTCCCTGTCTAGGCTGTGAGCTTTTTTGAGGGCAAATAATGTCACTGTTACATCCTCAGTGCCTAGCACAGGGTTACACAATTAAAAGACTCTCAAAATACATATTTCTTAACCCTGGAGAAAAACAACAAGGATCTGCAGTAAACGAGCATAAAGGAGAAAAAGTCATGGGCTATTCAGAAAGTAAAACTTAGAGAACTTGGTGACCAGTTAGTAGGAGGGGACAAAGAATGAGTCAAAGACACCTTCTACACATTTGATCCTTCATCACAATTATCTGCACATTGTTTAATCCCATTAGACAATAAATACCCTGCAAGGATCACATCCTTTAACAATTATACTTTGCATATAGTAAGTGTGCAATTAATAATTTTTGGAATAGACATCTCATTATCTTAATCCTGGTTTCACAAACAATATTCTCTTGAGGAAAGTGGTACACTGACTTCCGGTGCTGACATAAAAAAATTAATAATTTTAAAAGACAGATTTTATAAATGATACTGAATTGTCCACATCCCTATTCCTAATGCTTTAGGAATGTGAAAGCTAACAATACATTGATTCCTAAAATAAGAAACTAAGCCTGAAACAATCATAATAAACCAGAGATTCCATTTTCACCAAATTTTTATATCCTAACAGTAGGGATGGATATAAAACTAAGAAATGGATCACTGCATCTTTAACAGGCAAAACAAATCCAAAGACTTTTAAACATCCAAAGGTTAACTAGCAGACTGAAGGCAATCTATGAGTACTTACAGAGCTGCAGCACCGGAGATGATTTCAATCAGCTCCTTTGTAATGACAGCTTGGCGGGTACGGTTGAAGGTCAAAGTCAATTTGTCGATCATCTCAGCTACAAACAAAACAAAGCAAAAAGATTAGACAACATTTACAACTAACAAGAAAGGAATATTTCATTAATTTAGTCATAGCTGTATGTTGCTCAATGTAACAATAAGATTTGGGGGTGTTTGTTTTTGTTTTTCGTGGGAGGGACAGGAGTGGTGCCAAAGTTGTCCCCCCAAAATTTCAAGATGATATTTTTAAATATCTGGTGAGTACCTTTTCCAAGTTCTTGCAAATGTACTGCCTTCCAAGTAAGAGATACCTCCTTTAAGGCATACAGTATTACTTCTCTATCTTTTCAGATGAGAAAATTCAAGGAAAAAGATAGTATTTGGTCAAAAGTTTCATGGTACCAGCAGTAAAGCCTAGGACTAGGTCCTAGCTCTCTTGCTTCTCGAGCTACCTAAAGAACGGTCACGTTTTTGATGTGAGGGTCTTCATGCCACTCCCCGCAGCAGAATTTTCTCAGAAATCTATTGTGTGCTTACAAGCGTTCTTGCTTGCGTTGTCCATGGCTGTCATCCTGGCGCTTTGCTCACTCGTGGTAGATTCCTTCAGAGAATAGTAAATGATGTTGGCCAGACTGTATTCCTGGTAATTCTGCAGTACGTCGGCATCAATGTCGTCATAGATACTCATGCTCTCTGTTAAAACAAGTGGTACATATCTCTGACTTAAATCAGTACAAAAACTGATTTAATCAAAATGACTTACTATTATAAAAATCCTCTATAATTACTGAGCAGGAATAAGTGTAAAGTCAAAAGACTCAGTTCTAACAATATCATCTATTTTCACAATGTAGAATACAACAGACTTTCAGCAAAATATGTAAACAAAGCACTGGATATTTAAAATAACTACTACATTTTATGGGCATGAAGTTGTCTAAATAACATCTATTTGAGTGCCTGGCACAAAGCCAGTTTTTTTTAAAATAAATTAAGAACAAAAACTAGTATAGTATAATACAAAAATTTCAATTCAGGCTTTTGATTACTGGAGAAATTATAAAGTGTCAGGAAAATGAAAGCAGAAAAATGTTTCATTACAGTAACATGGTGAAAACATTGCTGTTTCATCAAACTTAAGATACTACAGGTTATGATCCATATCTGATGTAACATTAAGAAAATAACATAGCCAATTAAAAATGATACGCTGTTGACTAGGAGAAGCATCCCAATTTCAGAGATGTAAACAAGTGTACATCTTAGAACAGATGAAACACGATACACAAAAGGGGACTTGGGAAAATAAAATCATTTCCAGAACACTGTTTCTAGAATGCTTCACTGAGTAATGGTGACTCTATTCAAATGATAAAACAAAAACTTACTGGGCCAATGTATATGAATGCTGTGGACACTGTTCTAATCTCTATTCTAGAGCTTCAGATTAATTGGAGGTTAAGGTAGAGTTTGCATACAGAGACTGCAAAGCCAATGTCTAGCTAGGCTCTCTAACACAAGGACAGAAAACATATCTAATGAATGCCCTCAATAGATACTTAATTAGTTCAATTAATGAAGAGAGTAAGAGTAGCCAAACAATGCAGATTAACACATCATGGAAGCCATTAACAAATGTTGATAGAAACAGCCCAATATCATTTTGCTCCTGACAAACTATTTTCCTAAATGTACAAATCTCCCCTTTCTTTGTGGAAAAATACCTGTCGTACAAAAACTACGTACCAGCACTTGCAATGGTATTAAGAGAAAAGATGGGCTTTTCTTCTGTTTTGTAGGAGATGACAGACCTAGAAATGACAACAAATGCAAATTTCAAAATATTAACTTTTAAACTGTTAACATTTACTCATTTTAAAATATGAACATAAACATAAAAAGCTTTGATTTCTAAAATTTCCTTGCCTGAATCGATTAAAGATGATCGATCCTTCATCAAATTCATACCCAGAATTTAGTAATTCCAGGGCAATGACTGATGCATCTCCAAAAGTAGGAGGTTTCCTTCCCACTTCTTTGAATGTCACCAGAAACTGGTCAGAATGAGTCCTATGAGAAATACAAGAGAGCACATAAAATAGTTCAATGGATTTTTTCCTTCTAAAAGAATGTAGGAAAACAAGGAAGAAATCACTATGGATCAAGCAATTTTTTGCTTGGGGGGCGGGGCGGCTGGTGTGTTCACTGAATTAACTTGTTCCATAATTATCATGACTATTACTTTTCTTCAGCACCTGCACAGAACTAAGGACTAATAATCAGGCCTTTCTTATTTTATATTTCTCTATGCCTTTATTTTTCTTCTTCCAGTCTTAATTAACTGTTGTTCATTCTGACATTTGTAGACTGTGATAGCTCCTCAAAGTTCACTCTTCATTTTCTTTTAAATTTTTTATTTATCTTTAGAGGGGAAGGGAAGAAGAGAGGGACAGAAATATCAATCAATGTATGGTTGCCTCTTGTGCATCCCCTGCTGGGAACTGGCCTGCAACCCAGGCATGTGCCCTGACTGGGAATCGAACCGCGATCCTCTGGTTTGCAGGCCTGCGATCAATCCACTGAGCTCCACCAGCCAGGCTCATTCCTTATTTTTAAAAATGTCAATAGCTTTTGATATTAACATTGCACTCCACTTATGGCTTGGCTGAAGAAGCAAAACACAAGTAGAAAATGGGAGAAATCTATATATTCCAGTATATACTGGTAAAAAAACAAAACAAAAAGGGTATAACCTACCCTTTTACCCATAATACATATTTAAATTACCTATGAAGTATACCCCTGATTTTATCTCCAATTCCAACAATTTTAACTTCTTTCCCAGCTGCTGTGAGCGTAGCCACCTCACTTTTCATCTGTTTAGCGACTGAGGAGTGGATAGCACCACAAAGCCCTCTATCTGAGGACACACCGATAAGGAGGTGTTTCTTCTTTTCTTCAGGCCCCTTAATATCAGCCTTTTCATACAGAGCTTAAAAACAAACAAAAAGCAAAGCAAGAATTTTTATATGTAATTCATACTAAATATAGTAATCCCCAGTTTACAAAAAAGCTGGCTGTTTTCAAAATGATGCATTAAAATTTCGGTGGCATTTGACTAATATAATCAAACCCCCGTGTACTTATTCCATTAACAATTAAAATTAAAACCAAAAAGGTTTAAATCTCTATATAACAAAGGTTCCTAAGGGCTCAATAATGGCGACTTTATCTTAAATATTGACTAAAAGATATCCCTGGTACCATTAAAGAACTTTTAATGACGCCAGAATTATAGAGGTGTAACAACTTATTTACTATCAGACTTCTATATAATGTAAATCCTCAGTATACAACATGTCTGAAAAAAACTAGGAAGCAAATCTTTGCTAACCTGTTTATATAACCTGCATATCAAGCTCTTATAAAAATCAATAATATCCTTAGGTGAGGATAAAATAAAAAAACTGGTGATGTTAAAATAATGATGCCAATTTCATGTGTGGGGTTACTTTAACAACCTCACTTTGTTGGTCTAGTTTTCCAGGAAGCAAAGGCCAAGAGAAGATTCAGTAGGATAAAATATACATGGACTTTACTAGGAGATATGCCTGTGAGAAAACAGGAAGTCAGAGCCATCATACCATGCTGCAGGTCTGAGCCATGGAAAGAAAGGTTGAGAGGCAGCTTCCCAGATCACTGTGCAATTTAAGGGAAGTCAGTAAAGCTGCTGGGAACCCCAGGTCTCCCAAGAACACGCCTGCCTCTATCAGCCTGTGCTCAGGTGCAGGCCAGGAGCAGGCCACAGAAAACATGGCATGGAAGCAAACGCAGGATGGACTTCAGCAGCTGGTGCTCACTGTAGTTGCAAGGTCCATCTTCATGGCTACCACATTCACCCATTTCAACAGAATTCCTACCACTACCTTTTTCAGTATAGAGCAGTGATTTTCAAATTTCAATATCTGAGATGCTCAATAAAAAGCAGACAGATGCTCAACTCCAAAGTTGAGTAGAGTTGAGTGGGGAGAATATTTCTTTTAAGTTTCTTCGTATATTTTATATTGTACAGTATAAAATACCTACTTTACAGTTTTAAAAGATTTTATTTATTTATTTTTTAGAAAGGGAAGGAAAAAGAGGAGAGAAACATCCATGTCTGGTTGCCGCTCACATGCCCTCTACGGGGTACCTGGCCCACAAACCCAGGCATGTGCCCTGACTGGGGATCGAACTGGTGACCCTCTGAATTGCAGGCCAGCACTCAACCACTGAGCCACACCAGCCATTTTAAAATATTTAAGTTGATTAGCCACTTAATATTTACCAGTTAGTATATTTTTAGTTTGAAAGACTGAAGTGGATTGGCAACCTCAAGTTCGAGTTTTGGTATTTCTCCACAAATACTATAATCAGATATCTAAGCCAGTTTCTTATTTACTATATAATTTTGTGGTCATAGACTTTTGAAGGGTAACAAATTTATTATACTTGTTAACACCACCAAGTAAAATGACTTTCTTTTTTCATATAAGTAACTAGAGAGTAACTTACCAATGAACATCTGCTGAATCTCGAACTAGATGCTCAGTATTGTGTTAGGCAAGGAAGGAGACATGAAATCAAATAGCTGCAGCTGATAAGAATTATTAAAACCTAACTCAGCAACTCTCCTCTAGGGGAAACTAAGTATGTTGTTTTAAAGCAAGGAGCCATTTCCACTGAGGCCTAGTGCTGTTATCATTTCCTTGAGAAAATATTCTTTAGCAGTATAAATGTATGCTTAAAAAATATGGAAAAACACAAGACAACTACTGCACAGACCAATTTACATCTAATACACAGATAGATTAATATACAGACAGATTAATACACAGATAGATTAATATATTTCAAAATATTAACTTTTAAACTGTTAACATTTACTCATTTTAAAATATGAACATAAACATAAAAAGCTTTGATTTCTAAAATTTCCTTGCCTGAATTGATTAAAGATGATCGATCCTTCATCAAATTCATACCCAGAATTTAGTAATTCCAGGNTGAATCTCGAACTAGATGCTCAGTATTGTGTTAGGCAAGGAAGGAGACATGAAATCAAATAGCTGCAGCTGATAAGAATTATTAAAACCTAACTCAGCAACTCTCCTCTAGGTGAAACTAAGTATGTTGTTTTAAAGCAAGGAGCCATTTCCACTGAGGCCTAGTGCTGTTATCATTTCCTTGAGAAAATATTCTTTAGCAGTATAAATGTATGCTTAAAAAATATGGAAAAACACAAGATAACTACTGCACAGACCAATTTACATCTAATACACAGATAGATTAATATACAGACATTTTAATTTGGAAATAATCAAGTTTCACCTTCTTTATAGTTGATATTTAAACATTGCACTCACATATATAGTCATAGCCTATGTCCATGATTAGTTGGTCAATTCTCCACTGCAGCATACCACCTCCTCCCTACCACGTGGTCCTAAAATACCACATCAGAATAGGATGAAATCAAGCAGTGGAGTTTGATGCTCTATGTTGCTAAATTCTTTTCATGGTACATTGAACAAGGTAGAAAACTTTTCAGAGTACTTAAAAAGTTAACATAATAGGTATCTGATCTCAGGCAAGTTACTTGATGTCACTGAGCTTCAGTTTTTTTCACCTGCAAAGCAGAGGTTGAATCAGTTCCTACCCTCAAAGGGTTGCTGTGAAAAGTGAGTACATGTAGTTCTGGCTGGTGTGGCTCAGTGGACTGAGTGCCAGCCTGTGAACAGAAAGGTCGCTAGTTTGATCCCCAGTCAGCACATGCCTATGTTGCAGTCCAAGTCCCTACTGGAGGTGTACGAGAAGCAACCAATGGATGTATCTCTCACATACTGATGTTCCTCTCCCTCTTTCTCCCTCCCTTCCCCTCTAAAAATAAAAAAATTAAAAAGAAAGGAAAATGAGTACATGTAAAATACTCAGAATAGGCTCACCATCATGGTAAGCACTAAGTGTAAGTCATTAGTAATGACCTTCTTTATGTTAAATAGTTATTTGTAATTTGTGAATTATACTCTTCTCTTACCCAAAGATCCTGTTCCATACACTCGAGCTGGTTTCAGCTCCCTTTCAGCTCGGGCATATTTTGCTGCTGCTACCATTTTCATAGACTTGGTAATTTTCTGGATGTTTTTGATTGACTTCAGTCGCCTGGTAACTGAAAAACGGAAGTGCTATGTTACGATAAAAGAGTTATAATGTCATTTGTGAATATACTGAAATGCAGTATTTTTCTAAACTGCAAGGCAGAATAATTAGCATTTAGACCATCAATTAACAGCATGATGCTAAACTAGGCTTAATGTTACAATGAGTACTAATAAAAGGTCAAACTCAGGTGACAACACAAGAGAATGATAAATCATACATTAAAATGGTATTGAAAATGGCCTTCAACCACATATTCCATTACATTTTTATATATCTACAAATAGTTTTTATTAATTAAAACATTATCATTCTACAGACAATAAATCAGAACCACCATGTTCACCTCTCACTGGTCTTTTCTAAAACAAGTTCAATGCCCCATTTGATGTAGACTTATTTTATTGGTTTTGACCAAATATATAATGGGCTTTAAAAAGCAGTGTAATTTTGAAAGTATTATTTGTCAAAATTTAGTTTTTCTTAATTCACATATTGAGACAAAGTACTTACTATCTTTCAAAGTTGCCATATTTCGAACTTGGATCCTGAGAATAAAGGTTATACAAGTATTTTAGTTTTTTAAAAGATAGCTCAATTATATAACATTAAAAACTCTCAAAGTTACTATGTTTAAAGAACACCCCATAAAGAACTACTCAAATATAGGACTCTGATGTATATATATACATATATAAATTTTAAATTCCTTAATACTGATATACCAAACCCTGTATATCAAAGGCCTCATTTTATTTGACCTAACACAAACTTTTCACTGAAGTCACAATGGCATTCACACATGCCCTATTCCCACCTGCATGTCTTTGCCTGTATTCTTTTCCCAACAGAAAAGTTATTTGCCCTGTTAGGCTACTCAACTCTCAAGGTCAGCCACTATAAAAAAATGCATTCCTTGATTTTCTTGGTTCACCAAAATCTTTTAAAATAACAGTTATATATTATAACACAACAAAATGTGTGAAAGTACCATTTATTTCAACCAATTCTTAGCTTCTCCAATGGAATTCAGTAAACATTTACTAAGTAGTAACTATTCTTCAGGACATGGTCTCTGATCACAAGCAGCACACTATTATAAACGAGATTTAGGAAAACTTAGAGTTACATAAAATTTACATTAGATTTTTCTACAGTCTTTAAAGTATAACACATAAGCCTTAAAATGTAATGTTTCTGACAGATAAGTATGAGAGGATCCCTGCCCTATGGGGGAAGACAACATGTTATCCAACATAAATTATCTTCCAGCCTTTAAATCCATACAAAATACCAGTGTTGGCCAAGTAAGGTCCACGGGAGAACTGAAGAATCAAGAAACAAATGTTTATAAGCCCACAAATCAATTTAGTTTTTCAGTGTATCTTGGACGGCAGTGAAAAGCACAAAATGACTTTGGAATACTGATGACATGCAGACAAAACAGGGGCTGCTGCGGCTTCCAGACAAAAGAAACAAGGATCTGCACTAAGATGTCAGCAAAGCCAACAAGAGACTAAGTGTGAGATCAAGTTCATAAGAATGAAAAGGAAAACAGTAAGAATGACCCAAAATTTTCTGATTGAATGACCTGAGTGGACAGTGTTGTTATTAACCAAGATAGATACGCTGGGTGCAGGTGATCTTCCTGGGAACAATGATTTTGTAAATGATACGGTTAAAAGACCATGGGACCAGGTGGAAATGTCCAATGGGTATGAGAAACATGTGAAGTTTTGAGATTTGAGATACATGTTTGTAACTATCAGTAAACATAGTAGTTGATGCCTCCCCCCCAAAAAGAAAGAAGTGGAAATAGGATTAGAGAAGCAGAGGGACATTCCTAATTCTATGAGGTTAGCATTATCCTAATACCAAAACCATATAAACACAAGAAATAACAATTAGAAAATAACACCTCCCATCAACAGAGGCAAAAATCCTCAACAAAATATTAGCAAATTGAATCCAACAATATATTAAAATGAATTATACACCATGATTAAGTGGGATTTACTCCAGGTATGTAAAGTTCATTCATCATTTAACAATCAAGTATGGTAATATCCATCACGTCAACAGGTTAAAGAAAAATCATATGATCAAGAAATGCAGAAAAAGCATCTGACATAATGTAATGCCCTTTTATGATAAACACCTCTTAACAAATTAAGAAGAAAACTTCCTTAAGCCAATAAATAACATTTACAAAAAACTCTATGGTTTAACAGTGAGAAACTAGAAATTCTCTCCCTAAGATTGGGAAGCACGATAAGGATGTCCTCTCCCACCACTCCTATTCAACATCATACTGGATGTCCTAGTAAATACAGTAAGACAAGAAAAGGAAATAAACGGACACAGACTGGGAGGGAAGAAAAAAACTGTCTTTGTTCATAGGTGATGACTGTCTAGGTAGAACATCACAAAGAATTGGCAAAAAAAAAAGCCCCTGGAACTAATAATCTATTATAGTAAGGTATATACAAAATGTAACCGCTTCTTTTTATATCAGCTATGAACAATTGGAGTTTCAAGTTAAAAAAAACAACAGACTGTACACTTAAAAATGGTTGACATGATAAATTTTACGTATACTTTATAATTAAAAAAACCACAAAGACATATATAAACCTAACAAAATATATATAAGATCTATATGAGGAAAACTGTAAAACTAATAAATGAAAAATCTAAATAACTGGAGAGAGATTCCATATTCATGAATAGAAAGACTCAATGTTGCTAACAGGTCAGTTCTTCCCTATAGATCAAATCTTGATCTATAGATTAATACAATTCCAATCAAAACCTCACAAGTTACTTTTTGACTATCAATAAACCAATCTTAATGCCTATATGAAAAGGCAAAACACCCAGAATGGCCAACACAATAGTGAAGAACAAAGCCAGAGAATGGACACTACTTGATTTCAAGACTTCCTGTAAAATTACAGAAAACAAAAGGCAGGTCGCTGTGGCACTAAGCAGATCAATGAAGGGGAACAGAGCCCAGAAACAGACTCACACCAATACATCAACATAAGTTTGGATAAAATAGCAAAAGTCATTGTGTGGAGAAAGGATTACTCTTTTCTACAAATGGTGCTGGACCACTGGACATTCACATGTAAAAAACTAATAATCTAGAAAATATTTTACACATTTGACAAAAAATAACTCAAAATGGACCACAGATCTAAATATAAAACACAAAACTATAATCTTCTACGAGACTGGACAAGAGAAAATCTAGGTGCTTTGTGTTTGGCCAAGTTTTTAGGTAAAACACCAAAAGCATGATCCATGAAAGCAAAAAATTGATAAGCTGGACTTTATTAAATCTAACAATAACAACTTTTGCTTCTCAAGCCACTGTTAAGAGAATGAAAAGACAAGCTACACACTGGAAGAAAACATTTGCAAAACATGTATCTGATGAAGGACTGTTACCCAAAATATACAAAGAACTTTTAAATTCAACAATAGTATGACCCAAATTTAAAAAATGGGCAAAAGATTGGAACAGAAACCTCACCAAAGATATACAGGAGGCAAATAAGCATATAAAAAAATGTTCAGTATCCTGTGTCATTAGGGAATTACAAACTGAAACAATGAAATACAAGTACAAACCTGTAAGAGTGGCTAAAATTGGAAAAACAGACAATACCAACTGATGAGGAGGATATGGAGTAAAAGGAATTCTCATTACCAGTGGGAATGAAAAAATGGTGTGGCTACTTTGGAAGATTGTTTGGCAGTTTCTTATATATCTTAAATAGTTTGTTTAACTTATGACCCAGCAATCATGCTCCTCCTCAGTATCCTCCATCAGTATCTAACCTATTTTGCTGAAAACTTCTCCTTTGTCTACACAAAAACCAGCACATGAAGCTTACAGCAGCTTTACTCATACTCATCAAAAACCAGAGGCAACCAAGGTGCCCTTCAATGTGAATGAATAAACAAACTGGTAAATCCATACAATGGAGTATTATTCAGAAATAAAAATAAGCTATCAAGCCACAAAAAGACAGGATGAACCTGAACTGCCTATTGCTCAGTGAAAGAGGCCAATCTTTAAAGGCTCTATATACTGATTCTAACTATATGACATTCCCGAAAGAACTATAGCAACAGGAGAAAGGTCAGTGGTGGCCAGGACTGGGGGGACAGATTTTTTAGGGCAGCAGAAATATTCTATATGATACTATAATGGTAGGCTCGCATCATTATGTGTCTATCAAAACCCATAGAGCTATACAATAGGAGTGACCTTAAAGCCTGCACCTCGGTTTACAATGTATTAATACTGATTCCTTAATTTTTGTATATACCACAGTAATGCAAGATGTTAACAGTTGGGGATACTGTTCGAAGTGGGGTGTGGATATACAGAACTCTATACTATACCCTCAATTTTTCTTTAAGTCTAAAACTGTACTAAAAATAAAGTCTGTTAATAATAACTTTAAAATGCAGGTTACAAAATGGTATGTTATATGATCCCATTGTTGTGATTGTGTTTATGTGCATAAAATTAAGTCTGAAAGGTCATAACCAAAACAGTCATCTTTAAAAATCTTGACTTACTACTGGCATTATATTGCTAAAGAAAAATATGGAAATAAGAGGAAAGGGACTTTGTGGAAAATATTGGTTGGGTTAGAATGGATTTACTAAATATTAAGGCTGTTAAATGCTGACAAGAACTACTATTTTGAGTACAGACTTATCGGACATAATGACCATTCCATTAACAAATGGCACTTCAAAACTGACCCCCTTTTTGGTATAAGGACTTTTTCACTCCAAACATTCTAAATTTATAGATTAATAAAAAGTGACATTTGGACATTATAGTTGTAGGCAGACACTCCAACTTAACTGACACAAATTTCTAGTCAGAGAATAAGGTGTGGAACAAATCTGAACTGCATGCCGTATTTGGATGAACACAATGTTTTTGGTTTCCATAGTATTCCAAATGAGGTATGAAAAGATAAGGATCTTTTGTGATTCTTCATGTTTTGCTCATGGCCTAATTTTCTATTTTGAAGTACTCTCATGTTTAGCCTCCATTTGCTTCTA
Organism: Sturnira hondurensis; assembly: GCF_014824575.4. Classification (NCBI taxonomy): domain Eukaryota; kingdom Metazoa; phylum Chordata; class Mammalia; order Chiroptera; family Phyllostomidae; genus Sturnira; species Sturnira hondurensis. The sequence goes on from NW_028088915.1 coordinate 4,812,379, forward strand.
AAAAAGATGTCAATCTATGTTACAATTTTATTTTTTAAGTACAATTTCAGTTCAGAATAATCATGAGCTGATCTGAAATCTCTAGCTTGCCTTGTCTACTGAATATAGAGTATTTACAAACCAAAACTTCTGAATCAGTTTTATGTTCTGGAAAATTGCATCCTGTCTTGATACTCATTTAGGAGATGGAGAAACTAGAAATGTGGATGGAAAAATCAGATTGTGGATTATCATTATCTGCTGACTGTAAAACATTGTTAGAAAAGCTGCAGAAGGCAGTGTGGAGGAAGTTAGCAAGGTTGCTGGATGAATGATTTATCAAAGAATTTTAAGGAGCATATAAATACTGTATAATATAAAAATTAAGGAAGCAGTATCCACTAATTCTTGAGGAATATTATGAAGTATGTCTAATTCTAATATTGAATGCTTGCATGAAGTCCATCACCTGCCCCTCAACCAAAAAAAACGACTCCCTTGCACTTCACCAACCTTCACCCATGATCGTCTTCTTTCACAAGTACAATAAGACTTCTCACATTTTACACAGATACTGTAGTTATAAACTCATTTTCATTTTTCAGTCGGTACACCTGGATCCACACCAGCGTGTCTCTCACTGCTCTTGGTTCTTTACAAATACTGACTCATTTAATCCTCACACTAATCTATTAATTGTGTAGTAATCATCACCTCCATTTAATGGGCAAGGAAATTATATAGAGACATAGACATTAACTTGTCCAAGGTCACACAGCCAGGTAAGAGGCAGTCAGGATACAAACCACAGCCGTTTGGCTCCAGTCCATCTTATACTGTACTCTGCTGCCACATATTTTTTATTTACAAGTAAATATCTGCTGTTACTTTCAGATGGCAATCTTCCATTTCTCTCCTCAAATGCCAACTCTCTTTTCAGTGTACTTAGTTCAATTTATGGCCACTGGTCTTCTATCATAAAATGTTCCATTTTAGAGAATGTGTCGTCAGTAGGAAATAGAGATGTGTTTTCCCCTAATTTGAGACAGAAAAAGCGGAATCTTTTCCTCAAATTTCTCGTTTCCATTTTCTTAATTGCTACTTAAAAAAAAGTTCATTTCTGAAAGTTTAAGGTACTTTCTGATCCCTTAAACAATGAAAATAATTTCATCACCACTTTATTTAGCCTCATGCTTAATGTTGTTCGTATGGAAACATCCTTGAAGCAAAAACTTTAACCACCACCCAGCTGCACATTTAAAAGCTTCCAATAACCAAAACCAAGGGAATGCCCCTTCATGGTTCTGTTAAAGCCAAGGTATTTTGTACCCTTCCGAATTAATTCTGTGGAGTGTTAAACATTAAGACGGCTTTCATTTCTGAATTTAAAGGTCAATTATAATGAATGAGAAGAGAAAGGGTAGAACAGACAGGGAAGACATCAGGCCCCAAGAGTGATAGAAAACACAGAGGACAGAACATGCTTTCCACAGTGGAATACTAATGTTTGATGAATATTTATAATCTACCAATTTAAAGCCAATATTCCAAAGGGATTAAGGTCAGGATTATGACGTCCATTTGATGACTGACATTCCAATTTGGGCCTGTGGCATTACTTGTCTCAGACTTAAGGAGCTCTTATTTAAAACAATTCTTTATTAAAAGATCTTCAAATTGTCTTACAGGGTTTAAAAAAAAGTTATTTCTACAGTGTTATGCAAAATATATTGTCCTTATTGAGGAACTCTTCACATTTCTAAAAGATCAACCTGGATACCACTTAAGGTTTTAAATGTACTGACAGATAACATTAATACACAGTAAGATGGGGGAGGGAGGAGTTTGCTGAGCACCACCGCATGCCTGGAACAGTTCTGCAAGGCTAACTCACTAAGACCATGTCTATTTGTTTAGTTTACCACCACATTTTAGCAACTTAATGCAGAGCAGGAGTCTATCAACAGTGTGCCAAGTGATTTGTAAATGGCACAACTGAGAATTCAACAAAGGTAACTTCCTAATTCTCATGAATCTTCTTTTGCAGTATTAAGGAAAACTGACTCCCAAGGCAAACCCACCAACATTTTTATGTGCGCATTTCACATTACATTAAGTTACTTTCTTACCCTAAAAATCTTGTCTACTGTTTTAAATTTTTTGCTTAATGAAAAACATACTTATTTCAATTAATGCTGTATAGTCCTTTCACATAAACTAGAATACAAAAACCTAGTTTGGTGTTAAAGCTCCTTAGAATTCTCCCTTACTGTAAACCCAGGGAATTGCTACACCCAGCCTATAACTAATAATCTCCTTAGCACTGTGTCTGAAAAGGTCCCAGACTTTGCCTAACATCAAGATATTTCCTTCTTGAGGAAATAACCAAATTATATGGTCCATATTCTACTATATGGTCCCACATCCTTTATCTATTATTCCTAGGCTTTCTAATATGCAACTTTTTTTCGGGAACCAATGCTTAAAATTGTTAAAAATTGCACCGCAGTTAGGTACTTAAATCCACCTCCTGGTCCTCTCAGGACCTTGGGACAATTTCATGACCTTGCAGGGTTACTGCTTCAGCCTAAAGGTTTCAGGATAGCGCAAGGTGTCTTTCTCTTCCTCGACAACATATTTAAGGTCCCTTTTGCACCCAAACTACCCTCGGCCCACGAGGGCACTTACTTGATTCACCAGTGCCCAACAAAGCCCCTACTACGTGGTAGGTGCTTAATAAATGTTCTGGCTGAATCAAACAGCTCTCAAAGTGTTAACTCCGCTCTACGCTGACCCATGCAAACCTTGCCAAACACTGGGTAGTTTCAAAAGGCATCAAGGACTTAAAGCACAACTTAACCTTCCCCTAGATCTTGTCTTCGGTTCTCTCCAACCCCTCACTTTATGGGCCCAGGAAAAGACTGCACCATACTCATTGCCTGGTACAGAACAGGAGCTCCGCACTTGTCAGATGAATGAATACAAGACAGCCCTGAAATTAATTCGGACTAAAGTTTCAACCCCGAGGTCCAAGATGACAACTCCTCGTGGCCCTCATCCCGCCTCAGGAGAAGTGGCGTGACCTTGTGGTCTCTCGAGCCTTTCGCGTGAGCACTCCGAATAGGAGGCGCCTCCCCAGGCCCCGACCTCACCGGGAACAGGGGCCTAGCTTGTCCTGCGACCCTTGTTGCATCCCACTCGCCTCCACCCGATTCCCCTTCCCTTCAATCCAGCTCTTCCATCCCTCGCAACCCTCCGTTCCTACCGCAAGCTGCCATACCATTGCGGCTGCACGGCCCAGGCCGAGATCCCTACGACGCCCGCCCGAGAAAACATGGTGGTAAATGGCCCCGCTGAAGGTCGGTCAGACAGGCCTCAACGCGCATGTGCGAGAGCTTCCCCACGCCCATTCCACCCCGCTTTCTTTTTTAGCCTCGCTTCCTGATACCACGGACGTAAACATCGCGAGCGTTGGGGGCCCAGCCTACCGAGGCCCCACCTTTTTCCGGCTCTTAGCTAGTATTTGTTCCGCCCACCGGTCTGTTCCGCCAGTTCCGTTTCCGGCTGGCAGTAAGGTGGGTCGTGAAGTGTTAGCTCTCCGGTGGTCGCGATGGGAAAGTCAGATTTTCTTACTCCTAAGGCCATCGCCAACAGGATCAAATCCAAGGGGCTTCAGAAGCTGCGCTGGTATTGCCAGATGTGCCAGAAGCAGTGCCGGGACGAGGTAAGCTAGCCCGGGATAGCCCCAATCCCAGTCCTCTTCTTTGGCTAGGTCTGTCTGGAAATACAGGCTCTAGTCCCTGATGCTGAGCTTGAAGGCGTGGATCTCAGGTCCATAGTTGTGGGTCTGTAAAGGGTGAGTCAACTAGTCAACACAGTAGAAACATCCTTCCCTGCAGCCCCCGCCCTAATGGGAAATCATTGGTCTTTGACGCCGCTTTTCTCCCAATTGGTCCCCCAAAGAAATGGGAAATAAAAGATTTTGCAGCTCGAAATGATTCCACTCGAGGTGTCGGAAAACGGAGGGTTGAATAATTAAATGCCAGGCTCCTGGACAATCACCTTTGACGACGTGTCTCCTAAGAGAAAGATATGATTAGGATTCACACCTCATTTCAGGATCAGATGAAAAAGAAGAAATAAGTTCTTGCACGACACTTATTTAACAACAATTTATAGAGCAGCTACAATGGGCTAGAGCCAGGATATTATTGTGGTTAAGATGTGGACTCGCGTCAGACTGAGAGTTATGAAGCCTGACCACACCACTTGTTGCTGCTGTGTGGTCTTGGGGTAGTTACTTTCTCTGTCTGTCTGCTTATCTGTAAAGTGGGAACAATAACTATACGTACTTGTAAGATTATTGTGAATTTTAAATGAGTGGAATATGTGTAAAGACCTCAGGAGGTCTTTGGGTAGTTTTCGAAAAGTTTTATGTGCCCTGCTGTGGAGTTGACACTTTTTGCATTAATGAGGTGGATGATGAATTTGCCTTGAAGAATTGAGAGCACGTTAATGATGTGATATTTTTCTCTGGATATTGAATTGGATAAGGATGGAGGAACGTTGGGCAGTAGGAATCTAATCCATTGTTTGTGCACATGAGATAGATATTTTCGGTGGGACTCAACATTGAATAATATTGATACTGTTACTTGGTTTTGTCTCTCTTTAGTTCTTGCTGTTTAAGTCAAGGTGGAAATCTCACACAGAAAACTAGAGACTAGTACACTGAACATCCATATATTCCATTATTCCATTATGGATAAATTTGTTACCCAGATTTAACATTTCAGTATTTTGTCATATTTACTGGCTTCTTAAATAGTTTAAAGTAAATCACAAACTTCGGGATATTTTACCTTTTAATACTTAAATATGCATTTCTAAAATATCAGGTTATTTTTCTGTGGAGCCAAAGGATATGCCATCACACGTAACAAAATTAATAAAAATTCCTTTATTTCATCTGATACACCATACTCACATTTCCTTAGTTCTGCCAAATGCTTTTTTAAACACATATTTTAAAAACCAAGATCCAATCAAAATCTATGAATTGGATTTGGTTATTAGGGCTTTTTAAAAAGTAAACTTTATTTTTTGAAAAGTTTTATAATGACATCTCATTATCACCAAAATCCATAGTTTACATTAGGGTTCACTCTTGGTTTTGGACAATTTGTGAAGTTGGGCAGATGTATAATGACATGTATCCATCATTGTAGTATTGTGCAGAGTAGTTTCACTGGCCTAAAAGTCTCGGTTCTCCACATTATTAGGATTTTTAATTGTTTCTAAATTGTAAATTTATAATAGGACCCACTTCCTCCTCCCTTCCCGTCCACTCCCCAACTTTTTTCCTTCCTAGGAACTTGGAAACCAGGTCAGACTGTTATCAGAGCATTCCTACTTTCTGGATATGTTAAATTGTTTCCTTGTCATTGTCTTTTGCCTTCTTTCTCTAACTTGTGTAGTTTTTGATTTCTAAAGACTTGACTAAGTTCAGGTTAAATATTTGGGGGAAGAATACTTCATAGGTGATTCAGTGTATTTCATATTGCATAAAGTAAGGAAGCCCATATCATTAAGTAAAGAGGATAGCCTGTAATGTTAGAAAGTAATATTTTCCATCTTGCAAGAGCAACTAGGATGATGTTTTGGAATCATGACCATATACCTAGTTTTCCATCACTTTTCACCTGTATGCTTTAGCATCCTCACCTGAGTTACTTATTTCATTAGGAGTTGCAGAGTGGTTTCTTTTCTAATTCTTTCTACAATCGATTTATCTGTAAAAATGAGCTTTTCTCGTCAGTCAAATGTTATCCTCAAATACAGTTCCAATAGGAAAAGGAAGATAAATACTTAATTCTTTCCTTTAAGGCATTTGTGGTGGTTCTGGCCTTGCTTCCAGATCTGTTTATTTCCCTTCCCTAGGTGAGAGGACAGCCTGGGGGAGGAGAAGTTGACCCTGTAGGTTTCTGCCTCCGCTTTCTGTCTCTCAACATTGGAAGATTGAAGGGGAGGAATGTCAGGTCCAGAGTATTCCACTCCTGCTCATCCACTCCCTTGTATTTCTAGGGTTTAATAACATTATTTTGTTTTTGTTTTATTGACTTATTTTTAATTTGTGGAAAATGGTACTGATTTTTCACTTATGAGACCAATACCAAGTTTCTTTTTAAGATACATTTAAGTAAGAGTAATGCATGGGTAGCACACAGATGAGCAAGAATTGTATAGGGGGTCTTTGGATGATCAAAGATGAAGAAACTACCCTAATCAAGACAGATGAAATCAAGATAGTGGCCATGGGATTGAGCAGAGAGACTGGATAAGAGTTATTGATTTAGAAAGCTGAGTAGGCTCAGTAATAAATGGAGTGCAGGAGGAAGGAGAAAGACACCAGGATGCCAGCCTCGATCTTGGCTTGGGTGATTGGGTATGTGGTATAGTGCTATTCACTTGAGATGGGTACAGAAGGAGAGGCCCATTTTTTCATTTCTATTACTAGTGAAGAATCAGATTCAAATGCTAAGTTGAACAGATACAAAGTCAAAACTTGTATCCTTTTATAATCATCTGATGAGATACAGCATTAGTGTGGTTAACACTAGGATTATGTATTATGTAACTATGTAATTTTGGATAATAGCTAAAGTAGAGAAAAGTGAGTGAAAAATACTATCCTTAATGGAAATTACAGACCCATTTTATTTCATTATATTCTTTGAAGCGCTTGTATAACACTGTGAAATAGGTGCTCAGCAGAAGTTTGTTGAGTCAAAAAAAAACCCAAACCCTGAAATTACTCTTATGTTACTGTGCACAATAGTGTCTCTTACTAATGTCTGTTTTTTAAAGCACTATGTTTCTGTCTCTTTAATACCTAGGATTATTCTTTGATTGGCATGGTTGCAAAACTCAACTTCATAAAAAAATAGAAATAAAAATAGGGTGCTTATGGCTATAGATTTTATTAATTTTTACAGTTTACCATCAAAGAACATCTTTTTTAGAGCTTATTTAAATACTTCTACTTAGGCCTCATTATGACCTAAATCAGAATTTAACTACTCTCTTTACATTTCTTTGTAGAATGGCTTTAAGTGTCATTGTATGTCCGAATCTCATCAGAGGCAACTATTGCTGGCTTCAGAAAATCCTCAGCAGTTTATGGATTATTTTTCAGAGTAAGTAACTAAAAGACATTCTTATGTCATAAGCTTTACTCAGTTGGACATTTAATAGATGCTTAATATTTTATATATTGGAGGCTCTGTTTGTTCCTTAACATACTAACATGATAGCTATGTTGTCTTTTTTTTTTTTAAGATTTTATTTATTTACCTCAGAGGGAAAGGGAAGGAGAGAGAGAGAGAGAAATATCAATGTATGGTTGCCCCTCGCTCGGCCCCTGCCAGGAACGGGGAACTGGCCTGCAACCCAGGCATGTGCCCTGACTGGGAATGGAACCTCGATAGGGCGGTTCGCAGGCCCACACTCAATCCGCTGAGCTACACCAGCCACGGAAGCTATGTTGTCTTTGTACCCAGTTTCTGTCTTCCTGGGACAATTTATTATAATATGGTAAAAATAGTACCTTCTTCCAAGTATTGTCTTTCCTTCATGGGGTTTATCTGAGGTTATATGAGTTAATACTTTTAAACTGTTTAGAAGAGTACCTGATACTTAATATTAGCTGTTAATTATTAATAGTACTTAGTCTTGCTTCAATCTGTCTCTTGCTTTTTAAAGTTCTAGATCTTTTGATCTTAGGATCATCATGAATACCACCAGGGTACAAATGGCACACTTTGGGAATTACCATTCTGGCAAGAGCCACCTACCCTCAGTGTCTTCCTTGCCACCTCCATTCACTCAGTCCAGTGTACTTGGCTGTGACTCTGTCAGGCCCCGAAGAGTCATTCATGGCTTTTTCCATCTTCCTCTTCCTTGATCTCTCCTCAGTGGGTAATGGTCTTAACTTGCAATTAAAACACCTCTCTGATTTACATTTTTCCCTGGTTTCTTCCCTACCACTCTCTGGGCTCACTTCCTTCATTAATTCCTCTTTCTCTTCTAGCTCCTCAAATGTAGCAAGTCCTTCAGGGTGCCTGCTGGGCTTCTTTGCATCCCACTCCACACAGCCTCCATGAGTTAATTATTCTTCAGTTACCTTTAGGTTTGAATAAACATAAACTCCAAAGTCTGGATGTTCATTCCTAACATCTGTCTTGAGTTACAGGTTTTCGTTTTGTTTATTTTGTTTTTCTGGACAGTTCTAATCTATATTTCTGAAGGCTATCTCAAAGCCAATATTTCTAAAGCTCAAATTAGAATTCTCCCCACCACACCTTCTGGTTTCCTGTGCTGGCTGATAACTCCCTACACAGACTGCTGAACTGTAAACTTCAGAGCCCTCTGGGAATGCCCTCAGGTGGGTTCTCTACAATGCCCTTTAGAATTATGCCTTTTCCATTCTCACATCCCCAGTAATCATCCTCAATGTCTCCACCTAAAAGATTTCAGTGACATCCTCGCTGGTCTCCCAACCTGCAGCTTCTGCTCCTCCTGTACCTGTTCTATGCCTGTGGTTCCCAAGCCAGTGCATGTATCAGCATCACCCTGAGGGCTTGTGAAGGCAGAGTGGCAGACCCCCATACCCACTTTCTGATTTTAGTAACTGTGGGATGGGCTGCAGACTTTGCGTTTCTATCAAGTGCCCTGGTGATGTCAATACTATTGATCTAGGACCACACTATGAGAATTATTATTGAATGTTGTCCACCAGAATTATCTTCCAAAATCACAGGTTTTCACAGAGTACCTCCTAAGTAAATTATTTTATATTTTTTATTGTATGCATAAAACCAACTTATTTAGCATGACCTATAAGGTACTTAAAAAATTAGCCCTAATGTATTCCCGCTACATCTGCTCCCTGTTATTCTATTCTACCCCTACTCTCAAAGTCATTTTTATCTGCCTTCAGTGTTTGCCAGATTTGATTGTCATTTCTCAAATGTGTGAAACTTTCCTGTCTCTGTGCCAGCTGGAAATGGGCTCCTCTCCTTCACCTGTATAAGTCCTGTTAATGCTTCACCGCCCATATTACAAATCACCTCCAGGCACCTCTGAGTGTCTCCCTCAACTCTTCCTATGACATTTTGTTATGTCTCTTTTTCAGTTTGACTTCTGTTATGATTGGGTCTGCTAGATTGTAACCTAGGTAAAGATTTATGTTTTACATACCTTCCTTTATCTGTGGAATAAGGGTTTTTTTGTTTTGTTTTGTTAATCATCTGTAGAATGGGGTTGTTACGCCACAATCAGTGGTGCTAAGAGGCTCCCTGAAGGACGCTCTCCGAAGATGATTGGTCGCTTTTGCTCTGGCTTTTGCCAAGACAGAAAGTTTCAACTCCAAACTGACTTATAACTTTAATTCTTGAAAGCTATAATCTTTTGAGATTCTTCCCATGTGTTCAGTTTTTAAAGGTTTATAACAGATACTCAGTAAATGTTCCTGACATCATTTGAGAATTCAGACTTCAATGGCTTCAGTTTCAGGAAGGTAATGCTATGTATTTGTAGAAATTACCTTAATGCTTTCCTTTCTTACTTTATTAGGGAATTCAGAAATGACTTTCTAGAACTTCTCAGGAGACGCTTTGGTAAGCATTTTAAGTGTGTACATAGTAACTTTTAGTCCTGTAACCTGATCAGGATCAGCAGTTCCGTTTTTTGCTCTTAGGCACTAAGAGAGTTCACAACAACATTGTTTATAATGAGTATATCAGCCACCGAGAGCACATCCATATGAATGCCACTCAGTGGGAGACTCTGACGGATTTTACCAAGTGGCTGGGCAGAGAAGGTAAGAATAAGTCATGTTTGAACAGTTGGTATGCGGCTCCATTGCAGGGAGAGAGTCGTTATAGTTTCTGTGTAAATGTATGGAAAATAAGATAAGTAGGGTAGTTTAAAAACTGGTGGAGAGAAGCATAATATTCCAGGGTTGGTTTTATATATTACAGTTGAGTATGGATATCTAGAATCACTCTTTGGACAGAACCAAGATTTATCATGGAAGCAACTTCTCATTTAGATGAAGGATTATTATCAACCCTCTTCTATTCCTCCGCCCCGACCCCCATATACATTTCACTTTAGGAAACTTGTTAACCTCTTCTTAGGGAGATTTTTTAATTTGATTGTTTCTTTTTTCTTTTTTAGTCCTCATAGCATGAAAAATTGGAAAAAAGAAGGAGGTTTTGTATTAATGTGTACTTATTCAAGTGTGTTATTCCATTTTAGGGGAATAATTTCTACTTAATTAACTTACCAGAATATCATGTACTCATTGGATGTCAAACACTTATATACAGTTGAATAATTACTAAGCAAGATAACACTTCTTTTCTGTTTTCTTTGTTTAAATATGTTGCTTCAACCTAGCTAGTTAAACCTCAGGACAATAATTTTTTGTGTTCAAAGAGATAAAATATTCTGCTTAAAATATCTAAATCTCAAAAAAAAATCTAAATCTCATTAACTCTGAATATGGAAAATTCATGTAGTTCATGAGTTTGTTTATTTGAATGAATGAGTAAATTATGCAGAGGCAGAACACATTTGTATTTATCTTTAGCTTTGATTGTATACAAATTTATGGTGTCTGCTTAATATTTTTAAGGCTTGTGTAAAGTGGATGAGACACCAAAAGGCTGGTACATTCAGTATATAGACAGGGACCCAGAAACTATCCGCCGGCAACTGGAACTAGAGAAAAAGAAGAAGCAGGACCTTGATGATGAAGAAAAAACTGCCAAATTTATTGAAGAGCAAGTGAGAAGAGGGCTGGAAGGAAAAGAGCAGGTGGGTAACAGTGTCATTGAGAGAGACAGTAGAAAAAGGGCTAAAGAAGCAGAATTGCTTGTTTGTTAAGCATCGAATTGAGTTTTGTAGGTACTCTTCCTTAACTAAGAGAAGAAGTACGGGTCTGAATGTAAAGGCCCAGGTTTTGGAGTTGAGACAAACTTGGGTCAATCCCTGACATACTGCCTTCACAATCTTATGTAATTATATTATCTTCTAAACCTCAATTTTTGCATCTCTAAAAAAAAAGAGACAATAGTTAATGGGAAAGAAAAAAACAGATAATTTCTCCTCATTGTAATTAATGCAGAGCTAGAGATAAACACTCTGTAGGAACATAGAGGGCCAAAGCTTGCTCTAGCCTGGGGCAGATGTGAAATATTTGAAGGTAGATGTAACCCCTGCATTGAGAAGGCTTGTATTAGTGGTCAGAATCCAGGTACATGGAGAAGGAAGAGCACGGTCGTGGTTTGGGGGTTAGAATAACTAGATCAAGACATTTATTTCAAGGAATATTTATTGGGTCCCTCTTGCGGGCCAGGCACTCCTCCGGGCACAGGGGGTACAGTAATGAACAAAAGATTTTTTTAAATCCTGTAAGATAATTTCAGTTGGAGAGTATTTACAATACATGTAATTTCTTGATAAGAGCCTCAATCATTTTCAGGTTGTATCTTAGGGCTGCCTTGCATTATAGGTAGAAAGTCCTAATTTAGGAAATAATGAATACTGATAGTAAATATGACTCAAACCTTCGAACTTTTCTTCCCCCTTAGGAAGCTCCTGTTTTTACAGAATTAAGCAGAGAAAATGATGAAGAGAAAGGTAATTTTACTTCTTTTTTTAATGTGAATGTTCTTGTGTTGGTTCTGCTAAAAAGTTAACAGCATGTTTGGGAGTGAGACGTAATCTGTCTGAATTGCATTGTTTTCATAGATAAAATGAAAACACAGTACTAGCAAATTGGATGGGATGCCCTCAGTTATAAGTAACAACACTGGCAACTAACAAATTAGCCTACCAGTAAGGAAGTGTCTTGCCATGCCAAGAGTCCCAGAGGTGGGGTAGTTCGGGATGCCATACTGTCAGCAGCTGGACACACAGCGGCTACACCAACCATCATTGCAGACCCTACACTGTCCAGAGGATGACAGAGAGCATCCCTTCAGGAGTACCCTATGAGGAAGGAGGGTTTTTCTAGATGATATTTCTCCTGCCAGTGGACTTCTTTATGAATGTCGTTGGCCAGCCTATCACATGTCCACCTCAAGAACAGTCACTGGGAAGGGAAAGGGATTATTCTGATTTATTTAGACCATAAGAACCTTACTAATCACTTCCCAAGGGTCCCACCTTATAGTTCTGTCACCTTGGCATTAGGTTTTCAAGTAATTCAAACATGAATTTTGGGGATGCAAGCATTCAGCCTGTGACATCCTCTGCACCATGTATGAGAGGTATATACACTCAAACAAAATTGGATTCCTATTAGTGGGGTGAGCTGGGGCAGTGGAGTGGAGAGGCAGCCAAGGCTGTCAGCTACAGCTCGATCATGAAGGTCTTTCCCAGCCCTGTAAGCATCCATCCAGTATATTCTACAGGAACTCATGACTTCTTCGTAGCAGCAGTCCTGCTCTCATTTATTCAGAGTGCTCATGGAAAACAACGATGACAACAGACTGCCCATGAATGTCTATTTGAATATACTGTGGTATCTTACATGGTAAGTTTTATTGTGGTTTTCCTGAAATACATGGAATACCAATTTTTCTCTTCTAGTGACATTTAATTTGAATAAAGGAGCATGTAGTTCAACAGCAACATCTTCCAAGTCAAGGTGAGCTACATGAACAGGTATCTTAGAATTTGAGAAGTTTTGTGAAATGCTGTGAAATTTCAGTATTGTGAATAATATTTTTTTCTGGTTCTATTTTCGTTAGATTGTGTTTAATGGCTGGATTTTTTGTTTGTTTTGGTTTTTCTGTGTGTGCGTGTGTGTGTGTGGGGGGGTGGTTAGCCACTGTTTGTTTGTTTTTTATTTGCCTGTCATAAGTTGATTGTTTTTTGAAAAAAGGCTTCTTCTGATTAGTGGCTTCACGTAGATAAACGTGCTTCTCCCTGCATCCTTCCCCACTTAGTGGTCCCTCTGTGCTGCCACAGTGCTGCTTGTTTTCCTGTCATTGCCGCTTAGCAAGTTTAAAGGTCAGCTAGGGTGTACATTTTTGTTTTGTCTGACGGGTTGTGATTTTTCTGAGAATAAAGGCTCATTAACCTGTCTTGTTAATACCATCGTCTAGTGCAGTGTAAATACACTAGTAGGCACTAGCAGTAATTGCTTTCACTTCCAGATAGTTAGTGCAGGCGGGACTCCACAAACTTTTCAGTCAAGGGCCACACAGGAACTACTCTAGACATTGTTGGTCGTGGGTCTATGTCTTTGTCACAACCATTTGTTTAACTGTGCTGTCAGAGTGCGAAGGCAGTCGTAGGCAGTGCTCAAGTGAGCATGGCTGTGTTCCAGTAAAATCGTATTTATAAAAACAGGTCACAGGCTGGATTTGGCCCTCAAACTGTAGTTTGCTAAACCCTGATATAGTATGAAGCCATTCCTATCCACTTTTTATCTTCCTTTCTAGTTATATATTCTTTTATCAGATACTTATTCATTGTTTGTGATGTGCAAATGCAGTCGCTTAAGTTGAAGTTTAGAGGCTAAATATAAGAGATGTTCTGGAAGGTACCGATATATGTGTGAGTTTAGCTTTAAGCTGTGTTTTACGTGTTGCGTGTTAAGGCCCTCATGTGGGGCAGGGAGCAGGGGTTAATTTATAGGTTAGTGCCTATTTGCATGACTGAAGTGGCTAGGAGAATTGAGGGAAGGGCAGGCCGAGCCAGCAATGTAGACCTGCTTCACAGTGGCTTACCACATGTCTTAGCTTTGATCAGAATGTTTCAGTATTAACACCTACATCAGGTATCATGAAGATATTGGTTAATTGAATTCTGTATATGGTACATTTGAAAATTCTTTTTAAGCTGTTGATACGACATTTGAAAATTCTTTCTAAGCTATTGATAGAACCTGGAAGACAGGCTTGAATATATTATAACACACATGTCATATGGTTTTAGATCCTTCTGTATTTCTCTCTGTTCTCCTTTATTATTTGTTATTCCTAAGCGTAGATGAGTGTTACAGTTGGTCCCAATGCCCCCAAATTGATCACCTTTGCATTAGTTTTCTATGACTGTGTTAATAAATTACCACACACTAGGTGGCTTGAAACAGTGGAGATCTCTTCTGCTTCTAGAGCTCAGGATTCTGAAACCAAGGTGTCCGCAGGGCTGAGCCCCACCCCCACCCCAGAGCCTCGCGGGGGGCGGGGGGCGGGATATGCTTCTGCCACCTATTGGCCCTCCTTGGCTTATGGCTGCGTCCCTCTTGTCTCAGTGACCAGGGTCTTTAAATTTCTCTGCTTCATCTTCGTATCATCTCCTATGTATGTGGCAGATTTTCCTCTGTTTTTCTCTGAAAAGAATGTTCTAATGCTACCTTTAAATATATTTTTTTAAATTTTAATATTTAGAACAAATAAGGGACAATAATAATTATCATCACACTTTTTTTTCTTGGTTATCTCCATGGTAGCTTTGCTTTGTGAAAATATTTGTTTAATATTTCCTTAAGATGACAGATTAAATAATTACACTACAAGGTGGGATGTCATGTACGTCTTACAGTGCTATGGCATTTCAAATAAACCATTCTTCAAGAAACCTCATGAATGATGGATCTTAAAGACATGTAACAGATGTATATAAATGGAGAGATTATTTTAGGTATAAAAGAGGCATGTGCAAATTTGCAAAGGCGTGAAGCATAGGGCATAGCTCAGTCAGTAGCAAATTGTTTACAGTGGCCGGTGAGCATAGTAAGCCAGAGATACTAGTTCTCCTGGTGCCAGTAGTCCTGTAAAGGATACAGATGGATCCTTCCCNTTTTTTTTTCTTGGTTATCTCCATGGTAGCTTTGCTTTGTGAAAATATTTGTTTAATATTTCCTTAAGATGACAGATTAAATAATTACACTACAAGGTGGGATGTCATGTACGTCTTACAGTGCTATGGCATTTCAAATAAACCATTCTTCAAGAAACCTCATGAATGATGGATCTTAAAGACATGTAACAGATGTATATAAATGGAGAGATTATTTTAGGTATAAAAGAGGCATGTGCAAATTTGCAAAGGTGTGAAGCATAGGGCATGGTTCAGTCAGTAGCAAATTGTTTACAGTGGCCGGTGAGCATAGTAAGCCAGAGATACTATTCTGGGATCAGTGGTGACAGTTTTATATGAGCACTAAAAAAAATAGAGTTTACACTGTCAACTCTAGGCAGTGAGGCAATCAAAAATATTTAAGTGATATATTAAGACCTTTGCTTTAAGCCCTGGCTGGTGTGGCTCAGTGGATTGAGCCCCAGCCTGTGAACCAAAGGGTGACGAGTTTGATTCCCAGTCAGGGCGCGTCTGGGTTGTGGGCCAGGTCCCCAGTAGGGGGAGGGTGAGAGGCAGCCACACACTGATGTTTCCCTCTCTTTTTCCCTCGGTTTCCCTCTGTCTAAAAATAAATTAATTAAATTTCTTTTAAAAGAAAAAAGATCTTTGCTTTAAAAAATAGAATTGGCAGTAATGTGCTAGACTTCTACCAAACATTTAATTCTTGCATTTGAGCTCCCAGTTGGGTCACGTTATTATCCTCGTTTAAATGAGGAGCTCACACTTAGAAAAGCTTATGACTCCAAGCCCTAGGAGAATTAGTCTCAAACCCTGATCTGCTTAACACCAACGCTGTTCCTGTCATCACTGTGCTCTACCGGTTATACTGGCACTCACTGAAGTGTGAGGAGGAGGTAGGGGGAATTAAATACAGGAAGGGTTACATGTTCTCCTGGTGCCAGTAGTCCTGTAAAGGATACAGATGGATCCTTCCCTGTTTTGACTAATCTATTATAAACGAACGGTGGTGTTGATTCTGCACATTCTAAAGCCTTTGTCTGTGTATAGTGTTGTTAACAAGCATGGCTTTTTTATCAGTTCTTTGGGACCGAGTGCACTGAAGGTGATAGAGACTGCAGCGTCAGTGAAACGGAAAGAATCTCCCCGGAGTTCATCTCAACCAAAAGAAAAGAAAAAGAAATCCGCACTCGACGAAATCATGGAGGTACAGTTGGTCAACTTCCTGGTGACTCTTCTTTCTTTTTATTGACTTTATTGGGGTGACATTAACAAAATTAAACAAGTTTCAGATGCACGATTCACCTGCACACAGTATTGTGTGTTTACCACATCAGGTCTCCTTCCTTTACCATTTATCCTCCCCACATCCCTCCACCTCTCTCCAGCACCCCACCAGCAGCAGTCGCCACACTGTTGACCCTGTTCATGAGTTTTTCGGGTTTTTTTCTCAATACCCCTCCCACCCCCCCACACACACTGATGCAGTTTAAACCAAAGAAACTTCAATAGCCCTGGCTGGTGTGGCTCAGTGGATTGAGTGCAGGTCTGCAAACCACATGATTGTGGTTCAATTCCCAGTCAGGGCACATGCCTGGGTTGCAGGCCACTTCCCAACGGGGGACTCATGAGAGGCAACCATACATTGATATTTCTCTCCTTCCCTTCCTCTCTGAGGATAAATAAATAAAATCTTAAAAAAAATAAACTTAAATAGTTTTCACCATTGTTAGGTTACTATAAAGTTAGAAAAATGTGCATATACTAGGTTAGGGAAGGGGATCCGAGATGCAGTTCTTTTGGAATAGAATTAGGACTCCCTGACTAGGTTTAGTTTCTTGCCTCAAGTGGGATCTTCACAACTCTCCGTGCCTCTATGGTCAGTAGAGTTCAAAGAGAAGGACTTCAGTTGTAGTGGAAGCTGGAAGTGAAGCTCTGGTCCTCATCTGTGGCTGTGAAATTGTCATCCACCATAGATTCCCCTGCCAACCTGTGCTCTCCTACTGTCTAACTTCCCCTTGCCGCCCCCTTCCCACCTTCTCCCCCTTTCCATTCTTCCTTCTCAGCAGCAGGAAGAAGCAGTGACATAGTTTTAATGCGATTTTACCTGATGGCTAAGCTTATGAGATGAATCATTAAGAACGTGTGACTACCTGGACCTAGGGCCATGCCTTCTGCTGGGACCTCTAGAGCAGCCCTGCAGAAGGTTCTTAATGTAGTCCCAAATCTTCCTTTCTCCCTGCTAACCCATCACCTTACCTTACCAATGAGTTTGTGAAATAAGTGGAAAAGAGAAGAGGAATGACAGATGAAGAGAAAGAGTAAATGGATACAAGAAACAGCTCTTTTTTCCCCTGTAGTCTCTCCATTGTTTTCTTCGTATGTGGAGGGATAGGAGGTCACTGTTCAGTCTTCCTTGTTACTGAGTCCTCACACAATGAGCAGCTGTCTAAAAAGTATAAAGTATAACACAAGATATGTACAGCCTGAGACGTGGTCGTTACATCATTCAACAAATGCTGAGTCACTTACATGCTAGGTGCGCATTGTGTGAGGCTAGGGTCTGTAGAATAAGGATAAAAACAGTACTTGTGTGCCATGGAGCTTTCATTTTGGTGAGGGAGATGTTCCCCAAGCAAGTGAACCAGTGCGTAGTTACATACAAAATGCTAAGCCTGAGGAGGTCTGAGCATGCAGTGTGGGGAGGTAGCTTGTGCGGAGGCAGGAAGGAGCAGAGGTCGGGCATCTAAAGGAAGAGTCGGTGTGGCTGCTGCGTGCTAAACGGAGAGTTAGACAGAGAAGCAGAGAGGGGGTTTTTAATTTAATTCAAAGGAAAGTGGAAGGCCAGACCTACCTGCTTGGAATGTAAAATGTGCCAAATTTAGGGAGTTGGAGGAGTTAAAATGAGGTGTAGGAGCAACCAAAGAGTGGCATCATTCAGTTCCATGGAAAGTTGGTACTTAAGGTTCAAACTTTGAGCAGCTGAGAAAGAAGAAGGTGTGATATAAAGCCATACTGGCCAGTCAGGCTTTTACATTCTTTTGGTCTCCCTTTCATTTCCATCTCTCTTGGTTGTTTATTTCTTCCCCTCCATTTATAACCTTCATTATCCTTATCAAACAGGGAAGCTCCTCTTGGCCTAAGACTCAACTGTGCTGAGCTAAAGTGGTCCATAAGTGTTGTTTTTACCACTTGAAAACATTGCTTGTTCATGACAGTCGCATGGGAGGAAGGTGGGGGAGGGCAGTACTCTGGTGTGCAGATGGCTTCGCAGTATTGCCTACATAGAGGTTATTTGTGTTTATTTTCTTGGTCAATTTACTTGCTTTATGACATTTTTTTAATCCAAGTTCTTAAAAATTAAAACTAATTGCAAAAACATGTTTATTTGTACATCAGAGCTTGCAAATTATATCATTGATCTTTTGAGAAGTATGTTTCCTGTTGTTGTTTTTTTGCTAAGTAGAATGTTATTCAAATGAGGTGAGGATTGCAAAGAGATCGTTTTGTGCGTGTCTTGTCTGTCCCACAGGTTGAAGAGGAGAAGAAAAGGACCGCCCGCACGGACTACTGGCTGCGGCCGGTGCGTACTCAGCTGCGGTGTCTAATTTCTGAATGTACTTTCAGGGGAATGGTTTACGTAGCATTTGGTATAAATGACTACACTTCTCAAGTTTATATAAATTACATAGATTGACATAACTTCAGTGAGTGTTTTTCTATTTGATCTTTAATTAGGGCTTGCACCTGTATTGGGAGGTTGCTTCAGGCTAATAATATTTCTTGAATTCAATGCTAAACTTGTTTATGGCACCTTGAATTTAAGCCCAGAATTATTTTCCATTTTTGTTATAAGACAAAAGATTGCAGTTTCAGAAATAGAGTTAAACAGAATGTAAATGCAGAAGTACTTGTTTTCAGCTTACATCTACTGAACTTAGAATACCCATTTAAGTACTTTGTTAAAAAATAACAGGATTTAGTTTTACAAACTCAAGGAAAGCTTTGTATTTTGATGCTTATTATTGCTTATGATTTTAAGATATTTTACAGCAATTTGTAAACATTTAAATAATATTAAAATTACTTATTGATGCTCTGTATTGAACTTACTGAGATGTAAAGTTCCCAGAAAATCTTCAGGGTGCCTAAGTTATTCCTAAAGAACCTGGTTTGGTCAATAACAGGGCAATAAAAAGTAATGTGTTATTTAGACAACTTCTGATTTGAAAAATAAGATTAATAATAAACTCAAAGGTCAAGAAGTTTAAAGTTCTCATTCAACTCTTCATAGTCATTTCCGCACTAGCTTAGAAATAATTTAGCTTCCATGTCTTAGTTTATATTTTTATGTAATGAGAAACATTTCCACCTCGGGGTCACATGACAGATCCTGAAATAAGTTATTTAATAACATAATACCTACTGTGTTAATAGAAAGTACTCATTTTGTATAAATTATTTCAGTTAATTCTCATATCAGCCCTGTAAGGTAATTATTATTATTGCTCTAATTTTGTAGGTGAGAAAACTGAGGTGTATAGTATTTGCGTACTTGCCTCAAGGTCATTTAGTTAGTGGTGAGCCTGGGTTTCCCTGGCAATCTGATCGAGTCGGTTGTACTCTTAACTAGTAAATGGTACTTCCCGGGAGGCTTTCGTCACCCTGACTCCATCTCTGAGTAGAATTTTGGGTCAAGAGTAGTACAGGAGGAACCTGTAGGGGAGAGACCGCCCGTGAATTATTCTCGTTTCCCCTGTTAGAGTAGCTAACATTTGAACATTAATAGTTTTATATAAAACTTTTGAAAATGTAATCAACAATTTTGATTAAAGCAGTAGTTAGTTCTTAACCAGGAGTGATTAAGACAGTTTTTCTGTGTTTATCTCAGTGTCTATAATAAAAAACATCATAGAACACCTAAAAGCAGTAAGAAGAAAGGCAAAACATTCCAAATTTTACTTAGTCTAGAAATTCTCTTCCCACTGGTCAAACACTCAGTTAAATATTACTTTCTGTAGATAATTTTCTAACATTGTTAATTATTTAGCTGTTTTACATAGTCCTCTCAGTGTTACCTTAAAGTGAGGATTACCCAACAATGCTCTGATGACTCCATGTGGTTCTTATTTTGAAAAGGGCAGTATGTTTGCTTCAATGGCCAGCAGTCCACAGAGAGAGATCAGAGAGCTTCATTTTTTAAACTCAGAAAAGAGAGATTTTTGAACAGATTTGTTGTGAGCAAATATCAGCAAGTCCAATGATGTAATGAGCTGTCTCTTAATGAGGGCCTTTGAGAGATTTAGTCCAGAAATACTCTGGCTAAATCAGAGAAGCCATGGTATTATTTTCTTTATTTGAGAATCTTACTGAAACAGAGACTTAAGAATAAGACCCTTCAAGTCTTCTCTTAAACATGTCCGCCTTCTATTAAATACCCTTCCCCAAAGTCCTCACTGAACTTGTGTTTGTACAATTGTTAGTACAGCTTAGTGAAGTACTTGTGACCATCTGGTACCTCTCTTATAGTTACTTGAAGTAGCAAATGTAGAATTACTATAGTGAATATATAGCAACAAGGTAGGTGATTTAATTTCCATTATCAGCCATTAGTGCAGCTAATCCAAATCAGGAAAACAACAATTAAAGAAGCAAAATCGAAATGTGTTAATATAAAATAAGCCCAGATTTCTCTTACATTTGAGAATAGTTACTCAACAGAAGGATGCTTTAATCTGGAGGAATCTCGTCTGTATCAAAAATTCAAAGCAACATAATGAGAACAGCACACTGGAGAGTGTTGTGTCCTGAGAATCCCCAGTGAGTCTCTTGCCATCTGCACTCCTGTCTACAGTGAACACTAGCAGTAAATATCCTCAATGCTCTTCACTTCCCTCGGTGGGTAGGAAGAAGGAACCTCTTCATGGAAGATGTGAACTAATAGAGTTGAAATTTGTAGATATAAGTCCTAGACTTCAAGAAACTTTCCTTCACTATGGAAATCAGTCATTAGATAGATATTTTTTTCCTCTTGGTTACTGTATTGAAGAAGAGAAAGGAGGAACGAAAGACTACTAAGGAAGCGCCATTGTTGGGAAGGCTTAGAATTCCAGATTTTCTTACTTAGCAGAGCAGTGCGTTTTACAGTGACTTTTGGTAACGTTTAAAATGAAGGGGTAAAACAGAAAAGGTAACTTATTTATTTCCTTTCATCTTTATTTTTTATTGTAATTCTCTAGGAAATTATCGTGAAAATTATCACCAAAAAACTTGGAGAGAAGTATCATAAGAAAAAGGGCATTGTTAAGGTAAGAACTGAAGTCACGAATGGAATTTGTGAAGGGAGCTGGTGGGTGACTGAGGAAGACCGTTTGGTGTTCCTCACAGATCAGGTCCTAGTAGCAGAAAGCACATGTCTAAGGTTCTTGATGGCCCTGTGAAAGGAGAGCTGAATTTGTAATCATTGGAGAGAAAATTCATTTTCCACCATTTTTGTACTTAACCTTCATTTGCTTTCTTACTGGAGTGTGTGTGAATAGTATACATGAAATCCCATGGGCACCTCCTACACTCAGTGTGCATGCCTTGCTGATCAGTAAGATACACTCTCTCTGTTGATGGTGGGCAGTATAGTTGTGCTCCCAGAATTCCAAGGAGGCCTTCCCTGTGGTTTGCCTGAGAGATGGTCTTTTGACTGCTGTAGGATTTTAAAATGGAAAAATCAACTCTCCAGTTCTTTTTTTTTCCTTTTGCTTTTCCTAAATATAGTTTCATTTCAGCATCCAGGCTGCACGTGCATAAATTGTTCTTCCACTGTCCTTGAAGCTAGACGAAATTATCCCTCTCACTATATTTCTTTAAGTCTTCTCATTTTTAAAGATTTTACTTACTTTTAGAGACAGGGGAAGGGAGGGAGAAAGAATGAGAGAAACACCAGTTTCTGGTTGCCTCTTGTGCACCCCACACTGGGGACTTGGCCCACAACCCAGGCATGTGCCCTGACTGGGAATCGAACCAGTGACCATGGACCAGCAATTTTTAACCAGTGTGCTGCAAAAATTTTTAATACTTGCAGTACCTGTTTAGTCAGGGGCATAGACCCTTTTCCCCTTAGATTGTCAGATTAAAAAAGGCAAAAAATAACTGTCTGGTGTGAGTGAATAAAAATTATACCCATTTTTTGGCAGATCGGCAAAAAATACATTTTTTGGTGTGCCATAGAATTTTAGCATTTAGTTTATATGTGCCATGAGATGAAAAAAGGTGAAAATGGCTGCCGTGGACTAAGAAATAGTAAATGGTTACTAGAAAATAGTGTTGTTTATAGAAGGAGTTACTCTTCCTTTGAATGGAATTTTATTTCATTTTATTTCTGTCATTTTGAAATTTGTGTTCACAAAGTATTGATTTTACATGACAGGAAGTAATTGACAAATACACAGCTGTTGTAAAGATGATTGATTCTGGAGACAAGCTGAAACTTGACCAGACTCATTTAGAAACAGTAATTCCGGCACCAGGTAAATTTTTTTGGCTGACCATTTAATGCGTATGCCATCAATAGGAATGCTTCCATCCAAGCCATAGCTTTTTGATGTCACTTGATAGTTATAGATACAAGTTTCCGTACATAGCTGCCATTGTAACTGATTCTGTACTTGGTGATGTGGTAATTTGCCAGTCTTCTGAGAAAGCTGTGTCATGAACACATTTTCCCTTCCCAGAGCTTGATTTCCCAAGAGCAAAACACAGACATATTTGGATAAATTCAGTCACATTAGGGTTATTATTAGTATTCAATATTTATTTAGCTACCTGAAATGTAAAATAAAATTCAGTATTTTGTTTGTTCTTTTCCATAAGTATCTATTTTTTAATATATTTTATCGATTCTGCTGTTACCATTATCCTGGTATTTCTCCCTTTGCCCCACTCCACATAGTACTCCCATTCCCTCCAGCATTCCCCCGCCTTAGTTCATGTCTATGGGTCGTGCATATAAGTTCCTTGGCTACTCTGTTTCCTATACTGTACTTTACATCCCCATGGCTATTGTGTAGCTACCAATTTGTACTACTTGTTTGTTTGTTTGTTTTTAAGATTTTATTTATTTATTTTTAGAGGGGAAGGGAGGGAGAAAGAGTGAGAGAAACATCAGTTTCTGGTTGCCTCTTGTGCACCCCCCACTGGGGACCTGGCCCCCAGCCCAGGCATGTGCTCTGACTGGGAATTAAACCAGCAACCCTTTGGTTCGCAGGCTGGTGCTCAATCCACTGAGCCATACCAGCCAGGGCCAATTTGCACTTCTTATCCCTGTATCTTTTCCCCCATTCTCTCCCTCCCCCCTCCCAACTGGTAACCCTCTAAATGATCTCCATATCTATGATTCTGTTTCTGTTCTGCTTGTTTGCCGAGTTTGTTTTTTAGATTCAGTTGTCGATAGTTGTGAATTCATTACCATTTTAATGTTCATTGTTTTGATCTTCTGTTTCTTACATAGTCCCTTTTAACTTGGTCATTTGGATACTAATACAATGTCTGGTATTAATGCTCTTCGGTCAGGTTCTTTCCCTTTGATACAATTTCTTAGTGGTGGTGCCATTGCTGGCACAGTGATCATGTTAGTTTTTAAAATATTTAATTAACAGTGCCTTCATTCTTTCACTCTAAAATAAAAACTCAATCCAATGGATTAAAATTTTTCCCAATAAACTGGACTTTTTAAAAGTATACATTTTGATAAGTTTTAACATGTGAATACTCTTGTGAAACTGTCCTTAAATCAAGATAATGAATGTTTTATCATCCTCCCCCCATACCCCCTCCCCCAGTTTTCTCATTTTCCTCTATAATACAATTGTTCCCTCTCCTCCTCTCTTATGGTTTTAAAAAGTAATGAATTAAAGTAAGCAAATTTTTCTCTGATTACTTCTGGATGCTGAGCATTTCTTCCAAATATGTTCGTTATACACCATGCAATCTAAAATTAAAACCATACCCCTTTGACAAAGAGGTGAAAATGGAGTCTTATAATGTGATAGCAATTATGGTATTCTAAACTCTGCTTTAGAATATTATAGAGTTCTTAAATGATTAAGAACTTATAAGAGGAGGGTTTTGTTTTTTGTTATGTTTATTCAGTGTAATTGCATTTTGCTATGACAAAGTAAAAGGAAAAAATGGACCTTTTCTTTGCATTCAGAGTTAAATTCTTCTCTATTGCAGGAAAGAGAATTCTCGTTTTAAATGGAGGCTACAGAGGAAATGAAGGTACCTTAGAATCCATCAATGAGAAGACCTTTTCAGCTACTATAGTCATTGAAACTGTAAGTATGTTCACACAAAGACAGAAATGTCAGAATGCCTTAAAAATGTGTCAATTCTTAGTCATTGGATTGGTCTTTGTTTTACTCTAGAGCTTGGATTTTTTGTTTGCCTTCTGTCCTGTTTAGAAAAATCCATAGGCGTATTTTCTCTAGTGACTCTACTGTTGTTAAAACATTTTCTTTTCTGATTACAAAAGAAATGCCAATGTGTCTTAGACCATTCGGGCTGCTATAACAAAATACCATAGACCTGGTGGCTTATAAGCAATAGAAATATATTTCTCACAGGTCCAAGGGCCAAAAGTCCAAGATAAGGCACTGGTGGATTTGGTGTCTGGTGAGGGCCTGCTTTTTTTTCATGTGTCTTCACATGGTAGAAGGGACAGAACTTTTGGGGGTCCCCCTACAAGGGCACTAATCCATTCCTGAGGAGTCCGCTTCTGTGACCAAAGGCCCCGCCTGTAGGTCTCATCACACTGGGCGTCAGGCCGCAACATACAAAGTGTTTGTGGGACACGTTCAGTCGATTCTAATGCTCTTATAAAACCTGGAAATTACAACTCAATACGAATAACTTTTTAAATTACCCATAATCTCTCAGACAAATGATAACCCCTATTAGTATTTTGGTCTATTCCTTTCCAGTCTTTATATTTTGTAAACACATACAGTTTTCATATTCTGACTTTTTCTCTCTCACATCTAATATAAAGCTCAATTTGGCATGGTATACTTAGTGGGGAATGTATAGTCATAATTAACACATCAAAAGCCACAGAGGTCAATTTTTAAAATTGCCCCTTTCATAAAGGATTTAAAGTAGCAAAGATCAAATAATAACTTAAAGAAATCTGACATAAAAATTGCCGATTTAGAACTGATATTTCAGTAACGGGTTTGTGCGTGAGGCAAAGGGGGGCTTAGGATGTCTGAAGAAGGGAGAATGGGAAACATTCGGTGGCCCAACTGCCTACACTCTTTAAAATCTGAACTATGTATTATATATCTTTACCTCTAAATGAAAGACATTTTCGTCTCCAGTTCAGCAAGTGTGAATATTTGGGGGGAATAATAGACGCCTTGGAGAGTCTGATGGAAGTTTTGAACTCTCTCCAAAAAAATGTTACGTATCTGCCTAATTTTATGTACTTGTTGTCTTAAGGAACGCGTAGGCCCCTAAACACACCTGTGGGTTGGTTAGAGAACATGTGTCTCACGAAGGTTTTCTGAAAAAAGCATCTCCTTACTTGAGAGGAATCACATTTTAAGTGGGTCAAGACTTTTTTTCTTGTCCTGGGCAATACTGACATAGAAACTGTCACTGTTAAATTAGAGGGGGAAAGGGAAAGGTAGTTTCTTCTGTCATTGAGGAATTTATCAAGCTGACTGAATGAACAGATTGAGGGTTTTTTAAAGTCAGGTAAGTTTTTCTCTCTGACTGGATCAATATATGGCTATAAAAAATCTTATATTTCTGTGACTGCTTGATCCTCCTCTACTTTTTAATTTCATAATACTGTCCAATTTCGGTCATGCTTTATGTTTTCATTTTAGGGGAACACAAAACAACTAATTACTATCGAGGGTATTTTAGGTTCCATCCAGATAATCTTTGGTTTACTTACACTTTGTATGACTTTTCAGAACTATTTTCTTCTCTTCCGCACCAAAAACCCATAGTCTCCCCTTCCTTTCTCATGCTTTAGTTGCTTACAGACCTGTCCTGAGATAAAACCTATGAGGAAATCCTCATAAAAAGCCTGTCTAGTTAATTGCAAAGCAGTACTTACTGTTGGAAGAGAAAAACATGGCAAATTTTTTTTTTCTTTTGTGGCCTGCCTGCCCCCAGGAAGAAAACTCTGTGTTTGCATGTGTCTGTGTGCGCATGTTTCCTCACATCACTGCCGTGGAACACGTGAACATTTCACATGATTCCTGCTGTTTTTACCATTTCTGTAATTTTGAATTTATTATCAGTATATTGGAAACATTTATTATTCTTACATATTATGATTTTTAAATAGCTAACAAAGTGTTCAAAAACAACCTCAGTCTTTTAACTACTTGCCTAATTAACCCAAATATCTGACTCATTTTTAGTCCCCAACTTTGTGGTTCTTATCATAAAAGTGTAATTGATCATTGACCTTTAAACTTGATAATGAAAAACTCAACCTTGGGTCATCCATTATATGGAAACTTATTTCTTTTAAATGCAATCACTATTATATATTAAAAGAATGGCATTTTACAAAGCATTTTAAATGGAAGGCATGAGTAAGTAAAAAAATTAAAATCTCAGTTCAGGGTTGGAGTCATTATCATTCACACCATCATTTTATATTTTGCAAGGAGAGAATCGTTATATTTTAACCAAAAGATTTAATAGTGAGTTGAAAATTATTGAGCTCATACTCATATTATGTTCTAGGTAGTCTAAGTATTTGGTATGTATGTACTCATTTATATTTTCCCATAACCAAAAACTACATGGTTTACTTACAGGCTGAGGGTGGGATTTGAACTTGGGTCTAGAACCTGTATTCTCAGCCTCCATGTTCCCAGGTTGTGTCAGCTTTTATGACAAGTACTTTCATTATCTAGTTTTCCCTTCCCATTTTGGTTGGATATAAAGAGAAGATGAAAATATATTTCAAGTTAGACTTATTTTCTATAATAAAGACGAGCTAACTTTTACAGCTAAACTAGACAGGGATGTTTAAGTATCAGTATTGCTTAAAATAATGTTATTTGCCATATGTAAAAAAAACTTTCAAATTGATAGTGGCGCAAATATAGTAGAACTTTACTTCTCATTCTACAAGTCCAAAATGGAACAGCTCTTTTCCAAAGGGTGATTTGTGAGCCCGCAGCCCTTCTGAAAGAAGGCCCCTGTGGCTTTACCACCTTTAGTAAGTGGCTTTTTTTACAGTTGTGTTTGCTTCGTGCAGACCAAGGAGAGTGTTGGATTGCGAGTGGAAGATAGTGTGGTCTGGCCCTGGAAACACACGCACCACTTTCTGTTCACCTCTGTTCACTTCCGTGGGCTGGAGCTCCACCTCGCAGCCACACCTCCCACTCAGGGAGCTGGGGCATCTCACTGTCCGGGAGGCACAGCAGACACTGAACAGTGAGCGGGTCGTGCTGCAGCATCTGGTGAAACAGCTTTCAAATGTCTTCGAAGAAACTTATGGCAGTTCCTAATTAGAATGCCACCGAACGCTGTTGAAGTTCATAGACATACCGAAATGTTAACTCTACCCAATACGTATTTCTGAATGTAGTTCATTTTCCTGTCATAAGTACATGTATGTTTTTGACCTTTTCTTCAATTTCTTTCATTTGTAGGGCCCTTTGAAAGGACGCAGAGTTGAAGGAATTCAGTATGAAGACATTTCCAAACTTGCTTGAGTTTGAAAATTGATTCGCATTAAAATCCTAAAGCATCAAATTGGTGTTTGCCGAGGCATTATGAGACTCTACTGTGTTAGGGTGTTTCTTTTGTATAAATCAAATGAATTATTTAAATATTACTGTATCGTTGTTTAGCTAAATTTTTAAAAACTAATTATGTCTCATAAAGTATCAAAACTATGTAAATTTGTTCTTGTTTTTTCTTTTTAATATTTCCTTGATTTTTTGTCTTTATTAAAAGAATGTTATTACAAAGTTTTATATAAGGCAAATGAGAATCATATAATTAGAGGAAATTGTTCATATACTCTATATTTTTAGTACTAACGTTGAACAATATAATTACATTTTAAAAAGTCGAACTACATAGAATAGCTTTATTGAGATACCATTCATATACCACATAATTTACCACTCATTTAAAGTTTATAATTTTGGGGGTTTTTATTTAGTATA
This sequence comes from Sturnira hondurensis, assembly GCF_014824575.4. Taxonomy (NCBI): domain Eukaryota; kingdom Metazoa; phylum Chordata; class Mammalia; order Chiroptera; family Phyllostomidae; genus Sturnira; species Sturnira hondurensis. Next base: position 4,840,452 of record NW_028088915.1, read on the forward strand.
TTTACAGAGTAGTGCAACCATCACCATTGTCTAATTTTGGAATATTTCCGTCACCCCTCAGGAAACCTGTGCCCATGGTCACTCCTCTCCCTCGTTTTCCAGCCCCGACAGCCGCTCATTTACTTTCTGTCCACCTTAAGGGTTTGCCAGTTTGGGACATTTTGTATAAACAGAATCATACAATATGTGGGTTTTTTATGACTGGCTGCTTTCATGTAGCATAATGCTTACAAGGCTTCTCCATGTTGTGGCCTGTTGCCTTTTTGTTGCTGAACAGCATTCCAATGTATACCACACTTTGAAAAATCCATTTATTAGTCGGCAGACATTTTTATTTCTCTTTTGGGGCTCTTACGAATAGTGCTTCTGTGAACATTGTGTACAAGACTCCGTGTGAACATACGCTTTCTGCTCCTAGGAGTAGGGTTGCTGAGTCGTGTTGGGGTTCACCTGATAATCAGCTGTACTTAACACTTTGTAGAACCGCCAGGCTGTGTTCCACAGTGGCTGCACCATTTTACAATCCCACCAGCAATGTTGAACTATGCATTTTTAAATACGTAAAGCAGTATATTATGTAGGGATGCAAAAGACGGAAACCCACCTCACATATTTGCATATGCACAAACAAAACGGAATTTAGAGTTCACATAATTTTAAAAGGGAGGGTGTCCAATCTTTTGGAGTATCTTGGCTACAATGGAAGAAGAGTTGTCTTGGGCTACACATTAAATACACAAACACTAACGAAAACTGATGAGCAAAAAAAAAAAAATTAAGTAAACTTAGGATTTTGCATTGGGCCACATGCAGCCCATGGGCTGCGCAGGTTGGACACCCCTGGTTGTTGTGTTCTATGGGATTCAGAGTGCAAACAGCCTTTTTCTAAGGGCTGGGTCATACTGGGTTTTCGGACTCACTTCCAACTGGGATTAGGCTGAAGAAAAGATGCCTCTTTTCATGATACTAAGTGATCCTTTAAAGCATATAGAATGATTTGAATAAGACCTCAGACCAGTAGGTACAGACCTGATTCATAGTTCATTTCTACCGTGCGTTGAGACAGTCTTTAATTCCCCTTTTTGATTTGTTGCTCTGAACTGCCAGGTTTCCAACTCTAAGAAACCTTGTTTAATTTTCAGTATATTTTAAAAAAACAAGCAAATTTATGACAGAGAAATGATCTGAGCCAAAAGTCTGGTTTTTCTGAAACATAGGCTCTCATTTTCTTGACAAGGCATATGTGTTTAATTGGTTTAACAGAAACTGTTTGGATTGATACCTAGGAAAAGGTTTGAAGACACTGCATAAATGGTGAAGATGATTAATATGACAAATTCCAGCTCTATATAAAATTAAATATTGATCAATTACCAGTGGGTTGCAAGGTGCTCCACAAAATAAACGTAATATAGGTAATTGTCAGGTTTTCCTTCATCACTGAGAGCATAATACTTTCAGAAACTAATCAAAGGGTGGACATGGAATAGTTCCTTCCTTTCCAGTGATTCCCATTAATTTGGTTCCTTTGTTTGGAATTCAAAAGTGGTTATTCATTTGTAATTCAAAATTAATTTATATAGAGAAGGCATATTTCTGGTATCAAGGGAAACACATGAACCATATTAAAATTTTTACAGGCAATGAATTTCAAAAACAGCTATTAATAAGTTTTGATCATTTGAATAACATGAATTTAATTTTAAATCTAGTTTCTTTTTATAGGACTCTTGCTTGATATCTGTTGCATATAAATATGCATCCCAACATTTTCATCATTATTTTAAAAACAACGAAGCACAAGTAAAATACTACAAATCAAATTAAACTTCCTAAAGGTAGCAATGTTAAAGTCAAAGTTTTTACCAAGTAATAACTGTAAGAACCCATTTTTGAAGTCTATTGTATATTAGCATTTTAAATAGTATTTTTGAAATAGGAAATGGAAAACAGATTCTTTAAAAATGTATCAAAGGTGACCAATTTTTGTAAAAGAATGAAACTAAAAGGCAATGCCACTTATCTCAGTACTGAGATTATATTACAGAAATAATATTTGTTTAGTATTTTACAATTATGTCAAAATATAATAACTTGCTTTTTCAAATATGGGTTGAGTATTTCAAGAAGAGGTAATTTTGTCCACATTCTAAAATGAAAAATGATTGTTACCAAATTATAGAAAATGTCATAAAAGTACCTTTGAGTTTTTATAAATAATTTTGTCAATGTGGCTGTGAAAATATGTACATTTCAGTAATTGATTTTAAATATTTTGTCTATTTTTAAAGAGAGGAGAAGGAGAGAGGGAAAGAAATATTAATGTGTGGTTGCCTTTCATGCACCCCTTACTGGGGACATGGCCCTCAGTACAGACATGTGTCCTGACTGAGAATTGAACCTGCGATCCTTTGGTTCACAGCCCATGCTTAATTCACTGAGCTACACCAGCCATGGCAGGAATTGATTTTTAAAAGAAAGTTATAAACAAAGGAAAGCAAAGAATTATAATGGGTAAGACTTGGACTGTATCACCAAAATCTTCTGTACTAATGTGGACATGATAGTCACCTGATTTCACCTTCTATTTCTTGTTTACTTATTTTGCCTTATTAATGCCCTCAGCCTTTTGTTAGGACATAATTTGCTAGTTATCTTGAAATAAATTTAGGGTTTAAAATGAAAGGTCATTGCTCTTAGAAATTGCTTAGCTATGAACAAAATGAAAGACCTACGAGGATTACTCCTAAGGAGGGTACACATATGGAGACCTGTTAGATCTGTACGACACTTGTGGCTTCACAGACAGAGGGGCTTCGAAGCATCTGGAACTTCAGAATTCACAGTGATGTCAGTACTGCATGCAACTAGCCATCTGAAACGATACCCTGAGCAGTGTTCGAGCCTGAGGAATTTAAGAGCAACAGTTTCCAAGGTGATTTTAGAATAGTGTCAGGGAGGCAAGACTGTTAAAGGATTATCATTTAATCAGAAGACATCTACCCAAATGTATTTTGTTTTACTTGGAGAAGGGCTGGCCTAACAGAATGAGAGTGGCAACTAAGGCCTTGTGATGGCTTATTTTATGTGTCAACTTAGATGGGCTATGGGGTACCCAGAGAGTCGGTCAGACATTTTACTGAGTGTGTCTATTTTGGATGAAATTCACCTTTAAAAAGGTAAACTGAGTAAAGCAGAGTCCCTCTTCAATGTGGGTGGGCCTTAACCAATCAGTTGAAGTACTGAACAGAAAAACCCCGATCCTTCCCCAAGTCACTGCCTTTGGACTTCACCTGCAACATTGGTTCTTCCTGCTTAGTGGCCTTTGAACCAGAATATCAGCTTTCCCTGGCCTGCACCATTGGCTTGCCTTGCAGATTTTGGACTATCTGCCTTCATGATTGTACAAGTCAATTCCTTATGCATTATAATTTACTCTGATCTTATTTCATGCTCACCATATAACCTCATAACTGAATTTCCCACATAACTGACAACATAAAAATATACATTGCAAAAAAAAAAGAAAAAACCCTGCAAGCTTGAAGACCTGCAAAGTGAAGTCACAGGAAATGCCACATGGAGGGCCCTGCCTGGATGCCAGCCTGACTCACCAAAGCAGCTTTTCTTCGCATCATCCTAATGAACACGCGTTAGCATCTGAAGACACAACAAAACCCCAACGCTTCTTTGTAAAGCATTTATTTTCTTCATATGTGTTAATATCTGGTTAGTTTTTTTAAATTATTCAAACTGAAGAGTGACTGTAAGAGTGGCAGGGGAAAAATGTATATTTATACATGTAATTTCCAAAACTAAAATCCTTTAAGGCCATCTGAGGAAGCTATAGAGCTGAGGTACAAAGTAATCCTTGTAGTGTCCATCAATGAACCCCTTTCCACTGTTGTGCACAAACCAACAGGGAACATCTGTTCCAAACACTTGATCTGTTCGGTAGTCTTTCTGGAGGCCTCTGCAAGGAAAGCGGTGCACGTGGTTAGGGCACAGACCAAGGCATGGCAGCTGCATATCTCGAAGGAGGCATGCTCCCTACCCCAGCCGCTCTTGGCTCCCCTTCCACCGCCGGATCTGCCCGCCCCCACCCATCTCCATGCCCCAAGTCATCAAAGTCTGCAGCTGCGTGTTGGGAGGACAGAACAAACCGTGTCCTCTGGTAGTTCCAATAACCCTGACTGAGACTGACCAACATGGACTTTTCCAGCAAAGTAAGGAGGGCAAATGAATTTAGAAGTGGAAGGGAGGTGGGAACACAACTCTCAAGTGTTGTGGACATAGCCTCACGCAGTTGAAAAGAAGGCTCTAGCTTTAATTTTTAAAAAATCTACATTTTCTAGCATGATGGCATGTGGGTATTTTTATGATTTCCTCCTTTGATCGCCTTTTTCAGTGATTCGGCCTCTAATGTGTGAGGGTGAGAACAAGAGATTAATTATATATCTAGAGTCACCATTTTCATTTCAGAGGGACAAAATGCAGTGTCCGTGTGCACAGGTTGTATATGCGCCCCTTCCTGGTGGATGATGGATGGTTTAGGTTGACATAGGTCGTGCTGTGCAAGTCCAATGCCAGCAGGAGCCCTTTTCGTTCTCTCATAGGCATCCAAGACTTACCTGGTGACAACCAGCTTATGTCCTTTCACCTCCATGCTCGCCTCTGGCTTCCCAGGGTGTTTTCCGGGTCGCTCATTGAAGATGTGTATCTTTGGCTCATGCATGAACTGGCCTGGTGAGATAAAGGCTAGGCAGTGGTTTACATGTTACCCAAGAATAAACAAAAAAGACAAGCTGGTTATTTGATCCAAGCTACCAGTTGGTCCTCCCTCCAGAACTTCTGGAGCGGAAAGATACCCTTAGAGAAAAAGGGCACAGCGCCAGGAAAGGTGTGGCTCCCTCCTGAGAGCAAATCCATGCTGTTCACTTCACAGTCACTTTGCATAGGAGGCTGGTCTATTGGATCTGAAGTAAAATCAAATCCCGAGTGGGGTTGGGGGTGAAGTTCAGCACCCGAGAGCATAGCTCAAATCACAGAAACAGGTCTATTTGGGATGTCAGAGGCCTAAATGGAAACCATTTTCTAAAAAGTAGGGAAGGTTGGCTTAGATGCTGTGCTTATTATCACAGACTTTCTCAGCCAGTTCACCTGTCTTCAGTTAGAAAAAGAAGTCTTCATCATAAAACTTAAAATTTACCTGCCTCTTCTCTTGCCTAGTTTGCGATGATGAAATCCAGGTTCTGGAAAACCTTGTTTGTCATGGTAAAGGTCCTCACTATAGAGCATTACTGAGACACCCTGCACCGCTGTGTTTCTTACTTTCTATATATTATGATATTGAGCAACTTAAAACCCCTGTCTGGCTCAGGAGGAACTGCCCCTCCCAGATGAGCCAATTCTGAAAGATAGCGAAGGACTCTCCCAGGAGCATGCTTTGGGTACACAACTTAACCAACCCAGAGCCAGACCTCATCTGCCGGCCCGTATAACACAGAAGACGTCATGCCAGGGCCACGTACCAGGCAGCTAGAGACCACTCTATAGCCCCAAGCCCGTAGAAATCGTTCAAAATGGCCAACCCTAATCTACCCTGCTCTGCCTTGTCTTTCCATGGAAACCCCTATAAAGGGGGTTTCCACTCTGGCCTGACCTTATCACTTGCTCCTGCTTCCCCCGGCCAAAACCCGGTCTTCCTCCTGTGGCCTGGCATGGCCAGCCATGCCTCTTGTTTCTAGGAGAAACTGGGACTAACAGTTAATGTTTCTTCCAGTTGCATTGGCCTCTTTGTGTTGTCGCTCAGTCACCTTTACAAATTAAGACCCGGGCTCAGAACATGGGTTCTACGCTTCTGAGTTCACACCTACCACTTCCCCAAGTTCTAACCACCATTATCCTAAGCTGCTCCAGCCCTAGCGTGGCCCCACACTCATCAGATGGTTAATCAACACTTTACCTATTAGTCCATGTGCTTTAGGTGAAAACTTGTTTGTGGAGGGAATGTAGATCCCCAAAAAGTCTACATTGATCGGATGCTTCTTCCAAACACGATGAAGTAACACAGAGAAGGACAGTTCCTTCTCCAGGGTAATCGTCACAGTTTTCTCTTTCTTCACCGACACAAGCACCCTAGTGGAAAAGTTGAACATAGAAGCAATACTTCCAGAGCACACTCTTCTTAGAAAGTCGCCCCTCTCACCCCTCAAATGAACGCTCATCCCTCCAGTACAATCCCACTAGCCTTCTAGGACCTTTTCCATGTTTTTGCCACAAAATGCTGTTTTGTTTCTCTGAGAAATTCTGACCAGTTATATATATACTTTAAAACAGTTACTAAAGGGAAGTTATTACTCACGGGACATAATCATAGTGTATCTGGGCATTTCTGACACGCAGTTGCCTGTGGATTTCAGTTGATGGACCCAGTCACTCACCCAACTTGGATTTATGGAGAACTTACTATGCGCTAGGCAGGAGGTTAGCACTGAGGCCCCTGGTGACCCAGACGCAGGCTTCTCTGGCTGGTAGGAGCAGGGCAGGTGGGTAGCAAGAATTTTTCTCAACATTAACTTATTTATATTTAAACTGATGATTTTAAGGTTTATGTTCATGCCTCAGATGTCGGGATTTATTCATGTCATGTGTCAAGGACCGGCCCAAATTCAGACATAATAATACTTGCCTCTGATTAGTGACCTGGGCTGTGTCAGACCAGGATAAGACCGATGTACGAGAGCCCCAGTTCAGGGTGATGCTCTCAGTGCTAATTTCTATTTTCATGTCTTCATTTTGGAAATAAAATCCCAGTTTTCCAAAATAGGTGCTTAGTTTTTTATTCTTGGGCTTCTTGGCACCAATGAGCTGTCCATTGACCAAAATCCCTACAGGAGGAACAAAAAGATTTTTTTCTCTCTTGGGTGCCATTCTTTTTTCATGTGTGGGCACCATAATTTGAATTTATAAAACTGGACATACCATACCATTGTCATTTTGCTTTAGGATTTACCTACTTCTTCCTCTGTAACTCTCTCTATATAGCTGTAATTTATTATAGTTTAATTATATTATACAATATGCTAGTTTATACTGAGAAAGAGTATATTCTTCCTAATAGTTCAAACACTTAAAAATATATTTACACAATTTTTTCTAACTAATTATAGGAATTTGAAAAACATAGGACTTCTATTACGGTGAGAAAGAAATCTCAGGCAGTGGCGGTGCAGCGTGACAAAGATCTAATTGTCTAATTCAAGTATCATATCTTTTTATTTTTACCTGATTCTGGATCAGAAACAAGGTTGAGGATTTTTCCAGGTTCTGAGTCAATATTGAAACAAATATTCTTTTGACTTTTTGGTAGGTAAATGATGAAGTGTGGGTCATTTTCAACTGGAAAATATATGAAGAAAATGAAAATAAGAACATCATAAAAGGGAAGAAGATTTTGAAAAGTATTTTATTCCTAAACATCTTTACTTTCACAAGAACAAATATTTACTGTGCTCCCACTATCTGCTAGGCACTGTCTCAGCACCGGGAGCCCAGTGGTCCATACTCTTCACCCCTTTCTCAAACAGCCTCGATCAGAGCTTTAAGTTACTTTACAAGTGTGGTGGATACTTATTTGGTAGCTATCACATACAGTATTTTTAGGACTATAATACACACACACACCCAAATTTGGGAGGAAAATGGAGGTGCATCTTATAGTCAGAATGTAGCTTACCTGGCTTGCTGTGGTAAGGGGGGTGATGGAGTGGGGTCACAGGTTATTAAATATTTTACCACATTTTTTCCTTCAAATTTTTTTCCTATTTTCCTCCTCTAAAACCTAAGTGTGTCTTATGGTCTAGTGCAACTTATAGTCCTAAAAATATAGTATGCACTAGGTTAGAGATAAAAATGAGTAAGAAAGGCACAAGGAATAAGACATACATACTCACTACACATGTATACGTATATACTACATATGTGTAAATATATACAGTGAATATATAGATAGATAAATAGCCATGTATTTTATTAAGTAGGCATACACAGTGCATAAAATAAAGAAGACATAATATTATTTGTTGGCATACAGATTAATTTATTCCAAGAGCAATAAAAGATTAATCTGCTCCCAAGAAATTACCGAATACTCTTTTGTTACTGGACAGCATTATTCTGGCTGATCTTGTTTGTTTGTTTAACCATTCAACAAATATTTAGTGAGAAAAAAAACAACTATGTGCAAAACACTAAATTAGGCCATGTTCACTGTAGCTATAGATAAGTCATGGCCTTCAAGAAAGTACCAATTTAATGAATGAGTGACAAAGTTTCTCTCCTTGACCAAACTCTATCCAGGCTCCCTTGAACTTCTCAACTAGGCCTCAACCCTGGGACTTCTGTGCTGGACTCTGCACTGTTCTCTTGTAGCAAAGGTACTGCTGAATCAGTTTAACCAGAAACCCCGCCCTCCACATCGGACCACCCTCACGCCCTGATCAGGATCCTCGTCCCCACCACCCACCAGCTGATGTCTGATAGTACCACTCTGCCTTTAGCAAGAATCCTGTGAGGAGTGTTTAGCCTGGACCCGCTTCCCCTGATTGCTTCCTCTTAGACTTTTCATCCACCGACCCCCACCCTGCTCCTTGTCTTGAATGTCCCACTCTCCCACGCTGCATGCGCACTTGAGTGCAGTCTGTCTCCCCCACTGCCAAACCCCACTGCAGCCATCCCTGTCCCCACTCTGTCCCTCCTTAGACACAATCTTCCTTACCATGCTTTCACAAATGTCACGAATAATTATGTTCTTTAACAGTTAGAACATTGTTTTTCCTTCTTTCAAGGAAGCAGACACAACCACTGACATCAACTAAAATAAAGAAGATGATACAATAACAGCCTAGCACAGTGCTCTGAGAATGAAGATGCAGGTTGGCTGACGCCACCTGGGCAAGTTGAGAAAGGTCTTATGAAGGGTTTGGCTTTTGAACTAAGCCTTCAAGGTACGAGGGGAAGAAGGGAAGACTAAAACACAAGAAAGAGAGATATTTCATTCTGAGTGGACAGAATGAGGAATGGTGTAGAGGTAGAAAATTGATGATTTGCCCTGGCTGGTGTAGCTCAGTGGATTGAGCGTGGGCCTGCGAACCAGACAATCGCGGTTCCATTCCCAGTCAGGGCACATGCCTGGGTTGCAGGCTGGTTCCTTGCAGGCCAACTCCCAGCAGGGGACGCACAAAAGGCAACCATACATTGATGTTTCTCTCCCTCTCTCCTTCCCCTCTAAAGATAAATAAATAAATTTTTAAAAAATTTAAAAAATTAAAAAAAAAAGAAAATTGATGATTTGTTTAGAAAGTAACGTGGTGTGAATAGAGGATGGGTTCCTGAAGAAAACAGAAAAAGATCAGACTAAAAGGCAGGTGATGGAGACCATGGAACACCGTGCTAAAAGAACAGACCTTTCTTCTGTTGAATAACTATTAAAGGATTTTGAGAATAAATGGGACATGATTTGAACTTCATTTTAGGAAAATGTTGGTTATAATATAAATTAAATATTTTGCCCTGGCTGGTGCAGCTCAGTGGATTGAACACAGGCCCGTGAACCACACAATCGCGGTTCGATTCCCAGTCAGGGCACATGCCTGGGTTGCGGGCCAGTTCCCAGCGGGGGACACATGAGAGGCAACCATACATTGATATTTCTCTCCCTCTCTCCTTCCCTTCCTCTAAAGATAAATAAATAAAATCTAAAAAAATAAATTAATTAAATTTAAAAAAATATTGGAAAGCAGACATAGGAAGGTCATTTAGCAGCTAAAATGGCAGTAACCCAGGTAGGAAATGTTAAATTTAAGAAACTGGGATGGTGAGTGGGATTGGAGAGGGAGGGAACATTCAGGAGACATCTGGTAAAATCCATAATAGTTGGTAACTAGTAGAGAGGGACAACTCAGCACTACCAGGCTTCTAGCCTCAGTAATCAAAGGGATTGAAGAAGGAGGTTTGAGTTGAAAACCAGCAGCGGTTGTGTTTTCCAGGATAAAATTGGAAGAGTTAGCTGCCACCCATTGACAGGCTAGTTTTCCAGATATGGTCACAAAGCTCCTTGCAAACATTAACTCTCGCTCCGAGCACAGGACATGTGACCTGTCCAAGGTTACACCGTGGAGTTAATAAGTGCCAGAGCTGTGGCTGTTATCCAGGCTGCCTGATTAAAGCCCACTCTCCCAACCTCTCTGCTATGCTCACTCATTTTCAAGTGTGTGTTCTGACATCTAGAATCGGGAATAAACTAATCCAGGGCAGGAACAAACCTTGCATTTCTTTGCATACCTCATACCACCAAGCTCATGTATGTATTCAATCAATGCTTGTTTAATTGACTTTGTGTTGGAGCTGAGCACTAGAGGGCATCGTTAAAACACAAAACAAAAGATTGCCAACTCCTTAAAAAATTTTTTAATTACTTAATTATGCTTTCTTCTCCCTTCTTCTCAAATATGTTTTGAAACATTTTGTTCAAAAAATTGTTTTTGTTAAAGACAACAATTGTTTTGCCATTTTACTTCAACTCAATCCCACCAATCAAACCTTCTTGTATGCAAAAGAATCAGGGCTGTCACATTGAGTGGATACAGGTCTAGGCAACAGAAAGAAGCATTGTGTTTAAGTTCGTCCATGCAGCCTCAATTTTGATCACACTGAAAGTACATTGAAGGCTCCCATGACTAACTTCATAGATTTCCAGGGCCTGGGGTCCATGAGCATAAGAGTAGCTCATGTTTATTGAGCTTCTACTAGGAACCAGGAACCTTATAGCCACCTTATAGCAGGGCAGGTATGAACATCTCCATTGTATACATGGGCTACCTGTGGGAGATAATTTAGATGAGGTCATGAGAGTGGGCCCCCATGATTGGATTTAGTGTTTGTATAATAAGGATCACCGGGAGCTTGCCTTTGGTCTCTCTCTCCCAAGGTCATGTGAACTCACAGGAAGATGGTGGCCACCTACAAGCCAAAGTACTGAAATCTACCTTGATGGCATCTTGATCTTGGACTTCGGCATCCAGAACTATAAAAAACAAATTTCCGTTGTTTTAACCACACTTTGACTAACACATGGAGTAACCTTCTTTCAACAGAAGGCAATGATGCCTAGTCAGCTAATTTGCCAGAACATAGTGATTTTATTGATGCATAGTGCTCCATGTATTATGATCTGATGCAGACTCGGGATGTGGAAGCCGTGTTGCAGTTCTCTCACCTGTCGTCACATGCGGAGGAGGAGTGGACTCAAGCACGGGAGCTCCTTCCACAGGCATTGGGATCCTGGGTGTCGGTGAAGGGTTGGCCCAAGATGGGAGTGAAGTTGGAGGAACCTTGCTGCCATAATACAGAGCACCTAGGTAGAAAAACCCATATCTTTTAGTTTCCAGGTAAGTTGCTTACGATTCCAAGATTTATGCAGGCTCCAGAGGTTCTCAGCTAAGGTTTTCTCCTATTATTTTTATTCCTGAGTTCTTTGTTATCATGCTGCGGGCTTGGCGTAAGGCCCTCCTCAGAGTCTGGGACCCGAGCTTGGACCTGCAGCAGGAGGGGCTGCTCCGCAGAGCTGGGGAGGGGCCTCACGCCTTCAACACAGGCCGGAGAGATAACGTGCAGCCAGCCCCTGGAGAATCCTGGATTATGGTCGGCACCTACCTGATACATGCCCATTTACCCACCAAAAAGTAATCTGAGCAGGTTAGTTTCCCAAAGAGGAAACTGTACTGGTTACAAATAGTTCATTTGGCTTTCTGATATCCAGTCAGTTTCCCTGTCTTTGAGAAGCAAATGCCAGTTCACCTAGGCATTTTGTTTAGGTGATGCAGCATCACTTAGATATGCCAGTTTACCCAGACAAATTTAGATGTTCCAATCCAATGTAACTGGGAGGCCAGAAGTCAGAGTTCCTTGAATCCTGGGCCAGTCTTGTATAGCTGACATCTCTCTCACTTGGACAAAACTGAAAATTCAAAAAATATTCCCTTTGCAGGGATGTCAAACTCATTTTCACTGGGAGCCACATTAGTCTCATGGTTGCCTTCAAAGGGCCAAACAGAATTTTAGGACTGTATTAATGTAACTACTCCTTAACTAGGGACAAGGAACTCTACATTTGGCAGTCTTTCTGAGTTTGTTTCTGTGTATTAGGTAGCGCTGCTCCCTGTCTTGCTAGTATGGCCTAATGTGGTAAGTGTCCTATAGGGTCCAGTGGCACAGCCTCTCCTATTACCCAAGTTTGGTACTTGAGGTGCAACATGTGGGCTGAGTACACCCTCCCTTTCTAGTTGAAGCTTGGTTGCTGTTGGCAGGTCAATGGGAGGGATTTACCCAGGCCAGTCAGCTGCAAGGACTGGCTGTGACCACTGACCACCAATCTCTGCCCTTTGTGGGGGCAGCTGTGCAGGAGTGGGGTGGTGGTGCTCTAATATGGTCTGCAGCTGTCCACTGGGTGTGCTGGCCCTGGGGTTTTCTCGGTGGTGCAGGCCAAGGTCAGCCCCACAAGTGTTTTGCCTAGGGAGCCCTATGGGAGCTATAAAGCAATCTGAGATGGCTGCCACTTGTGCTGAGCTTGGAGATTCCCAGGTGAAACCAAACTGTGAAACTAGGCTGGTTGCTGCTAATGCTAGGCCTGGGGCCATGTAGCAAGAGGTACAAGGGTTGGGGGCTTAGTAAGGCCTGCTGCTGCTTGTTTGATAGGATTTAGGGTGTTGTGAAGCATCAGCAAAGACCAGCCATTCATATGGAAAAGCAGCTTGGGTGGGGCTGCATGTGGGGCACAGCAGAATCTCTGGGGATCTCTAAGGCAGGTCAAACAGTGTTAACCAGGTTGATGGAGCCACGGATATAGCACCAGCTTGCTGGCTTTGTGGAGGAAAGTTTAGAAAGGGGACAATGGCCTCTATTCACCTTGAGGACAGACACTTCACTTTCTCCCTGTATACCACTGGTGCCTTTCAAGCTGCTACCCAGGTGCTGGAGCTCAGAGGGAGTGAGTCTAAGTAGGTGAGTCTGTGTGGGGGTTCTTTAAGAGAAATTGCTTGGGGCTAGAGCAGTTTCTTTCATTGACTTAATCCCTGCTGGTTTTTGCAGCCAGAAGTTATGGGGACTTATCTTCCTGGCACTGGAGCCCTGGTCTGGGGGGGCCTTGTGCGGGGCTGGAACTCCTTGCTCCTGAGATATGCCTTCCAAATGTTTGCCCACCATACGTGAGTGTGGGACTAGACCATTTCTCATCTGCCCATCATCTCCAACCCCCCACCCCCCATCCATCCAGTCTGGATGGATGTGGTTTCTATAATTTCATAGTTGTCAGACTTCCATTCAACTTGATACCTGATGGTTCTGAGGGATGGTTGTTCCATATTTTAGTTGTAATTTTGATGTGGTTGTGCAAAGAGGTGAGCCATATCTGCCTACCCTGCCATCTTTCATCATAGTTTTAATAAAACTCAATCCAAAAGAAACCTTTGAACACTCAGAATCTTATGGCACAAGAAACTGAAAAAATTAAATTTGTATACATATTTTTCTTATGGAGAAGGATGAAATAAAAGGATTAATAAAAGACTTTCGAGCATAAAATATATTACATTAGAATATGATTCTGCCAAAAAACTAAAATGAAAATATAGTTCATGTGGAAGTCCAACAACCAACAATTTAAAGAAGCCACATTCATCCAGACTGGTAGGGGGGGTGGAGATGCAGAGAGAGGTGGAAAGGCACAGAGAGGCAGAGAGCAATGGGAGTGGCATGGAGCCGAGGGAGTGGTGCAGAGAGGCGGAGGAACAAGGGGGCAGGATGGGCAGTCCCACATGCCCATGTGGTAGGTATGAATTGAAAGGGATGCCTCTGGAGTGAGAAATCCCAGTCTCAAACCAGACCACCCAGCAGCTCAGAGTTCCAGTGCCAGAAGGATAAATCCCCATAACCTCTGGCTGCAAAAACCCGTGGAGGTTGGATCGGCAGAAGAAACTGCCAGATTATCAGGAGACTGTTTTTAAAGGGCCCACATGCACTTAGGACTTACACAGACGCACCCCCTCTGGGATTCAGCACCAGGGAAATAGCCGGAAGGGCACAAGTGGCATACAAGGTGGAAATAGGGCGGGTACTGAGTGACGTTTTCTTCCCAGGGAAACCTCCAAAAGTCAAGTACCGTCTTTGTCCCCTCTCTGAGCCCTCCCCACACACAGAGCCACAAAGCAGTGACGTGGGTTGTCCTGCCCTGGCGATCACCTAAGGCTCCTCCCCACACAATTTATAGGTCTGCTTTTCTACAACAGGCCATGTTGCTAAGACAGGGAGTCAAAGCAGCTCTTCTTTACACAAAGAAGCAACCACAAGAGACTAACAAGTTGAGGACAAAGAAATATGGCCCATTGGAAAGAACAGAACAAAACTCCAGAAAAAGAATTAAACAAAACAGAGATTACTAACCTATCAGATGCAAAGTTCAAAATACTGGTGATTAGGATGCTCAAAGAACTCATTGAGTAAAGCAATGGCATAAAAAGACCCAGGCAGAAATGAAAGTGACATTAAGTGAAATAAAGAAACATCTACAGGAAACTCCCAACAGTAGAAGGGATGGAACTGAGTGTCAAATTAACAATTGGGAGCATAAGGAAGAAAAAAGCATTCAATCAGAACAACAAAAAGAAAAAAAGAATTCAAAAAAACAAGAATAAAATAAGATGGCTCTGGGACATCTCCAAATGTACCAATATCCGAATCATAAGGGTGCTAGAAGGAGAAAAGGAAGAGCAAGAAATTGAAAACTTGTTTGAAAAAATAATGAAAGAAAACTTTCCTAATTTGGTGAAGGAAATAGACATACAAGTCTCGGAAGCACAGGGAGTCCCAAACAAATTGGACTCAAAGAGAACCACACCGAGTCACATCATAATTAAAACTGCAAAGGTTAAAGATAAAGAGAGAACTTTAAAAGCAGCAAGAGAAAATCAGCCCTGGCTGGTGTAGCTCAGTGGATTGAGCACAGGCCTGCGAACTAGAGGATCGTGGTTCAATTCCCAGTCAGGGCACATGCCTGGGTTGCAGGCAGGTTCCCTGCAGGCCAACTCCCAGCAGGGGACGCATGAAAGGCAACCATACATTGATGTTTCTCTCCCTCTCTCCTTCCCATCTAAAGATACATAAATAAATAAAATCTTAAAAAAATAAATAGCAGCAAGAGAAAAATCAGAGAGTTACCTACAAAGGAGTTCCCATAAGGCTGTCAGCTGATTTCTCAAAAGAAACTTTGCAGGCTAAAAGGGACTGGTAAGGATTATTCAAAGTGGTGGAAAACAGGCCTACAACCTAGATTGCTCTACCCAGTAAAGCTATCATTTATTATCAAATGGCAGATAAAGTGCTTCCCAGACAAGGTAAAGCTAAAGGAGTTCATCATTACCAGGCAATTACTACATGAAATGTTAAAGGGACTTATTTTAAGAAACTGAAGATCAAAACTAGGAACATTAAAATGGCAATAAATACTCAACTATCAACAACTGAATCTAAAAAAAATAAACCAAGCAAATAAGCAGAACTGGAGCAGAATCATAGATATGGACAACACTTGGAGGGCTATCAGCTGGGAAGGGGAAAAGGGAGAATGGGGAAAAAGGTACAGGGATTAAGAAGCGTAACTAGTAGGTACAAAGTAGAGGGATGTTAAGAACAGTACAGGAAATGTGAAGCCAAAGAATTTATATGCACGACTCATGGACATGAATTAAGAGGGGGAATGCTGGAGGGAATGTGGGTACCACGTGGAGTGGGGCCAAGGGGAAATATCAGGGTAATTGTAATAGCAGATCAATAAAACATATTTTAAAAAATAAAAATATTTTAAAAAGAACGAATCTGGTATTCAATTTCATTGGATACACTTAAAGGAGTTATATCACAATTTCATTATAAGATCAGACATTAAATACATTGCAAGTACTTAAATAAGATGAAAAAATGTTAATGTTGATTTTTTTAAATGTGTGAAGGGGTTTACAAGTTATCAAAATTCCTTTGGAAAATGTGAGGGAAACTGTTCAAAGATGGCAATAAACTGTCCTTACAGTAATTTGACAGGAAGAGCTCTGCGGACAGAGGCTTGGGAGCTAGAGGGGGACGGGAGGGGGAGAGGCGGAGAGGCCTGGAGACCTCGACTCAGCCTGTGGAAACGGGGTCATGGTGTCTCTCCACCAGACCCAAACACCGACCTGAGCAGCAAGTAGGGTCTTGCGGAGGGGAGTCGGCCAGCATGCGCTCGTTCCCAGCTTCGTTCTCAATCACCATGGCAGTGAGTGGGGTCACTATGTGATGTTCCAGGGACATCTGCAGGATTGTTTTTGTAATTTTCTTTTTCTCAGCAGCTGTAGTAGCCAGGCTTCTGCATTGGAGAAACAGAGACATTACAGAGGTTCACTTTATTTAAGGCTGAGTTAAAGGCCCACACCCCCGCACTTCCGGTGTACAACCAGGACCCTGGGGGCCATCAAGGGAAGTAGAATGAACTTAGTGTTTTATCTAGTCATGCAGTCCTAAGAAATTTTTTAATAGACTTGATTTTTTTTAGGAGTTTTAAGGTCACAGTAAAATTGAGTGGGAAGTACAGTGATTTCCCAAATAACCCTTACTCACGAACTCCCCCATTATCCACATTCCCACCATGAATACATTTGTTATGATTGATGAACCTACACGGACACATCATTATCATGCAAACCCTATCACTGACATTAAGGTTCGCTCTTGAGTTGCACATTCTGTGGGTTTGGACAGATGCATAGCGACATGTGTTCAACAATATAGGGTAATACAGAGTAGCTTCATTGCCCTAAAGATTTCTGTTCTCCACCTATTCATCCTCCACACCCTCCAACCCCAGCAAACACTGATCTCTTTTTACAGGGATTGTTTTTAAAAAAATCAATATTTAACTTTTGCAGCAATATGCTATCTGCCTTTAACTGCATCCAGTATGCTTCCATAAAGGGGCAGAAGTATTTCTCGCTCACTTCAAAGCCACAGCTTAAAGCCATGTGTCTGTTTATAATCTTATTGACATCATAGATTTTCTCTGTGAGTAGTTATAGTAATTTTTTCCAACCTAGTTCAGATGACTTCGTTCCATTTTTCTGAGACTCTGATAGAATAGGTAGAGTGGGCTCGGGAATAGTAATGTTCTTATTCAACACTTGTACGTAACTCCAAAGCAGGTGATCAAAGAACCATCCATTGCTCTAAAAATATAGTTTTTTTATTGGAGAGTTTCAATGCAGTTCAGCTCAGAAGCCAGAGATGAAACAAATGACAACTAGGGAGCCCTTTCTTACGTGATATCATAATCACATAATCATAGATTTCTCGCTGGATTATAACCTGTGCCGTTGCAGACAAAACTAATTGATGGTGACAAATGTCTGAACAGTGATTCCTGCCGGAGGTGGTGGCGGGGGTTCAGTGGGGAGGAGAGCAACGGAGCCTTCAGAGATGAAAGAAGCCTTTCCTATCTGGATCTGGGTGCCGATTACATAGGTGATGTATAGCAAATTTCATTTAACTGTATACTTAAAATCAGTGTACTTCACACACTTTGTTTTATGTATGTTCTGCCTCAAAACAAAATAAAATATAGTGAACTCAGCTTTAGTTATAGTGCTAGGAACCAGTGGAAATTAATAATCCAAACCTCATGACAATTTTCTGCCTTTCTTTATTCTAATCTTTTTGTGCATTACCCCAAGTTTTCAAGGCAAATCTTCCAATTTGCAAATCCCTGTGGTGTACGCAGTTTTTACCTCTCTGCTAAAAGTTGGTTGATTGTCAGGTAGGCCCATAATTTCTTGGTGAAGTCGGGATCTGCATGCTTGTCTTTTGATAGAAAATCCTCCAAGTCATCCATTTGGGCCAGGGTCTCCAAGACTAAGTCCGTGCTGGCCTGGATGATGCAAGGTGCAGTTCAAAGACACCAGGAGAGCAGAATTATAGTCAGTCAATTCCCATTTTCATACCTACCCACAGTGAGTGAACCAGGGTACTAAGCAACTTAAAGGAGAAATGTTTCAAAGGAATACAAAAGAGGAAGTCAAGGGCATACTTCTGGAGTTTGCGATTGGTCTGGGGTGAAAAGGGTAAGGATTTACACAATAGTTGGGAAGATGGCCAAGACAGTGTCACACCTTCCCTTTCACTATTGCTTTTATTTTACCGGTACATGCACGGTTCTTGAATGCAGTGTTAGCCTGTTAATACACCCAATGGACCATATCCAGAGGACCAGTTAGTATTTTTAGAATAAGCAGATAAGCTGAAGTACCGAGGTTGCAGTGATAATGCTCTGTAATTGCGCCGATTTTTCAGGGTCAAATTTTCCTGCCACCACAATCTCTGAGCCTTTAAAATAGTTATGGAAATTGTTTTGAGTGACATCTGTTACTGACATATGGGGGTAGTTGAACTGAACGTTCCGGAGCAATGGAGTAGAGACTTGGTTGTAGAATTTCTACAATTCATAAAAAACAAAAACAAAAACAAAAAACAAAGAAAACAAAACAAAAAAACAGAGGAATCATTACTTTGATACCACTTTATAGGTCTAAAGCATTTTTCTCTGAGATTCTTCAAATGCTTAACAGACATCTTTTCTTCTCACAGGACCTATGTGGAGAGCTATGGAACAAGGAAAATTCTCATAATTATCAGACAAACTGGAACACAGAGAAGATAAAGACTTGTTAAGAATACTACCATTGGCCTAAGAGCCCAGGATATTTTTTCCTATTATGACCAGCATGAAAACCTAATGGGACACTCCTAATCAGAAACATCAGCTAGGTTGATAGACCCCAAACCAGAACTTATCCCTCTCTGTCCGCAAGTTTTAAATATGGTGCCCACCATTGACTTATGGTGCCTGGTAGTGACAGAGGGTAGGGTGCAGTCTAGTCTCCTCCTACACTTGTTTCTTGTTTATTTAGTCAAACTAAATAAGGAATTCGTATTCTTAATGTTTAAGGAAACTTACATCTTGATCTGTGTTGCCTTACAAAAAGTTAAAATGCAAGATCCAATGTACGTTAAAGGAAAAACATGGCCATGCTGGTCAGGAGGACCACATGTTCGGCAGGACTGCAGGGCCACACTGCTCTGGCGGTGGCTCGGAAAACTTGTTCAGGGAGTCGGGGAGCACTGTCCCTTGACCTTTTCTCATGTCACGGCTGATGCAGCTGTGCATACGCAGGGTGCAGGGCATGAGAAAACAACGAACTCTTTATTCTTGCAACCAAATTCGGCTGAAAGAATGGCAATCCTCATTTAAATTTGGCCATCGACTTTTAGGTATCAGATAGTGCTGGTTGAAAGATTTTTGAGTGAGGACAAAAAAGAACAAAAAAAAAGTTACCTTGAGCTGGAAAGAGGTGTCCTGGTTCCCATAAATCCTTTGAGCGATCCCACGGTTGTCATTAGAGAGTCTCTTTAGAAAATCGTAGTCCACGTCAAATCCTATCCCCAAACTGAACAAGGAGATGTTGTCCTGTATGTTCTGCTTCACATTTTTCTGAATTTTTGACAACTTCAGTTCACCTAAAATTGATGGCGACAGAAAGGAAAGAAAGGAGGAGGCAACGTTATAGTTTTGGGGAAATCCATGCAGAGCAGTTTAGTAACATTTGTCAAAATCAAAAACTCACTCTTTGATCCAGTGACTCAATTACTAGGAATTTTCTTACGGGTGTACTCATACATGTTGAAATGAAGTATGGGCAATAGTACATAGTAACATAATCAGAAACAGATACATATTAGAAACAAATGTACAGCAATGGGGGAGACTGGTTGAATTATGGTCCATTCAATTTGAGAAATACTATACAGTTATTAAAAAGAACAAAGCAACTGTATGTATTTACTTTGAATAACCTCAGAGACACATTTTTAAAAGGGAAAACAATGTAGTAATTGGTATATGTAGAATGTATTTATATATATGCATGCCTATGTGTATGTATGTATGTATGTATATATTCACATGTATGTGTGGATGTATGTATATATAGTATGCAGTCATGCATAGAATATCTCTGGAAAGATACACAAGAAACTGGTAGCAAGTGACTGCCTCTGGGGACAGGAACTGGGTAGTTGGGACAGCAGTAAGGAACAGACTATGTTTCCTTTTCTTCCTTATGATTTTATTTTAAAACTGGATTTTTTAAGTAATCTGATCCAAGGGAGAAAAACCCCACGGAATCTGCAACAAATCCATAACAACTGCCATTCTAG
This sequence comes from Sturnira hondurensis, assembly GCF_014824575.4. Lineage (NCBI taxonomy): Eukaryota > Metazoa > Chordata > Mammalia > Chiroptera > Phyllostomidae > Sturnira > Sturnira hondurensis. The sequence continues at coordinate 4,860,801 of NW_028088915.1, forward strand.
TTTCCCCCCTAACAAAATGGTCATTCTCTGTCTTTCTAAACCTCGGGTGCCACCGTCATGCCCGCGTCACTGGTTTTCCTCCCACGGAGCTGTCTGGCACGGGTTAGCCACAGTCCTCATCCACCTGACAGACAGCAGCACAACCTAGCACTCCATCTTCCTTATATTCGTCAGTGTAAAGAGACAAACGAAACAAGTAAAAATAATAGTACATGATCGAAGCAGGCAGAGGTTGAGCTATTTTGTGGATAAGAAAAATACTTAACATATAGGCTGTAGGAGAGACAGTAGATTCTCTGGTTGCAGTGAGGAACCGGGCAGGGTGGGGGTGAGTATGGAGGACAATAAAGGTACATTACTGAGGACTCCAGAGGCACAGCTGGAGATCTGGGACCAATGCCCATCACACACACTTCCCTTCCATTCACCACCTCACACACTTTAAGTTGAAGAAATAGATGCATTTCACTAGTACGTACTAGCAATCATCATAGCATATGATTACAGTTCAAATTAAAGTTTCCCCGCATTGTAGACATGACACCAGGCATTCAAGGGCATCACTGAAAACATATCTGGGCACCGATTTAAGCAGGATGAATGTTTCAGGGTCTAAAGAAGTCTTTATTTTAGGAAGCATCGGTTTAAAATGGTTTAGACGCTCAGGTTAATGCCATTAGATTTCCCATCGTAAGTGAATCGTGTTCCCAAGAAACAATAGTAAAAATATCTGTAGTAGAAAGTTGAAGTGCTACTTGCCTACTGTTGGGTCACCATCAGAAACCAAAATGATCAGAGAGACTGAGTTGGGGTCCAACATTCCCAGGTTATTGGCTTCATTCAAGATAAAGATGGCCCGCAGGAGTGCCTCGTTGATATTTGTGCCTGATAAAGTAACAATATAACATGCTCATTCTGTTATATGCTCTTTCTTTGCACAGAAACAATCACATCTTGAGTTCAGGTTCATCAATCTGGTGATTACTCAAGAATAATTTATTGGATACCCAAATCTTTTGATGGCTTTCTAAGCGACATCAGTTTTGCCCGGCTGGTCCAGATCTCCAGTGGAGTAAAATATTTTCTTTGTAGTAAACTACTGCCTTAGGGATGAGTTAGCCCTTTCAAAGCACAGTCTGTCACTTGGTTGAACACCAGGTTGAAGGTGCCTGGACCAGACTTTCTGACAGACTGGGACACTGCTCTGTAGACAGTTACATTTTACGCTATGCAAGTAATGAGAAGGGGAGTGTTATTTTACTGACACTTTTCTGAGCAAGGTAGAAATAATTAAAAACCTGTATGGGATGGGTTGTGTCTTGTACCTTTGCAGTGAACTTAGTATTCATCATTTATTAATAAATATTATTTAAGATGGACCACTGCAAATGGGACAAAGAGCACTGTGGTCGGAAATAATATTTCTTCAGTGAATCAAGATTAAACCTTATGGAAGTTTCTCACTGGGCTTTAGGCGAAACCTACTCACCTCCATTGGGCTGGATTTTCTCAATATACCTCTTGGCATCTTCAATCTGTGTTTTAGTAGCTGGGACTAAATCGTTTCTCCAGGTTCGCACGTTGTGGTTGAAATCAACCACAGAGAATTGGTCGTCAGTTCTCAGGTCATCCAGAATGGTTTTCATTGCTTCCACTGTCTGTTTTAAAAGACAAAGGAGAAGAGTCTCATTAAATAAGGTCTGAGCCTGAGAAGAAAGGAGGAAGATGAAGACTTCACTCTAGTAATCCCTCAAGTACTGATTCAAGCTATAATTCTTACAGAAAACCTCTTAAATCCACCTCCATCAACACAGACCTACTCCCCACTTATTCTGAACATGGATTGTCTGCATTTTGAGACTTAAAACTTTTACTGACTTATTGGTTATGCACAACCACTCTGACTAGTCTTACTCTAAGTTAAGGATCACAAACTTCAGGCTCGCCCTTAGAGGGGCCTCCAAATCAAATTTATTTCCCAAGTCTATCCTCTTACCCACTCTCTTAGACTACGTCTGCTCATCACCACCAATACCTCCCTGCAAATGGGATTCCTGATTCCTAATACACTCACCTTTTTCCTTTCTTTTTTTTTAAAGATTTTCGACCATTGAAGATACTTTTAAATTTACTTATTATGTTTATTCTTTATTCTCTCTCCTCCTCCCTCCAAATGTAAGCTCTGTAAGCTCCATCGGGGCAGGGATAATTAAAAATAAAGGTTTTGGTTGATTCTGTTATTGATGAATTAAGTACCTGACACATAGTGGGTGCTTAATAAATGTTTGTTAAATGAATGGATAAAGCAATGAAGCAATAGATAAACTGTTGTACTAAGGCAGTGGTTCTCAGCTGAGGGTACTTTGCCCATTGGGGGCATTTGGCAATGTCGGAAGACATTTTTAACTGTCATAACTGAGGGGTGGCAATTACTGGGTAGAGGCCCTGGGTGCTGCTAAACATCCTACAGTGTACAGAGTGGCCCCTACCAGCAAAGGATTCTCACATCCGAAGTGTCAGTAATGCCATTGCTGAGAAACCTAGACTTGAGTATGAGCACAGTGGGCAGGGGCCATGTATTTCCCCTTTTTTTGGATGTTAGAAGAGTAGTGAACACTTGGATGGTCAGAAATGGTTGGCGAATAATGAATGAGTGAATGGATAAATAGACAGTAGGTTGTTCAGATGAATGGTTAGATGAATGGATTGATGAATAAAGTAAGAGATTTCCTTGTTATCCTTTAGAATGGTGTCTATAATAATTTAATGCGACATAGGCTATACTGAGCTTCACACAAGAAGACAGGAGACACAGTGGCCTCCCTCAAAGAATTGCAGTACAATTAGAAAAGATACACTTATATGCTTTCAAAGTTATTTGTGAAAATGGCAAGATATTAAGGTAAAACATTATGCAGAAAAACCAAAAGACTATTAAGCAGAAGCATGATCAGGATGAGAAGAGTTTACACTGAGATAAAATTTTTCACAAAGGTGAATTTTGAGTTAAATTTCTGTTACTTCTAAGCCATCCAGTCTGTGGCACTTAGTCACAGCAGCTCTGAGCTGTCTAAGGCAAGCCCTGGGGGTACGATGCTTAGAATGGTCACTCCATTGAGAAGGAATCAAAGAAGGTAGGGAGTCCCACATACCATGACAACAAGGGGTACTTACTTGTTTCATTTTTACTCCCCACATTGAGCCACTGACATCAATGACAAAGAGGATGTTTTTGGGAATTGGATCCATGTTTTCAGGAGCAAAAAAGTGGACAAAATATCCATTAAATACCTAAAAAACAGAACATATTTGTGGACCAAACCATTACCAATGTTTGGAATGTAAGAAAATGGGGGTCTGGGGACTCAGAGGAGAGGTGAGTCATGGTGAGCAGGAGATAATGACAGTCATAAAGAAGAACAGATGTGGCAGCTTGGCATCCATCAGTCTCTCCCTTCTTCCTTTCCTGTGAAGGTCCCAGCCCTCCCCAGGGTGTTTCACTTCTCTCTTGTCCTCGCCACTGTCCTCCAGTCCTCCCTGTTTTACCGACAGCCTCTGCTTCAGGCACTCTGCTAGCCAATGGTGAATCAGGCGTAGCCCCTGTCCTCCTGAGCTCATGGGCCAGTGGAGGATCCAGACAAGTAATGAGGCAGTTTATAGCTCAGTGTTAAGTGGTGCAATCAGTGATATAAAGGCTCCAAGAACGCCCAGTGGAGTAGCATCCAATTTAGAAAGGGGAGTCTTTCCCAAGGAAATGGCATCTACTCTGGACTTGAGTATGAATTTGGAGTTAGCCTGCCAGCACGGGGTCTGGGCCAGGTTGGGCATGGGCAGGTTAGGGCAGAGAGTTTCAGACAGTGCTGTGATGCTGCAAGTGAATGAGGCAGGCCTGGGGCTCTGTAAGTTGTTCGGTACAATGAGGCCACAGAATTCAAGCATCTGGGGAATCAGGGTGGAGAGTCCACAGGGCAGATCATAAAGGACCTTTATGGGCACCCCAGAGAGTTCAGATTGTTCTTGAGGTGAAAGGGAGGCCATTCCAGCTGGCTGCTCGATCCTCCTCCTCGTTGCCTGCTGCAGGCTGTAATGATCAGCTCCCCTCATTCTCTTTCTACTGCTCTCTGGCTGCTTCTACAAACGTGTCCTAGGGTTCCCATGTAGGGTATGTAGCTGTGGGTACTTTCTATCTCCCTGTTCCTGGAGAGAAGCACAGGCCTCTGGGTACCCTCTAAGGGCTCTATTTTAGCACAAAAGAAATACAGACACACATTTAAGATGTGACAAAAAGGAAAGGACACTTTCCAGGAAATCTCAAAATGAACACTGATCCTGGAATTCACCCCTGGCTGCGATCTTTCTCTAGGCATTGGTCGTGCCTTCCATCTAGCCCCAAGACCACTTTCTTTAATAGTCTAGTTGCAAAGGGCCTTGAAAGGTTATGCAAAATTCCCATTTTATTATTTTCTTTTATTCTTCATGTAAGGCCTAGAATCACCTTTCTAGGACAAGGACATGTGACTCGACCCTTTATTCAGTTTTCTTGATGTGAAAAGATATGTTTAGCAATATGGAAATATGATTTCAGTCCCTTCTTTGCAGACTTGACACTTGCCTTGGCAGCTGACAACTACCCAGAGGCCAGGGAGTTTGTTCCGCAAGAGATACTTCTCTGGCCTCAGTGAGGTGGCCGTCCTAGAGTCTGTTTTCACCCACCTCAAGCTTCCCGGCGCTCTCCTCTCTGTTCACATCATACAGTACCACCAGCTCTCCATCCACCGCAGTCTCAGAGCAGTTGGAGCATTTTCTTTGTTGTGCTACTGTGGGCTTGAAGGACACATGGGCCTGGAAAGAACAAAGTTGTCAGAGACCAGTCCCTGTCTCCTTTCCTCTGTGGGTGAAGGGTTGACACTTGCACCTTCTCATGTCCACAGGAAAAGAGGTATGGCCCAGTGGCCCAATGGCCATTCTGCACCCAGGGAGCATCACTGGTACAGATGCTATTGAAAGGGACAGTGCCAAGGTACATGAGGGGAATATTTGGCAGACTCTGGGGCTTTTGGCCAGGTTTCAGGCCTTTCTGAAGAGATTCAGAGAAGTCCTCTATTCCCCCATGGAAGAAATGGCTAGCAGATCTAGTTATGAAAGGTAATTATTGGAGGAATAATGACTCCTCCAGAGTTGGAGGAGTTTGACTCCTCTTGAGTTGGTTATTATCGGTGTTAAGGCAGAAAGAATCAAGCTGAATATCTCTTGTTTTGATTAATGTAAATCCACCATATGTTATGTGAAAGCTGTCTTTTAGTTACTGGTCAAGCAGCTGGCTTGGGAGAAATGAAGCTCCAAAAGGGACAGTCACTGGTCAAAATCTGATGACACAATTGGGAGTTTTGCTTTGTGTATCCTGTGGAAGACCCTAGACTTGGCTCAGGGATCACTGCTCCTGCATATAGTTCCCTCGGCTCAGCACGTGACCACTTTTCTATTCCCCAGGAGACAGGAGGAGAGCAAACCCATGGCCACTCAGACTCTCTGCCACACACAGTGATGTGACTACCTTCTGGCGTCCTTTAGATATTACTGGAACACCATCGAAATGGCCATCAGATGTGTCTGGAACATGAAGAAATTTCAATCCCTGGGGTTCAATAATCCACACATCCACCTGGAGGTGACAAGGAAAATTACTCAAGGCATCAAAATATCTTTCAAGTCTTTTTGTGCAAGAAGTACAATTGCTAAGCCCTCTGCTGGTTTGCTCTTCTTTAAGTTTTCTCAAAGGTGGCCCAGCATGGTTCCATGATCACTTCTGCAAGTTCTTTAAGTTCCCTGGGATGTGGTGCATTTCACCACGGAGGCTGAAGATCTTTTGGCAACTCAGTACTCACCTTCTATTGCTTCATTTCTCTAGGATTAATTTATTCTATTCTATTCTATTCTATTCTATTTCATTCCATTTAAGAGCATTCTTGTTGTTAGCACACACACAAAAAAGGAGAAAGCCACTGTTAAATGGTCCTGCATTTACTTTGTAGATCTGCCAATAAAAGACTATTTTCCCCACATTTTGGGTCTTTTTATTTATTTTTCTGTCTTCTTGTTTTGAACAGAGCTAATGGGAGGGAATCCCTCTTGGTGACCTTTGGCAAAAGTATGGTCAGTCATAGCTGCCATTTCTCTATGTATAATTTAAGTGCTATGCTGAGCAGCTTACATAGGGAAACTCATTTAACTCTCACCAATATTATTATTATATGTTATTGTTCTTGTTTTTTATTTCTCATTTGACAAGTGAAAAAACAGAGATTCAAAGGGACCAGCTAGTAAGTGGACGAGCCATGCTGCGGACCCAGGGCCCGAGCTCTTAATGCTTCATTCCTGGCTTCTTGACTTTCAAGCGCTTCAGTCAGCTCCAGCTTTTCAGTTGACATTGCTGTACTCACATGGTATTTTAGCCGCGTGACAAAACATGTGATGATGCCTTTTTTACATGTGAAAACATGGACACTCAGAATAATTTGTGCTGTGTCAGAAGGCTGGTGTAGTGGGTTGAATGACAGTAACCCAAAAGAACTATCTACAAGAAGCCCCTGGAACCTGTGAACATTACCTCGTTTGGAAAAACGTCTTCGCAAGTGTATTAAGAATCTTGAGATGAAATCGTCCTGTACTATCCAGTGGGTCCTAAATCCAATGACAACTGTTTTTATAAGAGAAAGGGCAGAAGGGGACTTGGGACACCCAGAGGAGGTGGGGTGATCCCTGAGGCTGAGACTGGGGCGAAGGTGGCCGTGAGGCTAGAAGTCAAGCGATGCCAGAAGCTCCAGACACGAGAAGAAGCACAGCATAGGCTCTCCCCTGGAGCCTCTAGGAGGGCAGCCCGACCAACAGTTTGATTATTTCAGACTTCTCCTGAACTGCGAGAACATAAATTTCGGTTGTTTAAAGCCCCCAGTTCATGGTCCTTTGTTACAGCAGTGCTAGGAAACTGGCATAGCTAATAAGAAGCTGAGCTGGCACTGAAATCAGTAAGGCAGTGGCCTGGTGGACTGCAGACCTATAACCTTTGCCCTACCCCTGTCTAGCAGAGTGTAGTAGCACCCCACACCCCAAAGAGTGGTGAACGACAGAACCATAAGAGGATAGTGTCCCTGCGCCCCCTGAAAATGCATGCTTACCTCTAAGTGTTTGGCCAGACGTCCTGGCTGCAGATGAATCCTGTGTTCATAGGACCCCAGCTTCCTCCACTTCACTTCCTGGTAATGGAGTTCAAACTGCACCTTTGCTCCAGGGAGGACGTTCACTTCGGTTTTGAAGTTCTCCATATCAAGAACATTGCTCCTACAGAGGTGAGCCCCCAGTGGAAGTTAGCACATGCACAACCAAGCATACGACCCAGAATCTAGGCGAGGGCAGCTAGGCCTTCTTGAGCAGTCACACCTGCCCAGCTGTGCATGAAAATGAGCACCAAAACCTCCCTATAAATTTAATTCCATGAATCTTTTAGTCTCTTCTCCGACCTGATCTTCTTCTCCTGGAACCTCTTACAGGTTTGAAGGACTTTTGCAAAAACGACCAATTACTGATTCCTATTATGTGCCAGAAACTTGACATTTGTCATCAGAGCTTGCAAAGTGGCTCAGCAAGATGGGTATCCGTACCCTCGTTTATCCTGCTCAAGACCACACAGCTACCTGGCTGTGGCGCTGAGACTCCCACCAAAGTTTAGATAACTCCGTGGGCAGCGCCCATTTCCTCTGCTGCACTGTAGACTCCGTCTAGGAACTCTTCATATTTCTGAAAGTCTCTCGAGAGAAGAGGTCTATTATTTCATCACCTTGAATATGTATTTCCAGGATAAGCCTTCATTTAGTCATGTATATATTAAGTTTAATACCACCACTGATCTTGAAGTGTTTATAGTTTTAAAGAGAAATCATCAATGAGGGCAATTTGAGCATTGGGATACACAATGAATATTTTTAAAAATTAAATAACCAAATAAGCAGGATGAGACTGTGATAATGAGCCCATTGGGCATTGGGCAAGTACTGCAGGGAAGTTGCCCTGGGGTATCAGGTCCCTGAGGAAAAAGACGAGCATGGATGGTGCACACCTTAGAAGTGCAGTGGCGATGAGTGGTCTTCTCAGCGGGGGTGGGGCTAGAATGTGAGCTCTGTGGTCTCTGTTGTATCTGCAGTACCTAGAAGAGCTTCTGTTACTAACACATATTTGTAGAAGGAATACATAACTGATGAGTGGACAATGTGGTCAAAGGGATGGGTAAAGATGGCTACATGATACCCTAAAGATAAAAGAACCTCTTAACCCGGGTCAATATTGGAGGTGTTTGTTCCCTCTGCTTGGAACTTTTTCTCTCCTTCCTCCATCTGGATACATTTTTACAATCTACTTGCGCTCAGTTAAACATCAGGTCCTCTGTGATGACTCTTCTGGACTCCCAGACAGAATTGTGCACTTGAACCCCCGTAGGGGTTTGTACACTCTCTACATTAGTACTCACTGCATTATATGAGGGGGGACCCCCCAAAACTAAAATTATCTTCTGGAGCGGGGGTGGGGGGCTTGTAGGACAGGCTTCTGCTTCTGGGTGAGTGTTCTAGGAGTCCCTCTGTATCAGTGTACCAACAGAAGTTGTTGTGAGAGGCTGTGTTTGGCTTCAGCAAACTTTTTTAAAAAAGACTCTTTCAATGTGTTTGCCCATTTCATGATGAGTGATTTATCAGCGCACCTGTCCACACTGAGCTAAGTGTTTAGCAGTTTTTGACCCCAAATGGCATGACCCCCATGCCCCACCCTCTCTATTCCCTGGATGTTGCCCCAAGCAATTTCTGTTTGTTTGTTTCCCGAAGAAAAAAGTCCTCAAAGGGAAACATTCTGCTGATGTGGAAAAGTTGAAACAAAAAACAGCAGAAGGACTAAAAGGCATTAAAATTGATGAGTTCAAAACCTGTTTTGAGCAGAGGAAAAAATGTCTTGACAGCTGTACTGCATCAAATGGAGAGTACTTTGAAGGTGACTGAAGTTTAAACGTTTAAGAATAAATGCACAATCTTTTATAAATAAATTCTGAGCTTTTGAGGCTCCACTCATATACTGTATGTAATAATACATAATTATATATATTGCCATGTATATATATTATAGCCACCCCTATATTACAGATTCCTTGGCTGTCTCCTGCCCCAGCCGGCAGTGTTTGCTGTGGTGTTGCTGTCAGCCAGGTGCAGAGCTCAGTGAATTTTCGCTGAATGAATGAAGGCACGGGTGAAATGGAAAGAGTTTCAAGTAAAAGTGAATTGGGGGGTGTAGAAGAGGAAGAGGAGATAAAGAAAAAAAGGATGGCAGGATATACGCAGTGTGAGAAGTGATTGGTTGAAAATTCCTTTGAAGTTTCTTGCTCCCAAGAGGCTTTCAGATGATTTGGCATTCCCAGTGTCTTAAACATAATCAAAGACACTGAACTAGAGAACAGGCTGACAGTGTACGGAGGGAATTTCAGGGGAAAGGGGGAAGAGTTTACAGGAACAAGTATAAAAGACACATGGACAAAAACTAGTGGGAGTGGAAGTGGGAGGGAGTCGGGGAGAGCTGGGTGGGTGGGCTGGGATGGGAGTAAAAGACAGAAAACTGTACTTGAACAACAATTAAAATTAAAAAAATTTTTAAAAAGAGTACAAGGAGAACAAAATAAACATAACCCAAGCTAAGTAGCTGATACTGAGAAGGGCTTACCTGATAAAAACAGGCAGAATAAATCATTAAAACAAATTCCAGATCTTTCTTTCGGTGTACAGCTGACCCTCAAACAACGCAGGCCACAGCGCAGCAGAAATTCCCTTGGAACTTCTGGCCCTACAGGCCCCCATTCCTACTCCACCGGTTTCACATCTGCGGATTCAACCAACTATGCAAGAAATACAGTATTTGTGATCTTGGATGAGGGATCTGCGGTGGGGAATGCAAAAATACTGTTTTCACCGGAGATTGGTTGAATCTGGGGATGCGAAGGGCCGGCTGCATCCACTGAAACAAAGCCACACATAAGGGGACCCATGCAGTTCAAACTGCATCGATTGGGTCAGCTCTCTGTGCTGAGTGTTGTCACCAGATCACCAATATTTCTGTAGTTGACTTGAGCAAATCAACATTCACTGCAGAACTGCAAGCTATGTAAAGAAGCTCAGTTGTTGCAGAGAAGCCCTAGGGAATAGAAATTGGACCACCCAACTCAACCACCTGACCACAAGGCTGTGTGCCTTTCTGGGCCTGTTGTGCTCTTGAGGAAGGGGGCGTGGGGACAGCAGTTGGGAGGGCCCCAGCCTGCTGTCCAGCCCTTACCTCACCAATCCAGTGCTTTTGCCTTTTGCTCTCGCCTGCGAGTAGAGAGCCCGGGCCACAGTTTTCTCCTTAATGGAACTAGTGAATGTGGTGCCATCTACGCTCCTAGAAAATGACAGGGAGGTACCAGTTGGTCTGAATGGTAAAGCAAACAAAAATAGCAAATAAACAAAAACCAAGCAAATGTGCCAACCAGATGGATTTACTGAACGGGGACACTGATCCTTTTGCACCTGGAGGAAAAGAGGAGAAAGGTATTTGCACATTTCACACACAGGAGTCCCCTTATCTGAGTGTGATTTACGAGGGACGTGCAGACTCTCATCCTAAAGGCTTTCCCTCGCTACTGCTGTTTGTGTTTAAAAAGTTTCCTCATTTTCAAATTTGACCCTTCAGATTAAGCATTGTTTTCTTTGGCTGTCTGTTTTTAAAAACTTCTATTTTTTAAATTATGGTTGAGAGTCAATATTATTTTATAATAGTTGCAGGTGTACAGAATAGTGACTAAACATTTATGTAATTTACAGAGTGATTTCCCTATAAGTCTAGTACCTGCCTGGCCCCATACATTGATATTACAATATCACTGACTGTATTTCCTATGCTGTACTTTACATCTCTGTGGCTATTTTGTAATTGACCACTTGTATTTCTTAATTCCTTCACCTTTGCAAACAGTTTGTCAACCCCTCTTCACTCTGGCATCATCAGTTTTTTCTCTGCATCTGTGAGTCTGGTTCAATTTTGTGTGCTTACTTATTTTGTTCTTTAGATCCCACATATAAGTGAAATTATATGGCATTTGTCTTACTCTGTCTGACTTATTTCACTTAGCATAAGTCTCTCTAGATCCATCCATGTTGTCACAAAAGGTAAGGTTTCATTCTTTTTTACAGCTGAGTAATAGTGCATTATACAGAGTCTGGGAGAAGTAACGCCTGCTTGAGTGTGGTTGGCAGGGTAATAATACAGGTGTAATAATTTATGGTATTAATTTCAACATTTATTCTAAAATGTCATGTGGTGTGCTTGAGCGTGATATTATTATGTTACAGAATTACATGCTTATGATTTTGTAATAACAGATTTTGTAATAAAAAGGGGGCATTATTTGTGCTGCACCCTGTATATATGTATCACATCTTTTTCTTATCCGATCACCTATTGGTGGGCACTTAGGTTGCTTTAAGTATCCTTTTTGAATCACAAATGTGCTTAGGAGAGGTAAGAGATAAGTCATATTATCTGGCTTACATTTGGTTTATAAGATCAATCTTCTATGAGTTAAGAATCTGCCACAGCTTAGGGGCATTTTGCTCTCCTATAAGGGTAGCAGAAAGTAAAGACAGCTGGAGGAATGAAACACAGACCCCTTTGCAAAGTCTGTGTTTACCCCAATAGCGTCTCCCTTGGGGGCCTCTGCCCTCTCTTTGCCGGTCCATCTCGCCTCCTCTGAATTTCAGCTGGCTGTGATCCAAACCATACCAAGAAATGACTCATCAGAGCAGTTGAATTACAGAATTTTAGAAATGAAAGGAAGCTTATGGCACTCAAATGGGCAGTGTCTTTCCCCCAAAAGGAACTTCAAATTATGTGGCAAAGTTTTTGGTTGTTCTGATGACTCAGAGTACTACGGCTTGGTGGGAGGGCAGCAAGAACGCCAGAAATTCTGCAGTGTAAGGGAGAGTTTTACTAAAAATTTTCCCTTCCCAAATGCCAATAGCATGCTTATTGAGGCACACATCTAGGTTTGCCTTTTTAGAGGAGAGAAGTCAGAGCTAAGTAGACAAGTGTCTTGTTCAAGGTCATGCAGCTGGTCAGAGACTGAGTTAGAACTGGACCTCATGTGGCCAGGTTGGCTCTATTTCTATCAAATCATACTAACGTTCTAAGACCAAAAAGCATTTAAGACAAAAGGAAATAATTTCTAATGGTAGAAAGTTTGGAAGCTTCATAAAAAGGCAGAAGAAATATTTTGGATATGGAGATCTGCACAACTCCTATTAAATTGTGGTTATATAAGCAGCTATCTTCACTGGTCTTATACATTCAGCTCTGTGTTGAGGGAGATCAAAATAACGGTGTATTCACTGGGTAGAAAATGGAACAGGCTTCAATTAAGAATAAGAAATACTTCTAACAGACCTATCAACATTTAGTGGATTGCCATGGAAAATAGTGAGTTTATCATTAAGGAGGCAATCAAGTCAAGCCTGGTTAACCCACTTGTCAGTGCTATAATAGAATACGTCAATCACTGGACAGGGAACTGGATTTAATCAGTAGTTCTTTTTTTTTCACATGGAGAATCATATGACAGATGATACTAAACTACTCTGCACACACTTGTACATGGTTTTCTGGAAGCCAGGGCAACTCATATTTCTCTCTCTCCAAGAAAGTACATTAAAGTGTAAGCAGGAGCTTGTTACTATGGAGATAGCTTAAGTTTACTTTAAATTTATTAGAAAAGAAAAGTGAATCTTTCACACATTATGATATTTGGAACAGAAACAAAGTAGTGAGACCCAAGGGTCACTTCACAATGACCCTTGACCTCCCGTGGGCCCAAAGCCCTGAGAATGAGCACCACTGGAGTGATGGCCAGTGAGGCCAGTTCTAAGGACGACTCTGTGAGGAGAGCAGACCAGTTCCTGGTTATGGAGAAGGACTCACATGGAGAAGTTGGAAATGAAGGCCCCCTTGGGGATCTGCACGTCGAACACAACATTCTGAGGCTGTGGGGAGTTGTTCACCACTTTGGTCTGGATCATGGTGTTGGCCGTGCGGGAAGTGACAGTGGACTGGACTTTGTAGCTATAAAGAGTTATTTGATCAACATCTTCCTGTAATCGGCAAGAAAGTGTAACTGTACTCAGAGAAAAATTACACAGAACTTCACTATACATCTGATGTTAAGAGCAATACATTTTATTGTGAATAAGCCCAAGGCATTGTAAAGCATACGAGTATAGCTCAGGCATTATACAGCATCAGCCTAGCTTGAAACACCACCCAGGGAGAAGTCTGCCTTTATTTCGAGCTATCCTGAGATGCCTTTCAGCTCTATAAGTCTGTAAAAAATGATTTTTAAACTTAGAACACAAGTATAAAATGGTTGAGGGAAGCAAAATTGGATTGAGAAAGTCCAGGAAATAACTTCAAATGCAGGGTTGTATGAGAAAAAGGATACAGGATTGAAATGCTGGAAGGGGACCTTGGTTGCACCTCCAGATTGGAGTGCAGCCAGGAGTACAGTGTGGTGGAAGACACACGTGGTCCCCATACTGCTATCTACTGTCTTTGATTTTATCCATTGCAGTTTTATCTTCCCCCAGTCTTCTTATCCTTCCCCACATTAAAACAAAATGTGACAACACTGAGGGGTGTGAGCAACAGACAGAGTATCATTTTGATGCAATTACTGGTCTGGCATTCTGAATCTTCTTTGCCAGTTTTCCCTACTCATTTAAACCAGCCCCAATGTTAAAAAAGAATGAGTATGATCAGAGGCAAGGGATTACAAACACACATCTTGGAGGTGCTGCCCGAGAACTGCAAGCTGCTTCAGGACTGTGGAAATTAGGTAGCCCCAGTAGATTTTGCTTTTTTTTCTTTAACAGGATTTGCTTATTTCAATACCAGGTGTCATCCCCCAGACTTTCTCATTCCTGATGAAACCTTCTGATGCAATACACATCTCACCTCCAGCTAAGATAAAACCCAGACTAAATTATTTGTCCTTCCTACCCCTTAAACCTGTGCTTCTCACCATTTCTGTCAGTTCAGAGCAGGAAGCCAACACAAACCACTTCCTTTTGACGTTTCCTCGCCATAAGAAGCATGGCTTTGAAAATCTTGGGGAGTTGGGTCATTTCATGTTTAAGAGTTCTTTTTCCTCTAAAGCTGTGAGATGTCGTGTTTAAATCAAAACTGTTAAGTTGGAATGCTTGGATGAAATTTTTGTTGGTGAAAATTGAGCGAATAAAGAGAAAGGGCATTTTCAGCTCTTGGTGCCATCTCTCCTGGCTGCATGCTCATGGTTCTCTTTCACGCTGAGTTTGAGATACACTTCCAAACAGAATTGGGCAAGGGGGCATTTCGAAAGTCAGGTAAATGCTCTCAGTGATGGAGACAAAGGAGGCAATAGTACTGGTTTTTAGGTAATAGGTAACAGAAAAATCGTTCAGACATCAATTTTTAACAAAATCCAAGCAAACTTACCATGGCTTCTCCAGATTCTCCAGAAGCACTTCTCTGTGAAAGGAAGTTAGATAATCATTCTTTAAAAGTGTGTTACTGATTACCTTGAGGGTAAAAACTGCTTTCTCCCAGTAACAGTTTCTTGAATACTGAGCTGTAATTCATTCATTGGAGCCCAGATATAAATATCAAACATTCTAAAATACTATTTCCCACTGATGTGTTTCTGTGAAAAAAATCTCCCAGCCCCTTTTGCATTGCATGCACATCAGTTTTTATATAATGCTAAAACAAATGTTTTTTAATGAAAATATTTGAGCCCTGGCTGGTGTGGCTCAGTGAATTGAGCGTGGGCCTGGGAACCAAAGGGTCCCTGGTTCGATTCCCAGTCAGGGCACATGCCTGGATTGTGGGCCAGGTCCCCAGTAGGGGGCGTGCAAGAGGCAACCACACATTGATTTTTCTTTCCCTCTCTTTCTCCCTCCCTTCCCCTCTCTCTAAAAATAAATAAATGAAATCTTAAAAAAATAAATGAAAATATTCCACCCAACTCATGCCAAGTAGCATATATCACCTTTATCCTATTTGTCTGGTTGATTTTTTATTGCATTGGATGGTTGTTTGGGTGCTCCTTTCTACCATGGGGCTCTGGACACGCCATCCCAACTCTCTGCAATACTCCATTTTCCAGGTCATCTCTGTTCCCTACCTCAATATCACTAATTCCTAGTCATCCTTCAGATCTCAGCTCAAGCAGAAGTTTCTCAGGGACGTTCTCTCTGACCCCCCATCACTCCCAGGCTAGGTAAGCTTCCTTTACTAAGCACTTTATAGCAGCATAGCGTTTCTGCAGTGTGAGACAGCTGGGATACATGTCCATCTTCCCCATTAGATTAAGCTGCACGAGAGTAGGGATCTTTATGTGTTTCCTCCTTGGTGGAGCTAAGCATGGTGACTGCCATGTGGAAAATTCTATAATCTAACAACTCTGACAGGGAATTATTCACAGGCAAGATTGTCTTGTAGGCGTGGAAAGCTGAATGGCTTTAGAGTGACAGATACACATTTAATGTCTGATGGATTTTAAAATAATAAGTCAGATGTAGCCTTAGCTTTCCTGATTTGGAGTCAACTGAGGTCTTAAGGGGTATTATATGACATACTAAGGTCAAGAGTTGCCCAATTTTAGATGTTGTGAGTGCAATTCTCAATGGCTAAGTTTTCTTTCTTGTGGGTAGATGAAGACCTTGACATAAGGGTTTGCCTATTGGATTTTAATATTATTGGTCTACAAAAACCTGGACTTCTAAGGTCCTCCCAGTTGTGGGTATGTGAGAGGCAACCACACATTGATGTTTCTCTCCCTCTCTTTGTCCTTCTCTTCCCCTGTCTAAAAATAAATAAACAACAACAAAAAATACATTGTAAGCCCTGGCCGGCATAGCTCAGTGGATTGAGCGCGGGCCTGTGAACCACACGATCGCAGTTCGATTCCCAGTCAGGGCACATGCCTGGGTTGCAGGCCAGTTCCCAGCAGGGGACTCATGAGAGGCAACCACACAGTGATACTTCTCTCCTTCTCTCTTTCCCTTCCCCTCTAAAGATAAACAAATAAAATCTTTAAAAAATACATTGTAAAAAACCTGGACTTCTAGAAAGTCAAAAATTCACACCCACACAAAATAAGCCATCAGTTAGCCTAGGGTCACTTCCACAAATACCTCTTTTCTCAGGATACTGGTTGGAGAAGCCAACCCCTTCCTGGCTTCCTGGAGAACTCATCCCCATGAATGAGGGGACTTTGTCTCCGCTGCTGCTGGTGGCCTCCAGGGGCAGCCCTCAGTGTGGCGAGGTCTCTGAGTCACTCCCATGCTCTCTCAGCACCCGAGAGAGAAGTGACCAGAAGAAAGAGAACGTGTAGCTGCAGTGGTAAAACCCTCCTAAGAGGGAGTTCTTCCTCACCAGGCAGTAAAGTTATCCCATAATCGTCAAATGTGAAGAAAACACCTAAGTATGCATCCCTTAAGGGACTAAGCTGAACACTATGGTATGGGGGCTCGCGGACAGCTCTGTGGAGGCCTCACTTGATTTCACCTTGACAATGCTTCCACCTGGGTGTGAACCACTGGGTTCTTCTTTGCTAACTTAAGTCTTCCTGTACCTGATGCCTCCGGTTCTCGGGCATAAGTTGAAATTTGCCTGGGGCCGGTTCCACGAGATCTTCATATTCTGCAAACTTAAAAAAGAATTTAGGATGTTTATTTCTATTAATAAAAAAGGTAAAAAGAAAAGAGGCTGCTGGTGACAGGCATAAAGCTATTCATTATGTTATTTTATCTTATTTCTTATACCCTGACCAATATCACATTTTTATACAATGATTTCTTTAATATGTTTATTTGCTAGTTATTAAGTGGAAGAAATTCATTTCTGAGTTTTCTAGAAGATGATGGGACATAGGGTAGGGCTAAAAATTACCCAGTGATCAGGTGGGTACCTGGGGAAAGTACTGGGTAGACCTTGGGAGTATCCAAAGTGTCTGCCTGGATAATGTGAACCGTTAGTTATCCATTGGATTAATAATGTCTATATAAAAGGAATACCAGTAAGGAGTGACTGAAAAAGCAGAAATGAATTTGGATGTCTTGGCTTCAATTCTGGTAGTTTCCAATATACTCTGGTGGTTTTTGAAGTGTTGGAAAATATGGAGTTTCTAAGCAGACAGAATGATTTTTCCCCCCTTGCATGCTACTCTGTTTTTTGGCATTTTTTGTAGCTAATCCACTCTGAAAGTATTACAAGCTGCTCCATCTCCTAGGATACTCCCATAGTGCACATGTCTTTTCTGGCATCAAAATACCTCTTGCATGTATGACTTTCAAAATGGTTCAGTCCAAAAATTCCCTCATGTGGGGATGGCCAGAGGACCAAAGCGGAAACCTTGAGCTCTTGGAATAATTCCTGCACTCTCTCAGCCCGCCACATCCCATTTCCCCCTTTAACAGGCATATTTAATGTGCCCTTATTACAGAAATCATTGTCCACTATGAAAAATGATAGTGCTTTGATAGTGACTTTTCTTACACTTTTAGTATAACAGTGGTGATGACATGTCATCATCACCACCATCATCATCCTCATAGCTAATAATTACTACATGCTTCCTAGTGTTTGTCCTGGGTAGGTAATTTACATATGTCATTTAGTTCTCAAACACCCTTTGAGTTAGGTCATTTATTATTCCCATTTTTTAGATAAGAAGTAGGCATCTGCAATCTATAAATGCAACATGACGGGGCCAGCACAGGGCCCTTGACTTCATCTTGTGCAAAAGCATTAATGCTTTAAAAGGTAAATACACAGTCCAGTTATTACAACAGCGAGCACTTGTACTTAGATGAGTTTATCATAAATTTCCTTCCCACCCAAAATACAGTCCTTGAATAGCAACAGCAATGAGTTAGTTCCTGAGCATATATATATATATATAGGCCAACAGCAAGGAGGCTTCTGAAAGTACTTACTTCTGGAAGCTCATTGGTGGGGATTTCAAAGCCTTGTGCCTCAGAGAGAAAGAGCCAGATGAGAAAGCTGGTGAGCCATTTCATTTTGCCAAGGTCTCCAGTGCAGGGCCTGGCGAGAATTCCTCTCCTTGCTGAACCAAAGTTCAAAGGAACAAACAGAGGAGTACAGTTAGTTTTTAAAAAGTAGAAAAATGAGGAAGAATGCTCTCAAACTTTGCTCAAAAGTGGGACAAATATTTGTTCTGGAGGTCAAACTTGAGCTGTGGGGGTGGATTGGACACCCAGAGGTTATTCAAACAGCAAAGCCGGAGGCAGTCCCTGGGTTGTGAGGACAAGTCAGGGTTGGAAGGACCTGCTGCTTCTGCTGCTGCTTCCCCCCTCCTTTGTTGATTTCTGTTCCTCTTAAAATTAGAGAGACCTGGAGACGAGTGCCATCCTTTTTGAGGGACCAAAAGAGGCACTGTACTGAGAAAGAGAGTCAGAGAGAAAAAAGGCTAAGTGAAGTTTTTGGAAACAAAATCCTTTGATTTACATGAAAAACAGGGGGAATTTAGCAAAAGTGGGAGATGGACTGAAAGCTTTTCTGAGCAAAGCATTCCTTGTCAGTGTTTTCCCTCTCTTTGGTAACCGAGTACCTATGACAAGCGAAGAACTGGGCCAGCAGCTGGGCCGGGTACACAGGCACGCTCTTCTGTGAGGATGCTTCATGAAATGGTGGTTAAGAGAACAGTGCGTGTTCCTGCTGCCCTGATCAGCCTTTGTTCAGGTCAGTGGCAAATTGATTCTCCCCAGTCCCAGAATCAGGGGAAGCCCAGCCTGGAAGCAGAGTGTATTATTCCTTCTGGCTTGGGGTCCAGTATGATAATAATGCCAACTAGGATTCATTGAGCCCTTCCTGGTGCTAGGCACTTTTACTTTCACAATCTTTAATACTTTTTTTTAATCTATGAAAGAGCCATTTGAGGAGTATACTGTATTTATCCTCATTTACAATTAAGGACAATAAGGTTAAATAATTTATTTCACATCTCACAGTTGCTAAGTGGAGACAAACCTGACCCCAAGGTCTTTGCTCTTCATGACTATGCCCAAGGGAGGTAACCTGCCATCCATCATTGGGATCCACTGTCCCAGGTGTGAACTTAGACTAGAAGAGAAGTCTACTGGACAAGCCTCCTTTTTATAATTCTTACGTGAGGACATGTTTTCATTGCTTTGAGAGAGAGAGAGAGAGAGAGAGTGTGAGAGAGACATGTGAGAGAGAAACATCGACTGGCCATCTTCCAAACACATCCCACCTAAGGAATGGAACCTGAAACCTAGGTATATGCTCTGACTGGAATTGAACCCACCACCTTTCAGTGTATGGGACGGGGCTCCAACCAGCCAGGGAAACAAGCCCTTTTCTTGAGCCTCCATGATTCCAGACATCTGCTTGCCCTGTTCTAGCACCTAGTCACAGACTTGCTGCTGGGAATCTCTACTCTCTAAGGCAATTTGCCCCCAAATGGGAAGAGGAAGTTGGCCATGGCCTCTGAAACATAGGAGATAGGGCTGTTCCCACCAGATCTCTGTCCAACTAGACTCAGCAGGTTCCCTTGCTCCTCAGAGAATCACTGAGAGGATTACAGAGAACCCTAGATAAATAAGTAGGTCAGTTGTCTAAGATAGCTTTCTGATTTGGTTTGAAGGGAAATGGTTAAAGTTCATTTCAAAAACAATTCCAGATGAAAAGAGAACATAAGAAACAATGCAAAAAAAAGAGGAACTTATGTGTTAAAATATGCAGGATGGTATTTTAAAAACTATGATTTTATTATATTCAAGCCAAAGATCATTTAAAATATAAAAATTGATTAAATTTATCTGCAAGATTATAAAGGGTTAGTAATTTTTTAAAAGGTCAACCATATTTTGTTTCTAAAAGTTACACTTTGTCTCCATGAGACAACAACAGAATAAAAGTC
This sequence comes from Sturnira hondurensis, assembly GCF_014824575.4. Taxonomy (NCBI): domain Eukaryota; kingdom Metazoa; phylum Chordata; class Mammalia; order Chiroptera; family Phyllostomidae; genus Sturnira; species Sturnira hondurensis. Next base: position 4,880,854 of record NW_028088915.1, read on the forward strand.
AAGATTGCATTAACATCTGTTCTATTTACAATACTTCAAATACTCAAGAAACAGGGATTACAAAGATGGTGTCAGGTTAAATGTATCTCATAACAAGTAATAAAAAGTCAGAAGAGATCAATAAATCTAAGATTAGAAATCAACTATTTGGGGAAAGGAGATGAAAATAAAATAAAATGTTAAATTAGAAGAAAGTGATAGATTTGTCCAATTCTATAGAAACAGAATAATAAATTAAATACACTAAATTAGAAACAAAATGAAGTATATAATGATTAACATGAAAATATATACTTTTAAAAAATCCTCACCCAAATATAGGTTTATTGATTTTAGAGAGAGAGGAAATGTGAGAAAGAGTAATATCGATGTGAGAGAGAAGCTTTGATCTGTTACCTTCTGTTCATATCCCTACTGCCAGGGATCTAACCTGCAACCTCGGCTTGTGCCCTGACCTGGAATCGAACTTGCAACCTTTTGGCCTAAGGGATGATGCTCCAACTAACTGAGTGACTTGGCTAAGAAAAGATACTTCTTTTTTTAAAAATGTTTTATTTATTTATCTTTAGAGAGGAAGGAAAGGAGAGAAATATCAATGTATGGTTGCCTCCCATGAGTACCCCGCTGGGAACCGGCCTGCAACCCAGGCATGTGCCCTGACTGGGAATCAAACCGCGGTTGTGTGATTCGCAGGCCTGCGCTCAATCCACTGAGCTACACCAGCCAGGGCGAAAAGATACTTCTATAATAAATGTAGATACTACTAATAGAGCTATTGACCCATATGTTGAATTCATAGTAAGTCTTATATGAAATGTAAAATATTTTAAATGGCCCATAATACGGAGGTAAACAGACCCAAAAACGGAGAAAGAAATAAAAATTACATAAAAAAGACTTGAGTCTGTCCAGTTTTTTGATCTTCATCAGAAATATAATATCTGGGCAACATAAAGTAATAATGTGGTACTTAATTTAATGTGGAAGGCATTGTTCTTGCCTCCCGAATCTGAAAAGTACAGCACACACACAATATTTAAGACCAATGTTAAATATCAGTTAAACATAATAAATGTGCGGCAAGAGGGGCGCAGAAGGGGAACAGAGGGGATGGGAGTCAGAAAAGGAGGAGGAGAGTTGGGGAGGCGGCGGCGGCGGCGGCGGCGGCGGCGGCTCCGGAGCTGCCCTGGGGCCCCCAATCCGGAGCGAGGAGGTCGATCCGCGCTGCTCTTCCTCCGGCCGCCGAGCCTTCCTTCTCGCCACCGCCCCGAGCGGGCCTCGCACAGCGCCTGGACGCTGGAGCGCGAGGCCAGCGGGAACTTCAGTTGGGGGAAGATGATTTCACAGCTAAACCAGGGAAAACACCGATGCAGGTATTACACGTGTGCGGCGTGAAGACCAAGAACACCCCCGTTTAAGAATGTGAGAGATCCGAGGTGCACGTACCCGTGCCCGCTTTCACCTGGTGTGTAACCACGTAACCTGCGCAGGGGAAGAAGGTACAAGGAGGAAGCTGGCGAAACATGCAGCTGCTGAGCCTGCCTTAAGCATTTTGAAAACCAATGAAAGTATTTGCTTTGCAGTTGCGACCCCTCGATGTCTGACCCTTCCCTGCAACCGAAGAACCAGCCTAATCCTGTTGGTCGATTACAGGGGCCAGCTACTGGGCGAGGCCGGAGACCCCGAACGCACTCTCTCCCCGGAGGGACGGTCTGCGGTCTGCGCGTAGGAGAGAAAATAACCACAGCTGCGGGCTGGCGCCTTTATAAAAGCTGGAAACAAGCCAAGAGAAATGTTGCTGATAATTTTCTCGCCAAATTCAGTAATATTTCTCCAGAGAACCATTTCTTTAACAAATGTGGTAGGACGTTCTTTAGGATGTGCTTGAGGAATTCTGGTGAAAAGATCAACCAACTGAAAAGAAGCCTCCTCAGTATTCCAAATCAGACTACGTCCCGCTGCTTAGTGAGATCGCCAAGTAACAAGGTTTTAATATAACATATTTGGATGTAGAAGAACTGAGTGAAGGCGGGCAGCGCCAGAGTCTCGCTGAACCTTCCAGCGGTCCCATAACTGTCTCTGCCACGGCTCTGGGATGTCCTGCGGCAATGCGCACAGTGGTGCCCCTCGCAATGCTTTGCAGCATTTAAAGATAATAGTAGAAAGAAAGTAAACTGGGAACAACTTAGAAAACCCTTCAGCAGCACAAAAAAACTTTCCTCTTTCACCCAGTTCCAAGTAAAATCTTTTGAGTTTGTGTGCTGTTTTTAAACCTCTTTTATAGGTTTCATCAACACTATAGATTTAATGATCTCCTAGTTGTTCTTAACTTTTTTTAGTGGCTTCAACTTCGTATTTGCATATTATATTTACAGACTTTGTACCATAGGCAGAGTGTCGCACCCATTTGACCATGTCATGTACACACAAGGAAGAAATGGAATGTGTACCGATGACGAGGAAGATGGTGAAATAAAACTGCTAACAGTCTTTCTTACTGGTGCTTAACTTCTTTGTGCAAGCTTTGAAAAGAGGAAGCCCCTTAGTAGTACAGTGTTGAGGAATGCATTAACACGCTTTTGTTGAATGTGGTTGTTAAGTGTCAGGGAACACAATTGGTCTGTGTATATGAATCCATGTAATAAAGAGCTGTTGTTATAATGGGTTCTACTCATTTTATTAAAGCGTTCCTGGCTTGAAAATTTTTTTAAAAATAATAAATATGCTCCTGGATAACATTTTTGTAACGTGGAAGAATAATTCACTATAACTGAAATGGAATAGTGTAAGAAATCAAGGCTCATATTACACATGACAATTTATCAAAATAAAACTTAAGTAAAAATAGTGAAAATTATTTTACTATCTTAATAGCTATTTAAAAGCCATTCAATAAATTTCAAAACTTGTTTCAGATTAAAGTACTAAAAATAGTAGTTTTAAGAGGGAATTTTTAAAATATGACAGGAGGTGTATGTATGTGTATATATGTGAGAGCTATTTGGAAAAGTCACTCTTTTCTTAAAAAGAGAAGCCTAAAAATTAGTTTTGTAGAGGATGTGATTTTTTATTTAGAATATTTAGAGAAACTAATTAAAAATTACTAGATGTGACCTGGCTGGTGTAGCTCAGTGGATTGAGCGGGGGCCTGTGAACCAGAGGATTTCGGTTCGATTCCCAGTCAGGGCACATGCTTGGGTTGCAGGCCAGTTTCCGGCAGGGGCCAGTTCCCTGCAGGGGATGCACAAGAAGCAACCATACATTGATGTTTCCTTCCTCTCTCCTTCCCTTCCCCTCTAAAGATAAATAAATAAAACATTTTAAAAAATTACTAGACGTGGTACATTTATTTAGCCAAACAGCAAGATACAAGGTGCAAAATCAGTTACATTTCTCTTAATTAGCGATTACACAGAAAACAGCATGAAAGAAGTACCTTTTTAACCACTTGTATTAAAAGCACATGGGAAATTAAGGTAGGGATTTAGAAGAAGAAATATCTTTAGCTCTGGTAAAATAAAAGAACACACGAATAAATGGAGCATTCTGCTGTTAGAAATACTACTAGTTCATACCAATACTACTAGTTCATACTAATAAGTGATTCATTAGCTAAATTAATATACACATTTTATAAAATATTGATGTTAGTGTCTCCATAGAAGAGTTTGTAGAACCTGAAAACTCTAGAGAATGAAAAGACAATAAAAGCCAAGAAGCAACGGTTTTTAAACAATAAGAATTATGCCTCGTTCTTTTCTTTAGATTCTAAAATATATTATAAAGCATAGATAAAAATATGGTTTGAGGCTTAAATATAGACACTGATCAATGCAATAAAATAGTGAGTTCAGAAATGTTTCATGTAGAATATATTACAAATCTAAAGCGACAAAATAATGGGGAATGAATTCAGTCCTGAATCAATGGTAGTGAAACAACTAGACAGCGGTATGAGGGAACTAACCTTAATCCAATCCTTCCTTCCCTTGTCTAGGATGGGCCAGGTGAGCTCCTAGCCTTGTAGTTAGCTCTGCCCAACCTTCACGAAAAAATCCTGTCATAGTTTTGCATTCTTTGCTGGGATAATGCCTCTGAGCAGTTGAGAAAATTGCTCAGAGGCAAATAAAAATATTTATGATTCCCACTATGGAGGATCAGACCCCATAGCATGTTCTAAAAAAATATGAGTCCCAATATTATGGCCCCTTTATCTCTTGATTGTAATGTGGTATTTGGAATGACCTCAGAACAACCAAACTGAGGGCAGCCTGGGTCAGTCTTCTCTTTTTCATGCTGATAGCCTATCTCTAAATTCCAAGGTCTTGGACAAAATTCCATGTTTGATCTCTTGATGTTCAGAAGCTCCATGGATCCGTATCAGAGCTGGTGTGTGTTCAGGTCACTAGGTGCTGAACCTGGGGCTCTCCCACCCAGCTTCGGCCTGGGAAGCTGTAATTTGGTGAACTGAAAGTATCCACTGTTACTTCGACTCTCCTGGTTTATAGGATGGAAATCACTACCACAAATGCTGCAAGAATATTCACTTTCTTTTTTAAAATAATGTTTATTTTCAATTACAGTTGACATACATTACCGTATTAGTTTCAGGTGTACACTCTAGCAATTAGACATTAAATAACCTAATAAGTGATCATCCCACACCCTTCTGACACCACACATATTTATTAAACTACTATTGGCTATATTCCCTGTGCTGTACTTTATATCCCATGGCTCTTCTGTATCAACCAATGTATACTTCTTTTTTTAATTTTAGTTTTTAAAATATATTTTATTGACTATGCCATTACAGTTGTCCCATTTCTCCCCTTCATTCCCCTCCACTCTGCACACCCCCTCCCACCCACATTCCCTCCTTTTAGTTTATGTCCATGTGTCATAAGTTCTTTAGCTTCTACATTTCCCATACTATTCTTGCCCTCCCCCTATTTTCTACCTACCATCTATGCTACTTATTCTCTGTACCTTCTCCCCCCTTCTCCTCCCACTCCCCTGCTGCTAACCCTCCATATGATCTTCATTTCTATGGTTCCACTCCTGATCTAGCTGTCTGCTTAGTTTGCTTTTGTTTTAGGTGTGGTTGTTAATAACTGTGAGTTTGCTGTCCTTTCACTGTTCATATTTTTATCTCCTTCTTCTTAAATAAGTCTCTTTAACATTTCATATAATAAGGGCTTGGTAATGATGAGCTCCTTGAACTTGACCTTATCTGAGAAGCACTTTATCTGCCCTTCCATTCTAAATGAAAGCTTTGCTGGATAGAGCAATCTTGGCTGTAGGTCTTTGGATTTCACGACTTAGAATACTTCTTTCCAGCCCCTTCTTGCCTGGAAGAAATCTTGCCTGATTTCTCTTTTGAGAAATCAGCTGACAGTCTGATGGGAAGTCCTTTGTAGGTGACTGTCCCCTTATCTCTTGCTGCTTCTAGGATTCTCTCCTTCATTTTAATCTTGTCTAATGTAATTATGATGTGCCTTGGTGTGTTCCTCCTTGGGTCCGCCTTCTTTGGGACTCTCTGAGCTTCCTGGACTTCCTGGAAGTCTATTTCCTTTGCCAGATTCGGGAAGTTCTCCTTCATTATGCTTTCAAATAAGTTTTCAATTTTTTGCTCTTCCTCTTCTCCTTCTGGTACCCCTATAATTTGGATGTTGGAATGTTTAAAGATGTCCTGGAGGTACCTACGCTTCTCCTCATTTTTTAAATTTCTTGTTTCTTCATTCTTTTCTGGTTAGATGTTTCTTTCTTCCTTCTGGTCCACTCCATTGATTTTAGTCCCAGTTTCCTTTCCATCACTATTGGTTTCCTGTGCATTTTCCTTCATTTCAATTAGTTTAGCCTCCATATGTTCCTCTAATTTGTGGCTAAAATCAACCAGTTCTGTGAGCATCCTGATCACCAGTATTTTGAATTGTGCATCTGATAGGTTGTTTATCTCTTGGTTGCTTAGAAGTATTGGCTCTGGGGCTTTGAGCTGTTATTCTGCTTGAGCCATAATGTTTTGGTGTGTTCATGCCTCTTATGTTTGAGGGGCGGAGGCTTAGGTGTTCACCAGGGCGGGTCAACCCAGTCGCTGGGTTGTGACTGGGGGTGGGGTACAAGAGGGAGAAATGGCATTTGTTGGGCTCTCTCTCAGATTTTGGTCCCCTCTGCCGCTTCCCACAAGCAAATTGGGCCCTTCTGGTGCTGGTCCCAGGTGGATGGGCTTGTATATGTTCTAGGACCCTGTGGGTCTCTCCAATGAACTCTCCTGTGAGGCTGGGAGCCTCTCCCCTGGCACCTCAACTCCTGAAAGTTTTTTCAATCGGTGCTTTTAGACTTTACTTCCTGGCACTGGGGCCCTGCATTTCTTGGTCTGTCTCACTGTCTGTTTTTCACCTAGTTTATCTGCATGTGAATGTGTGACTGTGGTCAGCCAGCTGCCTTGCACTCTCACTGGGTCTGCCCGTTGCCACCCTGCGACTGGGATCTGCCATCCACCACCTGTGCACCTGGGTTGGTCCGGCAGCCACCGCTTTTCCCTGCCAAGACCCCTCTCCCCCGGCTGCTGACTCTGCCCCTCTTACCAGTCTGAATGAATGGTTTGTTATTGATGTTGTCAGACTTCCGTACAGTTCAATTTTGTGTCTGTTTTGGTTGTGTTTCTGATTCTAAATCTTTGTTGTCCTTAAATTTGGTTGTGCGAGGAGGTACAGTATTTCCACCTATGCCTTCATCTTGGCCAGAACCCTACATGTTTTTTAATGATTATGAGCCATAGTTTGCATCTGTCTTCTCCATCTTGTTCCTTGAATCCAATGTGTACTTCTTAATCCCTGTACCTTTTTTGCACCTCCCCAACACCCCTCCCATCCAGCACTCATCAAAATATTTTCTGTATCTATGATTCGGTTTCTGTTATGCTTGTTCATTTATTTTGTTTTTTAGATTTAATTGTTGACAGATATGTATGTATTGCCATTTTATTGTTCATATTTTTTATCTTCTTAAAGAAGACCCTTTAACATTTCATAAATACTGGTTTGGTGATGATGGACTCCTTGAATTTTTTTGGTCTGGGAAGCTCTTTATCTGTTCTTCACGTTTAAATGATAGCTTTGTTGGATACAGTAATCTCTTTTGTAAGTCCTTGCTTTTCCTCAGTTTGAATCCCTTCTGGCCTACAAAGTTTCTTTTGAAAAATCAGCTGACAGTCTGAAAAATAAATAAAAATCAGACTGTCAGCTGATTTTTCAGGGAGCTCCCTTGCAGGTAACTAACTGCTTTCGTTTGCTGCTTTTAAGATTCTCTTTGTCTTTGACCTTTGGCGTTTTAATCATGATGTGTCTTGGTGTAGGCATCTGGGACTTGTGCTTCCTGGACTTGTATGTCTATTTCCTTCACCATTAAGGAAGTTTCTTGTCATTATTTCTTCAAGTAGGTTTACAATTCCTTGCTCTCTCTGTCTCTCTCTCCTCCTTCTGGCATTCCCATGATGTGAATGGTGGTGTGCCTGAAGTTGTCCCAGAGGCTCCTTACACTATCCTCATTTTGGGGGGATTCCTTTTTCTTTTCTTTTTAAAGATTTTATTTATTGATTTATTTATTTATTTTTAGAGAGGGCAGAAAGAAGGTAGAAAGAGAGGAAGAAAACCATCAATGTGCAGTTCCCTCTCGTTGGCCTGTACCCAGGCATATGCCCTGAGAATTCTTTTTTCTTTTTACTGTTCTGATTGGGTATTTTTTTGCTTCCTTATATTCTAAATCACCGATTTGATTCTTGGCTTCATCCACTCTGTTATTGATATCCTGCAAATTATTTTTCATTTCAATTAGTGTATCCTTAATTTCTGACTGGTTCTTTTTTATGCTGTTGAGGTTCTCACTAAGTTCATTGAGCACCCCTATAACCAGGGTTTTGAACTCTGCATCTAGTAGATTGCTTGTCTGTTTTGTTTAGTTCTTTTTTCTAGAGCTTTGTTCTGTTCTTTCATTTGAGTCATGTTTCTTCGTCTTCTCATTTTGGCAGCTTCCCCCCATCTGCTTCTATGTATTAAGCAGAGCTTCTGCATCTCCCAGGCTAGGTAGAGTGGCCTGATGTGGTAAGTGTCCTGCATGGTCTGGTGGCACAGCCTCCCCTGTCACTCAAGCTGGGGGACCTCGAGGTGTGCGCCCTTGTGTGGGATGTGTACACCCTCCTCATGTCATGAAACTTGATTGCTGTTGGCAATTCAATGAAGGGGATATACCTAGGCCAATCAGCTGTAAGGACCAGCTGTGAACACTGACCAGTGACCTCCGGCCACTGTGGAGGATTAGCTGTGCAGGGGCCCCCTCCGTAGAGCAGGACTTCACTTCAGTGCTGAGTCCACTCTTCCAGTGTTGCTTATGGTTGGGTGGTGATGCTTCGATGAGGTCAGAAGCTGTCTACTGGGTACGCTGGCTCTGGGGCCTCCTGGGAGCTGAGGCCAAAGTCAGACACCACTTATGTTCTGTCCTGGATCACCCAGCATAAGCTGCAAAGCAAACTTCAGATGGCTGCTACTTGTGCTGGGCTTGGAGGTGCCCAGGAGAGACCAAGCTGTGAACCAAGGCTGACTGCTGCTAGTGCCGGTCCTGGGGCAACTTAGTGAAATGTTCAGGGCTTGCTGAAGCCAGATGCTGCTTCTTTGAGAGAATTTAGGAAAGTCTGAAGCTTGAGCCATTCAAATGAAAAGGCCTCTGGAAACAGCTTAAGTAGGCCTGAAAGTTGGGTGAGGAGGGCCTTGGGGAATTACCAGGTTGGCAAACTATGTGAGCCAGGTTGGTGGAGACTCAGATGGGCTCCTGCCTGCCTCTGTGTGCAGGGAGGACTCAGCCAAGGGACAGTCATCTCTGCTAGCACTTCCAGCTGGGACAAAACTGCCCCTCGAGACCTCTCCCTGATGCAAAGCAATCCAGCTCCTCCCGTTTATTTCTGCTGCCTTTCAAGCTGCTGACCCATTGCTGGAGCTCAGAGGGAGTGAGTCCAACTAAGTCCATGAGTGGGCCCTTTAAGAGGAACTGCCTGGGTCTCTAGAAGCCTCCCTCTTCCTCAGCCTCAAATCCTGATAGATTTTACAGCTACAAGTTATGGGAACTTCTCTTTGGCACTAAACCCTGGGCCAGGGGGCCTGGTTTGGGTCTGGGACCACTTGCCCCTTGAGGGAACCTATGTAGCCAAGATATCCTTCCCAATTTTTATCCACCACACACAAGTGTGGGACTAGCCTGTTCCAGGTCTCTGCCCCTCCTACCAGTCTCCACGTGGCTTCTTCTTTAATCCCATAGTTGTAGGACTTCCACTCAGCTAGATTTTAGGTGGTTCTGAATGATGGTTTTTCTGTAGTTTAGTTGTAATTTTGAAGTGCTTGTCGGAGGAGGCAAGTACCTCACTTTCATAGATTAGAAAATTAGTAGAAAATCCAAGTGGAAAAAATGTAATATTTTTCATAATGTTTAAGCAAACATATAATGACTCACTTATTATTCAATAAGAACTCTAAGAAATATCAATAAACTTGAGATTTATGACTGACTATGTTATTGCAGCTTAGCTAAGAGTGTGGCAATAGCCATGAGACATTTGTAAAATTCAGTTCTAGATCAATCATTGTGAAAGTATAGTTTTATTTTACTTTTTAAATATATTTCATTGGTTATGCTATTACTGTTGTCCCATTTTTTCTCCCCTTTATACCCCTCTTCCCTCTACCGCCCTCCCCCCAGCATTCTCCCCTCCCCCTTAGTTCATGTCCATGGCTGGTACATATAAGTTCTTTGGATTCTCCATTCTCTATACTATTCTTAACCTTCCTCTATCTATTCTGTACCTACCATTTAGGCTTCTTATTCCCTGTACCTTTTCCCCTCTCCTTCTCTCCCCCTCCCCACTGCTAACCCTCCATGTGATCTTCATTTCTGTGATTCTGTTCCTGTTCTAGTGCTTTGCTTAGTTTGTTTTTATTTTATTAGGTTCAGTTGTTCATAGTTGTGAGTTTGTTGTTATTTTACTGTTCATATTTTTATCATCCTTTTCTTAGATAAGTCCCTTTAACATTTCATAGAATAAGGGCTTGATGATGATGAACTCTTTTAACTTGACCTTACCTCGGAAGCACTTTATCTGCCCTTCCATTCTAAATGATAGCTTTGCTGGATAGAGCAATCTTGGATGTAAGTCCTTGCCTTTTATGACTTCCAATACTTTTTTCCAGCCTCTTCTTGCCTGCGAGGTTTCTTTTGAAAAATCAGTATGTAGTCTTATGGGAACTCCTTTGTAGGCAACTCTCTCATTTTCTCTTGCTGCTTTTAAGATTCTCTCCTTATCTTTAATCTTGAGTAATGTAATTATGGTGTATCTTAATGTGTTATTCCTTGGGTCCAACTTGTTCGGGACTCTCTGAGCTTCCTGGACTTCCTGGAAGCCTATTTCCTTTGCCAGATTGGGGAAGTTCTCCTTCATTATTTTTTCAAATAAGTTTTCAATTTCTTGGTCTTCCTCTTCTCCTTCCAGTACTCCTATGATTTGGATGTTAGAACATTTAAAGTTGTCCCAGAGGTTCCTAAGCTTCTCCTCATGTTTTTGAATTTTTGTTTCTTTATTCTGTTCTGGTTGAATGTTTATTTCTTCATTCAGCTTCAAATTGTTGATTTGAGTCCCTTTCCTTCACTGTTGACTCTGTATATTTTTCTTTATTTCATGTTGTATAGCCTTCACTTTTTCCTCTACTTTGTAACGATACTCAACCATTTCTGTGAGCATCCTGATTACCAGTGGTTTGAACTCTGTTTCTGATAGGTTGGCTAGTCTTCTTAGGTTAGTTCTATTTTGGGAGCTTTGATCTGTTCTTTCATTAGGGCCATATTTTCTGTCTTGGTGTAGCTGTTATGTCATAACAGGTAGAGCCTTAGGTATATGCCAGGGTGGGGAAATCCACTTTGCTGAGTTGTGGTGCCGTATATGGGGGAGGGGTGAGAGAGGAAACAATGCCAGTTGCTGGGCTCTGTGCTGGCTTTTAGTTACTTCCTCTGCTACTCACAAGGAAATTGGGTTCATCTGGTGCTGATTCCCAGGTGGGTGGGTTTGTCTACATTCTAGAACCCTGAGGGTCTCCCTAATGAAATTTCTTGTGAGGTTGAGAGTTTGTCCCACTGCCACAACCCCCAAAGGTTTTCGTAGGCAGGCGTTTTGAAACTTCATTTCCCTGTGTTGTAACCCTGGGTTGTCTGGTCTATCTCACTCCTTAGTTGTTCCTCCCAGTTTATCTGCATGCAAATGCAGGACTGCCCTATCCTCCAGCCACCACCTTGACACGCATTGTCTAAATTTCAGCTGCCCATCTCTGCCTCTCCTATGAGTCTGGGTGAATGTTTCTTCTTTAACTCCTTGGTTGTTAGACTTCCATACAATTTGATTTTTGACTTACTGCCAATTTGATTTTCTGGCAGTTCTGCTTATTTTTTGTTTTTAAATTTGTTGTTGTCCTTCTTCTGGTTGCGCGAGGAGTCCAAGTGTGTCTACTTATGCCTCCATCTTGGCTGGAAGTCCTGAAAATACAGTTATAAAAGTCCAAAGCCAAAGGTGAATTAATTTACAAATAATTATGTCTGACAATTTACTGCTTGTTCATTAGTTGAGATGAGAAATAATATAGAGAAAGTCTGTATTCTACACATATTTGTACTCTGATGGCTTCCTTCTCATACTGAGGTTAAGACATTTTGTTTTAGGTTTAAAAGACTATTTGTTTTAGTGTCTCAAGATGGTATTCTATCATTCTGTCATATCTCTTTTCTTCTCTCTTAGGCACAGGTGAGGATTAATGTTATTTGGGGCCAGAGAGAAAAAAATTGCAAGAGAAAAATGTTGGAAATTGGTAGATGTACTATAAGCCAAAAATACAAAATTAGAAAGAGTGGGGTTTAAAGCAATAAAGTTTTGCCTAATTCTTGCATATACTACCTGCTGCCCTCACTCAGAGGTCCAGGCTCAGAGAGGCATGGGAAGAAGAATGAAAAAATAAGGTACTTCTTTTTTGCTATCTTCTGTGTAATGACTAGCTAAGAGAAATGTAACTGATTTTGCACTCCATTTTATATCTTGCTATTTGGCTAAACAAATGTACTATGTCTAGTAATTTTTTTACTAGGTTTTCTAGATAAGGAGTCATATCCTCTATAAAACTAACCTTTTGGTTTCTCTTTTTAAGAGAAAAATGACTTTTTGGAATAGTCTTTCTTACACACACACACACACACACACACACACACACACACACACAATCTCCTGTCATGTTAAAAAAATATTGCCTCCTCCCGGGCTGGTGTGCTCAGTTGGTTGGAGCATCATTCCATTTACTGAAAGGTTGCTGATTCAGTTTCAGGTCAGGGCACATGCCTAGGTTTTGTGTTCCATCCATGGTCAGGCACATATGAGAAGCGACCCATCAATGTTTTCCTTTAGCGTCGATGTTTCTCTCCATCTCTCTCTCCCTCCCTTCCTCTCTCTCTAAAGTCAATGAGCACGTCCTCAGGTGAAGATTAAAAAATGCCTTCCATAAATCAGATTTATAAACATAAATCTAAGATTTTTGAGCACTTTCATACAAATTTTGGAATTTATTGAATCCTTCTTAATAGCTATTGAGATAGTAAATAATTTTTAGTATTTCTTATTTTTAAAGATTTTTAAAAGTCTTTATTTATTTTTAAAGAGTGGGGACAGGAGGGGGAAAGAGAGGGAGAAAAACATCGATGTATGGTTGCCTCTCTTATGCCCCCCACTGGGGACCTGGCCCACAACCCAGGCATATGCCTTAACTGGGAATTGAACCAGCAACCCTTTGGTTTGCAGGCCAGCACTCAATCCACTGAGCCATACCAGCCAGAGCTACTTTTAGTATTTTTCTACCTGAAGTTTCATTCTGATAAGTTTTTTGTGTGTAATATCAGCCTGCTTCTATTTGGAAGTGACATGTTATTTCCAACCATGTGTGAATGGCCAAAGCAAAGTGCATAGCTATGCTTAATTTCAACGTGTGTGGGGAATTGCAATCTTTTCTTATGCTGGGAAAGATAGGGGATTTGGGATTTGGGTATAGAATAATGTCTACCACTGGAGGAAAGCTGGAACTGAGATTGGGGATTCAGCAGGAAGAAGAGTGGTGTTACCAAGAGTTAGGTACAGAATTTTTGGAAATATCAAGGAGGCCCTTGAGCTTCCCACAAAGCACAGAAGAGCACGTTTAAATACCCTTAACCTAAACAGCAAAGGTGAGTAGCTAAGAAAGGGTTACTTCCATCACAAATTTGCGTTCCCCATCACACCTTGCAGCCCCTCTCCCTCAGGCACCCAGGCAGCAGTACTGACTTAACCAGGAGCCCCTTCCACATATTGTAAAGAAAATAAATCCTTGGGATCAACTGATCAGGAGCGTGTGTCTCCTAGGAAACACTAGGGGTGTTTTCAGTAGGAAGCTGCTGCGTGGCCACAGAAGAAAGGGGGCAGGAATCTGGGAGAGACTGGAAGAGGGATTTTAGAGCCATGGCTTACTGGGAGAAAGAGCCCATTTTCATTCCATGTTCCTGGTTTTATATTGTGTAAGTCTCCCCAAATGGCATTTGCATGGTATCAATATGAAATTCACTCGAAATGTTTTTCGAAATGTGTCTCCACTAGATGGCGAAAGGTGCTCACCTATTTCGAACTGACCCAGAGGACCTGATTTACGCAAAGTAGGGGATGAAGAACTTGAAAGTGTGGATCATACTTTCAATGGGGTGGGAGCGGGTCATGAACTTCTCCAATAAGAAACCTTATTGTAGGGCGTTGAATGAGTATAACTTAATATCACTAGAACCGATTATGTGGTTTTCCTCTCTGAAAGCATAATTAAATCATCACATATTAAATCTATTGATTGATTCTGACATATAATACATAATGAATAGACAAGAGTGATTTGTTTATAAGTATTATGAATACACTGTGCTTACAAAATAGGAGATATGGATATTTAGTTGCAGTAGACTAATCGACCAGCCAAGCCATCAATATTACTGAATACTTTTCTGCACGCAAAGCGTGCTGTCACGCTGTCTATGGCGTATGCAGCAGCCAAGGGGGGGGGGCTGGTTAAGAGCAGAGTCTGTGGGGCCTGGGCTTATACCTTAGTTCCTACCACTTAGTAGCTACCACCTTGAAAAGTTGCTCGCCCTGTTCGGAATTCTTGTTAAGTGAAAAATAAACACCACATGGAGTTGGTCACTTCCCATTGGGTATTCTGTCACATGCAGATGAATACCTCCCATCTGGTGCAGTCACTGTTTGTTTGTTTGTTTTTAATTCTTATCATGAAACATTTCAAAACATAAACAAAAGAAAGGAAAACTAGCATGAGTACCCATGAGGAGCCCTTTTTTCAAAAAACACACTGTTTCATTATTTAATTATTTTCTTCCAGCATACTTGTATTTGTTACACATTTGTAATTCCAAGTTATCCTAAGTGTCAGTTCTCCATATTGGTGCTTTTGGAGTATGGGGAAAATGTTTTAAAATTGCTTTTCAAAATGGAGATGAAATAAGATAACACAAAATTAAGCATTCTACAGTGAACAGTTTGGTGGCGTTTAGTGCATTCAGAAAGTGATACAAGCTGCACTTGTATTGAGAATGGGGAAGTCGAACAGAATTCAGAGGTAAGCACTGGGTGGCCCCACAGGTTCCTTGCATCAGACTGGGAAGCCCCTGTAGGGGTGACCGGGTCTCTTTTCCCATTCCCCTTCCTTACTCCTGGTTTTCAAAACTTCGCCGGGTATGTCCTCTGGGGTACACAGAGAGAGACAGGAGAGGTGAGGGCCAGGAAAGACACACACAGCCCTAACCCAGCAGAGGCTCTGTGATGGTTAGCATTGGGTGTGAACTGGCTTCCAGCACGGTCGGTGCTTAGGTGTTTGGCAAACATTCCTCTGTGAGGCTATTTGGCATGAGATTAACTTTTCAGCCGGTGGACTTTGGTGGGCTTCATCCAATCAGTTGGAGGCCTGCACAGAACAAGACTCACCTTTCCCCAAGTAGGAGAGAATTCTCGACTCAAATTGAAACGCGTTCCTGCATCTCCCCCTGCAGATTTTGGATTCACCAAGCCTCCAGAACCATGTGAGCCAATTCCTTACAATAAACATCTCTCCTATGTCCACAAATCCCGTTTCTCTGGAGAACCCTGACTAGGACAGGCCCTGTGAGTGGGGCTGATTTTGTTTTTCTTATGAACAGGCAGTCAGGACACTTTCTCCAGTGCAGGAATTTCCACCTGCAACCCCCTTGGCAAAAGCCACATCTGTTCTGCAGTTGCTCAGAGTGCCTTCCTCAGCCATGGTCTTCCTGCTCTCTAGCCCCTTCTTCTGGGGTGACGTTGAGTGTCTCCTTGCAGTCCTCATGCATGAAAACCAAGCGACTCATTGCAGCTCCTTCCACAGGATGCTCCCCTATTTCCAGAATGCACACACATGTTCCCCAGGCAATGTGCAGTTCACTCCTCAGTTTGCCTTTCCCCTCAGAGATGGCTTCCACCAGCTGCTTGGGGAGGGGAGACACCAGAGTGCACCAAACAACCTTCTTCTCCAAAGGGTCCCTCACCTCAGTCCTTCCATCATCAGCCCTTGAGGAGGCTGGAGAGTGAAGGGGCACAAAACTGGCTTGGGGACACATCTTTTTAAGACCTGCAAGGAGAGTAAGGGTAGCACTCATGTTGCAGTGTGGCATGATGTATCATTTTGCCCTTGATCTTTGAAAGAGTCCCTGTAGAAGATGTTTCTCTTTTTATTATCCTCAGATGTGCAAAGTGTAGGCTCTAGGGCAGTACATCAAGTAAATATTTAGAGGGTGTGCTAGGCTGAATAATAGCCCCAAAAGATTTCTACACTCTAATCCCTACAACCTGTGAATATTTTACTGTACAGGGCAAAAGGGATTCTGCAGGCGTGATTAAGTATCTTCAGATGAGGAAATTACCCTGCATTTTCTGGGTGGGTCAATGTAATCACAAGGCTCCCTATAGAAGAAAAAGGGTGAAAGGTGGGTCAGAGTCAGAGAGAAGATGTGGCCACAGGAACAGAGGTTGGAGGGTTGCAGGACCATGAGCCAATATAGGTGGCTGCCAGGAACTGGAAAAGGCAACAAAATTCTCCTCTAGAGTCTCCAGAAGTAACATAGCCTGCCAACCCATCTCTAGCCTTCAGACCTACAGAGCTGTAAGAGAATACGGATGTGTTGGTGTAAGCCGTTAAATTTGTAGTCATTTTTACAGCAGCCATAGAAGACGAATACCAATGCTCTCTTGGGCCATCGACCACTGGAAATATAACACGCATGCATAATACAAATACAGAAAGGAATATTTCCCTGTTGTGATCCTAAAGTTATCTTGATATTAGGGGGACCTTATTAGTATTCCTATTTGAAAGGTGGTAAAACCTTGGAAATATAAAAGACACTCAATTATGATGTTCAATTGCATAGTCAGTGACATTTTCCCTACTATATACGATGACTAAAAAATTTAGAATAGAGAATAACACAGACCAATTATTCAATAAAAACATAGCAGCCCTATGAGGAAATATAAGCTATCCTGTGGTTTTAAGGTTCAGATATGGATTTCTTAAATCCAAGCTCCACTATTTCAAAGCCTGGAGGAGTTATTTTATCACTTTAAAGTAATATTTATCTGTGCGATGGAGATTTCCTGAGGAAGAAGTAAGATATGGCATGTGCAACTTTAGTGTAATGTTGACATAGGGTTGGATTAAGAAGAACAAAGCAGCTGTCTCTCTTGTGTTTGTAAAGTTGTCTTAGCAAGACTCTTGGCAGAAGGAGGACACATAATGGTGTTTCCCTTTAAATGATGGGACAACTATGGCAATGTTTTTTAAAAAGATACTTCATTAGAGAGTTACGTTATGTAATCAGTGGCAAAGCTGAGAAATGACCCCGTATAGTAGAATTTTGTTGGCCAACAGTTTCCTCTATGCATTTTGTTGTGCCTAATAGATAGAATAAGCCAAGATAGAACGACTTTCTTTATTTCTGAGTGAGCAGGTAAAAAAAATAAAGGTGGTGACTATGGAATAAAGAAGGGACAAGGTGACCACACACACACCTACAGTTGCTGGAAACTTCCTTCCTTTCCTTGCCCTTTCCTCCACCTCGAGTTCTATTTTCCACGAGGATGTAGGGTAAATTAAACTTTATTTTTTAATTTTAATTTAATTTTGAAATGACTATAGGTTCACAAAAAATCGTAACAACAATACACCAGCTTCCATGTACCCTTCACTGTATTTCCCCACTGGTCACGTCTGACATGAGTATCGCACAATATCAAAATGAGGGAAACTGTCGTTGGGGCAATCCACAGACTCACTCAGTTTTCACCAGGGTCACGAGCAACTCTGGCACGCATCTGGAATCGTGTAGCCACCAACTATCACAGCCAAGACACAGAACTGTTCCATCCCCATAAAAATCTCCCTTGAGCTATGGCTCCTTTATAGTTACACCCAATCCCTCCCTCCTTCAGCCTCTTGCCCTGTCCCTAAATGCTGTCCTGCAAACACTAGTCTCATCTTTATTTTTTATGATTTTATTATTTTGAGATTGTTATGCAATTGTACAGCATGTGAACTTTGGGTTTTTTTCCACTCAGCATAATGCCCTGGCGTCCATCCAAGCTGCTGCATGTATCAGCACTTTCTTCCTGTTCGTTGCCAAGTAATATTCCATAGGCTTAACGTACAATAGTTTGTTTCATCATTTACCCATGAAAGAATAGCTAGGGTGTTCCCAATTTTTGTTTTTTATGAATAAAGCTGCTATGAATATTCATGCACAGATTTTTGTGTGGACATAAGTTTTTATTTCTCTGGCATCAATGCTCTGGAGTGGGATTCTTGGATTGCATGGTAAATGTATGTTTAATTTTTTTAAATTGCCAAACTGTTTTCCAAAGTGGCTGTGTCATTTCACATGTCCATCCTCAGTTCTGAGAGATCTAGCTTTTTGCATTTTTGCCAGCATTTGGTATTGTCATGGTTTTGTGTGTGTGTGTGTGGGGGGTGTTTGGTTCTAATAGGTGTGTAGTGATATTTCTTTGTGGTTTTAACTTGCATTCCTCTAATAGCTAACAATGTTGACTGTCTTTTCTCATCTCTACTTGCCATTCATATATACTGTTAGTGAAATGTCTTTATATGGCTTTTGCTCATTTTCTAATCAGAGTGTTTATTTACAGATGGGTTTGGAGAATTTTGTATATATCAAAGTCCCCACCTCTACATTGGAGGTGAGGAGCTTCAATGTACAATTTGGGGGGACATGAACATTTAGTCCATAATGCAGGTGATGACCAAGAACCAGTGACTCCTCTCCCTCATGGCTTATGGCACTTAGAGCCAACAGACAGATACATGGGAAGGCAAGGAAGCTATATTGAAAACAACTCTTTGATTTAAAAAACATGAATGATTTATCATAAGTTGGCAAGAGTGAAGTTCATGCTACATGGGAACTCAGTATGAAGATAACTCTGAGATATTGAAAAAAGGGGATTATGTATTTTTGTTGGTCCAGTCCGCACCTGTGCAATCTAAACTTGCTGCATGTGACACAGACAAGAGGCTTTCTCCCTTGCCAGCCGGGCAGTGAGCCCCTGAGTGCCACCAAAACAACCTGATGACAGCTTTGCTGACAGGTCTTGATTTCATGGACTGCGGTATAGCTCTTGGCATCAACCACAAAGCCAACACTTTGCTTCAGTCAAACCCTTCCAAAGGCACACCTGTGGCTTTTAGCAAAAGCTCTCTGGCTATCTCTCAACATCTGGAAAAGATCTGGCAAGTCTTCAGGGACAAAACACACCCTGTGGATCAACTTTAGGCCTTTCTGGCTTCTGTCTTCGTGCCTGGGAGTCAAAGAAAGTAGCAGGGTGGGGCGTCCACGTGGGCACTGAGGCAGGCCGCACTGAACCTCCCTCTCCATCAGAGCATCAGCAAAACCTCTGTGCTCTTCCAAGTTTCCTGTGGGCCCAGGCTAAAGCCAAGAGAACCAGGATACCGCTTGTCCTTCTAGGCATGGTTCTAAAAGAAAATAAAAATGACTAAAAACAAAGCCTCTGATTTAAAAAAGTAAAAAGAGAAAACTGATGCTTAACTTTGCACTGAGATGGTTTGGTGTTCAATGAACATTTCTGTAGAGACAAACCATCACTCAACTGATGGATACACTTCAGCACTATTTGCCTGGCCTTGCACTACACATGAATGCAGATGCAGATGACGGAAGACAACTATCCACAGCTAATGCCCAAGAGTGAAGAACTGGCTATGATTTTTTTGTGTGTGCACCTTTAGGAAATGAGGCAAAATTAACGCCCACAGTGTCTTCTGATGACCACAGGAATATTACTATTGAATTACTAAATAATATAAACTTGAAACATTTTTTAGAGTGAGCAATGCTCTTTGTCTGTGTATTTGGAGGAAGACTATAGCAGTTTCTGAGTGCCAGTGTTTGAGGGGGAGATCCTTGAAGGGGCAAAAGAAAAACGGAGGTAGGAGTGAGGAAGTTGGTGGATCAGAACTTGCTTCTCACCAGGTAGAATACAAGTCTATCAGAAATCTAATACTCTGGGAGAAGATTGGACACCAGATAGAATATTGTATTTCGGGTCTGTAACTCAGTTGTCTTTCCCCAGTTCTCTCAACTGTAACAAAGATGAATAAATAATAGAAAGGGATAATTGTGCGTCAAAACATATCTGGCAGTTGAGTAGTCAACGCTATGTTTTTCTTCGAAAATGTTCACCTGCAGAGAGGTAGATCCTCTTTGTTTTTTTAAATTTTGTATTATTTGTTTATTTTTAATAATATTTTTTTGATTATGCTAATACATTGTCCCTTTTTTTCTTCCCTTTATTCCCTTCTACACTGCACTCCCTCCACCAGCATTCCCCCCTTAGTTCATGTCCATGGCTCATACATGTAAGTTCTTCGGCTTCTCCATTCTCTATACTATTCATAACTTCCCTCTGTCTATTTTGTACCTACCATCTATGCTTCTTATCCCTGTACTTTTTCTCCATTCTCCTTCCTTCCCCTTCCCCTCCCCACTGATAACCCTCCATGTGATCTCCATTTCTGTGATTCTGTTCCTGTTATAGTTCTTTGCTTAGTTTGCTTTTGTTTTTGTTTTATTAGGTTCAATTATTGATAGTTGTGAGTTTGTTGTCATTTTACTGTTCATATTTTTGATAATCTTCTTTTTCTTAAATAAGTCCCTTTGGCATTTCATATAATAAGGGCTTGTTGAAGATAAACTCTTTTAAACAGACCTTATTTGGGAAGCACTTTATCTGCTCTCCCATTCTAAATGATACCTTTACTGGATAGAGTAATCTTGGATGTAGGACCTTGCCTTTCATGACTTCGAATACTTCTTTTGAGAAATCAGAGGGCAGTCTTATAGGCACTCTTTTGTAGGTAACTATCTCCTTTTCTCTTGCTTCTTTTAAGATTCTCTCCTTATCTTTAATCTTGGGTAATGTAATCATGATGTACCTTGGTGTGTGCCTCCTTGGGTCCAACTTCCTTGGGACTCTCTGGACCTCCTGGACTTCCTGAAAGTCTATTTCCTTTGCCAGATTAGGGAAGTTCTTCATTATTTTTTCAAATAAGTTCTCAATTTCTTATTCTTTCTCTTCTTCTTCTGGCACCCCTATGATTCGAATATCGGAATGTTTAAAGTTGTCCTGGAAGTTCCTAAGCCTTTCCTCATGTTTTTGAATTCTTGCTTCTTCATTCTGTTCCAAGTGGATGTTTATTTCTTCCTTTTGTTCCGAATCATTGATTTGAGTCCTGATTTCTTTCCCTTCAGTGTTGGTTCCCTGTACATTTCTCTTCATTTCATTTTGCATAGCCTTCACTTTTTCCTCCGTTTTGCAACCATACTCAACCATTTCTATGAGCATCCTGATTACCAGTGTTGTGAACTCTGCATCTGGTAAGTTGGCTAACTCTTCATTGCTTAGTTCTATTTTTGGAACTTTGACCTGTTCTTTCATTTGGGCCATGTTTTTTGTCTCAGCCTGCCTGTTATGTTGCATAAGGGGTGAAGCCTTTGGTGTTTGCCAGGGCAGGGCAACTCGCTTTGCTGCATTTTGGTGCTACAGGTGAGGGAGGGGTCTGAGAGGGAACAATGCAGCTTGTTTGACTCTGTGCTGGCTTTCAATCACTTCCTCCACTACCCTCAAGCAAATTGGGCCTTTCTGGTGTTGATTCCTGGGTGGGCAGGTTTGTGAACATTCTAATGCCCTGTGGGTTTCTCCAGTGAACTCTCTTGTGAGGCTGGGAGTTTCTCCCACCACCACAATGCCCATAGGGGTTTCAACCAGAGATTTTCTTATGGTTGAGAAGCTTTCTTTACCCATGCTGGAACACTGGGTTGTGCAGTGTGTCTCGCTCCCCAGTTGTTCCTCCCAGTTTATCCATGCAAATGTGGGATGGCCCATTCCTCCACCCGGCCCTCTAGCTGCTGCCTTGCTGTGTATCCTCTCCACCTTTGCCCCTCATAGCAGTGCAAAGAAGAATGTTTCTTCTTTAACTCCATGGCTGTCCGACTTCCAGCCAGTTCAATTTTCTGGCAGTTTTGCTTATTTTTTGTTTTTAAATTTGTTGCTGTCCTTCTTTTGGTTGTGCGAGGAGGCAAGGTGTATCTGCCTATGCCTCCATCTTGGCCCAAAGTCTCAGGTAAATCCTTTTTGTATGTAAGGTTTTGCATCCAGTCAGTGACCATGCAGACTGGTGTCCCAGGCACTGCCACTGAAAAGCACAATATGGAAGACACACCATTTACCTGAGACTTCCTCACTTACCAAAAACCATTTCTCAAGCTCAGGTAATGTGCAGGATGCTGACAAAATGTGTGAATATAAATAGAACATGGGACCTGTCCTCCACGGGGTCTGGGTTTACTGAGAAAGACAGACAGGCAAACAAAGAGATTAATCCTGCACAAGTAGTACATTCACAGTGTTCAAAAGCCAAATATTGAAGGTAGCAACAAATCTTTCCCTTCCTCTGCTGGATTCTGCCCTGTCCTCATCCTCTCAACACTCCACTTTCCCCCTTTGCTTCGTTGTTTACATTTCCTAAAATCTCTTTATGCCAATATATTTCATTATAACTATGCTCTTTAATCTTCTTTCTTTCTTACATTAAAGACAACCTGCAGTATATACTACACCTGCTCTTTTCCTCCTAATAATATAGTATTATTATTAGGGTTGTTTGGATGTCTTTCTATATTAATACATAGAAAGTTTCCCCGTTCCTTCTTCCAGCTTCATAGTACTATGTCATAGTTGACCAGACTCCCGCCATGAACTTTTGGATTATTTCCAATCTCTGCGCATTAGAAACAATGCTGCAATGAGTAACTTTTACCTACATCATTTTGTTTCTGAGCAGGTTTATTTGTATGATGAATTCACCAAGTGGGTTTGATGGGACAAAGAATAGATATATGTGTGCAGATTTGATAAAGATTGCTGCCAGAGGCTTATATTAATAAGTAGGCACATCACATTAGTCTATAGAGCTTAGGGCAGTCACTTAGCCCAGATGAATCCTGGAGGCAAAGTTGATAGCACTGATGTCATTAAAAAGTACCTGGATGCATCTACTCACTTTATAGCATTGATAAGAGGAGCGAGCATGGGAAACAGAAATAGTAATAATTTCTGTCATTTCCAGGTATATGGCACAGTGTTTGTGGGGTGTGTGGGCAGGGTTTCTACATCATCTGGGAGATTTTTCAAATGATTTCTGCCACTTCTAATGCCTTCCTAAGATTCTGGTTCACCATCTCCTCCCTCTTACCCTCAACATACACCCTCCCCTGGGGACAAACCCCCCTTTCACTCTTATACCCCATGGCCCCACAGTGAGATGGTCATGGATGGGAGGGAAAGAATCTCAGAGCAATGGATAGCTCTTCAAATTTAGAAAAAAATGCCTATGGAAAAAATATATCACAATGCCTTTATTTTTCTCCTTTTGCAAGAAGTCAGAAAAAACATTGTCATGAAACACTGCTGGTCAGCAACTTGGCATTTGAGGACCCCTGCACTTTCCTTTCCCACCTTTCAGCTCAAGAAAATTTACAGGTAGCTCCCCAAACTTGAAATTTTCCCCCAGTATTTTGTGTTATCATTTCTCTTATGTCAAAGGTTTTTCCACTCTTGTGCCCTGTCCTTTCCCTGTCTTCTTCATGTTCTTTCTTCTCTATCTGGCTTTCAAAATCTGATTCATGCAAAGAGTAATGTCTACTTCCTTCAGAAAGACTTCTTTAATTATTGTACTCCACAATTACAATCTCACCCTCTTCTCCACTTAGCATCTCACATGCTTATTGGTTCCACCTTCAGATCTAAATGGTAAATTCTTCCAGGTCATAGACCCTGTCTAAAACTGGTTATATGACACACAGCTAGCACAGGACAGAATAATGGCAGATATACATTCCCTCACTCATCTCTCAAACATACTGTGTGTCCACTCTATTCCAGGCCATGTGCCAGAGACTGGAATTATAAAAACATGCGTGAGATAATCCTTGCCCATGGGGAAATCAGAGTCTAATTACACAGATAATTAAAATAAAATATGATATGTTGTAGTTTGTGAATAGTTGATAAATTCAGCAAATCCTCAGTCAGAAGAAGTTAGAAAACTTCATTCTCTGCTTCCTCTTCCACAAATCTTGTCTCTAGATAAAACTCAATGGTCGGTAAAGTAGGTGAAAAGTGGGCGTAACTGGACTCCTAAGATAGTGCGGGCTCCTGAGCAATCATAGAGCTAAAGCCAAAGGAACCCCTTTCCTCCCCAACCTCTTTGATTCAGAAGGGGAAGAAAGCCAAGGTTGTAAGAAACTATAGCAATTATGCAAAACTGTCAGGGGTCCAAGAGAAACACGAGGTCATATAAATAGATAAAAAGGTGAGACAGAGTGGTAAAAGAGCCCAGAACAGAACAATGGCCTCACAGACACTCAGAAGGGAGCTGGGAGAGGGGGAGGATGAAACTGAGGGGGTGCCCGGAGGACTTGGGGAGGGCTTCAGTCTCAGAGCAGCTGGATATAGAAACCAGGAGGCATCAGGGCTTAAGTTCATGGGAGAGAAAAAGAAAACAAATGCACAAGCTTCCTTTTCTTTGTCAGTCTCTGCCTTGGCTACAGTAACCGTGGCTTCAGGTCCATCCATTAGCTGTCTCAATTGGGAGACCAGGATAAAGCTGATACTTCTAAGGAGCCTGATTCTAAAATTTGGGGATGCTTGGCCCCGTCGTTCAGTTACCTGAGGAGGTGTTTTCTTGAAAGAGCTGGCGTGGAGGGCCTCTTGCACGGAGTAGTTCCTCTTCATTCTCTCACTTGCTGCTGAGCCCTGGGCTTCGATTTCTGTCAGCGAACACTTGGGGCCTTGCTGGTAGTTTGTCTCTAATAGGCATGTGATCCTGGGCAAACCCGTTGAAGTGTCCTGTTGGAAAACTAGTGTTGGGCAAGATGTCCTTTAGGATCTTTTCCAGTTTTGAAGTTCTAGGAGTTCAGTAGTTTTGAACGAGAAAATCAGCTCCTCCAGGACATGAAATGAGAAATGTGGCATCGAAGGATCAGTGTGTGGGACACCTCAGCCCCTTTTTGGGGGGACAGTTAACTTTTGCATCCTTATTTATAAGGCCAATGTAAATAAATCATTGCCTACACTCATCAACCGTTTTGGAAAACTTCCACTGGGTCTTCCTTTATTATACCCACTTGGTTTTAAAAGACCATTTCTACTTGGTTATAGAAATGCTCAGATATCATATAGAAGCTATTTCAGTTTGCAAATCCTAGGAAGTTTAGAAATTCTCTCAAGCCATGTAGCTTGACAATGATCAAGTTCAGACAATAGCCCAGTCCTCCCCTTCAGTAGCACAGCCAGCCCAGGCCCCCTTGTTCACACATGCAGATTAAGGGAAAAGCCCCAAGACCTAAAATCTACCTTTGTAAGCAGAGAGCAGGGAAAGAGCCAAGAAAGAGGCAGGTTACTCCAGCCTGGTAATTAATGGAGTGTATTGAGGGAAGCTTATATACAAGGTGTGTCTTGGGCAGTTGCAAGATAAAATGGATCCCTGTGCCCCTTGGCAGGGGCCAAAGAATGATGCAGGGCAAAGGGAATAGTCACAAGTGCTAATACATGAATGCTACCAAGTACAGGAAATTGCTTTAATGCTTAACCAGGTTAGACAACAACTTGTTCCAGGAAGGAGGAATACATAGCAGAAGGCAAGGAACGGGTATTGGTTTATGTCAGAATGAACATCAACTACAGTCCGACAGTCTCTTAGGGGGTTTGCACAGGACAACCTCCATTCTGGCCCTGGTCTGGCGTGCAGGACACGCAGCAGCCGTGGAACAATCTCTCCTCCATGCCCCCACCCTCAGGCCTAATGCTATTCAGCAAATTTTCATGAAGTGATAACCCTATAGTCAGCAAAGTGCTACAAGTGGTGGAAGATCCTTGTCCTCAAGGAACTTCTGTTCCAGTTGGGGAAACTGTCCTTAAAACAGACATGAACAATGCAGAAGCACCACGGTCTAGAGCAGAATCGGAGAGTCCTCCGAGGTGAAGAAAATAAACATTCACTTATCTGAATGTTGGACCTTTGCAGAAATCAACTGGGACAAATGGGACAAAGAACAGATATGAGGTCAGAAACAGGGATGTGTGGGAGAGGGATGGTACGAAAGGAAGACACAAAGATGTGGTCCCAGTTCTGTTGGAGGATTGAAATGACAGAGCTGTTACTGTCCCCTTTCAAATAACCAGGATTTTCCAAAATTCAACTTTCAGTTCATAAGTAGGTATCTTTCTTTTGAGAAGGGAGTCCAGAAGATTTAGGACTACCCTCTAAGTTGGGCTGGGGCAAGGAACGCATTCATAACTCATGGTCAGATTCTAACAATAAAATCCTTTGACTTAGTTCAAAGCTCTCCTCTACCAGTGGTTTTACTGTAGAAATCTTGTGGGACAAGCTACTGTCACTTCTTATTGGTTGCATGTTTTTTGAAAATAGTCCATGGTTAAGCTATTAAATGATGAACTGCTAATGACAGGGATTTTCCTTTCCTTTATTTCACACTACCAACATGTTTGTTTCTTTTATTTTCTCTCCTAATGTCTCTGTGGAACAAACAGCATTTCAACAAGAGTAAAATATTTTAGGAAGAGATATCACCAGAGACTAACACACCCCTTGTTTTCTCGCCCCCCTAGTTTTTATGTCAATGCATTTGTATTTTTACCTAATTACAATCATTCTGTTGATACCATTACGTAATCCGACTTTATCCTTCATACTACAAACACTTCCCATAGACCTCGTGATTATTATTTAATGGCTGCATAATACTCCACAGGAGGGATGTTCTATTTTTTGAGTTGGGCATTTTCTTGTTCTTAGCCCTTGAGGCTGTTGTTAACCTGTCAGTGTTATTCAGCTGATCTGTTTAGACGTGATTGTTAACAACACATAAAAATGTCTTTGAGATGATTGTTTCTTGGAGATGAAATAAACAAGCAGTTCCAGCCACACTGTCTATCTACCAGGTGAAAAGGTGACTCCCAAACTCTAAAAGCCAGGCGTGGATGATAACTGGTGGGTAATTGGTTGGTGGGTAGATAGTAATTCTTCTTAGGACAGGGTGGTCAAAGCACCAATAGTTTGTAACCGAGATAACAATGACATTTATATCCACGATTAATGACAACAGTAGAAATAGTACTTGGCGCCTGTTCTAGCTTCCTCTTTCTTGTCCCTTAAAGGCAAAACTGCACAAATGGGGACAAAGCTCTTAGCACTTTTCTGTTAGACTAATTAGCATCTCTTACTTTGGCTTCTAAGCATCAGTTCCTGGGGCCAAGATGAACGTGCTCTTCTCCGGGCAGAAGGAAGAAGGTCTCCTGCTGTGTTTACCCTAGCAGGTGGGGGTAAGGTGGGAACTGCAACAGGTGGGCACTGGTATATAAAGCAGGTGAGGGACGTGGGCTACATGTTGTCAGTCTGGCCTTTCCTGTGTCTTCCTACAGAAGTGAAAGAAGTTCATGAGGAAGCATTTCACACTTTCCAGGAAAGGAGGAAAGAGTTGCGGGGGTGAGGGTGGCAGCTGTCACGTGCGCTGAATGGAGAAGGCTGCGGTGAAGGCGAGGGAGCGAGTGGAGGCGAACTCCCCCTGTTGATGAGTTAGGGGGACTGGCTGAAGGGAGAGCCAGGGAACGGACCCTTAGAAGCAGTTGTGATCTCAGCTCGCAAGTCTGGAGCTGGGGGGAGCTGCCTGGACCCAACGGCTTGGTGCGGACTGGGGGCGGGGCGCGTGGTGGCGAGGCTGGAGGGTTGGCCGGGAGGCGGGGCTTGCGTGCTTGCAGCCGGAGCCCTGGCGCTGTCCCTTGGGTGCGTCCTCTGCCTGAGCTCGGTGCAGTTCCCTGCAAGCGTCCCGCGGCATCCCGGTGCCACCATGCTCCTGCTTCTGGGGCTGTGCTTGGGGCTGCCGCTCTGCATGGGGTCGCTGGAAGAGCCGCGGAGCTGGGGTGACACTTTAGAGCAAGTAAGTGGAAATCTGGTGAGACCCAGGGAGGGACCGGGCGCTAGCCCTTGTCCCTTCCCACGGCTTCCTTAGGGCGAGTGGCCACTGGACAAGCTCCTTTGACCAGTGGTGGATGCCAGGAAGGGAGATAGGACCGCATATCCTGTCATTTTGTCCCCCGCTTGTCTTCTCTGTTCCTCAACCTCCTTCGAGGGAGCTTCCTTATCTTTTTATTGGTCACTCGTGACAAGAGTCTGAATGGTGAAATTTCCTGCAGAACTGTGCCTGGGACCTCAGAGTCCTGCAGAACCAAATCTTCTTGGCTCCTATTACCTGCACAGATTTCTGCTAGTTTTTTGTTGTTGTTATTTCTGAACCAAAGTCCTAGTTAATGAAGTGAGGTAGTGTGTTGTTACTGTTCCTCCAACTGTTCAGAGAGAAAGCACAATCTAGGGAAAGTTCCAAACTCTTAAAAGCCTTGCTTTTTCCATCTGAAAACTGGGAGAACACGGACATTCCACTAGGTGGTTGAGAACCAAGAACCAAAGGGCCTCAGTTCTCCTAGTTAATATTCTGTGCATCTCCCAGGGTGTGTGTGTGTGTTTAAAGATTTAATTTATTTATTTCAGAGAGATGGGAAAGGGAGGGAAAAAGGGAGGGAGTGAAACATCAATGTGTGGTTGCCTGTAGCACACCCCATACTGGGAACTGGCCTGCAACTCAGGCATGTGTCTTGACTGGGAATCAAACCGGTGATGCTTTGGTTTGCAGGCCTGCTCTCAGTCCACTGAGCTACACCAGTCAGGCCAGGATTTGTGTTTTAAGTGGCTTAATCTCACAGATGGGTAAAGCCTGCAAACATGAAACCTCAACATAGTGTCTGATAAACAGAAAAGCTCTTTGCAAACTATCAAATGAGTTCACATGAATATCAATATAAAGACCTTCTAGGGAGAAATGGCTCTGTCCCAAGCAGATACTGCATACCTATACATCCTGGTGCTGTTTACACATACATCGCTAAAATTATTTTCAAGTCGTTTCATCTGAAGCATGTTATCACATGATGGGAAGAGATAAGTAGGCGTATCCCCTCCACCCCTTTAACACCTTGGTTTACAGAGCAGATCCAGGAGATGGAATTGCCTAAACATCAGATGATCACATTCTTGTCTGCCTCATGGGTATGCTTCCTGTAAAATGGAAGAAATGGTCATTTTTTTGTAGGGCTGTCAGAAGGGATGACCCATCAAAATTCCTGGAGGCTGTGCATGAAGTATAGGGGAAGGGCAGGCTGTGAATCCAGAGAGAGGCTGGTCTTGGCCATTTTCAGTTGTGTGGCCTGGACAAGGGTCTAATCTCCCTGCCCCTTTCTTTCCTGTTGATCACAGCAGGAAGTAGGTCTCCTTCTGAGAAAACCTGTAATGATTCAGCTGCTGGTCTGTGGAAGGTATTCAGTAGGTACTCAATAAATGGTAATGTTTTAGTAAGTGGTTGAGGGTATGGGCATTGTGCCAGGCAGCCTGGGTTTGATTCCTGCATCTGTCCCTTACCAGTTTTGTGACTCTGGGCAAGTTACTTGTGGCCTCAATGTCCAGTTCTGTTAAATGTGGGAAATAATACACCTAAAGTGCTTGGAGCAGTGTCTGCACTCAGTGTTGCAGTGGCTGGTAGGCCTGGGCAGCTGAAGTGCTGAGGAAAGGAATTTAGGGTAAAGATTGTAAAAGTTCTTTGGGGGGATGGAGGAAGGAGAGTGTGGGAAGAACTGAAACAAAGATTCTGTTTATGAACTAGGAGGAGGGATTAAAGCTCTAACATCTGCAAGTCCAAATAGGCCATTAACACTCTCTGAACTCTCCCACATAAAATATGAAGGGCTTGGCCCGTTTCAGTGATTTCATGCTGTCTTCAACCCATGGCCCTACTTATTCATCTGGAAAATGACTAAGTCAGAAAAGAATCCAAGATATATAGTCCTGTGAAAGTTAACAATTTTACCTCTTTATTACGACACTATTAAAATTTATCTATCATCTATATCTGTCTATCTAGTGTGATGTCGGATTTAAGAGCACAGGCTGCAGAGTCAGGTTTTCAGGGTCGGTCTGGGTCTGCACTTACTGGAGAGTTAGTGTCTACAAGTCTCTCTTTCCCCATCTCTAGAATGTGGATAATGAGATAACTCGATTAAAAGGACTCTGAAAATTGAGGGAATTAACAGTACACTTAAACCTGAGAACAGCACCTGAAAATGTGCTTTGTCTTCTGTCCTCTATTCGCAGAATCATGGTTTCAAAGTTACATGTAAACTCAATTTTTCTTACGTAACTCAAAACTGTTTGCAGTTTCAGGGAAGTTCTCTTATTTGTCTTTAATTGGAGGTATTACTAATGCTATCTCAGTAATGGATTCAGATTCCTTTCTGACTTGCCCTCCACCTCACCTATAATCAATATTACTCATAGCAGGACCACCGTAAGCAGAGTTTTTCAAACTTTGTTGCATAAAATGACACTCCGGGAGCCCACTGAACCTTCATGTTGCTGAGACCTCCACTCCCATCAGTTTAGGTCCATTCAGTTCGGGTGGGGCCCGCATGATCCTGATGATGGGGATCTGCAGACCATACTTAGAATACGCTGCTTTCAGACTCTTTCAGGAAATTAATATTAAGAAGGGGATTTCTTTTTTTTAAAGAAAAAGAAAAAGAAAAGAAAGAATTTATTTATCTTTAGAGGGGAAGGGAAGGAGAGAAGGAGAGAAATATCAATGTATGGTTGCCTCTTGTGAGTCCCCTACTGGGAACTGGCCTGCAACCCAGGCATGTGCCCTGACTGGGAATTGAACCTCGATCGTGTGGTTCGCAGGCCCATGCTCAATCCACTGAGCTACACCAGCCAGGGCAAGAAGGGGATTTCTTGTATGAAATCAACCTGCTACAAATTTATCCCTTTTATAAGTTACAAGTTGATAATTGTTTCTTTAAATAAGAATAGGCCTGTATTCCTATTATTACAAAAGCAGTTTTTAACTTACAAAATAATAATAGCTATTAATTATTAAGGCTCCATATGTCCCAAAGAGTTTGCTAGGACCTCTACATAAAAGTAACAAGAAGCAATTAGGTGTCTGGTTAAGAGCACTCCAGGTGGAGCCAGACTGCCTGGGTTCAAATGTGGGCCCCACCACTAAGTGTCCCCCACCACTAAGTGGTCGTGGGCACTTGGGCAAGAAACTTAACCTCCCTTGGGGTCTCAGTGTCATCACCTGCAAGACAGAGTGGTTGATGGTTCCCGCCTGCAGGCAGGGGCAGGTCTAGGTTTTGGGAGGTGAGTAAAGTTTACACAATTTGCAGGGCCCTCTTGAAGAAAAAAAAAAAAATCAAATGATGACTACAAGACTAGGTGCTAAAGTGAACATTTATTTAGGATGATAAACAGCAAATCACAGCAAATGACACAGCTGACAAGTTCACAGACACAAATAAGTATCGCTTATTGATGAGGAACTGTACAAGGGAGGTTCCCTGAAGCTTATTACATCTTATTAGTGTCTACATGATAATAGAATATTAAATAAAAGCAGTACCCCCACTTCTACTCTTATGATTGTGAGCATTAAATGAGTTCATTCAGGCAGAGCACTTGCCTATAGAAATAGTCACTACTTTAAGTGTTTATGTACAGCCTGGCTAAGTCCCCGAGTCCTCTGCAAGGAGGGTCTCAGTGTACTGCTTTACCAGAGGGCACGGAAGTCCCGCAGAGGAGTGACGCCCGTGCCGCTGCGTGCACAGCCCGGGCGGGACCGCAGGTGTGTTGGTACCAAAGGTGGCCCTCAGTGACTCCACCAAAGACCAAGGCACTTTCATGTTTCCAATCCTATGTCATTTGTTTCAGTGCGATTTTTATTTCTAGCCCTCGGTACAAAGATGGTGTTCAATTTATGGTCCTGGTACCACGTTGATTGTGGAGGCCCATTTCTAATTCCCCGAATTGAGAATTTCTGGAGTTTTAATTTTTCCTAATCTCTCTCTCAGAACCAAACCTTTGCATTTGGGAAAACACACAAAACAAAGACAACTGTTTTTTTTTCCCTTTTAAAAACTCTTTGAAAAAATAAGTCAGTAAAAGACTCGGTGAATTCCAGACCACTAGTAATGTCTCCTTTATGTGCGTGTGTGGGATTGCTGAAACAGGCAAAGAGCTGAAGGGAGAAGGAGAATATTGGGGGAGAGATTTCAGAGATCTGCTCACTCCCTAACCAGCATGTCTTGTTTCTCTGAGGAAAGTGAGAATGTTGGGGGGGGGGGGACACGGCAGGAATCCCGAGGATCAGGTGATGAGTCTTGCCTACCATGCTGTCATTTCCAGTGGGAGGACCCAACGACCTTTTTGTATCTAAGGAACCATAGAGTCTGTTTAAGAAGATGGGGCCATGGGATGGGGACCTGAGCTTTCTGGGGTAGGACAGTAGGTCCGGAAAATCTTCGTTATTTTCCTACAAGCAAGGACCATTTCCCTTGCTTTTCACAGTTAAAAGAAACAGTGACTTGCCCATAACTAGTTGATTTTCTCTTTTATTTATTTATTTTTAATTTTTAATTTTTATTTAATTCTTTTTAAAAAATATTTATTTATTTATCTTTAGAGGGAAAGGGAAGGAGAGAGGAAGAGAAACATCAATGTATGGTTGCTTCTCGTGCATCCCCTGCTGGGAACTGGCCCCTGCTGGGAACTGGCCTGCAACCCAGGCATGTGCCATGACTGGGAATCGAACTGCGATCGCCTGGTTCGCAAGCTCGTGCTCAATCCACTGAGCTACACCAGCCAGGGCTATTTTTATTTAATTCTTGTTCAAGTACAGTTTTCTGTCTTATATTCCCAGCCCTGCCCCCCCGTGCTCCCCACCTCCCTCTCATTTCCGCCCCCCACCTAAGTTATTGTCCATATGTCCTTTATACTTGTTCATGTGAGTCCATCCCCTTTTCCCCTATGATTCTCTCCCCTCTCCCCTCTGGACTCTGTCAGCCTGTTCTGTATTCAAGTGTCATTGGTCATATTTTGCTTGCTTGTTTGTTTTGTTGTTTAGATTCCTGTTAATGGCGATATCATATGGTATTTGTCTTTAACCGCCTGGCTTATTTCGCTCAGCATAATGCTTTCCACTTCCATCCATGATGTTGCAAAGGGTAGGAGCTCCTTCTTCCTTTTTGCAGCATAGAATTCCATTGTGTAAATGTACCATAGCTTTTTGATCCAGTCATTTACCAATGGGCATCTAGGTTGCTTCCAACTCTTGGCTATCATAAATTGTGCTGCGATAAAATTGCCTGGAAATTATTTGGAATTTAAGCCTTAAAATGAAGTTTCTTCTTCCTTACTGAGATTTTAGGCATCCCGAATTGAAAATGGTTAAAAGCTGAACAACTCGCAGCATAATTACTCTGAAGGAAGAGAACTTTTGTGCAAGTGATATAGAAATACCCGAATGGGGTCTTCCCAGGCTCACTGCCCTCAGCCCAGGTGATAAATGGCATCTGCAGTGAACTTGTAGCCTTTGGTTTTGTTTCAGGTCCTGTAACATATCTTAAGGTAACTGAGTTCTTGGGTCTTGGTTTCAGGATTTTAGAGTGTCCTCAGAAGTTGGGGCCACCCAGTAGATGAATTCTCAGTACAGAACCCTCTAGGAACTCATGACCTCTAGGAACTCATACCTTCATGACCTGAAGGTATGTGGCTGAACCAAGTGCAGGGTCTCTTGGCTCTGTTATGGGACCTGCCGGCCCAGTGACAGGGCACAAAAGAAAGGTAGGGGCCATGAACCCTGCCTGTCAGTCAATCTGGGTCATTAAGCATCCATACTAAACGGCAATGTGCGTGTCTTTGCAGGGTGTCTTTCACCATGGGTGGACTTAGGATTCAGTGCTCTCCTCTCTTTCCCTGCTTTCTCCCATTTATGGACTTTTTAGAATGCTTTCAGGGTGTTTTTCTTCTTTTTTGTTCATGATCCAACACTGTGATGGATGCTGGGGAAAAAAATAAGTCTTTGTTATCCAACTTATAAACATTTAAGCAGTGCCTGCTATTTTTGACCTATAGTTGGCCTAACTAATGATGGGTTACATGGGGGCGATTGTAAACTCTATATCTACATTCCTGTGCAAAGGAAACCTTTAGCCACCCTCTATGCCCTGGTAGTAAAGGCTGCTTGGTCCATATGAGATGAAGAGGCAGTGGAAGATCGATGGAACTGACTGTTTCTCACATGGTCCTGTATTGAACTTGGTTCTCTTAAATCTCTCCTTCCCTTTTATCCCACTTCAACAGATGTCCTACACAACTGACTATAGCTACTCCTTTATCGCAAAGCCTCTTACAGTCACTCAAGAACCTGGTACCTTCTTTTTTTTCATTTCCTTTGTAACTTATGAAGAATTACTTGGTCCACCAAATTTTCATGAGTATATATTTTTTCTTTTAACTTAGATAGTACGGTCTTTGATGGCAAGGGTCACAGCTTATATTTCTCAATAGTTACTGTGGCCTAGACATCTTCTGTTCTGATGCTGGAGAGATAGGCTTAGTTCAGGAGCAGCAGAGAATTCTCTTCTATTTGTTCCCTACCTTAAGTCTACGATTTGGGGCCCCGGGCAGGTTGGTGGAAGCTCTGAGATTATTAGCCATGGCAGTCCTTGACCTTAAGTTGGAGTCAGTTACTTATCTGTCCTTACACTCCTCTCCCAGATTCTTATAACACAATGGGATCAGGAATACCTGACTGAAAACAATGATGATGACATTGGTGTTATTTCCACCTGGGTCCTGGCTGGCACCAGGAATCTGTGTGTACTGAGAAGTTTGATTCTGGTTCAGTCAGAGTTGAAACTTGGACTGAAGTGTAGCCATAATGATCCCCTGAGACATCAGATAGTCATCTCAAAAATGAAAAACCAACTTCTCTTGTTCTCCTTAAAGCTTATTTATTTTCTTGGAAAACCTACTTTACAAAGGAGGAAACTTCAAAGAAACTTTAGATCAATCAGAGAACATAATACCTAAGAGGGGCTGGGCTTTTCTTCTGATCATAGTTATGTTAAGTGGTCCCTGGGCAATTCTACAATTTTAGATGGGAAAGGCCAGAGATGAATCTGCAGAACTGACCAAAACCTTCTCCAGGATGCTTATCATGGCTTTTCTTGAACAGCCTCATACATACCACCTCATTTCAGAAATACAAACTAGTATTCTCTCGTGTTGTTTGGTTCTCATCTGGAGTCAGGGTAGATGTCAACGTAAGTCCTAGATTATTTCTTTCTATCCCGTGTTCTACAGAATAGGAGGCTCTCTGGTAGCTTATAATGGTAATTTACAATAGCGTATTTTTTGAGAGGAGGAAGGATTGATGGAGATTAAAACAGTTTTATACTTTTAGTTTACAAATAGATATATCTTTCTTTTTAAAAATATTTTATTTATTTATTTTTAGAGCAAGAGGAAGGGAGGGAGAGAAGAGAAACATCAGTGTGTGGTTGCACCTTGCACGCCCCCTACCAGGGACCTGGGCTGCAACCCAGGCACATGCCCTGCATGAGAATTGAACCTGCTACCCTCTGGTCGAAGGCTGGCGCTCAATCCACTGAGCCACACCAGCTGGGGCAGAAATAGCTTTCTTGTGTTTTCTTTTATTAAAAGTAGTAATGGCTAATTCATCAAAGACTGAAGTAATATAGTCCTGACTGATGTGGCTCACTGGGTTGGGCATTATCCTGTAAACTGAAAGGTCGCCAGTTGGATTCCAAGTTAGGGCACTTGCCTAGGTTGCAGGCCTGGTCTGTGCGCCAGGCGGCCGATTGATGTTTCTCTTACACATCAATGTTTCTCTTCCTTTCTTCTCCGCTTCCCCGCTCTCTAAAACTAAATAAAAATCTTAAAAAATTGAAGTAATACAGAAGAGTTTAAAGAAAAGAATTCAACCACCCAGAGGCAACATCATTAGCATTTTGGTGCCTATTCAAACATACAACAATGAGGTCATGTTAGAGATAGGGCTGTGTTACTTGATTTGATTACTTAAACATGTGTCACTAATACATCAGGGTGGGCTACACTGTACTGTGGTAACAACACCCAAATCTCAACATGTCAAATGACAAATGTTTGTTTCCTGCTTATACAACTTGCCTGTCTTGGGTTGGCAGTGGAGGAGGTGTGCGTGTTGTGGTCGGTTGGGAACCTGGACTTGGTAGAGCAGCTACCATCTGGAATGCTGCTGATTACCACACCACAGAGAAAAAACATTTCTGTAGTATCACACATCTGTAATTGAATGCTTGGCCCAGAAGTGACAAATGTTACTTGCATTTATACCTTATTGGCAAGAAGCAGTCACACGGTCCTGCCTTG
Organism: Sturnira hondurensis; assembly: GCF_014824575.4. Lineage (NCBI taxonomy): Eukaryota > Metazoa > Chordata > Mammalia > Chiroptera > Phyllostomidae > Sturnira > Sturnira hondurensis. The sequence continues at coordinate 4,916,955 of NW_028088915.1, forward strand.
TCACAAGGCGGGGCAGGAAGTACAGTGCATTTGGCAGAGAGCTAGAGAAATATTTGGTGAACAGAATTGAAGTCCAGCAAAATGAACATTTATTGATGGCAATAAACATAGGTCTACATTATCATATTTATTAGCTGTATTCTAATTAGTCTGTATATCACAATATATTTAACCAAACAACTTTTAAGGGTATTCGTGCAATTTCTAATTATTAACAATTGTTTTAAAAGTTGCAAAGAATTTTCTTGTACACTGATACAGTGAGAATATAAAATCTTATAGCCACTTGGAAATCAGTTTGGTAATTTCTTAAAAGTTAGATTTACCATACAGCCTAGTAATTCCACCCCCAGGTATCTACCTGAGGGTAATAAAAACATATACCCACCATCAAGACACGCATGTGAATTTCCAGGCAAATTCCACATAATACCCAAATAGTAGATCTGAAGCAGGAATACCCTAAATCCATCAGCTGATGAATGGATAAACAAAATATGGTTTATTCATGCAAAGGGATATTATTCAGACACAAAAAAGAATGAAATACTGATACATGCTACATCATCAATGAATCTTGAAAAAAGTATGCTAAGTCAAAAAAATTCATTCATAGTGGGGGGGAAAGCAAGGGAAGGAGGTGGGGGATAAAAAAGCCGGTCATACAAGAATGCATGTAGCATGATTCCATTTCTATGACATGTCCAGAATGAGCCGACCCACCGAGACAAAGTTGGTTAGTGGTTGCCTAGGGCCAGCAGAAACGCAGGGCTTGTGAGGTACCAGCTGGCGGATGCAGAGTTCCTTCCGGGATAAATAAAAATGGTCTAAATTGATTATGGTGGTCATTGCACGGCTCCACACATATACTAAAAATATTGAATTGTATACTCTATTTCTCAATTATATTTTCTTGATTACACTGCTACAATTGTCCCATTTTTCTCCCCTTTGCCCCCTCCACCCAGCAAACCCCGCCTCAGGCAATCCCCACATTACTGTTAACATCCATGTGCCAAGCGTATAAGTTCCTTGGCTACTCCATTTCCTATACTGCACTTTACATCCCCATGGCTATTCTTCTTCTTCTGTTCTTTTTAATCCCCCCACCTCTTCACCCATTCCCGTACATCCTATTCCCTTCTGGCAACCGTCAAAATGCTCTCCATATGCATGATTCTGTCTCTGTTCTTCTTGTTCGCTTAGCTTGTTTTTTAGATTCAATTGTTGATAGATGTATTTATTGCTATTTTATTGTTCATAGTTTTGATCTTCTTTTTCTCAAATAAGCCCCTTTAACATATCATGTAATAATGGTTTGATGGTGATGAACTCCTTTGTTTTTTTCTTATCTGGGAAGCTTTTTATCTGCCTTTTGATTCTAAATGATAGTTTTGCAGGGTAGAGGAATCTGCTTCTCATGATTCTGAATACTTTTTGACAGTCCCTTCTAGCCTGCAAATGTTCTTTTGAGAAATCAGCTGACAGTCTTATGGGAACTCCCCTGTAGATAACTAACTGCTTTTCTGTTGCTGCTTCTTAGATTCTCTCTTTTTATTTGAACTGTGGCATCTTAATTATGATGTGTCTTGGAGGAGGCATCTTTGCACCTGTCTTGTTTGGGACTCTCTGTGCTTCCTGGGCTTGCATGTCTATTTCCTTGACCAAATTAGGCAAGTTTTCTGTCATTATTTTTTCCAACAGATTTCCAATTTCTTGCTCTTTCTCTTCTCCTTCCAGTCCCCTACGGTGCAAATGTTGGCCCACTTGAAGTTGTTCCAGAGGCTACTTATAGTATCCTAATTTTTTTGGATTCTTTTTTCTTCTTGTTCTGGTTGGTTGTTTTTTGCTTCCTTATGTTCCAAATCATGGATTTGATTCTTGGCTTCATCCACTCTACTATTGTTTCCCTGTAAATTGTTCTTTATTTCAATTAGTATCTCCTCCATTTCTGACTAGATCTTTTTTATTCTGTTGGGGTCCTCACTACGTTCTTTGAGCATCATTATAACCAGTGTTTTGTATTCTGCATCTGATAGATTGCTTATCTCCATTTTGTTTAGTTCTTTTTCTGGAGTTTTGATCTGCTCTTTCATTTGGGCCATGTTTCTTTGTCTTCTCATTTTGACAGCCTACCTGTGTGATTATATGTATTAGGTAGAGCTGCTATGACCCCCTGTTTTGGTAGTGTGGCCTAATGTAGTAGGTGTCCTATAGGATCCAGTGGCACAGCCTCCTCTATCACTCAAGCTGGGTAAGCGAGGTGAGCCCTCAGGATGTATCTGAGTACATCCTCCTCTTATAGTTGAGCCTTAATTTCCATTAGCAGGTCAATGGGAGGGATTTACCCAGGCCAGTAAGCTGCAAGGGCTGGTTATGATCACTGACTACCAATCTCTGCCCTCTTTGGAGGATCAGCTTTGCAGGGGCAGGGTGGTGGTGCTCTGATGTGGTCTGCAGCTGTCTGCTAGATGCATATGATCTGGGGTTTCCTGGGTAGTGCAAGCCAAGGTTAGCCCCGACTTGTGTTTTGCCCAGGGCCACCCTGCATGAGCTGTAGAGCAATCTGAGGTGGCTGCTACTTATGCTGGGCTTGGACATTCCCAGGTGAAGGCAAACTGTGAACCTAGGCTGGATGCTATTACTGTCAGTCCTGGGTCCACTTAGCAGTAGGTATGTGGGGCTGGGGACTTAGTGAGGCCAGCTGTTGCTTGTTTGAAAGGATTTAGGAGGTTGTGAATCATGAGCCAAGACCAGCCAATCATATGGAAAAGTCACAGTTAACAGTTTGGGTGGGTCATAAGTTGAGTGGGACAGAGTCTCAGTGGATCTCCAGGGAGGGGCAAACTATGTTTGCCAAGTTGATGGAGTGTCAGAGCCACCCACTTGCTGGCTCTGCGAGTCTGTGGGGGAAGGCTCAGAAAAGGGACAATGGCCTTTGCTCACCTTTCTGTGTGGGAGAAAGCTCTCCTCCATCTCCTGCCTTGATGCCGGTCAGTTCAGTTCCTCCCCACATGCCACTGGTGCCTTTCAAACTGCTACCCCTGTGCTAGAGCTCAGAGAGAGTGAGTTGAGTAAGCCTGTGTGTGGTTCTTTAAAGGAAACTGCCTGGGACTCCAGAAGTTTCTTTCACTGACTCAGTCCCTGCTGGTTTTCATAGCCAGAAATTATGGGGACTTATCTTCCTAAGATTGGAACTCTGGGCTGGAGGTACCAGGTGTGGTGCTGGGGCTTCTCATTCACAAGATATCCCTCCCAAATTTTTATCCACCTAACACGGATGTGGTACCAGCCCATTCCACGTCTCTACCCCTCCTACCAGTCTCGGTGGAAGTGGTTTCTTTAATTCCATAGTTGTCAGACTTCCATTCAACTTGTTTCTGATGGTTCTGAGTGACAGCTGTTCTATATTTTACTTGTAATTTTTATGTGTTTGTGGGAAGAGGTGAGCTGTGTTTGCCTATGCTGCCATCTTGACCGGAGGAGCATCCTTCCAATTATTCCTCATAAAGCTGTTAAAATAAGACATACATGAAATTTAGGCAAATTTTTCCAGTTTTTAATCTACATTGTGAAATTGCCCCACAGAAAGGACAGTTTATTACAGCAACTTCACACTTCAGTTATTTAAACAGTGATTTTCCATGAGTAAAGTTCAATGATAAGCTAAGACTTTTAAATTAGTCCAGAGAGGCTTGTTCATTTGTATAATTCTTGAAAGTGAGGATCTTGTCATCTTTCCATGGTCTCCCCCTTCATGTGGGAAAGCACAGCAAATCATCAAGAAAACCAAAAGGAAATTCAAGTTCAGTTCAGCTTTGCTTCCAGGGTTTCCTAGAGTTTTGAGTTGAATAATTGAGTAAGGCCAAACACGTTTACTTATTATAATGGAGACAATATTAAAGAGCTTATTTTCAAGGCCAGAATAAACTAAAATAATGCAGATGAACTTTTTGTTCTTGTCAATTCATCCATACTCCTCTAACAGATTTAAAGACACTCAGATTATGAGGCAGTGTGACATCATGGACTCAGCAGTCATCCAGGTCTGGGAGGGGTGAATGCAAATTCTGGCTTAGAAGCTTTCTGACTAAAGATCAAACTTTTTCAGGACAGATAGTCCTTTTTGTGAATTTAAGTTGATTTTCACTTCCTTATGTAACTAACTCCTTTGAGAATGATCTCACAATCATATTTCATGACCTCTCTTTTAGGTTGGAGTCCGGGTCCCCAGGCAAGTCCGGCTTTTGCAGAGGCTGGTATGTACATACGTGGTGCACCTTACATTTGTCCCCTCACTAGTCTGGGTATTTTGAACCAGGCACTGACTCTGCTTGCAGCTCCTCCAAAGTTTATAAAGCTGCCTGTAGAAGGATTCTAACATGAAACAGAGTCGCTTTTATAAGGCTTTCTTTAAGTAGATTTTTTTTTTCTGGAAAGAGACTTGATTATTTCAGTAGGACTATAAGGACAAAGTGTGAAGTTCTAAAGGCCTTCTTAAGAAAACCACACACCTAAATTCACCATTACTTTTTTTAGACATTCTTACATGAAAATAAAGGCTGTCTATGAAACAACTAAAGCAAATGAAGAATTCACATTCGTAAAGTAAAGTTTCACGTGGTACACATTGGGCAAGGCTCTCAATGCATGTTAGAGACTAATAGATGGGAGCTCAGGCATTTATTCAACAAATAATTTTTTGAATGCTTACAATCTGCCCCACACTGTTGTAGGCACGGGGTACACAGCAATGAACAAAGTAGACCAAAGATCCTGTCCATCACAGTGCTTGAATTAAAAGGGGTACAGTGATAAAATAAACAAATACATTGGAAGTGTATTAGTAATGGAGAAGATGACGAAGACCACAACAGAGGAAGATGGGGGAACTTACATACATTTGCATCTGTGAGATTTTTGTTATTACTTTCAAACAATGGAATCCTATAATGACAGCCTAATGCGTACTGAGTGCTTAACCATGTGCCAGGCATTGTTCTAAGTGCTTCGTGTGTCATAGCTCAGTCACCCTTGTCCCAATTCTTTGAGTCCTTTTACAGATGAGAAAAATGAGCTTCAGAGGGATTGAGTAACTTGCCTTAAACTACACAGTTGGTAGGAAGTGGAAGAGCCAGGATTGGAGTCCCAATAGTCTGGCTTGCGAGGCCATGCTCTTAACTAATACACCAAACTGCCTTCTCAATTATATCTGATTTTCTCTTTATTATTATTTTCACTCAACACTGCCTCACCTGGCCTAGCTCTATCCATTCTTTTACATGGGGAGAAATACTCCATGGTGTTGGCGCACCATAAGTTATTAAGCATTCTACAACTCATGACTTTACAATTTCTTCCTCTATGAACACTACTGCAAAAAGCTTTCTGTTTATTCTGTTATGTGGGTGATTTTAATATAATAGTTCAGATTTTTTTCATTAGGAGGGTTCCTGGATCACAGTATCTGTGCATTTTAAATTTCAATAGATGTTTTCAGATTACTTTTTGAATACTGTTACTCTTAATACTATCTGTGTTAACTTTATTTCTGTGAGCAGTAGAAATAATAGCTCTTTTTTGATTTGCCACTCTTTAGATATAAAGTGATTTTTCACTGTTCCTTTAATTTGCATTTTCCTAATTACTTATTAGTTTGGACTTTTTTCCTATACATTTCTTGGCCATGCAGAGTAGTTCTGTGAATTGGTTTTTTCAGGTCCTTCCCTCATTTTTCTCTTGTGTTTTTATTCCCTGGTTGTCAGTGTGTTGGGTAACTGTGTGTTATTGATACTCTGTCCTCTAAGTTCGAAGAATTTTCTGCTAAATATGTCACTAGTCTATTAACTTTGTTTATGGTTTATTGGGCATTTGAAGCTTTTAAGTTCATAAGTAATAAATAAGTTTTTCTTTTCTTTATAGCCTTTGAGTTTTCATTCTTGGTTACAAAATTTTCTTGGCCCCCATGACTTTTAATCTAGTTTCCCAGATTTTCTTAGAAATCTCTAGAAATTTTAGAAATCTTACATGTATTATAATTTTTTAACATGACCTTTGTTTGCCCATTCATCTGGTACCAGAATGATCCTTCCAGGAGTAAACCTAATGCTTCACTTTCTTTTATAAATGTCTTCCATGATTCTGCATCACCTAGAGCAGGGTGTCAAACTCATTTTCACCAGGGGCCGCATCAGCCTTGCAGTTGCCTTCGAAGGGCCAAATGGAATTTCAACTCCTAGGTGTTAAGGAGTAGTTACATTTATACAGTCCTAAAATTATTTCAGCCCTTTGAAGGCAACCACGAGGCTGATGTGGCCCCCGGTGAAAATGAGTTTGACACGCCTGACCTATAGGATTAACTCTAAGAACATTGAAGGCCCTGAGTAATCTGGTTCCTGCCTGGCTCTGTAGCTTGTCTACCCCAGGAGTCTCCTTTATTTTATACTCAGCTGTATCACACTAACTAGCGTGATATTCTATTCTCATTAATGGACAGAATGTGGGTGGTAACAGCTGGTATTCATGATCACTACCACCTCATGGGCCACAGGGATTTGCTTGATTTTGTTCTCAATTAGATACCCTTTTAGTGAAGCTCTCTGACATCACATACACAAAAAAATGTTTATAGTTTGAAAAGCAGGGTGTCTTTGTATCTGAGTCTCCATGGTGCTTAACATATATTGGTCTGGTTTTCCTAAAACGATTAGACTGTCATCATTTAACCTACCGATGGAAAGGGCCATGGCAGGCATCTCATTTGGAGTGTATTCTGAAATTTGTAGACCAGAGTTGTTTTAAGCAGATGTGCTGAGATTCATAGACATGGGGATGATTATAATAAAGGAAGGAGTTTGTACTTACAGATTTGTAGGAACAGGAGGCATAGCATACCACATAGGGCTACATTGGGGAACACCAGGGTCAGCCAGGAGGCAGAAGAAGCAGAGGAAGAACATGGGCCAGCACCTTTATTGGGTTTTTGCAGGAAGGAATTGGTAAGTAAGCTTAGGATTGGATAGATGAAATAGTTTTGGCTGGCTCTGATAGTGTTGGTCCCTGGTTATCTGGGAGTGATTTAGGGCAGATGAATGTTGGCTGGGAGTATAAGAGCTTAATAAAGAAGGTGGTTGGAAGTGTGGACTCTGGACTGATTGGTTGTATATCAAACATATACAGGGGAGTTGTTTACTCTATAAATTAGCTAGCCCTGAGATCAAGGCCCCCAGTGCCAGAGCATCAAGAATATAGAAAATAAGAAAGTATAGTCTATACAGCAGATAGCATGTTTCTGGGCATCATGAGCTCATAGAGGGTTGGTTATATGTGCGTCTGTTTCTCTACTCCCAACTCTAACCACCATGCTTTATTTATTTATTTTTAGAGAGAAGGGCAGGAAGGGAGAAGGAGAGGGAGAGAATATTGATGTGCAAAAGGTATACCCATTGGTTGCCTCTTGCATGCTGCCCCCAACTGGGGACCTGGCCTGCAAGCCAGGCATGTGCCCTGACTGGGAATTGAACCAGCAGCTTTTTGGTTTGCAGGCTGGTACTCAGTCCACTGAGCCACACCAGCCAGGAAACCATGGCTTATCTTTTCATAGGAGGTGTACAAAGTGGGTTTTTCTTCTGCATAAAGGTGATAATTGCATTTTACCTTTTCTCTCCTCTAAACATAATAAAGTGTTGCTAAGTAAGTAGTATTACTGCAGATAGGCAATCCTGAGCTTATGCAGAGGGGTATGTTACTTCTCCAAGGTGGTAAATACAGGTGCTTTGTCAAGGAGGTGCGTCATCTAGAGGTCTTCTGCTTCATGTGATAATAACATGGCTATGTTTTTTTCTCAGCCAACTGCCAACCATCACACTTCTGTATAAAGTAAAAGGGAGCTGAATTAGATGATTTCTGATGTTCTCTACCACCTTCAGAATTATTTCTCCTAATAATCACTGAATTATAAGACCAAAGTAAAACAATAAAATGTTAATCTTCAGGGAAGAGGCTTGACTTCCAGCAAATGCCGATGCAAACATTCCTCAGTTACATTTCCAGATGGTATTGTGGGTAATTCAGGACATCCTCTGGGCGACTTGATGTTAAGTGACTCACATGAGTCACACAGACACGTTTGTTCCCCTGAGAAGCTAATTAAGACACTCCCTGCCTCAAACTGCTTTTCCAACTGTTTAGCTTTTTTATGGAAAATAATGAAGAAATTATTATGTCATAGGAATACTTGATTTTTGCCCCCTATTTTCCAGTTGACATTCCCAAATGAAGTGATTTAAGTATAAAAATGGAAAGCATGTTAAATTTTTAAGAAGTGTGCTCTGGGAAAAACTGAGGCAACTGTTTTACAGCTTTCCGTTTATGCCTTACTTTCATGAACCTTGGCCATTCCAAGTTCTGCACTTGGCTTTTGGGGTTGTCCATTTCCCGACAATTTGACATACCTGTCCAATATTCTTCTCATGATGGATCCTTCTTTCTAACTAAACTATTCTATTCTTTGTCCCAGGAATGTCATGTGGTTCATTCCTATTTCCATAAATGTTGTGTTTCTAGAATGTTCTTTTTGTTCTCTTTCACCACATACAAATTTTATGTCTGCTTTAAAACTCTTTCTTACTTTTACAGACCTTGCTGATTTCTCTTTCATCTGAAAACTGTGTATAGCACACATATATATATATATATATATATATATATATATCCCTATACCTTCCTATATTGTACTTTCTTCCCAAAGTGATCATAGTGAGTGCGTTGAGAGAAGGAACTGTATATAATATTTTCCCCAATCATTCATAGAAGTTAGTCTATCACAGTGTTTAATAAATACTACTTTATTACCATTTTCTTTTCTTGGGGTATTTATTTTTCTTTAATTGTTCAAGAATCAGAAAATTTTATCTAATTCCATAAATGTTTTTGAGTTTTACTTTATGCTGAGAGCTGTGGGTGAAAAAAAAGTCAGCATTGGTCTCTGTTCTCCACATTTATACATCCTAGCAGGGGCAGGGGTAAGAATGGGTAGCTTGAGGGGAGTGGGGGACAGATTTGCACACAATTAGTTTCAATAGATTGCACACAGAGAGTGCAGTAACCGGGAGGCAGGGCCTATGACTTGAGAGCCACAGCAGATGCTCCCATGGGAACACAGTTATAGAAGGAGCCATAAAACTAAAATAGTTTTGTGAAACTCTCCTCAGCCTGTCTCAAATCCTGTTGAATCTATAAATTATGTCTCCTCTTCTTGATGTAATATTGTGGGAAAATCTACTATATCCATAACCTTAATTTAAGATAAAAGAAGGTACAATGGTATATATAAGTAAACCTAGCCTTTTATCAGGTGTCTCTGATTTTCACATTTTAAGTTCAATAAAATTATAATTAATAATTATTTCATAAATGACAACAAATCAACATGACATCAAAAAGAGTCACCAATGTACCAAGTGAAGAAGATGTTCAATCATTTTAAAAATAGTACTGGGCAAGGACTACCTACTGAAGGCTAAATTATTTGGACTGCTATGCATCTCAAGCTGTACACTCTTACCTAAGGTGTGAACTAATAGTATTCTACTTTTATGTAAAAGAGATAAGCGATAGGTTGATAAGAATTTGGGGGGCATTTGAGCTGGGAGTTTCTTGGCCGCAGAACAGGTAACTCTCAGTGGCTTGGAGGCCCGGGCAGAGGAGGGCAGCAGCGTAGCACTTGGTGCACCCCATGTCTTAGCAGCCATGGGGGCTCCCCAGTGTCACCCTGGATCCCTCAGTTCTGCCTGCCTTTGTTAGCACAGTGACTGATCGATCAGCTGACCCATGAACAGATTGCTGAATCCAAGGAAACTTTCTCCCTAGTAGAAAAAGATGGTGATGGCGTCATCACAACACGGGAACTTGGCACAGTCACAAAGTCACTGTGACTCAACAGAACTCAACAGAAGCTGAATTGATCAGAGAAGTGGATGCTGACAGTAATGGCACCATTGACTCCTCAGAATTTTTGGCTATGACTGCTAGAAAAACAAGATACAGATAGTGAAGGAGAAAGCCACAAGGCATTCAGAGTCTTTGACAAGATGGCTACATCAGGGTTGCAGAACTTCGTCATGTCAAGACAAACAGGAGAAAAACTAACAGATGAAGAAGTAGATGAAAGTGGGAGAGGCGCAGGTACTGATGGAGATGGACAAGTCAACTATGACGAATTCATACAGATGATCATGGCAAAATGAAGACCTACTTTCAACTTTTCCCCCTATAGAAGAATCAAATAGAACCTTACAAAAATAGTAATAATAATTTACTCATTCTCTTTCTATATAGCAAAGCTGAATATCAAGATTACATTCTGTCAACCCCCCAAAATCTACATGTGTTGGTTGGTGGTCCTTTCCCCTATAGACCAAGCTATACATTAGTTTTACAGTATAAATGCTTGTATTATCTTAATGATAGGGAAGCTCTTAGTGGACTCCTTGCAGAAGATCCTTTTGCTAATGATTAATACATTGCTTGGCCTGGCCTGTTTTTCATGTATACAGCTTGACCATTGAGCACAGTCAGGGATTTGTATTAAAAATGAAAAATGAAAAAAGAATTAAAAACTTATTCAAATAGGTTTTAGCTTAGTATGTTAGTATAAATGGTCATAGCTGGTTTACTGAAAGCAAACACATTTAAAATTGGTTTCCTTCAGGGTGTGTGTAGAAAAGTGGGTGATGGATAAACCGTCTAGACATAGCCCTAGCAGGATGGTCCTCTTGTACTTCCATGAGCCCTGACTCTTGGTGACGGTGACACATCCTGGTGGCATACCCACGTGTGTTGGTTTGGCATCGTCTGCACTGTACTAGAGCAAAATGGGTGTCAGGCCGTCACCATGTTACCAAGGAAGTGTCTTTGTACTCTTTCTTTGTAATACCTTCTGAACCATGGCTTAGAGCCAGCAGGGTAGGCTGTGGGTATGGACTTTAGTACCACCATCAACACTGCTGTTCAAGAAATTACAATTTACATCTATTCCAAGTAGTAAATGCTAGTCTTTTTAATGGTCTTTCCAATAAAAAGACCATTAACTTTAAAAAATGACTCTTGGAAAATGTCAGAATATGACCACAGTGCAGAATGGGTTCAGCTTAACACTTTATGTCTTGAATGTTGACAATTGAATGGATGATAACTGAGGTTCACAGGTAGGTTTTGAATCAGCATCAAAGACTGAGCTGTATTTGGCATGCTTTCAGAGTTCTATATTTTATTGGCCACCTAACAATGATCACTGTGCAAAGCCTCGAATGGCCAGGCTCCTTAGTGAACCCTTCATAACTAAGGCAGGATTGGAAGTCAGAGACTCCAGCCTCCTAAGCTGGGTCTGTTACCTCCTAGCTTTGGCCTACTTTGGTAGACTGAGGGGATTGGATTTAAGAATCTTATTCTTTTTTTTCTTCCACCTTTTAAAAAAATTTTTAAATTGTTGTTCAAGTATAGTTTACTGTCTTTAACTCCCATCCCAGCCCACCCACTCAGCCCTCCCCACCCCCCTCCCATTTTCACTGCCCTCCCCCAGTTTTTGTCCATGTGCCTTTTATACTTATTCCTGTAAATCCTTCCCCTTTTCCCCTGTAATTTTCTCCCCTCTCCCCTCTGGACACTGTCAGCCTGTTCTGTATTCCACTGTCCTTGGTTATATTTTGCTTGTTTGTTTGTTTTGTTGTTTGGGTTTCTGTTAAAAGTGAGATCATATGGTATTTGTCTTTTACACCTGGCTTATTTCACTCAGCATAATGCTTTCCAGTTCCATCCATGATGTTGCAAAGGGTAGGAGCTCCTTCTTTCTTTCTGCCGTATAGAATTCCATTGTGTAAATGTACCATAGTTTTTTGATCCGTTCATTTACTGCTGGGCACCTAGGTTGCTTCTAGCACTTGGCTATTGTAAATTGTGCTGCTATGAACATTGGGGTGCATAGGTTCTTTTGGATTGGTGTTTCAGGGTCAGAGTGGCCATCATAAACAAAGCAACAAACAAGTGTTGGAGAGGTTGTGGAGAAAAGGGAACTCTAGTGCACTGTTGGTGGGATTGCAGACTGGTACAACCACTATGGAAAATAGTAACGAATTTTCTCAGAACACTAAAAATGGATCTGCCTTTTGACCTGGCAATTCCACTGCTAGGATTATACCCTAAGAATCTTATTCTTTATATTTTGTGTTTATATTGTAACTTCCTTTGGCAGGATTTCAAGGGTTTTTCCAATATGCATAAATCTACTTCAGAAAACAAAACAAATAAAACATGTAGTGATCAGAAATGTCATAAAGTTAAGAATAACTGACACAATGACTAGATCTCATTCAAACACTAGTCATACTACAGTAGGGTTGCAAACACTATAATGTCTTAAGAGATGAGGCAGGTGTTCCAGTTTTATTGCTGCATAAAAATCTTCCCCAAACTCAGTGTCCTTTAAGCCACAACCATTGTTGCAGCATTTGTGGGGCAGTGTTTGGGCAGGGCTCAGCTCAGTGAGTCTTCTGGCCATAGGATGCTGGTGGAGGTCACTCGGTGCTGTTTAGGGGCAAACAGGCTGATCTGGCCTATCCACTACAGCTTTGCACATGTGCTGGGCTCCTGGGCAGGAATGGCTGCAGCTGGGCTCCACTGCCACAGTGACTGCATTGCCTACGTACAGCCTCTCCAGCACGACAGTCTCAGTCTAACACGGTAACTCAGAGACTCCAGAGAACATGTTCTGAGAGACCTGGACGGATGTGGTAAGGTTCCTGTGACCAGGCCTCAGAGTCCTGGGATATCACTTCCGGTGGGTTCTACCGGTGAAGCAAAGTTACTAAGGCCCAGATTCAAAGGGAAGCAAGCATATTAAACTCCTCAAAAGTTCTCAAAGCAGGAAAAGCAAAGAAATTGTGGCCATTTAAAAATTATTATTTTTTTAATTCTTCTGTTATTATAGTAAAATACCCATAACAAAAAATGTTCCTTAGCCCTTTAAAGTGTTCAGTTCAGTGGGATTCAGGGCATTCACACTGTTGTGCAACCATCATCACCATCCATCTCCATAACTCTTTTCACCTTACAAAACTCAAACTGTGTGCCCATCAAACCATAGCTTCCCACTCTCCCCTTCCCTCAGCATCTGGAAACCACCATTCTGCTTTCTGTCTAGTAAATTCGTATACTTGGAATCATACAGGTATTTGTCCTTTTGTGTCTGGTTTATTTCACTTGGCATAATGTTATCATGGTTCATTTGTGTTGTAGTACATGCCAGAATTTCCTTCCTTTTTTAAGGCTGTATAGCATCCTATTTATGCATATACCGCATTTTGTTTTTCCATTCATCCATCAATGGATGAATTGTGAAAAATACTGCTATAAATATAGGTGTGCAAATTGTGGCCATGTTTAATCCAGTAGAACAGAGGACATCAATGAGTAAAATAGGCTAGGAATAAGGAAAATTCCAGTAAAAACACAGTGAAAATGGACACCCACTTTCAGTCTCAGCGTTGAGACATTTGGGATGTGTAAGCCTGGGGAGCTGGGGGCGTGGGCTGTGGGTCTGATCTACGCAGACCCACATTAGGGTCAGCAGCCACATTAGGGTTAGCAGCTTCTGGGCATGTGGGGATACACAGCCAGAGTGGCCCCACTTTCTGTTTCAAGGAAAAGTGGGCATTATGGATTTTTATGTGACCTTTCTCAATTCTTAAATGTTGTCACCTAAACTCGAAAAACTTTTAAAGGTTGTCAACTCAAATAAAAAAATCTATGGACTGTATAATTTGAGATCTTTTCCTAAAACACATCGATCATAAAGATTTGCAATGATGGATATCAGGGCCTTGTCTATTTAAATAGTGTAGACCAGAGATCAACAGCCTTTTTTTTTAAAAAAAATATTTTATTTATTTATCTTTAGAGGGGAAGGGAAGGAGAGAGGGAGAGAAACATCAATGTATGGTTGCCTTTTGTGCGTCCACTGCTGGGAGTTGGCCTGCAGGGAACCGGCCTGCAACCCAGGCATGTGCCCTGACTGGGAATCGAACCGCGATCCTCTGGTTCGCAGGTCCGCGCTCAATCCACTGAGCTACACCAGCCAGGCAACAGCCTTTTTTTAAAGGAGCAGATACTACCCTTATCAGAGGCTTCTAGGGTAAGTTTAGTTAGCATAGGCTTTCCTCTTTCTGGGTTCTAATTCCTCAAATACTTTCTTAAACTCTGTATTGATTCTCATTTTACAGTAATGTGATCATAGTCCAAATGGAAAGCCCAGAATACAGCGTCTCTAAGTGGATATTGAAATTAATTTGAAAATGAGAACTTCTTTAAGCATGCTTTGATTTTTTATCAATTTGGTGAGCCTATAAATGTGATCTGAACATTTATAACAGAAAAATATTATATATTTCACATACTTCTAAACTTCCAATAATTTATTATGCTACTTAAGCCATGCATAATCTCTGTCAAATTGGAGATCTCAACTGTGTGCGTTTGTTACAGTTAGGTGAGAAGATGTGCTTGTATGTCATAAACTGTTCAGCCAGTTTTACAAGTGGAGGGAGTAAAAAGCAGGAACATCGGGGAAGACCAAAAAGGGAGTAAAGAATCACACGTCTAAGTCTCCCAAAGTAAAGATGATTTCTCATGGGAAAAAAGACCTACATCTATCCCAAATGACTGACTCATGCTTTCACACATCATTGAGAACACTGTGTGTTTTAATTTCAACAGAAAACCAAACCTCTGATGACGGAATTCTCCGTGAAGTCTACCATTATTTCTCGCTATGCCTTCACTACAGTTTCCTGCCGAATGATGAATAGAGCTTCTGAGGACCAAGACGCTGAGTTTCTAATGCAGATTCCAGCCACAGCTTTTATCACCAACTTCACTCTGTAGGTGACATTGGTCAGAGACCCCAGGATGAGGACATCTATGTAGGGTGGTCAGGGTGAACCTGAGAGGATATATAGCCCACAGCCCTGGCTGTGAGACTCTTTCTCAGTTGATGGCATATGGGTCAGAAGGCTGATCCTCCTTTCCCTCCCTCTGTCCTCTTTTCCTTCTCCCGCCCTCCCTCTCTTTTGTGTTCTTACTCCTTTCTGTGACCTGTTCTATTCCTCTGTCTTTCTCTCCTTCCCTCCAACAAGACCAGGCACTCTTCAAAGTGATTGTACACTTTTAGGAAAAAGACAATGTTGTTCTGCTCCAGAAATTTTATAATAATCAGTAAACAAATCAATAAGTGAGATAATTTCAGACAGTAGCAAAGGCTATAATGGTGGCAAACAGAACTGAGAGGGGCTTGTTGAGGTAGGGAAATCAAGGAGGTAGTTCAGAAAAGGCAATGTTTAAGTTGAGATCTGAATAATGAGACAGCATGAAACCTTTGCTTTGTTAGTTATATTTCTTCTTTTCCCAGTGGATGGTAAAGATATGCAAAAGAGGGGAGGTACTTCATTTGCATTTTAAGGCCTGGGCAAGATTCAAGTTTGTGACATGTCTTGGAAGCTTGAGCAGATTCCCTGATTTCTTCCTGAGGAATTATAGAGGGTCTATGGGCTGGTCTTACCTTCTGTACCTATTAAAAATTGCCCTAGTATGAAATGAATGATTCAAAGGTAGTGCCCTGGTTTGGAATGTAGGTTCTGCATATGCAAGAGGCAAATAAAAATATTTTTTTACCGTTGTCATGGTTGTGAGATCTATGTTTGTATTTGTCTGGGAGCTGCAAGCTGGTAACACAGCTGTCTGGTTTACAGGCTAATTGGAGACAAGGTGTATCAGGGAGAAATCACAGAGAGAGAAAAGAAAAATGGTGATAAGGTAGAAGAGAAAAGGAATAAAACTGCAGAAGATGATGGGTAAGTGCCCTTTTATTAAGTAATTAAAAATTCACTTTAGCAAAATGTGAAATTTTCTACCTCTTTGCCTAGCCACCTGGATCTCTTTTCTTCCTTTAAGTACTTATTTTCTTTTTACTTTTTTTACAATAATAATAATAATAATAATAATAATAATAATAATAAAACTTTGTTAACAGCACAGTAGAGAAGGAGTTATAGTAAAAAAAGGAACATTTTAGCACTCCTGCTCCCCAGTTCTCACTCTCTAGAAACATCCGCTTCTAATATTTTTGTAGCTTTTTTGGTTATCCCCCTAAATCTAAATATTTTATGATAGTATTTGTTTTTCCAAATTTCTTGATAAAAATCAGATAGTATCCATTGATTCTTTGCTGGGAAAACACAGGATTTAGCATAATTGCAATGCTCCCATTCTTCCTCTGCATTCCAGATTTTTACATAATTATTCCTTCTTCTTACATCAGTTTAAACAGTTGCACCATCTCAGACTGGCCCCGCGTTCTTTGATGACACTATTCCCTCTCTTGCGCTTTACCGTGCCTTTCAGTTTCCATTTCCAGCACCCATCTTTCCTTATCTAAACATTTACTTTTGATTCCCCAGATTTACTGACTTAAATTCTGACCTGTCCTGATATTTGTGTTTTTTGTTTTGTCTATAAACTGAAACTAAACACTGAAAATCAAGAAACAGCATTTACTTTTTAACAGTACATGAATAACTAACCACAGAGCCATCTAGTATACTAAGAGAATCTAATATACCAAGATTCTCTTTCCCTCTTTACCAGCCTCATTTGGAGGAAAATGGTCTTAGTATTTAGATAAAATGTGAAATGCGGTAAACATGTAAACCTGCTTTTTGTTCATTGGTAAAAGAATATAGTTTTGAGGAAGTTTGTTCTCTGAAATTGTAGACTGTCAGACACTCTGCTGTTGGAAATCTTGTTAGAGAGAATGGAACACGTGAGTTTTGGGTTCGCTTTGATCATGAAAAGCAACCGAGGTCCACAGCTTCAGTTGAGGGGGTGTCTGCCACAGAAGTCCATATTGATCTTAATTTTGTAGTTCCTAAGGACAAGGAACCTTGAATTTGCTTCTCGGTTCAGGCTGATGATATGAAATGCTTTACACACGGCCCTGCTCTTCCTTGAGCTTCCAAAGACCGCTTCATTGACTTCACCTACGCCCACCCTTCCCCCAGTCCTGTAATAACCCGTGTGCTCCTTGGTTTGGCCAGATGCTCCATGATGCTTCTGGTATATGATCTCCCTTGCCACAGCGGGTTATTCAAGCCTGACTTTGTTGGTCTATAAGTGGTCTTTATCAGGAAGGCTTTATCAGGATTATCTTTTCTTACAATTCATAAGTTGTTCAGAATCATGGCACAGTTTTGTTTAGTCAGATGACAACACTGTTTTCTCCTGGAGTTTCCAATTGATTTTCCTGAGATAAAACTTAATATTTTCACAGTTAACATCTAGTAAGACACATAACTCATTTGAAATGGTCACTAAGTGAACAGCCATGACAGTGACATCCATGTCATTATCAGCAGCAACTGGAAGGCATCACCAATTGAAAGACATATCCTGATTTCTGAGCTGTTTTTTTTAAAAGATTTTATTTATTCATTTCCAGAGAGAGGGGAAGGGAGGGAGAAAGAGAAGGAGAGAAACACAATGTGTGGTTGCCTCTTGAATCCCCCCTACTTGGGACTGGCCCACAATCCAGGCATGTGCCCTGACTGGGAATTGAACTGGTGACCCTTTGGTTCTCAGGCTGGCCCTCAATTCACTGAGCCACACCAGCCAAGGCTTATTTCTAAACTGTTAAATATGACTGAATAGGTGTCACAGATGACTGTCATTGCTTTGTAGCCTTAACATATGATGTTTATCTTGGGATAACTTTTCATTTTTCTCTGGATTTGTTTAATTACTTCTTGTATTCCATATCTTCCTAATTCTTGATTTTCACCCTCACTTTGCTGGAGTATATTCTGAAGTAACTTCCTTAAAATGAGTGTGTGAGAGGCAAACTTTCTGAGACCTCGCTTAAAGTGTTGACTGTGTATAGAATTTAAGATTCAGAATAATTTAGCATCCAAACTTCAAAGACATTGCTCCAGTGCCTCAAAACATCCAGCATTACTAATGATGCATTTAATGTGGCCTAATACTATTTCTTTTATTTCTTTTCTCTGCCTGATATTCTGAAATTTAAAATGATGGGTTTAAGTGTCAGTCATTTTTTTATTGATTCTGCTTGGCTCTCGATAAAACGTTTTCATTTTAACACTTCTGTCTTTTTTTAGCTCTGGGAAAGAGGAGTATAGGAAGCCTGTCATCTTAATCATGTATTCATTTACACATATACTTGGAGTTCTCCCTCTGCGTGGTGCCCCTTCTCACTCTCATCTTGTGGTGTCTTGCTGAACCACAGCCTGGAGTCTCTCTGCGATTCTGCAGGTTGTTTCTCTGCTTTGCTGCAGACCCTTCCCATGTAGTCTGAGCTATAGAGTTCTTGGTCTACTGAATTTCCCAAGTCCTCCAGAAATGTTTTCCAGTGTCCTACCTGCTGGTGGTTGCCCAGACCACTCTTATGCCTCTTGTTTAATCCTTTACTCTCCCTGTTATGGTCAGTCTGCCACCTTGAATCAGAGACCTCTCACTCCAAGTACTGATAATATTTAAAATTATTTGTATTTTTATATGCTTTGCAATCATTTACCTTTCTACCCTTCCCTTAAACACATCCATCAAGCTTTACCAAGGTGTAAAAACCTCATATATTTTGAAGTTACATAAAATGTCTGGTTTATTTGGCCATCCCCACCAAGAAGCAAATGCAATTTGCATGTTGACCCAATGCTCTCTTTTCCAGCAATTCACCTGTTTCAGCGTCTGCTTTCCCCTTTGTCCCCTTGGGTATGACTCAGGGAGAGGTAGGAGAGTTCAGTAGTGTTTGGATTCTCTATTCCTTAGTACCCTCTGAACCTTTGCAACCTTCCTCTAGTGTAGGTCTTTACTTCTCCCAATGCTAACTTTTACTTTTAATTTCTAAGAACTGTTACGGAGAGTTCGGCTGTGCCCCAAGGAGACTTGAGGGAGCCTGGCTTTCTCCGACTCCTTGCTCCCATTTTTTTTTCCTCGCAGGGAGAAGGGGACTGAAACATTCAGAGCCTCCATAGTTATTCCCAGCAAGGACAAAGCTGTCTTCCTCCTGAGCTACGAAGAGCTCTTGCAGAGGCGGCTTGGGAAGTATGAGCACGTCATCAGCGTACGACCCCAGCAGCTGGTGGGGAGGCTGACAGTGGAAGTGAACATTCTGGAGAGTTCGGGCATCACGTCGCTGGAGGTTCTTCCTCTGCACAACAGTAGGCAGAAGGGCAGCGGGAGGGCGGAAGGTGAGTGGTGCTTGCTGGGTACAAGGAGGTATTCTTGGGCAACTCAGAGCAGGCTGTTGGCTTTAGAGCAATTTATAAAACAAATGGCACTTCTTTGACAAAAACTCTGTGTTTTTCGGGAATCTGAATGATTGCAGCAAAACAAAGACAGTGCTCTGTACAATTTTTTTAAGTCAGTCTGTATCAAGAAATTTTAAAATGTTTAAATTATTTGACAGAGGAATTTCACTTTTGGAAACCTAACCAAGTGAGGCACCTAAAATATTGAAGATGGTATATGCATGAACCCATTTGATAATACTTGTGGTAGCAAGAACATTCCATCATTCTAAATATTCAACTATACAGACGTGATTAGTAGAACATCGTTACAAATATGATTCAGATATTACAGGGGGAAAGACACAATTGTGCATACACCATAATGTTAAATATGATGCCTTTGTTCACTACGAATTTGACAAAAGGCTAGAAAGTTCAATAAAATAATCATTTTATACTAGGAGTGAGGGATTATGGGGTCGTAAGAAGCATAGAAATATGTTTTAAAGCTAATAGTTTATACTAAATATTCACTTGTGTTGGGCCTTATCCTATAGTGCCAGTAAGGCTTGGACAGAGGGGACTACAAATTGCACCAGAATCAGAATGACAAGACTTCAGATCACTGTGACACCGAGGCCAGAGAAATGCTGAGCGATAAGTGAATATGCAGAATCTTAATTCAACCCCTGTGATTGCAAGGAAAGTGGCCCGAGAAGTCTTCTTGTGTGAGAATATTTAGGAACGAGATTGGAAGAGGGGTCAGGACAAAGAACTTGACCAGGGCAGGAAGAGAATGTTATGATTTTACATAATACAAAAATAATCCAGAAACAACTTCTTTGCGTGAGAAGTGGTTACCCTCACATTCTGGAGTGTGTCCTGGTCTGTGAGGGACTCAGGCCCTCTGTTATGTATTAATTACAAACACAGAGTTTGACCCTCTCAATCTGGACTTAATTGAAATTTTAACATACTGTCAAGGTATCTGACATTCAGAAATGTCATGAGATGCAATGCACCATTCTTGTGTCATAGAAGTGGTCGTGTATATGGTTAATGGATTCTAGTTACTGATATGAAGTATAACCTTGAAAAAATCACCTGGGCCCTGCGAAACTCAGTTTGCACATCTGCACATCAGGGCTGATAGCTACCTCATAGCGTCATTGGGAAGCGTTGGTGTGTGAAGGGCCTCGCCCAGAGGAAGAGCTTAGTAATTGTTAAGTGTTGTTATTATTATTATCATCTTATTTTTTCTTTGCAAATCAATACTCTTATTAGATTATAACTGTAATTTTAAAGGCAGATCTTTGTCTGATTAACCTTTATTTCCTTAAAATGCCTTTTAGAGAGTAGATAGCCAAGTAAGTAACTGCAAATTAGAGGGGAAAAAAAAAAAAAAAAAAAAAAAAAAAAAAAATATATATATATATATATATATATATATACAGGGTTCAGCACAAACAATGCTCCCTTTTTATGACCTGGTAATCTATACCAAATCTTCTATTACAAAATCATAAGCACATAATTCTCTAAAATGTCATACTCAAGCACACTATATGACATTTTAGGTGAAATGTTCACAGTGTTGTCCATCTCGTGAGATATTCACGTACCCCACCAACCACACTCAATGGTGTGACTTCTGCNATATATATATATATATATATATATATATACAGGGTTCAGCACAAACAATGCTCCCTTTTTATGACCTGGTAATCTATACCAAATCTTCTATTACAAAATCATAAGCACATAATTCTCTAAAATGTCATACTCAAGCACACTATATGACATTTTAGGTGAAATGTTCACAGTGTTGTCCATCTCATGTGAGATATTCACGTACCCCACCAACCACACTCAATGGTGTGACTTCTGCCAGACCCTGTATATATATATATATACACCAAAACTAATAGCAAAGAGTGTCGTTCAGTTGCATTCCTCATCATAATTTATAGGGGTATTTTCTTATGTACCACTGTGTGAAGGAGATCTTTCTGTGGGGAGACTCTTTGAGAGTTTGTAGGATCTCAGAGAGGGCAGGGCAGCTGTGCGTGTGTCGGTGGTGAATGCCCAGGGCTCACGAGATGTGTGCAGGCCCCCATGGGAGAATCTGAGGGTCATGCTGCAGTAATGAGAGGTGTGTGTGTTGTGCCTTACTTTCAGAATGACTGTAACTCCTCAGAGATGTGTGCAAGTTGTGGTGTGTGTGTTATGCTTGGAGGGGGTATGAATCCAATTGTTGACCTAAAAATTTGCTTACTGTTTATATTCAGGGCCTGAGAGAATGTCAGAGGAATTTTTTCCAGACCATTGATCTCTTGGGAATCTGTTTATTTTTAAGAAAACTGTTTTCTTAGCTCTTGGTAGCAGAGCAGATATTTTCCCTCCAGAGTGTGGAGGTTTCACAAGCATTTGCCCAGGCCAGGTGCAGAGCACAGATTGCTTTTTTGCTCCTCATTCCCATCTTCCAGGGTTCAGCTGTTATTGTTCCTGCAAAATGGAAGCCTCAGCAGGAGCGGCACACATGTTGTGATTTTGTCTGGACACTTGCGTGTTTCTAAAAGAAATCTGGGGTAGAGATCAAACTAGGCTTGGCTTTGCACCAACGGGAGCTGTAATTGCGTGAATGTGGACCCAGCCAGTACATTCCTCTGGTAGAGCTGGCTAAGTTCAGAATTCAGAATTCTGGAGTTTCTCTAGGCAAATCTCAGACCACTGGACCCATTTTCATCTTTTAAGGAAGCAAGTAATCCTAGATAAGGATTACTATGTGTGAGATACTAAACTTGGCACTTTGCATGAATCATTATCTCATTCAATCTTTATAACAACCCTCTTAGGTAGTGTTTTGTAAAATACTGAGGGTGTGAGTTCAAAGTCCCAGTCTCTCATTTGTTATTTCAACACACACACACACACACACACACACACACACACACACAAGCCTAAAATCAGTATCACCTATCTTTGCCCCGGTTTACTTTCCTGCTTTATCAGGATTGGGCCCATGGCTATTGAATCGTAAATTAACAGGCTCCTTCTGAATCTATGAGCTGATTCTCTGAGATGTAATTTGGAAGCCAAACTGTTATGCTTTCTGGATTAGTAAAATGTCAGCTCATGTACTCAGAACTCGTGTAACTCGTGGTTTAGAATCTAAAAGATGACAAGCTAGTATACAGTGAAAGGCAAGACTCCCTCTCCTGCCCCCAGCACCTCCAGTTTCCCTCCGCTAAATATTTTAGTAATTTATGGGCTCAATGAAAAGAGTATCTGAAAGTCAGACTTCCTAGGACGTCCTTGGGATGTGTTATCATGTGAAGGCATACACCAAGATAGATAGTCCACCGGTGTGATTGGTTCAAGGCAGCTTATTTCACTCTCCGTGTTAAAATCTCAAACTTCCTATTGTCCCATGAGCCCAAAATTTCTGCCCCTTTCATGATTACAAATATTTTTTGACATAAAATTTTCATTTGTAATGAGATACCTAATGGATAAAAGTAAAATAAAATGAGACAAAGTAAGAAATAAGGTACCTTGCCAGTTTTATTTATTCCCTTTTGCTTTACATCGGTGACTCTTGAGCCTGGCTACACCTTTATAGACACCTGTAGAGATTTAAAAAAATGAAATATAGGTGACTGAATTCTACATTAAATACTTGAATTAGAATTTGTCGAGGTAGGCCTAGGTAGCTGTACATGTTGAGATGCGATATTCTATGAATTTGTATGAGAAACTAAGAATTTATATAAAGAAGCTATAATGAATGCTTTTAATATGTTCATTTATTTGTAAAACTAAAGAATAATTCTAAATTTTTTCTACTTTTCATAGTTTATTAGAGCACGGCCTTTTTGGGATTCAGTGTATGTAGCTTAAAATATACTCATTTTAGGTGTCTAGTTCATTGATTTTTAGTGCATTTGTAGAGTTGTGCAACCATCATCTCAATGCAATCTTAAAAGATTTCTATCACCCTACGAAAATCCTTGTGTATCGTCCCAGTCACTCCTTGTTCCCACCCCAGCCCCAGGCAACTACTAACCCACTTTCTGACTCTAAAGATTGCAGATAGCTCTATTTTTAAAAGCTCCCCCTGGTATGCTGATGCTCAGTAAATGTTGAGAACCTTCACTTTGAACTTCCCAGAAGAACTTAGGGACATTAACTATGTCAGGATCTTGATCTATAGAAGCAGCTTTTAAATTAAAAAAGATGATTTCTTTAACTTCACAGGACTGCAGAATAACTTTTTTTAATTACTTTTTAAAGGATTTTAGTTTTAGACAGACAGGAAGGGAGGGAGAAAGAGAGTGAGAGAAACATTAATGTGTGGTTGCCTCTTGAATGCCCCTCACTGAGGAATCCGGCCTGCAACCCTGACATGTGCCCCGACTGGGAATCGAACCCACAACCCTTTGCTTCTCAGGCCCACACTCAATCCACTGTGCTACACCAGCCGGGACAGAATAACTTTTGATCCCTATTAAAATGTATATTGTTCTTCTTTTTACCAACATGTTTTTACTGTTGGATGCAGGCCAACACAGAATTACTCACACAGTTGGTGGGAAGTAGCTTCCTCCCATATCCAACTTCTGCTCATCAACATAGAAAGTTGAGATGGAAAAGTACCAACAGGCCTTCTCTATGGGGCTAATGCATATTTGTAATAAAGTCTCAAGCTCATTAAACTGGGTATCCCATCTTCTCTTGGAAAAGACAAACATGATTGTTCAACACATTTTGGTGTCAAAAGAAGTTCTCTACTTTCCTCAGTTCCCACCACGGCTTCCTGGACCCGTGGGAACTGTTCTTCTACTTTTCCCACTCTTCTGCCCACCACTGTGAGAGAAGGTGCTCTTACCTCTTCGAAGCCCAGCTTAGTGTTTGCCTACATCTTGGCTTTGTCACACAGCCTGACTTCTTGTTTCTAAGTGTTCTTTGGCATTAGTTCCCTTTTGTTCCCGGAGACTACCCTGGGCTGCTGACTTCATTTCCGGGCCTCCCAGCTGGAGTTCCCAAGACATCTTAACTCCTCGGTCTCTGTCAAAACTGAGGGGCCCATGTGATATTACCCTAATTTGACATTAAAAGGAAATTTTAGTTTCAGGAATGAGTGGACTTTCATAAATGTCTTGATGTTTTTTCAGTGTCTGGTCCATCATGAAGGGGTGCTCCACACTCAAGAATGCAAAAGAAAGATGAAGCATATCATCTGGCCGTTAAAAAAATATTCTAAAAAGACAACCTACAGAATAGGAGAAAATATTTGCAAATCATATATCTGGCTAAAGGTTTAGAGTCTAGAATATATATAAAATTCTTACAGCTCAAACACAAGAAATATAAACAACACAAGTAAAATATGGGCAAAGAACTTGGATAGATATTTCTCCAAATTAAATATGCAAATGGACAATAAGCATATGAAAAGATATTCAAGACCATTAGTCCTTAGTGAAGTGCGAGTAAACCACAATGAAATATCACTTCAAACTCATTAGGGTGGCTATAATAATAAAAAAAGAAACAAGTGGAAATTTTTTTGAAAAAATGTGGAGAAACCGAGACTTGTGTACATTGCTGGAGGGAATGCAAAATGGTGTAGCAACTGTGGAAACCAGTTCGGTGGGTCCTCAAAAGGTTAAACATAGAGTGACCATACAACCAAGCAATTTTTCTTAGCATATGCACAAAAGAATTGAAAACAAGCAACCTGTGTGCCCATTAGTAGATAAGTGAATAAAAAAGCTGTGGTACATTTACACAAGGGAATACTACTCAGCTGTAAAAAAGAAGGAAATGTTATATTTTGCAAGAGCATGGATGGACCTGGAGAACATTATGCTAAGTGAAATGAGCCAGTCAGAGAAAGATAAATACCATATGATTTCACTTGTATATGAAATCTAATGAACAAAATAAACTAACAAACAAAATAGAAACATACTCATAGAGGGGAGGATATGGGGGGGGGTAGGTGGATAAGGTGAAGAGATCAAGCAAAAAAAAAAAACCCTCATAGACACGGACAAAAGTATGGTGATTACCAGAGGGAAAGGGGAGGGGGGGAGACAGGAAAGGGTACAGGGGGGACAAGTGGTGATGGAAAGAGTCTTGCGATGGTGAACACAATATACAGATGATTATTATAGAATTGTCACCCCAATAAATTTAATCTTAAAGAACTAAAACTGTTACAATTTTCTGAGCTATTGTAATAATCGGTGAATTTTAGCTTAGAGATCCAAGTGATAAAAGATGGGACATGTGGTGGCTTTGTAATTGGATACCTGGACATCTGCTGTTGTACTGCTTCAGGGTGCCTACTGTGCTGCTCCGTGAATGCATTCATTTGCATTTCACAGTCGTGACCTTGTAGTTTCTGATGTTTGCTCTGAATGCCTGTTTGCTGCTCTGTAACGCATTGTACAGTAACTGTTTATCAGTCTCCTGTAACTTATGGAATAATCTGTAACAGAATTGACCTTGCTTTCAAAGCACTTTGCACCTAAGACAATAAAAGCATCAAAAGATTAAAAAAAGGAGGAAACAGGTATTCAAGTACTTGTACGTAAGTGTTCATAGCGGCTCTATTTATAATAGCCAAAAGGTGCAAGCATTCCACATGTCCATCACTGGGTGAATGGACAAACAAGTTGTAGGTCCATACAATGGAATGTTAGTCATCCATTTAAGAAATGAAGTCCTGGTAGATGCTGCAGCATGGATGAACCATGAAAGAAGCCAGACTTTCAAGGTTTCATATTTATGACCCACTGATGTGAAATGTCCAGAATGGATAGGTAACTCCGTACAGATGGAAAGCAGATTGGTGATGGCCAAGGCCTGGGGGAGGAAGCAATGGGGAGTGACCGCCTAATGGTCACAGAGTTTTCTTTGGGGGTGGGGGATAAATATGTTTTAGAACTGGGCAGAATGGTTGTGTGACATTGTGAATGTGCTAAATGCCACTGAATCGTACACTTTTGAGCAAGTGATTTTATGTTATATGAACTGTATACGTTGAAGTGGTTAAGTTTATATTATGTGAATTTTACCTCAAAAACATAAATTGAACAAAACTACATATTAGGTTGTTAGAATCCCTTTCCTTCAACTGCCCTGGAAGTAATGTCCGCTGTGCTCTCCAGCAGTTAGCTATGCATCCTTTACAGGCCTGGGAGGGCAAATAGAAAGACTAGGTGGAACTCAGGCTACGGCTTGCTTTGTAATCGTTGTCACTCCCATGTAAACCCCCTATGAATGTTGACCTCCAGGTGATCCTGAAGACTGAGGAAGCTTAGTTAGAAAGAAGAGAACCACTCAAAATACAGTTTCCCTACCTTCTATGTTAGAAGATGAGGCTGGTGACACAGCAGCTGTCTTTGGGAACGGGTGGACAACCAGCCACAGATCCTGCAAGATCAAGCTGCCTCTGACTTGGGGACCAGCACAAGGTCTTGTATTTCAGTGGATGCCCAAGAAGGGGTCAGATGAAACCTGCTTTAACATCTTACGTGTTTCTTTGTTTGGTCTGTGAGCCTCGTGAGTCTGCCTTTTGTTGTGAAAGTTTTTAAGGATTGTGTTCTAGGCACCTAGCCTGGTCCTGCCATAGAATGGGTGCTCACTAAGGATTTGCAAGGTGAGCTGAGGAATGATAGCTGTTGGCAATGGAAAGGCTGTTAGGTTTTCAACATTTTCCTGGTGTAAGTTGGCTAATTTTGCCAGATCTTGGGTGCAGGTATTTTGCTGTAAAGGAGGTATTAGGAGACAGAGTTTGATTCCAGAGACTGGCTACAAAAATCTAGGTCTTATCTTCCTTTGCTAGGATATCGGGATGAACTAGAGGTTCCTCAGTTAAATTTGAATTTCAGATAAAAAAATATGTTCCATACAATATCTGTGACATACTTATATGAAAAAAATCATTTTCTGTTTATCTGAAATTCAAATTTAACTGGGCACCCTGTCTTTTTATTTGCTAACTCTGGCAGCTCTGCCCGATCCAAGGGCTACACGGAGACGGATCACTCACCCCAGGTCCAGTTCCCTGCAGCTGTGTCCTCTCCTCGGCCCCCAGCCCACTCCCGATCCAGTGTCCATGCTGCAGCTGGAAGGGCATGGCCCTGTTTGGCCTCTGTACCTTTGCCAGGAAACAATCTGGTTGTCATGTAGGGTTTCCAGCATTGTTCAGTGCAGAAATTGTTCAGGTATGAATCATTTGGCTCCACAGTTGGTTTTGCTCGATTTGGTTTCTAATGCCTACGTGAGAACCCATTTTATCTTGTTTGTTCTGACATTGGCTGTAGTTAAGTCAGGGCCAGCTATGAGCAGGATGACTCAGAGGGACCCAGGAGGGTGGTTTTCTCTCTTTAACTTGACATGGGTGAGGAACCTACTCTTCTCTGGGAGACCCTTCTTTCTTTCTTTCTTTTTCTTGCTGTCTTAGTTGGGTGTGTGAGATGGGATGTCACCCGGGCCTGTGGTGCTGTCCACTACAGCTGTGGCCAAAACCAGTGGTGGGTCCAGGACATGTGACATGGGTTACTGAGAACATCGACCACATCACCTTTCAAGGTGATCCCCTCAAAGGGCTCCTCTATTCATCCACCCAACCACATGACAATGTGTTGAGTCATCTCCATATTGAAAGTTCGACAAGCTTATCTTAAGTTCTTACCACCTTCCTGGCACTATGCTAGGTGCTTGGAACCTAAATATATCAAAGATGTTTCCACTGCCCTTGAATAACTTACAGTTGTCAATCTTTAAAAATTAAACATGTTTTTCATTGTGATTAAAACACATAACATTTAATTTACCATCTTACCCATCCACCTCTGGGAATATATCCTAAGAATACCAACACATTAATCGGAAAGAATATATGCATCCCTAGGTTCATAGCAGCATTATTTACAATGGCCAAGGTCTGGAAACAGCCCAAGTGCCCATCAGTAAATGAGTAGATAAATAAGCTGTGGTACACTTACACAATGGAATTCTATGTAGCTGTAAAAAGAATGAAGCCTTACCCTTTGCGACAGCATGGATGGACCTGCAGAATATTATGCCAAGTGAAACAAGCCAGTCAGAGAAAGACAAATACCATCTGATCTCATGCACATGTTGAATCTTATTAACGAGACAAACTGATGAACAAAATAAAACCAGAGGCATGGATAGGTAGAGCACAGTCTCTGAGGGGGGAACTGGATGAGTTTAGCCAAAGCACATATATGCATGTCTGAGAGAGAAACCAAAAACAGAATTTATTTATAAAAATTGTATATTTATTCTTACATGCTTAAACTTCAGTCACCTTCAAAGTGCTCTCCATTCGATGCAATATACCTATCACGATGTTTCTTTCCACTGCTCAAAACAGTTTTCCAACATGTCAATTTTGATGCTTTTTGGTGCTTCTGATGTTTTTTGTTTCACCTATTCCACATCAGTAAAAAGTTTCCCTCTGAGGACGTTTTTCATCCAGGGAAACAAAAATAGGTTGCTTGGGGTGAAATTGGGTGAATAGGGAGGGTGGGGCATGGGAGTGATGCTGTTTTTTTATTAAAAACTGCTGAATACTCAGAGCAGTGTGGGCAGATGTGCTTGTAAATCACCCATCATGAAATGGGCAAACACATTGAAATCCTTAAAAAAATTTCACTGAACCTGAACTCAGCCTCTCACAATAATGCCAGCTAGTACATGGATACAGATGGTTCCCAGAACACTGTCTCAGCAAGAGAAGCCTGTGCTATGAGGGGCTGCTCTTCAGAAGATAATTCCAAGTTTTGGGGGGTTCCCCCTTGAATGCATAGCTGATAGACACAGATAATAATACAGTGAAGGCCAGGAGGGAGGGCGGGGACCGAAGGGAGTAGGACAAAAGAGGGGAAACAGGGAACATCTGTAATAGTGTCAAAAATAAGTAAATAAATGAGCATTTCTTAAAGTTTTTCATTTAAAAAATTTTTAAATTACAATTTACATCCAATATTATTTTGTATTAGTTTCAGTTGTATAACATAATAATTAGCCAATCATATACTTTACAAACTGTTCCCCGATATTTCCAGTACCCAGTGGGTACCATAGTTATTACAATGTTGACTGTATTTCCGCTGCTGTACTTTCCACACCCATGACTACTTTGTAACTTCCAATCTCTACTTCTCAATCCCTTCACATCCATCTTATCTGTGTCTAAATCCAGTAGTCCTTTTTATTCACATTGTTATGCACCAATCTTCAGAACTTTTTCGTCTTCCCAAACTGAACCTGTGTATCCATTCAACAACTTCCTGTTCTCCCTTCCCCCGCCCACCGGCAACCGCCGTTCTACTTTGTGTCTGCGTGAGTGTGACTACTCTGAGAACTTCATATGAGTGGAATCCTGTAGCATTTGTTTTATTATGTGTGTGTAACTGGCTTGTTTCACTTAGCATAATGTGCCCAAGGTTCATTCCTATTGTGGCGTGTGACAGGATTTCCTTCCTTTTAAGGCAGAATAACACTTCATGGTACAGACCACATTTCGTTCACCCATTCACCTGCGGAAGGGCACTTGGGTTGCTCTCACGTCTCAGCCATTGTGAACAGTGCTGCTGTGAACATGGGCTATGGGGGTCTTTGAAAGCCCACCTTTAATTCTACTAGGTATATACCCCAAAAGTGGAATTGCTGGATCACATGGTAGTTCTATTTCTAATTTCTTTAGGAACTGCCATACTGTTTTCTGTATTGCTATAACATTTTACATGTACAACACTGCACAAGTTTTCCAACTTTTCCACATCCTTGTTGTTTTCTGGGTTTTAAAAATATTTGTAGTACCTATCCTAAGGGGTGTAGAGTTGACAATTTTGAATAATAAAGAGAGAAAAACCCCTGTAAGGTTGACTTTATAAAATGACACCCAGGTTTTCTAAATAATTGGGCCGTGTTTGCCTGCACGCATGAGTACAATGTAGAGGAATTTAACTGAAATCTCTGTCTTACACTCCTTTCATGCCCTAGCACTGCTCTTGGTGGGCCTCCATTCAGTTCAGTTTCAAATGCTTAGAGCAGCAGCATCAGGTATTTGAGGTTTTTGATGGACACAGAGTGATATTGAAGGGATAATGCATGTTTTTAGGGGTAAACTGCTTTCAGAATGTGTGAGGTATTTGCATTGTTTTCTGCATAGTTCTGTGAGGAAGTCAATCAGATAAGGAAAACAGGCTCAGTAACGTATTATTTTAGCAAAAAAGAGCATTGTGTAAGTAGTGAAGAAAACTAATTTGCTAAGAAGTCTGTCTGGCCCTGCCTATTGTGGCTTGGTTAGTTGGGCACCATTCCTCAAAGTGAAAAGTCAGCAGTTTGATTCCTAGTCAGGGCACGTGCTTGGGTTTCGGGTTTGGTCCCTGGGCAGGTGTATACAAGAGGCAGCTGATTGATGTTTCTCTTCCTCTCTTTTCCCTCTCCCTAAATAAATAAATAAGATCTTCAGAAAAAGAGAAATATGGGCAAATACCACAACTATAAAGTGATAAAGTTGAATCTGAACTACTTCAGCTGTAAATTTACATAATTACTTTATGCTCTATGTTGCTACCATATCTAGGTGATGCTATTTTCCTAAAGAATATAAAATACCAAATGTCAATATAGGGAACTTGAATAGATTTAAAAAGATAATTAGATGCTTTTTTATTATCTTTAAGCCTGGATTTTTTATCCAGATACTGTTTTTGATTCAGTATCTGAATAAAAAATCTCCACATATACTGATATTTATGAATTCTCCACTTTATTTTCATATTCTTTATTGTGTAAGCAGACCTGAAAAAAAACCCTTTCCAAGAAGAAAACTATATATGTAATAAGGGACTTATGAAGGTATTTATTGAAAATTTTTCTTATCTTCATCACTTTCTTTTTCTTGAGGCCTAGCCAGCAGTTTTTAAATTGAGGTGTAGAGGAATGCAACATTGTGCTAGTTCTAGGTGTACAATGTAATGACTGGATATTTGTATATATTATAAAACTGTTACCACGGTAAGTCTAGTTAAGATCTGACAGAATTTTTTTTCTCGTGATGAGAACTTTCGGGATCTACTTTTTTACCAATTGTCAAATATGCAGTACAGTACTACTAACTATACCTACCATGCTGTGCATCATGTCCTCATCCCTTTTTCTTTTTTTAATATTTATTTATTTTTAGAGGGGAAGGGAAGGAGAGAAGGAGAGAAATATCAATGTATGGTTGCCTCTCGTGAGTCCCCTGCTGGGAGCTGGCCTGCAACCCAGGCATGTGCCCTGACTGGGAATCGAACAGCGATCGTGTGGTTCGCAGGCGGGCACTCAATCCACTGAGCTACACCAGCCAGGGCTTCATCTCTTTTTCTTTTGGTACGCTTCTGATTTGCTTGATTTGTGTCTTTATTGCTACCATCAAAAGGTAGTTGCCCAATTATTCACAGTATTTTTGACAGCTGTGTATTTAAAAGGCCTCCCCCCCAGAGCCCAGGTGAGCAGGGTACATAATGAAACATGGACAAGTTAGGCACTTTTCCAAGGGGAAATGAGCAGGCACTGTTTGTTTGGAAGTCCTTTTGTAAAATCACCAGGTGTTGGCTGATTTTCTCCAACTGTCCCCAAGGTCCACAGGAAACAGAGGCCAGGAAATCCCTCTGTCAGGTGACCCCAAGGGGCATAGCTTCTAGCTGATGTCCTTGTGTGTGGTTCTTTGCTCCCAAATCTTGCCACCTTTAGACATTTTACATAGCAGTTGGCTTCTTTTTCCCCATGTAGCTGTTCAGAGAGAGAATGGTTACTTGTTAATAACATCCATGTTGCAGGACAAAGCCAAGGACATGTGTTTTGTTCTCTTTGCTGCTTACACAAAACGGTACAATACGAAGTGCCTTGCCATTACAAGATGGAATTGACAGCAGGACTGTTTCACAGCACTTGTGTACATGCTTCTTAACATCACGTGCACTCCTTAGAGAGTCTGGTGAAAGCTAGAGACACTCTTTCCAGAAAATATAAACATGTATATGCTTTCATGCAAAGTTCTGTATATAATTTTAGGGGGGCTCTTGGAAAGCTCCTAACTGCATTATACTTTATAAAGCTTGTTCTCTGTATAAACATGCTTGAATTCCTATTATGAATGTTTACTATCATGTGCCTTTTTTCCTCCAAATAATGATTATTTGTTTTTTACTAAGCTCTCCGTGGTGTAGAGAAACCTGTTATGGCAAAATGTAAATTGTATGGTATCAAAGAGTGTTTTAAACTCAGGAGGCGCCTTTCATCCTAGACAGAGAGGACAAGAGGCTACTTCTGAAGGGGAAGAGGCTGGGGGCTAAAATGTGCTCAGTACCGACAGTGTGCCAGGCTCTAAGCTCAGTTCCCTTTATATATGTGATCTCACTTAATTCTGACAGTGATTCTACGTGTGATTTACTCCAATTTAACAGATACAGAACTGGGATCTAGAGATACTAAGTCAGTCATTTTGAGTCTGTCACACCCTAGAGTGCACTTTCTTCGGCATTATGTGGCTTTTAAAATATCACGTATTTCTTATTAAAAAATACCGGGCTTTAGAGAGAAAGAGAGAACCGTGGGGATGCTGGCGACCTGAGAGGTAGGGACTCACCGTGGACACTGGAGACAGACGTGTGCCACTGCAGGTCATCTTGCACGAGACCACGGACGCTTGGATTAAAACAGGAAGATGGCATTAGAAGACTCAGCTGCCTTCAGTTCAGAGCAACGGCCACACTCCTGCCCCTGACCAAGTTGGCGTGAAGGAGAGAAAAGCAACAGGAGGGAAAGATATGTGGGTTCTCATTAGAGAAGTAGGTCAGGTTCTCAGTCTTTTGGTCTGCTCCCAACCTCTTCCTTTGCACTCTTCATTATCTTTAGAGCATGTCCCATGACTGCTGAGGGCCCTGGTAATAAAGCTCATTGTGCTTATGAACTATTTTATGGGGGTCAGCAGCCTGAGTCCCAATTCACAGCAAGGAAAAGCTGAATAGTCTTATTCTGCTTTGAGATTTTGGTCGGTAACTGTGGGGCAACCTATACTAACCTCACTGATTTATTTCCTCCTCTAATAAAAAGAGGATTTTTGTTTTCTAGAGAGATTACTCTGGGATATTTTGTAGCCAACTTTTTTTTTATATAAGGAGTGGAAAATTCACTGGCTCACATTGACGATTTGGTACTCAATGGGTGGAAGTCAGTCTCAGGAGCTAGGCCTCTCAGTGAGTAACCAAACTGGGAATCAACCCACAGTTCAGGCATATAAAATAAGCCCATTTAGAGGAATCTCATGAATTTTCATCATGAACTAGCAAACATTAGAGGTCAATAGGAAACCAAAATAATAATACACTATCCTTTCTCATGGCTTATATCAAAGAGCCCAGTCAAATGAATTATGAAGAGAGGAATTACAGTTTTTCATCCTCAGTGCTTTTACTCAGCCATGAATGGTATTAATTCAGGGTGGTTGTAAAGAGTATTTCTGTGAGAGATTTGAAACAGGAAAAAGTAAGTACGTGCTGACCGCACCGAGGCAAACTGAGTTACAGGAATGTACAAGGTGAGTGCTGCCCGGTCACATACACCAAGGGCATGTGACCATTGTCTTTGTGCAGGAACCAGAATCATCTAGAAAACTTGCTACAATAGAGCATTCAGGGTCCCACCTCCAGAGTTTCTGATTCAGTTTCCAGGTGGGCCCAAGAACTTATGTTTCTAGTAAGTTCCCAGGTGATGCTGATGCTGCTGGGCCAAGACCACATCGTCAGAACTGCTCGGCACCATCCCCTCAGGTGCTGAGTCACCCGGGGACTCATCACATTCAACATGTGATGAGCCGTGAAGGCGGCCTCTGCCGACCGGACATCTTCCCTAGAGCTTCCACTGGTGCTGTGTGAAAAGTGCTTTTTGGCGACTCTGTCCCTAATGTCATTCCGCCCGCTGGGGTTACTCTGAACACACCTCATCTATTCTGCCATCCAACTCCCAATGATTTTAAATTTTTTTAAAGTTGAGGAATACATAGGGCATACTACATACATCTTATGGATACAGCCTGCTGAGTTTTTACATATGTATATACCCATACAACTACTTCCAGGTCAAGACAGAATATTTCCACCACTCCAAAAGGCTCCCTTATACTCTCCCCCCGTCGATCCTCACCACCCCCCCACAGGAGTAATCAGTGTTCAACTCAATTTCCATGAAGAAGTTATGCTGCTTGTAAGTTTTATGTAAATGGAAGCATAGAGAATGTATACTCTTTTATGTTAGGTTTTACTCAAAATGACTGTGAGATTCAACCATGTTGTAAATAGCAATAGTTCTTTCCTTTTCATTGCCTGTAGTATCCCAGGTTTGACATGTTGAATTGTGTTACATTGAATTCCCTGGCTCTTCTTCTATTTTTTGTGTATTTTAGGTTTATAATAATACTAGCAAGCATGACTGCTTACCATGAATTAGAAAAGTGCTAAGTACATTGCACTGCTTAATCTTTTCAATAGTGTGAGTTTGGTAGACCATTCATCCACTTTATAGATGACATAACTCAGGCTCAGTAACTTGCCCAAGTCACATAGATAATAAGAGGTAGAGCCGTACTGAATGTAGTCCTTCTCTCGTGTTCATGATCCTGAGTTCTTAGCTATTGTATTAGCATCCCTTTCACTCTTGGTGCTTTACCAAGAATCACCAATGAAATGAAAGATTGACTTGGGAGAACAAGCACCTTTCCTTCTATTTCAAGGATTTTTCATTTTCAGCCTTTTTTCCTTCTTCCAGTCCACTGGTTCTAAGGCATCATCAACCAGGCTGGTGAATTGGAGGCTGGCATTTGTCAATGAGCCATCGAGATGTTCCTGACTCCTTCAGATGAGCAAATCTGTTGGAAGCATGTAATGTTCCACACAATTATCTTTCTACAGTGATGAACTTTCTTTTTTCTTTTTTAAAAATATATCTTATTGATTATGCTATTACAGTTTTTCCATTTCCCCCTTCCATTCCCCTCCACCCTGCATACCCTCTCCCACCCACATTTCCCCCCTTTAGTTCATGTCCATGTGTCATAAGTTCTTTAGCTTCTACATTTCCCACACTATTCTTGCCCTCCCCCCTGTCTATTTTCTACCTACCATCTATGCTACTCATTCTCTGTACCTTTTCCCCCCTTCTCCTCCTCCCACTCCCCTGTTACTATCCCTCCATGTGATCTCCATTTCTGTGGTTCTGTTCCTGTTCTAGTTGTTTGTTTAGTTTGTTTTTGTCTTTGTTTTAGGTGTGGTTGTTAATAATTGTGAGTTTGCTGTCATTTTACTGTACATGTTTTTTATCTTCTTTTTCTTAGATAAGTCCCTTTAATGTTTCATAAAATAAGGGCTTAGTGATGATGAACTCCTTGAACTTGACCTTATCTGAAAAGCACTTTATCTGCCCTTCCATTCTAAATGAAAGCTTTGCTGGGTAGAGCAAACTTGGATGTAGGTCCTTGCCTTTCATGACTTGAAATACTTCTTTCCAGCCCCTTCTTGCCTGCCAGGTCTCTTTTGAGAAATCAGCTGACAGTCTGATGGGAACTCCTTTGTAGGTAACTGTCTCCTTATCTCTTGCTGCTTCTAGGATTCTCTCTTTCATTTTAATCTTGGGTAATATAATTATGATGTGCCTTGGTGTGTTCTTCCTTGGGTCCCACTTCTTTGGGACTCTCTGAGCTTCCTGGACTTCCTGGAAGTCTATTTCCTTGGCCAGATTGGGGAAGTTCTCCTTTATTATTTATTGAAATAAGTTTTCCACTTGTTGCTCTCCCTCTTCCCCGCCTAAGCACCCCTATAATTTGGATGTTGGAACATTTAAAGATGTCCTGGAGGTTCCTAAGCCTCTCCTTATTTTTTTTGAATTCTCGATTCTTCATTCTTTTCTGTTTGGTTGTTTCCTTCTTCCTTCTGGTCCACTCCATTGATTTGAGTCCCACTTTCCTTCCCATCACTATTGGTATATTTTCCTTTATTTCTCTTAGCGTAGCCTTCATTTTTTCATCTAATTTGCAACCAAGTTCAACCAATTCTGTGAGTATCCTGATCACCAGTGCTTTGAGCTGTGCACCTCATAGGTTGGCTATCTCTTGGTCACTTAGTTGTATTTGCTGTGGGGCTTTGATCTGTTCTTCCATTTGGGCCATTTTTTTTTGGCCTTGTTAAGCCTGTTAGGTGTTCAGCAGGGTGGGGCAACCCAGTCCCTGGGCTGTGACGCTGTATGTGGGGGCAGGGTCTGAGAGGGAACAATGGTGCTTGCTTAGCTCTCTGTCTGATTTCAGTCCCTTCGGAGGCTTCCCCCAAGCAAACTGGGCCCTTCTGGTGCTGATTCCTGGGTGAGTGGGCTTGTATACATTCTAGCACCCTGTGGATCTCTCCAACAAACTCTCCTGTGAGTCTGGGAGTCTCTCTCTGTGTCTCAACCCCCACAGGTGTTTTCAATTGGTGTTTTGAGGCTTTATTTCCCCAGCACTGAGACCCTGGGTTGCGCAGTCTGTCTTGCTCCCCAATTTTGCCTGGTTTATCTGCACGTGAATATGGGAACGCCTGCTCAGCCAGCTGCCTTGCATGCAGTGCCTCGCTTCACAGTTGCCACCTTGCTGGGTCTGCTTGTTGCCACCTCGCGTCCAGGGTCCACCCGCTGCTGTCTTACCCGGGGTACCTTGCACACTCGGTACCATGCTTTTTGTGCCACGACCCCTTTCCACCCAGCTGCCTGACTCCGCCCCACCTACCAGTCTGGATGAATGTGTCTATGGTATCTCCTTGGTTGTCTGACTTCCATACAATTCAATTTTCTGTCAGTTCTGGCTGTTATTTTGTTTGTAAATTGTTGTCGTCCTTATTTTGGTTGTGCGAGGAGGCACAGTGTGTCTACCTATGCCTCCATCTTGACCGGAAGTCCTGAACTTTCTTATTTGCTAGCTCGCTGGTCACTCCCCCAATTTCTGTCTTTGATAAGCACAAATAATAGAAGACTCAGTTTTGCTCTGTGGTCCCTGCTCAGGTTACACCTAAATTGTTTCTGAAAAACAATTGTCTATTCTGTCGAAAGCAATGTTTAAACTTCCTTTGATTTTAATATCTAATAAAACTTTAGCAGAAGGAAGTATATTCTCAAATACAAATTACCATGGGTAATTATGCTTCATTTCCTTTTTTATTTTGCTAATTAGGGATGGAAAATTGCTGGCGAGCTTACTCCATGGTATCAACTTGAATAGATTTAAAGAGATGACCAGATGCTTTGTGGCAGTTTTAAGTCTGGTTTTGATTCAGTATCTGGATAAAAAGTCTCCACATATACTGATATTTATGAATTCCCCACTTTATTTTCATGTTTTTTATTGTGTAAGCAGACCTCAAAAATTTGGATTACTGTTGCTGAGTATAAAGACGTGGTGGTGTTTGGATTTGTAAAAGCAGGGAGTCTGCACAATGATTCTTTGTGTTCCAACAGGAGGTGAAGGTCGGGGGTGAAAAAATGGGATGGCTTTGCTCAATGTCATGTCACTAACTTTTCTTAAATCACATAAAATGCGTTCATCTGTTTATCTTTTTGGAATCCAAATTCATATTATAAGATTCATCCCAAAGCTTTGGGAGTTTTTTTTTTTTTAAGAGCCATAAACTTTCTGGACAAACAGTATGGTAGGGCAACCAAATGATTGATGGGGAAAAGGTGTTCTGTACGGAAGGAAGAATTCACATGGAAGTAATGATAGTATCAGAAACCACCCTTTTACAACTGTAATGAAATAGTGGATCTAGACAAACATTATCAGCAATTGATAAAACTGTTAAGTGGAAGATTGATGAGGACTGCAGCATGGGTGATTAGGTTGACAACACCAGCGCCCGCCATCAATCACACCACCACTAAAAGAGACAAGTAGGTATTACGTACCTCCTGATGTGATAAAGCAGTAAGTAGGCAGCATCACCTATGAGGTATTCTTGAAAATAGCATTGATCCTGAGTCTAACCAAGCCTTCAGCTCTAGCTACCAGCACACAAAGAAATACCAGGGACTGAGCTGTGGTTCTCAGCCCTGACTGCACAATAGGCTCACGTGGGGGATTTTAAAGTCCTGATGCACAGGCTGTTTCCAAGACTGATTAAATAAGCTCTTGGCCTGGAAATCAATATTTTTTCTAGCTCCCTTGGATGTTACATACAGTACAAGCCAAGGTTGGAAACCAGGGGAATAGAGGAGCAAGTTAAAAGTCAGGACAAGGAAACAATCATGAAATGTGGACTGTGAGAAACTTTGTAAGACAAATGACCAGTGTTTTACAACACATATATGTAGTGGTAGAAAAAGGTGGGGGTGTGTGATACAGACCAAAGGAGACTTAAGAAACATAAAGCCAATGTGATATGGGGACTTCATTTTGATCCTGATTCCAACAAACCAACCATTCCAAGACATTTTTTTTCTTAAGAATCAGGAAAATTTAAATTCAGACTGATGATTCGACCATAATAAGTCATTGAGCATTAATTTTGTTACTTGTGCTAATGGTTTTATGTTACTTGTGCTATGTTTATGCTAAAAAGGTTCTTGTCATTAGAGATTCATGCTGAGTTATTTATGGATGAAATACAATGTCTGGGATTTGTTTTTTAAAATACTCTAGCGAAAAGTGGTGAGGTGATACATAAAAACATATAAAAAACTGATAAAAAGTTGATAATTATTAAAGTTCAGTGATGGGTACATGGGGGGTTATTTTACTATTCTCTCTACTTTTGTTTGTTTAAAAGGTTCTCATATGAAAAGATTAAAAAGGAGGCATAAGGGTGAATTATATGCTAATATATCTCATGCACAGTGATACATTATCAATATAAAGTCTAGAAAGTTGGTTTGGGAAAAAACCTCCAATAAAATGAAGTCTAACACTCTGTTTCACTGCAAAACAGCTCTTATTTTCAGAAAAATATTTATATATTTTATTATTAATTATGCTTGTATCTTATATGCAGACAGTGCCGGGCCACCTCCTTCTACTCTTGTCAACCAAAATGAAACTTTTGCCAAAATCATTTTTAAGCCTAGCGTGGTACAACAAGCCAGGATTGCGCAAAATGGCATTTTGGGAGATTTCATCATTAGATATGATGTCAATAGGGAACAGAACATTGGAGACATCCAGGTAGGTGTTTGTTGCTACTCTTTCATGTTAGTTGTTTGATGCTTTTCATTAGACTCAGAACTTTCATTAGACTCTGCCTTACCTAAGGCAGAGAGATCTTTCTGACTTTTAGGAAATTTGTCTTAACCCAAAATGTGTCTCCAAGAAGACCAGTGGCATTCCCCAGTTGGAGACTGAGGGCATGTATTTCCTGCTTCGGTCATTTGGAGAGCAAGTGAAATTTACAATTTTCCCTCTGGTGTGTTAGATGAAGTTAGAATTTTCAGTTCTTCTTCAATTTTAATTAGAGAAAGACTGGTCCCTGGCTCATTTCCCTGTAGGTTTTATTGCTCCAGAGAGAGGATTGGAGTATTAAAATGTGTTAATGTGCACCCAGAATATAGAGAGTCTTCTTGGCATCTCAATTTGTAAGATGCTCGGTAAAAAGACAGATAATGAAGGAGGCAGGATTCTCAAGAGGCAAGTGGCAGAAGGGTATGGATAATTTAAATTGAATCAGTCAACATAGCTGATAAAATTTTAAAGGATGATTTTGTCCCTTATACAATTAAATCAGCAATTCATTCTCATGGAAGAATCAGGACCATGAATACTTTTGCTCTTTATGCTCTCATGCTCTTTGATTTTTTGAAAGTTCCACATACTGTCCATTTTAGTTAATTTTTCTACCTATTCTGAGTACTACCATTTATATTCTCTT
The DNA here is from genome assembly GCF_014824575.4 of Sturnira hondurensis. Lineage (NCBI taxonomy): Eukaryota > Metazoa > Chordata > Mammalia > Chiroptera > Phyllostomidae > Sturnira > Sturnira hondurensis. The sequence continues at coordinate 4,957,282 of NW_028088915.1, forward strand.
TTCCCTCCAACAGGTTCTAAATGGCTATTTTGTGCACTACTTTGCCCCCAAAGACCTTCCTCCATTACCCAAGAATGTGGTATTTGTGCTTGACAGCAGTGCCTCCATGGTAGGAACCAAACTCCGGCAGGTGAGTGACAAATGCCCAGTTTTTCCTCTCTCGTTTTTGCCTGCGACAGTGATGCGGATAAAATTCCATTGATGCCAAATGTCTGCTTTACCATGCAGCTGTTGCTGCCTGCAGAGGGCATTCCTAACCTGATTCAGTGAAACCATGGGCATAAGCGCTCATTTCAGCATGGTGGTTTCAGAGAACAGAGGGACATGCTATAGACACATCTTGAAGTAAAAGAGACTGCAGAGTGGATAACGTGAGTGAGACAGGACTATACTGAGAGAGCCACGCAGCAACACCATTGCTGATGGAATGATTCTGTTCAGTAATGATGTCCTTTGAGGACAATGGAAGAGGTTCTTTGGCAGCCCTGTTGACATATTCTTAGAACAAAGGACCTGTATCTCAACAATTCAAGACTGATGTTTTCACAGTACTTAGGATGACTCTTAAAATTCTAGGGATGGGAGGAAGCTCAAGGGTACATGTAGTCTGTACTGAAAATTTTAATGTATCTTGACAGTACAACTATATACTTTTTTAAAAAAGTGAACCACTGGAAAAGGCTATTCTTTATCTTACTCTGGTATCCCAAATATAAGAAATTCACATTTATAATATATTTTCAACTTGTGTAACAGAAAACGGGAAGAGCTACTGACGGCTGGACCAGTTGATAGCTCTCCACTTATCAACAACTTAGATTTCAGCTTTTCTTTTTTAACTTATATCTATTTTATCAAATATTAATAAATATGAGTAAAATAGTATATTGAACCTCACGAGAACCTTCTATCTCACCTGTTTCCATTCCTAGGCCCTGATTTATAGGCAGTTGAAATGATTCTAACTGGTAACTATTATACATATTTTCTCTATTATCACTTATAAATGGCTTCTTTGGCCATTTATATTTTTTAAATCATGTAGAGTAATATATTGATCTCTTAATGGCATTTAATTTTTCTTTATCCCAAAATAGTAAAAAAAAAAAACCCACAAAATGTGATATGAAGATTAGGTTTAACTATTTTCTTTCAGAGGACAGCCAAATATGATTTATAACTAATATAGGAGGAAGATAACCGCACCTGGAAGTCAGCTGCTTGTAGTTCTTCAACATCACATTCTTGTACAGAATTCAGCCCACCAGTGCCTCCATTTTTATTGCTTTGCTTTGCTTTTGCATATTTAACCTTCCATCTGGGGTGACTTTTTTTTTCCCAAAGAACACTCATAGGTATCTTTTTCAATATAGGTCTCNCAAATATGATTTATAACTAATATAGGAGGAAGATAACCTCACCTGGAAGTCAGCTGCTTGTAGTTCTTCAACATCACATTCTTGTACAGAATTCAGCCCACCAGTGCCTCCATTTTTATTGCTTTGCTTTGCTTTTGCATATTTAACCTTCCATCTGGGGTGACTTTTTTTCCCCAAAGAACACTCATAGGTATCTTTTTCAATATAGGTCTCCTGGTGAAGAATACTGTCAGCATTTGTCTGGAAATTATTGATTTCACTCTCACTTTTTAAGGACACTTTCACTGGTGTAGAATTCTAGGTTGGCGGCGATTTTCTTCAGTCCATTGAAGGTAGACTCCACTGGCCCCTCTCGGCTTCCATTGTTGCCGTTGAAAAGTCACTTATATTTCTAACTGTTGTGCCTTTAAAAGTAACTTTTCTATCAACCGCTTTTAAGATTTTCCTTTTTGTCTTCAGTTTTCTACCTGAAGTTTCTAGGACTTCATGAATTTGTGGATTCATGGGAAAATCCCAGCCTTTTTTCTCACATTGCGTCATCTTAACTTTCCCTTCCTAGCATTCCTATGTTAGATTTTTCTCTCTCCATGCCCTCTGTTTCCCATGCTCTCTTCTATTTATTCCAGCTTTTGCCTTTTCACATTTTGTTCCAGATCTATCTTTCAATTCACGAATTCTTTTTTCAGGTACATTTGCTCTAATGTTAAAGTAATTGAATTATTTTAGTTATTATATTTTTTAGTTCTAGAATTTCCATTTGTTTTTTCCAAACCTTCTCTGTCACTTTTTAGAATTTTCAGTTATTTTTCAAATTAAAAATTTTTTTTTTCTCAAGCACAGTAAACATAGTTATTCTAAAGTCTGTATGCTCTTATTTTAAACTCTGGAGCTGCTTAGGAGTTGCTTTTATTATTTCTTATCTTCTCTCCTTGTGTGACTGGTTATCTTTGATTGCATGATGGACGTTATATTTTAAAAATTGTTTGTAGAAATATTTAGAGGCCTAAGATGATAGTCTATGCCTCTAGAAAAAGTTTTGGTTTGTTTTTTTGAGTATCTGAGGAAATTATAACCTGGGATTACTTTGGCCCATTTCAGGGCTTGGGGTTTCCTAGGTGGCCCAGATGGCTCATGGCTAGACTGCACCTAACGTTGGTGGCCTCTGGACCCCAGCTTTTGGATTCCTAATCTGCAAAATGCTCAGCCCTTCAGGTACCTCTTGGGCCTTGGCAAACATCCCTTAGACAAAAGTAATCCTAAGTGCTGAGCCCACCTCTTTATGTTTTATCTTCTCTCAGATCTTTTTTTCTTATTTTGTTAGCTCTCTGATATCTCAAAGATTTAAAAAAATAGACATTTTTTAAATGTCTATTTAAATGTCTATTTAAATGTCTATTTAAAAGCTGAAAAAATTTCATTTTTTCAGCTTTTTCAGTTGTTCTTGGTGGGAAGGTTGAGTACAAATTACCTGTAGGTTTCCTTTGAGGGCACCATTTCTCCAAGTTTTATTTACTCATAGTGAAGCAATCTTTCATAGTGGTTGATTATTTATTGATCTCTGAGAGGCCTTACAGCCTTTCCATATTTACAAGTGTGCTGAATTTCTTTGCTTTAGGTATCCCAAGTTCTTAAATGTCATTGTTGGCTAAGTTGTTTTTGTGCCTCTGTTAACTGGATGATAGATATTGACAGAAAAATGATCATGGCTTCTTTCAAGACCACTGTCAGTCACAGAATACATGTTAGTTAGGCCTTGCATCTGATTCCAGTATGACAATTCCCATTTAGATTTTGAATCAATTAACAGCTGCTGAGTGGGTGCCATCTACTAGGTTTCCTCATGTATCTCACTAAATTTCTGTACACCTATAAAGCTTTAGGTTTTCTTTTCTTTTTCTTTAAGGCAATGAGCTTAATGAGGGCAGTGTTTGCGTTTTCTCTGAAAAAATATAACTTGAAGATATTGATGATTAAGTTACTGCAACCAATCAGAACTCCTGTTAACACCAAATATTTTGTATTTTGACATTTTCACTTACCATTGTATTGTGAATGCATCCAACATTGTTAAATACTTTTTAAAAACCTGACTTTAATGGCCATAGAGCGGTGGGTGCTCTTTAATAGAAGCTTCAATGAGAATGGGGATGTACTGTACCTCTATTATCCAATATTGTAGCCACTAGTCATGTGTGGCTTTGTGCACTTGAAATGTGACTAATGCAACTGAGAAACTGCATTTTTAATTTTGTTTAATTTTAATAGAGTTGAATTTAAATAGCCAGGTGTGCTGCTGATTACCATATCAGACAGTGAAGCTGAAGAAAGTTCACTCACTCCACCATCCTTGAGAGACTTTTAAGTTATTTCTGTTCCTTGCTGTTATATACAGCATTGGGATGACCATCTTTACAAAGAAATCCTTGACCACATGTTCAATCATTGTCTTACGTTAAATTCTTAGGAGTGGGGCAAAGAATACCAGCTCATATATGGTTTTTACAAATATTACAAAAACATTTTAGAAAGGCTTTACCAATTTATAACTTTGAAAACTGTTACCAGACTAAGAATTCCAAATGGATTAAGCAGTTACAAGTAACCAAGGACCCACACTCCAAAATATGTAAGAAAATATAAGTGTGCATTTAACTAGTTTTAAAGTATGAAAGGCCTCTTCTAAGCCTAAAAGCAATGAAAGTAACTAAAAGGGAAAAAACTTAATAACTTTACCTATATAAAAATTATAAACTTTTGTTTCAAGTTAAAAGTGAACAAAAGTTGGAAAAAATTATGCAGCAAAAAGATTTTGTTTAATATATAAAGAGCTATATGAAAAGCAGCAGGTGTTTACCTTTAATATATAAAGAGCTATTCCAAATCAATAAAAAATTAATCTTGTATAAGAAAATGGTCAAAGAGTATGAAATCATTTACCATAAAGAAATAAAAAGATTCAGTAAGATTATGAAAAAGAGTTAAATGTATTAGTAACTAAATAAATGCAAATTTAAAAAATACAAGTTTTATCTTCCTACTGTCAAACTTTAAATAATGTAAATTACTTATAATGACAATTTCTCTAGTATACATCCATAGAGCTCAACAAAATACATTATTTCTCAATAAACATTAAAAAACATCAAAATGGTAAAATAGATGGTCAGTTAGTTCTACTGCATCTTCACAAAAAGACATCAGTCCCCCAAAGGCCACACCAGCCTAGAGGACTGACTTCTTTAGGTACTTGAATCACTTCAAGGTGTAACCTCAAACCCAGTCTGTACCAGTGTACAGGGTCTTCTTCCACTTCTGATGGGAGAACTATCAAGAACTTTCTTACTAAATAACCCTCGGAGAGACAAATATTACCCCAAGTTGTACAGAGAAAACCAGTGAACTAAGTTGAGATCTCCTAGACTTATCATTAGTGATAAAACAATTTGAGTAAGCCTAAAAATATGGCATGCAACATTTTCAATGTGTTACATACTAAGTTAAAGGTAGTACATGAATTATTGAGTAAAAGGATATTTAATCTCTGTAACAATTTAGTTGGCATTCCCATTTTATTGATGCAGAAGCTGACAGTTTGCAAAAGTTTGTAAGTCAGTGAGGACATGGCAGAGGGTGGCTCAAAGCCAGCTGTGACTCTGAAGTCCTTAACCCATAATACTATGGTGTCTTAGTGCAAGTAACGGTGTGAGGAAGCAGTGGTGTCTGCAATGGTGGAAGTGCCAACGGGTCCAGGGTCAGGGCAGTTTGACATTTCAAAACCCAAGCGACAAGTCTGTTCAGAAGGAGGGATTTCCTTGAACTGTGCAAGAGCAGCATGATGACAGATGTCACTCCTTCGTTATTCTCCCCTCTTCCTTCATTCCTGGAAATTAAAATTCCATTCCTTGCTAGGCACTTAAAGTCTGGCATGCATTTTGCTGGCTTCTACGCTACAGCATGGCCCTTTTCCAGGAGCGCCCAAGGACAGCCAAACACATGTCAGAAGCCTCTACACAATTTCTGATGTCCATTGCTGTCTTGAGTGGTTTTGAAAACTGCTGACTATTTTAGCAGCTCTCAGCTTCTCTAAGACCACAGCACTGAGTGAAAAGCCTAGTTGGCTCTTTGCAGACTCTCATATGTAATATCACATCCCCTGGTGAAGAGGAAAATTACCCCTAAGCACAGGGCTTTCGTAACATGTCAATGAATTTGGCAACATCGGACATTAGTCATGAGTCCCCTCAAATTCGCTGAAGGATCGTTCACTGTTATACTGCATGTTCTTGGCTCTGCTCATCTCTGAAATACTTCACTGTACTCATCTTGACATAGATCATGGTTAGTATTTAACAGTTACTTGAACAAGTGATTTATAAAGAATTGTAAAGGTTATTTAACCTTAAAAATGTGTACTCAGTACCTGGGAGCACCCAAAGCTGTGTACATCTGGCATCTTCTGGTTCTGGTCCTAACCTCAGTGGGAATGCGAGTCCGGATGCCAGATTTAACCAGCTGGGGGACAGATACCTGCCCCCACCCTGCACCACCACACACATGCACAGGTTGCTGGCTCGGTTTTCTCTCCCATGTGCTTTTACTGATGACTGTGTTCAAAGATGGCCCTGCTGCCAGATCAAGCAAGGTCTTTGCCTCTCGGTTTGTTTGGAAAACTTCTTACTGAGAGGAGAATTGAGAAGAGCGACAATGACAAAAAAAAAAATGTGGTTAGGGCAGACCGTTTTCTTGTTAGTTGCATGTTTAAAGCATTGGCACCAGCAAACATGCTCATCCTCGGGAACACTGGGGAGAATGTGTCTATTAAATGCATTTTTCCTTGATCAAGGTCTACAGGTTCTTCTCTTTCTTTTTCCTAATCTATATAATGAGGTTGGTTACTTTCACCTTCATATTAAGGTTCTTGGCTAAGGGTCCCTCTTTGGCAACCCAAAGTGACTAATGTATCATTTACTAGAGGCCTTCATGCTCTAACTTTCATAGATTCTTCTCATAATCTGCCATCCCCTGCCAATCCTAGATTCTCACGTAGGTTTCTTTCTGAAGGTTGTCTTCCTCTCTCCACATAATTTAGTCAACAGTTTCAAAGGGTAAAGAACAAGCATTATGTTTCTTTTTTTAAGTATTTAAAATTTTTATTTATGTATATTATTTATGCTATTACAGTTGTTCCTGCTTTTTCTCCCTTTCTCCACCTTCACCTAGCCCCACCCTCCCCCTCCCTGAGTCAATCCCCATATCATTGTCCATGCCCATGGGTCAGGCATACATGTTCTTTGGCTAATCCCTTCACCATCTTTCATCCCATCCCCCACCCTCCTTTTCTAGCAGCTGCCAGTCTCTTTTTGTTTCTAAACTTCTGTTACTATTTTGTTCGTTAGTTTATCATGTTTGGTTAGATTCCACATACAAATGAGATCATGTGCTATTTCTCTTTCACTGACTGGCTTAATTTGCTTAGCATGTATTCTCCAGGTCCATCCATGCTGTTGCAAATTGTCAGAGTTTCTTCTTTTATACTGCTGCATAGTAGTCCATTATGTAAATGTACCACAGCTTTTTTATCCACTCACCTACTGATAGGTGCTTAGGCTGTTTCCAAATGTTGGCTATTATAAATAGCATTGCTATAAATATAGGGGTGCATATATTTTTTGTATTGGAGTTTTAGAATCCTTATGATACATTCCTAGAAGTGGAATTGCTGGGCCAGAAAGCAGTTCCATTTTTAAGTTTTTGAGGAAATTCCATATTGCTTTCCACAGTGGCTGCATCAGTCTGCATTCCCACCAACAGAGCACTAGTGTTCCCTTTCTTCCTCATCCTCTTTGTTGGTTGATTTATTGACAATGGCCACTATGACAGGTGATATCTCATTGAGGTTTTAATTTTCATTTTTTAACAGTTAGTGATGTTGAACATTTTTTCATATATATATATATGCCCTCTATATGTCCTCTTTGGAGAAGTGTCTATTCAGGTCTTTTGTCCTGAATGCAATTTCTTAATTGCATTGTTTGTCTTCCTTGTGTTGAATTGTATTGGTTCCTTGTATATTTTGGAGATTAAACATTTACCAGATGTATCATTGGAAAATATGTTCTTCCATATAGTGGGTTCCCTGTTCTTTTTGTTGATGGATCCTTTTCCTGTGAAGGAGTTTTTAATTTGATGTAGTCCCATTTGTTTATTTCCTCTTTTGTTTCCAGTGCCTTAGGAGATATGTTGGCAAAAATATTGCCATGCAGGATATCTGAGACTTTACTCTCTGTTTTCTTCTTAGATTTTTATGGGTTTGTAACTTTACATTTAGGTTTTTTTGTCCATTTTGAGTTTATTATGGTGTGTGGTGTAAGCTGGTGGTCTAGTTTCATTATTTTGTGTGTACCTGTCCAGTTCTCCCAACACCATTTATTGAAGAGACTGCCTTTGCCCCATTGTACGCCTGTGCCTCCTTGGTCAAATATAAATTGATCACGCAGGTGTGGGTTTATTCCTGGGCTCTGCTTGGTTCCATTGGTCTGTATATCTGTTCTTATGCCAGTGCCAGGCTCTTTTTATTACAGTGGCCTTTGCTCTTCTTTCTCAAGTTTGCTGAGGCTATTTTTTTGGTTCCATGTAAATTTTTGAAATTTTGTTATAGTTCAGTGAACTGTACAATTGGTATTTTAAGGGGAATTGTGTTGAATGTATAGATGGCTGTGGGTAGAATGGGCAGTTTCAGGAAGCCATCATGCTTCCTATCTGTAACTGCCAGATTGAAATGAGGAGGATTGGGAACTGGATTGGAGAAGTGGTGTCTGAATGCTGCTGTGCTTCATTCACTGGCTCATTTCACGCTTCGGGACATTAATTTCTTCTTCACTGCCCAAAACTGGGCTTTCAAGAGCAATTTGACGTCTTATATGTAACCTGACAAGCAAGCAGTTTATAAATTCCATGGATTCGGGTACCATGCTGTTTCTTTATCATTCCGCTACGTACTTCTAGATCCTACACAGTATATGACACATAGTATAGTAGGTAATGATTTTTGCTAAAAAACATACTGGCACATAAACATTACATGTCACATGCACTTTTAAGGCACATTTTATTGACTGACTAGTACAAACCAAGCACTCTAAAGTGCACTTTCCATGTAGTCTTTCAGCAATCCAATGAAACACCATCCCCATTTTATAAATGAGAAGCTGACAGGCAGGAAGGTGACACAACTGTGCTGAAATACACCAAGTTGTAGGTAGAAAAATTCATAGTCAAGCCCAGTCTACCCCACTTTAAAGTTCTTCAGCATAACACTCTTCACTGTTAGATGATGTCATAACTTCAGAGCACCTCTTAGGCTTTCGGGTGCTACCTGTTCTTATGGCAAGTGACATTATGTGGAAAGCCGCCCATCTCAGGGGAGTGCTCACAGGTGTCAGCTGCTGGAAGGGGCCTCAGCCTGCAGCTTGGTGTTGTGCAAAACCAATGGAGCTGATGCAGAGAATTAACTACCAGTCTTATTATTTAATTTTAAGCATACCTTGGGCATGTATGTGGATACAGATTTCTTTCCACTTTACAATTTGGGCTGCATAGGCTGAATGCAGGTGTGGGGATGGCACAGGTATAGAGTGCAGGTGAGGTGGGTGACAATGAGGTCTGTGATGTCTAATGGTCTATTCACTCTAGCTGTCCTCTTCCAGAACATGTGACTCTTCCACATTTTCAAACGGAAGATGCTAAGTAGGGTATAGAGAAAGTAGTTTTTAAGTGATGGAGAACAAAGGGAGGCAGTCTGAGGTCCACGGAGCCACCTGGAGGAATGCTAGACAGTGACAGCAGTACCCAGAAGGGCCTCAGGGAGTTGTGATCTGGTCAGGAGCCCCAGGCTCCCTGAACAAATGAAGGAGCTCAGCAGAGGAGGGACGCAAGCATAACAAATGAGATCGTGTCAGAGACATTTGGCGGGTCTCTGGAGGTAGGCTCTATGTGGCTATTGTACAAATAAAAATGGACGATATAAGTTTGGGGTGCTCCTGGTTTACCATTTTGGGACACAGACCTCATATGCATCTGACAGCATGGCTCAAGTTAATAATAGAAATGTCTATGTCCCCCTTTCCAGATTTCCACAACAGGGTCCTACAACAGGGTCAACAAATATTTTCTAAAAGTACAGATAGTAAATATCTTAAGCTTTGCAGGCTAGATGGTCTCTGTCATCACTATACAGCTCTGCCATAGTAGCACAAAGACAGCTGTACGCAATTGGAAAGAAATGGGTGTGTGGTGTTCCAATAACACTGTATTTATTAACAACAGGCAGTGGCCTGGATTTGACCCTCAGGCAGTAGTCTGCTGACCAGAATGGTTTGCTGGTCTCCAGTGATGACTATTTAATATATGCCTAGAGATCATTTTAGTTGATAGTATTTGTTTTCATCTACTGAGCTGCTCTGTCCAAACATTGCCACCAGCAGATGTGTTTTAGAAATACACTGCAAAACAGAGATCTGGGACGTGGGTCAATGAGCAGCAGACCTTAGGGAAGACGACTGGTTTTTACTCTGACTCGGAATATGAGGAAATAAATGATGGACAGAGGACACATTTTTCTTCTCAAGGCCACCATGAAAACTTGGATTTTTTGTTTAAAAGAGTTTGCTCTTTCATGAATATAATGTAGATGATTTAAAATAAATTGGAGGTACTCATTCAAAATTTTTTGTTGAAGCTGTTAGGGTTTACCCAAATGAAATTCATTTAAAAATATTTGAGGCTCTCTGAATGAAGGCTTTCTGAAGGCTCTCTGAATGAATGAAAGAAGAAGTGAACGAAATAGAGGTTTGAGTAGCCCTGCATTTTCTGTTCAGGTTTCAGTCCTTGTTTTCAGTTTCTGAACCTGTCGAAGAGCCTAGCTTCCCCTTACAAATGGCTTCCTAATTTTGCACTCAAGTCTTGAATGAAGATCGGCAGACTTTCCTGTACAGGGCTGGATAGGGCCCCAAAGGAAACTTTTGTTACAAGTAACAACAAGATAAACACTGTAAGTCAAAGAGAATTGAGTGAGATAAGAAATGTGTAAGTGCTTAAAGTGCTTATCAGAGTGTCAGAAAGCGGTGTCATTCCTGGGATGGCATCGCCTTGGCTGGCTGGCTGGCTGAAACTGCGCCGAGGTGGGATTCCTGAGGCCTGCGGTGTCTGATATCGGGGCCACCCTTCTCTTCTTCAGCACACCCGACTCTCCCACAGGATCCATCTTGGCTTTGACTCCAGACTTCGGATTCTCAAAGAACGCAATATTGATTACATGCTGTGGGAAGGCACTAGGCATAGGGCATACAAAGATAAACAAAAGACACAGCCTTTCCTTTCAGGGGTTCCAGGAGAGAAGGAAAGTCATGTGAAAATCACACTCAAAGTGCTGCTATAAGAGAGATGTAGTCAGGGCACATTTGGAGTGCCAATCAGTTGTTTTTACAGGTGGAGTAGGAAATGTCGAATGCTATCAGAAGAGGGAATGGTTGAGTGAGTCTAACTTTAGAGGTTAGCCAAGTGGGAGGAATGAGAAGGAGAGAGACANCCTTTCAGGGGTTCCAGGAGAGAAGGAAAGTCATGTGAAAATCACACGCAAAGTGCTGCTATAATAGAGATGTAGTCAGGGCACATTTGGAGTGCCAATCAGTTGTTTTTACAGGTGGAGTAGGAAATGTCGAATGCTATCAGAAGAGGGAATGGTTGAGTGAGTCTAACTTTAGAGGTTAGCCAAGTGGGAGGAATGAGAGGAGAGAGACAGTAGGCATGTGCAAAAACAGGGAGACAGGAGAAAATGATGTACGAGGAAAGCATCATATTTAAGTCACTTTAATTACAGACCTTAGGATTTTTCTGGGGAAAGAAACATGGAACAGTCACATGTCAACAAAATCCAACATGTCATGTAGATAGTGGGAAGAATTTTGGGCAGGAGAACGAGCCCAAGTTAGTCAACAAAAGATGTATGATGGAGGTGATGCAGGAACTGGTTCTCGAAGGTGGGATACAATTTTCTGGGCAGGAAAGGAGGGAGTGAATTCTTGGTTGTGGAAAAACATGAAGAAAGACACAAAACAAGAGTGAATATGTTAGAGTTGGAAGGTCTGGCAATACTTGGATTAGATTACTTGAAAGCCATCCTGATATGGACATTTAGAAAGGCAGGTAAACTGTAACAAGTCTTTTAAGTGCACAGCTAATCTGGTAAGCAAGCAGAGGACACCATAGGTTTTAAGAGTGAAAAGGGAAAGGGAAGTAAAGTGGTGAGCACCTGAGCTGAGTGATGATTTCCCCCAGAGAGGTGCCGGTCTCCATGTCCCAGGGCCTAAGGTCTTAATGCCCACGTGGAATGAGGATGGGAGCTCGTGCCCTAGAGGTGGGGAATTCGGTCTGAGACTTCTGCATAAAGCTGGTTCCTTTGAAGGACTGCACCCTCAGTGCATTACTGGGCAGAAGAAAACTCCTGCCAGTGTCTACTCTGGACCCTCTACTGTCCAACAATTAAGTTCATGTGGCTTTAGAATTTCTTCCCTCTTGCAATAAAAACTTTCCAGTCTCACAGTGTCTTGAAGAGTAAGAGAAGATGGCAAGAGACATGGACATAGTCATTCTCCCCGTCTGATGGAGGGTGACCTCACTTCCTCTAAATATTTTCTTACATGTTACAATCTACAGGTGCTGACATGCTATGTTGACTCCTGTCATAATTGTTCCCTGTTTCCTATTTAGCATGACTCTTTCACATCCCCTGTTATATTCTTGATATTTGTCAAGGGACATCCCTGGGGATATACAGGGAGTGGCACAGGGCTCACTTACACCTGGAAAGCAAAGATCATGAGAACTTACATGGAACAGAAAGTTGAACGGGTGAAAGGATGGTCAGAGAGTCAGCCACCACAAAAGATCTGTAGAATGAAACAGGCTGGGTTCCAGAAGCAGAACATGCGGTTGGGCAATATGAACTTCAGCATTCAGACCGGGCACTGGGGACCGACGACTCAGTCATGTCAGTCAGTAGATGAGTCAGAACATGGACGAAGGACACCAGTTGCAAAGGAGATCTGTATACTCAGGTGAACTTCTCTGGGTCCGCTTCTTCTTATGTCCTTCCTGATGGAGCATGAAGCCAACCTGCAGATGACCACCTGGAGCCTACAGATGGACGTGGCGAGGGAGCGTTCTTGGCTCTGCTCTAGAATGAGAAGCGTGAGGCTGACACTGGGGGGCAAATCTGGGTTATGCATTAATCTTCCACGTGAAGAGAAGTGAAAAGGAGACTGTTTGGAGTCTTGTGTTGTTTATATACCAAGCATGAAGAATGAATGTGCTTTTTATGTCATAAAGAATCAAAGATGTGTTATTGGCAAAGGGCTTTTTAGAGAAATGTACAGTGGTGTTATAGGTACGTGTCTGATACCTTTGTCAAAGCAAAGTCAAAACATTAGGTAATGAAGCTTCACATTAGTTGGAATGGTAACATGAGAGAGAGTTTGCTTCTCGGGTTAGAAATATGTTATCCCAAACACAAAGACTCATGAAATTTAGTTTCAACGTAAATTTATATTTATATTGCAGAAGATGCTCTAATATTTTACTTATTCAGACTTTTTTCAAAGTAAGGCTGAATTCAGGCAGAATTTAGTCTTTAACGGACATTCTCTTTTAAAACCAATCCCAGAGTATTAGTGTTTAGATCTGAACCTTTACTAAAAAGGTGCTTTTCTTTTGATTTGAAGAAACAACTATTTCATATTTTTATACAGATTATGTAAACATGTAAATAGGCCATCAGAACGAGAATTGTACTGCAATATAATCTATCACAGTACTGCATAAAAGAGCATTTGAAATTAGAATTAAAACAGTAAGTGAAATTATAATAGCTTTAAAATAATACGTTTTTGAATACAGAAGCCCTATAATTTTGCTTAATTTGAGAAATAGGCTCTTTACAATTTGTGAACATTAAAATGTAGAGACAGAAGAAATAGTTTTTCTATAGTTAGGTGAAATTTCAAGTTAATATTTAGCATTTACTGAAGTGTTTTAAAATAATGGAAGATATAATGACTTCTCACAGTGTCCCAAATTTATATGTATATGAATTATACATATAATTATAATGTCCCAAATTTATGTGTAAAATTTCTGTACATACATAAATTTCTGTACATACATATGCATATAAATTATATATGCCCCCCCAAATTATAATGTCCCAAATTTTCTATGTATATGAAGAAAGCTTATTCATTTCTGATCTTTCTTCAAAAAGAACATTTTGACCAGTAGAAAGTGAGTTTCTTTGTCTTTCAGAAAGATTCCCCTAATTTGATTGTGCCACCAATTTGGGGTACTTTGTTTCTTGCATTATAGTTTAATTTTTCATTTTTTACATGAATTCTCTAATGTGGTTCATTTTGGGAGACATTTACAGCCGTGGCAACAGGAGGGAACCGGGCACTGTGAGGGCGTTACCACTGATTTCCCTTCTGAGCGCACACAAGCTCAGAAAGTGTACTTTCTCTGTAGTCCATGGGGTAACATTATTTTTTAAGCTTTTGGTTTCTCTTATGAAGCCAATCTGTTGCTAGCTTTTTATAAAAGTGTAACAATGATATGGACTTGATATATTGGAGAAATGGCCTTTTCCATTCAATTTATCACCTTGTTCCTAAAGTTGGAATTAAAAAAAGATCTGATTACATGGTGGGTCAGTCACAATAAACTTTCAGAGAAGTTTCTTTCAAATTATTGTAAGACTTGCAGCATGTAAATATAAGGTTCTGCTACAGTTTACAGAATAGTTTTGTGTGATACTGAAGTGTTGTGATCTTGAAATACTCCCAGTGTAATTGATACCCACGGAGTCCAGGGTGACTCGAGGCAGCGCCTTGTCTGGACGCCTGTGGAATGTGTGGAGAGACGCCAGGACTGGGGACATATCCATGCTCCTCAGTGTGGACTGCGGTAGTTTAAGGTTGCAGTGAGGATCTGATGTTGCACGCTTGGACAGAGTCACAGGCTGTCATCTGTCCCTTCCATTAGAATGACTACAGTGCCATCCTACACCTAGGAGCAGGATGTGCTGGGCACCAAGGGCTCCCCTACTGGCATCAGGAAGGACTGCAGGCTAACAGGAGGACAGTGTAGCTACACCCCGCCCTTCCTCCCACCAGCGGGCATTGTCTCTGCCCACCCAGGAAAGAGAGAAGGCTGAGCCACAGCTCAAGTTGATGTTGGGCGTATTCCTTTTCCCGATACCATCTCAGAAACTTGGGGCTCTTTTCATGGTCTATATCTGTCCATCATGATTTTCTTTCATGGCTCAGATGGGCTTAAATTTCACTGTTGGAGTATTTTAAGCTTTTCATCACAGATGATTTTCCTCTTGGATTCCTTTAAAAGGACTGTGTGGATCAATGACTGAGAAAATGTCAATTCCATGGTAAACATTTTAGAATGAGGCAAATGCTAGGACTGCTTAGGAGAACAGCACAGCTATTCTGCTAAAAACATGGGATGGCTCATCTCTAATACCCTTGAACTTGAGTTCCTTCTGTGATGTCATGGGCCCCCCCTGGATTATGCCCAACAACCCATAGTTTGTGGTACAAAAGCCCTTTGTGTCAGAGTGTGGTTTGATGCAGATGCAGAAATGTCTGAGAAGCGCTGCATCGCACGGGTACCCTGACAGAAGTGGTAGCAAGGAGTGGGCAGCAGCTGGGCTGTTCATGGGCCGCGCTCTGAGAGTCTGTTATGTAGTACTGCTGCACTTGGGAAGTGTTTCACGGCCATTACCGCCAGTGGAGCACTTACCCCCTGGAGGGCTATGCCAAGGGTGTGCAGCTCCTTGGGCTCAGTCAGTTTCCTAGGGAAGGGGGAGAGGGAGGCAGAGGAAAGTCCCGTCTGCTGTCCCAGTATGGCTTAATGCAGGGGCCCAGAGTGACCGGGACAGCGCGTCTCCTGGACACTCCCTTTCCTGTAGGAGCATTCGGAGGGGCCGCATGAGTACAGAGTAGGGAGGGGGCTGCGTCTCTGGGGCACAGCTCTGCTGCCTTCCTATGGGTGCCACCAGAAGAGACTATTTGGTTTTCTCTCCTGAAGATCCACTGGAACAAATAGGACCACTGCCAACCCTACTGAAGGAGTGGAGAACCTGAAACAGAGAGTTCGTTTTTGTTTGTTTATATCCTGCCTTGTTCCTGAAAACATTTAAATGGACAGAGATTAAAAGACTTAATAATAAACCTAAGGCAGAGCTGGAATTAACTTCTGAGACATTGTTTTTACAGGTGATACTTTTTTCCCCTTTTAACCCAAGGAAAGTACATATAAGAAGAGGAATTCATCACTGTAAAGTAATTTCAAGCAGAGAAGTGTCCCTCTTCTTTGTGATTATAAATAGCCAGGATTGAAAGGAGTCTTGTGTAATACTTGTATTCAGGCCAAGGTACTTCTTTACTCCCTAAATAGTAAAAGAAATATGCGTAGGTCCTTTTTGTTTATCAGTTGCATTTGTGTACCTTTTTTTCCTCCCTCAATCCAAACATAATCTGGATGTTGTAAAGGTCCATTCTGGTGACTGGCGCTTGTAGATTGTTCTCCTGGACAGACGGCCAGTGTGTGGTACCTGCTGCCTGGGGGAGGTGCTCTCAGGACCGACTCATACCCAGAGGAGACCCACTTGGCCTCTTCAGCCTCCTGCTGGCTGATCTCTTTAAGACTTCTGTTTTCTTCCTTAGCCAGTGCCTACGTGCACATTATTCTCCTTTCCCTAGGCACAGGGTTTGGTTTTCCTGCCTCTCCCCCTCACCCTGTCTCCCCAAGATTTACTAACTCCTCCCTGACAGGCTTACCACCTAGCGGTTAGATGTAGTGACCTAAGCTCTGTTCTTGTCCCCACATAAAGGTGAGTGAGGATGGTGACTTCCTAGAGTTTATTCTTATGGTCCCAAAGAGTGAATGCAACCTTCCAGTGTCAGACATTTAGCCTTCCTCACTAATCAGATCCTTACCTCCAATTTTATTAATCTCCTTTGAATGCTATATAATGTGTATAATCGTAAATTTTATATGCCTATTTTCAAAGATCTTCAAGGAACACATTTCCATACACTGCTGAGATCACCTATTAGCAAGTTAATTTCAGGGTATCATTCCAAAAGGTGCCTTTTGGGGTTACCTGTCACCAGCAGGCCAGCTTCTTCCGGAAGTGCAAGGCCACTAGGTGGAGCTTTGGGGATAGGGAAGAAGGCCAAGGGACAGGGCACGCTGGGGCAGGCAGTGTCCTTTCCTTCAGTTCAAGTTAGCTGGAGAGGCCATTGTGGGAGTAGAGGTGACCAGCTCGCTTCGTCACCGTCGCTTGTAGTGTCTAAAGCTAACACCAGGGTTTGAGAGGGACCTTGGGGGAAAGCAGTCCAACCCCTCATGGGGTGCTCCGTTGCCTTCAGTGTAGTACGGTCCTCACGCCAGCTAGGATTACGCATTCTCTGCCTTTCTGGGCTTCCTCTGATCCTTCTGGAATGTCCTAACCCTGTTCTCTGGACTGTACTCTTGGAAAATATTTGACTTGGTTTCTGTTAATCTTAAGCATGTAAACACATTATGTTGAAATATCAGCTTAAGCCCACTCCCAGTTACTCTTCTCTCTGGACATTTCACCTTCCGCCTGCCTGTTTAGCCTACAACGGCCTGCAGAGTTCCTGGGGTCATCAGCCCCTCTCAGGAGAGCAGGAGCCTGGGAAGGGTTAGTGGGTGGTAGTGGCTGCAAATGTCAGTGGCGGCTTCTGTCTGGGCCCCTTGGGTGAAGGGCGGGAGGCCATCCAGAAGGTCCTAATGCAACTGGAAAAGGGGTGACTGCGAGCCTGTTGGCCTGCCTTTCCCAGTTCATGTGAGGTGAAGTTGTAGCTGTGGCCTTACAAGGTCATAAGGAACCTGTAGTTGCCGGGCTAAGGGGAGGAGGGTGGAGAGGCTTGAACAACTGCTCCTAAAGCAGAATATCCATCACAATCAGAAAAAAAAAAGCAGCAAAGGAGCCAAGCCGACTCTTTTGAGGTCTTCAGCACACTGTTTGCTGCCTTAAGGAAGCCAGCAGCTAAACAAACAACAATCTTCTGATGAGTTTCCCCTTGTCCCAACCTGTGCCCTGGGTTCCTGGCCAGCTCCAAGCTCAAAGAGGGAGCAGCTGGAATATTTCCAAATGGATGGAAATGGAGTTGGATCCCCAGTAGTGTTGTCTTAGGGACGGCCACTGCTTGCTGTCGCCTTGTCACAGTTGTGGGCCTTCAGACTCTCCAGACATCCAGACCCCACAACTGGGAATGATGCCTGATGCTCACACCGGGGATGTGCTGGCGCCAACTTGAAGGAAGGGTGAGGGACTAAGTGTTGCCAGCTCCCTGGAAAATGGCATCAGCTTCAACACTTAGGGTACTCCACCCGCATCTGTTTATTATAACTATCAGATATGTTTGTTTTCACTTGAACGCCATCCACCAGTCAGCTGTAGGATTCCTACACGTCATCGTTCTCAGTGTCATCTGCCGTAGGTTCTCCAGCACAGGGGCCTGTGCCTCTAACTTCCTGTGTGTTCACTCAGTAGAAGTCTACCTCTCTCTCATTTACTCACTCACCAGATGCCTACTGAGACCCTACAGTGTGTAAAATGCCACATTGGGAGGGCTGGGAGGGCAAGGAGACAGCTGCCTTGAGGAGTTCCCTGTCTGGTGTGACAGACGACTTGGGAAGCTTGCATCAAGCATCTGTCATGCGGCGAGACACTGCTGGGTATTGACATGCAGTAACAAAATGGGAAAAGGCCCTGCACTCAGAAGCACAGGCATGAGTTGGATGAGGAAGCAAAGGCACAAATATGTAATTACATTCTCTCTATACCTGTTGTGAAGGCAAAGAACAGGGTGCCGTGCTTGAGAGAACAGCAGCGTGTGGGTGAGGAGGCAAGAAGAGCTGTGTAATGCCCAGAACTGAATGTTGGGAAGGGTGGAGAATGGAACTCTGGCAGCAATGTGAGGACAGGCTAAATCTTTTAGAAAGTACAGGCCCTTTGCCACACTGACTCCATGTGAGGAATTTATCCTAAGAAAACAGCAGCAAGCACAAAGATGTGTGAGTACTGAGTCCCGCAGAAGTACTGCTTAAATGTTTGAAAATACTTAATTATAGTATATATGCACATGATAGAATATAGTGCCACCATTAAAATGACTAGACATTTATGTATGGGCATGAAAATGATATATGATATAGTAAATTAAAACTTCATAGCGTGATATGTGAGCCCATTTTACTTCGATTACATACACAGTAAAGTTTCTGCTGGTACAATATTTTAATAGTGGCTCTCTCACCTTGGCTGGGTAGCTCAGTTGATTAGAGTGTCATTCTGATATGCCAAAGTTCTGGGTTCTATACCCAGTCAAAGCACATATAAGAATCAACCAATGAATACATAAATAAGTGGAACAACAAATCCCTCTCTCTCCCTGCCCCCTTCCTCTATCATAAATCAATAAATACATTTAGCCCTGGCTGGTGTAACTCAGTGGACTGAGTACTGGCCTGTGAAGCAAAGGGTCACCAGTTCGATTCCCAGTCAGGGCACATATCTGGGTTGCAGGCCAGGTCCCCAGTGGGGGGCACATGAGGGGCAACCACACATTGATGTTTCTCTCCCACTCTTTCTCCTTCCCATCCCCTCTCTCCAAAAATAAATAAATAAAATATTAAAAATTTTTTAAAAATAAATACATTTAAAAAATAGTGGCTATCTCTAGGTGAGGGAGATTTTGTAGTCAAGGCTTAACATGTTTTTCTTCTGATCTTTTTTTTAAATGAGTTTTTTGCATTAGGAAAAAATATACAAATAAAGAAAAACAATCTATTGCTAATCTAAAGCAGAGGTGGCCCAAGCCCAGATTACAGTAACAGGACGTTTAGGAAGAGACGGGGTTACAGAAAGACACGGAACTGCCAGCCTCAGATGACCTAAGGACATGAGGCTCGGGAGAGGGATGAAAAGGAGGTACAACAATGACTAATTTCTGACCTGACCACTGGGTGGCTGGAGGTGCCATTCTCCAGGCAGAGAGCATCAGAGAAGAAAAGGTTTGGATAGAAAGGCAAAGCTTCTGACCTTCAACATGTGAAATCTAAGTGCCTGTGGGACGTGCAGGGGCAAATGGCGGGCAGCTAGGTGTGGCTCTCACGAGAGCTGTGAGCTCTAGAGATACGTGTGGGAGTCAGTCATTCAGTAATTGGCTAAGAGGGCATATGCAGTGTGTGGGGGGCGCCGAGTCCGCCAACACCCTAGGCCGGTCTGAGAAGGAGGCTCCAGCAAGGGCAAGGAGCACTGTGCAGAGTGGGGGGCATACAGGGTTGTACCCGGAAGCCAGAGGAGCGGAGCGTCCCAGACCCTTTCAGTGGCTTCCAAATCGGGCTGACTAGTTTTGGGTGTGGATTCTGCTTATTTTCACAAGATCCTCAGACACATTTCCTGAAGGTGGGAGTCAGGACTGGGAGAAGACAGGAAATTCCGGTGTCAGTGAGTGTGTCCTCCGAACAACCCAGTGTGATGGGTTAGAAGGAGGAAGGGCCCAGCCCCAGAGGGGAGAGCAGAGGTGAGGGGGGGATCCTAGACTCGGAATGAAAGTAAGTCATGCCATCGCCATTCTTTCTCCTGGAAGAACTGGGGGCACTTGGGAGGGCGGGACAGCCCTCTGTAGCATGAGACGAATTTAATGAAATACGTTCATTGTTCTCATCCCCGGGGAGATGCCTTCTGCAAGGGTGTTATAGGAAATTAATCCATTAGTTGCTGCCAGAAACCAAGTGAAAGAAACAAAGAAATAAACAGAGACTGTCAACATCCAGGGACCTGGACAGAATCCCAGTATGAGCTGCACATTAGGAGGGTTATAACTCAGAGCACGCTCAGCGCCAGCAGTCTTGGGGCTGGGATTCCACTGCTGCGGGTGTAAGCGTTGGCCCTGGAGTCTGACTTCCTGGTTTTCATCCAGGCCCCCAGGGAGCCTGGTGCTTAACCCTTTTATTCCTCAGGCATTTTGCCTGTAAAGTGGGAATATTAATAGTCACTTTACGTTAGGTGGGTTGTGAGGATTAAATGGGCCCATCGCCTCAACCTATGAAAAGGTCTGGCTCTTGGCAAAATATCTGGGGGTATAATTCCATGTCCAGAAAATGTTAGCTGCCAGTGTCATCATTGTTATGCTTCCAATGATATCGTTATGATGCATTGCTTTCTCAACCTGGGAATGAAGAGATGGGGAAATTGAGGCCCTACTTCATTCATTCAGTAAAGATCCTTAAGGAGAATGTTAAACGAACATCTGTTTGCTCAGGCTAGAAATTCTGTAAGTTTACTGAAATAATGCAATACACAAATTTAAAAATAAGCACATCCAGGTTAGTTTTCTAGAGTGGATTTTGAGGTTCCTATGAAATTGAAGGGTTGGACGGTGGGGTGTTAGAGTGAGCAGTTGGACACCAGATTGAAGAGTAAGACTAAGGAGAAGAGGGAACATTCAGGAGGGAAAAGAAGGTGTGGTTAGTCCACTTAGAAAGGCAGAAGGGGCAGTACTGTCTGAGCTGGTTATAATGCAAAGGCTAACTAAAGTCACGGAATTTGGAAAAAGACCCAGAGAATATTTTCAGGGTAACCATATAGTTCCTTAGCACAGCCATTCTGCAATCACTGCTTCAGACCTTGCAGTTTCTCTCTGACTTTGCCACCCACCACCTGCTGGCAAGAAAGAGCAAACATGGCCTGGCCCTGAGACGAATCCTTTCTATGTGGTAACGGATTCAGTCCTTGTGACAGCCTGATGAGGTAGCACTGTTATTGTCCTGCTCTTACAGGTGGGATAACTTAGTCACAGTGGGAAAAGACAGTGATAGAACTTCCTATGCAGGGCCACAAGGCCATACAGAGTAAGTGACAGATCCGGGGTCAAACCTAGACCTCCTGCTCTGAAGTCTGTGCTCTTAGTCACCACTTTAAGAGACGCCAGATGTCACTGTCAAGGCAGTTATGTAATGACTGTTCCTTACTTCATATGATGAATCTCTTTAACTGTCTAATAATATTGCTCTTTAGACAGTGCTTTCTTTCAATACATGGTTGGTTATTTTAGAAACTCTTGTCCACACTCCTAGAATTTTTCTGCTTTCAGCTTCACATGGTCTTTTTTTCTTTCTTTTTAAAAAAATATTTTATTTATTTATTTTTAGAGAGAGGGGAAGGGAAAGAGAAAGAGTGGGAGAGAAACATCAATGTGTGGTTGCTTCTCACGTGTCCCCTACTGGGGACCTGGCCTGCAACCCAGGCATGTGCCCTGATTGGGAATCGAACCAGCGACCCTTTGCTTCACAGGCCCGTGCTCAATCCACTGAGCTACACCAGCCAGGGCTACATGATCTTTTTTTTCTTTCCACAAGCTATGTCTTTTTTCCATGCCTCTTATCCACTCAGCTCCTGCGGGCTCACCCATGTCACCTCTTTGCTTTGATTGAACCATTGCACGTATCTTCTTTGCATCTTTGCAGAATGCCTGCCCTGTCTTTCAAGACATCCAGTTCCTTTAAGCCTCCTGCTCAAACTGTTTCACAGAGAACCTCTTGCTTCACTGTGAGGTCTCCTAACATCACCCCAACCCATTTTTTTCACTTTGAAAAATCCCTATGGTAATTATTTTTTGTACGTTTAATCTTCTAATTCATTCTATTCATTTACTCATTCATTCACTAGACCTCTCTAGTACTTCTTGTGTACTGGCAGTTTACAAAGGTGAGTGGAACCTGCCTATGAAGAGCTTAAAATATAGTTAAAAAGGCCTGCCTGGTGTGGGTCAGTGGTCTGGGTGAAAGTGCCAGCTTGTGAAACAAATGGTTGCTGGTTCAATTCCCAGTCAGGGCACATGCCTGGGTTGTGGGCCAAGTCCCCAGTTGGGGCTCACGTGAGAGGCAACCAATCGATGTATCTCTTGCACATTGATATTTCTCTTCCTCTCTTTCTCCCTTCCTACCCGCTCTCTAAAGATAAATAAGTAAAATCTTTTAAAATATACAGTAAAAGAAAGAGATATAAAAGCAAATAGTCATCACTTGGACATTTATCCAGTACCCTTTGCATAGTAGGCATTTCATTTTAACCCTGACACTGTTCCTGGCGTGCAGTTTCTAAGCTAGAGGACATGGGGACTAATGTAATTGACATGACTGGTTTTGGCGTTGTGTTTGCCTAGACCAAGGATGCCCTCTTCACAATCCTGCATGACCTCCGACCCCAGGATCATTTCAGTATTATTGGATTTTCCAACCGGATCAAAGTGTGGAAAGATCATTTGGTGTCAGTTACTCCCAACAATATCAGAGATGGCAAAGTCTACATTCACCACATGTCGCCCACTGGAGGTAAATACGAGTCCTTCTTTTCATGTTAGCTTTGACGTGATAATAAGTGAGTAGCTAAGTTTTCTGCCAAGAGACAAGGATTTGAATGCTGAAACTATCACAGGAAAGGAGATAACAGCTGAGAGCTTTCCCAGAAGCTTGTGTTTCTCTGAATACTGATTCCGTAAATTCTCCTCTTCCACGCCCCAAACTAAGATGGTCAAGTAAGTTATGAGGGGGAATACCTGATAGGGTTTGGAGCCTTTCCTGGTTTATCTGACAGATCCTGAGTAATGAAGTTGTTTTTGTAAATTGTTTTAGGGTGTAGAATTAAAGCCAAATAGGTGAGTTAGTTTTGTGTACTCAAATCTTAGCACCTTAGGAAGAAGCAGGTGGAGCCACCCAGCTGCACCCTTAGTCCCTTTGGCAGGGCGCAAATGGTGGGCAGAACAGGAACCCCAGGGGGCCTGGGAGACACCCTGGATGGAAGGTGCAATGGACTCTGAGCGTCTGCACGCTTGGTTTGGGTACCGTGCCCAGGTAAGAGTACGGAGGAGGGGAAGGTCATAGAGAAGTCTAAGATAGCTAGAGTATCTAGAGGCAGTCCGCTAATGGTTTCCAGCTGGACAGGTGTAAGTTCCTTCAGCTCAGGGCCTTTGTCTCACTCTTTCTGCCAACTTTGTCACTGGTGCAGTGCACACACAATAGGTGCTCAATATTGGACTGTTTACGGGCACTGATTCTGACCCCTCCCCACTTTCCTAAAGGTCATTCATAGAGACACCATCTCTTGTTGTTGTCTTGATTATTGTAGTTTAATGGTCCCCTAGAAACACACAAAACACCCAAGAGTCTTCTTCCATTTGGGATTTTTCATGTTTCTTATATTCATCATTTCCTGTCCAAGACAAAGCCCTGACTTCCCACGTGAGTGTCATTTGGAACTTCATCTTTCTTGGAGCTGACTTGGACTCACAATGGGATTTCCTACCAGTTTCCACAACAGTGAGATTTAGGAACTGTTTGACTAGTTGATGGGAGAAATGATAGACTGGATTTACTATGATATTGTACTGTTGATCATGGACCTATGGCAGGAAGTGACAAGGTTGTAAAGCCTTCAAGAGGAGAAACTCTTACTCATCTTTGTCTGCCCCCCAGCTCCTTGCATAGCTCCTAGCATAGCTCCTAGCATAGCTCCTAGCATAGCCCCCGGCACATAGTGTACACCCAACACATATTTGCTAATCAAATTTAGTTTAATGCTCTTGGTTATAATTAGGATGTTATGTGGAGGTGGGCATGAAGCTTTAGCAAACAGTCGATGTGTATTGTGCTCGTTTGGAATCCAAACCTTAGAAACCTTATGGTTTCCTGTATTATTTCTTGGCACTTCATTGCCTGAACCTCTGCAGGGGGACAGAATATTCATCAGTTCCTCTCAAGGACATGTAATATTAGGACTCGAAGCATCAATTCAATTCTTTTTTTTAAAGATTTTATTTATGTATTTTTAGAGAGAGGGGAAGGGAGGGAGAAAGAAAGGGAGAGACACATCAATGTGTGGTTGCGTCTTGAGCGCCCTCTACTGGGCACCTGACCCACAACCCAGGCATGTGCCCTGGGAATTGACTAGGAATTGAACTGGTGACCTATTGGTTTACAAGCTGGTACTCAGTCCACTGAGCCACACCAGCCAGGGTGGGAACATCTATTCTGAAGCCAAATCACCTGGATTTGAATTTAGCTCCACCATCCACAAGTCATTTAATCTCTCCAGGCCTCAGTTTCCTCATCTGTAAAATGGGGATGATGATGGAGTTCTTATTAGGATGAAATGAGTTAAAACAGGTAAAGTATTCAGCAAACACTTGCCAGGTCTCTAGTTAGGTTATGTAACCTACAATCACCCCATATACTTGGGGGGCTTGTTCCCCTCCTCCCCAGTGTCACCCCTGCTAATCCTTGAACAAATGGCATGTGAACCACAGCCGTGAGTGTGAAGCCAGGGGAAGGAAGAGAGTGCAAGCTTGAGCTGCCCTGTTTTGGTGTCCCACAGGCACAGACATCAACGGGGCCCTGCAGAGGGCCATCAGGCTGCTCAACAACTATGTGGCCCACAATGACATTGAAGATCGCAGCGTATCTCTCATCATCTTCCTGACGGATGGGAAACCCACTGTCGGGGAGACCCACACCCTCAAGATTCTCAACAACACTAAGGAGGCCGCCCGGGGCCAAATCTGCATCTTCACCATCGGCATTGGGAATGATGTGGACTTCAAGCTGCTGGAGAAACTGTCGCTGGAAAACTGTGGCCTCACCCGACGTGTCCATGAGGAAGAGGACGCCGGCTCACAGCTCATTGGGTCTGTTTGCCTTCTTGGGACAATAATGAAAGGTTCTCAGAAGAGAGTGGAGGGTTGGGTTTTATGAGCGACTCAGAAATGAGGATGGTTTGCCGCACCTTAACCTTGAGTCTACTGGAAATGACCATGACTCATTACACTGGGAGACACCATGTTGGGTTTTGAAATCCATCAGGCAGGCCTGGCTGTAAATTGTGGTCCTGCTTTGTGAGTTTAGGCAACATTTTAAGTTCCCTCATTATTAAGTGAGATTTATGGTCAATTGACAGAATTTAATGAGAAAACCTGTGTGAAGTATTGGCAGAATTGTTATCATATGTGAAATGTTCGATTAGCTCTTCTGGTTATAATCATCTTCTTGACATTTCAAAGCACTTCTGGGCATAGTCACTCTGATTCTGCCCTGTGCAGAGGCTAGGAGAAGTAACTTGAGTGGTATTGATTATTAAAATGATCATATTTTTCTTTGGAAGTGAAATGACCAATTGACACCAGTCACTGGTTTTATATATATATTTGAGGTGGAGGAAAAACTAGAACTTAGTTCTAACTCAGTTCAGTGCCTTCCCTTTGATACCACGATGCCAAACAGGGGGTACAGCTTTGCTGTTGATTCAGTGACGTGCTGACTCCCAGTTCAGTATTACTGCTTTGATCCACTTTGTAGCATTTGGTGTAAACACTTACAAGGGAAAATGAGCTTTAGGTATATTCATGGGTGGTTAATAGCCATAATTAAAGAATATTCGTCAAAAAGAAATCTAACTGGAGGTCTGGAAGATGGACAATACAGATGGGTCCTAGGGATGGAGCTGGCCACCATTGTTCCCCAGCCTTTTAATCCAAGATTTAAATAAAAACACAGATTAGCTTCCCACATTTTCAAAATCATTCAAAATGACATTCAGTTTAACTTAATGTTTTCATTGAGTATGTGCTTCATAAGCAAAAGCAAGGACATTGAAACAAATCGACTGCACTGTTCTGCTAAAAATACTGCCACTATCCAACATTTATTGAGAACTTATGATATGGTAGACATTTCTATGAGCATCACCTCCGCGAGCCCCACGGCAGCCCGAGGAGCGGCTGTGCTAGGGGAAAGGCCAACTGCCGTGCAGAGGACCACCCTGCAGCAGTCTGTCAGGCTCAGTTCTGCTCCGCAGGGTGCGTCATTCAGGAATTCCTGGTTTCTTCCATTTCACTGCTCTGGGCCCCTTAGATGTTGTCTTTAACTCTAAGGTTGAAATGGGCACAGCCCCTTCTGTGTTCCAGCACTAAAAGTGGGGAAGGGAAAGAGAGCCAGAGCAAGCATTGTATTTCAAGCAAGCGTTGCAGAAGGTACACATTTCACTCCCACTCGTACTCCACTGTGGAGAACATGGCCATATGGGACCACAATGGAGGCCGAGAAATGTAGTTTGTAGCTGGATGGGCATCCCTAAGTTAAAACTAAATTAGTAGAAGAGAAGGGGAGGCTGGGCCTGGTGAAACAGCTAACAGTTTTCCAAAGTAATTAACTGCTAGTGTTCCAATTTTACAGTGGAAGAAGCTGAAGTTCAGAGAGGTTATGTGTCCCAAGATACACAGCAAGGAAGTGGCTGAGACAGAAGTCTAACTCCACAGCCTGTGCTCCCTCGATCTTCAGAAAGGGATTTTAATTGTCCCTTTACTCAGAAACTAGCAACTGCGTGACAGACCTAGAAGAAAAGTTAATGCAAGCAAACGCTGCATTACCGCAAAGCATAGTGGCAAAGTCAAGGCCGCAAGTATAATGTGCTAGGTAAAGCCCATTGGCAATAGGCATGTGGTTCTAAGAAAGACGTTTTTAAAGGCCCTTTGAGAAACTCGGGCACGTACCAAGGGAGGTTACCCAGCGTGGTTAGAGAACCTTGCAATTATATCACCTGAGGACTAGTTAATGACACTGGGGGTTGATTAGACTGAATAAAAGATGACCCCTAGGAGCAGTGGTTGTCAAGCCCCCGGAAGGCTGTCCTGGTGAAGCTAGATTAGGCTGATTCATGCTGGGCTGCTCCAGAAGCAAGTGTGAGGCCAGTGGGTGGAAACTGCAGGGAGAAGATTGTGACCTACTCCATGGAGGTTCCTCCTCCTCAGAGCAGTTGAAAGAGTGGAGGAAACCTTACGAGACAGTGAGTTCTCTGTCACCACTGGTGACACCACCAGTGTTCAAGCTACTGCTACATAACCTCCTATGAGCAATGTTCTGCTGGGTAGAATGTTGGACCCGGTTCAGGGTCTCCCCTCTGACTGTCCCCAATTTCCTGTAGGACCTGTCCTGCCTGCAGTCAGAGCTGGGCCCTGACACATACTCTCATTCTCTCTCCCTCTCCGCTCCAGCTTCTACGATGAGATCAGAACCCCTCTGCTCTCTGACATCCGCATCGATTACCCACCCAGCCTCGTGCAGCAGGCTACCAGAACCCTCTTCCCCAACTACTTCAATGGCTCAGAGATCATCATTGCTGGGAAGCTGGTGGACAGGAAGATGGATCGGTTGCATGTGGAAGTCACAGCCAGCAACAGTAAGAAATTTGTTGTACTGAAGACAGACGTGCCCTTGGAGCCCCCAAAGGTGGAGAATGATGTCACAGGAAGCAGCAGACCCAAGGGTGATGGTGAAGGGGACCCCAGCCATCTCGAGCGTCTCTGGAGCTACCTAACCATGAAGGAGCTGCTGAACTCCTGGTTACAGAGTGACGACAAGCGGGAGAAGGAGCAACTGAGGCAGAAGGCCCAGACTCTGGCTGTGAACTCTCGCTTCCTCACCCCGTTTACCTCCATGAAGTTGAAGAAACCTGCACTGCAGACAGAGAAGCTAGAGGAGAGCTATGGCATGTCCGCTGCAATGGGGCCTGAAACGGTGACGCAGAGCCTGCAAGGCGCCAACCTGCAGCCAGGTAACCCAACTCCGGGGATGGCCGGATGCAGGAGCCTAACATAATGTCCTTTCTGCCTAGCTCTCAGGCCAAGGTCACCTCAGTAGTAGTCTGTTTTTATTTTGATATATTATAATTTTTATAAGTAATCACCCCCACATGCAATGCCCAGTTTTCAGGAAGTGTGTTCAGTCGTTGTGTATGATTTGTTATAAACTGTGGGTCTCTGTGCAGGAATTAGAAAAGGTGGCGGTTGTTTCAGAAATGTTGTCTGGTGAAGTCAGTCCATCAATCAGTCATCACTACCAAGTGCCTAACATTCACCAGGCATTATTGGAGACACCATGAGGAATAAACAAATATATGCAAATGTTCATTTTAAACTGTCTTTCTACATTTTTAAGTACTTCGGAGTTATGTCATCATGTATGTATGCTGGATTTTACTTTGCTGGGAACATAGGTGGGGACTAATTTCTGGATTCTTGAGGGACCACACACTTCACATGCTTATCACTCAGAATCTGAAGAGCAGTCTCACTGCCATTGTGACAGGGAAATGAGTAGTGATGAGAACAGGAAACGGAAAAGGGAGGCAGTTCAACCAAAGCAGAGGATTACATTCTCAGTAATAGCTGTTTGGGAAAATGGTATTTTTTAAAACGTGTAACATTTTCATTAAATTTCCATCAAGTTCACATCTCCTAAGTAGGGGGAACTGATGTTACCCCGGGCCCTGCAAATGCTGCCTCATTTATTCCCCGAACTCTAAACTCTGAGAAGCACCTGGGATGGGGAAGAGAGCATACGTTTATTTAGGATGCAGACACAGCTGAGGTTCAGCTCATCAGCCCTCCTGACCAGCTGCGTGGCACGGGGAGGGCTTCTGCACCTCTGAGCTCCTATTCCCTCACCTATAAAATGTAGGCGATAATAATTTCCCCAAAGGGCCATGGCAAAGATTACATGTGTAAAGCCTTTGGCACGTACGAGTGTTCTACAAATGTTAGATTCCCCTTCCCTTGAGGAACGTAGAACTAGAAATGAATTGAAAGTTCGGACCCTGGTGGAGAGGTTAAAGCTGCCACATCGCCTTTTCACATGGAGTGACGCTTGTCTTGGCACAGCCAGTGCGATCCGAGTTCTGACGCAAAGCAGGCTGTGTCATGCTATGAAAGAGCCGTATAAAGAGCTAACCAGCTGATAGCTCAGAACAGTTGTTTGGAATATGGTTCTCCTGAAGCATCAGGTAGTACTCGAGACAACTGTTCTGTGCTTAGAGCTCTGATGATTTTTAAAATTTAAGTTTTAGTTTTTCTGAGTGCCCCTGGCAGCTGCCACTCACCGCAGCTTCTCACGGCAGCTGTGTGGATTAGAAGGCGCTTTCCCTCCACGGTCTGCCCGATTTGGCCTGCGTTGCGCTGGCCGGGGACCAGCACGGAAAAGACACGGGCAGGTAGACTCTTGGAGACAGTTCAATCTTTAATTTCTGTGGGGGGCCAAAAGCAGCGAAGAGGAGCATGATCTTGTTAATACAAACAATTTGAAATAGGTTAATAATTTTATTTTATTTATAGAAATTAATTCACTTTTAGGTTATTCTTTAATTAATTATTTATTTTTGCCTGCTGCTTTATGGATTGTGTTTATACACATAGTGATAGACTCTGGATTTTAATTTATTCTTACCTTTGTGCATTTTCCTGGGTTTTTTAAAATTACGGTACAAAACCCTGTGGCATAAACTTACCATCCTAACCATTTTCCAGTGTGCAGTTCAGCAGTATTAAGTATATTGAGGTGAAACAGGTCTTCAGAGCTTATTCTTCTTGCAAACCTGAGAGTCTGGGCCCACTAAACAAGTTTATTTTTTCTCCTCCTCCCATAACTAGACCTTAGCTACCATGCAATATTTTCCTCTATTACGAGCACAGAAATTACAGATGAGAAGAATATTATCTAATTTAGAAAAGAATAAAATAATTAAGCCTCCACATGTTATACCTTTGCTTGTATGTTGTGAGGCTAAGCTCCCTCTTTAAAATAGATGACGTTTTTTTTTTAAATATTTTATTTATTTATCTTTTTAGAGGGGAAGGGAAGGAGAGAGGGAGAGAAATATCAATGTATGGTTGCCTCTGCTGAGGACACACAATGTATTGTGTGTCCCCTGCCGGGAACTGGCCTGCAACCCAGGCATGTGCCCTGACTGGGAATCGAACCGCTATCCTCTAGTTCGCAGGCCCAAGCTCAGTCCACTGAGCTACACCAGCCAGGGCCAGATGACGTTTTTTAAGTTGCCAAAAATGTATCTGAAAGCTGTATTTTACTCGCCCCATCCCTCTCCTCTCTGTGCCCCTCACTTCCTCCTCCTTCGTGGGTAACAGTGAGTGTTCTTTTCCTTCTCTTTTGTAGGCACTGCTCTCGAGAAACCATACGACCCAAGAATTAAAGTCTCCAAAACATCAGGTAAAGAAAACAGCATATGTGGTTTGGGAGTTGGTAGNTTTTTTTAAATTACGGTACAAAACCCTGTGGCATAAACTTACCATCCTAACCATTTTCCAGTGTGCAGTTCAGCAGTATTAAGTATATTGAGGTGAAACAGGTCTTCAGAGCTTATTCTTCTTGCAAACCTGAGAGTCTGGGCCCACTAAACAAGTTTATTTTTTCTCCTCCTCCCATAACTAGACCTTAGCTACCATGCAATATTTTCCTCTATTACGAGCACAGAAATTACAGATGAGAAGAATATTATCTAATTTAGAAAAGAATAAAATAATTAAGCCTCCACATGTTATACCTTTGCTTGTATGTTGTGAGGCTAAGCTCCCTCTTTAAAATAGATGACTTTTTTTTTTAAATATTTTATTTATTTATCGTTTTAGAGGGGAAGGGAAGGAGAGAGGGAGAGAAATATCAATGTATGGTTGCCTCTGCTGAGGACACACAATGTATTGTGTGTCCCTTGCCGGGAACTGGCCTGCAACCCAGGCATGTGCCCTGACTGGGAATCGAACCGCTATCCTCTAGTTCGCAGGCCCGAGCTCAATCCACTGAGCTACACCAGCCAGGGCCAAATGACGTTTTTTAAGTTGCCAAAAATGTATCTGAAAGCTGTATTTTACTCGCCCCATCCCTCTCCTCTCTGTGCCCCTCACTTTCTCCTCCTTCGTGGGTAACAGTGAGTGTTCTTTTCCTTCTCTTTTGTAGGCACTGCTCTTGAGAAACCATATGACCCAAGAATTAAAGTCTCCAAAACATCAGGTAAAGAAAACAGCATATGTGGTTTGGGAGTTGGTAGGTTTAGAAAGTGGACAACCAGGAGTTCCCCGAAAGCAGTTTAAGTACCAGTTTGTATTAGAACGGTGACACCAGGACCCATGGTTTCTCAGCGCACGCCAGCAGCGGGCAGCAGTTCTGAGAACCAGGATCATCGCTAAACCATTGCATCCATACCGTGGATAACAGTCCTGAGGAGCCTGGCAATAGCCCTGATCGAAGGACGGGTAACACTCACATTCTCCTCATGACGGAGTTTAAAAGACATTTGTTTTAGAGATCTAAAGTATGCGTGCTTCCTGTGTCTGGTGTTACGAATATCTGTGACATTCAGATTTTTAAAACATTATTGTATTATTTAATCCTTGGTTTAGAGGGAAAAATAGATACAAATACCATAAAACATTTTGGCCAGTTTTCTGGGATTATGATAAAAATCCAGATGGAATAACAATGCAAGGGCTGGGTTGGATTCTTAAAATGTACACATCACTTTATAAGTCTTGCTGTCCGTGTGCTGACGCACAAGTTCGCAAAATCAGGGACATCCCCGAGGTTAGCTGTGCAGACAGGAAACGCAGTCTCCAACGGAGAGAATGTGATTCCTTTGAACTCAGGCTGCTTTAATGCAAGAGCGCTTTCCTCTGGGATGCTCTAGGGAGTCAGTCTTTCAGACCACTGCTCTACTGTTTGGAACAAGCAACATCTTCCCTTGTAAGGGACTTGGACAGTTTGAGGAGAAATGATGGGGTATGAGCCCAAGAAACGCTCAGGGAACTGTCCCATAGCTCTATTCCTATTGACTCTGTGTCCTTCAGTTGCCACCAGCCCTCCATTGGGTTTGGCCATTACTCCTGTCGGACCAGAGTTGTGTGCCTCGGGCACTGCAAATGTCCCTAGTGCCATGGCGCTGCGGTCACAGGAACAGAGCGTTCTCATCCACATCTCCTCACTTGGGTAGTCAAAGGAGAAAGGAAATGATTGGTGTCGTGTGGGAAACTGAAGCAAGTGGGCTCAGCCGTAGTGGGGGTATCTGGCAATAACTCTCCTTGCTGTTTCCCTCTTACCTCTCAAGGCTTAGTTGCCTGGGCCGAGGTGCGGTGAAAGGGAGCATTATATCTGAATTTAGGGGACCCGAGTTCAAACATCACCATCTACTACTAACTGGGTAACTGTGGCAAGTCATCCACCTCCCAGTCCTCGTCCTCATTGAGAGATTCAGGATCATTGACAGGATCAAATAAATAACACATGAGAAAAATAAAAGAGCACCTACACATGGAAGGCACTCAATAGTGTCTTTTCTGTCTGTTTCTCTCCCGTTTCTTCCTGCTCTGGCAGCGGACGGAGACCCCCATTTTGTTGTGGATTTCCCCTTGAACAAGCTCACTGTCTGCTTCAACATTGACGGGCAGCCTGGGGACATCCTGAGGCTGGTCTCTGATCACACGGACTCTGGTAAGTTCTGACCTCTGTAGTGGCCATGGGCAAGAGCAAGGTAGACACCATATCTCCTGTGTTCCTAAGACGGGTGTCCAGGTACATGAGGGGCACCTCACTGATGCTCAATGAGGGTTGTTGATGAATAACTAAAGCAAATAGGCTGTGTGCTGACCTTGGAGGCAGGAAGATGTGCATTGGAAACCCTACCCTCTGACTGCACTCATGTTGCAGCCCTGGGTATTCAGCTAGCGAGCTCCTGCTGTCTCCCTTGTGAAACGGAGTTAGTGATACTCGCTGTGCTGGCCTCACAGTGCTGTAGGAATTCACAACGCGTTATTGTTATTATGCCTTTCCAGTCAAAAGCTGTGATGGTGGGATGTGCTAAACTCATTTATCTCAGTTCCTTGATGGTTGAGGTGTTAAGCCTGGTGTTAATTACTCAGCTCTGTGCAGAGGACACAGATGTAAGAAGGGTTCTGACCCCTTTTGGTCTGTAGAGGGACTGTAGAAAAGAGATTGGTATATAAAAAGCTGCTCTGGTTGCATTCAGGTCCCAGTACCTCAGGGATGGCCACGTGGACAGCCACAGTCTGACTTTGTGAGGACAAGCTTTGCAGTGGACATTCTGGCATTTCTCAGTTCTGAGAAAATGAGCTCCTTAGAAGGCTAGGTGACCGAGGGCCCCACAGCAAAATCGCACAGAGGGTGTTGTTATCTAATGTTTGATTGTGGGCTCTTGACCTGCCTCGCTCTCTCGCAGGGCTGCCTAGCCTTCGGGCAAACTGGTGACTTGTTTGTAACTCAAAGGGCTCCAGAGTGAGACAGAGGCCTACCTGGGTCCTTCCCTGGAGGTGCCCACCTCTCCTCAGGGCTGGTCTGTTGTTTCTGTGTTCAGTGTGCCATCCATGACAGGAAGCTCAGTGGAAGATGCTTGGAGCCTTGAGGCAGAACTGTCTGACCTCCGCTCGTGCTGGGGTTTTTCCTTCCCCAACGCTTTGTCCCAGAGACAGGAGTGTTCCCCTGGAGTGTCCAGGGAGTTTCTAGTCAAGATGTATGGAAAGATTATCCCCAAAGCAGAGAAAACAGGAGTTGATTACGTAACAAGCTTTTCTTAATACACACTGCCTCTTTGGCTGAGAGCAAGTACACTTAATGTGCATAAACTAATTCAGTCCCAAACATCTGGTGTAGAATCGCTATCTGTCTGGACAGCACAGATTGCCAGGAGTTTGGCTCCCAGGACTCGCTCAAGTCTAGAAGAGTCAAGTCAAAGTTCAAAGTGTGAGAGATACAAAGATAAGGCCAGGGGAGGAAGGAAATTCTGATTAGATGCCTTTAGCATGAAGGTGGGGATAGTTTTTCTAACCACTGCTCTCTTCCCCTCTACCTTGGAGGTGTGACAGTGAACGGAGCGTTAATCGGGGCCCCTGCTCCTCCCAGCGGCCACAAGAAACAACGCACTTACTTCCGCACCATCACCATCCTCATCAATAAACCCAACAGGTCATACCTTGAGATCACACCACACAGAGTCATCTTGGACGGTGAAGACAGGCTGGTCCTCCCCTGCAACCAGAGCGTGGTAGTGGGGACCCGGGGGCTGCAGGTGTCAGTGTCTGCCAATGCCAATGTCACCGTCACCATCCAGGACACCATTGCCTTCGTCATCCTCATTCACCTCTACAAAAAACCAGCCCCCTACCAGCGAGACCACCTAGGTTTCTACATCTCTAGTAGCAAAGGCCTTTCCAGCAACTGCCATGGACTGTTAGGTAAGCAGCTGCTCTTCCCAGGGGAGAGGAGAGTGCTCAGCTCCAGGAGACCTGGCGTGGGGCTGGCCTTGCCAAACACTTTAGCTTGATTGAGAAATTTGGTGGGAAGGTGGTCTCTATACATATCACAGAAACTGTATGTCTTGCCTCTTCATGACTTTCTGGAATAGGGTTGCACTTTATAAACTAATTCTCACTGGCTTTCTGGGAAAGCAAGCAAAGAAGTTGGGACTATTTTTTTGGTGATGTGGACCCTGGCTCGTGGGGTCTGCTACATTGTGGATGAGGCACGAGAAATTCACACGGACTACTGAGTCCTGTGGAGGAAAAGGGACAGCATGGCTTCTCAATCAAGAGGAGAAAAAGCCTCAGCCCTTGCCATGACCAGCCTTTATTTCTTTTCTGGGCCCATTACAGGATGGTCCTCATTTACTATGCACAGGTTCACTTTAGGTGGTTACCTTTTACAGAAAACAAAGGAGAGGATGCCGATAATCACATCACAGAAAAAGGATATTTGCAAATGAAAAGGTTAAAGTGGTTGAACTGGTTACACTCCATGCTGGGGTGTTTTAGCATGGATTTTAGGAAGTTACAGTAAGCACTTCCTGTCTCAATTCAGGGTGAGGGAGTTTTAGGAAAAGCAAGTCTCAGAGCAGTCTAGGTACAGTGCAGGCCTGATTTCCCACAGGATAACCTATTCATGGGTGTGGGTCCTGTGCACCTGTGGGTCCTGAGTGGGAGCTGGGCCCATGCCACATAGAATGGTCTCCTACACTCTGGCTCCTTACTCTCAGCAAGAAAGTACAAAGAAAAGGCAGTCCACAGCCTAGCACCTGGTGTGACATGGGTGTCTCTTCCGTAGGAGTCACCCAGTTGCATGAGCAGCAGGCGATCCACTTGGGATGGCTTTCCTCAACATGCAGTTTCATGCAGGCCTCTTGCCCACAAGTGAAGAGCCAGAGTCTCCAGGGCTCGGTTTAGAAAGCAGGATTTCCTGGCACTTGAGCTGGATGCCTTTCTGTAGTTCCCGATGGCCAAGCACGCACTCCTTCAGACAGATGCACACCCGTGTCCTTGGCCTCAGGGATGTCCTCACTTGACCTGGAGAATTCTGATGATGTGTGTCAGGGACACACTGAACTGGCTGCTTTCACACCCTCAGCCCAATACAATCCACAAACTTTGTAGCAGGGATAGTGCCATGAGCAGGGAGGTAAGAGGGGAAGGCCTGGCTCTTCCTTGTTCATCTGGCCCCTTGCCCTCCCAGCTCAGTAAGAGACTATAGTTATTTCTGCTGGCTGGTTAGGCAGCTTTCCAGTGTTAGCAAGTGGACAGCTTCCAGGTGTGGAGGCTGCTACTTGTAAAACCTCAGGTATCTCCTCTCCATACGCCCCAAACACGTGTTCCATCACTTACACTGGAGAAGGTGTGAGTGCCCTCTGACAGAGTGCAACTAGGTGTGGGGTCACTGACATCATGAATGGCCCCTTCCTTGTCACTGGTGGCCTAAATCGAAATTCTATTTTTTTCTGCGCAGTGTGACCTGCACTTGACTTAGACCTACCTGATTCTTTTCTTGTCCATTCAGGTCAGTTCCTGAACCAAGATGCCAGACTCACAGGGGAGCCTGACAGGCCTGGCAAGAACGCGACTGGTTCTCCACTCCCAAAGGCAGGCGAGGCGTCTGGGACTGTTCTGAAGGTGAAAGGACACCAGGTCCCCGTGGTCTGGAAACAGAGGAAAATCTACAACGGGGAGGAGCAGGTAGACTGCTGGTTTGCCAGGAACGCTGCCCAGCTGCTTGATGGAGAGTACAAGGACTACCTGGCGGCCCATCCTTTTGACTCAGAGACTTCATTCGGCCTGGGAATATCCAGGGGACTCTGACACCAGCACCCTTAATGTAGAGTGCCTGGCAGGGAAATGGCCTTTGGGGGCACTGTGGCGTGGTTCTTATTGCCGGCCTGTGCCTGGTTTCTTGGCAGCAAGCTGCGACCTTCAGCCTGCCCCTGGTCGCCTATAGGTTGGACATCATCTTGAGCAAAGGGTAGGATCAGGAAGCGGAAGTAAAATGTTTCCCCTGCTTCTTCCTCCTGTCGAGGTTTCCTTATGTACTATAGAGAAAGGTGGTAGCGCCAAAGGGGGGAAGGGCCATGGTTGAAAGCAGGAACTCTATGTCTTTTACCAACTGGCTTGTCCATCCCACAGCCCCTCATAAAGGAACTCTGATGAAGGTAGGTTGCTGCCAAGTTTGTTTTCTCTGTAGAAAAAGCCAAGTTTGGACACATTGCTTTTCACCTTGTAAATGCTTAGGAATCTTTTCTCTTCATACTGCTGCGTTCTCCAGATGTGTGAATGCCTGCTTCCGCTTCGGGGCCTCCTTCGGTGGAGCCCAGACTGTGGGTCGTGTGATAGATAGCCTGTAGGTTTGATCATTAAAAACAATTGAGTCTTTTCTTAGGAGAAGATTTTCTTCTGTGTTATCTTGCCCTTGAAAGTTAGTTTTCATTTTTATAAAAAAACGAATTAAAACTTAGAAAATCTACATCTCAGCTACCCATGTCTTTCTAATGGGTTTTGTAAAACACTTTACTTTGCCAATGAATATTCTATTTATTCCAGTAAGCGGCATGCTTATAATAAAGAAGACAACTCCACGTGGATGTTTTTCCTGGCCTGTCTTGGTGCTGGATGAGTGGCCAGGCTTATACTAGGCACTTTTCGGCCTTCGACGTCATCATGGCCTTCTTTGTCCAGGAGGTGATAAATTAGGCTCTCCTGGTACCGGACTGGGAGGCAGACACAGCACAGGGAGAGTCTAACCACTGACCTACAGGAATGAACCTGCACATTCTCAACAGGAAGTACACCTGCGTACAGAGTCTAAGAAGCCTTTCCACACCTCGTATAGGCAACGCAGGGAATCAGCATGAGTCACGGGCTCTGGTTCCAGAGCGCAGACATGGCTAATCTCAAAAGGAATAGGTTAAAATTGGGGAGGGGAGCTCCAGGACTCTCATTGTGGGCACCCTCTCTGCAGCACATTCATACAGTCACAGGACACGAGGGTGCTGGTGGCATCGGAGCCTCACTTCGCGCCCTCCTCACCAGTTCTCGATTTCAGTTTGGTCTTCTCAGGACCACTGTGGTTCTGAAAGTCTGATCCTCACTGAGGGAGGGGCACAGTCAGGACACAGATGGACACGGGGAACTTGTGTCAAACAGCAGAGATAGATTTTGGCCAGAGACATAGAATATTTTGATGTGAGACTGGATGAGGTAAAGGCCCCTGTGCTGGCTTCACAGGAGGTTTTCCCCAGTCAGGACTGACTCCGGAGCAGGCTTTCATGAAGAATGAAAGCATACTTAGTACTTGGAGGGAAATCAGAGCTACAAAAATTGTTTGTCATACTTGCCTTCCCAGGGGAACCATTTGAACAGCAAAATGACCTCCACATGTTCCTGTTGGACCAGGGGATTAAGTTAGTAGCTGGGGACTTTTCGGTCCTCTCTCAGTCTCTCTCCTCTGTGAAGCCGCTAGACCAGGGTCTGCCAGCTGTGTTATTTTTGACCCCCACCATCTCAAACTAGTCGCCTGTTTTCATGCCAGCATGTGAAGATACCTGCCCAGACTGACTGATGCTTCCATATTTCAGAGCTCAGAGGAAGAGGAGGAGTATGAGCCAGGGCCAGCCAGTGGGTGGCCAGGCCCATCACACAATTGCAGCCCCAGCTGAGTAGATGTCCCCTGAGCCAGAGGTCAGCCCGCTGTCTTAAGAGTGGAAGCAATGACCTGTGTTCCAGGCGTAGGCCTCAGAGCTGCCGAGAGGAGTCTTCTGAGAGACATTCCCACTTCTTATTGCTTTTCTAAGAGCAGCGGAGAATATTCCAGTGGGCTACCCATTATTTCCTCTCCTACTTAGGAAAAAAACCCAATTTTTTTAAGCATCAAGATTGAGCTCTTATTTTGAAGTTTTTACTTGAGGCAAATCCACTTTTCTTTCTCCTCCTTTTCAGTTGTACATCTGTTTTTATTGCTAAAGGTATTTACCATTAAATTTTCTCTTCTCACCTGGAGACTGACATATGTGAGCTCAAAATTCCACACCCATGTTATAGTTCGGGCCTTTTAATTTGATTGAAAAATGCATTTTCTGTTGGCCATGTGTTGTGAAGAGCAAGCTATTTTGAAGTCAATGCAGGATGAAGGAGGAACTCTCTTCTCCTCTGGTAGGGAAACTGAGGCAGGGTACCATTGGGTGATTTTTTCCCATGTTAGGCAAAAGACTTGCAAGGAGACCAGGTTGAATTTCCAAAACTTCTTTTGTTTGCTTTGACACATTTTCACCATCTGGGCAATCATTTATTTTCCTTGAGCATTTATAAATCGACAGAGGGTAACTGAATGAGAAGTTGAATGAGATTGAGAAATACGTTGCAATTAGAGGAGATAAATCACAGGTCAACACAGCTAATGTGAAAGAGTCATAACAACTGATTAAGATCTTAAAAGTCTTTATCTCTGGCTTCCCACCCCCTCCCACATCTAAAAAGAAAGGCTTTTAATGGGTCATCTTGATTTAAAGTTTTACATTCTCCAAATAAATGGGCTGAATGTTCTCTACCCAGCCGTGCTGGGTGGTTTATCGTCTTCCATTTGACTTTCCCATGATTTACTATTTCAGGCTCAAGGGAGTAGGTATTTGGGAGGATCAGCCGTCCGGACACAGTGTCGCAGCCGGGCAGTAGCGAGGCAGGCACTGGGGACGAGGAAGAGCTCCTTCGTTCCTATCAGGAATACCAGTAAGTCTTTAATGGAATCATGGACCCTCATAGGTGGATTTGGAACATGATTCGGGTCTTTAAATTTATCTCTTGTCTGAACTGAATGCTTTTGTCTCCCAAAATACATACCCTAAAGCCTAACTCCCCCCCCCCCATAATGACATTGGGAGGTGGGGCTTTGGGAGCTGATGAGGTCATGAGGGTGGAGTCCCATGAATGGGGTTAGTGTCCTTATAAAAGAAACCCCAGAGAGCTGCTTTGCCCCTCCCAGCAGGTGATAATGCAGGTAAAAGGTGACATTTATGAACCAGGGAGTGGAATATTACCAGACACCAAATCTGCCAGTGTCTTGATCTTGAACTTTCAGCCTCCAGAATGGTGAGAAATGAATGTTCATTGTTTGAGCCCCCCAGTCTGTGGCATTCTTGATGTTACAGCCTGAGCTGGATAAGACTGAATCGAAGCACGGATTCTTTTCATTTCTTCAAGCTACATAGAAAGTATACAAATAATGCTGTCATTAAATTTGGAGAGCTCTTAGAACCTGAAGAACTTGATCTGCCTAAAGCTCACAGCGACTAAAGTAACGCAGCTAAACAAACACTTAGAAATGTAACTTTAAACATTTATTTTAGTCAGTTTAAAATAATAGGTAGGGTACAAGATAGTTCACATTCAAGAGACATTTTTCTTAAACAAAAATTTATATGAGAACGACAGCTAAAAGTAAACAAGATATTGGCATGCTCATGTTTTGAAGGAAAACAGAATTAAGGCTCTGGAGAATAAAACTTGACTCTAACTGTACTGCTTGTTTGTGATAATTTATTAATTACATAAAAAACATATGTAAATGGAGTAGTGAGTGACACTGGAAGAATAATAGTAAAACACACAAATTACCAGGTAAAACAGCAAATGTACAGCAGCCTTCTTGACCTTTGTATAAAACTGTCAAATAAGTAGAGAAGTGTTTTAAACCTTTCAATACCATACTTTCTGGGACTCTGGTATCTCAAAGCTTTGCTCACCTCCTTATTGGGTCACTCGTTCATACACACCGGCCACCATCTTGCTTGGAACTTTTTCCATTTGACTCTGGGTCTTTTCCTCCCCAAGGGGCATCTCCCGTTTATGGTTCTGGCACCACACCTCCAGAACCTCCAGTTCTGAGTGGCCTGCAGGTCTTGCTCAGATTCTGACGGAGCTACGTTGAGTTCTGAATGGAGCAGCACCTGGTTAGGGCCCAACCAGACAGCAGGAGTCAGAGGCCATTGGGAGGCTGTGTTAAAAACAAGCTAATGTCTGATCTCAAGAGCGTGAAGCTGAACTCTCTGGGTTTTGCTTCCTTCTTCTTCTTTGCTTCAATTTCTATTTTCCCCAAAGTACTTTGGCCTCAATGCTTTCGAGATCGCCTCACCCCTGAGCCACACACCCCTGATTTTCCGTAGGAGGTTGCTTCCTATGTTTCTGAGAAAAAAGAAGGAGCTTCCTTTCCACTCTCTGATATCAAGATGGCTCTATCATCACATGATTTGTCTCCTTGCCCCCTTCCTCTTAGGTATAACTGTCTTCCTTTCTCTCAGTGCCCCTCCATTCTCACTTCCTCTGGGCAGTTGCCTGAATTATTCCTTTTCATTCTAGAATCTCTAAGCTCTTATTCCCCACCAGGTTCTTCCCTCTTTATTTCGAGTATCATTTCAGAAGTCTGCTCTGGTCTGAAACTACTGTCCTTGCTTAGGGCTTCTATCTTCCCTCTTTTATATCTATGTCAGGCTTGCTGTGGTAGTTGGGATCTGAACCCTCGTTTTTCTTTTCTAACGTTCTACTCAGTTGCTTAACTCATCAGACTCAGCTTCTGTCTTCAAGTTACTATTCCTGCAGGAATAGTAATGTCAATATCTTCTATTTCACTGCCTGACGATACTGGTCTCTTCCTCTTTTAAATGATAGATCCCTATGCTTCTTGATTTACAATTTTTTTCCCTAGTCTCCTTTGCTCAGTTTCTTTTCTCCTTCCAACCTGTGGACTTACCCTAAGACTCATCCTTGGTCCCCTACGCTCTCCACCATACTCTCTCTCCCTTACAGATCTCGCTCGTGTCAGAGCTCCGTCACCTGGCTCTGTGGGGAAGGCTTCCGCCCAAAGATCTGCAGTGTTGACTTCTCATGTTGGGACACTTCCCTTTAGTTATTTCGGCATCCTCCCAAGCTCAGGAACAAAAGCACACATTACATCGTCAAAGTGTCTATATTTTTAGTACAAGTATTTGGAATTTGTGATCTCGGTAGATGGGAAGAAGAGCTAGCACAGTCCTTTTTCATTTTAATTGTTGCAAATAAATGTGGAAATGTCTGTGTGCGTGCTTTTGTGTTGGTACATTTCACAGGCCAACTCAAAATTAATTTTTATTGACACAGCATTCTTTGTGAAACTTCTCCGTTGGTCATATTAGTTTCTCAAAACAACAGCTGTGTTTGTGTAAGAAAAGGTTCAGCATCCTGACTGCTCACTGGGAATTTCTTGTTATATAAGATGAAAATCACATGCACTAAGCTTATTTATGTATCATGAAATCACTTCATTGAACTATTAGTACAACATTC
The DNA here is from genome assembly GCF_014824575.4 of Sturnira hondurensis. Taxonomy (NCBI): domain Eukaryota; kingdom Metazoa; phylum Chordata; class Mammalia; order Chiroptera; family Phyllostomidae; genus Sturnira; species Sturnira hondurensis. Next base: position 4,999,292 of record NW_028088915.1, read on the forward strand.
ATTACAAATATACTTTAATATGCTTTTTCAAAACCTTTTTAAAAGATTTTTTATGTATTTATCTTTAGAGGGGAAGGGAAAGAAAGAGGGAGAGAAATATCAATGTACGGTTGCCTCTTGTGGGTTCCCTGATGGGAACTGGCCTGCAACCCAGGCATGTGCCCTGACTGGGAATCGAACCACGATCGTCTAGTTCGCAGGTCCACGCTCAATCCACTGACTGAGCTACACCAGCCAGGGCTATTATGCTTTTTACCAATAATTTTTAAAAATGTGTAAGGACAACACAGAAAACACAACACTTGAGATATTTAAGTGTGAATGAATGCATGAGTGATACACACACACTCTTTTCTCCTGTTAACTGTCCTTCTGGAAGTCTGCCTTCTATTTCCAGGATCTTTCAGCCATGACAGTAATTATAAGCTCTCTCAATGTTATAGAATGTGAAACCCAGATTCTATCCTGAAATCTTACATGGAATGTTAAATTACAAAAGAAAAAAACTCTCTAGGGGGAGGCAGCAACAGTTCAAAGTCTGAAGACTCATTTCAACAGTGAAGTGTATTTGCTTTTGAAGAAGGCTTAGAACATTTCAGGAATATTCTAGAAACTGAACATTCTCCTGGAACACTTTAGAAACTAAAAGGTCTCTTATACAACTTGGAGACAACTATTTATTTTTTCAATCTCTTCATCTGCCTTCCTGTAGAAAAAAAAAATGGGATACTTTGAGAACTTGTGATGAAAACATAATACAAAACTTTGTATATTATTGAGCGACAACAGCATTTTAAATTGTTCATGCAATTTTCCCAGGTAAGAAAAATACTTTAAAACAAATATATTCACTCACCCATTCATTTAACTAACATTGAGTGGTCACTAACTATGTGGAGGGCACAGAGTGGCCTCCCTCTCTGGCCCTGGAGATGATGTATCATGTAATTAGTTCTTAGAACTAAGAGACTGGGCAGTGTGCCCCTACCCTACAAAGGCTCAGGTAAAATGTGTGGGGGCTTAAAAAGGAAGAGACTTTTCAGCCTAGGGTGGACAAGGCACTGGCATTGAATCTAGGTCTCCCAGAACTGGTAAGGTCGGAGCAGAAAAATGTGTAGGTGTATTTTATATAAAAACATATTTATTCTCACCAGAGACATGGAAATAAAGAACAAGCTGACAGTGACCAGAGGGGAGGAGGGGAGATTATGGGGTAAGAAGGGGAACTCGTCCAAAGGGTCCATGGACAAGGACAATAGGGTGAGGATTTCCTTTGGGAGCAGGGTTTGGATGGGGCAAGGGAGAGCAATGGGGTGGGGGGTGGGGACAACTGTAATTGAACAACAATAAAATAAATTGTTAAAAACATATTATTCTTAATAGAAAACACCATAAAGGAAAGGAAAATGAACTGTATAGAAAAACTGAAAGGCGGTGACGTAGCTACCTTGCCCTCACCACAGAGCTCTGTGAGCTCAGGCTTGGCTCTCCTCATGACGCCGGATGCTTTGGACAAATCAGAGTGGGGTGCAGCTTCTCCTGTGACTGTCACAGACTGCTGGCCCCTGAGCTGAGGACCCCCCTCTGTATGTCGGCTGACTATCACAGGAAAAAGAAGAAAGGATGGTGATGGGTGTCCCCAGATGCAGAAACTCCAGCGTTGCTTGTTCCCCTCTAAAAGCAGGTGTCCATTATATAGAATGTTGGGCTTTCAGCAACTGGTCTGGGCTCAGAGTGGGCAGGGAGTTCTGCCGGGGTGGAGACTACATCTTCCTCCCGTTCCCTTGGAAACAGCATCCTAGGAAACAGCTCTCAGTTGATAGTTTTCTGTAGCAAGTCATTGCTCAAAGGACATGGACATACATCTGGAGAGCTCGGGCGTAGAGAGCTAGCAGGGGAAGAGAGCGCTAACCCCAAACCAGTTACATGCACAGAAATGGAGAGAGACAGAACTCTCGTGAACATTCACTGGCTAATGTCACCTGTCTTCCTTGGGAGAGGCCCAGACAATGCAGCTACTGACATGATTAATGAGCTGCTGGACCGCACCTGGCAGAGAGGTACTCTGGCTGGGGAGGCGGGAGTGAGGGGAACTTCCCTCTTTCTCTGTCAGACACCCAGCGCTGTGCTGGGGTGACTGCCCTTGTTTCTGCAAAGGAGATAAGCGAGTCCCAAGGACAGCGCATGCGTCTGTCAGGGAGTGAGAAAGGAACGAAGGGAGCGCACACTTAGATGTGGGGTCAGAGGCCACAGGAAGATGGGACGTGCTGCACAGAATCAACGGCCCAAAAGTCAATGCGTCCTGAGTCACTTGCACATCCTCCATCTCCACAGCTCAGGTGAAAGAAGCAATACTGAATTATGGACTGCCTGTATTTGGGAAAAGGGACTGATTTCTGAAGTTCTGTGAGGTTCTGCGGGCCCCTTGCTTCTGTTACCCACGCAGGACGGATGCACTTCCTGTCCCTTGCTCCTTCTTTCTTTCATGCTCGTTGTCCGGGGCACCCTCACCCCACTGGCCTGAGAGCTGTGGTGAGTACAGGGCCTATCGGCTCAGTCTGACCTGCTGGTGCTGTCCACCAGCCCAGCTGTTTCCGTTCCAGGTACCTGGGTCCTAGACCTGGAGGAAGGGTAACTGGAGAAGGAACAGGGAGAAGTAAGGATGCCCCTGCCTCTGCACTAGGGAGACTAAGGGGATCTGGACAGATCACAGCATCTATTTTCTTTGTTTTACTTTCATGAACTTATTTTATAAAGTCACATACATTTGCAAGGTTACGCGTACAGGCTGTTCTTTCTAACAATACTAAAAACAAATACATAGACACTAAGAAATAGCCTAAATGGCCATCAGAAGGTGGCAGTGTGCATCCACTGTGGGCAGTTTTAATACATTGGCTTATGGCTATTAAGAAAGAGTGGATCTGTACTCATTAATATAGAGCTCTAATAAACATAAAAACAAATTGCAGAATAGTAGGTCTAGAATGATCCTACTAGGTGACAACACCTTGATGCCTAATATCTCTAGATTCAGGGACACTTTTGAGCACCTGATAAAAGATGAAATCTAAAATATGATCTCTCACTTTCTCTTAAAAAACAAATCACCCAAAGCTAATCTCTTACTAAAGCTTTCCAAAGCAGAAGGTATTTTGCTGCCATATTTACTTAGCCGATGACTAAAGTCAAACCCCAAACCTCTGTGCTGAGATTTAAGCCTAATTCGTCTAGTATGAGTCCTTAAGAGACCCTCGCTACCCTGCTTTACTCCCACCTGCCCCTCCCTTTTAAGGAGCAGAGCCTAATTCCAGGCATAATAACTAGAAAGGTTCCCGCCCCGCGCCCCCGACTTCTTCCTTTTCTCCGCAGGACTTTGACACTAAGACTAAAGCATTTTCCAAGACCTCCCTGCAAGCCTATTCTTTCCTGCTTCTAGGGTCAAAGTGGCAACTAAGACCCAGGGACCCGCTGATGACCACAGTCTGCCCAAGCCCGGCCTGAGTTACAGGTCCCAGCTGGGCTCACTCCCAGGAGCGAAGGCCTTGGCGCCCTTCTGCCCGGGGCCTGCTAGGATTACAGCTGAGTGTCCCCAAAAGAAAGGGGAGAAACGATCCGCGGGTTCAGTAAGGCCAGCGTGTCCCCACGCGGTGGGTCCAGAGTTGCTGTAGCGCCGAGCTTGCTGGAAAGAATGGGGCTTATTATGTGTGGGGCGGAGGGGGAGGGCCAGCGAGGTGTTAGGTAGAGAAAATGGTTGAAATTCAAGTCGCCCCGATGCTGGCAGCCCGGCGCCTGCTGTTAGACAGTCCGATGAACTCTGATAAACCCGAAGGCACTTTCCCCACGCCGGCCTGATCCGCCAGGGGGAAACTCTAGCACCCGGTGGAGAGTGAGGGCGCCGGCAGGGTGCGGGCAGAGGGGCTCCCGGCAGCCAGGGAGGGGCTTTCTGCGCTCGCAGAGGGGCTCGCAGAGGCCAGGGGCACCGTGGGGTTCGCAGGGGGAGGCGCACGGCTGGGAGGGGCTCTGCTGCTGGGACCCGCGCGGGCAGAGGAAGAGGGAGGGGTCCGGGCAGCAGGAAGCTCAAGTGCACCAGGGCTGTGGATCAAAACTGAGGCTGGGGTTGGAGGCGCCTCCTGGGGAAGGGTCCTCGCCAAACCCTCCTAGACCAGCCAGTGAGAAGCCCATCCCTGGGGCAGAGTGCCAGCCAGCCTAGCACCCCGCCACTCAGTAGGGGTCAGCCCATGCCTGGATGGTCTATTTTCTGAGTTAGCTTCTGATGCCATGAGCCTGCCAGGTGCTATCAGACTCTAGGATTTGGGGGAGGTGCCTGTCGCAGGTGTGGATGAAACCTCCTGGCGTTTCTATCTTTCCGCTGTGCTGGAAGTGAGGAGTGTGATTCCCTGGTCTGTGTGCCAGAGTTCGGGTGCGCCTCTCCCAGGAACGGCATGAATGCCGCACTCCTGCGCCCGGTGCCTGGGAGACACTTTATCCGCACGCATTGTTCCATGTGCGAGATTCTGGGACAGGGCTGACCTACCTTTGTCTACTGATTAGCAAGATCCAGCCTGACACTTAAACTGAAATCGGGGAAAGTGGGATGGGTAGGATCAGCGGGCTGAACCCCTGCCACCTGTGCCTAACTCAGGACCCACCTGGCCTCCCCCTTTCTACCTTTTAAAAGAAGACGCTGAACATTGTCTCAGTTTTGTTCCTACAGTTGGAGTTTTGAGGCTGCCATGACATCCCTGCTTGTTTCTCATACGCGGCGCCTAGACTTCCTGATTTCTCTGTGAAGTATCTTTGTCAGCTCTGGCTGCCCTAACAAAATACAGACAGCGTGGCTTACAAAACAGACATTTGTTTCTCACAGTTCTGAACCTGGAAATCCAAGATCAATGTGCTGGCCAACTCAGTTTCGGGTGAGAACATCTTCTCACTGTGTCTTCTCCCAGAGAAGGGAGGGAGAGAGACAGAGAGAGACAGAGAGAGAGAGGGAGAGAAAGCGCACGCTAGTCTTCTAGTGTCCCTTCTTATGAAGACTCTAACTCCATTGAATTAGGGCTGTACACTTACAACCTCATTTAACTTAATTCCCTCTTACTCCAAACAGAATCACGTTAGGGGTCCCAAGCTCAGGTTCCACTTGGTTTTCTCAGTCCAACAAGTCGGTTATCACTATTAAGCTCTGACCCCACCAGTGAAGAGGGGAGGGAGGCTGTACACACACCTTGAGCAAGAACAGCTGCCTCTGCTTGGGTGTGAACATGACAGTGACCTGGCCTCACACACAGAGCCACAGTGCAGCCTGGCTTCTCCCAGACGTGGGGCCCACTCTGAAGCCGGGAACCTAATTTTAGGGACTTTTATTGTCTGTGAGTGCTTGTCTCAATCACCACTTTACTCTTGAGAAGTGGAACCTGAGGCCCAGAGAAGCAGAGTAGCACAAGCTTGTCACACAGGGCCAGAACTTGAACTTGCTACTCCTAACTCTAGTCCAGGCTTCATCTAATTTTGGAGAACCCTAGTCTTTTTCGAAGGGCAGTCATTCTGTCCTCAGCATTATTAAACTTTCCTCAACTCACCCTGGACTGCACTTGAAAGCCCTCTGGGGTCCATTAGACAGACTCACACCTGGTGAAAGGGGCAATTTGTTCAGTGATGGTGGGAGGGAAAATTGGTGCCCTCTCCCTGGAGGGCGCCTTGGCGGTAAGTATCATCTTAAACATGCATGTACTGCTTGACTTAGTGTCCTCCTTCAAGGAATGCTGTCTATGGATGTCAAGACATGGGCAGGCGATGCATGGACAGCAATGGAGCCCAACTAGAACCCACTCAGTTTCCTAATGATAGGGGGTTAGTGACATTGATCATGATGTATTCATATGGGGGCATCTTACTATGCAAGAATATTTAATGACACAGGAGAATGTTCGCATACATAATTAGTGAGAAAGAAAACCATATATAAATCATAACAAAAGAAGGGAAGAAATGTGTCAGAATAATAATAGTGGTTATCTTTGGGTGGTAGGATTATGATGATAATTATTTCCTTTTTTTTATACTTAGTAGTGTCTAAAGTCTCTACACTGAATATATATGTAAACTTTCTAGAATAAATATAAAATTCACAGATGTAATGGCACACTTTACATTCCGATGCCTGACGTCGTCGTAACTCAGCTAAAGAGTCACGTCTCATGCCCCGTGCTCGTTGGAACTCCATACTCTTCCTGCTTTGTGACCAGGAGACTGCCCGCCTTCCCATCGGCATTGAAAACCGTCGGGATTCTTTGTCTTGTTTTACGCCCGAATGACCAAGCGGTCCACCATCCAGAACACAATGACCTCAAGAAAGACACATAGATGATGAGGATGATTATTAGAGATAGAAAGTGATTTTGAATAAAACTCTGATGTGAGATTGGGAAGGATGGCGAAGACGTGTCTGTCGAAGGGCTCGGTAAGGAAAGGGGGAAGTGATGACAGAGAGGACGGATGGTCTCTTTTCCATGTGTCTCTAGCTCTCTGCCCTATTGTCAGCCTCACTCCCAACCCCCCACCCTCTTGTTCTTGGTCGTCTGATAATGTGCCTCGAGTGGAAGAAGACTCCAGTGGCTAAGGAAAGGCAAGAAAAGAATGTAGGGACGATACATATGACTAAAGCTACCCAGGGGGAAGGGAAGTGATGATGGGTATTGTGTGGACCCACATGTCTGTGAATATGGCGAAAATACCCAAACGTTCTAAGTAGCTAAGGGGTTGTTCTGTTTCTACCTGATGGATTTGGGGTTGAAATAAATAAAAGGCAATTTTCGGTTTCCTGTTTTATGATTGAACTGAGTCTGTGACAGCCACTAGCTGTCTTAGTCTAAATTTCCCATTATAACTCCTTAAATTGGAATGCAATCTGAAGGGCAGGAAGCATCAGGACCGCATTCACGTCACCAGGATTTCCAGGAGGTTTGCAGAAAACTGGAATAGACTATGCCCCAAGGAGAAGAGTTTGGAAAACAAGCAACGTGAAACTGCTGTGTGGAACTTCTGAGGTGCAGAGCCCATGCCGTTGTACCTTCTGGCCTCTAACGTGTTCAGTGGTTCTCTTACAACGTAAAGGATGTTAGTTTGTTGCTTTCCGGTTTCCTTCGAGGAAATCCAAATCCTGGCCATAGTTCCCTCTGCCAAGGACGGCACACAGTACTGCTGGCTCCGCCCCCTGTGGATGGGAGGGGCTCCAAGACCAGGTTCCTGCCCTGACCTGCATTCCTCACTGTGCTGTCCATTTTGTTCTCAGAAACCCTTTGAGATGCACTCATGTTGACAATGAAACACACAATAAGCTTCACTAGGACCAGCTCCAGCTGAGGGTCTAGGATGTAATCCAACCAAACCTTCTGAGGCTGGCGGGAGGGTAAGATTGCCCCACAACAGTGGAGTAGAATCAATTTAGCATCTGTGTCATCCATACTGGCAAAGGTGGGGCAGTATCCCCAGATACTTCTCACTGGGGAGGTGAAATCCTCTGTGTTTTTACCTGTTACCAGGACACGTGAAGGAAAATGACTATTAAGTGTACATATAACTCACAATTTTATGTGACAAAGGAAGGAGTGATCCTGGGGGACAGTGAATTGGAATCAAGTAGAGGCAACTCTCAATTATGTATGGCAATGAGAGCTCAGAGATAAATCTTTTTAAATCTTTGTCTTTTATTTGGTTGCAGTGTTTGAATTTCAGAAGGCATGAATAAGCAAGAGCAATTCCAAGCACAACATTAAGATATGAAGTTCAAGTAATGCATTATTGGGCATAATTTCTCTTCCACCTTTCCTGTCAGCTGTAAGCCCATAGAAAGTATCAACACCCAAATGAAGATGGCAAGCCAGTCAGGTCTGGGTAAGTTTCCTTTTATAACAGCCAAACTACTTTCAAACAACTATTGACTCCAGCACCGATAAACTGCTGAGCATATATGGATTCCAATAAGAAACTAATAGCGACATTGACAGTGACCATTAATAGCGATCAGTTCTACTCACCAGTCTAAATCAATGTTTGACATTTTTTCTGTACTACACAGAAATAGGTGGAGTCCTTGGTGGATAGGGATGGAAGAGCTGGAATAGCGGCCATGACTATTGAGAGACCATGAAGCCAAAATTTAAAGACATTTAAATCAAATCTCTGTCACTGTTCTTGTGAACATTGAAAATTAAGAGTACGTGATTTTTGTAATCCCCCATCTCAGACAGCTAGGTATAGCATATTAGCTCGTAAGGTAGTTGGAGGGAAATTAGGTATAAAACTTTATTTTGTCTCTTGGAGCTGACAATCCAACAGAGAAGGAACTACTTCATAGTGAGAGGTCATCAGGGAATGTTTTGTGGAAACAGTGAAGGTGAAGTTCTAGTAACTAATGAATAGATTTTATGACAGAAATGAGGACATTCTAAGAATGAAAAGTCCCCTAAATTCTTGAAAGCCATGGCATTCTCCCAGCCTCAAGGGAGCTCTACCAAAGTCTTATTCCTGCCCTAACATGTGTTTTACCAGAACTGCTTCAGGGTGAGTAAAACGAACTGGCTTATGCCCCCTGGAGGACCAGAGAAATGGCTGTAATGTGAGTGGCAGGTTGAATCTCTAGAATTAGTGCTTGAGTAGCCAAGAGTTGGCCAGAAGCAGCCCTTCTGGTTCCAAACCTCACCCCTTTCTCGAACATCAACTCACAGACCTGCCAGAAGTGTCGCTCGAGTCCTTTTCATGGTCCAGCTGAGGACGAGCAGAACAAGACGGGGGGCCACCTGCCCCAACACCTCAGGCAGCAGGTTCAGGAGGCACTGCCTGGTCCAGGCCTTGTTTAGGAAGGCTCCCCTGGGGGGACAGAATGAACCCAGCGGGAACCAGGGACTTGGACCCAATGACTAATACTTCACTGGGGTCGCCATGGGGTTCACAGCAGGCCATTCAGTGAAACTGACCAATGAGTTCAAAGCTGGACTTGTAACTGAAATGTCACTGGTTCCCGGCTCTAGAACTTTAATGACCAGCGCCACCTGGTGTCCAGCACCGATGTCCCCCTTTTAGAGTCGGCAAAACAGTGGAGCAGAGCACAATCCTTGCCCATTTGCCCAGAAAGTCAGTCCCAAGTGTGATGGCTTCCATTTCCCATAGTATTGGAATACTTCCTTAGGGGGATACCTCAGGAACCACTTTCTTCCCACTGCTGCTGCTGCTTATCCCCACAATCTGATTCAGGTGACTTGCTCGGAGACCCCACAGCTCTCCATGCACCTCTCTGGGTTTTGTTTTTTAATCAAACTAGACAAGTCCCCCAGACAGTGATTCTTTGTCTTCATGGCTCCAGTGTGTCGCATGGTGTCTGATACATGGGAGGCAATGAATACGCACCAAACGCATGAGAGGGCATAGGGGGAGGGAGGGACCAAGAGACTGAGGAGGGGCTGATTTTAACTCTGATCATTTCTCTTTCCAGAACTACGGTTCCTACACCATGGAGAGAAGCATGTTTCAGTCAAGGGGGCCTGCTTGCTCTTGCTTCTTTGTCTCCTTTTTTCCCACCTTTCTCTGACTTCCCTCCGCATAATGTGCCAACATGGATGGGGCCCACATAATTATGCACGGATAGCACTGTTTCTCAAGCAGAACAAGGCACACCGCTGTTTGTTTAGGTTTTATACAGACATAAAAATCATAATATGGGATCTCAAAGAGAAAAAGTTACTCTCTGTCCAATTCTCTTTCAATCCTTCTAATTCTGACAAAAAGAGAGAGAGAGAGAGAGAGAGAGAAGTTTCCAAATCATGTTACTATGTTTTCAACTGCTCTTGAATATCCATTTAAACAAAGAAATCACAGGCAACCATGACAGGCAAGACCCTCAGCAGGCAAACATACCCATCTGTAATTGAAAAGTTGAATCATTCTCACCACAAAAAGGAAATGGCCATCACGTGGAATGACGGAGGTGTTAGCTGAGGCCGTAATGACAATCGCACCGAATGCATAAACGTATCACATCAATGGTTGTGCACCTTAAACTTACGCAATGCCATATGCCACGTATATTTCAATAAAAAAAATAAATACAGCTGCAGAGGTTTCATTTCCAAGCCGGTAATACTAATCTGTTTACAAGGTGATTTAGGTTTTCTTTGCAAAATAGATGTATACAGTGTACCAAGTCAGCTAAAAGGAAAGTACTAAGTAAATCATTATAAAGGCAGCACAGTTACGGCAAGAAAAACAGGAAAGTGGCACGTGATATACGAGTGATGGAAACTTCGGAAGCACTTGGATAACCAGGCATCTTTTCCTCCTCTCACCGCATTTCTGCACATCCCCACAGGGCCTGCCTCTCCAGGCCCGCTCTCTGCCTTCGGGAAGGTTAGGAAACCTGGGGAAGATCCAGCCAGAGGGGGGCAGTGCTCAGGCGGATGCTTTGTCCGTCAACACCCCGTTTCTGCATGGTATCCTTGCACTGACTGGGCAAGTCTGCACGCAGCAGTCAGCAGTTCACCCCCTAATTGGTTTTCCCTGGGGCTCCCCCACGCTGCAGCGAAGCCTGCAAACCAGGCTCAGCTTGGTGGAGTCTCATTCATCAGCAATCACTCCGAGGCTGACGAGCAGGCCTCTGCCTGGGTCGTATGTGGCAGATCGGATATCTGGTGGCTGCCAGGCAGGCCAGCACCGACGCAGAAACGTGTGGTGACTAAAGGTCTCCGGAAAGAACCAGGGTGTCCATTATCCCAGGCTTTCTGGGTAATGCAATCTGAAAATCAATTCTCATTACATACAAGTGAGACGAGTACCTCTGACAGGTTACATCTTAAGTGATAATTAAAAGCATATTTCCTGACGCTTAGCTGCTATGAAATGCATCCCTATTTATGCCACAGAGAGGGTTTCAGGCTAAGACCCTACGGACAGTCATTAGCTCCCCCAGGAAACCTCGTAGTTCCTGGAGTGTCATTCATTACTCTAATCTGATTTTCTTTACTCCGGTGAAATGGAACCTGGCACTGGCGCTCTCTCGGCAACTGCACCAACAGTCCTTAAAAAGCAATTAACATCGTCGAGAACCAGGGAGTGGAGACCGATTGTGCATGAGACAGTGTTCGGCACCGTGCGTGGGTGGAGTTTATTAATCATTAAGAGCATCCTATAAACCTATCTCAATTAAAAATAGGAGACACGGCGGCTAAGGCGTTAAACCCTTTATTTGAGGCATCACCATGGGGCTCTCCAGTGAGACGGGAGGCTGAGAGCTGCCTCAGACGCTCAGAAAAGTTTGAGGATTTTTACAACAGCTGATACTAGTTACTGATTTGGCCTCTGTCAAATTTCCTTTCACAAACTTCTTATTAGAAAAAATGAGAATGCTCGATAGCTCTTCCTTCTAAACTGGACTTACAAATCATTAAAATATATTATGAAGGCATAGGAATTAGCAACCAAATCAAAAGAACAAAAAAAAAAGCCCATTATAGTTTTTTTTTATTTCCTTCCATAACAAAGCACCTCAAACTGGAGGGCTTAAAACAACGGGAATCTGGGAATCTGTTGTCTCACATTTCCCGAGGCCAGAGTCTGAAGCCCAGGAGGTGGCAGAGCTCTGAGCGGCCTCTAGGGCAAGGCCTCTTCCTGGTGTCGTCCAGTTTCCGGCAGCCCCAGGCGTTCCTTGGCTCGTTGCAGCATCGCCCCCATCTCCGCTTCTGTCTTCACAGGGTTGTCTTCCCCGTGTCTCTGTCTGTTCAACTTTTTGTGAGGATGTGAGACATTGGAGTGAGGGCCCTTCCCTGGTCCAGTATGACTTTATCTTCACGAAGTGTATCTTCAATGACTCTATTTCCAAATAAGGACACATTCTGAAGGACTAGGGGTCCCTCAACACATCTTTTGCGGGGACTTAATAAAGACACGTACAAAGAGAGCTTCGTCAATAAATGATGTTTGAATAACTGGCCAACCATTATGGAGAAAAATGAATTCCTTGATTCCTTACTCCTTATGATGAAATACCAAATGGATCTAAGTTTTAAATGTGAAAAAACCAAAGTATTGGAATCATAAGAAGCGGCATGTAAAACATACGTGCAGGCCTGGGTTGGAAGAGCTGTCCCCCTGTCAAAATCGAATCCTCACAACAACTCTGCTGTTATTTCCAGTTTGCAGCAGAGGAAACTGAGGCACAGAGAAGTTAAGTGATTTTCCTCAGGTCACACAGCTGGTACATGATCGAGCTGGGACTCAAACACTGGCAGTGGGTTTCTGGAGTCTGACTTGGTCAAGTACACGTTTCCTCTCACGGTTCTGCAGACAGCTGCTTGGGCTTTTTTCCGGATGAGTCTTCTCAGGCACGAAAGTGATGTGAATTGCCAGGGGGATTTGTTGAGCCGTTGATTATGGTTTTGAGTGGGGAGGAGGGATGAACCTGAGGTTCTCCATTCCCAACCAGCTGCCCTGGGCTGGCCCAGGCTGACTACCTTGGACCACACGGTCAGCCCGGAGGTATCCATCCTTTTGGCATCTCTAGGTCACACTGGAAGAAGAGTTGTCTTGGGCCACAGATTAAATACATTGTGACACATAATCACAAAAATCTCATAATGTTTTAAGTAAATTCACAATTTCATCTTGGGCCGCATTCACAGCCCTCCTGGGCGGCCTGTGGCTCATGGGTCACAGGTCAGACACCGCTAAGTCTTTTCCTTCTCCGTCAGTTCACCTTGTACTTCTGTTTCATTCTGAACATCAAGACCACAGAACTTGAACTAGAAGGACCGAGGCTAAGATCCTCTCCTAAGAATCTGTCTTCCCTAAAGGCTCCGCTTGAGAGCATGCCCACGGAGAAGGAAGACGAGCGTGGGAGTGCCAAACTTGTGGAAACTTGTGGAAACTTGGCCCTCTGAAGCTTCCACGGGGAGGGCAGGACTCCAAGTGGGGGATCCCCCCAATGCTGGGCACACGCCCACAGAGCCAGACGGCCAGGAAATGACACATCACTGCACTGATAGCTTGGGCGCTTTGGTCCCTCCCTCACTCCAGAATTTGGTTGTTTATCTGCTACTCGTGAGTCCCTGTGCCAGACACAGGTTAATTTTGTTGTTAATAACAGTGAGAAATGATGTAGGGTCTTGAGTGCTCTCTTCTTCTGGGGTCACAAAGTGCTTTAAATGTAGTGCCTTATTCCTATTTACACCCACCAAGTTTCAATTAAGTTTCTTAATTCTTTTTTGTTCTTTTGCAGAAAAGGCTAATAAAATCTTGAAATCATGGCAGTTAGCCATTGCCCGTGCCCAGGCAGGGAACTGCCTCCTCCTCACCTTTTGCTCACTCTCATTTTCCTCTTGGCAGCTACCCGTGTCTCGAAGATGCGAGGATGCCTGCAGCTACGGCACTCTGCACACCCTAATGGCAAGGGGTCTGCTCAGTACCTTCCGAGCAACCCATGTCTTCTTCGAGGGCCATCCCCACTAGGACCTCAAGATCTAGAGCTCATGTACGCGCCTGGTTCTAGCCAGAGTTAAACTTTCACAGGCAAAAATCAGAATACCAATCCCCAAAGGCCCTTGATCCCTTTCCAGGCTGAACAGCACCGTGCAGTGTGAACCATCCAAGTTGGCTTGCCCAGGATGTGGGAAGGCCCTGTTGTGGAAACACTGCGCGGTGCCATGGCAACAGCACGGGAGCAGCCCCACGCCTTCACGGCAGGACGTGTGTCTCAGACGTGACTGCAGAGGACCAGCCACAGTCAGATTCAACCTTAGTTTAGGGAGGAATTCTGCCTCCACGTCCTTCGGACAATGAATGACTGCAGATTCCATGGACAATACCTGTAGATACTAGTCGTGGGAGACAAAAAAAAAAAAAGAAGAAGAAGAAAGTGCCATGGCTGGTTTGGGTTCAGCTTTTACCTGAATATAACATACAATTTCATTCTTATATAAGGAGGAGAATTTATTTCAAACTTTTACCTGGTTCTATTTCACATGATATTATTCAGGCAATACAGAGAAATTGTAATATTAGATAGAGCACATTTTTGACATGAAAACAGCACATTTTCTAAACCAGAGAGAACTAAATTTGGGCTTATCAGCTCTTGGGTAAGTGGTTCCATCTTCTCCTCCCTCTCCAATGCGTTCTGGCTAGAATTCTTCTCAGGTCTGCAGTCCTGCCCCTTCTTGCCTCCAGGGCCCACTGTGCTGCTGAGCACATGAGCACATGAGCGCACTGTGCTGCTGAGCACATCTCACCGTCTCTTTCTCACTCCTAATCAGGGCACGTTCTTCAAGTCCTTGGGGTTGGAAGGAGTGTCTGTCTCCCCTCTCTGCCAAGGACATTACTGGAGACAGCTGGGATCAAAGTTCTTAAGCAAAGAGATGTGAGAAGAACAAACACAAATTCCCACTGGGCTTTTCAGATTAAGAAAGATACATGACCTTCAATCAGTAGAGAAAACACAGCCTCATAAGTCAATGGAAATTGCCTGTGAAAAATCATAAGACTTAAATTAGGTAGAGCTGTAGTATTTTGGTGGAAGGACTTTAAAACTCCTCCTTATACAGATTAATGCCAAGACTCACCATCCTTTACTTCCCTCAGTCTAACCAGTATTACCTGACCTGATAGTGACTTTATCCTCGCCTACTCTCAGTTTTTGGAACAACTCGAAACAGTCATTTCTCCTGCCCTTTCACCATCTGCTCTTCTCCCACACAAAGGGAGAAAGTGAGGAGGGCCAACCAGATTCCACCCGCTCTGCCCCTTCCCAGCTGCTTTCTCTGTCTCCACGCCCAGAGCCCAATGCCTCCGCTCTTTCGTGCTGGATTCTCCGCTACCATGAAGTGACTCCTCCCCTCCCCAGAGGGACAAAGCCATGGGGGCATGAAGACCCCAAACATAAGAGGGCAAATGTGACATTTATTATTTTTTGTCTTTGAAGGCCAACCCAGCAGTCATGTGAGATGTCACATTTTTAAGTAGGTAATAAGGCAACAATTTTCTTCCATGTTGATGTGTTACCCATGGAGACCAACGATGCAGTGACATAATGAATGCAGACTCGGTATTGAATGCTTTACAGAGCACAGCACTCTTTACTGAATGCTTTCTCTGTATGAGGCAGTGTGAGCAGCACCAAGGGGTTGCTGTCTAGGTGAGAAGTAAACATACAAGAAAATAAACCCATCGCAGAAGGAGGGATACATAGGGCTCTGTCAGTGATGGAGGGGGGGTAAACGATCAGAGAAGAGGGTGGATGCTGGGAACTAGAGCAGCCGGGGCAGGTGTGGTTCTTGGTGTGGCTGAGCCTCAGAAGTCGGTCGGCTAGCCTGTGTCCTGGCTTTGAGAGATAGCAGTGTCTCCAGGGACTAAGTCATTGAATGAAAGTGTTACTAGACGCAGGAGTCCATGATCCTCCTGTTCCTCCTTGCCCATAGAGCTGTCATTGATGAGTTTATTTCTTCCTCTTTCACTGTTCTATACCTTCCACAAATGCATGAGTGGATGCTCCGTGCATAGGACAACTACCCCCTCACGCAGGCACTAAGGTGGCCTCATTTCACAGTGCTTGTGGGGAGCACGGTCCCTTCCTCTGAGGAGCATACAAGGTTGAGGTGACATGATTGTGCCTTAGTTCTTCCGGTTGTTCTGCCCAGGGTACCATGAGGCCCGTGTAGGGGGTATGTCAAGAGCTGGGGTGGAGCTGGTAAACACCAGAGAGACCTAATTGTCAGAAAATACCAGCACAAATGAAAACAGGACGGAGACAAGGAAAAGGAGCTGAAGGAAATAAACCTTACATTGGCACGCACTTCTGATAATAAAACAGTTCAAGCTAGTGGGTTAAAAAACAGAATTTTTACCAGGCGAGCTCTGGTACATTTTCTTTAACTTTGTCACAAAATGCATACACAGTAAGTTTTCTGGTCTGGCCATAACGAATGTCTAAAAAGCTCTCACAGGAAAGACTGCTAGAAATTTCTCTTGAACTCTTGTTGCCCCCTTGTGGGACTATTTGAGAAATTAAAACAGGCAGTAGATGGGACTATAATTCAAATACACACCTCAACCATATTTCAATGGGAGTGAATTTAAATGAGCATCTGGCATGTTTCACAACCCACCTGAGCCAGCTCAAACAGGGCGCCACGAACCAAGACTGAGAATTACCTACAAGCAGGTGTCCAGTTGACGGTGTTGGAGCTGTGGAAGGTGGGTTGGAGCGAAACCTAGGGAACGGGAGTTAGGGCATGAAGGAGGCCGAACCGGAGTTGCGTGAAGAGAGGCAGCCCACCGCCGCCAGGACTAATAGTCACTGTGCTCCGTGGAGCAAGTCCCTGACTGTGCCCAACCTGCTGTTTTCTTCACCTGAAAAATAAAGAGAATAACTTCAAGGGTTGTCATGAAGACCAACGATTACAACAGATACGAAAATATTTCCAGATATAAAACACCACTCGAAGTGAACGATTATTAATTCTGCGCTTTAACTAGGGCCTGCCTGCCCGTGGTGCTGCTCAGTGGTCAAGACAGAAGCGCTGACAGCTGGTCTGGCTGGTTCCAGGGGGAGCACCAGGGGCGCTCGCATGGAGAGAGGGCATTTGGCTGGAACTTAGAAGCTATAAAGTTGGTCACATTATATTAATTTGGGGAGATGAATATAAACGAGGAGACTTCTACATCATTCACTAGGACAGATAAAAACTTAAGACCATTCATTCATTTCAGAAACCCCTGTCAACACCCATGAACTAAGACTGGGAGAATCTTTTCTGTAAGTTTTTCTTGTTAGCATCTGACCTTGATTTTTTTTAGCAGCTTAAACAGTCATGTTCATACTGGAGGTATTTTTTCTTCTGCATCAGGTTGTTCGCCTTCCCCTAAAACCAGTAACAGTAAAAGCAATACTTCATCTCTGATCTCCAAGAACACTTGTGCACAAACTTAGAAAAGTTACTCTGGTTTCACGGGCATGTCTTCGCAGACACTAGCAGATCTGCAGCCTGGCTCTCACACACCTATTCCAGCCTCCAGCACGGATGTGTTCCGAGCACTTTCCCATCTGCAGGGAGGTACGGGGACACATTCGTTAGACTCTCTTGCAACTGGGCACAGGATGGTTCATTTTATGTGCCAACTTGGCTGGCACACGTCAGTGCCTGGATATGTGGTCCAACATTATTCTGGATGTTCCTGTGAGGGCGTTTTTGGACGAGGTTAACATTTAAATTGGTGGACTTCAAGTAAAGCTCTCCATGCTGTGAGTGGCCCTCATCCAATCAGTGGAAGGTGAAAATGTAACAAAAGGCTGACCCTCCTCTTGGCAAAGTGAATTCTGCCAGCAGAAGGCCTTTGGACTTCTGCTCTTCCTGGGTGTGCAGCCTGCCAGCTCAGCCTGCAGATTCTGGACTGGCCAGGCCTTCCTAATCCTGCGAACCAATCTCTTAACACCAATCTCTTACTGCAGGTGTGCACATCCTACTGGCTCTGTTTCTCTGGAGAACCCTGACAAACACCCTTGATGAGACTTCGTTCCGCCAAAGAGAAGCACTTGCTCCGGACTGAAGTGCCGGACTGAGGCAGAGGAGAGACAGGCGTGCACTGTGCTGGTGCGGACGCAGCAGAAACCTGGACCCCCAGCCCTGCGGGTGCAACCGCAGGCGGCTTTCTGACGATGACAGAATCACAGCCCCTTGGCAGCCTATTTCTCCGGTATGACTTTGGGAAACTCAGCCTAGGGTTTCTTCAATGTTTCCGTCTTACCAGTGACTCTGGGAGTCACTTAATGTCCTGTAATGGACACTTCTCCACTTAAACTAGCCGGAGCAGACTCTGATCAATGTGGCATGTTGGTCACTTTCGCTCCTGAAACTCCTGTTGTCAACTGAACACAGGAGAGGCGGCGGTCTGACGAATTGCCTAGGAAGGCCCACAGCTGAGGGATATTAAGCTGAAAGTTCTGGGAAAACAGAAACTCCTCAGCACTGTTCCTTTCTGGGATGCAAAGACCGAGTCTGCTCATGCTGGAGTTCACCTTCAAACACCAATGGGAATAATCCCAACAGTCCCTGACACTGATTTCGCTGCAGGCTGTGGGAGCAGCATTCCCATGGTGGCATCCAAGACAAAACTCGTCGGGCCATTAAGCAGAGAGGACAGAGAAGAAGAGCTGCTAAACGGACACGTGCAAGCTCTGCCCGTCAACACAAACCCGTCAGTGAGTCTGTACGGAGGGAGGCGTGGCCTCTCTTTAACTGGCGGAAAAACATGCAAGGCTTTACTTGGTGGCCAGTTCCGTAATGACAATCTCGTTTTTTAAAAACAGTTTTAATTTTTTTAATTTATTTATTTTTAGACAGAGGGGGAAGGGAAGGAGAGGGGGAGAGGAGTACCAATGTATGTTTGCCTTTCATGTGTCCCCTGCTGGGAACTGGCCTGCAACCCAGGCATGTGCCCTGACTGGGAATCGAACCGCGATCGTGTGGTTCACAGGCCTGCGTTCAGTCCACTGAGCTACACCAGCCAGGGCATGACAATCCCGTTTTATTTAAATGATCCAGTCTTTTCCCACAGTTCACTCTCTGACTAGAGAACATGGGAGTGATCGCTCCTACAAAAGGAAGGCACGGCCTCTGCCCTCTTGGACGGAATAGTCTGCAAAGTAATAAGGATTTCAGGAGGCCACGATATTATTTCCCTGTCCCATTTTATTCACTGTGCCATGTTTCCTAGTTTCTTACAACAGAAAGAAGACGAGTAAAGCCCGTATTATTTATTCGTGCCCCACTGGCAGTTACTCCATCCCCGTAGAAGACGTATCGCGAGGGGCCAGCCAGCAGCGCTGCACCGTAGGGTCGGCAGGACTCACGAGTGTCCCTCTGCTCCCACCCAAATATCACACGTCCGCGGAGTTACGACCTCCAGCAAGGCGTGTTTCCACATGTTAACTGCACCGCAGCCGTAGAGAGCTTTTCTTTCTTTAGTTTTGAATAGTTCATTTTCTTTAACCTTGGATTTCTCAGCAGTACTATTCACATTTTGGGCCAGAGATTTCTTTGCCGTGGAGAGAGACCTTTGCCAAATCGGGGCCCGCACATGTCACTGTTCCATCCAGGATAATTCCGGCAAGACCTGCGGGGTTCTACTCCTGCCCTCCTTGTCCTCTACTCTTGCCCAAATTGCACCCTCTGCTCCGGTCACACCATCTGCTTCTTAGTCCCTCCCCCACCTTCAGACTCCAGACCCAGTTCTCCCCTCTCGTCCCAGGACTCACAGCACCCACCACCCTTCTCCTTCACCGCACTTGTCATGCCCACAGTTTTCCATTTGCTCACCATGATTCTTTGATTAACATCCTTGACCCCACTGAGGTGTGAGCGCCATGAAAACCCGGGCTGGCTTTTCTCCTGTTTCTATCTCTGGTCCCCAGAACAGCACTTGGCTCATGGTTAGTACAAAGTAGAGACTTTCTGAATAAGGAAATGAACAAAAGAATAAATTTAAAAAGGGACAAGTGCTGAGAACTGATTACAATTAGGAATAAACGGGAAAGGATGGGCCTGGCATGCGTGTACAACAGGACCGGCCAGATGGACGTGATTTTCACAAAGCCACGCGTGCAGGGCAAAGGCTAATTAATTTCCCTGCACCCAAACCCAGCGCAGCGGCTGGTATGCCGTCGTCCGCACCAATCGATATCTGTTGTATCGAACGCCATTGTGCCAGCTTGTGTGATTTCTGACAACCACTGTCTCTTTGTAGCTTTCAGGGAAAGTGACTGATCCATTTTCACAGGTCAAAGGCAACATGTGATGCAGCGTATCCAGTGAAGGTGATTGAGCTGTTTTCCCAAAGATGTGTTCATTTAATATTAAGTGCTATTAGGTAAATAAGGTCTGAAGAGAAGGGAAAGCTTATCATGGTGACATCAGATTTTTCTGCTCAGAAAGAGTCGTGGCCACCAAGAAGGAATGAAAATCAATCAGAGAGTTTCTCGGCGCTGCTAATTGCTAGCTCCAGCTGTGGAACAATTAGGGATAAATATATATTTTTATATACAGAAGTTAATTAATTCTGGTTACAAGGATAATGGCATGAGATTCAGACACAGAATCGGTATGAGTCTATTCTGTAAGATCTGATAGGAGAATGTAAGCAAAGTGTATAAAAGGGCTCCCATCATATGTTTCAAGGTGTCATAGAACCAAGAAATAGGGTGTCTGAAATTCATTTTTAAAATTTATTTATTTTTAGAGAGAAGGGAAGGGAGGGAGAAAGAGAGGGAAACTGTGAGAGAAACATCCACTGGCTGGTATCGCTCACTTCCAACTGGGGCCCCGGCCGGCAGCCCAGGCCTGTGCCCTGACCGGGAATTGAACTGGCGACCTTTCAGTTTGTGGGAAGAGGCCCCAACCACTGAGCCACACCAGTCAGGGGGAAGAATGGTTTTTTAAAATGCCTTAGTTTCATCTTGCCATTCCAGGTGATGCTGACCTCTTTCTTCCATGTCAGACATTTTCATACACATCCAATTCCATGCCAGTCGCATAGGAAAGCATTTAGAAGTGAGGGAGATGGACACCCAATATATATTACAGTTTTTTACATATGCATATTATGGCGATTGTCCCAGTGACTTCAAAGGAGGAATTAAGTCACAATATTTATATTTTATTTACTTTTACAATAATTCAAAATAATTATGATATCTTATTTTTGAAAAATGAGGAAATAATGTAGAATTTAATAAATGTCTTCAGACAACTCAGCAGGAGAGTGAATAAATTATAAATTTGGACATATCCATATACCCGATCAATGGCATTTTAAAGATAAGCTGGGGGTAAAGAAAATCAGTATTTCTGAAATAGTTTTATGCTTTTTGTTCTTTTTTTTGTTTGCTTGATTCTGAAAGTGTATTCTTTCCCATTACCATTAGTCCCCTTATCCCCCCTCCCCCAACACAGATGGCCCTCCTGTCCGTGTCCACGCGTCCTTTCTCCTTTCTGCTCAATCCCTCCACCCCGACCACCCTCCTGCTCTACCCCATGAAACTGTCTCTATTTCACTTGTTACTTCAGTTGGTTCATTAGAGTCCACGTTTGAGTTAAATCTTACGTTATTTGTCTTTCTCTGATTGGCTTACTTCACTTACCATAGTGTTCTCCATATCCATCCATACTGTCACAAAGGGTAAGATTTTTCTTCTTTTATACTGTCCAGTAGTATGCCATTGTGTAAACATCCCATAGTTGTTTTATCCACTCATCTACTGATGGACACTTGGGCTGCTTCCATATCTGGGTGATGGTAAATAATGCTGCAATGAGCACAGGGGTGTTTATGTTCTTTCGAATTGGTGTATGTTTCCAGAAGTGGGGTAGCGGAGTCAAAAAGCAGAAACATTTTTAATTTTTTGAGGCATCTCCATACTGCTTTCTACGGTGGATGCACCTGTCTGTATTCTCACCAACAGTGCAAAAGGGTTCATTACCCTTTCTCCACATCCTCACCAGCACCTGTTGTTTGTTAATTCATTGGTGATAGACATTCTGACAGGTGTGAGGTGATATGTCATTGTGGTTTTAATTTGCATCTACCTGATAATTTGTGATGTTGAGCATCTTTTTATATGTCTCCTAGATATCTGTCCTCTTTGGAGTAGTGTCTATTCAGGCCCTTTGTCCTATTCAAGTCCACTTTAAATTTTTTTTTATATTTAAAAATATATTTTATTGACTATGCCATTACAGTTGTCCCATTCCCCCCTTCATTTCCCTCTACTCTGCACACTTCCTTCCCCACCATTCCCCCCTTTAGTTCATGTCCATGTGTCACAAGTTCTTTAGATTCTATATTTCCCATACTATTCTTGCCCTCTCCCCTGTCTATTTTCTACCTACCATCTATGCTACTTATTCTCTGTACCTTCTCCCCCCTTCTCCTCCTCCCACTCCCCTGTTGCTAACCCTCCATGTGTTCTTCATTTCTATGGTTCCACTCCTGATCTAGCTGTCCTCTTGGTTTGCTTTTGTTTTAGGTGTGGTTGTTAATAACTGTGTGTTTGCTGTCCTTTCACTGTTCATATTTTTCATCTTCTTTTTCTTATATAAGTCCCTTTAGCATTTCATATAATAAGGGCTTGGTGATGATGAACTCCTTGAACTTGACCTTATCTGAGAAGCACTTTATCTGTCCTTCCATTCTAAATGAAAGTTTTGCTGGATAAAGCAATCTTGGCTGTAGGTCTTTGGATTTCATGACTTGGAATACTTCTTTCCAGCCCCTTCTTGCCTGTAAGGTCTCGTTTGAGAAATCAGCTGACAGTCTGATGAGAACTCCTTTGTAGGTGACTGTCCCCTTATCTCTTGCTGCTTCTAGGATTCTCTCCTTCATTTTAATCTTGGATAATGTAATTATGATGTGCCTTGGTGTGTCCCCTCATATGTAACAGGCAAGACATGGCCAAAACATTATGGCTCAAGAAGAACAGCTCAAAGCCCCAGAGCCAATACTTCTAAGCGACCAAGAGATAATCAACCTATCAGATGCATAGTTCAAAGCACTGGTGATCAGTGTTCTCACAGAACTGGTTGAGTTTAGCCACAAATTAGAGGAACAAATGAAGGCTAAACTAAGTGAAATGAAGGGGAATGCACAGGAAACCAATAGTGATGGAAAGGAACCTGGGACTCAAATCAATGGAGTGGATCAGAAGGAAGAAAAAAATGACCAAATAGAAAAGAATGAAGAAACGAGAATTCAAAAAAATAAAGAGAGGCTTAGGAACCTCCAGGATATCTTTAAACGTTCCAGCATCCGAATTATAGGGGTACTAGAAGGGGAAGAGGAACAGCCACGAGTGGAAAACTTATTTGAACAAATAATAAAGGAGAACCTCCCCAATCTGGCAAAGGTAATAGACTTCCAGGAAATCCAGGAAGCTCAGAGAGTCCCAAAGAAGATGGACTCAAGTCCATTTTTTAATTGGGTTGTTTGTTTTTTTGGCCTTGAGTTTTCTAAGTTCTTTACAAATTCTAGATATTAACCCCTTACTAGATGTATCCGTAAATATGCTCTCCTATTCTATGGGTTGTCTTTTTATTTTGTTGATGTTTTCCTTTGCTGTGCAAAAACTTTTTAGCTTGATGTAGCACCATTTATTTGCTTTTCCTTTTGCTTCCCTTGCCGGGGAAATACATCCGATAAAATATTGCTACGAGCAATGTCCAAGATTTTGCTGCCTGTGTTTTCTTCTAGGATTTTTATGGTTTCAGGTCTAACATTTAAGTCTTTGATCCACTTTGAATTTATTCTTGTGTGCGGTGTAAGAAGGTGTTTCATTTTTCTGCACATATCTGCCCATTTTCCCGACACCACATATTGAATAAACTACCTCTTGCCCATTGTACGTGCTTGCTTCCTCTGTCTAATACTAATTGACTATAAAGGCGTGGGTTTATTTCCGGGCTCTCTATTCTGTTCTGTTGATCTGTGTGTCTGTTTTTATGCCAGTAACATGCTGTTTTGATTACTGAAATAATTTTGTGCTTTTTGGATAAATATTTGGGTTATCTCATTTGACTTTCATGTGTGGTCAGGAATAAAAACAACTTATTTATGTTAGATGCTATTTTACAAACTAAGAAAAGATAGCACCCAAATGGGTGATGTTTGTAATATTGACAAGCAAAAAGCGATATGATTACAAGTCATCATTGGAGGAAAAACTCTCTGGAAACTGATAAAATCTTATCATATTCTTTAGTTCCACATTAAAACGGTCGAATCGGACCACATTCTCCATGATGTCTTTCTTTCTTTAGTTCCTTAGCCCATTCCATTAGAGGAGAAGAAAAGAGAAAAACCGGAATCCCACCACCATGTTTTCCGATTCAGCAAGGTAGGAAAAGCCATACACAAGGATGTAAAGAAGAAAGACCTGGCCCTGGCCCCTATAATCGTGTTCACTTTTTCCATATTGTTATTAATCACAAACCAAAACCTTTGAAGCAATCTCCAGTTCCCCCCAGGGGGCATTTGCATAACCTCCCTGTTTCTGCCGGTGTCCCCGGGGCCTGATCCGTTTCAGTAAAAATATTTGAAGCATGTGGCATTGTAATTAAGGGAGCCCATTGTATCTAAACCAATCCATAAAACAACAAGGCTGTTGTTTGGGGATCCTTTTTACAAAGCAGAAGGGCTAGGGGGACCTGGTCTTAATTAATCATTCTTATTTTTAAAGTGGCTCATTCAGGACAAGTATACAGACCTCAGGGATGCATAAATCACTGGATGTGTCTAAGACCACTAGAGAAATCTGTGAGAGCATTTTCTAATGTGAGCGCACGTTGAATATTTTAATTTGGGGACAAAAGGGCCCAAACTGTATCAGTTGTGACCTCCCATCAGAGTGGCCCGTCTGCCTCCAACAGGGTTCTGTGGGGGTCTCCTAAGACCTCTGTCGTTCAGAGACAAATACAGGCAGCATCTCTGGTTCCGCCTCCATAGCTTCGCTGCTCTGCTGCTGCCGTTCACAGAGAAGGGCCCTGCAGCTCCACATGGCTGCCCAGTCCCTCCACAGGCGGCGCTCGCAGCTGCCTGGACATGTCCACATGCCTGCAGCGCCTGGCGCAGGTGTCTCCAGCTAGAGGAGGAATCTATAACTCATTTTACCAAAAATATGCTAGCAGCTCACTTTGTAAGGTTAAAAGATTTCTCTAGGGAGTGGATGAATAAATCATTCCTGCCTTTTCTTTGGGCTACCTTTCTAATTGTGAAAAATAAACTGGAGTGAAAAGTCTATCTATCTGTCTATCTACCTATTCATCCATCTATCTAATCAATCTATCAATCATCTACCTATCTATCTACCTATGTATCTATCCGTCTCTATCATCTCTTTGATAAATATAATAAGCACAGTCAGCTGACTCTTCCAGGGACGACTTAGCCTAGAACACCCCCCTACCCTGTGCCACCCAGGGTGCACACACTCACCCCTCATTTCCCCACAGCCTTTCCTCTCCTCCAACTTAAAAAATACAACCAGATTTGGAAAGCAACCAAAACAAGTGCTTTTAGAAAGCTTGGGCAAAGGTTTGCCAAATGCATGTAACAAATATTGCCAAAATACCTCTCTCAAATACATGAAAGCAGGGGATGCGGGGGAGAGGGCCTGTGGCAGTGGACGACCTGAGTGGAGGCCACGGGAGAATGGAGGAGGTGGCTGTTTGCCTGAATTCCCCTCCTCAACGTGCCTGAGGCACCTTCCTGAGGAGCCGAGAGGCACTGCCGTCTTAATGCTGTTGTTAATGCAAGGGGACACGCCACAGGGTGGTCTGGGGAGAGCTGTCACCCTGCATCTCATCAGCCGATGGCCTGACACCAGGGAACGCCCCTTTCTCAGCCTCCTGAGCCCTTTCTTCCCCATTTCCAGACTAGAGGAGGTCATAGGCATGGAAGGGTCTGGTCAATTATAGCCCGCCAAGGACAAGTGCAGTTCTGTGTGGGTCTGAAATAATTAGTCCCTACACATCCACACACACACACACACACACATTTACATACACATAGATAAATACACACAAACATATATACATGTATATCTTTTATACACTCTATATATCATGCACACAATTTTAAAATAAATTTTTAAAAGAAAAAGAGGAAAATTATAAAAGAAACAAAGTGGCAGACAGTTCTGGTCCAAGGTCCCAAATCGGGTAAAAAAGCAAGAACCTGATGAATGCGGAAGGGGGCAAAGAAAGGGAGCTAAGGAGCCGCCAGGGTCCAGGCGGGAAAGGACAGGAGGCCGGCTTCCCCTCCTGGAAAAGCCAGCAGGGCACCCCCACCTCCAACGCCCGCTTCACTGCGCCCACCACCGCCCTCGGAGCTCGGACCAAGTAAAGGCCTTGACACACGAGCACCGGTCACAAAAAGTGACATCAAACGTTTCCGAAAGTGGCTTTATGACTTCCAGATGCCAGACTCTCTTCCAGCTTCAGAGGAGTAGAGCCTGCGGGGCTCTCACTCTGGGAGAAAACACCCAGCCCGGCCAAATCCTCATCTCCTGGTGAGCAATGGACGGGAGAGAAAGCAAACAGGTCTAAGACACATTTTCTAGGCAATGAAATCTTATGCTCGTTCCTCAATGCCTTCTGTCCCCCACTAGAAAAATCATTGCCCAGGTTTTTAGAAAATTCCCTCACATCTGTCGCCTCCTTGCTGCTAGCTGAGCCTTGCCGCTAGAAGACTGGGATCTTCGTAGGCGTTTTGTACTCAAATGGACCTTTATTTTACTTCCTTTTTGATCCATAAGTTATTTCTAAGGAAATCTTGCCCCCTAGCTTTCAAGTCTCAAAATCGGATTCCACCCGGTGGAAGACTTGCACACCCGCAGATAAACAGATGACTAGCACCATCTAGTGGATTGTAGACATACTGCAAACTGGTTCAAAATACGGGGAGAAAGCTGACACACACGGATATATATATATATATATTTTTTTTTCACTAACAATGTATTTCTCATTTCAGTCTCTGAAGTAGAGCTGCTTTCTATTGCATTGTCTATGTGTGCATCGTCTCTCCATAAAGGAGAAAGAGGACTCGGAGTGCAGCTCCTTGTCATTTGTTAAGGTTATGACATATCGCTAATGTATCTTTTTAAAATCCTCGTCCGAGGATATGTTTATTGATTTTAAAGAGAAGAGAGAGATTGAGAGAGAGAGAGAGAGATTGATGTGGGAGAGAAAGGTCCATCAGGCTCCCATGCACACCCCGATCAGGGATGGAACCTGCAACATAGGTATATGCCCTGACCGGGAATCAAACCCACAACCTGTCTAATAGGTTTTTAAAATTCACTCATTTGTCATAAAATTACAGTGTAGCCAAGTGTCATCTTCCTGGTAATTGCCATTGGGGATAAGGGAGGTCAGAGAGCACAGAAAGGTCGCACATGTCTGACATTGGGCCCAAATTAGTGAATCCATTTAGTAACCCACCGTTCATCAGGAACCTACCTAAGACCTGTGTTTACTGTGCTGAGTCTGAAGTGGTACAAAGACAGCAGGTAGCTGCGGAGAGACATCTGACCTGCCTCCTGTTTATCTGATTCATTTACTAAGCATCATTATTTTTTTTTTTACTGAATATAAGATGTGATTCATTCACAAGCATAAAAGTAACCACAGGAGTTGAGAAAGATGCAACCACTCTATGACCTAGACAGGAAGGGACAGTGAGAATGAGTCTTTAGGGAAAGGCCACTTCTCTCAGCTCCATCCTCATGGTAAGTGACTTGGCCCCCGGCCCCCTTTTTATTTCCCTTGGTTTTTGGAACCAGAGGCACTCACGTAACTCTGTGGAAGTTTTAGTTACTTTTATCTTGTTTCCTCTTTTCACAGCCTAGACTTGTGTTTGGAGTTAATAAGTCTGAGACTCTGTAACAGTGTGAATATGCCTAACACGACTGAACTGTACACTTTAAATGGTTCAAGTGGTAAGTTTTATATTAGTTGTTTTTGAAACACAATATTTAAAACTACACATCTAACAGATTCTGGAAACTTAAAAAAATATTATGAAAAAATCCTATGTGTGAATAACAGAAAGTTCTTTTTTTTAATATAATTATTGTTCAAGTACAGTTTCCCACTCTCATCCCAGCCCACCCCTGCCCCGTGCTCCCCACCTCCCTCCCATTTCCACCCCCCTTAGTTGTTCTCCATGTGTCCTTTATACTAGTTTCTATGAATCCTTCCCCTTTTCTACTGAAATTCTCTTCCCTCTCCCCTCTGGTCACTGTTCCCCTGTTCTGAATTTCAGTGTCTTTGGTCGTATTTTGCTTGCTTATTTGTTTTGTTGTTTATCTTCCTGTTAAAGGTGAGATCATATGGTATTTGTCCTTCAACACCTGGCTTATTTCACTCAGCATAATGCTTTCCAGTTCCATCCATGCTGTTGCAAAGGGTAGTAGCTCCTTCTTTCTTTCTGCTGCATAGAATTCCATTGTGTAAATGTACCATAGTTTTTTGATCCATTCATTTACTGATGGGCATCTAGGTTGCTTCCAACTCTTGGCTATTGTAAATTGTGCTGCTATGAACATTGGGGTGCATTGGTTCTTTTGGATTGGTGTTTCAGGGTTCTTAGGATATACTCCTAACAGTGGAATTGCTGGGTCAAAAGGCAGGTCCATTTTTAGTTTTCTGAGAAAATTCCATACTGTTTTCTATAATGGTTACACCAGTCTGCAATCCCACCAACAGTGAACTAGGGTCTTCTTTTCCCCACAACCTCTCCAACACTTCTTTGAATAACAGACAATTCTGAGTCTAAGCAACACAGCCAACCTGCCCTTTTCCCACTTCCCCTGACTGTGCACGCTCTGCAGGTTGGACAGATGTAGAATAATGAATTAAATCCGATGCCTTTGATTCGAGCGTGGCAGGAATCCCAAAGCAGAGCTACGTGCCTGGGTGATCCGCCCGCTCTTGGGGGCTCTCGGGTGAGTTGGGCAGGGACTTCTCTCCAGGAGGAGCGTAAAAACCTTTGCCGTGTTGTCTCCTCAGACATTCTGGGCTGTTCTCCTCCTGATCTCTCGCTACCTCCTTCCCACCCTTCGGGCGGGATCAGACACCATCTGCTCAGAGAGACCTTCCTCGACTCCTCACCCAGCGTGGATCAGCCTTCACCCACCGCTCCACACAGCCCTCCGCCACAGCGTCGTGTCTCACTGTCTTCACAGCGTTTTACCATAATTCCCAGTCACCTTTGTATTTATCGTCAGGCTGCCCACACCGGGAAGTACATCCCAGAAGACCTGCTCCTGCCCACCAGGGTCCGTCCCCACTGTGCCCTCACTCCTGGGGACCCTGCCTCAGCTTCGCACATTGCTGGTGGGGGAGCAGAACTGAAAGGAAGCTGACCTCCCCCAAATGCAAATGCATTGACCCTTTGATCCAGCAATCCCATTTGGGGCATTTATTCTACGGATTCAATTGCGCAAGTACAATAACATGCACATAAAAGTATTCACAGTGATATTGTATTAGAATAACAGAAGATTAGAAACAATCCATGCCCAGCAATAGAAAACAACTTGAGGAAAACCGGTACACATGGCAATGGGATACTGTGCCGCTGTTAAAATATTGAGGAAGTTGCCTATGCAGAGATCCAGGTACAAAAGAGTGATAAGTAAGGTGCTTTCTTATATATTTGCTTACAAGTAAAAAACGAAGTAACAATGGCTACCAGCAGGGGGCGCCTACTCAATGTATATATTTTTCATCTAATTTTGAACTTTAAGTTGTGTAAATGCATTATGCATTAAAAAATGCCCGAAGCACATGGCAGGTGCTCAGCTAATTATGTTGAGAAAAAGAATGAATTAGTGACTGAACATATGAACTTCGTAAGACAAATGACTAGACAGGTTGAGGCCTCCAGGACTGCCCTCTGCTAGAATTGCAGCCTCACTTGCCTGGAAGAATGAGGGTCACTCATCACTCAATGTCCTGGGGAGTGTCCCTAAGGGAGGACCTTATTACGGTTGTAGACCGGTCCAAGTCCACACCTGCGGGTGAGGATGGTCCTTGCAGTCAAAGAGGGGGACTCCTAGACACGCACCCATTCACCATTACCTTGCTCACTTGGGCAATGCTTGCTGGGTGTTACTTGGTGGAAGGTCCTGCACTGAGTACTGTGGACTTAAGGAGAATGGGGAGGATGTGGTCCCCTCCTCAGGGAACCTATGGTCTGAGGCAGACGGGGATCTGGGGGGTGTCCCGAGGCAGCGCCCCTCTGTCTGACCTCTAGCCTGGCCAGGTCTTTTGGGTGAGTGTCCTGAGGACAAAACTTCCATGTGAAGTGAGTACAGAGCAGTGGGACTTTGTCACCCTCACAAGGGGCACACTAACTCCTGGGGGCCAGAATTTCCCACCTCTCACTTTGTTTCTCTGTGAGTGGAGGAAACGTCCAGGTCATGGGGGCAGACTGCAAGTTAGCAACAGTGACTGGCCGTGTTGGGCGCTCTGAGCGGCAGTGAGGGAAACAGAGCTGGGGTTTTCCTGGGGGGTCCCTAGCATCCTGGGAGCTAGCAGGCCCTGTGGTAACGGGGGTTCCCACCCACTGCTTTGGACATTTACAAAGAACGCATCAAGGCCCGGCTGCCCAGGATCCACTGCTTTGGGCTAAGGAAGGGGTTTGTGAGGGTAACAGTCCCACGTCTTTCTGGACTTGGCAGTGTATGTTTACCGTAAACTGATGGAGCTCCCAAGATGATAACCTGAACACTATCTGTGACAAATGACTTGACCTTGAATCTTGCAGAAATAAAAGAAATCTATCTGCTTGGGTGAAAACTGACCTTCTCTTAAAGATGTGTGCTTGAGACCCATTTTATCCCAGTAAGATGGGATACACTCTTTCCCGGGATCTTGCTCCTGAAGTTCGTTTATAGAAACAGATTTACAAGGAACTTGGCAATAAAACAAGGACATGGGTAGAAATAGTGGCATAGGGAGAGATGATTCTTTGCATGAAATCGCACTTATCCTTACAATTCAGACAATAAATTTAATTTTGAAAGCATCTTTTTTTTAATCAAAAGTAATTATTTTTGTGACTTGCAGCCCAAGGAAATTATCAAAATCAATAAAAATATTTTCAGTAGTAATTTACCACCTTAATTTTCAGAGACTTTAATCTTTTTGTGTCTTGACAAAATCTTGGGAGGAAGCACTACCCTCCACATTTTCAGGGCACAGAGTTAACAAGGAAGCGAGCTAGAACTTGAACTCCATCTTCTGGCATCAAATCTGCACTTCCCACCACACCACACAGGTCCCCCTGATCCGTGAATCTCCTCCACCTCTCATTACACTTACTCACTGGGAAGGTCAACACGTATAAGTACTTAGAACCTTGAACTTGACCTGCTGTAGATGTGCCAGGCATCACTCCCAGCAATGGGAAGATGAAAGTGAAAAGTAAGCGACCTTCTGCTATTTTCACCCGACTAGTGTGACCCTGCAGTGGATTCCTCACTGAGAAGATTCACGCCCTAAGGGCAGAGACTGTCTCTCTCTCCTTGGCCACTGAGCCACAGCCTAGAGCAAAGATGCCAAATAAATAATAACCCCCCAGCACCCTCTGAATGATTTGGGAATGACATGATAGAAGGTCAGTGGCAGTTCTATAGACTGTGGGAGAGAGAAAGGAAAGACATGAAGAAATAGATTTTTGAAAGCGCCTTGACACTATACTGCTTTATACCCTAACTCATTTCAAAAGTAAGGGCCTTGGTAATCTAGGACTCATTTAATTTTCAAGACAACTCTCAGAAATACATTGTTTGGGATAAAAAAAAATAGGCTCTGAGAGGCTACATGGTTCAGCCAAAGCCACACATGTGGTGAGCACTGAGCAAGACTGACCCCCCCTGTCGTTCGACCCCACCCAGTGTTCACCGCACTGCGTCTCGTTGTTTCTCTGTCAGGGCCTCTTGAGGTGGAATGTTGGAATTCCTGAGAAACGAGAAAGCAGAGGACCCTGCCTAACGATTGCATTGTTGAGGAAGTGAGAAACTGATTTATACTGAAGGCCTCCTCAACCTGGGTGCTGGGCAGGATAAAATGCAGGAGTGTGAGCCCCCCACCCCGCCCCCGCCCACCGAAGCTTATTAAGTGCCACCACTTATTGACCTGACAGCAGGTCACTTCACACCATTTCACCAATGGCGAGTGACAGGTCAGCGTCTGGCTGGTGACACTGTAATTGAGTGCGGTAAGATGGCAAGGCGGCAAGAAGCTAATGGGTGCTGCCTTGTTAAGCAGAGCTCACCACGCCTCGTTAGGCTTAAAAGAGTTATCAAGACAGAGCGATTATCAGAGACAGTCCAACTGTTGTATTAAAAGATAAAAAGGCCAGTATCAAAGAGAAATAATTAACGGCTTAATAGGACATCTGCCGTGCTGCTTGGTCTAGGAACAGACAGAGAGGCCGCAGAGGCTGGAGCTTCCGCCGGGTGGGGCCTCCTGCAAGGTGAGTCATTCTGGACGCTCTGTTTTTTAGTTTCTGTTTTTATTGTGGTAAAACACACACACCATAGAACTTACCATCTTAGTCATGTGTGAGTGTTCAGTTCAGGGGCATTGCGTACATTTGCCCTGTTGTCCAACCACCACCACCACCCGTGGCCACCACGTGTTCCTCCCGTACAACTGAAGCTGTCTGCCTCTGACAAGAGCTCCCCCTCCCCACCCCTGGGAACCGCCATTCTGCGTTCTGTGTTTGTGAACAGGAAATGCCTCACATACATGCAATCATACAGTATTTGTTATTTTGTGGCTGGTTTAATTCACTCAGCATGATGTCCTCGAGGTTCATGTCATATGTATCAGAATTTTCTTCCTTTTTAAGGCTCAGTAATCTTGCATGGCGTGTATTGATCCCATCTCGCTTATCTGTCATCTGGTGATGAATGCTCGGGTTGCTTCCACGTTTTCCCTACTGTGAGCGATGCTGCTACAAACACGGGTGCATGGGTATGTCTTCGAGGCTCTGCTTTCAATTCTTGTGGACGTGCATTCAGAACAGCAGAATCGATGTTAGCCCTACGCTTCACCTTTCGCGGGACTGCCCACTGTTTTCCGCAGCAGCTGCGCCATTTTGAATTCCCACCGACGGTTCCAACATGTCCACCTCCTCCCTGACCCCTGTTGTTTTCTGTTTTGTAATAGTAGCTATCCTTAATGAGTATGAGGTGGCTGGACGGTACCCTTTACATTGACTGCAAGTGTACACAGGAGTCAAAATTAAGGAATCCACTCAGGAAAAAATCAAGGTCATCTTTCAAAAACTGTATGTATAGAAACTTCAATTCTGTTTAATTCATGTATTTATTGATCACCTCCTGAATGATTAGGGGTGAGAGAAGATGTTTTTGTATGTCAAGGAGTTCTGAGTCCCGGTGGGGGAAATCCTGGTTAGGAAGATCAAAGCACCCCTGAGGCGCTGGGTTTGTTCTATGGAAAGCTATCATAGCCATGGAAGCATTCCATAAAGAGAAATGCCACCCAGTTGGGTCAGTACCATGACATCTTGGTCACAAGCATGAATCTAATAAAATAAAGCTATTGCCTCCCCCCTCCTCCTGGCCCTCCTCCTCCTCTTCCCTCTTTCAACACCTAACACCCTCCTCCGTTGCATTTCCCTCTACCCTGCACCTGTCCAAACCTTCAGTGCTCCCTGAAGTTAAGGGGGTCCTCACCGCTTCTGGAGTCCATCCCTTTCCCCTGCTCTTTCTTTAGCAGCTATAGTACCAGTAGGAACAAGACTCAACCCTTGCCACCATCAGCCCCAGGTTCCTCCCTTCAGCTTGTGTTTCCACCCACTTTTCCAGGCCAGTTCTATTCTTTCCAGCATCTTCCTTCACTGTTCCCAGGAGAGCTTCTGCTGTGCCTGTTGCCCGGTTTCACGTACTTTCTCCAGCTCCTGGGCCATGTACAAGCACAGATTTAGAAACCTGTCTCCAACTGTTCCAGTGCCTCCAATTCGGTCTTCTTCCGTCTTCCTATTGAACTAAATGAGGGTTCCACACATTGCTCCCTCGCTGGTTCGTGTTGCAGATCTTGGCTACCGAGTGAGACGGAGCGCTCCACAGGATTGGGCCCTGTACCGTGGGCTTCCTCGGTAATTCCCAGTGTCCCTCAGGAGGGGCCCAGTAATGCACGAATGAAAGGAAACGGAGGTTCCCACCAGGAGAGGTCATCTACAGGAAGACTGCTTTCCTGTGGATTCCTTGAGGTATAGACCCCGGTACGCACTTGGAGTTCATTTAAAAGAGCACAGTCCCAAATGACTAATGCAGCTATGGTAAGGTGATTAATTTTGTGGATTTTGGAAAAAGAAAGAGGAAGCATCTTAGCATCAATTATAAGTAGCGTTACTTTTTACAGGTCAGATTATTTCATGAAATCGCTGTGTTTTTACTCAGTTTCTGCCAACATATTCCCAAGAGGCATTTTATGCACTTAACCTCCATCAAAATTCAAAACTTACGGACAGCAAGGAGGAAAAGGAAAGGGAAACATGTAAAAGTGACACTGAAATCATCTGACTCGGGAGCTCAACGGCAGAGCCAAAAGACTGTCTACAGCATTCTTCTTGCTTGGTGAAGAGAAACAAGAAACGTGTATAACCATCTTTCCAAAGACACGCAATTTTAAAAGGATTGCAGGCCCTAGGATATTCAGTCTTGCCCATATTCATTTTACAAAGGATTTTCTTAAGATCAATAAATGTGACATGTTAACTTTTCACCAAATTGGTCATAAAGAGATGCTTAATACAGACTACGTGGAATTCCCCATCTCCCTGGACCAGTAGAAGATCTTATCTACAGAGCTGACAGTTTAGAAATTTGGGTAATTTTTAAACCTAAGGCACTTGTTAGTTCAAATGAAGACCTCAGTTCAATTCAGGTCACCTAGCTACCGTCTAACCACTAAGGAAGTGGAAAAAAACAACTCTGATAGTGTCAACAAGTCAAGTCCTATAAATTAATACCTAGAGCGACAATTCTTATCCTTCTGAGATTCATGGCCTGCTTTAAAAATAGAATGAAAACTCTGCAATTTCTTCCCAGTCCAAAAAAAAATTAAAAAGGAAAAATACAGGAATAGACATTGACATGAAACGCTTTTGACTCTAGTCAGAGGATACGACTCAGGAAAGAATAGCATCTTTCCTGATACCATCAGGAAAGAATGCATAGTAAACTCCCTGGGAGGGGTCCATGAATCCCGGGTCCATGAATCCACTGAGCCTGGCTGGTGTGGCTCAGTGGATTGAACACTGGCCTCTGAACCAGAGGGTCACCAGTTTATTCCCTAGGCAAGGCACATGCTTGGGTTGTAGGCCAGGTCCCCAGTAGGGGGTGTGTGAGAGGCAACCACACATTGATGTTTCCTTCTTTTTCTCCTTCCCTTCCCCTCTCTCTAAAAATAAATAAATAAAATCTTTACTTAAAAAAAAAGAAATACTAATCTAGAAATATTCAGAAAAAGGGTAGTGAAGGAAGCCATATTCATTCTACATATTTCATTCTGTTGTTCAAAATTTACTCAGCGAATACAAATAAGGAGAGGGCAGATTTCATTCAAAAGAAAATGAATTTAATTAAATGCATTTATTCTAGGACTTGTGTGCTGAATTTTCATCTTTGGTTGGGTTAACTCACGATTTTGGAAGCAGGGCAAATGAGTAGATTGTCTATCTCACAAACATTGAGGAGGAAAGAAAGCTGCTCCAAGTTTGACACTTTGTGCTCAGTGTTTGAGCAATTGCAGCTGGAAAGACCGGAAGCACCTGGTGCTCAAAACGGGACTTCCGAAAAGGACCTTCTTTGCCCCTTTGGCCGATTCCCGGAGCCAAGTAAGGGAGGGTCACATTTCCCCAGTGGAAAAGCTGTGAAAGACGATCTGGTAGATAAAGCTTTCAAGAGCTGTATTTTCTTGGTGATTTCTACAGAGTTTTCTTTATAAATCTACTCACCCAACATGCTTCCCCCTGTTGCAAATTATAACATTATGAAAAAAAGGATTTTTTCCATTACATACATAAGTTGCAAATTGTACATTTAAATGTATGCTCGTAGTCCTGTGGGAGATGAAACCAGAAATCAGGAAATGGTAGCACCTCCAAGACCTGTCCGTTAATTCAACTTCTTCCTTCAGAGAGATGAGGAAGCAGGGGGAGTGACCTGCTCAAGGTCACATAGCTACTTAACGTCTATACTGTCTTCACAGCCACACTGGACCTGGTCCAGCAGCCAGGCATTCCAGCTACCAAGTTTATGGCTTTCAAAAGATCTATTTCTTTGTTCCTCAGTCTGGTGATATACAAAATGAGAGCCCAGACTCTGACTGTGGTCAAAGCATGAGGAGAATTCATAAAAAAATACCACTGATGCTTCCTGAAAAACAACTGTTTTGTGTGATTGTTGATGAGAAGTCCTTTGACAAGCATTCTTGGGCACCACTGTCAAGGTGTCTGCACAGCCCCATATGGAAGAAGAAATGCTGGCTATGAAACTGAATTAAGCGCCACAGCCCAAAGAATGGGCATCCGAGGGTAATTATTCCAAGTGGAATCTCATTTTCTCAAGCAGGCAGGGCAGCTACCGAGGAATTTTCTGGGAAGCCTTACTCATCTGAAAAAAGCACTTGAAGAAATCAGGAAGGAGGAAAAACTGGACGAAGTGGATGGTTTAAGACATGAGGAACGGCCCTGATCAGTGTGGCTCAGTTGGTTGGGTGTCGTCCCACAAAGCAAAAGGTCGCTGGTTCCATTCCCAGGCAGGGCACATGCCTGGGTTGTGGGTTCAGTTCTCTCTCACATGTTTCTCTCCCTCTTTCTCCCACCCTTCCCCTCTCTATAAATAAATAAGTAAAATCTTTTTTTTTTTTTAATGAGGAAGGGACATACATGTATGGAGCCCTCGTGACATAATAAGCTTACTGCAGCCTGAGTAAACCAGGATGTACGCGGAAAAATTTATTTTTCCCTCCCATTTAATAACTCAGCAGAATTTCTTGTGCCCTGGTTCTGAAATTTGTCCCTGAGCTGTCAGTAAGGGGAGTGAGGGCTCCAGAGGAACAGTGAGGCCAGACACCCTGTTACAAAACAGAGTCCCGGTCCCGGTCCTTACAGAAGCTGGGGGTTCTAGGAGAAAGATGCAACCCCCACCATGTACAGCAATGGCAAGGCAAATGATTATGGTTGAAATTAGGCTGAGCTAGCACTTGTTCGAAAGCCACTTAAAAAATGACCAATAGGGCTCAGAATCCTTTGTCCTGGCTGGCTTTTTTTTAGGAGTGGGGAGGAATGAGTTTCTCGAAGAGATATCATCTCTGCCTCCCAGGAGACGTCAACATTCACTGAGACTAAAAAAGCAAATAGTATCAGATAACCTACTAAAATAAAGCAGGGAAAGTCATTATGCTCTTACTTTATTGATCCTGAGCCTGGTTACATGGAGAAAAAAACAACTTACATTGTAGAAGCTGGAAATCTCTAAGGCTACAACAACATGTTGTTAAAAAGCCGTGCATTTATCTGCATGTGAGAAACAAGATGTTGTATCGAGCAGTCTGGGGATATGCTTAATGCCCGACGAATAATGCTGGGCTGGGCGAGATGGGAAAACACCCTCACGAGGATGGTGCCCCCGCATTGTTTCTGTTTAATCATTGGATGTGCTTTCTGAATAAAATTACGTTCAAGATGGCAATCTACTCAGTCCATAGATTCAAATGCTCCTCTTAACTGGAAACATCTTATAGACATACCACAAAATACGGTTAAGCATATCTGGACCCCAAATATCTGGGCCCTGTCATGTGGACACATAAAATTAACCATCACCGTGGTCATATGGTTTCCTTGCTTAAAACATTTCAGTGGTTTTATGCTGCCTTTAGGATATGACCCAAACTCTCTCCCGTGGCTTGCAAATGTCTCAGGCTCTCAGGTGGGCTCTGATTGCTGCTCACCTGTGCCCCATAGGCCTCAGTACATACTGTGTCTCCTAAGGCCCTCCATTGGTTCTTCATCCAGCCCCTCGTCCTTCAGGCATCAGCTTTACACCACCTCCCTTGAGCATCTTTCCTGGCATGTAGGGTAGGTGCCTCCACTACCTGCATCCTAGCCCCACCTTCTCTATGATGAAATGCATCACGTGTTAGTTTATTGCTTCCTTTACCTTCTGTCTTTCCCACTGGACTCCAGGCCCTGCACATACAGGGGCCTTGTGTAGCCTGGCACACAGTAGATATTCAATAACTATTAATTGAGTGAATAAATGGATTAGGAGTACTGAGTAAACACAGTACAAAAGTAAGATTTCCTCCTTGTGACTCACATAATTAACATGTTTTGTCTCATTAATTCCAGACATAAAAAGTTGTGCTAATTCTGGGGTTACTCTACTTTTCTTATCATCAAGTCACTTCCCTTCTTAAAGCAACTGCCACTGTCCCCCTTTCAACACGCAGGTGAGCCTTCTCCAAGAATGGTAGATAAACTTATTCTGATCAACCTACCTACTAAAAAACCTGACATAATACGTATTTTAAAAATATGTTCTGTTTTCTTTAATTTAATTGTTGTTTAAGTACAGTTTTCTGTCTTTTACTCCCATCCCAGCCCACCCCCCGCCCAGTGCTCCCCACCTCTCTCCCATTTCCAACCCCCTTAGTTGTTGTCCATGTGTCCTTTATACTTGTAAACCCTTCCCCTTTTCCCCTGAAATTCCCTCCCCTCTCCACTCTGGTCACTGTCCACCTGATGTCCATTTCAGTGTCTTTGGTTATATTTTGCTTGCTTGTTTGCTTTGTTGTTTAGCTTCCTGTTAACGGTGATATCATATGGTATTTGTCTTTCACCTCCTGGCTTATTTCATTCAGCATAATGCTTTCCAGTTCCATCCATGCTGTTGCAAAGGGTAGGAGCTCCTTCTTCCTTTCTGCTACATAGAATTCTATTGTGTAAATGTACCATAGTTTTTGGATTTATTCATTTACTGATGGGCACCTAGGTTGCTTCCAACTCTTGGCTATTGTAAATTGTGCTGCTATGAACATTGGGGTGCATAGGTTCTTTTGGATTGGTGTTTCAGGGTTCTTAGGATATACTCCTAACAGTGGAATTGCTGGGTCAAAAGGCAGGTCCATTTTTAGTTTTCTGAGAAAATCCATACTGTTTTCCGTAATGGTTTTACCAGTCTGCAATCCCACCAACAGTGAACTAGGGTCTTCTTTTCCCCACACCCTCTCCAACACCTGTTGTTTGTTGCTTTGTTTATGATGACCATTCTGACTGGTGTAAAGTGGTATCTCATTATGGTTTTAATTTGCATCTCTCTGATAGATAGCGATATTGAGCATCTTTTCATATGTCTCTGGATCTTCTGTATGTCCCCCTTGGACAAATGTCTGTTCAAGTCCTTTGCCCACTTTTTAACTGGGTTGCTTGTCTTTTTAGAGTGGAGTCGTGTAAGTTCTTTGTATATTTTGGAGATTAAACCCTTGTCTGAGGCATCATTGGCAAATATATTTTCCCATATAGTTGGTTCTCTTTTTATTTTAATACTGTTTTCTTTAGCTGTGTAAAAGCTTTTTATTTTTATGAGATCCCATTTGTTTATTCTTTCCTTTATGTCCCTTGCTCTAGGGGACATATCAGTAAAAATGTTCCTGCATGAAATATCTGAGATTTTTCTGCCAATGTTCTCCTCTAGGATGTTAATGATGTTGTGGCTTATATTTAAGTCTTTTATTCACCTTGAATTTATTTTGGTGTATGGTGTAAGTTGGTGCTTGAGTTTCATTTCTTTTTTTGCATGTAGCTGTCCAGTTCTACCAATACCATTTGTTGAAGAGGCTATTTTTAGTCCATTTTATGTTGCTGCCCCCTTTGTCAAATATCAATTGACTGTAGAGACTTGGGTTTATTTCCGGGCTCTCTGTTCTGTTCCATTGGTCTATGTACCTGTTTTTATGCCAGTACCAGGCTGTTTTGATTACAGTGGCCTTGTAGTACAGTTTGGTATCAGGTATTGTGATCCCTCCTACTTTGTTCTTCTTTCTCAAAATTGCAGCTGCTACTCAAGGTTGTTTATGGTTCCATATAAATTTTTGAATTGTTTGTTCAATGTCTGTGAAGTATGTCATTGGTACTTTAATAGGTATTGCATTGAATCTATAAATTGCTTTGGGTAGTACAGACATTTTGATGATGTTAATTCTTCCAATCCATGAACATGGTATATGTTTCCATTTGTTTGTGTCTTCCTTGATTTCTTTCTTCAGTGTTGTATAGTTTTCTGCATAGAGGTCTTTAACCTCCTTGGTTAGGTTTATTCCTAGGTATTTTATTTTTCTTTTTGCTATATTGAATGGGATTTTTTCTTGATTTCTGCTTCTGTTGTTTCATTGTTGGTATACAAAAATTTGAAAAGAATGTGTATTTAGCTACTTTGGGATGAAGGGCTCTATATATATCTATTAGGTCCATTTCATCTAGGATGTTGTTTAATGCTGCTATATCTTTGTTGATATTTGGCTTGGAAGATCTGTCCATTTTTGACAGTGGGGTGTTAAAATCCCCTACTATAATTGTGTTGCTGTCAATATTTTTCTTGAAGTCCTCTAATATTTTCTTTATATATTTGGGTGTTCCTATGTTGGGTGCATATATATTTATGGTGTTTATGTCTTCTTGCTGGATTCTTCCCTTGAGTATTATGAAGTGACCTTCTGGGTCTCTCTTTATGGACCTTTTTTGATGTCTATTTTCTCTGATATGAGTATTGCTACTCTGGCTTTTTTTCCCTGTCCGTTTGCTTGAAAAATTTGTTTCCAGTCCTTCACTTTTAGTCTGTGTAGGTCTTTTGTCCTGAGGTGGGTCTCTTGTAGGCAGCATATGTGTGGATCATGCTTTCTTATCCATTCAGCTATTCTATGTCTTTTGATTGGAGCACTTAATCCATTTACATTTAGGATTATTTTTGATAGGTACTTATTCATTGCCATTTTTGTACCTGTGTTCCTCTCTCTCTCTCTTTTCCTTCCTTTCCTTAAAGCAGTCCTTTAAGCACCTCTTGCAGAGCTGGTTTGGTGGAGGTATTCTTTTAGATTTCTTTTGTCTTGGAAGCTCTTTATTTGGCCTTCTCTCTTAATTGAGACCCTTGCTGGGTAAAGTAGCCTTGGTTGTAGGCCTCTGGTTCTCATTACTTGGAATATTTCTTGCCATTCTCTTCTTGCTTGGAGCGTTTCCATTGAGAAGTCAGCAGCTAACTTTATTGGGGCTCCCTTGTATGTTACTTCCTTTTTCTCCCTTGCTGCCTTTAAGATTCTCTCTTTATCTTGGAATTTTGCCATTTTAATGATGATGTGTCTTGAAGTGGGTCTCTTTGTGTTCCTCTTGATTGGGACTCTTTGTGATTCCTGAATTTGTGTGACTTTTTCTCTCAATCAAATGAGGGAAGTTTTCCATTATTACTTTTTCAAATAGGTTTTCTATCCCTTATTCTTCTTCTTCTGGTATCTCTATTATTCAGATATTATTACATTTCATATTGTCTTGCATTTCTCTTAACCCCTCTTCATTCTTTTTGAACCTCTTTTCCTTTTCTTGCTCTCTCTGGGTGTTTTTTTCTACTTTGTCCTCCAACTCACTGATCCGATCTTCTGCTTCATTGATCCTGCTTTTGATTCCTTCTACCGTGTTCTTCAGCTCTGAAATTGTATTCTTCATTTCCTCTAGGCCCTTGCTGATAGTTTCTATTTCCTTTTTTATGTTGATATAGTTTGCAGTGAGTTCTTTGTAGCTCCCCTGTAGTTTCTGGTAGTTCATTGTGAGCTCTTTGAACTTCCTGATAACCAGTGCTTTGAATTCAATATCTGATAAATGACTTGCCTCTATTTCATCTAACATTCTTTCTGAGGCTTCCTCCTTTCCTTTTGTTTGGGGATTGTTTTTTTGTCTTCCCATTGTTTGTGAGACTCTTCTTGTTATCTTCAGCTTCTTAAAGTGATTCGTTCTGGTTTCTTGGGTTTATGGTGTGAACTTCTCTGGTATAATACCTGTGAGCTTTGGTGGTGTAGTCTCCTTAATCTTCCAAGCTCACTGGTCTTGGGCTGTCTTTTAAGTTGGCTCTGTGTTTGTCTTTGGGTTTTAGTTGTTTTGTGGGTCTTTCCCTCCAGCTGGTTAACTGAGGGTCCCTGTGCCCACCACCTGTTTTAATTTGTTGTACTGGTGAGGGCAGGTTGTGTTGAAGCTAGTTCTTTCATGTGTACAAGGTTTTGAGGATTCTCTTTTGGTCTTGTTCAGTTGTTTGTACTGGGTAGGTTTCTCCACTATTTAGTTGTATTTCCAGATAGTTGTTGGATTGAGATTTGTGTGATTTCTACTCCCTCCTTCACATTCTTCTGTTGTTATCTGTTGGTGGTTCCTTTGTTGTTGGGTTTCTTCTTCCAGTGTGTATCCTGGTGTTCATCACTTCTACCTACTCCTTTTGTGTGTGTGTGATCAGTTGGAGGGGGAGGCAAAATGGTTTATGACAGCAGGAGAGTATTTTGTGATATTTACAGTCACAGGAAACTGTGAAGTGGGCTAAGATCTAGGAGGTGTGTTGTGAAGTATTTACAGTTGTAAGAGAGCTATTATTTACAATGATATTAGAGCAACAGTCATATGACAGACTCTATGTGATCTGGGTAATATGACTAGGGGGTATAGCACTTTGGGTAGTATACTAAAAGAACACAAGTGACATGAAGTATAGAAAATTGGCAATACACTGTGAAAGAGAGAACGGGGGAAACCTGTTCTCTCTTTGGTACAATACATTTGTGTCAAATGGTACAGTATAACCAGCTAAGGCAAAGAAGCCTATACAGAAAGAGGAGGAATACAAAGATACTATTAAAATATAAAAGATGAGAGAATAATGAAAAATAATAATAATAATATACAAGTATGCAGCAACTTATGGCTTGTCTGCTATAGCAAAGTGAAATTTGTCTCTCTGTCTCTACTGT
The DNA here is from genome assembly GCF_014824575.4 of Sturnira hondurensis. Classification (NCBI taxonomy): domain Eukaryota; kingdom Metazoa; phylum Chordata; class Mammalia; order Chiroptera; family Phyllostomidae; genus Sturnira; species Sturnira hondurensis. The sequence goes on from NW_028088915.1 coordinate 5,041,930, forward strand.
TGGTATGCCCCCTCTTTGGGTCCAACTCTGGTCTTTTCGCAGTTCTAAGTTGTTTGTGTCACTTGTGGGTAAAAGAAAAAAAAGGCAGGAGAAGGGAGGAAGAAGGATAAGTTTGGAAAGAAAGGAAGAAAGAGTAAAACAAGAAAGAAGAAAAGAGAGGGAAAAGGTATTGAAAGATAAAACAATAATAAAATTAAAGAGATAAAAGATTACTTAAAAAAAAAGAAAAAAACCCACCACAAACAAAAAAACCCCATCTTTTGTTGGTTTCAAACTGGCCAAACTGGTTTTTCTGGTCTCGCTGGCTGCAGCAGGCTGAGGGGTGATTGGTGTGGTCTTTCTGTGAGCATGCTCCCAAGAGCCAACCCGGCACCTCTCCCCAGTGCCTCTCTCCAGCGCCCCACGAAGGGGATCTAGGTCCTCCTCAGAGCACTCTATCCCCAGGCGTCATCACCGTGGGCTGGGATGCGGGGCTCGATGGCCAGGCTGCCTGGGTCCCACGAGTTTGGGTGCAGACCCTTCCCAGTTCTGTGAGGGAACTCCAGGCCCCCCGCCCAATCTTGGGATTGCTGCCAGGCTGGGTGGGGAGCAAGCCAAGCAGCTGTGGCAGGAGAATCCTTCACTTTACTTTCCAAAAAATTTCTCCGTAAGAAAGCCTGCCACTCAGCACAGCCCTATCCCCCAGCCAGACCAGTGACTGTTGGAGTCCGAGCCCAACAATACGCCTCTCAATTCTCCCAAGCTAGCGACCACAGACTTCACGGTTGATCACGGCCCTTTGTCCTTATCACCCTCTCTGTAAAGTCAAGCCAACAGGTCTCTCCCAGTGGTGTTGCCCAACCTTGCTTGGCCGGGGAGGGAGGGAGCTGGTGACCTGACTCTAAGGTCCGGAGCTCCTAAAGAGTCCAAGGTAGACCCGCTGGGCGCCGGCAGGCTGAGACTGCTGCCACTCCTGTATCCGCTCCGGTCCCTGAGACCCTACTGTCCTGCAGGCGTCTCTTTAACGTCTGGTTTTTTAGTGTCCGATACAATTTCTGGTCTCTTATTTTCATATATGCTGGAAACTGTTGGCTATTTGCGCTGTTCCTCCGTAGATGGGCCAGGATTTTCTCCCACATGCATGGGGGAAATGGCATCCTCTCTGTCCTACTCCGTCGCCATCTTCCTCTCTCTAAAAATATTTAAAATGGATAAATATTGTTTAAAATTATATTCTTAAAAAAGAAAACTAAGAACAAGACAAGAAAGAATAACAAGGCCAAAGAGAAGGGAAAACCTAGGGGACAAGCCAGCATGGAAGCAGTCTTGGCCTTGAGGTCATCTGCCAACCCTACAGATAGAAACCTATAAGCAGCAAAAGACTTGAACCTAGAGTAACAATATCCAGCAAAGAATGGAAAACATGTTCCCCAAAAGAGGAGACCTGAATGGATAATAAATGTAGGAAAAGGGTAGGAAGGTACGCAATTGGTGAAAGGCAACTGTGGACACACAGAGACCTTGTGATACACCCCTTTCCCCTTTCTCTGGCGGCTGTGGTGAGGACCAGGGGTGGGGGTGGGGGGTGGGGGGGTTGGCAATGGGTGTCTCTTGTACTCTGTCATGAGAGTCTAAACGGGTTGCCTACCTTGGAGAAATTTGCATATATAACCTGACCTTCCCAGATAATCAGTTCCAAGCTTAGGTTAAGATAGATACTCCCCAGTGCTTCTCGAGTTTTGGTGTGCTCCGCCATTGTCTGGAGGACTTATTAAAACACAGATGGGCAGACCCCACCTGCAGAGTTTCTGATTCTGTAGGGCAGAAGGGGGCCCAAGGATATGGCTTTCTATGAAGTCCCCAGGTGATACCGATGGTGCCTTCTGGGACCACATTTTGAGAACCACTGCCCTAGAGAAATGTGTGCTTATACATGTCCTTAGCAAGGGGACAAGAATGTGTTTAGCAGCATAGTTGGTTATAGCCCCAAACTAGAAATACCCAACATCCTTGAGCAATAAAATCAATAATGAAATGGTGGAATATTATAGAGCAAAGGAAATGAATAAACAACAGGTATACAGAAGAACTTGGCCGAATCTTAAAAATATCATATTGAACAAAGTCAGAAATAAAATAATATGTAGTACATGATTCCATTTTTACAAAGTCAAAAACTATATTTTGTACACATGCTTAAGTGCTAAAATTATGTAAAAGGCAGGTAAGGAAAACATGTGTGCATAGGTGCCAAAAACTATAAAGAAAGTCAGACAGTGGCTCCCTCTAGAGGAGACAAAGAGCATTGTGACAGGGTGGGGGTGTGGAAGATGGTGGAGCTCTGGAATGTTGGCAATTTCTAGTGTTTGACTTAAATGGTGACTAAACGGGAATTTGCTTTATAATATTTCATTAAACTGTACATTGATCTTTTATGTACTTTTATGCATGTGTTATATTTCATAACAAAAAAGAATGAACAATATTAAGTATTTCAATCCATGAAGCCAGATGAAAAATTGCTAGTTCCTAGTGATGTCACAGCCATCATAGGGTCGTAGTGCAATGCATTACTCACATGTCTGTGGTGATGCTGGTGTAAATAAACCCACTGTGCTGCCAGTGGGATAGAAGTGTAATTTAGGCAATTATGTACAGTGCGTAGTACTTAATAGTAATCAACTACGTCAATGGTTTGCATATTTACTCTACTATACTGTTTACTGTTGTTTTAGAGTGTACTCTTTCTACTTCTAAAAAAAAGTTTGTTGTAAAACAGTATGCTATTTTACACCAGCAGCAGCCTCATACCTCTTGTGTTCATTGCATCTCTTGATTGCATCATTTTCCCCTGCACTTGACCTAGTCATATGTTGTTTTTACAGTAACATAGGCTTGTAGCCTAGGAGCAATAGGCTGAACCATACAGCCTACACCATCCAGCTTTGTGTAAGTGCACTTTACGATGTTCACACAAAGACCGAGTGGCTCAAGGACATGTTTCTCAGATTGTCTCCCTGTTGTCAAGCAGCACACGACTGTATTAGGGTTCCTTCACCTGCACCTTACAGATAGATGGAACGCAGTCAGATCCTCTGGGTGCTGCCCATTTACTGGAACATCATGCAGGTGGACCAGTAGCAGCCCGTTTTTCATCTTTGAGCGCTTCTTCCACTGGGGAGAGAAGAGTGTGTATTCTGTCCACCACAGACTATCAGACATTGTACTGGCTGCTCTAAAGCATTAAACTAAAAGACATGACTCAGGCCATCAGAGAATTTATAATCTAGTGAGACATTTACAAACAACCAACTGGATAATGAATGATTAGCATTTTTGCTCAAGCTAGAAGCCCTGTGCTAGGAGTAGAGAAGTGTCCTGGCCTCAGGGAGTTTACAGTAAAGTGACTCAAGGATAAATAGCAAAATGGTCCATGGGCAACTTCTCAGTCAAAGCAAATATTGATTCAAACAGAAGCCTAAGTCTTGGTCTAACATGAGCAAAACTGGTATCGTGCTTTGAAAGTATATTACTGTACTGAATACACTGTTCAGAACCGTAGTGCTGTTTTTACTCACAGGGCTGCGCAATGCACACCCACCTTGGATGGTCCAGAGATGAGAGTCAGAGGGACTCTGCCCACCCACAGGCCTCCAGCCCAGCAGCATGCTCCCTCAGCCCTCTGTTTGCACTGTAGCGCCACTGGGTGTGGTGGTTGGCTGGGGAGTGGATGGGAAATCTGAGGTGGTGTTTTGATATTTTTCAGAATGAGTAAACTGATTACTTATAATACAGATCAGTGACACACAGAAGAGATAGGTGCATGTGTCAGTAAATCTTTCTATTTTTTCCTGTTTCATATGTAACTTTTCTTCGCTGTCACAACTTTCGAGGCTGAGCATTTAATAAAATCTTTTGAGAAACGAGCAGGTCAAAGACTTGAGGAAACATATGCCAATACCATTTAGCACATTTCCTGCCCACGCACACTTGCAAGCCAGCCATCTGCTCCTTGACAGCCAAGAATTTTTTTTGTCTGTTTTTCTATTACTATTTATCCCCCTTATACTTCACTCCCCCCTCATCCCCACACTGCTGTCCATGCCCATGAGTCCTTTTTCCTTTTTTCTCAACCCCTCCACCCCCAACCGCCCTCCACAGCTGCCATCCTACTCCCTATATATGAGTCTGTCTCTATTTTGCTTGTTCAGTTTGTTCATTAGATTCTCTATATGAGTGAAATCATATGGTATTTGTCTTTCTCTGACTGGCTTACTTCACTTAGCATAATGTTCTCCGGGTCTATCCATGCTGTTGCAAAGGACAAAATTTTCTTTTGTTTTGGTTGAGTAGTATTTCATTCTGTAAATGTCTCATAGTTGTCTTATACACTGATCTACTGATGAACACTTGGGTTGCCTTTGTATCTTGGCAATTGTACATAATGCTGCAATGAACATAGGGGTGCTTATGTTCTTTCAAATTAGTGTTTTGGGTTCCTTCAAATATATTCCCAGAAGTAGAATTGCTGGGTCAAAAGGCAGTTCCATTTTTAGTTTTCTGAGGAAATACCATCCTGTCTTCCACAGTGGCTGCACCAGTCTGCATTCTCACCAACAGTGCAAAAGGGTTCTCCTTTCTCCATATCCTCACCAGCACTTTTTGTTTGTTGATCTATTGGTGATACCCATGCTGACAGGTGTGAGGTGATATCTCATAGTGGTTTTAATTTGCATTTCTCTGATGATTCGTGATGGTGAGCATCATTTCATATGTCTATTGGCCATCTGTATGTCCTCTTTGCAGAAGTGTCTATTCAGGTTCTTTGACCATTTTTAATTGGGTTGTTTGGTTTTTTTGCCCTTGAGTTTTCTAAGTTCTTTACAAATTTTAGATATTAAATTCTTACCAGATTATGTTCTCCCATTCCATGTGTTATCTTTTTTAGTTTGTTGATATTTTCCTTTGCTGTGCAAAAACTTTTTAGTTTAAGTAGTCCCATTTGTTTATTTTTTCTTGTGTTTTCCTTGCCTGAGGAGATATATAAATAAAATATTGCTGTAAGCAGTGTCTAAGATTTTGTTGCCTATGTTTTCTTCTAAGATTTTTATGGGTTAAGCAGGTCTAACATTTAAATCTTTAATCTATTTTAGATTTATTCTTGTGTGTGGTGTTAGAAGGTGGTCTAGTTTCATTTTACTGCATATATCTGTTCAATTTTCCCAACACTATTTATTTATTTTAATTTTTTTTAAAGCATTCTTTATTTATTTATCTTTAGAGAGGAAGGAGAGAGGAAGAGAAACATCAATGTATGGTTGCCTTTCATGTGTCCCCTGCTGGGAGTTGACCTGCAGGGAACCGGCCTGCAACCCAGGCATGTGCCCTGACTGAGAATCGAATGGTGATCCTCTGGTTTGCAGGCCTGTGCTCAATCCACTGAGCTACACCAGCCAGGGCCCAACACTATTTATTGAATAAAATATCTTTAGCCCATTCTATGTGCTTGCTTCCTCTGTCAAATTGTAATTGACTATAAAGGTGTGGGTTTATTTCTGGGCTCTCTGTTCTGTTCCATGATCTATGTTTCTGTTTTTATGTCCATACTATGCTGTTTTGACTACTATAGCTTTACAGTATTGCTTGATGTTAGGTAGCATGATTCTTCCAACTTTGTTCTTCTTTCTCAGGATAGCTGTTGCTATGCACTGTCTTTTGTGGTTCCATATGAATTTTTGAAATATTTATTATAGCTCTGTGAAATACATCATTAGAATCTTGATAGGAATTGTGTTGAATCTATAGACATTTTAAGGATGTTAACTCTTCCTATCCATGAATACCATATGTGCTTCCAATTATTTGTATCTTCTTCAACTTCTTTCTTCAGTGTCTTATAATTTTCCAAGTACAGGTCTGTTACATCCTTGGTTAGGTTTATTCCTAGGTATTTTTTTGAAGCAATTGTGAATGAGATTGTTTTCTTAATTTTCCTTTCTGGTAGCTCATTATTGGCATGTAAAAATGCAACTGATTTGGATATTAATTTTATATCCTGCTACTTTGCTGAATTCATTTAATTCTAGTAGTTTCTTGGTGGAATCTTTAGGGTTCTCTATGTACGGTATCATGTTATCTGCAAATAAAGACATTTTTACTTCTTTTCCAATTTGGATGACTTTACCTTTTCTTTTTCTCTGATTGTTATGGCGAGGGTTTTCAATACTGTGCCGCATAAGAAAGGTGAAAGTGGACATCTGAGTCTTTTTCAATCATAAGGGGAATGCTTATAGTTTTTGTCTACTGAATATGATGTTGTCAGTGGGTTTGTCAACAGCCAAGTATTTACAGCCTCACTTTCTCCTCCTCACCAGGCCCTGCTTTGCCATGGAATTCAGCATTGTTTTCTCCTTCTCTGAATATGTACAGGATAGAATTGACTTCTAATCATTGTACTATTTCCTTCCATTTCAGCTATCATGACAAAGTTACTCTTATTCCTAAAAAGATTAGGTTATATCTGATTAATAACTTTCCACTTATGCAGCCTCTGTAGAATAAAAATCACTTCCTGATTTTTCTCCCGTCATTCTGAGACCCTCTTAGAAGGACTTAATATAATAATTCAGTAGAACAGTGTATATTAAGCCATTGGCATTTGGTCCTATTTTTTAAAAAGACTTTACATATTTAAAGACTATACTTTCAGGGATCATTTCTATAGTTTGTTACTAAAAGACTTTACATATTTACTTATGTTTAGAGAGATGAAAAGTGGAGAGAAAGATAGGGAGAGAAACATTGATGTGCAAGAAATATATCAATCAGTTGCCTCTTGAACACCCCCAACTTGGGGCCTGGCTTGCAACCCAGGCATGTGCCCTGACTGGGAATCGAACTGGCAACCTTTCGGTCTGTTGGCTGGCACTCAGTCCATTGAACCACACCAGTCAGGGCCAGTCCCATTTTTTTAAAACTGGCTTTTGTTCACAATTTGGAAAATAATCCATTGACCTAGAAAATCAGGACTAAGGACGAGAGATGTGAACACTCTCAAGTGTAGTCAGATCTATTCATGCTGTAACCAGAAAGCTCTCTGCTCTATGGAGGAAACCATCCCTCTCAATTTAGGACTGACATAGAGACCCTGAGTCTGGGGACCTTTATAGTAAACTTCCTCAATTCACATCACAAACCAGCTGGGAGACCCAAGACCCTGGACAAGGAACTGGCTTCCTTATCAATCCTCCCTTTTGCTGGAGCCCTAAGTTGCCAAGTCCCCGCTGGTTAAACCATTGGATCTTCATCATTTGGTCAAAGAGAAACCTCCTAAGTACAAGTTGCACTTACTGATACCACCCCCACTGCCCCTAATCCTAATGCAAATTGGCCAACAGCTCCTTACCACTTGGGAACACACTTGTAAACACCCCAAGTTCAGGTAGAACTTGTAATAAACTTGGAGACTCCTAATCTGACTTTTGGAGTTTTAAAGTAACAGGTCTCCTGAGGAAGACAAACCAGGACTTCCTACTTATACAACAAGGTGGTCCCGGTGCCAACAGCCAGGAATGGGCGAGGTGACTTCAGATGGGGTCTAACAGCACTCCGTTGTTGCAACTGAGAGGTCGGAGCATATGGGGAGCCTGTGAGGAGAAGGATGTGGAGGAGATCAGGGTCTGCAGGGTTAGCTGTCTCTTGAAGTGTCCCCTGCCCCATCTACCTGTGCGGCAGATAGGTGTGAAGGACTGGTCCCAGCACACAGCCATACCTTGTGGATGGGACAGTGGAGTCCAGATTGTTTGTGAGAAGAAGCCCCTGGGTCTCAAGGACACCCACACTTATGCTTAGAGGGTGTGGACACAGACTTCTGAAAAGGGGTATCCCTCTCTTGCTCTGTCACTCATCCAGACAGAAAAATAGGCTTCCTGAGGTGACAGGACCAGAAGATCATGGAGGTGGCTGTAGGAACCCATAGAGGTTACAAGAGTAAATTCCAAAATGTTGGGGGAACCTGGGACCTCACAATCAGAGTGTCCACCTCACTTTGTGCAAATCCACCCAGCTTTTCTGTAAAGCTATTGCTGGTGACATATTGCACTGCAAAATGTTCTCCCTCCAATCCAAGTCTTTGTACTCTGGGAATATGTACTAAGCAAAAATAGAAATGGTTATTTGTGACATTTTTTAAAAGAAATAATCTAAATGTCCAACCACAGGGAGAATAATTCAATAATTTATGGCAAATCATGCCATTCCGAAGGGTATAAAATGTTACTCACATAGTTTTTTGTGATGCGGGGAAAATACCCAATATAATATTAGGTGAACAAAGTAGCTCTCTTTTGGCAAACAAAATATATTGTCAATTATGAACCTAGTAAGGGTAGCCAAAAGGAAACGCTGCACAAATTTCCAATATTCCATCCACTGTGGTGTGTAGTAATTATAAGGAATTTTTTCTATTATATTCTGACTTTTCTAGAGTTTTTATAGAAATTGCTATAATTTCATAAATTACATTTATAATTGGAACAAAGGATATTTAAACCAGCTCTGATCATACCATCATTACCCGCTGCATCAAAAGTTATAACTTATAAAAATGACTCCCTATTACTCATGAATATTCATTATCAAATCGACACGTAAAGGGCTGCAGTGCAGACCAGGAAAGAGGTGTGAGACAGGCCATCCCCACACTTAGCTCAGTGATCTGAAGCAACTCAGATTGTCCCCATCTTATGACATTGGATTTGAACCCTTGCTGTGAACAACCAAAGAGGCTTCACCCAAACTCCAGAGGAAAAATGCTTACGGTCCCCATTAGTTGATTACATCCTGTACAGGGTGATGGAGGAGGAAGAGGGTGAAGGGGGTCAAATATACAGTGACGGGAGGAGACTAGACCTCAGATGGTGAGCACACAATAGAGTAGATCGATGCCGTACTATACAGTGTTATACCTAAAATGTACATAATGGCATTAACCAGTGTTCCCTCAATACATTTAATTAAAATTATAATGTTACTGGCATGTGAACAGCATAAACTTCTCACTCCTGTGGTACTTAAAACCAAAATAAGTTTATAAATCAACTACAAAGAAAACTGTAAAATGAACTAGAAAAACTTGTTAAAATTCCAGCTCTGTCACTTCTAGCTGGTGACTTTCTCAACTTTATTAATCCTCTCTCAGCTTCAGTTTCTTTCTTGGTCAAATGAAATTAATAATCATACGTACTGGTGTGTGGGGGCGTGTTGGGAGGGGTAACTATAGACTTGTTAAGTGTTTGGTGTAGAATTGTTCCTTGTCGTTTGGTGGGAATATCAAACCTGTGAAAAGTGGGGAGAAAGGCTTTCTCAGCATCTGTCTCTTCCTTCTGCGCTGTGGGTCAGTCATGGCACTGAGATGCTTGGTCGGATGAAGTCCTCTCATCATTCAAACTAGAGTCTTATTGTCAAATAATTGAGATTCTGTGTCCTGAGGAAATCTTAAGCCACTTTCCTCCTTTGACCCAGTGCTTATATCGCCTACTTTGGCGTGGTTTGGAATCTACTGTTCTTAACTTCTTCTCTTTTACACAGAAGTCCCATGGAGATTGTATATTGTCACTACTTGAGTAATGTTTGAAAAGGAAATTGGAAGAATGGGGAACTGAAGTGAACAACTTTGCATAAAACGCACGGGGAACTTCCTAATGGAGCTAAGAACAGAATTACGCCAAGGCTGTGAGCTCTGCAGAATGCCGCTGCCCGTGGAGGCCCCCGAGTTCAGACAGGCAACCTATTTTTACCTTTATGCCCTGAGCACATGCTTCCAGCCACGATCATTAGAGTCTTGTTTGATATGAAGGCCTTGGCTCAGTTTTATGGAAGATAAAGCCAAATGGAGCTCACAGGTCACAATGGTTCTTCTAGCGCTTTAAAAAGTACACAAATCCATGTAAACACAACAAAAGAAAGAACATCTGAGTTAAGGTCAGAAGAAAGGGGAGAAAAAGCTAGAAAATGGGAATAAAGCATTGCATTTTAGACTTTGGGGCTTTAAAATTGTGTTTCAAACAAATCCCCCCATTTGATGTCTACACAAGCGTGTGGATTATCCCCAGCAGAACGTGTCATCTCCATGGTCACAATGGCTGAGATGTGGAGAAATGAAATCACTTGACCAAATTAACCACCCTCATATACTCACGTGACACGCTGTCAGAACTCCGACATGAACCCAAGTGTCTCAGCGTCTCATCTGCTCCCTAGGGTGAGGATTTGAACTAGGAAGAAAGGGAGAAAAGAGTTTCTGGACATCTTTGAGGCTGTGCATGAGCCTCTGTAGGCTCTATGATCTATGGCCAACAGGGACATAGGAAGGTCAGTGCCACATGACAATTTTCTCAGTCAGCTTAGCAAAATCCTGGGGCTTAAGGGAAGTGCATGCTTATTTATGTACCATGGCTGCCCATGCTATATCTGCTTCATATGAACAACTTGTGATGTTCCCAAGGGTTTGCTTTAAAGTCACAGATCAGCAGTTTCCCTGTGTTTGCAGTCATTGATTTGCCAACATGTACTCCTTTGGATGGCGTAGTGGCTTTTCTCACCAGGAGGTGAACAGGTAGTAAGGCCCCCTCCTCCTGCCTGCATCCACATTCAAGAGCTGAATTGTGCGTCCATCCTGTACCCTCTGCTCTGTAACTCAAGAGGCTAAACCCCACACCATCACCTAAAGTTGTCCCGTGAGGAGTCTAGCCCAATAGCCTAAAAGTCACCCCTTCTTCCGGTATCTGCCCAGGCCCAAATGAGTATCACGACGTTACTATTTTATCATGCCTCTTCCTTTTCCTCTGTCAGTAAGGGAATGGTGGAAGTATGGCAGGAGAGAAAAGTGGGGAGTTGAGGACTTGGGATGTGTTAGGTGTGACTTCCAGCATAGCAGGATCATGAGGCCAACAACTGTCTCCTCTCCCCTGACCCCTCCTAGATGTTCAGGACTCTGTGTGGCAGAGTCACAACCTAAGATCCTTTCAAATATGTAGGGATAAAAGATCTAAGATCCTTTCAAATATTTAGGGATAAAAAGATCCTTTCAAATATTTAGGGATAAAAAGAGTCTCTGGGAAAGAATTTGTCTCTAAAGATGAGAGCCGGGACATGCAAGAGTTGAGCTTATTACCAAGGCAATCGTACAGGTAGAAGAGAGAATACATGCAATCGTGCTATTAGCCACTGGAGCCCTAATGCATTAAAAAACTTTAACGAACACCTGCCTGGTGTGAAGCACTATGTGCAATGGTCTGAATGTTTGTGTCCCCCAAACTTGCATGTTGAAACCCCAATCCCCAAGGCAAGGTGTTAGGTGGTGGGGCTTCTGGGAGGTGATGAAGTCATGAGGGTGGAGCCCTCATGATGAAATTCGTGCCCCTTATACAAAGGACTTCAGTGAGTTCCCTCCTGGTCTGCTCTGTGAGGACACAGGGTGAAGTCACCAGCTGTGAATGAGGAAGCAGCTCTCACCAAACACTGAATCTGCCAGCACCTTGATCTCAGACTTCCAGCCTCCAAAGCTGCGAGCCATCGTTGTTATCTATAAGCCCCTCAGTTCATAGCATTTGTGTTATGGAAACTCAAATGGATTAAGACATTATGCAGGTGTGAGGAATGCAAAGAATAATAAGATATAAACCTCCCTCCAGGGCCTTATAATCAAGCTTGGATTCTAGAGAAAGGGTCCTGTGTGGAAAAAAAATAAGTAAATTTTGAAAGAGTTCTTTCACTGAAATTGCTGTAAAATGACTTCAGATATTGAAAGCACAAGAAGTCCTTGTTGAGGCAAGTGTGTGACACGGGATTCAGGAACCGGACAGGGTGCACTTGAAGTACTCTGGAGCATGACAAAGTGGTGACCTGAACAAGGGGGAGCAGGCCAGACCTCGTCTTTGCCTTCCAGGCAGCTTCAGGGAGCTGGAAAACAGGCAGGGAAAGCACCATTAGGCAAAGGACAGTGTCGTGAGCAAGCGTGAGAACTGCCTCTTGGGACTTCTGGAGCTCACGGAGGAGGAACGGAGGGGCAGACCGTTCTCATTTTGTGATCCTGCATTGCCCTTGGTTTGGAGAAACCACTGCTGCATTGAGAGCGAGTTGACTTCTTTCTATTTCTTGGAAATCTGATAGCAAACCAGAAAAAGCAGGTCTAAAAAGAAATGAGCGTTTTAATTAAATAAATCATGTTAGAACAAAATTATCATCTAATGGTAGAAAAACTGTCAGCATACTCGCCGTAAGTAACTATATGTGGGAAGCCATTTCCATTCAACTGAGGTTACACGTGCTGAGGTTAAACTCAGCACGTGTTTGGGAGGGCAAAGGGGAGTAGATTTCTTGGTTAGTTAAAATTAAGTTTGGTCACACATAACAGAAAAACACAAAATTGCAGTTGTTCTAGCAACGTAGAAGTTTGCTTCTCTGTCATGGCAGATGAACAGCACAAGGCTGCTAAAGTGGTCTTGAGGACTCACGCGCTGAGGTTTCCCGTCAGACATTTCCAGCGCAAGCATGGTCATCGCATGCATGCACTGAAGATATCAAAGGCCACCTCATGGTTCAAAGTAGCTGCTGGAGCTCCAGCTATCACATCTTCAAAGAAAGAAGAAGAAAGAGGTACAGCAGAAATTCAAAAAGGACTACTCCTAGTATTGTATGCCCTTCAAGAAAACTTCCTGGAGGCCTCACTGAACAGCTTCACTTATGTCTTATTAACTAAAACTTAGTCATATTGGGCACTTCAAACTGCAAGGGAGGCCAGGAAATGTAATGTTGCGTGCCCAGCTAAAAATAGCAACTTGGTATTTAATAAGGGGAGAATGGATGGTTAGTAAGTGGCAGTCCTTTCTCCCTGTCCTTTATTCTTCAGAGCTGTACTGCCCTGACTTCTTAATCCCCCCTCACTCACGTTGCCCCACCCACAGCACCCCTGGAAGTTGTGCACCATGAAAGTCACATTCCCACAGTAGAGCACAATAGGCCCTAGCCACTCACATTGAACTGAGATCTGACAAAAATTTCTAGAACATGTACAGTGTGCCAAACACTATACCAAATACCTTCCTGTACTGTTCTCAGGGCTGTGCCCTACGATCTGTGACAATGCCACTCAGCACGTGTCATATTCCTCTGGAACACAGTGGTGGCTTTTTCATCTCTTCCTTGGCACATAGGAGCCACTGGAGAAGGTGCGCTGCCAGGGTGCTTGCACGTGTCCTCCTCCTTCTGTTCTCTTCCTCCCTCCTCAGCCTTCCTTGTCCTTAGGGGCAGAGGAGAGAGACCTGACGGGATGGCAGTGTCGCAGAGAGCACAGGGGCAGAGGTATTTCAGCTGGTGTGCTCAGCAGGCTTAAGAACCAGGGCCTCCAGCCTTTTCCCTTTCTGGGATCCACTCTGGTTGTTGGAGGCGGAAATCTAATTCTGCTTGGTTTTACTATCACAGCAACATTTCCCTGCTTTAAACTATTGAAGCTTTAGGCAAACTATGGTCGCTGACAAGTTTTCCATAACTTCCTGAAAATTCAGCCTTCTGCAAATGAACAAATTATTTTGGCTGCCTTTTCAAAGTTTTGAATTCCCCATAAGAACAATTAGTAATGATTCTTCAGTGGGTCCTTGTTATTCTAAGCAAGAATCGTATACACCTAAGTAGGGAACCAAGAATATGGAGGAAAGAGAATGAGAGAGCCAACGCGTGGAGGGCACAGGCAATGACGGTGCTGCCCCCAGTTCGAAAGTAGATGCCTGTGAGAGGGTGGCGTCTTAAGCATTGTTAGCGGTTTGCATTTCTGTGTGAATCGGTTTCAGAATTGCATTTAAATAAAGCTGTGAAACCTTAGTTTCAGGCTTATTTATCACTGATAGTGTAGATAATTTTGAGTAGGGCAGCTGATATTTTAATTTTTCACAAAGTGAGCGTCCTTCAAACCACTGCACGGAGGTTTTGCTGATTCTGGAGCCTCGTTGCAGCAGAAGTGGTGGCGTACGTATGAGGACCAGCTCTTCCGTGCGTTCTCTGACTTCGGTCTTTGGTGTAGATTGATTTCAAAGTAAGCCTTGGATGATGGATCTCTTCCACTGAGGTGCAGTTAGGAAAAAAGATTATGGCATTGGCAGGCAACGAAACAGCTGCTTTTTTTTTTAAGTGTCACGAGTTGTACTTTTTAAATGGAAAATCCCCTCATTTCAGCGTGTGCTATGTGTTCTGCGGTATCGCGAAACTTTGCCTGGGAACGAGCTATCTGAATTTTTCTGTGGTCCTCTCAAGTTTCAGAACAATGGCACTTAGAAGGTATTCTGCAGGGTTTGCACCAGCGGGGGCACACAGTTGTGAAAACCCGGTGCTGGGGGGCAGGCCACACCGCTGGCAGTCTGCCACCGGATTTGCATTGTTCGCCATGTAACACAGCTCTGGAAATTCTGACGGTGTCAGCAGCTCTTTGGCTTCTGAGTCCCTGACCCTCTGCCCATTTGAAATGCTTCTTGCTGGCTGGTGAAGTTTTGGGAACTTACAATTTCTTGCCTCCCTGGTCACAATGATTAAGACGTATCTGTTGAGTTTAAGTCAACTTAAGAAACGAAAACACAAAATCTTGGAAAAGGATGTCTGAAAAGCATGTCTTGGCTTTCTTGTAGCATGATACAGGGCAATGGACACTGGCTTTGTGTTAAATATTAGTCCTTTTCTTTCAAGGTGGCTTTGAGTGAGTTCACACCCCGTTTTTGAGCCTGTTTCCTCATTTGTGAAATGGTGATACAAATACCTATCGTGCAGGTTGTCCTGAAGTTTAGAGATAATGTATGCCTAAACCGCAAAAACATGACACTTAAAAATCATCCCCCCAATGTTAGATACTTCAGCTGCTTTTTGTGATTGAGTTTTATAAAGAGCAGGGTAAACTATCTGGGCTTAACAGAGATGCTTCAGTCCGAAGGTACCAAACTCACCCTGGGCCCCGTCTGCACTAACTGCTTAGAATTTCACCTTCTCCACTAACCAGCGGAATGTCTCCCTTTGGTTACGAAGTACAGGGAGGTGGGAGAGGGAACAGTAATCCTATTAAGGAACAAACCGAGTTCATTAGGGTGTACATTCAGAGTCCTTTTCTGTCCTAAGGAACCATCCCGCCATGGATGCTGTTTGGTAGCTCATGTGAGTTTCATGAAGAAGACCTTACTCTTGATGTCCTCCACTACGGAACGAGGACAGCGACAGCAATGTGTTCCGCAGACCTGTTGTTTCATGAGTCTTCGGCTTTCACTTGGTGTTAGTGTGTCCCCTCTGTGTATGTTTTGCTTTGTCAAACTTTTCTCTTTTTCTGTGTATGTTTTTCCCATACTTACTTTATCTATGTGTGTATATTTTTCTAACTCCTTCTTTTCTTTTATTACTGATCAAAATATAAAATGAAAACCCTTAAAAATTTTTTCTAGTTAAAGATGGCAGGTGGATCTCAAATATTTCTTTCTATTCTCTCCTAAAACCAGCCAAGCAACCCAAAAGCGGTTAGCAAATAACCAACAGCCACCCAAAATTGTAAATCAACCCAGGTAAAAACAGAAGGAGAAAAATGATGGGGGAATTTGCAGCTGGCTAACAGAAGGTATCTCTTCAGCAGAAAGAGATACAGATCCAAGAGAGATGAATTCTAAGCCTACACTTGGGAAAGCCATGAGGCAAAACCTGGACCTCAGGAATTAGCTGCATGGGCACCCCTGGAATCACATTGAAAATGGTGGTTGAAATAAGAGGGTTCAAGAAAAGTCAGTATGAGAAGCAGTTGGGTCCCCGATCTCCACTTCTTCCCCACCTGATAGATAGTGAGGTGGCCGTTCAACAAGCCCATCCACACACAGAGAGCCCCTCGTCTGCCATTTCATGCTCCAGACTTAAGTGTGGGCAGATTGTCATAGACCATTAGTCATCTGTGGAAGGCCTCCGTCATAAAAGAGAGAGACTAGAATGAACCGAATGCTGTGTCTCCCTGCCCCTCAATCGGTATGTTGAGTTCTGACCCCCAAGGTGATGGTGTTAGGAGATGGGGCCATTGGGAGGTGGCAGAGTCATGAAAGTGGAGCCCCTGTGATGAGATTAGTGTCCTTGTAAAAGAGACCCCAGAAAGCTCATGTGAGGACACAGTGAAAAGACAGCCATTTAGAAACATAGATCCCTCAGAGGGAAAATCTTCCGGTACCTTGATCTTTTTGGTTGGACTCTGGCCTCCGGAACTGTGAGAAATAAATGTTTGCTGTTTATACACCACTCTGTCTATGATATTTTTGTTAGAGTAGCCCAAATAGACTAAAACAAAGACCAAAACACATGGAAAACACCAACTTGGAGGAGACTGTATAGGGAGAACAAAACTGAGACAGAACATTAATATATACAGAGAAATGAAAGAATATATCACACCCTGTGATAAAAACAGCCCTTAGAAATTACAATCTGGTAGCAACAAGCTCAATAGAAGTATTGGAAGATAAAAGTGAGAAAACGCACAAAGCAATAGAAAATAGGAATGAAAAGATCATTGGAAATTCAGTCCAGATTGTCCAAACAAGTAAATAATAGGGATGAAAGCAATCATCAGAGAAGCAATTCAGAGTTTTCCAGAATGGATGAAAATAAGTCGACAGATTAAAAGGGACCATGGAGTCCCTGGCACATGCCTGGGCAGGCCACTGTGGTGCCTCAGAGCTGTGGGACGAGAGAAGATTATGTGGAAATCTTTCAGAGAAAGAAGATGGTTTCTTATAGCAACGTGTATCAGGATGGCGTGAATTTCTCAAAATAACACTAGAAACTAAGAGGAGAGGGAAAAAATGGCTTCAAATTTCAGAAAGGAAATGCATTTCTATCTGGATATTTATACCCAGATAAATAATCATTTATATATGAGGGTAGATTTAAAAATATTTCTAGTCAAGTAGACCTGCCATTCAGC
Organism: Sturnira hondurensis; assembly: GCF_014824575.4. Lineage (NCBI taxonomy): Eukaryota > Metazoa > Chordata > Mammalia > Chiroptera > Phyllostomidae > Sturnira > Sturnira hondurensis. Next base: position 5,058,896 of record NW_028088915.1, read on the forward strand.
CTTTTTTAAGGGAATTTCCTAAGACTTGTCAACAGGGAGTCAGCCCAATGAGAGGGGAAGGGAGAGCACTGGATGACCAGGAAGCAGGAGCAGGATGCCAGCTGTGTGCTGGGCCTGGGTGGCATGGGGTGTCATTGGAGCAAACGAAACAAACAAAACCCCAGGGAAAACAAAAAGTTGGGCAGGAAAAGAAATCATAGTTCCTACTTGTCTCAGTCATGAGTGACATTTACATCACGTAAGTAAGTTAAGCACCAAAATGAAACAAAATTGGAACATAACCTCATTGGGAAGGTGAGAAACTGGAAGTATGAGTGTGTGTGTGTGTGTGTGTATGTGTGCATATGTGTGTGTGTGAGAGAGAACACTACACGTAAAATTTCTAGAGTGAGAAACCAATAGAGCACAATCAGGAAAATCAGGGAGCAACACTATAAACAGATTACTAGAAATACCAAATTAATTCCAAGAGAAACCGCTTAAAAGAGTTGAAAGTAGTTGTTTCTGTGGAGTGGAAAACTCTTTAAGTTATTTGCATGTATAACTTTAATTAAAAAAGAGGGAAAAAGCAACCAAGTGGGAAATATTAATTATAATACTATTCAAGTAAGCATTCTTTAAAAATTAGTAACAACTCTTTATTTACAAGATAAGTTGCATTTTATTTATGTAACACAAATTTCTTTCTTCCTGTAAAAAAAATTTACTCTTTATAGGAAAGATATTCCTAGTCCCCAAAATAACATAACTAAGACCTGTTACATACAATGAACACACAACAAGCATAAATAGCCTTGATTTTTTTACTGTGGTATAATTTACAAAAAATACATGCATCCATTTAAGTTTCATTTCATTTTGTACGCTGTGTAACTTCTACCACAATCAAGATATGCTGTGGCATTTCCATCATCGCTAGAAATTCCCTGGGTCCCATCCCAGGTGATCCCTACCTGATGTGTCTTTTCTCAAGTTTCATCAAAAGGAAATGAAATACACATAGCATGTACTCTTTTGTGTCTCATTCATGTTGTGTGTATCAGTGGTCCATTCCTTTCTGTGTTGAATGGTATTCCATTGTATTTGTTTAGGTAAAAGTTTTTGACAAAACTGGGCAGTTAATTATTTTTTTAATTTCTCAAGTCTCTTGATTGCCAGCTCTCCCCCTCTCCAGCAAACTCTCTCCGTGGTCAGTTATCAAAAAGGGAACAAGGATCTGACAGCGGAGTGAGATTCTTCTGGGTAACCCAGCTCGGTTGCTTAGCAACAAACAGAATAACTGTATTTGTTTAGTGTATTCTGAACAAAAAGGTAATCATCTTTTAAACCCAGATAGAGAGGAGTCAATGTTATTCCAAGTAAAGTGGAGGAAAAAATAAAAGCTGTAAGAATGAAAAGAACACACATCTAGTAAATAAAAGCGTAATGACACCTTCTCTACCCATACCTTTGAGTTTCACCAAGTGTTCTTTCTGTTTAAGACCAGGGAATCCACATTGATAGCAAACCCCACAGTGAAAGGCACTGGTGTGCAAAATCTTTTAAAATGCACAAGTAAATGATGCTAGAAATGATTATAATTTGTGATCAAAATAAAGAGAAGCATGTTAACCTTGATTAATATTAATACTTAAAAGAATCTATTTGAGGAAAAAATTTGTCCCATATTTATTTCCCTTCCAAACAGAAGAAAAGAAATCCATTGGACGTTATTCTTTCATCCCCATAGTGAGGACCTGCTTTCCATAACAAAGGGGATAACTTGTGTTTGTGTACCTGATTTTTTGCAATTTTTAAATTTTTAAAATAACAGTTGTTAGTGATTACACATTTATATAACTTATTAAATGTTCCCCTGATTTCATAATCTCAAAAAAAATGGCATCCCTTTGGCAGGTGATGCTGCTAACAAAGTGTTTTGAACTTTCCTCAGGAGTTTTGCCAACTTGATACTATTACTTCCTTCTCATTATCTGTGCCCCTCCCCCCGCCATCTCCACCCCCACCATGGTACAATCTGGCAGAAATAGCTCTGCTAAGAGTTATGGATTTAATGAGCAGAATATCCCCCAGCCATTTAATGCAAAGTGTTTAATAATCAATCAGAGATCGGTTTCACTTAGTTTTGCAGGGTTGAGAGGGAGACAAAAACCCTTCACCATCATTTTTCAACTGTCCCTGGAGCTGTTCCCCTCTTGCCTCCTGAGGACAGATTTCTTGGTTTAAATCACGCCCCAAGGGAATGGATATGAAATTCTGGTCGCACAGCTTTCTGTCAGTGCCTGGGCATCTGGTAAAAGACAGCTTTGCAGTTTCATTTATTTTCAGGGGCAAAGTTGACTACCAAATAATTGGGCTCATATCCCTCCTTTTCTTGGGACGGCAAGGATGCACTCTCCGTGGACAGGTGTAATAATCTCAGCCTTCAGAGTGAGAGGGGCTAGAGGCACTCATCTCCCAGAGCGACTGTCTTTTTATCTTCAGCCTAATGACAAATGGTCTGGTCTTCCGTAGTTTTGAATTGTAAAGGCCCTCCACTGGTATTCGGTGTGCTGTGAGAGCAGGCAGAGGCGGACAAACAGGAAGGCAGGACCTGCCAAAGAGCTTGCAAAACCAGAACCCACCCCGGGGCCCCACACAATTAGTCACAGATCTCCCAGCTCCACAGCTCCGCAGTCTCGGCTGCCGCTGCAGAACCGAGGTGAGATGACTTCTGAGTCACTAAGTGCCCACAGTGCTTTACTCTCTGTGGTGACATTTTGTGGCTGTGGTTTCTGCTCCGGAGAGATTTATCAGTTAAAAGAATAGACTTGATGGAAAAGTACAGTTGTGCGCATTAACAGATTCTGGCCCACAACTGCTGCATTTACAGCAATTTACTTCAATCGATTCTCCTTTGGGTTAGAAGGATGATACACCTGAAAGAATGTGTCCATGTCTCTACATTTTAAAATAGACAAAACAGGAGCCAGGTTTCAGATTGGTTAATTTGTCACAATTTTCTCCAGGATAGATAATGGTGAAATAAAAACAATCGATGGCTTTTTAAAGGATATTTTATGTACTTATTTTTAGAGAGGGGGGGAAAGAGGGGAGAAAGAGAGGGAGAGAAACATCAATGTGAGATCAATCAGTTGCCTGTCTTAGGTACACGTGCCCCGACTGAGGACCTGGCCTGTGACCCAGGCCTGTGCCCTGGCTGGGAACCAAAGCAGCGAACTTTCACTTTGCAGGATGGTGTCCACCCAACTGAGTCACACCAGTCAGAGCACCAAAGGCTTTCAATCAGGGTGACATCCTCCAAGATTCACATCTGGGGACAGCAGTGGCACTAAGACTTCCCACTGGGTTCCATCTCATCCCTTCTTTAGGTTTCTGGGTTTTATTTTATTTTTTTCCTCCTCTGCTGTGAACTCCTGGGGAGAGGGCAAGAAACTAAGAGTGATAGGGAAAAGACATACTCTCTGCACAGCATTAACGGAATGGATGCTTAGAAAATGGTGCACAGTCGACTTTCCGGAGACAGAAGCCACTTACCACACAGAGTGACGTGGTGCCATTGCGTCTTTCAGCCCTGCTGGTTAGCAAACCTTGTTAGCCAGTATTTGCTCAGCATCTCCTAAGTGCGAGACACCAGATATACCCATCTGTGGGCTTCAAGACATTTCTAGTAAATTGTTTTGAAGAGTAATTCTCAAAGGACCTTGAGAGTCCTCCAGGGAGAGTTTTCATAGTTGGTGGGCATGCAGGGAAATGAAGGCCCGAGGGACAGGTGGAGCGGCTCGGGAGTTGTAAGCCCTGTGGCCAGAGCTGACGGAGGGCCAGGGACAGGAAAGCCATCATTTGAGCTCCAGAGTAACTAGGACGTTTTTCATAACAGTTCTGAGGGTTCAGTGCAGAGCTGGTAAGAGATTGGACAGACCCATGGATCTGCTACCATAGAATGTCTGGCCTGGAACGAACTTGAGAAATTGTTACTAATGATTATAAACAGAAGGCCTGGGTTTGGGAAGACAGCTTGGGGGCACAGCAAATTGTAGAAAATGAGCACTGGCATTGGGAGCTGTGGGAGGTAGAAGGTGAGTGCCAATGCCTCGGGTTTGGAGTTGCATCTGCCTCTCAGGGAGGGGGCCTGAGGAGCGAGGGGTGAAGAAGCTCAGGTCAGGGTGCCTCGCCCACAGGGGTTGTGCTCTGGCCACGACTTTCCCGGCTGCAGTGAAGACCAGAATGCTGCAGACACAACCTGACGTGCACCCTGTGTCACGCTTGGCCAGGAAGGATGAGCACACTCGGGGTCTCCAGAGCATCTGCTAGGAGCAGTGTCTGGACGACTTCCCGTCTCTGCAGTCACGACCACTCTGGGGCATAGCAGTCTTCCAGAGAAATCTGAGGAGACAAAAAGTGGCTTCTTCTCGTGCACAGACGGGTTCGGAACAGAGCGAGGCCTACAGCCCCAGCATGTTAACTCTCTTTGTACCCTGCCACCCAATCTACTGGTCTCATGTCCACAGATGTGCAGAGACTCCTGCCAAAACCAGATTCCAAGGCCAGATCTGCCTCTGGATTTGGCAGACCAGCCTTGGGGTGTTCAAGTGCAGGTTTCTCCACCTCAGCACTACTGGCATTTGGGACAGGACAGTTCTTTGTTGCCAGGGGCTGTCCTGCGTACTGTAGGGTGTTCAGCAGCACCTCTGCCCTCTACTCACTAGGGCCAGCAGCACTCCTGATGTTGTGACAACAAATATTGTGCTATCACTAGACATTGCCAAAAAATTGTGAGACAAAATCATCGCTGGTTGGAAACTACTGTTCCTGCGTGTCTATAAATATGGTGGCAGTGCTCCCCCACTCTGTAGGACAGGAATCACCCAAACCAGGTCGATGCCAAGATGGGTGTGGAAGAAGAAGGCCTGAGTCTGCCATCATGATCCCGGACGTGGGAAACTGAGCTTTATCGAGAAGGGCAGGGCAGTGAGGGGCAGAGAACAGTGGGATGGGGGAGTCTGAAGACCAGCCATTTAGCCATTGTTCTGATACTTGTCAGCTGTGCGTAACCATGGAGAAATGATTTCATCTGTTTTTTACCATTGTGTTCCTTGTGTCCAATGAATTGAGGTCCCTTTTTTATAAATAATGTTTTGTTTTTCAATTACACTTAACCTACAGTATTATATTAATTTCAGATGCATGACATAGTTATTAGACATTATGTAACTCATGAAGTGATCACCCCAATGAATCCTATACCCATCTGACACCTGACATAGATATAACAATGTTGTTGACCATATTCCCTATGCTGACTTTACACCCCCATGACTGTTTTGTAGCCACCAGTTTGTACTTCTTAATCTCTTTAACTTTTCAACCAACCTCCCCAAGCCCTCTCCCATCAGGCAGGATAGTTAAAAAATGTTCTCTGTATCTATAGTTTTTGCTTTGTTTGTGCTTTTACTTTGTTTGATTGTTTGTTGTTTTAGATTCCATGTATAAGTGAAATCACACAGCATTTATCTTTGCCTGACATTCCATTTAGCATGTACCCTCTTGGTCCATTCATGTTGTTGCAGATGGCAAAATTTTCTTCTATTTTATGGCTGAATCATAGTCCATTGTATACACGTACCAGCTCTTCTTTATCCACTCATCTGCTGATGGACACTGAGGTTGCTTTCATGTATTGGCTATGTACATATGCTGTAGTGAACATATGGAGGTATGTGTCTTTTCAAATAGTGTTTTGAGTTTCTTCAGATAAATACCCAGAAGTGGAATGGCTGGATCCTTCTTTGTTTCTTACTATAGTTTTTGTTTAAAAGTCTGTTTTGTCTTGTTTAAGACTTGCTCACCTAGCTTTTTTGTTTGTTTGTTTTCATTTTCTTGAAGTATCTTCTTCAGTCGGTGTGTCTTTTAATCGGAAGAGAGTCCCTTGTAGGCAGCATATGTAAGGGTCTTGTTTTCAAATCTATTCAGCCACTCTGTTTCTTTTGATTGGAGCATTTGATTCATTTACACTTAAAGTAAATGTTGTTAAATATGTAGTTATTACTATTTTATTATTCACATTTAAAAATTTTTTGCTCCTTTTTAAAAAAAAAGTCCCCTTAACATTTCTTGTAATATTTGTTTGGTGCTGATGAATTGCTTTAGATTTTTATTGTCTAGGAAGCTCTATATCTGTCCTTCAACTCTAAACAGTTTTGCTAGCTAGAGTAATCTTGGTTGCAGGTTCTTACTTTTCATTATGTTGAATATTTCTTGCCAATCCCTTCTAGCCTACAAAGTTTCTGTTGATAAATGAACTGACAGTCTTATGGGAGCTCCTCTGTAGGTAACTGAGTGCTTTTCTCTTGCTGCTTTTAAGCTTCTCTCTTTGATTTCAGCCACTAACATATTAATTATGCTGTGTCTTGATGTGGATCTCTCTGCACTCATCTTGTTTGAGATTCTTTATACTTCCTGGGCTGGAATGTTTATTTCTTTAGCCAGGTTAGGGAAATTTTCAGTCAACATTTCTTCAAAGATGTTTCCAATCCTTCGTTCTCTCTCTTTTCCTCTTCGTTATTTCTATGATGCAAATGTTGGGTATGGTTGATGTTGTTCCAGAGGTCCCTTAATTAAGCTAGCTTAATTTCTTTGGATTCATTTTTTTCTTTTTGCTTTTCCGATTGGCTTTTTTTTGCTACCTTGTCTTCCAAATTACTGACTCAGTTCTCTGCTTTACCTAATCCACTGTTGATTTTCTCTGATGTAGTCTTATTTCAGTTATTGTGTTCTTCATTTCTGACTGGTTCTTTTTTTATGCATTCTATCTCCATTTATATGTTCATTTATATGTTTCCCATCTCTTTGTTAAAGTTATCACTGAGGTCACTGAAAATCTTTATATTCAGTATTTTGAATTCTGCAGCTGACAGATTTCATTTAGTTCTTTTTCTGGATTTTCGCTCTGTTCTTTTATTTGGGATATGTTTCTTTGTCTCCTCATTTTGACAGCCTCTGTGTTTGTTTCTATGTATTAGGTAGAGCTGCTACATCTCCCAGTCTTGGTAAAGTGGCCTAATAAAGTAGGTGTCCTGGAGAGTACAGTGACAGTCTTCCTGATCACCTGAGCTGTACTCTCCAAGTGTGTCCCTTGTCTGGGTTGTGTATGCCTTCCTGTTGTAGTTAAGTCTGATTGCTGTTGAAATGACAATAGGAAGATTGATCCTCAGGCTAATTTGTTGATCCTCAGGCTAATTTGTTGTAAGGATTGGTCATGACTATAGCAGAGATGATATCATGCAAGGGCTGACCCTAAGGGATAGGATCCTTTTTTCAGGGCTCTGATGCCTGCAGAGTCTGATCTGTGGGTGTGTCATTTGCGGAAGTGGTTTGGTGGTGCTCTGCTGTGATCTGAACCTGGCTAACAGGTGTGTTGGTTCTAGGGCCTCTCTGGAGGGACACTAGTAGAGGCCAAGGTCCTCTGCTGCTTCTGCCCTGCCTGCACTTCTGTCTGGGAGAAAGCTGCCCCTCCAACTCCCTCCCCCCCAAGTCAGACAATTCAGTTCCTCCTTATATGTCACTGGTGCCTTTTGAGCTGTTGCCCCAGGGCTGGAGCTCAGACCAAGTGAGTCCAAGTAAGTCCATGTTGGGCTCTTTAAGAGGATCAACTTAGACTCCCGAAGCCCTCCACCTCACTCAGCCACAATCCAAGGAGGACCTTAAAACCAGAAGTTATGGAAACTTCTCTTCTCAGCACAGGAACCCTGGGCTGGGGGGCACAATGCAGAGCAGGGGCCCCTTGCTCCTCAAGGGGGGACTCCAAAGCTGAGATATCCCTTCTGATTTATTTTATTTTATTTATTTATTTTTAGAGAGAAGGGGAGGGAGAGAGGGAAACATCACTGTGTGGTTGCCTCTCGTGCACTCCCCTACTGGGGGACCTGGCCTGCCACCCAGGCATGTGCCCTGACTGGGAGTGAAACCTGTGATCCTTTGGTTTGCAGGCCGGCCGGCACTCAATGCACTGAACCACACCAGTCAGGGCTCCCTTCTGATTTTAAACTGACACACGTAGGTGTGGGACCACCCTGTTTTGAGTCTCCACCCCCTCCTACCCGTCTTGACATGGCTTCTGTATACCCTGAGTTATAGGACTTCCGTTCAGCTAGACTTCACATGGTTCTCAATGATGGTTGTTCTGTAGGTTAGTTGCAGTTTTGATGTGGTCATAAGAGAAGGCAAGCACAGCATTTACCTACTCTGCCATCTTGACCAGACAAGGTCACTTCTAACTTTCTTACATGTGTTACTCAGGGTTCTTCAAAGACACAGACCTAATAAGATCAATCTCTGTCTTTTATTATCTCTCTATATTTTTATATCTCTATATTTCTCACACAGATAATGATAAAAAGATGAAAAGTTTTATTGTGAGGAACTGGCTCACACAGTTACGGAGGCTGAGAAGCCGCACATCTGCTCTCTGCCGATGGAGATCCTAGAAAGTCTGTGTGTGATTCAGTCCCAGCTGGAAGGCCTGAGGCCCTGGAGTGCTGAAGTCCCAGGGCAGAAGCTGAACGTCTCAACTCATGGAAGAGGACAAGTTAGCCCTTCCTCCACCGTTTGTTCTACTCAGGCCCTCCGTGGTTGAGATATGCTCACTTGCATGGTGAAGATGGGCTTGTTAACGTAGTCCACCAATTCAAATGTTAATCTCTTCTGGAGACCCCCTCACAGACACACCCAGAAATAACGTTTTACTAGCTCTCTGGGGTCCCTGAGCCCTGTCAAGTTGACACAAAAACTCAGCCACCACAACATCCTATTGTTAAATTAAAGTGGCCTTGGCGTGCAGCTTTCTGTCTCCAGGTGCCAGATGGAGGAAAGGCTGTCAAATACCTTGAATTTTCATTCACGTTTCAGAGTGTGGGCTGGAGTCTCAAGAAAGCATAAAAGCAGATATGGGCAGTAAGCCAGTGAGAGGTGCTATGTGATGGGTTTTCCTGCCCTTTCTCCTATTCCCTCTTCTTCTTCATCTCCTTTCCTTCCCCTCTCTTCTTCTTTTGTTCTTGAAGTAGACGGGCAGTTAGCCAGGAGAGTGGAGGGAAAGACAGAATATGATATTTCATAGACTGCCCATGTGATTTTTATGTTTTGTAGAGTCTGTATGATTCAAAGACCCCAAAAATTTTATCCGACACATAAGGGCACATACCCACACATGGGAATTAGTCCATATGAAGCAATTAGCCCATGATGAGAATTTTGCTTTTTCGGTGGCTGTGAGGGGAAGCCACAGTGATTTCACTCAGCTACATTCTAGCATCAGATTATGGGAGAGGAATGTTATTGCAGGCATTTCCTCTTTACTGTAAATATTTCATTCAAGAGGAAAGAGTTCTGTATCTGATTTTTTAAAAAAGACAGGCAAATTACTTCACCAATGAAAATGGCCTAACATGCAGGCATAGGGACCTATTTCAAATATGAATTAATAAAAATTAAACCCCTGAAGTTGTGCTCTGAGTGTGGTGATTTGCGAAGTGAACGACCTTATTATTTCCCTTTTTCTAGGAGGAAGGCAGTGCGTGCTGCTTTGATCCCAGAGCAGCCCGAGTGGCCGGAACTAGCAGTGTTTGCAGAAACGATTAGCCTGGAACGAAGGGCAGCATCTGATCGTAGGGGAGGGGTAGTGAGTGGGCTCATAGCCCATGAACCTTGATCTGTTTTGCACACCTACCTGTAACTTATAAATTAGCAGTACTGACCCTGCCAAGAGGAAGTCTACGGGAAAAAAAGATGCATTTGGTATTTTTGGAAATGCTTTCATTTGGGGAGGGGGGTTGCAGGAGGAGAGGCAGAGCATACACTGACGAGAAATAAGCTAAGCTGCAGAGGGCGTGTGCAGGCAGCACTGCGAAGGAGGGAGGAGGGCTAAGCCTTCCCTAACAGGGTGGGGATTATTGAGAAGCCAGGTCTCTCACTTTTCTGTAGGGGAGCATCCGACTAGGTTTGGGTCCTGTTCAATAAGCAGAACATACAATTGCCATGTGTTTATAGAAATTCTTACATAAATTCAAATAGCAAGCACTTCCAACTTTGAAGCAAGGGTAGATATAGGTCTTGGGTTAACAACCTAAGAGAAAGCATCTTAAAAAAGGAATGTGGATGTATCAAATAAAAGCACTCATTAAAACACGCATTATTGTGCTTGGATAGAAAGAATGTAGTGCTCAGTTCTCAATTTCATCATCTGACCACTCCCCATGAAGACGGATGTGAGACTAACAAGCCTCCATCGATTACAAAGTTGTTCCCTCACCACACATCTCATGTTAGATTTTGACCCTTCTTGCTGTTTTCACTTACTCTTGTTATTTACAAATCCTGTTTTTTCAAATCCCAACTCTTTCACTTATTAGGTGTGTGACCACAGGAAGTTGCTAGACCTCTGGGAACTTCTGTTCCCTTATCTGTAAAACTAGGTAATAATCCCTACCTCAGAACATTTCACAACAGCTAGTTTTGCAATATATCCTTGATAATATGGGTTTTAATCTCCCCCTTTCCTCTGTTCCTCCACATCTCCCATCCTTGGCCTGTGCTGTATCTCATTACTGAACAATTCTTCTGATTTCCAATGCATTGTTTTGGTTCTGTCTCTCACCACAAGATGAAAAAAAAGATAAGATAATCATGTGAATTATGGGCTGCAGACTTTGAAGCTGACATCTGAAGACTTTCCCAGGGCGTCTCTGAAGGGGAACCATGTCCATGGTAAACTCTACAATCCACTAGGGGACAGCACTTGCCATTCAAATTGTGCTATTTCTGCTTCACCACACAAAGGAGTGGGGCCACGGGAATTTGGAGATCTAGACTGAATTTTCTCTCATTGTTGCCTCTGCAATTTCATCCACAGGAAAGAGAGAAATAGAGAAAAGTCTTCACCACTTCAGTGTCTTAATATTTTCGTGTCTTTTCCTCCTTGGTAATTTTTTAAAAAGATGTTATTTATTTCTTTTTAGAGACAGGGCAAGTGTCTCTAAAAGAGAGGGAGAAAGAGAGGGAGAGAAACATCAGTGTGTGGTTGCCTCTCTCATGCTCCTGACTGGGGTCTTGGCACGCAATCCAGGCACGTGCCTCGACTGGGAATCGAACTGGCAACACTTTGGTTCACAGGCTGGCACTCAATCCACTGAGCAGCATCAGCCAGGGCACTGCCTGGTCATTTTTAAAGCTTAAATAATACGTACAGATATAAGGCAGGATGGAAATATTTTAAAAATATATTTAATCTGGAATAAAACACCTGGTTTTTTTTCCTAAAGAAAAAATGGTTTCATAATTGATAACTTTCAGTATGCCTGAAATTTAAAAATAGTTCAGTGATGGATTTTGTGTTTTAGTATATGTTACTTTGTGTCTCTATTTTACATTATTTACATATTTCATTTCTAAGTGCTATATGGCATTGCATTTTTTCAATGTACCCACTTAAAAATGAAGGTATATAATTATATGATCTTAGGAATATGAGCTACTTTTATTCTAGTTATGACATTGAATGACTAAACCGTCAGGGAAATATTACTACATATAGCTATACCAATGTGTTTTTAATGTATATATCAAAATGTCTCATGTATAAAATTAAGAGGCAAGTAACCAACTATTGAGGAGAAAGTAATTTCAAAATATGTAAGAATCAAAAGTTTATTATCCTTAGAGGGAGCAAACGGAAAAATCAAGACAACTGTAATAGCATAATCAATAAAAATAAAATAAAATTGAAAAAAGTTTACTATCCTTAATTTTAAAGATAGAACACTAAAAGTAAAGAAGACATAAGTAAACAAGTAAATAGAAGAAAATGAGTAAAAGACATGAACGAGCATTTCATAATGAAAGGAAATGACTGAGTAATAAATATACGTAAGGATGTGCAATTCCAGAAACATATATTAATATTGTGAGACAATATCTTCAGCTACTTAATTGAAAGAATGGTTTCTTTTTTCAGTTGTCAACTTAATATTGGTAAAGATAGAGCAAACAGGAATTATCATATATACCACTGCTGGGAATAATATTAATTTCCTCTAAATCATAATTTTTCATCTAACAGTTTACCTCAGGAAATATTTTCAAAGATTTAGCTGCAGTGATATTTATTATAGCGTTCTTTAGAATACCTGAGAAATAAAAATAACAATATATAATGTCAACTGATGGTAGTTGGTGCCAATTCAACACGAACAGAAATCTCCAATTTGGGATGTGATGAAGAAGACAATTTTATTCACTGCTAAACAGCTCAATTTTCATACAGCTTGGCTGTGAAAACAGGACCACTGTAGAACAAGCCTGGGGCCAGGGCCCTCTCCCATGAGATAGCTCTCTGCCTTGCTCCTTGGTCTGGTCTACTTTGTACGTCACTGGTCTGCTCCTCCCTGGCAAGACATCTTCTGTGTTTCAGCTTGGCCAGGGAAAAGGAGCTGGCTTATATGGACAGGACTCCTCACCCCTGGCCCGTGATTGGTCTATCATCATGCAAATGAGGACTCCAAAGCCTTGCAGTTTGATTGATCAAAAAGGCCTTGTCTTGATCAAAATGGAGCTGTTCTGATTGGCTGAAACTGTGAATCTCAAACTGGGTGGGGGAAAGCCTCAGTCCTATGGGTTGAAATAGGTTCCAGAAAATTTTTTAAAAGGGCTGGCTCAGATGGCAGGAACACAGTGAAGGCAGGCAATTCAGCACAGAGGCAGGCAGTCCAGTGCAGGCTTCTCTGTGAAGTGTGGTTTGTGTGAGATGTTCCCTGTGCAGAAATGACTGCTAGGCTCTGTTTTGTAAAATTTTGAGCCCAGTTAGCCACCAAGAGCCCTTCTTTTATTTGTTGTTTTTTTTCCCTCAGGGTCCACAATAACAAAAAATTACTTAATTGAATTATGTATTTTTACAAGGAAAACTATGTAACCATTAAAAATGACACTAGAGATTGTCTTAGTCAATGCTCTTCAGCTGTAAAGTGAAGTAAATATGGCGAATATCAAAAGGTCAAAACAAGCAAACTTATAAACACCTAAGGAAAAGAATTCATCTAGGTCCCATGAGACCTGGAAGTGGAAATTAGGTACCAAAACTACTCACTTATTCACTCACTGACACCCTGTCTTTCTTTACAGGGCCACTTTGTTCTTTTTCTATTTTTAGATCAGCTCATTGGTCTACTCAAAATAACTCTGTTCCTCATAATTTCCCTTTGCATGTAGCATATTCTTTTTATATTACCAACCCCATCCAAGTTTACAACACTATTCAGGGCAAAGACTTCCATCCTGGTCTGATTGACACAGTCTTTCATGGTTCAATTTCAAATTATAGAAGTCAAGAATCTGGTTTACTCAATCAGGTGTGTGTGAGCGCAAGTGTGTGTGTGTGTGTGTGTGTGTGTGTGAGAGAGAGAGAGAGAGAGAGAGAGATGTGGGGTGGGTGGACATTGGCAATGGAGTGAGTCAAGAGGTGGTATGAAGTATGATCCCATGGCATTAAGGCCACCTCTTCCAGTCCTATACTGGGGGAAGAGGCTATATTAAGACAGAGTAGTAAGAAGCTAGGAATATTCCTTGGTGGTAGAATAGAAAAGCTGAGACAGATAGCTGAACAAAGTGGCCAAACAATTTACAGCCAGATGCAGACAGTCACCAGAGTGGAAGGCCCAAGTGCCTGGCATGGGGAAAAACTGAGAAAATGGTATCACTGATTAGTTTAATAGCTAAGATAGATCTCTTGGAGCTCTAAGATACTTCAGCTGACCCTCCCCTGGGCCTGGTGCTAAAAGCCAGCCTTGTTGGGCAGCTTGGTTCTTTCTTTACGTAAACAGGCCCAATAGAAGGAGCCACATGCTGTGGATCACTAATAGCTCCAAACAGGCTGACCAGGGCACATCACAAGAAGCATCTGACAAAGGCTACACAAGACTTTTGCAGATCTACCTAATACATAGAAACAAATACAAAGAAGCAGCCAAAATGAGAAGACAAAAAACAGACTCCGAATGAAAGAACAAGAGCAGTCCCTGTAAGAAGAGCTTCATCTATGGAGGCAAGCAATTTACCAGATAGAGTTTAGAGTAATGATTAGAAGGATACTCAACAGCGTGAAAAAAGACAGAAACCATAAAAAAGGACCAGTCAGAAATAAAGAAAGCAATCCCTGAAATAAATAATACACTGAAGAAACACACAGTATGTAGGTGAAGCAGAAGATCAAATCAGTGATTTGGAAGACAAGGTAGGAAAAAAAAACACCCAGGTAGAGCAGCAAAAACATGAAAGAACTTTAAAAAGTAAGGAGAGCTTAAGAATGTTTTGGACATGCAGCATAACAACATCCACATCACATGAATATCAGAAGAAGAGAGTGAGCAAGGGATCAAGAACACATTTGAAGAAATAATGACTGAAAGCTTCCCTAATCTGGTGAAGGAAAAACACACAAAAGTCCAGACAGCTCAGAAAGTCCCAAACAAGTTGGACCTAAAGAGGCCTACACTGAGACACATCATAGTTGAAATGACAGAGGTTAAAGACAAGGAGAGGATCCTAAAAGCCACAAGAGAAAAGCAGGGAGCTACATACAAGGGAGTGCAAATCAGACTGTCGTCTCGTTTCTCAATAGAAACATTTTAGGTCCGAAGGGAGTGGTGTGAAATGCTCAAGGCTATGAAAAGCAAGGATCTACAACCAAGGTTACTTTACCCGCCAAGGCTGTCATTTAACATTGAAAGAGAAATAAGGAGCTTCTCAGACCAAAAACAAACAAACAAACCTAAAGGAGTTTGTTAACACCAAACCAGTACTGCAACAAAAGTGTTAAAAGAACTTGCAAGAAGAAGAAAGGAGGAGGAGGAGAAGAAGAAGAAGGAGAAAAGAAGAAGAGAAGAAAGGAAAACAGTTTAACAATAAAATGGCACTAAATGCATACCTATTCATAATCACCTTAAATGGCTTAAATGCTCCAACCAAAAGAGAGAGGGTGGTTAAATGGGTCAGAAAACAAGACCCATATATATGCTGCCTCCAAGAGACACATCTTAGATCAAAAGATACACACAGACAAAAAGTAAAGGGATAGAAAAAGATATTTCATGCAAATGGAAAGAAAAAAAAGCTGGGGTAGCAGTACTTGTATCTGACAAAATAGACTTTAAAACCAAGGCTACAGTAAAAGACAAAGAAGGACACTACATAATGATAAAGGGAACAATCCAACAAGAGGAATAGCCCTAGTAAACATTTACATACCCAATGTAGGAGCACCTAAATATGCAAAGCTGATTTTGATAGATGTAAAGGGAGAGATCAACAGAAATACAGTCATAGTTGGGAATTTTACCACCCAATTGACTTCAATTCTTCTAGGTAGAATATCAACAAGGAGATAGTGGCCTTAAAGGACACACTAGATCAAATGGATTTAATTGGTATATTCAGAGCCTTTCACCCCAAAGCAGCAGAATATACATACTTTTCAAGTGCACATGGAACATTTTCTAGGATAGACCTCATGTTAGGACAGAAAACAAGTCTCACTAAATTTAATAAAAATGAAATCATATCAAGCAGCTTCTCTGACCATAGTGCTATGAAACTAGAAATTAATCACAAGAAGAACACTGAAAACTATGCAAAGACATGAAAGTTAAATAACATATTATTAAACAATGAATGGGGCAACAATAAAATCAAGTAAGAAATCAAAAGATACCTTGAAAAAAGTGAAAATGAGAACACAACAGTTGAAAATCTCTGGGACTCTGGGAAAGCAATCCTAAGAGGGAAATTCATAGCATTGCAGGCCTATCTCAAAGAACAAGAAAAAGTTCAAATAAACAATCAAACTTTACACTTTAAGGAACTTGAAAAAGAACAACAAACTAAGCACAAAGTGAGTAGAAGGAAGGGAATAATAAAGATCAGGGCAGAAATAAGTGAAATAGAGTCTAAAAAATACAAATGATCAATGAATTCAAGAACTGGTACTTTGAAAAGATAAATAAGATTGACAAATCTTTAACCAGACTTATCAAGAAAAAAAAAAAAAGAAAAGACCCAAATAAATAAAATCAAAAATGAAAGAGGAGAAATAACACCTGACACCAAAGAAATACCAAGGATTGTAAAGAAATATGAACAACTATATGCCAACAAACTGGACAACCGGGACAAAATAGAAAAATTATTCAAAACATACAGTCTTCCAAAACTAAATCAGGAAGAATCAGAGAACCTGAATAGATAGATTACACTTAGTAAATTGAAGCAGTAATAAACAACTAAACTCCCAAGAAACAAAAGCCCTGGACCAGATGGTTTCGCAGGTGAATTTTACCAAATAGTCCAAGAAGAACTAATACCTCTCCTTTACAAACTATTTCAAAAAATTCAATGAGGCTCCTGACTCACTTTATGATACCAAATTTTCTAATTCCAAAAACTAGATAAAGACACTACAGAGAAAGAAAATTATAGACCAATATCCCTGATGAGCACAGATGCTAAAATTCTCAATAAAATATTAGCAAACTGAATACAGCAATGCATAAAAAAGATCATACACTATGATCAAGTAGGATTTACTTATTCAGGGAATGAAACTTTGGTACAACATTTGCAAATCAATAAATGTGATTCACCACAACAGAATGAAGGAGAAAAACTACATGATCATATCAATAGATGCAGAAAAAGTACTTGATGACATCCAGCACCCATTTATGATAAAAACATGTGGAAAGTAGGATTAGAGGGAACATGCCTACACATAATAAAGTCCATATATGACAAACCCACTGCCAGCATCGTACTTAACAGGCAAAAACTACAAGTGTTCCCTTTAAGAGATCTGCTTTTACCTCTCTTATTCGACACAGTATTGGAAATCCTACCCACAGTAATCAGACAAGAAGAAATAAAAGGCATCCCAATTGGAAAGAAGGAAGTAAAATTCTCTTTATTTGCAGATGATGTGATACTATACAGAGAGAATTCCAAAGGTTTCACCAAGAAACTACTAGACCTGATTAATGGATTTAGCAAAGTAGCAGGATACAAAATTAACGTCCAGATATCAGTTGCATTTTTATGTGCCAATGATGAACTAACAGAAAAGGAAATTAAGAAAACAATCATTTTCACAATTGCTACAGAAAGAATAAAATACCTATGAATAAACCTAACCAAGGGCGTAAAAGACCTGTACCTGGAAAATTATAAAATGATAAAGAAAGAAACTGAAGAAGATACAAATAAGTCAAAGCACATACTGTGTTCATGGACAGAAAGAACTAACACCATTGAAATGTCCATACTACTTAAAGCAGTCTATAGATTCAATGCAATTCCTATCAAGATTCCAATGAAATATTTCTAGAAGTTGAATAAATATTTCAAATTAAAAAGCTTCTGCATGGCTAAAAAAACATCAGCAAAATAAAAGGGGAACCAACCATATGGAAAAATATATTTGCCAATAATACCTTGGACAAGAGTTTGATCTCCAAAATAAATAAAGAACTCGCACGATTCCATACCAGGAAGACAAACAGTCCAATTTAAAAAATTGGCAAAGGGCCTAAACAGACACTTCTCCAAGGAAGACATACAGAGGGCCCAGAGACATATGAAAGAATGATCAACATCACTAGCCATCAGAGAGATAGAAATTAAAACCACAATGAGATACCACTGCACATCAGTAAGAATGGCCATCATAAACAAATCAATAATCAGCAAAAGCTGGTGAGGATGTGGAGAAAAGGGAACCCGAGTACACTGTTGGTGGGAATGCAGACTGGTACAGACACTGTGGAAAATAGTATGGAATTTCCTCAGACAACTAAAAATGGAACTGCCTTTCAGCCCAGCTATCCCACTTCTGGGACTATATCCACAGGAACCCAAAACATTAATTCAAACATGAACACCCCTATGTTCATTGCAGCATTATGTACATTTGCCAAGATAAGGAAGCAGCCCAAGTGTCCATCAGTAGATGAATGGATAGGATAACTATGGGATATTTATGCAATGGAATAGTACTCGGCCATAAAAAGAGAAAAAAGTTTTATTCTTTGCAACAGTATGGTAAGTGAAGTAAGCCAGTTAGAGAAAGACAAATACCATATGATTTCATTCACATGTGGAATCTAATGAACAAACTGAACTAAGAAGGAAAATGGGGGCAGACTCACAGATGGAGAGTAGGATGACAGCTAGCACAGAGGAGAGTAGAAGAACTGAGCAAAAAGGAAAAAGGACTCATGGACCACAGTGAGACCACAGTGTGGTCCTCACCACACATGGACCACAGTGTGGTGACTGGTGGGTATGTGAAGGGCTTCAAGGGACTAAATGGTAATGGAAAAATAACAATAATACATACATATATACATACATACTGGGAAAAGAAGGACCTCACTCCCAGGGTAACTTCTCCTCTTCTGGCCTTTTCTCCATGGAGATAACATCTAAGCCTCAGTTGTATTTCAGCTCCAGGCTCAGAAAAACAGCAAAACCAGGTGGGCAAAGCCAGAATCAACTGCAATGACTAAAAACCCTCTGAGCTGTCACTGATCAATCAGTGGAGACCATGACCCTGAAAGGGCACACCTAGAGAACTAATGAATATTCTATTTACCCCTCCCCTGAAACCTCCCCTAAGATTCTCGCCTGCAAGAAAGAGATAAAAGCCTCAAGACAAAGGACTTACTGCCTGGATCTCCCTCCAGGGAGCAGCCCAGGGAGCAGCCTAATTCATTCCTTTCTTCTTCCCCCTCTTGTTTCTCCACAGGCACGAGTCTCCTAAACTCTTAGGCCCAGGGCAGCTGGCAGCTTGTCCCAGGCTAATCCCCTGAACCTGTCCCCAAAGTCCCCTTCTCTCTGACTTCCCAGTGAGCTAAGGCAGCTCAGCCTAGGCTCTCCTGTTGCTCCTTTTATGCTGAGCCCTTCCTTGTTTCACTATCTCTCGTTCTAATAAATAGATCTTCATAGTCACCTGAACTTGTGTTGTGAAATATATCCTACACGAAGCCAAGAACCCACGCACTACAGCTGGCCTTAGGCAGACCTGCTCAGGGCCAGGCCCCTTGTCTGGTAACAATTCCTGGCGTGTCGATTTGTAGAAGAATGTTTAATGGCATAAAAAATATTCACACTGTACTAGATGTAAAAAAGATTGCACTAAGTATATAGTATGATTCGAGTTCTGAAAAATAAATATGTATAGAAAAATTTACTACAGGAATCTCTGGTGGTGGAATTATGGAATACTTATATTTTTTTCTTTAAGATTTATGTTTTTTTAATTTCCTGTAGTAAACTAGTATGATGTAAATAATAATAAAAATATTCATTTTAATAAATAAAAATACATATAATAAGGGCATACAAATTTTAAATGAATAAGAGCTTGGAATCCTAAAAAAAGAAATCCTTGTGAAAAGATAATTATCCATATTAATGAGACACTATTTAAAACCTGGACAACAACAAAGATGAGTGTCTCAAGCAAGAAATCCTTTTGTCTCAAAAAATCATTGTTTCTACTCTCGTGGATGTGACAGTGAACCTTTAAGGACATATTTACTCTATAAGAAAATTATCAATACTGGTAGGTTTTTTTTTTACTTTTTTTAGAGTTGTCTTAGGCTCGAAGCTAAATTGAGAGGGAAGCACAGAGTTCCCCTAAACCCCACATTTCCACACATGTACATCCTCCCCGGCCATTAGCATGGCCCACTAGACCAGTACATTTGTTACAATTGATGGACCTACATTGGTATTTCGTCATCTCCCAGATAGTTCACATTAGGTCTTATTCTCACTGTTGTAGATTCTGTGGGCTTGGACAATGTACAATGACATGTGTGCTTCATCGTAGTATCATTCAGTGTCATTTTACTGCCCTAAAAACACTGTGTTCCACCTATTTATCCTTCTCTCTCCCCACCCACCCCCCTTCCCTGGCAACCACTGATCTTTTTATTGTCTCCCAAGTTTTGCCTTTTCCAGAATGTCATATACTTGGAATCATACAGTATGTAGCCTTTTAAGATAGGCTTCTTTCCATTAGTAATATGCACTTAAGCTTTCTCCACATCTTTTCAATGACTTGGTGGCTCATTTCTTTTTAGCGCCGAATAATATTCTCTTGTCTGGATGGACCCCAGTGTATTTATCCACTCACCTCCTGAAGGACACCTTGGCCGCCTCCAAGCTTTAGCAATTATGACTAAAGCTGCTACAAACATCTGCGTGCACTTTCTTGTGTGGACATAGTTTTCAAGTCATTTGGGTAAATACTAAAGAGTGTAATTGCTGGACTGAATGATAGGAGCACTGCTGGGTTTTATAGGAAGATGCCAAACTGTCTCCCAAAGCAGCAGTGCCGTTTTGCATTTCCATGCTGGTGTGTTTTTAGAACTTTAATGTATCTATTAAAGTCACCAAACCAGAAAACACTGAAAAAGTGTGTCATTTCAGAACAGGAGAATTTAAAAATGTTCCCATACTTGGGATAAGACTCTTTCTCTTAGGAACTAATTAAATTATTGTTTAAAAACACACTTTTCTCTCCGACTCCCTCACTTGCCCATACTACCCTGAAGATCAGCTTTGTAAGAGCTCCCAACACACATTTCACAGTTTGCAGGCTAGAATGGCTTACTTTATAATAATGTTTACTTCAAAATGAATTTTTAAGAGATGCCAAAAGCTACTACTTCCACCCCATTCTTCCCAGCAAATACACATCCATTAAAGATCCACTTCTTTGGGGGCAGGCAGGTCCAGAAGCTAGCAGTTAAATGCAAACATCCCTGGGAGGGGAATGCATTTAACCATAAACACTTTAGTGTGAAAACTTTTATCAGGATATGCCATGCAGTCCCCTTCCAGGGCCCTAGGGAAGGAGAGAGCCTGGTGGGCCTTTGAAAGAACAGAGTCAGAGATTTGAATGGTTGCCAGGCCGCCTCTAGGAAGAAACAGCTGGGATCAGCAGGAAGGCACTAGACACTTGGCAGGAAACTGCACTGGGCAAGAGAGACTGGGGCCATAAAGATTCAGAGGCAAAAGCATTGGCTTAACTCTGTCCCCATGAAATATCCTTCATCTTCACGGCTAATCTCTGAAGTTTCTGACCACCTCACTTGATACAAACCCAGATCAGGTGGAAACCTGTGACCCAGACCTTGCAGTGGGGTGAGACGGGGTGAGGTGGGGTGGGCTGGGTTACGGAGGGATCACCGAGGGGCCCCTTGGCTTTCATTGTGGTGTGCCAGGCACAGGGCCAGTTGTTTCTGCCAAGAGCCATAAATCAGCAGTTTTAACCTGTTGCTACACAGGTAGAGTCCACAGTTATTTTTCCTGTATCTAGTTAGTGCCTTTAGCACCCAGCTGGGCTCTTGGCTAATTAGGCTCAGAGGAGCCAGGGAAGGGTAGTTAATGACTATGTTGCTAAAATGCACCACCAGTACACACTGCTTGGATTCGGCTGCAACTGAGACTTCATGTTCTCATATTTTGCTGTCTAGTTTAATCCTACTGTATATAAAATGTGTTCTTTCTCACTTAACCTATATTTGCAGTGAGTATGTTGCAAAGCATATTTGGCATAATGGGCATACCAAGATGCCTGTCTTCAATAGCTTCCTATCCAGTAGGAATGATTCAACAAATGTAGAATCAATTCATTGATGTGAGACAATTTGTGATAAATACTCACTAACAGGGATGCACATGTCCATGGAGGGGGGAATGGAAGTGGTAGAGGGTGTGGGTGGGAAGTGTATGGCGGTATAGGAGGGCAAGGAAATCCCAGGAGGTTTCATGGAGGTATCATTGTCGTGGGAGCTTGAAGATGGAGAGAATTCAGGGAGACAGAGAAAAGGGAGGATGACTGGAGGCCTGAGTGGTGCATGCACAGGCCAGGAGAAGAAGAGTATGATGTTCGTCTGGTGGTGGTAAGGGTTTGTCTGCTGGGTAGGTCAAGTCATGGTCTGCAGGAGGTGGTAGGAAGTCCATTCCGACAAGTAAGCAGTAGGGATTATAAAGTACAATGAACAAAACATTAAGGAAGTTGGAATTTATTCTGCAGGCAAGAAGAAGCCGAAAATTAAAAGCAGCTCCAGCCATATTTCTGCTGTTGCGTCGAACCCGGTTCACATTTCAGCTCAGTTAGATGATCCAAATCTATTGAGATCTTTGTTTCCAAAGACTCATTATGAAATTGCCCATGAATTTCCTCAAAGGAACACTTGTGAACCCACAGAGAAGCTTGAGAGGATCCAGAGACAGTTCCGTTTATCCTCTACTGGGGAAGTCATTTTCTTACAGAGCTCAGCTTGTGTATTGCTTAGGAACACACACTCGGTCAAGTATGAAAAAAGGCAAGAAAATGAATAAAAAGCAAGGATAGTGTTTATTTCTAGGGTGGGGGAAGAGAAGGGATCTTCCATTTTGGGGGATTATAGGGATTCTTATAATAAAAATAATTATCTTCTTAATCTAGATGAATGTATATAGGCATTTATTGTTTTTAACTGTCTATATATGTTTCTATACTCTCCTTCCTACATATGATACATTTAATAAAAACTTTTTAACCACATATATAAGAAGAGTTAATCTTAAGAAGAAGGATTTTCCCCCCAAAACCTTGAGTTTGTTACATGAAGACAGGGTAGGAAAAACTGAGACAATCTTGAAATAACTGGGCAGTAATTTGAGAAATCTCAGTGTCATTTTCTAAGAATGAGGCTGTGATTAGAGGCTTGAAGATATTAGAAAATATTAGAATAGTCACTGTAAGGAATGAGATAAGGAGTTAACCAGAGGAGAACATAAGGATTGCTAAGCAGCATTAATTAGCCGATGGTTTATGGACAGAACTATGAAAATCAAGTAGACATTTTTTCAATTAGCAGTTGGAATCTAGATAACAGTAGATTTTACCTCTCTTGACCCCAATGAAAGTATATATTCAACATTAGAGGATTAGGAGAAGGAACTTCAGTTTATCTCACATTATTAGTTGGCCAAGTTAAAGAGATCTAAGTCTAAGGAAAGACTAGTTATTGGGGCATCTTTCTATTTGGTATACCTCAGGCTCTAATTATCAGAAAATCCAAGTAACAGAGAACTACTAAAGAGGGATTTGTTTTTCTCACGTAAAAAACCAGCCCAGCAGGGGGCAGTTGCAGGCTTTGGTTGGGGGGGGGGATGGTCTCTGCAATTCTCTTGGACTTTCTCTTGTGCTATCACGTCTGCCTTGGAGGCAGGGGCACTGAGGGAGGGAAGAGAGCCCGTCTAATCAAGTCTCTCTCTTTTTACAAGGGAAGCAAAAGCATCCAGAGTCATCTGCAATACGTTTCCACATTTACCTTATTTTTTAAATTTTATAAAATATGTTAACCGATTTTAGAGAGAGAAGAGGTGGGGGAAGAGAGAGAGACATAGAGAGAGAGAGAGAGAGAGAGAGAGAGAGAGAGAGAGAAACATCGATCAGCTGCCTCCCATATGTGCCCTGATCAGAACTTGAATCCCCAACCTTTTAGTGTGTGAGATGATACTCCAACCAACTGAGCTATATGGCCAGGGCCACATTTATTTTGTTGATGAGGGCCCACTCACCAAGTCTCTGGAGCTGCACGGGAGGTGTTAGACCCTGTAGGCTGGGCTTTCCAGTCTCTGGGGCAGGAAGCAGCAAGAAAGAAAGCAGCTGGAAAAGGGTTGTAGATGAGGTTCTATTTAACACTGTGACAGTGTAAATCCTAGGGATATATAGAAATTTCAGGAAATAAGGCATGGTATGGGAAAACAACATTCCGCTGTTCTTACAACCAAGTCCAGTAAAAGACATTATCAGTTTGACTCAGAGCCAGGCTGGGAGGGCAGAATAGGGAAAAGAGAGTAAAACAGAGGGTCAGTGGCCGGGCTAGGGGAAATCGAGGAAAGACAGAACAAAGGCCACCTTCTTAACCAGATAATTTTGAGGGTCCCCCTCAGTGGGACTGGGGAGATGTAGCGGTAAGACTCAGTTCTGTGGAGACTGAGAGCTGATAAGAGGAACTCAGTACGGAATGGCTTCGGTGCACCGCTGACGATCTCAAACCACATTCTTCTTTAAGCTGCTGTCCCTGGGAGGGGGAAAGAGAAGCCATTCAAATGAGAGATGCCCTAGGTTCATCAGGACCAGTCAGCTATTGCTTGTCCTGAGAGTATTTAAAAGAATTTGCAGCAAAATTTCCTAAGCACAACAAGAAGGGGCAGCCATAATAAATTACCAGCCCCCCTGAGATACAGGAGAATGCCCAGCGTTATCTGGAACTACTGCCCTCTCTCAGGCAGCACAGACTAGATGATGCCATGATAATAAACAAGGCCCTGAATCTCAGTGGTTGAAAACAGCCAAGGTTTCTCTATCACTTGAGTCCGGAGTCACAGAGTCACACTTGGCTGGCACAGGTTAGCTAGTGTGCTCTGCTGAGGAACCCGGGCCCTCACTAAGCCACAGGCAGTGTGGGGATGCAACATTAACCCTTCGAACTACCTGGCTGGACTTTTGTGCTACTTCAACTCACATTTACTGTCACAACTCACATTTCAAAGCACATCTATAATATTTACATTTTAACTCTTTTAAGGCATACAGTTCAGTGGTGTTTAGTGTGTTCACAAAATTATGCAACCATCACCACTAAGTCTAGAACCAACCCATCACTCTCCAAAAAAGAATTCTGTAGTATTAAGCAATCACTCCCCATTTTCAACCCATCTCAACCCCTGACAACCACTAATCTATTCTGTCTCCATTGATTTGCTTCTTCTGGACACAGCATGTACAGATACATACATTACGTGGCCTTTTGGGTCTGACTTCTCTCACTTAGCATAATGTAGTCAAAGTTCATCCAGGTTATAACATGAATCAATACTTCACTCCTTCTAATGGGTGAATAATATACCATTGTGTGACTATGCCACATTTGTTTATCCATTTATCCTTGATGGGCATTTGGGCTATCTCCACTTTTTACCTCTTACAGCTAATCCTGTTGCGAATAACCATGAACAAGTTTTTCTATGAACACATACGTTTTCAGTTTGCTTGAGTATATATTTAGGAGTGGAATTATTAGATCATGTGGTAATTCTCTGTTTAACTCTTTGAGGAACTGCCAAACTCTTTCACGAAGTGGCAGTATTATTTTAGATTCCCACTAGCAACGTCTGAGGCCTCCAAGTCCTCCATCTCCTCATCAACACTCATTTCCCGTCTCTTTGATGTTCGTCTCGTGGATGTGAAGTGATATTCCTGGGTGGTGCAATTTGCATTTCATTTATGAATACTGATGTTGAGCATCTTTTCATCTGCTTATCAGCCATTTGTAAGTCATGTTTGGAGAAACATCTATTTATACTACTTGCCTATTTTAAAAATGGGATTGTTCACAGCAATGTGAATGTGCTTAATGCCACTGAAGCACACCCTTAAAAACAGGATGGTTGGTGATGTATTATGTGTATTTTACCACAACTACAAATAATTAAAAAATGGGAAAAATTGTTGGCATGCAATGGTTCCTCTCCTTTTCTTTTTTAAAACACCATATGATGTAGACAAATCTGTAGGCTTATTAGCTCCCCTCTTGTGTTAGACCAAATAATGGCCCTCCAAAGATGTCCCATTCTAATCCCTGAAACCTGCGTATATGTCACTGCTCGGGCAAAGGGACTTTTGGATGTAATTGAGTTAAGAAGCTAGAGATGGGAAGATTATCTCGGATTATCCAGTGGGTCCCATACAATTACAACGGTCCTTATAAGAGGAGGGCAGGAGGCTCAGGATGAGAGGAGATACGACAATAAAGCAGAGGTTGGAGGAAATGGTGTATTTTGAAGATGGAGAAAGGCCGCCTACCAAGGAAGGCAGGTGGCTTCTAGAATCTGGAAAAGACAAGGGACTGGACTCTGCCCTGAAGCCTCTAGAAGGATCCCAGCATTGCAAGCCCTTGTAGTGTAGTCCGTAAGATCCGTTTCTGACTCCTCATTTCCAGAAATGTGAGACAATAAACTTGTGTTGTTTAAGTTGCTCAATTTGTGCTAACTCGTTACAGAAGCAATTGGAAACTAATAGACCCAGGAATGGACAATTTCATTTTGCAGTTTCTTGTATTTGGGCAGTTTGGCAAAAGAAAATGATGGTTAACCGCACAGGCTCTGGAGTCACATGGCCTGGTTTAAACCCCTGTGGTGGCTCCATGAATCTGGCGCGTTACTTAACTTCCTTGTGTATCAACATACATATTTTGGTAAAATGCACACTCATTTCATAAGGATCCATTTAATCCTTATGAGAATAAAATGAGTTAATACATTTAAAGATTAAGTGAGTTAGACAGGTAACGTTCCTAGAACAGTATTTGGTCCACAGTGAACACTCAACACATTCTAGCTCATTCGTATAACGCTGTTGGACATTTCAGCAAACATGCTTTTTTGCACATAGAGCTAGAAATACGTTGAGAACTGTAGGTTTCTGTTTCAGGAGTGCTGCCTCCACAGTCATATTAACTGCTTAAAAATCCAGAGTGGCCGTTTTCAGCATGCACAGCCCAGCAGAGACTGCCCAGCTGTGAAGCGTTTGCGGTGCTCAGGGAAAGTCCCAGCGCTCGCCAACAGCTGCGTGCGCTCCCCCAGGAAGGAGTCTCTCTCTCTCGTTCCTCTTTTCATGTCTCTGGAGAGATGATCAGAACATTTGTGACATCTGGTCTTGGTGGTTCTTTATATCCAGTTTCATTTCTGTCTGTGAAGGTTAAAATACTCCAGGCTATATTTAAAGCCGCTTCCAGACCAGCACGTCCTACCCAGGGAACTTGCCTTTTCCGATGGCTACTTGCTTCTCCTGCCTAGACTGAAGGAGGCGCAGGATTTTCTTTTGGAGCCCAAACTTTGAAGAGCCCGACCAAGGCTCTGTGAGTGACAATGGACAACTTTTCTGTGTGTGTATGCACGTGTGTATGTGCCATCTAAGGAGACACACACACACACTCTGTTGCACCATTAGCCGCATTTCAGCGACAGTATCTGGAACTCTAACTCTAACGATAGTGATGGGCAGACTTTGTAACAGATTTCCAGAGCTGTATGAAGCAGGATCTTTGAAGCTCAACTGTACTGTTTCTAGGGGGGAGAAACCATTGCTTAATCTCAGGTCATGAAGATACACGCCTGTTTCCTTCTAATAGTGTTACAGTGTTAGCCCTTACAGTTCGGTCTTTGATCCCTTTTGAGTTCCTGTGTGTGTGTAATGGGCGATAGAGCCTCTGAGTCATTGCTGTGCATATGGACGTCCTACTGCTTCAGCACCATTTGTTGGAAAGACTGTGTTCTCCCCATTGAGTTGTCTTGGCACAACTACTGAAACTCAGTCGATCGTTAATGCTAGGGTTTAAATCCATCGATCACTAGCACTAGGGTTTATTTTTGGACTCTCAAATCGATTTCACTGACCCACACACCTACCCTTATGGCAGAATCACGGCATCTTGATGACCGTTGCTTTGTAGCAAATTTTGAAATTGTGAAGCATGAGTCTTTCCACTTTGTTCTTTTTTTCAAGATTGTCCTAGTTATTTTGGGTGCCTTGTATTTCTATATAAATTTTAGGACCGGTGTGTACATTTCTTCAAAATGAAGATGGCCTGGTTTTTGATAGGAATTTTGTTGAATCTGAAGATCAATTTGGGGAATATCGCTATCTTAATACTCTTCCAGTCCGCGCACACTCCCTTCACCTCTGTGACAACCTTGAGTCCTGAAGCAATGTCTCCAAGATGTGCCTGCTTAGCAAGGGCCATGCAGGTGACTGTGACATGTCTTCTCAGGATACTGAGCAGTGAATTAGTTGGGTTTGGGGAATTTGCTATCTATGCACTTTTCTGGGCTGCTTAATTATCTAGGATAGAGCATGGCACCCAAAGGCCAGGATAAGATGTAGTTCAATGATATCACTCAAAGTCTCAGTCAAATATCACTCAAATTCTTGTTTGTATGATGAGGTGTAGTGAGATTCCTTTTTATCTTTGGGGTAGTGCCCCCCCTACATGAAATAAAGTGGTCTGCTGTTCCCTTGAGGTCTAAACTAATCTACATGGGCCTAAGGCATGCGCAGCTGGCCTACTGTGTCCCACGTACTACTCATTAGCCAACAGCTTCTCCAAGTCTAGAGCTGGAGGGGGATGTTCTTGGAGGAAGGGCCAACAGTCCAGTGGAAATAGTTTCAGTAACAACAGCAATCTCTGAGCATTAAGGAATCAGGAAGACATGACAGCTTTAGGTGTCGTTTAAGAGAGTCAGGAGCTGGTAGACCAGCACTTTCAAGTTGTAGGATTAGAAATCATTAGTGGGGCTATAAAATCAGTGTTGTTATTTATGACCAGCATTTTTTAAAAAGTGAAATAACAAATAGAACAGGGTCACTGGAAAAGCTAAGAGTGTTTTCTGCTTCCTGAAACTCAAAGTCACCCTAAATAAGTTTGTGGGGTTTGGGAGCTCTTGTCACTGCTCCACATTTGTTGTTTTAGCTGCCCACTTCTCCTTCTCTACAGAGGCAAGCAGAGGAAGCTTAAAATAATAAGGGTTAGGCGTGAGCCTTGCTCTCTAGAAACAGCAAAGCACAAGGTTGTTGAACTGAGGGGAAAACAGTTGCAAGAGCAGTGGTTACTCTGAGGGGACAGGAAGCCAGGTAAATCATTGTGTCCTTTGAGAATAGGGACGAAAATCTGTTTGTCTTTAACCGCACAAACAAGAATAATGCAATGGGGAGTACCATGAAAAAAATTGAAGACATCTAAAGGACTACTGTGGTGGAAATACGTTTCTATTTTATTCAAGCTGCTATATTTTGAGGTTTTGTTGCTACAGAAGTTTCATCTTTATTCTAACAAATATCCATTTACAAATACAAGAAATGTGAAGAAGGTGGTAAATAGCAAACTGAGGAGAGTGGTATTTGGTTGAAGATGGATCTATCAGGGGCATGTAGGGGCTTTGATTTGTAAAATGTCTTCGTTCTTAAATTCAGTGGTGAGTTAGCCATGTTTATTGTCTTTCTCTATCTTTTTGAATGCCCAAATTATTTTGTTAAAATCTCTGCTGAAATTGGATAAGAAAATAAGAGTCAGGGATGGAGTAAATGATAAAAATGACTTGAATGAAAAAAGCCTAAAACCAAATACATTAATGAGATAAATAACCATAGATGAAAGCTATTTAGCTGCACTGTGCTTGCTCTGGTACGCCTTATGCCACATGGGGTAATGATAAGAATGATTCCTATCTGTAACATTTCTTTGCAGGGGATCAAGGGTAAGAATTTGACCTTTCAGGAATAATGTGCTCTAAATTTATAGTATCTCCTAGTTTCTTGGGTACTAGACAAAGAGCTTCTGGCAAGGAAACTCCTTCAAAATAAAGATCAGGAAGCCATACAGAGCACTGGAGTGCACATTCAGGAGTTTCAAGTGTGTTTCATTCACTTACTGAAACTTAACACTTTTGCTGAACAAGCTTGCAGCAGGTCAAGGTTAAGTGAGGAAAAGAAATAATGTTTATCTCCCATTAAAAAAGAGGAGAGTTCTGAGAAAGATTTTAGAATGCTGTTCAATGGAAGCAGGAATACAAAGTGTGCACATTGAGGAGATGTTTGAGGTTCAGCAAATCCCTTGTACCCTCTGCTCCAGAGCGCCCAGGTAAAAGGGAAACGTGTTTCCCGTGTACGTGGGAAAGAGTGAAGAGCTGCGTGCTTTGCCAAGGGACCGGAGCCCAGTGGAGGTTTCTAACTGAGGTTGTACCTTGGAGACCATCAAGGCCCAAGAACACACGTGTCATCTGGTACAACCAGCTGTGGAAACACACTGACTCTGTCCCTGGCACTCATATTGGTGCCTTTGCTCTACTCTTAAACAAAAACACATATTAAAAACACAAAGCCCGAATTATTTGTAGTCTCGTTTTCAGTATTTTGGTATTCCAGTGATAGTCCTTCTTCCTTTTCTAAATTGCCCTTTTCCTCAGTTCTCTCCTACACACTTCCGTTTTGCCATTCACCTTCTCTAGTCTCTTTTTCGACGTGTCCTACTCTTCTCCTTTTGTTGCCTCTGCCTCAGAAAAGGCCTGTGAGGGGAAATGGAAAGAGGAGGTTTAGAAAGTAAAAATGAGACATTGAGGAATAATGAAAAGAAATAGGATAAATCAGCTCCATTTTCCCCAACACAAACTTACAACACAGTTTCAACTTCAGCCATTTTCACCTCTTTTTTGCTACATCTTTGATACATTTTTCAAGGAGATTTTTTTTTCAAGTCAAGGCTGTAATTTGCAAAACATCGAAGTACAAAACAATCCATTCCCAACAGATAATGCATTGTATAAAAATTTCTAATTTGTATCAGAATGTCCTTGAAATTTGTATTACGCATTTCCCCAGAGTTGCTTTACCAACATTTTGGCTGATTATGGCAAGATGCCCTGGTGGTATGAAGTTAAACAAGGTTTTAAAATGTAATGTCCTTACATAAACAACATACTCTGTACTCTGATAACTTCAGAATTTTTTATTGTTTTACATCAGCAGTTAATTACCAACTCCTCCCACTAAGTCTTCCCTTGTCAATTCTAATTTAAAATTTTAAACTAAATACTGCAAATGATCACATATTCAGTGCCAGAAAAGCAAGACCAATCTAATGAATTAGTTATAAAAGAAGAGACATGAAGAATATGTTAGAATTTTTCATAAATTCGTATCTAAAGGTGATTATTTTATTCATCCAACTTATTTTACCCAGGAGGGAGGTAAAATTTGTCCAAAGCTGCACATGAGTTGGAGGGGCGTCCAGTCTTACAGCATTCTCTACCTGAAAATTATTCTAAATAGGCAACACTCACCCGTACCCCACCCCACGTTGTATTTATCCTTCCCTGCATGGTGGTAACTTCTCCTAGACTAATTTCTGTGAAAAAACCCCAAACCATAAGCTACTAGTTACCCTGCACTTACCTCTCTCTGCCACTTACTGGCACGTGGAGCTTTTGGGTTGTTTACTTGTCAGTCTCAGTCTGGACTGTGGACCCTTTTCTTAGTTCTGAGACAGGGAGCTTCCTGTAGTTCCAGGCACTGAAGGACTGCTGAGTAAACATTTATTGAAGGATCCGCCCAGCTCTCCTCTCTCCTAAACCAGAATCTGCAGAATTTAGAGGGCACTTTAAGATAGTGTTTTCTTTCTCCTGGGTAAGTTTTAGGCGAAGAGGTTGATTACTTGTTTTAAAGTCCTAGCCTTCCCTGTGTAAAGACAGAATCTCCACTGTGATCCTCCTGACCCTTAGCTGAGAGAAGCTGGTAAACTGGGAGAATTCAGGGGCACTTCAGTGTTGCTTTGTGTTCACGTACTACGTTGTACAAGCCACCGACGGTCACTCACCTGAAACTCTCTCACTGAAATATTTAGATGGAACTTTTCTCTGTTACTCTTTGTAGAAGAGTAGACCATACATAACTTAAAAACGTTAGTCCAGTTTTTATTATACTGGAGATCATTTGTAATTTTCTGGCATTTCATTTATGTTAGCTGTTTACCTCAAATTACGATGTTAACGTGAAAATATTTTTGATGAAATGTCATGTTAAGAGTTGACTTTTCCTTTATCTCTCCTAATCTGTAACTGTTACTTTATGAATAAGCACAGTCATTTCCCAGTGAACAGAGAAAGTTTCTCAGCCCACCGAACTACTTCTCCACCAGGCCTCATTCCACGCCTTCTCTTGCACCTACACCGTCAGCTGTATTCACTCAAACCAGGGACTATTTGTATTCTGATTATTGCCAATGAGTGATCTGCATAAAACATTCTACCTGACTATATCTAGTAGTTCATGTGTTTAATTACTAGCCACCGTTTCTGTAACTAGGAGAGCAATTACTATTTCCTTCTGTTTCTTCAGGGTTGTGATAGTGGGCTCCATCTATTAAAAAACATGAAAAAGCCAATCATGAAGATACGTCAATTGATAGCTTACCTTCTTTGACTCAACTTAACTCACTTTGAATGGACATCCAGTGCATTCCTGGTTCTGTGATGCCCACTGCGTTCAAGGCTTTAGAAAATACAAAGGTGCATGTAATGCGGATGCCATTGTTGACAAGGTCACTGATATGTTTTCCTAAATGGCTCTCCTCTGTTGTTCCCATGGATTACTACTGGGAAGTTCCTGCCACGGAGCTAGTTTTTCGGGGAAGGAAACCGAGAGTATCATCTAAAAATGGACAGCACGTTGTATGTAGCACAGGAAGTCTGGATTGAGGGCTGAGCAAGCCTCTGGGCCTGTTTCCCTCTGCCCAGAAGGGCGGTAAGGATTTGTAATGCACCATTGGTGTGGCATAGTGCACCTGGCAGCCAGCTCCAAGTTCAAACACAACTAGAGTACCTTTCAGAGTAGCATTTTCAATGTCGCTCAGCCAGGTGACATCTGAAATCACCAAAACCCAGTTGGTGACAATGACACCTAACTGGCCGTGGAGATAAGCCTGTAAGGCTACTTTAACACTTCTCGAGGATCTAAAAGTCCCCAGAGGCAGGAACACTAGTATAGATCGTGAAGACCTTGCTGGCCAGGGAGAGAACTCAGGACCGGCCCAAGGTTCTTTTCAGCACCTCTGATAATCCTAGGATATTAAATGTCAGTAACACTTTGGACCATAAGCTCTTCATCCATGGCCCCTGTAGAATGGCAGGCATGCAGCCACATTATTGAAGATTGCAAATTGGCAACAGAGGTAAAAAAATCTCTGTTTACAGCGTGGTAGAATGCTCTCAATCATTTTCTTGACAAATGTAACTTTGTGTGAATGATTTACAAGGAGATGATATTGTAGAAAAGGGAAAGTTCTCACAAGAGGAATGAGCTGTGTCCAACCAGTGGGAAACCTGACTCCTCCTCTGGGATGTTGGGTGGTTATGGAAGAGCAGGGTGTTGATACAAGGAGAGACTGACACACGAAGAAAAGAATAAAGTGGGTACAGTGAAGTAAGCAGTCTGCCCAGAAGCCTGACATTGATGAAGCACTTTCACGCTGACTGCTGCCTCCCACTGACTGCAATGGTCTTAATCCAGCCAGGAACGTGGTGTCAGATGCTTTGCTGATTCATTTCTTTATTTAAGAGGTTTTTATTGGAAGTTTGCTGTGTCAAGCATTATGCTGGACTCCAGAGATAACGAAATGGAAAAGAAAAACCTGTGATCTCCTGGAGAGTGCTAAGTAGGTTTGAATTCTTCCTGATTTTTGCATATTTTTTATTTTAGTGTGTTCAGTGGGTTTGGGGTGGACTCAAATATGATACTGGCACAATTTATCAGTCTGTATCCACAGATGGATGGTATTCACCCACTTCCCGAAATGCTTGGGGCACCATGGAAGGCTACGTGTCTGCTTTCCAGTACTTGAGAAAAGCAAGTTACAAAACTATTCATGCACAGTGATCTTTTTCTTTGTTAAAATATACATGCACAGAAAACAGTAACAAAAGGCTGTGCACCCAAATTTTATAAGCCAGCATGGGATGATAATTGAGGGTGTTTTATTTTCCTGTCTAGGTGTTTATGTGTTTTCCAAATTTTATACACTGGAATGTGTTTTGCTTTTGTGACCAGGAAACACTTTGCAAACTATATATTTTGCTAATTACTTCAAAAATAATATTTAGCCCTGGTTGGTGTGGCTTGGTGGATTGAGTGCTGGCCTGAGAACCAAAGGGTTTGATTCCCAGAGGAATCTGTTCGATTCCTGGTCAGGGCACATGCCTGGGTTTCAGGCCAGGTTCCCAGTAGGGGGCGCAAGAGAGACAACCACATATTGATGTCTCTCTTTCTCTCTTTGTCTCTTCCTCCCTCTAAAAATAAATAAAAAGCTTATAAAAATATAAATAATATTTAACATCTGTATGTAACTTCAGGGTTGTTAATTATTCCTTATCATATTTCTTAAGTATCAGGTAAGTAAGACTACCCTAATGCCTGGTTCATGCACTGGAATAACAGGGAGAAATAGAACTCATAATCTTAAAAATATGAGAACACATATTTCACTCATTCAACTATACTCTTTTTATGAGGAAAGTTATGCTAGTTGACATATTATTAGTTTGGCCTGACCCAAAGCAGAGCTTTGAGGCAAGGATTTGGGTGTAAGTACTTTATTTGGGAAGTGATCCTGGAAGACGGTGAGGGAGTGGGGAAGTGAGATGGTGAGAAAGGGAAGGCAATCTGTAATAGTGAGAGGGTTGCTACGCTGGACCCTTAGGGCTCAGTCCTGCATGAGAGAGTATGGAGAGCATACCTTGCAACTGTCTCCCCAGAAGACAAGAAACATGAGATGTCTACACACCTCCCTTATTGGGTAGGTTTGCTTCTGGAGGCACTCACTTCCTATCACTTCTTGCCTGTCGCAAATTCAGAACAAGCAATCCCATATGGCCAAAGAATACCCTAAGGTGGAGAGAGACCTGGGTCACTGAGTGAGGATGCCCCAGACTGCAGCTTCAGGGGACCTGTGGGAGGATTCAGGGAATGTGGTTGGGGCACGGACAGAGTTTGATATACTTCAAACTCTGAAGTTTGAAGATATACTTCAAACTCTGATATACTCTGAAGTCAGCTCTGAAATTGCACGGCTTACCTCCATTTAATTTTCCTTTGTGCTCACGTACACTCCTTTGTGGGTCCGGCAGCTTTCCTGGATAGGGTAGCTTCCCTTCAAATCTTAGGTCTACTCCTGGTGCAGTCTTCACACCTCAGAGCCTCTGCTCACAGTCCCGCTGGCAGGGGAGAGGGAGACTGTGGACCAGGGCACAGATGTGGGATGGCCCAGCCTGGGGGTGGAGCATAGCAGATCTGCATGTGTCTGCACCTAACTGCACAGGGAATTTAGGAGTCTAGCCTTCCTACGTGCCCAAGAAGAGAATAAGGGATTGGGTGAGCGTCTTCTCATCTCCTTGTCTGAACTTGCGAGAGTTCTCTAAACATCTAGTGCCTAATGGATACTCTATTTTTTCTTGTGAAGGTGAGCTTGAGTTCTTTACATAGGCTCTTTCGGATGCAAATGATTCCATGGACTAGCTACTGCCGAGGAACACGGAAGAGCAACCACGGTCCAGTGTGGCAAGCGATTTAGGCCAGGAGACAGAACATCTGAGAGCTCTGTGTGGACTTGCTCTTGACTAGGTGTGTGATTTTGGACACATTAGCTTCTTGATGTGAAAAATATTAAAGTAGTTACAATATTGTAGGACTGCTTAAGCTAAGTAGCTGATTGTATATATTTTCAAAGAATATTTTCATGTAAATATGTATATCTTTGTATATAATGTGTGTATATTATATTTGTCTGTAAATATATATACTATGTTTTTTTGGACCATAAGACTCACCTAGGTTTTAGAGGAGGAAAATAGGAAAAAGAATTTTGAAGCAAAAATGTGGTAAAATATTTAATAACAAATAATATTTCACCAATGTAAATGTAAACAGAGCTCAACAGCAGCATTAACAACCGTTATTCCTCCCAAATTTGGGGGCAAGTGTGTCTTATAGTCAAAAATATGGTACACACATATATATGATATATACACAAAAATTATACCTATCTGTAATGGTTAATTTTACCTGTTAATTTGAGTGAGCTGCAGGGTACCCAGATTAAACGTTATTTCTGGGTGCTTCTGTGAAGGTGTTTCTGGATGAGATCAGCATTTGAATCAGTGGGTTCAGTAAAGAAGATTGCCTTCCCCAAAGTGGATTGGCCTCCTGCAATCCACTATCCAACCAAAAAAGTAGAAGGGTGTTCACGCCTTTTGCTTCCTACATACCTGCTGAGCTGCCCTTGGGCAGGGACTTCCACCCTCAGTGTCGCTGGTTCTCAGGGGTTTGGACTCAAACTGGAACTACACCACTCACTGACTTCCCTGGGCCTCCAGCTTGCAGATGGCAGACTGTGAGCCTTCTCCGTTTCCATAATCACACAAGCCAATTCCTCAAAATAAATCTCTTCATAAATATGGATCTATCTATCTGTCTCCTATTGGTTCTATTTCCCTGGAGAACCCTGATTAATACAAGGTGCGTAGAGTTGGCACTGAGTCGGGAATGTCCACTCTTGAATGCTCTATGCTTGTTGAACTCCCCTTTCTGTCCACAGCATCTTTTCATGATCTTTCTTTTTCCTCAGAGAAGAAGCGTGTTTGTTCTACGGCTCGCAGGCCAGCCAGGCAGGTGTGTGTCGTCAGAGCTGAGCAAATGGGGGCAGCAGCTGTGGGTTAAATCCCTGCTCTGGGTAGACTGTGGGAGAAGAAACACAGGTCCTCTTGTGAAACCCAAGCAAAGCACAGACCTGTAGTCAATCCCGTCTCACCCGCAGGGCCGTTCGTGTTTCTCAGTTCTAACGTTTCTAGGGTGAGAGGGGCTTTGGCTATTTATTATACCCTGGGGGCCAGTAATCCACATACCGATTAAAAGGCTACATTTTCTAACTAACAGAACAGTGCATGGTGCCACATGACAGGGAAGGCTTTTTCTTTTTTTTTAAAGCCAGGTTTGTACAGTCAAAGCTGCTGGATGAAAGACCTTAACTTCAGAAAACTCAGCTAAAAGAATTTGACATTATATCTATAGTCCAGTTTATTTCAAGAAAGAAGTATGGGAGGATGGCATTCCTACCAGGTATGTGAAACAGTGACCGTATTAAACAGTTTCAGTGACTTTTTCATTCTTCATTCTTTCTTTTATTCGTTCTTCAGAAATTTTTGAGGGGCAGTCACAGAGCAGAATCTATGATAGATGCTGGATCACCTCTTTTGACTATTTCTCTATGGTCAGAGGAGGCCCATTGGGCCCAGCCAGTGCTGCAAGTACAGATTCCATGGGTTGACCTGGATTATTTCTTGAGCAGCAGGCGATGGAACAATGACCATCTGAATCCTGTCCCCACGTATTATTGTGCTCTGAAGTAAAGCAATAACAGTGAAAAGTAAATTTGTGTTTTCTCTTCTGCATCACAAGTGACTGAAACACCTCTAGCCATGATTTCCTATGACAGAGTTTAATAGGATATGGGAGTTAAGGGGGAATAAATAGCTAACATAACATGTAGTGTGTGCTAAGTGCCATCCTAAGCATTCTACACACATTAACCCATTTAACCCCCCAGCGATGCTATGACACTATTATCATTCTTGTTGTATGGAAATGGAAGCAGATAAAAATAGATGGTTTTTCATCTACGGGAGAAAGTACTTAATTTTCTCATCTGTGTGGCCTTACTGCCATGCCATGTAGTTCTGTTAGAAACAGTATTACATTAAAGAGAACCACCTTTCCCCCCGCAAAGGAGTAAAGAGTTTTTGGAGCCTTCAAATTTGATCAATGGTATAGAGAGAGGATTCTGCAGAGATCACATTGTTTATTACACAGGAAGACTGTTCATTTATTCCTCCATTCACACATAGTTGCCCACCCTGGACTGGATTCTGGGATCCGAGGAGGAATGAGCCTCAAGGAGCACTTAGGCCAGTAGAGAAGAAAATGTGTAAACAAATCCTTACCATGAGATGTTAT
Organism: Sturnira hondurensis; assembly: GCF_014824575.4. Taxonomy (NCBI): domain Eukaryota; kingdom Metazoa; phylum Chordata; class Mammalia; order Chiroptera; family Phyllostomidae; genus Sturnira; species Sturnira hondurensis. The sequence goes on from NW_028088915.1 coordinate 5,096,610, forward strand.
AAAATCTACCAATAAATATGCAAATAATAGGACGGGGGCAGATTGAAGAGTTATTAATATAATAATAACAACTAACGCTCCTGATCACTTATTCTGGACTGGGAGCTGGTCTAAGAGCTAAACATTATTAAATCTTTTAACCCCTACAATGTCCCTGTGAGGCAGGTCCCATTATTTTCCCAACTTAAGAGACAAGGAAGTGAGGTATTAAGAAGTTAGATAATGTGTCCAAGCCTTTTGGGAGAGGCAATCCACTGTGTACCCTGAGCATTCCTAGATGATCTTGCTGGTGTGCCAAGAATTCAAAGAACCAGGACACAGCTTCCCCAGACACCAAATCTGCTGGTGCCTTGGTCTTGGACATCCACCTTCCAGAACGTGAGAAATAGATGTGTTGTGATATGCCACTGGGGCCGTGATATTCTGTTACAGCAACCCAAATGGAATAAGGCACCTGTGAAAAGCATTTTAAAGATTTTAGGCGAGAAAATGTCATGACCAACTTGGTGATTTTGAAAGATCCATCCAGAACTGTGTCCAAGAGGAATTGGAGGAGTCAAAGAGCTCAAATAAGGAGCAATCAGATCAATCTAAGTGAGACATGCCGAGGGCCTGCACTCTGTAGTGTGTCTAGTATAAGTGCCAGTATTTTTAATTTAATGGCTAACGACAGTAGTAATTAACTTGGAATTACTCCAGCCAGAATAGTTGTGTTTTTAGTTTCTGAGCCTTGATCTCTGTACTTTATAAAAGAAGCAGAGAAGGTCACCTGTTTAAAGTGATCTGGTTTCTGCCAATTCCAGATAGAAGAGGCTAAGAAGGTGGATCTCCAGGCCCTGAGATAAAGGCAAGCATGTATGATAGTAAGAGGCAGGCTCTATCTCCTCCAATCACGGTGGCAAAGTGAAATGAGAAAAGCTAACAGGACATTGCTATCCGAACCAGAGATTCTCAGACCTTCCAAGCAGAGCCCACTGAGAGGGAAAAACACACCCCCAAACACACACGTAATTCACTTTTTCTCTTTTTATAGGAAAATCTCTGGTAACAGTGGTCCCTGGAGAAGAAAGTTGGGGTTGTTGGTGATGGTGTTGGGGCTTACGGAATTATCTGCTTTGGCAATGGGATGTGAATAGTTCATTTTTGGTTACCAGAGTCCACGTATCTTTAAATGTAACTATGGGAAAAATTGCGGTCCAAAACATTGTTGATGAAAATATGCATCGCTACATATTGTCACCTTAGCGAAACAATTCCCGACAAACTAAATGAATAATAATGAAACCAAAGAAACTGTCATTTCTGGTTAAAAGCAACGATACCAGGAACTGAAAAATACAACTTAAGCAGAATCCCCCACGTCACCTAATATTCATTCACCCTTCCTCCTCCCTCACAGAGCCCCAAAACTGTTGTGGGATGTACTCTCCTCTACAAAGCCAATAGCACTAAGAGACGCTAGCTCATCTCCAGCTTTAGATTGTCTGCATAAGTCCAATTCTCCTCGCTGATGAGTGTGTTAGTCACGGGGCAAGTGACGAAAGCTCCCCTTGTGAACACTGCTGTGTCAGACTGTAATGCCTGGAAATGCCACCTCCAGCTGCAGCCTTGAGAGATGCTAGCCCTGGGACAAAACTCATGCAGAGAAGGGGAAAGCCAAGGCGGTCTCAGAGAAACAGAGCGACAGCGTCAGACATCTTGTTATGCAGACGCCACTTGAGTTGGGTTTCTGTTATTCGTTGCCAAAACCTTCCTGCTGCAGTGACAGACGCATCTAGAGTGATCACTCCCTGAGGGAGGCTTTGCGGCAGGAGCGAGCTCTGGAAGAGCTGTCAGGCTTTTGAGAAAAATTCTGAACCAGAATCTTTAATAAAACAGTAGAAACTACTGATGGTAGTCTGTGAATACCCAATTTTATTCATCCTGCCAACACCTTGATTAGCTTACTATCAGGGAGCCCTTCCAAGTGTCTGTAAATTGAAGGTTTGGGAGCCTAAAGAAGGATGTTCATTTTCGGACCATCTCCTCACCCAGGGTCGAGTCCGGACAACCTTTTAGAAAGAAGTGCCCTACAAACAACTGGGGACATCCCACCCCGGGGGAAGGGTGGTGGGTAATGCTTCCCATCAGGTAAGTACTCCCAGTCATAGCTAAACTGCTGTTTGTTAAATACAAGCTGTAGAAAAAACACATTGCTGAATGACAATGCCAAGGGAAAGTTTATTACAATTATGGTAATTTAGAAAAGGCTCTCACGAACTCATTTTGGCTTAGGCTGCACAAAGCCGTGAAAATTTCTTTACTGCACCTCTCCTGAGAGCTATTTGTAGACTTCTCCCCAGACACTCGTCTACTTTCTTCATTAAAAATTTGGACTGTCTCATCAAAGTCAACAATCTGTTCTCTTTGATTTTTTGTAAATCAGTGGGTAGTATTTCATTCCCTCTTTGCATTCTCTCTGAAGAGAGTTTGTAAAAATTTACATAATTTTAATTGAAAGATATTTAGTTCTCGTGCGTAATAAGGTAACAGTTGCTTAGAGAAAGTCTGGGACCCTGGGAAGCAGTCTTGTGCTCTTTTTTTCTGGCATGCTGGCTTCTCTGTACATTTTTAAAAAGATTTAATTAATTTATTTCTAGAGAGGGGGGAAGGGAGGGAGAAAGAGAAGGAATGAAACATCAATGTGTGGTTGCCTCTCACACACCCCAACCGGGTACCTGGCCTGAAACCCAGGCATGTGCCCTGACTGGGAATTGAACCAGTGATCCTTTTGTTTGTAGGCCGGTGCTCAATCCACTGAGCCACAACCAGCCGGGGTTGTGCTTTAATATACAATGTTTGTGACATGTACCAAAAACTTAGATGAGGAACCATCTTGTCATGAGGAATTATATTAATTTGCCTCTTTCACATTGCAAGGAATAGACTTACTTCAAGTGATGACTTGTCATTAAGAAATAGAAAAAAAGGGAGGAAGCAGCAGGGGTGGGTGGAGGGAGGAAGAGGAAGGAAAGGGGGAAGGGAGGGTGGGAAGGTAGAAGGAAACAAAGAAGGAAGGAAAGAAGGAAGGGAGGGAGGATGGCAGAAAAGGAGTCCTGGCTGGTGTGGCTCAGTGGATTGAGCTCTGGCCACTGAACCGAAAGGTCACCAGTTTGATTTCCAGGTCAGGACACATGCCTGGGTTGTGGGCCAGGTCCCCAGTTGGCCAGGTGCAAGTGGCAGCTGATTGATGGTTCTCTCACATATCAATGTTTCTCTCTCCCTCTCTTTCTCCCTCCATTCACTTTTCTATAAAAATAAAGAAATAGAATCTTTTTAAAAAGGGAAGAAATAAAAAGAATCAGGAACTACGTCAGTGACTGCACGGCCACTATGCAAGAGAAAAAAAACAATGGCTTCTTATCAGTTAGGACACAGTACCCGCATTAACGACGACAAGAGCTCTTGGGACCGGATATCTTTGTGCCCTCAGAATCAGACATCTGTCACTCCCCACTCATGATTGCCACACTTGTGGCTGTTTCTTTTAAATCTGGTTGTCCATCTGCTACCTCTGAAAGACGGTTTCACTGTATACAGAGAATTCTAGGTTGACGGTGTGTGTTCTTTCAGCACTTTAACATTATTTCGCTGTCTTCTAGTTTGCATTATTTCCGATGAGAAGTCTGCCATTATTGTTGTTGACACTGCTTTTAGAAAATCTCTTTTGAGATGTTAAGATGGTTTTTAGACACATAGCCCACTTGTATTCTCAGATCGTTGGCATCTGAATAAAGCACACATAAAGATTCAGAAAAAATCTCTTGTTAATCTCTGACTCAACTTCATACTTTCTATCAGCCTAAATTCAAATTCATTAATGTTTTCCTTTGAAAATTCAAACTGCCATTAATGTCATTCAGTGAATATTTTTTATTTTAGGTATTGCATTTTATTGTCCTAGAATTTCCATTTTGTCCTTTTTTAGAGTTCTCTTTTCTCCCCTGAAATCCCTCATCTCGTTCCTTTCTCTTCATACTTTGTAAATTCTTTTCTTCCGGCCAGCATTTTATTCATTTATTTTTTAAATTCTAGCCCTGGCTGGTGTAGCTCAGTGGATTGAGCAAGGGCCTGCGAACCAGACGATCGCAGTTTGATTCCCAGTCAGGGCACATGCCTGGGTTGCAGGCCAGTTCCCGGCAGGGGCCAGTTCCCAGCAGGGGATGCACAAGAAGCAACCATACATTGATGTTTCTCTTCCTCTCTCCTTCCCTTCCCCTCTAATGATAAATAAATAAAATTAAAAAAAATTCTATTTTGTTGATTATGCTATTACTGTTGTCCTAATTTTTTCTCCCCTTTACCCATCCCCCTTCCCTGCACCCCCTCACCCTCCAGCATCCTCCCAGCCTTAGTTCATGTCCATGGGTTGTACGTATAAGTCCTTTGGCTTTTCTGTTTCCTATGCTATTACTAACCTCTATTTTGTACCTACCATTTATTCTTCTTATTCCCTGTGCCTTTTCTCCCCTTCTCCCCACCCCCTCCCCACTGATAACCTTCCATGTGATCCCCATTTCTGTGATTCTGTTCCTGTTTTACTTGTTTGCTTAGTTTTTGTTTCTTAAGTTCAGTTGTTGATAGTTATGAGTTTGTTGTCATTTTACTGTTCATTTTTGAGCTTCTATTTCTTAGATAAGTCCCTTTAACATTTCATACAGTAAAGGCTTGGTGATGATGAATTTCTTTGACTTGACCTTCTTAGGGAAGCACTTTATCTGCCCTTCCATTCTAAATGATAGCTTTGCTGCATAGAGTAATCTTGGATGTGGGTCCTTGCTTCTCATGACTTGGAATACTTTTTTTCAGCCCCTTCTTGCCTGCAAGCTTTCTTTGGAGAAATCAGTTAATAGTCTTATAGGAACTCCTTTGTAGGTAACTGTCTCTTTTTCTCTTGCTGCTTTTAAGATTTTCTCTTTATCGTTAATCTTGGGTAACTTAATTATGAGTGCCTTGGTGTGTTCCTCCTTGGGTCCAATTTCTTTGGGACTCTCTGGGTTTCCTGGACTTCTGGGAAGTCTATTTCCTTCACCAGAGTGGGGAAGTTTTCCTTCATTATTTGTACAAATAAGTTTTCAATTTCTTGCTCTTGTTTTTCTCCTTCTGGCACCTTTACGATTCAGATGTTGGAATGTTTAAAGTTGTCCCAGAGGTTACTAAACCTCTCCTCATATTTTTGAATTCTTGTTTCTTCATTCTGTTACAGTTGGATACTTATTTCTTCCTTTTGTTCCAAATTGTTGATCTGAGTCCCTGTTTCCTTCCCTCCACTGTTGGTTGCCTGTATATTTTGCTTTATTTCATTTTGTGTAGCCTTCATTTCTTCCTTCATTTTGCAGCTGAGCTCAATGAATTCTGTGAGCATCCTAATGACCAGTGTTTTGAAATCTGTGTCAGATAGGTTGTCTGTCTCCTCATTCCTTAGTTCATTCTGGAGTTTTGATCTGTTCTTTCATTTGGGCCATGTTTCTTCTTCTTGGTGCACCTGTTATGTTGTAAGGGGGAGGATCCTTAAGTATTTGCCAGGGCTGGGCAGCCCTCAAGGCTGCGTTGTTGTGCTGTCTGTGGGGGAGGGGTCCCAGAGGGAACAATGCTGCTGCTCAGCTGTAGCCTCACTTTCCAAGGAACTCTCCTGTGAGACGGGGAGTTTTTCCCAACATTGCAATCCCCACAGTACTTTACAGCTAAAAGTTTTGAGATTCCCATGCAGCTAGTCCTGCCTGGCCAGCACTGTACTCGGCCTTGCCAGCATCCTCTCTGTGCCCCCACTGGCTGCCCATCTCTGTCCCTCCTACCGATATGGCTGACTGTTTCTTTAACTCCTCGGTGGTTGGACTTTAATACAGTTTGATTTTCTGGCACTTCTGGGTATTTATTGTTTTTGAATTGGTTGTTTTCCTTCTTTTGGTTGTGTGAGGAAGCAAAGCGTTTCTACCTATGCCTCCATCTTGGCTAGAGCCACCTTTTGTAAATTCTTTAAAGTATTTATAACAATTTTTAAAGTCTCGATGCTAATTTCAGTAACTGGGGTTAACTGCAGATCTGCAATGGTGACTCTGTTGTCTCTCGGTTATTGGTCAGTGACTCCTGTTTGTTTGCAGGCCTCATACATTTTTTACTGTATCTAAGACAGTGAGTTTTTTAGTGTATACAAAGACAGTGAAAGCTGAAGTATAAAAATGTTTAGATTTCATTTCACAAAAACCGCAGGCCTTTTCCTTCTGTCTGACAGGGTGAAAGGATGATTGTTCAGATTCCTTCTAGAGTCCAATGAAGTTGGCTCTGGCTGAAGGTCTGATGAGATCGAGATAACCTGTGCTTGGACCGACCCTCAAACTCCTGCACCATTGCTGTGCTTTTGAAATTATGCACATTTGAGTGGATGGGATTCTGTTTTAAATATATTTTCCTTGCTCTTTGGATTTAATTCCACAGAGCCCTGTAATTCAAGCACTGTGGAAATGCAGGGGTCTGTGAGATTTTGCTATGCATTTTATCCCTTCCTTCACTGGTTATATTTTTGTCAAAGTTTGAAGGTAGGGATGGGGATGTAAGAGTTTTTGAACTGACTTATTTTTGTAGCTGGGACATTTCCATATTCCAGTTCAGCTCTCTAGCCTGCACTGCCACCTGAAGCTCGGCTTATTTCTTCTCCTCCAGTCAGAGTCCCTCTAGGACCACTTTGCCCTGCCTAGACCAGACACGCTTCCCTGACGTAGAGGCTGTTCTGACTGCCCTTTTACCAGTGAAGGACTCATTCTCCAAAATTCAGTTCATTAAGACTTTCTTTGTCCCTGTGTTTGTTAGCCCCTTGAGAAAGTAGGATGTTATAGGTCTGGGTTTTTCTTGGTGTCACCATGCAAAGAAAGGTTTTTCATGTCCTCCACATTCTAATCTGACGTGGAAGTCAGAATCAAACATTTGAATTTTTAAAAATAAAACCATAAAATTACCAGGAAAAAACATGGAATGATTTATTTTATAATTTGAAAGGGGAAAAGTCCTTTTACAGCAAGACCCAAACCTCAAAATCTCAGAAGTCATAAAGAAAATGATTTAATATCTTTCTCTCTCTCTGTACATATATGTATATGTTATATATACATAGATGGAGATACATAGATCTCTCTCTATACACCTCTGTCTCTCTTTAACTGTAGCAGAGTAAAATGTCCCAGACAGAAGACAGACTGGGAAAATATCTGCAACACCTAAGATAAAGATTATCTCAAAAAATATATTTAAGATATTTGATAAATAAGTAATAAAAATGGAAAGGCAGGAAACATAACATAAAAATCGCCATAAATAGAGTTTCAATACAAGACGATGCTCACACTCACTGAAAATGAACTACGAATCGGACTGAGGTGCTCTCTTTGCTTGTCACCCTGACAAAGCCAGGTGCTGGCAGGGTCTGGAGAAGCAGCACTCACACACGCTGTGGATGGGGTGTGAATGAGCACAGCCTCCTTAGGAGTGTTTGTTCCATGCTATCTTAGAATATTCTTTAGTTATATCTAACAAAAGAAATAAACATACCCTTTGACCTAGCAATTTCAGCTCCAGTAATTTACGCTACAAATTTGCTGAAAATGCACATAAGGATGCATGCAAAAGTATAACCATTGCTGTATTGTTTGCAAGAATAAAAACTGAAAATAACTTTGATACCACAGTAGGGGGTGGTTAAAATTGTACAATATATCACTTCAACGGAATACTCCTAGATAGAAGGAAATTAACACAGCTTTATACTGATATTTAAAAATTACCAAATTATATTGCCAAATGTAAAAATCAAGATACAGAATAATATAAATTGTGTCTCCATTTGTACATAACAAAAAGAGACCTATGGATGTATGTCTACAGGAAGTTGTTCAGTGGGAATAGGAGTCTGGGATGGAAGGGGGTTGGCTTTTATTTTAAACCATACTATTCATACTATTATTCATACTATTGTGTGAATTTCTTAAACCAAGGGCCACATTATTTTTTATAAAATAAAGGAAGTAAATGATCATTATGCTATAAAATAGGGCAGTGAGCAATGTTTACTATGAACTTATGCGGGTGTTGTATCACGGACCCTGCCATGTACTCTTCTGAATATTCTTAGGGTCCGTCACAGGGCCCTTTACACAGGAGAAGCGACGTGTAAATGAATGAGCAAATGACACGATGAATTTATTGGCAGTGTGTGTTGCAGAATCTACTGATAACTTCAAAATGCTGATAAATTTAAGCAGACCTTCTTCTTCAGTTGTCCACCTAATGTTTTTGCTGATCTAAAATGAGAGCTACTAGTCATAGAGACTTTGAGGAAGTATAAATGAACTTTTGCTCTCAGGTGAGCGTTAACTATCATTCCAGCAGAAAAAAAGGATCTCCTGTAGGAACTGTAACAGCATTTTAGAAAAGGAACATTGCTCTGGAAATCCAGAGTCAGGGTCGTTTGCCTTTGCTTTGTACTAGCTGGTATCTAATCTTACGTGAGATATTTTCCTATCGGGGCTTCTTTTGTGAACCGTTGGCTGATGGCTAAGGTTGTAACCCTTTCAGATTATGTAAATTTAAAAAAGGACAATCCAAAACAAAAAATATGCAGGCAGCACATTCCACCTTTATGCTTTTTAAATTTTCTATTTCTGTGTAACAAGCCTCACCCCAATTCATTTTCCCAGAGAGGCCCAACCCAGTCTGTTAGACTTTGCTCCTGTAAATCTGAGTCTGAGTTTCGATTATTCGTGGAAATCTTGGCTCTCTAACCGATTCTTACTTTGATTTCTGGGGGTATATGAGCACAGAGACGTGCATTAAACACACGTTTCTGGTTTCCCATATTATCTGTGGATACATAGTTCTTTCATTAGAACCGGAACTTTAGCAAGATGCTAGGATATAACCCAAGTTCTTTTTCTTAAAACTTCAGAAAAGGTTCTCAGGTGATTCTGGGGAAAGCCACTGCATAACTGAGTTTCTGATGTTCCAGCAAATAATTGCTGAACTCTGCCCGTTTGCTGTGAAACCACATTGATTCCCTTGCCTGATGCGCTCGTCTGTGCACTGGGGACACAGTTAAGATGAACAGTGGTTCTTTCCAGTGGTTCATTTAGCTCTAAAACTAGAAAACGAAAGACTATTTTTTATCAGTAGCTGAAACAGGACTGGGCTGGAACAGAGCCAAAGGCAGTTCAATTAGGCAGAGACGAATCGGGGAAAAGGGAGATGGCAGTCTGTATGCAAACACAGGCAGAATCTCCTTAGAAACAGTTGGTGCAAAGCAACTCCAGCCCCGTCCTAGAGAGAAGCCACTGAGGACAAAAGCTGTGTAAGCCAAGAGAGTTTTCTCTGTCAGAGAAAATGAACTTGTAGCAACACTGCAGGGTTAACATGTTTTAGCATAGACATGCTTCGGGTGGCTTCTTAGGAAACAGTTCTGGGGTCTTTTGGTTCTTTATTTATTTGCAATAAATACCATTAAAAAAGCCACTTGTTAATCACACATATTTGTATTAAGTCATCTTTCCTCTTTATTACATCAATGATTTCCCAAAGTGGGGTATGGGAGACAATCTAATGGGGGGTGAAACTGAGAACTTCTAATGGTTTATTTTTCTTTCATCCTTTCAGTCCTTCCCCTCTTTTCATTTTTATACTGCATCTAAGATAATAGTAAATAGAAATATATTATTAGTAATAATATATCAGTACATGGTCATATTCTATAAGTTAATGATTATGCACTTAATAAAGAGTTTAGGCTCAATTATTTTTTATTTGCCCTTTTACAAGTAGAAGTAGCATGCAAGAAAAAATTCTGGAGACTACTACTTTAGAATCTCGAGTTTAAATCATGGTTTCTGCAACTTGCTACTACTCACAAGGTAACACTGAGTTGGAAAGAAACGCTGGCTATTGTGATAACACCAGCATCTCCACAACCTACTCCAATGTTATGAATATTTTTATTGAGGAAAAGAACAAGGAAACACAATGAAAGTTAGGAGTCTAAGGGGTGTAAAAAGAGAGATTCAATGCAAGTTATTAGTAACTTGCATTTGTAAACATTTAAAGAATAAGAATGAGAATGATAAAATTTTACATTCTAGGTTACATAGCTATGTACTCACAGTTTTTTTTTAGTGATCCTTTTTCTGGGTTAGAGAGGTCCCCAGTGATGGTCTTAATCCCTCCTTTTCCTTTCTACCCCCTATGGAGTAGGGCCTCGCATGCCTGCAGAGGACTGAGTCTATGGACTGTTGAGTTTGCAAATAGTTTGTCCAACCCACTGGGTATGCCCGGGCCTTCATTTATCTTACTTAGTAGTCATTTGACTTGTTTGTTGAACAGAGTATTTTAATGCTGAGTTCTCCCCTGGGCTATGCAGAGAAAATAAATGATGAACTGCGTCGCCGTGGAACATGCACAGCATGTGGATGGCCGCACAGCAGAGTAGGCTGTCCACAGGGCGTGATTTATGCTTTGCTGTAAGAGCACAGCTAGGCCTCAGAGATTTCCTCCACTGTGTGTTGAAGCACTGAACTCCTCTCCAGTCTGATCCTCATTATTCTGACTTGTTGAATTTCCCAGGACAAGTTTTGACTCTCAGACTGTGTTCTCCATCATTTGATACTTTCAGCTGTTAACTTCCTGCTCCCCACAACCTCTCCTCTGTCACCTCCTAAGTCCAGGTGTGACCTAGAGCTGCAAACTGATTGACTAGTTTAAGGAAAGCTACCCATCCCATAAAGAAGGGAAACACATGCGTGCAAAACCAAACGTATGTTTCTTTTAGAGAATCCGAGTAAATGGAGCCCCTGTCCTTCCCTGGGTCTGGAGACTGGGGAGCAAAGCTGGATGGTAACACAATCACGAAACTCTCTTGAAGCCAGGGACTGATTCCACCAGCCCCTATGTGGGGCAGTCTCCAGATGTGTGACACCCACGATACTTAGTACCAATGAGACTGCAAAGAGGTGTGCCTAGGCTTTCCTTTTGACTGTTAGTTAGCTAGCAGGGGGCCAGATCGAGTGTTCTGTTTTCACACAGCTATTTCTTAAAGTCCCACTATAATCGTTCTCGATAAATCTCCTTGCAGGCTTGCTGTTTGAGTATAAAAAACAGTTTGGTGGTCCCCAGATGAAGTTATACCCCATTCCCAGTTTATGGAATATTAATATTTTGCCTGTTACAGGGGTTCCTGGAGAGAGTGCCATTTTCAGAATGTAAGGAACCCACACTCGGTTTGTAGATGTTTAAGTGACTTTAGGATCCTTTGGGTTCCATCACTCTAAAGTGCTCAGATGCCCAGAAAGTGACAAGAGGCATGGACCAAGGCACCCTATGGTTTCCTTTTCCCAGTCTCTGTCCTGATTGCATTTGACTAATTCTTCCCTAGCTTCCTAATAACAGTTTCCTCTACAATTGCTGGGCATGCTTTTTCTCTGCAAAAGCAAAACAGAGAACTGGCATTAGAGAACAGGGAACAACCGAAAAAAACCAAAGGTCTGCAAAAATCAAAAGACACCAAGGAGACCAAGGATTGTGTGTATCTGTGAGCGCCGCCATTTCTTCTCCCACCTGCTGCTCAGGTAGTGACGCAGCTCATAGGCCTAGAGGTGGTTCTTTATTGTTGTTGTAGGGGCCTGCCGCGCACTTTCCTACTTGGGCGGCCTGCCGCTCTGAGAGGCATTGCAGTGTAGTGGGAAGAACGCGGGCCTCCCAGCCTATCTATCTCAGCTTGGGGTTCCAGGCTCTGTTACTTACCAATGGACAGGTCATTGGGCTTCTCTGAGCCTTAGTTTTCTAATCCCCAAAATGAGGGTGACAGTCCCCAACTTATGGGGTGCTATAAGGATCGTGTTCAGGTTGCCAGGCACATACGCTCTCAAAGAATGAGCTGTTTCAGCGTCCAGAGGCTTCCACTGTGATGGGTAAGAACATAGTGAATCAGATTTATTTTCTTTCAGGGGGAGTGCAAGCAAGAAGGGAGAGCTGATCAATTTTTGGATTAGTGATTTCAGGATCTAGGTAAGGCTACAGTGTGAACGTTTGTATAACAGATCTTCACCTTAGCAGTGTCCTTGAAACCTAAGAATTGCCATGTATTTTATGAACGACGTTCCTAGGCTCCCGCGTTTGTCCAGGGTAGACAGAGGGGTCTACATGCTGACAAATCCACAAATAACATCCTGTGTCCTCAGCTACTGTCATCGTCTCTGCCAGTGTTTCAAAGCCACAAAAAGTGCAGAACAAACCAACTAAAAACCTCACACACCCCTGGCCAAGGCTCATAAAAACCATACAGTGGTTGCAGAAAGTTTCCAAGCAAAGGATTTCTCAATAACCTAAATTATTCACAAGTTTCTTTTTTTTCCAATAGAAAATATGCTCCTTGCTTGAATGAATTCCCACGTTAAACGTCTGCCTTCATCACTCATTTTATTACCAGTCTAAACACAGACTGTTTCAATGGAGGCCATTTACAATGCACAATAAAGAGGATTCATTACTCGTTTTCCTTTTATTACCTTTCAATTGCTCTAGCTTGAGATAGTGCTTAGAATGGACATTAGGCCCCAGTAGTCAGGACATTACAGAAATGCAATTAATGATACTACTTAACGCCTTCAAACACCCAGACAAGGAAAACACCCTTTCCCAATCCCATAACCTCAGGCTGCTTTTCATCACCGTTATTCCAATTTCATATCATTGAACTTCACATTTTTCACAGGCGCTCTCCCTCTTCTATTTGATATGATGTCTCCCTCTGGGTCTGAAATAGTCACAGGCCCTGCTCAGGTTGCTTAGGCTATTTTTTCTTTAAAAATACACGGAAAAACGCTCCCCACATCACTCTCAAGTGTGATTTCTCTAGGAACAACCTGACAACAACCATTCCAAAGCGAGCTGGAGATTGAATTCAAGTGCTACATGCAAGTAGTAAGTGTTTTTTGGATGATAGTCAATGGTTAATTATCCAAATAAAGTTTACAGCCCCAGCTAAGTCCTGGTATTTATCCCATGCATTATTACCTTCTTTCCAAGCTACCTCCACTCACCACACTTTATTCTGACTCTGGGGTACACCTTACCCAAATTGGAATTCATAGGTTTTAGAAAAATATATTCTGATAAACCCCACTGGCTTTTTATAATTCTTGCTAATGCCACTTTGCTCATATATAAAAATATTTACTCTTTTATTAAAAATAATCATGTGGAAGCTTTTTCTGTGAAGATCTAGACCATCTACAAACTCATGGTTTCTATGGTTTATTCTTGATACATCTAACTAAACTGTAGCGGGCTAATCCAAACTGGAATTTGCATCCTCCATTCACTTCTTACCATCTGTGAAACCCTGAATGAGTCATGAAAGCTCTACACGTCCATCTCCTTGTTAGTAAAATGAGTATAGTTAATGCTTAGTTCCTAAGGTCGTTAGGGGGAATAGAAAGAATAGTGTCCATAAAATACTTATTGCCCTGCCTGGAGTAAATTAGATTCTTCATAAATATTAGCTACTATGCCTGCACTTGCTAGTTATTAGGTGACTACTATGTGACAGATGCTTCTATGTGCTATCTTAATTAATCCTTACAAAATTATGTTTAGTTATCATTATTATCTCCCAGTACACAGGGGAAAACTAGCTAAATAAGGAAAGCCACTGATATGTTTGAAAACTAGCCTTGAAAGCTAGGGCTGTGAGTCTCCAACACCTCGGAGATGTGTGTTGGGTTTGGAAGAAATGGAGTTCATGCCATAAATATCTGGTCATTTCTCACCTTTTCTGTCTCAACTTACGCTTGTGGCCACCTAAAGGCATCCCTGAGCCCCTCCCAGGGGTGCAGGAGAGCTGTCCCATGGGTGGTTTTTTCTTTCTTTCTTTTTTTTTTTTGCCTGGAGCAAGAGAAGAGGCTCATTCACAAGAGCACTGTTTGTTGGTGGGTATAGAAAAGAAACTTGGTGCCAACTTCTGAGAAAAATAGTCTCCAATCTCGAGTAGTAGTCTCCAATACTAGAGGAAGGCAGGGATGGATTAATGGCCTGTAGTATAATGTTGAGATACATGATTGCATGTAAGTTAAAAATAGGGCAAAAAATATTGTGCAGGTCAACTTCAATTGTACAATTTAACACTGTTTTTTTTTTCATGATATAAGCTGAGATTCAGAAAATGTTATCAGGATTTAAAATCATTTAAGCATCCATCTTCTTAAAAGATAGGTTTCCTGAGTCACAGTCTATGAGAAGGAAAAAACGGGGGGAAATGGAAGGGAGAATTGGGAGTCTACTACAGAGCTCCAAGCGAGGGTCCTTCACATTGTCTCTTTAATTCTCCCACCTGCCTAGGGTCTGCTGATATCCCTTTAGACCCTGCAGTGGTGCCAGCAATACCTTCTTCTGTCCTCCTTCCTCTACTTAAGCTCATTTTTTGGAGCATGCCTTGCCCACAAGCATTTGACACACATGTTGTCTTCCCCACTATGAAAGTGGCTCTTCTCAGATTGTCTAACCCACTGTTCCCTCACCCAAAACCCTACTCCTGATGTACCTGCCTCCCTCCCCACTTCCCACACTCCAGTCTCATCTACTCTCTTAACCAGGGGCTGTCCTGCTGGTCCCAGCATGCCTTCCTTTTCTCAGCCTTAAACTTGTGATTTGGAAGGATCTCCACAACTCAGTAGGACTGGAAATACCCTCCCTGTTTTATAGTTGAGGAACAGAACCTCAGAACTTAAAAAAATGAAATTTTAAGGCCACCTAGCTAGTCTTGGAGCCAGAATCTGTATTTTGAATTCATGTATTTACCCAATTACTTAATTGACATATAAACACAAGTTTTTCTGATTTCCAAATCCATGCTGTTAAAACCACACCCCACAGAGCACAGAAAACAAGATATACTGGCTGAATCCTTCATGGTCCTTCTGGCCCAGGGTCTCCACCTCATCAACTCTTCCTACATGCCCAGGGCCCTGGCGGGCGAGGAGGAAAACAACTCATACGGACGTGATCCCACTCATGGTGGGAGCTGTTATGAGTTACAGTTTAGTTTAAGGGAGAAGTTGCTTCTATTGGCAAATGTATAATGGACCAGCAATAAAGAATAAGGGGAAATGTCTTATCTTTCAATTTAAAAGTACACTTTGATATCTGGAAGAGAAAGAATTAGGGTCAGTCTCTTTATTTGCTATTACTATTACATCAACCCTTAAACCTGTATTTCTATTTTAAATTAATCAACTTGGCCTTTAAATTAAGACAGTTCTCTTAACACTTTCAGTCAGCCGGCTACCCCTCTGAAAATGGGAGGAGTCGGAGTGGTCGTAGTGCTGCCAGTAAATGTTAGAAAGTTATCTGAACAGACTGTGGAGGGAATGGCATGATGGGGGTGTGAGTGCTGCTCAGCAGGCTGGCTCCGGCCATTGTTGGCCACGCCATCGGTCAGCCTTCTCTCCCACCTCCTCCCAACCAGGTGCCAAGGAAGGAAATGTGTGAGCGCTGACGCTCAGAAATACCCAGGGCTTTGCCATCAAGTACACCTATCAATGCCTTTTACTATCTATGTGGCCTCGAGTCAGTTACTAAACCTCTTTCAGTCTTGGTTTCTTCCACTGTACACATTTGGACAGTAACTACCTCACCTGGTTTAGGGGAGAATTCAAGAAAGGAATGCTTGTGAAAACTTCTAGCTTTCACCATTGGAAAAGGAAGACATGGTAGATTTTAAACACGTTTGCTTTCTTCTTTTCTTCTATCAAAATCCAACATAGCAGGAAAAACAAATGTTTCCTAATCTCCAAAGGAAAATGCGCTTGAAAAAAAAATCACAGAGCCATCTCAGATTATGCAGATATAAGCATAATACCATGTAGTGGCTAACCTGGTATCTTTAAGTAACATATTTCATGCCTAACTCAGCAAGGGAGACTTGGAGAGGGGATCCATTTCTCTTTCTGACACCCCTACTGAAGGAAAATAGGTTAATAGATTTTCCTGCTTGTAACCAGAATGTGGAAGTAAAACTGGACTGTTATGAAGCAAAATAAAGACTAAAACCAGCTAGAGTCTCACCTGCTAAATTCAGGATTTTCCACTTTATGAACGGAATCATTTTCTTAATTGAGTACTTCATTATAGAGCTGTTAAGAATGATTTATGAAACATTTAGGTCCCTTTTAAATATGACATGGGTAAGCCTGGAACACTGAAGTTCATGTATATGTTTTCACGCAATCTGGTTGGTTACTTCAACAAGGAAAGCATTTGTTCTTTTCGAACCCAGATCTCGTGGCCTCTCTTCATTGGCTCCCCTCCTGGGGCACCGTTGCTCCAGTTCTCCAGTTCTCCCTTTGTTTACGCTTCTGCAATAAAGTGTCCCCGGGGAGTTCTGACTAAACATAATATTAAATAGTCAGCAACATAATCCATTATTTTACCAGCAGGAATGGCTTGTTTACTTAATCTCTCTTTTAAAAACAGTCATTTCTGGAAAGGCATTTGTACCTTACTTATTTTGACAGCATCAGGAAACTCCATTGTTAATCAGAAGCACGTTACATCACACAGACATACATAAAGGCGACAGCCAAGATTTGTCAGCTGAATTGGCTTTTACAACGTAAAGCTGTAAAAACATTTTTATAGAAGGAAAAACCATATAGCAGTACTGTAAGCACAAACTGTGTGACAAAGCTCAACCCGGAGGAATCCACAGGCAGAATCATGCATCAAATACCCAACTTCATTTTCATGCACTACTTTTGTAGGGCAGAAATACTTAGACATTAAACACCCATGATGGGAAAGAATATTAAGAATTAATGAGTGTATAGGAAAGATAAAGATTCATGGGTTCTGAATCACTAAATGTATTGGTTGATTTATTTTGACAGGTGCAGTTTAGTTTTAATGATTTCAAATAACATTTCATCGTGGGATACTAAAAGGCCTGCTGTGTGTGTATATGTGTATGGTAATAAAACCTTGTAATATGAGCTTCACTCTAAGTCGCAGTGGCTAAATCTTCATTAAGAGTAAGTTGTTCTTCAGGTTTTTATATCCGTGAGGTGAAAATATGCAAGTATCTTCTAATTTATGATTTGATTTTTTGAACATTGTTATTTATCTCAAGTTCAAAACGAAATTTGTTTCTGAAGAGAACACTGCGACTTTGTCCTCTGCCTAGTAATTTAAGCTCTGGAGTCCGGTTTTTACAGGACTTCAGCAGGTCACTTCACTTTCTATCTCAGTTTCCCAAGGATGCCAAACAGGGAGAGTCATTTCCCGGTGAGAGAATTAATTAACATTTGTAAAGAATTCTAAGATCTCCTTATGAAAGAACTCTTCACGAGGGAAAATCTTGTGCCTTAGGAGATAAAAGAGCAAAGACTGTAGATTTCAAACACTGTGAAAGTTATTACAGAATAAAAAAATACCAGAGGGATATAATTATCTTTAGAAAGACATTTCACCAGGCAGACTATAATACAGTGAGGAAAGATATATTAAAAGGGAGTTTGATGAAGACTTCAGGGAATTAGGCACCATGTTATTGGCATGATGGCTTAGACTCATATTGTAAAAAGTCTAAATCAAATATGATCTAGGAGATGGAATGAAATGAGATCAACTCAATTGAAACGTAAAGGGAAGTCATCCCCCAAACTCTTTCATGACCCCTGTTTACTTCGAACCGCTAACACTTCTACATGCTATTATTCATGCTTCATTATTGATTCAGATATTTCCCTCCTTTTTTGTAGACCTGAAGAGCCAGGCAATTGAGGAGTGCAGGTAGAATTCATCTCTCCCTTCCTCTCTCCCTCCCTGCCTCCATGTCGTTGGTTAGGGGAGAGAGGGGTAAAGGGTGGTAGGTGTGTAAGAGGAACATTGCATATATATGGTTATCAATGTAACTTCAATTCAAATGAAACTCCTGTCCCTTCTCTTTGTGCCGGAGGGTTCTCACTTGCAAAAAATGTCTTTGTATTTTTATTAGTACACCTTCCATTTTATGCAGGAAGCATCAAGTTTCGCAAAGCTTTGGGAAATAAATATTCATTTTGTCAAAGGTAAAATAACTGAAACCAAAAGGTTCTTTCTAAAAAGGACCTTAGGAGTTAGGATCCTAGATGATAATTCCAGCTTCCATGGTAATTTTCTCCCTGATGACCGCCATCCTCTGCATAGAGAATTGCACGGGGAGTCAATGGGGAGACTTGGTCTGATGGGACTAGGTAGTCCTACAAGGACTTTAGGTCTTGCATTGTTTTCCAGGAGTGTTGATCACTTTTAACCATAGGATACTAAGAACTCTCAAATCATAAGTCACTTGAATGAGAAAGGAAAGTTTCTCTGGAATAAATCCCAGATGTTGATGATCATTTTAGAAATTTGAACTCATGGCCGATTTAAGAGGCAAGCTCAGACTGAAGAGTCAGTGTGACTATGTAAGTGGAAGTTTGTACTGCAGTGTTGGGTACATAAGAAGAGCTTAAAACGTCCCAGCTGAATCTTTTGCACAGAAGAAAATGTGTTGAGAACAGTGACGGATATTGCTACTATGGGATATGGACAAATCCCAAAACCTTTTCATATACAATCTGGATATAAATTCAGGCTACTAGAGTTGGATGTTTTTACGGTCTGAATGTTTGTGTCCCCTCCCCCAAATGCACTTGTTGAAACCCTACCCCCCAAAGTGACAGTATTTGGAGCTGGGGCCTCTGAGTGGTGACTAGACGATGAGGGTAGAGCCTCTGTGAATGGGATTAGTTCACTGTCTCTCTCCGCTCTCTCTGGGCCATGTGAGGACATCAGGAGAAAGCAGCTGCCTCCAAGCCACAAAGTGGACCCACATGAAATATTGGTTCTGTTGGCACCTCGATCTTAGACCGCCAGCCATCAGAACTGTGAGAAATAAATGTCGAAGTCACCCAGTCTATGGTATTTTTGTTACGGCAGCCTCTGAACCAAAATTATTTTATTCAGGCTTGTTAAAATATAACATATCACTTTTTTTTTCAAACTAACTCTTGTACCCTGTTACTATCTCTAAGCATTTAGGAGCTATTTCAATTTTTAATCTGTTTCTAAATCCTAATTACTCACTAACTTCTCCCAAGAAGTTAGAATTTGGATGAGGCGTGTCTAAACGGTCTATAATTGCTTTGTCTTTCCCAGATGAAAATATAAGTGTTTTTTTTCTCCAAAAGGAAAAGAGGAAAAAAAATCTAATAAATACCTAGCTGATTTGATACTATTTGGAAATCAATTGAAAAATTGAAATGATGGATAATCACAGTGTATATCTAAGATGTTGCATTTAACATTTATATTTTTAGAAAATTGCATTTTAAATATGGTACTAATTATCATAGCATGGAGGAGACATTCTAAAAAAATTTATTTTGCTTTTGCATCTGAGGACTGAGGGGAAAAAACTGATGTCAGGAAAATCACCCTCACTATGAAAATACATTTTCCCAAGGAAATACTAAGAATTTGTACAGAGTGGCTGGAGGTATAATGATTATGGAGTTCAACTGGTTACATACACACTGCATTTACTCCCCATTTCAGCATCTCTGATAACTCTCACTTATAATCTCAAAAATTATTAATACATGTAATGGTCAGTTTGCAGCTCAACGTGTAAAACAATTTTGTAGTAGTCCCTCTATATTTTCCCATTTGGATTTAAATCTTGTCTATATCAAGAATTAACTATGAGATTTAGGCTCCTTTGAAACACTCCCATTATTTCATCTGTAAAATAATGGAATTAAACTAGATCAGTGTGTTCTCAAACTTTAATGTGCATTTGGACAGTCAGGAGGTCTCTGGGGTGAGTCTCAGAGTCAACTCAGTCTTCACAGTTCAAAAGTGATGCTCTTCCAAGGACAATGTTCTGGGCAACGATGATAGTGTCTATATTTCCTTTTGTCTCTGCAAGATATTTATTGCCTCTCGCATGCCCCCAACAGGGCTCCCAACCCAGGCATGTGCCCTGCTCCCTGACTAGGAATCTAACCAGAGACCTTTCCATTTGCAGGATGGCTCTCAATCCACTGAGCCGCACCAGCCAGGGCTCATATCTGTAAGATATTTCTTTAGGTGACCAAAGAATTCCTGCTTTTGTTGATACATTGTTTGAATTATCTGTCAGTATAGGTTTTCCTTCTAATTATTTATAGCATCTCTTTGAAGTCTCTCTGAGATGCTGGATGCAGTCAAGTTTTAATAATAACTACAGGCTGGGAAAAGACTAAATTCACACCCCTAAGTTTAAGACCTCAGACCCTTTGATACAATGACTTCACTCTCCAGTCACCTCCCCTTTTATATCTTTTAATGTTCTTTGAATGCTCTATTAACACCTCATGAAATGACAAATATTCACTATGCTTCCTTTCATTTGCTTGTGGACATTGCCTGCAGACTCTCAGGCAGTTTTCAGGTGAGGGAATGAGGTCTACATGTCAGACTAGAGGCTGAAGACTCAGAGTTCTCAGCCCTGGTACTGAAATTGAGATACTTATGCTTAGGCGTAACAACACACAGCAGCCTTTAAGTGCCTTATTAAAGCATTAGGTTTATTTCTAGTTATCTGCTATAAAATACTTGAAGAGGCTTAGTTGAAAAGTACTGGCTTACTAATGTAGGTGACCCCATCCCCACCCGAAGCCCATAGGACAATCTTGGGTGAGTTTCTTATTCTTCCTGGGCCTTGTTTCCCTTATCTGTAAAGTAGGGGAAATTTTTCATAAGACTGTTAAGAAGATTAAGTGAGTATTTGCCAACATTGCCCTTCAAGATCAAACTGTTAAATCCTATTTCAGACTAGTTATACTAATGTATTTCTTAAGTAAATATGTATTTCCTGCTTGTTGCAAACAAACTATTATTTAGCAGCCATGGTAATCACTGGCATTAATAAAGACTTATAATTCATAAAATCTTGGTAAATTATAGATATTATACTTCAACATTAATTAATTAATTTTATTGTGTGTCAGCGCTGTGGAAGACACAGAAATTGCATGACACCAATTCTGCCCTCAAAAAATGTAGTCTACTGGGAGAAAAAGACATGTACTTAAGTAAATGTCATTTAACACGGAAGGCTTATTACTTATCACAGAGTTGAGAAATAATGTTCAGTATTTCCTGTCTACTTCTCTATTGCAAAGCAAAGAAAACCCAAGTAGTTACAATACTATTCCTGCTTCAGTTCCTGCATTTCATTTAACTCTCAAAGACTTAATTTTAATCTTTACGAAATTATTTTTTTTTTCAAGATAGAACAGGTAGTGCTTCTCTGATCATAAAAACAGTCTGTGGAAAAGCACAAACCCTTGGGAAAACGAGGTGACAGTAGCTGTCATCTGGGAGAGGACATGAGAGGGAGGGAGCCTTAATTTTTGTTGCTTACTCTTTTGTACACTTTAAATTTTGTATCATGTGCAAATATTATCTTTTAAAAATGTTTTTTTTTCTAAGTTAATCGATGCACATTGAAATATACATTATATAATGTATAAAGTTATAAAACAAAAAATAAAATTAGTCATAATGCCACCATGAACTTAACATTTTGATATCTCTGTTTCCAGATTCCTTCAGGCATAGCATACATGCATGTATTTTTAAAATAAAAATGAGATCATGGAATATATGATATTTTAAAATATTTTTAAAATACTTATTATGCCAATAACTATAAACCCACAACATAACTTTTAGTGTCTGTGTTACGTTTTACTGTACGTGTAAACCTTACATGCTGAATGTATAATCACCCTCTGTGGAGCAGTATTTTCAATAATTTTGTGATGGACATTTTTGTACATTATATTTTTGTAATCATCTTTTTTCCTTAGAATTTACCTTTGGAACTACAATTGCTGGACAAAAGATCTGCATGTAAAATTGAGATTTGAAGGAAACTGAGCATGAATATAGAAATGATCCATTTCTCCCCAGTACACCCCCCCCCTCGCCCCCCACCCCGGCTCCATGGGAGAGAGGCGTATTCTGGTTTATATGCAGGAGCAAAAGGGAGGGAATCCTATTGCTTTCCCAGGCCGGAAGAGGTAGAGACTGTTTACCTCCAGCACCAAAGCATGTGCTCTCCGTCTGTCCAAGGAATACCTGATGGAGCCCCACACGAAGCAAGGGAGGATGAACCAAGTGGACAAACCAGAAAGGGAGGTGGGAGCGGGAGGCAAAAGGACTGTGTGAGAACTTCAGATGTGATACCACCGGCAAGTCGCAAGCAGGGAATAGGCGACTTGATTTACTCTTTAAGAGCTCACCTGGAAGCCAGGTGAACCCAGCGGCGGAAGCCGGGAAGGGAGGAGATGGTCAAATACAGAATGTATTTTGAAGGTGGGGCCAAAGCATTTGCCATATGTTTACTGAAATAAAAGTAAAATGTACTCAGCAAAATATGAAAGTGTCAGAAACTGTTACTAAACTGTAGTTGTCAGTGATGTGACTGTTTATCAATACGCTGATTGGTTTTTTAAAAAATCCATCTATTTTTAGTGATGAATAATAAAACAATATGGTGTAATAAAATGCTATGAATAAATAGAGCAGAAAATTGGAAGCAGATGGGTCAAGGAATGGCCAGTCATGGCAATGGCACCTCCTCCAGGCCTGTGACACCGAAGGTGGGTTCATATCATGTCACCAAAGGTGACTGACAGCTGCCTGGTTCCTGGTACGCCTGCTGCGGTAAAGGAGGCCAAACGCAGAGCAGAGTGTGAGCCTAGATCCGGAGCAAAGAAACGGGGGGGTGGTGGTGTACCATGCTTATAGCCTCAAAAGAACTAGAGGAAAGTGACATCATAAAGCATTTCTTATAACCACTGGTTATAAGTCAGGGTTCTCCAGAGAAATAGAATTGGCAGGGTGTGTGCGTGTATGAAGCAATCAGCTCATGCAGTTGTGGAGGTTGAGGTACAAAGACCTTCCCTTGCAGAATTCCCCCTTACTTGGGGAAGGCTGAACTTTTGGCCTGTTAAGGCCCACAACTGATTAGATGAGACACATTCACATTATGGAGGATAATTTTACTTAATACCCACTAATTTAAATGTTAATCAGATTGAAAACACCCATTCACAGAAACATCCAGAATAATGTTCTATCGACTCTCTGGGCACCATGGCCACGACAAGCTGACACCTAAAATTAACCATCACAGCCCCCATCCTCAACCTCCATACACTCACACTTTTGCAAAAGAGAGAAGTTGAGGGGTACAGGGGTAACAGTGCCGGTGCCATTTATTTACCCCCTGATTGCACCCCTAAGCTGGTGGTCTAACAATATGTTTCTTTTCTAAGTGAATAAATGAGTATTGTACTTCTCCCATGACGAACTGTGAAACTTAACTCTCTTCCTTCTCTCCACCATGACTGCATGTGACTTTTTTACCTTTAAAATGTCCTGGCCTAGGGCCATGGCACTGAATGTCAGGCGAAAGTTAAAGAATGCCACCATAAAAAACATACACCAGTAGATGAAAGTCTACCTCTCACTGCCTCCTTTAGGAAAAACACAGAAACCCATTCTATGTTTTTGGTGGGTAGGAAAGTCCATGTCTCTGAACTACTTGCTGTGAAGAACGCCAGTCAAGGTGGCGCTGAGATGAAAGAAACCCGTACACTAGAAAGTCCTCTCCCGAGAGCCCAGGACTGAGGCTCAAGACAGAATAACACTAACATTACTGATGGCTCAAATTTACATCATTCTGCCCTGACCCCCGTGGCTCAGTGGGTTGGGCATTGACCTGTAAACCACGAGTTCACTGGTTCAATTCCCCATCCCCCCATGGGGGCACATGCCTGGGTTGTGGGCCGTGCTCCCAGTTGGGGGCGTGTGAGAGGCAACCACTCCATGTTTCTCTCACACACTGATGCTTCTCTCCCTCTCCTCCCTCCCTCTTTCCCTCCCTAAAAGTAAATAAATAAAATCCTTAAAACTTTTTTGGATCTCTCTTTGAAACTGGTGAAGTGCTTCAGCAGCTTGCTTATGATTAAGATGTTAAGATCTTTAGTCAAAGTTCTAGGGTTCTCTAGTTTGAGTCATATTATCAAGAGCTTTTAAAAAGTACAGTCCACACAGCAGGCCCTAGCACCCCCAAGTTGTTATATCACTAACATTCAGTTTGGAAAAATAGCTTTTTATTAAAAGCATCAGCAGCCCATTTCTGGGGCTTCTACCTAGCACAATGTGTCCTCCCATTCCAGAATGACAAAGCACAAAGAAAATAAACCCAAAGAGTGGGTCTGAGGAGCACAGTAGTCCCTCAAAATCTATGTAAACAGTCTTTGCTTTCAACAAACCAAAATTCTTATTGTCCCTTTTCTTCTGAGAGGCTAAAACACTAGAAATGACTTTCGATCTTTCCAAAAGTGTATGTATGATGATATCGCATTTATTTTAAAGAGGGGAGGCCCCTCACTGCATAGTACATTCAGGTCAGTCCAAAGCCAAGACCAAATTCCACAGACATTTGCTGAGCTCCTTCTGTGTATAAATTGTCAGATTCGGTCTTTGATCTTTAAACATACTTTTTTTTCACTACTAAAATTTTGTGAGAAGTTGTCTTTTAGTTGACAAGTGGAATGAAGACAAAAACCTGGTATTTTTTTTAAAGATTTTATTTATTTATTTACCTTTAGAGGGGAAGGAGAGAGAGAGAGAAACATCAATGTATGGTTGCCTTTTGTGCGTCCCCTGCTGGGAGTTGGCCTGCAGGGAACTGGCCTGCAACCCAGGCATGTGCCCTGACTGGGAATCGAACCGCGATCCTCTGGTTCGCAGGCCTGTGCTCAATCCACTGAGCTACGCCAGCCAGGGCAAAAGCTGGTATTTTTTTAAACTAGAAAGATATTGGCTCTTTCAACATGATTTATGCTACTGAGAATCAAGAGAAAAAAGGTGGACATATTTCTGTCTTGAAGAGTTTCCTGGTTTTACAGATTTCTTTTCTTTCTTTTTAGCAGCTAAAGGCCCACGAACAAGAGACTTCCAAGAAATACTGGCCATACGTACAATTTTTGTACCTCTGTCCTTTATAAGAATGCAAAGCATTGTGAAACAAGCGTGCATAATATGAAGGCAAATAGTGCCTACCACAAGGCATGGCATTAAACAGAAAATAACTCACAATGACTTGGATTATAGCCTTACAACATGCCTGCTTCTATGGTTTCCTCTGATTCATGGTTTGAGCTAGAAAATTTCGTTTATTACAAAGCAAAAAAGAAAAGAAAAGAAAAAATGATTGAAGGACGTGTTTTTTAGCAACCAAGTAAAAGCTCTGTACCAGCCACCAGCTATACTGTGCCTCCCTAAATTCTCTCCATGCTAGGAGGTAAGAAATTATGATGTCCCTTTCACAGCTGGGAATCTGAGGCCCAGGTAAATTCACTGACTCATAAAGAATCTTGTAAGGGATTAAAATCCCAGTCTCTTTGTTTCTTGTACCTTCTCATTTCACTACTTTGTTCTGCAGTTATTCCATGACTGCCTTTGTCATGCGAATTTAAAATGATTTGTCTACAAACGGGCTATCATCAGTCTACTGTCTGGTTTTCAAATTGGGCGTTAATATTTGTTAGACATTTAGCAGTTGAAAAAGTTTCACGAAAGTAATATAGCATTGGTATACATGAAGGCTTTATTTCCAATGAGAAAACTATAATTAAATTATTTTACTGTCATATGAATCAGTTGCTAGCCACAATCCTGTTTTGAAATATGCCATTCATATTTTCAGGAATATGAAATTATTGAGTAATGGAGCAAGAGTAAAGATAATAGAAGGTAGCGAGGAAGAGGGTTTCTCATCTGGAAATACCAGTACTCCTTAATTCAGAGACTACACGTTAATAGCTTATGTGTATGCTGTTAAATATCATCAAACTTTTGCATAATTTGTTCTTTGAAATGGAGCCAAGACAACCTCAGGGCCTTTATGCAAGACTGTGCTCAAATGTCACCTTATCAGAGAGCTCTTCCTTGACCCTCCCATATAAAATGTCACCCCCCTCTTTAACTTGCTTGTTCCTTTGTGTACCTCTCCCTGCTGTGTTCTTTTCCAGTGTACTAACTTCCACATGACATGTAACATCTTCATGTGTTTGTTGGTGAGCTCTCCTTGATGAAAAGAGATACCAGAGAGCAAAGCTCTGTCTGTCTGGTGCACTGTATTTTCAGATTCTTGAACAGAGCACATAGTAAATACTCAATGAATATTTGTTGAATGAATAAATGTAAGCAGAGTGTTGTTTCTATTTATCATTAGTTAATTTATTTTCTATATCTAACTCTCAAAGCATTTACCTCTTCAAGAACTTGATTTGGGAAACCTGGAAAAATCCTTGAGTCTCTTACCCATAAGTATGAAATTAAACTGAAATCCTCCAAAAACTCATCAACTGTATTTCAGAGACAAGTTATGAATGTAAAAGTCAGTATTTAAAGGTACAAGAAAAAAATCATAGTGCCCCATTAAAAACCTAATTGTAATGACCATTTTAGAAAATAGAAGAGATTTAATTTTTCAAAGAAACATGCAAGTACTCTATGTGTTATTCAAAGGGTGAATGATTTGATATGCATGTATTTTAGATTATTTAAAACTAGAGCTTCCAAGTCATTATCTGTAATCAAATAAAGTAAGGACCTAATTCTTTCCTTACCTCTGATATCAGTATTCCCAACGCTCTCTAAATACATAAATGCATATATACACACAAACATGCGCACTTACATACAAAATATGAAAGCAAGTCAATATTCGTTTCCAGTAGATGGCACTGCAAATCAAGTCTTTATAAGGCTAACTATTCTTTGATCACAATAATAGTTATTTATTCTGCAGTGATATTATCTACACAGACGTATACAGTGGAAACAAAAAGGCTGGGGATTTTTGAAGCTGTAACACAGCTGGATTGGACAGCATCCCAGCACTGATATTTCTTCTTTACTCGTCACAGTTGGGTATTTATGGAGGGAGCAGGTGTGTATAGCAAAAAATTGTTTGCATGCTCATACATGAAACCCATTTTTCTTGGGAATTTGAGTTGCCAGTTTTCATTTGTTTAGTCTGTTTTATATTATAAGTCCAATGGGACTCTCTATGCCAACGCACAGCCCCAGATCCATTCACTGAGGCCAGTTAATGCACAGAGGCAAAACTGTTCCAGAGTCATGGACCACACCCCTGACTTGTGCTGGTGTGTGTGTGTGTGTGTGTGTGTGGTTGCTGGTCAATAAACACCCCTGGTCATAAGAATGTAAATGATTCCAGACAACTTCAGCTCATGACGGAAAAAACAAAAACAAAAACAAAAGAAACCATGCCACATGCGTAGTGACAGTGGGTCTGGATCCAGCTTCGTAAAAACGAATGTATGTTTAAAACATATTTTAAAACCATTTCAAAGACACAGTGCGCATTCTATAGACTAGAGTGTATTTAATCGCTATTGTGTGTGTCAAAACACCTAGAAGAGTGTCTGGCACAAAAAAGGTACTAAACAGACCTTCCCTCCCCTTTCTTGCCTCTATTTGAGTGGTGGAATAAGGTCTGGATCACAGAGAGCCAGGCCCTGCCCTGCATCTACGCATGAGACCTCTGTCATTTCACTTCCCGGACTCCAGCTTCCTTGCCTCTCAAAAGGGCTGGAAGTGAGACTGCAATATCTAAAATATTCCACCTAATACGAACTAAGATTCTCAAGTAACATAAGTGATACTAGGCACCCTCGGGCTGGTAGAGAAAGAGGCCATCAGTCAAAACTGGCACTTCCACAAGTTACCCATATCTGCTCTTTAAAGAAATGTCATGGAGTCCAGACTTTTTACACTTCTTTACATGCCCCGGGCACTGTCATTTTTTTCCCTCCTGTTGTCAAGGAAGCCTGGAACTCCTTCAAGTTGTGAAGAAGCAACAGTGGGTTCCTGAAATGTCTAGTAATGTAGGAGGAAGTGCTCTGATAGGTGACATCTTTTCGGACTACTACTCATCACCACAGTCATTTAGTACTCTTGACACGTTTAAACGGTGATCTCGATTACCCCAGGTTCTTCTCAGATTGACTGTCAGAGATACTCTCGCTTCAGCCCCAGCCACTTTTATGGGCAACTCAAACCCATACCGTAAATACAAAAAAACACAGCCGTCCTCTGAATGAGGCAGAAATACAACTTGAACAGTAGCTTCCTGCAGGACAGTAGGGCAGAGAAGGTCCTTCTGCTCTTCCCCTTCAGGACTGTTTGCTCCATTTTCCCCCTCTTTGTGACCCCGAAGTTTGTGCTCTTGCTGTTTTAAAATGGCAGAGATGCGTTAGAATGCTATGGAAAGCAATTTGTCGCTTAGGGGCTGGGTAGATTGATAAGCACTCTTTAGCTTTTGAAAGAACCCTACAGAATATCCAGTCTAATCTCATTTTATCCATGAGAAAAGAGTGGCTTAGAGAGGTCACTTGATTTCCCCAGGTCACACAGAAATTAGTGATGAGGCAATGATGAGGTCACTTGACTGCCAATATACCAGCCAGTGCTTGAACTGGGAATAGGGAGAAAGGTGGAAAAAATAAAGTAGGGTCTTAATATTTCACTTATAGTGACCTCACAAAGGTGACAGAAAACACTTAAGAGACAGCACCTTCAGGTTTCAAGCTGCTGGTACAACATTTTCAACCTTCTTCATCTCATGGCACACATAAATTAATTACTGAAATTCTGCGGCAGAACAAAGATGCATTTTTTTGCCAACAGACAAGAATAGGTATAATTTTGGCTGATTTACAAAAAAAATAATAATAGTAATCACCTACTTTTTTGCTCCAAAGTGACTTTTAAAAAGTCAATTCTGGTACCTATACTTATATATAAGCATTTCTGGTACCAAGAATTAACCAGTCAGATGCAATGTTATTAAACCACATGTCCAATAACATACAAGTCTATTATATGACATCTATGTTAATGGGTCAAGACAGGGCATTTACACCAGACGGCCATTGTTGTGTTGGATGTTGTCATTTTTTAAATCTGATCATCTGAGGGAAAAGAGGCCAGTACTCCTGACTAAATAGTCAAGTATTGCATGTTTTAAAAATTCTTGCAGCACACCAGTTGAAAATCA
This sequence comes from Sturnira hondurensis, assembly GCF_014824575.4. Lineage (NCBI taxonomy): Eukaryota > Metazoa > Chordata > Mammalia > Chiroptera > Phyllostomidae > Sturnira > Sturnira hondurensis. The sequence continues at coordinate 5,125,846 of NW_028088915.1, forward strand.
CTGCTTTAGTAAAAAAAAAAGATTGCACACATTCTTCAAATATTTGGTTATTTCAGGGTGTTTGGGGAACATTTTCCCCCTTCTGTTTTTGTGTTAGGCAGTTATGTCTAATATCTCATTAGAGATTTCCTCTATGGAGAAAACAATGGTTCATCTTCATTAGGGCATTTCCTTTCCTCAGTGGGAAATAATAGGTTAAATATGGAGTAACAATGAGAAAGTTGAGCAACATTTCTCTTGGCATGAAGATCATTGCATCAAGATTTAAATAACCAGGTATCTTTAACATAAGTACAATAAGTAATATGCACATAATTTTGACTCTTCTAAAATAATTTTTGTAAAGTGATAGGCACACACATAAGACAAGAGAGAAACTTCTCAAGTTATTTGTTATTTCTAATTTGTTCTGTATCATCAGGCAAATAGAAATAGCATCTAAATATTTTTCAACTAAGAAATATAATTTTAATATTTTATATAATTTAGCCTCAGTTATATGAAAGAATTCTAAAGTCCCATTGAAGGCATAACTTAGATGCACAGGCTCATTTTACAAGTGATGGGACTCATGGTTTAACCATTGTTTAGAAATGACATAACAGTTACAGTTAGTTGGTATGATCAAAAGCTTATTTTTACCAAGATCTTAAGTAAATATCAAACATGTATGGAGAAATCTTGTGTGTCAGTCATGATATTTACATGGTTGAATTTCTCTGAAATTGTTATTTTTCTTTGAAAAATGCTTCTTTTTCTTTGAAACATTTGGTTTTTACCAGGTCTTTATTCCTAACTAAAATTCCTGATTTTTTTCTTTATCTTTAATTGATTTAGGGTGGATTCTGCATCTGAATTCCCATATCCCTAAAGTGTCTGGATTTGAAATAAAAACGAAAGTTGGAAGGTATTGGAGTGGGATGAAGGGGCCACTTTAATTGCCCTAGGGAGTCTTCTAACCAATTTTCATTTGCCTCATTGGTGTCCTTGGATAAAGGAGAATGGAGGGAGAATACAAATAAGAAAGCTAAGAAACTTCTAAGAAGTCATGTAGAAGAAGCAATACAAACGCAGAAGTTGGACGAACTTTGAGAAGTTTCACCATCGACAACACTGAGATTCTTTGTAATAACAACTGTGTGTACTCTGGCTTCCTGATTTTATTTCTTTATCTTAGTAAGTACCAAAAATGCAACTCCTCCACACTTTTTTTAGACACACGGACAAAGATATATACAGATCTGTGTCCCCAAAACATAAAGAGATTCAATTACTTTGGAGGAATAAGAACATAATGTATACATCGTCATCAGGTTAAGGGTGAGTGTTCCTTTGCATTTATTTTTTATTTTGATGAAACAGCATTCCGTGCATAATAATGACTTACAACCTGCAAACGAGCCTGAGACGGCGCAATGGCTGGCTGCCTACGTGTAGCCACAGCTTGTGGAGAGGGAATACGAGTTCTTTAAATGGGAATCGCCCGGAAGTTCTACGGGGTAGTGGGTACGAAGAGAGACCCTCTGTGCCTTCAGAGGTCAAGAGGAGCTGCGAGTTCTGGGTCACTCTGATCCGGTGGTTACCCTCCGCTGGGAGGGTGAAGACGGCGTGTCCTCCAGCAGGGTCACCGCCACCGCCCCCGCCACCGCCGAGGGAGCAGCGTGGGCTCGGAGCGGGACTGGCTAGAGGAGGATCCGCACTCAGAGCCTTTGGGCTGCCGCACTCTCGGAGCTTCCGCAGAGTTAGAGCTGGTGACCCCGTCGGGGGGAACCGTGCGAGGGTTGGGTCTCCCGCGCTCTAAGTCCCTCTCCCTCCTTCCAGCCACACTGCGTTTTGAACAAGAGAGAAGAGGTGACTTGGGCGTGTGAGATCCAGGGGTAGGTAGAGCCACGGGGTCCCTTGGAGTCCACATTTTGGATTCCTCCGAGATGCACTTCATCCATCGTACTCACTTTGGAGCCTCACTCCCAGGACACAGACGGCGGCAGCTCGGGGCTGCGGGTGAGAGGGTTAATATGCAGAAGCGGAGTTGATTTAAGAAGTCTCTGCCTTCGGTGGCCTTCAAATTAAAGGGCTCGGAACACTGGCACGGTATTTCCAAGAGGAGGGGACAGGGAAGCTGGAGGGGAAGCCTTCTTGGGCTCCAGTTTGAACTGTGTGAGTTGCTTGACCTTTCTGGGTTTCCAGGTGGCACCTCGGGTGGCACCGACAGGACGGCGTTTTATACATCGTAAGGCGCTTTCCAAGACACGAGGAAATACGATTTCCCCAGTGCGCGGGGTCTCACCGCCTCGGACGCCCACCGAGGATCTCCGAGCTTCGCCATTCACGCAGAGGATCAATCCCCCGACATCGTGGCTGGGCGAGAGCCGTTTCCCGGCACGTCCCTCGGAGCTCTTTCAGATCAGCTCCGGGCCCTACGTCGGGAAAAGAATCCACGTGGCAGGACTCCCACCGGTCCTGTGCGTGGTCAGACTGCCTTGCTGATTCCATCCCTGGGTCTCTGCCCTTTTCGCAGCGCTTTCCAGCGTCCTCCTCTCCTCCTTGGATCTCACTTGCGGGTCCGGAGCTCCAGGGTCGGCGAGGACGTGTCGGGGTGGCGGGGCGCGGGAGGGTGGGAGCTGTGGACGCACGCGGACGCAGGGGGCCGCGCAGTCCGAGTGAAACTCGGCGTACCACGTGAGGGTTTCGTAGAAAAGAGATTGATACAGAATTGGGAAACGCTGAGGAATTGCATCCCCTGTGGCAATAGAGCAAAAACCCCGAAGAAACGTATCCGTTTTCTCTTTCCCAGAGAAATGAATTAAAGCCCCCAGCATCTTCTCGATCTTCAGTACAGCGAAGCCTACCTTCGGAAGTTCTCATTTTTGCCCACTTGAACACACCAGCTTTTCCGAATTGGGGATATTTCGTTCAGTCTCTGCTCAGCCATTGCGCTTTAGGTCCGGGGAGTTCCTCTTTGTCCTCCTCCCACGTCCGGGGCAAGAAGCCCGCGGACCCGCACAGGCCCGCAGTCACCCTGTCGGGCTCCCGGCTGCGCTGCCTTTCATTCTAACAGTTGCTGAGGACCAGGATAACTCAGGCAGGGTTCTTTTCCTTCCCTACAACAGCTGACCTCTTTGCGCACCCAGGCCTGGCCATTGCCCCAGGAGACGCCGTGGCCACCCTTGTAAACTGCGTCCTGCTCAGCCCTGGCAGATCGTAGCAGCAAGCTCGCCCGAGCAGCCCAACTTAATTTTCTTCCCCTTGGGACACGTTTCACTGGAAAATCTCTCCCTGGCACCCTCTTGCCATCCCTACCGGGGCAGGAAATATTTTAATATCAATAGAAAAGACTCAATTTGAGTGCAGGGTGGGGCGCAGGGGGCGGAGCAAAGGTGGCTCAGAGTATTGATTTTCTCCCTGGTTCAAAAAAGCCGCCGGCGGATAAAGCGCAAGTTTGTGCCCTTGGTCGACCGAGGACTTGCAAATCGAGAAAAGAAAGTGTCCAGTGAGGTGCGGAGTGTGCCCAGATTTTCCTGCAGATGGGTTTGCGGAAAAGCCTGTGATGTGAACTTTCTGTAGGTTGTGTATGGAGAGAGCTCAGGGGAAGGAGGAAGGGGAGTGGGCCGGGGAGGGGGCCGTGTGAGCGTGAAATGTGCGTGCGTGTGTGTGTGTGTGTGTGTGTGCGCGCTGAGGCTCGGGGGCCCTGGAAGGAGTCGAGAACATCCCGCAGGCTAATTGGTTTAAGACATTCTGCAAGCGCTGGAAAAGGTCGTTGAAGGAGTTCGCTGCACGCAAGCAAAATAATAATCTTAAAAAAGAGTGCCGGGCATGCGCACAGAGAGGATGCCATATTGGAATGAGGCTGTAGTGGGAGTCGGAGGACCCGAGCGGGCGCGCGAGGGAGGCGGCGGGCGGGGAGCAAGAGAGGCAGAGCGAGCGGGAGCCAGGCAGAGCCTGCGAGCGAGGCTGACGTTCTCGCGGGTGGCGCCCGGGGCCCTGGTCCACGCGGAGGGGAGGACGAACTTCACCAGGTAGGGCACCGCGCCGTCCACTGTCCCCACGCCCAGACCGTTCCGCCAGCAGACCTCCGACCCGCAGGTTCAGTGCGCCGGTCAGTTTTCTTTCTTTCTTTTTATTTTTTCAGCTTAGGAAAAAAAGGGAAGACGGCCGGGGGTAGGGGACTGGAGGAGGGGATACTGAGGGAGAGGAGCGAAAGAGAAAGGCAGGAGAAGAAAACGACAGCACTTGAACAGAACCCCAAACTACGTTCTGCGCCCCGGGTTGTCATTTTTGCTTCCTCTGTCCCCTTCCCCCTCGTCCCTCTGCTTTGAAAAGCCCGGCCTTCCTGGAGTCCGTGCGGAGTTGCGAAGTGCCCTCCTCCCCGGGTGCAAGCTGTCCCCCTCCCGCCGCCCACCTTCCTGGTTTGCGCTCCTTTTAGCGACGCACTCGCTCAAGCTACCCGGCGCTCCGGTCTCCTCGCGGGGGTCTTTCTTTTTTGGTGTGTGTGTATTTTGGGGAGGGGAGATGGTGGGGTGAGGAATGGAGACCAACCATCCAGGGGGTGAAAAATCCGTGCACAGATACATTCGGAATCGCCCCCTTGGAAACATTTGCCTGTGCAGCTGAAATGAAATTGTCAGTAGTAGTTTCGGAGCGTGCTCCGGCAGGGATGATCTTTTTGTTCTTCTTTTTTATTTTTAAGTAATATACTGTCACTTGGGCCTTTCCTGTTGTCTACTCTCATATGACCTTCTTCCAGAATTACTAATCTAATCTGGCTTTGGAGTTATTTTTTAATATGTGTGTGTGTGTGTGTGTGTGTAAAAAATCTGCTAAAAAAAACACCCAACTGTAGAAACTGCTAGATATACTTACGGGTTTTGACCCGGGGTGGCAGAGAGGATTAAGACGGGAAAGGGGGAGCCTTGGGAGTGGAGTGGGAAGTGGTTGATCCGCGGTGGCCGGACACATGTCCAGAGCCCGGTCGATACTTGTGTTTTCTTGGAAGCTCTACAACTGTGGGGAAGGAGTATTTAGAAACCGTGCCAGTTCCAATATGGCGGGCTAAGGTGGCTTTTAAAAACTGAAAATAAACGTTTTGAAGTGGGAAAAAACCCCGCTGGAGTTGCCATCCTTTACTTTCGACTTTCTTTGCCTACTCCAGGAGCTGCTTTAGCGAATTAAGTGGGAGAGAGGAGAGGAAATGAAGTGCCCTTGTTTTTTCCGTGGTTAAAGTCTGCGTGTCCATTGCTGGAGGGGAAAGGGGCGCTGCCGGCCCGGACTGGGGCATCCAAGCACGACGTCTGCGTGCTTTTGGATCAGGGTACATACCTGTGTGTGCAGTTGAGGGGGCAGCGTGGGTGTCAAAGATATCGGACCCAGTGTGTGTACGAGTGCATCTTGGAACCAGACCCAGCCATGATTTGACGTGACAAACTGCTGACACGTGGTGCAAAATACATGAGGGCAGAAAGAATGATTTATTTCGTATTTTTATGTGAGGAGTTCTCGCGCTAGCTTTCTCTCTCTGTATGCTGGATCCCGTGCGATAAAGCCCGGAGTGGGTGAAGCGAGGAGGTGTTATTTAGAAGGACTTATGAAAAGATCCAGGGTATTGGGTGCCAGCGGGCTGCAGGCGCCTGTGGGGTTTTGTGTGTGCATGTATGGGGGCTCGCTGCACTTAGCGGTGGCTCCTACTACCCCTCGCGCGGTGGTGGGGTGGGAGATGGGGGGCCCGCGGCCGAAGCGTGGGGAGCGTGACAGTGGAACCGCAGAAAAGAGAGGATACTCGGACCTCCTCCAAAAAGCGTGTAGGGTCGAGACCAGGAGTTGGCTTTGGAGTTGCGCTGTAAGGAAGGTGGGGGATGGGGAAAGCGTTCTGGGAAGAAAGTGTCTCCTGCTCCTAGAGGGCTGGATTGGAGACTGGCGTCCTCCTAGCTAATGGGTGGGGCTGTCGCCTTGTGGTTTGAGTGGGTGGCAAGGTGCGGGGTGGGGGGTGGGGTTGGGAAGGCTGGATCCGGGGTCCGGGAGAGTCTGGGACTGTAGTCTGGGGGCAAACTCGGAGCCTGAAAGGGGAGCCCGGGGGAAAGCCGGCAAACACGAGCTCCATTAGTTGTGGACAGGGGTCTCCAACAGGGGTCGCCAGTGGCCAGGATGCTGCGGCCGAGCGGAGGTTTCGCGACTGCTGTGAGAGGGACCCGGGAGACCGGGGACATGCGGCGGGCACGCACGGTTCCGGGGGACTGGGATCGCTTGTCCAGGGGACCTTCTCTGGGCTGGTGAACCTGATGGTACATCTGCCAAGTGCACCGACACGGTTAGGTTGTAGTTAATGCAGTGACATGGTCTTTGGGCATTTGCGGGGCCCTGGGGAGGGCAGGGGTGAGGATCGATAGGATCGTCCTGTCCTCCCCACTTAGACGCTGTGCTGTCTGAGAAGCCTGTCTCTCGCGGTGTTCCGTGGGTGGGGGTGGGGGGTAAGCATCTCTGGAATTAGAGACCCTGCGGTAGATTTTCCTTCTCACGGCGAGGATGAGCAAGAGGCGACACTTCAGCTAAGACTCCTTCCTCCTCCCAGGGCGGAGCGCGCGGCGCGTCCACGGAGCTTCCAGTCTGCGCTCCCGGTATGTCCTCTTGGGGACGTCTCTCTCGTGGGCTTCGCTGAAGTGGAAACCAGGCTAAAATGGCTCTGTGCTTGTGAACTGCAGTTGCAGCCGGGAACCCCTCCCCTCCTCCGCCTGACGTAGCCCTTGACAAGCGTACAATTCTCCAGCGCCTCGGACCCCGAGATTTTGTACCGAGCTTTGCCGTGGAAGTGAACGTACGACAGATTACAAAGGACATTGCACAGGATTTTCGTCGGGCCCAAGTTTCCCTTTATTGTGGGGAGGAGCAGGAGGAACCCAGCCGACCACCGCTCTGTTTTCTGGGACGGGAAGACTCGGGGCACTCCGGCGGTCCGGGGCTGGGGACCTTTACGGTAAAAAAACGGAGAGAAGTGCCCTTGGGACGTGGAGGGGAGCTGTGCGGGAGCGTTTGCCAAGGGGAGCCTGTTCTTTGAAGGCATTTGTGGTGCGGAGACGATGCCGGGAAGCCTGGGAGACGGCGGTTCTCAAACTTCTGGAGACCTGCTTGCAGTTTCGCTTTCGGAATTTTCGGGATCTGTGGATTTCTAGAATTGGGTGGGATTCCGGGAAGGGCAGGGTGCCAAGGGCTGGCCATGCATAGTCTCGTTCCCCTTTCGGTGCGGTAGTCAGACTTCTCACCTACCCGGGCATCCTCTGCTTTGCCTCGTTGGACCCTGCGGGTGCGTTCGAGAGTCTCGGGCTCCCGGCCTCGAGCGTGGCCCCGGCTCTGGAGACCATAGACTCTGCACTGTGTTTTGTCGTTTGTCCGCTCCAGCGGCGCTGCCGAGGTGGATCCAAACCTACTGGTGGGAAACCGATTTCGACTAGGGCAGACCTTACCTAAATCCGAATCCATCGCCACTGCCCTGCGCTTTCTGTTTCCCCTCCCCCCCCTGCATCAGAGCCTAGGGACCTAGAAGAGCGATTGGCGTGTCTATAACTAAGCAAATGGATTCATGTTTTTCCAGGTCATAGGAAACGCAAAAATAGACTTAATTTCTGCCTCTTTTCCTGGGGAGGCGGTAGGGGGTGGGGAGAGAGATTGAGCAGGTTAAGTGGGGGAGGGAAGAGGCCTTGATGGTCAGAAGGAGTTGTTGGCCAGGCTTTCCTTTGAGATCGGAGATCTCCCTGCCAAGCATTAAATTTGCACACACTCTACTTCCTCTCTCTCGGAAATAAATACTATCTCAGATATTTAACTTAGCTCATTGCTGGGACTAAGCTGCCTGCTTCAAAAAGGGTTGGGGGAGACAAGGATGCACACTCTCCTCCCCTACCAAAGTTTGTTCTGTGCGCAAAATCCCTTCCCGGGCCAGTGTAAACCACTGCCCTGTGGTAGGGAGTTTCAGCGGCCCCTACTCCAGAGAGGAGCGCCATCACCACCCTGTTTTGAAGCCTGTTGCTCTAGAAGTGACAGCTGAGACCTGCTGAGCTGAGAACCAGTTTCCCATTAGAATACTGGCACCTTGAACCTCAGGCAGGCTATCTTTCTGGGACACAAATTTCAAGCTTGAATAGTGATGGGAGTCATTTGTGATAGAGCTTTTTCCTCTTTATGTTTTCTTGCTGAAATTATGGACTAAATTAAAAAAAATGTTAGTTATAAATAACCAGTTTCGTGATTTTTGAGTTAATGGAAAGAATCTTGCATAAGTTCCCCAAGAAAGTGAAAAGCCTCAGTAATCTCAGGATTGGTCTCTCCTGTCTATTCTCTTTTGTCCCAGACCTTCCATTGTTGCCCTGGGAGTATTAAACCATTTGATCAAGCCCCATTTCTGCCACTCTAGCAGAGGTGGCATTTTCCACCTTTCTCTACATATCAGTGTCCCCACAGACTTGTCCAACCTGAGAAAATATGCTGGGTGATGGGAACATTGCTCAGAGCAGTAGGTGGATGAAGGTTCCATTTCATTGGTGCCGTGCTTTTGGGATTTAAGAAGCTTGTGCATGAAAATGCAGATTCATCAGGGCCTACACTTAAGCCTAAAAGTTTTTGGCAGGATATTAAATTAAAAGCATTTTTTTGTCAATAATTTGAACAAATATGGTCTGTTGTGGGATTTGAATTATCTCCAGTTCTCATATTCTGAGTTTGGACACTTCTCTCTTAGTATTTCACTATCTGGAATATTTGGATTTCACTTAATGGTGTAGCGATCATGAAGAACCTGTAAGAGGTTCTTGTGCCAAAATGAAATTAGAATCTGAAACTTAATGCACATTTTGTGTTTTTTCTAACCGTTCTACATCCGTATCACCCTGGTAGCAACTGTTGACATGGACAGGAATCCCCAATTTGTGTGGCAGTGAAGAAGGAAACTACTCATAGCAAGACAGCTCAGTGGTGACACAGTAAGGCTGTCTGTGGAACAGTTGACAGCCAGCTGTGAGGCAACCCTGGAGCCAGACCCTTCTCTGGCTAGACATCTCTGCTCTGCACCCCGCTGGTCTAGTCTGCTTTACTCCCAGTCAGCAAGACATCTTTGATGCTTCAGCTCAGCCTAAACTAGTTGTAGGTGGGAAGGGAAGTGTGCTTGCAGATCAAGGGGATGGCTGACTTATATAGACAGAAGTCTCTGCGGCTGGTCCTTGATTGGTCCATTCTAATGCAAACAGGGACTCCAAATCCTCAATATCTTGATTGGTATAAAAGGCTTTGTCCTGGTTGGTCAGAACAAAGCTGCTCTGATTGGTTGGTAAAGGAGCTGATGAAGATAGAACTGCATGAATACCTACTGGTTGAAATAAAATTCCTGGAACTCCTTTATAAGGGCTGGCTTAGATGGAAGGAGTACAGTGCAGAGGCAGGTATTTCCGCGCAGGCTTCTCCCTGAAGTGCAGTTTAAGTGAGGCTCCTGTGTAGAAATGGCTGCTGGACTCTTAATATATATATATATATATATATATATATATATATATATATATTTAGAGAGGTGAAAGAGGAGATAACATGATATAAGAGAAACACCAGTCTGTTGTCTCTTATACTCATCCCAGTTGGGAATAAACCAGTGACCAGTGACCCTTTGCTTTTCAGGACAGTGCCCAACCATCTGAGCCACACCAGTCAGGGCTGGGATCTGTTTTTTAAAGTTTGAGCCCAGCTAGCCACCAGGAGCCCTTCTTAGTAGATAATCTTCTTTTTCAGGGTCCGCACAACTTACTGTTCCCATTTTACAAATAAAAAGAAAATTAGGGGAATTTGTTGGAACAAACAGAAGGTCAGCCTATGCATTCAGTGTGGTGATCCAGGATTTAACAACTCTATTTTGAAAGGAAAATTCCTGACGGAGGAGGAGACAATACAGAATCAGCAGGCATGGCTTCTTCTGGTTTCAGAGATTGTTTCTGTCAAGCTGTGTGATGTTGGACCAATTATGTTAGCTTTCTGTGCCTCATCTTCCTTATCTACAAGAGAAATGCATTGGATTGGAATCTTACTCAAAGATCTCCGTGCTTCTGTTGGGGGAAAAATCGGTGATTTAACACATCTGTGCAGGCATGGCCAAGTGATTCATCTTTTGGACTCATGTCTACAAAGTATAGTGAAAACACTACTTGCCTCCGTTAACACTGGGTTGAGATGATATTTGTGCAATAGTGGGTTGTAGTTCACTGTGCAGAAGTGCTGTTATCGTTAAATGACTTAAGCTCCACACAGGGTCATGTATTCATTCCTGCTCTGGAAAAGGGGAGGCATGGAGAAGATTGAGGTATACACACACGTGACCTTCACAAACACCCCAGTCATGGCATGGGCAACATATCTTTGAATACAGACCATAAAGGACACCTGACTGAGTTTGCTCTAATACTTCCTGGGAAGGCCTATTCCAAATAGCTGTCTGTACTATCCCCGACAGGGTAAGTGAGTGGACCTCATCCACTCGTATGTGTGGCCGGATGACTGCAGCCTCCCGGTAATGCAGGGAGTGAAAGAATCAGATCTGATCTTCCGTTTTCCACCCCCCTTTATGTTGGGCCACTCAGCAGTATTTCCTCTCTTTGTAAGACTAAAAATTTCCTGGGACAATTCATAAGAAAAAAAATGATCTTTTTGGCTAAAACAGGTGTTGGCTGTGTTGCAGTTAGTGTAAACAAGATGTTTATGGACAGGGCTGTGTAATGGAAATACAGAAAGATAGTCGATTTAGAGCTTGCAGTATAACAAAGGATGTTGCATGATTTCTGTGAAGTTACCAAATAAAATTCCTAAGGATTGGCTTTGAATACCAGTTCAGCAGTGTTCTGATGAGAAGATGCTGCCGTCACACTCCCCATCTGGTTGCAGCGGTCAGTGTCACAGTGGTGATAGTTCACCGTACGTTGAGAGTTAGGGTCCTTCGTGTCACTGATGATGTTCACTAATCAAAAAGTTTTACTTTCTTGTCCCTTAGTTTTCCATTCTTGTGATAAGATAGATGTCTTTGATACTGATTAAAGAATCCATTGTGCTTTTTGGTTTCATTCTTTTTGATTTTACTGAAAACAGGAATGACACATTTTGGTAGATATAGTGCTTGTTAAAGCATTTGTTGAATTGTGTGGAGTAGGGCAAGTGATGTCCCCAGTGTGACTACGGAAGAGGGATTTGGAACTGGTGGGAGATGGGAAGATGAAACAGATTTTTATCCTGTGATTTCCCCCGCCCTGAAGTTTATTATTGGCCAAGAAAAGGTCTCACAAAGACTTATTCAGGTATACCTTCTCTACTTTCTTCTAAATTCGGCTGCTGCTGTTGCTTTCCATTTTAGTCGAAACTGAGGTATGAACAGCAGCACTTTAAGGGATAATACAAGAGTCTGAAATTCCAAGTGCAAGTTTCCACAAAGTTTCATTTTCAATGTAATTGAAAGAGATGCTCATTTAAAAACTGGACCCTTGGATGAATAGGTCTAGGGGTTAACGGTGAAAGGATTGTGGAATTAGTTGGATTTGGAATTACCTGTTTACTGTGAATAATGTTAAAATTAAAAGTAATTACTTATTTAAACATTTACTGTTTGCCAGTCGTTCTTCTTGTTTCGTATTTCACTTATGTGATAAGAGTGTTATCACCCCCACTTTACAGATGAGGAGAATGAGACTTCAGAAAGCCCGGTGTAATGTCTAGTCTTTTATTATCTTTTTTTTGTTTGCAGAATTCTAAAAAAAACATTTGTTGTTCATTTACAGTTGTCTGCATTTCCCCCTCCACTCCCCCAACCCCAGCCCTGCCCCCCTTGCTTCCACCACCCCCCTTGGTCATATTTTGTTAAAACTGCAGTCACCGCAATGTAGTGGTAGTTCCCTGTGTGTGCTGTGCTGTGCTGGCCGCTGGAAAGCACGTTCTTTCACTGAATCTCTGTGGGTGAGTACAGTTGTCTTTATTTTGTTGAAAAGGGGGTGGGGCCTTTGGGGAGGTTACACTGGATCAGACGTGTAGGGGTTTTCTTTGCGTTTGCTTTGAGATCAGACTAGAGTATTTTCGCATTCCGTTCAGATGGCCATGGGACAAGAGAGCTTTTAAAGGCAGCTTAAATCACTAAGTGTGGAAGTGAAACTGCTTGGTGTGCCAGGGTTGGGCTGGAAAGTTGTTCACTGTCATGTAAATTGACCATTAAAGAGTGGGCAAGTGCCGAATTTATGAAATTTCAGCTTGATTAAAGAATAATTGGGGGTGCTGAGGGGAGGTGGACAAAGAGGGGAAATTGCTACAACTGTAATAGCATAAACAATAAAGTACAATTTAAATGAAAATAAATATTCTCAAGTTGTGGACAGAAGTGGAGAGTGAGAATCTAAAAGACACTGTGGCAAGCTGGGGAGGAGAGCTAAGAGTTTCCCTTCTAGATAATTTTGGCCACTAAAGTCATAGTCTTTTAGATTTACTTTAAGATTTTGGTCTTTTATTACATTATTTTCTTCTGTTGTAGAAAAACACAGACCCCCCTCTCCCCCGCCCCAAAAGCTGCCCGTTGTGGGACACCTAACTAAGCACTGTCTCTTTCTGGTGCCCATTTTGGGTTCATGAACTGGTTGCAGGCTCCTCTGGTGAAGCTTGAAGCTGGCAAGTCAGATCTTTTTTCCTCCATATGAACAGAAATTAATCTCACTTTCTTTAAAGCACAGGAGAAAAAAGTTTTGCCAAATCGAAGTAGCTGACTTTTTATAGACATTGGCTTTTGCATTATTTTAGAAAGTGCACTGAGTGCGGGGTCCATGAGCTCTAGTCATTGGTTAGAGTGAACCCGTGGTGCAGAGTGTTTCAAGGGGCCTTGGCTGAGTCATTTTCCTTCAGTCATCCGCCCCCTGCTCTCGATCTTTCCTCCGATGAATGGCAGGATAGAATCGTTGCTGGGTACAAATGTATCTTGAAAATCTGCTTTACAAGGTAAAAGACATGTTTACTGTCTCTCACGTGTATAAGTGATTGCTTACCAGGTGCAGAAGAAGCACTTGTGTTTGTAGTCATTTTTCTTTTTTCCCATCTCCACATTGGAAAGGATGTTTCCCTCTGGGTGTTTTGTTTTATTTTATTTTTAATGTTATGTACTCAGTAATAGTCACTTTGTCTATGTACGAAGCAAAAACACTCACCGGACAGGCTTCAGAAAAGGTGATCTGTCATTTGATCTAAATGGATGCTTCTTGGTGCGTGGCGTAGCTCGGAGTTTTTCAATTAGAAAAGACAGAGATTCATACAAGACTGTCCTAAACAGCTTTCCAGTGTGTGCTCTGCCAGAGATGCATTGCTTCTCAAGCGTCGCAGAGAGACTGGAGAGTGTTCCATGAAGTGAGTGGAGAGAGGGACAGGAAACACCAAGGGGAACAGCCTACTGCCGAAACTCAGGCTGGAGTACTGAAGGGTCCACATCCACTTCTCCGGGGAGGAAGCTGGATTTGCTCTTCTGAGGGCAGAGAAATGGGCAAGGGGCACTTGGGAATGGAGATGGAGGGGGGGAGGAGGAGAGTTTATCTGGAGAGAATAGTTTGCCTGCACACGTGGGAACAGGAGGACAGAGGTCATGAGGACAATGACAAATCCTGAGGGCAAACTTTTACTTTTCTAGTACTTTTACTTTACCCCAATTCTTACTTGTTTTAAGAGTTAATGTCGTTGTTGATACTAACTTGTTCAGTTAAACTTCATCTGCTTTTGGTCATATTCATTCTTCTGTCTATAGTCTTTTGTCAATGAACAAGCAGCAGGTGTAGTCTTTATTCCAGCTGTATGGTGAAGGCTACGGATGCACCCACTTTGCTCACTGGGGCTGAGGTCGATTTGCTAAGATTTCTGCCGACCTGCAACCTGATTGCAGTCCTTGGACCCTGCAGTGCTCATCCTGCGTGTGTGATCCTGGTCCATCTTCTTTGCAGTCCATAGCCTTCATTGCTCACTTGGTCCAATGAAGAGGTCTTTAAAGTTCCAAGTATGTAAAAATACATGTTTGAGAGGCTTCTCTCCCAGGTTTTAATTTTTTTTTGTCTTTGTGGGTGATTTTTCACCTACTTATTTGATGGCAGGTGAGATTCTGCAGGAATTGGTCTTTTTTTCATGCATTTCCGTGGCCAGGAGCTTTCCTAGCTGAGCAGAAGGCAGGGAGGAGGCTGTAAGTCAGGCCCACAGTGTTTCGAGAAGCATTAGCATCCGTGTACTCACTCAATAGAAAAAAAGGGGGCAGAAAGCAGCTGGTGATGGTTCTTAGTGAAGCTGACTTTTCTGAGATGTTTCAGGGCCTCACAACTGGTGTAACCAATCCCTACCAAGTGTGCCTCTCTGATTTTAGGTAAGGAGATGTCGACAGTCGAATGGCAATGTTTAAATAGAAGCTGATGGACATGGAGCAACTTGAGCGTTTCTCTGCGTGCCTCTCCCCTGGTCCGTTCTCTATAGCACTGTTCCGGAAAACCAGCCAGCTCTGGAATCAGGTGGTTCTGCAGCTGCAGGTCTGTGTTGCGGCAGGAGAAGGGCCCCAGGGGGAGTAACAGAGTATTCAGAGTCTGGAGTCCTGGCCCTCGCCACTCGTCTTGAAAACTAACTTAAATGTCCTTTCTTCCTCCCAGCTAGCTGTAAAGTACAGGGTGCTGTCTTCCCCCTTTCCGCCTCTGCTGCCCCGAACTAGAGTGGTGCTATGTAGTTCATTTGTAAGTCTTTGAGTAGCCAGGAAAACATTTGGGGCCTAACTCACCTCTTTCGTGAAAGCTTTTAGGATGCAGCTCAGACCATGTGAACATTTTCTTTTTCAAGTCTCTTCCACGTGAGTGGGTGCTGTATTATTCTCCCCGGCAGTACACGCTTAGTTTTAACAAGGAAGGTCAGCGCAAACCCAAGTCCCAGCAATGTTTGCGTGGGAGGTGCAACTTCGCGAGGCTTGCGGAGCAGCAGTCACTGTGGTTTTCGGATGAGACCAGTGCTGCTTGGGGTGGTGAGAAGGCCAAGAGCAGATTCTGCAGGCAGTAGCTATGCTGTAATGTTGTATAAACGCTGGTCTTCTGCCATCCCCTGCTGGGTCGGTTACATGTCGTATGTTCCACTAACCGGGGTAAAGTAGGGTGTTTTACTGACTTTGCATGATTGGTGCTTGGACTCCAATGGAGTAGACTTCTTTTATGCAGTTAAATGATGCGATTTGTAAAATTTGATTTATGCCCAATTTTATGGGTATACCTATGGCTTAAACACCTGAAAGGATTTAGTTGGGTATTTGGGGACCTCATCCTTCTTTATTGTAAACAAGTATTTAATAAATACATAAATAATTTGTAGGTAAATAGTAAATACATAAATGAACTTCCAAGGTGGTACACAGCTAGTCTGCACTTGGATTGGGTTTTTTCTTTTTATTTACTTTTTAAAAATGTTTACTTGAGACCATTTTTTCATTGCTTTTAGAGAGGAAGGAAAGGAGGGAGGGAGGAAGGGGGGAAGGGAGAAAAGGAAGGGGGGAGAGAAGAACAGAGAACAGAGAAAAGTCACCGTGGGAGGGAAACATTGACTGGTTGCCTTCTCCAGCTGGGGATCCAACCCACAGCCTGGGTACTTGTCCTGACAGGGAACTGAATCTGTGCCCTTTTGGTTTATGGAGCAACGCTGCGACCGACTGAGCCGCACTGACCAGGGCGGGCTTTCTTTTGAGGACCAAACATGGAAAGCTCTTATTTTTCTCATGCCCGTGTTGAACGACTGATTTAGCTCCTCTACTCTGCAGTAATACATGCCCTTTGATTGGGGAGTCAGGGGGTGACAGTCAAAACCACAAATCAGAAGACGCAAACGTTTTTGTGGGAACAGGAGGCTGCTGCCAGTACTGGAATTTACTCCTTGACTGCCTGTTATCCCCAACATATCGTATTTCCCAGTACTGAGGTATGGACCTGATTGTAAAAAATTAGCATTTCTTATGCCGGGGCAGCAATTTGTGTCAGATTTCTATCTATTTAGAGTGAAAACGAATGAAGCCTGGCCGAAAAAATGGCTGGTCAATTGCCGTCCTAATCAAGGTAAATCAAGCTCGGACATGTGGGGGCTGGCGAATTTCCATGAGCTTGCTGCCCCAAAGAATCAGTTCCTCTCCTTGGTGAGGGAATCAGGCAGGGGCTGTCTCTTAAGACAGTCTGCGAGTTGGCTGGTAGGAGTGGGGTGGGGATGGGCTTAGTCAGGCGTTGTTAGCAGAGTGATCGGGCTGACAGGGTGAATAGAAAGAGAAGGAAGCTCTCCTTGATAATGGCACTTGGCACTTGACACTGCTTTTCATCTTCAAAGCCATTTACAAATATGGTTCTTGCAGATACTCTTGTGATCCGAGGCTGCTGTCGGCGTGTTGCCTTTTTGGAAGATGGGGAGAAGTGATTTGTCAGAGATCAGGTGTTGGTAAAAAATTTAGCTGTGCGTCCTTCAGGGTGCTCTGAGGTTTTCCATTTTCAGTGGAGTATTTCGAAAGGTTTTAGCATAGATTAGGTGTCCTATGCTTATTTTGAAATTCCTGGAGTGTGAAATGAGGCAGTTTTCTCTGTGATTTAGACAAGCTGGATTTCCAAGGGCAGCTAGAGCATGTCTGGAATTTCATAAGCTTTCAGTTTTGGGCCATCACATTTTGTCTTCTGTTGGAGAATGTTCCCTTTTTTGAGTCGTGTTAAAAACAACAGCACGCAACGGCAACCCTTTTCCTGTGTTAGAACAGCGAGCTTGAAGTGATGCATGTGTTATTACTAAAATTGCTAGTTTTCTGAGCTCCTTTAAGGCAGAGCGATTTGAAAGGTCTAGGTAATTGGGTAACTTTAAAATAAATTCAGGATTTCTTTTACCACTATTATGTAAGGCTTACTAGAGTGTGCCCTTCTAAGTAGTGAACATTTGGGAGTGTGCATTTTAATAAAGGGAGATAAGAATGATTTCTAATGTTAAGGTAGCTTTGTTATTAGAGTATGAAGTTTTGCTTTTTCTCCTGAGTTTGGATAATTTGTTTCCAACTCTGGTACACGATGAGAGTTTAACTTTTATCATGTTTAGTAAAACAAAATTGAGATGAAAACGTGGTGAATCAGCACTGGCATAAGGAAGGACATAATTAACTCATAACTGGAAATGTGAAGTCGGGGCTGGACGCATCTCTATTGCTTTGCATAGAAGAGGGAGATCTGTCTTAGGGTCTACACTTGGCCTAAACCCAGGGAAGAAGGTGACTGTGTCTGCTTTGGCTGCTCTATTCCAAACCCGTGATAGCGGGCAGATACCTCCTACCTTTCTATGTTGGAACACGGGAAAATTCTTTCCTGTGTAATTTGAGCAACCTGAGAGCACAGACTTAGAGACAGTTACGCTGGGACTTCCTCTCCATGACCCAGCAGGTCTTCTTCCCACAGTGATCTCCACCGTCAGCAGCCTCCACCCTTGGGCTCAGAGATGCCAGCTGGAGTCCCCGGCTCTTACATGTAAGAAATCAGAGTACTGAGGATGGCTGCTAATATAAAAAGTAGAGACCAAAGTTATGAAGAGGGAAAAATAACTTTTCTTATAAAGGAGAGGAAAAATCTTAAAAAAGGGGTCAACTGTCTCCAGGATATAATAGAAGGTTTCGCATGCATGTAACAAGAATAGGGTAGGACAGAAAGGGGATATTATGAGAATTAGAAAGAGCTTTTTAAAAAGAATTTTTAAAAATGAAAACATTTTCATTTACATTGGACACTCGGTATATTAATTTCAGGTGTACAGCACAGTGGTTAAACATTTAAATAATGTACTAGGTGATTTCCCTGATACTTCAGATACCCACCTGGCACCATGCAGAGTTATTACACTGTTATCGAAAATATTCCCAGTGCTGTATCTACATGCCTGTGACTATTTTCTGACTGCCCATTTGTATTTCATACTCCCTTCACCTTTCTCACCCAAGCTCGGAACCCCCCTCCCATCTGGCAACCCTCAGTCTGTTCTCTGTATCTGTGAGTCCATTTCTGTTTTGTTTGTTCCTTTATGTTGTTCTTTAGATTCCACATGCAAGTGAAACCAGGTAGTATTTGTCTTTCTCTGTCTGACTTATTTTCCTTAGCACTATAGCCTCTAGGTCCATCCATGTTATAACAGATGGTAAAATTTCATTCTTCTTTTATGGCTGAGTATATTCCATTGTACATCTGTACCATGTGTTCTTTATCCAGTCATCCACTGATGGATGCTTAAGTTATTTCTGCATCTCGGCTATTTTAAATAGTGCTGTCAAGCCCTGGCTGGTGTAGCTCAGTGGACTGAGCACGGGCCTGAGAACCNCCTCAGTCTGTTCTCTGTATCTGTGAGTCCATTTCTGTTTTGTTTGTTCCTTTATGTTGTTCTTTAGATTCCACATGCAAGTGAAACCAGGTAGTATTTGTCTTTCTCTGTCTGACTTATTTTCCTTAGCACTATAGCCTCTAGGTCCATCCATGTTATAACAGATGGTAAAATTTCATTCTTCTTTTATGGCTGAGTATATTCCATTGTACATCTGTATCGCATGTTCTTTATCCAGTCATCCACTGATGGATGCTTAAGTTATTTCTGCATCTCAGCTATTTTAAATAGTGCTGTCAAGCCCTGGCTGGTGTAGCTCAGTGGACTGAGCGCGGGCCTGCGAATCACACGATTGCGATTCGATTCCCAGTCAGGGCACATGCCTGGGTTGCAGGCCAGTTCCCAGCAGGGGACTCACGAGAGGCAACCATACATTGATATTTCTCTCCTTCTCTCCTTCCCTTCCCCTCTAAAGATAAATAAATAAAAGATATTTTAAAAAATAGTGCTGTCAATGTTTGCTTTATATATTTAGGTGTGCTTATGTTGAGTGTGTAGATGTTTACAAGGGTTATATCCTGTTGCTGGATTGATCCTTCTCGTGGTGAAATGTCCACTTTTGACTTGCATTAGAGCATTTGTCTTAAAGTCTGCTTTGCCCAATATAAGTATTGCTACCCCAGCTTATTTTTTGTTTCCATTCACATGAAATATCTTTTTCTATCCCTTTACTTTCAGTCTTTTTTTTATCTGAAAACATATATGTGGGTCTTGTTTTCTTGCCCACTTAGTTATTCTGTGTTTTTTGACTGGGGAAGTTAATCCATTTACATTTAAATTAATTACAGTTAGGTATGCAGTTATTGCCATTTTATTCATATTTTTTACCCTTTTAAATTTTATTTTAAAAGTCTCTAACATTTCTTATAATACTGGTTTAGTAATGATGAACTCCTTTACCTTTTTCTTTTGGGGGAAGCTCTTTATCTCTCCTTCAGTTCTAAATGATAGCCATGCTGGGTAGAGAAATCTTGGTTACAACCAAGATTCCATTTTCCATCACTTTGAGTATTTTGTGTCAATCCCTTCTGGCCTGCAAAGTTTCTGTTGAGAAATCAGCTATCACTCTACTGAGAGCTGCCTTGTTAGTAACTAACTCCTTTTCTCTTGTTGCTTTTAAGATTCTCTCTTTGTCTTTAACCTTTGGCTTTTTAATTGTGTGTCTTGGTGAGGGCCTCTTGCTTCCTGGTTTTGTATGTCTTTCTTTCACCAGGTTAACAAAGTGTTCTGTCATTATTTCTTCAAATAGGTTTTCAATACCTTGCTCTGTCCCTTTTTTGCTTCTGGTTCCCCTGTGATGCAAATGTTGCACTTGGTGTTGTCCCAGAGGTCCCTTAGACTATCCTCATTAATTTTTTTTTCCTTTTTGTTGGTTTTTGTTACCTTGTCTTCCTGATCACAGACTTGATCCTCTGCTTCATCAACTCTGATTTTGATTTCATCTAGTATATTCTTCCTTCAATTATATTCTTATTTCTGACTGGTTCTTTTTTTGTGGCTTTATCTTTTTGGGTAAGTTCTCACTGATTTGGTTTGTTCTTACTTTAAGTTTATTGAGCATCCTTATCACCAGTGTCTTGAACTGCGTATTGGTAACTTGCTTCCTCCCTTTTGTTTAGTTCTTTTCGTGGAGTTTTGTCCTGTTCTTTATTTGGGACAGTGTTGTCTCCTCATTTTGGCTGCCTCCTGTGTTTGTTGCTGTACATTAGGTAGTTGTGCAGTGCAGTCTTGGCAGGGCAGCCTTGTGTGGTAGTGTTGGTGCTAAGTCAGACTGGACCTTGGTTCAGCAACCTTGGTTCTTGAGTTCTGACTAAGAAGGAATTCAGAGCCAAGACTCAAACTATAAGAGAAAGTTTACTTAGAAAGTCACAGAGGTAGAAGTGAACTGAAGAAGAAAAGGGCTCAGGAAAAAGTTACAGAAGCAAAAGAAGGGTCCTTGGAGCTTAGGAAGAAAGGAGAGGCTAGGAAAACGTGTTTGGGGGAAAGAGATGGGGAAAGACAAGGGCGTGCTCTCCAGAAAGAGCTGTTGGGGGTCTCTGACCTAAGGGCTTTTAAGGGTGGGGATTTTAGGGGAAGTTCGCAGGGGAGGATCTCAATAGAATGTGCTTTCCAGCTGTATCTTTTCAGGGTTGTGGTCTCCACTGATTGGTTGGCACCAGGGGTCATTAGCACACCTGGTCCTGATGTCAGCCATGGCATCACTTGTCTGGTTCTGGGCCTGGAGCTGAGGCACAACTGAGGCCTGTGTGTGTTTGATGTGATCAGAAACTTATTGTCCTGGGGCTTAATGTTTCAGGGCTATTTTCTGAGCCCTTTGGGTCTAACCAGCATGACTAGCAACAAGCCAGGGGAGGAAAGGTTAGGGGGTCTAAACCACTTGATCAGCGATGTGCTAGGGGAGGAAATGTTACGCTGGTGGTGAAGTCCTTGTTTTTCTGGTTTTGCTCATTGGTAGGCACCCAGAACTTTCTGCCCTATACCCTTCCATACCTGCCCTGTCATCCTTGCTCTACCCATCTCTGCCTAAATACCTTCTACATTAAGTGTCCTGTGGGACCCAGGGGTGCATTCGCGCTCGTCACCTGAGCTGGGTGCTCCAGGGTGTCCCTGGGTTGTGTGTGCCCTCCTGTTGCAGTTGAGCCTTGATTGTTGCCGGCACGTTATTGGGTGGGATTGACCCTCAGGCTGACTGAGGTGAGAACCGGCTATGACCACATTAGACAGGTTGTTGTTTGGGGGCTGACCCCACTGAGTGGGATTTGCTTTAGCTGGGCTCTATAGGTTCACCCTTTGGGTGTGTTGTTTGTGGAGCTGATTGGGTGGTGCTCTGATGTGCCGGGTGTGTTGGTGCTGGAGTCTCTTGGTGGGCGTGGGGGAACGCTGGGGCAGACCTAGGTCAGCTGCTGCCTCTTTGTGTCCCAGGGCCTCCTGGTAGGAGCCACAAAGTCGTCTGCAGTTGGTAGCTGCCTGGCTGGGAGTGGAGGCACCTGGGAGAGGCTGTGCTGCTAACTGAGGCTGGTTTGCACTTGTGCCCGGCTTGGGGCCAGGGCATGTCAAGACCAGACGTTGTTGGTTTGGTGTTTGTGGACCTTTTAGGAAAGTCTGTAGTGCAGGCAGAGGCTAGCTTCTGTGGAATTGCTGCTGAAAGAAGATCAGACTGGGCCGTGAGTTGAGTGGGGCGGTGTCTAGGGTGGGCTGAGCTGTGGTAGAGACTTGAGAGGGAGGAGGGCTCAGCAAAGGAGCAGTGGCACTTCCTGGCTGTAGTGGGGGTGGGCTCAAAAAAGGAACAATTTCGCCATGCTATCTGGGACAGAGCTGTCCCTCTAGCCTTCGCCCTGAAGCCAGACAATTCCATTCCTGCCATTATGTCCCTGTCAGGAACATAAGCTGTTGACCCTTTTTAAGCTGTTGATTTTTCTCTGGAGCTTAGGGCAAGTGTTTGCCAGTGAACGAGTCTGTGCTAGCTCTTTAAGAGGGTGCAGAAGCCCTCGTTCCCATGGGGACTGAGTCCCTGCTGATTTTCACAGCCACCTGTTTTTTTTGGAGGGAGGTATGAGGGGACTCTTCTTAGCTCTGGTGCTCCAGGTTGGGGAGCCTTGTGTGGGGCTGGGGCCGTTCGTTCTTCATGGGGGACCCCTCTGGAGCCAAGATACATCCCCCAGTTCTTCACCACCACAGGGGAGTGTGGGACCACCTCAGTCCTTGTCTCTGTCTGTCCTGCCTGTCTCTATGTGGTGGCTTCTGCATTTCCTTCATTATAGGGCTGCTGTTCAGCTAGATTTCAGGCAGTTCTCAGGGATGGTTGTTCTGTAACTTAGTTGTAATTTTGATGTGGTTGTGGGAGGAAGTGAGCACAGTGCTTACCTAGTCTGCCTTTTGACTGGAAGTCCTTAGAAAGAGACTTTTGAAATTAAGTTTTAAGACTATAAAAGAGTTAGAAGAAGTTGAGGAAATATCTTAGGAGGTAGATTTAAAAAAATAAATGGAAGAAAGTAAGAGGGAATATTAAGGGAATTAAGGAGATCTAACATTTGAGTGACTATTAGAATAAAACAACAGAGAAAACAGAGATGAGGAAATTAGCAGTAATTCAAGAAAATATCCTAGCCCTGGCCGGTAGCTCAGTTGGTTAGAGCGTCCTCCCAATACTCAAGGTCGTGAGTTTGATCCCTGGTCAGGGCACATATAAAAATCAACCAACGAATGCATAAATAAACAGGACAACAAACCAATGTTTCTCTCTTACCCCTCCTCTCTCTCTCTCCCTCTCTGAAAATGAATAAATTAAAAAGAAGTAGAAGAAGAACATACCCTAGAACTGAAGAATGGTTTTCAATATTGGAAGAATTTTAATCTTGAAAGAAGTCACTCAGGGCCCCGAAGCCACAAGCAGATTGCCACTAGGCAAAGCACAGTGGCATCTCGCAATATCAGAACACCCAGTAGTTAGTGGTGGCGTCATAGCTCTCAACCATGGAAGTCAGAAAACAGGGGAAGGAAACCGTCAAAATTCTGAGAGAGGATGTTTTTCCAACTTAGGGTATTTTTTGAACCTACCTAACTGTTGGTTAGAACGTGAGAGTGGGTTACAGACATTTTCAACCAGGCAAGGTCTCCCACATTTTCCACCTCAGTTGGAGAATGTGCTCCCTCAAAAGGAGGAAGAAAACAAGATCGGGGCAGGCCGGGGACACGGAAAACTATTGAATGAGTGCTATTGAATAGAAAGCTATTTCTAGAAAAACCAGCCTTCCCCTCTCCACACTTAAAGGACTTTGCAGAAGAAGTACTGTGTTTTCTAGTACACCTACGAGATACCTTTCGATGAAGAACAAATTTTATCTTTCTAAGCAAGCCACACAAAAATGTGTTTGGCATAAAGTAATTGCTCTCAGAGTGCAGCCCGGAGATCAGCAAGCATCAACATCACCTGGGACCTTGTTAGAAGTACAGGTGATTAGGTACCACCCGCATCTGCTGAGTCAGAAACTCGGGGGTGGAGCCCAGCAGGCTGAGTTTTGACAAGTCCTGCAGATGGTAGTTCTGCTGTACTTTAAAGTGTAGAACTGCTGAAATGGTTGATGACGTTATAGGCAATGGTGACCTCACTTCTTTAGGGGCTGGGCTTAGTCCGGACTTCCCACACTAAGGAAGACCTCTTTCACTTCCCCATGGGCCTCATTCTCTAGGAATAAGCACCTGGGTCTGCTGTAATGTGCACTGTGATTTGAAACAGACCAAAGACAGCATTTGGCATTCTTGATGGTCTTTTGATAAAACTTAGAGTAAAAGATAGTCTTTTGCATAGAAACTGAGTCAAGCATTAACAATCTAAGCATTATAATTACATGCTTATTAAAAAGGAGCATAGTCCTTCTAGGGTGTATTTGTGGAGATTTGGGATTGAGTGTGTATCAGGGACCCCAAGTGGGTGGTATAAACAAGATAGAACAAGCCAATGTCTCTCAAGTGTTGTAGTCTGAGCTGACAGCAGAACCAAGCTCCCTTCTCTTTTGTTTCAGTGTTCATGGAGCTTACGTGATCCCATGTAATCCCTGGTGGTTCTGGGGGTAAATGCAAGGGCATGCCCTTTCCGCTAAAGGCTGCAGCCTTGTGGTTGAACACATTTGTTCTGCAAACTTCCCACTGTACAGAACATAGTGGTGCAGCCACATCAAACTTACAAGGATAGCCGAGCACTGTTTGTTTTGGTTAACCAGTTACTCCTCATGGTAGACAAAGGAGAAACAGGTTGCTGGGCTTGGGAGAGGGATATTTGCTGGTTTCAGATGCACAGTAATTGCTGCCTGTGTTCACTTTCAGATACATTCTGCCCACAGCGGAACGCCTTGTGAGGGTCCTGTCCTAACAGACTGGGCTACCAAGCCAGGCAAAATCACTGTCATCCCTTCATAGACCTACCTTAAGTGACCGCAAGGTTAATGATTGCCAAACTGAGTACGGGATATGTGAACAGTAGTCCTAGTTTCCATTTCATTTTCTTCTCACAGTTAAGGTTTGGTGCCCTGAAACATAGTGTTGTACATGTGAGAATTCGATACAGGGTAAAGACAGGGTGTAACCCTGATGGAGTAGGACTGTGTTATTAACCGTGTGGGGGGGGAAGGGGGTGATCAGGTCAGAGTTGCATAAATTTCCTCTGTGTTACATGTAAAACTTGAAACCTGTCCTTGGATGGGGGAGAATATTTTAGGAATATAGTGTTTAGAAGAAATAAAGGAAATTGACAGGTTGGACTGAGTTAAAAAACAAAATAACCAGCATTCTGTTTATTAAAAGGAACCACTGAAGTGCAAATTTGGGAAAATATCTTTCAGTAGTTTTGAAAGGTAAAATATGAAGAGCTCTTGAAAAATTATACAAAATACCAGCAGAGGTAAGATGTGGGATGGATGTGAACAGAGGTGGTGTTATCACATGAAGATCCTGTTTTGCAATAGCAGGATACTATTTTTTTGAATATCAAGTTGAAAAAGGTGACAAAGCATTATTTATGGCCGAGGAGGAGATTGGGTTCAGACGGATCGTGTCATTCACTGCTGGTCACTCGGTGAGTGAGGACAGCAGGCTGCATGGCATTTTAGCAACATGTATCATGAGGCTTCAACTCCTGCATTTGGCCCCTTACGTCTAACTTCTGGGATTCTATACAAAGGAAACATCCCTGGTGTATAATAGAATTTATGGCTGAGGATTATCACGATAGCACTATTTATGATGGTGAAGGGAAACAAACTTAATGGTCAGCAGTAGCGGAATGGTAAATAAATTACCTTATTCATATTGTAATAAAAATCACCCAACCATGTCAAGTCATGTTTTCAAAGAATTTTAACGATGCGGGGAAATGCTTTTCATGTAATGTGAAATGAAAAATGAATTAAAACTCTAAATTCTGTATGAACTCAGAAAACTCTGCAGAGAAGCTAGAAGGAGGAGTTCCCATAAACCACGGAAGTGGCTTCCCCTGGATGTCAGAATTACTAGTGATTTGTATTTGTTCCTTTGTATTTTATTCCTTAAGAGTTCTACAGAGAGCGTATATACCTTTTATGGAAAGGAAAGAAGTGCATGGTGTTGAAAAAGGGAAGGTGTTATGTGTTAGTTGTCAAAATAAACTGTACAGCCACCTGGGACAATACCTCATCACTTGTCCTCGTACTGAAAAATGTGGGGCTTCACTCTGCCACTCATTCAGGTGGCTTTCTTTTTGTTTTTTTATGTTGGTACCTTTGAGTTCTCTTTAAAACGATTGATTTGGTTCACTTAAATCGATGTCTTATTGTACAGTCCCCGGCTGCGATGCCTCTCCAGTTAGTGACAAAGGGAGAGAGTTGAATCACTGAAGAGTCCTAAAAATTTTAGCAAACTTTGCCCCCCTTTAATAGTCAGATAAGCCATTGGCACTTGACATTAATAACATTCATGGAATTTTTTTCCATTACAGAAAGATATTTTGACTGGTTACGTTTGAGGTGTAATGATTTTCTTGACTTTATTGTTGAATGAAAAAAGAAAATCATGTGAATATGATGCACATAATTTAGCTTCTGAGGTTGCTTCTTTGACATTGTGTTGCTCCAAAAAGGCGGCATGTTCAATACAAACCTACTACTTTAGGAAGTTTGCTGTGAAAGATTTGTAGAGTATTCTTGGGAAACTGTGAAGTTTCTTAGGTTTAAAAATTCCTGTATTCTTTTTAACTAGTTTGCTATTATTGAACTACAACTTTTAAGAGAGCCAAGAATTGATGGTTGTTTAGGACAGGCTCCAAATTCAGATACAGTAAACTCTGGCTTACCTGTGCAGTGGTCTAGCTCTGCTGTCCAGCAGGTGACCGCTGTCCATAAGGCCTTCTGAATTTAAGTTAACTAAAATTAGAACAGATTCCCATTCACACGGTCTACATACCAAGGGCTCAGTAGCCATGAGTGGCTAGTGGTTACCTAATTGGACTGTGCAGGGATAGAAAGTTCTATTGGACCTTGCTGGCCTAAAGATAATTCAAAAGAGATAATAAGCCCCCAATAATTTTTTATTTGTTTTAGAGTTATCTCATGAGTGTTCTTTCTCACACAGTTCCTTCTTAACAAGGAACTTGGCTAGCCTGTGCTAAAACAGTTTTCTTCTTTGAATACTGCTGAAATGGTAGGGAGCAGGTGCTTACTTTACTTAGTTGAGATAAACAGATAGTCTGAATGCACGTAATACTAAAAAGCCGTGGTAGATTCATAGAACTTTAGATTTGAAAAGGGCCATTGATTGGATATAATTAAACCTTCTCATTGAACTAATGAGAGGTTTGAGGAACAGAGAGTTTAGGTAGTTTGCCTAAGTCACACAGCTGGCGGCCTTGTTACTCCCTATTCTCCAAGTTTTCACTGTTCTGGTCACTGGGCTGAGACCACTTTTTAAAGGGCCCGGTACTGGAATTCTGTTGTCCAACAACTTTAGAGACAGGAGGACCCACTTATAGTGAATTAACTTGACACAGAGCCACAAAGTGTATTGTACAAAACAGGAAGTGGCCCTTTAAAAATTCAGTCTTCTAAGCCTTCTTTTTATGTCTTTGGGAAAAAACATGCAGCTTTCATGAGCAGACACTTTCACCTTCAGTCTTGAAATTACATGTATTTTTAAGAATTAAAAGGAAATTTACTTCCTTTTAAAAATAGCCTTTGGGGGGGTTGGCTTAGGGTGCATACTGTACTGAGGAAAAGGATTTGCTTTTTAAAATCCTGTTTTTATTTGCAAAGCTTATGGGTGGTCACTCGTAACCAGTAAGATTTGCCTCCCCCACAATTCCATTGAAAGCCGATTTCTGTGAAGTGGATGGTCATGCTTATATTTAANTAGTTTGCCTACGTCACACAGCTGGCGGCCTTGTTACTCCCTATTCTCCAAGTTTTCACTGTTCTGGTCACTGGGCTGAGACCACTTTTTAAAGAGTCCGGTACTGGAATTCTGTTGTCCAACAACTTTAGAGACAGGAGGACCCACTTATAGTGAATTAACTTGACACAGAGCCACAAAGTGTATTGTACAAAACAGGAAGTGGCCCTTTAAAAATTCAGTCTTCTAAGCCTTCTTTTCATGTCTTTGGGAAAAAACATGCAGCTTTCATGAGCAGACACTTTCACCTTCAGTCTTGAAATTACATGTATTTTTAAGAATCAAAAGGAAATTTACTTCCTTTTAAAAATAGCCTTTGGGGGGGTTGGCTTAGGGTGCATACTGTACTGAGGAAAAGGATTTGCTTTTTAAAATCCTGTTTTTATTTGCAAAGCTTATGGGTGGTCACTCGTAACTGGTAAGATTTGCCTCCCCCACAATTCCATTGAAAGCCGATTTCTGTGAAGTGGATGGTCATGCTTATATTTAATATACTTTCTCCCAGAATTACGTATTTCCATAGTCACTGCATGGGTTCTGTTAGTTGTGGAGAGCTAGCTACGGCAAGCGAAGTAATTTATTCTAGGAACTGAGCACCTGCTTTGAAAAGATTGCATTTTGTTAATATTGGGAGACTGTTGGGTTGTTCCCACTGTGTTCTGTGGATTGTCCCTCCCAAATACATGACGGCCTGTTTCCTTCTTTCCTCTTTTGCTATTTAAATCTAGATCTTCACTGCATATTGTTTTTAGTCTCTGTTTTTATTCGGTCTTGCTTCTATCTGTCACCTTTCTGGCATGCAGCTGCTGGAGTGATTTTTCTGGAATGATTCTGATCATTTCACTTCATGGAATAAAAGCCTGCAGAGTGAAATTTGGGTCAGGTCCCAAACTATTCCTTCCCGGGTTCTGCCTACCTCCCTATTTGTAGGCTTTGTCCTCCCTCAAGTCTTTGTGCAAATATCACTTTCTCAGGACTTACCTGGCCCCCATCTGAATGACCATAGCCTCTGCCTTGCCCACCTGCATCTTCTCTCCATCTTTAGTTTTTCCTACAGCACTCACTGCCCTCTAACGTATTATATAATTTACCAATTTGCAGACCCATTGGTGCTTTCTCAGCTAGGATGCACTCTCTGTCAGGGCAGTCTGTGGTATTTCGTTTGTGCCAAGTGTTTCACCTTTGATCCGTTTTCTTCACCTGCCTGTCCTTCTCCCCTTCAAGTTCTCGGCAACTCCTGGGTTTCCCCGAGGAGGGCGGTGCAAGGCAGAGTTTTCCAGAGCATTCGCCTTCTTCCTCTTTCTTCGTCCGGGCCATCTTGTGGCCCCGGGGGTCAGCAGGTGTTGTTGCCCTGCCTCAGTGATAGAGTGATCCATAGATTCGCAGTCACGCTTCTTGTTGTGAGGTGGGTTTGACTTCTGTGCTGTCCCCCTGAGTAGCCTCTCAGTGGACGCTTGTTGGTTGCTGGGTGTGTGGTTGGATGGCCCCTTGCTCGTCGTCAGGTGGGGTTCCCTGCAGATTGCACCAGCCATTGCTCCCGAGGTACCAGCGGCAGTCGGCAGTTGACATAAAGCGGTGAGTGCTGCTTTCCGCTGTGAAGTCCTGGCGGTGGGTCATGAGCTTTGTCGTCCGGCCGGGGGTCTCTCCCACTGCTGTGTGCAGCCCCACGGGGGGAAATCTCCAAAAGCAAAGCTTTCTGCAGATTCGTGTGTCTGTATTGGAATCGGAATGGCGAAGAAATTCTCTTAGGAGTATGCAGTGCTGCCTCTTATCCTGGGGGTACTTGGCAGACTGATGTCCGTGGGGTGAAGTTAGCCGGCCTCAACATTCTGATGCCGGGTGTGCCGGTATCATCCATTTTTAATAACTTTAGAACCCATTTGTCCATTAAATGGGTTCCTGTATTTGTTCTTGTTTCCATCAAAGCTTTCAGAAATTAAGGTTATCAAGTCATTCACTAGTGATAGGAGATAACTTTTGAATTATTAAAAAAAACCCTGGTTTCTGTTTAGGCTTAAATCATTCCTTTAATTTTGACAAAACCTCAAAATATTTTTCAGGGAAATAATATAAAGAGCACCAAAATGAGAGGGGTGTGTGTGTGTGTGTGTGTGTGTGTTAAGAAGGGCACAATATTCTTAAAAGATACTTTACCAGTATGTCAGTGACAAAATATTCCGTTTATGTAGCTACTGATGTAGCTAATTCTTTTCCTTCATATATCTTTGTCCTTTTCCTGATTGTAACTTTTATCTACATGTGAAATAAAAGTGAACATTGAATAAATGAAAGATGAGAACACCCCACGTGTGACTGTGTCTACCTTCCCAATGCTGTAAATGGCTGACCCTCAGTAATGACTGCGCCTGGGTGTCTTGTGGGATGTGACATACTGAACTAGATTATAGGGTTCTGTGAACACTGAGCATAATTTTCCTCGTTTTACCATCAGTCATGTCAGAATGCAAGTGTGGAATAGTCATGCTAGTATAGCAAAAGTCTGATTGGTCACAAAGCCTCATGTTTGCCAATGTTGGTACCTTACCTGGTTTCAGTGACCATTGCCTGGGAGACACCGTACATCGTACCTGTGTGTGGGGATTCCGAGGCTGAGGCAGGCTTGGTGCTTCGTGGTATCGGGCGAGAGAGGAGGAAACAGTTGGGGAGGGCGGAGTGTCTTGCCAACATTATCAGGGAAGATTAGGTATTGAAACATAGACTTTAAAAATACGTCCATTTTAGTGTTGATCATAACTTGTAGAAAATTGATGGCTTGGCTCAGCTGTGACCTTTGTTGTTGACCTTGTGTAGATATGTACTCTTTGGTCTTGATTCTTGGTGTTTTCGGTTATTATTACATTGCATCCCGAGTGTTATAATGAAATAGTAGCAGCCCCGAGAGGATGTTGTTATTTTTGGAGAGTTTAAAATTAGAATAAGTCTGATCCTTTTTTCTTGGTTGGTCTCCTTTAGGTAATTGTTCCTGCAGGATGAATTAAGGGAAGACCCTTGTTCTTTAGGAATGGAGAGCAGTTTGTCCGTCACCAACATGCCAGACCCCTCGCCGTCTCCCCTGGAGAAGCACCTGAGCTCAGCAAATGGCAATGCAGATCTTGATTCAGGTACGGTTTTGCTTTCTAGATCCATCTGACCTTTTGGTGTGTTGACCACACAGAATCTTTCTGAAAATGTTCAGGAAACAATGGGCATTGTTTCTAGGTCCCAAGTGCCGCCTCTCCCTAGGATTTGCTGTCATATTTGTAAGTATATATAGCAGCTTGAAATTTGGGCAAAATTTGGTTCCAAATTAATATTACCTATATACTACACAGAGCGGGCTAGGTGATAGCTAGGTGACAGATCACTTCAAAATCGCAGTGGCTTACCACATACATGTTTATGGTTATTCTCAGTGTGTAGTTCAGACGGAGTCGGTGGGCGCTCCTTCCGCTGCTCCCTCCACAGCGCCGCCCTGTGCCGCGCCGGGGAGGAGAGCTGCAGGGTCCTGAATCAGGAAATAAATGGTCTTGTTCAGAAGAGGCAGGTAGCTTTTTTGCTTAGAACTTCATTTTTTAAAATTTATTTTTAAACCAAAATTTGCATTTAGTATTATTTTGTATTAGTTTCAGGTGTACAGCACAGAGAGTAGACAGTTGTGTACTTTACAAAGTCTTCCCCCCGCAATACTTTTAAATACCCAGCTGGCACCTTACATAGTTGAATACTTTTTACTGTATGTCCTATGCTGTACCGTATATTCCTGTGACTATCCTGTAAACGACCAATTTGTAGTCCTTAATTCCTTCACCTCTCACCCAGCTCCCTCTCACACCACACTCCCTACCCCGACGCTCAGACCCTCTTGACCTGAACAAGCCTAGGGAGTCACGGAAACGGGATTCTCTGGCCTGTACCCAGAAAGCGAGGATGGCAAAATAGGCCCAAGTGCTGGATGCCACCATGTTCCAAGGCTCTGTCTGAAACCTGCAGCACGACTTTCAGAAAGCCGCATAATGCGAAAGACACTTAGGTCATGTGAATTTGTGGTAAAGTCCTTCTACCTTTAAGAAATCACAGAATGAACAAAATCAAACCAGTCTTTGAATTTTGATATTTAAACAATAAATTTGTGAATGTGTCTTTTTCTGAATACTTTCACAAGAAAAAGTTTATTTTAAAAAGTTTTTTTAGAGGGTTGCACTATTGCCTAGCAGCAGATCAGATGAGGACAGTTTAACTCACAGAAACATAAACACGCTGTGATGAATTCAGGTTGGACAGTCACCCGAAGGAGGTGTGGGGGTGTTTTCACATTTTGGTGAGACTAGTCAGCGACGGAATTACAGGTTGCTTGATGTCATTGAATTTACCAGATTAGGTTTCTTACATTATATCTTTACCTGAAAAAAATGTGGAAACTTCTGAAATAATTGCCTGAAAGACGATAGTATCTCTTTCAAGATCAGCTCATTCTCCCCCTGTCAGCTATTTTTCTATATAAAGTAAAAGAGAGAAAAGTTCTAAAAGCAGAGTTGACTCTTTTTTCCCCCAGTAGAAATATGAAAACTCTGTTTCTGAGAGAGTACACTCTCATAGGCTGAAAGCTCAGTCTGGTTACTCTACTTTTACTTAAATACAAATATGCCTTTAAAAAGTCTTTGTTTTGTTTGCTGAATGAGGTCATGTTTTCACTTTGGAGTCCCGGATTTTCACCATATTTTTGTCCTACACACATCTGACATCGGTGACTGCATTATTTTCCATGGTATGTTTTCAAAATGGCAGCCGTGTTGTTGACTTTTCATTCTCAGGCAGCTACAGTATATCTCTTTAGCTGAAGCAGATTCTGAAACTAAGTAATAATACGGTATCAGGAACATTATTCGTGTTGTGTTTCCTTGCGGTTGACCCCAGGAATGGGGAGGGGTGAGTGCAGCATCCTGTCCCTGGCTGGGCAGTGCCCACGGACGTGCTCACCTCTGGGTTAGGCCTTGCTCTTGTGTGGTGGGAGGCCTGAATCATCTGAGAGGTGAAGGCCTTTAGTAGAATTAATAGTTCTAAATAGCTTTAAAGTATCTTAACATTTTTCAGATATTGGTCCTTATGCCTTTTTTTCTATATGGCCAATCTGTTCTTTCTCATTGGCATTTCCGTTTATACCTGTGTGTTCAGGGAACTTTTAGATAGAGCCACAAAGACAGGCTTTCCTAAAAAAAAACCAGTTTAAAGCAGGATCTGCACCCTTATAGAGGGCAGGGGCTGACTGCTAGTAATTCAGGTCTAGTTTTGAACATTTAGACTGTTATGAACACACCCAGGTAGGAGTTGTCAAGTAGTTTGTTTTCCCAGGTAGTTCCCATTTCACCTGTTAATACACAAAATATTTTGTTTACCATCAGTTGTGTGTGGATTTGGTTCTGGGACCAGCTGTGACGTGCTTAGAGGTGGATGGTGCCTTAGACCTTTTCCTGGAAGCGTTCAGATGAGATTTCCATGTCAGATGAGCAGGAGAAGGCAAACTGAGCTTTCGTCACTTAGTAGTGTACTAAGTCTCAAATGAGGGACAGTAGGCAATGACCCTGTGCTCACGGCAGGCACTCTTAAGTACTTTTGTGTGCTGAGTTGTTTACTTCTTCCACAACCCAGTGAAACAGCAGGTGAAATTAGACAAGAAGGTGGAGTCACTCGGCTCTTGTATTTAAGCCAGGATTTCATCTCAGGCATCTGGAGGGCTTGGGACCTTGTGCTGGGAAACACTGAGCTGTGCCTGCCCTGCAGCATAGAGAGAAGGTAACCAGGATATGTAAGTGCACAAACACACGCACACACACCCCACACCTGCTCACTCTGAGATACAGTGCCAATCAGATTCTTTCTGGTCCTCTCCTCCACTTGTCTCCCATCCCCTCTGCTCGTGTGTTATAAGACACATGACTGCACCTCCTTGACAACTGACCTCACGGAAGTGCCTACAGTTCTTCTTGGATCAAATGGTGGGGCCAGAGGATGGAAGTTCAACCTGGTTGCTTCCCATGCTTGATTCCCGTGTCTTTGGTTCCTCCGTCCCCATGTTCAGCTGCTTCGATCCTGGCACTGATGATCCATCCCTCTGAAATGAAAGCTTCCCTCTGAAATAGGCACAACGTGAAAGGACTCCTCCTCCCAGGGCGCCACTGGGATGAGCAGGGACAGAGGAACTGAAGGCCTTTCCAGCAGATGAAATGGGGACACGGAGAAGGACGTGGACCAGAGCTGGATTTCTGCAATTCTGGGCGTCCCCAGTTGCCCTGATACAAGCAAGCAAAACATTATGTTGACACAGTGATGGGTAGATTCCTGGGCACAATTTTTCCAGGGTGGTCGAATGTAATTTCCTGAAGAAATGTGTCGATGAAGCATTGTTGCATATTTGCAGTGGGCAATCCTGAGTAAAAAGAATTACTCTGGACGTTTTTGGTGCGGTGGTATTAGCATGTATCAACTGGAGTGCCACAGGCTTTTGCATCGAGGAAGGAAATGAATCAACATT
Source organism: Sturnira hondurensis (assembly GCF_014824575.4). Lineage (NCBI taxonomy): Eukaryota > Metazoa > Chordata > Mammalia > Chiroptera > Phyllostomidae > Sturnira > Sturnira hondurensis. Next base: position 5,159,714 of record NW_028088915.1, read on the forward strand.
CTTCTTAGAGAAGTAGGGATCTCTGACTGTTCATGCTGGGAAGGAACTAGTTTTCTGTGACTCTGTTCTAGTCCCTTTCTAAAAAATCCCCTCTTTTAGATAGTCGTTGCCTCTCCTAGCTAGGGGACTGGGTCATTTTCTTTCTTCCTGGAAAGACTCTCTGGAAGTCTGGGCAGCTGAGGTAGCCGCGAGGACCCCTGTGCTCTGGTGACCGTTCCTCCTCCCTGGTGGGGTCCTACAGCCACGAACTCCGATCCGGGGTCGGCGCTGGCCAGTCCTGTCTGACTTCCATCCAGCGGGGTGTCTGGTTAACATCCGCACAGTGCAGCTTTTTTCTGCACCCTGTGATAGTGTGAATGGACTATCAGCAGCGAAAATAACAAAGGTTTATATTTTTCTTTCCACATTAAAAAATTTCTAGCATGCAGGAAGTGGCTCTGTAAGATTTTGTTCATTCCAATTCTCCATGTTCTTATAGTTGGGTAGTGATTCTGGGATATTCAGCTTTGCAAAGGTAGCCTTATTTCATGTTGTGAAAGTGTACAACCCAAGATTTGACGACTTAAAAAAAGATGTATGAGTCATATGTTTGTTATATTTTTCACTGTTGAGTAGCTTGCACTCCAACTTTTGTAAGGTATTTTTTTTTACTCACCATGAAATATTCTGGTCACATGAATAGCTTTCTGTTTTCTAAAAGTAGAGTGCTGCTAGTGAACAAGCCTGTTTTCTTTTAAATTGTGAAGTTTTCTAGTAGCTTTTCATAGTCTGTTTTCATTACATCATGGGGCAATGCCTCCGACTGGTTCGTTTGCCGTGGAGGGAGATTGTCAGAGTTTCCTTGATAAAATGTTTATGGGCTTAAGAGGTTTATGAATCAGCAGTAAATATTTGCTCTGGGTTTATGAGACCTCTACTCATAAACATCATGTGTGTTTATCTGTTGCTCATTGAAATGTCTTTAGAGAATCAGCTGCTTAGGGCACATGCTGTGGGGGACGTGTTAATAAATTACAGATCGGAAAAGGCTGTATTGTGAGGAACCCTACGTTTTGTATCAGGTTTTATCATTAGATCTGCACACCTCAAGTCACCAGCTGCTGGGCATGAAGGTTTTTAAATATTTTAACAGGATTCTAGGTCTGGCTTTGGGGTGTCATTAAAGTATTTTTTTTTTAGTAAGCAGAGAGTAACAGCTTTCTTTCGCACTATACTTAGTGACACACCCTCGGGAGTCACAATGGTACCTTTTTCTTCCTTGAGTAACTTGAATGAATAAATGAATGAATATCTGAGTGAACCTCTGTTACCTGTTATATTGGGGGAAGAGAATGGAAAGCTAGCTTGTCATGGATTATAGTTTGGTGCAAACAAACATTTTGGGTAAATGCTAATGGCCTGGGTTAGACTTTTATGAATAGTACAGAGCTGCAAGGCATGGTCTCAGTTTCAGCTGAGGAAGTGAGGCTGTGTTCCTATGCTCACCACTGCTCCGGGAGCCCTCCTTTTGTGCCTCTCCCAGCATTCTGCTTCACCCAGGGACTCAATGCCCCTTATCAGAAAGGTTTCCCTGAAAAGAGCCAGCGGCTCCTGCAGCCTCCTGCTAACAAGGATGCCAGGGAGTTTCCAGCCACGAAGACACAGTAAGGCAGACACAAAGAGAAAGCAGTCACCTTCTGGAAAGCTTGTCTGGGTGTTGACCCCCAGCTCTGTCCGCCAATCTGTTGCCCCAGACAGCACCGGACATCAGCTGCCACATTTGTTCTTTGATCCATTAGCCAGAGACATCACAGCAGTGCAGTTTATTTGTCCAGGTGACCTGGTGCAGGATCTGTGGGTAGTTTTTTATAGTCTTGGACATTTGATTGTAAACCGCTTGATGGGAGTAGAATTTAAGGAGATGGTGTTAAGCAACTTTGATTTAGAAGACAAAATTGAAGATGACTGCCTTTCAATTTAGTGTCTTCCTACTTTCCAAAAATTAGTTTCTCCTATCATTTTCTGAGATTATGCAGCACATCACAAGAAAATTACTTTTCTAACTTCTAATTTAAAAATCTTTAGTAGGAGCAAGTAGTGATAGCCTCCAAGAACTAGGCTTTCTTTCTTAGACCCTCCCATCGTAAATCCCCCTGGTCCATCCACCAGTATTTGTTGTTGGCTGGTGAGATAGCCTCTTGCTCTCAGAAGATACACGGTTGGCCATTACCGCAAGAAAAGAGAATCGAAACTTTTGAAGCCATTACTGACCTTCATGTTTGGACAGCCCTTACTGTTGTGTTCTTACTTACAGTGGTCTTACAAATCAGCTAAAGTAATGTTTACATCTGATCAGTTAGTTCTTTCCATTTGAAGTCATGATGTAACATTTATGTCATCTGTACTGTAATTTTAAAAAGTGTCATTTGGTGTTTTTCAGTTACACAGATTATATCTTACATATACAGTCATGAATGTTTGGGGAATTACTTGATTTCTGATTTTTTTCACCTTGTCCTCCAGTCTCCCCAAAGAATGGAGTGTCTCACTTCATTTGCCTAAGAGCACTCAGTAGTATCCTTGGTTTTTTAGGGTACCCCAGCAGAATTCCTTTAGTGTTTCCTTTCTTCAGTTTCCTGTCTACAAAAACCAGGAAACCAAAGCTGTGAAACAAATTTGACAGTGTCCTCCAAAACCACTGAATTCATTTATCTCTTGAATTAAGGATATTCTGGTTTTCACTGGAGGCCTGTACCATTCCATTCTTCACTCTAGTATTGATGTTCTTGTGTTTTTTGTTTCCTTGGCTTGGTCTTTCAACAGAAGAGGGTTCAAGCGTGGAGGAAATCGGCTTTAACTGGGGGGAGTACCTGGAAGAAACGGGCACCAGTGCAGCTCCTCACACGTCGTTCAAACACGTACGTAACCTTCCTTCTCTTTCTGGTCTGCAGTTGGGAATAGAGCCAAGATTTCTTAGAAATAAGGAAGAGACGGGGAAATTTGTTTGCCTTTCACGGATAGCTGCCGGTAAGGTGGACTTGGCCCTTACCACTCAGATCACCGAACACGGGGCTGGGCCGGGGGTGGGCACTCAGTGGGTGGGAAACGGTGTGGAGTTTTCACCTTGTCTGCACCTCAAAAATGCCCAGTTTGACAGATGTGGCCCTTGCTCACGGCTTGAGACAGGTAAGATTGATTAGAACAAGTAAGGCCCAGCCAGCTAGGCAAGTAGGTGTGGTGTGTAATGTCCTCTTACGAGGTGTAATGGCTGTATATTTTTATTATGGATTGATGTTTTCATTTTGAAAGGACATATAAAAATTTTACAGTCTTTTGTGGGTAGATGAGTCAAATTAGAGGAAATACTATAAATATTCAGAAAACATTTGGATTGAGCCAAAAAAATCATTCTTAACAATAATTTCTTTGAATAATGCAAAGAGCTTGCCCAGTAGAGTGAGAGTCCCAGGAAATTAAAAGTTGAGCTTTTTTTTTTTTTTCAGGTTTTTGCTTCTATTTGAGATTTTGGCAATGTATATTGTTAACAAGAAAAAGACTAAGTTTCCAGGATCTAAGGTTTTTGGCATTACTATTGCTTTGCTGGACAGAAAAATGTAATTCTGAGAAACATTCTTTTTTGCCCTGGGCTACCCAGGGCAAACATTCAGCCTGAGTGTCATTAACAAATCGGGGCATTTTCTCAACCTGTTCTTGTTTTTGGCTCTCTGGCTGAATTAGTGAGCCAGAACTTTGATTCTTTATTTTTAATGCTACATTTTATTGTTTTGGGAGATGAAGTGTTCTTTTGAAAAGAAATTTAAGGCCTTATTAAATTTGCACGACCTTGTAAAAGTCAATCACATTCCCAATTCTCTTTTTATACTGATGTTTGTAATACTCTAATCACTTGTTTATTATGAATGTGGTTTTGGCCATTTAGTGAAGCCGAGAGGTAAATATTAAAACATAACAGAACTGTAGCTCGCCTGGCGAAGAGTGAGGGTGTGGTCCTGGAAAGCTTCTTACGATTCTTAGGTGGCTTGTTTATATCCCTTTAGGCAGTTTAGGAAAAAGATACTGAGGGACAACTTTTTCCTTTTCTCTTTTACCGATAAAAGTATCTATACCTCTCCATATGGAGTAACCCTAGTTCTCTTGAATTCAGTCAGTTTTCCCACCTTCCTTTTCATCACAATGGCACAGGAAGCAGAGGGTCCCCAGGCCTGTGTGCACATTGTCGAGGGAAAGCATCGTTGGCCCTGGGAACGAGCCATGTGTAATTCCATCGTCTCCTTGAGCAGCTGCTGTTCCTGGACATCAGATGCTTTAGCACTGGAATGTCTGCTGGGCTGGAAACCTTTCTTTTGGGGAGGAGGGCTGGGAAATACTAACAGACTCCAATCCTTCATTAATAAAAAGAAAACCCATCCAAGGCTGTACTGCTCACCAGCTGCCATCGGCCACCTGGAGCTTTGGGGCACGTGGTGAGCCTGTCGGCCGTGTTGGGGTGTGCTGTAGTGTAGAGCGCACCCCCGGCTTCGGATCGGAAAAGGACGGTGTAAAAGATCTCACTAATGTATTTCATGTCGATCGTATCTTGAAATGATGACATTTGGGATATTTGAGTTAGAGAAGATATTAAAGTTAATTTTATCTGTTTTATCTATTTAATATGGCTACTGGGAAATTCAGCGCCACATTTGTGGCTGTCACTGTATTTCTCTTAGTGCTGTTTTAGAGCAACAGAAATTCTGTTTTTATGTGCTGTGTTTTTAAACAATTCTGGTAATTTTCTGGACGTGTATGTCTAGTACAATAATGGGTTTCCTGTGTTTCTGGTTCCTTAAGGTTGAAATCAGCATTCAGAGCAACTTCCAGCCCGGGATGAAACTGGAAGTGGCCAATAAGAACAACCCGGACACGTACTGGGTGGCCACTGTCATCACTACTTGCGGGCAGCTGCTGCTTCTGCGCTACTGCGGTTACGGGGAGGACCGCAGGGCCGACTTCTGGTGTGATGTGGTGATAGCCGATCTGCACCCCGTGGGGTGGTGCACTCAGAACAACAAGGCCCTGATGCCCCCGGATGGTAAGCTCCCTGCTGGCCCACATTTAGGAGACTTTGGGTTTATAGGCCATCCTTATTCATGATGCTTGCGGGGAAAACCTTGCAGAGATGCTGTAACCGATTTAGTGGGAAGGTCTAGCACCTTAAAAATTGCTTCCTGAGGTGCATTAGCTTAGTGGTGCCGGAGTGAGAGGGAACGTGGGTGCATTTTGGGATGTCCAAACTTATCCTGACAACTGAACCAAGCATGGCCTTTATGAAAGAAGAGCTCTGGAGCCTGATTTGGGAGGTAGCAAAGGAGGCTGAAGGGAGGCTGAGACTGAGGTCTTATTTTCCGTTACTGATTGATTATGTTGCTTTTCTTTTGCTTTGGAGACTTGACATTTTGTGTAGTGTCACAGGGCTTCAGAAATGGATCTCTTTAGTTTTAATCTCTCTTATTGTTGGGGGACTGTCAAGGTGTGATGCATGTAGAAAACCAGACAGATGAGGAGACATGACATTACTCTTAAGGGAATTGTCAAAGCTCGTATAGATAAAATCCATTCAGCGGCTGGAAAACCATGGGCATGTTACTTCCCAGGGCACATACGGTAACATCTGAAAGATTTTTGACTGTGAGAGGGGGCGGGGGGGAAGCTCCTGGCATCTGGTGGGAGGGGGCCAGGATGCTGCTAAACATCCCACAACGCAGAGGACAATGCCCCCAACGAAGAATTATTAGGCTCAAGCTGTCATAGTTGAGAAATCCTGCTGTGAAAGAATGGGGCAGCCGATTACAAATGCGTTAAAGGAGCTCGTCTGATCCCGTGAGTGAGAACACTCAGTTTCACCCTCAACGCCCTGTCCTCTGTGTTTCATTACATGGTGATGGCAGCGGTTACACTTGAAGACTTTTGATGCTAATTCTCACGCGTGTAATGTCCTCTCAGCATCTGGCTGCCACTTTTAGCTTTGCGTGGGTATTTGTATTTAGAAGAGACACATACAGTTTTAGAGCTGAAATCCAAGGGTCAGTGTGTCCACCATATTCACAGTTGCTTTTGCCTTTCAGAACAATTGAACTTTATCTTTTTTAAGTTCTGATATATGTTTTTCTCTGACAGTTGGGAGTAGTCCATAGTTTTTTACCACCCTTTTTATAAATAATTGAGAGTCTGCTAAGTAGTGGGGGCATAATACATGCATGGAGTTTGAGTTGTATTTATGGGACATGTGTAAGGACTGAATTTGTTGCCGTGGCCTTAGCTAACATCTTGACCCTTAATTTGTCAGAAGAGAGAAAGGCCCTTCTTTCTTTGCTGCTTGCTCTGGGTCTTTGCACTGGCTCCCTCCTCTGCTTAGAAGCCCTTCCCGCCTCTTCCTCCTCCAGCTGGCAGCTCATTCGATCGCTTCCTCAGGCAACTAAGGTCAAGCCCTGTCTTTGCTCACAGGGTCTTGTGTGCCCTCAATGTTGATCATGTTTGCAGCTGTGCCCCCAGTTCACTCGGTTGTGCCGCTGCTATCACTGCCTAATATCAGAGCGTTTCCATCACCCCATAAATAAACCCTGTACCCATTCACAGTCACTCTCCATTCTCCCCTCCCCCCAGGCTCTGGCAGCAAGCACTAAGCTACTTTCTGTTTCTATAGACTTGTTTATTCTGGATGTTTCTCATACATGGAATCACAGAGTATGTGGCTTTTTGTGTTTGGCTTCTTTTACTCAGCATATTTTATTCACAGACACCCATGTTGTAGCATGTATCAGGACTTTATTCCTTTTTACAGCTGGGTCGTGTTCCATCGTGTAGATAGGTCACGTTTGGTCTGTCCCTTTGTCCGCGGATGCACATCTGGGTGCAGCTGTACTTTGAATCGTGCGGTTCTTTGAATGTTGTGTAGAGGACTTTTCCCCTCACCCCCACTTCCGATATCGGTTTGTCTTCGTAGGAGTGTGAGTCTTTATTTCTAACCTCTGTTGAGGGGCGCTTTTCAGGTGAGTGCTGGAGAATGGTTGTTATTATGTTAGGCTTTATTTATTTATTTATTTATTTATCCTCACCTGAGGAGATTTTTTAAAAAATTACCTTTAGAGAGACAGAGAGAGAGAGACAGACAGACAGACAGAGACATTGATGGCATCTGTGTGAGAGAGGAACACCGATTGGTTGCCTTCTCACACACACCCCGACTGGATACGCAACCTGGATACGTGCCCTGGTCGGGAGGGGATGAAACCCCACAGCCTTGTGCTCTACAGGATGACGCTTCAACCCGCTGAGCCGCACCGGCCAGCTTGTGAGGCTTTATTTTTAACTCTTGTTCTAGTTCTGCAAGAGCCAGTAGTTGGGTGAATGCGATGCCCTAATGCCTGTGGTAATGCTCACGTCTCTTAGTCCAAGGCCCAGCCTAAGTTGTGCCTTAAGTGACATTTTAATTTATTAATATTTACCCTTTTTACAAAATTTTAAGTGTATGGTGCCTTCTTGGTAAGTACAGTGCTCTACAACAGGTCTCTAGAACCTTTTCGTCCTGCGTAGCTGAAACTTTGTACCAACAGAACAATAACTCCCCGTGGTCATCACCACTCTGCTCTCTGCTAAAATGAGTTTGACGGCTGCAGATGCCTCAGATAAGGAATTGTGCAGCGTTTGTCCTCTTGTAACTAGTTTATTTCACTTAACAAAATGCCCTGAAGGTTCATCCATGGGGTAGCATGTGACAGGATTCCCTTCTTTTTAAAGGCTGAATAATATTCCATTGGACTTTGATTTAAAACAGCCACTGCGGTGAGACGATGTAACATACAATTATTCAATTCACCTATGATTTCTGATCTGTCATAGAGTAAACCAGTCTTGATGGATGAGTTGTACTGATGGGCTGTTGTGAAAAGAACAGTTTCAGTTAGAAAGTTACAGGAAGTCCCACTTGCCCAGCTCTACACGCAAAGGTCACATAGATAGGCCCACAGTTACCCGAGAGGGTACAGGCAGACTTACGTGCAGTGATTCTAGGGAGCGGATGCGCACCTGGGGGCACTGCAAAAGGGGGACACAGCAGGAGACCTACAGGTAGGTCCCCGCTCCTGGCTGCGGCCTTGCCTTCCGCTCTCCTTGCTTACGTCGTTCATGGGTGACTCACTCTTAAAGTCTGACACTAGTAGCTGAACCCCCTTGGGAAGGATGTAAGAGAGCTTTGCTTTGTAGATTATCTAGTGAATGGTTTTAGAGAGAAGTCCCAGGGCACCAAATTCCAGCACTGTTAAGAGCCACTTGGTTTACTTTACAGAAATCCGTGTTGTGGCTTGAGACAGAAGGTATAGTTTGTTCAGTAAGTCTTTCTCACTTGGATGAAAAATGTGGCCACAGTCACAGTTTCAGAAACACTGTCAAATTTGCTTCCTGCTGACTCCATGCTCTGAGGCAAGACACAGGCTTAAAATGACAAAGTCAAAGTGAAGACTGGGAAAACCCTATGTAGAGGGAAACCGCTAATGCGACTGCAAGGCTGGAAGGCTCTTCACATGGTAACAAGCTGTACTAATTTTGAGAATGTCTTTATTGTTCATTTTAAAGAACTTTAAAAAAATTAGTAGGTAGTCAATATGATTTAGAATTCTTCAGTGCGGAGAACAAAGTCAGGAAATAGCAGGTTCATGGAGCAAAAGGTTTTATTGATTGCTGTAGTCCAGGCTAATTATTGCTTTGTAGCCAGACAGCACTTGTTCCACTGGGAACTGTAGAATCTATTTTTGAACAAGGATTCTTGTTTCTGTGGTTTTCTGTTTTAGAGAGCTCGTATGATTGTAAGTTCCACAAATGTACCTGCTTGATCTTTCTGCTGGTTAAACTTGAAAGGCATCGTGGAATATGCACACAAGTTAAACTAATCCATGACACTTAATGCTTTTGCTTGTTTCGTGGTGGTAGAGAGATTTCTTACTGATCCCAGGACTCAGAGTTGGGGGGGGGGTGTGTGTAAAGGGAGGAGCCTTGCAGTTGGAGCCAGGGCATGGGGTTCTTATCTTGCCTCTGCCATTAATTTAGCTGCATGGGTGAAGCTCCCTCAAGTTTCACATCTTGGAAACGAGGAGGTTATAGTGTACTATAATCTCTTGAGAGCTTTCCAATCTGACATGCCCTGGTTTGTGATCCTTATCAAGGAAAGGAGGAGGAAGAAGGTGCTCCTTTGCTACTGAATGCACTAGCATTGGAATTTGTTTTGGAATTCGGGTCTATGGAAACCTAGTCCAGACATCTGTGCAGAGCTCAGAGGCAGAACTCCTAGGTTACTATTGGGGATGATGACCTGTTGAAAGAGTGGGGAAGGGTCCATCATTACTGGCAGTGGGTATAATTTAGCTCGCTAAGGGTTGTGGACTCTGGTTTCCCTGTGGAACCTGGAGAACCAGCAGTAACCTCAGCTGAGTGAGAAAGATCAGTGCAGCTGCAGTTGAGTCATTTGTTATGGACCTGACAGCTTCAAAATACGGTTGGGCCAAGCGAGTTGATGGGAGCTTTGGGAAGTTTGGGCAGAGGGGAGAGCATTGCTCTGTGTGGTCAGACTAAGGTTGCAGTGCTCAGGGTCTTTTAGGACCTGAGGATGGTCCAGGGTGGTCTTATGTCTTCTGAAATCATCACACTGAAAGAGACTCATTTCATTATTTCCAATGATAGTTTTACTGAGTCTGTAACATTCTTTGCAGTCCCTTCTTTTCCTTCCTTGCTCTTTTAAATGAACTTAATCTTTGAATTAATACAAACCATCATTGTTACTTTAAATGTTACGAGAAGGAAACGGCATGGCAGCAGACAGAATGCCACTAACAAGGACACGTTTAGAGAGACCTGAGTTTATTGGCCAGCTCGTCCTTCCAAGAGCAGCGTTCCTGCTCCTGAGCTAATTGGCGTTAATTTTTCATATTAAAAGTATTAAGAAACATACTACATTAAAGCACCACCAAGTGCAGTGGAGGATTAGCTCCTATTAGAGTTGCAAAATGTAAACTGTTTTGGCTTAGTAAATCGATAAGGCTTGATCTATTCATAAGCACATGCCAAGTTTGCAAAGGGCAGCTGACAAATAATCTTTGTTTATGGTGATAATGTAAGAAAGTCATTTAATACAGTGTCATTGTGCTGCCATTTGTTGAGAAGGAGCAGCAGTGCCTGTTGATGTCTGGGGTTAGGGAGCTCTGGCGTTCGGGCAGGTGTCTGCTGGGCCCTGCAAGGAGTGCTGTTGGCCTGCAGGTGAATGAGCACCGCGATGCCTGTCTGCAGAACGACTTGGCTTACACACTGAGAAGTAGTGATGTGTGCTTTCTGCTGTTGCAGTAAAAGTGTTGGAATTAGGTGCCTTAGGAATCATGTCACTAATTTTTATTTTCCCCATTATGAAAATTCTGTAATTTGAATTGCAAACTGTGCAGTCTTGCCAGAATGACTCTATTTACCATTCAAAGTTGAATCAAAATTACTGGAGTTAGTTATTATATAACTTATTTGAATAAAGGGATGTTTATTCATGAAGCGTTAGGAAAAAGTGTGAATATGGCCTTATGTTATGGGAGTAGATCTTGCCAGGTTCTGAAGCCTGGTGCTGGGACTGTTTTGGGGACTGCTGTTTTTACTGTCGCTGATGGTGAAGTCAGCGATGCTGGCAGGTGGTGCACAGCACTGGAAAGTGATTGGATGGCAGCCTTACTCGTCCATTACCATCGTTTAACTGCAGACTCTGAGCCGTAGACTCTGATTGTGCTACATGAGACTCTCAGTGTTTACAATTCATTTTTAATTATTTAATGTGACATTTTAGTAATTCTGATGAAACCTACACAATTGCATTGTTTTCATTTGGGTATTAATAAGAAAACTAAGTGTGTATGCTAAAAACTCAAAGAGCAAAATTAATCCAAAGTGGAGTTGAGAGAAGCACAGGGATAAAGCCACTGGTCGGCAGATAATTGAACGCAGAAAGAGCACACTGCTGTAGGAGGGGGTGGGATGTGTTGTGTTGGCCAAAAAGTTTGTGTAGTTTTTTCTGTAAAGTAAGAGACAGATTCTTCATTGTCACCGATAACTTAATTGATTTGGATATTTTGAGTATGTTGGCTATCTTCCATGTGGTATAATGCTGATTGTTCTCAATCAGTGTCTCAATTTGGTCACTATCAACTTCAACTGGTTTACACAGCCATGACGCATTCATTGTCCAGTGAGAAATCTCCAGCATGAGACTTTGCAAACCACTTTTGACATATTCCATCAGTCACAGGACCTTCTGCGTACGCTGTACAAATCTTTGTTTGTGTTTCAGTTGTGTTTATACCTCTCTTGAAATAAAAAAGCATAACATGCTAAAAACATTGCTTATTTTCTTTCATCTTCAATATTAAAACGGCCATGCAAAAATTCATCAGTTTTGGTAAGTTTTTTTAAATGCACACTGATATGACAGCTGTCAGAATACAATCTAACGAAATTCTTTCAAATGAAGTAAAAGATAACTAAGTGATACTAGAGCCATCTTACGGAAAAAACAAATGAACTCTTTGGCCAACCCAACATTTCATAAGTATGACAGCAGATAAACTGGAAGTGATAGATACATCTTTAAAAAAACTGAGTTAGTATTTATTGTCAAAAAGCCATTTTTGGTAATGGTGTGTGAAAGAAGGAATATTCCGTTAGGAAATAGAGTGGTCCTTTTTCTCTAGGTACTTAATGGCCCTTTTAAAACAGTATAGGTGGTTATGAGTCTTGTCTGATCAGGTGGGAGGCCTGTGTACAGATTCATCACGGTGTAGACCAGAGTAGACTTGGTTTGCAGATGTGTATGTGTGTGTGTGTGTCTGTGTGATGAGCATAGATCTGCGTATGTGTGCACAAACGTGAGCATGTATGTGCTTGCACACACACATGGGTGTGTATTTGTGAGCATGTGTATGTGCGTTTGAATCTGAACATGTGTGTGAATTTGCATGTGTGGATGAGCATGTGTTTGTATGTGTACATGGACTCTATGTGTATGGCTTGATCTAACCAGTATTTTGAAATAATTTTGGTATTTGCCGTTTACAAATCACTTCATTTAAAAGTCTGAGTTATCCTCATCTCTTGAAAACCTCGATGATGCAGACACGTTGGGCCTGCATTCCCCAGGACAGCCCTTAATGGAGCATCTGCCTCTTCAGATGGCCATGTGCATGCTCTGCAGACCTTCTAGTCCCTGCCTGGGCTTTCTTATCTGCGTGGGCTGTGTGCGCATCTCGCCAGTACCTCGAATGGGGGGCGTGGAGCCCTCTGAGTGTGTGACCTGGAGTTTCTGAGGCTCTGTCTGACCATACCAGTTGACCAGATATTGTTAAGTTTTCCTTCAGCTCAAAAATGTTCTGAATTAAAGAATCCAAAGAGCGATGAATGAGACTTAGAAAGAGCTCTGTATAATGCACTTTATGAACAGAACTCTAAGAAAATGTGTTTTTGTTTAAGTCTGTGGAAGGAAAAACCAAACAAAGACCAAAAAAGTGAAGGCAGACTAACTGGCCCTCTGTAAATCAAAAACCTTTGTACAGGTGGTGAGGTACAAGTATTTGTTTAGGAGGAAAAAAATTATAGTCTTTTTCTCTTATAGATCCTTGTTTGGTATTTGTATTTGTCTTTTGACACTCCCTGTATACTACATATTCCTTTATCATTTACTTGCCCAGTGTATAAATGAATTATGAATTTTAGCATGTTTGTACCATGGCTCTCCAGTTAAAAACAGTTTATCTCACCCACCAAATAATGTTACTGTGTGCATACCCTGTACCTCAGAACAACCTTGGAAACTGTCTGGTAATATTCTTGTTTTACATTTGAAAAAAATGTGTGTTGGAACTTGTCTCCAAGTCAGTAAGCTTGAAGTAGATTTTAAGCTAAGGGCACAAATTTCTCCCCAGTTTTGAAATCAGCGCTTTGAAAATAGCAGGGGTCAGTCAATATTTGTTTATTGACTTCATGTGTCAATAAGACTTTAGAATGTTCAGACTTGAAATATTGGAAACATATTACTACAAAAAGTTGTAGAATTTGGCTCCTTGTGATTTTTAAGAAGAGGGCGGAAAGTTACTTGTCCAGAATGTTTTCCATTTTGTTAGTTTTGGAGGCAAATAAATGGAAGAGATTAGGTCTGCAGCTTCCTTGACAAATGGTAATCATGAGATTATGTAAAGTTATGTAAATTGAATCAGATGCTATTTGGGTTTTTCTGCACTACATGAAAACTGTAAGCACAAAGCAGTACTATAAGATTTTCCTTTTTGGTGTTAGTCATAAACGAATTTATTTTCTCTTCTTAATCCAGCAGCATGTGTACTTAAAATCAAGCATGTGTTCAATTCTGTGTGAAATGTGGGAGGGGATTGGTTCTGTGGATTCTTGGTCTCTCGTCTCTTTTCCACGTTGTTAATCCTTCCTCTCCTCAAGGGTCAGAGCCCCTTCTCATCTGTCTGCCCCCCCTGCCCCCCGCCTCCCACTCAGCTCAAATGATGATGGCCTTGTGTTCACGGGGGCTCAGCTTGCATCAGCCCCAGTTCTTGTCCTGGGTCATGGACCCGTTTTTTCAAGTTTAAAAAAATTGTTTATGCTATTACAATTGTCACAATTTTCCCCCCTTTGCTCCCCCCCCTTTTTAAAATTCTCACTGGAAGATGTGTTTATTGTGAGAGAGAGTCAGAGAGAGAGAGAGAGAGAGAGAAACATTGATGTGAGAGAGAAACCTTGATTGATTTATCGGTTACCTCCTGCATGTGCCCTGGCTGGGGATTGAACCCCCAACTTTTGGTGCACAGAGCAACAGTCCAACCTCCTGAGCCCACCCGGCCAGAGCTAGTTGGACACTTTAACACCCCAAGTGGATGAGTGGTGTAGAGCCTATAAGAGCAGCCTGGGGTCACTTTTGCACAGGCATGTCTTCTTGGCACAGTTTGCCTTCTCGGACCTCCGCTGTTTCCAGCCCTGACCCTGCCTCATTGACCTCCCGTTTTCCTACCCTGAGTCAGGAGCCGTTAGTGCCCTCTGTCCACTCTCCATCGTGTCTCTGACTGTCCTCTAGCCTGTTGGGCTGCTAAGTTTCCCCCACATCTCTTCTTGCTCTGGGCTCTTGAGTAAGCCTTGATTTTCTGCTGTGTCTTACTGTCTTCCACACGGCTCCTGGTTTCAGGGCTGTGCTGACTTGCCAGGCTCTGCCTTTATTCTAGGACCATATCTTCAATCTAGGGGTGTGCCTTCATTCCAGGGCCATGCCGACCTCTCGGGGCTGTGCCTTCAGTCAGGGTCGTGCTTTCATTCCAGAGGCACGCTTCAGTTTCCAGGGCCATGCTTGCCTTCAAGGCTTGCCTCTGTTCCAGGGCCGTGCCTTCCTTTCAAGGCCGTGCTGACTGTGCAGGGGCGAGCCTTCTTTCTACAGTCTACGGACCTTCTAGGACAATGCTTCTGTTCTATGCAGAATTTTCAACAGTTATACACAGGGCTGAGAAACATATTACAATATTAAACAAATTTATTTTCATTTCACAAAATTAGACAATATTGTACAATATAAATTCATGCTCTCACACATATAATTTTAGACATGACATATGAAGTGTGACATTAACTTATCACATTGGCAACTGGATAGATACTGAATGCCAGAACTGTGGATAGTTTTATTGCTGTAAACACGTTTAATAAGATAAAAATCTCAAGCCCTAGATGGGTGGTTCTGTTGGTTGGAATGTCATCCCAAGTACCAAAAGTCTGCAGGTTTGATTACCGGTCAGGGCACAGGCCTAGATTTTGGGTATGATCCCTGGTTGGGGCACCTGTGGAGGCGACCATTCACTGTTTCTCTCATGTCAGCGTTTTTCTCTCTCTCTCTCCCCCACCCTCCCTTCCTCTCTCTCTAAAATCAATATCCATATACTCAGGGGAGGATTTTAAAAAAGATGAAAATCTCAAAAAAAGTGTATTTATTTTTATTTAAATATTTTAGATAAAAGATTTGATATTCACTAGTTATAATTTCTAATTTTAATATTAATTTTAGTAGCTAATTTAGGATGTATAGAGAGAAAGTAACCTTTTAAGACATAAAAATTTAAAATTTTAATTTTTGCATTTATATTTTTGATTAAAATTTTCAAAATTATATAGACTGGCTATAATTATATTTGTTTTAATTTCTGATTTCTGTGAATAGAATATAGATTATGGGAAAATCTTGGATTTCTTAAAACTAGATAGTTAATGATTTCTCTGAAATGAAAGCAAGGAAAGAAATTTTATGAGATAAATATGTAAAAAATTATGAATTATGCAAATCTTTATTTCGTTACTCATCCAGACATTGCCAGCCCATCAGCAGAACACCTACACTTAGGTCATAATTAAAGTTAGTGATCTCTGGCATTTTGCCAACTTACAGTCATATGTAAATTATGGCATGTCACGCACTTTTTGATTCTGTCATTATGAAGCTGTATTTGTCAGTATGGGAGGATAGGACGTACTTTGCTCCAGAACCTGTTAGCTTGATGAGTGACTTGAAAATGTTTCCACATACGGTGTGTGGACCTGCTTTTATACTCTTGCCCGGGTCCTGTAGCTGCCGTGGGAGGGCCTGTTTGAGGTTTTCACAGTGGATTTCTCATGTCCTCCGTGGACTGCGTGTCTTTCCTCAGGACAGTGGCCTGTCTACTTAGGGGCTCAGTTTCCAGATCCCTCACATTCTGTCTCTTCCCTGAAATGGGCCATTGGTGTCCTTTCCTGTCCACTTGAGAGAAGAATGTCACTGTGATGCCTTGCCTTTGCCACACTGAACACAAAATATCGGTGCTTTAAGTGAAGCTTCATTTACTCAGGCCTCTACCATCCTTCCAACCATAGTGTTGCAAAACGAATCACACTAGTCCTCCCTTCCCCACTGCCTCACTGTCCACAGTTTCCATTACCCACAATCAGCCCTGCTTGGAAAATGAGAAACAGAAAGTCTCAGAGATAAAAACATGCCTGATTTTTACATTGTGCACTGTTTTGAGTAATGGGCTGAAGTCTTGCCCCTTCCAGCTCTCCCTCACCTGGGACAGGAATCACCTGGCTGTGGACACGCCCTGCTCGTCAGTCACTCAGTGGTTGTCTCCAGTGATCAGATCGGCTGGCTACCAGAAAGACGGCATTTCACCTGACTTTTGTTACAGTACTGTTAGAGTCATGCTGTTTTATTGTTAGCCATGATTGGTCGTCTCTTACTGTGCCTAACTCATAAGTTAAACTTTGCCACAGGAATGTGTTTATAGGAAAACCCATAGTATCCATAGAGTTTGGTGCTACTTCCGGTTGCAGGCACTCACTGGGGGTCTTCAAACACAGGCCCCTTGGATAGGGGGTTACTGTACCTTCTATGTTTAATCAGCAAACTTTATATTGTTATTGTAGTTGTTTTCATAAGGACTAAAATAATTTTAATAATCTAAGCAAAAAACATTTTTATTTGAGACATTTAAAAAAATTAACTATATATTACATTATTTATTTACATGTAGTTGGGGTACAATATATATTAGTTCCAGGTGTACAATACAGTTATTTGTTACTTATACACTTACACTGTGGTCCCCACACTGTGTGTAGTAATCATTTGTCACTGTGCAAACTTACTGCTACAGAGTAAGATGGGATGAGCAATGAAAGACTGATGGGAATAAAAAGATACTACCGTAGGGTACGAGTCTGAGGGGTGTGGAATGGCTCTATGATTTTAAGGAGAAAAAGGAACATTATACCAATGACGGAGTCATGCTTATTATTCATGTCTATATGAAAATGCATGGTGGAAGGATGCAGACCATTGTCCTAAACGTATTTATGGGAGCAATGTAGTCATTTTACTCAAAATGTCCTATGTATAGTACACAGGAAGTGACATTCTTTGCAACTATTTAAATGAATACAAACTTTTATAATGCCAGATTGAAAACATGAGGGGGAACATTAGTTTTTCAAAATTATTGGAAGGGAGTATGTGAGCCAAAAAATTTAAAGAATAGTGATATAGACAGCCATGTTAGATGAAAAGCCATTCCAAAAAGCTGATTAATCCTTTTTACCTGGGCAAATACTTGGCCGTGACAAGAAGCTGGAAGGTGTACATTTGCCCAGAGCAGTCGTTACCTGAGCCTGCGATGTGTAAGTATTTTGAATAAGCCCCTGCGTCCATCCTACGTGGCATGAGCTGTGACTTGCCATATACCCATCTCTGGTCCCTTGCGCTCCCTGACTCTGGATTTTTAAAGATGGTGCTTTTCCTACAGCCCCTGTTGTTCCTTCATTAAGACAGTTTTTCATGCAATTTCAGTATTGAGAAATTCTCAGGGCTTTGAAAGGATTTATCATAATTGGACTTTCACAGAGTTTCTCTTTAAGTTATTGGATTCCTTTGGTAATATATGAGCAAGTCTTCCTCCAGCTTCTCTGCTGATGGGAAACTTAGAGCTGGTAGAAGGGAGCTCTTGGGATGACGGGGAAGAGCCTGCTCATGGGTACCAGCAACTGGTTTGGTCCGTAAAGGACACTACTGTTGCCATAGAGATGGAAAAATGTTTATGTCAATCTATGAAGGATTGTTTATTGAGATTTTACTATGACCCCAGTTGTTTTCTGGTGGGATTATATGGGATGGTTAATACTGAGTATTTATATGAAGCACATTTATACTGCAGTCAGCTCTTGGCCCTTCGCATGCACTCAGAAGGAGAACTTATGTTTGGAAATGGATGTTTTATATGGAAACTGCCAGTGTACTTATCTATTTGTCGGTCATTTCTGCTTCGGCTGTTTACCCCTGGAGATTTTACTCCTGTCTTGCTAAGAAGTATTAGAAGCTAATTTGAAATTCTAAACTCTGGAAACTGGGTGATATCTCTCTTTTTGTCCTGGTGGGAACTTCTCTGAGACAGCACTTCTTTTGAATTTTTGAAATTTGTCTTTTTTATGCTAAACATTTCTCTCGGTTGAGTAAACCCTGTAGTGGAAGTTTACAAGAGCTGGAGGCTAACCTGACTGGTAATGGCAGCCTGATCCCAACACTTCTGTGGGGTCTGCTGGCGGCTAAATGGAATGGTCCCTCCGGTCTGTGTTCTGCTGGTGTTTAGATAAAATGAATTGGAGTGTCTGGGACCGAATGCTGCACAGTGAAAATGCTCTTCAGGCCCCAACAAAGGACTGGAGGGCATTGACCTGAGTCAGGTGGCCTGGTTAGTGGCTCATCTGTGCCTCTCCATTAATGGAACCTTGGAAAAAAGTCACTTAACCTCTTTGCATTTCACACTCTCCTCATCTTTAAAATGGCTCATTAATACCTGACCTTGCTCTCTCTCAGTGGTATTGTCAGTGCCAACTTTGATGGCAGGTGCAAAAGCTCTCTGTAACCTGTAGGGTGCTGCAAAGTGGGGAGAATGCTCACTATCACATTTTTCCTTCTTCTCTGTAACTGTGAGAGGCCCTTCTGGTCCTCCCTCCGCTCCGTAGGCCGGGCTGGGGAGGTGTGAGAGAGGAAGTGCTTGCATCTGGGATGGGAGCCTAGAAATGCAGCTCCAAAGGATGAGCAGAGGCTCACCTAGCCCGCAGCCCCTCGCCCCACTGTGTTCCGTGCCCAGCACTTAATGATTGCTTTTTTACCCCCTGTGATCAGAGAATTTTGGTTATACCTTTTTGCAGTTATTTTTGCCCTGTGTTATAATTGTTTACGGGTACATAATCACACCCATTTTATTAAAAAAGTAAAGCTTTGTGAGCCTATATAATCAGAAATAAGTAATTTGGATCCTGGTGCCATCACATGTGTGAACTTAGACTAGGTACCTCATTTTTAAACTTTGTCACCTTCAGTATTTCCATCTGCAACCTGGGGATAATGACAGCTGCCTTATAGGGGTGTTTTGTGTATTAACTCCTCAGACCAATTTTAAAATGTATTAGGGGGAAATGAAGAAATGCTGTTTATTCATTTTTCTAAGAATGGTTTTTACATACTTTTAAATTTCACTTACTTATTAATTATTTCAAAGACTATTTTTTAGAGCAGTTTTGGGCTCACAGCAAAATTGAGGGGAAGGTGCAGAGATTTCCCATAACCCTGAAGCCCCCACACTTGCACAGCCTCCTGGCTGTCAGCCTCCTCCTTAGACTGTGCATTTGTTACAGCTCAGGAACCTACACTGACACGTCGTCACCTCGGGCCCGTGGTTTACATTAGGGCTCACTCTTGGTGTCCTGCATGCTGTGGGTCTGGACCAGTGTAAACCCAGTCCTGTGGGTTTGGACATGCACCCACCACTGTAGTGTCATACAGTGTAGTTTTCGTCCCCTAAAAATTCTAAGCTTTACTTTCACTCCTTTCCTTTCCCCTACCCCTTGGCAACCACTGATCTGTTTGCTGTTTCCATAGTTTTGCTTTTTTTTTTCAGAATCTTATGTAGTTGTAATCATAATACCCTTTTATTTTTTAAACCTTGCATTTAGTTAAAGCTCAGTAGTTGTTGAGTGGTTGAGAATGAAGCTTTGAGCTAATTAAAAAAACTAACAACAGCAAAGACTGATGGGTAGTAGTGTATGTGTAGTTTTACTCAAGAGCCTTTAAAATCTGACCACACTCATTCATTCTGGCCACACTTGGGTTTTGAAGCCTGGGTATGTTGGAAGCAGTGGTTAGGAGCAGGGGAAGAGAGTTCTTAGTCACACACACTTGTTTCACAGATAAATGATGACCGACAGCCCAACTGCAAAGGAGGAGATAGAGAAACTGGGAGAAGTGGGTAGCAGCATAAGAGCAATCTCATGCCATTTACTGGAGGGGCACATAATCTTGTCACTAGGTCTGCAGGGTGTGGGATCATCACACAGTGAGGTGTCAGCTATTATATGAGAAAGCCGGACAATTGATATATACCATTCTCAGTCCTCAAAAAGGTTTTACATTTATTTTGTATCTGCTAAGTAGGTGGCAGCAGAAAAGGTTAAGCTCAGAGGGAGGTGGTGTGGAGAAATAAAGATTTTAAAGAACCAGAACTTTGACAATTGCATCTATGGTAGTTCTCTTCTATACCAAGCCTTCAGGTGTCAAGCAGTTCTCATTCTGGCCTCTTAAACATGATAGAACCTTAAGCCCATCCAACCTTGAAGCACTGGCTTGGTACCCAAGTAATAGATTTGAATGATTTTTGTATTTCAAGATGTACTGAGCCATGCTGGTCAGCCAAAGGACACGTGGGGTAGGCATGCTGCCGGCGAGGAAGCAGGACAGTGCTGAGGTGGACTCTGTGGTGGGGACCCATGCTGGGGTAACGGCCATGGCTGAGAAGCTGTAGCTGGGCAGGTCCAAAGTGGAGGAAAACTCTGATTGTCTAGCTGTCTGTTAAAATCAGTTTTCTGTGAGAGATGTATTAAGGTCCTGTCAAGTGGAGGGTGTGTCCAGATGGCAAATCTAGGTCCCGTGTTCCAGGGCTGGGGAACGTACAGGACTGACCAGAACAAAGCAAGATCCCGTTGGTGGGATGGGCCATATGGCAGGGTTGGGCACTGGGCTGGGCACTGGGCTGGGAAAGCACAGGAAGGATCAGGGTATGACGTGATCTCCCCAACAGGGTAGACTGGGGCAGGAAGAGGAAACTGTGAAATGGGGCCACGACTCTGCTTCTGGAGCCTTGAACCGATGACCTGGATGAAACGAGTTTGGACAGGGGCAGGTGCGTGTGTCCCAGGCATTACCCTTGGGCTCCCTGCATCCTGGGGCTGAGTGGCTTCTGAGCTGGTGATATGGTCTAATTACCTCTTTGAGAAGTGACTGCCTCCGAGAGGCATCTTAGGAACTGGGTGATTTCTGCTTGGTGGCAGCAGTCCTTAAAACACAGGTGTCCCGGATTGATGGTTGGCAGAAAGTAGAAATCAGTGGACTCAGCTTGGGGGTCTGGGGAAAGCAGAAGGTGAGTGAAGAGACGGTGACCGAAAATAATGAGATTCTCAGCAGCGATCTCTGGGGCCAGTGAGTTGTTCTGTCTGCTTTGGACCCTGGGTGATGGTCCTGGGACCAAACCTGGGGCTGTTTCTGGGATTTAACTCTGGGGGTTACAGGGTCATACGATCCCTTAAAGTGAGGTCTCCATCACACTTGTCACCACATCATATTTGGAAGTGGAGCAGCAGTAGGGTTTATTGATTTAGTGTCACCTTGTTTTAGAAGGTTTTCCCTTGAATGACCTGTTAGGGAAGAGGTCTGCGATTCTGTTGGTTGTTGTGACTTCATGGAGGGGATTGAGGGATGGAGGGAGAGGGCCATACATATAGATTCTTAATACTTTAGGGTCAGAGGCAAAGCTGTGAATCAGAAAAGTGGGGAAGAGATGAGTGACCACCCCTGGACCAGGGATCTCTAGTATCCAGTGTTGGTTTTTAGTAGACTACATTTTCATTTTATTTTCAAATCCCCACTGGAGTATATTTTTATTGATTTTATATAGAGAGGGAGTGGGTGGGGGGAAGAGAGAGAGAGAAAGAGAAAGAGAGACAGAAACATTGATGTGAGAAAGAAACATAGATCGCTGTTTCTCCTAACTGCCACCTAGGTTCCTGTAACCACAACCTTTTGGTGTACAGGACGATCGGTACTCTACTGATCCACCTTCCAGAGTGACATTTTTAGAGCAGTTTTAAGTTCAAAGCAAAAACGTAGTGGTGTACGTTCAGTGGGTTTAACAAAGGTACAATAACACATATCCGTCATTATGGTATTATACATAGTCATTTCACTGCCTCCTGAATCTTCTGTGTTCCACCTATTCATCTCTCCCTTCCTGCTAACTCCTGGTGACTACTGGTCTGTTCACTGTCTACAGAGTTTGCCTTTTTCCAGAGTGTCACATAGTTGGACCCATACAGTCTGTAGCCTTTTCAGACTGGCTCCTGTAATGTAGTAATATGCACTTAAGTCTCCTGCATGTCTTTTTGTGACTGTCCAGTGCTTTCTTTTGTTTTGTTTCACTTCACTTCACTTCACAGTCATCTTTGTGGGTGTCTCATCTTTATCATCATGAATATCACTTCACAGACATAACGACCCTGAGGTCCAGACGCTGGAGAAATAACCTCCTCTGTTGTACTGCCGTGTGTGAGCGCTTTGAATGTACCTGGGAGCTCACACACAGAATGGGCCTGGGACAGCCTGTGGATTGTACAAGTTGCCTTTCCTTCAAAAAAAAAATTCATGTCAAGTGTTTTTTAAAAATTTGCCTGCTTTCCAAAAATTAGCACAAATCTATTTACAAAAGTTTTGAGGATAGAATGGTTACACAAAATGAGGCCCAACTGTTTTTATTTTTAAATGTTCTTAGACTATGCTGTGAGAACTTGGTCGCCAACTTCTAAAAATTTTGTATTTCTAAAGAGGTTTAATCAGAAGGAGGTATTACAGAAATACAATTTTCAGGGTTTTTGTAATTATTGTTCTGATTATCTCCTAATAATTGACAGAGATGTTACGCATACTTGATTAAACAATGCAAAATTTTTTAACAGCCCATAATGACGTATTTATACAATGGTGACTAATAGCTTTCAAAAGCCTGTTGTGGATTATGAAAACAAGTTATAGCCATTAAAGTAATCTGTAATTGTTTTTTCACACTAGGCAGTTATGTGAAGTCATTAGCATCTATTCAGCTTATTTCTTAGAAAATTATTTGATGAGTATCTTTCAAGACCATCATAAAACAATTTTCAGCCGCCACCAGCTCTCACCCTACACCTCTGAACGTAAGCACAACAAACTCCTCAGTAATCACCAAAGAAAATAAAATTTATTTAAGACTTAATTTCTGGTTTCAATGTTTTATTGTCCTATAGCAATCAAGGGATGATTTGCACGCCTTATATTTAGTGTTATTTGGAATAATGTTTAATCACAGATTTGTTTTGTGAAATGAAGAAAACAACACTCTTTACAGTCTTCATCTGTACATGTAATGTGTAATTTGTTAGCCCATCAAAATTAATTTTAGATTCCCACTGTACACAGAGCTTTAGATTTATATGTCTGGTTAATGGTTCTTTCAGTTAAGTGTATGTATTTATGGATCTGCCCTTGCAGGCTGGATTTCTGCAAAGCATTTATGCCGGGAGGATGTTCACATAAATAACCAACCAGCAAATAAACGTCAATTACAAATTCTATTAACATAGCAAGCAGCAGTCCTTTAACAAATATTTAAGTACAGTATGTTTAGATTAAATTAAGTTTTTTCAAAATGCTTGTCTGCTTAATTTCCCAATTTAACTCATCTTTCCCCTATCAAAAAACCTTTTTTATTTCAAAGAGTAGACCTACTCTGACTTCCTAGAAATATTGTGTACTCAAGTATTATAAAGATTTTTAAGTGGTTTTTAGAAGAAAGAGATTTGGTTATTTTTGTGTCCCCCCCCCTAAATTTCATGGTACCCTTTCTTCTTTTGTCCTGGACCCTCTTTCTATTTTTCTTTTTCAACATCCTTTTCCCCAAAGTTTTGTAGCCTACCGCTCATGTAAGGGCCTTGATTGTGTGGTTTATGTGTTAGCATCCAACATCAGCCTATTAGAAAAAGACCCTAAGAGCCTGTGGCTCAATTTAATTAGAAGTTTATTGCTCATTCCTGCCACAGGCCAGAGATTTGCGGTTCAGGGATGGCCGTACCTCTATTCCATTAGGACCTTTAGGCATACTGGGTTCTTTCCATTTTGCTCTTCACCATTGGCTGTTTTCTGCATCTGCGTGGTAGAACCTTTATTTCTTCCCTTTTATCCCCAGGAAGAAAGAGGGAGAGAGAGAGAGAGAGCCAGGGCCAGCTGCTCACTTTCCCTGGGTCAGAGCTGAGCTGCAAGGGAGGATGGGAAACGCACTCTGTAGCAGCAGGCCCCTCTTCATAGCCAAACTCCCAGGGTGAGGAGGCTTCTTTTACTGAGAGAAAGAAGGGGAGAAAAGGGCATTGGGGACAGTCAGCGGTGTCTACTGCAACTCATTTAGCTAAGAAAGAAACTTTTTAGGTTAACTATTTTATCTTGGGGAACATACCAAGGAAAATGTAAAATGCTTGAAATAGAAAACCAAACAAATGACTTATTTTCTTCACTTGGGAGTCAAACTGCATTTTCTGTACTTGACAGAGTAACTTAGGTTTCTAACTTTTAGTATTTGCTATTGATTGAATAGGATATATACTTTTTCTTGTATTAATTTTTAAAGAGATTAATGTCCATCAACGTGATTGCTTTTCTAATAGCTGGGATTCTCTAGCCATACTTTGCACTGTGCTTTTTGAGTTGTAGGATACCTGGAACAGTACAGGAAGTCACCTATTACTTCTGGGTTCTATATATGTAAACATATTATATTAGGCCTAGGTTAATTTTTTATTTTAAAATTCTTTCTTTAAAAAAACATGAGTTTATAAGTTAATAATAATGCAATACTTTCAAGAGACAAATAGTTCTAAGTTGCTTATTTTAAATATAAGCAGTGTTTTGCTCACACTCTGCAAAATACCCTCTTTCTGAAGGGAAGTGTTTTTAACTGTTTAAGATGGATATATGGGACCAAAACCGCCCCTCACCAAGACACAGCATTGTACAATTTTAGAATACTGGGGACAGGAAGATCCTACAAGTGTCTAGAATGGGGGAAAAAAACAGACTGCACACAAGGTTGTTGATTAAAATACTTTGATATAATTACTTTGCACAAAGGGATGAAAGCAAAGTTACTGAAGATGTGCTTTGTGTGATGTGTGGAGTCAAACGTTACGCTCAAAATGAGGCCGGCAGCTGTACCACTTTGGACATGAGTCTCGAAGTCAGTCAGGATGAGGGAAGTTGGGGATGAAGACAGCAGAGTTCAGGTGTTCAGCGCCTGTGTTTGGCCTTAAACATGGTGGGAGTTTAGTGTTCAGGTAGGCAGTGGAGATTCATTCGGTGTTTAACAGTGTCTGGGCCATTTCTTGGCTAGAAGTAGAATGTGTAGTAGAATTACGCAGATGAAGTCTCCACTCATAAGATTTACATTCTAGTTATGATGTGTTCCTGTGAGACATGGATGAAGGGTGCATTCCATTTATGTAAATGATCGAACCCCATGTCAGATGGCAAATCAGGTGTGTGAGAGGATGGGGAAGCCCAGACGCCTCCCTGTCTTCGGTTTCTTGTTGATACTCAAATTGTGTAGCTGTAGGTTTGGCTATGGAATGAAAGATGGAAAACAGATTTTTGGAATTTCTGGTTTATGTTCAACTTTTCTTTTTGGGGGGTAGGAGATGATTATCTATTTAGAGTGGTCGTGAAGGAAGGTCTTTTGAATCTACAAGTTCCACAGTTTGTCTTTTAAAAGTTCACCCAGTCTTCAAGGGCAGGCAGTGGAGTCTCAGCCTTTGGTTCTCACCTGGGCGGTCAGCGTCTGCACCCATCAGTCTCCTGGACCCACCTCTCTGTCTGACCAGCCTCTGCCATGTTCCTTCTCTTTCTCTGTGGGTCCTCTCTTTGCTCAACATCACTTTACAATTTTTACAGATCTTCTTTTATGTGCCGTATCTTCTTAAAAATTAGGAATTATAGATAAAACACTGCAACAAAAACTTTCTTTGTTCTTTCTTCTCTTTCAGGATGACACACTCACATATTGAACTCATGTTCCTAATCCATAAAATGCAAAAATTTCTAAGATGTGTGTCTTAGGGAGGTAAGATCACAAACCAAACAGTTTCCCTCCTCTAGTATGAGGCAGGCAGATCAGTGCACACACAAATACTACAGGGGATTACACCAACGAGGCATGAAAGAGCCCTTGACTAATTTAGTTAAATTAAAATACACAGTAACTGCTTATTGGAAGCATAGGAATACTCGTGAATTGGTGAATGATGTTTGGGTCAGTGGATGATGATAACACAGACGGTGCACCTTTTCTCTTGCACCTCACTGACCTCTGGACACATCACCCAACAAACCTGCCAACAACTCGTGGATGTTGTGGTAATAGAGAGTCATGTTTTCTACCCCCTTCACCTGCAAGTCCTCTTGGTGTTAATGGTATGTCTCTAAGTAGGATTTATGAGCCCGTTCTGCCTACATCAATATTGGTTTCCTTGTAGAGAAATGTTCTTGGCACGGTGTTTTTTATTTTTACTCCTGTGACACATGTCTCCTTTTTCCCACTCAAAAGGCTAATCCAGTCTTCAGATGACATTTTATTGTTAGTAATGTTGCTTTCATTTTTAATTTATGTCAAAGTAAATTATGTTTTGGGTTCCTGAAGC
This sequence comes from Sturnira hondurensis, assembly GCF_014824575.4. NCBI lineage: Eukaryota > Metazoa > Chordata > Mammalia > Chiroptera > Phyllostomidae > Sturnira > Sturnira hondurensis. The sequence continues at coordinate 5,186,099 of NW_028088915.1, forward strand.
AATCATTTCATGGTAGTTTAGGGTAAAACAAAAGAAATAGGGACATTAGTGGTAACTTTTAAAAAAATGGAGTTATGTAAATAAACTTATTTTTTATTGAAAGATTCATTTTTGTATGATAAGGTAATCTTGTAGTCTCTTATTCCCATTCAGAATATTCTAGAAGGCTATTCTGGTTTCCCCACTCCATTTAATACACAAGTGGAATTTGCTTGGGTGCTCGCATCTGTGTGTGTGCCTGACATGCTGGTAGGAGGCTGATCCATGCGATCCGAATGCCCCATATCACAGGCTGTTTGTGTAACAACTTGTGTGCGTGGGAGTTCCTTTAGGTCAGTGCCAGTTTGTCGTGGCCGCCGTTCTTGCCCTTGGAGTTCTGGAGACTGTGGCACCCTGCACAATGGACACACGGTGGATCCATTTTAATGAGGCGCCGAGCTGTTTAAGAAGACAGATTTAAGAACAAGAATTAATGCCCAAACTCTTCAACTTCTCACCTCTACATTGGCATGTTTGAGTAAACCCTGGAGATCTAGTCATTAAATTTGCTATAGTTCGCAGCTTTCCTTTTTCCCAACGAATGGCAAAAGGCTCCTCCCATTCTTAAGACCTTTTTGTTGTGGGAAGTTCAATCGTATCTAAAAATAGATGGGACATATAGAGAATCCACACATGCTCGTTATCTAACTTCAGTTGCGATCAATTCAAGGGCAACTGTGTTTAATCAATACTCTCACCCATTTCCCTGGCCTGTATTGTTTGGAATCAAATCCTAGACATTGTATCATTTTATCTTTAACTATTTCACTAAGTGTCTTTAAAGATAATTCTGCACATGCTTGTATAGAATAATTGAGAAGCTGTAGTATTTTAAGGGAAGACTTTTTGTTTGTGTAAAATGCAGTATATCTTCTACCTCCCCCCAAATTTCAGTGAATAAAAACTAAAATATCAGCACTCTTCCCAAGCCCCCCAAAACAATGACAATTTAGGAACTGAGAATTTTTCTTTCCTTGTTGAATCCAGAATGAATAATAGATGTAAATAGAAGATTTGAGTTGAACTGTCATGGTGGAAGTGGCTTTGTGCTACTGAATAGACATTGCTTTTCTGTGTTTCACATTTTCAGAAGTCCAGTAAGGTAAGCCCTAATCCATAGTGCATGCAATGGGAACATCTTGGCCCTGATGCTGGAGAGACCTAGGGTACCAGTGAGCCCCAAAGTCCATTCATTGCCATGGGATGAGCTTCCAAATCCCAGAACAAATTTATTATGGTTAGTTTTGTGGTTACTGTTTGAATTGCTTTTCCTTTCGAGAACTTGGAGGCATGGAAAGCATGAAGTTGCCTCGTGGTGTTCAGAAGTTAGCCTTAAGAAGGTGCATTGATTTCAGGTGCATTGAAATGTAGAGGGCTGCAGGTATTTGCATGAGTTTTGTTTTTCTGCTAGGAACAATCATCTAAGAATCCTTGCAGTTCTGTCCCAATCACTTTGCTAAAAATATTAGTGTCGTTATTTTTAAATAAGTTACTGTGTCTCATCCTACCTACCCTTTCTCTGCAAGGAACCTGCTTGACTTTAACTTGTAACCACCGCGTCCTGTTTGGATGTGTGGTCAACTACAGGGTGTAACTGCCATTATCACCAGTATCCAAGTCATCTGATGATGGGAGCCTTACCTTAGGCACAACACTCATCACACCACCTGGCCTCCCTGGGTTGGTGCTGAGCGCTCTCACTTTGAGGCCTTGTTACAGGAAAGGGGGGAGGTGGACCCAGGCTGCATTATGAGAAGAACTCTGCAAGCACAGAGGATTCCTGAAGGCTTATTTTTGGCTGAGAATTGCCATGAAGCATGTTACATTAATGTGAGAGAATTATTCAGCGCTGGTTCTGAACGATGAAGTTTTCCTGCTTAAGGGCAACTTGGGTACCTTGGAAGCAAATTTCCTAACTGACATCCATTTCTGTGAAATCTCTGCTCTCTGATGACTCCTGAGAATTTGGTCTAATTGGTGGAGAGTAGGAGATAAGGAATAAGCATAATGAGCCTAACAACTCAAAACTATAGCAGGTTTTGGAGCTGTAGAAAGAACCCTACCCTCTGTGCCTATCAAAATCTAAATTTGGGTTGAAGAAATTTTATCCCAAACTCAAATCGTGGTTGCTTTGCAATAGGAGAAAACAGATGTCTTACTGAACTTCCAGAAATTTGTTTGAGGTTAACAACATAGAAATTTCTTTCTTTACCCTGAAGAGATTTAACAAAGGATCAAACTCCTTTGCCTGGAAATTATTTGAGTGAGTATGAAGCAAACAGTCAATTCAGCCTTTACAGAAAATTTAAAGTTATGCAAATGTTGCTAAACTTGAACAGCATAAACCAAACGGTACCTTGCGTATCCTGTTGCTTGTGTGACTGAGGGACAAAGTTACTGGTGAAGAGGACGTGTAAGAGGGGTGGAGCCAGGCTGTGTTGGTTGGGAATCGGAATTGAACAGGGCAGTAAGCTAGATGTTAATATATTACCAACAAGTAATTCCAGTGCAGTTTCTGCACACCTCAGTGAGTTTTGAAGTGTTACAACAATGATTTTCTTGGGGTAAATGGCATCTTTGAGGTGCATTCATTTCACCTACTTGGTAGATTTCCTCACTGGTGAGCCCTGAGCAGGATAAGCCAGGTTTAAATTTTTTGATATATTTTATTTTCATTACTATCATTGTTTGTGAGCTGCTGTCCTTGCTGACCGTGGGAGGCAATGAAAGAAGTTGGTTTAGGACTCTGTTATGTGTGGAGAACTCAGGTTAGTGTGCATAAGTGGTCACGAAACTCTTAAAAACTTGAGTGGAAAATGCTTGAGTCAATACATTGGAATTTGCTGTGGTCTTAAACCTGTGAGATGAGAAGGAACTGTGTTTGGAGGTCTGGGCTGGCAGGGGTTTATATTCCAGAAAGTGTTGCAAGGTGGAACTTGAAATGAACTGAAAACAGGAATGATTGTGATCCTTGATTGAAACCTGCCAGCTTTTGTCCGCCAGCGTTTCCAGGATAGAGACACGTAGGGACCCAACACAGGGCTGAAAGGGGCAGTGCGGATCTGATGACCCCGGACGCTGGACCTTGAACTAGAATAAAGTGATGTCCTGGCAAAGAAGCCCTTTCTCAGGAAAGAGAACAGTCTAGTAAAAGCAGTTATAAACAGATACTTGTAAAGTTGGGAGGACACTTGAGTAACATGTCTATTTGGATATTTACAAACTTTGCTATGAACTGGAAATTTAATGAGAAATACGGAAGCTGTATTTCTACATCAATCCACATATTGCATCCATGCAATGTATTTATTCAGTAATGGCATGTTATCATTCAAAAGAAATGGACTATTTTATCTTTTTCATTGGGTTAAATCTCATTATGTTGAGATCTTTCCAGAAGGTATCTAGCCATGTCATATAAAAAATGGAGACATTTATTGAAGAAGATACAAGATACAAGAAACATTGTACATACATAGGACAGCAATGTCTCAGTCCCCTTCAAAGTAGATACCTTGGGACCTCACATAATTCTCCCAATCACCATCAGCTGCCCTGTCACATTTTCCTGAATTTCATCAATGGTCTGAAATATCTTCCCTTTCAAAGGTGATTTCAGTTTTGGGAAAAGCCAGAAGTGGCAGGGTGCCAAATATGGGATGTAGGTGGGCTGAGTCACCTGGGTGATTTGATGTTTCACCAAAAAACTCTGCACAAGACATGATGCATAAGTGGGTACATTGTAATGAAGCCACCAATCACTACTTGCCTGTAGCTTCAGCCTTCTGAATTATGTGAATAGTTTTGCGGAGGGATGTTCAAGCTTAACACAAAATTTGATGCAGATTCATTGTTCTACTTGCTCATTTTGAATGCAATAGCCACACAGTACACATACTCAATCAGTGGCATCTATTGCCCCCACTGACTAGTACAGTGAAGTTGTCATTGTCCACATGTGTGCATTCCAGTCCCCTCTTCTTAGCTCCCAGGTTACATTAATGATGTACAAACCATTCTCATTATATTAACAGTGGCTGATTTTTTTGGACAGACCTTATATACAGGAAAGATTCCAGAAATTAATATTGCAAATAGTTGGATGTAAAAGTTTTGTCTTTCTTTGTTCCCTGAATTTTTCTTATCTAATACCCTCTGTTTCCATATCCTCTTCACCCACTTTTATTTGGTAAAATTGTACTTACAGGTCACCAGCAACCCTCTTATTGCCAAATTCGGTGGTCTTTTCTGTGAACCTTCTTAGAAATCTGTTGTGTTTGTCATTTGGTTTCCCCCTCCTTTTTTCATCTTAACTTTTTTAGTTCCCTGATCCTTAGTCTCCTGGTTGTTCTTTATGTCTGATTTCCAGTTGTTCTTCACCTTCCTGCTTGATGGTGCTGCTATTTTAATTTGTTAATATAACACAAGACAAAATAAAATATAGTGTTCTCCAAAGTAGCTTTGAAGTGTGAGGACATGGCTCTTTCATTATCACCACAAGCATTAATTCTTTTTTCCTGGCAAAGTTCTATACTGGCCAGGCTGGTTGGTCATGCTTGTGTTCAGCTCTGGGCTTTACTGATTTGTTAAACTCTTGTAATGAGCCAAAAATTGCTATTGTATTCAGATAGAATTCTAGCTAATTGTAAAGAGATTAGTGAGGAGAAAAGTAGAACATAATTACTATGCAGGAAAATAGGCTTTTATGACTCCATGAAGGTATTTAACACTGTTTTATGATTTTTGAGGCAAGATTTTATTCGTAAATGATTTTGGATATTTTATAGTTGTTGGAATTGAGTGAGTTAAGATGAGTTGAATTATTACTTCAATTTGTATGTATGTGTTTGCCTGATATTTTATACTAGCAGATGAGACACTTTAAGAAGTCTTTGTCCTCCCTTTTAGGTTTGTGTGTGTGTGTGTGTGTGAATGACTGAAAAATAGTTATTCAGTCTATTGGAAAAGCTTTGCATCACTCCATAAGGCATGATAGCCAAGAATGTTTTTTATTTTTAATTTTTTTATTGTTTAAGTACAGCTTTCTGCCTTCCCCCCCCATCCTTCTCCACCTTCTTCCTGTTTTACCCACCCCCACCTTGTTATTGTCTACATGTCCTTTGTAATTGTTCCTGTAAACTCTTCACTCTTTTCCCCCATTATCCCCTACCCTCTCCCCTCTGGTCACTGTGAGCCTGTTCTCAATTTCAATGTATTTGGCTATACTTTGCTTGCTTGGTGATTAGGTTCCTGTTAATGGTGAGATCATATGGTATTTGTCTTTCACCGTCTGGCTTATTTCACTTAGCATACTGCTCTCCAGTTCCATCCATGCTGTCACAAAGGGTAGAAGCTCCTTATTTCTTTCTATTGTGTAGTATTTCATTGTGTAAATGTACCATAGTTTTTTGATCCGTTCATTTACTGATGGGCACTTAGGTTGCTTCCAGCATTTGGCCATTGTAAATTGTGCTGCTATGAACATTGGGGTGCATAGGTTCTTTTGGATTGGTGTTTCAGTGTTCTTAGGATATAATCCTAGCAGTGGAATTGCTGGATTGAAAGGAAGTTCCATTTTTAGTTTTTTGAGGATATTCCATACTGTTTTCCCTATAGGTTGTACCAGTCTGCAATCCCACCAACAGTGCACTAGGGTTCCCTTTCCTCCACAACCTCTCCAACATTTGTTGTTTGTTGCTTTGTTTATGATGGCCATTCTGACCATAGGAAAATCTCAGATATTCCATGCAGCAATATTTTCACCGATATGTCCCCTAGAGCAAGGGACATAAAAGAAAGAATAAACAAATGGGGTCTCTTCAAAATAAAAAGCTTCTGCATGGCTAAAGAAAACAGCATTAAAATGAAAAGAAAACTAACTGTATGGGAAAACATATTTGCCAATGATACCTCAGACAAGGGTTTGATCTCCAAAATATACAAAGAACTCACACGACTTCACTCTAAGAAGACAAGCAACCCAATTAAAAAATGGAAAGTCCTGTGAAAGGACTTGAACAGACACTTCTCCAAGGAAGACATACAGAGGATCCAAAGAGATATGAAGAGATGCTCAGTATCACTAGCCATCAGAGAAGTGCAAATTAAAGCCACAACGTGATACCATTTCACACAGGTCAGAGTGGCCATCATAAACCAAGAATGTTTTGAATACAGAGGGAATAACCTGAAAATCAGGCTAGAGGGTTGTGGCATACAACCCTTGGCCAGTTGCTTTCAGGTTTAACCCTTTAATGCTTTGTAGTACAAGGAATGTAACATCTTTTGCATGATATGCAAAAAATGTCCTTTGCAATTTGTGTTGGATTTTAGCTCATTTATAAGCAGAACTTCTGCATAACAGAGCTGGATGATTCTTTTTCATCAAGTTAGTGTGAAATGCTCTGTGCAATGTGTATATTCCTGAGTATGCTTTCAAGGCGGTTACTGTTTTGAGAAACAGAAGATATGTATTTGCTTCTTTAATTGTGGTGGGCTGCAGATTGTTCATCACAACAGGAAGTGGGGCCTTATGCAAAAGCTGGTGGCAGTTGGGGTCACCAGCAGTGATGTCCTACAGATTTTTAGCCCTGAGCTATGCTTGTCTTATGCCTCCTAGGCAGTGTGACATCATTGGATTGCAAGACATTGGGTCAGGTTTATTTTCTGATTTTTTAAAAATTATAAAATCTACCGAATGTAAAATTTACCATTTTAATTATTTTTAAATACACAGTTTGTAGGCATTAACAACCACTGTCCATCACCAGCATTTCCTCATTTTTCTGTGCTGTAGTTCTGTCCCCGTTATACATCAACTGCTCACTCTCCCCAGCCCAGCAGCTGCCGTCTACTTTCTGTCTTTGAATTTGGCGACTCCAGGTAAGGATGACTTTCTTCTAAACTTTGCCTAAATCCCTGAATAGATTCTCTCTTTTTACTCCTTTTGTAGTAAAATAACTTGGTGGATTATGTTGCTTCCTCAGTTCTTTCATTGCTTTGTTCTGGTTAGAGGGACACTTCTATTCTAGTTCAGGTTTTTATCTGTGTTTATTTCCCTGGTAAACCCCCTGATGGCAGGTTCTAGGTTTTGCTTCTTGTATTCCTGACATTTCAAAGAGAGTTTGAGATGTGGTGCAGGGCACAGAGGGTGGTGAACAAAGCAACTAAACTCCGCAAGGCAACCCAGAAGCACTTGAATTACAATTTCAGACGATAGAAAATGGTGAGGAGAGGGCAGTACTTTTTAAGCTAAGTTGAATCAGTGTAATTGTATTTATGAAGAGCTGTGGAAATCCTTTTATCCTGCTACTGATAGAATGATGCTTTAACTTAAAGTCAGTATTGGTTATGGGTCATGCTTTTCATTAGCAGCTCAATTTTATGGTCTGCGAATGACTGGGAACCCTCAGGAAGATGCCGTTCTAGTCCGGCTTATGGGATTTCAGTGGTGCTTCTGCATTACTCTGTCATTTCATTGTGGTACAGTAAAAACTGGCACGTAATTCCAAACAGAAGCTTTATTAGCTGTGAGAAGGAGCTAATGAAAAATGCAGCTACTTTGAAAATGTGAGGCAGTGCAGAGCAAGGCTCATTGTGTGTCTAAGGGTCAGGTTTCTGGCTGTGGTTTGTTATTGTGGAGGGTGGGAGGCAGTGGGGCCCCTGAGCTCTTTCGGTGAATGCCTGATCCTGCTTATCCTTGCAGGTGTATGTGACAGTAGCGGGGCCAGCCGTGAAATACACGTGTTTTTTTCCCCCTCATTATACATCATTATGCTGATCCTATAAACATCAATTAAAAGTATTGTTACCTGAAGTAAACCATATGCTTTCAGGATCTGCCGATAAAATGGTAGCATAAGACACCAAAAGTTTCTACTTTCCCCTTTGCCTGAACCACTAAACAAAACATATTTTTAAATGCGGCGTTTCCCCAAATAAGCCATGAAGTGTGGAGTCCTGTAGATCAGTGCTGTTCCCAGATTATATTTAATTATTTGTTCCATACCTCATTTCTTTCCTTCCAGTCATTCTTAAAGAAAGATGGGACGGGGAAAGAAAAAGGAAGGAAGGAAGGAAGGAGGGAGGGAGGGAAGGAAGGAAGGTGGGGAGAGGGCATATCTTTTTCTCCTACTGCGCTGACGGGAATGTGAGTTACTGTGGAGAAGTTTCCGGTAGTGGAGGGGGCTGTGTGAGGTGCTCAAACAGTGTTCACTCTGGGCAGAGATGTTCAGAGCAACATTATCCAGCAGGCCTCTACGCACGTTTTAATCCTAGGGATCTCCCAAAATAGCTCACTTTGGAAACACACATTTAAAGGTTGCTTTTCGAGATACTGTAATGGTCACCTTTCTCACCTGGTTCTCCTATCTGAATGGATAGTGAGAATTCTTTTCGTATTTAAAAACACCCACATCTGGATTCATGGTTGGACAGTGTTGTCAGAATTAATTACATGTGCTACAGCGTGATGGAAGGTAGGGAGAAAACCTTAGCATATAGGGGATTTATTAGGTACAGCTCATAATACAGTTTATATTTCTATACAGTAACACGGTTTATAATGAAGATTTGATATCCTGGAGTACTTGTGTCACAATATGAGAGCAAAAGAAGTCACAGGAGTATTAACTGACAAGGACTTGAAGAAAAAAAGTTGTGCTGGGCAGAGCTGTGGTGAGGCAGGCACTGCTGTCCTGCTCCCCCCACGGCCTCTGGACCGGAGTTTGCACAGTAACAGGGGTTGGTGTCACACTGCTGATAGTCACCCTACAGCAGAGGGCTTTGAATCAATCAGATGCAGGAAGAAGGCACCAGAACCCTTTTTTCCTGTTTCCTAAAGCGGTAAAGAGGTGTTTCTGTCACAGATTGGTTTTCTGGAAGGGCCAAAATGAAACAAGTACATCTGGCTGGGGAAGAGGTGTGCCGTATGTGAAGACAGAGGGAGGAGAAGAGGGAGAGGTGGGGAGTGGGGGACACAGACATACTTTAGCTGAGGTGGGTGAGCTTGATGGAATTTTTCTTTTTTTTAATTAAATTTTTGATTGACTTTACTGGGGTGACATTGGTTGATAAAATTATGTAGGTTTCAGGTATACAATTCTGTCATACATCTGTATATTATATCGTGTGTTTACCATCCAGGTTGTCTTCTTCCCTCACCATTTATCCCCCCTTTACTCTCTCTTTCCCTCTGACAGTCACACTGTACTATTGACTGTCTGAGGTTTTTGTTTAGTTTAGTTTAGTTTAATCTCTTCACCTTTTTCACACAGCCCCCTCCCCTGTGACAGCTGTCAGTCTGTTCTTTGTGTGAATGAGTCTGTTTCTATTTTGTTTGTTAGTTTATTTTGTTCATTAGATTCAACATCATACGGTATCAGATTCAGATCATACGGTATTTCTCTTTCTCTGACTGGCTTATTTCACTTGGTATAATGCTCTCCAGATCCATCCGTGCTGTGCTGTCACAAAAGGTAAGATTTCCTTCTTTTTTTATGGCTGAGTAATATCCCATTGTGTGAATGAACCACAGCTTTTTTATCTACTCATCTGCTGATGGACACTTGAGCTGCTTCCAAGTCTTGGCTATTGTAAATGCTGCAATGAACATAGAGGTGCAAATATTCTTTCGAATTAATGTTTTAGGTTTTTTCCAATATATTCCCAGAAGTATAATCATTGAGTCATAAGGCATTTCCATTTTTAATTTTTTGAGGAAACTCTATTCTGCTTTGCACAGTGGCTTCCCCAACCTGCATTCTCACCAACAGTGCACAAGAGTTTCCTTTTGTCCACATCCTCAGCAAGACTTCTTTGTTAATCTATTGGTGATAGCTGTCCTGACAGGTGTGAGGTGATATCTCATTGTGGTTTCAATTTGCATTTCTCTGATGACTCATAAAATCAAACATCTTTTCATATGTCTATTGGCCATCTCTATCTCCTCTTTGGAGAAGTGTCAATTCAGGCCCTTTCCTCATTTTTTTAATTGGATCGTTTTTGGTGTTGGGTTGTATAAGTTCTTTAATAATTTTGGGTATGTATTATGGGCAAATATGTTCTACCATTCATTGGGTTTTCTTTTATTTTGTTAATGGTTTCTTTTGCTGTGCGAAAACTTTTTAGTTTGATGTAGTCCCATTTGCTTGTTTTTTTCTTTTATTTTCTTTGCTGAAGGGAATACATTAAAAAATACTGCTATGCATAATGTCCAAGATTTTACTGCCTGTGTTTTCTTCTAGGGTTTTTATGGTTTTGAGCCTAACATTTCAGTCTTTAATCTATTTGAGTCTATCCTTCTTGGTGTAAGAAAGTGGTCTAGTTTCACTTTTTTGCATGTATCTTTCCAATTTTCCCAACCCCATTTATCGAATAGATTGACTTTGCTCTGTTGTATGTTCTTGCTTCCTTTGTCAAATCTTAATTGACAATTAAGGCATGGGTTTATTTCTGGGCTCTCCATTTTTTTTCCATTGATCTACATGTCTATTTTCATGCCAGCGCCATGCTGTTTTGATTACTGTGGCATTTAGTATATTCTGATATCAGGTAGTGTGATTCCTCCAATTTTGTTCTTCTTTATCAAGATTGTTGTGGCTGTTTGGGGTCTTTTGTGGTTCCACATACATTTTTGGAATATCCTAGTTATATGAAATAAGTCATTGGTATCTTGATAGGAATTGCATTGAATCTACAGGTTGCTTTGGGTGGTATGGACCAAAGATAAATAAATAAAATATTTATTTATCTTTAGAGGGGAAGGGAAAGAAAGAGGGAGAGAAACATCAATGTATGGTTGCCTCTCATGCGTCCCCTGCTGGGAACTGGCCTGCAACCCAGGCATGTGCCCTGACTGGGAATTGAACCTCACTATCTTCTAGTTCGTAGGCCCGTGCTCAATCCACTGAGCTACACCAGCCAGGTAGACATTTTAATGATGTTAATTCTTCCCATCCATGAACACAGTATATATTTTAACTTATTTGTATTTTCTTCAGTCTCTCTCATTAGTGTTTTATAATTTTCCAAGTAAAGGTCTTTTACATTGTTGGTTATATTTATTCCTAGGTATTTTTTCTTGCAATTGTAAATGGGATTGTTTTCTTTTCTGATAGTTCACTATTGGTATATTAAAATGCCACTCATTTCTGAATATGAATTTTGTGTTCTGCTACTTTACTGAATTCACTTATCAGTTCTAGTAGTTTTATTGGAATCATTTGGGTAATCTATGTACAGTATCATGTCATATGCAGATAAAGACAGTTTTACTTCTTCCTTTCCAGTTTGGATGCCTTTTAGTTCTTCTTCATGTGTGATTAGTACTATGTTAAATAAGAGTGGTAAAAACAGACATTCCTGTCTTATTCCTGACCTTAAAGGAAACACTTATAGCTTTTACCCATTGAGTGTGATGTTGGCTGTGGGTTTGCCATATATGGCCTTTACTATGTTGAGACATGTTCCCTCTTATTTCCACTTAGCTTAGAGTTTTTATCATGAATTTAATAAAATGCTTTTTCTACATCCTATAGATAAGATTATGTGGTTTTTGTTTTACATTTTTCTATGTGGTATATCACGTTTGATTTTCATTTTCATTTTATATGTGGTGTATCACATTGATTTTTATGGATATTGTATTATCTTTGCACCTACTGAATTAATCCCACTTAATCATGGTGTACGATTTTTTTAATGTCTTGCTGGATCCAGTTTTCTTATATTTTGTTGAGGATTTTGTTTATCAAAGATATTGGCTTATAATTTTCTTTCTTTGTAGTGTCTATCTGGTTTTAGAAATAGGATAATTCTGGTTTCATAAACTGATTTTGGAAGTCTTCCCTCCTCTTGAATTTTGTGGAATAGTTTGATAAGGAGAGGTATTAGTTCTCTGAATGTTTGGTAAAATTCACTTGTGAAACAATTTGGTCCAGGGCTTTTGTTTGATATGTTTCCTCTTTTTTAAAAATTACTGCTTCAATTTTATCAGTTGTAATCTGCCTATTCAGATTCTCTGATTCTTCCTGCTTCAGTTTTGGAAGACTTTATATTTCTAGGAATTTGTCCATTTTTGTCCAGATTGTTCAATTTGTTGGCATATAGTTATTTGTAATATTTTCTTACAGCCCTTCATATTTCTGTGGTGTGACTTGTTACTTCTCCTCTTGCATTTCTGATTGTATTTATTTGGGTGTGCTCTCTGTTTTCCCTGATAAGTTTGTTAATTTTGTTCATCTTTCCAGAGAACCAGGTCTTGGTTTCACTGATCTTCTGTATATTTTTAGACTCTATTTTGTTTATTTCCACTTTGATCTTTATTATTTCCTTTCTCCTACTCTGGGCTTTGTTTGTTGTTCATTTTCAAGTTCACTTAAGTATAAAGTTAGATTGTTTATTTGAGCTTTTTCTTATTTCTTGATGTAGGCCTATAATGCTATGAATTTCCCCTTTAGGACTGCTTTTGCCATTTCCCATTGATTTGGGTTGTTGTGTTCTTTTTTTTTTTTTTTTTAAGATTTTATTTATTCATTTATCTTTAGAGGGGAAGGGGAGAGGGAGAGAAACATCAATGTATGGTTGCCTTTCATGCGTCCCCTGCTGGGAGTTGGCCTGCAGGGAACCGGCCTGCAACCCAGGCATGTGCCCTGACTGGGAATCGAACCTCCATCCTCTGGTTCGCAGGCCCACGCTCAATCCACTGAGCTACGCCAGCCAGGGACTTGGGTTGTTGTGTTCTTATTTTCATTTGCTTCAAGGTATATTTTGGTGTCTCCTTGATCTCATTGTTAACTCATTCATTGTTTAATAGCATGTCATTTAGCCTCCATGTCTTGGTGTGTTTTTCATTTTTTTTTCTTGTGATTCATTTCTGGTTTCATACCATTGTGGTTTAAGTTGCTTGATATGATTTCAATCTTCTTAGATTTATTGAGACTAGTTTTGTGTTTGCACTTGAAAAGAATGTATATTCTGGTATTTTGGGGTGCAGTGCTCTGAACATATCAATAAAATCTATCTGATTAAGTGTGTCATTTAAGGTGACTGTTTCCATTTTGATTTTCTGTCTGGAAGACCTGTATATTGATGTCAATGGGGTGTTAAAATCCCCCACTGTGACTGTATTACTGTCAGTCTCTCAATGTCCATCAAGGTTTGCTTTATATTTTTAGGTGTGCCTGTGTTGCAGGGTGCATATCCCCTTGTTTCCTTTATCACTATATGGTGTCCTTCTTTGTGTCTACTATATATCCTTTTTTTTAAAGTTGACTTTATGAGATATAAGGATTACTACCCCAGCTTTTTAAAAAATTTCCATTTGCATGAAATATTTTTTCCATACCTTTACTGTTAGTCTGTGTGTATCTTTCATTCTGACACAGGTCTTTTGTAGAGTGCTTATCAGTGGGTCTTTGTTTCTTACCCTTTCAGCTACTCTGTGTCTTTTGATTGGAGTATATAAGCATTTACATTTAAAGTGATTCTTATAGGTGTGTATTTGTTGTCATTTTATTTTAAACTATGTTCCTCTTCTCTTTTTCTGTTTTTACTTCTTAAACCAACTCTAACATTTCTTGTAATACTGGTTTAGTGTTAACAAAGTCCTTTAGCTTTTTTCTTTTTTGGCTGAGAAGCTCTTTTATTTTTCTGGGTTTTTTCCCCCCCTGATTTTAGGTCCTTGCTTTCATCACTTTGAGTATTTTATGCCAATTTCTTCTGCCCTTAAATGGTTCTGTGAAGAAACCAGTTGAAAATGTTATGGGAGCTTCCTTGCAGGAAACTCTCTTGCTGCTTTTAAGATTCTCTCTGTCTTTTAACTTTTGCCATTTTAATTGTGATGTGTCCTGATGTGGGCTTCTTTGGGTTCATCTTACTTGGGATTTACTGTGCTTCTGGACTTGTATTTTTTTTTTCTTCCCTAGGGTAAGGGAAGTTTTCAATCATTATTTCTTCAAGTAGGTTTTAGATCCCTTGCTCTCTCTTTTTCTCCTTCTGGTGTTCCTGATGTGGGTGTTTTTATGCTTTATGTTGTATTGAAGTAACGTATCATTTTTTAAATTCTTTTTTTCCTGTTGCTTTGATTGAGTGTTTTTTGCTACCCTTTCTTCTAAACTGCTGATTCAACACTTGCTTTGTGCACCCTGTTATTCCTTGTAGGGTATTTTTCATTTCAGACTTGTATTCTTCATTTCTGACTCATTCTTTTTTATGGTTTCTATGTTCTTTTTCTTTTTTTTTAAATATTTTATTTATTTATCTTTAGAGGGGAAGGGAAGGAGAGAGGAAGGAAACATCAATGTATGGTTGCTTCTGGTGCATCCCCTGCAGGGAACTGACCCCTGCTGGAAACTGGCCTGCAACCCAAGCATGTGCCCTGACTGGGAATCGAACCGTGATTGTCTGGTTCGCAGGCCTGCGCTCATCCACTGAGCTACACCAGCCAGGGCTATGTTCTTTTTCTTCATGCTGTTGTAGCTCTCACCAAATTTCTTAAGCATACTTATAACTACTTTTTAATCTATATCGAATAAATTGCTTGCCTCCATTTCACCTTTTTTTTTTTTTAGGTTTCTTCTGTTCTTTCCTTTGGGCCAGGTGTCCTTGTCTCTTCATTTTGGCTTTCATTATGTGTTTGTTTCTGTGAATTAGGTAGATCTGCTATGACTCCCAGTCTTCGCAGGGCGACCTTAGGTAGGAGATGCCCTGTGAGACCCAGTAGGACAGCCTCCTTGACCACCTGAGCTAGGTGCTCCAGGAGTGTCCCTTGAATGTATTATGTGGCCCCTCCTACTCTTGATTGCTATCAGATTGTTCGAGTGTGGTGCCCACCCTCAGGCTGGAGTTTTTCTTGATTAGTTAATTGTAGTGATTATCAATTAACAGGCTCAACTTACAGAGTGAGGCATCTCTTGGGGTAACCCTGGGCTGTATTTGCATGACTAAATGGATGAAATGATGTGTGACGTCCATCCGTCAGGCCGCTGGGTGCTGATTTACTCAGTTTACATGCTTCTATCCTGTGGGACAAAAGGGATTAATTAATGTTTGATCATAAGAAGTCAGATAATTTGATGCAAATTAACAGTGGGATTGTTCTAAAGAGAGTTGGCTTTTCATAAGCAGTCCCAAAATAGCAGTCTTGGAAGTTGCCGTGCTAATTATTTTTAAAAAAGTAGTGAGAAATGTTATAAAGTTAACTGAAGGTATTGATTTATCTTTCATGTTGTTGAAAAGCAAAATCTTGAGAAATAGGCTGCTGCAGAGTTATAAGAGGGATAACAGAGACAGCTCTATTAGCTAAAAACTCTTCACAAAGCATTTTTGGCCAGAAAAAAAAAGAGATTTGTAGATGTTGCTGGCTGTTCCTGGTGCTGTAGAGGGTCTTGGGGAATCTGGCCATTTTCCTGAAACCCTGAGAGGCATGTTTTCATGCCTCTTTCATGCCTCAGTCTCTTAGCCAGTTGGCAGTTCCAATGGTTCTTAACTATGACTCTAGACTTCTTGGACATTTCTCCTGAGAGTGGGGGTCTGTGTCCCCTTTCCTGCAATCTAAGTGGGTTTGTGACTGTTTGGACCAGTAAAGTACAGACAGAGGGACAACATGGCACTTCTAAGACTGAGTGATTAAAACATCTAAGGCTGAGCGCTCATAGGTGATACAGCTACCACTGCATTTGCTGGAACACCAACCCCAAGCCACCATGGAGGAAGTTGTGACTCTCATGTTGTGAGGACTCCAGGCCACAGGGGGAGGCCACATCTAGGTGCTCTGGTCTGCACTCCTAGTATTCCATTTGTCCTAGCTGGGCACCGGACATGGGGTTGAATGAAGCTCCAAATGACACCTACCCCAGCCCCAGCCAGCCATGAGGTCAGCCTCAGCCTTAGAGTCTCCCAGCCAGGGTCCCAGTTACTGTGGAGCAGAAGTGAGCTAGCCCTCTGTGTCTGCCGGATTAACACAGTGAAGGTTAGATGCCTGTTTAGCCTAGTGTACATTCAGGAGAAGGCTGAGTTTGGGCAGAAATGAGAGATGATGCAAGCTGTCAAGCTTTTCAAGGCTCATGATCATTTGTCTCTTTTCGTGGTAAATGTGTAGACATAGTTAAGCCCAGGTTCATACCCTCAGAGAAGGCAGTCTTTTTCTCTTCATTAGGAGAAGGTGATAGGAACTTCAAGGTGGCAAGTGTGAGTTCTATGCAGTCTCTTTGTTCTTATCAACAAGATGTTTTTTTTAGAGATAAAATGTTTTTGTACACAGAAAAGCTTTTGTCTTTTAAGCTTAAAAGAAAGGACAACCTAGGAAAGTGGTTTTATCTGGGACAATTAGGATTTCAGCCTTTACTTTATCAAATGGAAATTGTTTTGTTCAGAATCCTCCAATAGGAGAGCTATGTACATAGAATTGAAATTTAAATGTTAGTATAAACCACACACAAAAGTTATGGAAGAATTAACTAAAAACAAAAGGCTTAAATGTAAAAAGTACAACTATAAAAATGTTAGAAGAGAACATAGGAGAAACTCTTCATGACCTGGGGTTTATATACATAGGACTAAAAACGGACAGTGAATTTCAAAATTAAAAACTTTTTGTGTGAACAACACTCCCAAATGAATAAAAAGACAAGCTATAGACTTGGAGAAATATTTAAAATTACATACCTGCCAGAGGACTTGTATCCAGAATGAAATAGGCTCTCAAAATTCATCAGGGAAAAAAAGAAATAGTCCAATTAGAAAATGGGTCAGAAAATTATTTCACCAGTCATGAGATGGCAGATAAGCACCTCAGAAGGTACTTGGTATTGTATTAACCATTAGAGAAGTGCAGATTAAAACTACAGTGAGATATCACTGCGGTCCTATTAGAATGTCTAAAATAAAAAATTACTGACAATACAAAATGTTGGCTACAGAGAATGTGGAGCAACTGGAACTCTCATATGTTGCTGGCGGGCATGCAAAATGAGGAAGCATTTTGGAAAACAATGTGGTAGTTTCTTATACATTTAAACATGTACCTCATATGACCTCCTAGTTGTACTCCTAAGTGTTTACTCCAGAGAAATGAAAACTTAACGCTCACATGAGATCTGTGTACAAATGTGTATAGTCCATAGTTGCCCCAAACTGGAAACAACCCAGATGTCTTTGAAGACATGAATGGATAAACAAACTGCTACATCCATATAATGGAATGTTGCTCAGAGATACAATAAGAATAGACTATTGATTGATACATGCAGTTACCTGGAAGAACCTCAGAGGCCTTTGGCTTGGTGAAAATACTAGTGTGAAAGGTTTTGTACTATTTGGTTGCATTTATGTGGAGTTATTTACAAGACAAAACTATAGTGGTGGAGAATGTCAGGATATGCTAGGGGTCTGGGTAGAGGGAGGGTGTGCCTATAAAGGGGTAAAGGGAGAACTTTTGGGGGATGATGTAAGTGTTCTGTATCCTGCTTGTAGTTGTGGTAATGGGAATCTATACCTGTCTTAAAATTCATAGAACTATTTACTTCAAAAGGTCAATTTTATAAAAGAAAAAATTAAGGAAGCAATCCTCATCACTTCTTTGTTGATGTAAGAGAGGGATAAGAACAGTTCTTTGCAAGGAAACCTGGTTACTCCCTGGCAGCCCGCTGCACTGTAACAGATGAGAGAGGTGAAGAAGAGCACAGGTTGGCAAAGCCCCTGGTGAGATACGTTGTAGGCGGTGACGCTTCTCTTCATGGTAGTTACAGGAGCATTGTGACATATCCAAGACTGGCTTTTTAAAAATATTCACTTTCTAAAATATTACCCAAAGAAATGCATGGAGAAATTAGAATGCCCCCACCTCTTTCCTCCACATACACAAAAAGGGAACTTCATTTGGTTTTAAGGACAAACTTGGAGATTACTGTGGGATCAGGAGAGGAAAGCTTGACTTCAAGTGATTCTGAAGAAGCAGAGATTTGAAATTTTTATTTTTTGGTGCACACGGTAGAGATTTAACTGCACAGTTCAAAATTGAGGCTAATCAGTGTCATACAGTTCAATTACCATACACTGCTTAGAAAATTAAAGGGCAACCTGGATAGACTGTGAAATTCGAAGAAATGTTTACTCTGAGACAGTGCAGTTGGTTATCATTGGTATTCATATTAATAACAATATTTGCATGAGATGTCAGAAGTGTTCTGGGTCTTCCACACCATGGCTGTCTGAGCTGATTGCAGATATGAATTCAGAGCTGTAGCTGTTGAACAGGAGTTCTCAGTCAGTGCTTCTGATAGGTGCCTGCTGGCAGTTTGGGAACATTTGGCCATTGGTGTGAGTTATCGCTGGGGAAATGCCACCGGCACTTCATGGGCAGGAGCAAAGATGCCACATGTCCCGTAGTACACAAGACAGTCCCGTACAATGAAGACTTGTCCGGTGATTTTGGAATGTCCTTCTAAACATGAAGGTGAGACATCTGTATGTAATTAAAGGGGTCTAGAACCTAATTCTAACTGTAAGTTGTTATTTGTAGTTTGTGTAGTTTTAAAATAGTCTGAATTTTTCAGGAATGTAAGTACCCCATGAATTGAGAGAAGAATGTTTTGTTTGTTGCACTGTAACAGTAGCACAAGCCTTTGTCAACAGTTTTGCCCCTTAGATGTGAAATGATATCTTTTTGTGGTTTTTATCTGTATTTCCCTGATTGCTATACGGCTCTGCATCCCTTCCTTTATTCATTGGCTGTTAAGCTTTCCTTTGAGCATTTTCCTCTTCACCACTTGAATATAGTCTGTTTATCAGATCTTTCCTTTGCTGTTTATGCTTTTTGGTATCTTTATTCCAAATTGTTCTCATATAGTTCTTTTATTTATTTATTTTTTTCTTTTTCTCTTTAAAGTTTTTTATTTTTTTATTGTTTTTCAAGTACAGTTGTCCCCATTTTGCCACCACCACTTTCCCCCACCCCCACCCACTCCCATGTCCCACCATCAATCCCACCTTCCTTTGGCTTTGTCCATGGGTCCTTTGTACGTCTTCCTTGAAGACCTTCCTTTTCTTTCCCCCATCAGCCCCCTTCCCCCCTCTGGTTACTCTCAGTTTCTTATTAATTTCAGTGTCTCTGGTTGTATTTTGCTTGCTTGTTTGTTTTGTTGATTAGGTTCCACTTGTAGGTGAGATCATATGGTAATTGTCTTTTACCACCTGGCTTATTTCACTCAGCATAATGCTCTCCAGTTCCATTTATGCTGTCATGAAGGGTAGGAGCTCCTTTCCTTCTATTGTGTAGTATTCCATTGTGTAAATGTACCACAGTTTTTTGATCCACTCATTTACTGATGGGCACTTAGGCTGTTTCCAGCGCTTGGCTGTTCTAAATAAAGCCACTGCAAACATAGTGGTACATAGGTTCTTTTGAATTGGTGTTTTAGGATTCTTCAGGTATAATCCCAGCAGTGGAATTACGAGATCAAAAAGCAGTTCCATTTTTAGTTTTTTGAGGCAATTCCATACTTTTTTCCACAATGACTGTACCAGTCTGCATGCTCATATATTTCTTTTAGAATTTCTAATACTAAAGGCCTTCAGTTCATCTGGAATTGATGCCTGTGTAGGGTGTGAGGTTATTCTGTCCTTTCTTTTTTTAAAATTTATTTAATTATTTTTCAAGTACAGTTTTCTGTCTCTTACTCCCATCCCATTCCCCATGCTCCCCCCTCCCATTTCCACCCTTCTCAGTTGTTGTCTATGTATCTTTTATATATGTTCCTCTAAATCCCCCCCTATTTCCCCTGAAATTCCCTCCCCTCTCCCCTCTGGTCACTGTCAGCCTGTTCTCTATTTGAGTGTCTTTGGTTATATTTTGCTTGCTTGTTTGTTTTGTTGTTTAGCTTCCTGTTAAAGGTGAGATCATATGGTATTTGTCCTTCAACACCTGGCTTATTTCACTCAGCATAATGCTTTCCAGTTCCATCCATGCTGTTGCAAAAGGTAGGAGCTCCTTCTTTATTCTGTCCTTTCTGTGATGATAACCACTTTTCCCCAATGATATGTGGCTTCTTCTCTGTCATAAATAGTTTTTCTGTAGGCAGGGGGTAGGGAGAGGCTTTAGGCTGCCCCTTCTGTTCCAGTGGTCTTTCTTTCTTCCTCACTCTGGTCGCATGTCTCAGTACTGCTGCTTTATGTACAGGCTTTCCTCAGACTCCCGTCTCTTTCCTCTTCACAGCTGCCCCAGGCAGCATTTCCTAGTGAGGTGTCACACTGGGTTACAGGCTTGCTGGGCCACCTGATTATCTGCTTGGCCTTGGCTCTGCTGAGGAGAGATGGGGCTGGTGTGTTCAGGGCTGACGGATTTCAGCTGGAAGCTTCCTCCTGTAGTACAACGTGAATACAGATATGGTCATTTTTCACATGAGCTGCAGTGGAAAACATTTCGGAAGTACTGGTACTAGCTATCCATGATCCTTTGATATGCCACAGAGGAATTTTCTGAAATTTCATACTGGAATTTTGGAGTTGCATAGAATTTATTATTTATTGCAGAGTTGAAATCATTATGGCGTTTAATTCAGTTTGCATTTAAAAATGCATTGCAACCCTAGCCAGGTCGCCCAGCTGGTTGGAGCATCGTCCCAAACAACAAAAGGTTGTGGTTAGATTCCTGGTCAGGACACATACCTTGGTTGGGGTTTGACCCCTGGTCGGGGCGTGTGCCGGAGGCAACCAACCGATATTTCTCTCTCACATCAAGGTTTCTCTGTCTCTTCCTTTGTCTTTCTCTAAAATCAATGAATATATCCTCAGGTGAGGATTTAAAAAAATGCATTGCGAATGTAACAATTCTTATTTTAATTGTCCATTTTCAATTCCAAGTGTTACAAACATCCACATAAGTAATAAAATCCTACCTTGGAATAGTTACTTCACATCTTTGGAAATGGACAGATCAGGTCACAGAATACTGAAGGTAGAATATTGTGATTACCTCAAGAAATACACAGATACTTGTGTGAAACGGAGAACTCAAAGGGAGAAAAGACCATATCCCATGTGTCAGGTAACCTAAAGACTTGGCAGATACCTCCATCGCTCGCCCTAAGATTGGACATTTTATCACTGACAGCTGTTTTACTGATCACTATCATGAGGTTCACAAATGCTCTAGTGAAACTGGGTAACCCCCTCCTTTTAGAAGGAGAGACACACATGTTCTTTTGTGAATGAGAGCTTCCCTTTTCTTCCCTCCCAGAAAGATTGTTAATTTGTTTTATATGTGAGTAATTCTGTAATAGAACTTGCCATATTATTAATTAAAAAGAACACATGCTTGGGTCCTCAGGGTAATCGGTTATGGAGAAGAACATTCAATGAAATTTTGAATAAGAATGTCTTTTAGGCTATTTCTTTCATTTTTTTTTGTTGTTGCTGTTGACAAACAGTGGAGGAACTACATGCATGGCGGGTCTGCTGAGCTGCCGGTGGGAGTTGCCGACTTTCGTAACAGGCAGTTCGCCTCTACAGAGTCTCGTATGTGATTGGCCAACCTGAGGAACAAGTGGCTGCAGCTCTCTGGCCCATCAGTTTGTTTTGCTTAACACCATGGGGCAAGGTAC
The DNA here is from genome assembly GCF_014824575.4 of Sturnira hondurensis. Lineage (NCBI taxonomy): Eukaryota > Metazoa > Chordata > Mammalia > Chiroptera > Phyllostomidae > Sturnira > Sturnira hondurensis. Next base: position 5,207,737 of record NW_028088915.1, read on the forward strand.
TCCAGAATATTTACAAAAACCATTTGAAGTCCTTTGGGAAGAATGAAAAAAAAAGTGAGTCATTAATTAATTGTTAAGAGTCAGCGGCTGCACATGGAGGCAACTAGTGTGATGGGAAAGGAAAACAAGTTCAGTGAATTTAAATCTCCTGGCATGTGTGACAGCGCGTTAAAGTAATGAGGGCAATTCGTCTTGCCGACTTGGCGTTGTCAAGCTCTGATTTCTCTTTCTCCCTCTCTCTTTCTCTCTCTCTCAGCACCTAGCTTAATTCCTGTAGTGTATATATTACACAAAAATAAAGCAACAACAGAAATAAAACTTCAAGGTATGTATTGTAACTGGATACTTATGACTCCTGTGATTTCTTGAGATATCCAGAAACAAGTCACCCTTCATGAAGAGTGTTTATTTTTCCCAAGTCATGGTCAACTACAGAACAGATTTGTTTCCTGTATGGTTTGAGTTCTATTCAAGGCCTTGTTAACAGAATTGTGTGATAGTCTTCAATTTTATCACACAATTCTGTTAACAAGGATACCGTGGATTTATCTCACCTGAATGAGAAAAAATGCTTTTATAGACACAGAGGAAATGATGGCTGCTAGAATTTGTGCAGTTCCTAGCTCTGCATTCTCACCTGAGGACGACTGTGAGTGAGCTTGATCGTTTTGGGTCAGTGAGATCTTTACAAGCAGACTTAGGTTTTTTACTCACATTGATTGCATTCCCTCAAAATTCTGCAGCACATGGTTTCTTGGATGGTTCAACATAGAAAAATCAACAAATGTGATATGCCACATTAATAGAATTAAAGACAAAAATCATGATCATCTCAATAGATTCAGGAAAAGCATTTGACAAAATACATCCTTTAATGATAAAAAATGCTCAACAAATCAGATATAGAAGGGACCTACCTCAACCTGCTTAAAGGCCATGTTACAAACCCACAGCCAACATCATACTCCATGGTAAAAAGTTGAAAGCTTTTCCTGTAAGATCCAGAACAAGACAAGGGTGCCTACTCTCACTGCTCCTATTCAGCCTGTACTGGAAGTCCTAGCCAGAGCAGTCAGGAAAGAAAAAGAAGTAAAAAGCATCTAAGTAGGAAAGGAGGAAGTTAAATTGTCTTTGTTTGCAGAGTACATGATCTTGTATAGAGAAAGTCCAAAGACTCCACCAGAAATCTGCTAGAACTAATCAACACATTTAGTAAAGTTGCAAGATACAAAGTCAACATACAAAAAGTCAGGTGTGTTTCTATATACTAGAAAAACATCTGAAAAAGAAATAAAGAAAATAATCCCATTCATAATAGCATCAAAAACAATAAAATACTTAGGAATGAATTTAGCCAAGGAAGTAGAAGAGCTGCAATGAAAACTATTAGACTTTGGTGAAAGAAATCGAAGAAGAAACAAGTAGAAAGATATCCCATGTTCACAGATTGGAAACATTAGTATTTTTAAGTGTCCATATTACCCAAAGCTATACATAGATTCAACAAGACACATAATGTGAAAATGTTTTTCTCTGCACAATGTTAAGGAATTCACCATGAGTATTCTACCTCCCATCTCTCCGATTTGTCTTCCCAGATTTGTCTGCATGACTCTGATTCAGTTGGTTCAGCTTCTTCACCCTTGTAAAGACATGCCAAGTTCATTTACACTCCAGGGCCTTTGTACAGGTTGTACCTTTGGCCTGGAACACTTTTCACCCAGATAATTGCGTTATTTACTCTCACTTCCTTTAAGTCACTGTAACACATCACCTTTTCAATGAGCTCTTCCTCCAGTGTCTAAGTATAATTTGGCCCACTCTGGCAGATTTATTTCTCCTTTTAGCATTTATGTTATCTGACATTCAATGTATTTGCCAATTGACTGTTCGTCTCCCCCAACCTAAAATGTAAGCAGAGCATGAAGACAAGAGCTTTCACAGTTTTGACTGCTGCAGTTCCCTGTGCTCCTGGGCTGTGTATTTACTGAAGGAAAGGTCGACTAGGCATTCTTGGATCAATATGTCGTATTAATGGCCAAAGACATATTAACAGTCTTTGTGTTAAACTTCTGCTAATAAAAAGCAAATGTTATTGAGCTCATTCAAGCCATAGCATTCATGGTGACTGCCTGGCCATTGGCTGTCCTGGGAATTTAGGCATTTCTACGTATGTGCCTAAATTCGTAGGGAAAAACTACGAAAAACTGGGAAAAACTTATTTTTTAAATATGTAAAGAACAGATACACAAAGAATACATAAATGTACATACACACACACAAATACACACTATACCTGTGGTTTTGAAGTACCATAAGGGGGTGATTTGGAAAAAAAAGTCTAAAATGGCTTTTTCAGGGGATGATAATATTAAAAAAAAACCTCTTTTCTAGGCACCGTGGACTAATCATTGAGAACAGACCAGATATTTCTGACAGAATGCTGATACGTTGCCATGAATTTGCTGTAGTGGGTATACCTGCCCAGTGTTAGGCAGAATTTAATAATAGTCACAGCTACCTGTAACATGACCAGTATACACTTACATTAAACTAATTCTTATCTATTCTATAATCATTATGAATACTATAAAAACCTCTTTTCTGAAAATGGTGCATATTTTTGTAGTGTTATGCTAATCTCTTGTATTTTCTTGTAGTTGTGGTTAGGCCAATACCACGCATCACGGTATTCTTTGACTTAGTTGTTGAGCCCCAGAAATTAATTAATTAACTAATTAATTTTTTGAGGGTGGAATTGCTTTACTGAGGTGGGCGCTGCAGGCCCACCCATGGTTGGGTTAGTGTTCTGCCCTGAGCCTCAGGAATTTGTACTGAAATCAAGTGTCTTTTTCATCCAGGATTGGATTTTGTCTTCTCACCAGGGGCCTCCATAGTTTTCCTTGTAAATTTATTAGAATTTGAAACCCAGTATTTGATGTGATTTGGATATACCAGTTAGTACTTTTCTTACACAGTTCATTCCCACAGGGTTCTGACTCTGATCTTCTGTGTTCCCCTCTGTGGAAAGTGTCAGTTTGACCGTGGAGGTGTCTGTCTTGGTGTCCAGCGATGAGGGCCCATGACTGCACCCGCACACTCGTGTTTGTTTAAACTCTCCATGTGCGTGTACTCTGCTGGCAGCCTGGTGCTGGGACTGGTTGGCTCCCTGGGCCACAGCTCAGCAGCTCGGCGCCACGGCCGTCAGGAGGCTATGGAATTTTTCGTGTTTCCAGGTTATTGGTGAGTGAATGCTGCTTTTTCTGGGCTTGCCAAATGCAAAGCTGCTCTTCAGGGAAAAGGCTTCTAGTAACTGCTGTTCCTTTGCATGGTTGGTTTCTCATCTCCTCTGATTTTGAAATGGTTAACTTTTGATTTTAGAGAAGCAACATCTATATTCATGAGAATCGGCAGCACTCTGCTAAATGGTGATATAGTAGGATGAAGATAAAAAATGGTATATTTCTAAGACTGCATTAGGAATGATAGCTTCTGGAGTTGTAGTTTTTAGGGATGGGCGGGTTTTAGAATAGTGTATGACACTGACTCCCTTCCAGATAGCCAATCTTCAAATGTACCCCAAACAACTAACAAATACCTCCTCCCATAGAAATGCACATAACTAGGTCATAAACATCAGAATACAGATGTTTAATTATAGGAGAATGGATAACATAAGGGCAAGGCATAATAACTTTTTTCTTTTCAAAGGAAAAGAAAAAAGTTGTTTGACTTCAAAGGCTAGAATTTGGACTGATAGGTAGAAGTTACTGGGAGTTGGGAGTAAGATCTGGGGACAGTGTAAGGAAGAACTCTTTAGTGGTTAAGAGGGATAAGAGGAGTATTTACTCAGTTAACACTGATCGTGGAAGTGGAGGGTGGATTATCAAATGTGGACATCAACAGGTTGTTCAGTCTGGTAGACTGAATTGTAGACTTTTTGACTGTGACTCAGTACGCACACATACACACACATGCACGCACACACATGGTACAAACATTTTACAAAACAATACTCACCCTTAGAAGGTACTTTATACTATGTTCTGAGCTGATTTGTGTCTCTTCAAAATTCCTATGTCGAAGTCTAGAACTTCACACAGACACACCCAGAATAATGTTTGACAAGTGTCTGGCCACCCTGGGCCCCAGTCCAGCTGGCACATAGGATGAACTGTCTCAGTGTACCATGACATTTTATTTCTGTGGTGGCAAATTGGGTCTGATTCTTACATACACACTGCTAGGTAAAGGGCCCTTGCCTTTTCAGAGAGCTCTAGTCACAGAAAGGCTGGGATAATAAACTCACATCTTACACCAAGAGTGCTGGAGATATAAATCCCAGAAGTGATATAATCATTATAGGTAGTGTTTGTTCATTCCTAAAAAGGGTCTCACTTTGACTCATTGATTCCGCTGCTGGGATTATGCCCTAAGAATCCCAAAACATCAATTCAAAAGAACCTATGCATCCCTGTGTTCATAGCAGCACTATTTACAATAGCCAAGAGTTGCAAACAGCCTAAGTACCCAACTGTAAACGAATGGATCAATAAACTGTGGTATGTGTACACAATGGAAAAAGAAGGAGCTCCTACCTTTTGGGACAGCATGGATGAACTGGAGAGCATTATGCTAGGTGAAATAAGCTAGGTGGCTAAAGATAAATACCATATGATCTCACTTACAAGAGGCATCTAGTGAGCAAAATAAACTAGTCAGCAAAATAGAACCAGAGGCACGGAAACATGGAATAGACTGACAATGGTAAGAGGGGAGGAGGGAGGGAAGGCTGTTTGAAAGAAAGTAAAGGGATTGGAGTCAAGGAACATCTGTGAAGGAACCAAGGACATGAATAATGGGGTGGGGATTGACTATGGAAGTGGGGCCAGGCTGGGTGGATGGGGGCAAAGGGATACATCATTGGAACAACTGTAAATTATAAAAAATAAATTAATAAAAAAAGAAAAGTCTCTGTGGTTTGTATAGTTGCCTAAAGGGTCAGCACTGTGGGTTTGCCATTAAGTAACAATAATGCAAATGAAGCCTTGTTGCAACTAATCTTCTTTCACCATAAATAAATATGCTAGTAGATAATGAAATTATTTTGCAACTGAGCAAGTAGAATCTACTAAAACTGCTTAGTGTTATTATATTTTGATTAGTCCCCTGTGATCTGCCTTTCATTTAAGGTCTCCTTTTTTTTTTTTTCTGTTGAAGGTTAATTAGTTTGGAATTAACAACAAAACTTAATGAACAGACTGATTCCACATTAGGCTTTTACTAAAGGTTCTGACACAGGTATATTTGAACCTGTGTAGTAATTTCAGTTGGGTTCAACTGAATTTCTCATTACTTTTAACAGTGACAAAAGTAATAAAAATGAAAACAGTAGATAAGTATATAACATATAAAGGGAAAGTCGACCTTCCTTTTCTACATCAAACTTCTCAGAATGAGCTGCTGAAAGATGCACATTTTTAGATGTTATCTATTTTATAAAGATATTCTCACGAAGATATTTTAAATTAGCAACTTAAATGAGGAAACTCGGCCCTGAGACTATATTGCACTTGAGCAAATCATGGTCTTCTTACTGCCCTAGACACCAGACTGAGCTCCTCGGGCAAGATGGGTAGGTGGCTCGCATCCTTTAATTAGCCTCCGTTTAGTATTTGCTCGGGTTTTCTCTATCATCTGTGCTGTTGCAGTGAGAATACTTGTGTCAGACTGCATTCAGAATTTATTTTCTTAATGACTTCTGAGCTGTTCAGTTCTGCATTTTGCAGGGAGGTGGTGTCAATGGTTCACATAAGGGTAATTCTTTCAGGTAGACAGGCTTCCGGTCTGTTTGGGAACAGAATTTAGTGTTTTATTTCCTTTAGTTCCCCAAATGTGGGCACATGGCTCTGCATGCTCCTGTTTCAGACATTGGACATGGCTACACTCAGGAACATCCCCCAAATTTCCATAAGTCTAGGAACTTTTTCATTCTTTCATGTTAATGTTGTCTCTCTTCTTCTGAAATTGTGTTATATAGCGCATTTACCTTATAATTAACCATGGGGGAAAATAACCCCAGCCTCACTTTCTACTCTGTGAGGTTCAGTAAATCTCATTGTGATATGTTGACAGCCTCTTATGGAAACACTTACCAGCTATAAACCCAGTGGACCATTACACTGAGAACAGGAGCATCGGAGCAGTCCCAGTCATTTACTAATTATCCATGGGTTTTACATCTGTATAGCTGAAGCCCCAGAGTCTGAGAGGCCAGGCTGTTTCTGGCTTGTTGTGTACCGTGTAGGATCTCGGGACACAATTTTGGGGTCCCTGCATTATTCTTTCCTCCTTTTAATCTTTTTACTTCCAACTTCAACAGTTCTGTTCATCATGATCTTTGCTGCTCCATTGTCCTTTATATCTTGTAAAAATGTGCACAGTCATGGTCTCCTGGATCCCTCAAGTGCCTTTGTGCCCTTCTCCGGGAGTAGGCTGGACAGTGGCCGTGGCTCCTCTGGACCCCAAGGCCCCGTTTTTGTGGTGCTACTTCAGTGGACAGAAGAAATGGTGTAGTTCGCTTATGGTTTATGCCTGAGGGATAGTCCACCTTCTCTAAGTGGTTTTAATAACCAAACCCTGGGCCAGGGGAATGAAAAGATATTAGTTAATGATTTCTGCAGTGAAGAGACGTAATTTGAATGGGTTACAAATGAGCCTTTCCAAGGTGGTTTTACAGCCTTTCTTCAACCGTCCGCTCCCTCCAGCACCTACATAAATCCTTTTTCAGAGGCATTAAAAACTGCTGTGACAAGTGTAGTTACTGTGGACAAATTTAGCTCATGTATTTTATCTGCATAATCTGATTGTAATTTATATATCTTCAGCCTAGATAAAGCAAGGCCATTTCTTCTTACCAAATTTTTCTTGTTGTCAACATGATGTGAGTGGAATATTGACTTTAACTGAAGGGTGGTGATTAATCATAGCAGCTTTCGGGGAGATGGTTTATTGCTCCGTGTAGCTGAGTGACTGCTGGCAGGGCTGTGACTCCATCAAGATAAACCTAGGTGGGTTAGTCACTCGGAGGATGTGATGGATTTATTAGCCAAATTCTCTTTTAAAAATCACTTTACATTCTTAGCAGGTGGATTTACAAATAGAAGAATGAGTTGCCATTAATAGAAGAATCTGTTAGTTTGCAAAGTAGAGTGCCCCCAACTGGGTGTCACAATAAAAGATAAACTACCAAGAAGTCGCCACTGGAAGTGTTATCTCAAGATTCATTGAGTTAAATGCAAAGAAGACAATTATGTTCTTAGTAATTTGGGTGGTTGATGGACTGGGAAGAAGAGCTTCATCCTGTGTGTAATTGCACAAGTGGTGTCATGGGATTCTACTTTTTGAAAAGTGGAATGAAACACTGTTGTTCTCCCCACTGCCCCCAGAAAAACTCTGTCAGCTTCAGAAGGCCATGCGAGTGTTCATTTATGATTTTTCATGTTCCTACCGCTTTATTTGTTTGTAAGTCATTCTTTCATCTTAGATTTTCCTTCTGGGGTTCCTTTTGTTTTGTACAAAGTATGTCCTTTGGAGCTTCCTGTAGTGGGGGACTGTTGCGGCTAAGCTCGCTTTTCGTTTGTCTCAGGTGTCTTCATTTATTTTATACGACTGAAAGGTATTTTTGCTGTGTGCATGATGCTGGGGGGACAGGTATTTCGTAGCAGCACACTGACAGCACAATCCCATCCTCTTTGGCTTTCACTGTTGCTAAAAAATCGCTTGTCAGACTAATTGACATTCCTTTGAAAGACCAGTCTGTTTCCATCTGGCTGTTTATAAGATTCTTTTGTTTTGGGTGTTCTGTAGGTTCACTATAATATTTCTAAACATAAGTTTGTATTTATTTACTCTGATTGTGGTCTTTTGGATTTATTGTTTGTGTGTTATTGACTATGAGCAGTTCTGAAAATTTTTGTTATCATATCGGCTAATATCAGCTCTTCTGTGTTCTTTCGTCTTTTCTTAGAATTTCAGAGACTTACTGTAGACCTTATCCACTCTGTTTCTTAATTTTCCTTTCTATTTTCAACTTCTATCTGTGCTGCACTTTGTATAATTTTCTGGGTCCATTTTCTAGTGCACATTTCTCTACACAGTGTGCCGTTAACTTGGCATTGGATTTTAAATAAAATCATTGCTTTAAACTTACAATTTCTATTTTTTATACTTTTCTTGATCATTTTGTTGTTACTGTTGTTCCTCACACAATTTAAATTTTTTCTATTTCCATAAACATATTAAGTACATTTTATACTGATGTCTGAAATCTGTAAGGTCTGACTTTTTTTCTGTTTGTTTATTCTGTCTTTTCCTATTGTTCCTTGCATATCTTGTGCCTTTCTTGTATATTTTGCCTCTTTCCTGATCAATCCGTAGAAGCAATATTGGTGCTGCCTTTAATATTGTGAGGGTTAACCAGGTGAGTTCATGTCATACACTTTGAATGGTGACTGGTTCATAGTAAGCTCTTCATAAGTGTTACCTTTTGTAATAATAAAAATAATAACAGTGATCTTTATTTTGTGGTTATTGATAGTGAGTGGTTTTTTGTGAACTTTATTCTGTGAGATTTCTTCAGATGCTGGGTTGAAGATAGAATCTTCCAGAAAAGATTTGTGTTACCCGTGGGCAGATAACTCAATTTAATTAAACTTTCAATGTCTATACTGTACATCTGAAACGAATATAAAATAGCATTGAATGCCAACTATAATTGAAAAAAAAATTTCAAAATTTTTCACCTTGAAGGGGTTTTGACATATGTGCTGGTTTGTGGTTAAGAGTTATCAGGATGCTTCCTTACCCACCCACTCACACATTCCATCACAGTCAGGGCCAAGGTTTTGCTAACAATGGCTTTCTTGCAGGCCCTGGGATGAGTTGGTTCCCTCTTGTTCTCCCTTCCACTTAGGATGTAGCCTTGGAAGTATGTGTCTTTGGAGAGTCTTCCCCTAGACTCTGCACCACGTCTGGGCCTTGGTCCTTCTCCCCTTCCTTGTGATGCCTCACTGCTGTCCCCCCAGGCCCAGTTCCAGTGCGTGGGACCAGCACCCTGTGGGGAGTGGTGGCTTCTGCCCTGACCTGTGCCCACCTACATTTGTGGTGGCAGTGAGTTTTTTCATTCTGAGTACTCTTTTTGTCAGCTCATTGGTATACATTTAACTCATCCATATGATATTAGTGACTAGAATCTTTAGCTGTTTTTAGCACACCAGGGTATCTTTTCCAAAGCTCTGTTAACACATGTTTGTAACTACTTTTTGAGTGTGCAAATGAATCTTTAAAGGGGAGCAGCCAACTCTTAAGTTGCTGAATTCTCTGACAGGACGAAGTTGGGGAGTAGTCATGCTCCAAGAGATGCCCAAGTCACTGCACATCCCTCTGGAGTTTTGAAGGAGAGTAAATAATATGAATCATTATTTTTATATGGGTGTGTAGTGAAGTAGAAAGTGAGGTTTCCATGAATACTTTTAATATAAATTGTAAGCTGTAAGGAAATGTTGCCGGAGGGTGTGCTGTCTTTACTACTCATCATTCATTGGAGGTACTCTAGAGTGAGGCGCTAGGGCCGGCCATTTCAGTTATTCCCCCCACCCCTTCCCCAGTAACAATTGTATATTGCACTTTTACTTTAACCAGGGAAACACCTCTCGACAGTCTAGCAGTTGAGAGCATCGCACGGTATGTCCTAAAGTAGTCGCAGTGTTTTCTCTTTTCCTTCTTTGTCATTCCTTTCTCCTGTTTTGGGTGGTTCACTTTCTAGAACTTCTATTTTGTGTGTGTTTGTCACTACTATTGACATGAGTTAGTAGAGGGCTACAATAACACTTATTTTAAAGCATTCCTGAATTGAATGCATCATAAGCCTTTTCTGACGCGCTGCGCCCCCCCCCCCCCTTCCCAGCCCTCGAATACCTGCTTCTCCTGGTGCTCTGCAGCAGGCAGGCACTAAGGCAGTCACCAAGGCCAGGCAGTCACTAAGCAGACAGGGCCTCCTGGCCTCTGTTGCAGCTGCGCAGTAGGTCATTGCTGTACCACCAAGAGCTGCCACAGGTGATGCCTGAAGAATAAGGGTGGTTGTGTTCCAGTAAAAGTCACTGATGGACACTAATATTTGAGTTTCTTGTAATTTTCATATGTCCTTAACTATTGACTTTTCAAGCATTTCAAAGTATAAAATTCATTCTTGGTTTGTGGGCAGTGAAAATGTGGGTGGTGAAAGCACGGGGGAAGGGTTTGGCCTGTGGGCCCTAGGTGGCCCAGCCTCTCCCTAGCATCTTGTACATCCCTGTAACACTGGACTTTGTCCTTGGAATTATCAGGGACTCATGTTTTTAGTGGCTTCTTGTTGACCCCAAGTTGATTCTAATTTGCATCTTCGTGACATTACAATATAGGTATGTTTTAATAGAAATTCCAGTGACCTTTATGAAGATACCAGTTTCTAATCAATTTACATAGGCTTTCTAATTCAGCTTGGAAATGAGTCAATTTTAAGTTGGTCTATTATACTTATCACTTAGTAAATACATGAAGTATATCAAATGTATATATAATGCTGAAGGCAAATCTCTTTCAAACTCTAGTTAGAATTATGTGTTTCAATAATTGGGCAGCCTTAGTGATTGTTCCCTTTAGCTTCTCCACAGTTTCCTCTTTTGAATTCATTTTGGCATGAATCATGGAATTAAAATATCCTTAGCAATGAATGGCACTTGCATGATATTTAGCCCCAGTTAAATAACTCTTCAGTATATAATGTACATGTAGACTCATGGCCCGGCAAGCCATTCCTCACAGTTACCTGGCTGTTTCTCAGAATGTGTTGGGGAATTCTGAAATGGCATTTATTAATGGGCCTTCAGAACAAGCCCAGCTTGTAAGCTGGGGATTTTAATGAAGGATTCGTCTGGGCTCTTCCTGTGCATTGGCCCCCCAGCAGTGGAAGAGTGGTCCCTGGAGCCCCCATTCCTCCGGGGAGAGAAGGTAGGACTGAGCGTGACCTCGCTGCAGTGTCCCAGCACTCCCTGTTGGGTGCGGCAGGACCCCCGGTAGCATGCAGACAGGAGCATGAGATCAGAGGAGAATGTACTAATTTTGCTCTTCTGTGTTCTCATGTAATCTTACTCCTCTGACTGAAGGCAGACAAGATAGGTTCCTGTTCAGCTATTTCTGATGCTCTATATTTTTTAACAGTTTATAAAATCACCTTGAGATAATGGCACTGGAAGTCCTTTTACATTTTTTAAAAAAGATTTTATTTATTTTTAGAAAGAGGGGAAGGAGAAAGAGAGTTAGAGAAAGATCAGTGTGTGGTTGCCTCTCATGTGGCCCCCACTGGGGACCTGGCCTGCAACCCAGGCACATGCCCCGGCTGGGAATTGAACCAGCGACCCTTTGGTTTGCAGTCCATGCTCGATCTACTGAGCTACACCAGCAAGGGCTTCTTTTCCCTTTTTAATTCATACAGAAATATTCTTAAAGAAGGAATTGTTAACTCAGAATGGTTATAAAAAAAGAGACATGTTTCCAAATTAATCCTATTCAGGTCTGCTTGTAAATCTCAGCATTTTATTGTATTGGGGTTATTGAAATATTAGATAAGGTGACAAAAATCACCAAGAGCTTGTGATTTTTTGACAAGTCAATTCCAGGTTGTGGTGAGAGGTAATGTCTAAATAAGTTACTGTTTTATTATATACTCCTCTATTTTAAAATCTCAGATTACCCTATATTCCCCTGTTGGAAGGGTAAATGGTTGCAAAATGAGCTGGAAATGTATTCCTTTCCACTTATCTGACATAAATTGTTCACCTCACATGAGTTGATGAATTGCTGCTTCCAGGGCTGACATAATAGTTTTTGTTTTATTAAACAACCATAAATCTCACGTAATATGGTCTTAGTGATAACAGAAAGAAAACTATAAGTTAATATCTGTTCCATTGCATTGCTTAGAAATAATTGTTACTAGTAAAGTTTCATTTTTCCAAACATAATTTGGTCTCATATAATTGATAGAAGAAAATTCAGGAAATTTGTTCAGTCTTTGTTTACAGATGAGTGCTTAAAAGAGAACTGCCACATGTAACCATCCAAATGAACTCTGTTCCTGTAACAAAACAGGCAGAATTCATAGTAAGCACTCAGAATGAATTACTGACAGCTACAGGAGCAGCACGTTCTTTTACATATTGTGATCCTTTTGCAAAATTTTTCTTGATAGATTTTGTGATACGCTATTGCAGCATTTTTGGTTGGTTGGTTGGTTTTAAGAATCACAGAGGACAAAACCTTAGGGAGTTTTTTTGAAGTTTCCTGTTCAGTTACTGAGGATCACAGGAGAAAGAGGCACTGTGACGGCTCAGCTTTTCCTGCACTTGGAGGGAAAGGCATGCCTAATTTTTGCTCTTTCTGAATAGTCTTCCTTTAATGACAAACTGAGTTATGGTTTTGAATCATGATTCTACCACTTTGGAATATTCCTTATAACTCATTATTTTCCTTAGATTTTCTCACACCAATGAAAATCAAGCCAGCTAATTGCCTGTGTATCTCAGTATTTGGTACAGTCATTGAAACACCAGTTTGTCATGTTCAGGAACTTTATCTGGGTTATGCCAAGGGTCAGGGTTCAATGTCCAGGTCAGTTTCGAGCTGTGAGCTCCTACTCAGCTACTTAGCCCGTGGTTAACCAATGAACCATAATTAATTCCCACAGCATTCTTACTGATGGGAATATTGTGACCGGGGTCACATTAAAAATTTGAAGATGGATTCAAACTATAAGAGCCAAGTTTATTACTGAAATATTTCAACTACTTGAATAGAAGAGGGAGGGTGTCTGGAGTTCTTATTAGCAGACAAGTAACTTATCTGGATGGAGGTTACAAGGGCTTTGGAAAAGAGGGAAGTAGGCTGAATCTTCAGTCAGGAAGATTTGGGTTAGAGATAAGAAGGTTCTTCCTGCCAGGGGAGAAGTGGAAGCAGGTCACAGAGCTGCACGAGATTACCTTGCCAGAAGTCTTATTTTGTTTTTGGGTAGATCATGCATTCTCCCACTTGAAGCTCTCTCCCTGGGACCCTGTCCTGTGAAAATCTTTTCTGCTCCCTCACTCCTCCTCTGCTCAGTTCCTTGTGGTCAGTGGAGGTTCTAGACCAGATATCTGTACTAGGTTAACTCTTGAAGTCCCCTACTTTTGGCCTGATTTTTAAAATAATTCTAAACCAGTAAAAATTTCCCTTTGATACTGTAGGGCTACTTAGTTATATTCCCCTCTCCTCAGGCAGCCTCAGGAGGAAGCAGAGTGAGGATTCCTGATCGGAAAGAGGGGAGCAGCGCTGAGATAATAGTTAATTCTGGGAGGAGCCTAGTTCCAGAAATACCATATAGCAACGCTGGGTGTTTAGGATATAGCAGTGGAGGAAAGTGAGTCGCAGCGGCTCTTCTGGACCTGAAGCTCTGGTAGAAGGAAGAGGGGGAAGACAGTAAATGTGTAAGTATTCTGTTGGTCATGGAAATAAGTGCTGTGAAAAAGAGAAGGAGAGGCAAATTGTCTCGGGTGTGGTGCTGGTCGTCTGCACAAGAGATGTGATTTTACACGGCGTGTGTGGGAAGGTAGGGGCTAGTCCCCTAAGCGGCATGTGAGCAGAGGGGAGAGTGAAGGGAAGAGCCAAGCCTTGGTTGTAACTGGGGGAAGAGTGTCCTGAGCAGAGGAAACAATCAATCAGTGCAAATGTCCCCAGGCAGGAGCAGGCTTGGTGTATCAGAGGGGCACCTGGAGGCTGGAGTTTCAGACCAGGGACCCAGCATGGCTGGGTTCTGGTGAAGGCTCTCTCCTGGGTTGCCTACCGCCGGCTTTCCATTGTGTCCTTCCTGGTTGGAAAGCGTGAGACAGCTCTCTGGGGCCTCTCTTAAAAGGGTGCTAATCTCGTCCTGAGGGCTTCACCTTCATGACCCGAGTCCCTCCCAAGAGCCCCACTTCTATATACCAACACACTATGGATTAGGATTTCAGCATAAGGATTTTGGGGAGAAACACTTAATCCATAACACTAAGTGATTAATGTTGCAAGGAGAGAGTGATCTATTTGAAGGAGAGAGTGATCCGACATATTGAATGCTGTCGTTATGCCAAGTAAGGGTACAGCTGGGAATTGACTGTGGGATTTGGCAGTGTGGAACCCATCGGTGATTTCACCCCACTACCTGCTTAATCTTTCCACTCTACCTGGCACTGCGCGGGCCGAGCCCCTCTTGGTTCACAGTGCTTGCCCAGCTTGCTTCCAGATAATTGTGCCATGGCGCCTGTCGCACCCTTGGATTTGACAGAGAAATTGATTTGTGAATTTTGCCATATAGAGTTCTCAGAGCAGAAATTTCCTCAGAGAAGACGTGTGTGAAGGAGTGAGAGTATAGGTTTGGATTATTCTCCAGTTTGCAGGCCTGTCATTTAGGTATCATTCCACCCCTGTAATTCTGAGTTGTTAGTGACTGCTGTAACTTAGACGTTCCAAATTGTGTTGGTTCTTTTTACTGATTTTTTTTGAGAGAGAGATGTCAGTTTGTTGTTTTTCTCATTTATGCATCCATTAGTTGATTCTTGTATGTGCTCTGACTGGGAGTTGAACCTGCAACCTTAGCATATCAGGATGATGCTCTAACAAACTGAGCTACCTGGCCAAGGCTACTTTGATTTAAAAAAAAAACTTACAGGTCACTAACAAGTTTCCATTAAAATGTTTAAAAAATTTAAAGGTCAATAAAAATGTTGTAATGGAAAGTAGTGTTGGAAAAGATTTCAGTCTACAGTAACTGGATAGTAAGTCCTATAGTTAGGAGATTATTCTCTGGGGTCTCCATTTTGCCAAGAAGTTCCCTTTTTGTGTAATTCAGACACAGAATTGTAGCATTTTTATAGGACTGTTTGGTAGAAGAGAGTTTGTGTTTCACTAGTATTCACAAACATGGCAGTGTGAAGACTCCCACCACCTTTGGAGTCATGTGTCATGTTCAGACATGACTGTGAGGTCAGTGAGTTTGTTCATTACTTGCAGAATGCCTGCAAGTAATACAGATGCTTACAGCTGGACCGATACAGCCTGACAGATTGTCTTAAAGAACATGTTTTGGGTTCTCTCGGACTTCACTTTAATAAGAGGAATTTCATTGCATATCATAAATGTCCAATCTCAAGTGGAATGTTTACTGAGAATCATTCCATTTCTTTTCTCATGTTATTGTTCATATTCAGTATGAACTCCCTTCAATTCAAAGTGTATTTAAAGATACCTTTAATTATTGCAAGGAGCGTGTTAATCAGATTTGTATCTATTAAGAAAGTAACCTTCAGTTATGCATTTTTGCAAAGTATTCTTAAAGTGTCATTCTAAGGGAAATAACATTTCATGATGTGTAGCTCTTGAGGCAAACAGGAGTTTTTAAGTTCTTTAAAATTTGCCCACCTAGCAATATAAGTCTTTACAAGTAGACAACAAGTAGATTTGAGAAAGCTGACAGTCTAAGGTGTTGTTGAGTAATTGTGTTTATATCCTAGATTTCTGAAATAATTTATGGTTTTTGTCTGATTTATTTTCTTAAGTGTACGATACATATGTTTTCACATGCACTCTCTAGTATATCTCTTACAAACTGGCTAAGTCCATCTGTCTCTTTGGGTTATGTTTGTTGAATGAAGATGATGGTAAACAGTTCATTGGGTTTTGGTGAACACTAACTGAGATGCTGTGTGTGGAAGTGCTCTGCTCAATAGTCGGTACATCCTGAGCACTCAGATTTTTTTTTCTAACCAGAATTGTGGTGTCTAAAATCTGTTGGATTAGGGGGGGGATAATAAATTGCTTCACTTTTGAAAGCTATGTGGGAACATTTATTGGGACCCTCTGTGCTAGGCACCAGCATAAACAATTATGATAAGATAGAGCATATTGTCCATAAGGAATTTACAGTCTGAGGTTTAGATTCACAGCAAGAGTTAGAGGAAGGTACAGAAAGTTCCTGGACACACCCCTCCCCCACATGGGTAAGATCCATCATTATCAACACCCTCCACCAGATGGTACATTTGTTGTAGTTGATGGCCCTGCATTGACATGTCATCATCACACATTGTCCTTAGTTTACGAGGGCTCACTCCTGGTGTTGTGCGTTCTGTGGGCTTGGACAAATGTATAATGACATGTGTCCACCATTATGTTATCATACAGAATAGTTTCACTGCCCTAAAAATACTGTGTATTCCCCCTGTTCATCCCTCCTTCCCCACTAACCCGTTGGCATTTTCTAGAACATCATATAGTTGTAATTATACAGCATGTGATCTTTTCAGATTGACTTTTTTTACTTGTAACATGCATTTAATGCCCTTCTATGTCTTTCTGTGCCTTGATACCTCATTTTTTTAAGTGAAGAATAATATTTCATGGTCCAGATATGCCACAATTTATTGATCCATTCTACTTAAGGACATCTTGGTTGCTTCAAGATTTGGCAATTATGAGTAAAGTTGTGATGTAAACAATGTGTGCAGCCTTTTGTGTAGGCATAAATTTCCAACTGCTTTGAGTAAATACCAAGGAGCACAATTGCTGATCGTATGGGGAGAGAATGTTTAGTTTTGTAGAGAAGCTACCGAACTGCCTCCCCAAGAGGCCGTCCCGTGTCTCATCCTCACCAGCCGTGCTGGAGAGTTCTTACTGCTTCACCGCGCTGCCCAGATTCGGTGGTGACGGTGTTCTGGATTTTGGCCATTCTAGTAGGTGTGAACTGGCATCTCCTTGTTGTTTTAATCTGCTTTTCCGTGATGGCATCTGGTGCACCATGTGCTGTGGCCGTCTGCATGTCTCTTCTGGGAGGAGTCTGGTAAGGTGTTTGGCCCTTTTTAAAATCAGGTTGTTTTTTCCTTTTTGTTGAGTTTTAAGAGGATATATATATATATGATACAGTCCTTTATCAGATATGTCTTTTGCAGTTATTTTTCTCATTCTTTTTCCATTGTCTTTCACAGAGCAGAAGTGTTTCATTTTAATGAAGTTCAACTTATCAGTTATTTTTTTCATAGATCATGCCTTTGGTTTTGTACTTTAAAAGGTGTCACCATACCCAAGGTCATCTAGGTTTTCTCTTGTATTTTCTTCTAGGAGTTTTTATATTTTTGCATTTTACATTTAGGCCTGTGGTTTATTTTGAATTATTTTTTTTTCAGAAGAGTAATTTTTGTATACAATCTATGTGTAGGTTCTTTTTTTTTTTCTTATGGACATCCAGTCCCCAGAAACATTTGTTGAAAAGACTGTCATTGCTTCATTGTATTGCCGTTGTTCCTTCGTCAAAGACCAGTTGACAGTATATATGTAGTCTGTTTCTTGGGTCTCCATGCCGTTCCTCTGATCTGTTTGTTTCTTCTTTCACCTACACCACAGTGACTTGATTACTGTAGTTGAATAGTGAATCTTGACGTCAGGTAGTATCAGTCCTCTCCCTTCATTCTCCTCCCTTAGTATTGTATTGGCCATCCTGGATCTTTTGCTTCTGTGTGTGAACTTTAGAATCAGCGTGTCAATATCCCCCAACTCACTTGCTGAGCTTTTGATTGGAATTGCAGCGAATCTGTAGATCAAGACTGGAAGAAATGAACTCTTGATAATATTGAGTCTTTCTATTCTTGAACGTGGAATGTTGCTGTATTAACTTAATTCTTTTTTGATTTTGGTATAATTACCTCTTGCTCTGGGAAGGTCACTCTTTTGTTCTCGTGCCTTTCAACTCCTTGGGTGAGGTTCACCCAGGTCCTGAGGGCAGTCTGCTTTAGCACAGTCTAACCCTGTAAATGTGAATCTCACCCAAAACACCCTCACCGAACACCCAGGGGAGTGTTGGACTAAACATTGGGCGCTGTGGCCCAGTTGAGCTGAGACGCAAACCATCACAGACAGTTATGTGAAAAATCTTGAAAAAGAAGCCAGTTCATGTAATGGGATATATACACAGGGCATGTTAGTGTAAACTTTGTGCAGACTTGTTTCGTTCTTTTTAAGACTTGCACCTAAGGGAAGCATTGGGAAAAATTTGAATGTAAGTCATTTTGCAGAGGGAATGAAAGTAACTCTACAGGAAGAAGTAAGTCAAGTGTGTGTGTGTGTGAGAGAGAGACACTTATGAGAATAAAATTTTTCAAAAAAGTGAGTGTCTTATTCCATGGAACTTTAGAGAGAGCCCTGGACCTTTGCAATAGGTCAGTTCAGGCTTGACAGTCTTGCTGCAGTGCAAGCTAATAGAAGACCTGTAGAAGGTTTCTCCTAGTGGAGAAGGAAAATAGCACACTCACCATTTTTTTAAAGCAGGAAAATATTTAAAGCAATAGCAGAAATGTCTATAATGTAAGATATTAGTAGCTAGAAAAGAATTGGAGAGAATTGCAAGAATGAAGGAAATTCCATATTCTATTGGATAAAAATCTCTTAGCAGGGAATAATGATAAGGTTTTGATTGCTTCTAATAGTTTTAGAGGCTATTGTAAGTAGCCTTACAATAGTTTTGTAAGTCTTGTGTGTTTCTAGTGCTAAGAGGTCTGGGAAGCTTCAGAGAAAGCAGATGGTTTTTTAGGGGTATGGTATGGATGTGTGGGACCATCCTTGTATTTCTTGAATCTCTGGGTGATGCTCTAGTCCGAAGTGAACAGTATCAGTGTTGCCTAGTGGGCTCATACTGTGTACTGACTTTGAAGGAGAACTCCAGAGAAATATTAGTTATCTGGCCTACCACATAACACATTTGATGCCATCTCTATTAAATGGGCAGGTCTCTGGCTCTCTAGATTGTGTATGCAGAAACTAAAATCTTCAGTGATAACTTATGTCAGACAAATACAGAAAGTAAAGCAAATAAGAGAAAAAAACAAAAAGAAATGACAGTTCATTTGTGCATGCTGGTAGTGTGCTATTGAGTTAAATTGTATTTTATTGAAAGGGCTATGTAGTATCTATAGTAACAGGGGTTCCTCATCTGAGTTCAATAATTTTTATTTCAACAAAAGATTAGTGAAACAGTTACAATTTATAAATCCATGCATGTTTCTCTCCCTTTCTTTCTCCCTCCCTTCCCCTCTCTAAAAGTAAATGAAATTAAAAATAAATAAAGGCCCATGCTGAATATTGTATATGACATTAAGAGCTTTCCTATGTTTAGCAAAGAAATAATATCTAATATATAAGGAGCTCCTGCAAGTCAACATTTTTAAAAAGGATATGTGCATAGAAAAATGAACAAGGGACATGAATAGTAAGTTCCCAGAAAAGAAATGTGAATAGTCATGATGTCATGATTCTAAATCTCACTGATAACCAGGCAGTTGAAGCTGTGATTCTGAGGCTCAGAAGAGTGGTCTGGTGTGTAGAGGGAAACTGGCCGTTGTTGGTGTGGATGTGATTCAGGTCATGTGAATGGATAAAATTATCCATGGAAAGACCACAGAGGGAGAAGAAAGGAGAGGCAGCCCGGACGGGTTTCTAAGCAGCACTGAGTCATCCGAAGTTGAGGAGAGGAGGAACACAGGGGACAATGTGAAGAGAGGATGTGCTCAGTTGGGTCGACTATGAAAGTGAGGGTTGAGGACACATTGGTGTACACATTGGTGTACAGGTCCGAGTGTAGTGTAGTTCAGTGGTTTGGTGGCTCTGGAGTACGAAGTTGACTGGGTTGAATGGGGGGTGTGAAGAGAGAAGTTCTTTGCTTACGCTTGGTTTTGGAGGGGAGCAAAGAGAGAGAGTAGTAACTTGTTAGAAAAAAGTATCCAAGGGAGATTTTTAAAGAGGGAACGTGGTTCTAAAATGTATGTGGTGCTTCGGCCCAGGGTTTTTTCTTTGTGCTGCACTTACTAGTTGCTCTAGTTTCCCAGGGGCCCAGATGGCAGGCTGAGTGAGGCAGCAGTGGGGAAGGCGGCAGCGCAGGGGACAAGGACGGTAATGTCACTGGGCCCGGCAGTGAGGTTGGGACGGGGTGGTTTTTAAGGAGAAGAACAGTCGTGGAGGCAGGAGCAGCACCTCCGGGCAAGTGCCCCTTCACCTCTTGTGTGTCCCTGATGGGGACACGCCTTGCCGCGTGCCACGCCCTCCCCTAGATGGCACTGGATGCCATTTGGAGGAGCTGACAAACAAAATAGTATGTAATTTCTATAAATCCTCTCAACAGTACATTACTGCAAACAGATATTTACTGAGGTATTTGCCTTATTTAAACAAGCATAATAAAATACACTAAGAGCTTATTAGAATAAATTCATTTGTCAGTAAGATGTGACTTGTGTGAATTGTAGGAATAGCTTAGTGATGAAAAGTAAAGTTGTAAAGCAACTGCTTAAGCCAAATTGGAGTGTAAGTGTGATGAATCTGGTTTGAACTCTGAGTTTTACGGTTACTGTCACAGCAGCGCTGTTTTTCTTGTTTCTCTGTGTAACATTAAGAACAGGAGTGTGATTTGGATGTGGGGAAAATGTAGATTACAGGAGCTATAGTATGCTCTGCAGTGTCAGTTACAAATTAAGTATAAATAGCTGTGTGTGTAAACATTCATATCAATGTAAGCACTGTGTATTGGCTCTTCCCTATTGATCTGGGTCTCATAAAAATCATCAACAAGTGACTGTGGAGTAATACACTTTGTGCATTGTGTTAAGATATTATTACTAAGTTGAGCCAGAGAGATTGCATTGTATTGTTCTATAATGATAGGGGGTAAATTTTATAATAATCTGAAGAAACAGGAATAGAAGCTCGAAATGAATTGGAGTCCCCTAACAGTTTACATTAGGGGTTATTTTCCATAAGGTAGGTTTTTTTGTGGGGTCCGGGTTTGCCACTGTTTCAAGATACCATAATAATGGCAAAATTCGCAACTAGGGAAGGGAAAATAAGAGATTAGAAGACTAAAAGTGCCCTCAATATACTGGAACTTTTATTCTAATTATAGTTTTTCAAGTTAATAAAATATTAATTGTGATTTTTTATATCCATGGCCATCATTTTGTATCCATGATCTGATGTACAAGTTTATTACATTATTACTAAATTCGGGTTGCAAAGAGTTGTAGTTTATAATTACAACATCATTTTGGATGTTTCATATATATTCTTCTGAAAAAGAAAGTTAGCGTGTTATGTAAGTAGTTGAATGCATTAAAGAAGGAATGATTGGTTGCATTATCAAAGAATGCTTCACTTTCTACAAGGGTTGATTGATACTGTACACCCACATTCTAGCTGGGAAGCTTATATCTATTTTCTCATTTAATCCTTAGAACCGCCCAGTGAAGGAGTCCCCATTAAGAGTCACACACAACCCTGTAATGATGTGTAGAACGTTAAATAGCAAAGCTCATTCTTTGTAAGGGTTTGTGTAAGTACTGTCCAAGGCTTTATTAAATGTTCTAATTATGGGGAATATTTTGAGGTTCTTAACACTTATTTTCTTATTTTAACCTAATGTTAACCTTGTTTTAACCTAAATGAAAGAGTCTTAAAAAGCTGAAATGAAACACTCCCTCTAATCTAGTTATGACAAGTGCTTAGGAATCTGTGTGTATGTATATATTATATATATATATATATATATATTATATTATATTATAACAGTCTTCAGAAGTTTCATCTTTACCTGGGTTGTATTTATGATTAAGGACAGAAATACTTACATCCATGTGCTTGAATTCCAGTAGTATGTAATGGGATCCACTGCACATAGTAGGAACTTAATCAATCATGTCAAATACTTTTATCATATATCCTTTTGTTTGTAAGAACAATTTAATTTGAACCCTCTGAAAATTGAATGTAGATTCTTTTTTAAAAATCTCCAGGGGAAGGAATTCTGTAGTCTTTTATTAACAGCAAATGTACGTGCTTCCATTTATAATTTAAGATTCGCTTCTGCTTCTTGTCTTTAACAAAGTCAGTATTAAAAGTACTTTCCTGAAAAGTCAAAGGCCGCTGCCTCATACCTTGTCGTGAGCCAAGTTCTCTGGTGCGTTGGGAGGCTCCCTGGACTGAGCACCCTCATTTCTCTCTTCCTCCTCCAGATACCCCCTTAGGGTGATAGTGAAGGAATAAAAAAATACATAACCAACAACCAGAAGGAATGGAAGAGGGGTCAGCACAGAAATTTCAAAATGTTTCTGGCAGCCTGGAACCTGAGGGAGTCTTGGTGACTGCTAAAATGTCGTGGGGACTTCTACTGAGGGGGGTCCCTCAAAGGCTTGGGACTTTGAGTGCCAGGAGCGTGGGACTCCCTTGTGGGGCTGGAAATCCCAGGACGTAACAGGATGCCTGTAGTCAGAACACTTCCTGGTTCTAGCCCCGTCCCTTGTTGCCCCCCATGTTTATATATGGCAAGTATGTGGTTATATTTTATGGACATGTGTGTCTTTTTTAATTCCAATTGTATTCTATAAACAAAATGTTGTAAGTACCATTATTCTGATGAGTATAGAGCATACGAGAAATTTGAATGAGTTACTCAACATCATCGTAAGGATGGCAGAGCCCACTTTGCCCAGATCCTGCCTACACCATGACTTTACTTTTCCCATATCAATACTGTGGTGTTCTTTTATAACAACTCTGTTCCTTTAGTTTTGACCTAGGAATCATGCCTTCGAAGCACCTAAACAATCCACACACCACTTGAGTCTTGAACCTCTCAGAAATGCTAAGTATTGGATGTACCCAGACAGTGTCCAGGTAGTACCCAGGCCCACTGGCTCTTCATGGGATGTGAAGGTCAGGATCGTGTGTGGGGCAATGGGAATCAGGGAGTGCTAATCACCTGTTGCTGGTTTTGTGGTGCCCCTGGAAGGCTCAGGCCCTTCCTGGGTGTGAATGTAACCTGATGAAGGCTTTGGAGATCTGCAGCTTGGGAGACTAGCCAGGAGATTACATTTTGCTCAAGTCTTGGTTTCTAAGCACTTGTAGAATATTGGCCTTGAAGGTCTGATATTCCTTTTTTAAAAACATTTTATTTATTTTTTAGAGAGGGGAAGGGAGGGAGAAGAGTGGGAGGGAGAAAGAGAAGGAGATAAACATCAACGTGTGGTTGCCTCTTGCTCACCCTCTACTGGGGACCCTGCCCCCAACCCAGGCATGTGTCTTGACTGGGAATCAAACTAGCAACCCTTTGGTTCACAGGCTGGCATTCAGTCCACTGACCCACACCAGCCAGGGCTGATACTTCTTTTTTCAAAAGATGTCTTTGATACATTTCTTCCTTTTCACTGAGCTGTCACCCCTGTTTTGGACCCTGTCACTTGTACTTAGTTTCTTTCTGAAGTAGCTTCTCTTTTGGTTTTTCTGCCATTAGTTTGTTTCCATTGAAGCATTTTTTGAAACATTGGACAGATTCATTTTATGCAAAGATTTCCTCTTTACTGAACATCTCGTTGACATTTTGGGGCTGTCCCTAATTATACTCCACCACCTAACATTGTTTCCCAGGGTTCTGTGCTCAGACGGCCAGATCCGGCAGGGACCCTGCTGCCTCTCTCCCTTTCCTCCCTCACTTCGTCACTCTCACGGGCACCTGTTGTTCTTCTTAGTCTGAAAATCTCTTCTTCCTCTTCTCTGCCTTTGTATACCTTTTATATCATTCAGAGCCTGGTTTTATTTTCTCACCTGGGAAACTTTCTCTGATTCTTCTAGCCCTCATTGATCTCTTTCTTCTTGGAACCAACTAAATTACATACTTTATAATAACTGTTGTTCACAGAAGTTTCTAAATAGGTTGTAAGGCTTCAGTAGCGCTTATTTAATCTCCTTCCTGCCCAGCAAAATCGAGGCACCTGGTAGGTATGAAGTCACTCATTGTTGACAGATTTATTGTTGTGATTTCAGTTCTTAAGAATGGTGTTTAAAATTAGAGAAAGATTGAAATAGCACGTTCGCAACAAAGTGCTGTGCTTTTAAGTTTGTTTGATACTAGGGTGGTGTTGAAGAATGTTTTTTCTCTTTTGTCTCACCAGCAATCAAAGAAAAGTACACGGACTGGACAGAATTTCTCATTCGTGACTTGACTGGCTCCCGGACAGCCCCTGCCAACCTCCTGGAAGGTGTATGTATTATTGTTTACAGCTATTCTATGTCTGAAGCTTCACAGTTACTTGAGTGCAACCCTAACAGCACCTTTGCATATATCCTTCTGCAGGTACATGTGTGCACACAGGTATCTGTGTCCAAAGAGCCTAACTTCCTGTTTTTTTTTTAAGTTACTCAGGTTACTGATTCTAATGGCACTTAAATTTTTTATCTGTGGTAGAATCAATGAATGGAAAAGTTGCTTCGACGTGAACACATTTTTAAATAATAATGTTAAACTATCTTCTTACTATCCTGTTTAAGCCTTGACCTTATATTAATGAATGTAAATCAAATTCTGTAGAATAACTGTTTTGTGTAGGTGAAACTAAGCATGTATAAACTCTAGTATAGTCTCTGAGTATATTGATTAATGGTACCATTAACTATTCCATTCCGGATGCAAAACCCCAAGATTGAAATACATGTGTTAAGTAATGATTGAATTAACTTCTCTTATAAAAACAAGGTAATTAATGGCTAACCATATTTAAATGTGATTAAGGTAACTTAAAATACTGAAAAAATAGTTTAATCTGATATCTTGATGGTTAATTTGAAAATAATTTTATGATGAAATATTTTACTTTTCTGTATATTATAGAACAGGAAGAGATGTATTGTGTTATAAATAACTATTAACAAATCTGTTTGAAGAACGCTCCTGAAAAGGGGGGAAACACAATGAATAACTAGGAATACAGTGTGGATTTTGATGATGTCATTATTCTCTTAGCCTTCCATAAATTTCCCTTCTCTCATAAAAGATGTTGATACTTTGGAACACCACTGTCTTATATATGGGGTTACAGGGTTTGGTGTTGTGAAGATTTTGCCCAGTGTATTTGTTTATCTTAGTGGCTACTAATGTAATTGTTTGGTTAACAAATTGTAATGATGGTTTTTCACCCTTTTAAAAGGACAACTTGTTGTACTCTTTTAGTTTTGTTTTTCTTTTTTAAACCTATTTGCCTACAAGCCTGGCTGAACAAACACCCTTTTCATATGCTAACCCATGCTAAGAAGCTTGCTTAGATAGAGCAGTAATTACGTATATTCTCTAAACCAACTATCAAGTTAAATGTCAAAATAACTCTACATAGTAATCGTAATTTCATGTGCCATTAATGTGTATTAAACACGCCATCTACACATATTCCTGCTCTACGCACGTGACCAAGTGTGAGGGAGGGGCTTGGTCCTTGCAGCAGACACGTGTCTGCAGAGCCCGCGTTTAAACTCGTGGCTTCGTGTTTGTTATATCTATTTGAAAAGCAGACGTTCAGCTACTACACCCTTTCTAGCTCGAGGCAAATTTGGGTAGACCTCTTCTTAAAGGCATTCTCATGTCTAACAAATGCAATTTTATCTGGGAAGGGTGATTTGTTTGGTGAGAATGAGCGTGGACTGTTATTTCTTATTGACTTGTGATTTTTGTTGCTGGGTACAGGGTTGGGGATATGGAAGTGTGTGTGGGCGGAGAGGGAAGGGGAGGGGGCGAGTCTGTGGGAAGGATGGGGGTGGAGGGAAACACCAGATTGTTTGCCAATAGCTTGGATGATGGTGTGAAAAAATATTATCTTCTGCTGTCATCTGTTTCCATGAGAACCTTAAAATAAAGTTTAAAATAAGGAGTTTTGCTTCTGTTTAAACAGCCTCTGCGAGGGAAAGGCCCTATAGACCTCATTACAGTTGATTCCTTAATAGAACTTCAGGATTCTCAGAACCCTTTTCAGTACTGGATAGTTAGTGTGATTGAAAATGTTGGAGGAAGATTACGCCTTCGCTATGTGGGATTGGAGGACACTGAATCCTATGACCAGTGGTTGTTTTACTTGGATTACAGACTTCGACCAGTTGGTTGGTGTCAAGAGAATAAGTACAGAATGGACCCACCTTCAGGTAAGGGCTGATGCTTTTGCTGTCATGAATTATTTGAGAAAAAGATGTGTTTTTTTCTGTATGTGTCTCTGAAAAATTTATGAGCTCTGTGGTATCTTGTACATCTGAATATGTGAATATTAAGCGTTTTAATTTAAGAATACTTTCTATGGAATACGTTCTATGGAGACTAAAACCCAAGACTTCAATTAATAGTGTTCTAAAAGGAGAGAATTGTGTTGGAGGCTGTGGTGAAATGGATCTAGTTCCTCTGGAATCACTGGCTCAAAAATGAAAAACAATGGATTGGAATGTGTTATATTCTCCCCTTTTCTTTGGGAATTTTGATAGTCTTGCAAGAAGGTTCCCGAATCTCCATCCGTCCACCCATTCATGCATGCATGCATCCATCCACCATCCATCCAGCCTCCATCTATCCATTCATCCCTCTGAATATCCAAACCAAATGCTTATCATTGAATAATCTGTTCTGACCTGGAAATAGAAAAGAGAAAAACCACCATGCGTTTTCACCTGACAGATCAAAGATTTTAATGAGCTTCAAATGTGCTGCCAAGTGACTTTCCGTAGCCTTAACTGGGCAGAATAGTGCTGTGCTTTCTGACACACCTAACTGGGCAGTCATTTTAGTGTTTACAAAATAATAATTCTTAAATGTTTACTATGTTCCAGGTGATTTTACATCTGCTATGTTGTTTACTTTGATTCCAGAAAAGTACTACATGTTTGATGTGAACATTTCCTTTTACAGCACAGAAAATTGAGACTGGGTTTAATCTACTTATCCAGGGTGACCCAGCTTATTAAGGGGGGGGATGCACTATAATTAAATCCCAGGTCCTTTGCCCATTCGCTTCCCTCTGCTGCCCCTTACTAGCCTCACCAAACTTTGGATGGATAGCCTCAGCACAAAAATGTTGGTTGGGTTCTTATGGAATTAAGGATGCAAAGGAAAAAACATGCATTTCTTCTAGAAATGCTGATCTTCACACTGGTGAATTCTGCAGGTTTACTGGAGGCAAGGACTTGACTCTTTGTTTTATTAAAATTGCCAGAGATTTCCTTCCCGCATTAGTTGTCACCGTTAGTCTTGAGTAAATGAAATGAAGCTGAGGAGTTGTATTTCCTTTTTCTGTCACTCAAGGGCTTTAATTGAAAAAACTTCCTGGTTCTGTATCTCATGTGTTTGCATTTGTGTTGAATTTGACAGGCATCTAGACATGTAGCGTGGAACTTTATTGGTATTATTGTTGTCAGCGTTTTGAGAAGCAGCCAAGAAATCCATTTACACCCTGAGTCATTTTGGACTTTGATGACAAACAAAGGGCTTGTCGGCTTCTGAGGAGAGATCTAAGCTCACGTTTGCCTTGGGATTTGTAACGCTGCAGGAGAAATTTATTTTGTGTGGAAAGCTGGGTTTATAACTCTTAGCTTAGTATCTAATTGCTTTATAAATTTTAGGGGAAACATATATTTGCCAGTGTAAAAATTTATAGCAAAGCAAAGGATTACTAGTAGCTCCTTAGGTTCTCTGAAATGTTTCTTCCCTGTGAAATCATGGATGTAGCACTCCAAGCGTGAATGGAAAATGTGTTGAGGTAGAAATCTGGAAGTATTTGCATATGAGACCTCTCCCCTTTCACGTAATTCGATATCTTTAAGATAAGGATAAATTATGTTTACTCGTCTTAGTAATTTTCTGGATGTGAGTTGTCCTTTTCGTTGAAGAATTTCTGTGTGTCTTTAAAAACTTTGAGGCATTCCTTCATAAGAAGTTATTTTCCCAGCGTTTAAATTGTCAGCAAGAAAGGCTGCGTATGTGAAGAAGAAAATAAAAGGTGAAACACTCAGAATGTGACTTTTAGTTTCTGAAATGTAGGAGTTACAAGATAAAAACTGGGTTCAGTTACCTTGTTCAGCAGAGCAGCACCCTGGGAAGTAGCGGCTACTGTGTCTCACACGTGGGGGGCAGAACCTGCTGCTCTGGGTTTGTGGAAATTAATTTCAAGTCCTGGTGTGACCTGTAAAACTTGTATGGCAGTGCTATTTCCCTAACTGAAATAGAGGTAGGAATAAAATTTCAGGCTTGCATAGAAAATCTGAGGCTATGTTTTAAAAAATTCCCCACACCCTTAAGCAAATGAAAAGTGCTCCCCATTAGCTGGTGGTGAGGAGCAGAGTTGGAAGGAGTGGGGGAGGCTATGCTGTGAGACGAGCCCTTGTGTGTCCTCTCTGCTCTTGATGCCGTCTTTGCTGTGCACCCCAGTAACACTACCACCATTGCTAAAAGTAATCGTAGCTCTTCCTTTAGTTCTACTTGTTTCTACTTTTTAAAGGGCACAGTAGTTCTCAACTGCTCCGTGCAAATAGAGGTAAGAGAAATAGGTAGTGGACGGTAGCTAGGAAGGTAGTCTTTAAAACTCGAGGAAGAGGGGCTGGCTTTTACTCTGTCCACCAGTGAGAACCCTGTAGTCACTCTGCCTTTTTTCCTCTGCTGCAAATCAGAAGAAATAGCTTGGGGTGGGGAGGACAGAAAGGGGCAAAGAAGCCACCCCACTGCACTCACACGGGGCTGTCAAGGCGTCGCGCAGGTGCTGATGGAGTGCGCTGAATGCAGCCTCAGTGAACGAGGTGGTCAGGGAAGAGAAGGTGGCAAGAGGCAGATAGTCGTGGAAGGGGGCAGCGGCTTCCCAGGGTCCGAAGCGAAGCCTTTATGAAGAGAGGACTGGCAGTCCTGGCAGTTCTCTCTCTCCTGTGCTGAATGAAGGCAAGCTGTAGGGCTTCTCCAGCCTCCTATCCCCAGCAGGCTCCGTTCGTTTGTTTTTCAGCAGTTGGTCTCCTCAGTTCCATGGGCTCACAAGCACGTCCCTCTTTGGAATGCTGTTGCTGTGGCCCACTGTTTCACTTCATTCAGACCGTGAGATGGTTCTACCCCCCATTCTAACTGCAAGTCTGTACCTTCTGCACTGCCCTCTCCCCAGCAGCTGGCGCAGCGCCGGGCACGTAGTAGGTACCTGGCCTGTTTAATAGGAATTAACTGAATAAGATGTCAGGTATGTCTACAGGGAAGGAAAGAACCAGCCAAGTCCATCTTCTAGTCCAAAATAATTGTCAGGACTTGGGAAAGGAGTTTGGAGGGGAGGACCCAGAGTGAAGACATTCCCAAAGTGTCCTCCTTTCTCCTGGTGTGTTAGTGGAGCTTTTGAAAACAGGGTCAGGGCAAGGAGTGGTGCTCTTTGTTGATGGGATCTCTTGTTTAGCTGCCAAGGTGGCTCTGGGACATGGGGGATTCACAGGAATAGGGTCTGTGTGGTTTATGAAAGTCTTTGCTCTTTTAAAGAAGTCCGTGTGTGACTCAAGCCGGAGAAACCTGGCAAAGTAGAAGGAACATGAACTTGTAATCAGGATCCAAGTTAGCTTCACCTTTTGCTTCTGTCACTAGCTACAGGGCCCCCGGGCAAGTGATTCTACTTCTTTGAACCTCAGTGTCCTCATCTGTAAAATGGGGATAAATATATATTTGCTGTCTTGCAGAATGTTATAGGTACCCCCAAGTGATGGTGTTTTCTAGGCATTCAATCTGTGGTCAGGGTATTAGGGTTATATCTGGTTCTCTAAGAAATTTAAGTTATTGAGGCTGGGTCATTTGGAGGCCCCACCAAATGTTTAGAAAGCAAGAGAGTGTTATGCATATTCTTATAGAAGCTAAGGAGGTGAAACTTTTTTGAGTTTTTTAATCTATTCCTAAATTTTTTTTCCTTCAAAATCTTTGTCAGCCTTAAAGAATTTTTTCTTTCTTACTTTAGATAAATCCTGGAGTCAGAAAGTTTCTGCATCTAACTTAAATGCTTCCTGTCTGAACCTTTTCTTAGTCCAACAAGAGCTGTTGCTCTCCGTGGTAGCTCAGTGACCGTAACAAAATGCCACAGACTGGTGGCTGCACCTACACAGGTGGCTGAAGCAACACCAATTATTTTTGCCCGGTTTTGGAGGATGGAAATCAAAGATTAGGGTGTCAGCATGGTTGGGTCTGGTGAGGGTTCTTTTCCAGGCTTGTAGGCGGCCTCCTTCTTGGTCTGTCTTCACATGGCTTCTTTTTTGTGTGTGTTGGGGTGGGGGAGCAGTGCAGAAGAGAGAGAAGACTACTGGTCTTTTCTTTTAAAAGGCCCTAATCCCATTGTGGGATGCTACACTCACAATAACCTCATCCAACCCCATCACCTCCCAAAGGCCCATCTCCAAACACCATCACATTGGGAGTTAGGGTTTTTGAGAAGACACAAACATTCAGTCCATAACATTTCCCAATGTCTGTTAACAACCCTAGCTTAGTCTTCCCTGACTGGTCAGAACCTGGTGGAAAAGGAAGGAGTGGAGGTTTCGGGGTGTGTGAAAGGAAGGAATCGCCCCTGGAGGCCTTCCTTACTCCAAGGCTGAGACGTGATGATCTTGCGTGCTCCGGCATCCTGCATCACTCAGTGCAGTCAGCCTGCCAAATGCGTGACAAAGGGAGATCACCTCCTTTTCACTGAGGCTTCCAGTTCAAGATGAATCAGTAGGGATCTTAATTGTGTATGGCTTCCCCGCAAACAGAAATTGTCAGGATACACTCTGTTAAATTACCTGCAACAGGATCATTTTAAGAAAATGTTTTATGTTCTCTTAATGGTGCTGTTTATTGTCCGTAAACTTGACAGCGTAACCACGTGCCTCCTGTCTAATGAAACGCACACACGGAATACTGTTCTTTGCTTATTGAAACCACGAGGTGTTTAGCTTTTGCAGATGGTTAAGCATACTGACAAAATGAAGTTGATGTTCACCTTTTAAGAGAAGTGTGCCTTACCGCGGGGTTAAATTCCATGTTAGGAATTAATATCCACCGAAAGATGACAAAGTGTAAGTCTGTAGGACAGAGACAGAAATTGTGTCGAACCTGGGCGTCTTGGTCCGTTCCATCTGCTGTAACAATACCACAGATTAGGTGGCCCTATAGACGTTCATTTCTCCGAATCCTGGAGGCTCGAAGTCCCAGATCAAGGCGCAGGCAGATTGGGTGTCTGGTACGCTTTTCTCTGTGGTTTGTAGACGGCTGTCCCCTCCCTGTGTCCTTACCTGGTGGAAGGGGTTCGGGCTCTCTGTCTGATTGCCTCGTGAGGGCTCCATCTGCACAAGCTGATAACCTCCCAGAGGCTCCATCTCTGAATACCATCACATTGGGGGGTATGACATTCAACACAGGGATTTGGTGGGGGGTGGGGGTGGCAGACATTCCATGCATTGCACTGGGCTTCTTTTGACATTCGTCTCTGGTTTGGTGGGAGAGAGGTGGCATCTGGTGACCAAGGGCTCCGCTTTCTGGATGACTCGGTGAGCATCTGGGGTGACTTGGAGTCTGCTCATCACTTCCTTCTGTTTTCGTGGTTTGATCTGACCCTGGACATTGGGGTTTTCATTGTTCCGACACAGAAATTTTTTCACCACCCCCCTTTCACCCTCTTCTCCGTCTCTCCCCTACCTTAGAGACTTCAGTGACAGAGCGCAGGGACTCAGGGCAACTCCGCAGTGGACCTTTTCTTCCCCTTTTCTCAGCCTTTATGTCTGCACACCCTTCCCTCGGTCTTGTCTTTGGAAATTGCCATCCTTTCTTGTGACTCGGGTCTCCTTTTCTTACCACACTGAGGTGGAGCCCCCTAGTGCCTGCTTCCTGATGCCAGGAAAAGTGCATCTGTTCTCATCCCCCCAGGAGGTCCAGGCTCTTGCTTGTTGCTGGCCTATCGAAGGGCTGCCCTTGGTGTCCTCCGCGCTTCGTCCTCTGCACACCTCACCCTCTTCACGAAAATTTTGATGACATGCCCTTGAGCAGAACCACTGGGTACGGTAATGGGTCCTTCCACTTCTCATGGGACTATTGATGGGTCTCTGTGACCTCGTCCCTCTTTCTCCTTTGTGGAACCCTGTGATAAGGGATTTCTCACATAGCACCACTCCCTTCTCACTTAAGAGGCCGGAGGAACAAGTTATTAATTCTCTGCAGAGGTATTATTGGAGCCTCACAGTTTCTCCCCAAATATGTTAGATACTCCTCAGAAGAATCACATTCTATTTTTTTCTGACACAGAAATGTCAGATTGGGGGGGAAAAGTCTCAGAGGTAGAAGAGTATAAGTGAAATGCTAGAAAGGATTCTAGACAAGGCACACAGTGGGACCTATTTAGTCAGCAATACCCCTTTCTGTGCCTTTGTGTAACTGACAGTGAATGAAGTGGGCAGAGCCTTGATAACTCGGCCAGTTTGGGCAGCATCTCTCGCCTACCAAAATCATGGTAGTCTGGAAAGACTGCACAAAAGACTAAAACACAGGGGCTTCCGGCTCAAGGTGAGTTCAGAAAGGGTGAGGATCAAAATATATAGCTTCATGCTAAAAAGCAGACATGCAAGAAATTAAAAATACAGCCCCAGAGGTTTAATGTTGCCTTTTCACTGTGCTCAGATTCATATTCATACCCTAACTGTCTGTCTGAGGTAGCCAAGGTTGATATAGGGAAGGTATAAACATATCTACTTCAAGTGAGTGCTTCTGCAAATCCAGTTTTGATAAGGTCTTAAATCTGTTGAGATCAGGTCATAAAATTTCCCTGCAGTTTCAGCAACCAGTGAACAACAAACAGTGCTCAACCAGTTTTTTCTTTTAATTTTGCATTCAGACAGTGAAACCTCCATTTGTAAATCCCTCTCTCGCCACCGCCTGGGGAAAACGGTGGGCAACATGTGGTGTGTTAGCAACATTTCAAGTGTAAATATTAAACTTGGTTGGTAAATTTTAATTTACCTTTTAATAATGTTCTGACTTACATGGACTATTTTTAGCATGTGAGAGCTTAGAGATTTAGTGAAAAATATGCTGTAATAACTGCAAATGCCAGGCAAGAGTCGTTTCTACTTTAGCCATTTATCGGATAATAAGTTCTTCATCACTGGATATTGCTTCCCAGGTAATATACGAAATTTGGGGCAGTGGATGACTGAAGATGTTGCTAATGTGATTTACACCATTAAATTACTTACAGAATGCCAACAGAATGCATGCAAATGTTCCCTGAAGAAGAGCCCTATTAAGTTTATTCTTCATTTCTGAAAGCCGAATCCCAAGTTGCCATTTAACTTCAGAAAATCCCTTTAGCAGGTGGCCTTTTATGGCGGGCAGGGTGTGAATTCGTACGGTTGCTGAGTGTACCGGCTTATTATGAAATCCTGGGAAGATTAAATTCAAGAGAAAAACCTCTCATTTGAACATTTTAGTCCTTTAACTCTTGTGTGGTTTGCTGTTGATACAGAAATTTATCCTTTGAAGATGACCTCTGAGTGGAAATATGCTCTGGAAAAATCCCTAATTGATGCCGCAAAGTTTCCTCTTCCAATGGAAGTTTTTAAGGTAAGATGTGGATTCATGGCAATTTGTCCGCTCTTGTCAAGAATAAACTGGGTAAAAAAGCTTGCTATATCAAATTACTTCTCATTACTTAAACAGCTACCATCTTGGCCAGTTTCCATTTAAAATGTTTAAAATGTTATCTGGTCCATTTTGCTATGTTTTGTAATCTTCACAAAGATTCACATTACAAAATATGGATTAAAATTTTTCAGGTTTGCTGTTTTTCTCCATAATGTATTATTGTAGAAATCTCATTTACACTTCCACACTCCTTACCAAGAAAAGAAAATAGAGCAAGTCTATTTTAGACATTTGTTTGGTGAAAATAATAGAAAACGGGCTCTTGTCTTGGCGGCTCAGTTTCCTTGATGCCTCAAGAAACTCGCATGCCCGCCTGTTGGATGTCAGGCGCTTTCCAAGGTGCTAGCGGAGTGTGAAAGGAAGATATGGTGGCTGAAATGGGTTGTCAGGTTCTCGACACTTTTAAACTCACGCTTAAAGCTTATACGAAGTAGAATATTAAGTTCTGGGCAGGGATGATCTATTTAGCTCAGCGGAAATTCTAAGACGAGCACTTCTTATTCGGAACTTAAATGTGTGGGAAAGCTGCACCGCAGGGCTCTCTGATGGAATACGAAGTGCAGTTGTGGAAGGCTGGCGCAGGCGGGCCTTCCGTTCCAAAAGGGCACATCTCCGTGGTGCTGTGGAGTTCCTTGCCGAAAACGAAATTAGAATGGTGTTCAGGTACCGCGTGCAGCAAGACTGAAGGCCCGGCTGTGGCAGTGGCGTCCTGAACTTTGTTTATACTGAGGTCCTCCCTCTGAAGTTTAACCCATCGTGGCAAATCATGAGCCTTCCGGGAAGCACTTGTGTTGTCAGTGACATTGAACTTCTGAGGCCTGTTTTGAAACTAGTTACATAATTTTTTCCTGAAATTTAATTGAATGATGACCTGTACAGCATTTCCGCCTACTGTACTAGAGGGACAGTATAAATATAATATGTCATTAGCAATAGTGATCACTGACCATGAACATTATTTGGGGCTTTTTTTTGACTAACCTACCAAATACTTCTTATGTTTCTCCTTCTCACTTTCCTTTCTCTTTCTCTGTGTCTTCTCTGATCATATTCTCCCCCCTGCAAATAATAACAATAATAATGATGATGATGAAGAAGAACACCATTCTCGCTTCTGTAACCTGTCTGGCTCCACTGCCTCTTCTCAGTCCAGCCCCTCCTCCTCACCCCTCGACCTCCATAGTTCTCTTTACAGTGGCCTCAGAAACACTTTAAATGTACAAAGCTGATCCTGTCCCTCATCCTTGAAGAGATACAGTGTATTTTGTAGTATGTCATTCACATGTGAGGAGTTTAAAGAGCACTGTATGAAAGCACGAAGCCCCGCCCCGCAGTGTGGCACGGGAGGCCGCTGGTTGCTGGCAGCCTTCCGCTGCCTCTGCCCCCACCCTCTCCCCTGGCCCTGCCAGGGTCACCGGTTCCTCGCTTCGCTTGGTGGTGTTACAGCTGTGTATGTTTCCTGGATGTGGTGTTATTTACCTTTGACAAAAGAGGAAACAAGCACAATCTTAATTGTTTCAGAGAGGCTGGTCTCAGCTGGCTTCACTTTTCCTCAGAATGTACAAGAAAACTGAGTAGGTAGGGTCATGAGATAATCCTAAGAAAATTACATACGGTAGTCGGGTCATCTGCCAAAGTCGTAGCGTGAGCTCCAGTTACTAGGCAAGAGTGTGGGCAGGAGTCGCTGGGTCATATTTTCTGCCTGTGTGGACCACTGCAGCTCAGGAATAGACCCAAGCCCAGCATTTCCGTGCAGTGGATTGAGTGTTCTCATCTGCTCCGGGAAGCTGGGCCCAGAGCAGGGACAGGGAGCTTGTTTCCTTTGCGGTCAGAAAAGGCCAGATGTTAACAGTCTTTGTCTGGCATTTGATCCTCAGGTTACAAAGTCGATAAAATGTGACAAGACACCTTAGTGATGTTGGCCCACAATATCTTTTCTCACTTCCACGGAAAGAAAATGGCTTTTTCTGTCCTTATGCCTCACTGATGGTTTGCTTGGATCCAGAATTCTAGGTTTGAATTTGGAGGCAATCCCCTCATTTTTTCCTTCCCTCCTCTGGAATCTTGTATTCTCTTTTTCTCACTCTCCCGAGATTTCACAATGGCTTGCTTTGGTGGGCATCTAATTTCCTCCGTAATGGGAGTTTACTTCTGCTATCTACAATGCGTGCCTTTCATTTTGGGATATATTTCTTAAAATGCTATCTTGTACCTCTCTTTCTTTGACTTTTTTTGATCTGTGCCTCTCCGGGTATGGTACTCCTACACTGGATTTAGAATTTTTTTCCTCAGTTCTTTTTTTTAATATCCTTTTCTGTTCACACCTCCATCAGAAGTTTTCCCAACTTCTTTGCGCTGGCATGTTTTATGAATGCTTGTTGGCATTTTGTCTCTGAAGGAACTGCTTATGTAGCCTCCTCTTCTCATGACGTGGAAACATGAGTTTATGTTGTTGGAATTACTGATTGACGTTTTTCTCTCCCTGAATGATTTGTGTGCTCCACCTTGTCTTGGGTTTCTGTTGTTCTCGTTAAAGGCTTTCCTCAGATACCTGAAAACGCTTGACGGTCTGTTCTTGGGTCAGAGGGGGCATAAGAGAACTGTGGGCAGGGCTGGTCACTGGAGGTCGCCTGGGAGGGCAATGTCTTTGTGTGGTGGTATTTTGCTTTAGCTGATTTTACGACGGGTGGGGGGTCAGCTTCTTGTCTGGGGTTCAGGGTCCAGCTGCCAGTGTTCCGAGTGGTGACAAGAGGGCCCTGGGCTTGTGCACTGAGTGCTTATGTGCCAAGTGCATGGCCAAGGACCGTCTGTTTCATCCTCTTTAGAGGAGGCAGGGGGAGGTCGTGGCCTTGCATAGTCAGGGACGGGAGGATACCCAGGGGCCCAGCTGCTTCCCAAAGGGTTCCCCAGACTTCTTATTTTATGCGCTTCCATTCACTCCTGGTTATAGACATGTTTGGAATTACAAGTTTCCAAGCATTCTGTAGTCTTTGCTAGGTGGATTCTCAGCTCTTCTCCTGAAGGCTTGGGTTTTGACCATATGGCAAATATGAAGTTAGTTAACTTCTTGTTCATTTGAACTTTAGCTTCCCTACCTTTGTTGCTGTTGAATGGGTTTGTGTTTTTTGTTTTTAAATCTCTTTACTATAATTTTGGTTAGAGTTTAGGAAAAGTTGAACGAGTGTGGAGTTTTAGTCAGCCATCTTAATCTGGCACTAGCATTTTAAAACTCTTATAGTTTGGGCGAGAGGGTACGGCTCCCACATCTGCCCAAGGCCGTCGAGACTGAGACTGGTGTGACTGCTCATGCTGCCCTCTGCAGTTTGCTGCTGTTAGATTGTTTCGCATCCTCCTGGGGGGCCAGGCTGCACACACGCTGGCCTTCTCTCTGTTCTTCAGATGCCCTTTGTACTTGTTTTGTACTTCCTAATGGAAGTACAAATTCCTACTCATCTAGCAACTGCAAATATAAATACTCTGAAAGGGCTCCTTGCTGGCCCTCTGGCTTCAGTCCCTATCCAAGAAGAGACTGGGCCGCACTGAGTGCCTTCAGCTCTGCCTTGTCACCAGGTCACCGCTATGTAACATCCATCTCCTTTTGCCTATCTTTGGAGCTCTGAGAAGGCAAGGATCATGGCTTTTTGTTGTTCATTGTTGAATCATTCAACCGAACATAACTCCTTGGCTGTAGTAGTACTCAGCAGATATTTGTCAAATAAATGTACTAAGTCTTGAATGGACATATGTACTTAACTCCTTGAAATAAAAATTTTGAGTTAGCCCTGGCTGGTGTGGCTTAGTGGATTGGGTACCAGCCTGCGAACCAGTGGGTCACAGGTTCGATTCCCAGTCAGGGCACAGACCTGGGTTGCAGGCCAGAATGCCCAGTAAGGGATGCTCAAGAGGCAACCACACATTAATGTTTCTTTCCCTCCCTTCCCCTCTCTCTAAAACAAAATTTTTTTGAACTAATGTCAATTACTTGACTATGTAGACTTATTTAGAACTATAAATACAAAGACTTAAAAGGCATAAACATCAATAATCCTAATATATTATTAATTAACAATGTATTTATTCATTAAACATTGAGCAGCTACTCTGCACAAAAGACTGCGGACTGGATTCCATGGTTTAATAATTTGTTTACATATTCCAAAATACAGTTACTTTCCTTATTCTAATGTTTTTTATTAGAGCTTAGACCATTATTTTGATGGTGTATCTGCCCATTAGCATCATAACCAATATTTTGTTCATAACTGATAGTTGCCCTAAGAGTAGCTGCTTAGTGTTGTGTTTATTTTCCACAGAACCTACCACCAGAAAGGCATGTGGAGTAGGCACGTCACGAAAAATTGGTTGAGTTGAAAATTGTTTTCTTAAAGCTTTTTAGGTACTTTTATAAATGTTTTCTCTTATTTTCATTAGATGGAAAAGAAATGGGCAGTTTTCGTTTCTTAACCTTGCTTCATCTGAACAGAATATTTACACATTCAATTTTGAAATGATGAGAATAATCATTGTATTAATTTCTTAAGGCTGATGTCATAATTCGCCACAAACTGGGTTTCTTAAAATGATGGAAATTTCCTCTGTCATAGTTTTGGAGGTGAGAAGTCCAAATGAAGGTGTCGGGTGGGCCCTGCTTCCTCTGAAGGCTGAGGGGGGAGCCCCCAGCCCCGAGTTTGTCCTAGCTTCCGGCAGTGTCTAGCAGTCCGTGGTTTCTCTGGGGGTGTGGCACATACTCCAATCTCTGCCTTTATGTTCACGTGGCCTCTGTGTGTCTGTCCAAGTTGCCCTCCACTTTGTTGACACTGATCATTTGATTTGGGGCTGTGGCATTGCAGGAGGACCTCACTTTAACTTGACTGTGTCTGCGAAGACCCATTACCAAGTCAGGCCACACGCACTGGTTCTGGGTGGATGTGAATTTTCAGGGGACACTATTTATAACCCAGTGCAACCACATTTCATATATGTACAGTAATTTAAGAAATCACATAATATTCTCTACTGAGTATTGTACTTACACAGAGCTAATAAAGTCCAAAGAAATTGCACGGGGGTCATGGGAGGAGGTTTGAAGTATCTTAGCAGTTGCTTCACTTTATAAAAACTAGAGAAATTTTCTGTCTCTCTCAAGTTTTTATTTTTAAAAAAATGTTTATTGATTCTAGAGAGAAAGAAACATCGATGTGAGAGAGAAACATTGATTGGTTGCTTCCTGTATTCATCCCAACTGGGGATTGAACCTGCAACCTAAGTATGTGCGCTGACCAGGAATGGAGTCCCAGCCTTTTGGCGTAGGGGATGACGGTCCAACCAACTGAGCCACACTGGCAAGGGTTCTCTCAAGTTTTTGGAAGTTTCTGTGAGCAGTATTATCCAGGATGCAAAAACAGAACTTAGAATACATGTGTATTTCTCTTTACCGTTGTTTGATTATCACTGTATCTCAGCAAGCAAACTTATTTTTATTGCTTTCATTATGGTAAAAGGTATGTATGTTTGAATTCACCCAAGAATCTTCCTAGATGCATGTTGTTAGAGAAAATTGCCTGAGTGTGCAGCTGTTTTGAGACATAAGTCAAAGCTAATAAGCACATTTAATGGACAGGGATGAGCAGTATTTCGGAACAGTTCTTTTTCATTGTTTTTACACTTTAGATGAAATGGCGTTTAGGTGGAATCAGTCTCATGGTGCTGCAGTGTCCGTCATTGTGTGCGGTGTGTGCAGCTGCCTGCGTGGGACCTGTGTATCTGTGTCTGTAAATGCAACCTGACGGAGCCGGTGTCCCGAGTACCCCTTCTGCCTGAGCACAGGCAGTGGCGGTGTAGAGCAAGCTCATGGTCATTAGTATCTCTACTGGTTTTCCCCGTGGCTTGAGAGAACAGTTGGAATAGCTCTCAGAAAATGTATTTTATCAGAGATTCTGACTTCTCCTATTAAGAAAATGCAGATAATCTTTGAAATGTACATTATGTTGAAGGATAAAATACGGATTTTATTGACAAATAAATAATGAAATAAAAATTTCTTACCTGAAAGCCAGCTTCATTATTAAGAGAGGTAAAAGATTGCTAAAACAATTCATATATTAATACTAATTTACCCTTAAAAATAGCAAGTATGTAGAGGTCACTGCACTGCAGGTCAGCCTGGTTTTTCCCTGGCTATCTTTTTTACTTATTATGTCCGCTTTGCAAGACATCGTTTGATTGACTTATGACACCCCATTGTCAAAGTGAAAGGCCCTAGTTTCCACAAAAGCTTTTTTACCTTTGTCGTTATAAAGAACTACTAGGATGGTTTTCTCTCAGAGTTTGTTTCTATCACTAAAAAATGAAGTGATTACAGGGATAATTCGGTTTTTTAGCCAGCAACTTCTGTACTGGCTCAGGTTGCTAATTCACTAAGTAGTCACCAAGATACAAAACATGGGCTTTTGAGAATTGACTGAGGTTTTTAAAATAGGGCCAAGGGAGACTCAAAATTAAGAGTCTAACTAATTATAATTAATCTAATATTTCATGTTTCACACCTTCATAAGCCTTCTGTAATTACTATTACTTTTCATTCTCTACTGCTCTTGCAAATTGTAGTCTACATTTGTGACTCCACTTGTTTGCAAATGTTAAGTTACAGATGTTTCACTGACAATTCATATGTACATTTAAAAGATCTTCAAATATGAAACAGCAGTTCCAATTTGCCAGAGACTTGGAATGATGTATTTTCCCTTTAGGGGAATGTGTAGCCTGGGCAAGCTTGTTCTCCAGCTCACTTCAGTCCAGACCACACCTTGAATTTCAAGGAAAGAGCGGTATTTGAAAGGTCACTAAAATACTTTATTCATTTTTTTATTTATTGAAGAAGTGAAGTTGTTTGAACTATATAAAGCACAGACTTTATTTTTTAGAGCAATTTTAGGTTCACAGAAAAATTGAGGGGAAGGTGCGGAGACTCCCCGCTGAACCCTGGCCCCACAACACACGTAGCCTCCCTCACTCCCCTGCAGAGGCCGGACCTTGGTGAGAACTGATGACGCTACACTGACATGGTTTTCCCCCANAAATGTTAAGTTACAGATGTTTCACTGACAATTCATATGTACATTTAAAAGATCTTCAAATATGAAACAGCAGTTCCAATTTGCCAGAGACTTGGAATGACGTATTTTCCCTTTAGGAGAATGTGTAGCCTGGGCAAGCTTGTTCTCCAGCTCACTTCAGTCCAGACCACACCTTGAATTTCAAGGAAAGAGCGGTATTTGAAAGGTCACTAAAATACTTTATTCATTTTTTTATTTATTGAAGAAGTGAAGTTGTTTGAACTATATAAAGCACAGACTTTATTTTTTAGAGCAATTTTTGGTTCACAGAAAAATTGAGGGGAAGGTGCGGAGACTCCCTGCTGAACCCTGGCCCCACAACACACGTAGCCTCCCTCACTCCCCTGCAGAGGCCGGACCTTGGCGAGAACTGATGACACTACACTGACATGGTTTTCCCCCAGAGTCTGTAGTTACATCGGGGTCCAGTCTTGGTGTTGTCTGTTCTGTGGTTTTGGACACCCGTACAAGGACTGGTATCCGCCATTTGCATCGTACAGAGCAGTTTCACCCCCTTGAAATCCTCTGTCCCACCTATTGTTTGCACATTTATTTGTCATTTTAAAAAGGTTAAAA
Source organism: Sturnira hondurensis (assembly GCF_014824575.4). Taxonomy (NCBI): domain Eukaryota; kingdom Metazoa; phylum Chordata; class Mammalia; order Chiroptera; family Phyllostomidae; genus Sturnira; species Sturnira hondurensis. The sequence goes on from NW_028088915.1 coordinate 5,249,047, forward strand.
ATCTCTGTGTGTTTGAAGTTACAAATAAGCTATTTAGAGATCTGTAGTAAAGTGAAAGGAAGTATACAGGACCGAGACTAGTGGGCAGAACCCATGGCCTTCTGGAAGCCTTGCTCGCACCTCTGCATCTGGTGTCCCCAGATTTATTACCACAGGCTGGGTGGCTCAGCGGGACTCACGGGGTTCAGGTGTTGTTACACTCACAGTTATGGTTCATCACAGCACAAGGATACACAGCAAAATCAGCAAAGGGGAAAGCCCTGGGGTGATCTCTGGAATCCATGTGTGCACTTCTAAGAGCCCTCCCCTGGAATGCCCCACAGGAGACTCTGCATTCCTTTCTTAATTTCCTGAGACAACTTGTGCTCACTGTTGTCTGCCAGGGAAGCTCATCGGAGACTTGGTGCCCAGGGTGTTTACTGGGGTCTGGCCATGTAGGCACCCTCCGCCTGACGTGGACCCACATTCCCAGAAGGAAACTACGGGGTTTAGTGTAAACCATGCTGTTTGTGCAAACACTCTCGTTACAGTGAGCCACTCTTAGATGTAGGGTTCTGTTTATCAGCCGTATTCTCAGATGTCAGCTCGGGGGTGGGCGCTGGGTTAGGTAATACAGTGAGTGGGCTTTTTCTAAGGGTTGTAGTCTCAAACTTGCTTTGTTAACCCTTTGTGCACACCTGCATTTGATCCATTGACAAAGCCCGTTGGCTCTACCTTCAAAATCTGTCCCAAATTCATCACTCCTCTCTTTGACCATCACGATCACCCTAGTCCAAGCTGCCTTCTCTCTCCTGTACTGTTGCATTCGTTTTAGAACTTCTTTCCCTGGCTTCTAATTATTGCCTGCCTACAGTGTGTTCTTCAGAGAGCAGCCACGGTGCACCTTCGGAGACAGAATTCACATCATGTCATTCTTTGACATGTAACTCTCCAGTGGTATCTCGTCCATGCAGGGGTCCTGCCAGCTCGCCGCCTGCTCCCTGAGCCCATCTGCTGCTCCAGGCCCTCCTGTGCTTTGCTTTCTCCCGGCTCCCTGTTATCCCTCCAACACTGAGGTGTCTTCCTCAGGCCTGTGTCAGCCTGAGAAGTGCCTCTCCCTGATCCCTCCAGGTCTCTGCTCGACAAAATCCGTGCTCTCCACACCCTCCTGTCATCTCCTGCTCCATTTTTCACCAGACATGCATAGTTTGTATTAATTTGCTTTTTTTCCACCGGATCTGTTTCCCCTAGCTGGAATGTAAGCTAAGTACAGATTGTTTATTTTATGACTGACTCATCCCCAGTGTCTTGGACACTGCCTGGCACACAGTAAGCACTCAATAAAAGTTATTGAATGGATTAGTGAAGAGATAAGTAAAAAGATCAACTTAGAAGAATAAAAACTCTAGAGAAGTCACCAGTGTAACCTCAGTGAAGTAAATCTCTGCACAGGTGGATAATTGTGAGAGAGCAAAGAGATTGTTACAGCGCCATGAATTCGCAGCTAAGCTGGTATTTTCATGATCAGCTAAAAGTGCCCCAGATCAGCTTGTGGCTGAGAAGGGGAAGTAGTTGAGAGCCCTGAGAAGAATATTAGGGTGAACTGAAATGAAGAAAACATCTCAGCATTAAAAACACCCAAGTTCTCTGAAATCCCATGGCTTGGGAACTTGCCCTGTCACTGTTTGCTTCTTGCTGAAAATGATCACAGAGTAGACTGAATATTGTCTCGCTCGTACTGTGTGGGGGACTGTTGTCAGCATGGCTGGCCCCTGTCTGTGATCTCTCTGGGTCTTTACAGTAATGTATTCTAAGGTGCTATGGTGTTATATGTTATTTCCTCATATATAATGGAGATACAGTGAGCTTGAGGACTGAGAACACTTCAGTTCAGCCATCGAGCTGGCACTAAGTGACTGTTTCTCCTTCTAGTTGGTCTGGTTTTCCACTCCACTGCATTGCTTTTCCTAATATCACACCCATGTTCCTCAGATATGTGTAACTATGAGTAGATGTGATGTGATTGGGTGGTGACAACCCAGGGCACCCAGGTTATTTCTGTATTTCTGTTTTATTGGAAGCAAAGGAGGGAGGTGGTTTTCAATGGGATGTGTACATCCAGGTCGTTTGCTTTGATCCATTCTGTTAACTGCCTCCCTGACCAATTCACAGTCAACATTGGTGGCTATTATGGATGTTAAAGGGAGCTGAAGTCATGTCAGCTGAGAGTTCTTTCGTTCGTTCGTTCGTTCTTTCTTTCTTTCTTTCTTTCTTTCTTTCTTTCTTTTCTTTCTTTCTTTTCTTTCTAACTTCATCAGGTCTCAGGGTTACAAATGTTCTGAGTCTAGAACTTGGATTAAACACCCAGTTCTCTGCTCCTCCCATAGCTCAATTTCTGGTGTCTGTGACATAGGTAACTACTAAATGATCCAGAATTATGAATGCATACCTGATACCAGTTAAAAGCCATGCTTGAAATCTGTAAATAAAGGGCTTTCAGTGATGTCAAAACAGTGAGTAAAACAATAAGTTTGGTTTGGTCCTGAGCTATGCCCATGATACTTTGTTCACTACATGTCCCTTCTCCCATAACTTAGTGCTTCAGTAAACGAAGGACCAGGCAGCTGAGGAAAGGCTAACTGGTAACTCAAAGGTGCTGTGCACGGCCATAGTTGTTTTCTTGAATTGTTTATTTATAAGTAAACTTAAATAAAGCCATTCCTTGCATGTATATCTTTGCTGTTAAGTATTCAGTCAGTGCTAGTAATATGCTGCAGATTCTGCCTCTTGTTATTTCCTTAGTTCTTTTCATCTTTGAATTGTGTACCTGTTAGTACATTTAACCCTTAGAAGGGAATCTTTTCTGTACTGTGGGCATCTGAGACCTCCGTGAAAGGCCAGAGAGACACTATGAAGTGTGGCAAAAAGAGAAAAGCTTTCTTTTCTTTTTCCATCTGGTACAGCCAAAGGGGTAAGAAAGGATGCGAGCTGTTCTGTTAGGATAGATTGTGATGTTGCGGTTTCCATGGTGACCGATTTCCTTTTCTCTTGTTCAGCAGCTAAATACAGCAACAATAAAAAACTCGCAGCTAAGTTTGGCCTTCAGGTGGGATACCTAAATTCTCTCAGATTTGTAGGAATAGTGCTTGATTTTTTTTTTGAGCTGACATTCCCTGTCCCACCTGGCAGAATGACTGATACCACATAATTTAGCAAAAGAAATGTTTGTGAGATACGTGGTTGCTATTTCCTTCTCATCGAGTTAGACCCACATGGTCTTTCAGAGAAGGCCTGTCTTAGGCATTGGGTCATGTTGTTCCCAGACCGATGGCTCACCCCTGGAAACCTGCCAGTGTTGTTGACCTGACTTCTGTGGCTGGAACCAGGCTCCCTTATTCAAGGAGCCTCCCCACACCTGGGCCTGACAGCACAGGCTCTGCTGGGCTAGTGCCGCATCCTCTCCTTCGCCGCCCTCATTTCTTTAAAGACTTGGAGAGGTTTGTTCAGCAGAGTCTCTCTGGGGTGGTAAATCACAGAGAAGTTGAGTTTATGTAATGTCCGTCCTTCATGATTCAGAGAAAGCCGAGGGAGAGCTTGTGTATGGCTGTTTTCCTGTATCCTGGGCTCTTGAATTGAAACCCATGAATTACATCACTCAAAAAGCACCGTGGGGGCCATCTCGTTTCTATAAGTATTGAAGAAAATCTTATAAGAGACGTATAAAGAGGGCACCTTTGGTCAAACAATAAATGTAACTATAAAAATCGCAACCCCCAGGCATGTAGAGTTCACCCTAACAGTCACTGGATCACAGGGCCCCGAGCACTGCTGCCTGCAGTCTGCTAGATAAGTGACTTGCTTTTAATGCTGAACATTAAGAATGTAAGAATATAGTCAACTTCTGCTTATCTACTCTGTGAGTCATCATTCCCCAGTGGCTTCTGTTTGCCCCTGATTATTCTGGCTCTCGCTGGTTCCTGCGGTTTCAGGGAAGGCAAGATAATATTAGCATGAACTTAAAGTAATTGGTGTTAGGATATGGGGAAGGGCCATAAATCTCTGATTTATAAAACAGAATCATTTCAAAGTGGTTGTCATGTCATATTTTAATGTTTTTTTCAGATTTTCCATGCTACTCTCCATGAATGAGAATAATTAAAATTGATTACAGTTCTTTCTGCTGTGGAGCACGTGGCGGTAAATATAAATTGTTTGGAGGCAGTTTCTTCCTTCAGGAACGGGCACCGGCCCTCTGTGGGCTCAGTCATACTCCAGTCTCCATGGTGCCTTTCGTGAACTGGCACTTGCAAATCACAGCATCTCATGTAGGGAAACCAGTAGAAGGAGAACTTTAAGTCCTTTAGGTCTTCAGAGGTTTAGGGTCTAGTGGAAAAGGAGGACCACGTGTGAGGGGGGCCCAGCACACCAATGCTTCTCTTACTGAACCCCGACCTTCTGTGCATTTCTTCTTCCCATGAGAAAGGCAGCCTGAGGCAGGGGGTGTGTGCATTGTGGATGGAAACGAAGTGTGAGAATGCTTCAGTCCTGTGTCCTCTCTCTCCACGTCCCCGGACAGCCACTCTGAGTTTCCTCATTCTGATGACATTAAAGTTAAGGATAAGAATAAGATCAGCCTCTGGCTTCCTCTCCAGCACCATTTATAACCATAAAGACGGACATAAACAAATCATACAAACTTTTACGTGGCTAGATAATGTTCTGAGTTTAACATTGTAAGAAGGAATGAATATGTTTAGAACAGTAGAAACCTGACTTAAAACTAATTAATGTTTAAAAAGATGTCACTCTTGTAGTTGTTGGCAAGATGCTAGATCCCAATAGGATTAGTTTTTTCCCCCTAGCATTTTCATTTCTCTTAAAGTGAATGTATGCGCACACAGTGCACATGCCACCAGTTTGCAAAAACAATTGGGCAAATTTAGTCACTTCACTTGTGATTTTGTACAAATTAGGCCACTCACTAGACCTCCATTTTTTCTGAGCTTCCAATGATTCTGAGAGACTGGAGGTTCATCAGTGAGGGGACAGGAGCAAGGCACGGCCGATGTGTTAAAAGTCCTTATTCTCCTGTAATAACTTCATATCTGTGGAATTTTTGGGATATATATTTGCCCTTTCAGACCCTTCAAGGAAATGTACAGGAGCACAGAGTTAAAAAGCTCACTTCATGTGAACTCCAACGTCATTCTCCAGTGGACTGTGTTTTAGTAGTGCTGATGGTAGATTCTGATTCTGGAGCACCAGTGGGGTGAGAAATTGTCGCAGGCCCTGTCCATATGTAGTCTCATGGTCCTCACAAGAACCTGCACATTAGGTATTATTAGTCATACCATACACTTGAAGAACTCAGGGCTTCGAGGAGTTATCTGCTGCCCTACTTCAAAGAGAGCCTGTGGTGGAACCAGGGGCCAAATGCAAATCTGTCTGAACCCCAAGATCAAGGGTTTTTTTCTTGCTGTGTTTGTACAGTTTTTAGAAGTAAGCTTGAATATTTAAACCAAGTATTATGTAACAGAGAACCAGAAAATGAATCCCGAGAGCCTGTGTTGCCCACCAAGAGTCATACCTGAACTGGAAGATGTTCAGTGACTCACTCATTGTTCACTTGGCTTTGGTAGAGGCTCTGGTGGCGTTTTGAGCATGTGGTTCTCAGCGGGGTTGACTTGGCCCATTAGGGCACATGGGCAATGTCTGGAGGCGCATTTTGGTGGTCACAGCTGTAGATATCACCGACATCTAGTGGGTAGAGGTCAGAGATGTGGGTAAACATCCCACAGAGCACAGGTCATATCCCAGCATTCCAACAGTGCCAAGATGGAGAAACCCTGGTCTAGAAGACAATACTTCTCTCACCTGGAAACAGACCAGCTGAAGCAAGGGCAGCCAGGATTTGAGGGAGATGCTTGAGCCCTTACCTTAGATTTGGACACTTTCCAGTTTGGAATCCTGGGGGTGACAGCTCCCTATGTTCCAGTAGCTGCTGTCTATGTCTAACAGATAAAGGCATGCAGTCTGCTTTGTTGGGAATGTTTGCTCATCCCTGGCTCTGCCTTCTCTCCCTGAAGGGTGGTATCTACCTGAGTGGAGACAGTGTAGGGCCATTGGCTGGTCATATTCCCATGACAACAGTTTAGTTGCATTTAGGACTCTCAGTGGAAGGGATGCCTAGTGATAATTTTGCCAACCACAGTCTGTCAGTGCGGTGTGAGGCTGGGAGGGAGGCTGACCCTCACAGTGTCCACCATGTTCCTCTTCAGCCAGCAGCTCTCAGACTGCCTAAAGCGTTGCTGTGGAAACATAACAAGATGCCCTCACTTATTGGGAGAGAGTTAACTAAGCGTGAGAAAAGACAGAGTAATCACCGTATGACCTACACATACAAAATCAGCCTTGTTTTTTTCATAGTGGTGCAATTTCTTGCCACTTACAAATGCTTTTATGGTGCTAAATGTTAATCAATGAGAAGCATTCCCATTGTCCTCATTTTTTAAAACAACCTAGTGTACCAGTTTTTGTACTTCCTGTGCAATAGACCCACTATAATCACCTTTTACAAATTGTGTGGTTCAGGTCACAGTATATAACACTACATTTCCTCATTGCTCTTTTTTAACTTGATTTAACCCATGACTAGTGGATCAAACTGCTGTTTACAGCTGTGAGTAAAAAAAGGAAATGCTTATGAGTGTTCGGCTTACAGAGCTTTTATTACATTCATTATAAATATTTCATTGGCTAAATTTAATTCAGTGTAGTGGAATTGAAATGTAATAATGCTATTGACTTAATAAATGCTGGCATCCTAATGTCCAGCTTTAGATGAAACGAACATGAGAGTAATTTTCTAATGAACACAAGCACTAAATCATTGTTAAAACAGAAAGGAACAATATGATGAATTGCACTGGGTCTATTTTTAGCGTGACATGTTGATATAAGTAAATGAATTAAAGCGTAGTTCATTATATATCAATTTGAATGTAATACTAATTAAAACCTTCCTTTAACTTCTCTGAAGCCTATTCTAGAAATTATGCAAATTAATTGAGGCCTAAGAGATGCATATGCAGTGTTTGAGTTCCTTGTGGACCAAAAGCAGGTGTGCTGGAATAGATAAAATTATATACTGTGCAGTATTTTTGTGTAAGTGTGACACTGTGAATGAGCTGGTACTTAAAAGATGTGGAGGGGGATCTTTTGAGCTGCGTATCTCTGTTCATCTTACCCTGTAACAACATAAGCAGAAAAGAAGAAGCAGAGAATTCAAGTCGACCCTCCGACTGCCACCCCTGAAGGAAATTTCCTTGTAGCCGTTGATTGTGGGACTCAGGTGAAGCCTTTGGTTTCTGCACAGGGAATGATTCATTGCTCTTCTTAACATTAAAATCCTCAGCAAGTGCATTTGGATTGTATGGTGGTAATTAGTTTGAACTCATTTTCCCCTGAGCCACATTCTTCATATTTTTACATCATGAGAGGTGTATTTTATCTAATGAAGCAGGGATGACAGGAAGCTTTGGCTATTTGGGGAGTCCATGATAACCACAAAGTCGATTCTAACAGCATAGCCTCTAGTTCTCCAAGCCCCAAAAGTGCTTGTAGAGAGGGATTACATTCAAGGTGTGTGGGACAGTATGCGACCTAAATAAAACGATCGGATGTTCTTCTTTCTTCCTTTCTTCTCTTTCTCCATTACCAATACTCTTGACCTCCTTCCTTAGACTAATAATGTTCATAGTCCTAGCCTCTTCTGTAAAGTGTTCACCCTGAAGATTTGTCTCTCTGCCGGAGAAGTCTGGGCCGGTGCTTACTCGTGGATGACTAGTACTAAGGCAGCTCTGTGCGGCAGTGTTTCTTTAACCGCTGGGTTTGATCCTTCCGGAGTCAGCCAGCGCCTTTTTCCAGGCGTGGTAATCCTCTCATCAGGGGCTCACGTTTAGAACGGTAGGTCCCTGGTGTGTGTCCAGGGAATGCTCTGAGGGGTTCTCATCTACTTGACTCCTCTGTTTAATAGGCGAAATGAAGTGAGATGTGAACCAAAACAGCCAAATATATTTCAGTTTGTCCAAATTTCTTTTCCAGTATTGTACTTCATATTTATCACGCCTTAGTTGTTTTCTAAATTTCAAGCTTTTCATGTCAGGAGCCACGTGATTTACTTTTCTCTTCAATCACATATATTAGTGCTTAACCAATAGTATTTACAAAACCGTGGACAGATTGAGATTTGTGTGGACTTTGCAGCCAGGAATGTTTACTAGAATAACTGCATTTACCCAATTAACCTGGCTGGGTTAACACTGATAATGTTATGAGAAAGGGCAGCTTAAAAAAGCACCATAGGCATAATGCTGCATGAATTTCTCAACCTTTGTTGCTTCAAAGGCATACAAAAGCAATTAGTGAAACATTCATCTATTGTTGATGAAGACTGCGACTGACTATAAATACTTTGGGGGCAATTTTTAGCATCAAAATAAATTATCTTTGACACATTTTTTCATCAGCCATTGAAAAGGGTTGTGAATGAACGGCAACAATTGGAGGTTTTAGTAAAGGATCAATGTTAATAGTCATCACTTTTAACTTGGTGATATCTGTCTTTGAAATAAAATTTTGGCGCCTGTAGGTTCTAAGGGTTTGATTTGTTTGTTTACTAATTAGCAAGAAAAAAAATAAAAGCTCCTTGTTGGTCTTTGCTTTCCAGTATGTTCTGTAACCTGCTAGCTGATCATGGACTGAGACCACTGGGGGTTGGGTCCTGGCTCCTCTTGTTAACTCTGTGTCCTTGCATAGGTAACTCTTCCTCTCTGTGTCTCGACTTCTTTCCTGCAAGATATTCAGTCAGTTGTGAGAAGAAAGCTATAGTACAAGGACAGAGCTTACGAGTATTTACAACGTGCCCACGGTTACTGTTTCTGTACACCCACCGAGTTATTCTCGGTGCAGTCACTGGGTCTTAGGAGAGCACGAGAGCTGCTTGGGTTCAGGAGAGAATAAAGCTGATTAAACCTGAGTGGAAAACAGAAGTTGATGTACCCGTCAACTCCTTTACATTGTCATTCAACTAAAAATAAGGTTCCCTGAAGAGCGATTTTTAAGGGAAACTGCTAAGACCTTCCTCCAATAAAATAAGTGGTATTTTACTTCTGATCAGTATAAAACTACTTTAGGGCAAAAATAAAATGTGTGGTGATGAATGTAGATGGGAACGACATTGCCAGCATTTCTTAAACGAAAGGAGTTTTTTTTCCATAGCAGTTTAATTGGACTCCAGAATATTTAAATAAGCAGTATTTCCTGCATGTGACAGGCATATTTGTAAATGTACAGAGGATTTAGTGATCCCTCCTGACTTCAAGAATAACATCACTCTTGATCCAGTCATTGTGAGGTGTGAATGATTCTCTAGAGCTTTTGCAAAGGCCAGAATGTATCTTTCAAACTGCAGTGAATTTTCCATTATCTCTCAGTAGATAATTGGTTTTGTGAATCATCTTCAGGGGCCAGGAACTTTCTGTGCTTAACGTAGAGAATGATGAGCTGGTGTTTGTGTAAATGAATGCATATTCTCTGACTGTATTCATAGCCCCATAGTAAATGGTCTAGAGGTGGTTAAATTTGTTTTTCACTGAGAATATCTGTACCTTTTCTCATGTACTAATTTGTACAGGCACACACAGTTCAGAAGGTCTGGGTACTGGCCTATTTGGAAATTCACTGGTGTGGAATTCTTTACTTATCACCAAAAACTGTATTTTTAGGAGTATCTAAATGACTTTGTTTGCCTTTTAGATCAGATGCAAATTCTTCAATCAATATTTAAAACCCAGCCTCCCTAATAAAATGTACTCTGCCACCTTCTCAGAATCCTCATCATTCTAAATCACGTGTTTTTCATAGTTCAAATTAAGATTCACCCCTGTAAATGCTTGGACTGCCATCATCAGAGTGATAATTTTTATATGTGAAAAGGAAAAATATTTGCTCTGGAATTTCTTCTAAGCTGTTTTTTGTCTTTTCCTTCTTTCTTTGATAAATGCAGTATTTTTGTGTGTGTGTGTGTGTGTTCTGTGCTTCATCTCACAGCCTACTGTGTGGTGCCTCAGTGGTTTTCTAATGAATGCTTGTATGAGTGATAGAACGTAGAGCTGGAATGGATGTCAGTCACCCAGTTCTTAAGTTTCTTCCACTTAACTCCATAAGTATTTATTGGGATCTTTCTTGGATAAACTGCATAATATCAATGACAGAGTTTAGCATTGACCAGAAAGTTTTGCACACACTGCATGACTCCCTGTAAGATCTCCAAAGGCTTTTTAAAGATCTCCAAAGGCCAGAGGATTCAATGGCAAGACCTTTGAGAAAATATTATGTTGTCTCTGTAGTAAAAAGTTTCTGACATCATTGTTCATGAATAACATAAGCATTAAAATAGGATAGTCATCATTATTATGTGTCTTTGCTCCTAAATTAAAAAAATTCCATTATTTTGACTTACCTTTGTAACTGGTGGGATTTCTAAATAGTAGGATTTTTCTTTCTTTGTCTTTTAAAAATGCATATTAAAAAGTTCCCTTAAGGAAGAGGATGTTAGTGCTGAGGATAAGGATACAGGAATGTGGTTTATAGTTTCCAAGATTATTTCTGTTATTTGAAATTCAAATTTAATAAGAAATTGTAGCTAGGTGTAGCTATTTGAGGCTAGAATATAAGTACCTGTGTTTGGATGCAGCTGCCTCTCAAAATACATGACTTCTTTTTCCAGTTTATTAAACAAGTGGGGTTAAGAGTTTTCACATAGTTTGGGCCCTGGCTGGTGTAGCTCAGTGGATTGAGTGCGGGCCTTCGAACCACAGGATCGTGGTTCGATTCCCAGTTAGGGCAGATGCCTGGGTTGCAGGCCAGTTGCCAGCAGGGGACTCACGAGAGGCAACCATACATCGATATTTCTCTCCTTCTCTCCTTCCCTTCCCCTCTAAGGATAAATACGTCTTAAAAAAATAATACTTAAAAAAAGAGTCTTCACATAGTTTGGAACTAAAACAGATATATTTCCACAAGTAAGATGTTTCTGTGCTGCTCTACTGGTGTAGCTCAGTGGATTGAGTGCAGGCCTGAGAATCAAAGGATCATGGTTCGATTCCCAGGCAGGGCACATGCCTGGGTTGCAGGCCAGTTCCCAGCAGGGGACGCACGAGACTCAACCATACATTGACATTTCTCTCCCTTTTTCCTTCCCTTACCCTCTAAAGATAAATAAATAAAATCTTAAAAAAAGAAGAAGTTTCTGTGCTTGCAACGGAAACTTGGTAGAAATAATTTAAGATCTTGGAAATCTGAGCCATGATTGACAGAGGGAAGTTTCTTCCTAATCTTTGCTCACTTAGCATTATTTTTAAATTGTTTTAAAATATTTTAATATCATTAGGACAAAATATTGTCAACAATATCTATACTGTTTATTTATTTTTTAAGATTTTATTTATTTTTTTAGAGAGGAAAAGGGAGGGAGAAAGAGAAACATCAATGTGTGGTTGCTTTTTGTGCACCCCTTACTGGGGACCTGGCCTGCACCCCAGGCATGTGCCCTGACTGGGAATTGAACTGGCTACCCTTTGGTTTGCAGGCCAGCACTCAATCCACTGAGCCACGCCAGCGAGGGCTATCTATACTGTTCAAAACTTTTAATGTCATTAATATTTTATTTTCATCCCACCTATGGCCATGTGTTACTTTGATGTGAAAGGTGTTTTTTATGGATGAGCAGAGAAGGAGGGACATTCAGGGGTTGACCAAACGAGTGCCCAGATGCTCTAGGAAAGAAGGAAGAGAGCGTGCGGTTTCTGCACAAGTGATACCTCCTAGCCCAGAGATACCGTTGGATGCAGAATTGTCAATTACAAGAGTTTATAATATAGTCTGCAGCCCTGAAAGGAGATTACCTAAGAAGCAAATTGCTATCCCAAGCCTTTATGCTTTATTTCAAAGGAAGGCAGCTATTACCTGGTCCCACTAGACAACTTAGAATAAAATAACATGGCAGTTAAAAGACAGCTATTAGTGCAGGATTCCTGGGGGCCTCAGAGTTTTCAGCACAGCATTGGGAGCTGTGATTGGAAGGCCTTTCTCCAGGGCTTGGAGCACAGATCTAAGATAGTTGTAGATTTGGCCAAAGGTTTCAAGTCAGTGGTCAAGGTCAAACTGAAAACCTGAGATGTAGAGAGTTTCTGGGGGTCATGGGGTCAACCCTACTACAGTCAGGACACACAAAAACACAAAGGGGAAGCCAACAGGAGAACAGGCAGGAGACGGAAATTGCAAGGACAGCTCTGGTGATGGAGGCACGTACAAGTTTTCTGTTATTGGTGAACCACATCTCAAGAATGTGTAGCCTTGTAGCTGTGAGTGGTGAGAGGGAACTTCCGCTGCAGCAGAGAAGGGAACAGAAGAACATCTGTGAAAACATTACATTCATCTGGGCAGTTGATTAGAGTTAGAAATGTATCATTAGTACATGAGGACATTTCTGTATTGTGAAAAAGTATAATGACGGCTTAAGCATGTTGAGTATATTCAGACAAAGTTTTATTACATTATAATTGTATAATAATTTGTCTTTTCAGAGGGTTAAAGGGGTTTTGTGCTTAAAAGAGAAAAAATATCTGCAAAATCCACTAAATGTGCTTCAATTTCCACTGATAGTGAGATATTGGGAGGCACTGATGTCTGGTAGGAACGTGAACTTTCAACTTTTTAATTCAGAAGTTAGTGGGTCATTTTCAATATACTAATTTGGTCTTCAACACCGGTGATTTCTGGCTTTACCTTGGCAATGAGGTTGATGTGTATTAATATGCATTAAACTCTCTATGCTGTTTCTTTTTTCACTTGTTTTCTGGACCCAGCTTCCCCTTTAAAAATAAATGCTCCAGTTTTCAATCAAAATCATCTCCTGCAGCTAAGAATAATATTTCCTTGTATTTCTCCTTATGTGTAAAATTTTTATAGTGGTGACCGTAAGTTCTTAAGGAATTGATAAAGGTTTGAGAGTGGGCCAGTTCTTTCAGTGAGTTTCCGTCATAGGAGTCATTGCACTTCGACCACATCCCTTCTCATTCTGGATGTGGTGCTATCTGCTTCAGCCACACCCAACACTTTTGGTTACGAGGCCCTTGCAGACTGCTGTGGCGACAGAAGAAATGAGAGGGTCCTTGTGGGTCTGTAGGCAGTCACATTCTGTACCTTCTTGGTAAGGCAGCGGAGTGGTGGAGAACGGTGTAAGCCATTCCTGTTCTCCAGTCTTCTGGTGCACCCGCTGCACTGGCAGGCTTTTGCTAGGGGAGCAGGCACAGCCTGGCGGGGCTCTTACAGTCATCAGATGTAGAATGCATCGTTGAATTAATGAAAGAGCCACTTTAGATTTGCAGATAAAAGAAAGTGGGCGATCCCCAGGTATTTTGGTACATCTCACCCAATTGATGTACTTGGAAGGAGAGGGATTTATTTGCAGCTATTATTTCCTCAGGGGCAGTCTTCAATACATTCATTTATTTGGCCACCACTGTTTGTACAGACTGAGTTATGAGGTGACCTCCATCTCACCAAGATAAATCCTGGTATCAGAGTCCAACCAGCTTCATCTAATGCTGTATAGCTGAAGTGGGTATTGAAATTTGTTTTCTTGAAAAAGCAAGAAAGCCACATAAGGTGGCTGGAAGTGGGTTATAAAACTGCCAGACACCTATTCAGCTGGAGGTGTCGCTCATCTTTATTGAGCAAGAGTGAGGGTCTGATTGTCTGCAGGGCTGTTTTGGACCCTCGTGTGCACACATCTCCAAGATCATCAACTCGCCACCAGTGACTGGTACGCCATGTGCTCTTAACACAGGGGACACAGAGACAAGCGGTGTCACCCACGAGGTACTCACTGAAGCCCTGTGAAGTAAGCCCAGTGGCCAGAGGCCACGTCTTCTGAAGACGCTCCTGCTGTGTTTCAGATGACTGATTGCCTCCATTAGTTGGCTGTGCTCCGTTTACAGTGCCGAACAAGATCAAAGCAGGGCAACATGAATTTTTTTTGCTTCGTGTAAATTTAAGCATGACCACAAAGGCTTGTTTCCTCTCTCTTGGAAAAGCAATTTAGCTTGCAGAAAAATAATTAAATCCACAGTATCTTGTAATGATTAGAAATTTGAAACGGGGAGGGTTAATTATTTCAATCTGATTTTGGTTGCCCAATTAAATGTTCAAGGGTAGCATTCAGACAGTCACTGAGTTAATTTACAATACCGGCACATTGAATATTTGTACCCTTTTCCCTGCAGGATCATGCAGATTTACGAAGCCATTTCTTCACAGTTGGGATGAAGCTAGAAACAGTGAATATGATTGAGCCCTTTCATATCTGTCCTGCATCAGTGACCAAGGTGAGCTTCCTTCCCTTGCTCCTCGCCTCAGCCTCCAGGGGGGATCAGATCAGTCTTTCTTCTCAAAGCCAGCCAGATGAAATATGCTTGCACAAGGATATGCCGCTCCGCCAAGCAAACCGAAGGTGGATTGCCTTCTCCCCGTCCAGTGCTATTTGAGGCTCTCTCTGTCACTAGTAGCATAGAGTGAGTCTAATCAGATGTTCCCTCTTGTGATGGATGGGTAAGTTTCACTTGTCTTCCAACAGCACACTATGTGGACACTCGTGTCCGTGAGGGACTGCATGGCTGTGAATTTGCAGTGCGCTTGTTCCTCCTGCCTGATAGTAGTTAATATGATCTATTTATATTTCAGAAATACCTGAAAGTAGTGAAAAGCAAATTCCCAGTGCCTGCCTGTCAGCCTCCTTCCTTGTAAACATCTGCTTTTATTGACTACAGGAAAAAGTCATGCTTCTGAGATTTGTAGATTGAAAATGAAAGTACTTTTTCATGTGAAGTGATTTTTATTATGGTCTGATAGGCTTTTACGATTATAATTTCCCTTCTCTGTCAAAGAAATCTCAATGAAGCCAGCTATGGTAGTGTCTGGAGTATGTGTTTTTACCTTAAGTATGTGTTATAAATGGTGGAAGAAACTGACAAACTTAGCTCTTAAACTAATGTCTGTTTTAGTTAATGGCCTTTGACGAATTTCATGGGAAATGTAGTTAATGGCTCAAAAGTCAATTCCATGGATTCAAACCCAAGTCTCATGATTCCCAGCAAAGTAATGTTTAATGCTTTAATTCCTTGGGGGCATAATGTTTTAGTCTAAACAAATAACTTTGCAGATAAATCCCAACCAGTTTTGCTAGTTACTAGCTTAGTAAGTTACTTATATTTTAAGAACCTTAGTTTTTATACCTATCCAGTAGGTGCTATATTGTCCACTTCATGTTATTGAAAGAAGTGAGGGATCATGTACGAAGTGGCTGGCACACTGTGTGGCACCCGTGGATCCTCAGTAAAATGTGAACTACGTTCACCCAAACCTGTGGCCCCATTTATGAGTACTGTAATTGTCCCAGTTACCTTCCCGGAAAAAAGCATTCCACAGGCGTCTGGGGGTCCAAGGGAACTATTGAGTTGTCTTACCTTGTTAGCTGGTGAAACATAATACCTGATTGTTTTAGAACTGAATTTTAAGTTTGTTTCTTACTGAGTGCCGTGGTGGTTAATGGAAGGTACACATCACCCATTTTAGCAAAGGCCAATTCTCCAACTGGAATCAAAAGTCCAGTGAATCGTTCAACACAGTGTATTTTCAACATACCCACAAATGAGAGAAAGGAAGTGTGTCATTTTCCCTTTAAAGCCATGCATGGTGCTGAGTTTTCCATGGGCTTACTGGGCATACACAACTTGCATAATGCAAATATTATTGTGTGAAGGGGATGATGAAGGCAGACTGCAGTGATTTGGGATGTCAGTCATTCTTCAGCTAAAAGGAATGCTTTCCTGATCCAACAGGATACCTCTAATTGTACATTTATTGTCATCTTTTATTTGCCTTGCTATTTTGGGAACATTTACCCCCAGTGCTGATAAGACTGTATTTGAATCCTATGGAGAAATAAATGGTCTATCTTGAAATCTGTGATCCAAAAGGAAGGGATAAGAAATTCGTATTTTGATTTGGAATTATTCGAGAAACTTGATTGTGTATCTGCTGTGGACTTCTGTATTTCATTATCGCAGGCAGCTCAAAGAAAGGACTACTTTGTGCATTGTTTTTTTCTGAGAGTCTTGATCAATGAAGTACTTTTCCAAAGAAATAGTCACATAATTAATATAAAGAAATCAGCTGGGTCTATTTGTTCTTTCTCTCCCTAACACAAGAATATATTTGACCTTGGAAGTAAAAGCAAAGATGTTTCTTTGATGTTACTTCACGTGGAAGAGTGACTCAACTTGTGGTTGGGGTGTGAGCATACGTGTCCTCAGTGGCCCCGGTAACTGTCACATGCCTGAGACACCCCAGAAGCAAGATGGAGCCGGACTTTTCAACCAGAGGCCAATGATGTGAAGCGTGTGATCTCCAGATGTGTGGTCCTGGAATGTGATCCTTTTGGGTATCACAGAATGATTTCTAAATTTTATAAAGTTGAAGACATTTTAAAAAGTTAATTTCATTTTAATTTCCCCTTTCCTAAAAAGACTGAATGTGTTAATGAAGTGATGAGTGCTTTAAAGTTATTCGAATCGTACTCTTTTAACATTTATGATTTGTTAAAATTTGACAAGTATAGTAGTGACAATATATTACAGAACATGGAAAATGGTTATGATAATGAAATGTCTTTTTTCCTGAAATATTTTTTCTCTAATGAACATAAATTATTTCTGCAACTGTTACAGTAATTTATTTAAAGAATAACTACATATGAGAAAAATATTGATTTCTGCTTTGAGTGATCATCTCAGGGTTGAAATGCAGGCTGTCACGTTCGTACACCATCCATTAAAAACCTCTTTATTTGAAACGCCCTCAGGTTTCTTTATCGTGCATTCTGGTTGGTGCACATTTGTGGAAAACTAAAGAGTGAAATCTCGTTGAAACCCGACCAGAATTTCCCTTTGTTCGAGCAGCAGGTGATATAGTGATGCCAGCCACCCATTTATCAGGATATATATTGCACCTTGTCCTCATTCTAAGAGGCTGTGGTGTCAGCTTGCACTTGGAATTCATGTTTTTTAAAGCCAAACAGAGATGCAGATGTGCTTAGCCTTTCAGGGGTGGACTCTCCTATTTTGTGCTTTTAAGTACTTTTCTATGTATCTATATATACATATACATACATACATATACATATATACATATATATGTGTATATAGATATAAATAACACTAGGATGTGACCTACTAATTATAATTAGTTTGAGCCCGAATGTCTTTGTCTTGTTGTGAGACTTCCACTGGCTACAGTAGTTTGGTTTCCACAATAAAGCACTTTGCTCCCTAAATAAATTTTCTTGGAGCTAGGGGTGGGAGGATATTTTTTTCTGATTTTTAAGATTCATTTTCATTTTTGTATTTCTCTCTCTTTGTTCCAAAGATAAAATACTGAAATCATTCTTTATTACCCCTTTACCCTATTGGCTGTGTGTTGTGTAATGCATGAACTTGGATGAGCACCTCTCCAGGTTCAGCATTCATCTATGTGTAGCAAAGTATCAGAATAATCTCCATGTAGAAGGTATTTGTAAGTAAATGTGTTTCTCTGAACCCTGGAAAAATGCCTGAGAATATAATGCACTATGCTGATATTACTCATCATAATGAAACTTTCATTTTTATTTTCCTTGGGGCTTTTCTTTTCTCTTGATGGCATAACTGTTGAAGAAATAAATAACATTAAAGCAAATAGACAAGAAAACAGATATGCGTGTAGCAAATCCAGTATTAAATGACCAGCCCTGATATAGTAGAATTATATTTTTGGTGTTCCAAAACAATGACATATTGACAGATGATGGTGCTGATGAAAATATCATCTGTGTGGAATATATCACATTGTTTAGAATAAAGTATACTGGAATTAGAAGTCTTGGGTTCTGTTTCTGTTTCTGTTAGCTCTGAGCTGCAAGGTCTTGGGCAAGTTGGTTAAATGCTGCAGACTGTAGTTCAAGACCTGCGTGTTTTCCAGATGGACCAATGTTTTTGAATCATTTAGCTTTCCTCTGAAGCAATAAGTAAATAAATATAGTGTGTTACATGTAAAACGAAAAGGAGAGAGAGGCATCAGGGAAGGTGTAATTTTACATAGGGTTGTCAGGGGAAGCCTTCCTGGGAGGGTGATGTGTGATCCTTTGCAAAACTCAGGCAGCAGAATTCTAACTATTTACTGGAATTAACATCAAGCAGAACTGAAGTGAGTTGACTCTTCTGCGTATCTCTGAACTAGATTGCTTTCAGAAAGTACTTTGTAAGTGAAGGAACCAGGAATCAGAGCTTAGGAAGAGTGTTAAGGCTTCCTAAGAAAGAGTGGCTGATTTCCATTGGGTGGGGAAAGTGCTGCTCACCCTCTGCCCCCCCCCCCCACCACATGTGTTTTACATACTTGGTTCTTAAAGTCTGTCCTGCTTTTCACTGCGGGGTTCGCCTGATTTTTGTATCCTGCTTTTTCCGCCAGCACATCTTGTTCCTATTGCTTCGTGGACTTCTTTTCCCCCTTATATCCAGTGGATGATTATCCACTTTCTGTGTACAAGGTATTTTCTCTGCATGGTGGGAATACCTTGATGAGGGACGAAGAGGCCACAGTCCTCAAAGCCCTCGGGATCTGTTGGGGGAGACAGCTGTGGTGTCAGTCCACAGCGGGGCAGATAGGAGGATTTTCAGTTCAGAGATATGAGCCTGGTGATTTGGGGGCACAGAACAAGGCCCCTGTGTCCCCTTGGAATGGTTGGGAAAATGTCCCAGCAGCAGTGACTTTCAGGATGGGCCTTAGATAAGACACTGCGAGTTGACAGACTGACAGTGGAGTGGGCTGTTAGACTGTGAGAGCTCCAGCTAAGGGCAGGTCTGGTGGGAACGATTTCCTCTTGGGCTGGAGGGTGGGGCAGTGGGGCAGTAACAAGATGAGTGATTCCTGAGACTAGAGGAGACGAGGAATCTCTGGGCCAGACCTCGGAGGTCCTCGAACGACCTGGTGTGAGAACTTGCATCGCTGCTGTGGACGTGGAGAAACCAGTCAGACCTTTCAGGGCCCATCCTGGCTTTTCCCCGGCCAAGGTTTGTCCGTCTTCGGCAGTTTGTTCGTCCTTCAGCTCTGACTGTTGGTTTACATGTCACTCTCTCTCTCCAGTATATTCTTGTTTACTTTTCATCAATGTGACCACAGTGATCAACTCTAACTTGCAGCAAGCGGATCAGTGTAGTAATGCACATTGGAATGCCAGTTTGTGGTCATACCACTTTGATGTAATATATTGATTGCGTTTGGAAGCTGTGCCAGTATTTCATTACTAGCCCGATATGTAATTCCAGGGAATTTACCATTGCCTGTGTTGGTTTTCTCTTTCAGGTTTTTAATAATCATTTTTTTCAAGTGACCATTGATGACCTAAGACCAGAACCTAGTAAAATCTCAATGCTGTGCCATGCGGATTCTTTGGGGATTTTACCAGTACAGTGGTGCCTTAAAAATGGAGTCAATCTCACACCTCCCAAAGGTTTGTGTTCTGTGAAAATGTGCAGGGTTTGGGTGATTTGGGAGGGTGTCAAATTGTCTCTAAAGAAAGTTATACTGTAAATAATTCAGAAGTGGAAAAATAGTGTGTTTCATGGTTAGCTTCCTGCAGGAGTCAGTTACAGCTCCCTTCCATGGTGGGTCACATGATCTTGAGCTTCTCAGTCCACCTCTGTAAAGTGTGGTCCCCTTCGGTGATCAAACTGATCTGCGGCTTTGCCGCTGCTGGGGATGATAGCGGGTGCAGTGTTGCTAAGCGACTGAGGTTAAACCCTTGAGAGTGTCCATGAAGTGGCTTTGAAAAATGCAGTAAAGTTTTGATAAATCATTTCTTCATATTTGTATTTACAATAAATTAAAATCTCCTGAGAGCCCAGTTGCTCCCAGATATTCAATAATTTGATGCTGTAATACATTAATTAAATCGGGAACCAGGTTACACTAAAATAATTGTTACATTGAGAACCATGTACCACACTGTAAGTTTGATAACATGATTTGTTGTCCCTTAGGTCTAAGGTTTAGTCAGGGAAGAAAGCAGCGAGGCAAAAGGAGAGAAGATGGGGAGAAAATAAAGGGAATAATGGAAGAGAAAATCAGAAGAGATTAGAAAAGTAAACTCACAGAGGGATTTTGACAGATAACCACAAATAATACAGGGGTTTTGTGATAACCTTTCAGCTCACCAGGGTCTGGTTTGCATGTCCTGTTAAGCATACTGGGAGATAACTGACACCCACAGGATAAGTTCCAGTTTTCCCCGTGGCCGTCATGTAGTCTGTGCCAGCTGTAGCTTGTGTTACTCCCAGCTTCTCCATGGCATGCCTGTACTCCACTGACATGGGTGTCTTAAGCTTTTATCCTCACTTCTCCTCCGTGCTCATCCCCGTGGAGGAGGTGCTTTTGGGTATTTCTGTTTCATCCGTTGATTCTTCTTGTGCAGGTTGTGCAGTAATGGGATGAGGTCTAATTAGCACACGGCGAACTTACGTAACACTGTTTGTGTTGTTTTAAGTGCCTAACTCATTTGATCCTCAAAGCGCGGACTGCCCTCTGAGGAAATGTAGTTACAGAGAGTTTATGTAACCGGCCCAGAGCCACTCATGAAGAGTGATGGGGCAGGAGGCCTGGCCCTCCTGTTCCCCGTGGTGGTGAGAGGACTCCCGAGTATGATGCTTAGGCTGCTGCCTCCGTTTCGGCGCTCAAATGACTGGCCAAATCCCTGTGCTTCAGATTTCAGGGCCGTCAAAGTGGGATACCTGTGGCATTCCACAGGTACTTGGCAAAAGTCTAATGAAATATATGGTGACAGAAGATGATTTGACTTTGGGTGGTGAGCACCCAACGCAATATACAGATCATGTATCTTAGGAATGTACACTTGAAACCTATGTAATCGTGGTAACCAATGTCACCCTGACACATTTAATTAAAAAAAGAAAAAATGCCTAAGTATTTTTATAATCCCTTAAAGTGACTCCACAGGTTTTACATGATAAAATCTATATGGTGGTAGTAAGAGAAGTCTGTTACTCTTGTGAATTTTAGCCTTAGCTCACTAGTAGAGTTTGAACCCCCTCGGGCCACCTCGGTTTCTTTTTAACGGCTA
Organism: Sturnira hondurensis; assembly: GCF_014824575.4. Classification (NCBI taxonomy): domain Eukaryota; kingdom Metazoa; phylum Chordata; class Mammalia; order Chiroptera; family Phyllostomidae; genus Sturnira; species Sturnira hondurensis. Next base: position 5,270,318 of record NW_028088915.1, read on the forward strand.
TGACCAGACTGCGCAGATGGGCTTCATGTCATTGAAGGAAGTTTTTTTCTAGTATCTAAAATGTTCCTTAATTGAAGTCTGCAAATTTGTAGTTAGTAATAAAATCTATTTAAGAATTTTTTTAAAAAATGGTTGGATATTTCCTTACATAATGAAAAAAAGGAAAAGTATTAATATGTGCATTTTGGCTGCTTGATTATTTCATTATGGTAGAAGTTTAATGTTCACCAGCATTTTTAGAATTTTTGAATGTACTCGTGAATTGAAACTCTTAAAAATATTTTTTAGAAAAGAGATTTTTGGCATTGCTTGAATATTTACTAGGAACATGCGTGTGCTTGTTTAGACAATTGCATTCCATGATGTTAAGAAAATTGTTGTATGTTAGTGTACTGAACTCTAAAAATGTGCAATGAAATGACTGTACAAATATATTTAGAATATTAAATGTTTTACTATATTAAGCTTTTTCATACCTAACATTTAGTGGCATTTACTTTTTCTTCTCTGCCACTCAAGTGTTTGTGATATTTTATGAAATAAAACTGTGTTCATGAGGTTTCCAAACTATTTCTTCTATTGAAAATGAAGCCTATCTGTTGCAAAATCACCAAAAAGAAAATTTCTCCATAAATATTATATATTAGATGATAGTGGTTAGTACCTTCCAGTAAGAAAATCTGAGTGATAACTCCCCCCATTTTCTTTAACAAAGCATCCAAGAACTGATCAGTATCATTAGTCAAGGATCCACTGGCAATCTGTAAGGGTTGTGTTTGGGCCACCAGGTTGTTTTCTTGAAATAGTAGAGATTTTATTGATAAACCAGTAAGAAAAAGACCAGCAACTTACAGAAAAAGATTTCCAAATATCAACAGATAGTTCACAGTTGAAAGTAAACACTAGGATTCTTAGGCAAACTCATCACAATAAGAGAAATGCAAGTTGAAACCCCACTGAGACAGCATGTATTTATAAGATGAAGTAGACATTCAAAAGAGCAGGAATAGAAATTATGCTTTGATGAACATGTGGACAAACAAGAATTCTCAGATTTGCTGGTGAGAATGCAGGTAGGAGCAAACAGTATCCAAGGCATTTTGGCAGATTTTACTAAAATTATAAATGGATTTTACTCATTGACTCAGCAGTTTTATTTCTGGAAATTTCTCTTAAAGATACACTATACAGATAATATGCCCAAAAGTTTGTTCTTTGCAGCAGGATGTATAATACCAAAACACTGGGAAAAATCCGAGTGCCTATCTGTGTGGGTGAAATAGATTTCAGACCCTGTATAATGAAAACTGCGCAGTTGTTAAGAAGAATGGGGAGTCTCTGTGTGTTGATACGGGAAGTGCTCAAGATACACTGTGATAAAGATCAGCAGGTTATCGTGAGATGCCTTTTTGTTAGAAAAGAGTTAAATGAGAATATGTATTAGTGTTTGATCACATTTCTGTAAAGAAACTCAGAAAGGTTATATAAAAACTAATAAAACAGAGTTTTCTGTGGGGGCTCAGAGTATGGCGGTGGCAAGCAGGGCAGATGGAAGTGAGGATAGAGTGAGCCTTTGAACAGAATATTTTAAAAATATTTTTATTTTTCTCTTTGGTTTAAACTAATTTATTACCTATTAAAAATAAACATCTATTATTAAAAGCAGAGGGTTTTTATAACTAAGGGGGATCTTAAAGATTATCTCATCAGCTGTAATCATTTTGGAGCCTCAGTTGTATTGAAGTTTTCAAGTCCTGAAGTAGAGGTTGGTTTAAAACCCCATCTTAATATCCCAAGTACAGTGGTTTTATTGTTGTTGTTGTTCAAGTACAGTTTTCTCCATTTTCCCCCCACCCCTGTCTCCACCCCAGCCATCCCCACCTCCCACCCTCGATCCTACCTCCCCTTGGTTTTGTCCATGTTTCCTTTATACATGTTCCTGAAAACCCTTCCCTCCTTCACCCCCAGTATTCCCTCCTTGGTCCCCTTTGGTTATAGTCAGTTTGTTCTTCATTTCAATGTCTCTGGCTGTGTTTTACCTGCTTGTTTATTTTGTTGATTAGGCTCCACTTATAGGTGAGATCATACAGTATTTGCCTTTCACTACCTTGTGTATTTCATTCAGCATAATGCTCTCCAGTTCCATCCATGCTGTCACAAAGGGTAGGAGTTCTTTCTTTCTTTCTGCTGTGTAGTATTCAATTGTGTAAATTCACCATAATTTTTAAAAAGATTTTATTTATTTATCTATAGAGGGGAAGGGAAGGAGAGAGGGAGATAAATATCAGTGTATGGTTGCCTCTCATGTGTTACTGCTAGGAACTGGCCTGCAACCCAGGCATGTGCCCTGACTGGGAATCAAACCACGATCCTTTGGTTCACAGGCCTGTGCTCAATCCACTGAGCTATACCAGCCAGGGCTGTACCATAATTTTTTGATCCATTCATGTACTGATGAGCACTTAGTGCTTTTTAAAAAATAACCAAATCCATACTTTACTGCTGTTGTTTCTCACCGGAGTCTTCACAAAAGCCATTCTCAGGAGTTCTGAGGCACTTTGGTGGCCTTGCTGGGGGTTAGCTGATGTCAGTTGACCATGACTTTTCCATGACTGAAATGGTTAGATGTCAGAGCATTTGGAGAATTTCAATTCTCGGCTATAATTTTCCAAGTGTTTGCAGATAAAACAAAGTCATGACTTCATTTATTGAGCTCCCTTACCATGTTGTGAGAGTGGAATATGTTTATTTTTGTAATTAAAATGAATTACAGTTTAGAGGAGGTGGTGGTGATTTCCCTAATGGTGATTTGATGGTTTTCTTTTGAGGTAATTTGTTACATGTCTTACGTGTCACACCAGGGCTGGGAACCATGCTGTAGAGTTTCTTCAGACACCATCCCTTGCTTTATTACTGTATGAAAGTATACACTGTCTTTAAAATAAATTTGTTATTCTTAACTTAAATTTTGAGTTTTATAACGAGAGTATGTCAGATTTATTATACATGCTGAGAGGTGTTTAGATGTTTTCTTGTGTGTATGTTTTCCATGAGCGTAACACATTATTTAGATTTCTGTTAGAAGTATAAACACTGCTTTACAATTACGTGTTACCCAATGGCAGAGTGGCACCCATTCATTCTCTAGTCAGTGGGAAGCAGCTGACGATGAAATAAAAGACAACAAGTAGTCTAGGAGATGTGCGGAAATATAGACCCTTACTTACATGGTTTGGACTCCTGCTTTTTAAAAAGTCTGTCCCCAGGCTTTGGGGACAAGCAGTGTAAGCTGGAATGGGGAGGGATTTTTCCAGTGTTGTCTTTGTGTGAGCAGATGTTCTTCTGCTAGGCCGGGCCCAGAGCCACGGGGGCTTTACCCCATTAGTGTAAACCCAGTAAACAGCAGTTCAGTGTGCAAGGCACCAAAAGCCATCAAACAGATAGATAAATCAACTGGGCAAAAAGTGTATAGGGTATCAACCATGACCTGCTATTCTGACACTATTTCACTAACGTCCATGGCATGTAACGTCCAAGATTAGTTCTAGAGATAGCGGAGAAACATCCCACTCAGGAGGGTCTTTGTAGAAAATGTGTAGCCTATAATTTTTGTTGTAAGACATCTGAGTGAAGGCTGAAGTAAATCGCTTATTTTAGTTCTTTGTCTCTACTAGGTTGACACATAAACTGTGAACACAGTTTAGGAAGTCAGGGTGTATTTTAATTATTACCAAGATGCAACGTAGTGGACCCTGATTCGTATTCCCTTTTCCTAGACACTCCCTGATGAACTCAGTTCATTTTTTTTTAATCTACTGTATTTCCTACATACTGAAGGGGGCAGAAAATAAACACGTACTCATGGACCTGCCACCTTGATAGACCAGCTGCTAGTGTTTTGCCCTATTTGATTCAGATTTTTAAAAAAGAAAATAAAGTATTATGGATATAATCAAAGGCCGAGTCATCCTTGACCCCATATCTAGTCCACCATGAATCCTGTCAACATTTTCGGGATCTGACCATGCCTCATCATGACTACCCTGGTCCAGGTCTCCTTTAAATCTCCCTTGGGTTCCTTGCAGTAGCTTTCTGCTTTCCTCTGTTTACTCCCAATACAGCAGTTAGACTGATCTTGTTAAAATGTCACTCACACTCGTCCCTTCTCTGTCTGCTCACATCTCGCTCAGTGGCCAAGGCCCTGTTATAAGGACAGCCTGCAATACCCACCAGTTCCCTGTCTGGCCTGTCTCGAAGACGCCTCCAGCCAGCTCCATCACACCGGCCTCCTTGGCCTTCCTGGAACGTGGCACATGTCCCCTCTGTACTACGGGATTGGCCTTCACTGTTCCTTCTGCTTGGCACACTCTTCCCCTTCCTCTGTCCTGACTCAGGCATGGGATTTTGAGGTGCTCTATTTGGGCTGTCCTGTTTAACACCGATCGCAAATCGCCATCCCCAGTGATTTTACCGTCTTCCTTACCTGGCTTTCCTGAACTTTTGTATCATGTAAAATGCAAATAAGTAATATATATGTTACTGCTTTGTCTTTTAAAAAAATCAGTCTCCACTGAAATGAAAGATCTGTGAGAGCAGGGGTTTCTCTTGTTCTCTGTTCTTCCCCAGTAACTAGAATAATGCCTGGCTCTTGGTAAACATCCGCTGAGTGTTGAATGGATTAAAGTCTTGCTCCCATTCTGTCCCCATTCCTTCCTCTCTCCTTAACCCTTTAGACTCATCTGATACCTAAAGACCTTGTGCTTTACTGTGTGGCTACTTTAGTTTCTGAATCTAATTCGGCATCAGTCTCTCATTTTTATTACAATCACCATACAGTAGGTTTTATTTTGATATATACAATAAATGGTATCATGCGATATATCTTTATTTAACTTTTATTTATTAGCATGTCTTCATATTTTTTATGTTGGTGCATGTAGATTGTTTATTTTGCTTGCTTTGTGAATGTAGTATAATTTTTGACATCCACATCTCCTTGCTAGACATTTTAGGTATTTTCATAGACAGCACTCAAATGGACATCTTTTTACATGTTCCCAAGTGTGTGAGGTCCTTTTGGGGATTTACTTAAATGTGGAACTGCTGGCACTCCCTACATGTTGCCAAATGCTCACCACGTTGTACCAGTTTATATTTTCAGCAGTAGGGTCTGAACGTTCCCGGCCTGCATTATCTTTACTACTGTGCGATACTGTCACGCTGGTTGGACATTGCCACTCTGATGGGAGTGAAGCGGGTCTCGCTGTTTCACTCGGGTGCCCGACTACTGGTGCAGCTGAGCAGGCCACCCTGTGCTTGTCAGCAACTTGTATTTCCTTTGAGTGGCAGTTACATGTTTTGTTGTTTTTAAAATTATATAGGTATTTATGTAGTCTAATGTGAATTGTCTCGCAGCAATGCACTTCACAAATACTAGTCTGTGGCTTGTCTTTTTTCCTTTTTTAATGGTGTTTTATGTTCTGTTGAAGTATTAAGTTTTAATTTAATTATAAATTATAATATAGTCAGAATCCATCCTTTTTTAAATATATATATATATTTTTTAAATTTTTTTTAAGATTTTATTTATTTATTTATCTTTAGAGGGGAAGGAGAGGGAGAGAAACATCAATGTATGGTTGCCTTTTGTGCGTCCCTGCTGGGAGTTGGCCTGCAAGGAACTGGCCTGCAACCCAGGCATGTGCCCTGACTGGGAATCGAACCGCGATCCCCTGGTTCGCAGGCCCGCGCTCAATCCACTGAGCTACACCAGCCAGGCTTTTTTTAAATATATTTTGATTATGGTATTATAGTTGTCCCATTTCCCCCCCCCCCTCATTCCCCTCCACCTTGAGCACCCCTTCCCACCCACATTCCCCCACTTTAGTTCGTGTCCGTGTGTCGTAAGTTCTTTAGCTTCTACCTTTCCCACACTACTCTTGCCCTCCCCTGTCTGTTTTCTCCCCACCATCTACGCTACTTATTCTCTGTACCTTCTCCTCCTCCCACTCCCCTGTTGCTAACCCTCCATGTGATCTCCATTTCTGTGGTTCTGTTCCTGTTCTAGTTGTTTGCTTAGTTTGTTTTTATTTTAGGTATGGTTGTTAATAACTGAGTTTGCTGTCTTTTTACTGTTAATATTTTTATCTTCTTTTTCTTAGATAAATCCCTTTAACATTTCATAGAATAAGGGCTTGGTGATGATGAACTCCTTGAACTTGACCTTATCAGGGAAGCACTTTATCTACCCTTCCATTCTAAATGAAAGCTTTGCTGGATTGAGCAATCTTGGATGTAGGCCCTTGCCTTTCATGACTTGGAATACTTCTTTCCAGCCCCTTCTCACCTGTAAGGTCTCTTTTGAGGAATCAGCTGACAGCCTGATGGAAACTCCTTTGTAGGTGACTCTTCCCTTATCTCTTGCTGTTTCTAGGATTCTCTCTTTCATTTTAATCTTGGGTAATGTAATTATGATGTGCCTTCATGTGTTCCTCTTTGGGTCCACCTTCTTTGGGACTCTCTGAGCTTCCTGGACTTCCTGGAAGTCTATTTCCTTTGCCAGATTGGGGAAGTTCTTTATTATTAGTTCAAATAAGTTTTCCATCTTTCTTTATGAGTTGTTTGCATGTCTTCTTTTTTTTAATTTTAATTGTTTTTTTCATGTCTTTGGATGGCCTTACCACGGATGCTCTTCTGTATTTTTTTAATGTATTCTTTTTTTAAAAGATTTTATTTATTTATCTTTAGAGAGGAAGGGAAGGAGAGAAGAAGAGAAATATCAATGTATGGTTGCCTCTCGTGGGTCCCCTGCTCGGAACTGGCCTGCAACCCAGGCATGTGCCCTGACTGGGAATCGAACCGTGATCGTGTGGTTCACAGTCCCACGCTCAATCCACTGAGCTACACCAGCCAGGGCGTCTGTATTTTCTTTAAAAGTCTTGCAGTTTTGTTTTTCATATTTAGTTTTTAATACTTGGAATTTTTGTATGTCCTGAGGACAGAAAATTTTAACTTTTTTGCTTGAATTGAATTGGATTTTCAGATTCACCAATTGTCTCAGTATCATCCGCTGAATAGTGTACTGTGTCTTCTCTGGTTTATGATCCACCAGTGGCCCACGTCCAGTCCCTTCGCATGTGTGCACCTTGTCCTGTCCGTAGTCACTCTGCCTCATCAGTCTGTTTGTCCATCCCTACACAAATACCTCACTTTTAAAAAATGATTTTACTTTATAATAAGTCTTGATAGCTATTAGGTAAATCCCTCCACTTTTTCTTTCTTTCCAAATTGTCTTGGTTATTACCATGCCTGAATGTTACAGTGTTTGTATGGGTCTAAATGAGGTCCATTGGATTTTAATTGACATTGGATTTATAGGTTAATTTAGAAAAATTGATATCTTATTACTGTTTTCTAACTTTCGATCTTTTGCTAGAATTCTGCTTTTGCAATTGGCAGTCCCTCTTCTGGCACACCCTCCCCCCCACGGTCCGGGTGGCACACAGTTTGCTTCCACAATACCTGCTGTTCACCGTCTCGTTAAGGCCGTCCTCAGTGCAGCCCTCCAGTCTCTCATCTGCTTCCTCTTCATGGCACTTGTGATCCTCCGACTTTTTGTATTTGTGTTATTATCTGTCTCCACTCACTGAAATGTAAGCTCTGTGAAAGTTAGGATTTTTGTCGGTTTTGCTCATCATTTCTGTATCTCTAGTATTAGGACCCTTCTCAGCATACAGCATGCACTTACTAAATATTTCTAAATGGACATCTAAATGAACAAATGGCTGGGTTAGAGAAGCAGATACCCTCTTAAAAACGTTGACACATGTTGCCAGATTGGCGTCTGCAGTGGTTCTTTCAGGTACGGGACAACCAGCCATGCGTAGGAGTGTCTGCCCCCCAGCAGTCATTACAGCACTGGGGTCACATTGGTTTCCGTTTTGTCAGTCAAGGAGATGGCAAGCATGGTATTCTTCTGCTGTTTTTATTTTTTATTTGGACTGTACCTTTTGAGACCCCTGAAAATAATAATAAGCAGTCATTTCTCATGATTTTTAAAAACTATATCCAATTTCATATCCGCATGACTTTTCATGGGCTTGAATAAGTTTTATATAATTTGCTATATTTGGAGACACAGTGACCCCCCATATTATCAATAATAATGCCATTGCATCTTAGTACATAATACTTTTTTTGGTCTTCAGGGTTGTTTTTATGGGATAAATTCCTAGAAAGGAAATTGTGTCAAAGTCCATGAACATGTTAACTCCCAAATTGCTTTTTAAAAGATTTGTCCACTAACACCGCCAATAGCAGTGTTTGGAAGTGGAGCTGTGTTTGGAAGTGGAGCTGTTTTATGTCAATTAATTTGTATCACATGGATATGGGTCATTGACCTGTTCCTTTCTGGACCTGTAACAGTTGGAACTTTATTCAGAATAAACACTAATAAAAGCTGAAATAAGTCTAGTGGTTGTGGCTCAACAGTCTCCTATGGCAGCTTGTTGCAAATTTTAATAGCCCAAGGGGGGGTTGATTTTTTAAAATTTTCTTTTCCCCTCTGCTATTTCCCTCTCTTCCAGGTTTAAAACATGTTTTTGTGGCTGCAGTTAAGCCTTAGAACTTCTTGTTCTGTCTTTGTTGATTAATGAATATAAGTGACCCCTGTTGTCTCTATTATACAAGGCACAGCAATTTGTTTTTATGTAGCAGTTATTTTCTGAGCTGTCACAAAACTGCCTTACAAAGAGAGCTCATTATCAGCATGAAGGAAACGAATTTTAAGTGAATAAAGGTCCCTAGGAGAAGGAGGAGGAAGAAAAGTCTTGGCTGTTCAGACGTTCAGGGGGAGGAGAGAGTCCTAGGGCAGAATGACTAGTTGTTGCTGACGTGCTCAGCAAGACTCGGTTTTCTCTTGAAATCATCAGATTAAAAATGGCTTCCCATAGACAGTCTTGAACACTGGATAGAGAGGATTGAATGTTAGTCTGAGAAACTGTGGAGCATGACATTTTATGGAGTGGGCTGAAGCCCTTTGGAGGTTGCTGATTGTGGACTTGATTATAGAAAACCCTGCTGAAGGCTGTCTGTAGAAGTAGAGGGGACTTCTAAGTTGAAAAGTTTGATCGGAACAAACAATGACCATAAAGAACCTAAATTTCATATTAGAACATAGTTTACTATTCATTGGTCGTTTTTCCCCCTTATTTTTTTCCCCGTCCCTTGTGATGCGGATGATATTTTCTCACAAAAGTAACGAAGGAAGTAGCAGAAGTCCGGGGAAGAGATATGGACCAGGAGGAGACCTTGATTAACTGTGGGCTGGCCACACCCCTAACCAAATCGGGTCCTCCTGTTGCTGTGAGCCGTCTTGCCTTCAGCTGTTCGATGGGGAGCTCCACTAGGGAATGCCTTGTTACATAACCTCTGTCGACCCCTCTGCACTTTTCTCATAGGAGGAGAAAAGGCCACTAATGACAGGGGCAAGGGAAGAATCCTAAGCAGCAGCAGTAAGCTGTTAGTGCCGGCTGCTCTGAATCATGGAGTGCAGCAGCCAGAGGAGACTCGAAAGATCTTGTTTTGTGAATTAGCAGATAGAGTCTGTTGCACAGAAGACTTCTGCCTTGGTTCACCTAGGGCCTAGTAGGACTGGCTCTAGAATCAGTCCTACCTTGTGGTTCAGTAGGCTCTGTACTGTCAGATAACTTCTCACCAGTTTGAGGTGTCTTTTGGTGAATTCTCCTATTCTTATGCATTAATGTGAGTGTTCGGTCCCAGACAGTTTCAGACAGACTAATACTCTTAAAGTGGCAGGTTATAGTAATTGTACAGAAACTTGCATTACCTCATTTAAAACACATTTTGTTTTGCTTATGACTATTTGGGAGAAAGTGGGTTGGTTCCTTCCAGAAACCTGTGATGCAAGATCATCTGGCTAGAGGGACGGCTCTGGAGAGAGTGGTGTTGGGCGTGGTGGCAGGAGGTGGAAGACGTGCAAGGCCTCTTCAGAACTGGCTGGAAAGCGTACATAACATCTCAGAACTCTGAGACGTCTTCTCTTCTTTTTGGAAAGAAATGAGGGATTGTCCGTCTTTATAGAAGGAGACGGGTGTCTTACGCAGAAGGGGTTACCTGTGCTGCTGACGGGTGGCAGGATCAAGGCTCGGTCCCTGGGCCAGAGGGGACAGCCGCTTTCTTGGACAATCCCCCCATCGTAAGAAAAGTTGGTTAAATCGAGCTTACTTAATGAAAGGAAGATTGTTTTGTGCTTGTGAGTACAGATGGAGGTAGGAGGCAACTGGTGTCTTGAGTTTCTTTGATAAAGGATTTCTGTAGTTACTCTGCAACTGGTGGGATTCAGTGACTAGAGTCCCCACGGGAACTGCATTTGAGGGCGCAGGGTTATGAACATTGTGGAGGAAAATAAAGTTCCCCAGTTTCTTTGGCATCTAACATACAGTTGTGTGTATGTTACATAAACCAAACAATAACGAGAGAGCACTAAGTGAGGAGTGTAGTGACATTTGGTACAGTTTCAGTGAATCCTAATAGCTACTGTGTTCTTCATTTCCATCACCATCCTTTTTTCACAGAGAGCACAAATACTCATATAATGTATTTTCCTGTCTAGCTTAAGCCATACACTCTATGTCATTCTTATAATTTAGAACTATTTTCTTCTCTCACCTTCTCCCATGTCTTGTGGTGGTTATGATGGGTATGTATTGTATAATTGCACCTTCCCTCTCAAATGAAATGAATAAAGACAGAAAAAACCCATTTTGGTAAGATCTGTATTTAATTAAATTTAGTATATAAGGTCCGTCCAGAAGGTATCCAGCTATGTAATATGAAAAATAGAGACATTGACTGAAGAAGTTACCAGATACAGGAAATATTGTACCTAAGACAATGATGCCTCAGTCTGCCTCCGAGTAGGCCCCTTGTCACCGCACACAGTTCTCCCAGTCGCCATCAGCTGCCCTGTCGTATTTTCCTGAATCTCATCAATGATCTGGAATCTCTTCCCTTTCAAAGGTGATTTTAGTTTTCGGGAAAGCCAGAAGTGACAGGCCACCAAATTTAGGCTGTAGTGGGGCTGAGTCACCTGGGTGATTTGATGTTTCACCAAACAGCTCTGCAGGAGACTGATGCATGAGTGGGCGTGTTGTTGTGATGAAGCTGCCAATCACCAGCTGTCCATAGCTGTGGCCTTCTGAAGCATCCAAACATTTTCCACGGAGGAATGTTTGAGCTTAACACAAAATTTGATGCAGATTTGTTGCTCTACTTGCTTAGTCATCTTGAATGCGATGTCCACACAGTACACATGCTCACTCAGTGGCGTCTGTTACCCCCACTGACTAGGACAGTGAAGCCATCATTGTTCATGCATGTGCATTCCGGTCCATTCTCCTTGGCTGCCAGGTTACATTGATGTCATGCAAACCATTCTCATTACATTAACATTGGCTGGACTTTTCCCAGAGAGACCTTGTATATGAATAGTTGTTTCTTAAACCCCTCCCTCAGTATCTTCTGTTCTTCCCCAAAGCAGATCTGCCCATCGCCATGCACTGATGTCGGTAAATTCCACCTTCTTCCCTGATTGGGGCACCATGTTATGATAATAGGGTGTACCTTATTTGTATGTAGTACTTCACATTTTTCAAAATATTTTATTTGCCCCTCGTAAAATCTGATGTGCTGTCAGGCTTAAGAAAGGGCTCCACCTTTGGGGGGCTTATCCTTGTACCCCCTAGTATTGTCATTACTAACACACCATACAGCTGTTCGTTTCTCTGAGTTTAGCTCGACTCACGCTCTCCCTCGGTGTTCTGTCCCACACAGGGTGCTCTGGCCAGGACTTTGACTGGGCAGACTATCACAAGCAGCATGGAACAGAAGAAGCCCCTCCTTTCTGCTTCAAAAATGTAAGATGTTTGTTTCTTGTTATTCCTTTTATCATAGGTGTTGCTTACTATAAATGTTGCCAATTGTTTTCTATTTATTGAGCAAGATTAGAATGCTAGTGTGTTCTACAAGATCCTAAAACTTTTGTAGTTTTTGAAAAGTTCTTTTTTCAAGCTTGTATATTAGAGTAATTCTGAGATGTAGTAAATTGACTACTGAATGTATAATGGCTTGAACATGTTATAAATTTACTTCTTACTTAGGGAAGGAAGGGTCCAGGATGTTTCTGACTACCTGGTGATTCTTCCCATTGTGGTGAGCCTTAGGCTAGATACGTTTTGGTGAACAAATAGGGAATGAGATCCAGGAGAAGACAGTCTTAGTTCTAAGCGCTATAGCTTAGTGATTGACACATACTGTTCTGCTCAGTTTTCATTGGTGAGAACCAGTCACTCGGCTACCCCAGGCCGTGAGTGAGGCTGGGCTGTGCCCTGGCTGGCCTGTTCCTCAGCATGATTTCATACTGTGGAAGGAGGAGGATAAACTTGGGCCGACAGCTAGCCACCTGGGCCACCAGTGGTTATGCGCTTGCTACAGAGTGTGATATTGATAAATCTGTCAATAAGAGATTCTTTCTACTTGTGGGATCATCTTAAAATATTTATTTGTAATTTTTTGTCTTGGATTACTTCAGTAGGATGCTAGTCCAACAATTTTGTACTTTGCTTTGCTTGTTTTAAGCCCCTAACGTGTTCAAATAGACGTTACTAACATAGTAATAGGATTTTTTGTGACAAATAAAATAGCAATGCGTGTGTTTGTGTGTATGTGTGTGTACTTGTTTAGTTGTAGGAGTTGGTTGTATTAAGTGAGTAGTTCATAAATTATTCATTTAAACTTCATCAACCCTAGGAACTATAAAAAGGGACCTAGGTTATTATCTCTGATTTAAGAATGAGGCATAAATGTATAGTCTAGCGTGTTGAACATGCATTTAGTGGCGATAGGTTGATAGGTAATCTTTATGCTAGAATAAAAGTCTTCCAGCTGGGGATTGCTAATACTACTATTCAAAGCTCTCTCAAATCAAAGACTTGTTTTCTAGACTTAGGTTACTATTGCTGCTGATTCACTGCAACCCCACCTACCATTTGTTCTGCAGGGTAACAGAATAGGAGAACTGAGAGGAGGAAAGGGTTGACTTCATAGAGAGAAACTCAATACTGAGCATAAGCTAAAAATGGATTTTGGAGAATTACGTAGGTTGATTACTAGGTCAACTTGTACTCCTAAATGCAGAAACGAGCCAGAGGCAGAGTGGAAACCAACGCTTTACAATTGCTGAATGGCATTGGGTGGCAAGGCCTTTGCACAAAGGCAGCTCTTCTGGCGCTTTGAGAGGCCCGTATGGCGGGGGTTTAGGGGGTGTGAACGGGGGCAGCTGCGTGACTGTACCGTTGTGGGGACAGCAGCTGCTTAGCACTGAAGGCATATGAAGTCCAGGGCAGTCTTATTAAGCTTTTTACTCTGTTGAATTCACTTATGACAGAATCTCCTGGCGTTACGGCCTTTCATTTTGGATCATAGAAACACGTCATCACCTCCCCAAGCCCCTTTACTTTGTGTTTTCTACCTGACGAGAAGAAAAATCTTTCCCTGATTCTTTAACTTTGGAAAGAAAACTCTCGTATCTCCCCTAGTTCTGTATTTAAGGGCCCGTTTCTTCTGCGACAGCATAGTTCCAGCAAAGCGTCTTTTTAACTGAGTGCTGCTCCCATTCAGCCAGCTGTTGTCAAAATGGATTTTATTTTAATAGTGGAGTAAGTAGCCACATCCCCAAGTGACCTCTGAGCTTCTAGGATTTAACTACCTAGATTAAATCTGTTCTGATAAAAAACGCTGGCGTTTTCATTAGGGATGCACTTGTTACAGATGTGCCCCTTTGTTTCTGGCTTTTTGTTTATTTAACCGACAGGATTGTTATCTGCCTGTTGACGTGTGCCTTGCGTCACTGGTACTTTACTGGATTTTATTAGCTTGCTACAGTGCTCTTTAAAGGAATGCTTATTATGAATTCTCTTTTAATCACCAATCTTGTGTGTATCACAGGAGAGGTAGTTTGGAAGTGGATGCATGGAAAACATTTCCCTGAGGATGTTTAACAACCACAGGCAGTTCTGAAATAGATTGACACAGCCAAATGCTTAGTGAAATAAACTCACAGGTAACAGTGTTGCCATTGATCCTTTATAAATTACCCCTAAGCAGTGAGTTGAAACTAAAGTAGGTCATGTGGTTGTAGCTTTCCCTTATTATAATAGGATGAAATGCATTATAACTTAGAGGCCTTTCAGGCAGCCTATTGAGCTATATCATCAGAAAGAAGCTCAGTACATGACATGTGTGGATACATTCGATGACGTGCAGGAAAGCGGCCTGCCTGGAGTAGCTTTCATTCGTATTTCCAAAGAAACATAAAGGAACAGAGCAAATTGATTTCTCAGCATACATTGGATAATTCTGTTCTATTACATAGAGATAGACTTTCATTTTAACTTAATGTATATAAAAAGACATGTAAGTGTGAATTACCTTGGTTTCCTTCTGTGAGTAACAAAGAGATATAATCTGTTACCTATAGGCACTTATCTCTGTCTATATATTTCAGAATAGACGTATTCATATAGTATTGTGATGTCCGGTTAAAATTTAGAGTAGTGGGTAATTTTGGAAATTTTTATATTGTATTTATTTAGGAGGGAGTAATGGCTAAGCTCATAGTGAACTGACCCTCGCACAGATGGCAATCGAACAGTGGGAAGAATAAAAGCACCTCCCTGAGGGGTGTGGAGAGTGAAACAAAGCAGGCAGATTCCAGAGGGGAGCAGGTGTTTAGAAGAAAGGAAGACCATGGGAGGATCATCCTCAAATTTTTAGACAAGTGGACTGACGTTAGCCACAGTTGACAACTTATGGGGTGACTAAAACACTGATATAAAATCTATAATCTTTTTGGGCATATGAACCTGATAGCTGAATTTAGGCAACTACAACTACTGGAAAGCGAGGGGAGTCACAGACAGGGAAGAGCCGGGGGAGGGGGGAACCACGAGTTCTGTGCATAAACTCTGCTTAAATCTTTGGCTGATCCCTGGACCATGTGTTTGACAGGCAAACTCCAAGCAACCTAGTAGCTAAGGAGGAAAGAATGGAACTATGATTTAAACTGCTTCTCGAGAGATAAGAGTGTATAGTTTGAGTCCAATGAAGCTTATTGCTTGCTCAAACAGAAAAATCAACACTGTTAGGAGGAATATAACACAATCTAGATTTTCTATGATACAGTATTTAAAATATCCAGATTTCAATCCATAGTTGCTCAGCACGTGAAGAAATAGGAGACTCTGACTCCTCCTCAGTGGAAGAGAAAATCAGCAGAGGCCAAACCAAAGATGACCCAGATGTTGGTAGCAGACAGGTATTTTAAAGCCCTTGTTATAACTGAGCTCACTAGTAGAAAGCACTGGTCACCAAAGTGTGGCCCTAAGGCAAGCTCTTTCAGCGTCACCTGAGGACTTGTTGGAAATACTGATTCTTTGGCCTCACTTTGAATAAAATGAATCACAAACTTTGGGATGCAGCCCAGCAGTCTATGTTTTTAACAGGCTTTCCAAATGATTTTGATGTACTCTAAAATTGTAGAAACATTGATGTGAAGGAAAAGATTCTCCTAGTGAATGAAAAGATAGGAAGTGCCAGAACACACGTAGAAATATAGAAAAAGAGAAATTCTAAACTTGACAAATACAATATCTGAAATAAGTAAATTTATTGGAAGGGCTTAATAGCAGAATAGGGATGAGAGAGGAAAGAGTTTATAAAATTGAAGATAGAAATTGTGGTATGTGAAGAACAGAGAAAAACTGGCAGGCTGTTGGGAGGAAGATGAAGAGAATCTTGAGGATCAGAGGGACAATCTCATGTGTCGTCAGAGACTCAGGAGAGGTGGGCACAGAGTGTGTGGAAGGAAAAAATACATGAAGAAGTGATGGTCCCAGCTTAAACAAAGTAGCTGAAAGATCTAAATGGACAGGTTCAGGAATCTCAGGGAGTCCCAGGCAGCATGAATACAAAGAAACCCAACATGGTCAAATCACTGAAACGCAGACATAGAGAGAAAAATCCTGAAAATGTTCAGAGAAAAAAATGGTACATTTCAGATAGAGGAATAACAGTTTGAATAACAACAAACTTCTCATCAGAATCATGGAGGCCAAAAAACAGTGAGCCAACTTCTTTAGTGTGCTGAAAGGGGAAAAAACTATAATTCTTTATTCAGTGAAAACATACTGCAAGAATGAAGGTAAAAATAGATACTTCACCAAAGAAGATATATAAATGGCAAGTGTGAAAAATTGCTTAACGTCATTAGTCCTAGGGAAAATGCAAGTTAAAACCACTTACCTATAAGAATGGCTAAAATTTGAAAACCTGACAGTATCGATCGGTGAGGATGTTTAGCAATTGGAACCTTATCCACTGTGGTGAGAATGCAAAATGATATATTGGGAAATAATTTGGCGGTTGTTTTAGAAACAT
Organism: Sturnira hondurensis; assembly: GCF_014824575.4. Taxonomy (NCBI): domain Eukaryota; kingdom Metazoa; phylum Chordata; class Mammalia; order Chiroptera; family Phyllostomidae; genus Sturnira; species Sturnira hondurensis. The sequence continues at coordinate 5,286,833 of NW_028088915.1, forward strand.
ACATTTACCATGTGATCCAACAATTCTCTTCCCAGAGAAATGAAACAGTGTCATAGGCTGAATTGTGTCCCTCCAAAATTCATGCTTTAAGGTCCTAACTCCAGAGCCTCAGAATGTGGCTGAATTTGGAGCTAGAGTTTTTAAAGAGGTAATGAAGGTGAAACGAGGTCATCTGGGTGGGCCGTAGTCCAGTGTGACTGGTGTCCCTGGAAGAAGAGATGAAAATGCACACCACATGCATGGAGGAAAAAAACGTGTAGAGACACAAGGAGAAGATGGCCGTGTACAAGCAAGGAGAGAGGCCTCGGAAGACACTGGGTCTGCAGACACTCTCATCTCAGACTTCCAACCTCCAGAGCTGTGCGATGCTTCTGTTGTTTAAGCCACCTAATCTGGCGGCTGGAGCTGACTAATGTGTTTATGGTCATACAAAAACGGGTGCTTAAATGTTTATGGTGGCTTTATTCAGAGTCACCAAAAATTGGAAACAATTCAAATGTCCTTCAACTGGTAAACAGATGGACAGAACTGTGGTCCATCTACATAAACTACTCAACATTATGACAGAATGAACTACTGACTTGTCAGGCACGAGCATGGATGATGCTCAAATGCAGTTTGCTTAGGGAAAGAAGCCAAACTTAGAGGCTCTGTAGTGTATCATTCCTTCTATATGGCATATGGAAAAGGTGGGAGTACAGTACTGATCTGTCACAGAAAACAGATCAGTGGTCCAGGAACTGGGAGCCTGGGAAGAATTGATTACTGAGAGGCCAGTGCAAGGGTGCTTTGGAGGTAAAGGGACTGCTCTGTATCTTGACTGTGGTTATGACCATATGGCTGTAGGCATTTATCTAACAGCCTTATGCTTGTGGACCAGTGTGCCAAAGAGTGAATTTTCCTATATGTAAATTTTTTTAATGTGAATTTAGAAAGTAAACACACATAAGCAAAAAGCAAAAAGATAGAATAAAGATCATTTCAGAGAAAGGGATCTCTGGGAATTCCTCACCAGGACACCTGTGCTGAAAGAAAGGCTAAAGAATATTCTTCAGGCTGAAGGAAGATGATCCCAGGCGGAGACTCAGTCTCTCTCTTTTCACACCCCCACATATGCCCAGGTCTGATGTGGGTAAGGAATACAGAAAAGTAGAAGAAATTACATGTATCTCATTGATTTTGTAGAAGTGGGCATGCATATGGGACTGGAAACAGAGAATGTGTTCATCTTCTCATTCAACACATGTTATTAGGCACCTTCTGTATGCCAAGCAGAGTTCTAATTTCTGGGATCCAGATGAAGAAGGCATGGTTCTTTCCTCATAAGTGGCAAGAAGGACAAACATGCGAACAACCTGTTTGTCTTAAGAATAAGGCCTGTGTGCCTCTCTGCTGCATCAGCTGGCCGGCCTTGCGGCTGCGCGCTGTCTCATTGTGGGATCTAGTGGCTCAGTGTCGGTTCTCTCTTGCAGACTTCATTCAGTCGGGGTTTCACAAAGAACATGAAGCTGGAAGCCGTAAACCCCAGGAATCCAAGAGAACTCTGTGTGGCCTCCGTTGTGAGGGTGAAGGGGAGGCTGATGTGGCTTCACCTGGAAGGTGAGTGTAGTTTATAGTCTTTCTGGAGAATTTAGGGTCCCTCCAGAAGTGGGAGAGTGCTGAAATCTCCAGCACTTCTTGGAAGTGCCCCTTTTGTGCGTTTCTTTTATTTAAACAGATCTTAAATTATTCAGTGTTCTTAAATAAGTGAAACTAATCAAACACAAATCCGTACGGAGGCTCACATTTTAATTTAAGAATTTCATGAAATGAGATGCTGGAGTAATAATTATGTTTTGAACACAGTGTTTTTTTTTTATATCTGTGATTATAAAAGCTAACATCACAAATTAATGAGTCACTAAATCTAGTATTCTAGGTCTTGGTTATTATGAGGATAGAACCATGTATTTTTTTAATGTGAGTAATACCTTCTTTGGTTTCTTCCATAGGTGTTTAATTTTTTCTTAAAAGAGTAACTGGAGATGATTTTTCTCCCCAAATATACAAGGGCGAGCCAAAGGAGTTTTAAAATAGTGATACAAATAAATAGTAATACAAGAATAAACTCCATGTTGCACTGAGAACTGTAAACCTATTTTTGCCCACCCCTGTATAATCGAGATTTAGGCTTGTTTGTTTAATGGTGTTTAAACTTTTCTTTATAGCTACATTTTTATTTACAGTTGTACAGATAATTCACAGAACAATGTGTTTGTAAGTAAAATCTTGATCAGATTTTGGATTTAGATAGATTATATTTTCTAGATGATATATTTTCAATGAAAAAAATGGAAATGGATTGGATCGCTAAGATTTTCCTATCTGTGATTTAAAATACTTTGCTTTTTTTCTGTTTGTTTTTCAGTTTCATAGCACTCAGTTGTTATTTCAAGTGTATGTGGAAAAAACAATGGACTACCTATGAATAATAAGATTATGTTAGCTTTCTTGGTCTATATTTTCAATCTTACAACATGTTCTTACTACCATTGGAATAGAAAGTTTGGAAAGTCATAGAATTGCTGCTAATATCTTCATCTTGGTCAAAACTGTTGAAAGTTTTTGGCTACAACCACCATCTCATCAGTATTATCATTCAAGAAGGTGGGAAGGGTATAGAGTAGTAACTTTAGCTGAACGTCATAGGTGTTGTTAATTCCCAGAAAATAGTTTAAAATGTCACTGTGGTTCTCAGAACGTTGATTGCTTAGTAGATTTTCAAGTAGTATGACCTCTTGTTGGAATCGACCAAAATGGAGATGCAGGCACAGTAGTGATGCTTCTGCAGCTACAGGAATAGAATGTGACCATATTTTCTTCACTGCATGTGAAGTCGAGCCAGCCATTCAAGGGGAAACAGGAGCTCTAGGATGATTTTGAATTCCTTTATTGCACTTGCCACCTAGTACTATAAAGCCAAATTATAAGGTAGGAGTCTTGTTTGCATTATTAATTTGAAAACAAAAATGGTAAAGTTCAGAACCCATGTGTTGTCATTATTATTTAGCACATTCTGGTTAAAATTCTTTGGTAGTCATCATTTATTTAACAGTTTGTACTTCCATAGTGCATCCCAGGAGTTAATTACCTAATGCAGACAGTAGTAAGATTATCCTGATTTTTATTGATAGAGAAACCATCTTCAGTCTTAAGATGTGCCTAGGGTTCGATTACATTGCTCTTGACATCTTTGTTGCTTAATTCACTAGACCTCACAGCTTCCCAGTTTCTAAAAGAATGATGATTAACTTTGAGAGTTTATTTAACATTTTTTGTCAGTCTTTTCTCCTTACTGATGTTTTCTTTAAGATTTTATTTATTTATTTTTAGAGAGAGGGGAAGGAAAGGAGAAAGAGAGGGAGAGAAACATCAATGTGTGGTTGCCTCTCACACGCACCTCCCCACTCCAACCAGGGTCCTGGCCTGCAAACCAGGCTGTGTCCTAGACTGGGAATCGAACTGGCAACCCTTTCATTTGCAGGTCGGCCCTCAATCCACTGAGCCATATGAGCCAGGGCCTTACTGCTGTTTTTCCTTGGATATAAATTTCTAGATTTATAGCAAAAAAATATATCAGTTCATTCCAGCTCTTCTGCTCATTCTCCAGAATGCTTTCATTCTGTAGTAATGGCAGGGAGTTTAGCATTGGGAAGAAGGTCAGAAAGTAAATTGTCCATTTTTCCAGACCTTACACCGCTGAAGAAAAGAAAATTAAACAATCTGTTGAATATTGTCTACCTGGAATTATTGGTCAAAATTATGCATTTGTCTCACTGAATAAAGTAAAATTCCACTCAGTGTCCTTGAATTGGCTTAAAATTTTTTTTTTGGTTTGTTTGTTTGTTTCTTGGCCCTTACTTGAACATTTACCATTTGACATAATGGCAGGTTTATTGTCGCTTCCTTCTCGTTTTTTCATTTCTGTGTCTATAGCGTTGTCTTTCCTCAGTCCTAGGGATAAACTATTCGAGACTCGCTATGGTCAGTTTGTGGCTGTGAGAGTACTTTTATGATGATGGTGATTCTGATTATAGACCATTTATTTGACACTTAAATTTATAAAGTACTTCATAACAATTTATCAGTTATATTTGTACATTAAATTGATTTGAAGTATTTTCAACTTGTGGCTAATTGGCCACTTTCAGGTCATTAAAATGGTGATTTTTATTTAATATTTCACTGCTCTTGAAGTCAAATAGTATTTTAAGTGTCTGAAGGAGCTGATGTTGAAAGGGGAGCAATTAATAAAATACATGAGATCAGTGTAACCTTATTTTAGGTGCATATTTGGATAGAATCCCGAGCTTTCTCAAGCCGCTGACAGTGAGCAAGGGCGATTTATGAGGATGGAGTTTTGTGTTTTGGGAAGGACATTGTCGTGTTTTTTCTTATGATAATGTTCTCCTCTAGGTAATCTCCATACATTATGAGCATTATCCATGTAATATAAATCGCCTGCAGTTTTAATGCTTCTAGCATTGCGGCCACACAGTTCCCATTTTCACGAAACAAGTCACTTCACGTGCATTTCAGATTATCTTCTTCAGGGGCAAATAGGGTGAGGGTGTTCCCCTCACCCTCAAAGTGTGTGAACTCTCTGAGAGAGTTTACATCTTTGCATTGCCTTCTTGGTGTCTCTTACCCTCATTATTATTAATATGATTTTCTCACTTAGAAGACATGTGATAGGCTCCGCATTCCTGAATATGAAGTATTGTTTCCTTGCAGCTGAGGCAGAAGTGTCCAGTATGTCATTAAAGGTGGTGACTGGCAGGCTTCATTTTTGCTAAGTTACGTAGTTCTTTTCATTGTTGCCACTACAGTAACGTTTGTAGAGAGCTTTAGAACATGAGCACCAAAACCTGGTTTTCAACTTGGGATCACTGTTATGAATGAAAACAGAGGGGATTCCCAGCGAGTGTTTTTGCACTTGGAACGTAGGGAGAGAAGGACGTCCTGTGGGGCTTGTTACCTGGTGCTTTCAGTTCCAGCCTGGGTACCACAATGTATCCACTTCAGTCTGTATGACTCTGTGCTGTATAACTTTGGACAGTAGCTTCCTAGAGTCCAGGAGTTGCATCCCCCCCCCCCCCATGAACTTCACATTCCACAAGCTCAGAACATCCAGNCCCCCCCCCCCGCCATGAACTTCACATTCCACAAGCTCAGAACATCCAGGGCCCAGTTCAAATGTGGGTCCCTGGTTTCTGCAGGAGACAGGAATCATCAGCAACACGGGGACTCTTCAAGCCTGTGTGCTTCATGTAGAATTTCAGTGTCGGTATTTAGAAATGGGGTGCAGTGACAATCCAAGGACCGATATGTCTCTCCTTTTTCCCCCTTAGGAAATGCATGCCCTTTGGAATTGTCCAGGGCCAGTTTTTTAATGCATCTGATTTTTTTCTTAGCTTCTTGGCTGCGGTGAAATATACCTTGGCATGTGATCCTCTGCTGGTTCCCTTTTCTTCACATTGCTTAAGGTCGAAATGCTGCACAGCACCTTTCAGGACACTTCCCTGACCAGGCCAGGCTGACCTCGCCCCCTTCACCTGCAACTGTCAGTGTCCTAACTAGGCTTACAACTGTGTTGTTAGGAGTGATGTGGAAAGGTTCAGTCCTCTTACCTTTGGTGCATGGCCTTTCACATAATCCTCTTTTATCCCTTGTCTTTTCTTGTCCTTGGCTGTCTCCTGGTGTTTCCAACTCTAAGTCCCTGTGGTTCATCTTTTCTAGAAGGCAAACCTCTAGCCATCAGCCTGAGGGGAGGTGTGACCTGGATGTGCAGAGTCATCAGGGGATTGGGGGGTCCCCCTGCTCCTTAGATTTTCAGCCGGGGTTTTGTAAGTTCGGCCCCCCATCCTTTGCCCTGACGCCACTGCTTTGTAGGGTCAGTGGCTTGTTTCTTGCATTCCTTGTCTTCTGTACTTGGTTGACTCTCAACTATTTGATGAATGAATGAATGAGGTAATACCCTAAGTATGGTCAATGGAGTTTTGTGCCTGAGCCCCTTGTGGCAAAAATTGATTCCATTTCAGACATAGGAATGAGGGCCAAAACCAGGGTGGACATGGAAAAGTATTTTGATAGAGGGCCTAGGTGGTACCCATGTAGATTCCTGGAAATTGAAGTGTACTTTGCACCAGGTTATCTTATTGGAGCTGAGTAATGCTGGCATTCCTAGCATGGGCTGCAGTCTCAGAACTTTTTTTTTTCTTTCTACATTTTCTGTGGGGGCGACTTTGCCCTGAAGTCCCCCTGTCCGCCACAGATGAAAGTAAACACTACCAAGACATGATCTGCTTGGGGAGGAGAGGTGGTCAGTTTCTCAGAGGAAGAAGGCCAGGAGCCCTTTCCTCCAGCGGCTTTTATTGGGTTGTAATATACAGGAGGAACACAGGGCGGCAAGGATCAAACAGTAGATAACATTTCAAAGAAATCTGAGAGCTTAGTCTGAGTCAGTGTCTGTCAGGAAAGGGGGTTTGCAGAAACTTTGGGAGACATACTCATTTCCTGCTTGGACCCTTATCATAGGATTAAAAGCACTCCAAGCAGAGCAGATTTCACAGGTCTATCAGGAAGTCTTTGTGATGCCAGGTTTTTCCCTGGGACACGCTCTAGCAAGGCAAGGAGCTCCACTCCTCCCCATCAGGTATTCAGGCTTAAATGGATGAGAGCCAGGAAGCACTTCTCCCAGGGGACATGGCGACTGGGACTATGCCACATAGCCACAGGGCAAGGGTCCGTTGCTTCCTCTTTGTCACAGCCCCCCAAGTCCTTCCATGATGGCCTCTCAAGTGATTGAGTCTGGCTTAGGTTGCCCGTCGCTATGAGGAGTATTACCTGTCGTCAACATAGACCATGCTTTGGGGGCAGGAGGAGGAAGCCGAGGCAGCGTTTGCTACCAGAGACAAGCTTTGTCTCCTGTGACTCGTGTTCTGGAGGTCATTCGCTCATCCTTAGCCATGGAGGGTAGTTACAATTCCTGAAACCAGGCAGAGTGGTTCCCAACAATTTTTTATAAGGCATTTGAGATTCTTGTGAAAGCTGGGAACACTCAGAAAAACGTACTTGCATGAGTATACAATTTTTGGTGCAATTTCAGATGATTCATGAGCCCTCTCAGAACAATTCTTGGCTGGATCTCTGTGGAATTCATGGGCCCCAGATCCAGCACCCGCAGGAGAGATTCCCAGGAGAGATGAACAAACTTTGGTGCGCACGACAAGTGCGGTGCACCATGTGGCTCCTAGTCACAGGTTGCTATGCATCATTTTAAAGCAATTAAAATTAAGTTACAATTTCAGTTCCTCAGTTGTACTCTCCGAGTGAAGTGCTCAGTAGTCACATGAGGCGCCTGGCTGCTATTTTGGACAGCCTACGCCAGAAGTTCTTTTGAACAGCACTGTTCTAGATGCTTGAATAGGTCAAAAGTAAGTTCCATAGGTCTGTCTAGGCCAAGAACTCAGATTTTCTTGGAATGCAGGGCCAGCAAGATGCAGTTTACTCTGATAAGTAGATCAATGCCAGGCTGTAAGTTTCAGCATTTAATAGTAAGATGATGAAATGAGCTTGGAGGACCCATAGAACTTAGAAACTGGAGGTATAGTCCATCCTGCCCTGGCATCAGTCAAGAAAGCACAATAGATATTTCCAGCAGGAAATGAGGCGCCCAGACGGAGATCCTCAGGCTGACACTGACTCTATTTTAAGGCCCCCATGGAACCCCGTGGGCAGGAAGCTGCAATCCTCGGCCTGCCATTGGCTCCCGTCCCTCTCACAACTGCAAAGCCTGTGAGGAAACGTTGGCCATGCTCCAGCAGCCTCAGAGACCCTTGAAGCTTATGACTGGAAATGGACGTACCAAGTCCAGCTGCTGACACTCCATGACCTTGCTTGCCAGTAGTAATAACAGCAGGAAGGTGGTCTGTGCCCCATTCTGTCCTTCGAAGCCCACAAGAGTAGACACCAGTGATGGAACCTATTTTGAACGCTACTCTATCATGGAAGGGAGTCTGGGAGTTTAATTTTCCAGATTTCCATCCCCCGCAGGCAGAGAGGAAGGGGACTTGGTGCTGAGAGCCAATCGGCCATAATTGGTATTCCCTTGTTCTACTTAATCTTAAAAGAAAACTTTCATAGCCTTCACTTTTTCTGCTATTTCGTGACCATACTCAACCATTTCTGTGAGCATTCTGATTACCAGTGTTTTTGACTTTGCATCTGATAGGTTGGCCATTTCTTCATTGCTTAGTTGTATTTTTTCTGGAGCTTTGCACTGTTCTTTTATTTGGGCCATATTTTTTGTCTTGGCATGCCTGTGATGTAGATGTAGTAAGGGGTGGAGCCTTAGGTATTCACCTGGGTGGGGCAACCCACGTCTGTGTTGTGGCGCTGTATGTGGGTGAGGCAACAGAGAGGGAACAATGCCACTTGCTCAGCTCTTGGCAGGCTTTCAGTCACTTCCTCTGCTACCTACAAGCAAGTTGGGCCCTTCTGATGCTGATTCCCGGGTGGGTAGGTTTGTGTACATTCTAGGACCCTGTGCGTCTCTCCAACAAACTCTCCTGTGAGGCTGGGGCTTCATCCCGCCACCTCAGCCCCCACAGGTTTTTTCAGTCAAAGGTTTTGAGGCTTTTTTCCTCATACTGGAACCCTGGGTCGTGTGGTCTGTCTCTCTCCATAGTTGTTCCTCCTGGTTTATCCACACACAAATGTGGGACTGCCCATCCACCAGCCACTGCCTTGCCTCCCGTCACCTCCATCTAGCTTCCTATCTCTGCCCTTCCTACTGGTCTGGATGAATGTTTCTTTTTTAAAAAATATATTTTATTGATTATGCTAGTACAGTTGTCCTATTTTCCTTCTTTATTCCCTCTGCCTTGCACATCCCCTTCCACCCTCATTCCCCCCTTTAGTTCATGTCCATGGGTCACACATATAAGTTCTTTGGCTTCTATACTATCCTTAACCTCCCTTTATGTATTTTCTACTGTTTCTTCTTTTTAACTCCTTGGTTGTTGGACTTCCATACAGTTTGACTTTCTGGCAGTTCTGGTTATTTTTACTTTTTAAATTTGCTGTTGTCCTTCTTTTGGTTGTGCAAGGAGGCACAGAGTGTCTACCTACATCTCCATCTTGGCCGGATGAACTTGTTTCCTTAAATACCTCTTGCCCTTCTTCCCTCCCCAGCTATTAACTGAGTCGGAGGGGTCACTCCAGTTCTCTTACTGGCTTCAACAAAAATCAGTCCCCTTCCTCACAGCTAGCCCTAAGCCTCTTCCCTCGTATCCCTCTCACCTCCAGCCCCCCAGACACATCTCCTGCTCCTGCGCTCGCCCATGCTGGTTCCCTTTCATAACTGACTGAGAATCAGGCAGTTATGTAATGTGGGGAGTGTGATAGGGTTGTGTTTCTAAGATATTTCATCGTTGTGACAAGCTATCTCATTCTTTCATCCTGATGTTCTGAATGGAACAGGTCACATTCTGTTGCAGTGCCCAGAGTTAACCTGCTGAATTAGAACATGACACAGTCTCTCTAATAAGGGTGAGTGAAACTTTCCAGAAATGAATGGTATCTGCTGGTGTGAGGACACAGTCTCAGGATAGAGCAAATAGCAATATTATTTTAAGGTTCCTAAGTGATTCTTACAAATTGATATGCTTGTGGTTTTGCTTTGCAAGTATGGAAAGTCTCCTCTTAGCAGTGAAATAATTCATGGTTTAGCTTTATTTTCTTTTAAGGTAACTAACTTATCCTTCATTTTTCTGACCTCTATGGGAGACTGTATTCATGTATAAGACTTCTCCTTTCTTCTCTGAGTATTTTGTGTTGTGTCGTTGTTATTGTGATGATAGTGAGGTTGTCATTGTAAATAAGTAATTCATTCAGTAAGGCCCAAAATACACAAAAGTCTCTTTGGTCAAATTCTCTCTCCCACTCCTGTCCCCTAAGCCTGCAGCCACTCAGTCCTTTTCCCAGAAGACACCCACTGTATTCGTATTTTGCTTTCCTTTCAGATTTATTTCATGCACATATAAACATATGTTCTTTTCCCCTTTTTAAGCAGATGGTAGCATGCTGTCTATACAGAGTGTTCTACACTGTGCTGAACACTGTGTGTTCAACTATATGTACATGTTTTTATATATAAGTATATAAAGAGATTTCTTATACTTTTTTATAGCAGCAGAATATTCTATCTTATGGATATACAATAACTTTTTTAAGGTTTTCCCCATAGATATAGATTTAGGCTTCCTGATGGTTTTTGAGATGAAGGTTCTAGGTAAGAATGAATAAGGAAAATCCATACTGACTTCATGCAGATGAAATAAAGTCAGAGATGTGTGGTCTTGTATCATATATAAGAGATTTTTCTGTGAAACAATAAAAATGCTACAGTGTTCCTTAGTGGAAGATTTACCTTTGCAGAGCTAGTTTTGGCAGTCCTGGGATAATCAAGAATATGGCATACATTTTACTGGATTATTTTATAAGCTACTAGGCCTCAAATTTTGGAAAATAAGGGGTTATGTTCTAAAAGACTATTCTGAGTCTAGCCATATGTATCCAGATTCACGAAGGTTGATAAAAGGAAATAAAAAATGGTACCCATCATTCAGAACAGGATTGGGAAAAACTTTCTTGAGTAATAAATAACCCACTTTATCATTAGTTCTTGTTTAATACACACATTAACGGGCTAGATTTGGGGTGGGAGGAAGGCAGGATTATAACTTTCTTGAGAACGTGGTCGCTGACACATTGTAGCTCATAAAATATGTGTTTAATTCAATGGAAATCATGATCAAAGAATTTTAAAATACTGGAAAGACAATCTTAGAACTATATTAATGTATACATTGTTACACAGTATATATATTAAAGTATTAATATGATGTGATGTTTGAACTAGCAGAACATTGGAAGACAAAAGTCCTAATTCAGGAAGGAATAAGCTATGAAGTTCAGTTTATGCTGCTTTTTGAAGTACTACTTTGACCTTGAAAATGTTAGTTGTACCTAAATGTAAATCTGGAAATACAACTATGTCTAGTAGATGAATTCAGCCTGTTAGCACAATTGTTGAGTAGCTCAGAAACACACGCTATTCTTGTGAGCCTGAAGATGAGAGCATCTCATCCCCTCTGTATGGGGAGCCAGGCCCGAGACTCTCTTCACCGCACCCTCTGGAGAACTGTGTGCACGCGAGACAGATCACTTACTTCCACATTGGAAGCTACCTGGGAAGTTTCTTTACCTTTTGTTTGTTTGCGGTGTCTTCTTACTTATTTGATGATTTCTTTGACAAATAAGTGAATTGTTGATCGTGTTGACCTTAAATGTGCAACCAGATAAATCTCCATCTAAATGAGTTTATTCAGGACAACAAAAATTGCAATTTGGGATATGTGGTCTAGGCACACCACAGATGCTCATGAACAAAGGCAACAGTCTTTTATAGAATTAGGAAGGGTTGTTGTAAATGAAGACTCCATTGGAGGCAACTAAAAGTTTGGAGTATAGTGACTTCTCATTGGTTGAGCTATTGCGGAGCGAGGAATAATCTTCTTCTGAGTAGCAGAGTAGTACCACTTCCTGTCAGGGATGCGAGGTACGTCTCTTCCTTTTGGAATCTCTTCCTGTTGGGGTCAGCAGTGCAAATACAGTGACACACATGAGAGTTCTCTCTCCCAACCTCCCTTTTAAATCATGTTTCTGTTTATCCTGGCTGAGCAGCTCAGTTGTTTAGAGCATTGTCCAGATACACCAAGGTTGTGGATCCGATCTTTGGTCTGGGCACGTATAAGAGCCAACCACTTAATCCATAAACAAGTGGAACAACAAATCAATGTTTCTCTCTCTTGCTCTCTCCCCCCTCCTTTCCTCTGTCTGTCTAAAATCAATTAAAATTGTATTTATCGTATTTTTTTTTACTTGAGCAACTATTTATTTATTTATTTATCTTTAGAGGGGAAGGAGAGAGGGAGAGAAACATCAATGTATGGTTGCCTTTTGTGCATCCCCTGCTGGTAGTTAGCCTGCAAGGAACCGGCCTGCAACCCAGGCATGTGCCCTGACTGGGAATCGAACCGCGATCGTCTGGTTCGCAGGCCCGCACTCAATCCACTGAGCTACGCCAGCCAGGGCTATCGTATTTATTTTTAAAGAGAGGGAAAGGGAGGGGGAAAGAGGAAAAGAAACATCGATGTGCAAGAGAAATATCTATTGGTTGCCTCTCGCACACACCCCAACTGGGGACCAAGCAGCCCACAACCTAAGCATGTGCCCTGACTGGGAATCAGACCTGTGACCTTTTGCTTTGTGGGATAATGCACAATCCACTGAGCCACACTGGTCAGAGCCAATAAAAATTGAAATGAGGTTTTTGTTTATTAATTTGCACAACTGAATTTTACGAGACAGAAATGATTTGTGTTCATTCAACCGTGTTGAAAAATAATCCCTATAAACATGTTTGCATTTATTTAGTTTATATCTTTTAAATTATAGGAGAATTAAGTAAACAGTATGTTAAGATTGATAATCACAGTAATTGCTTTCTTTGAAAACAAATCAAAAGTTCAAAGTGACTAATGGTGATGGTAATGTGTATATCAGAATCTGCATTCAGTGCTCGCCTTAGCAATGCATATATTAGAATCTGCGTTCAGAGTGTTCAGGGCACTTAATATACACCAATATATTGGTTTACCACTAAACTGGGAATTTACATTTATCAAATAACATAATGTTTCCACAATATCTACTTCAGGATGAAAATTAAGAGGTGAGGAGCCAATATAGCTGTAGCTAACATGCAAGTTAAAATGGTTAGAACCCTTATATGTTTGCTGGTGTTCAGCTTCATGAAGTTACATGTTTTGAGGCGACGTGATTAAAAATTCACAGATGTTCTGTGATGATGTGGGTATGTGAGGGGCTCTACTGTGTTGTTTTCATCTCGGTTCTCAGTGAAGAAACCAAAGCAAAGCAAGATTCAGTGGTCAGAGCCCAGTGTCACTCTCTACTGATAGAGCCCTTATCTTGTGATTCAAGAGTATCTTCTCTCAAAGTGTTTTCTTGAAGACCCGTTGGTTCATAGTAGAATTTTCTTCTTTCCCTAGTTTTCTGGGTTCCAATTTTATTCTGTCAGTAGTGGGGTCCTTAAAACTTTAACTAGCATTCTATCCAGATCCCTTATTTTCCAGAGTCTCGGCTGTGATGATGACTTATCACAGAGCATTATTGTAATTATAAAACAGGAGGTAGGCAGCTCCAGTAAAAGGTCAATACTACAGAAACGACTTTGCGTGACGTGGCTAAAGTCTACAGGCCACAAACTGAGTTCAAAAGAAGTAACTCCAATCCAACTTATAAGGGAACATGTTCCCTGGAGATATGGTGTCTTCTGTGTTCACTGCTTGTAACTGGCGTTGTGGAATCTTATTATTTCTCTTTAACAGTCGTGTGTCACTTTCATTAAAGGTTGATCGTTGCTTAGTGTTGATTGATGGCTTAAATGTGTGTCCTGTGGCCCTGACCCCAAGCTGAGCCACAGTTCTTTAATTTCTTGGGAAAGGAAGAGACTGGTTCCTAGGTTACTTCCTCCTTCCATTTTCAGTGGGAAGTACGTCTCTTTTTGAAACCCCCACTTTATCTGAACCCCTTTTACTCTTGCTGTTTCATATTGGAGGTGTTTATATCTGTCCTAAGGCTTTTTTCAGTTTTGTGTTTAACATCCAGGAGAATGTTTTCCTCAGTCTCAGGGATGCTCAGTATTTTCCTTTTTCCCTTGTCTTTTTTGGTTAAACCTATTTGTACCTGTCATCTTGGCTATTGAATACAGGTCTGCAGACTCCCGCTCCAGAGTTTATTGTTGATGTTGAGTCCATGGATATCTTCCCAGTGGGCTGGTGTGAAGCGAATGCTTACCCTTTGACCACACCACACAAAGCAGTGTGTAAGTATCACCCAGGTTGGAGCCGAGATGGATAACCTCTGGGGTTGGGTGGACAGATGTGCAGTTTTGTAAAGATAGTATAGTCAAGCTGTAAAATGGAAAAGGTTTTAGATTTCCCACAGAGCACCAATTTTTTAAATCCCATTTATCCTTTACCTGTTTGCATGAGATGAACATTTCACAGGTTGAAAAACTAAATAATAATGATGATACATTCGAATGTCATAGAGAGGCAAAGATAATGCGTGGAATTTTTACTCTTTTTTGTATACAATTCATTATGTAGATTTAAAAATTAAACTAAATATTGTATTTTTGTATTATCACATCTGAGAAAGGACTAGTTTTTCTCATGAGGTTTATACTCTAAGAGTCAGAATTGGTCCCAGTGATTTAGTGACATAAACACTTACTCTTAACACTAACCAGTGAGATTTCAGCTGTACTTTGAGAAGAGCATTATATCACATCTTTCTGATGACAAAAATACCAACTTAAAACAATATGAGCAAGGGGAAAATATGCGTGGTTAAACAAACCAATATCCCACACATGTAAATATAAACAATAGTGTGTTCTAACATATGTTTTGTAGGTCACTATCTTGAAAAGGTGTCATTTAAAAATCTTCAAACCTAATAAATCTTGCCATTAATTATCCCACAATAGGTTTATCAAAAATATTATTTAAAATTTTGGGTCCTTAAGGGTCTTTACATTTTAATGAAATAGATTATATTTCTCATGTATTATTTAATATTTTATCCTTGCCTGAGGACATTTTTTAGAGGGAGAAAGAATCATCGATGTGAGACAAACATCGATTGGTTGCCCTCTCATACGTGCCTTGATGGGGATTGAATCCACAACCTGGTGTTTTGTCCATATTTCTAATGTAATTTATATGCTAGCTTTACTTCTTTCTAGCAGTATACCAGGATGTACAGTATGTGCATACTAAATGTACTATATGGTACTCGTATGTAGAATCTCAGAACATTGCTATAAAAAAGTTCCGTCTCACAGTTGACCTTTAATTCCCTGATGTCAGCAGACTTCGAAGGGAACCTAGAGTCCTCCTATTCAGTATTCCTCAAGAGCTGGAGGGACATTACGTGGAATAAAGAAGGTAGCTCTGATCGTAGACAAAGGTGGGGCTTTAGGGGTTGTTCTCTCACAAGTATCATGCTGCTCGATGAGTCTGATCCAGTGAGAGTAGTAGCTTTCCCTCACTTTAAAACATTTTTAAAATTTTGACCTCAGGATAGTTATTTCAATCTCAAGGCATTCTTTTTTCAATTTATTCTCTAACTCTAAACCCACCAAACTCTTGACAGCTTTAGACGTTTTGTTGGGATTAATTTATGCTTATGTTGGAAGATGCGAGAATATCTGTGCCAAAATTAGTAGATGCCAAAAGCTCTGGTCTGTCTTTGTTAACATAGTTCTAATCAGTTGTAAATATGAACTGGAAATGTTCTTTTCCAAAAATTATTATTGACTGGTTTATATTAATATTTGACAGACGTATTTACCAGGCACCAGTCCTCCTTTCAATAACAAAATGTTTTCGTTTAAAAACATGCCTCTACTCCTAATTTGGGAGCAGACACTGTGGTAATGTTATTTGACTTATCACACTTTCTTTGGAAAAAAGTCATCTGGGTAATTGTACTTGCCACACTTTATCTTATCAGGTGTGTTCATGTGAGGTATGATGTGTGCGCTGTTTGTCTTTTGTATTAAAATCACATTTTAAAATGAAGTAGACAGTGTGTAGTGATAAGATTAAATACTAAATTCTATTCAGACCTCATTTCTGATAAGTTGAATTCTATTTTATGCTAGAAGAAATTAAGATAAAATTGTGGCATGAATGAAATAACTCTCCATATTTAAATTGTTGCCTTAAAACTGATGGTTTTACACAAGCTGTTTTTAAAAATGCTTCTGCCCAACTAGCTAGCCATGTTGATTTTCTTTTCCTTTTTTTTTGCCTGTTTTACAGCGCAAAAGAAGAGAAAGATTGCAGTTGTGCAACCAGAAAAACAGTAAGTTTTTCTTTTCTTTTTTTGTTGTTGTTCAGTTTTCAAAAACTACATAATAACCCGTGTAGAGTCTTTACAGAGGAGGGGAAGCGTGGCTGTTGTCAGAGATTTAACGCACAGAGTGGTGCATTACTGAAGCTGCCAGTAAAATGTATCTACTATGATTTATTGTGCACGTATTTTGTGCAGGACATGGGGCCTTCTTCTGAAGGGACTTCTATTCCAGATCGTAACTTCTCACTTTGATTCTACGTCAGCACACCCAAAGGACACTCCGTCTCACACAGGCACCATAATGGCTCTCTGTGACAGTGGCCCTGCCTGAGAGGCCAGGCAGCCCACCCAGCATGCTTCCCATCATTGGTCATGGCCAGGCCTGGTGGGCAGAGACTTCCGGCAGGGAGAACTTTGGCCAGCTGGCTTAGGGTTTTGCATCTCAATGCCCTCATTTGTAAAATACCTGTTTCTCGGGGTGTTTAGGCAAGCTAAATTAGATTCCATGTGTAAAATTCATAGGCCCTACATTGTTGAATAAATTAGATTATCCCACGTTTCGGCCGTGTTGTAACTTTATGAAGACTGTGTGTATAGATGCCAGCAGTATGTTTTTGAAAACTTTCAACTGTGGGTAGTATTTTTATAAATTGGCAAATATCTGAAATATATTAAAATACATATCCCTTGCCAAGCCTTTCTGTTTTCTTAATACACTGATGGAAATGAAATTGAAAACAGCATTTTTTTCATGTACCCAAATTTAAATAAAGTGAAATGGAATAGTAACTACATTGCCATTGGAATGTGAGTAACAGTTTTATGGTTATTTCTTGTACATTCATTTCTAAACAGTGTATCAGGTTAATAATCTGAGTCCAATTTTATCTGGATAACATTGAAATAAAGAATAAGTAATAAAGTAGTTTCATCATCGAATCCAAATTTGAATTCACAACTCCTACTAAATTTGCAGTCTGTGGATCAGTCCCCTGCACCACTCGTCAAACACAGATTGCTGGGCTCCTGTCCCCAGAGCTGCTGACTCAGCGTGTCTGGGGTGGAGCCTGAGTACCTGCACGTCTAACAAGTTCCCAGGCGACTTTGAGAACCAGTGTCATAGACGACCCAACTATATCTCTCATATTGGTTGACTTTGACTTTATATAGCTTTTCAATTGTGATTTCTACCAAACCAAGCTGGATACCCCTGTGAAACCCACTTTACTTCCCTCCTAAGGTTATATTTTTTTAATATTTGTTCAGCAACTTTGACTGAACTATAATGTAGACTTTTGTCCTAGAATAAGCCTACTTCACATTTTAAGAACCATCAGCTCATAGGTTTTCTTCGAAGGTCTTGTTTTTGGTGTGGCCATGACCTGCACAAACACAGTCTCTGGAAATCAAAGGTCCCCAGAAAGTGGTTTTCATGTAGACGCTGAGGAGAAAGCTGAATATAATTAAAGTCAATGTAAGTTGATGTTTCTTCATGCCCAAAACACAACTAAAGACATTATTATAATTCTATAACAAGAGAGCAGCCCATGACCTACAAGAACCTCACTGATCAGTGATGACCACGTAAGGGTCAGGTGTATTTGTGTTATTATTACGAGAATTGAGAACAACCCCGTCTAAATGATCTTTTTATGTGTTCCTACAGATGTTGCTCCTAAATGCACACATCCTGTCTTACTAGACTCTTGGCTTAGATTTCTCTAGTGGTCATTTTACATTATAAAAAAACTTTGGAATGTACTGCTTTCTCCTACAGTATGTGACCCATGAAACTTTTATTTTCTTTATCAACAGATTGCCATCCACAGTGCCTGTCGAGAAAATACCTCATGACCTCTGTTTATTCCCTTCCCTGGACACCACAGGTAAATGGGCTGTTGAGGGCTCCCTGTCACTTCCCAGTTTGTTGCCATGAGTGGGGATACGCACATAATTCTAGGTCAACAGAGGAATATCTCAGCTTTGAGTCTCTTCTCTCTTACTCTGTTGCTACTTATTAGTGGATACCTACAGTTTTTAAAAAGGTTTTCTTTTAAGCTAAATTCTTCGTGCCTCTTCTTTTCTGCTTCTTGGTCTGTAGCTCTAGATAGTTCTCTTCATCTGCAGGAAAAGGGCCCATGAGCTACTGAGAAACTCTGAGCCCAATGAAGTCTGTGTGTCGTGAAAAATAATGTGGAAAAAGGAGTTGAAAATAATCATTTTTAGGCATTCCTTTTTTGATATTTTATGTTAGTTCCACTTGCATTTTTACAATAGCGGTTAATACTTAAGTCCCTGTGGGCTTTAGAATTGTTCCTTCAAACCCTCTGTGTTTGAATAGCTGGTTGTGAATAACATGCTTGTTAGTATACAAAATCCTGCATCTTGCAGTGATCTTTGAAAACATGAAAGGGAATTACCCTTTGACCACAAGACTGATCATAGACAAGTTGGTACATTGAGTAGTATATTTGATTAACAATTGTATTTTCTAGTCAAAATGAAAGTTGCTCTGGATTCTGGGGTTAAAAACTATATGCTATGGAAAAATTCTATTAGTTGAAGTTATTCTCATTGTAAAGAGAGCAGTTTTATGAGTAGGTTTACTAAAATTGTTTTTTCTAAACATCTGGGCAGAGTAATCCTTTCAAAAATTTCCATGTAAATGCAGTTGTGGACTTAATTTTTTTGCCTGTTGTGTAGAATTGAAACTTCAAAATGCCTTTAGAAAGCCATGTCCACTATTCTGTCAGAGTCTATAATTATTTTACTCCTTTCATCTTATATGAAGAAAATGATATTTCTCCTTTCTTACCTGCTGGTTTTTAGTTGAGGTTCTATGAGAACCAAACTTCTTGGACTGTTAAATTGCCACTGTAATTACAACAGTTTTTATAAAGAAATTCCACAGCGAGTGCAGCTTAGCTTGGAGCAGCAGTGGGGGAGAGAGAGTCTCTCAGCTGAAATAAAGCCTCAGTCTGTGTTTTTAGGCATTGAGGGGCTTTGGAGTGATATCATTTAGTTATTCTCCTTTTCCCCGTGGCAGCTGTAGCTGCAGCTAGACCAGCAACCTGCCCTGTTCACTTTCTAAGTTGAAAGAATAATGAGGGAAATGCAAATTTAAGTCAGTGTTAGGAACATTTCACATCTAGCAGATCAACAAAACAAAGAAACCCAATACCTAGCGGGAGACCAGAAACCCTTACACGGTGCTTATTGAAGCATCAATTTGGGCAGTCATTGGGAAGCAATCAGGCCACGCCTACTAAAACTAAAGATACACAGGCCCCAAGGCTGCATATCTTTACTTCTTGTTATATACTTGGGCATACATACATACATACATATATATATGTGTGTGTGTGTCCAAGTATATATGTATATATGTCCAAGTGTGTGTGTGTGTGTGTGTGTGTATGTGTATACCTCTGGTCCATCAAAAGGAGTAGATTTTTAGTTATATTCATTAAAACACTGTTAGTAACATTGGAAAGGTGGAAGCAACTTAATGTCCATCAAAAAGAGAGTGGAAACCTCCATTGTAATTTATTCCTACAACGGAAAAATACACAGAAGTGAAAAAATGAACCAGTGTTTGGGATCGTCATTTACCAATTTGGGTGGATCTCAGAACCTTCATGTTGATCAAACAGTTTGATCAACACATCATGATCAGAAACATATCATGTTGCCAAAAAACACTTAAGGGAGATTTAAAAGACATTTATCTGTCTAGTTGTTAAACACATACATGTGTCTGCGTTTACAGAATGGTAAACACCAGAGCCAGGGAGTGGTTGCCTCTGGGAGGAGTTTCTGGGGCTGGACACACAGGGGCTCAGCTCCGTGTGGATACCTTAGTTATCACTGTCTTAAATTTTGCATTTTTTGTGTCTTAAATACTGTACAATATACAAAATTTATTTTATGTGGTAGAAAAATAGTCAAAATTTCTAAGATATTATTGTGTCTGTAAAATGTTAAGTTATTAAGACACCGTGTGCCTCTGGGTAGTTTTGCCATCTGAGTGAAGCAAGCTTCACTGAAGCTTTTTTGTCGGTTCCTGAAGCATCAGCTTATGTGGCTCTTCCCCACAGGTACTGTCAACGGGAAATACTGCTGTCCTCAGCTCTTCATCAATCACAGGTGTTTCTCAGGCCCTTACCTAAACAAGGGGAGAATTGCCGAGCTACCTCAGTCCGTGGGACCAGGCAAATGTGTGCTGGTTCTTAAAGAGGTAAGCTGCAGCCAGAATCGTATCTGGCTTATTCTCACAGGGTATTTAAGGTAAAGGTGCAATTTCTGAAGGAGAAAACAGAAGTGTGAATCAATTCAGGTGACATTTACCAAGCACCTCCTGTCTCCCAATCCTGTGGGCTGAAGATGGTCATAGGAAGCTGGGAAATGGTGTCTGTGTCCATGAAAGACCCTCAGTCAAGTGGGAGGAATGTACGTGCAGTCCTCTGAGTCAGAGGAGGCGTTTCACTGGACCTGAACAAAGAGCTTCAGGAAGACAGAGGAAGGATCAGCTGTGTGTGGAGTGAGGGTTGAGAGCTGGCGAGTGAAGGTTTTCCTGAAGAGGTACGTAAGCCTGGAAGGGTCAAAGAAAGGGCTTCCTGAGATGGTTGAGCATGCCGTTGAGAAGGGACCCTTCTCGGCCAGATGAGCACTGTCTGGCACAGCACCTGCTCCTAGGAGGTGCGTGAAGAATGCTCCCCTGGTCTCCAGGGTCAAGTCCGTGTTTTGGCTGCATCCAGGCAAAGCCTAGGCTGCTCATCGCTTCAATGCTGTTATTTCTCATTTGTCTTCCTGCCTTTGAGAAACAACTTACAGATAGG
This sequence comes from Sturnira hondurensis, assembly GCF_014824575.4. Classification (NCBI taxonomy): domain Eukaryota; kingdom Metazoa; phylum Chordata; class Mammalia; order Chiroptera; family Phyllostomidae; genus Sturnira; species Sturnira hondurensis. The sequence continues at coordinate 5,307,724 of NW_028088915.1, forward strand.
GGCGAATTCTAATCATGCCGATGGGGGTTTTCCTCTGTTACGTTTTTATAGCTTAGCCCCAGACAGTGTTGAGAGACAGGTTGGAATTTTGGAACCATTTCCAAACCGCTCTTGAACTGTTTTTTTTTTTTCACACACATCAGTGCTTTTTCTTAAGTAAAAGGCAACACATGTATCTTTTCTGTGGCTACTGGACTATGATGAATGTGTTGTGATTCCTTGGGCACAACAGTTCCTTTATCCATAGCACAGTTGTTTGTTGGGCAACTTTGAGGAGCTTGGCACTGCGTGCTGCAGTAGTTAAAAAACTCCGCTTGTTTGGGTTTCGTGTTCCTGGTGGGCACATGGCTTGATTCTGAGCTTGATGTACATTAGGGTGAATACACAGTAGACACAGGAGCACAAGGCTGTGGGAGCTCAGGGGAGGAAGTGACAAATATGTGGCAAGTGACACTTGCTCTGGCTTAGGCAAAACGAGTATAGGACCTTGAACCACAGCATGGATAAGACCACACCAATGGAAGTTCAAGCTAGTATCTGGGAGAAGTTGGTCATGTATGGCTGGAGAATAGAATCCTTAGACTGGGGATGATGTGTAGATATAAAAGACTTATATTTAGAAAAAAAATCCCATCCATCAGGGATACCTCTGAAAGGATGCCATGATGTGGTCGGGCCAGTGGTTAATTCTGTCTCTATAAACTGCCACAGACATAGATCCCTACAGATGTTAAACTCAATCAAAGAACTCAAACCAGGATTACCTCTAAGAATTTCTGTCACAATATAAATTAAGACCCCTAGACTGAGAGTGACTTTTCAGTCTTCCAATGCTTTCAGACTGAGGGCATTTTTGCTACGGTGATGTTGTCTACCTGAATTTGTGCCTGTTTTTGCTGTTAAGTGATCAGAACAGAACATAGAAGCTGATAAAAATACGGTGAACTGACAGATTCTTTGAAGCTGCCTGCAAGACTCTTTTACATTGCATATCCCATATCACCTGCCTGCTCTGTTAACAGACACGATGGATGACCTTAGTTTCCAACTCTCTTTAGAGTTGGTTTTTTACTACGTGATTTTTTTAGTCAAAAGTAGTTATCCCTGATCAGTTCTCCAATAGGTGCACGCAGCCAGATTTAAAAGCCAAACCAGAGCAATTTTCTGATGACAAAACTAGTTTTTTTGCTGATGTTCAGAAAATGCATGAGGCAGGAAGGAAAAAAAAAAGCAAGCACTTCAGTTCTGAGAGTGCAAGAAAAATGTAAGTTCCGCCAAGCCAATATTTATGCTAATGCTCTCCCTTCAGCACCAGAACCTCTGTATGGTTTTAAATTTCGTTTTGCTTCAAGAGAATGAGGTAATTGGAGCAAAGACAGAGTGTTTGCAGTTACAGGTTTTTATGTCTTTGGAAAATGTAAACTCCGTCCAGTCTGCTAGAAACAGATAACGTCTGTGGGTTTGGGTGCAGAGCCAGCCTGTGGGGAGCTTAGTGCAGGCTGAGAAGAGGGGTCCTGAGCTCCGAGAGGGCAGTGGTGTTCCAGAGAACAGTTTCTGGCAAAAGTGATTATTATGTTTTTTGGCAAAAGTGATTATTAATGTGTGTGCTTATTCGCTTTCTGGTCAGTGAGCGTGCTGAGCATTAGACTTGAGTGAGGTTTTGAGGGGCTAAGAGCTGTGACGGGCCTCGGTCCCAACACGGCTCCAGCCACGGGAGGCAGGCGACCTCTGAGGAGCTGGAGCCAGAGCTGGGAGGCCTCCCGGTCAAGTCCAGTCATCCCTCATATGGCAACTCAGAGCAGGCAGCCTGGGGTCAAGGAGGGGCGGGAGTTGTCAGCCTGCTGATGCTCCCTTGGTGTCTGGGACATTGTTTTGGGACCTGGGGACCCTGTTGCACGGAGGGTAGGACCTGTAAGTGCAGGCAGTAAGTGGTGGTGGTTATCGTTGCCCAAACCCATGTGCTCACTGTGATCACTGTCAACCAGGACTGTCCTTTTCTATCCCCAATACTTCCACACACAGGCCTCTCCCAGGAATGCCAGTGTCTCCCAAATATGTACAGACTGCCTATCTCCATGGGCCCTCAGCAAACGCATGAGGTTTTGGTATCACAAGCCTGCCACACCTCAGAAACTGTTTGCATCGTTCTTCTTGGCTGTTCACAAAGGTGCTTGGAAATTTGTGCTTTATGCTTTATGTACAGTTTCCTTAATCACCAGATCTGTGATACTTATTTACATACAGTGAAGTAGAGCAGATAGGCGTTGTGTGCTTATTGTGTGAAAGAGATGTTAAATGAACAAGCCAGCCTGAGTACAATAGAAAAAGAAGGAGTGGAGTATCTAATGACACATGTACTCATAATATTGTGTGCTGCCATGAAAAGTCCACCTTCTGATAGGCACATGATGAAATGGGAGACACTGACCAAGTCCTATGAGCAGAAATGACTCATGAAAACACGAGCTCAGGAAGAATGGTGGCGTCCCTGCTTTATTGAGACGCTACAGGCCGTGGCTGTAGAGGCAGCACACCAGGTTAAAAGTACCTGGTGCGTTGCAGAGATGGGAGAGCATCCCTGGTGTTTCTTAAGCATTATTTGGTTCATTTGCCAATATGTAACCTCTGTTTTAAGTAACAAAGAGAAACTTGTCATTTCCGGGGGCAGGGGGAAGTCTCTAAGAGTCCTTGTCCACATCGTGCCTGTCAACCTTTGGTGTGTGAAGCTGCTAGTTGCTGTGGAGTGTGCTGGCTCAGCAGCCGAAATGACCCGTGTTTTACCTGCTGCTGTTTGGCATCATGGATCGGTTGTTTAAGGGATGAACTTTTATACAGGGAAAATCGACAGTTGTGTATTTCCTATGAAAAGGTAAAACCGTAGCAACTAATGTTCTGCTCCCTTTTTTCTTCTGTCTGATGCTTCATGGAAGCCTTCGGAGAAAGCAACATGAATCCCGAACACTCTGGAAGCTATCTGAAGTGCTAAGCTTCTCTGCCTTACTCTTTCCTCCAACAGAACTCTCTGTGTACTTAGCTGAGAGTGCCCGAGACACTGATCTGAGACCTGTGCACTCAAGCCAACTTCGGGATCAGTCTGCATATGATACAGTAGAGCAATGAGATAAAATAAGTAAGACTAGATAGAACTCCCGCTTGCCAAGGCAGAAATGTTGTTACTGATGGTTAAAATAAAATACAAATGCACCCACACAGCCCCACCCCACCGCACCCCACCCACCTACCTACCTACCTGTCATCTATCTTTTTACCATCCATTCATTCATCATCTCTGTATCATTTATCCTAGCTATCTTTCATATCTTAAAGAATCACTTTGGTACTCTTTTATTAAATGAATAGGTTCTAATAAGTTTAACTCAGCAGAAAGTGACTGCAGAAATGATTAGAGCCATGCACACAGGTCTGAGGATATGGAGTCTGGGGTTGCCACCAAGGTGTGTGTGAACCAGAGGAGACTGGAGTGTTCACCTCCAACAAAATTTTTATCCCCTTCAATCTGCTTCTGGGGCTTTAGAAAGTGCAGAAGTAATGATGTGGGGAGTGCATGGGGCAACTGTAGTCCATGTATACTTATTTTCATCTATTCACAATCTTTGTAGGGTCTTTTGAATACCAGGGTGTTTGGTGATTCAACATTCAGGATATGTTTACCGAGCATCTGCCACCTCACGTACCCTTCTAGCTCTGGGTACACAGCAGTGCATAAGACGTCATCCATCCATTCATTCCTTTGGGCCCTGAACGGTTCATGAGTCATAACCATGTGCCAGGTGGGCACTGTGCTGGAAGCTGGGGGCGTTGTGGTGAGCGAGAGACGAGGGCCCTAGGGGTTGACAGAACCCCTGCAGGCAGGAGGGAGTCTTGTCTTGTCTTCTCTTCTTAGACTCTGGGTCTGCCTCAGCGTAACAAGCCCACACAAGTGCAATTATCGTGGCAGGTTGTGTTAGAGTAACATCCCAGTTCTGTGTTATCTGCGGTCAGTGGGGGCACTGGATGCGGTGGGTTTTAAATCTGGAACCCCATGCTGTTTGTCACTTTGACAGTAGCAGAAAGTATGAAAGATGACTCTTACAGAGCTCTCACTTCCAGTCCCTCTTTCACTGGCTTCATGTGCTCTGTATGGCTCCAGACCCTGCATCACAACCCTTTTTTTACTGGCCAATAGAAAGGGAGGAACTCTGCCTAACACAAGCATCTGGTAATGCCTGACTTAGGGATTCTTCCATGAAGTGTGACAAATAGAAGCCATTCAGGTGAGGCATGATTTCAAACATTGTATCAGAAGGTTGGAATACTGAGCATCGAGTCTGAAGCAGAAAGCGAGTGTGCAGACATGCTATTACTTGGGGTCCAGGGCCCTGCACCCACTCTGCTCTGTTCTACTGACAGGTGAGGTGGGTTGTTGCAGCAGGAGGTTCCAAAGAAACCCTAAGGCCCCACAAGGCTGGAGCCCAGTTTGCCTTCTGAGCCTCAGAGCCCTTGGAAGTCATTGCCCTCCCCTCCCCTCCCCTCCCCTGCCCTCAGCCAGAGACAGCAGACTGCAAAGAGTGATGTGGTGGCCCAGAGAGGGACAGTGACTACTACCTCCCCAACCCCCCTGGCTGTTTGGGATTTGGTTTCGGTTATTGCCTGTAGTTCGCATTTCTGCCCCGTGGTTGACCCATTAAGCTATTTCCTTCAGTTTGTTGGTTTTGATCACAGTGTTTAGGTCCCCTGTTTGGGAGTTTACGATGACTTTTTGAATTTCTCCGTGACCTTTTGAATGTATCCATGTTTGTTCTGGGCTACCTGTCACAGCTTTTAAAAATGAGAAAGCCTTCATGTGGGAACCCAGAAAGTTAGAAATCCAAAGCTGCCTTAACTATATATAAATGATACTGAAACTGAGGATAGCTTTCATTTTTCAAAGCATCCATGGGTTTATTAGTATAATTAAGAGAAGGTGGTGGAAATATTGCCACAGGAAATACTGCCTCAAAGCAAGGACTTACACTTTCAGGTAATAATGGACTTACATGCACAACCCATTGACATGAACTAAGGAGGCAGGAAAAGTCTTGCCTGGGTGAAACCCAGTTAAGTCAGTCAACAGAATTGAAGATGTTTTTGTTGCTGCTGTTTTAAGCTGATGCTGAACACTAACCTATTAAGAACAGTGTGCCAGCTCATGGACGGATATAAACTCGAACACACACACGTGGTCTGTGATGCAGAAACCAACAGGATACTACACGGTGTCTGGGGAGGCTGGCAAAGCAAGTGTGCAAATATTTTCAGTTGTTAGATCTTTATGCTTTGTAAAGAAGATAAGCTACTTTTGTTGACTTTCTCATCATACCATAGGGTAAGATTTTGTAGCAGAGGAAAAGTCAATAGCAAATGCTATCTCCTAGGCCTCCATTCAGATTAATTATGTGGGATCAAATAAATTGTTGGAATAAATTAAAGTATTTTAAAAATATTTTTAATAGATTTTATTTATCTTTAGAGGGGAAAGGAAGGAGAGAGCGAGAGAAATATCAAGTATGGTTGCCTCTCATGTACCCCCTGCCGGGAACTGGCCTGCAACCCAGGCCTGTGCCCTGACTGGGAATCGAACCGCGATCCTTTGGTTCGCAAGCCCACACTCAATCCACTGAGCTACACCGGCCAGGGCTAAATTAAAGTTTTAAAAATATATATTTTATTGATTATGCTGTTGCAGTTTTCCCAATGTCCCCCCTTTGCCCCCTCCACCCAGCACCCACATTCCCCCCAGCACTCCTGCCTCCTTAGTTCATGGCAGTGGGTTGTGCATGTAAGTTCTTTGGTTTGTCCGTTTCTTATACGGTTCTTAACATCCCCCACCTATTTTGTAATGACCAATTTGTACTTAATCACTCACCTTTCCTCCCCATTCTCCCCCTTCTCCATGCCTGTAATTCTATTCCTGTTCTGCTTGTTTGCTTAATTTGTTTTTTAGATTCAGTTGTTGATAGGTGTAATTTGTTGTCATTTTAATGTTCATAGTTTTGAGCTTCTTTTTCTTATATAGTTCCCATTAACATTTCCTATAATAATGGTTTGGTGATGATGAACTCCTGTATAGCTTTACCTTGTCTGGGGAAGCTTTATCTGCAGTACCACTTTAGATGTTGGTGTTGCTGTATAGAGTAATCGTGCTTTTCACCACTTTATATACTTCTTGCAAATCCCTCCAAGCCTGCAAAGTTTCTTTTGAATAATCAGCTGACAGTCTTATGGAAACTTCTTTGTAGGTAATTATCTGTTTTTCTCTTGATGCTTTTAAGATTAAATCTTTTTTTAAATATATAATCTTTATTATATTTTTCCATTACCATTTAGTCCTCTTATAACCCCCTCTCCCCACAATTATCTTACTTTTGTCAGTGTCCGTGAGTCTTCCCTTTTCCCTCAATCCCTCCCTTCCCACTACCTGTCATCTGCTCTCCATCTATGAGTCTGTCTCTGTTTTGCTTGTTAGTTCAGTTTGTTCATTAGGTTCCACATGTGAGTGAAATCATATGCTATTTGTCTTTCTCTGACTGACTTATTTCACTTACCATAATGTTCTCCAGGTCCATCCACAGTATGGCAAAGGGTAAATTGTTCTTTTTCACGGCCAAGTAGAATTCCATTGTGTAAATGTCCCATAGTTGTTTTATCCACTCATCTATTGGTAGACACTTGGGCTGCTTCTGTAACTTGACAATTATAAATAAAGCTGCAGTGAATACTGGGATGCTTTTGTTCTTTTGAATTAGTGTTTTGGGTTCCTTCAGATATATTCTCAGAAGTGGGATCATTGGATCTAAAGGCACATCTATTTTTAATTTCTTGAGGTAACTCGCTACTGCTTTTCATAGTGGCTGTACCAGTCTGCATTCCCACCAACAGTGCAAAAGGGTTCCCCTTTCTCTACATCCTCGCCAGCACTTGTTGTTTATTGATTTATTGATGATAGTCATCTGGTAGGTGTGAGATGGTATCTCATTATTTTTTTATTTTCATTTCTCTGGTGATTTGAGACACTGAGCATCTTTTCATATGTCTATTGGCCATCTGTATGTCCTCTTTGGAGGAAGTGTATATTTAGGTCCTTTGCCCATTATTTAATTGGCTTGTTTGTTTGTTTGTTTTTTTGGCATTGGGTTTTGTAAGTACTTTATAATTTTTGGATCTTAACACCTTATCAGATGTATTAGCCAATATGTTTTCCCATTTTGTGGATTGTCTTTATTTATCTTGTTGATGATTTCCTTTGCTGTGCAAAAACGTTTTAGTTTGATGAATTCCCATTTGTTTATTTATTTTTTTTGTTTCCCTTGCCTGGGGAAATATATCTGATAAAAATTTCTATGAGCAGTGTTCAAGATTTTGCTGCCTATGTTTTCTTCTAGGATTTTTATGGTTTTGAGTCTAACATTTAAGATTTTGATCCATTTTGAATTTATTTTTGTGTGTGGTATAAGAAGGCAGTCTAGTTTCATTTTTCTGCACATATATGTCGAGTTTTCCCAACACCATTTATTGAATAAACTATCTTTAGCCTATTGTATGTGCTTGCTTCCTCTGTCAAATATTAATTGAGTATAAAGGAGTGGGTTTATTTTTGGACTTTGTATTTTGTTCCATTGATCTGCATGTGTGGTTTTATGCCAGTACCAGGCTGTTTTGATTGCTACGGCCTTGTAGTATAGTTTGATATTAGGTAGTATGAGTCTTCCAACTTTTTTCTTCTTTTTCAGGATCACTGTAGCCATGTGGGGCTTTCTGTGGTTCCATATACATTTTTTAAATATTTGTTCTAGTTCTGTGAAATAAGTCATTGGAAGATTGATAGGAATTGCATTGAATCTACAGATTGCTTTGGATAGTATGGATATTTTAATGATGTTAATCTGTCCTATCTATGAACATAGTATGTGCTTCCACTTATTTGTATCTTCAGTTTCTTTCTTTGTGTCCTATAATTTTCTGAGTACAGGTCTTTTACATCTTTGGTTAGGTTTATTCCTAGGTATTTTATCGTTTTGAAGCTATTATGAATGGGATTGTTTTGTTTATTTCCCTTTTTGTTAATTCATTATTGGCATATAAAATGCAACTGATTTATGAATATTGATTTTGCATCCTGCTACTTTGCTGAATTCATTTATCAGTTCTAGTAGTTTCTTGGTGAAGTCTTTGGGATTCTCCATGTACAATATCATATCTGCAAATAAAGACAGTTTTACTTCTTTTTTCCCCAATTTGGATGCCTTTATTTCTTCTTCTTGCCTGATTGCTGTGGCTTGGACTTCCAGTACCATGTTGAATAAGAGAGGTGAAATGGACATCCCCGTCTTGTTCTCAATCTTAAGGTGAACTCTTGTCATTTTTGCCCATTGAGTATGATGCTGGCAGTGCGTTTGTCATATACAGCCTTTATTATGTTTAGGCATGTTTTTTGTATACCCACTTTGCTGAGAGTTTTTATCATAAATAAACTCCTTTAGCTTTCCTTGTCTGGGAAGTTCCTTGTTTTCTCCTTTGATTTTAAATAATGGCCTTGTTGGGTAAAGAAGTTTTGGCTATAAGTCCTTGCTTTTCATTACCTTAAATATTTCATGTCACTCCCTTCTGGCCTGAAATGTTTCTGTTGAGAAATCAGATGATAGTCTAATTGGTGCTGCCTTGTAGGTAACTACCTGCTTTTCTCTTATAGCTGTTAGGATTCTCTCCTTATCTTTAAGCCTTTTCATTTTAATGATGATGTGTCTTGGTGTAGGCCTCTTTGGGTCCAACTTGTTTGGGACTCTCTGAACTTCTTGGACTTGTATGACTTTTTCCTTCTCCAGATTAGGGAAGTTTTCAGTTATTATTTCTTCACATAGTTCCTCAATCCCTAGCTCACTCTCTTTTCTGGTATTCCCACAATGCAGTTATTCTTACACTTCATGTTGTCCAAGGTGTTCCTTAAGTTCTCCTCATTTTTTAAAAGTCTTTTTTTCTTTTTGCTGCTCTGCCTGGTTGTTTTTTTCTATTTTGTCTTCCAAAACACTGATTCAGTCCTCTGCTTCATCTAACCTACTGTTTAGTCCCTCTAGGGCATTTTTTATATCAGATATTACATTCTTTATTTGTGACTGATCCTTTTTTATGGTTCCTATGTCTTTTTCGTGCTGTTCAGTATTGTTATAATCATTACTCTAAAATTTCTGTCTGATAAATTGCCTCCTTCCATTCATCTAGTTCTGGGAAATTCTCTTGTTCTTTCATTTAGGTTTTATTTCTTTGTCTTGCCATTTTGGCTGCTTCTTTGTATTTTCCACCTTAGATGTTAAACTAATGAAGCACCAGTCAGATCAATTGTTAATTTAAGCAATCCATCATCAGCAGTCAGGCGTAAGTACCACAGGATGGTCCAGAAGGTAGGGCTAATGCATCTCCTCAGGGTGAGGCCATTCAGAGAGGAGTGCTCTGCCTGAGAAAGATGGATCACGCAGTATGGGGAATGTCTCAGCACATGGAATTGGTGGCTCTTCCCTCAGTTCTGTCTCCAGAGCCACCAACCTCAGACTGTCCTCAAGGGTCTCTAGTCCACTCTGCCCTCCCTTTGCCAGCACCCAGGGTGAGTAGCTACAAACAAAATTTTGTGCTTTGGCCCTTTAAAAAGCTCTCTGAATCTCCAGTCTCCTCTTCCTGGGCAATAGAACCCCTGCTGCTCTTCACAGAAGATTGTTATCTGGGTTCCTTTCCTGCTCTTGTGCTATAAGCTGGGTAGCCCAGCTTGGGGTTTAAACCCCACACTTCTCAGGGGAAACCCCTGGCTGCTGAAATATCCCTCTGGAACTTCAGCTGCCACCCATACAAGCCCAGCCAGTTCTCTCAAGTCTCCTTCACACTCCCTACCAGTCATGTTGTGCTGAAGTGTCTTCTTCTTTCTGTCTGTGGTCCTAAGGCTGTTTTCCAGCTAGTGTTCAGTTGGTTATTCAAGGTGCTTTCTCTACAGTTTAGTTGTATTCCAGATTGGTCCTGGGAGGAGGTTAATGTAGATTTCACTCATTCCTCTGCCATCTTGGATGTCTTCCACTAATTAATTTTCAGATATATGGAATAATTTGATCTAATTTCAGTGTCCATATTGACATTCATTAAACAAAATAAAAATTATGTATTTATTGAGCACCTGCCATTGCAGGTATAGTTCCAGCTACTGTGAATATAGCACCAAATAAAACTAAGTCCCTGATTTCTTGTTGCTTGTATTCTAATGGAAATGGACCATGAACATATAAACCAATATGTTTTAGATACAGGGAGAGTTTCCTGGTAAACTGGATATGAACCACAGAGTAACAGAATTAATGGAGGCCGCCAAAGTCTGGCCATGACAGTTAGAAGAGGGAGCCTGTAGCCTGGTTTGGACAGGCTAGGTTTGCCCGGTCAACATCCAAGTGGAAAGGGACATAGGAGTTCAAGGAAAGGTCTAGGATGGAAGTGTAGATTTGCTAACTGTAAGTCTGCTAGTTTGTGGGTAGTGCGTAAAGCCAGATGCACTGTGGAATGAATTGAGATGGGAGATAACAGTCCTGAGGCTCACTGTCATTTAAAGTTGGAGGTTGAGGACACAGAAGGATTCCAGGATAGCACACCATGATGGAGGAGACTTAGGAGAGACTGGAGTTGTGGCTGTGAGGATAAAAAGTGTCTGTAGGTCTCAAAGGAGGGAGTGGTAGATGTGACCCCATTGGTGACAAAGTAGAATAAGAACCGGATTGAAAATTATCCATTCTTTGCTTATTTCTGGCATCACAGGTGATCTTAAGGAGGCCAGTTTGGGGAAGTTGTGGACTTGGAAGCCTTGTTGGATTGGGTTCCAGAGAGCTGAAAGAGGGAACAAGGAGGCGATGGGTGTGAACAATTCTTAAGGATTTTACTGTAAAAGAGAAATGAGGTGGCTGCAGGAAGATGAGAGATGAAGGGGGAAAGTCATTGTTTTTGTATGTTGAGAGAGGCAGCATTACCACAGTCTGTGCACTAAGAGCAGTGGTCCAGTAGAGAGCATGGTAAGTGGTGGCACAGGGGAGGAAAGGTGTCAGCTGGCTCTTGCTGCTGACGAGATACCACAGGCAGGGTGGCTCAGGCAGCAGAATTTACTTGTCCTAGTTCTGTAAGATGGACGGCTGACATCTCAGCATGCATGGGTTCTGGGTCGAGCCCTCTTCCTGGGTTCGCACACAGCTGCTGCCTTGCCGTGTCCTCACATACAGAGAGCAAGGGAGAGCAAGCTGTCTGGTCTCTTCTCCTGAGAGTAAGTAATCCCATCATGAGTCTGCCTCCTGTGACCCCATCTAACCCTAATCATCCCCTAAAGGCCCCATCTCCTAATACCATCACATGGGGAGTTAGTGGTCTCACACATGATTCGGTGGGGATGAGGGGCACCATTCAATTTGTGGGGAAGAGAAAACTGCAAGTAAAAAAGAATGTTCTGAAAAGAGTTCCAGTGTATGGCTATTTTACTGATGATGGACAATGACTTCAGAGAGCATAATGGGTGGGTTTAGGGAGCAGGGAAGGGCTTGAGATTGGATCAGACTAGGGGAAGATGCAGAGCCAAATGGGAATCGTTTTCTGGGTAGACAGAATATTCTAGAAGTGTTGGGTTTCTGGTGACTGAGGTGATTGAAGATACAGAGCATGATGGGATGCTCCATCCTATCATACAGATTCATGATAGGAAGACCTATTGGTCTTCCATGGGGAGGTAGAAAATTCCTGGAAATTATAGCCTCCTGTGTTGGGGAGAGAAGGGGGCCTCCCTCCCAGGGACATAGTGGGAGGAGGGAGCACCTTTTCTCCAGGGCATTGCCCAGGGGAGGTCAGCCTTGTGTTAAGAATCTAGATAAAGGTAGAGGTCAGTTTGGGCCAAAGCAATAGAGTTCTCCACCTGGTCAAGTGCCCGATTATTACTGTTTATTTATTAAAGTGTTTGCAACTAATAACAAAAGGAGAGATGAATGCTTATCATAGATCATCTTTCATTGAGTGCATTAGATGCCATGGAAACAAAATGAAAACACCCCCTTTCAAGGGTAAATAACTTGAAAAAGTTACATGCCTTGTCTTCTTTTCAAAGCATCTCCTGCTTTTCTCTGGCTTCATTAGAAGGTTATGTCTGTACTAAAGAGAACACTGCCGTGGTTCCTGTCTTCTCATACAAGCACATCTTCCCGATTTCCAGTTATTGATGACACTTGATCATGGTTGACACAGTATACACTTCTGGTATGGAGACCAGGCCTGATAGAATTCTGGGAAAAGAAGGCCAGGCCTGATAGAATTCTGGGAAAAGAATCCAAACCCCAAACTCCTTCAGCCGAGGAGGGAGGTCTTAATGAACATTCTCCATTGAACTTTGGTTCCAACACTTAAAAACTGGGCTTGTCTTGCTCTGAGATTCACTGGGCCTCCTGTCATACTGACAAGGCCAGATACTGAAGTCTGAATCTTTCCTCATTTTATTCCTTTTGAAATTTTCCACATAAGATCTCATTCATGAACAAAACCCTATTGATAAAGTGCTAAGTAAAAAAAAAATTTAACCATTTTACTTTTTTAAAAAGTCTTCATAAAATTAGCTCCACACCATCTGTTTTTGAAGTTGAAAAGAAGAAATCTTTTAGGCCACGAGGGCTTTTGATGGTCCTGGTTTTTGTAAAAAGCCAATTATTATAACCATGGCCCTTGGACAGACTGCAAAGCAAGGTCTGTTGGAACAGTGAACTCATGCAGGAAGGCTCCTTTTCATCCATAGTCTTTTTCTTACCCTTCAAGAGAATGAATATTCTCCTTCATGTATCCTTGTGGGCCAGTTTGTCCCTAAGAGTCTGCCCAGAGAGGCCTCTCCCCCTGGTCACTAGAATTCAACACACTATAAACCTTTAAAGTTGGGAATCTATTGACTTTGCATTAAATTAGGACGCAGTTGAGGTTGGAAATTATCTAAACTACTTTTGGGAAGAGAAGTTTTCACAAGGGCAGGAAATTATAGAATAACATGATTTCATGAACTGAACAGAAAAAAAATTCCCATTGATTTACAATACACTTCGAGTGTTGACACTCATGGGGTAGCTCCTGTGCATCGTATGCTATTACAGTGTGTACTCCTCACCCCGATAGCAGCACTTGCATTCTTTTCTCCTCTTTGTCTCTTCCTCCCTGTGATTGTTCCTATCCTCTTCCCCAAACCCTGTTCCCCTCGCCATTTTCTGAACGAACTCTTGTACCTGGTGGAGCAGAGGTGGGAGAGCAGAGGAGCTCCGCCGGATGCCGCAGCGGAGCACACTCAGATCGCTCCCTCAGAGGCCGGGAAGATGAGTGCTCCCTGGGTTTGATCTTAGGTCCGTGGTGCCCTTCCCCACAGCGTCTTTGTGTGGCAGCTGGAGAGGAAACTGGATTTGGATGTGTTGAGAATTGAAATGAAGATGAATAATTTGAAAGTATGCATCATTTTCACGAGCTATTCGGTTCTAAAAAGGAAGCAGTAATAAGAAAGTCAAGGAGCTTCTAAGGAAAGTTATTTTGCAAAGGTGCAAGACAGATACAAACATGTGCCGATACTCATAGAAAGGCCACAGCACAGGAGAGTTTGTTTAATGGGTGGAGGAGGGCTGCATTGATATTAATAAGAGAGCAGCCTTCAAATGTTTTGTTGTGCCAAATTATTACCTCCCTTATTTCTCATAATTGCCTTATTATAGAAAAGGAAAATCTTTTCCACTACTCTCTCAAATTCAGGGGCTGGGGCCTACAAATTAAACTGACAAAAGACAGATGGACAGGAAAGTGTTTATTTTGAATATACACAGACCTCACAGAAAAGAAGGGAAAGATTTTTACATACCATTTTAACAAAAGGCAATAAATTACGGAGAGGTGATAAAGCAAAGGAAAAGGGGTTTGAGCTTCTAGGGCTGGTATTGCAGGAAGGTAAATATATAGGGAAGACTAAGGGAAGATAAGGGTTCTTTTCCTAAGGTTTGTGCAGAGTCATTTCTGTGCCGTCTTTCTGTCTCCAGTGACAAGGGTTGCACTCTTTCTGGATGGGAGAGAAGGGACGGAAGGACACCTTCACAGGGGGAAATGTATGCCCTGCTTCTAGGCAGAAAGGGGGAGGGCGGAGAGTTCTTCTCTGTCGCTGTCTCTCGCTTGCTTTCGTTGCAAAATAACCCAACATCAAAGTGGCGTGTTTTGAAGTGTCATGTTCTGATCCCCTTCATTATGAACCAGATAAACGGCAATGCCTCCATTATACAGAGGAGGTAATCCAATCAAGTATCTTCCCTAAGGACTCATAGCTTCTGTGAGATGGAACTGGAATTTGATCTGGTGTCTGTACAATTACGAAGGTTATTGCCTTTCTGCTATAACACGCTGTGGGTGCTTCTGTATAGAAGTATGGTCTCAACGAACATCTTGTGAACTCCAAGAAACCAAGTGAGTCATGGTTCTAACATGAAGTGTGTCCTGTTCATTGGAGGCAGGGCCCATGCTCCACATTCTGACTGAGAGCGTAATGAACTGAGTTCTGATGTTTTACGAGGTGCAGTCATTCAGTCTAACTCTGGATATTAATAACAGCTGTCAACTCAGTTATTGTCGTGGACATAACTGTAATACACTAAGATGCCATGTACACAAAAATTAGCTTATACTCCCAAAGTTTCATGGGAAGCTTGTTGAATTCAGAGATGAATGATGGGACATTGAGAAAAGTCATGGGAAAATTATTCAATATTGATGCTTTTTCACAATTTAATTGCTGCCTGCTTCCAGACTGAATTGAACTCTGGAAGGCATTTTCTTTTCACAGCCACAAAATGCATTTCAATATACAGCAAATAACAGGTAGCTGCTCTGGGGTTTTCTCAGTGAAACACAATGAAAAGAGTCAGTTGAATCTTTATTGTCTGCTGATAAATGCTTTGCACATTATTTCAGCCAGTTCTAATTGGATTTATTTTTAAACTCGGTCTCTGTAAATTGTCCTGACAGTAAACAATAAAATCGGATGATTATTCTAATGCAGAAAACATAAGTATACCAAAACTGCATGTTCTGCCTCATCCTGGCCTTTTAGTGCCTTGGCTGAACTGGGAACATAGCAAAATGCTACTCAAGGAAAGAAAAGGCAGCTGCCACGCTGACTGCATAGTATAAAATGTTTTCAGGTCAAATCCTCAGTTATAGTACGAGAAAGCTGTATTATTTTTCAGAATTGAATCAGGGTATAAACTATGCCAGTTACATTCTGGAACACATCGGAAACATGAAGATTCTTCTAACATACTTGCATCTCCTTTGCCACTGATGCTGTGCTGGTCTCCAAAAAACAGCAGGTGCTTCGGCAACCATGCCAGCGTCCCATCTCAGTAAGATACTCATATCACTCTTTCAATGGCATTTTGCTCTGAAACCTGAGATGTGAGCTCGGTGCCTGGCTTCCTCCCCTTCTGGACTGGGAGAGACCTGAGGAGCGGCAGGTACTGAGTCGCATTCTGCGTATGCTCCCAGGGCTGGCACGGGGCAGATCCTGACCAAGGGACACTTCATGGTGGGTCTCGCGTTCCTCTGCGCATGGCACTGCGCCTTCGCGTTCTTTCAGTTCTCTATCCAAATGACAGCAACTCGTGAACATGCTGGAACTTGTTAATAATGTTCACTGTGAATGGTGATCTGCTCATGGAAAAGTGAGGGCCCTAAATTCCTTGTCCTTTTTCATCTGAGAAACACATCAAGATTGACAGGGACAGGCCATCTCCTCAGAGCACGTGGTTGGCACTTTCAGAGAGGAGTGTCTCGTCCTTCTGGGGGTGTTGCTGTCGGCAAAGACCACATCCTTATTTTCTCTGATTTGCGATTTGGGGACGAAGGGGTCATTGGAGGAAGTAGGATGGTGTTGGATGTTCCATACTTCCTTTTGAAATTACCATCTCTGAGAGAATTGTCCTGGTATTAAATAGCCATAAATTGGGGCAGCACCAGGTGGCTTTCACGTAATTGTTGCCCTCCTCACACGTATCTGAGGTCTGTCCATGAACCTGTCGTCTCTGTCTTATTGACGCCTTTTGAAAATGGACTTTTAAGAATAAAATGAAATTCTCAATAGCCAGTCCTACTGAAGAGTAACCCTGTTGAAGAATGGCCAGTGGCTCTTCAGAAGCCATAGGCGTGGGTCCACAGGAGCTGAGCCAGGCTGTCGAGGACAGGGCATTGTGGACATCACTCATTTGTAGGGTTACCAGGTGTCAGAGCCAACTCAATGACATGTAACACACACACACACACACACGCACGCACGCACACACACACACACTGGAAGAAATGGTTCAGTTTTCCACAACCAGAAATGTTAGTGAGAGTCCTCCATCCCCACTCATCAACAGGGGGATTGGATTGTACCACCTGCTTTCTCCCATTGATGGTCAGCCTGCACAGCTCCTTCCTAATGTCTTCACAGCCCTTTACCAAAGGAATGTAGGGCAAATGATTCTTACATCAGCTGGGTGGTTTTCAAAGCATCCCTGTGTGAGCAGGAATGGGTATGATACAAATTCATTGTGGTTCTTTTTTCCCCAACAGGTTCTTAGCATGATAATCAACGCAGCTTATAAGCCTGGGAGGGTATTGAGGGAATTACAACTGGTGGAAGATCCACACTGGAACTTTCAGGAGGAAACCCTGAAGGCAAAGTAAGTGTTTTCAATTCTGGGAAACAAGGGTTCTTGTGATAGTTGGCCAACTCCAAGGAAACTTGTTGTTCCTCCTTTTGACAGAGAAATGGAAGCAGGAGGAAAGGCGCCATTCTGCAGTTCTGTGTGCTGCACAGGGAATATTGGCATTTTGCCCCAGAGTTGCCTGGAGCTATAGGATTCCTGACATGAACTAGAGGGTTGCTCAAATAATACTTAGTGTTAGACATTCAGAATGAACACTGTGTTCAGGCCCAAGAGATTATTTTATCAAAAGGGGACATTGTTATAAAAAGAAGATATCACTTATCTATATTATACATTATTCATTAGCAGCTCTTACTTAATACTTGATACTATAGAGGGTTTAATTAAGCCAGATCCAAACACTCTTTACTCTGAGAGTTGATAGTTGTTAAAAGATAACAAGAACCAGTACCTCTGTTTGGTTTTAGTGAATGGGCTGCAGGTTAACATGTAGTTGCTCATTTGTTCCTTTATTTGGAAATGGGCTAATTGGAAAAGTGCTGGTTTTATTTTGCTTTAAGTTTCTTGAACTCTGAAACTGAGAGTACCAATTGGGTCAGTAGGCTTGAACTCTGTTGCTTAGGAAACAGATAGGAAAAGATCCATTTCTCTAGATAAATTTATGTTTAATAATTGTTTTGGTGTTCTAAGAGGGCTTTTAATATTTAGTTAGGCTTTTCAAATGGAATAGATCTTGTCAGCTTCTTGTATAAGTGAACTAACATATCATTTAGATTTAACATTTGGGAAATGATGCTATTGGAAAGAGTGAACCACTTTTCTATGTATCTACAAAGTTCTTTAAAGAAAGTACTTATTCATAGTGAAAATTGAGGAATGTTAAGTAATTTGTATGAGCGATAATTACTTACTCTGTAATTCACTTACACTGGTACTGAGTATAGTTGTTGAGATACTGCAATTTTCTTCAAATTTTTGCCAGTTATCCAACCAGTGTTCTCTAGTGTCTTTTTTGAATATCTGTATGATTTTAGATTCAGTAAAAGTCATTTGTAGTCTATTGATAGTCTACCAAATCACAAAAGTTAAAGGGAATATATGAGAAGGGAGCCCCCCAAATCCAGAATTATCTTCTGGAGAGCAGGTTCCTTGTAGCACAGGCTTCCCCGACTAGGTGAGTGTTCTAGGAACCCATCTGTATCAGTGTACCAGCTGGTGTTGTAAGAGCCTGCATTTGACATCAGTGAATTATTTTTGAAGATTCTTTCCACACGTTTCATGGTGGGTGATTTACCAGTGCACCTGCCCATACCGTGCTGAGTGTTCAGTAATTTTTGATCAAAAACAACATGATCCTCGTGCCCCACTGTTCCTATTCACCTGATCTTATCCCCAAGCTACCTTTTTCGTTTCCCTGGATAAATAAAGTCCTCAAAGGGAAATGTTTTGCCCATGTGGAAGAGGTGAAACAAGAAAAAATGGCAGAAGCACTAAAAGGCACCAACATCAGTGAGTTCAGAAACTGTTTTGAGCAGTGGGAAAAACATCTCAATGGGTGTATTGTATCAAATGGAGAGTACTTTGAAGTGAGTGAAATTTAAACGTGTAAGAATAAATGCACAATGTTTATACATAAATCCTGTTTTGGGTCCCCCCTCACAAATAAATAAGTAGAATATTCACTTGTAGAAATGATATACTAATGAAAGAGGGCACCATTTCTCATCCTTCATTTCTTTCCCAAGAAATATTTAAATGAGCTTCACATGTAGCCCAGAAAAATACAAAACAAGTTTTTTTTCTATGTAATATTCTATATATGTCTACTTTATTTAAGAGAGTGATCATCAGCAATAATAAAACACTTTTATTGTAAAGGTCGGTACATCATAGTAATGGTGGCAGAAAACCTGCGCAAGTATTTATACAGAAACCCTTGTTAATTCTTATTTAAAAAATGTTCTCTATCATTTAGTACCCCTGAAATATTTCTAATGGATTTGGAAATAGTGAAGCTAAACATAACTTAAATTCCATTAAAATCTCCCATGCTTCTAAGCAAGCCAGAAACTTGCTCCGGATCCCAAAGCGCAGGGGGCGTTCACTGTGCAGAGTTTGCACTCGCTCCCCTGTTCCCGGTGCGGTCAGAACGGGCGGGCTGCGGCCCTGCCCTCTGGTGCTGTAAAGGCAGCGTAGGGCCTGTCATATCAGATGTGACAGTGGGCTCCTGAGCAACGTCTTACACAGCAACTCAGGCGAAAACATCTGTCTGAACTGGCTTTCATGTGTGCGGGATCACAGCGGCCTCTCACAGCACCTGCTAATGGTGACAGATTTACAGTCAGCAGGAGCGTGCCTGCCCTGCTACTGCGTCTTGAGTCGTCGCTCTCCTCCTGATGTAAAACTACAACTTTTTAGATCTTGACAACTCTGCTATGTCTTTGGTGCAAATGGGAGGAGAGAGAGCTCGCTTCTGCCCATTGAACTTAAAGGCTGATGTGGTTTCTGTCATGAATAAATTAACTCAGCAAGGGAAGACCTGCTGCATTTAAGGCCTTCGGCTGTCTTAGTTGAGGTCGTGGATTTATAACAGTACAAAGTGTTTTCAGGGAGAAAGGGCATAAGATCTGCCCCCCGCCCCCCAGGCTCTGTGAATGCTGTCACTGAGCATCTGGAGGTTCTGATGGGTTTTCCTTCTAAGGAGTAAAGACCCATTTACTGGACAGAGTGAAGGCACCATTGAGAAGGTGTGACTTGTAAGTAGAGGAAAAATAACACTGTCACCTTCAGTTGTTCCTCAGTGTTTTTATTCTTTTCTGTTTACCCAACAATTAGAGTGTTGTGCTAACGCGGTCTGTGGTAATATTTGAGCGTCATGTAAGGAGTCTGTCATAGGATGCCTTCAACGTGTATGAAAGGCAAAACCACAGTGGCCGCAGTGCCAGAGCGGGGCTGGGTCGTGCTGGAGTCCCTTCAGCTGTTCAGGCAGAGAAAGTTCTTTCTCTCTGATGAACTAAAGTGTACTAAATTGACCTGGTTATTTTGGATTTCACTAGGAGGAATTTAGGCTCTACGTAGTAGGAATGAAAAGAAATTCTAACTCTGTGCATCTAGGGACATTTAAATATGTTTTCCAACATGTCACAGAACCTTCTCGAGAGGGGAAGGGGAACTTGTCTTTGAATGGCTTTTGTGATCATCTTTTAAAAAGCCAGGTGCAGGCTTAATAGATTTCCCCAGTCATTTCTTACAGTAATTCATAATATTTAAAGAGGATATATGCTGATATAATTTCAGGTGAATTAGAAAGCTTCATTATCAGCTAGGCAGAAGTGAGAACATAGTCAGATCTTTACTTTTAGGTGAGTCATTCTAAACTGTATGGAAAAAAATGTTTTGGTCTCTTATTTTTCATAAGCACTGGCCCATTTTGTATGTGTTTTTATTTATTTTACTTTTGGGGGCCTTTTATTCATGCCTATATTCTCTGAAGAATAAGATGTAATATTTGGCTCTAAGGAGATTTACGTGAAAAAAAATTCCTTAAACTGAAAGACTTTTTGCTGAAAAAGATTTTGTTTCTTCATTTGTTAATTTTTACCTTGCTCGGATGTGTGCAGTTTGCCTTCCTGAAAATGTATACTGTACGCATTACACGAAGCAGGCAGGTGAACCAGTATGTGAATAAAGACTGAATTTCTGTATGTGTACTCAGATTCATCAGATTATGGGTCGTGGTGTTTCTGGTTCAAACACAGAGCAGTTTGGGATGTTCCGAGTTAGGCACGGTCTTCCTAAAATAAACACACATCCCATGGATTGCGCAGAGCTCTCATTACTTGAAATGCAGGGATCAAGAAAGAAGAGAGAAATTTCTGAGGAGTTGAGTATCAGAAGACTGAAAACCAGTGAGTAAACCAACATATTGACCCCAGTTCAGATGATATGACCAGTGCAATTTTGAAAGAAATCAGAAGAGAAGATTGATTTTCTCACAACTTGTGAAGCTTCTCTATTCCTGCAGTTATCAAGGTTATCACCGTTTCCCTTTTAATTCTTCCTGTAATACACAAGGATGTGGATTCCGTCTGACAGCCTGGGACCTTCCTGTTCCCCGTTCTCACACCCCTCTCACTACTACTCACAAGATCTGTGAAAAGGTCCTCATGGGAGTCAGTTTGAGGATGAATGATGAACCTTGGGCCAAGAGGAAGTCATCCTACTCGGACCGCGGTGGTTATGTGTGGGCCAATAGGCCAGTGTCAGTCTTTTTACTCCGAATTTCTTTTGACTGAAAATCCATTTTGATTTTTCTCAACTCTTGACTGAAAGACGAGAGACCCCTTTTCCCAGCACTCTTGCTTCTCTGTCTTCATTTGTCTTTCTCCATCCTGCCATGTGTACTCACACGTGGAAATAAATCTCTGCTTTGGTTGGTCAAGAGATATTGGAAGGCCACTCACACTTCCTTATTAATGTCAAGGAAGAAAAACTTTTTCTCTACCTCTTATGTTCAGTATCTGGGAGTTTGCAAATTAAACTGCCAGAAGACAGATTAGCAAGAGAAAAAAGCAGTTTACTTGCAGGTGCAGTGTTTATACCTGCAGGAGAGCTCCGTGATGAGTGATTCAGAGGGGCAGTTAGAATTTGGAATTTACACCGAAGTTATAGCGAACTTAGCAGCGGGGGGGTTGTCGGGGTGGGAGGATGCAGGAAAGGCCTCTAGGGGAAGAAAGAGATGGATTTCTTTAGGAAAGACACCTGATTTTTTAGGAGAACAAGTGAGTGATAAGAAAGTTTGTGATAATGTTTGTTTATGCGGTACAAGCCTTCTTTCTGTTTTGGCCATCAAACTCCCCTTCGTGAGGATTTGTGGTAGATTTACTCTTGTGTCTCTCTCCTGTGATTAGAAGCTGCCTCAAATAGGGAATGTATGGAAGCCTTCATTTCTCAGAAGTTTCTGCTTCCATCAGATCATGGAAGCTCCGGAAAACCTACTTTCTGCATCTGTTGAGGCTCAAATGTCTTCATCTTAAAATAATCTTTATATTCACTCTGGGGTTCTGAGTGAGTCCCCACACTGGCAGCCAGGGAGAATATCCCCCCTCTGTCTGTTGGTCTCTGACTTCCTAAACGGTTTCCAAGTGTGCGTCCAAGACTGGAGTCACCCCAGCGTCTCCCGTTGTGCTCCAACTCAGGGTCTTTCACTACTTGCTTCCTTCCTTCTTTCTGAGATTACTTACAATGCCAAGGAGTTTTGTGCTATGTAATAACCTGTTTGTCTCTTTCAACATTTTTCTCTTTTTTCACAAAACTTGTGAAAAACAATCTTATCTTTGTGTTTACAATAGCTTTGCTGGGCCATTTAATAAATTGTATGGCTCGGTATTTTTCTCTCCAGGTTCGCAACGAGAGGATAAAGGGAAAGGCATTATCCGATGCTTTTGAACTTTCTCCTCACATATCCTGCCTACAGGATTATGTCGTTGGAATACAGCTTTTAAGCCTTTTGTGGTAGGGAAAGCCACAGAACAGATTCTTCTTTTCCTTTGTGGTAAAAAGAGTAGTGCGGTGACGAGGACCACGGCTCCCCCGCTCCCCAGATGCCTTGAATGCCGCTGAAGATGCCGGCTGTCCTCCCACTCCTGCGTGTCTGTCGGGGGGCCACTGACACCTGGCCATTCCTTCTGTCTCAGAAGGTTATGTGATGATCCCATGGGGCGGAGTCCTTAAGAAAATAGAAATGGCAGTATTAATTCAGCCCCATCTTTGGTCTGAACCCTAAAGCTGCCTTCTGCCTGTGAATCTCAGTAGGCCAATATCTCTGTGTGTTTCATACATCTTCATGAAAAACAGTTATTTGACCAATTGCCCTAATTTGCTGACCAGCTCCCAAACAAGCCACATTATTGGTTCAGGCTGGAATTGGATATTCCAAACAGTTTTTCTTCCACCTTTGTGATGATAACTGAAAATGATTCCTGTACTAACAGGGCTAGAAAATAAGCATTTGTTGGAAAATACATATTAGCTTAATGTAGTTTGAGTCATGTATACGATAACAGAATTTATTTTTGTTGTTTTTAAGTACTTTGAAACATTCTAAGAATTGTACAAATATTGCAAGACCAGAATAAAAGGACTGTTTCTCCCTCAGACTGATCTGAGAGGAAGTTGTTGGCCCGATGCCCCAGCGTCCCCGTGTGAACGGGAAACCTGACCCACTCTGCCTTCGGTGTGTTTGTGTGTTTGGTCAGGCCCTGGTGTGGCACCAGTCTCTTGTAACTTGGTTCTTCCCTCCCCCTCCTTGGGGGCCAACACTCAGCACCTGGCCCTGGCACACAGCCCACACAGGGCTCTCCCCAGCACACTGACGCCCTCCTCGCAAGGTCTTCAGGGAGGGGAGGTCCTGGCCACACTCCCAGGGTCCACACCCTGAGTCAGGGCACTGCGGGTCCCCCCTGCCTCCTGGCTGGCACACGGCCTTGCTCAGTGCCCCTGCCTTACCACCACTGCCGAGGCTTTTCGACAGAATTGTTCCAAAAGGGCAGGAAAGAGGACAGGAGTCCCTTACTTTCCGACCATGCTGGGATTCTATTTGTATGAAAGTGGATTGGCTTTTCCAGATTGCAAAGGGTTTTACTGAAACACTGTCTTAAATTGAATCATCCCACTGAAGAAGGGGAAGAAAGGCCATCGGTTTTTTATTTCCCGTGGCATTTGTTCCCCTCTCCTTGGCTCCCTCTTGTGTGTTTCTGGAGGTGTCTGCTTGGGAATTGGAAGTCTGGGAACAGAATTATCTTCCTTTGATCCCTACTTCCACAGTTTGAGTTTTGACCTTATTTTCATGGTTCTTTTGCTTTTTTACCTTCTATTATTTTACTGTTTTAAAGGACTTTGAGAGCCTTGATATTGAGCTCTTCAGCCCCAATTGTGGTGGAAAAAAGCAGCAAGGGAAAATGTAGAGCAAAACCTCATTTTTATTCTCCACTTTCACCAGCATTAATGGTATGCAATAAACGGTGTGTTTATTGTGAAAGACAACAGAAACAGTAAACAAGAAACACCCCCAAAGAGTCAGGCTCCCCCTGCCCCGCACCTCAAGGGCAGGGGGCCTTTCCACATCTCAGGTCAATAGAGGTCCTCGAAAAGTCAACAGTTGTTCAAGGTTGTGGGACTTAACACATGATCTTATCTACAAAGAGTTTCCTTTTAGTTCTTACTAAGCAGAAAGTCAAGCTTGGCCTCCAGAGACAGAAGGGAAAAGACAGGGACTGGCAGGTGGAAGGCTAGTGAATAAACAGAAAGCCAGTTTTTCCAAGTTGAAATTTAGTGTTTTTGTGGTTGACACTTTAACAATGATTTTTAGGGGGAAAATATTTTAGGACAGAAAATAAACTAAGTTGGAATAAATTCAGGAGCAGTTTATTGTTCTATTTATTTCCATCATCGCATTTTTTTAGTGAGCCAGACCTGGGTCTTGAACTAAATGTTTTATTCTCAAAATACAAAAGTAACAATCTCCTCATGTAACGCTCTTGTTTCCACAAATTGCCGGCTGTCCCTGTTGTGTTGCGTAACAGGGCGTTGGGGACGTGAATGCACACATGTGTGAACGACAGGCTGGTAAAGAGCTTTGGTTCGAGATTCCAGTTTGACAGTTAAGGCACAGGCCAAGGGCATAGTTTAACAGGCCCCGCTGTTTTGATGCCTTCTCATTTTAGTGGACTCTTAACTTTAGTGAGCGTGACTGAAAATAAAGACCTGTGATCTGTTGCCAACCCAAAAGTTTATCATTATTTTATACCAATGATACTTTAAAAAAATATATTGAAAGGTGATTCGAACCTACTTCCAAATGCTCATCTTTTCAGCCAGGCATTATTTAAGTCATTATTGCCATAAATATTTGGATGAGGCCTGCAGGACTTATTTTTAAAACCAGAACCCAACCTGCTTCTCCAGAAGATTCTGTTCCAATGTCATGTTGGTGGCTTCACTGAAGATGTTTTTTCTTGGGCAGGAGAACTTGCTTTTTCTCAAAAGTGATGAGCAACAACTGATGATATCTAGATTCCAGGAGCATCTGGAATTGGTGTTCAATTGTGTATCCCGCCATGAGAATACGCTAAATGGAAATCTTTATTGCGCTGATTCTGTTATTAGTACTGCCATCACATATATTGTGGCATTTCTGAAAAATATTTTTGTGAGAACATAAAGAACAATAAAAAAACAAATGACATGGAACTCATGCCAAGCCTGCTACCGTGTACAGAATAGGCCTGAGTAATTCTGTGCTCCTGACATCATTTTTCCTTCCTTTCTTCCTCCTAGATACAGAGGCAAAACATATAGGGCTGTGGCCAAGATTGTACGAACTTCTGACCAAGTAGCAGACTTCTGCAGACGGGTTTGTGCCAAGCTGGAGTGCTGTCCAAATCTGTTCAGTCCTGTGCTGGTTTCTGAAAACTGCCCAGAAAACTGCTCTATTCATACCAAAACCAAATACAGTGAGTACTAATAATGAACAGAACATTGGTCCAAGGGCCTGCACTTACAGGATCATGCAGATGGTATTTGTGTGTTTGTGGCTTTATAAAAAAATTTTATTTATTTATCTTTAGAAGGGAAGGAGAGAGGGAGAGAAATATCAATGTATGGTTGCCTCTCATGCGTCCCCTGCTGGGAACTGGCCTGCAACCCAGGCATGTGCCCTGACTGGGAGTTGAACCGTGATCCTCTGGTTCGCAGGCCCACGCTCAATCCACTGACCTACACCAACCAGGGCCCGTTTGTGGCTTTAAAAATAACCTTTGGAGTAGTGTTTCATGGGAATTAGTGTGGAAGTAAGATTTCCTGAGGCAGATAGTCCTGTGTTTTCTAGCTCACTACGCAGAACGGATGGGGTGAATAAACTCAGGACAAATTATCACTGCTAGGCGTTGGCCTGAGGACGTGTGTGCTGTCATGAGTTCAGTGGGTTGGCTGATTCTGAACACTGTGTGGCTGAAAGAAGAGCACAAAAAAGTGGATTATTGGAAATGACTAGTAACCAGAATTACTTCTTGGCTTTCAATGCTGAGGAATTATAACAAGTCTCTCATCACCCTTCTTTTTTTTAAGATTTCGTTTATTTGTTTTTAGACAGAAAGGAATAGAGGGAGAGAAACATCAATGTGTGGTTGCTTCTCACACGCCGCCTACTGGGAACCCAGCCCACAGCCCAGGCATGTGCCCTGACTGGGAATTGAACTGGCAACTCTTTGGATTCAGTCCACTGAGCTGCACCAGCCAGGGCTCATTGCCGTTCTCTATATGGGATAACTTCCTTGTCACAATCAGTTTCTTCCCTGTTTATACCACTTAACTCAGACTCTCTCTCAAGTTAGAGTAATTTGACAGTGCAAAGCGCTGTTTACCTTCGTTGCTCTTGACTGTCTCTGTTTGTCCACGGTCAGAGTGGCCACCACCACCCACACCGCCTTTGCTTTGACCTCTTCTGGCAGGAGGTTTTCTCCCCCAGCACCTGCCTCTTCCGTCTCTCTATCACATTGGTGACCCCTCCCTTCTTCTTCTTGGCCTCTCCAGGCCCTGTCCTGCCTTTGTTCTGGTCTTACCTCTGTGTATCAGCCTCTCCCAGACACCTGCACTGCGGAGAGTGTGAGCCCCGAGGACTAGCCCCTGCTCTTTCTACGTTTCCCCTTCATTATCTCTCATCCAAGGGTGCCTGCACCCCTGTCCCAATGACCTGGAAGTTTGCTCTGCCAGCCCGTGTGCCAGCCAGTCACCAGGGCATCGCCAGGCTCCACGAGCACAGTCAGTGTTCTGTGGGCCCCAGCCAGTAGGGATTTGTGAGTTTCTGTGTCTGGCCAAGGAATCTGAACATACTTGAAACACTATCCAGAGGGTGAATATCCTTCTATTTTATATTTGTACTTTCATTTCAACCTGTGCACACAGTCACTTATGGAGGAATTGCAGGAATCTCTTCCTCCTCTCTCCCTCTTGTCTCTGTGCTATGTATATACATGTGTGTAACCCTTTTTTTAAAAAGTTTTTAATTCTCTCTCTCCTTGTAGCCTATTATTACGGAAAGAGAAAGAAGATCATTAAGCCCCCAATTGGGGAAAGCAACACTGAAAGTGGACACTCTAAACCAGCCAGGCGTAGGAAACGGCGAAAATCCATTTTTGTGCAGAAGAAACGGAGATCTTCCACTGTGGACTTTGCAGCAGGATCGGGGGAGGTATGCTTTACTGAAGCACCTTCCGACACTCTGCAGGGACGCAGCGCCCTGGCCAGCCAGTGTGATGATGAAGGCCGCAGTGAAAGTGTAATGCTTAATGGTTGTATACACGAGACACCAGGAACCCTGCTCCTTATTGGTTGAAAACCGATTTAACATTGTCAGCTGCTCTCACAACGGAAAGGCTGCCATTGGGACCCTGGTTAGGATCTTCAGATCAGTCCTCAGAGGCATCACCTAGTGGTTTTCACCGGGCCACCCGGGCAGGGAAAAACCTAGAGTTAGAGGCCAGCCTCTGGTGTTCATAGAGGCCCCTTTCACTTAACTCCATCCCATGCATGTCTCTCCTTCATAGGAAAGTGAAGAGGAGGACGCAGATGCCATGGACGATGACACTGGCAGCGAGGAAACCGGCTCCGAACTGCGGGATGACCAGACAGACACCTCTTCGGCTGAGGTCCCCTCTGCCAGGCCCCGGAGGGCCGTCACTCTGAGAAGCGGCTCTGAGCCCCAGCGCAGGCTGTCTGTGGAAAGGGCGAGGCGGGGCCGGAGAGTGCAGGCCGCCTCCTGTGCTGAGGGTGGCGACAAGGGCCCGGCAGCCAGCCAGGACAAGGACTCGGGACAGGTAAAGCCCACGAGCTCTGGCACTGGCTTGTCTAGACAGAGTGTTGAAGGAGAAAACGCATTATAGTTTGCAGGCTAGATTTTGGGATACCTGTTTAAAATGCTAAAGACTCTAGCAGCTGCTCCAGCCTGGTTCCAAAGGCTTGGTGATTTCACATTGACCGGGTGAGTCAGTGGACATCAGAATGGAGCTCTGAGGGAAGCGATTGCACCTCTTTCAGTGGGAGGCTTTAAACCCACAAAGGACTCTTTGAGGAGCAGAGACTGAAGAAGTCCTCAAGGTCCTACTGAACACTGCGCTCCCTTTCTAGGCTACTCTATGATGCTGAGAAAGAGTAAATTGGCCTGTCAGGTCTCTCTTAACCCCACGGGTGCTAGATGACCAGCTGGAAGGTCACCGGCACCATTGTCACAAAAACAAATGGGACAGCTCACTTCCTCATGTACATGTACAGATGCCCCTTATCATTCATTTGTCCTCATCATTCAGGGATGCTTCATTAAGCAGGCCCAAGATTCCCTGAACTTGGGATTCAACAACTACTATCGGTGTGCCTTTAACAAATATTTTACCTCTAAAGACACACAAATCATTGCAGGCCAAGTTGTAACCCAGATGAGCTGCTAAAAAAAGTCCCAAGAGGCCAAAGACCCTGAGGTTTGTCCTGTGGTATGAGAGACTTTCGGGGGGCATCCCCTCCTCCCAGTTTTAGCGAGGGTCCTGCCGACCATGCAGTAGTAAGATGACCTCCTGCTTCCCTTATCTCCGCAGGAAGTAAAGCAAGAGGAGGAGGAGAGACTCATACTGGAGAGCAACCCATTAGAGTGGACAGTGACTGACGTGGTGAGGTTCATTAAACTGACAGACTGCGCCCCCTTGGCCAAAATATTTCAGGAACAGGTATGATGGTTCTGTGGTGTACTTGCTCTTTCTACTATGAGACTCTGAAGTTTTACTTAAACCTTCTGTTTCAGCTGATTTCCTGCGACACAGCTTTGGGAGGGGAGGGAAACATCTCATCACATCTATGAGCGGGGAGTGGAAGTCTGGAGTGCACACATGGTCTCCGCCAACACCTTCTTGGGAGATTCTTTGTGGCCAAGTGGAGATGGAAGTCCCAGCCCTCCACTTGACCCTCTCTCCACCTCTGCTGGCAGGGGTGGGGAGGCCGCTTTGTCCTGCAGGGAGCAGTCCTTGTCTAAAAGGTTTTGTCTCCCCTGGGCTGCCCCTTTCCCAGTCCTTTGGCTAGAGAGCGCAGGCCACAATTGGGCCTCCTGTCAGCTGTGCCCACTGGCATTTCTGGGCTCCCCGCTTCTTTAGCAATGTCTTGCCTATATGAGGCAAACATAAAGCTCAGAACACTCACTGTGTGGTATCTCGGGTCCCACAGTCCCAGCTGGTCTGCCTTCTCTCCACCTTCAAATTCTTCTCAAGTTTGTTTGATTTATAACACTCACAGCTTTTGCTCATACTTGCTGGGAGATACAAGGAAAAGGATGCTGACTCAGTCTTCCCAGAAGAAGTTTTCTGTACATTTTGTTCTATTTCATGCTGCTTTCATCACCGTATTTTTCTTTCTCCCTCAGAGTTTGTAAAATATTTTAAAGCCTCTGGTGGGTTAGGTAGGTATTGTGCTAATGAAGGGTAAATACAGAAACAGTTGATACAATCTGTACTTACAGGAATTTTAAATTTAGCAGAAGAAATGACTATAGTCAGCTAAAATGTAAGACATGTGATGATGAACCGTAGGAAAGGATGGTTTTTATTTACATTCTCCCTCAACTCAACAAGCAAACAAATTGCTGTTCCCTGAACACGGGCCACCTTGCAGGCCTTGCTAGTCTCACCTAAAAACTTCAAGGTTAAGCCCGTGAGGCGTGCTCTGCCGTTCGTGTAATTTGCTGAAGTTTCTCAAATCGTGTCACAATGTTGTAACTATCTGTCTCTCCAGACACTACTTTTTTTAAAAAGTTTCCCATATAATAAATTAAAAATATGTCTATCCAGTCTTTTTTTAGATTATACAAACTAATAGTCTAGATAAAGGGTAATACAAGCAATAAATCAGGAAGAAAAAGGAAAGGCCTCTGATTTCCCAGGCTCCCAGTGAACTTCTCAGAATAATGTAGTGGTGAATTGTGGAGAGCGAATTCATAGGGTTCCCAGCTCCTCCCAGGGGAGAGTAGTTCTTACCATTTGGAGGACTGTAAGTGACCATTGGAGTCTCTGGTAGACAACTGGTAAGTGCACTCAGGATGTGTTAATGGTGGTGAGAAGGACTCTGTGACCGCCTGTCTTCTCTGGCCAACACTTAAAGCAGAAAATTAGGGAGGAGCTTCATTAGACATAAGGAACCTGGGTAATTAACGTGTCTCTTTTAAAACACACCAACAGAAAAGAAAGAGAATTATAAGAAATGTGAGCACTTGCACAATTTGAGGCATGCTATAAGCTACATCTGTCTTGAGAATGAAAATACAATAGAACGTTGAAATCTTGCCAGGAGCATTGCATTCAAATACAGGACAAGCGCTGAGGACACCCTTTCATGTGTGCGTCCGCCCATCTGCATGTGTGCACGCTTGTATGGGCCTTGACAGTCAGAAGGCACGTGGGGAAGGCAGCTTTCGTTACTAGTCTGAAGTCTTGTTTTTGTTTTGGTTTAGGCCTAAAGGCCCACTTTTAACTGAGAAGTGTTTTTCAGTTGGCTAATCATAGAACCGAGGACAGAGCCTCTCCTACCCAGTGCCAGGTCATCTGTGGGAGCTCGGGACCCTTGGTGCTGTGGAAGGTTCCCAGCCCCCTGTGTTGGTTTCTTTTACAAGTTCCTAGTAATAAGCAGACAAGTGAAACCCAAAGCTTACTTGGGTAAGTCTAAAATACTGCTTATGCTGAGTCTTCCTCAGTTTAGTTCTTCTAAGCCTGGTTTATAACAACATCTCAGAAAGTTTCATGCTTTCCCAAGCTAAGGCTTCCAAGAGGTGAAGTGTTCCCGGCGTGTTACCACTTTTAGCACCAAGCAATGGCAGGGCCCTCCCTCCAGTTGTTCTTTCCTAGCAGTTAAAAGCTTGGTTGCACTTACCTATAATTTATCATGTAGAGAGAAACATAGGTGGACTTTGACCGATGATATCCTTATTCCTGTTTAATTTTAAATTTCACATCAGGCCGTTTTACCTGTCTCAATAAAAGGCTGTTGCCCGCTGTGCTATCTGAAGTACGTGGGCACTTGAGTCTCTTTCTGTTCAATCAGACCTTTAATTACTAACTTTTACTAATTTGATCTATCATCTTTGAGCCCAAGTGCCACAGCCGTGACTGGGCGAAGTCTCCAGTGGGTCAGCCCAGGCACGGCATGAGTTTTCAGATGAACTGGAAGGAGCCCGGGGTCTTTACTTACCAGTGAGTGAAAAAAATCCCAGGACATGGAGTGCTAATAGCTCAGTGAGTTCACTCTTCTGGATGTCGTAAATTCAGAGACTCCCATAATCACCGGGAGTATTTACAAAAATTATAAACTTCCCATTACGGGAATACCTGCCTTGTAATTCTGAAACATCATGGCAACTGTGTAAGCCAATCTGCACTCTCTGAGTTCACGCCATGCGCATGACACCCAGGCATCCACAACTAAACAGACCCAGAGCCCTCACGTGAAGTTTGCCCATCCATTCCCCTGACATGAACCAGAGACTATTTAAGTCCCCAGATTAGTGACTTATTTTAATTTAAAAACTTCAAGATAATTTATAGGTTTGCTTCACATTTAGACCATTTCCTCCTCCTTCTACTTCTGTAGACCTGAGTGTTCCCCTTAAGGAACTGCCAAGTCCAATGCTGACCTCTCTATCAAAGAGAATACATTTAATTTTGCCATGTGTTAAGCATAACTTTGATGTTGTACATTTTATTGTATTTCATGTACTAAAAGTTAGTAGTCCATTTATGGTAATTCTATGTTGAATGTGACAAGTGGTTTGCCAGCAGTTCTGAATTATATGAAAGCATATTTGTAAAAATTAAATTAACTATGAGGTCTGTACTCCAAAATCAATGGGGAAAAAATAGCCTCTTTCAAACCAGAACAAAAACTGCATGTGAGAGCAACTGCAGAGTGAAATCCCTCCCTCATTCCCGGACCCCGTGCATGTTAGGATTTTGCCCAGTTTTGCTTCCATTCACCCATCCCTCCCTCCCACTCCTCTGTGGGAGTCTTGGGTATGCGCCCCACAGCGAGAGTGATAGTCAGTGGGCAGACATGTCAGTCAACCACATCTGAGCTCACTGAGCCATAACCGTAGCTCTTCCACCCCAGTGACAATCTGATGGACAGGTCGCTAAATCTTGTGCCTTTCAACAGGCAGTGTGGCACACTGGTGCTGCAAAATCAGAGGTCTGGTTTTATTCTTGGCGGTGTATCCTTCTCAAAATAGAACGTGCTGGAGTTCTGTGTTGGCTCATCAGGGAAGGTGGAGAACAAGGTGAGAACCCAGAGAGGACAGCCGAGGCCCTGAGGGGCTCAGTACAGACAACATGCACGTTAACCACTCCTTCACCTCAGATGCCCGGCCCTGCTGGGCTGCCCAGATAAAAAGCTGGTGTGAAGGATCATGGCCTTGAATCAGATAGCGTAGCCTTCATCCACCCCCATCCTGTACTCTTCATCTTCCTGCCTTTAGGAGTGTCTCTGCAGGCAAAGTTCCACTGTGTTTCTCCTCAGTTCTGTTAGTCCCAGATGTGCAGGGGCCTCCAGGTGGGCACTGGGAGACCCATGAGACACGTTTAACCTGCCCTTATGAGGGAAGTTCCAAGGCACCGGCTGAACTTTATCCATCCACATTGCTCACATTCAAAATTCAGGCCACAGGGTATGGACTTTTCCCCATTCCCCGAACTGTGCCATCAAAACAGAGATCTCCTGTAAACTTCAGACACATTCCCCTTGATTTTCACCAACTATAAAGACTATTCTGAATTTCATGCTTCCTGTGCTCTTGGTTGATTTTCTCTTATGTATTTTTACGAGGTATTACATCAGTGTGCTTTTCTACTGGTAGCGTAGGGAGTTCCCTTTTAATACACTTCTTTGTCAACACAGTATTGTCAGACCTTAATTTTTGTAGGTATAAATTATATTGTATTTTGGGCCTAATTTGCATTTCTGTGATTCTTGATGAGGGAGTTATTTATTACCTTAATAATTCCTGTTCCCTTAGGCCTCAGTTTAGGTATGACCTAGTCTCTGTAGCTGTCCTTGACTCCTGTAAGCTTGGTTGACCATCATATTTGAACTTGTAGCTCTATGACCATATGTTTATCCTTATATATTGTAATTGACGGTTTATTTGCCTGCCTCCCTTGAAATGTGTAGAGTCTTCTAGAAGGTTGAGAGGAATCTTTGTTTTGTTCAATATGATATCCTCAGAGAGCATCAGAGTGTGATGGTACTTAGTAGATACTCAATAAATGCTTGTTGAGTGAATGACAGCTCCCATATGGCAGCCACCTTAACTGAAATTGTCTAGAAAGAGTTATATTTATATTTTAGGGCTGATTTTCCATTGCAATTGATTTTCTGTGTCCAACAATGGCCATCATGACTAAGTGTAGATTTTAAAAGCAAAGCTACAATTTTCCTTCCCAAAGTTAATATCAGAAAACTGTAATTCTAGTTCCAGTGCTGTATCTAACTAGCTAGCTGTTCTGGCATTACTTTCTATCTTTAAGAAAAGCTTCCATCTCCTTAAAATAAGTTCGGGCCACTTCTGTCCTATTCTGTTGATATCATTGAAGCTAATGGTTCAGCCTCCTACATATAGTGTTATATATGTCTTCCCAAGACTAACATTCATACACATTTTGGTTTTTTGCTGTAGGCATTTTCAAGACAGCCAAAGAAAACACTAATTTAAGAAAATGAGTACCTGTATGAAATCCACTGAGTCTCTGTAGCTTGTGGCTGCTCTGGGCACACCACTTCCCCAGGCAGTGCAACTTCTGGCCGGCTGGGTTGTACTGACGCTCACATCCCCCCACTGACCTTTGTCACGACCTTGGGCCCGCAGCCTCCCTGAGCTATTCCCTCTGGGATATAAAGAGTATCCTGGTGAATGGAAAGAGGGGTTTCAGTGGCCCAGACAAACAATATCTACAGAAATAAACCCAACTGTTATAGAACAGGAGCGGGAAGGGGTAGAAATATCCAGTGGTGACCTTAAAGCTTTGGAGCGAGCTTTTATACCCTTCCCCATGAAGCCTGTGCAACTTCACGGCCATTTAATGAGTATGGCCACTGCGGGCCCCATGTACAGACAGAGAAGGATAAATAAGACAGAAGTACAGGGAGCACTTCCTTCTGGTTAAGGTCAGCATGTGGGTGCAGTTGCATGTGGTGTGTGCACACGTGCGTGTCTAAACACCTGAGCTTTCCTCTGTGGAAATTGCACTGTCGTTGGCACGTTTTTCTAGCATCTTCTTACCCACTCTCATGGTGCAGTAGTAGACCTTGGTCGGGAAGTGAGATTTTTCTTTTACCAAAAAGCCCTTTTCTAGTGCTCAAATGAAGTCACAGCAGAGCGTAGGAAGGACTGGGCCTGGTGGGGTGGGGGTGGGGGCAGGGAGCTTGGGAAGGAATTCCTGCAACAGCTCACCTGTTCCGGCTCTTCATCCCCACCAGCCCAGGCATGCACATTTCAGAGTAACTAAAAATCTTTTTAGTACTAAGAATGTGTTAACCAAAAAATGAGACAGCCCTCAAGCCAATTGCTCTGTCCAAGCTCTTAGGAGGAAAGGAGAGTAGCCCTCACTCCCTTGGCCCCCAGGCAAAGGCTACTGGGGCAAGTGTGTCGCCTGGGTGCATACAGCCTGGCCTCTAACCTATTTTGTTTTCCAACAGGACATTGACGGGCAGGCGCTCCTGCTGCTTACTCTTCCGACAGTGCAGGAATGCATGGAGCTGAAGCTGGGGCCTGCCATCAAACTATGCCATCAGATTGAGAGAGTTAAAGTGGCTTTCTACGCCCAGTATGCCAACTGACTCTACCCTTTTGGTGATGCAGCATCTTGGGAAGGTTTTCGGGACGGAACTTTTATTTTTCCTGGGTACACGAGATGCGTCATACACAGTCACCGGAAAGCAGGAAGCATGCAGCATCTGCTTCCTCCACCAGCCTGTTTCATAGTCCCGTGTTTTTAAAGCACACACCAGGACCACAGCAGTGGCCTCTGGGGAGTGTAAATTAAAGTTCTCTGTCAGACCTGTGGGATATGAAGAGCTTTTTTGTATGTCCACATCTCGCCTTTCTCCCATCCCACACCAGGCAGCTTCCTTGGAACAAGGCTCTAAACCAAGGCCCATGTTTTTTTGAAAACACCTTAAGTTGCAGTTGATGTCTTTTTCCGTGTGACCAAGGAGGTTGCCTGGCTGGTGGTTTTGTCCTAATCATTCTCAGGTGCATTTGTACCTGCTCCTTTCATACCGATACACATGTGGCTCTGGCTGTGTGGCTGTCACCGCAGTTTTGATCCTGGTGGCAACTCATTTCTCAAACACAGCTGTAGGCGATGCTTCCGGATGCAGTTCTGGAAAGATGGGCTAACCTGCACCGCCCGTCAGAGGTGCCTTTTAGGAACTATGGGGGCGAAGGGAGGTGGCGTGCCACCGCAGTGAGACAGCTTTTCGTGAGCAATGGACTAGAAAGGACTTGGGTTTGCAGGCTCTTTTATGGAATCTCAAGTATCTCTAATGTTCTAATTCAATCCTGACCACATCAGGGAGAGACTCCTGTCGTCTCTTGGGAAATGTTGATACTGTGCTTTGAAGGAAACGTTTAATTTCAGATAGCAGGAGTGGGGAGAGATTTGAGACAAGCTTTTTACAAACCATCAACTTCCCCTCAGGTTCCCTTTGAACCCCACTCACATGTGGTTCAGCTGTGGAGGGTGAGCACCGGGCCTGGAGTCAGCCCAGTCTTTTCCTTGTGCGACAGATGACTAACTCTGTGATCTTGGGTGACTCAAGAGTCACTCTGCACCTCCTTCCTACAGAGTGACAGGTTGGAACACTTAGAACACGAGCAGTGTGTGCACATTCCCGTCTCCACCCTGCTCCTGCGAAGGGAGAGCCCAGGTGGATCAGCCAAGATGAGGGAAAGAGGGCAAATGAAAAAGAAGTGTGTCACCGCAGCCTTTAACTCCATCATTCCCGCAGCTCCCTCTGGCTTCGAGGTTCTTAGGACACTTCTTGGGTGGTGGTCATCAAATCAGTGAAGTAATTTGCAGGAAGATCTACGGCTGGGAGAACAGGCTGGGTTTTGTGCCAAGCACTCCATGTGTGCGTGACCCAACATATGTATATATTCAAACCCAAACGGACTATTATATTCTGTTACCGGGGTGGCCCAAATACCTTTTTAAAACTTATGCAAAGAAACCAGACCTTCCAATTGTTTAGGAGTGAACATGAAGAGTGAAGGCTGTGCACCCGTCTGTTACTTTTGTCCTGTAAGTATCTTGATCTTCTCACTGTGATTGGTCTCAACAATCCCAGTAAAACTGTGTGGGGTGGGGGCTTATTAGCTTACCATGCTTCTGCTGCATTTCAAGGCAGGAATGTCAGATTTGGAAAAACGTAATTACTAATGCTAATCCGTACTCACATTCTGTCACTGGTCCAGATGAAAATGGAAAACAAATACTTTGTAGTCGAGACATTTTTGTCTCTCTGTAGCTGATTGCTACAGTCCAGTTTTAAACATTTGGCAAATGCATTTGCCTGGAGACCCCTGATGGAAGGAACTCTGTCCTAAGCTGTGCTGGGGGACACCATGGGAAGGAAGGGAATATCTGTGACGATTCATGCTTGGCTCACAGTCCATGCTCTCTTCTCAGTCAAAGTTCTGACCCCTCTCAGTTTCGCACCCCTACCTTCTCAGCCATGTGCTTTTGGCCTTAAATGCTCAGTCTTGTGCAGTTAAATTCCATCCAAAAGTTGGAAAGGGTATCCATTTCAAGATCATGGCATTCTCCCAGTGCCGATTCATTTACCGTCCTTCACTCAGGACCTTTTCACACTCAGCTCTTTCTGCTGCATTTGAAATGGGAATGAAGGCATGTGGCAGATACAACACAACATCGAGCTTTCAGAACGAATGTCACTTTCTTGTGCCCTTTCAGAGAATAGCATGGAGAAAGAGATGGTACACTGAGATAGATCTTCTGGGGCAGGGGGTTCTCCAGAGCCTCCCAGAGGAGCAAGGAGGCCCCCGCCCTGCAGCCCAGACAAGGCCTGGCCACCAATGCTGGTGAAGCTTCCTGCTCCCCTCAGCCCAGAAGCCTGGGACATGCCTCCTCCTCGGCCTCTCTTTGTGCTTGCACTGTGTGTGCATGGGGAGGTGGCTGCCACCAGAAGCAGAAAGTGGCGAGCTCTGGCGGAGGGGCGGGGGGGGGGGGGCGGTCACCATGAAGGTTGTCTTCTGCCATCTCCCGGCCATTCTGAGAGCCAAGATATGTTTTAGGGCCAAGAAGATACTCTTACTCTGAGTATTGCCGACATCTTTCCAAACTTGGGTTCTTCGGGAACTTCCATGATGGTGGGTATAACTTTACACCAGGAGCAACTGGGCTGCAGAATTGTAAGGTGGTATTCGTTTCTCTGTGGGAATCACCTCCCACCAGTTTCTGTGTTAGAACTGGGGCCAATTTCCCAGGAACATTTTACTTTGTTATTACTGTGCCTCTTAGGGCAGGAAATACTGATTTTGTGCCTGTAACCACCTCATCCCCCAAACCACCACAGTCCCCAAGTCAAGTGTTTCTTGGTAAAAATATTCCTGCAGGCAATGCCCCACCCTCCTCCTCTCCCCACACCGTGGCTCCCTGATAATACTCGGGGACCAGAGTCCTGTCCTCTCTGTTCTGGACCCTGCACACGCCATGCTCCTCATTGTCTCCTGGGACGGCCACACAGTGTGCTTTCCCTCTCCCGGCCGAGCAGTCACCCTACATTCAGGACTTGAAAGTGTGTATAACTTGAAAGTAGAAATGCCTCCTCATCTTCGATAATAAAAGTCCATCACTCGATGCTGCTCAGACAGTCATGGAGCTTGTTTCAGTCCCTGACTTCTTGACTTCATTTGCACCGTGTTGGGAAAGTACTCCACAGGAATGGAAGCCGAAGAAACTAAAAAGGGCAGGGAACAACTGGCATGACAGAACTTCCGTGCTTTTCAAAAAAAAAAAATAAGTAAGACAAAGACCAGTTTCCTGTACCATGGAATTAGGGAGCGTGGAGAACTCATTCCTTACTTTTAAAATTAGGTTCATCTGATCCACGTCTGACTCGCACATGGTGTTTGAGCAGCACGTCTGTGAGGCTCCTTCACCCCGTCCGATCACATCAGAAAGACGATTTTCTGGGTTTGCTTTGATTTGTTCCTGGATAAACTAAAATGATTCAGAACTAACACTGCCACCACCCCGACCCTTACTGCGCTCTCTGCCCGGTCCACTTCAGTCAGGCTTCCAAGACTGATCTCAGTTTCCTAACTCCTCTCGTAGGACTTCTGAGTGTGGCAGCAGGCAGGTTCTGAGGTTTGCCTTTTACCTTTAACACCAGTCGCCTTTGCTAAGAGCATTCCTCCCTTCGTTGTGGACGCACTGCTGGATTTCATACTTCTTTTGTAGAACACCCATTCACATGTATTTCTGTATATAGAACTATGAAAACGGTCATGCTATAATCTTTCTCGTGGTCTGAGCATCACTGTTGCCTTTGGTTAAGGTGGTGAACGTAGGCAAGTGCTCTGTTCTGTCTTTAGAAAGCTGTGGTTGCGTGTGCAGTTATTTGAAGGGAAAAATTGTAAATTAAGGTATTGGTTATTTTTAAGAATGAACTTGTTGGAGAGTGAACATTCTGCCCATGTTGCTTTGGTGCAATAAGTAAATAGCAATTATTACAGTCCAATGATTCTTTTATTTAGTCACTGTCCTTTTCTACTCAAGAGATTTCTAGAAAGCGCTGTACTCCCTTTAACTCAGTCTGACTTTTAAGTTGATTGATTCTCATAGCTTTTATCCCTAGAGTTGGTTTACCAGTATCCAAAACATGATATGGTAAAATCGAGTTGGGCTGTTTTACCCCAGTTCATTTACCTAAACATTGTAATTGCTGACACCTGGTGCTGCCTTGGCTTTCGGATGATAAATAACTCGACCAGTGTCCTGAGCTGCAGACTTCCCATCTCACTGCCTTTGTTTCCAATGGTCGGGATTTGGTACCAGTGAGTATGTTGGTCTTGTCGTGTAACCAAGCAGAGTGGTGCTTCAGACGGGGAGAAGGAGGCATTAAAGAAAAAGTAAAGTTTTGGAGCAAACTGAAAATCACCTTATGATGGGAAATTGGAGACAAATCTTTTTAATGACAGAAAAAATAATCATGTCATCTGTTCATAATGAGAGCTAGCATGATATCTGGAAGTGTAAACTGTCCCTAGTTGTGAATGTCAAAAGCCCTGTTACTGTTTTGCATTCCAATTTGAATAGTTTGTATTGAAATTTGATTCATAGATCTTGTGTATGTTTTGGTGTGTAAAAGGGAAAATTTGGGGGTGTTACTTTTGAGCTGTGCGGGACTGAGGGCATGTCATTCATTTGTTGTAAGACTGTCTTCTGTACATATGTTTTCATGTAAATAAATGAAAATCTATATCAGAGTTATATTTTAATTTTTATTCTAAATGAAAAATCCCTTTTTACTTGAAAAATTGTAAGCCACATTGTTAATAAAGTAAAAATAAATTCTATGGTGGTGTTTTTGCCTTTGTGTTGAAGGTTATTAATTATTTTTAGAGTTTGCATTAGAACTGATTTTTTCTTTTTTCCTTGCCATGTGCTAAAACATATGTTACAGAGTTTTAATAACCATGACTCTCAAAGTCCTGTGTTACCTTTCAGGGTCACCTGTTACCTCTGGAACATTTTATTTAAGGAACTTGTTTTTACTTTTTATTAAAACATTACCCTGTATCTTCACATGATTACCTCTACCCCATTTTCAATGACTTTAGTTATTCTGTGATTACCTGGTGCATTAATAGAAATACTACTTTATGTCCATAAGAGCAATAAGTAAACGACCACATTTGCACTCACTATTGTCCTCCAAGTACCACCAATGGGTCCTAGGTATCTCAGCTGGAAAAGGAAGAGGTCCCTTTGCCACCCTGCCCTTCACAGGGTGGGGGTGGGGGGCATCTCAGAGGCAGATCGTGCCCCTCTCCCCTCTGCCACACAGACTCCAGTAAGTTGGCCTGGAGCCGGAAGTGAGGTGAAGGCGGGAGGCATTTAGGGAAAGGAGGTGGAG
This sequence comes from Sturnira hondurensis, assembly GCF_014824575.4. NCBI lineage: Eukaryota > Metazoa > Chordata > Mammalia > Chiroptera > Phyllostomidae > Sturnira > Sturnira hondurensis. Next base: position 5,347,713 of record NW_028088915.1, read on the forward strand.
CAATGCTGCGAGTTCCTCCTAATCACATTCTCAAGCCTCTTAATATACTTTTGCCCTGCTGATGAGTTCTGCATATAGAAATTTTTGTTTCATTTTTAATGATGGAAGCATTTTCTCTTAGTAAAACTTTCATAACAAAAGGAAAGCCCAAGAGAGCAGACAAAAAAAATGGGAAGCATACTGATTACTTTCTCAAAATATACTAGAAGCAGATTGGTCAAGGATTACATGGCTGAGTAAGTACAATTGTATTTGTAATGAAGATCTTTGATGACAAAGAAATGTAGAGGATGGATGTATAATAAAGTAACTGAATGCTTTTCCAGCACTTTCCTCACCTGAACACCATAGAACAACTTCACCTGGTGAAGGTGCTTTGCAAAATGACATTATTCTTCAGCTGTGCCCCCACCCGTCACTGCTTCCATGATATTGAGACAGGTCTCAGCCCAGCCTGAGGATTAACAAACCCCAATCTTGGAGGGACAGTCCACATACCAAGGGAATTACAGGATGTGACTAGTGTCCACTGGCAAAAGCGGGGGAACCCACATGGTGGCATATGAGGTTGTTAGACCCAACAGGACAGAAGACTGGATATGGGAAATTCAGGACATCGGGCGTTTCCCTGTGACGTGGGATTTAATATTCCTGTAAGGACCATTTAGAGCCAGTCTGAGGATCGCCTGGGATGGTTCCCAGCTGTTGGCCTACAGTGAACGAGATGGAAATTCCAGAATGTCCTTTGCCTCCAGTTGAGAAAGCAATCAGAAGGCTGGAAGTATGGATATAAGTGTAAAACAGCCGCTCTCTTTTAGAGCACAGTTTGCCGGCACATTGAACTGATGCTTCCCCTCTTGGAAAAAAAAATGAGGGCATCCTGTTCTCAGCATCAGAGGGTTGGGTCACAAGGAAGTGAGTGAGTGCATCTGAGCAGCACGGGGATGGGTGGTGTTGAGTCAAAGAGTGCAGGTCCCCAGATTGGCTCGGCATCCACTGCCTCCCAGCCTTGCAGCGCTATGCACTGCCCCGGCCACTGCACAGTCACCTCCTCTCCCACCACCCCGCAGTCCCGGCCACCCTCAGGTGAGGGCCGGCTCCTGCACCCTCCCACGCCTGCCATGGAGGCAGCCACAAGCTCCCTGGCACTCAGAGCCCGTTGGGCCCGGTCCATCAAACCTCTAATTCCTCCCACCATTCTGGACCCGGAGGAAGCGCTGGACTGGAATGTGGCTGCTTCAGGTGACAGAACGTGGAAGGGCTAGGAAGTTCATGTCCCATGGGCAAACTTTGATCAAGGATGTAGCCAGCAAATAAACTCCTCTGTCATCCTCCCCTGGATGGGCTTCCCCACGTGTGGTGGTGTGTATGGTCCACCCAGAGACATCCCACAGTCTGAACAGACCTGTGCTGTCTGCGAAATCATGGCCAGCTCTGTGATGAACTGATTTGCATTGAGTTCCCCTGCTTCCAGGCCGAACTTCCCTGAGCCTGCGATTCCACCACTGAAGAATCAGCTTGTAAACTTGTTTTCTGGGGAACTAACCCGAGACAGGAGGCAGCCATTATTACAGTCGCATATGCAATGTGCAAACAATGACAAAATATTCTACCGAAATCCAGTCGTTATCTGGAACCTGGAAGACCCACCAGCCTTGTGTCGTGGGGACTGTTTGTGGCAGGAATCCTCTTTGAATGTAAGGCATGGGTTGTAAATTCAAATGTAAAATGTTTTCTGGTTATTGAAGTAATGTGTGTTCATTTCAGAAAATTTGGAAAACAAAGACATTAAATTGCCTCATTATGTCATTATATCCAACTACCACTTTATCATATTTTCATGTATGTTTATAACACAGTATTAAAATCAAGCAGTTTATACTGTACAGTTTTTGCACTCACAGTTATATTGTAATCATGTTCTCTGGGGTGGAGTTAGTGTTTTTATACGTCTAATATTTTTGCTTTAAGTGTTTCCATAATTTTAAAAAATAATTCAGCATAACACATGTTACACCCAGTTTCTGAAAATAATGTTTTGCCATACTTACTTGGGATTTATATGTTTTATAAAATCTTACAAATGTACATAGTTGAAACCCCCTGTATTTACTCCTGATTCTATTTCCCAGCCTCTCATTCCAGGGGTAGTGATGATTCTGATTTGACTGTTTTTCATTTATAGTGGTGACATCACCATAGTAATGTGCACCACTGCTTTGCGGGTCTTTAACCCATTAGTGAAGTGTTAGCTACATGCACCATATTGCAATTTGCTCTTTTGCTCAATATTATTTTTATGAGATTCTCACATGTTAATAATATTTGTATCATTATTTTTACTGCTGCATAAGTTCCATGGAATATATTATTATTTACTTGTACATGCTCTACTGTTGGACCTTTTTTAAATTGAATTAATGGGCATGACAGTGGTTCACAAAACCATACAGGTTTCAGGTGTACCACTTGATAAATCATCTGCGCACTACATCATGCACCCGTCATCACAACCATAATCTCTTTCCATCCTCATTTTCTCCCCTTTGCCCACCTCCCCTACCTCCACCCCCTTTCCCTCTGGCTCTCATTGCATTGTCTGTTATGTATGTATGTTTTTAAAATTAATCCCTTCACCTGTTTCATCCAGTTCTCCAAACCCCAGGTCCATCTATGCTGTTTCAAAAGGGGAGCTTTCCCTTTTTCTGGCTGTGTAGTAGTCCATTGTATAAATGTACCACAGTTTGTTTATCCACTCACCTACTTGACATTTATCATACCAACTGCTTGTGTTGCAAATTTGTTTCTCTACATTGGTTTTGTTCTGTTACTTTATGTTGTCCTTTGTAATTCAGAAAGGTCTTTTTTAAAAGACTTTATTTATCTTTAGAGGGGAAGCGAAGGAGAGAGGGAAAGAAACATCAATGTATGGTTGCCTCTCGTGCATCCCCTGCTGGGAACTAGCCTGCAACCCAGGCATGTGCCCTGACTGGGAATTGAACTGTGATCCTTTGGTTTGCAGGCCCATGCTCAATCCACTGAGCTACACCAGCCAGGGCCAGAAAGGTCTTAATTTTAATTTACTTTAATATATTACTGTCTATATGATTATCACTTTTATTCTCTTGTTGAAGAGAATTCTTTCGCTCTATGATCTCTTACATTTCTTTTAAAAGTAAGTTTTACTTTTCCCAGTCTCTCTAGAATATACATATATCTTGGCTGGTATTTCCAGTCTTACACTCCTGCCATGTGAGAGTCATCTCTGCTTCACATCCCCCCTGGTACTTGACAGTGCGTCTAATTACTGCCAATCTGATGGGTATGGAAATGGTACGGGAACGGGTGGAGTGGGACAGTTAAATTGTCCTGTTCTGATCACCCAGGAATCTCTTGTTTCCCTGCTCATCTGTCATTCCACCTGTGCCATGTTTTACTCATACCTGTACGTGTAGGTCTGTGTCAGGCTCTACATTCTGTTTCACTGGTCTGTGTGTCAGTTCCTCTGCCTTTACCACACTAAGTATTGTGGCTTTATAGTAACCCTTGATGCTTGGAAAGGGGAATCTCCCAATGTTATTCTTATTCAGAATTGCTTGGGCTATATTTGACATATTGTTCTTTGTTGTGAACTTTAGGCACAGCTGTTGAATTCTACAGAAAACTCTGTTAGGATATTGGAATGTATGAAATTTATGGGAAAATTTGAGGAGCATGAATTCTATTATCCTGTTGAATCTTTCCGTTTAGAAGGTGGTGTAAGTCTTTCTCTAGTCATGTCTTTTATAACTTCTTCAATAAGGCCTTGATGTCTTTCTGCATAGAAGCCTTATACATATTTTGTTAAATGTATTTCCTATATATATTTTAGCTACCTTTTTCTCTATAATGTTTTGTTCACTATTACTGAGAACTCTTGATTTTTATGTATTAATATTCCATCCAGAATCTGTAGTGAATTCAACAAAAAGGAGTCTCCATCCTGAATTTTTTACTCTTTTATATTATTATTAACTGATTTTTATGGTTTTTGAGTTGTAGTTTGCTTTGAGGGAGAAGTATTTATTTGTTTATCCTCTCCTGCTTATCGAATTGATGATTTTGCATGTTCTGTGCATCCCATGGGCTGAACACAGCCAGGTCTTATATCACTGGGGAGGGAGCCCTCCTAGCCCGTGGTGGCATTGTGGCTGTTGCTTGTCCACTCACTGAGCCAATGGTCAGCTATTTCACTTCCCCGTGGTTAAGCTCTGTCTTCACCCTCCTGCTTTTTCGAGTCTGTCCACTAGGATCAGTTATGCTTTGCAGTCGGAAAAAGCATCCACAGACCTTGGCGTCAAGCCCTGAACCTAGCTCCCGCCCCATCTCTCATGGAGTACCTCACTCCACTAGAGGAGAGCACCCAGTGACAGCTGTCTGGGTCCTGTTTCAGAACCCAGCAAGCCTGCAGCCTTAACCTTTCTCACCAGTTTGTGTTTTTGTACTTTTTCTGGTCACTGGAGATGTTCACCTTATTTTCGAGTTCAGCCATTCCTCATTGATTTTCTTCTTTTATGTGTCATTGTTCTGTGTTTAGAACAGAAGAGATGTGTCCAGGTTTAAACTTACAGAGCCATCTTGACTAAAAGTCTTCAGGTAATACCTACCTCTAAAAAAAAAATTTTTCCAAGCAGCAGGTGGTATTAGAGCATGCTCTGAAAATGAAGGTAACTTTTGCATTATTCAGGCTATTTAGAAATGAGATTTTTAGCACATATGAAAATGCATATTGGCATGGGGTTCATTTAAGTTACAATTCCCAAAATGCTCAGCTAGTTGACATTTCTAAATGTCTCTTCTGCATAGTTTAACTCTTAGTAAAACCTCATGATTTGAAAAAAACTGCTTTGCATATTGTCCCCTCTGACTTCTTGTCATAAATCCCTCGCTTGAGAGGTGTGGAGTTAGAGTGGTGTGGCGGTGAGGCTGGGCCTGTGTTGGTCCATACCGTACACTAATGATCCTCGCACCGCCCCTCCCACAATTTGAGCAGAGTGATCCATTCTCTCCCCTCTGTTGGCATGGATGATTGAGTACTGACACTTCGAAATACAGACATTTGTGCTACATGCATGCTACCTCTCAACTGACTCACTTGAAAAAAGGTATCCTTAATATGTAAATAGGTTAATCTATGCCTTCCCAATAATCCATATGAGTGCACTGAAATGGGAACATTTTATGAGACACTTAAGCTTATGTGAAGCTAATTCTTCTTATAAGAAACCTAAGACAACATTAATTCATCTAACAAAAATGTTTCAGACCTGCTAAGTAGATGCACAATGCTAAGTCCATTAGGAAAAACATAGCACTGTATTAGCTGCGCTTGAAAGGGCAGAAGCCGCCTGGAAGGGAGGGAGAGCACACGCTGAAGTTACTGTCCAGGAAAACTGGAGCTGACGTGTGTACAATGTGGGTTCAGACTGTGACTAAGGAGAGGAGCGATGTTTGTGCTTTTCAGAGCACTGAATAAGGCTGCAGCCCTTGTTACTGGCTGTAAAGTGGGACTGAAGATTTAAAAGCTTCCGGAGGTCACCCAGGAAACGTACATGAGTGCAGTGAGCTGGTGGGGATGGTGGACAACAGGAGAGGGTGCACCTTCCTGCAGAGGGGCTTGTCCTCCCGCTGGCTGTCAGTAAGATGGGGGCCAATGGTTGCCTCATCTTCTCATTTTCCAAGGGGAACCAGACATGTAAATGTATATGCAAAATCTCCAAATTATTAAATGTTGGCAAGAAATTAAAACATTTTGAAGATGATGATGGCTAAGGAAAATAGCCAGGGCTAGATTCCATGCTACAAGTTCCGGGTCTCTGCCTTGCTCATTCTGCAAAGACCATAATGGGGAGGCTGCCACGTGGGAATACATTCATTCACTCATAAATGTGAGACATTTACTGAAGGGATTTGTGATCACTTTTTCCAAGGCAGTCAAATTTTGATCTATTTGACAGTAGTTAATACACATCAGAATTAATTCCTACTCAGTCAAAGGCTTACTCATAAGTGTTCAAAGTCAAATTGAAAGTGCTCACAATATTATTGCACTATGTCAGGATGTATATGTGCATGTGTGTTTTGGTTTTGAGGCAAGGGTCCCTGGCACAGGTACAGGTTGGTATCACCATTTCAGTCCTGGAGAGAAGGGACTGGACATAAGGATATACAAGTCTAATCTTCAGACTCAGTCTGCTCTTAATTTTAAGAATTGCATCAGGTAAATTAACCTCCCCACTTTCCCATTTCTTCACCTGCCAGATGGGAAGTAGGGTCCTTTTTTTTCCAGTATTTTTATTGATTGTGCTACTGCAGTTTTCCCAGTTTTCCTCCCTTTATCCCCCTCTGTCCTACCCCCCAACCCTGCAGTGTCACCCCTCCTGAGTTCATGTCCATGGTTGTACATATAAGTTCTTTGAGTCCTCTGTTTCCTATACCATTTTTGTGTCTCCCCACCTATTTTAACCCTACTAATTACACTACTTCTTCCCTCTACCTTTTCCGCTCTATTCCGCCCTCCCCCCTCCCCACTGAAATCCCTCCATGTGATGTTCATTTCTCTGGTTCTGTTCCTGTTCTGGTTGTTTGCTTAGTTTTTGTTTTTATTGTTTTTCTTTACTTTTAGGTTCATTTGTTGGTAGTTGTGAGTTTGTTGTCATTTTACTGTTCATATTTTTAATCTTTTTCTTAGATTAGTCCCTTTAACATTTCATATAATAATGGCTCAGTGACGATGAACTCCTTTAACTTGACCTTAATCTGGGAAGCACTTTATCTGCCCTTCCATTCTAAATGAAAGCTTTGCTGTAAGCCTTCCAGTTTCACTATGACTAACCATTATTAGATGCCATTTGATATATGAGAAGAATAAAGCTCAAAGAGATTGGACATTTCACTTCTGGAAGACAGATCTTGTATTTAAAACAATTTGTTCCACAAATTGAGTGTGGAACAAAATCTAAAGTGCTGTTCTAAACTAAGTGGATATTATCTGTCAAATTCTACAAAGGTACCAACACAAAAGTGCACTTGTGAGCTAGAGACGGGATTCACTTGTTAATAGAACATCTACCATGTATTATGTGTATTGAGAGATATAATGGAGTAATACATGGGCCTTGCTTGTGTTCAAGGAATTAACAATCAATTAGAAGAACTGAGAGTACATGGTGAGTTTAAGGGAGCTTCACTTGGGGTCAGATCCTTGAAGAACTCAGATATACATTTTAGGCTCCAGCGTTCGTCGGATAGTGACCGCATACATTGTTTATTCTCTTATCTCATAAGTGTTTTTCTGGGATTTAACATGTTATATTTTTCCTAATGATAAGGTAGCTTGAACCACAGCATCTGGTAGTAAGTTGTAAAAACCTGGCATTTTTATTGTTCTGGGTTTGAAAATATCAGGGAATTTAGTTCTGTATTGTTTCTATTCTCCTTAAAATGTGTGTTTTCTTTAAGGCTAAAGGACAAGAAAATAGCCTTTAATACACTTTCTTGTAACTATATGAAACAGCATTTACTCATTCAATTATCATGTTAAGCATCCATGCATGTGTGATACTCTGTTCAAGGCTCTATGCTAGTGCCCTGAGTAAAAAGATTCCTTCCATACAACCATTCTTTCTGAGACTCAGTCTAGTGGGGGATGGACATGTGACATGGGGGGTGCTATAAGCAATGGGTGGGTACCCTGGAGTCAGGCTGATGAGATTTGAATCCCTATTCTATAACTTGAGCAAGCAACTTAAACACCTGTGTGCCTCTGCTTCATTTGCAAACTTGGGATGATAGCATCTAGGTTATTTGATTGCTGTGAAGGGTAAATGAGATAACCCACTCTTAGGAGTATGCCCTCAGAAATGCTTTGTAATGGACCCCAGCACACACATGCACTAATGTTCATAGAAGCACTTTGTAATAGCCCCAACTAGTTCATCATGAATGAGTAGAACAGATAAATCATTTGGGGCATGTCCCTACAATAGGATACCAAAGAACAATAAAAGTTGATCAATTACATCTACATCTGTATACAAAAAGCATGAATGAATATTTTTAAAAATAATATTCAATGAAAGAAGCTATACACAATGAAACAGGTACTTCATGTTCTGCTTCTATAAAAATCTAGAAACAGGAAAAATTATGAAAATTGAACCATATATCCTTCCAGATGCATAATTACGGGCAAAATTATAAAGATGAACAAGTAATCAATACATAAAATCAGTATATGATGATCAGGAAGGGGCGGAAGTTAGTGAGACAGGAAAAGCCAAATTGTCAAAGATATTTTGGGGAGATTTCTAGGCGTTTGGATGGGCTCTGCACTGAAGGTTAGGGTTGCGTTAGAGAGAGCAGAGGAACCCCCTGGCCAGGTCAGTACATTGCCTTGCTGAGGTGCAAAGAAGTGCACCGGAAGGAACATGGGGAAATTAGAATGGAGTGGTGGGGCAGAGGGAGTAGATATGTTAAAGACCTTGCCCTGAATTGCAGAGAATATGAAACTACCCTACTGGAACTATTCGTCCCTTAGCACCTGGTTATGCCATGTTTTCTCTTCACCCACGTGTTAGCATCATCTCTCCAGTGATATAAGAAGCCCCTTTGAGAACTCGTTCTTGGTGTCACTTTCATCACCAAGAATCTTTCCTCAGCTCATAACCTCCTCCAACACAGAGTCCCACGTCTTATCAGGTTAGGAGTTCTCATTCCCGTTTCACAGGAGAAGCAGCCGGGATCTGAGCATGTTGAAGGACTTACCCAAGGTCGCACAGCCCAGTTCCCCACCCTCAGCAGTGGCATGTCAGGACCACACTGCGGGCGTTTAGCAGTTATTGACTAAAGCTGGAAGGGACATGATTAAAAGCTTGGGAAGTTTTCGTTTGTTTGTTTGTTTGTTTTTTGTTTCTTTGTTTTTAGGAAGAAGAGGATGCAAAAAGAGAATACAGAATCTTAAATTAGAATCCAGGATTTTGTTGGGCTGGGAGAGATGGGTGAGAACCCTTGCTCTTATCTCCCCCCAGAGCCACTACGGACAACAAACTCAACTGTGCCCACAGCTCCTCAGATTGTGGTGTGGTGTTAACTCAGTCACCACATATGTTCATGCTGAATATTTCTACCTGGAATCTGTCATTTAGAATGTCATCTTCTATGACAAGATAACTGTCTCTCCTTAGAGCAAGCTGTGCGAATCCCATTAGCAACACTAATCACATTTGAGCAAGGGGCTCCTGTGTTTCACTTTGAACATTATACCCTCTTATATCACTTAGCATCTGCTGAGAAACAATTGTGAAGACAAAGTAGTCCTTTCATGGGGACAGATCCTATGAAAGACGCAAAAGCAAACGCTCTAGTTGGTCCTCTGGTGTCAAGGTCACCCCAGAGGGGATAATGTTTGTTTTTTTGTTTTTGCTTTTGCTTTGTTTTGTTTTTGAGAAAAGAACCCTCTGGTGTGATTTTCAGATGTTCATAAGGAAAGAGGGAGAGACAGTAGCAACAGCCAGGAGCACGTTCATTAATCAACATGAAACAGTTAAATCTAAACCATGAGAGCAGGGCGTGACTGCTCCAAGTCATCATCCAAAGTCCGCTTTCTCCAAGGTGTGTTGGCGGCAACATCCAATTCCAGGGAAGTGGGGCAAAACTGTGTGCTGATAAAATATCGAAAATATGCCTGTGCCAGGCACTGCCCCCTCAGATCTTTGTTTGATAGGCGCCTTGTCTGGTTTCAACTCCTTTCCTAACTTTTCATTTTTTCCTTCCCTGCTTTCCTTCCTAGCTCTTATCTATCACTGGCTAGTATACTACATATTGTACGTACTTGTTTTCTGTCTCTCCCACTAGAATGTAAGTTCTCTGAGGGTAGGTAATTTCGTTGCTTGTTCTTTTCTGCTATATCTTTAGAATCTGGTACAGAATAGGTATTCGATTAGTACTTGTTGAATAAATAAATGAGGTGAGATCTTTACATGAATTATATTATTGAATTATCAAAAATTTTGAGGTGGGGACTATCTTTACCTTTATTTAGAGATGTAGAAAATAAGATTTCAAAAAGAAACTTGCCTGCAGTCAGAAAGATTATGTGTCAGAGTTTTAGGATTAGAACTTGAGTCTCTCTAAGTCCAGAATGTTCTTACCCCTCCCGGAGCCATGAGCTCGGAGAACAAGACCCTATGTTAGAATTAATAAACAGGCCCTTTTGTAGCAAGGTGTTTCCACCCCATTTTCAGGATGATCCAACTGTGTTGGGAGGCGTATGGTGAAGTTAGTACAACATGACCTATTTCTATCCTAAAATATTACAACAATCACATTTATCAGTGTTCTTAAACACATAGCATCTCTTAAGAAAACAGCTTACTTCATGTTCTACCAGTAGAGAGCTTTGCAGCAAGGACTGGTGAAATTGAGGGTGGACGTTATTGAACTAACATTTATGGAGCAGGTACCAGGCGCCAGGTTCTTTGTCTTTATCATAGCCTCCAGTCCTGACAACAGCCCCGTAAAATGTGCAGGCTGAGGGGTGTCCCCCTCCCCCATGTTCACACTGTAGGCTCCCAGGGTGGGTGACTGAACAATGCGGGCACCAGGGGCATCCCCTTCCCCACAGTCTAAACTTCCGTGTAGCTTTTGACTCTACAGCGAGTTTTCACATCTGGGGACTCAAACGCCTGTGGATAGAAAACAGTATTTTTGATCCTCCGTTGGGAGTCTGTGTTTGGGGATGAAAAAAATACTGTTTTCCACCTGCAGTTGTTGAATCTGCAAATGTGAACCCCATGAATACGAAAGCCAACTGTATTGAGGAAAATCTACTTATATGTTTACTCATTTATTCAATATATAATAAATGCTTACATTATATCATGAACTGTCTTGGTTAAAACATTAAAAAGCATAATCCTTGACCTCAAGGCATTCACACTCAAATGGAAAAGTCACATAGATTGTCTGAGGCCAGAATATAGTCTCCTGATTTCTAGTCCAATATACTTTTAATAAAAACATAGGGTATCATTTTCACTTGATAAGATCAATACTGATCATTTGTTTTTCTAAAAGCAATTTATAATTTCATTTTCACCAACACCCAGCATAACTGAATATGCTTACGTTTTCCAAGTGTGTTTGAATTTCACACATTTTATAGATGGCAGCTTAATCCCCTAACTCAGAACTAAGATATTTCTACCCAGCATTCGAACATCATCATCACATCATTATTAACATCATCAAAACGTGTGGCTTACAGGCAAGGAATCAGAGTTCACACCAACTCCTGAGTTCTTAATCCATGCCTTTGATCGGGCATGAATAGAGGGTGTATGCCAGTCAGTGTTTAAGCAGACAGGGAATCCCTACCTTGAACGTGATCTACATGTTTACAATTTTGGGACCCAGAGCTCTGTGTGACTGTGTAGCATTGGAAGCTTCCTGGATTAGGAGAATGACTAGTGTGTAGCAGTTAGTCCTCCAACAGCCTTGAGGCATTCTCTGTTATTATTTCCATTTTACAGGTGAGTAAACTGAGGCAGAGAAAGGAATTAAATACACTAGTTGACAATCATTAAGTACTAATGACAGATCAAGGACTTAAGTATAACTCTCAAGTTCTTGCATTTGAACTCCATCTACTGTTTCTTAAAACACCAGATGTCAGTAAATCATGCTATTGGTATGTAGATTCTATCTAATAGATTGCTTCTAAATTTGTGTACACTATAATTTTTATTATATGACATATATGCACAGTATCTAAGGAAAGTGTGGATCACATAAAAATCACTCAATGACAACCCTAATGGATGCAAAAAATAAAACTAACCAAAGCCCCATCAATCTGTGCTCTCTGGTTTGAAGAACTGAGATTTTTAAAAAGGAGCCTGAAATAAAAGTCTTTAGAGGAGCCAGCAAACCAGTGGCTCAGAATATGGCAAAGAAAAAAGTATTTTTATCATTTGACTCTGAGTGGGCATTCAATAAAAACTTGCTGACTGGATGGAATTAAATCAGCAGATATCTGTGACTGACACAACATGGAGTAATTAGAAAATCTATTGGAGGAACAACTAGAGGAAGCAAAGCACAATTAAGTGGGCTGATGTAAGAGCAGCACAGTGGTATCAGAGCATCTTGGCTTCAGGCTGAGAAGCAGCTAGGAGAACACTGTTACCTGTGGTGAATGTATAGGCAAGGGCCAAGTAGAATTTCTTCAACCTGATAATTTTTGAAACTGTTTATACAGTTGCTCTATTAAATGCTGTGGAAATTGTTTTTGAATCTTTGCAAGAGAGTCACTGTATCTCATCTCCATGTAAATCTGTGTGTATTTGTAATGCAATTGCAATCTATAGCAAAGCTATAATAACTGCATCTCAGACATCCTTATTTCAACTTAAAAATAGTATTTAAGATTATATCCTTAGGAATGGTATTGTGGCAAGATGAAATCAAATAGTCGAGCTTCAAAGGAGGGGAGGGGGGTGGAATGGGAAGGCAGTTTAACAAACGGTGATGCTGAGCTTGTGTTCCTGAGAAAGAAATGCATGCTTTTCCATTTTCAATTGAAATACAGCCCTCCGAGATTCTTCCGGTGTCTGGGTAGTCAAATTGTCTTATTAAATTGTGCAGAAATTGACAGATTCCAAACAAATAGAGAGAGTAATCATTGGAGAGTTCTCGATAATCTGGCAATATGGAAATTACAAATTATAATATCTTCCCCTCGAGGAAATGAAATATGCGAAAGAACAACTGCATGATACAAGAGAGTGGGTGTACAAGCAATCCCTCAATCGCTACTGTTCACAAGCTCCATTATCACAGTTGCGTACCCCTCAGTTAATAACGAATGCACAACATTAAGTTTAAAGTGAATTATAAAATTCCTTTAAAGTTCGGTTTTTACATAAAGCACCATCAGGAAATACCATAAAAATGCTCTGGCAACCAGTGGCGTAAATCTTCTTAAATGTCTCTGCACTTTCCTGAACACTCTGTGTTTTCACAGTAACACGAACACTTCTTTATGTCAAGGAATTTTTCTAATCTGTTTTCAGCTTGTTACTCTCCATAGTAATATGGGTCCTAAAGAAATAGAAAAATGTAGCTCTGCCAGAAATATTTTTTACAATCTTGATGTTATCTTAATAAGATCGTGTCTTGCACTTGTCTGTGGAATGTGATATAGAGATCCAATACAGGTGGTGATGATAATATTAATTCATTCTTTATTCAACAATACTTTAGCAAATGAATGTTCTCTACTTACGAGATCCAGAGCTTAGTATTTTAGGGGTGTGGTAAGCAGAGCACAGCACACAGAGCTGCCTTTTGGGAGTTTATAGCTCTTTAAAGAACAGTTGAAATCACAATTTTTTAACATTCGTTCTCACAAAACAACTTTCAGTGCAAGATCAAAGTCCTTAGCCAACTCTTAATTATTCAAAAAGCTTACTCATCTTCCCGTCTTCTAAGACCTTGCCTTATCAATTTCACTGCTCATCAGTTTCTCCCACCACGGAAGTACACAAAGAAGGGAAAACTCGCATCCATTTGCATGTGAGAAATCTGATTAGGTATCTATCTGTAGGGAAACATCTGAGTCTTGTCTCAGTCACCTGAGGAACCTAGAATGGCTGTGTTTAATGCAAGCATGTAGGTCCCAGGACAATCAGGCATTTGGTGTGAGCAAGCTTTCTTCATTTATTTTTGTCTTGTGGTTGTCAACTCCATCTTTATGACTGTTTCCTATGAAGATTTGTGGAAGTCTTATTTTCCCCCATATAAAGCTGGAAACTTTTTCTTTCGGATACTCATTTTCTAGTGCAAATGAATCCCATAGTCTGTACAGAGATGGCATGTCAGCCCGAGGGAAGCTTCTAGAGCATGGAGATGAACAAGATGCCAAGACTGAGAAGTGATGCATGAGAAGGCAACAAAGGACCAGGGCAAGCCCACTGGCCCTGTCCTCATCAAGCAAGTTCTGAGAGCTCAGGCCAGTACTACATACCAGGGAAGGCACGCATGCTTCGGACTGCAGTGCTCTTCAAACACTTGTTCCGAAAATAGTTGCAGGCAGCAGCGACAAAGGCACCGGAATCATGGAGAGTCCGAGTATGAACTCAATACTTGGACTTAACCGAGAAGACTTCATGTGCCTTCTGATGAATGCAGAGCAGCTTACCAAGCAAAGGGCAACTGAGAGCAGAATGATGGGGGGTTTATAGGAAAACTCAGCAAAACTAGAGCAGATTCTGTCAGGATAGCCCATAGATGTCTATTTGTTTCTCAATCTTTGCCATGCTTAAAATGCGTGAAAACAGGAATCTGCCCTTAAATGGATGCAAGATGTGTGAAAATGAATGTGTAATTAATCAGAAGGGGAGCCTTTAGTAAATTCTTGGTGGATTATTCAGAACGAAAGTTATAAAAAAGGGCAGAAGGAGCAAACTAAAATATAGTAAAGCATGTACTTCTGAAATATGCTAAAGAATGTAATTCAGAAATTTATCAGGGGCTAATTTTTTAAATTTAACTGTAACCATCTATTATCCCATGATGCTCCTTCATTGTTGAGTGTGTAAAAAGTAAAAGATACCAGTTTTCAAAAACCAACATGTTATAATGACAAAAGTCCATGAATAAGCAAAACAACTGGCCCAGGGTAGACCGCTGAATGTGACCAACTTTGGGGCATCTGAGAGGCTGCTGGTCAGAGAAGTTCGCTTGGAGAATGTGGACTCCACCCAGAAGGTTGGGATGCAAGGGATGGGGTGGCTTGTGCTGAGAACAGACGGAGGCAGAGTAAGTGCAGGTGCAGGAGCAAGGAGGCCAGGCCACCTGCTAGGTTTCAGCAAGACTATGAATGGAGGACAATGTATGCACAGAGTAACACAGCTGGGCAAGTACATTGATGACATCTCCACGTAGATGTATATAGAGATGTTTGGGGTAGAATTGGGGCTGACCAGGGGGACTGATGGATTATTAAATATGTTTTGAAAAATAGTTCCAGTGTGATCTGAGGAGGGCTGGCTACTACCTGCTTTATTAACCTCTCCTGACAACCTCAGACTGGAGACAAGATTGGAAACCCCCAGCAGAGCCCCAGTAACACACCTCAGACCTCTGGACTAGACAGATTCTGCAGTCTCTCCTGGCTGTCGAAACTTTCGTGTCAGATTTTTTCTAATTAATACCACCCATCGCCAAGTATCCAGCATCATCCCCGTTGTGTGCATCGCTTGTTCAGTGTACCTTTGTTGTGGAATTGGTTTCCTTATTAATCCATAAACTCCCAGGGACCACGAAGAACAGCTGCTCTCTGTGATCTGCATCTCCAGCCAGGCGTCAGAGCTGCCTATGGACCCACAGTGTTGCATCAGTGCCTGCCCACTTTTTGGGTTGACATAGGAATCTCTAAACACATGTGTATTTTTTGAGTATACACAGAAGAGATGGTAAGTCTCCAGTCTTCCGTGACTTCGTTAGAAAACTCAGGCCTGCAGTACCCGAGGATTGCTTAGCAAGAACATGATGCCACATATTCATCACCCCAGTTTGAAGTTTTTTTAAAATAATTTTTTATCCTCACCCAAGGGCACCATTTCCTTGCTTTTAGAGACAGAGGAAGAGAGAGAGAAACATCGATGTATGGGAGAAGCATCGATCTGCTGCCTCCTGTACACCCTCAGACCTGGGATCTTACGTGCCTGTACTGAGGATGGAAGCTCAACCCAGGCATATGCCCTGTCTGGGAACTGAACCCCCAACTCTTTGGTTGTGGGATGATGCTCCAACCAATTGAGCCATACCAGCCAGGGCTCCAGTTTGAAGTCTTGATGCAATTTAAATGGAGGAACAGAGAACAGCTCATTTAATTACCCTGCCATTTTAACTGAATGCTCTTTGACTTAATTTTATCTCAATGAGTATAAAGCGTCACGAGACTCCGCTATAAACATGGAATCGCTGCCTCTGACAGCTTCTGGGAAGGGGCCCCAAGGGGCAGGAATGGTGATTTACAGCACACTAATGGTGCTGCAGAACAGCTTTGGCACCAGGAGTTTCTAGGGCTTAATTACTGCCTCTAACATTTAAGCAAGAGTTAGGCACTGAGCAGGAACCAGCAGAGGAGAAAAAAAGAGAGTGGGAGAGAGAAAGAGAGGCATAATTACATAGCAAATAAAAGACTTTTAAGATGTTGGGTTATTTTTATCATATGTCCTGTAAAGGCACCGATCTAAATAATTCACTGTTCTTCCTATGACTGTTACTATCCATTCTTTCTATGGCCTGTATTATCCAACCAAAGAGACCTGACCCATTTGAGTCTAACTGAAGTCTTCTGTCTAGAAAGTATGACAAAACTCTTACCTACTGCTAGAAAGAAAGAAAAGAAAGAAAGAAAGAAAGAAAGAAAGCAAGAAAAAGAAAAAGAAAGAAAATCAGTATGCTTATGTTCCTTTTAGACAGCACCTGGCCAAAGACACAAAATTTTCAGTAGCCTCCGAAAAATATTCATGTACTTTTAATTCTGTGGATCACTCATTTCCAGCTTTTCCCTCACTGAACTGTTTAACATATGCTGTATTTTGAGGACTTCAGAATTCCACAAGCAAAACACATAAATGAGCGCATAAATAATGCTAACTTGCTTAGCTGTTTTAAGAAATAACAATCTTAAAAAATAAACCTTTTCTTCCTTTTTCTTCTCTTTGATATGGAAAATTACTTTCCATGAAAAGACGTTGTGGATAATACCCCCACAGCACTTCATTTAATGGGAAAAGTATGCCTCTCTTGTTCCCTTCTAAGCTCAGTCGATTGTGTTTTGAGAATTTCACAGCTTTGAACTTGAGAGCCATATTCAGAAAACCAGCCACTGATTGTCCACCGTCTTTAGGAAAGGCCAAAACCTATGTGAATGGGGGATGAATTAATTGCCCAGATGTCTAGAAATTCTGAAATTTATGTCTAGTGACCAAACTGAACATAGCGGGTGATCTCTGGCATATGGGAGCTAAGAGCGCTATGGACGAGAAACAACAGAGGAGAAGGGGGGGTTTACTCCTTTACACCTGCCACGCCTCTTTCCTGAGACTTCCAGCCCTCACAGCCTCTGACACCATTAGAGCTACTTGTAAGGCACCAGGTTCAGAGCATCCCTGGAGCCTCAGCACTTGCTGTTACCTGGCATTCCCTCTCTGCCTGGCATTGAACAATAGCTCCCACATTACCTCCCTGGGTAAAATTCACCAACTCCCTCTGCTTCTCAAGTAGTCCATTTTCTCCCTGATCACACGGAAACTGCCCTTTCAGCTTCCCTCCCAGTGAGGAGAGCATGCTGGAGTCAGGACAGACGCCTTGGTTTCTGTGGCCACACCACCCAGCACACATTTACTGACCAACAGAGTTCCCACTCACAGGAACTCTTTTATAACTGACCCCAGTTCACACGACACCCCTCCACATACATGGACAGAACACTTGCAAGTCACTTTAAAATATATTACTAGCAGGTTAAGGGATGGTGACCTGAGATACTCTGTCTTCCAGAAGGTAAAATAAGGAGAAACTGGGTGTGACTAAGACAGACCCATCTCCATTCCCCAGTATGTTACTGTGACATGAAATGGCTAACGGTGAAATACTAATGTGGTTGGAAAAGTCACTGCCCAGGAAGGACTGTCACTGAGCAGAGACTTTGAAAGAGGAGGAAAAAAACCTCATTTAACAGGGCAGACTGTGTGATGCTACAGGCCTCCTGGCAGATTAAATGCACAAGTCACGTGCCCCTAGTGGGCTGGTTGTCCATTATCTCGTGAGTTCTCTGATCCCTGTAGCACACTGAGTCAATTACATGCTCCAGGATTTATGTCAGATGTGCCTGGAGCCAGAAATTGTTCTGAGGGATCATGAAATAGAAGAGTAAACTCCTGAGTATAATACAGCAGGACATGCTATTTGCTTCTCTATAGTGTGTGTGTGTGTGTGTGTGTGTGTGTGTGTGTGTGTGTAGGAGTTCAGCAAAATAGTTTTTCTAAAGTCCTGGCATCATTTTTTCGAATTCCCTTAGAGAAAGAAAACCTGAGGAACATAATTCAGATCACTTAAGCATATGCCTACAGCCTACAGAAAGCTTGTGAGTGAGGGGAGCAGGGCACCACAGTCACATTGGACCCCTCCCAGGTTTGAGACCATTAGTGGTTGACCTTGGAAATGACTCTTTACCTCTCTGGACTTCAGTTCTCTCACCTGAAGAATGAGGAGTTTAAACTAGATGACGACTTCCAGCTCTAAAATCCTGCAAGACGGTGACTAATTTTAGTGCCCTTGCCACTGTTAGAGCATTTGGTTTTTACCTGAAGAATTCCATTGTATATTATAAAAGTGCAGTCATGTGATAAACAGTAAGTTACTAACTTTTCACTCTATGTTTTAGGAAGTGAGATTTCTACCCTAGGTGTATTTACAAGAAATTTGTTCAATAAAGAGATAATGGAAGGAGAGTGGACATTACAGGAGGAATGCCCAGGGCTCACTGTGCTGCATCCTCTGTGACTTTAAAAACGATGGTTTAGCACAAGGAATAAATCTTCACCCGGAGCAAAACCTTCACTAGGGAACTTTCAGGAAGTGCAGTCTTTAGGGAACTGGAACCACGCCCGCCCTACTTACTTTCAAACGCTGTAAACAGAATACCATTGCTATACAAAACGGTTCTCGGTTTTTGTTTGTTTGTTTTTTATTTTTATTTTATTTATTTATCTTTAGAGGGGAAGGGAAGGAGAGAGGGAGAGAAATATCAATGTATGGTTGGCCCTGCAGAGGAGACACAATGTATCGTGTGTCCCCTGCCGGGAACTGGCCTGCAACCTAGGTATGTGCCCTGACTGGGAATCGAACCATGATCCTCTGGTTCGCAGGCCCGTGTTCAATCCACTGAGCTACACCAGCCAGGGCTTGTTTGTTTTTTTCTTAAACAGGGCTCTGTGGTCCTGGCAATCGGTGAAGACATGGGCAGTGTGAAGTCCTTGTGTTTCTGCTGTCTTTCATGTGTTGGGACAAATTTGTAACCACGGTGAAAGTGGTAACAGTCAGTAAGAAGCAATAAGGTTTATCTGTCAATATCGAAAGAATGAGAGAGGAGAAGTGGGGGCAGCACACCCCTGTGTTTTATAGATGAGCAGATGGATAGAAAGGACTTGTGTTTGATTATAAAAGAGAATTAATCAGGTTGGGGGAGGGTTAGGGTTTATTTCCCTGCAG
The DNA here is from genome assembly GCF_014824575.4 of Sturnira hondurensis. Taxonomy (NCBI): domain Eukaryota; kingdom Metazoa; phylum Chordata; class Mammalia; order Chiroptera; family Phyllostomidae; genus Sturnira; species Sturnira hondurensis. The sequence goes on from NW_028088915.1 coordinate 5,367,039, forward strand.
TCTGGTCTGTGGCCCTAAAGCAGCAAACCCCTCCTCCTCTGGGCTGGTTGCACTGTGGTTGGTGTATGGGACTGAGAAGCGCTCTGCGATGCGGGTCCTGGGATGCTGTACTGGGAGGGTTTTTAGTTTAGTGGGAAAAGCGAATGATTGAAAATAAGTTTTTACAAACTTCGTTCTGTGGGTAAACAGAGATAATCAGTCTTCAAAGCTCTTTTTGCAAGCCCCAAGTTCAGGGTAGTGTAGCTTTAATTCCAGAACCCTCTGAAGTGCACCTACATATTATTCTTGCACAGATCTTTAACTTTTACAGCGACTCATTAGCTCAAGAGACCTTTGCTTTTATATGAATCACAGTTTAGTGGATATAGAAAGAGGTATTCATTCTACACAGCTGGTGCTTTATTGGAACACTTCTGTTCTTCCTGTAAGTTATTCTCTGACCTTTTGAAAATGGGACAGAAATTTCGAAAGTTTTATTGGACATTCTCTGAAAAGCTGTTACTGTGTTTTTGCTTCTTGATTTATAAAGTGGTCTTCATTACAGTATGTAGATACCTTTTTATTTTTTATATAAGTTTGAACATTTTCATTTTTTATTTACTCAAAAAATTTAAATTATTGTTTATGCTGTTACAATTGTCCCTATTTTCCCCTCTTTGCTTGCCCCTGCCTGCTTGCCCGCCACTTCCACAGTCAATCCCCACACCATTGTCCATGTCCATGGGTCCTTGTTATATGTTCTTGGACTAATCACCTTCGCCTTCTTTCAGCTAGTCCCTACCTCCTCCCACCCCCTCTTAACTGCTGTCAGTCTGATGTTTCTATGCCTCTGGTTCTATTTTTCTCATCAGTTTATTTGGTTCATTAGATGATTCCTTTTATAAGAGAGATCATATGGCATTTGCCTTTCACCGACTGGCTTATTTCACTTAGTATAATAGTCTTCAGTTCCATCCACGCTGCCCCCAAAGGCAGGAATTCCTTCTTTCTTTCTGCTGCGTAATACATTGTTTTCCATTGTGTAAATGTACCAGCTTTTTAATCTACTCATCTACTGATGGGCACTTAGGCTGTTTTCAGCTCTTGGCTATTGTCAATAGTGCTGCTATGATACATTTTTAAAAGAGATTAGGTGTAAATAAACACTGCACACTTGAGACCTTCGGTGATGGCATCATGCCAAGCAAGTGCCTACAGAAGGACCCAGAGGGTCTTTATTCGTGGGGGGACAGTATTAGAGTAAGCGGCAAGCCCGAGTGAGCCCCCTGTACAGGGTGCTTTGGCTGTGCTTTTAAGCACAGGGGTCGTGATCCTTGGATCCCAGAGAGGGTGTGATGGAAAGAATATTATCATCAAATGCCAAATGTAGGGTACAGATGCCATGCCGAGAGAAAGGATGGTGTCACTGCTGAGAGGAATGCTTGAGGTGGGGGCAGGGAACTTACGGCCACATTGAAGACCAGGTAAAGGAGGGACCGGAGGTGGAGAGAGTGACCCAAGCAACACTATTGTCTTTCCCGTGGGCAGCCCAGGCTAATGGGAACCCATAGTACCCACAGTGCTCCTCACCTAAAAGACGCCATTATGTGCCATTTTGTTAGGCTCCTTAACTTAGATTTGCCTCTGAAATTTCATCCGTGAGCCAGCAGCTGCCCGCAGGTCTCGGCTTACTGTCTCAGGAAGGCAGATGTGAAGAGGAGCATGCTCCCAGGGCAGTGGGCAGAACCGGTGCGTAAGAAGTTAGCACATGGGAAGGAAATGTTTCTAATGCAATATATACTAACTAGATATGAAATATATTAACCTTCAAATAATATTTTATGTTCAAGTGTATACTTGATCTGTAAGTTAGACGGTCATGATGTGATGGTTTCTGAGTTACGGCTTCTGAATTCAGAGTTCTATGGGCCCAGTCCCTCCTTTGCTTGTATTCCATATTTAATTAGCTTATTTGTGCCCGAGTAAGTGGTTTTAATGCCTTTCATCGTTTTAAGTACTGGAATATTTGACATACTTCGTGAAAAGATAAAGAGTGGCCCTGAATATTTTTTCTACTATGCAGAGATTTGCTGCATATTTGGTGGCAAAGCGTGAAATAGCTGTGAATGGAAAGATGAAATGTACATCTTTTCCTTCGGCAAAATAACGAGAGCTCCAAATTGTTGACCTTTCCTATGAAGAAAAGTAGCTGTCAGAGTGTGCTACCTAGCAGTAATGAATGCACTTAATCTGTCCTTTTGTGCTAGATATAACTTAAAAGTAGAAAAATAATGACTTTTTGAAAGAATCGCATGCCATGGAGAGAGCATTTTGAAAATGGATCTTGGGAAATGTTTCTATCATTATGTGACTTTTTTGAGGAAAATGGTTTAGATGAATCACTTATAGAGACTTTTATAGCTTCTACTTAAAAAATTTAGAAAAATTTTTAGCGAGTTCAAAATGTTAAACAGAAGAATTTCAGGACATTTTGAATTCATTTGTTAAAAATACAAAAATGCAATTAGTACATGAAAACATCTGGAATGAGAGGAATTTATTAGCTGAATTTTGGCAAACACTTGTGTGCTTGCAGAAAGGGACTGAAAACCGAACATTTCTGGCACACCAGCGAGTGACTTCCCTTGGCAGGGCCACCGCTGTGGTAAAGCCACATCGAGGAAGTGGCTGGACTTACATGCGGACCTAAGTCCCATAGTGTTTCATCAAATTTTTCCAAAAGAGGATATCCATTCAATCATGTTATGCTCCCTAGGATATTAGTAATAATTGCTTTTAGTAGGAGCACAATTTTCTGCCTTTGATAAAGAACTCATTATTAGAATTTTAGTTTGTCTCTTTCAAATTTCTATCAGTATATATTTTAGAATATATGTGAGATATTTACATGCCAATACATGTATTTGCATGGTACTACATATGTATATATGTGAGAATAATGCTGCATGTATATACATATATTTTACATGTTACTTTTATATGTGTGCATGTGTAATGTACAAATAAAATGTATACACACTTTCAGAGTACTTGTTCAATACATTTTTTTACATTTAAATACAGTGCTTATAGAGGAAAAAATATTTATAGTGGGGTCAGATTCAAATCCTAGTCCAAGTTCTACATTTAAGACATGGTACCTTATGCAAGTCAGATAATAGAATTCCAGAGTGAAGGGTGGAAGAGCAATGCCTTCTTGCAAAGTTTCTCTGAGAACTGGGGGAAATATGATTATGTGTGTTGATTGCCTGGCATATAGCGAAGAGACCCTCGATAACTCATGGTGGCAGTTAGTACTGCCACCAGAGACCACGTGGCCCATCACCTCACTTTCTAGGAGAGGAAATAGAGGGAAGAGAATGAGATAAAACTGGTCCATCCCTTAAGGTGAGCGATGGAAGAGTCACTGCTGAATTCTACTTTCGAATTCTTTTGAGATCTCATTGATTTTGACAATTTCTGATGATTATTTTCTCTAAAAAAAACTTTTTTAATCCTCACCTGAAGATATGCTTATTAATTTTAGAGAGAGCGGAAGGAAGGGAGAGAGAGAGAGGGAGAAAAGCACCAATGTGAGGGGTGCCTCTTTCACATGCCCCGACAGAGGACATAACAAGAAACCCAGGCGTGTGCCCTGACCGGAATTGAACCCACAATCATCCGGTGAGGATGATGCTCCAGCCAACTGAGCCACACCAGTCAGGGCTGATGATCAGCTTCTTTGAGTAACATTTGCTTCAAGGGTCGCCTTCTAGGGTGTTACCGAGCAGGGCTATGAAATCGTGTGCAAGCTATCACTACAAATGGCTTCAGTCTCAGCGATTTTCATGTTAAAGTACCACCAGGCTGACATGCCTTCATTTTACATATATTTTTTCCACTGCCTTTGATTCTCCATGTTAGGAGCATTCTAGATGGACCAGAAAAAAGGTAGGGCCCCCAGAGTTTTGTCAGGCTCTAGAGCATATTAGTAGCTGGAAAGAGAGTGATAGGTGAGTTACTAATTGGAAGAAACCAGGGCTGAAGGATAGGATTGGTCTAAACTGGTGAGTCTGAACTTCTGGGTGTCTTTGTCCTTCTGAGAAACTGAAGAAGTATATGGATACGGGTCCTGTCTCTAGATAATGCATTTATGAATGCGCATAGGACATTTTACACGGATTCCAGGAAACCGTGCAGTCCCTGGAGCCTTCCCACTGATGCTTGGCGTTGTAGCTCTGACACTTTGTGCGGAAAATTCAGCATTGCACATCTCTACCTCTCTCTCCTTTAATTCATTTGGAACACTTGGTGCAAAATCAAATGTGTTTTAATTACATTCATGTTCTTATTTTCTGCTTGGATTGGGTAATCCCACCAACACCTCTCCAAGGGTTTCTGAAAGTAAATAGGTGGTGCTCACATAAACATTGTTACTACTTTATTCCTCCTCTCCGCAATCTGGATCATGACTATTTAAAAGTGTTTCTCTCTTGAAATGTGGCAGTTTGACTTCTTTTTCAAAGTCTTAATTGGAGCAAACAACATCACTTCAGAGTGTACCTGTTCTGAGAGATGCATGGTATGGAACGTTATCTATCACTAATGGGGGGGGGCGGGATTTAACATTTCCTCATTGCTTTCCGGGTACCAGACACTGTGCCAGGTCTCTTAATTGAATCACAGCATTAGTTCTTGTAAATATTAGGTTCAATGTTGCTGCTTTTGTATTAGAGATAAAAAAATAAAGTTCAGAGAATTTAAACAAGTAAGGAGTGAACTACTGAACTTTCTCCTTGAGTTTCCCCACCTGCAAACTGTGCGTGACTGTCTGCCACCAATTTCTGTATATTTACACAGACGGGTGATCAGAGAGCGGAGGTTCTGACTGTGGCGATAGCACCTGTTCCCCTGACACAGATCTAAACTTGACTTATTAGTCAACCAAGTTTCCCCTCTGTCCCTCACCCTCCCACTGAAGTTTAGGTGTGAGGCACTTCACAGGAGTGAACGGACTATTGTAACCCAGAGCAAGCCTAAGAGCAGCCACCCTCAAAGCAGCCCAGATCCAAAGAAAGAAACAGTTGTGAGAAATCCACGTAGAGGAGGGCCCCCCAGATTATTCGTAAACTTTGCGTGACTGTGTGGTCCGTCTGGGGGACTGTCAGCCAATAGCATAACCCCTCAAAACTGCTCTGTCATCAGCTAACAAAACTGAGTGAAAACAGGCTGGTTTGAGCAGGAAGAAAGTTAATCTCAAAAGTATCCTCATGATTATTAGTCATTTCCTTATTAATTGAAAAATCATGTGTGTGTGTGCATTTGCTTCTCTACTCATGGCAAGACTGAGCCTTGGGAGCAGAGGCTTCAAGTTAGTGTCAAGTCTCATCTTCTCTACACGCCGAGGACACTATGTTTGGTAGGGATGGCATTGGGAATGACGACACAGATGCTCTTAAAGGGAATTTTTGATGGTGCTCACGTATTACAGACACATGATAGTCATATGTAAAGACTGCTGCATAGTATCAAGTGGAATAAAATCTGACCCAGCAAATAAAATTAATGCATGCTACCGTCAAGCGGTGCCATTCTGAGGCATATAAATGACAGAGCCATTAACATCCTGGAATAGCTACTTTGAAGATTAAGGGATTAACTTACTCTATAAATACGTTCTTGGAAAGGTCCAGTTGTTAGTATTTGGAAGAGAGAATGAGATTATCTTCCTCTGTAACTATCCAACCTTTTTTAGATGGAATCACGGATCAGAGCAGGGGAGTGTTCGGAGTGAGGGAGAATTGGAAGTCTAATTTTAGATTAGACTTCACTGAATTTCCAATATCAAACTGGTAGCGGGGATTTTCTCCTATACACGGGTGGAACTAAATGGATGCCTAGAAAGGACAGCAGGTGTGAGATTCCATTACAAAAGTCAGCTCCCCACAGGGGCTCTCTTTTATACACTGTGCCACCCGATTGGGAAAAGGAAGTACTGGAGTTCCATTAGGTAACTGGTGAAGCCATCTGAATTGGGGCCTCATTCAAAAAGATCTTTTGAATCCTTGCTTGTTTACAAAGCTATAGGAGGATGCAGGCTTACCTCCTCAATTTATTGCCTCACAGTGGTGATGGCCATGTTGAGCAAGTGTCACTACTACCTGATCAAATGTTTCCATCAGACATCATCATTACAGCTCATTTTTAATTCATTATTTCTTGCAAAGTTGGCTGACTTAGACTTTAAAACTTTCTTCCATGTGGAAAATAAATTATTGGCAAGTAACTTCTTGCCCTACTTAAACATTTTCAAAGGCTTCCAGTGAATGAAAGCCAATAAGGTCACCCCAGCCCCATTTCCCATGCTATTTGTCTCACTCCAGTCATGCTGCCTCTATTTTCACTCCCCGGAAGGCACCAAGCTCTGGCTGCCACAGGATCTTTGCACATGCTATTCTCTCCATGTGGAACATTTACTTTCAGCTCTTTGCTATAGTCAGTCTCTATGCATCCTTCAGACCTTGGCTCACAGGGCCTTCCCCAGAGAGGCCTTCCTCCAGGCCGCTTCCCAGCCCACCAAGACTCGAGCAGATTCCTCTGTGGTGCCGTCTCATGGTTCAGTGTTACTTTCTTTTAAAATGCTTCATTTGTAATTGTGCCTTGATTGAATATTTGCACTGGACTCTAAGTTATATGAGAGAAGGGGCTTGACTAGTACACACAATTGCTTCATAAATACTTGTTAAAAAGAATAACTGAATGAATGAAGAAAGGATAAATGTGACTTGACCAAGTGAAACTTTTTCTAAGGAGGCTGAACACAAGGGTAAAGGAAAGATACAATTTAGATTCAGTGAACAGATAATTTAGAGCACAAAGATGTTGGAAACAGCTTACCCCCTGACCTTCAAATGTCTGTTCTTAATCATTACGGCTCCATGATGACACCTCCTCCATCATCGTGTTTGTGGCTCTTGTTCATCTGATCCAGATTAACCCCACTTCTTCCCAGGCCTACTTCATTTCTTCTTTAGTCTTTGGGCCTCTCATTCTACATGAATAACGTACCTCCTATCTTCAACTCTCTTTCCACCTACCTATCTGAGAATACACTGGTCTATTAAGAAAAACACAGCCTCGAGAAAAGGAAACCTTGGTTTGGATGCTGAGCTTTGTTACGCTTAGGCACACAGGTCTGTTGTTCTCTGTATCGCTCATCTTCACTTGTGAAACAGACCTCTATCAGATCCCTACTGGTGCGACAATGCTCCGTAGCAAACAACCCACACAAATATTTTTCTCCCTCATGGTTGTGGGTGGGCTGGGGTTGGGCAAATCTCAGCCGGGCCTGGGCCTTGGCTGCATGTTGAGTCCAGAGCTTTCACATGTGTCTCCCACTGGGGCTGTGGTTGAGTAGCAGGAGCTATTTGGCATGTATTCCTCCTGATGGGTAACAGGACTATAAGAGAGCAGAGGAAATATGTACTGCTTCTTATGGCCTCCGCCTGGAAATGGCACATGACCCTTTATGCCCACAGTCCATTGGTCGAAGCAAGTCTCAGAGCCAAGGCCAACATCAAAGGAGGGAAATTCACACCTCCTGCAATGGTAGTTGCTATAGAGTGACAGGAAAAGGGCCACATACATTTAACAGGGAGGAAGTGAGGAACTGAAAATAATCTAATCTATCACAGAACTCTACTCGTGTGTGGGAGGATCAAATAGGTAGCCTGTGAATGGGTTCAAATATGTGTTTTATTGCTATTGTGCCTAACACCTACACTTGTATTTCCTTTAAGTCAGGGATGTCAAACTTAGTCTCACTGGAGGCCACGTCGGCCTCACGGTTGCCTTCAAAAGGCCAAATGTAATTTTAGGACTGTATAAATATAACTACTCCTTAACTAGGGGCAAGGAGCTTGGTCCTGCCGCCAGGTAGAAACAAAGTGCCAGGCCAGATAAGGCAAGGTGGAGGGACGGATTCAGCCGTGGGCCTTGTGTTTGCAACCTGCTCTAATGAAACATAGTTCCTTGAAATATGTCACACTGTGTCCTTGCTGTGCCCTTGCTATCTGAAATTACCTTTATTTTGAATCACTACTTAGCTGTTTCTCACTGCCTGTTGAATAAAGTATACTCTCCATGGCTTAGCATTGAGAGCTCTTTACAACAGGAGTTCCGCACAAAGTTTCAAACTTTATCTAACTCTAGCATGCATATTTTAAACATTAGATTGGGCTTCTCATTGTTCCTGAAACCTTAAAAAACTTTTTTTACTGTTGTCTCCAACAGTAAACTTAAAAAGTTAAAAAAATTTTCAAGTATAGTTGTCTCCATTTTGCTGCCACCAGTTCCGCCCCACCACCCCCCACCCCCCGCCCAGTCCTTGTCCCAGCTTGGCTTTGTCCACATGTCTTTCCTGCATGTTCCTTGATGACCTTTCCCCTTCTTTCCCCCGTTAATCTCCTTCCTTCTCCCCTCTTGTTCTTTACTTCAATGCTTCTGGTTATATTTTGCTTACTGGTTTGCTTTGTTGATTAGGTTCCTGAAACTCTCTGCACCATCCTGAAGTTGTGTACACAGATATTGCCTCCTGAAGACCCTTCATGGTAGATGATATTATTTGTTAAAAATCCTCACTGCTCTCTCTTCTAGGCCCATCCCTGCAAGTCCTTCCGTGATATGTCTCTCATCCATTGACATCAGGTTGTCCGTGTGACTTGCTTTGGCTAATAATCTATGAGCATGACAGAACGGGAGCTTTAAAAGCCAATATGGGATTTCCCGGATGGTATTTTTCTCTCTGCCATGAGAGTGGCGTGTTTCAGACAGTAACTACCTTTCCAACAGGGTCCTGGCATGGAGAGAACACAGAGCAGAGCCACAGCCAACCCACAGCTGACACTTAACCAGAGTGAGGAATGAGCCTTTGTGATCAATCGCAAGCCACTGAGATGTGAAGGTTGTTTGTTACTGCAGTGCGATGTAACAAGAGATGATTGACGGACTCCCACCGATGTGATGGAACAGAAAGAACACGACTTTCAAATCAGACACACCTGCATTCAAATCTTGTTGGGATCCATAATGCTCTTATAAAAAAATCATTTAACCTCTGAAAAATTTTCCACACTTGTAAAATGAGGATTAGCATATCAACTTTGCAAGGTTATCGTGGGGACTAGTGATAGCATTGGTACAATACCTGCTGTAGGGAAGAACACTTTGTAGAGAAGGACTTCAATTACTAACAATTATCATTATTGTTAATGCTACATTGTTTGTTGGAATCCCAACTATTTCGCATTAATTGTGTCACAAAGATCTGTTTCTTTAGGTATCTCAAATAAAACAAATCACAAGTCCCCCCCCAAATTTCCCCAAAAGTGCTGCCTTAAGACCACTCTCAACTTGCAGCTCCTATTAGGAAGCCCCACAGGGCACTGCAGGTCACTGTTCTCTTAGAGGTGTGGGATGAGAAGACCCACCACAGAGCTCAGAGGAGCCACAGATTTCTGCAAGAAGCCATTGTCGCATCATGAAAAACGGAAGGTATTTTAAATATAACAGTAATAAAAGCTACTATTTATTAAGCATTTGTCCCATATCAGGTGCTGAATATAACTCATTGACTCTTCACAACAACTTAATGAACCAGATTCTACTGCACACAAATTTTACGGTTCTGAAAAGGGAGGTACTGCATAGTCCAATCATTTGCCCTGGGAGATGCAACTATTGAGGTGGAGTCTTCATTCAAATCTAGGGCTGACTGGTTCCATAAAACCCCTGCCTTCACCACCACGCTGTATCAGCTGTTGCATGCTCCTTATGCTTGCAAACCCCCTAGAAAGATACTGTCAACCGAAAATGAAAAAAAAAATTGTTTACTTCCAACCTGTTCTTTCTCTTTGTGAACAAATAATTCTCCTAAAAATGAAAGGGGGTTTTATGTTACAGAAACAATAAAAAGCCACATTCCTTTGCCTTAACAGAAAAAAAATAACAAAAACTAGACTCTCCACTGGTACAGAGTAAAGACTGTTTATTAGACACCATCTCCTCTCATGGCCAACGTGGCTGCTCCTGCAGCTACTTTCAAAGGTCAATACTCATGTAGCAGCTTTAGGAGCTCAGAATGAGCTTGGGGTGGAGGGCCCCGTGGCCGTTTTGTTACCATAATGATTTTAGCATGTATGGAAGCAGCTAATGACTGAAATTGCTATCAACATTCGTGGCAGAAAGACTGCAAGTTGGAAATTGGATTTTCCTCTCTTCTGGCTAATGAGCTCTTTTCTCGAGGCGGGACGCCTAGAGTGGGAAGGGATATTGGTAACCCGTTTTGTGCACTTTATACCCACTGGTCCCTGTGCTGAAATTCCAGCAATTCCTTTGCAACAGGGGAAGGTTATGTGAAACCATAAAAATATTGTGAGAGGAAGTGGTTTAGCTGGGGGCAGATACCTTACAAATTTAAAAAGTGGGCTCCTTAACTGCACAAACTCTGAAGTGTTTTCAAGGGAGTATACACACGTCAGGGTCTTCTACCCTAGCAGTTGCAGTGACCAGAGAGAAAGAATTCTTGTTTGGCTCATGGCCTCAATGGTGTTCTCGAGGAGAGGCAGCTGGACGGTGTTGGTTCTGGAAGTGTTGCTTCCAATGATACCATTTCTGCTGCCTTTTCCTAGATCTCTGTGGCAAGGCTGTATAGGCCCTATTTGCCTATGGAAACTTGATGGACAAAGGCACCTTTTGCTCCACTACAGATACAAACCCACAGTTGGAAAAGATTTGTGGAGTATATGAACAAGAAGTAGGTGCAGCCAGAGAAGAATTCAGAATTCCTTCCAGCACTTTGTGAAAGTTTATCTCTAAGTCTGAATGAGGCTACTGAGGTGAGCCATGAGTTATTGTAACATTTCAACGGCCGATTTCTTGCAATGAAGAATGTGTGTGATGAGAATGAAGAATGGAGAATGGAGCAGGACTCCTGGCCATTCTCCTCCAACACTGCACGCTAGGAACCCTTGGTGACACACCCCACCCTTTCAGCCTACACCTTGCTTGAAGGCAATACAGGATAGTGGTGACAACTATGATAAGGTTCCAACCCGGAAAAATTTCAAACTCAACTGAGATAAATGTAGGCTCATTTCAGAAAAGATAGGATCTGACAATCCAGGTATTACAATAATGGTGCAAAGCAGTAATTTTCACACTGCAGACCCCAAGAGTAAAACAAGGGGAATGTCAAAGCTATTTTGGAGAGGCTACCAAGACCAGAGTCCAGCTAAATTGCTGGGAAATCCTCACGAAAACGTCGTGCCTCCCTGATAAAAGCAGGGCGTCTTCATCAGCCTGTGTGCGTGGCACGTATCCTGTCAGGGAGACAGTTCGTATGAGGCACTCCTGTGCCACCTTGTAATTTATGACCACGCTACCCCTAATTTGTCAATGTGGTTTTTAATTTACTTAAATGCGCCAGTACAGTCTACATCAAGTTGGCCTTGAAGAAATAAAAAGAGCCCTGGCTATTATACAAAATGAAATTGTGTGTTCTATGAGAGGTATAATTTGTTAAATAGACACTAGGTGCTAGAGGCTGGTCTAAACACTTTACATACATACTTGGCAATGCAGCCATTATTCTTCTCAATATTTCACATAAGGAGTCTGAGACTCAGAAAGGCTGAATTCCCTCTGCAAGGCTGGGCAGCCAGAAGGGACGAACCCAATCTGCCTGACCGCAGAACGCAAACGCTGTCATGTGTGTGTGCGTGCGCTGAATGCCCTGTGCCCTTAGAGACAATTTTGGAGTTCGTTTGTTTTAAGGAGAAGAAAGATTACTCCCAGTCCTGGCATGTATCAGCAGCATTTCCTTCTGTTTCCTCCCCCCAACCTTTTTTTTTCTTTTTTGCCCTGTGCATATTTTCCTTCGTCGTAATTGTGGTGGCTTGGCTGTGGGCACAGGCACCTCATGGGCTGCACAGGCCTTACATTGGCCAGAGGGACTGGCAGCTGCACTGATGAGGTGGCCCGGGAATGTCCTCTGAAGCCCTACACAACTTTACTCATGGAAGAAAAACAACAAAATAATCTTAAATGTGCAGTTATGGGAAAGATGGAAACTGCAGATTGCTTAGATTATGTGCTGCAGGTTCATTCCTTGTTCCTATCTCTTCTTATCTTTCTGGATTACTTTGAGCCTACTTCTCAGCCTTATCAAATAGCAAAAATTCTGAAGTTAATAATCCTAGAATACAGCATCTCTTTATAATATGAAACACAAATAGGCAACATTAGGCTTAATCTATGCGTGTTTTCAAACCTGCCTCATCTGTGCCTTCTCAGAGCTCATTGGTGTTGGATTCTAGTCTATAGGACCATGGTTCCAAAGCATTGGACTGTGAGTCTCTGTCAGTTTACAAAAAAATTTTGCTGGTCTGTAGCAAAATGAGAAAAGGAAATATGAGTATTCTATAAACCTAAATTCATTCAATCTGAGGCATTGATCTTTATACCCAGATTAAGTTCTCCTGTTCTGTTAGATAGAGAGGTTTTGTTTTTGATGTCTTCCTTTGACCAGAATATGAAGTGGTCACCCTATGACAATATTCCAAATGTAAGCTTTTACTCCTCAGTGAAATCCTAAAGTTTGGGAACCTCTCTGGCTGTGATCTCACAAGCTTTCTGTACACCCAGGTCTGGAGGGGTAGAGAGCAGCAGTGAGGATGGAGGCCACACGGTGATAAACAAACACCAGCTACAACGCCGAGGGCACTCATTGAGTGTGTGGTGCTGTTCTGAGTGTGGCACAGAGATCAGCTCGCTTGACTCCAACAGGTTACCTCTGAGGTAGGTGCTAATGAGCGTTCTCATCTCCCAGAGGAGGACACCCAAGCACAGACCTCTACAACTCTGAGGTTCCTGTGTTCTAGTAACAGGTTTCTGACGTACTTTAATTTTGAATCAAATTCCACAGCTCATGACTGGAACTCAATTTATAGGATTAAACATGATAAAATGTTCTTCCTATCTACCACTTGGTTCTCCATTAAGTAGGCTTCAGTGGCTAGTCTTTGCTATTATTTGCTTTTATTCAGATTTTATTCCACTTGATTTAGGCTACAGAAGCTGTACCTGTTCTTTGGAGATAGCTTTTTCTGTCGTCACAATGTTAACAAGCAAGCCACGAGGTCCACACAGATCCGTATGGTAAGCCTGAGGATTTGTACGCATTGTGCTGACATTGAGAAATGGGGCCCTTTCACTCCCTTTTCCATCCTGGTTACTTATTGCAAGTAGATTTCCCTGTGTCGTGATTAGTTTCAATATTTACTTAGCCTTGACACTCAATTATTGCATTCAGAAATCTGCAAAATGTACTTTTCCTGTATATGGGCAAGGAGCTCAGTCTCCCTACATGTCATTGCAAAGAAATCCCTCAAACATACATTTTTGAAAACTTAGAATATTATTAGAATAACATTAAATCCCAATGGAAACTTTGTCTATACACTTATGTGCTCTGGGTGGTTATTTTCCTCTTAACAGACTGTCCCCACATAATTTGAGTGTGTGAGGGTCAGAGCCATCGTCATCAGAGGTCATGGGCAAGGTACAGCAGGGGTCTGCCACCTCTCCAACTTCTGCTGTGGCCTGGAATTCTGGGAATTGCCTTGTCATGGTCCACCCATTCTGGAGCAATTATGCAAGCAATTTTCATTATTGCTTGCATCACAATAAACTCCTGGCTGAAATTACAGCCCTGGGATCCTTGCCCTGTACTGAGCAGGTAACACAAATAAAACGCAAATCTGTCTGGTCAAAAGAGGTTGACCCTGCTGGTTAAATTTAAGGCTTTAATGGTGTTCAATGCAAGACAGTTCTCAGTCTATATATTTTCATGTGATTGAAAATAATTCATTTGCTGCCAAATCCTTAGTGCTCAATGTTCTTTACAGGGAGAGTTCAATAAGAATAAACATTATGGTGCCATATGTTCTGATTTTTTGAGTAGTGTTAATTTAAACACTCTGTTCCATTGTCCCCAAAGCACTCCAAACTTCACAAGCCAGTTGTCATGTACTGGGTTCTGAAAATTCAGTAATCACGGTCAATAACCAAGAAAGTATATACAGTTTCCCACACAAAGAAACAATGGTTCTGTACTATACCCCTTGACTGATTTATATAAAATATAATCCCTTACATTGATTAAGGATTTATGAGGGTCAGTAATTGTGCTAAACTCTTTGACCATCTTTATCTCATTTGATCTTTGGGACATTCCTATGAGATTGGCACCATTATTTCCCTTGCTTTACAGATAAGAAAATGCAGCCTGGAGATGGTAAGTTTCTCACCCAAGGCCAGGTAGCTAAACAGTGAGATGAACTTCAGAGCCCTGAATGTTAACCACTGCACCAAACTTCATTTCTATAGGAACTTGGGTAGTTTAACATCTCTTTAAGTGTTTTCAGTTCCTGCATTTAAGAGATTCTTTTCTTCCTCTCCCTTGCAAATCACATCTTTCTCTTTCTAGAAACTACTGTCTTGTTAACATGGCAACACCATCAATGCCTACTTGAACCTCTTGCCTGTTACTTTGTGTCTCCACGTTTTGCCCCATTTTCATTCATCTAGAGGACACCTTCCCACTCTGGGCTTGACACATGCAGAGAGTAAAGCACTTAAGGTGGCAGATTTGTGCTCAAAGAGTAATTCAGCCCCAACCTGGCCTCACCATGCAGGTCTTCACTCAACCCTCAGAAAGAATTAAGAGGTGGTGAACTTTGGACCAATACGCTCCACTGGTAGATCTTAGGAATTTTCTCTGGGAATGTACTCAGAAAAAGAATTTCATGGAGAAGCCTTTGTGGACTTTTCTCCCCCACTGTGCTGCTGCTGAGAAGGAGTCCTGCTGGCTAGGTGGGGGGTGCCATCCTCTGAGTCCACATGCCAGAGGGTCCATTAGGAAGAGCAGGTGTGAAATCTGTACATGGTGTCGTTCATTATAGGCTCTTCTCCCTTTAAGGTTGATGGGTAAGGGGTTTTAATGCACCTTTGCCTTCAGAGGCAGTTTCCTCTAAGTATCTTTTTGCAAGAATGGAGGTGACCTCCTGCATTTATGGGACACCCAAACTATGTTTGAGAATGCTTGTATCCTGAAAAGCTCCCAAGTACCCTTAAAGAAGAGCTGTTCCCATTGTACTGTTGTTAAGTGAGAACCCAAATCATTCTGCATGGACGAGAGGGAGATAAAAACGATGGAGCTCAAAGGAATAGCAACTCATCTAACCCCTATCTTTTCCATATAAAGGAATTGAGCCTAGATCTCATAATTGAGTTGTGCATGGCTAGGAAATGCATTGTCTATATCAGAGAGAGGTCTAGAACCTAGATATTCTAACTGTAGGCCAGTAGCAACCTTTCTACCATCCTCCCCCCACCACAGAACTAAGCCTTACTATGAGAATTCATTCATTCATTCATTCAATTTTATTATCCACATGCTAATCCCAGTCCATCAGTATATATTTTCTGCCACTAAACATTGACAATTCTATATCCTAAACATCTTTCAAATCGATCCCTGACCATCATCTCTGCTATTATATTTCAGGCCCTATTTACCTTCTAAAAAGACTAGCCATAATCTACTCTAAAATGACATTCTTTAATTACGCAACAAAATGCATTGGGGGGCTTCTCTGTGCTGGGCAGGTGCTAAGCATTGGGGACCCATAAGGAGCAGGATTCATGGCCTCCAGAGGGTTAAGAAGCTCTTTGGAACCAACCAGAGGATGCCATGGGTGTACGTAAATGGAAGACCTGACCGAGTCTTGGGTGGTCACAGCGGTCTCCATGGAAAAGGGGACAGCTGAGATGTGTATGACGAATGTTCCTTAACAAGATGGGGACAAGGATGGGTGTGAAGTTTGTTCCAGAGGAGAGAAACAGCCTGCAAGATGGCCAGAAAGGTGGAGAGAAAATGGCACGTAACACTGTGAGAGCGGTGTCCAAACTTTTGGCATCTCTGAGCCACACTGGAAGAAGACTTGTCTTGGGCCCCACATTAAATACACTGAGACACATAATTACAAAAAAAATCTCATATTGTTTGAAGTAGATTTACAGTTTTGTGTTGGGCTGCCTTCATACCCATCCCAAGCTGCATGAGGCTCAGGGCTGCAGGTTGGACACCCTTATGTAGGAAAAAGTGTGGGGTGTGGACAGAAGGAGCCAAGAATGAACCTGGAAAAGGAAGCAGGGGTTGTCTCTCATCTAAAGGTATCTTAAGGCATCCACTAAGGCACAGGTGGCAAACACAAGGCCCGCAGGCTGAGTCCAGCTCTCCACCTTGTTTTATCCCGCCCAGCACCTTGTTTCTACCCAGAGGTAGTGCTGAGCTCTCGCTTAACTGTTAAGGACTAATTACATTTATACACAGTCCTAAAATGACATTTGGCCCTTTGAAGGCAACCGTGAGGCTGATGTGGCCCCCAGTGAAAACAAGTTTGACACCCCTGCACAAAGGAAAGGAGAATCCTTCCTAATTTCTTAGTAGGAAAGAATTAACTACTCTTATGACAGAAGCCAATGTCTAAACCAGAGCTTCTTTACTCCCTCAAACAGAATCACAACAAAGTTTTTATTTTTAAGTTTTATTGAAAACAATGATTAATATTTTAATATTTTAATCCACTAGCATTTAAAACAAAGTCTTCCATAGCTGATAACACTGTATTGCATAGTTGAAATTTGCTAAGTATTTAAAACACACAGAAATATCCAAAATAATGGTTGACCAAATATCTGGGCACTGTGTCCTAGCCGTACCCTCCCAAGAAGGCAGATGGTTGGAAAGATGTTTTTATTTACTTCATTCATTTATTTTGGTCAGTCCGTCTCTTGCCAGTGCACACATTGTCTTATTCTACCTACACGTTGGAGGTGAGCAACTGGCTGAAGCGTTGCTGGACCTCTCAGGCTGCCCACGGTAACCTGGAAAGATGGCTGGTGAGAAGATCATAGTGGCGTGAAAGAGGCCAGGCCTCCAGAGGCTGAGCCTTTTATTTCCCTCCTTAGAACGAGGGTTTCCAATCCCTGGGAATGTAAGTTAGCGTACTGGTGCTCAGGTAGAGGCCTTTCTAATGGAGACATGAGCAGGGAGGACCCCTGGGTCCACCAAGTGGAAGCTGTGTGGACTTATCTGTACTGCTTCCTGGGGTTTCCACTAACAATCTGCATTTACTGTCTTATTCTAACCACAGAGGCCCATATGTATGACAAATCAGTACACAGATGAATGAACTCTTCTCTCTGCTCCTCATTTAGAGCTTGAGGAACTCTCCCCAAACTCCCCCTGGCCTTGAATGAAATTGCTAGAAAAGACCCGTTTATGGACCAGTTGTTAGTCTCACAGGGTCACTGGGACCAATGACACTCTGTACCAAGTAACGTGACCCCAGACCTGATTTAGAAGTAAGCAGCTGGGCAGCATCACGGGCAGTTTGGGGGACTAGGGATGAAAGATCATTCCACACAGTTGGAAGTCCAAAGGAAGTTCAGGGGAGTGGAATGAGCTGCGATTGTGCATTAGCCTGGATAGAAGAGATCTGATGCGGGGCATGCACTATTTCTCTACACCGGTCACTAAAGGAGGCTTCACATGCCTCTTGTGGTGCAGTTATTTTCCTTTTAAACACACACACATGGATATGGATGTGTATGTACATACATAGTTGTGTATATGTACATATGTAATTAATTTATTTTTCCAATATGCCCCTCCCTACTCCCTCACCTTTCTCACATCACCCACATGTGAGGTTTCATGGGCAGATGGAAAAGTAAGAGTCAGCACTTTTCCCTGGGTGTTGGCAGTTTCAAAAAGCCTGCCACTGACTGAGGGCTAACTCTGTACTGTGCTTAGAGCTTCACACACGGGCTCTCCTGCGATCGTCACAGACAGACCTGTGGAGCAGGTCTTGTGATTACACATTCTCTTTCACTAATTCTTCAGAGAGTACCTCGGTCTCCTAATTTTGACCTTGGGTCCAACAGCTTGTTTACCTTTTTTCTACTTAATTATGAAATAGAGTCTGTTTCTACTTCCTTTTCTCCTTTACTGTTTAGACCTCATATCTTTTTAATTCATTCTGTATTTCAAATAATCATGGATTGAAACAGAAAGTAAGAGCCTATGTTTCATATTTTTTCCTAGAAATTGGAGGAACACTGAACCTTTCAGTTTCCAATTTAATTCGCAAGTATCCACCCAACATCATCACATTAAAATTCCTTTGCAAATATTGTGTTTCAATTCTTTCTGATTGATTTCTTGTCAATTCTTTGGGTGACACTGAATATCTTGGTCTCACCTGAAAATGAACATTAATTGTAATTCCTAGTGGCATCTTTTGGAGTAGATTTTCTGACATTTTGAAATTTGTTGCTCATCATTACTTGTCAAGATCAGTTAATGACTTAAATTCCCTGAGCTGTTATGGAAGACCAAAATGAGCTAATTACGGACCAAGGACTCAGGACTTTCTACCACTCTATAGAATGAATCTATTTATAAAACTCAGGTGGAAACTTTGGCTTCACACCAGGCAAATTCAGTGAGAAAATCTCTGAGAAGCTCCTTTCAGATATAACCTATACCAATGAACTTGGGCAGGATTGAAATATTTGTAATCGTCTGGGGCTGGGTCTGGGCTGGCTTTGGCATGGAGTGCAGTATACTCTCCAGACATTATCTCACTCTGTCATGGGCAACGTTGGATATTATTTACATTTATCAAGGGGCTGAATGAGGTATATGGAGGCCGAGTGACTTGTCCTGAGACATTGCTGTCCAGGCCTCAGTAACAAAACTAGCCCTAGAACTGAGGTGGTTGGGCAGTAATTCAGGTTACCCAAGGGCTCTATTTATGTTGTTATTATTTAAATATATATAATTTGCTATTTTACTTTCTCCTTTTCCTATTAACAAACCAAAACTATGAGCTGGTGGCAGTTCTTTGAATGTGGTCTCCCTGAATATCAAGGGAATTTAAGGGAGGTTGAGGGCCCCCGACTACAATTACATTGGAAAATGAACAAGTGGACACACAACACCTTTTGTTTTAAATACTTCTACACCTATAGCTACTAGTAACTACCATTTGCTGTTTTCTATGATAATATTGATTAAGGCATTTTATCCCTTCAAACTAAACAAATATACTATTATGAAAAACAAAGTAACACCAAATGGGATTCCAATAATCTTTGGTGTCTTATGTTTGCTGGTTATTTTGCCATGAAGACCTGCCCCTCATCTCTATCTGTTGAGATATCACCCTTCTTTCAAGGCCATTTGCTCCAGTGAAAACTTTTCAAATGACCTCATTCTTCCCAGAATTCCCATTGCATTTTATACCTGTCATATCACACTGTGCTGTGTAATATCATTGTTTGTGTTTGTCTTGCTTTTCCTTCTAGAACATAAGCTTCCAGGTAATAATAATACATATATTGTTATTATAATAGATTATATATATATATATATTTCTTGACACAGGAGTCATAGATAAAGTACTTGTGACATAGTAAGAAATACATATTTGGCCTTTGGCCCTGGTTTCTGACAGAGAGCTCTCATATCCCTTGGAATTTTCTAGGTAATAGGAGTGCCTTTTATTTTAATGAGAAGACTCTGGATGGGCTCCTGGACAGTATAGAACAGGCACAGGTCACCAGAAAGGCTAGAAGGCTGGACAGTTCAGACCCACTCCTATCCTCCAGGAGGGTAAAGGGGCTGCAGACTGAGTTAGTAATCCATCGTGCCTATGGGGTGGAGCCTCCATAAAAATCGATGGATGATGAGCCCACAGAGCTTCCAGGCTGGTGAACACACGGAGGTGCTGGCACTCCTGAGATGGCATGGAAAGCCCACGCCCCTCCCCTCATACTTTGCCCTAAGCCTCTCTTCCATTTGGCTTGTCCTGAGTTGTATCTTTCATAATAAACCAGAAGACATTAGTGTTTCCCTGAGCTCTGTGAGCCCTTCTATCAAATTATCAAGCACAAGAAAGGAGTTAAGGGAACCTCCAACTTATTTGATCCTAAGTATGAGAGGCCAAGATTTATAATTGGCACCTGAAGAGGAGGGTAGTCTTGTGGGACTGAGCCCTTACCCTGGGGGGCTGTACTAATGCTGGGTAGTTAGTGTCCTAATGGAATGGTAGACAGCCAGTTGGTGTCTGGAGAGCTGGCGAACTGGCTCGTGTGACATTTGTTGTCAGAAGTGTTCTGTGGGTAGAGAAAAACAGTGTTTGCATTTGATACTGAACATCTATCTGTGAATTAGTGAAATTAAATCTCAGCGTTGGAAGGGAACATAGCATTCGTGTAGCTCAGCTTCCTACTCCATGTGGAAGTGACCCCTGTAGCATCTCTGAGGAGGCGGAGACAGTGAGATGTTCTTCTCCACCTTATGGAGTTGCCTTTGGCAGGAGGTGTCCCAGCCAGGACTGTGCTTCACACATTTTTGGGCCTCTTGTACATCCAGGCATAGGTAGCATGTCATTAGCTCTAGTGAGCCAATGAACACAGAACTAATATGGGCCAGGGTCTTTAAAAAGCATTTGCATTTTCTCCACTTTTTCTTTCCTCTCCATTGGATGGAAGCAGAGGACCAGAGCTCTAGAGGATGGTGCAACAAGATGCAGAAGCCTGGCGTCCCAAGTCACCATGCAGAAGAAAGGACTAGCTGACGAGCCACGCCGGTATCAGGCTGTGAGGTCAGCAACAAACTTCCTTTGTGCCAAGCCATTGAAATGTAGGGGGTTATTTGTTGAAGCAATAGCATTATCTTAACTTTATTAATTGCTCTGTTTGATTACTCTCCAGTTTACTGTTCCAACTCTAATTGTTATGAAAAACTTACTGTCTTAGTCAAGCCAGGTGCTGTAACAAGTACTAGAGACTGGCTGGCTTAAAGAACACGTATTTCTTACGGTTCTAGAGGCTGAGAAGTCTGAGACCAAAGTGCCAGTGGTCTCAGGTTCTTAGTGAAGGCTTTCTTCCTCATTTGCAAATGGCTATCTTCATGTCCTCGTATGGTAGAGAGCAGAGCAAGAAGCCAGCTTTGTTCAGACTTTTCTTATAAGGGCACTAACCCCACCGTGAAGGCTTCACCCTCATAGCCTGATCACCTCCTACAGGCCCCATGGGAAGACACAAATATACAATCTGTAACAATTTTATATGTCAGCTTGACTGCCATATATATAGCTGGTAAGACACTATTTCTGGGTGTGCCTTTGAGGACTTTTCCAGAAGAGATTAACATTTGAATCAGTAGACTGAATAGAGAAATCCACCCTCATCAGTGTGGGTGGACCTCAGGCAATTCCTTGAGGGCATATTCCCCTTTTCTTTTAGAGCTGAGACATCCATCGGGTCCTGCACTTGAACATTGGAGTGCCTTGTTCTTAAGCCCTCAGGCTCTGGGAGTGACACAGTCAGCCCCCGGTTCTGAGGCCTTCAGACGGGGACTGAATTAAACCACTGGCTTTCTTGGTTCTCCAGAATGTAGATGGTGGGACTTCTCAGCCTCCATAACCATGTGAGCCAATTCCTATTATAATATATATGTATGTCTCCTAATGGTTCTGTTTCTCTAGAGAAACCTGATGGTCCATAATGCTCGCATTGAGCTCAAAGCTGCCTTCCACCACTCCAATCCATGGTGGTGGACCGTCAGGTTGTTTTGACTTTTGTTTTGACTTTGTTTGACTTTGACTTTTGACATTGTTTTGACTTTTCAACCTCCAAAAATTTATTCTTTCTCCACTGAGATACCTTTCCATATTTAACAGAAGATACCACATCAACCATACACAATATTTCTCATTGCTTTATTGCTGGATTAGTAAAGAGACTCTTCCAGAAACTCAGCAGTCATTTTAAAGTTATGCCAAATGATTCTGTGACCTTTGACTGGGAACATATGCCCCATGAGCCCAGCCTTCTTTGTCCAGAGAGTAACAGCCAAGATCTGCTCACTTGTACCCTAGGAAAAAAACCCACCCAGGTGCTTTCAAAGGGAAACAAAAGAACTTGAAGGGCAGAACATTTCACAGACATACCACCACAGACCACCAGTGACCCATTCACCAACTGTTAACAGAGTTCCTAGGTTCTCTAGGAGAGATAAAGGTACAGTTGGAACTTAGGGGCTGGTAGTGAAAAGGTCCCTTTGAGGCTAAAGGGACACGATTTAAGGGCAGTGGTTACTTTCAGGCTGAAACAATTACTGTCTCCAGATTGAAAGACTGAACTACCTGTGAAGTGCTGCCCTGGTTCAATTTGCCCTTCAGACATTTGGCAAGGTCCAGACGGCAGTAGCTGATAGCAAACCCAAGCACTAATAATTTGCCTTTTTCTCTTGCGCAGCTGCTCTGTATGCTTGTAGAGTACCTGCCTAAGATCAGGCAGTGTGTCTGGTGCTAGATAAATCACTTTATCTAGCTCCTGTTGAACAGCAGCCTTCAGCCAAGGTTGTCTGCGTGTCCCTTCACAATAACAAATTTTTTTCTGCATGCTTTTCCTTATGAGCTACAGGATGTTATTTTAACCATCATCATTATCAACATAAGTGACTAAAAATACCTCAAAAATGCAAATACCATCAAACATCATTGTACTTATCGTCCAAAGCTGCTGTCTTTGCCCAGTCAACTGAGTGCCTTGTGGTTTTTGATACAACCTCTGATTAGTATGAACTCGGTTACTTTCATCTTGTTCTCAATCTCTTGCATTTTAAATGATGAGGATTTACTGTTCAGTTTAGAGAATTGCGGGAACAAATAATAATATTAGTGTGCTACTCCCCTGGGTACCTCCGTGGCAGCTATGGGTAGGTTATGAGGACGACCGATCACCCAGCAAGCCATAGAAGAAACGGGTGGCTCGACACGGGGCTGCCACTGATTAGATGTGAGGGTGCTTTAGAGTGTCCCAAGGCGCAACAACTAAAAGATCTTATTATGTTGAGTGTTTCTGCATCTCCTCTCGGGAGCAAAGAGGCTTCTATGCGAGAACGACAGCCTTAATTATTGCCGTGATTTGTAATTTCTAAAGACTTCAGTAGAGTTCAAAACTCTGGAATATTCGTTTTTGTTTTGTTTTCTCTTTGTCAAGGAGATTCTAAAAGTGTGAGCTGGACAAAGGTCAGACTTCCGTTTTGTTCTACATTTCCTTCTTAGCCACATTCCACCCAGGGCTGCTAAGCAAAAGGTGAATCAGTTGATATGCTGTGGGTGGGAGTGTGCATTGGTTTGCAGACCTATGAGCAATATGCTTCAAAATGTAAAACTTGCAAACCCTTGACCCAGGAATATAGAAATGTTGGAGGAATTTAACCCTAAGTAAAAATAGACAAGTATGCAATGGTGTATATCAAAAACACTCATAAAATTGAAATAACTTTCAAATAACTTTCAATAGAAATATATATTGAGTGCTTACTGATAATTCGGTGGTGACAGGGACCAGTATGGTCTCTGCCCTCCATGCACCACTGTGACAGACTTATGGCCAGCTCATTGACTGGGTAGAATATACTGGTAGTTGATCTCTTGAGCCAGGGTGCATGCAAGTCACCTAGCAAGAAGTTGGAGAAAGACATTAGAAGGTAGGAAGGGCCAGCCCCTGCCTGGAGTCGTGGGAAAGCGCCATGGGTAGCCCTGAAACACTGGAGAGGAACAAATGGGGAGGCAGGGAGAGGGAGAGATGGCACTTAAAAGGACAGTGAAAGACTGAAATAAAATGTGACCATTTTACATTTTTGCTCATGCTAAGTCTCTAACCTAGATGCCATTTTGTTCTAACTTCTTTTTGTGTGTTTTCCTCTTAAAACCTTTGCTTTTTGTGTTTAGCTTGGAATTTACGATTGTTCAGCTTCAACTTTAGTGATTTTGAAACATTCCACACATTCTTGTGAAGATTTTATGATGGCTACCATTTTATATATGCACAGAGGTTTAACAAAGCTGATGTGAGCTAAGATATTTCTATTGGCAACTTACTGAGTACGTACCTCCTTTGTTACCTTGGGGCTTGACGAGGCTGAGATGAAGAAAAGAGTTTCTTCTTAATGGGGCCTAGCACCTATCCTCGGTCCATTGTAAATATGACCCTGGTGGCACTGGGGAAAGAAGCCCTGTGATGGAATTAGGTGTTGAGTGCAAGCAGCGAGTAAGTTCATAACTTACTGTCCCTTGAAAAGCCAAAAGTACATTTGGCAAGTCTACATACAACATCAGTTTGCATGCACACATGCGTGTGTCTTAATTGAGAAAAGATGGTGAAGAGTGTAGATTTCTGTCTCTACAGCTTGGTGGGAAATTTCTGAGTACCAAACGAGGAGGGCATCTGGGTCAACTGGCCAAATTGTACTGTCTCTGTTAGTGTCTGAAAGGATAGTGTGAGGAATGCCTCTTTAAGAAGATAGATTCTTTGAGACACCTTCAACAGATTTCCACATTCCCTCATCTCTTTTTTTTGGAAGATGGGGAATGACCTTGATTTCTCCCCTTTCTGCCAACAGACAATTCCAGTAAATTTGCTAGCTTGGTTTGGTTTTTCATGGGAACATCTGAATCATCCTCTCTTTACTGTAACTCTGCTCTGTTGTTCTGGGGCTTACCTGCAGTTGGGTACGTACAGCCTATGAAATTGCTACGGGTTAATTGAGGAGAAATGAGCAGTTTTGAAACAATTGCAGAAGCCAGCAAAGCCATTGGCTTTCAATGGCAGAACTGAAAGAGGTGTCTCAATTTAACTCCTTTATTTTACAAATTAGGAAACTGAGACTGGGAAGATAATTCAGCTTCCCAGAGAAGTGGAACTTGGATGGTCTGACTTCCTCTTTAGTAGTTTCTATACGAAGTGCTGATTGAGTCTATACAGGAGCCCACTGAGAACTATGGAAATGTACTAGATTTCATGAATTGCCCATCAACTAGGAAATACTTATTGAACACCTTCTACCTATGCTAGGCCCCAGGAATGGTGCAGTGACAAGGAATACTATGGCACCAAATGAATTTTACAGTCCACTGGGGAATATGAACATTAAGTAAATATTTACCAACTTCTTGAATGCTAAGGAGAGAAAGCGTACTCTTAAGGTGCATATTGCATGGGAGCAAGCTTAAATACTCCACAAGCCCTGCTTCATGTTAGACTCACATCTTCAACTCAGCTTTGGACTAGGAGCTGTGTTTATTTTTCAGAAAGACACTGCCTTTTGCAGGCAGTGCATAGGAGACTGTATGTAATTTATCTGATACGTGGCCTTCTGAGATAGTATGGATATGCTCCCTTAGAAGAACCTGAGGTTAAGAAATTTAAAATGATTTCTTTTAGGCCATGTGAATATGCAGATGCCAGAAGAATCATGTTGCATGGGTGGGAAATAGAGACAGAGTTTCCTGTGGCAGGAATGGAGTGTTGGGAGCAGGGAGTGGCAGAAATATGCCACCCAGAACCTTGTATTTCCTCCTTTTTCAGAGATGACAGACAGAGCCAGTCTGAGTTAAACAGTGGGCTGCATAACTCTGTCTTCTGAACTCCTGGGCAGCAGACCAAGCACCTTATGCCGCAGCTCTCTTTAGGAGCAGGGACCCCAAGCTCCTTTCCTGACTGATCCGACCCTCACACTCTTCAGGTCCACTCGCAGGACAATGGCCACGACCAAAGAGGGACTGTTTGCCGTCAGGAACTGCAGGATGAGGAGGCAATGACACTGTCTCAGCATCAGCTTTGGTCTAAGGTAATATTTTTTTACAAAATTATTGGTATTTTCCAACCCAATTGAGCTTTAGTTGACAATTAAAAATTGTGCATATTTAAGGTATACTGAGTGATGTTTTGATACAAGTACACATGATAAAACATCTACCACTGTCAAGTTAATTAATGTACCCATCACCTCACACAGTTACTGTTTGTGTGTGTATGTGATGAGAACACTTAGGGTCTACTCTCTTGACAGATTTCAACTGCATAGTACATTGTTGGGTATCAGATCTCTAGAGCTTATTTGTCTCGTGTAACTGAAACTCTGGATAGCAGTTTTTCTTCTCAATTTTTTGTGGCAAAATACACATAGTATAAAATATAGCACCCCAACCATTTTAATCGTAGAGTTTAGTGGTATAAAAAAGTTTGAATGTTGTGGAACCAAACCACCATCCATCTTAACAACCTTTTCATCTTGTAAAACTGACCATCTACACCCATTAGACAACTCTTGAGGACAGTTTTGAGCATGAATACAAGACCCTTAACAAACAGGTGATGGTTTGTTTGCATCCTTGCAAAGAAATTTTGCACATTTAAAAGATATCAACACATAATAAAAAGAAGCAAACATCTGTTTTCTCCTTTCTTGTCCAGAGACAAGCCAAGGTTTCTGTTCTCTTGTTTTTTCTTCACAGTTATTCTTGACTGGTGACATTTATTCCTGATAGGTGACATTTATTGAATACCCATTCAAAGTGCTCTCTTCAAGGCTTTTAATATAAGAATTATACTCAGGAAAAAATGGGACCAAGGTGATAGTATCATTTTACCCATAGCAATGCATGGGGCAGCATTGCAGAAATGACAAAGTAAATAAATGAGAAGGGTCTGGACCCCTGCTGGGCAATTCTTATTCCAGAAAGACAAGAGGCTAACGCCAGAAGTATTTGAATAGCTATCTCCTTAAGGCTGAGTCCCTTTGTGGCTTAGCTGAGATGGATATGAAGAGGATTTGGTGATAATGAGGCAGATCCTTCATTTTTTTCCCATCCTCTTTATTGACATGAAATTACATAGTATAAAATTCACTATCATAAAGTAGTTTTTAAACTTTTCACACTTGTAAGTGTACACTAAAGTGTTTTTATCATGTGCGTTTATCATGTTGCACAATCATCACTGCTATCTAATTCCAGAAAATTTCCATCTTCGAAAAAGAAGCCCCGTACCCATTAGGGAATTAGCAGTATTTTAAAATGGCAAGCTTCCCTCTACCAGTTTTAAAAGTCTAGAAAGAAGTACAGAGAGTTGAGTTAAGCATAAATGATGACAATGATGATGACCGTGATAACCACCACAGGTCTGTGTGATGGTTAACCCTAGAATCATCTGGACTGACTACAGGATGCCCAGATATAACATGCAACATTATGCTGGGTGTGCCTGCCAGGGTGTCACGCCAATTAGCAGTCATGTCCAGTTCTTGCCTTCTCCCAAGCCCTGGCAACCACTGATCTACTTTCTATCTCTTTGGATTTGTCTATTCGAGACACTTAATGTGAGTGTAATAATACAATATGTGACCTTTATTATTGTTACTGGCAATAAACACGTCTCTTGTGCTTTAAATGTACTTGCCTAAAAACAAAATTAAACTCAAACTAATAACAACATTCCTTTCCTAAAGAATCCATTCCATCTTCTTCCTGTACCCAAGATCCCTTCTCCGGAGCCTCATCATTCGAGTTTTCATGTTGCTGATTGTTGCTGATTGTAACGCATGACGCATTTCCATGATAACAAGCCCCTTCACAGGCATCTGGCTTATGGAGTAGGACATTAATTTGTATTGTTTATGAGAGCACTTAGGTTAAAGGGAGACAAATTATACTGACTCCTGCACAGCCTTATTGCCCACTCTTGATGGACAGAGCCTACACAACATCGCCTTTCGGGCATGGGAAGGGACTTGAGTTTCTCTTGGCTTCCAGGGATAAAGAGGAAATTGCTTCCAACACTTTTTGGTTCCAGCTAAAGCGTGTTGTTAAGCTTTTTCTAAAATAAAAGTAGTTATCCTCTTGTTAGGGAGGGAAGAGGCAGCCACTATGCAAACTGGAAAACTAGGCTTGGTGTCAGATCACCTGAGTTCTCAGCAGTTTGAGCCTTGTTTCTTTTCAAATGTCTAAATTAGCGAGGTAATATTTTTTGCTTGCTTTACAAGGTAATTCTGAGGGGAAACATTAAAAAATTAAAAATTTTTATATAATTTGTAACTTATAAATATCTCATCAATGTGTGATTACTATAGTTATTCCTGCAGTTTCTAGCCCATGACTCCTTTTAGTTCATGTAGCAGAGAATTAGGCCAAATAACTGTCCATATGTACATTTGTAGGCCAGTAAAAAGGATAATTGCTGTTATTCTTATTTCCCCACCTCCTCCAAGAGCTTGAAGAATGACCTGAATTACAGATATTACAGATGTGGATATTTCTAGAAAATGTGTTTGTGTACACACTTGTTGAGGGGCGAAAAAGAGGGAGGAAAGAGCATCACGGAACTAGGGAAGTTTGCTCAATGACATTTAGCAAATTGTGAAACTGTCCAGCCTGTTTCGTTTCAGCATTTGCAGTCTCCCCGGAATAGCCCTGACAGCCTGAAGTGTGAGCTTCCACCACCTGGGTCAGTGAGACAAAATGCAAAAACTAGAATTAATAAGTCATTTATCCTCGCATCCTTGGCTTTCTCAAGTATAAAATGAGTTCTAAGGTCCATTCAGCTCTAAACGTTCATGCTCTAGTGATTCTATGATATCCAACTCTAGTTAGAAAAACTGTCACACAATTTGCTCCGATCTAAATCCTGAGTTTTACAAAAGCCACATCCATCTTATATATGTGTGTTAGGATCTTTTCTAATGTAAGTAAAGAAAAACGTTCTAAAATGGCCTTAACGATGAGGATACTGATTTTCTAACATGACATGAATTCCACGCAGGAAGTTCTCAGTTTGGATCAGCAGCTTGCTCATGTCTGCAGGACCCAGCCTTGCCCACCATTTTGGGCTGCTAACAGGAGATTTATTATAACTATGGAGACTGAGAAGTCCCAATGCCTGCAAATGGAGACCTAGGAGAGCAGGTGGTGCGTTCAGTCTGAGTTCAAAAGATCCAATGGCCAGAGCCAGACAAGATGAGATGAGCTGTCCCAGCTCAAGTGGTGAAGTAGAAAAAAAATGAACAAATTCCTCCTCTCTCTGTTTTTCCTTTTAGTCAGGCCCTCAACTGATTGGATGAGGCCCACCCACATTGGTGAGAGTGCTCTACTGAGAGTCCAACGATTCAAATGCTAATCTCATCCATGAACACCCTGGCAGGCACACCCAGCATAATGTTGTATGTTATATCTGGGCATCCTGTAGCCAGTCCAGATGATTCTAGGGTTAACCATCACACAGACCTGTGGTGGTTATTACGGTCAGCATCATTGTCATCATTTATGCTTAACTCAACTCTCTGTACTTCTTTCTAGATTTTTAAAACTGGTAGAGGGAAGCTCGCCATTTTAAAATGCTATTTTATTTTATAAACTTGAAGGAGACAAGCAGATCTATATGAGTAGAGCATGGAAAGAGACCTATTCATAAATTTTTATCTTTCTTGAGAACTCTGATTATTCATTTAAACTGTCTTCTTCATTCTTTTGGAGTCCCCAGTACTTCGGTGACTGACAATGTGCTTGAGTTTCTATAAACAAATTTAGATCTACACCTTTGAGGTTCAGAGGATATTTTCATATGCTGATTGCTGTATCAAAGCATGGGGATTTCTTAAGCTAACAAGTAATGATCCATCACCATGGAAATGCAAACAGAACTTCAATTCATCACTTTGCTAATGGTTCTTCCCCAGTACATTTATCCACCTGCCTTCCATCTTTTTCCCTAATAAATATGCTGCATTGTTTTAGGACCTCTCTTTCTGAGTGTTAATATAAGAAGAGAGTTATTATGATCCCGATTATGGACTTGCTGAAGATCACACTCCCCTATCATTGTGTAGGTCTTTTAGGTAGATTAAAGCCAGTACTTTCTCTTTTTCTCAGCCCAAATCCCTTTCTTTGGCACTCTCAATTTCCTTTTATGCTCAGAATCAGTCCCATGTTCATGTGTTTATGCCCCGAACTGGCAAGTCAACATTCTCTTCCAAATGGGTGTCCTTCATGTCAACGTAAGGGAATAAGACAAAATGGCAAAGCAAGGTCCCTTATTTACATCATTTGTAGTCAAGATGAAAACTAAAAACCGGTAGCTTAGTCTGGACAGTAATCATATCTATCAGCACAGAAACTTGTCCATAGGTGAGACTTACCCTGAAGCACAGTGAGGTTTAGGCTAACACCTAATTTAATATTTAGATTTTGCTTTCTCTGCAATCTGATATTGTTTTATTACATGCATGTATTGGCTTGGCTGCCAAAACAAAACGCCCCGGACTGAGTGGCTTGTCTTATGCTTCTGGAGGCTAAATGAAGGTGTCGGCAGGGTTAATTTTTTCTGAAGCCTTTCTCCTTGGCCCTCTTCACATCTGTGTCCTCATCACTTCTCTTTGTAAGGACACCAGTCCTAGCAGATTAGGGTAGGGTCCACCACTTTGCTTCATTTTAGCTTAGTTACCTTTTAAATTATCTTCCTCCAAACAGTTACATTCTGAGGTACAGGGGGGTAAGACTTCAACATATGAATTTTAAGGGGGACACAATTCAGCCCCTAAAAATGGATTTGGTGCTTACAAAGTCTGGGAAGCTTTGCTAGAGATGTGAAGTAACTACCTATAGCTGCCATAGTCTTAGAAATAAAGGTAGCTTTCACAGAGGTGAATTCAACCTAGATTTTTAAATTTCCTAGCCAGCTCATAGGAAATATATTAGACGTACATGGTATAAAATTTAGAATTTAGGCAATTTGGGATCTTGTGTATATACTTTCTTCACTGGTACCTCCATCTGGCAGCTGTTGAGTACTGTCCACCAGAGAAAAGGAGAAGCGAGCTGGGTTGTGGGAGCTTCCTAGTGACTGCCCTGAGAGGCAGGCAGTCTCTGAGGTCCCCCAAACTGTGGGAGAGCGTAGAGGTGAGCAAGAAAAATGAAGACCGAACAAACAAACAAATGAGGAACAGGGGCTGCAGGCTTCTGAGTTATAGAAACCTGCCCAACATTTTCTTGGATTAACCAGCATCTTTCTGTACAAATGACTTGGTTCCATTTGATGGCGTTGGGGTTTTACTTTCCTAACATCAATAGAAAAATAGATTTTTAAAAAGAACTATGGGTAGAATTCACTCCTCGGAAATTGATAGAAGCATGGTCTTAGCCAGATTGCTCTACTCAATAAAGTAAAGAATCCTCACGTTCCCGTGGCTGCTGTGACTTTGAAGTGCAAGTGGAGAGGGCTGCAGTCATTGTCATCTCGGCACTGTGCCGGGCACACAGTAGGTGTTCACCGCACATCTGGTGAACAGACATTGGATCTACTTCAGTTCAGCAACAGTGCTGGGTGGAAGCACAGCTCATTCCCAGGTGGTGGTTGGGGTGGAGGAGCCGCTGGGGACCGTGCTGTGCTGTCTCCTCTTTGCCTTCTCTTCCTACCACACAGGGCTTTTCAGATAGATTAAATACGCTGGTTAGGGGCAGAGGCAGCATCCCAACCCCGGTTCCTCCACAAAATCGCGTTAGCCTCATGAGCTCAACTGTTCCAAACCTGACCTCAGAGAAGTCAAATTATAAACGACCATGCTCCTGGGTCCTGGATCTCCGGTTCTAGACACCGGGGTGGAAACAGAGCTGGGAAACAGAGCTGAGCGCACTCACGGTCTGCACGTTCTCATAGCAGCGCAGCCCCAGAACACAGGGGAACAGGGAGAGGTCAGAGTTCAAACTAAATCACTGGAATTTTGCCTTGAGGTTGTTTGCCTTTGTTCAATTTTAAATATTCAGATTCTCTCAGCATGGTCTTTTAGGAGGTGAAACTGTAGGAGGTGAAAAAATTTCAGAGTGAGCGCAAAACAATGCATCTCTTCATGGGCCGAATTACTCTCCCTTCCCCCATGCAAGCACAGTATGCAGTAACCAGTTTTCCTGGGGACAGATTTTTTTTTTTCTGTCTCTTTAAGGGAATGACAAATACTATTTACTAAAGAAAAAAAAGGAGCTTGTGTCCTCACCACAAAATAACAACATTGTAGATCACACTAACGGAAGGCTCCACATCTTATAAACACAGGCACTGCATTACTCAGCGCTGAGTTATTACGTTTCCTTGCAGAGAGCAGCCGACTCTGAATATATTAATGATTCATGCTTGCCTTGGCAGAACATAATGTATACTAATCACACGGAACCAGGGTACAAGAGCACTTTAAATGCATTTGTCCAGTTAATAGTTTGACTTAATCTGATATTTCATTGGGTCACCGACCTTTTCATTGTAGGTAATGTGCACAGGGAAATGTATGGTCGACACCCTAGAGAATCAACAGAGGGTTTTCTGGTTACTAAGCAACGTGCTACTTAAGCTTTACCTCTGCATAATTCTGCCAATACTGCTTCTTTCAGCTGACGAACTTAAGTGTGGCTGTGAGCTTGTGTGCAGGCATGTGTGTGCACGCATGCCTGCGTGTTTGGGGAGGGGACACACCACAGGCACAGAGTGGCTCATTTATGCCGTGTTTTATAGGCATAAGCAGTAAGCCCCCATAATAAACAGCCATGCCAGAGTTAATACTCAATAAACAGTATGGTTTATAAGCAATTAGGGACCCAAATCTCAAAATAAGACAGTTCAGCTGAATGAGAGCATCTACCCTAACAATGCCTGGTGAGATACATGGCTTGTTAAAAGTGTCATAATTCTCCTTTAAAAAGCAATTAACAGTTTGGGGTATTTGGGTCTGCTAAGCAGAGTTTCTTAATCAAATTTGAACACATCAAAGAGCTACTTCTCAGCTTTACATAATGGACAGCCGTTTACCAAGAAAGCACAGTTGAAAATAAAAGGATGAATTGATGTTCTCCCTGTTGGTTTTCCAACGTGAGAGTCCATTGAAGGCATCAAGATGAGTCAGATAAATGCATTTTGTCAGGTTTTCAAAGAAAGCCAGTGAGCTATTCTATTTTGCCAATGTCTTTGTGTTTCTTAGTAATTTTTTAGGTTAGAAAAAGAAAAAAAGCACACCTCTGTTTCCTAGCTCCCTCTTTAAATTGTGGTAGGTGACTGGAGAAACAACACACATTTGCCATGTCTCGTCTTTTATGACAGTAAACACAAACACGCAGTTCTCATTCTCTGCAGGCGCTGGGTCGTTCTGAGGTGTTTTGAGATATGGACAATAGGATTCAAAACTCAGTTACAGATTTCCTTTACCCACAGTGTCTGAGGCTACTGAAGCATAGTTTTAAATGCTCTTTAAACCATGTAAGCTTCCAACACCAAGCCCTGATGCTGGGAGACTGGGCGGAGAGACGTGTTTCCTTCCTTCCCAGGACTCACCATCTAAGGCAGATTTATGATCAACTACATGGTTCCTTTTAAGGCGGCATAAAATGAGTGCAACATAGATCAATACTATTGACCTTCCAAAATCATTTATTTGACTCTCTTTTCTAAAAATTAAGTATTTTTAAGTTAAGGATGAGGGAAAATGTGTGAAGAGAGAGAGAAAAATTTAGTGTGTGCTTAGGAGAGTTGGCAATGTCAAACTAAACCCCAAATTTAAAACTCGATTATCTTTTGCATTAGCCACTTTGGAATGTTACGCTAGCAGGTTATCTGCTGAAATTCCAGCATCCTATGACTTGCCGGACCCCTTACTATCCAGCTGAAGGTGTAGGTAGGAGAACATAAATGCATTCATACTTGTCAGCTTTAAATTTTATCTGTACAATGACCAAAATGAATGGATCATGATAGTGATTTTTCTGCAGCAGTCTATAATTTAGCAGGTCACTGAGCTCTGGAAAATTTTCATAATGTATATGTAGTTTTAGGGAAGAGAAGTCAATATAAGAGAAAGCAATAATTAAGAGGAAAAAAATGAGGTCTAGGGACTTCCTTGACAGACAAGTGTAAATATACAGACTGAAAATCGAACTTCAAATGAACCTAATTTTAGAAAACCTCTCAAGCAAAATTTCTGGGACATAAATTAATTCTCATAGCCAGGATGGGAGCACCATCAAGTATGGCTGGGAGAACTCTATCTACCTCCCAGTGGGAGAAGACCAGTGCAGAAGACCACTACACCAACATGACAGCAGTATCTATACAGAAAAGTGCAGCTAGTGCCTAAGCCCACAATGGCTTGTGTATTTTATTCATTTCACAAGCACTTAAAAACAAGTTCCATGTCCCACGCACTGTTCTCTGGGGTGGTGCTCATTGTCCTTCCCTTACTTTGTCTACCTCTTCTGTCCTCGTTTTGTAATTCTGAACACGGGAGATGAGGACCAACTGTGAAGGAGTGTCCTTAGCACCCTAAGGGAAGATGCATGTAGAATCTTAAGGATCTATAGGATCCTTAGAAATTATTCAAGAGTGAAATTATTCAAGAGTGAGAAATTTCCTTTCTCTTAAGCAGAATTTAGAGGATGAGCTAGAGTTTAGTAAGAACTACCTGGTACTCTTTGGAGCTCAGCCTTTAGAATGGAGTATGGCCTATATATTCTCAAAAACAGCTCCTTGGGAAAAGTGCCCATCTATACAAAATCCCACAGTTACAAATGCTCTTGTTTGGCAGTAAGTTATGTCAAGAGTCAACCATCAACTGTAATTAAGCAACCAGAGTGCTTTTCAGTGTACCAAGCCAGCAGATTCTTAGTCATTGGTGATCAGGGGCCTGGGGAGGTCCACAGCAGAGATGATTCTTTTGATAGGAATTCAGTTAAATGGACAATCCCTAGAAGAAGCAAGAACTAGAAAAAGCAGATGGGGCAATGGCCAATACAAACCATACTCACTGAACAAGTTTGTCCTGGATTTGCGTGCTAGCCAGCCCTCTTTCTATAAAAGGCAAAGTGGTGTTATTCAGTTCCTGTGCTCTCTCCTTCCCAACTTGTCTTTCCTTATAGCTCGTTTAGTCATAGCAGGTACTGAATTCTCATTTGGGTGGATAGCAAGATTTATTGAAGTGAGAAACATGGTAAAAATTGACTGTGGCAATGAGGAGGTCAAGCTTATCTTAAGGGAAGATAAATCCTGACATTTACTGAAACCTGAAGTCTCTACGTTGTGAATAGTGCCAGATGCATCCTAGATGTCCTCCCCAGAAGGAGCTGGAAATATTCTTTTAACTAGTGTGCTTCTTTAAAAAAAGATTTTATTGCATTTTATTCCATTACCATTTAATCCCCTTATAATCCCCCTCCCCATAATTACCACACTGTTGTCTGTGTCCGTGAGTCCTTTGTCCTTTTTGCTGGATCCCTCATCCCTTATTCTCCCTCCCCCTTAGCTGTCATCCTGCTCTCTCTATATGAGTCTGTCTCTATTTTGTGTGTTAGTTCAGTTTGTTGATTAAATTCCACATGTGAGTGAAATCGTATGGTATTTGTTTTTCTCTGACTGGTTCACTTCACTTAGCGTAATGTTCTCTATGTCAATCCATACTGTTGCAAAAGGTGAAAACTTTCTTTTTTTTAATAGCTGAGTAGAATTCCATTGTGCAAATGCCTCATAGTTATTTTATTTATCTACCGTTTGGACAGTTGGGCTGCTTCCACATCTTGGCAATTATAAATAACACTGCAATGAACATAGGGTTGCTTATGTTCTTTCGAATTAGTGTTTTGGGTTGTAGTCCCAGCAGTAGGATCACTGGATCTAAAGGCACATCCATTTTTGATTTCTTGAGGTATCTCCATACTGCTTTCCACAGTGACTGCATGAGTCTACATTCCTACCAACAGTGCAAAAGGGTTCCCCTTTCTCCACATCCTTGCCAGCACTTGTTTCTTGATTTATTGATGATAGCCATTCTGACAGGTGTGAGATATATAGCCATTCTGACAGGTGTGAGATGATAGCTCATTGTAGTTTTAATTTGCCTTTCTCTGATGATACAGGTGTGTTTCTTTAGCTTCACTATTTCCCATTTACTTTAATGGTTTAAAGAGTAGGGGAATAAAGAGGTTAGGGAAAGAGCATTGCTACCTTTTCCTTTTTCTTTTTTTCATGACTGCAGGCCCACATCCAAAACCTAAGTTCTTCATCATGATTATTTACTGCACCATGAACTGAATCTTGAAAGGTTAACTTTGATTAATCACGCCCCTTGTGCACACCCATTTGTTCAACAGCTCCAGGGTCATCTATCCTGCTATCAGACAACATTCATTACTAAAGATATAACAAGAGACTTCCTGAATGCCTCAAAAAAAATAAAGATACTTCAGGCTTCTAACATTTCCCTGACAGCGCTGATTCCTAACAAACTTGTATTAATTAGTGGTATTCCAAATCATTTGTCGGAAGTTCTGTTCTGGAAGTTCTCTAGAGCACATCAAATTGACCCATTTTCTGAAGTTCAACTTGGCTTCTTCAGGAAATGCTGGGATAACATTTGTCTGCCAGCTGTCTTCTGTCCTCTCCCATTCCCTTTCAATTATGGCAAGACTCCTGAAATCAAATCTTATTTACTAACTTTAGCTCTTTACTATAGGAGCTGGGTGATTGCAATTCATCGAAAGAACATAGCATGTCCGTCTCCCATACTGCCCTTCCTTTCCTTCATAACAATGGTTGCCCATTTTTTGATGTGAAAACCAAGAAATTAGGAGTAGAGTAGTTCTTCCTTCTCTTTGCCAGTTTTTGACATTGTATTAATTTTCCTAAGCACTGGGCCTATTATTTCTGGTCAGTTTTATTCCTCAGTGTTCATTTTTTAAATATGCTTTTTTATTTTTTATTCTTTGCATTTTTCATGAACCTGAGTTTCTCCTGGCCCACAGCCTCTTGGACACTACTCTTAAACTTTGATGTATGTAGTGTATTCTCTGTGTAGTGGTTATGTGTGAGCTAATACCACTTCCATTATATTCTGAGTGATTAAACTATTAGCAAGGTGGGTCAGGAGCTGCTAAGCTCTAGAATTGGGAAACTAAATACATGATGATATTCTGATAGTGAGTTGGTGAAAATTTAAACATACCCGACTATAAAACTTAAGAGATTTTTAGAAAGTGACTACAGTACCACCATGTAGAAAGAAGGAAGTCAGAGGGGATAATAAATCTTTATCAGCTGATAGTCATTCAGCCCCTGGTAAAACTCCCAAAACAGTAACTCTTCTATAAGCAGTGAAATCAATATGCTGTCAAATTTAGCTGACACTTACCAAAAGCTATGGAGGACAAACAAATAAGCAAATCAACAAATACTAGTGCTAGCAGAGGAACAAGTGTGGGGACACAGAAATCATGGGAAATGTGTTGCTCAACACAGCTGGAGACTGCAAGGGAACACCGGCCTGATGCCTGTGCCTCCCAGATACTTGTTCAGAAGGCAGCACTGCCAAGGCATGTGCATTTGGGATTATTCTTAATTCCAGTAGTAGATTCTCATACTTGACTTATTAACTGAACCTGTTAATGGTATAATAGATCTATTGCAAATTGACTTGGGTTATAAATTAATTAGTTACTAATATTATAGGAGACACAACTTGGCAAGATTGCAGAAGACAATCTGTGCTTACACTAAATTCCATTTTTTCCCTAGGTAATACATGTACACTGTTGCAGGAACCACACGCTTACAGTTCTGAAAGGCTCATGTTGAAAAATAGCTTGTGTTAGGCTGCACAAGCAGCAGAGCCTAAAATACAGAGTGGAGTGCAAGTGGTTTCACTGGGAGGTGATTCCAGGAAAAGAAAGGGAAAGGAAGGGAGTGAGCTGAGGCAGCATTAATGAGTGGGATAATATTGCAACTGAGTGGGGTTTAATCTTACCAGGCAGCCCTGGGGGATGATGTAGGGCGCACCTCAGAGTTGACCCTCCCGAAGGACAAAGGAGTTGAAATATTTGTGTTCCAATTCCCACCGATCGTTTTTCTGAGGTTCAGGGGAAGAGGGGCGCCCTCTTGCCTTCTAACTGGAGGGAGCTCTCGGGAGATGAGTTTGCAGGAACTTGCAAAAGCAAGCCGCCAGCGTGTGCAGGAAAGGTGAAGGTCAAGGGGATGATGGGTGGGCACTGAAGTCATCTGCGACACAGCTCTATCCTTCCCTCATCTTCCTTACCTCATTTCCCCTCCAGGGGAAGCCACTTTCCATGTTTCAGTGTTTCTGCTATATGCCTCTATATTTCTAAGTTACACACCTATACCCCTATTTATTAATTTATAATTTTAGACAACATCTATTGACTTTTTTAATACTTGAGGATTTAGCTAGTAACCATTACCAGCCCCACTTTCCTTCCTTTTTCTCTATCTTCTCATTAGTGGTGTATGTCAAATTTTGGCTATGTCAATCTATTAAATAACACATTAAATCATATCAAATTAAATGTAAGGGTTTTCACTAATGACTCAAGCAGCATGATTTGATTACATTTCTATCTTACACTACTTTTTTGTTATTTTTGGAATTATTGTCTCATTTTTCCATTTGCTTGGGTTTTTTTTTTTTAGTGTACTTATCACTAACTCTTTCCAGATGCTCTAACACATCTGGTGCACGCCTAATGATAATCTTGCCAATTATTCAAGCACAGCTCCAAACAATCCATCAGTTCCATTCTGCCATTCACCTCTTCCACCTGATGTACTCCTTCCCATGGGGGGTCTTCCAAGCTCCCCATTCTTCTGTTCCAGTTTGGTGTTGAAGCCTGGCATAGAGCCCACTCCCTGGGACTGACTTGACTATGGGAGAATGCAGGCTTTGAATAAATGTAGTTATCCCTTCTAACCACTTACAACAAAATCTTGTCAATGGGTCTTGTTAATGCAGGAAAGCCTCAGTAGAGCAGTTACATAGGTTTGCATTTTAGAAACAGAATTCCTCCATTCGCATATTGATGGGACTCTAAAAAGTACAGCTATCTCCTTCTGTATTCTGAATTGTAACCGGACATAAACAATATCATTCTACGCTTCTTCCTATCTCTAGTACGGAGTCTCTGACATTTTATTGATTTGTTATTTTTGATCTGCCAACAGATGCTGTCATTTTGCCTGAGAAAAATCTGCCTTGGACTTGACCAGCCCCCTCGGCTCTGGCCACTATGTCCATTTCCCCAGTCCTCAGATGCCTGGGCATATTCTTGCCTCACAGCCTTTGCACTTGCCATAGCCACTGCATATTTTATTTTAATTTTAGATGAACACTGGGCTTTCCCTTTGGTTCATTCATGTCTCTGCTCAGAGCTTACTCTGCCCTCCTCCCATCTAAAATGATCTTCTCCCTCTTTCTCTCTTATCCTGCTTGATTTTTCTTCATAGTACTCATCGCCCTGATTTATTTTACATGCACACACAATTTACTTGTTTATCATCTGTTTCTCTCTACTAAAAATTAGGCTTCTGCAAAGAGGCAGTTTATCTGCACTGTTCAGTACCATGCCCCCAGCAT
Organism: Sturnira hondurensis; assembly: GCF_014824575.4. Taxonomy (NCBI): domain Eukaryota; kingdom Metazoa; phylum Chordata; class Mammalia; order Chiroptera; family Phyllostomidae; genus Sturnira; species Sturnira hondurensis. The sequence continues at coordinate 5,406,442 of NW_028088915.1, forward strand.
CCAGAACAGTGCTGCACACATGGCGAGCATGCAATATACATTTGATAAATGAACTAATGAACTGATCTTTTTCAGTATATTGCTTTTACCATGCTGTATCCTACCAAAGAACTGCTATGGCTCATCGAATGCTTGCTGCACAGAATTTTTGTGTTTCTGCCGCTTGCTGGGGCTTTGTGAGTTTGTGTCTTTGTGCTTTCTCACCACTGTCAGAATCTTCTGACCCAGTCACTCAGGCCAGACCTCTCACTAGCCACCCACATACCTTGACTGACAAAAATAATGAAGCCACCTTGGCAAACGTTTTGCTCCTCTTTGAAGTTCCTCAAAAAATTAAAACTAGACCTACCATGTGATTCAAAAAATCCCACTCTGGGTGTATATTGAGAAGAACTGAAGGTCAGATGTTGAAGAGCTGTTTGCACACCTATGTTCACAGCAGCATTACTCACAACAGCCAAGAGGCAGAATAACCTAAATGCCTATTAGAGTTTGGATGGATAAAGAAAATATGTTCTGTACATATTTTCTTTATATTGCTGAACCCTAAAAAAGAAGGAAACCCTGTCACATGCTCCAACAAGGCTGAACCTCAAGGATATTACGCCAAGTGAAATAAGCCAGTCACAAAAGCACAACTATTGTCTGAGTCCATTTATAGAGGCGTTAAAAGTAGTCATAGTCATAGAGACAGAAAGTACAACAGAATGGTGGTTGCCAGGACCTGGGACAAGGTGGGGCAGGGGAGTTGTTCAGTTGGTGTAGAGTTTAAGTTCTGCAAGATGAGAAATTCTGGAGGTCCATCACACAGCAAAATGCACCACGGTTAACACTACCATACTGTATGCTTAAAAATGGCCAACATGCGAAATGTCCTGTTATGTGTGTTTTTTTTACCACAACTTAACAATTATGTGTTTGCTTTTTTCCTTTTCAAAAATAACCTGTTCTTTTAATTTCAGCTCCAGGGCCAGTTACGTTCCTAGGTCATTCCCGCCCACAGTGTTCTTCCTCTCCTCTGCTCTCCCATTATACTCACTCTCCAGACCTCCAGAGAACCAGTTTCATTGGTTCTTGATTTTAGTAGCAAGTCGTTACAGAAACGATTTGTTGTTTTCTTCTTCTATACATTTCTAAGTTTCCTTTGCACTTACTAATATTTTTTTATCCTTGCAAATACTGGGGCACTTCCTCACAAACACTCATTTAGAAACCAACCACTTGAACTTTAGGAAACTTTTGACGTTAACAAAGTCAAACAATGTTTCCCTAACTCACTGTTTCTCCTGCTGTCTTCTGACAACCTGATTCTGAACAGAAATAATGCCACTTCAGGAAAGAGGCACTGACATTTTCCTGACCAGAACACCTTAATAATTCATTATCACCAACCATCCCAATGTTGTTGAATTGAAAAATCAGAACACTTAGCAATATGTTTATAGCTGACTCCTCAGTGGAATGAATCATTTATTATTTTATGCTATTTTTGACAGAAAGAAAAAACGGCCCAAAGTCCCACCATGGGTATATGCATATTTAATGCACATGCATTGCGAATCTGTATTTTTCCCTCAGAAAAATAGGATAATACTAAAGCTGATTGATTCATACAAAGGAAAATAACGTGTTTTGGGGGGGAGACAAAGCAACTACGAGTGGCAAAGTCTGTGTGGTTTGGAAGGTGGTGAGTGAGGGTGTCCTCTGCCTGTTGGTGCCCCTCACTGAGGTCACTACCTTCTTGTAAGTTTTCTTGAACACTTTACGTTACCTGAAGGACAGAAGCTGTGGCTGTACAATGTAACCATCATCAGATAATGGTGGAAAAACACTACAAGAGCAAGCCAGAGTCCCATAAACAAAAATAGACAAAATATTTCTACATTTGGATATCATTTTCAATTATAAACACACTTTCTGATTTATATTTTCCTGTAGTATGAGTTGAATTCGTCTGAATCATCCCAGGAGGACTTAAAGGTTTTTGTTGTTTTGTTTGGCCTTATGGTTTGTTTTTAATATTTTACTTATTTATCTTTAGAGAGAGAGGGGATGGGAAAGAAAGGGAAGCAGAGAAACATTAATGTGAGAGAGATAAACATCAATCAGTTGCATCTTGTATGTGCCCCAGCCAGCGACCAAACCTTCAACCCAGGCATGTGCCCTCACTGGGAACTAAACTGGCAACCTTTCCCTCTGTAGGACCACACCCAGTCAACCGAGCCACACTGGTCAGGGCTGTTTGGCCTTAAGGTTTTAAATCTCTGGTTCCAGCAATTGTCCCTGGGCGCTGTTGCCCTTGTAGATTACACCATGACACATCCTAAAGAAGACAAGATCACAGACTCAATGGTGGAAGAGGCCATGTAAAAATGATCGACAACTTAAGCCATAAATGAGACAGCACTTCCTGTCCAAGTCATGGTTAATGATTGGGCACAAGATGGCATGCAATTAATGAGAACGTTTTCTTAGTTTTGTTTGAGATTTAAGGGAATGGGAGCACCAAGTACAGATCTATTCATCAGTGGTAGGAACGGTGGGTAGATGAGAGGAGGAGGATTAGGACACAGAGCCTCTAAGCCAGAGTCTCCTATGTGGGTTGACTTTGAGGAAATTCATTGGCGCTCTTGGCACATCTATATTCCTTCAGTCAGCTCCACATTTCTTCTTGCTGAGACTTTAGCTTACCAGAAATGTCATGAGACCTGCAAGATAAATGCTCTGAATGGCTCCCAGAAGGAAAAACAGAAAGCATCGCGATCTAAAGGGGACTCAATTTTTAAAAGTTAATGCTATCGTTATGCACCATGAGTAACCAGCCAAATCTCCCCCATCCTGTTTGGACCCCCCTCCCCCACACTCCCCACCCACCTTCCCAGACAAGGCCCCCCTCATTCCACGGGCTGCAGCCCTTTCCTTTCAGAGGGAGGCTGCATTGATCGTCTCAATTAAACCATGAGGAGAAAAAATATCTAAGTTTATGACTCCTAGAAAGAGAAAAGGCTATTTAAAAATTCATATGTTAAAAATCCCTGTATTGTACATAAACATTCAGCCAGTCCAAGTTGGATACTCAAGAAAGTGACGTGGAGGTGAGAATTAGAAATGTCACTGACATGGTTGGCATTTGTTGATCAGAGCTGGCTTGTGGAATTTCCAGAGGTGGCATGATGAGGTGGTAAGAGCCATTTCACCAAGGCTGCAGGTCTGGCCTGACTGCTGAGTGACTCGTGCTCCCTGGTCAAGAACAAGTGTCCCTGTCTGTAAGTGTGACTACTACTCATGGGGTGTGTGTTGATGTGTGTGAGTGTGTATAGGTGTGTTTTTAAAAATGTCTTTGTGTGTGTGTGTGTGTGTGTGTGTGTGTGTTTGTAGGGAGAGGGGTTGGTGAAGACTGTCACCCAGGCAGTCTTATAGAAATATTGTAGAGAGACGGTAAATGTCAGCAAAATTGGCTCTAGCACCTGAGACAGTTTAAGCATCTCAAAAATATCCAACCTGCTATACAATGAACTCCTGGTCCTTTAAGGGTAAAATTGACTATTTGGTGTTTAGACCAATGAGAAATCCTGTAGCCTTGAATTATTTTGTTTGGACCAGTCCTGGCTGTGCAGGAACATTTACTGAGACTAAATGGGTACCGGACATGGTGCTGGGTCCTGAGACCTCACTGTCCAAGGAGAGTTTTTGCTCTCAGGGCGATGGGTGGGGAAATAGATTTATTGTGCCACATGTTCTACTTCCCTTTTCTGTCTGTGTTTCTAAAATCTTAAAACTTTCCCAAAGTAGAAGACCGAATCTCTTTCATCCATCTCTCCTTCTGCATAAAACATGAGACAGGAGATTTCGAAGTCAGTTATAACAACCAAAAGATTATAAATAAAAATAAAAATTATGGCTAAAGAATAGTTTATTTTCCTCTCAGACTTGTTTTCACTATGTAGTTCTGTCAAACTGAACTGCATTCTTAAAACAATTCCCAAATTTTCATTAATACCTTCTTGACAAGTTGTTAATTCTCACGTGGCACGTATGAAGCAGCAGGAACTTATTTTGGGGTGACAACTTTCTCTGCTTCTGAACGTGTTAAAAACCCTGAAGTAGATGGAGAAAAAATCCTCAAGCCATTTGAAAAATGAGTTCCATATATTCACTGGCAAAATATTCTTTGAAATATAGAATTCATAGCTAATCTCATCATTTAGATGAATGGTGATGTGCTCAATGGGAGTGTAACCATGTATGAGTCTGTGATAGAGAAGAAGAGTGTGATGGAGGGGTGTGTGTGTGTGTGTGTGTGTGTTAAGAGTGTCATTACCACCCAGGAAATTTCTAGATTTTTTATTGAGGTCCTTAGTAAACTGAATGCAATCCACTTTGATACCAGAATCTCTAAAGTAAAAGTTAAACATACAGATAATAATCTTTTTATCTTATGCAGGGCTGCTGAGAGTCAATGTTATTTTAAATGGCTGCACTTGGCCTAATTTAGACCAGTGATAGGAAAGTTCAGATGTTATACCTGGTTTAACATGAAGAAGCTAAAGCTGAGACTTCAGGTGAATAAACCACAGAGCACTTTTGCTCTTGAAGTTCCAGCTCATCTGGTCACATTCTGTGGGGTGCTGTAGGGTGTCTCCCTACATGTGGATTATGAGGGTTGATCAAATATATTCTAAGTACCCCAATACCGTAAGATCTGATATTGTTAAGGAACAAAAGAAAGCCTGCCTGTGCAAGGTAACACACAGTGAGTCTGAAAAAGCCTAGGTTTGAATTGAACTGCTAAAATTCAATGGTTCTGTAAATTGGCTACAGAGCTTCATAAAACCTTGGAAACACAGATGTATCTTTATGCTAGCTTTGCAAACAGTCTGTTGTGCTTACAAGACTTTCTCCATTTTCTTTATTTGCCATTTGTGTTCATCCTATGTTTAGACTGCAATGACTTCAGCTTCTACCGGTATTATCACAGCCGTAAAAACTTGTTCCTGGTCCTGAAGAATAAAACACTCAACATCTTCCCTTAAGCATGTGCCGCCTGGGGTTACTGCAGTCTGCTCTGGCACATTTAGCACCGTCCACTTCCAACATGCCCTTGCTGGTTCTATCCCACAGGCACCAGCGGGAAGCAGCTCTGCTCTTGGAAGCACCTGAAACGTCTCCAAAGAGAAGGTCCTGATTTTAAAGTCATACTTAACTTGGCTCTTTTCATCTCTCAGTGGCGAAATAAAGAGCCATTGTGTGGGTTATTCTTTCTCAAGACGGCACTGCAGATCTGCTCGTCTTGGAACTGGGGGTGGGGCGGGGGCGGGGGCGGGGGGAACAGGCGCTCCACTGGAGAGCACTATTGCAGCTCAGTTTACTCGACGTCTCTCCATGAAACACCACCCACGCGTGGACGTAAGAAAACTGTCTCCTCACCCAGTATTCAAATGTACAGACTGAGAAAAACCAGATGAAGAAATGACTTGTTCAAGGTTGTGTAATAGCTAAAAGGTGGTGCAAAGAACAGCGATCACTTTCATCCAAGAAGCAAGCAGAAAATATTCTTTTTTGAATCTTTCATGTTTTATTATTCATTACCTTATCAAGCTCAGTTTCCAACTGGAAAGAGAAAGAACAATCATATATCATCCAACTTATTGAATATTACCTATAGAATATGTATGTATTTGTATTTTACATTTTAAAAAAAAGATTGTCACTTTTCATATACCTGCTCCATGTAGGAATCACAGTAGCCAATATTAAGTACAACTTTATTTTCACAAGTATCTTTAGATCAGATCTTTTTTTGCGAGGGGTGGGGAGGGGGGGCGGCTCCTAAATACAATTGAGCTCCTAAAACAAACCCAAGCATGTGCATCTCTTCAGCCTCTTCAGCTAAGTTTGGAGAAAACATTTTACCTTAGAAACAAGATATCAAGAACTAAAGCAAATACTGGATTTAGCATTCAGGCTGTTAGCAAGAAAAATGACTTTCTTGTCAATTTTGCCATTTTAATCGGTATTGCTGGTTGCTATAGAAATTCAGTTTGTAGCCACGGGTATTGGAGGTATTAGTTCTTGCTGGCTCCTCTATTTAAACATGGAAGATAGTGACATGTCTGTGTTTATATGATATTTTGGACAGAACTGCAGTTTTACTTAAGTGAACAGACAGGGATTTAAAGTTCTTTGATTAAAAAAAAAGAGCATGGAAAGCAGGGACCAGTGGTTCTCTGGGGGACTTTGGGAGTTGTGTGTGAGGAAAGTGGAGGCCCCCCAGGTCTGAGCAACTCCGTGGAGTGCCCTGCACCCCAGCCAGGTGCTTCACAATGAATAACTCTGATTTGTAGCAGAATTAAGCTACTTTTCATGACTCAGTAGTAAAAGCCAGCCAACCAATTAACCAACCAATCTATCGACCAAACTAAACTCTTCTGTTTTCTGTCACAGATGATAGCCACCATCAGTATCATCATTTGAAACCAAAATACAATGACATAACATTTAAGTGATGGATGAACAGCCGGACAGATGCTGTTGACTGAATCTACTGGAAACTCTTCGAGGTCAAACATGGGAACTGGCGATGTGTAGATCGACATGACTCTCAGAAGTTGGGGAAATATTAAGGAATGGAGACAGGGCAATGCATCAATTTACGCTTTCCTTTTGTTATGAAGTTTGTGTGAAATACTTCATAGTATGTTTTTGCATTCTTCCCTTTAAGAAGGGAAGTGTAAGGGAAGGAGAATTAAGTGTGATTGCTTAGCTGAGGTGAGGTGAGGGTTTCAGGAAACCGCAAAGCAGTGGGGGAGGCAGGAAGGGCTAACCACGAGTTGGAAACTAGGCCAAGAAAGAGGAAGGTGAGAGTCAGGAGATAAATCAACTTGCAAAAGCTATTCACATTGAAAGTCCAGAATATCATTAGAGTGAATTTCACATCAAAGCCTCAGGTCGATACGTCTTGGAAAGCAATGAGTAAGTGGCATAGATTTATTCTAGCAAACATAAGCCCAAAAGGGGCACATGCATTCTTTAAGGAGATGGATATACAGGGGAATGTGGAGATATCTGGATTGATTTTATGGGGACTAGGAAATGAGTGAAATCACAGTCTTCCGTGGGACTTATGTTCCTGAATTAGAGCACTGTCCAGTGAAAACTATACCCGAGGTCTAGCTGGATAAATGCCTTACCTCCAGGATGCAGTGGAGACTCTCTGGTTCCTGCAATCACACAACATGGGTGTGTTCAGTGGGGCTATGCCTTTACCAAGGGCTCCTTTGAACCATTTCCCAATAGACAGGTTGGATTAAACATTCAACAGCAAGTTCCTTAGGACGACGGGATTGGGGTTGGAGAGACCTTAGCAGGTAATGCACTTCTTCCCCACTTGAGTTCTAAACTGAATAAGGCAAGTGTAATATAAATGCAAGTTCTAAATGTTATCTAATATCTGAAAAGCAAATCATATTGGTTTCTATCTATGTGTATGTGGGTTTCCTAACTCACCTCCCAGACCACTTCCCCAAGAAGGAGTGAGGCATCAGAGCAGGGTACGAAGCATCGCACAAATGACGCCCCCTCCACCTGGAACAGGGAAAGACTAAGAAAGAAGCACTCCTTCCACCAACACTCAGAAACCTCCTATCTTTTGAAATTGAGAAAAAATAATATAACTCTCATTTAGCAAGAGTGGGCTCACTGAAAGCTTACCTCAATAGCATCCCACAGACACTTTTAGCATCTACTCTCTTCTCTCCTCTCTCCTCCCGGCTCCTTAGGGAAACCCTTCCTGACCTCCGAGATTAAGTAAATGTCCCCATGGTTTTGCAGCAAGCCTGGCTGTTCAGAATGCCAGAGTCCAGAGCTAGGCAGCTGGGGCTCCACATCTGCCTAGAACTGTGTCAGTGTAAGGGCCTTAACGTCTCTGTGCTTCAGTTTTCTCATCTGGAAGATGGGATTGATATAATACTTCCCTACTAGTGTTCCTAGCAGCAATTACCTTAAAGGCATTTGTTGGGTAGAGTAAAACATGCTTTGGTGTTGCCGTATATCCTCTATTTCATACCACTTGAAAGAGTTGTAGTTGCACATTTTTATGAGGGTTTGATAATGACAGCTCTCCTGTAAATTTATGGACAAGGACAGTGTTCAAGGACAGTTCAAGAACTGTATTCCTGGCATGTAGGGCAGGACCTGGCACACAGTCCTTATGTAGTAAATATTTATAAATGAATAAATCAACCAATGAAGCAATAAATGAAGACTTTTCTGCTCCTAAGGTCATGGGACAATAAATACCTTAGGGGGAATTATCAGGGATGTGAATGATCAAGGACTTGGAAGAGAGAAGATAGTATGAAGAGAGTAAGGGCATAGAGAGGGGGTGGAGACTGTTGGAAATGCTTCCGTTCCAGAATTGTGTCCAGGGTAAGTTCTTTAATACTCCTATTATGTGACTGTTGTTTATTTTATCAATGTGCCAGGCTGGGAGGACTTTCTGGTCAACCTGAATGTAGTGAAGAACCCAGAATTCTGATCTAAAGGATGCCTAAAAGGGATGTGGCTGCAATGGGGAACCTGAAAGCACCCGCGCATTGCACCTTACGTATGCCTGAGTGTTGACTCTTCATATCAAAACATGGGGAGCATAACAGAGATGGCCAAGTCCCCTTTGGCTACTTCTTAGCACTGCCACCAAGCCCAGAAATCCTCGTATACAACCAACCTCCTGCTTGAGCTTCAGAATTGAGGGAGTCTCTTAAAATCTGTGTAGCAATGTAGCCTATGGTGAAGGAAGCACATTACTTAGAAATGTACAGTGTGGCATGGCTTTGGGGGAGGATACAAAGAGAACAAATGATTCATCAACAGATTTCAGACAATTTGGTCCCCATCAGAAAGCCTGAAAAGGAAATATAACAAACAACAGAGGAAAATGAGAAGGAGAGCCTGCACAGGAAAACCGGGCCTTCCGTGCCAGAAAGCTAAAGGTCTCCAGTAAGAAATGGGGAAAATGGATTGAAAATGGGGATGAATCATCTTAAATGGTATCCCAAGGAAATTGGTTTGCAGTTTCACGGAGGAAATGGGCCCTGTGAAATGACTACAATAAAGACTTTGATATAATAAATGTGTTTTCTTTGTGTGTGTGCCTGTGTATTTTGAGCTTCAAATGCTGGTGGAAAACTGGCCATGGTAACATGATATCTGACACACCATATGACACTTGATACACAAGGTTACCAGCCCTCTGGGACTCATTATATTCAGAAAATTCTTTTTAGGATCCAAAAAGACAAAGATTGGTGTCTTGAGCGATTCTCTCCAAAGGTCCATCCATAACTGAGCTGAGCTCTGCGTGAACCTGAGATAAAGAAGACTTTTCTGTAACCAGACCAATTAATTATCCTCCTGCGCACTGACCTACTCAGGCCTCTCTCTCTGAGTTTGCCCCCCTGTCAGGAAGGCATCCTACCCTTTCATCTGCAAGATTATTTTAAGAGTAAGGTTCCCATGTCAGGAACATTTCAGCATCACTGACTGTAGCTTCTGAGAATTCCTAATGATCTTTGATCGCTTGTTGGGAGAACAGTGAATATCTTAGTTTATACACATAACAGCTCAGCCACTAGGAGGCACTCATCAAAGTGCATCATCAAAGTAGCTTTCCATCCAAGCTTTTAAAATAAACTTTGTTACACACATACAGAAAAATGCAGAACCTGTTCATGGGAAGCTTGGTGAATTTCCCAACGACCACGCAGGGAGCAGGCAGAGCACTGAGAGAGTGGCAGCGTTCCTCTGCGCTCCCTGGCACACCTGCCTCCCACTTCCCTTTTCTTATTCTAAGGCTCCTGACTTTTATCACCATCGAATAGTTTTGCCTAATTTTAAATGTTATATAGATGGAATCACAACGTGTGTGCTCTTTCTTCAACATTGTATTTGTGGGATTGTTTCCAAGTTGCTGCATTTATTGAGTTGGTGCATTTTTAAAATCTTATCAGTTCCTTTTATGACTATTCTATTATTTATTCATTCATTTTACTCTTGATGAACATTTAGGTTGTTTCCAGCTTGAGGCTATTGCGAAGAGTATTTCTAAGAAGATTCTTGCACAGATCTTTTGCGGCACAAATATGCATTTCCATGCCTAAGAGTGGAGCTGTTGGAGATTAAGGTATATTGAGATTTGTTGCATAATGTCCAACCAATTTCTGGGTTGTTGTGCCAACTTACATTCCCAGAGCAGTGCATGAGGGTTCTAGTTGCTCCACGTTTTCACCAAAACATTTTTATTCTTTGTCATATTCGTTTTTACAATTCTCGTGGATGTGTATCTCACTGTGGTTTTCATTTACATTTGCATTTCCCTGATAACTCATTATGTTAAGGACCCTTATTCTGCACATATGGGCTGTGTAGATAGCTTCTTTGTAAATTGTCTATTCAACTCTTTTACCACCCCCTCCTTTTTTTTTTACTTGGATGACTGTCATATGGATTTATTTGTAGAAATTACTTTATATTCTACAAATCTTTATTTGGATATAGATGTTGCAAATATCTTTTTCCATGATGTGGATTGATTATTAACAGTCTTAGATTCTTTTGATGAATAGATGTTCTTAATTTTGATGTAGTCCAATGTATGAATATTTCTTTACCTTCGGAGCTTTTGATTAATAAAAAACAATTAATTTTCTTCCCCTCATTCCTCCCAAATTCAACACTATGGAAAACACGAGGAAGTCTCTTCACCAAGTTTTGAATTACATATGTGACCAGCTTTTCTCTAAAAGAGGAACCACCATTTGCAAGCAAATGCCATTGAGTGGAAATGAAGATGAGCATCATTTTGTTGCAGTAAAGGATGCAGCAGCAGAGCCTCAGAGGAAAGTAGGGTCTAGAGACAAGTCAAATGGGGTCTGTGCCTTTTAAAAACCATCTACATTTCACACAGGTGAGATGAAATTAAAATGGATGCAAAGGATTATGCAGAAGGCAAAATGAAAATAGTTCCAGGGTATGGAATGAGTTTGGGAAAGTGTCCTCTTTTGCCTTAACAGAGGACTGCCTATTTCTGTGGGTTTTGTCCTTCTACCTGTCCCCTGGGTCCCTATGCACACAGCTTGGCTCAGTGGGCAGCCACAGCATGGTGAGGGGACCATTTCACCACCTCTAGGTCCAGCCCTTATGTTGGTTGTATTGGATTTGCCTGCGTCTTCTTAGCTGTGTCCTTATTTTTCCTCTTTCTGCAATCTCATTTCCACTTTTCACATACCTCATGCCCTTTCCTACACACAAACACACCCCTAAATGAGTTTCTGTAAACTGGATTTAGTCCTCCTTGTTTTACACACACAACAGGAACATGATATGTAAGTTGGCTGTTTTCTGTATTGTCCTGTCAGTGTTGATAAACACTGGTGTTTCATTAAATAAAGTCAGTTCAATAAAAAGTTACCAAGTGCTTGTCATCTGGAAGGTACTGCGGTAGAATCAAACAATGAATGGATGAGACCCCTATGCTGAGGTAGTTAAGTCTGACATTTGAAATTTTTCCCATCGCATTAAATTTTTTAAGTATTTTGGTAGATGTGCCCTGGCTGGTGTAGCTCAGTGGATTGAGCATGGGCCTGCGAACCACAAGATCATGGTTCGATTCCCAGTCAGGGCACATGCCTGGTTTGCAGGCCAGTTCCTGGTTCCTGGCGGGGGACACACAAGAGGCAACCATACATTGATATTTCTCTCTCTCTCTCTCTCTCCTTCCCTTCTCCTCTAAGATAAATAAATAAAATCTTTTTTAAAAAGTATTTTGGTAGATGTTACACTTTAGATGAAAAAAAATAAACCAAGTGAGGTAAAATGCCACACCACATAACAAATCAATGGCAGAATCATGATCAGAAATTTCGGTTTCCTGCCCTACTTCCTTACTTCTGCTCTTATGCCTCTGATGGTCCAGGGCTACATTGTGTCAATGTTATCATGGCTATGCTTGGTACCAACATCACCTTCCCTTCTGGGACAGGAGATATGTTCTACAGCTTCTTTTTGTTTAACTTTGTGTGGCTATTCTTGGTTCATATCTTTTATGAATGAGAGTTCTATCTCATAAAATGCTACTGGGTATAGTTGTCGGACTTCATGCTTTTATTATCTTTTCTGAATTACGTGCTTTTCTTCAGAGAGGACCAGCAGGAGGAGAAGCCTACATTGTCAAACTTAGCTATCGCCAGAGTATCTGACAGGACATGCAGACTCCATTTAATATTTTGTGTTTCGGTTTTGAAAGCCCAGTTTTTGCATGATGTGAGAATCTATTTTTTACTTGCATTTTTTTATTTTATGATTTTGTTTTTATTTACCTTTAGAGAGAGGAAAAAGGAGGGAGAAAAAGAGGGAGAGAAAAACATCAATCAGCTGCCTTTTGCATGCCCCCCAACTGGGGACCTGCCCCGAAACCCAGGCATGTACTCTGACCAGGAATGGAACCAGTGACATTTTGGTTTGTAGGCTGGCATTCAGTCCACTGCCAGGCTCACTTGCCAGTCCACCAGCCAAGGCTCACTTGCATTTTCAACATGTTTAAAGACCATGTCTATTTCTTCAGAGATACCAGTGACCTCCAAAGTGGAGTGCACACATCCCAAGAAGTTCATAAGACTATGCGTAAGGTTGCAGGAAGAACTTATAAAATTCTGACATTTATTATCTAACTCTTTAAAATGTCTATTTTTGCATATGTTCTATAACATACATATTAATTCATACACACACACAAGTATGCATGTCTACATAAACCCTACATATACATTTTAAAATACATATCTTGGGTAGTTTGTACTCAAATTATTTTAATTATTTAGTGCACAGTCAATAAAGTTTAGACACCGCTGTCAAAGACTATGATTGATTAATTAAAATAATCAACCAATATAAAAAAATGGGATGGCTAATCTTGGCCATGGCATACTGGAAAGAGCCTGAAATTGCAAGTCAAACGAACCTTAATTATTAGCAAAGTCATATCTTTCATTTCAATCTATTCTCATTTGCATCAAAATGACATCATCATAAATGCAGCTGAGATACAAACTTCATTAAGGACTTCTGGGTCCTCTGAAAGAGACACCCAGAGGGATTTGGTATATTAGAAAATAAAAATTGGTAATAAGGAAGTGGCTGAATGACAAACTGCTAAATTGTGCTGCTCTTGTATATAGAAATATTTGGAGGAAACTATTACTATTGTCCTTAACATGTTCTTAACCCCATCCAAACATCTAGATCTCTTTATTCAATAACTGTCAGTATATACGAATTGGGGCTTCTAGGGGCTAGGCGTAAACCATTTACATTTGATCCGAGCTCCAAGCATAATTTGCTTAGAAGTGTATTCCATTTCTTTTCTTCCATCTACACATTCAATAGTGTGCTCTACACAGCTACAGCCTTCAGCTCCAAAATCCCTAGAGGGTCAGATGCCTGATGAGAAACAGTGCACTCACTGGTCAGAGAACCTAGCTATTCGTGACAGTGATAGGCATCACCCAAACAAATCCCCCTGCTCTCCAGGGTTCCTCAGAGATCCTCACATGTAATACAAACGAAAAGCTCCCATTGGTCAAATCAGGATGACCAACTTTCTTTGCAGTGACTAATTTGCCGGTTTTTAGCCATCAAGCTTTGATTCCTAATCTCAGGTTTCCTTTTCCTTTATACCTCAAGCCCTATCTCTAAGCACTGATGTTGACAGTTTAGATAACATTAAGATGAGCTAAATCATCGTACAGAATGAGTAACCTAGATGGAGTATAATCTACGAAATGGTGGAGGTTTTGGAAATGCACGTGGGGCACAGAGAAATTTTGTGTGGTCTCAGTCTCTAAACTGCAAAACAGTATGGAGAACAAACACAAATCTAGCCACAGGTTAGAGTCTCACAGTCTTGGTTGCACAGTGCTGGTTATCACGTACACACAACACAACTTTCTGATGTTCCACTGCCTGGTGGTGAAAGACCAAAGGACTGTTGATTGGGAAGTGAAGCCCACCTTGGTCACCTCAGAAAGGCTTCTGTATGGACTTAGCATTTGCAGTGGTCTTCTCAGTGCCTTGGTCACTCGGAACACATGGGCTCCCCAAAGATACATATTTTGTCTGAATTTTTAAAGCAGAAAACAAGTGAAAGAGGCTTTTCTTTTAAATTAGGGTTTCTTTAAAAACTAGACAAGGATAAAAAGGACCTATATGTACACACTAGTGTGCTACTGGAGAAACCAGAAAGAAAATCACTGGCAACACACCCCAGGTAACACCCACCCACCTCTCTGACACCCACCCGGCGTGGTGTGGGAGAGTGGATGCTGGCATCAGACTGCTTGGGTTAATACCCCAGCTCTGCCACTTGCTAGTTCTGTGACCCTGAGGAAGGACCAAAACTTTTCTGTGCCTCAGTTTCCTTATCTGTAAAGATGACACAGAACTCCTTGCCCTGGGAGGCGTCCTGAGGATTAAATCAGTCAATTCGTGCCGAGTGCTTAGATCATTCCCCAAGGCTGTAAGCATCTCAGGTGCGTTCCTCCTGAGAGCACCACCAGCTCTTAAACAGAGTTGAAAAGACTCTGTGAGAAGGAAGGCAGGGAATGTGATTTTTGTCATAGTTGATGACAGTGAAATATTGTTTGTTTCTTCCCATTACCTGAAAGGTAATCTGCTAAAGCAAATACATTCAAAGAGGGTCTTAAGGCCCATGATATGTATATGCTGAGGGAAGAGCAATGACTTCATTCATAACATGCAGTTTTTCTTTTGACTTTTAATTCTAAAGTTAATTGTCTTTCTAATTTCATCCAGTGCTTTCATGACTTCCAGTAAAGGAAGGTGGTTGTCAAGTCACAGATGTTTTCATTTCACAAGCCTTGCCATTCGCTCAAGGAAAAGAGGGTTCAGATGGGCTGCACAGGCACAGGTGGTTGGGATTCTCAAAGAACACGGGTGACACAAGAAACCTATACGTGCAGTTTGTTAAGTGAGCAATTAAGTGGGTACCTTGTGCCTCAGGAATCCTGTAGTTACTCTTGACTCTGTCCCTGCTGGTTACATAATCGGAAAAGGCATAGTAGTAAGTTGACAAGTAGGAGAAAGCCTTTGGAGTTCACTTCATTTCACTTTTTTCTTATATAAAATGAAGAAGTTATTTCCAGCAAGCAAGAAAAATCACACAGTCGGAGGGACCTGTCCAACAGAACACCTCTCACACTTGGATGTGGGGTCTGAGTGTGGGCTATTGTAGAACAGGCTGGAGTATGATTTTGTGTAGAGAGCCACAGAACAAAGTTCAGTGAGCCGGGGGTATTTTGATGTTTTCCATATCCCAGCCCCTTTGTTAGCTTCTCCATCCTATATCATCACCTGGAGATTTCCCCTGAAGGATAAGACCACAGCACTCTTGCCCCTAGGGGCATTTCCCCAGATCTTCCCCAGCAGAACCCAATGTCAAGGGAAAAGAGTCCATGTTACTGGAAACCTGATAGGCCACCATCCATATTTCAAATTCTAAGTGTCACCTCTTGCTAACCTCTGTTTGGGATCAATTCATGCAGCTTCTAAGCAATTTCCTTTTCGTCACAAGTCATTAACTCCCATAATGTAATTATTCCTAGTTGTCTTAAAATAACAATGATACTAATACTGTCATGTTGTTTTTAATAGAGACGTCATCCGTGTTTGTGTAGCATTTCAATTCAGAGCTTTATTGCCCTTAAACTGTTCCTTCCTTAATTTGCTCATTCATCAAAAGTTCCCCCTATTTGTCATCTGTGCCACTGGTATCTGCCACAAGCAATTTAAGACTAGCTCTGGAGGATGACAAGAAAATGCTGCTATCTAAATACAGTAGTGCATTAGGATCTTGAGATGTGCACTATTTAGGTATATTATGTAACGTGCTTTATACAATCAAAAAGAGAAATTATAGTTTGGGAGTTCATTCGATTAGCAAACAGCCAAGAATCACGGCTTCTGTGCCTGGCTTTCCCACAGCTGGGCTGGCTGACCCCAGGGACATTCAGCAGAAATCCAAGCGGACTGTTATCCCCTCAGGGGGGTTTATTGCAGAAGTGCCCTCCTCTCTCCCTTGTGGCCTCCTAAATCTGCAAAGAATGTGCCGGTTCCCCTGGAGGTAATACCGCTCCATTGGCAGAGGAGTTTCACCAGAAGTTTTGGCAAAATGAAGTCATGGATTATGTAATTGTTACATTTTGACAGCCCATCTTGTAGGAAATACAGAATACCCCAGTGAGAAACTACACCCCAGAATGGTGACTAATTTAAAGCTGGAATGAGTTTCAGAGGTCAGCCACATTGTGGATGAGAGGCTGAGACCCATGAAGTCAGTGATCTTCCCAAGGTCATTCAATAAGTTACTGAGAAAACCAGGAGGCAGAATTGAAATCTCTGGATTGCAGTCTACTCCTCTAGGTTGCCTCTTTGATCAGCACAGTTATTCATTTTATAAACTTGGAAAAAGATTGATAAGCTTTTATATATGTACGTAACTCCACTGGATGGCGCGGCACACTGCACAGCGGTAGAGGTGAGGCCCTGCAGATGGGGGAGCTGAGTTTTAATTTTGGTCCCACTACTTCCTAGTTCTGTGACACAGAGCAACTTAAAATCTCCGTGCTTAATTTATCTATAAAATGAGTGTTGTGAGTTCTACATGGTTTTATGCATGCCTAACTTGGTGTCTGAGATACCTAATTTTTCTGACTGGAATTTATAGAAGCTATGAGATAAAGAAAATTTCTCTTAAAAATATTTCTCTGAATAGATACAGCACTTAGTGATCTTTTTAATTCCCAGCTAGAATATGCAAAGATGTTAAGTAATGATCCCTGACCTCAGATATCCCCTAAAAACATCTAAAACCCAGATATTGCAAGTTTGAGTTCTTTGTATGTCTGCAAGTACCAATGCTCCTTTTTAAAATATATTTTATTGATTATGCCATTACAGTTGTCCCATTTCCCTCCATCCTGCACACCCCCTCCCCCATTCCTCCCCTTTAGTTCATGTCCATGTGTCACAAGTTCTTTAGCTTTTATATTTCCCATATTATTCTTTCCCTCCCCTGTCTATTTTCTACCTACCATCTATGCTACTTATTCTCTGTACCTTCTCCCCCCTTCTCCTCCTCCCACTCCCTGGTTGCTAACCCTCCTTGTGATCTTCATTTCTGTGGTTCTGCTCCCGATCTAGCTGTCTGCTTAGTTTGCTTTTGTTTTAGGTGTGGTGATTAATAACTGTGAGTTTGCTGTCTTTTCACTGTTCATATTTTTATCTCCTTTTTCTTAAATAAGTCCCTTTAACATTTCATGTAATAAGAGCTTGGTAATGATGAACTCCTTGAATTTGATCTTAGCTGAGAAACACTTTATCTGCCCTTCCATTCTAAATGAAAGCTTTGCTGGATAGAGTAATCTTGGATGTAGGTCCTTGCATTTCATGGCTTGGAATACTTCTTTCCAGCCCCTTCTTGCCTGCAAGGTCTCTTTTGAGAAATCAGCTGACAGTCTGATGGGAACTCCTTTGTAGGTTACTATCTCCTTATTTCTTGCTGCTTCTAGAATTCTCTCCTTCACTTCAATCTTGGGTAATGTAATTATGATGTGCCTTCGTGTGTTCTTCCTTGGGTCCACCTTCTTTGGGACTCTTAGCTTCCTGGACTTCCTGGAAGTCTATTTTCTTTGCCAGATTGGGGAAGTTCTCTTTCATTATTTGTTCAAATAAGTTTTCCACTTGTGGCTGTTTCTTTTCCCCTCTGGTACCCCTATAATTTGGATATTGAAACGTTTAAAGGTGTCTTGGAGGTTCCTAAGCCTCTCTTCATTTTTTTGAATTCTTGCTTCTTCATTCTTTTCTGTTTGGTCATTTCTTTCTTCCTTCTGGTTCACTCCATTGATTTTAGTCCCAGATTTGTTCCCATCACTATTGGTTCCCTGTGCAATTTGCTTCATTTCACTTAGTGTAGCCTTCATTTTTTCATCTAATTTGTGATGAAAATCAACCAGTTCAGTGAGCACCCTGATTACCAGTGGTTTGAACTGTGCATCTGATAGGCTGGCTATCTCTTGGTCACTTGGAAGTATTGGCTTCGAGGCTTTGAGGTGTTCTTCTGCTCGAGCCATTATGTTTTAGTCTGTCCAGGCCTGTTAGGTATGAAGGACGAATGCCTAGGTGTTCCTGGGGTTGGGTCAGCCCAGTCTCTGGGTTGTGACTGGGGGCGGGGTCAGAGAGGGAGCGATGGCACTTGTTCCACTCTCTCTCTCGGATTTCCATTTCCTCTGCCACTTCCCGCAAGCCAATTGGGCCCTTCTGGTGCTGGTTCTGGATGTGTGGGCTTTTGCACCCTCCAGGACCCTGTGGGTCTCCCCAGTGAACTCTCCTGTGAGAGTAGTGAGGCTGGGAGCCTCTCCCAGCACCTCAAGCCCTGAAAGTTTTTCCAATTGGTGCTTTTAGGCTTTATTTCCCATTGCTGGGGCCCTGAGTTGCACAGTCTGTCTCACTGAGAGTTTTTAAACCTGCCTCATTTCTCTATGTACAGATGTGTGTCCACGGTCAGCCAGCCTCCTTGTGAGCCTTACTGGGTTTCTGTCTGTGCCCACCTGGGTTGCCAATTACTGCCTCCTCCTGCCAGGACCCCTCTTTGCTGGCTGCCGACTCCACCCCTCTTACCAATCTGGATGAGTGGTTCATTGTTGTCAGACTTTGGTACAGTTCACTTTTCTGTCTGTTTGGTTGTATTTTTGTTTCTAAATTTTTGTTGTCTTCAAATTTGGTTGTATGAGGAGGTACAGTATTTCCACATATGCCTCCATCTTGGTCAGGTGCAAGTACCAATGTTCTTACATGCTGTCTATTTCTGTAAACACCCCAGTGTGATAGAGTATAAGACTTAGTTGGGCCCCTGCACCTCTTTCAGGGGGTGGAGAGGTGGGCAAGAGAGCCTAATGCTTGAAGAAATCTATTTTGAAGTTAGAAGGTTATGGTTTCATGTCTCATCTCTGCTGATCACTCTCAGTGTGGCCTAGAACATGTTGTATCAACTCTAAGCCTGAGTTTCGCCCTATGAAAAAAGAAACTAATAATAGAATCTACTTTATGGAGTTATGATGATAAAGAAATAAATTAGTAGATATAAAGCACATCACTTGGTACCTGGAATATACTAAGTCCTCTAAAAATGATAACCATCATTATTAATATCTATTCCAACTCCTTGATTCTTCAGATATTATAACTACCACTACCCAGAGGTTCCGGCAACCTGCCAAGAACACACAATCAGTTCATGGTAAAACCAGAAACATAACTCAGATTTCCTGCATATGACTAGGAGATTTATTATTGCCTCCAAGATATGGTTCATTAACACTGTGAAACAACAATGATCGCTTTGATCCTAAAGAGTACTGCAGAGTGTGGGGGGAAATTGTGAGTAGGAATTTTCCCCCCAAACTTGAATAAGTCCTGAAGAACTTGCCTCAAAGGCTTTCAACATCATGAATTAGGAAACTGGGCTAAAGGAGTCCCAAAGATATTAAATAATATTATAGTCTAATGGCCTTCTCAGGGGGATCTTGGCTATAAAAAGATATAACACATCTCTTATTGATAAGAAGATGGAGCCTCAAGAGAAAAATATAAGTTGAAGTCCGCACAGCCAAGGCTTATAAATTCATTGTTACAGAGTCTCTGAAGGGTGGAGGAGGAGAAACAGGGTTCATTTCTGTGTGTCTGAACAGTGCTTATGCCGCAGGTGCATGATTACATGATTCACAACACTGAAGAGATGAAGCTGCACAGAAAGAACAGAATTTGCTTGGTTAATGGGTCTGTTGATCCTCTGACATTATTTGGCTATTTATTGTCATAGGAAGGGGTCTGGACCAGTGGTATATGGCAGCCACTGGGCACCGACTTTCGAGAGCTGAGGGTGCCCGTCTTTTGTCAAATTCGTGCTCAGGGACATCGTGTTGGTCACTTGACATCACCCACACTGGGAGAGCTCACACCGTGGAAACTGGCCAGTGCTCCAAACCGGGGGCTTTCCCCATTCCCAGGGCTGAGAGTTACCTTCTTGACTCTCTTTCTGAAAACATTCTCGTCCCATAGCAGAAAGGGAAGAAAGCGGGTAAGGGAAAGCCCAACTCTTTTTTAATAGGTAGCCTTGCAGTATTCACGTGTTGTGTTTTAGAGATGGTGTTTTAAAAATTGTACTCCCTGAAATTAATTTTGAAAATCTCTTCAAACTTAAATTTTCCATGGCTTATTTATCTTATCTAAAATAAAACAATAAAAGTAAATCATATTTGGGCGAAAATGCTACCCAGTAAGATGTAAAAGGCTCAGACAATAAAAGTTAGAAACAGAAAAGGCTGTGGCAGGAAAAATTTCTTGGATTTCTGCCCTTTTGACCACTGAAGTCTGGTGAGTCAGGAGCTGGGTCATCAGTTGAATTGCAGACTCTCAACTGTTGGGGCTTCAAAGAAGCTCCATAAATAACATGTCATGCCCTACACTTGCATAGAATGTACTAGACAGGGTGGTCACACAATCATGAAGATGGAGATTAAAATGTCCCCATGCCTGCCACAAGGGTGAGTCTGGTCCTGCTAACTGTCTGAGGGCACCTGCTCAGGTCCCCATGTGCTGGAGCAGCTGGGGCCTCCCACCAGGCACAGGGGAGCAGGAATCAACTGCTGCTTCCTGCAGTCCACTGGGTCCCAGAGTGGAAGGAACTGAGCCAGCAGGCCTAGTGTCTTCTCCCCAACTCTGATGAAACCTACCCACTATTAAGCTTTTCTCATAAGGAATGGACACTAGGAGATGTTACTCTAATGGAAGATCCCTTTATATAAAATAAAACAAAACACAAGGAGCGAGCAATAAGCGTCCCTTCTATCCTCTTTGTCCACTGAGAGGAAACATATGGGTGTTATGATCTGAGGTTCCAGAGGGAGAGAAACCCAGGTCCAAATTCAGATCCACACCTTCCTCATTATTGACCACGCATGGGTAACACAACCTCTCTTGGCCCCCGCTTCTTCAGCCGTACACTGGATTGTTCAGAAGGCTGCTGTGAGAGTCAATGACATATTGCATGGAAAGCATTCCACATGTATGGTAAGTACCCAGTACACTTTAGCTATTATGCGAATTACTGTATATTGCACAGTTCATACTGCCTTTGGGCGAGACCAGGGCATCCAGCTTGCTTGTTCAGTGAAGGCCTCACCAATTTCTAAAGGAAAGGATGGAAACTATACTTCAAGTTTGAATCAAGGTTAACAAATTCCATGTTGACCTGTAAAGAGGAACAGCCAATATTTTTTTCTGTGGGGCCCACAGATTTAGAGTTGGAGAATGTCATATCATCTCCAAGGTCAATGTATCCTTCATGCCGGATTTCAGAAGAAGATGGACATTTAGCAAGTTGGCTTGTTCTAGAGTTTCAAACCCTGGCTAAGAAATTCATGCTTTAACTTTCTACTTAATTCAGCCTGGCATGTAGGTAACTGAACATGACCCTAACGAGTGGAAGGAGAAATGTACTTTTGTACCTGATTCCCCTTGAGGCTTACGTAGATCAATGCTTGAGAGGGAGCTGTGTTGAGGCTAAAGGACTGAGCTTAAATAAAGAATTCCTTGGTGCATGTGCACATGCAGGTGTGTGTGTGTGCTTCAATTCTTAAATATTTTATTCCTCATAACTTAATAGTGTCAAACTTAATTATTTAAAAAAATCAATATTATGTACCTGACTTACCCTACATCAATTGAAATTAGAGAAACATGGGCTCAAATCTCTACTTTAAAAATGTGTTACTGGCCCTGGCTGGTATCGCTCAGTGGATTGAGCATGGGCCTGCGAACCAAAGGATTGTGGTTCAACTCCCAGTCAGGGCACATGCCTGGGTTGCAGGCCAGTCCCCAGCAGGGGACGCACGAGAAGCAACCATACATTGATATTTCTCTCCCTCTCTCCTTCCCTTTCCCTCTAAAGATGAATAAGTAAAATCTTTTTAAAAAATCTGTTACTAGCCCTGGCTGGAGTGGCTCAGTTGGTTGGATCATTGTACACCAAAAATTTGGGGGTTCGATTTCTGGTCAGAGCACATACCTATGTTGTGGGTTCAATCTTTACTTAGGGTGCATATGGGAGGCAACCATTCAATGTTTCTCTCTCTCTTTCTTCCCCTTTCTCTAAAATTAATAAACATTTTAAAAACTGTGTGACTCTAGGCAAGTTACCCTTTCCAAGATCTGACTGTTCCTCTCTGTGAAATGGGATAACAGTATCTACTGCACAGGGTTAAGGACTAAATGACATGTCATATATAAAAGCATGTGGCACTAATTAATCATGGTATGTTTTTTCCCTTCCTCTTTCCTTTTTGTCGCATACAGGTTCCCCTTACATGTACAGTTGAACCTTGAACAACATGGGGGTAAAGGGTGCCAAACCCATGCAGTAGAAAATCTACACGTAAATTTTGGCTCTCCAAAAGTCTTAACTACCAATAGCTCACTGTTATTAGAAGACAACTCTTCTCCCAATGTGGCCCAGAGACACCAAAAGGTTAGACAACCCAGAGTGTTTGGCTCAGTTGGTCGGAGCATCCTCCCATAACTGAAAGGTTGTGAGTTTAATTCCCAGTCAGGGCATGTGACTGGGCTGCAGGTTCAGACCCTGATCCCTGATCCAGGCGCTATGATCCCTGGTGCGGGTGCATATCAATGCTTTTCTCTCACATCGATGTTTCTCTCTCTCCTTTTCTCCCTTCTTTCCTCTCTCCCTTCTTCTCTCTCTGAAAGCAATAAAAAATGTTCCCAGGTGAGAATAACAATTTCCATTTTAAAAAGAGTGTTTGTGTAACACAGTGCCATTGATTTCTGAATATTGATTTTGTATCTCACTATTTTGCCAAATTCACTTATTAGGTTGAGCAGTTTTTTGGTGGAGATGATAGGGTTTTCTATGTACATTATCATGTTGTCTGCAAAATAATGCCAGTTTTACTTCCTCCTTTTTAATTTGGATGCCTTTTATTTTGCTGTTGTTGTTTGATTGCTATGGCTAGAACTTGCAGTACTATGTTGAAACTGTTAGTTTTTGTCCGTTGAGTACGATATTATCTGTAGATTCTCATACATGGCCTTTCTTATGTTGAGGAATGCTCCCTCTATTCCCACTTTGCTGAATGTTTTTATTATAAATGAGTGCTGGATTTTATCAAATGCTTTTCAGCATGTATTGGTATGATTATGTGGTTTTGTCATTCATTTTATTTATGCAGTGTGTAATGTTTATTGATTTGCAAATATTGTGTTATCCTTGCATCCTGAAAAACCAGTTCAAAAGAACCTATGCACGCCTGTGTCATAGCAACTCTATTTACAATAGTTAAGTGCTGGAAACAGCCCAAGTGCCCATCAACAGATGAGTGGATCAAAATACTGCAGTACATTTACACAGTGGAATACTACACAGCAAAAGAAAGAAGGAACTCTTACCTTTTGTGACAACATGGATGGAACTGAAGAATACTATGCTAAGTAAAATAAGCAAGTCAGTGAAAGATAAATACCATATGATTTCACTTATAAGAGGAACCTAATGAACAAAATAACTAATGAGCAAAATAGGACCAAAGACATGGAAACATGGAATAGACTGACAGTGACCAGAGGGGAGGGGGGGAAGGGGATAATAGTGAAAAGAAGGGAAAGGGATTAGTCAAGGAACATGTATGAATGACTCATGGACGTGGGCAATGGTGTGGGGATTGACTGTGGGAGTGGCAGTGAGGGGGGTGGGCTGGGCAGGGGGAAAGTTAGGACAAATGTAATAGAACAATAATTAAATTTAATTTAAAATAAAATAAAATATAGTGTTTGAATCAATCAAGCACTTTACTTGCCTTAGAATGGAGCACCACCTTGGAGAGACCAGGTGTTAAATGTATAACAATATGCAAGACATTATCATGTTAAATTCATCAGTTGGTGGCAGTGCACTGACAAAAAGCATGGAATACAAACAGCTGTATTTTATATCCCTAGAAAGAAACATTTAGCTAAGTTTTTCATTGACCACTGACATGATTAAGAATCAGTGTAGTGAAGGATTTCAAGATAATTGTATCTACAACACTGGTAAAGCTATGGTTGACTTTTTCTTAGTGGAGGGAGCAGGGGAAGAAAAATTAGAGTCCAAAATGATGTTTTCAGTTTAACCATTCCTTCCATTTTATTTGTGAATCCCTGGTCCCATATTTTTACACATTCTGGAGTGTAGATTGTATAAGATGAGAATGATTTTATTATGAATTATTAATAAAACACCCCAAAGGGATAATAAAAACAATTGTTACCACATCTGTCCTGAGATGAAGCAGATGAGTTAGTGAGCCTGGATTCACATTCTGTGGGATGTATTTAATACTATGTTTGCCAAAGAAAATGCCGTAAAGGAATAATAAAAATGGTTTTTAGCCATTCATATCATAATACACATCTGCAATAAAAAGCAATCCATCTTTTGATCAGGAAGGTGATTTTCTGGGTATTATTTCCAGCCCTTTGTTGAAGCAAGTACCGTCTCTCTACATGAACCTTCTGGGAGAAAGTTCACCGCCCTAACAATTTAAGCCACATCTTAGAGCCTTCTGTGCAATTTACACGTTTCAAGTTTGCTAATGGGTTTTTTAATATCGAAACTACCACAGGCAGTAAATCTTTCTTTGAATCTTTGTGTTGAAAGAGACATAGAAAGAAGCATGTGCTATCCTCCATAGGTACTGCTAAAGAGAAGGTTATGCTAAATTGTGACTGAATTAAATAGAGTACACTTTTGAAGAGTCAGCTCTTTACTTAGAAACTTAATGACAAAAGCAAAGAGGATATCACATTAAAATTCAAATTTCTTTTTCCTCTAGCCTTTTCAGATTAATGCTAAGAAAATATACTGTATGCAAAAGAGACACCCATGTATCTGAACAAGTGGTTCTAATATTATATACCAGGTAATGTAATTTCCCCTTTTACCATTTGATAGTCCTATTCTGGAATGCGCTCCGAGAAACCCGGGGAACAGAGAGATGTACTAGTGTCACAGACCTTTTCCAACAAGGCTGCTTTGCTTAACATTCACATGTGGCTATTCTCAATCCATTCTATAATAAAAGCAGCTGCAGCAACAACAACGTATTCGTTTTGCTTTTTCTCCATTGTGTGGCGCTGGTTACATCAAAGGGTTGTCCTTAAGGATGAATAGGTGACTAATGCTCAGAGGAGCTGGTCTGGGCCTGGGGCAGAATCAGCACATATGGGACTCAGAGCTGAGTTGGATCTGCAGCGCTTTTGTAAATAGTTTTATGAGAACTGAGCCACACCCATTCACTATGTGTTGTCTCTGGGTGCTTTCACCTGTAACAGCAGAGCTGGGTAGTTGCAATAGAGGCTGTATGGCCCACAAAGCCCAACACATTTACAATCTGACCCTTTCCAGAACATGTTTGCTGAGACTGGGTCTGTGCTATCGAAATCACTGAAAGAGAGGATGTTTCCTTATCACCCATAAAGAAGGGAGCAAAGCAGTGGGTTGCTCTTTTAATAGCATATTCCCAGAGTTTTATTACCCTTTATTGGTGTCAAAGAAGTGGGAAGCTTAGCAAAGGAGGTGTCAGATTTAGAACAGACTAGATGCTCTAAATGTTTATCGCGGAAAGGCCTCCGGCAGCGGCAGAAATGGGGATTAAAAGACATACTTGTCTGGGGGGGAAAACGACAATTTAGAGGTGACTTTAAGAAACAAGTCATTTCTGCTAATAAAAAAATTCATGTAAATGAGTTAATTCTACTTGCTTTTTTAGGTAGATGACTGAATCTTTTAGGACTTTATTTTCTTTCCTTTCTAAAGGGCAAGTGATATTTCTCTCCACAAGTTTTTAAATGTGTACCATTCATTGCTTTTGGGTCAGTGCCTTTCAGATTAAAACCATAACTGTTAAATGATAGATTTCCCTTTCACTGTTTCATGATTAAATGTGATGCTATCTATTAAACATGTAACTTGAATTCTGATTTGTTGTTGTTTCCTTCACTATGTGAATACCTGCTGACTCACTCTGTGTTTGATGAGTGCATATTCACTCATTATACCGTGTAGGTAATTATCATGTGTATTTATTCTTTTTCTCTCACTGGTTACTTCTCCTTGATCTACGTTGCTAGTTACGCCTCAGCTTCTAATCTTCTGAATGTTGAAATACCCTAGACTAAGTTCTTGGGCTTCTTCTCTATCACTCATTCCTCTGATGATCTCATTCAGGTCTGGCCTTAAAAATCATTATTGATGACTCACACATTTGTATCTCCAGACTGGTCCTCTCTCTCTTGTTCTCAATGCTCCTTTAACCAACTTACTATTCAACATCTTCGCTATATTTAATACACACCTGCAATATCAATGTGGCTTAGCTGTGGTGCCCAGATACATGGTCAAATACTAGTCTGGATGCTCCGCAAAGGTGTTTTGGGGTGAGACTAACATTTAATCAGTAGACTTTGAGGAAAGCAGATTGCTCTTCATAATGCATGTGGTCCTCATTAAATCAGTGGAAAGCCCCAAAAGAATAAAAGACTGACTTCCTCGAGTAAGAGGAAATTCTGCAGCAGACAGACTTCACATTTGAATTCTGGGCTATTCTTTGGGCCTCCAGGCTGCCAACACACCCTGCAGGTTTTGGACTTCTCAGTGTCCAAAATCATGCAAGCTAGTTCTTAAAATATTCCTGTGTGTATATATACATGCGCACACCCTATTGGTTCTGTTTCTCTGGAGAACCCTGACTAATATATCACTTCCCCCCTGCAAATATCCTAGTCTCCATTGACCCAATTAAAAGTAATTCTGCTTTCTCATTTGCCCAGGTCAAAAACCCTGCTGTCATCCTTGTGTCTGTTCTTTTTCTCCTGTCCCACAATCAATCCACAGCAATTCCTATTGGCTTTACCTTCAAAATATATCCAGAGTGTGATTCCTTCTCACCTGCACTACAGCTACCTTGGTCAAAGCCACTTCCACCTTTCTCTTGGATCGCTATTTCTTTTAACTAGTTTTCATGTTTCCACCCTTATGCTCTATGCTGTATAATCTGATAGCAGCCAGACTGATCAAAAGAAATTACTACTTCAGTAATAATTACTTCAGCTGTTTCTTATCTTACTCAGCATACAAGTCAATGTTCCTGTAACCGCTAGCAAGGTGCTCTCGTTCTGAACCCAGTCCCCTCTCAAACCTCATCTCCAATTACCCTCCTCCTCTCTCACCGTGTCCTAGTCTAAGGGACTTCTTTGCACTTTCTAGAATAGTCCAGACATGGATCTGCCTCAGAGTCTTCAAATCTGCAGTTCCCACAGCTGAGAACTGCACATGCTGCTCATCCAAAAGAGCCACAGGCCTCATTCCCTCATCTCCTTCCAGAAATTGCTCAGACGTTACTTTGTCACAGGCCTCCCCGACAGCCCGATTTAAAATTGCTCCCTGGCCCTGCAACCTGTATTTTTTTGTCTTCCTTCCCTGCTTCATGTTTTCCTATAGCATTTATCAACTTCTAACAGAGTACATAATTAACTCCTGCGCTTATCTGTTACTTGTATTATCTTATATGAATTACAAATATACACTAAAATACATAAAATAATACTATACTATGAGCTATTTCATTCTTACCCACTCCACTGAAAAATTAACCCATGAGGGAGGAGGTTTGGTCTGTTTTGTTCACTGTATCCCATTACCTAGAATAGTGCCTAGGGAAAAAAGTAGTTGTTCAATAAATTATTGTTAAATAGGTGCCTTTAATTACGTACTATGTGCCTGGTTCTTCTCTAGGGTCTTGAGGCCACAGGGGCATTGTAAGACATGAGTCCTATCTTTCAATCACTTATGATTTGGTTATGACACCTTAAAATTTCCTAGAAGACAGCAGAAACAGAGGAAATTCTTCCTCTATGACTGCAGGGAAGGCAGCAATGACATTCTCAACTGAAATAACTCAATGTCAATGTGAGGCCATATTTGGCCACTTCATGGAAACGTTGAAGGAGTTCAGAGAAGGGTCTAAATTGATAGGGAGGTAACCCACCAAGGAGAATGAGAACTGATTTGGGTTTGAAAGTACTGATAGAGTCTCAATAGACCAAAGGAGCACTTCCAAGAAGAGAGGGCAGATGGGCCGTGGAGGCAGAGCTCCCTGTCCCACCTGGACTGTTCATGGTCTTGCGTAATCACCTTGTCCAGCTTTATATCTTTTTGGCTGCAAACTATGGGACTTACTCACTTCCTTCCCTTCCTTAAAGATGCAACCATCAGCACTACCATTGCCAGCCCCCCCCCCCGAATCCAGAGAGCCCTTCTCCACTAGACATGCCGTTTAAAGGGAAGTTGTTTTAGGATGAATTATCTGACAAAAAGACAATGAAGAGGGCTGAGTTGGTATTGGGAAGGAAAAGAATGGATGCCCAGAGCAGTGGGAAAATTCAATTAAGAATGGACAGCTTGATAGATTGGATAAAGAAGATGTGGGGCATGTATACAATGGAACACTGTTCAGCCATAAGAAAAGATGCAATACTGCCATTTGCAGCAGCATGGGTGAGTCTTGAGAATATCATGCTAAGTGAAATAAATCAGATGGAAAAAGTCAAAACCATAGGATTTCACTGATATGTAGGATATAAAACTGAAAGCAACAAATGGAGAAAGAAGACAAACAAAAACTCATAGACACAGACAACAATATGGTGGTTACCAAAAGGGAAGGGAAATCAGGGCAGAGGCAGCTAGTAAATGGCTAAGGGGCTCAGACATGTGGTGCCAGAAGGTTAGACTCTAGCTGATGAACACCATGCAATATACAGATGATGTATTAAAGAACTGCTTACTTGAAACCTATATAATTTTATTGACCAATATCACCTTAATGCATTTAGTGAAATAAATAAGATAAAAATACTTAACACTTTAAAAAGGAGTGTGCAGGCTTTGGTCATTTCTGGCTGCATGTGGTTAGAAGAGGAAAATTGATGTAATTATGTGGAAGAGCGAAGGAAGGAATGGCCTGTTTGCAGTCTGGGGCTATTTGTGGGCTATGTATGAGACACTGATTCTGGGATAACCGTGGGACATCTGATTGTATGTATATATGATGAAGGCTTTCCAGTTAGAGATGATAGAGCAATCATAGGAGAAAGGATGTGAGTTTAGGGCAAGGAAACTAGAGGTCAAGGACAAAGTTTCTGAGGATACTCAAAGTCTGTGGTCAGAAAAAAACCCAGAGAACTGGCCAATAGGTGGAGAGCAGTCAGGGCAGGCAGGTAGAAATCAAGGTAAGATTCCCAGAACATCCTTGCTGAGTTTCCAGAGAATGAGAACCAAGAAACTGAATGGGCCAAGAGTTTTGTGAAGATCAAATGAAGGATCTGTGGAAGATGTGAAAGGGTTAATTTTAAAGAAGAGGGCTGGTAGTTTTTCCTCAAGAAAGGAGATTGTCTTCTTGGTGTTAAGGCTAGAGAATTGCGACAGCGAGAAAGGCAGCGATTTTGTCAAGGACATTTAGTCACGCAATGATAGCAGAGGGAATTGAGCTGAGATTCTAACGTCCCATTTAGGGGGCCATTTAGTGCACAGGTGTGTGTTGCGAGACTTAGTGCCTGGAGGTGTGATTTTTATCCTCAGCTCTTAGAAAATTAGAGCTAGATCACCAGGCAGCCAAGGGAGGTCATTGATTTTTCTCTTAAAAGTGGGGCCCTTCCCTGCAGCTGGGAGGAAATGGAAACATGAGTCCTATCATCACTTCCAATCACTGAAAATCTCCAGTGGATTTTCTCAGCAGATGGGGCATTAATGTGCATATTCTCACCAAAACGCGGGAAGAAGATAATAAATTTTGCTGACAGATTCTCCACCCCCCTTTCCCTTCCTCTCTCCAACCAGCTTCCTTTCCTTTTTTCTTATCGTTTGCCTGCTTGGAGCAGGGAAAATGGGCTTCAGTGCTTCTCCCCAGAATGGGCTGTGACGCAGGAACATTTGTACAAAAATAGTCCATGATGATCTCATGAAAAAAATAGAGAGACAGAGATATATATGCATTCATGATCTTGTTCTAGCTTCTTCTATCCATGCTCCAAATGGACTGGAATTCTGTCTTACTTTGTTCTCTCAAGTGTGGTTTGCCATTTCCCACCCAAAGCCATGCTCCGTGGGACCCAATGTGAAGGCGCCTTCTTGGCACTCTGTGCCACCTCGAGATTAGACACAGAGCTTTCCCATATCGCACCCAAACTTCAAATTTGACCCTGCAAACAGATACAAGAATTGTTGATTTTACGGATGCTTTGAAGAGAAATGAAAACAAAAGATTACATCACATAGGAAAACTTCATAAAAATTGTCTAGAGAAATTCCCTGTCTTCTCTTGGAGTAAGTTCTTTTCCCCTCTTTTGAGGAATTTTTAGGGTCAGTTTTAGTTTTAACTCCCTCCCAAATCGTACTTTCCCATATTGCTTTTTTACAGAATGACTTAGCTTGCTTTGCTTCTCCTGTTTGCAACCTTATCCTCATTACCTCTCTCAGCCAGCAAGGGCTATTCCTTTGTTGAATATTGCCTAGTAAGCAGAGGGTACAGTAAATATCAATGGCCATGCTTGCATGAGGTATTGATTCTCAAAATCCTTCTGGAAGGCTCATGCTGTGGTGACAAGTGTTTGTCATTGAACTTGTATCTGATTCCCATGCAACAATAGAACACAGAGAAGCAATAGGGATGTTAGAGGAACATGGCCATTGCATTCAGGTAAAAATCACATTTTTGAGAAAAGCAGTCAGAAATATGGAGGATCATGATTTCCTGCAACAGACAGAAAAAAAGCCAGAGCATTTCACTCTTGAAACTACTGGGCAAGACAGATCTGGTGGAAAAGCATGGGTGTAAGGGTCAGTGTTTATGAAAATGATCAAGATTATGGTATGATCTAACTCAGGCAAATGTATTTTTAAAACAAAGCAGACTAAATGACTTCTGTTAAATAGTCCCTTGTTTACAATACAAGGGACTGAGGCATTCTGGGAAGCAGAGATTAGGAAATGCAAATATAGTAACCACATCCTCAAGTGACCACATCCGTAGTCCACACCTACCTGCTGTGAAGACATCAGAATTCACCTGCGGGTGCTTTGTCCTTTTCCTGTAGCTCTGCTTTGTCCTGCCAGGTCAGGATGCCACATTTTGATCAATCTGTGAAAGAAGTTTTCATTACAACTAAGAGTACCTGCAATTA
The DNA here is from genome assembly GCF_014824575.4 of Sturnira hondurensis. Classification (NCBI taxonomy): domain Eukaryota; kingdom Metazoa; phylum Chordata; class Mammalia; order Chiroptera; family Phyllostomidae; genus Sturnira; species Sturnira hondurensis. The sequence goes on from NW_028088915.1 coordinate 5,437,861, forward strand.
TGAGTGTGTCTCTCAGGTGTTAAACAAGTGGACTCTTTCACTAATGCTAGAGTAATATTTTTCAACTTGTGAATTATGACGTAAGTTTATTGAGTTCTAACCACTTAAAAATAAAATGTACTAAAATAGTAAATGTCATTATGACGTAAGTTTATTGAGTTCTAACCACTTAAAAATAAAATGTACTAAAATAGTAAATGTCAGAGTATAACCCATGTTGAAGAGAGGTATGTGTGTTGCCATGAAACTTTTATCTGTGCACAGTGGGTCACAGTATAAAATGTATTTTCTTTACTGTAAGTGGTGGTTGAAAATACTTGGGAAACACTGAATAGAGAGCCAATCATGTATTTACATCATATGTGATAAATTTTGACTTGTAAATATAAAGTGTTTTTTCACACACACCAAATGACCCTAGCATGTTATGAAACCAGTTTAGTGGATCATGAACAGCATTATTGAAAACAATAATGTCAGAAAATGTCAGAGTGCTTTTAGGTAACTGTTGTAAGATTTTTATTTCTGTCACTCGCATACACATAAACCTATATGCATGAGTGTACTGAGACATGATGTAAAATATATTTCCTACTGTGGCTCACTGGCAAATAATTTTTAAAGCCACCATTACAGAATGTTCAGGGCAATAGTGAATTCTACTCAGGAAACAGTGCAGTGCTGCCCACAGATACAATTTAATCCCTCCAAACATGCTGCTAAAAGACTGGTATTCAAAAGGGTGTCAGGAACACAAAAAGGATGAGAACCATTGTTGTAGAGAGAAAGGGAAATACTACTGCTCTTCTGTCTCCACCTGTCCAACTGAGCTGGTGGATATGAAGAAATTCTAATCACTCTTAACGCAGTTCTGGGAAATGGCGAATTAGCTGGCACCAGTGTCCGGAAGCTGATGCTAAGACAGAATTTGGAGTGCAAGTTGCTTGTTAGGACTTAGCACCTGTGAAGGGAGGGAGGAAGGGCCAGAGGAAGCCAACTGCAGTGTAGCCCAGCAAAGGCTCAGTAGCTCTGGGAGGAGTGGTCCCGGTCGGAGGAGCCTGCGTTGGGCAGAAATGACCAGTTCATTCTACCCAGTGCCTCTGACTCAGCCATAGGATGCAGGCTGCCCCCAGAAGGGGGTGCCCTCAGGCTGATGTGCTCTCTGCAGCTGAGGCCATCCCTAAAGGAGTGGACCACACTCCACAGCAAGTCCCTCCTTGAAGGGGATCTGAGCGGCACACTCGCACAACTAAAGACTCCATGTGTTTGTCCGTGGATTGAGGACAGATTGCATGTACAGTTGTAGGGGTTTACAAATCCATGTCACCTTATTTAATCATCAGAACCCCATTAAAAGGTAGGCATCATCATCACCCCCATTTTGCAAATAAGGAAACTACTTTAGTCTGCTGATGCTGTTACAACAAAATCCCATAGACTGGGTTAAGACAATAGACATATGTTTCTCACAGTTCTGGAAGCTGGGAAGTCCAAAGTCAAAGTGCGAAACAATTTGGTTCTTGGTGAGGGCTCTCTTCCTAGCTTGTAGACAGCCACCTTCTCTGTGATCACATGGATTTCCCTCAAGGATCTCATGACAGATTTTGCCAATGACCTTTGGAACTCCAGGTGCAGATGTCCTTAGCTCTAACTAGTTTGCCAACCCACTGGGAAACGAACTACCTTCAGTCTGACAAGATTTGTCCTGTCTAACCTTAGTTTGTTTTGGAAATTAAGAATGAGTTTAATCAACCTGATTCCTATTATTTCTGCTTCTGCTTTCTTGGAATAGTCCTGCCCAGGGCAGGACATGAGCAGCAAATAACTTCTGACTACTCCGCATTCCACATTTGAATGGCTTTCATTCTGTATGGCGTGCACTGACCAACTTGTACAACTGGAAACAGACATTTTGTTTTAGTAGCTTGAGATGCTTTGCCATACTGCCATTTTAAAGTGTACCTAAAATATTTTATAATTTTTTGAAAAACCTTGTTATAAAAATGAATCTATGAAAACCTCAAAACTGGAACTACTAACCAATGGTAAGAATATCTGATCTCATATCTTCAACCAAGCCACAATTATAACTCATGAAATGCATCAAAGCTCTAAGTCTTAAGATACAAATAGATACTTACTGGAATTAACTCAGGGCATTAATGTCAGGGAAATAAAAGTTTAAGGAAGTAAAATTCTGGAAGAACACTGATGAGGGATGTGTATCGAAGTGGTAAAGTATAATTAAAAATTTTAATATTATTTAGTTTGGGGGGAATTAAGCTCCTGTCTAATGTTACTTTCAAATACACTTTCAGAAACCCATAAAGTATGAAAGTAGAGTCTTTCCATGACTGAATGTTTGGCAGTCTGGGTAAGTGATGTTGGAGGCATACACAAAAGTGTCCAAGAGCCCAAAGGAGGGAGCTGTCACTGCCATGGTGACATAGAGGATTAGAAACGGCTTCTTTGGGCTTTCTACATTTACAACACTCCCATTGGTAGTGTAGGGTCTCTTTGGTAGAGATGGCCAGAAAGGGGATGTGTGAGTAAAGTCACAGAGCCAGGAAAGAGTGGATGTTGCTGGAGATGGTGAATGGTAAGGTTTGGTGGGTTCAGAGCACCAGAAAGGAAGTACAGTAGGAGAACAGAGGCTCAGAAGGTCAAATGGAATCTTCCTGTGCCCTTGATGGCATTCGGAGAGCTTCAGCAGGACCAGAGCTATGCTGCCAGCAGAGAGCTGGGTAAATAGATCCATTTGAATTATGCAAGATGAATGACTTCTGGATCTTGGACAATCTAGTGTTGGGTGAGAAGTCTGGTTTGGGAAGAAGTAACATGTTTTATTCCTCATGTTGCCCACCAGCCAGCAGCACCAGCACCACCTGGGACTGTGCCAGAATGCACGTCCTCGGGCCCCCTCTCACACCCACTAATTCTACATTTTGGGGGTGGGGCCCAGAAATCTTTTTGACAAACTTTCCAGGTGGTTCTGATACATGTTAGAGATTGAAGAGCTGTGGTCTGTTAAGGGAATCAGAAAGGATTTAGGGCAGGGGTGTCAAACTCCTTTTCACTGGGGGCCACATCAGCCTTGAGATTGCCTTTAAAGGGCCAAGTGTAATTTCAATTCCTTAACAGTTAAGGAATAGATACATTTATACAGTCTTAAATTATTTCAGCCCTTTGAAGGCAACTGCAAGGCTGATGTGGCCCCTGGTAAAAATGAGTTTCACACCCTTTATCTAGGGTCAGGGGTAGAAAGACTAGTGCAACTCTGGCAAACTGTTCCGCTGGACCATTCCTGAAACAAAATTTCTGGGTCATGGTCATGGTCATGGTGCATAATCTGGGACTGATCAGATGCAGGGCATGGGAATCCCCAAGGTGACAGAATCTGAAGACTGGGTAGAAAACCAGTAACCAAGGAATCAAAGAGGCAGAGTGAGAGAGATAGACCAGCAGCAATTCAGCAAAAGCACAAGAAACATCAAATAAAATGGAAATACCTGTCAGTTCCAGGTGCTGGGAGCTTTAGTATTTCACAGTGTTATTCTCTGGAGCTGTAGTATTTTTTAAAGTAGTATATATTGTGTGAAGTAAACAGGAATTTGTTTATTTGTGGCTTTTAAAAAAGATTTTATGTATCTTTAGGGGGGAAGGGAAGGAGAGAGGGAGAGAAATATCAGTGTGTGGTTGCCTCATGTGCGTCCCCTACTGGGAACTGTCTTGCAACCCAGACATGTGCCCTGACTGGGAATTGAACCACGATTCTTTGGTTCGCAGGCCCTCGCTCCACCCACTGAGCTACACCAGCCAGGGCTTGAAGCTGTAGTATTTAAATTACTAAACAAAAGGACAGGCAGTGTAATAACTTTTTCATGGTCCTTCGCTGTCTGCCATCTGAGTGTGTCAGCACCACCGGGGAAGTGCATCATCCCCAGTCAGGATTAACCTCCCAGACTTCCCTGCACCGTGGTTTATGAATTAATCCTAACCTCCCTAGACCCGGTCTAGGACTGCAGAAGTGTCCACCCCAGTACTCAGTGCCTTCAAAGGACAATATGTATGTTCCTCAGGAAACAGGCCCTCTGGGAAGGGTTGGAGAGGGGGTAGTTAGTTTCTTCCTCACCCTGCTTCAGGCTCCAACTTTCTGGATCTTCTGGAGGCTCATCCATGCATCTGGCACGCGGGCTGGGGAGACTCCAGAGACGGGGGCTGGTCCATGTGGGGATACAGGGGCATCGAGCTACCCTATGTCATCTCTCTGGGACACCAGCTTCACAGTGGCCACTTTCTAATGTGGTGACTCAAGGCTCCAAAGATAAGTGTCCCAAGAGAGAGCCAGGCTTAAAACCCAGGCACATCACCTCTGCTGTAGCTCTTTCTTTTTTCCACACAAGCAATTCACTGAGGCTGGCTCTTTTTCAAGAAGATGGAAATGAGAGTCCATCTCTTGTGGGGAGGAGGGTCAAAGGGTGTACAGATAACTCCCAAACCATCCCTCCTCTAGTACCAGCTGCTTTTTATTTACTCCCGTTTCTGGACATCAGTGTTTCCACTGATACGGTCTTCTAGCTTCTGCCCTACTGGCTGACCGCTGGCTCCTGGCTTCTCTTCCTCTCTGGTTTGATACTGTCCAGCCTGCCTACCATCACTGTTTCATTAGTTTGTCTCAAGCACCTGTGTCTCCTGTGATGAAAGGCAATTCTGACTGAAGTAGCTGTGGGCAGGTGAAGGGATACAGCTTGTGACATTTTGTCCTTTCTAAGTTTTCAACAGGCAAGAAAGAGAGAACGTCAGCAGCCATCCCACACAAGGTTCTGAAATTATCTTGATCCTGCAGATCTGGGCCCTGGGTCGGGAATCTCTGACCTGTGATAGCAGACAGGTAGAGGTCTGCTAGCACCCTCCGCCCTCCAAGGGCAGGCGCAGGCCCTGGTCTTCCAGAAGGTGGGCGGTGATCTACAGAACTGACTGATCAATCTCTGTTTCAGATAACAGAGATTTCTGGGGCCAAATTCATTTCACAACAACACAAGCTCTTATCACTTGCATTGTTGCTGAGAGTGGCCCAAGAACTATTTAGTACAAAGAAGGTAACTTATCGAGCCCAGCTCTCCTGTGGTTAGTAGACATCATTCCTAGGCTTGCCTCATGTACACAGAACATAAATGGCCCATTCAAATCAAGAGCTTCTGGAGAACCCACATGACTGTAACCAAGAGCCTCAGAAAGGAAGCGAAGATTCTGTTATTTCTCTGTTATTCATAAAAGGCCACTTTACAACTGCAATTTCACCCAATTTGCAAAGAGTCGTTAAAAGGAATACATGTGTACCCAGCGGTTCAAAAGCAGGGGATGCAATAAGACAGATCAAAACGGAGAAAGGAATCTTTAAAACAATGAGTTTTCTTCATTGGACGGCCCAAGACAGGGACTGGCAATTGAGAGGCATTTTCAATGGTCCATTGTGGGGAGATGAGGGTGGGTCGAGAGGGTGCAAATGTTGTTCTGTACCAGCTTCTCCTGGGCACGGGGCTGTTTTCTTTTCCTACAGGGGCTATAGGCAGAAAAGTGCCTTATTCATTGGTAAACAAAGCCAAGTTTGTGAACAGGAGATGAGTCTATTCAAAAAGCTAGAGAAGAGGCCAGAACCTACCAAATTTAATCTCACTAGAGACACAAGCAAAGGGGTTATTCAACTCTCCCCCAACCCTTCACACGGAGGTTCTCCTGAAGCCTGCCAAACGCCAAACGCATGAGCACCACGTAACTTAGGGAAGGGCTGCTGAGAATGTGTTTGGGGAAGAAAGCAGCTAGAGACCACAGGGGGCCAAGTGTGAAAATCAGCCACAGAACCGCACTGGGCAGCAAACACAATCACATTAAACATTTTTTTTTTTACTTTCAAGAAAAAATTGGGGACCTCCTCGTCACAAAAAGTGAGTTAATTTCTCAACACCGGAGAAGGAGAATTCTTTCTTTTCTTCATCTCCTTCATCTGAAATCATAGAGGACTCTCAAATTGTGGATTCAGTGAGATTTTTCTAACCCATTCTGCTCAAAGTAGAGGAAGCTTTCCAGAATGGCATGCACAATCTAAAGGAATCCAGTATGGAACAGCGGTCCTCACACTGGTGGGAACCCCAAGGAGCCTGTGGATGGCTCAGTAGGTGGCTCCCTGAGAGTTTGCATGGTGCATGTTACGTCTTCATGTTCAGAAGACTGGGTTTCTGCCTCATCCTCTCCAATTCCTTTGCCCCCTGTTGGGAAGGGTGTATCTCAGCCCATTTAGATGGAGCTCTGACAGCACTCCGAGTCCTGATCAGCAGGCTCACCTGAGGAACAACACCCTTTCTAATGATGGCTGAGAACTGTCTCACAGCAGTTTCCAAAACTTGCATTGGTCTGTGTTCTTGACGCTGAGCTCCACACCAGGGATTGGATCACTTCGAGCACTGGACTCTGGAGTCCTGGCCAATCCTACCCTTTGGAACCAGACCAAGTGTTGGATTCACCTGGCACCAACTCAATACACAAACGCTGGTTTCTTCCCTTCTCCAGTGAACAAGGATAATAAAAGAAAGCAGCACATGAGAATTTTGGTTCTTTTTTTTTTGTCACTCTATTTATCAGGGAATTCCTCTTTTCCTGAGAGGGAATTTAAAGGAGAAGTCCAATTCCTGCTGCCACTGTTTGAAGGGCAGCCACCCTCAGACCTGGCTGGGTTGTTCTGGGTTCTCTATGAAAGTTCTTACGCCACCCTGATAAGTTAATAGAAATAATCATAAAGCAGGTGCGGTGGATCAGCTGTGTGCCAACACCCACTGCTTTCGCATCTCCTCCATACCTTCTTCCTGGTGCCTGGCTATGAGTCAGAGATGCTTGTAGAAGAGTTGGGTATCCTCTTCTCATCCTGTGCTGGTCTTTCTCCCTGCTGTCAAGGTAATCCGGTTAAAAATAGTAGCTCATGGGTTTCTTAAGCATCTTGTCCAGAAGGTTAGAAGCTGGGCCGCTAGTTATTCTTCACGAGTTGGAAGTGGAGGCTTTAGTTGTTCCTTGAACACTCCTCTCATCATCTTATTTTTGTGTGTGACATTCTTCACCACCCGCTCCTGCCCACACTGATTTTGCAGCCTCTCTGCAGCTCCATCGGTGAAGGGCCATAGTTCCCTCCACTGGGTTTAGCTTTCGGTTTGCATCTCTTCTCTGTCTAACTGGAAGCAATGGATTGCCATTGCAGTTTCTCTGATCTCTTCGCTGTTGTGGGTGATTCATCTCAGACCTCCCTGACTGTGATTTCAAGTGGGTTGGCAGGAAAAGGAGAAGAGGGGCAAAGGCTTGTGCTCAGTCTGCCATCTTGAACTGGAACCTGGAAAGAATCTTGAAAAATAAGTATTTCTGGGCCCCAATATCACACCTACTGAATTTGAATCAGCAGATATGCTGCCCAGAAAAGACCAGGGTCTTCGTTCTGTTTTTTCAATACCACCCCCCCTGCCCCCCAACTTGGTGACTCTGCAGCAAGCCCTCCCTTGAACAGCGATTGGACCCCCTAGACCTGCTGGGTTAAGATCCAGCTCCCAGGCAGCCCCACACCTGCTCCTCCCCTGCTTCCCAGCCAACCAAACAATTTATATATTTTTTTGGCCCACCATGATATTTTGTTCCTGTGCATCTTTGAACATGCTGATTGAATTGCCTGTATTTTGTACCTCATTTTTTTCACTTAATATAGTCCATTCATTCTTCATTCTGTCTTTGATGGAAAAGCTTTCTAGTTGCTCTCCTGCCTCCAGAGCTGCCTGCCTACAGGACTTTGCATAAAATGGTCACTCGATAAAACGTTATTAAAATAGCATTGAATTATATTGGAACTCAGCTAGGTTATGCTGATTAACATATTGGAATAAGAACAATTTTAGCAAATAGATAAAATTTATGGAACTGAAGAACAACTGTATTCTTCTGGGTTCATTAAAAATAAGAAGTCGAATATTTCAAAAATGGGACATAGGGATGCATAAATTTATTTTCTATAGTTGTGGGTTCAACCTCAACCCCCTACACCATCTCCAGTTCTCATCTAGGCCTTTGGAGGCAACTCCAGGGCAACTCCACAGCTCAGCCGAGAGCTGCTATTCTCTTTCCTGTGATAGCAGCCCAGCTGTGTCTTGAGACAATTAACGTAAAGATAAGTTTATGTGGGGAAATGTATGCCCATCCAGTGAGTTAAGGGTGCGGAACTGAGTGCGCCGGGATTAGAGGTATTGATATAATCCTTTGGATTTGAAATGCGGTAACAAAGACAGAAAGGATTCATGTGTCAGCAAGGACAAAGCCGTGTCTGTTCGGACAAGTTTCAAATGTGTCTCCTGGGAAAAGCTTACTTTCTGCAGCAAAATAAGGGAGGGCTTGAGTGGGGGCTCAGGTGAGTGAGCCTATATGCTAATTTACTAATTAGCTTCAGGGACTTAAGTTTTAGTCGCCTCAGCTGCAAAACTTGATGCTTCCCATTGTGCCAGATGCTTTTGACAATCCAACCCTGCAGACAGGAATAGTTTTTTCTCCTGGGGTTGAATTTTATAAGCTGTTATATTTCCTCCTACATTGCAGCTCACATCTTGGGTTCTGTAGATGGGGTAACAGAGGACTTTCTTTTGCCACAGGAAGACTGAGACAGCCAATCAATTCAACTCAAATGTTTAGTGAATACTTTGCTTCCAGCTGGAATCTCAGGCCCCAGAGGAAGGAACTGTCTTATCCTGTTTTGTAACTGTGCCAGGCAGATAGTAAGCGATCAAGAAATATTTGTTAGATCATTGATGAATCACAAATGATTGAATGGGGGAAGCTGGTTGACTAATATGCTGCCAGGTTTCTGTCCACGAGAAACTCACAGTCTACAGCAGGGATCATGCACTGCGGTGCCTACAGGGCCTGGGAAGCAGAAATAAACAAGTGAAACGGATGGAGTATAAGGAAAACCAACCGCCGGAAATATATTCAGTCTTTCTGTTTCGCCAGATGTGTTGCTGCAAGGTCATCACAGAAATATGTGTAATCGTAGAGTTTATATTATCAATTTTAAATTAAAAGTAAAATAAAGATTATTTACTATGCAATTAATTATACTCTTCAATTTATATTTTATGTATTTTTATTTAGTAATTCATTATGCTCTGGATTAAGACATAGAAACCTGACAGTTGGGGGTTTGAGGTTTTTTGTTGTTGTTTTACTAAGATGACAATGTCAAGTCTTGTGTTCTGTGTTCAACTTTAAATCCTTCAACAGACAGTGACATTTAGTTTTATCCAGTTTCATAACGAAAAACAGCTGTTCACAGACGTAGGGAGTCTAAATGCGGATAAATTCTTGCACGGTGATTTTTTTAGTTAAAGTAACCACTCTCGAGATGCATGTAATATTTTGCTTTTCTTTCATCCTCGTATTTACCCTTCACTGCAGTGTGGCCTGACTTCCATTCACAGCTTTTATTCAAATTATAAATGTGACAACAGAGCATGGGCTGACCAATGCCAGTTTATTTCATGAAGTACGAAATTGATGATTTTTTTGCCATTCAGTCTTCAAATCTATCATTTTGAAAATGTTTCGCTTTCATTTCAGGAAATGGATTTCAGGAAGGGGGGATTTGGCTTCTCATAAATGTAATGTGAACAACTTGGTCGAATTCAAAATTCTTGGCAAGGCCTATTATCAACCTAAAAGGCTAAGTCTGCACTCACTTTTTCCTGGTGAAATGTGGTGGTGTTTTTCTCTGGATTGCATTAATCCCAAAAGTTAATAAAAATCTCTTTGTCCCCATGGCAAAACCAATGCCCCTGACTTTCGGGTTGTAGCGCCCTAACCAGTATCGACTACCTGTGGCTTTGGGCCTAAGGGTAGACAGTGTTGGTGGTGTTATGTTTCCTAAAGTTCAATACAAAGTTCTTCCTGGGTGAGCACGTTAACAAATGACTAAAGACAATGTCCTTGCAAACAGTTACCATCTTGGATTTGGGCGTGTGGCAAATGCAACACTGACTGGGACCATTCCAGAAACCCTGTTTGTGCTGCAGCTTACTAACTAGGAGCAGCCCACTTTAAAGTTTCAGAACATTTCTCAGTACAACACAATATGCCACGTCCTGACATGTGTAGCTAACACAAGGACTACGCTCAAAAGTTTTTATCAGAAAAGTCATGTTGAAATTCCAACAAAGGCATAAGAAATACAGCTAACTGGGATATACTATCTGTAGTCTCATCAGCTATTATAGAAAAAAATCATAGACAGTTTATCTGTTTTCAAGCAATTTGTCCTGTAAGTTCTCGGTCTTATCATCAGCATTCTGGGCACAAGTGTTTCTGGTTAGACTTACATTTGCGAACACCTGTTTCTGTCCTATACGCCGCTGCTCTCTGGAGACGCTGTTAGAAACCCAGCATTTGAAAATGTTGTGATGCCTGGAAATTTTTTTCACTTAATATAGATAATTGTGTCTCACAGCAGTATTACTTACTTTACTCACATTACGAATAAACAAATGAAAATTTATCTTATATTTCATTAGTTTTTTTGTTAAGTCATATATTCTATATCATATTTTAATTCGGGTTTTAAAAACCATATGCACTCAGGTAAAACTTACCCTGCCTTGTGGAAACCACAATGAAGGCTGTAGCTCACATTTGCCCCTCGCTCCCTCCACATCCGATGACTCCGGTGCTTCCCCGTGTGGCCCTGCATGGTCTGTGTGCGCCCTCCTCCTGGGGTCTGTGCGTGTGACAAGCTCTCTTTAAATGGCAGTTGCCTTCTGATCCGTTTGCCTCTCCATAGCTAAATAATAACAAAACCTATACGTTGAAACAAGGCAGGACTAGACGTAACAGGAAAGGTGACACCCATTCACCCATCAGCAACTGAGTGTAAGTCCGTGTTCTGAATTATGAATAGTTTTATTTTTTATTATTTTTATAAGAGCATTTTCTAAGATTTATTTAAATTTCTTCAGGTTTAAATTTAAAATTTTTATTTTAACTTAAATAATTTAAAATTAAATAACTTAAATAATTTATTTTAACTTTAAATAATTTTAACTTAATAACTTCAATAATTCACATTGTTACATGAATGTTGATTATAACAATATGATGATTTCATTGAAATTGAGCCAATAAAACTACTGTAATGGGATAAATAGGAGATAATTTGTGAACTGTCTGTATTGTATTATTCATCTGAGCATCACCGGCCCACCCACAGCGCACTCATACGTGTGCAATAACAATTCAACTCAGTTGTCCCTGTATTTTGATGACTTTCCACTGGATAGAGACCATAGACCTATCCGTAGTTTTTATTTGTCATTATGATAATACATTGGGCAAGGAGCAATGCAGAACATATATCCTTTAATAGTTTGCTTGACTTCCAACTTTTAAGCATTTGGATGTAGGGTAGGGGCTCTGCATTGGCATTCCTGCCCCTGCCCCACTTTTTCTGGGAGCGGCTAGCCCACATACTTTATTTTTCAAAATGATAAGCCACCTCCAGCTATTTCCTCAATCAGGAAGACTTTCTCTGCGGTCTTCACATGGTGACCCCTTGGTCACTCTTCTCTGCTCAGTGTCATCCATGGGACACTCTTCCCCGGATCCAGGCTCTGGGGGATTACCGGTTTTATTTTCCTTATATCTTGCCCCACTACCAGATAGTTCATAATCTATAACTTTGTTTCCCGCCTTCTGTCACAAGCCTACAGACCCTCACCAACCGAATCCCAATCTTTGAGGGAGCGTCTGGGCAGCAGGGTTATGCTTACAGCCGTTCAAAGCACAGACAGGGCTGAGACCACACTGCCCCGGAACTGCTCTGGCTCTTTGGTGTGCACAGGACACACAGAGAGAAACACTCAGGGGGGCCTTGTGTGCGACAGCAAAAGATTACATACATGAATGAAACATGTCCGAGATACACAGCACCAGGCAAATGGAGATGTGAATTATGCTATACTCACAAAGGACAATAAATACTACATATCGGTTAAACTGAATTACCTTGAGCAACATAAATCAACATAGATAAATTCCCCAGACATAAGTATGAAAAGCAAGTTAGGGAAAGAGAGGTACAGTAGTATTTCTAATAATGCTAAAGATGCAAAACCGTAAGTAATTGATAAATGCATACATCTTCAAGTAAATTGAATTTTTAAAAAAATTGCTAAGGAGGATTAACATCAACTTCATGAAAGTGGTTATTTCTCAAAAGGGAGAAGGTCAAGGGCCAGGGAGGGAAAGGCTGGAGCTGCCCTTCTCACCGTTAATGCTTCGTTTAAATGTTACATTGAACAGAGCTCATTCTTCATGCTTTTCTGTGTCCTTGAAATCTTTCATAATGAGAAAGAGGATCATTTTACACTGTTTTTGGAGGTATTGTCAATAGAGCTTCATGATAATTTTTGTGAATCTTCTGGACTTCTCACGTTTTGTAGCAACCATTGTCTTTGCTCCCTGCTAACTCTTCCTCCATAACGGAAGGAAGCGGGAGTGCCCCTGGATGCTCTTAGCCCTCGAGCGAGAAATCTGGCTCCTACCATCTTGAATGCTGTTGAACCCTACTTCAATTCTTCCACTCTCAGAAAAAAATTTAAATGCTGCTTTTATCCCCATGCTCGAGACTCATCCCTCCCTTCATTTGCTTATTTATTCAGTGAGTACATGTCGAACGCACTGAGAAAGTGGGGACGTGAGTAGAATTTTATTCTGGGACACAGTTTTCTTTTCCTGTTCCTCAGCCTCTCCTTTTGCTTTCAGGTCTAAAATTAAAATATAACTTTCGTTGTGTTTGTGCCAAGTTTATTTTAAATCACTTGCAGTATTTCATGGTTAGAATATCTTATTTTTATATTCTAACCCATTTCATAATATGTGATTTAAGTTCCTCAAAGTTTCCCACGCGCCCCTAATGGAGCTCTTGAAACCGAAAGGTGCAGGGTGGACTCACGGGGGAGGGGGGACAAGGGGGGCTGGCTGGCACTTATAATTCCTCCTCTAAAGCCAAAGCTCTGGCTGTATCAAATCTCCAGAGATTCTTAGAGAATTTTTATGATTTATAACAGTTCAAATTTCTTGAAGACCTAGATTATGTCTTTCCCTCGTCCACACATCTGTCATACGCCCACCCCATTAACCAGGTTTCCACTTAACAATGACTCTCTGTTCCAGATTGCTGGGTACTTGGTATCATTCCACTGATTTAAGACATTTAGATTATTGGGCGTTATTCTTCCCCTATGTATTTTTCAGTCTGCTTAGCTTTCCATTAGCTGCTCGTATGCCACTTTGATATAGCTTTAGATTTTGAAAATGTGTAGAAAAGAAAAGAAACAGTAAAGAAAATCATTCAGATTCCAGTTATTCCCTAAATTCTTAATTAAATTCTCCCACCTACCCCACAAAAGAAACTCCACATGGTAAGCCATAAAAGCCTTTATAAAGAGAGTTTATATTGTCTCCCCATGGCTTAGTAAAATATACGAGTACAAATTAGATAGAACCCGTGAAATTACAGTTTTATGAGGGGCGAGGGATGATTCAAGCCAAAGACTTACTTTTCATTCACATGTGAAAGAAAGAGAACTTTTCTGGATTAAACTGGCTGGAGGGAAATGTCATGCCAGCATGTGGAAAATGGCGAGGGACAGCTGGCTAGAAAGGCGTAAATCAGAAATCAGCCTCACCTCCTCACTGGGGAAATTGCCACCAGAATGCTTATAAATAGTTCTCTCTGTTTCACGGTGCTGCGAGGGGTAGCGGTGGGGATTTAAATGAAAGCCACCACTGTGTACAGCTCAGGGGCAGACTCAATGGTTTCCTTACAGAAGGCCTAGAAGTGAAGGGCTCATGGCAGGACTGGTTGTGACTCTGCCGGGTTTGGCTGGGCAAATGGGGCCCTCGGGGACCCGGGGCAGAGGGCTCGGGAGAGGTACAAAGAGAGGGAGAGGTACAAAGCATGCGCATTGTACAGGCTCCAGTTACCCAGCAGATGGAACTAAAGGTGACCCAGAGCTCACTAAAACCAGACTCTCAGACCAGCCTGTGAGCCAGCCTGAGATTTCCTTAGATCCCTGAGCTATTCGGCTCCTCAGTTGGGAGATTTGGGGTAGGCAATTCCAGCTGGGTGCTCCTAGAATGTGCCACTACACTTCTAACCACGACTTTTGAGTTCAGCTAGATCCCATAACCACTCCTCTAAGGTTTAGGAAACCTTTCGGTGAGCAACACAGAGTCCCCCAGAGTTTCCAGCCCATTGAACTTGGTTCTCTTTGATGAATGGGACAATGGCTCACCCATGTTCCTTTCCTATAACCCTTAGCAAAATCCATTTATAGCGAAGTCTTAAAAAATGCTAGTTAAATAAATAAATGGCCTTCTCACTTCTCTGCCCAGGACCCAGAACATTAGCAATGTTCAGGAAGAGGAAGTAGCCTCTGTCTTCGTTGCCAGGGTTGGCTCAGTTTACAGCCACGCTGACTTCAGGGAAGGAGAACAAACTTCAGGAAAGAGGACTTAGAGGAAGCAGAGAACACCCTCATTTTGTGCAACTCCTTGATTAAAATGCAAGTCCAGCAAATCAAACACAAATAATACTGAATCTGGGACTGATGAAAGCTGGAAATCATCCCAATGGCACTGGAAGTCATGGGGAAGCAAGCCTTCTTTTGATTTAAGACTGCTGCGGAACAAGGCCGAGTTGTACAACTTCGCATGGCCCTCTGGGGGCTGGCTTAGGGAACGGGGCTCTCTGGGTGAGCAGCTATTTTGAATCTGCGCTAGCTCCTTTCCAGATCCCTCACCCGCTGTAGGAATGGATGGTGGGATTGAAAGAGGCAAGGGAGCAGGTTTCTTCTCGCATTAATGTTCCATGGTTGTCATTACTCCCTCCTCTAAGTTCTTGTCAGGGACTGAAGACTGCAGAAAGATGACCCAGGGCCTGGTGTGTTCACCTCGGACCCTCTTTTCCTGCCCCTGGCCACAGGTTCGCCTCACATGTCTATTTAATCTTTGGGCAACTGCTGAGCAAAAGCAGCTGTTTGCTTTGCTTATGCTACTTCCTTTGGGCTATCGACATATGCACTGCTTGCCAGTGCTCTGGGGCAAAACGTTTATGTTTGATTAACTCAGTTTTAAAGAGGCACTAATGCTACCGGATTTATCTGCCAAATCAGTAGTTTCCTAGAGAGAAGAGAGGACAAAGGCTGTCCCCACGCCTGGCCACAAGGGAGAAAGCAATTTTACATGAGATTTTTATTTGATAGGATCCAAACGACAGGTTGTCTCTTTAAGGAGTGAGAATCATTCCACAGCAGTGTTTTTAAGTGATGTTATTCAAGGAAAAGAACTCATCTATATTCAGATTCCAACCAATTATGTTTTCACTCAGTTTATCTCCTTCGGTTTTAAATACTTTTCTATCTAAAAAAAACTTTAAAAATGTAGTTTTATGATGAGTCAAGGACTGCTGCTGTGCCTTAAGCTAGAATAAAACACACAGAATACATTTAAATGAATTGCAAAGTGTATTATACTCTGAAAATCAGCATTAAAATGCACATTAATTTTTGCAGCTCTTAAATACTTCAGTTGCTGAGGAACTGCCTCCATTCTATAATTGAAATAGCTCTTCAGATGCAATTTAGTTACTGATTGGTTTTTAAGTATTTTTAAAAGCTAACAGCTCAGATGGAAAAAGGTGGTATACCCTTGAGTTTTAAATGGGAGCCCAGATGTCATCACGCTGTGGACTCATTAGGCCACTGGAAACCACATTTATTTTCTGCAGAAAAGGGGTGATCCACCCTGATGGCTGACACACCGTTAACTGCTCGGGAGACCACAGAGCTGGCTCGACCTCAAATACAAGATGTTGGTTATGAGGGAGTTATTATCCTCTGAGCGAATTAACCAGGTCTCTTATTAACTCCACTTCCCAATCCATACATTCTGTACTTTTCTCTTGCTTTTTATTACCTGCGGCTTTTGTGTAAGTTCCAAAGAAGCTCCAAATTGGAAAAGAAGAGGCAAAACAAAAAAGCAAATCCATTTTGGCATTCACTGGCAGATGAATATCTACAGTTGTAACTGGGAACAGGTTTCAACAAAATGCCCAATCAGGCATTGAATGCTCTGTGGATTTATTTTTTGGGCTGTGGCCAGCAACAAAAGGATATTACAAGGTGACTGTGTGCCCATAGCAACGCTCAATAACTTCAAGATTTAAAAAAAAATCTAGGGATTCTTAGCTGTAGGCCTGCCTCCTTGATATTAATAAGAGTTTTGAACTCAGTGATGGAAGTTAAGGCATGTGTCAGAGGTATCGTCAGTTCTAGTCCTAAAGTTCTCACTCACTGAGGGACAATGGCCGGGTCACCTAAGTTCTTGGTTTCTTAATGTTCTTCTATGACAAATAGTATTAATGACATACCGTTAGAATGTTATGAAGTTGACATGTTAAATAATAATCATGTTTGCAAACCACAAATTGCTATGTGAATGCAAAGTGGAATCACTACTAGGGAATTCTGAAGGTTAACATTTGGGGGAGGACTTTGTGAGCTCACCAGAGGGGAAACCACAAAAGCCTTCAGAATCCTTTGGTGAATTTTGTCAAACCAGACAGTTTGCAGGCAGGGAAAGACCCAGATTCAAAACAGGTTAACTGTACTCTACGAGTTTTGTGCAGAATCCCTGACGAAGGTTGAGAAGATAAATTTTGGGTTAGGGGAAAAATCTGTTTGTATTTTCTTCTTACATGTGGAATGACAGGAGAAAAATGGCTGATGATCATTTACAATTGGTTTACAATAACAAAATTAACAATAACAACAGCTGCAGTTTTTTGTGTGCTTAACTGAATGCCAGTTGGTTCCATACTTTATATTCATTTTAATCTTTACAAAGCCCTATTAGAAATACCTTCTATTATAAGTGAGGAAACTGAGGCATAAAGACATAAAAAATCAACTTGATTTCATACAGTAATTGGTAGCAACATACATATTCTAACATGACTTTATAACTTACAGAAATTATGTATAACTGTATAGATGGCTAAGAACTCATTGCAAACTGTACATCACTTTGTTTTGATATAGTAGGCAGCTAGACAGCCATGAGCAGAGTCGGAACCACAGGTCAGGTACAGCAGGTCACCAGGAAAGCCCTGGGTGCCTAGCAACGGGCAAAACTGAGAAAACAAGTATTATAGGATGGGACCTCACCCCCAGGGTGACATTTCCTCCCCTAGCATATTGCTGGCCATGTGGTTTAGACCCCTTGATCTTTCATATCACTGGTTATGAGATTTGGACTCTCCCCTAACTTTTCCTCCACTGGCACATTGCTAGACATGTGCACCTTCTTATAGAAGGAACAAGTGGGCCAGGGAATAGCCTCATACGACTCCCGCACAAGAGCTTGCATAAGCACTCCATTAAGCATGAAGCCCTCAGGACAATGAGGTTGTCCTCCATATCACATAATCTTAGGGACAAAGCCTCGGGTCTATGGACCACAGAGACAGGGTTTCCATCAAATGAAAGATAACATCTAGGCCTGGGTTGCATTTCAGCTCCTGACCCAGAAAAGCAGCAAAACCAGATGGAGCCATGCCATGGCTGACGTCAGGACCAGCTGCAATGACCGATGCTCTCCACCCTAGTGCTGGCCAATCAGTTACAGACCACTCCCCTGAAAGGGCACACTTGAAAAAACTGATGAAGAGTCTATTGATATCCTCCCCGAGACCTTTCCTAAAATCCCTGCCTCTGCAAAGCAGAAAAAAACCCACAAAAGATCCAGAGTGTGTTCTCTCTCTCCCTCTCTCTCTCTCTCTCTCTCTCTCTCTCTCTCTCTCTCTCTCGCACACCCTCGCCTTTCTCCCTCACTTTCCCCCAGATGCGCTTTCCCTGCCTGTCTTTCTCATAAGCTCCAGTGTCTCTGTGACCTGTGTCCTGAGTCCACGCCGCCCAGCCGGCTCACTTCTTCTACAGCTCACTTCTACTGCTGTGACTTTCTAAGTAAACTTTTGCTTGTATTTGAGTCTTGACTTTGAATTCTTTCTTAGCCAAACTCAAGGACTGAGGTCTAACATCTGGTGCTGTTTGCTGTCAACAATTTCACTCACATGAACTATAGTCTCTACTGGAAGCCAAGAGTTAGTAAGAAAATTCTTCGAGTGTAAAGAAGGGTAAAGAGAAGAGTTTCCAGGTAATAGATTTTTCTGTCTTCTGTTTGTGATAGGTACTACAATATCTAATTGATTTTTCTTATGAAAAGAAAGTTACATGAAGGAAAACACAGGCTCAGTCCACTGAAAGAAAGCTCGCCACTGACTGAGGATCTCATGAAGAGTTACAGAAATGGATTCCCTTCAAGTGATGTGATTAATTCTCCTAAATAAGTCATTATTTACATTATACCATCAAAATCTGAATAAAATATGCAGACACCAAGATCACCTTCTCCATAAAAATCTCAATGGAAGTTTTAAAAACAGAGCACACTATCATTTATTTTATTTGAAAATATAGTGATGACCCTTGGAGAATAAATTTAAACAATTCCTCCAATACCTAGGTTTGAGCTCCTCTCTCCTGGCTGAAATTTTCCAATCAGATCTCTCTCTCTCTCTCTCTCTCTCTCTCTCTCTCTCTCTCCCCTAATTATGAAGAGTCTGTCAACTCAAAAACAACAAAAATTCAAAAGCATAGTGTGAAGAAAGGGTGAGGATAAGGAGGGTGTGGGATCTTAAAAGCAGATCCCACATAAAAAGCAGATCTTTCTTTTTGTGATGGAAAACCAAAAGCTTTTGATAGGCGAACACCAATATTTACACAGTGTGAGATAATGTACCCCAGGAAGTCACTGCAACAAACTGTGAGAGCGGTTTCTCTGAACTGTCCTTGACACTGAACACAGGTACCCTCCCTTTTGATCTCTGCCATATGTCTCTGCAGCTAACAAGAGATTCACTAAATGAGAAGCTGGAATCCTGCAGAGAAACCCAGGAGCTGCTGGTGGTGTCCCTAGCACTCCATGCAGTCAGCTGAGGGAAGCTGGGCAGGGAGAAGTCAGAGGCAAAACTGACTAGCCCAACCAGGGGAGGGGACAAGGAGAGGTCAGGGGAGATACCAAAATGACTGCAGTCAGGACTTGAGTTCCAAGAATCCTGCAAAGTCTGTGGCCTATGCATGATACGGCGGACATGGTTTTGACTAACACAGTTTGAAAGCTTTAAAAGCCCCATGTGTAGATGCACTAAAACAGATCCTTGCAGCAAGATTGTCAAGCTGATATTAAGAGTAAATGGGGGGAAAAAAACAAAAGAAAGAGGAGGAGCAAAAAAAGGTGCCCACACTACATATGCCTGATTGAAATAAACCTTAGGCCCACCTGCTGCTGCTTCCAGATGTTTCTGATGTGCTGTATTACTCTTAACCGCCAGGATGCACGGAGAAAGTGGCTTTCTGCAAACCCAGTGCATTTCCTACCAGTGGCTTCCTAAGTACACTGCACACTAGCACCTCCCAAAGGTCTTTTTAAAATTACCTGATGCCTGCGCTCCACCTTTCCAGATTCTGATTTAATTTGTTTGGGGTAGCATTGCTTTTCTTTTCTTTTTCAATTTGTCTCTTCAGTCTAATGTGCAGCAAATGTTGAGAAATGCTGCTAAAACTGACTTGCGAACGTCTCTTTAAAAACTGCCTTGATTACCTCTTCTTTGGCAGGTGTTTTAGGCACTTTTGTAATTTCAACCTCATTTTAATGAGCTAGAAAAACAGACTTCCCCAGGAAATACCCCAACACAGGCCAATACTAGCTTTGTGTTCTTTAGTATCTGGGGCGCACGTTTCCCCCCACATTCAGGCACAGCAGAAATCAGGATGCCTCTTACAATCAGTGAGATTGTTCAGCTCCATTTTTGGAACAAGCAACAGTCCTGATGAAGCTCCCATCACTTTGACACATGCAGATTCAGTCATAATGTTACCAAACAGAAATGGAGGTTGGGATCCCCACTGTCTTGGAAGGCAAACTCTAAGGCGGAGGCTGGTGAGGCACGAAAGAAGTTTTTATTTGGATGTCGAATGATCTCCAAATGAGAGAACAGAGGACTCCCTGTCTCAAAGTTTATCTTCTCCACAAAATCCAGACAAAATCTAGCCGTTCTCAGAAAGACCAAATCAAAAGGCAGTGACCCAAGTTCTTGCTCCATTTCAAGGTATCATCCTTTGGAGCCTGAGAGAGCTGCCAAATGGCCATCCGGGTAGCTTAGCTTGTTCCCTGCTCCTAACTGGCATCTTGCTCCCTCCTGGAACCCACATGTGGCTGTCTGCACTGCCATTGCCATGTGCCTTCTAGGGCTGTAAGTTTGTATGAATGCACCAGCTAGTGCACTTACTTGTTGGGTGAGAGAGAAAGAATCCCTCCTGGAGGCCACATGGCCCGTGGAGAGGACAGGCCAGTGCACTATTAGAGTGCAGGCCCAGAATAACCAGCTATGAACAAGAGTGAGTTTCTTTGTTCCCCTGGGACCACATTAGCTTTGGGTGCGAGACAGGCCAGGTACTTGCTCATGCTTTGGGTAGGTCCACCTCCCAACCAATTCCTTCTCTCCCCTGGCTAGACTAACAGATCTCTTTGTCCTAGAACCTCCCCCGTCACCATTCTGACCTCTGTGGCCCATATGCCTGCATTCCCCTACTCGTACCCTCAATCTGGTACCAGCAGTGGGTAGAGGGCTTTTTCCTCTACCCAATTATCTTGCTAGCCTTGTGTGTTCAGTGTAAGAGCCTCCTCTAATGCCATGTTGGCTGGGGGCAGGTGGAATTCCCCTGGAACTTTGTCAGCTCCACCCCCCTACACCCTAGTCCCTGCATGCACTGAGTGGCCCACACTCAGGGCCCACCAGCAGAGACTGGGCAAACCATAATCCTAAGTAAAGGGACCCTGGAAACTGCTCACGGCCTCTCAGGCAGTGCTGAGGGCCACCTCAGCAGGAGGGTGGGACACCAGCAGCCAGGAGCAGGACCTCCTCAGCAGGGAGAGAGCGACTGCAGGGCACATGCTCAGTTACCCGGGAAACACCTCACACTCACAGGACCTGGTGCTGTGCTGCAAAACTCAATGTGCTCGCCACGGCCCAGAGGGGTCACCAAGGCATAGGTCCAACCTCTGACCTATGTCCCTGAGGAACGTGACTCGGTGCACAAGTGGCTTCCCAGTTTCATCCCATGGCCTAGCTCTTTCTCCCCAGGTGGCCCTCCCTGTTTCTCACCCTCAGCCTGCTCCCCATGGTCTGGATTGGCTGTCTCTTGGTATCAGTGACGCTTGGTGTAACAGCCACTTCCATTGTGTTATGTGAATTGCTGGAACCATGGGTGTTTAAGGCTTTGCTGGGTGCTTAATCAGTCTCTAAGAATATTCTTCCATGACTTGGCATTAAAACACCAACTTACTGTGTACAAAGAGAGACAGTAAAGCAAAGTGGGCTACATGTCCAGCATTAGCAAAACAATGACCTGTTCTTACAGAAATGGCTGCAACCCCTTATGAACCTGCAGAACCACCAACAAGTGCTCTCTGGGATCCTGCTGGTGGGAGACAGAGAGCACAGTTCCCTCCCCAGGCAGTGTAAAGGGATTTTTTTAGCCCACCAGCCAAGCAAGAAAGAACTAACATCAACACTCACAGAAAGGTGAATAGCGGTTTGAACAAAAATCTGAGACAATAGTGAAAAAGCTCTTTGGTTTAAAGACAAGTTTCGTCATTGATGCTTTTCATGGCACAAATGACAGCATCATGGGAAATGATGCTTTTTAACTCTGCCCAGCAGTGACAGAGTTAAAAAGTAATATAAAAGCATCGTTTCCTGACTGCAGAGGAGTTTTAGAAATACCAATACCATACATAAGCAATTTTTTTTTGCTTATACTTTCCTTTTAAGGTATGGACAAACCAATAGATTTTTTTATGATTATTTATTTTTCACAGAGAGGGGAAGGGAGGAAGGAAGAAAGGG
Organism: Sturnira hondurensis; assembly: GCF_014824575.4. Classification (NCBI taxonomy): domain Eukaryota; kingdom Metazoa; phylum Chordata; class Mammalia; order Chiroptera; family Phyllostomidae; genus Sturnira; species Sturnira hondurensis. The sequence goes on from NW_028088915.1 coordinate 5,459,957, forward strand.
AGAGAAACATCAACATGTGGTTGCCTCTCACACACCCCCAACTGGGGATCCAGCCTGCAACCTCGGCACGTGTCCTGACTGGGAATTGAACTGGCTTCCCTTTGCTTTGCAGGCCAGCGCTCAGTCCACTGAGTCACACCAGCCAGAGCCAAACCAGTACATTTTTAATGCATAATAAATCCAGAAAAGTTCTTTCAACAAGTGTACTATGAAACTTCTAAGTAGAAAGAAACTGTGTTTACAGTATGTTTTTACGTAGTGGTGCCTAAAGTAATTGTGTGTCTTACAATCAACTAGTATCTAAGAGTGGATGGTAAAACTACAGTTTGTAAATTCTTGATTAGCCAACACAGGGAGTATTGTTTTCTGATAACTCAGATGTTCTGGTTATTAAAGATGAGCTAGAGTCCATGGCAGGACTTGATGCTTTCACAAAAACCAATTGATAAAGATTTGTAATGTTATGAAATACCAAGAAAACAGACTATGTGTTCTCCTGAACAAGTAACTTTACCTCTTTACGTATCAGATTTCAAATACATAAAATAACCGGGTGGAAAAAATGGTTCCAAAGGACTTAGCCACAACCTGAAGTAAGAAAAGAACAAACTGGGAGCAATGAGGCCAAAATCAAGATGGGCAGACAATTTTAAAAGGTTTTATTAGGAAGAACCTATCATGTTCCAGTCATCCTACCAGCATCTACCTGCACTGCCCACTATCACACCCAGAAACTGTCATCAGTTCCTTCCTTCATTCATTCCACAGGCACCGTGCGGGGGCTGGGTGGGCACTGGAGGTGAGAAGAGAGGTGAGGAGGACAGTGTGATCTCTGCCTTCTCTGAACTCACGGGGCAGCAGTGCACTTTATTAAGATTATTTTTGTGGGCACATGCAGCAGATAGCTCCTTCAGAATCAGAACCTTGCTCTGAACAGAAATTAGTTTCTTATATACAAAAACAAGCCAGCCAAAACCCCTGTGCTCCACACTGATGTCACCCTCCACCCTCTTCTCTCATCCCTAGGGATCACAAAGGGTGTCTGGTAGATCAGAGCAATCCTGGGGACACTCTGATATTTATTCTTGTTTAATCCACAGGGGACAATGTCCTCTTGGTTTTCCTAGTAAGTGAGATCTGATGTCGGAGCCCATGAGTAGATGTGAAGTTAGATATGCTAAGAAAAGCTCAGGTCTCAGTGTTTCACGTCTGCAATTGACCAACTCTGACAATTCCAATTCATTCCCACTAGTAAGAATGTGTAGTCACCATATTAGATGAGATTATGCTAATAAATTGCTTCTGATTTGCATTGTGTTTGAACAAAGGGTCAAACAATGAGAAATCTTTATTCAAGGAGGGACTCCAGCTAAACTAATGGCAAATTTAGGTGTTAATTGAAACCTTTCGCCAGCAACAAGTAGAACAATTTGTATTTAATGACCTTTAATAGGGATATTTTCCCCCTTCAGTTTATTTATTCATTTTGATGATGCCAAAGTCTCCTGTTCAAAGGAATAGAAAGAAGGTTTTTTTTTTAAAAGCACTGCTCAGAGAAAGGCTGGCTGACCTGAGTTCATGGGCACGGCTGGCACCCAGCAGGATTCAGGCTGTCGGCGTCCATGCCTTCTGGATTTCTCCTTGAGGACCAGGGCCCAGAAAAATGTCCTTGGCTGAGTGTGTGGCAACTGTCACTATGACTCAAGAAATGAGTCAACACAGACCAAGCATTCAGACCTTTTCTTCCTAGATGATGACAGATCTGATCAGTTGTGACATGAGCCCTCTCTTCGTTGTCTTCTGTATTCCTGCTTCAAAACTACTTGCCCTTGAATCAGCAATGAATACATTGATCTTCCTGGATATCTTATTATAAAACATTCTTCTCAGTAATGGAAATGAGAATAATTGTGGGGAGATGTTATACTAATATTTGTTCCTAAGAACATCTTCTAGGACCTTAAGAGAGGACACCAGCAATGGTGGCACCACCTGCATTTTGTCACAGGATGTCACCCTTGAATCCTATACCACTATCTCTTGTCCGGGGGGGAAAAGCAATTACAGGAGCCGTTACAATTCGCATACAAGCTTTGTTTAGAATGGCGTGTTGTTTTGTGTGTGCCTGTGTGTGAGCCTATGTGCACATGTGAATATGTGTCTGCAAGTTTATGTGTGTGCACACAAGCACATGCATATGAGAAAGTCTTAAAGAATACTTGCCAAAGAAGGAATGGGGTACTGGGGGATGATGGTTTGCTATTTCTTCACACTACTATGTGTTTGAAGTTTCTACTAGGAAACCTCTTTTAATAATTAAAAGTAATATAAAAAAAGGTACTGTAGGGCCCAGACCAATTTCAGAGAACACGTGCCCTTGTGGGTTGTGGAATAGCTAACCACCAGGGACAGTGCCTTCCAGAAGCCTCCGTCCCATGTAGGGCCACCTGAGTAGAGCAATGGGAGAGCTGACAGCTGGGAGTGAGCCCCACTCTGTGCTTACTCTGCAAGCCGCCCATCTCACTCATCTTGCAGCCAGCACTCACTGGGTTCACTGTTTACATGGGGACGTGTGACCTGAATTGCCTTAAGAGTGGCTGTTGGGGATGGGCTGCACTGAGCCCTGCCTGACTGCAGAGCCTGAGGACCTACCCACCCGGCAGGGCTGCTTCTCCACCGGGCAGTAGTTATGCCAAGGAAAAGGAGCTGAGTGAGCACGCTCTCTCAGGGTTTTCTGCAAAGAGTCAGTTTTGCTTTGTAACTGACAGGCAGGGTGGGTGTATGTGTTTGCATGCCTGTGTGTGCACATGTGAGTGTGCACATGGGTGTGTGTGCCTCTGTGTTTGTCTGTGTGTATAAGTATGTGTATGTGTGTGTGTGAGTATTTGAGGAAGTGTGGGAGGAGAAGACATCTCTTTATTGTCTGCCCTGGGGTGAAACACTTGAGAAGGTAGGGAGGCTTGTCTACTGCCCTTTGATTTATACATGACATAATGCTGCTCTGAGTTAGATCCAGGCTGATACAGCCACCAGGGCAGGCCTGAGCTTGTTTGTGTTAGTTCTGTTGGCCCTGGCTTCCCTTTACAGGGCTGTGTGTCACGTGCACGTTGTGTTGACAGAAAGAAGTGAGAGCGTGAAAAAATGCGATTCTCCAGGATAATCCATCACCACAGCTGCACAGTCACTGCCCATGACCCTTCCTCTGTGGGACTGGCCAGGGGCTTCATTTCCATGCACTGAGACCAAACACTAGTATTCTGATGGACAGCCAAAGATCCTGATACGACTCTCCCACTCTGCATGCTGTTTTCAGAAGGGAACCCACATTGAAACAACTCTTTGAAGTGGAGGCCATGTGAAGCGGGCACCTGAGCTTGCTTCTATGTTTCCCTCCTGAAACTGATGTTCAAGAGATCCTGTTATCCACCACACGCTTCAAGGTCTTCCACTGGGACAGCAGAGGGCATTGTTACTGTGGTGGGCGGCATTTTGAAGAGAATCCCTGAATGCAAGTATTTCCTTTATTACTAGCCTTAGTTGTGGAAGATGCCAGACCCTGAAATGCTTCCATGCCTACAACAGGCATGGGTCATCCCTGTGGAACGGGAAGGCTTGGAAAGGCCCGTCCCCTCCGAGTGTTCCATCCTTGTGCCTGGCTCCGTGCTGTGTAGGAAGCCCTCTCACGAGGGCGTTTTTCTGTGTGGGGTTTCTTCCTTCCTTCCTTTCTTTTTTTTTCTTTTGTGCCTGCTACAGACCTAGTACTGAAATCCAAGGCTCCAGACCTAGTACTGAAATCCAAGGCTCCAGACCTGGTACTGAAATGCAAGGCTTCAATTTTTGTTATGTATTCTATTAAAAGGATCACCTCTTACAAGGAGGATTATTTTTTCTTTTCCTGCACACTACTAATGCAGAGGTATCCTAGCTGAAGGAATTAGATGGGAGGCGACTTACTTCTCCTTCTTATAGAGTGGAAAAGGGCAGGTGGAGGCAAATAAAATCTCAGACATCATTTGATCAACATAGCGGTCACTGACTGCCACACTCTGCTAGAACTTACGTATTTCCAACTTAGATTTTTCTTCCTTTTTATCCCTTTCTCAAGAAGTCTACCTCACTCAGGTAATAACAGCAAAGGCCCTTAATGCTGTTGAGAAAGCCTTCTAATGACCAGTAACCAGGAAAGTGCTGAGGAGTAGGGGAGGCACGGAATATTGTATTTGAGAATGTATTTGTGGTAACGGAGGGGACTACAGTGGGTACTCGTGTGGTGATTGAGATGACAAAGCCACGGCTCCCCACTTTGATGAGTTGTGATACAGCCGTCTCTCAGAGCACCTCTGCTCTCAGGCATGTCCACCTGGAGAAGGCGTTCAGAAGGGGAGAGACTCTTGTTTGAGGAGTGGGACAGAAGTTAGAGGTAGGTGATGGATGCCACTATTTCTTCCTTCATCCACTTCATCCAAATAGACAGGTTTCTGACTTTGTATTAAGAACATGGTGTTTCACATGCTGATGATACTGACCCATGGGGATGGGTCAGAGCAGTTTGCAGGGAAAGAGCACAGCTGTGGGCAAGGTCTTACCCAGGCTTCTACGGACGCTTTGCATCTCAGGTAAAGGCCTTCGAATACCTAGATGTAAGAGGTGCCGATCTCTTTCTGTTAAGAAAGAGAGACAGAGAGGGTGTGCCCAAAGCTATGGAATTTTCAAATGCAGTTTATATGTTTGTTCTTATCTGATGTGGCATGAAGTCACTTTAAATCTCTGTTCAAATAACCTTCTGTAAATTATTTTGTAAAGCTATAATCTGTGTAAGGGATACAAAAAAGCCTTTCTAAGAAACAGATTTACACTGAATTTGTATCAGACAAATGTAATCAGAGACTGTGGCTCAGAATCCTTGGGGTAACTGGAGATAAGAACTGGAAAATTGTTTATAAATAAGATATTGATCTGAAGAGTGAGCAAAAACTTGGCTATCTCTTGCACAGAAGAAAAAAAAAAGAAAGGAAGGAAGGAAGAAACCCCACACAGAAAAACGCCCTCGTGAGAGGGCTTCTTTCACAGCACGGAGCCAGGCACGAGGATGGAACACTCGGAGGGGGTGCACCTTTCCAAGCCTTCCCGTTCCGCTCCCTCCCTGAAAAGGACTTACCACTGGGATCTGGGAAGACAGGAGGCAGCCTGTGGACTCTTCCAACCAACTGAGGCACACACCTGCCGAGGGGCTCCTCAGGGACTGAACTCCTATGACAGTTTCTAACTTGGGGAACAGGTGGCAACTAGTGATCTCTGAAGGACAAAAGAAAACCCGATTTAAGAATTTCTTTAAGGCACTGTCAAGGGTTAAAAGAGATTTAAAAAACTGGGAAGAGAACCAGCTACATGATGTGTGGGACCCAGGGCAGAATGAAAATGCAGAGCCTCTTGTTCAAAAAGCAGGCAAAAAGTGTCATTAAAAGCAATAAAATGCAAAGCCTTTTCCCCCTCCCTAGTCTCTCTCAATTTCTCATGCTATTGTTTAAAATTTGCCATTTAATGTTAATCTAAGTAATGAAAAATTTAAATTATTATCTTGAATTTCAGCAATCACTTTATGTTATTTGATGACAGTTTTAAATGCAAATATCAGTGGATTTCATGTGCTTGCAGAATTAGTAAGACTGCATGATTCTAATTTCAGAGCTAATACCTTCATATGGGTCTTTTTAAAAAATGGATTAATTTTTTAAATTAATTTATTTAATTGTTATTTAAGTACAGTTTTCTGTCTTTTACTCTCATCCCAGCCCACCTCCCCCCAGTACTCCCCACCTCGCTCCCATTTCCACCCACCCCTAGTTTTTGTCCATGTGTCCTTTATACTTGTTCCTGTAAACCCTTCCCCTTTTCCCCTGAAATTCCCTCCCCTCTCCCCTCTGGTCCCTGTCAGCCTGTTCATATGTTTTTTGTGGGGTTTTTTTTTGTGTGTGTTTTTTTTTTTACAGAACAGTGTGAGAAAAAGAAAAAGCAGTCTTCGATGACTGGGAACAGAATTTGACATTCACAGCCCGGGCTAAGTGTTATTGCACATGGACCCAACACTTCCAGTTAAGCCCTGTGTTCTGCTGGTGGACTTCATCTCACAGGCTGTCCACTTCCATCAGGTCACTGCGCAACCCTCAAAATGCCCAACACCACCCTCTCTTGCTGAATGAGTGACAGCTATGTCTTCACCAGTCACAGCTGTAGCCTCACTCTATGCTGCCTTCCTACATATAAAATTTATTGATATTTATTGAGATGCCTGTTTTCTGACCATGCCCATTCTAGACCATCTGCTTCCTTAGGCCCTCCCCAACATCACTCAGCCAGAGCCCAAATCCTACACTAGGTTCCAAGAGCCTCTTACTGAGACTGCCCATGATTCTTGTGGGTAATGGGAATTCCACACTGCAATGAGGAATGAACCCAGTTTGTTAAACTACACGTGTGCTCCTGGAGGGGAGTCTCACTACCTCATCTGTTTTTATTTCACTTCTTGATATGTGCACATTTTACCAACACTCTGTACCTTTAGCTTAGAGATGAGTAAGGGAGAATGAGAGGGAAAGGGACTCTGGGGTGCCCTATCTTTCCCTTTCTTCTAGCTCATCACTTTTAGTGTAAGTGGTTACTAATACAAGGAACGAGCATGAGAAAGAAAAGGGTCCCTTGGTTGTTTCTATTTCTTAGAATAACACTGCTTTCATTCTGCATACGAATGGCCTCTTGGGGCATCAGCGCCCCTGCTTACTCAGTCACAGACATAATGCATTTACCTTGCACTCACTCAGCATCTCATTGAACTCCCACAAATTATGGGTCAACTGGAATTCTGTGCTTGTGGGGCGTAATGAAAGCTGCATGTCAATGGGTGACTATGAATGGCCTATGGAGCAAATCTTTTCTGTTCATGTGCATGTCCCACTGTTCCATCAGACCTCATTTACCAAACACAAGTTCAAAGACAACATTATTAAGAATTTTAAGACAGTGATAGCAGATCATTAACCGAAGCACAAGGCCCTGGTGAGCATGATTCCCCGTTCAAAGGCCCAAGCTATGTGCCCATGAAGGTGACTCTGCCCAGGAATGAGTTAAGAGTAGTGAGAAAGATCCTACATAGTATTTAAGGAATTGAATGCAAATGCCTATTTCTAATCTTTTATTGAACTTTTTATAGCTAAGGGCTGTAGCAATTCCTTAAGAAGGAACAGTGATCCATGGGGCAGCCTGTCTTTTTTGGAAAGACGCTTCTTCTCCTACCTCATTGCATCACGGGGATGTGGTACACAGCATGAGAATACACTCACTGACACTGTATTAGCTTTACGGGGTGGCAGATGGTAACTGGACTTATTGTGGGGATCATTTTTCAATGAATACAAGTGTTAAATCATTCTGTTGTACACATGAAACTAATATTTTGTGTGTCAATTATACGTCAATTAAAAATGCTTATTTTTTTAAGTTCAGCTAGGATTGCATTTTATTTTCTATTTTTTTTTAACTGGAGAAATTATGTGTGGTCTAGTTCTGATGCTATAAGCAATGAATCCACTGACACCCTATAACAGCAAACTTCAATTCAGTTAACACTTAATATGTAACATTTAATGAGTATTTATTCAAAAGTCCAAAGGGACAGGCACTGTTTCGAGAGCTGTGAATTCAGGGCTGAAGCTCCCAAAGGCTCTGCCTTCATAACTCTCACCCTCTAGGGAAGGGGGACTGCTGGGTCTAAGAAGAAAATCCCTCTCACAGACATGAATGGTAAAATCACTTCAGAAATAAATGACAACAAGTGTTATACCACTAATTCAAAAAATAATTCCATTTTTATCAAGGACAGAAAAGAAGGGAATTTAAAAAATAATTTATGAATTATCTTTGCCTTAAGTGAAGAATATCTGAATATCTGCCTCAGAGCATGTGCTTGTTGCACTGCAAACACACAGAGCTTGCTCTCTTAGTCCGCTCGTTGCTTCTTCTATAATTCGTAGTCCTCGGAAGTGTAATAGGAGTCACACAGGTAACTGGAAATTTTCTAGGAGTCGCATTTACAGAATTAAAAGAAACAAGCAACTCCACAGAAATATTTTATTTAAACCTATGTATCCTAACTACTATCTTTTCAGCATGTGATCATTATAAAATTATGAATGAGCTAGGTACCTTCTTTTACACTCTATATTTATACTGTGACTTTGAAATCTGTTGTGTGTTTTTACACTGTTAGCACACCTCAGTTCAGACTGGCGTGTTTCCAGTGCTCAGAAACCCCACAGGGCTAGCAGCTGCAGTCATGGGCACAGCTGCTCTGGGTTCAGCGTCCTAGCTAAAGAGTTGAGCAAAATGAAAGCCATCACTGTGGCTCCTGGATGGAGAGAAGTGGTTGTTGAGATTCTGAGGCAATAGTCTGGAAGCTCACTTGGGATACAGTTATATATGGAGCCCTAAGGAGACTAAGTTGAGATTCTAAGGTTAAGTCTGATTGAGAAAGACAATGGGATTTGAGAGCAAGATGCAAGCAGAAGGCAAATACCTTGGTTATAGCTCAGGGCCAAGGTGAGGGAACCCACGATGGGTCTGAACAGAAGAGGAGATAGAGCAACCACAGGGTGGCACACCATCTCTGCCTTACTGACTCCATAGCTGAATCACTCATATTTTCTTGGGTGGTGGGGGGAGTCTGTACTCTTTCCTATACAATTCTTTTCATCACCTGTTTGGCCCAACTTCACTAATATATTAGTTTGGATCTCCCAACCCAGTTATTTTTGAGCTGAGGGTGGGCATTATTTGCTTCCCCCATAGCCGTCCACCCCTTTACTGATACTCCCATAGTAGAAATTCATCACTTAGGTCCACTGAGCATCAGAAAGGTGTTTGCATTGCATGGAGCTGGGGATTTGGAGCCTGCTAAGTCCGGTGCTTCAAGCAGAGGCAAGTTAAGCCTCATCATACAACTGCATCCAATTTTCATTTGAAAATTACTTTGCAGAAAAATGGCACTGAGCCTGGCTCTCCTTTTTGCCAGCTGATTCTCTAGGCTTTCAGGCCCTGGCTCATGACGATGCCAGAGAGCACTGGGTTATGTAGAGTGAGAGGGGCTCGAGATAAAACCATGTCCTGTTTTACAATTCAGAGTGGAAATTGGAGCTGAGATGGAAGAGCAGGGCACGGACTGGGGAAATGAATTGGATTATTGCATTAACCCACAGAACATTTCAAATAAAAACTTTCATAAGGTAATCAATAATTCAGTCTTATCAGTTTGTTAGTCTGGGCAGATGACATTTATTTTAATAGGCACTGCCTGTGTGAGGAGTATGAAGTTTTACTTATGATGTGCTTTTTTATTAAGCACACCAGCGCCTTTACTTATTTATATATAGTTGTGTGGTGCTTCTTGAGTGTCCTCATTCCTTTTATGTCAGGTACATTTCAGACACCTAGGTTGAGCTGCAATCTTCTCTCCTCTGTTTCTGTTCACTCCCTACCTTGCCTCTCAAACCAGCTTTGTACGCTCTTTGTCTAAGACACTTTGGCTAATCCAACTACGCACTCCTTTTTGCTCTTGAAAATTACTTTCATAATTTGCATTATATTTATTTTATATTTCTCTATGTTCTCTCTCTCTCTCATGGGTTTGCCTAACATTTCTTGGTAAAATTTAAAGTATCTGAAGTTAGCGACAGGGCCTCTAATTGTTATTGCAACATTCTTCCAAGTCCTGCAGCCACTTCTCCCATTCATTGCTCCTGCAGACCAGGGGGCACTAACCATGACCCAAGGGCCAAACCTGGTCCTCCATCTGTTTTTATAAATAAAGCTTTATTGGAATAGCCACACTCATTTGTTTTTGTGTTGTCTCAGGTTTTTTTCACGCTACAATGCAGAACTGAACAGCTGCAACTGTCTAGCCCACAGATTCTAAAATGTTTAATCTGTGGCCATTACGGAAAACATTTGCAGATCTCTGCTGCAGACTTATGCCCTTCAGTCTCCTACACCTCCCTCAGAACTGGGATGCTACCGGGACATTGGGGCAGCAGAGGGAAAGAGGCACACGTGTCAGACAGACGTGGCTTTGACTCCTGTTGGCTCTGCCACTCCTTGGAGAATTCCCTGGACCTTTCAGAATCTTCATTCCCTTATTTGTACACTGGGAACAATGATATCAACCTCACAAAGCTATGAAGATAATTGCCTGAATAAGACCTAAAAAGTGTGCAGCATCGTGCTGGATGGTACAATAAAATAACCACAGCAAAATAAATGGCATAATAATAACAAGGATCATCCTCATCATTACCAATTGTAGCTTCCTTTATGAAAGGTAACCCTCGGACAGAATTTTTCCGGAATTACTCTCCAAGGAAGGCCAGGAGCAAAGAGAAATTGTTGCTATTCAGGAGCTCTCTATGAAAACACATTCCCCAGACACCAGGTCTTTCCCCTTTCCCCCCTCCTGACCTCTATCGAGTGCCAGCACACATCACCTGCTATGGCGAGGGGCACCCGATTCGTGGGATCTAAATATACAGTATGAACATACAGTGAAGGTTATTACAGCTCTCCACTCTGACATTACTCGGTTAGATTCTCTTTAGTATCATTGTTTTCATGTTAGATTCGATAGAGTGGAGAGCTGTGAAAATACTGGGGTGTGAGCTAAGTGTAGTGACAGGGGACACCTGACAAGGCCTGTCCCTCCATATTCCAGGAACCCTCCTCTTGAAGAGAACGACACCCCTCTCCTGAGGGTCTCGTGATCTGCATCAGGGGAGAGGGTCCAGGCAGACTGACCGTCCTGTTTCTGCCATTGCTTCAAATTCCTTCGGCTTAAAATATTCAGTATGCAAGGTGTCAGATTTGGGGATGGTGTAGTCTCAATCCTTTCTAAAGCAAGTTGCCAAACATAGTATATTTTCACATAGCATAATTTCATTTGGAACGGCCAAAGCCCCACGCACTGGAATATACTCCTGCTCAGCAATTCGATGCCACGTGCCTCCTGGAAGTCACAGGGCCGCGCAACAGCACTGAAACCACAGGGCTCATGGCAGTAATGAGGTTGGCACAAACACTCAAACATTCATCAGTGATACATTCTAAACAAGAATGGAACTTAGTAAAAACAGGTGACACAGCTTTACACACCCGAAATGGGTAAGAAATACAGGCTCTGGCAGAAGGAGCACCTGCTGGAGTGTGGTTGTTAGGGTGATAGTATGGGTGTAATGACTTATAGATTTAGTTTGACCATTTCACCTAAAACGTCCTATGCTTGGCTTAAGTGTGGTATTGTCAAGTTATAGAATTACATGCTTATGATTTGGTAATAAAAATTTTTATGATAAAAAGGGTGTGTGCTTTTTGTGCTGGATCTTGAACATAAAGAGTGCACTAAGTGTGGCACTTGCTCTTGGAGAAGCCCTGAGCTTCATTCCCGTGAGGAGATGGGACAATGGGAAGGAGGGTGGCAGTGCTGGGCGTGGATGGTGTGGCTCTGCCTTGGTCCAAGGAGGCAGCTGGCTGCAGTTTGGGATGGGTGAGTTTTGTAGCTCCCTACAAGGCTGAGCTCAGCTGCACTTAACTTGTGTTTTTGCAGATGAAATCACATATAACAGGAAATCTGTGTTGATTCAAGATTGTTCCCTAATATCTCAATTCTGTTGGAATAAATTTGCATTTGGAAAAGAAGAGGAATAGCATAACTGACTGTATATTAATATGATTTTATATACATGGGAGGGAGGGAGGGGGGCCACTAACTCCAAAATCTATGAATCTTGACTCCGTCCATCTGCTGCTCCCCCTCCCTGAATATTGGGGTGTACTCTCACCTAAATCTGAAGCTGAAGCATTATAGCTTCCCTACAGAGGCCAGGTGGCTTTCAGCTAGGAACTTGCCATGAGCTATAGCCAGATGCTTAAAGAATATGCCAGGTAATTCTAGCAGCCAGAGCAGGGTAGGAGGGAAGCAGGGTTGGGGTGCTTCTGGTAGAAGGGGGCAGTGTTCCTTGTGAAGTGATGAGGATACTGGGCCAATGTCACAATCCTGGAGTGGGTGGGAGAATGTTGGGGTCCTCTCTTGCAGATCTGCTCATGGGGCTGCCCTGGATTAGCTTCTGGAAAGTGGACATCCCAGGGGTCTTTGAGTGTTAACTGAAACCTTATTGCTGAGTGACAGATGCGTGCCCTGGAGCTGCAGAAGCAAGCACTTGGTTATAGAAATGATTGTACAATTTTATAGCCAAGACAAGGTAAATGCTTTAAACCAAAAGTTGTATCATCCAAGCAGAAACACTCCCTGCAAATATTGAAAAGGACTCTCCAGTCCACAATTCAAATGATTTGTTCTAACAGTTTGTTCACAACCCCTTTCATGGTTCCCCATTCTCGGTGTCACAGAGTCTCTGGTCAGGAGCCCGTCCCTTTCTCTAGGGGCACCATCCTTTTCTGCCTAGAAATGGCAATTTATTAAGTAGGTGTCTACATTTTTTAAAAAATCCTCATCCGAGGATATGTTTATTGGGTCAGAGAGAGAGGAAGAGAGAGAGAAACATCAATTGTTTGCTTTCCATACGTGCCCTGACTTGGGATTGAAACTGCAACCTAGGTATGTGCCCTTACCGGGAATCAAACCCACAACATTTTGGTGTACGGGACACCTCTCCAACCAACTCAGGCATCTGGTGAGAACTTACGTAAGCTTCTTAATTCCACTTTTGTTTTCCTAAAGTCCATTCTCAGCAGATGCAGCCAGTATGATCTCTTAAAAATAGATGCATAACCATGTTCCCTACTTTAGCAGTTTCGTTTTGTCCCTGGAACAATACCTGTACTCCTTAAGGAGCTTCCCAAACTGAGCGGGCTGGTGCTGCCGCCTCTCTAGTCTCATCTTCCATCACCCTCTTCTTTGCTCAATGAGCTTCCAGGCACACTGATAGCTTTTCTGACACTCGAACACCACCTATTTTCCCCACTTTTGGCCTTCCCTCTCTTAGAATGTTCCTCCTGGGTCCTTCACTGGCTAAAACCCATAGCCATATACTAACTTGTGCTGTATAGCACCTCCTTCAGGAGGCCTTCTCCACCTGTGCCCATCTATTAAGAATTGCCTCCTCTATTTATTTGCCTCTTCTCCTTTATTGTCTGTCTCCCCCTCCTCCCCACTACACTGAACATTCCAGGGGGACACAGGTGTTATCTGATTTTCCCACTCCTGCATCCCTAGCTTCTAGCCCAGAGCCCAGCACATGGCAGGTATTCAGAAAATATTTGTGAAGTCAATGTGTTGCCAGTGGAAACATGATTCTTTAGTGATAGCACAGGAAAAGCATTTTGGGGACACACACATAGGAGGAGGCATACTGTGGCAAGATTTTTTGTAGCAAAAACAATGGGCCGCCCCCAGGTACCCGATGTCATATCCAGGACAAGGTGGTTCAGTTCCATCTCCCAGTAGAAAAAGTCCGGCTTCTGGGGCCTCAGCCCCACACTTGCCCTTACCCGGCCCAGAAGAAGGGCCAAGGTCCACAGATGCTGTGCCACTAGTTTGGCTTCAGTAGGTCATCAGAAGCTTCCTCAGTCCAGCTAAGCATCTGCCGCTCTCCAGCTAGCTTAGTCTCTGTTCCTGGCTGTGCTCTGGCCGGTGCCGTGCTGCCATGCTTGGAGCCACACTTGGACTCACACTTGGACCCAGGCAGCTGCTACAGAGAGAGAACATGCATGAATGAACTGGCCTTGGGCCTTTGTGGAGCTTCTATTACATTATGTTGGGTTTGGGAAGGGGTAAGCTCTCTTTCAAACTAGCCAATCTCTTTCCTGGCTTTTCATGCACTGGTGCTGGGCCCTCCCCCTAACCAAGCCCTTTCCTGTATCATTCAGTTTCATGCTTTTATCCAATCTTATCTTTTTCCCACATTTTCCCAGGCTAGACTCCTCCTTTTTGTAGTTGCCATTTTGGCTCCTACTGCACATGCCCCGCAGTAGAAGGACCTCCCACTGTGCCATCTTGGCTTCTACTGAGCCTGCTTCAGCAGAGGACTTTCCCTTTTAGTGGTTCTCCCTTCCCTGAGGCATCTGGGGGAGTGGGGCTGGTTGGAAAGCCAGTCCTTCCTCCCTACTGGGGATTAGTGTTTGTTTGTGAAGGATGTGGCTGTCCCTTTGGGTGTCTGGAATTTCCAGCTCCCTAGTTAATCTGACAATTAAATGTCTGGCTCCCTTCTCTTTCATTACTGTCTAACTAGCTGCCCACACTAAAAACACGGATAAACAAAAACCATGGTAAGGATGCACATTGAATGTTAATAATGGTAAACTTTGAGGATGGAGAATCTTTGGTTTCTACTTGACACACTTCTGTATTTTTTATTTTGCAACAAGAACATGCTGCTTCTGTAATTCAAAGGAAAGACATCGCTAAGCTTTAAGTGAATGATATCACATCGAAGACGGGCACACAGGAAACTCCAGGGAAGCATCTGCAGACATCCAGACCACGCGAGACTCACCCATTCTGAGTTTGCTGTCTGTCTTCCTTAGGCAGGTTGGGGTGTCTGTTGGAAAGTCTAAATGGTATGAAGATGGCACGTGCCTGCCTTCCTTCCTCCCTTCCTTCCTTCCTTTCTGTGCATTCTGGATATTGTTATTTCAATACATCAACCCCAAATTAATTTAAGATGCCAGTCCTGGGAAAGAGATGGAAGAGCAGGACATGGCAGGAGAAACCAAAGCAAAATGGTGCGAAAATGGTGAATCCAGGCAACGGGTGGAGACGAGAAGGACAGAGCCAGAAGGCAGTGGTGACCCAGTGTGGCCAAGTCCAGCCAGGAGGGGGGGTTGTGGGTGGGCCCTGGGGAGGATTTGGTGTTGCTGTCTCTCCTGGGCATGGCCCAGAACATGAAGCTGTAGTGTCGAACGTGCCAGCACTAGAACTGACCAAATCAGAGAGCATGAAGTGAGGTGGAGGGAGCCAACAAAGGCCTCTCATTTGGAACACTCTCATGTTTTCTTTAGAGTGGCCAAAACGTTAAACAGATGGATATCTTTACCTCTCTGAATGCAAATAAATAGTGTTGAATTTGGGAGATGTTAGCATGGATCATGGAAATGTAGTTCCTTGACCCATTGCAATCAGCTTCAATGGTAACTTGCTATGATGAATAATTGAAGGCAGTGTTGCCAAGCTAGAGGGAAGTCTGAATATTTGTACAGCTATTAATATTTGTTCTTCTGTCACTGAAAAAATTATATTTGTATGTTGTACTCACTTTAGTACAATCAAACTAATACTAAAAATTGTTATATTTTTTAGATATTTTACTTATTTATTTTTAGAAAGAGAAGAAGAAAAGGAGAAAGAGACAGAGAGAAACATTGATGTGTGAGAGGAAATATCAATGTGCAAGAGATACATCAATTGGTTGCCTCTCATATGCCCCCTACTGGGAACCTGGCTAGCAACCCCGGCACATGCCCTGACTGGGAATCAAACCCGTGACCTTCTGGTTCTCAAGCTGGCACTCAACCCACTGTGCCACACCAGACAGGGCATATAAATTGTTATTTTTAAAGATTTACTGCTTCTTCTATAAAACAGTAATGATAGTAATATAAACATAATTAACATTCACTGAGTGCTTCTCTCAGCCCCTAAGCTAAGAGCTGTATAGAATATCTCATTGGCTCTCACAGTGACTTCATGAGATAGAAGGTACTGTACTTCTTTTTCTCATTTTTCAGTGAGGAAACTGGGGCCAAGAAAGATTTAGACACTCACTTGACCTCACAAGGCCTGTGCATGGTGTACATAATGTTCTGACTGAGAAGCTGATCACATCTGATACGGGTGCCAGCCAGACAATATAAACACTGACCTTGATGTTGTGAATTAATCAGGTCAGAGTTACAGCGATGATGCGCTGCTTCTAGTGTGATTGGTATGAAATACCCCACCTTCATTACAAAACTTAGAAACCTAAGGTCAGACCCCGATTACTAAAAGTTTAATCTCTCTGCTCCATTTCCTTTACCAACCTAAACTCTCAGATGGAATTGGAGGGAGGAGATTCACATACCTAATTTTAAGTCCTAATTCATGGAAACGCTGACATTTTCTCAATTTCTGGATAGTTTTTAAAAGACAGATCGCTTTGAAAGGCACTAACAACAAAGCAAAAATGCTAACTGGTCTGTAACACAACTGATTTGAGGTTTTTGTCTTGGTGTGACTTGGACATAATTTTCTTAATAATTATAATAAAAGTAACAAGACCCTTGATAAAAATGCCTAACACGTAAAAGTTAAACAGCTTTCCCAACCTCATTTCCAAGATGTGACTACCATTAGCAGTTTCTTGGCCAACCTCCAGAAATATATTACTCCTTTACAAACATATACACAAATGAATACACACACACATATCTGAAAATAGAACACCAGTGGATGTATGGTATAGTTTTCTACAACTTGCTTTTTGCTTTAAAAACATGCAGATAAGTTTTGACTGATCAATAAAAATATATGCAGGTACATATGGAAAAGATTCACTGCCATCCTTTGACTCTCAAGAGCAAAAGACTAGAAACAACCCAAATATTTATCAATTAGTTAAATTAATTATATTACACAAAATAGAATTCCACACAGCATTAAAAGAATTATATATGTGCTGAAATTGGAAGATGCTTGTTATTGTTTCTTATTCTTCATTTAAATTTCCAAAGTCAGTTAATGGAATATACACACATTTCTTCTACCATTATCTTGCCAAAAAAAGACTTAACACTTGAAGTTGAGGCCATGTACAGGGTTATTGCTAGAAATCTGTCTCTTAAGCAATAATTCAGAAAAGTGCCTTTGTCAGCTGCAAAACAAAACAAAGATTTCTCTGGATGCCTATAACACAAAGTACTTGTTTTTCTATGTGCTTCCACAAGAAAGAAAAAAGGAAGCAACTGGAATATACTTTCTTGTTCCAATTCTAGCTCCTTTTCCAATGTCTTTTACACTAACCCATAACATAAATTTAAAATAAAAATAAAATAAAACAGAATGCAACAATAAAACACCCAACTAAACTCAGGCTTTAAAACTGGTTAAGTAATTCAGCAAGTATGTATTTTCTGAAAGTTTTGAAGAGATTGTCAAATTTTATTTCTACCAATGTGTTACTTTGGGGAGATTTTAAAATTTTGACAATATTCTCCCGGTATCCTTAGTAGAATAGACTGAATGAACACTGAAGGCTCCTTCCTTTGCCTTGTCCCCCAATTGTGGTTTTTTTCTCTTTGGGTTCCCAAAGATATTCAAATGATATTCTAAGCATTTGTCCTAAAGTCAACTATTGATTCTGGTACAATGAATGAATGGTAGGAGCTTTTGATAACACCTGTGGTTTATTATTTAAATTTATCTGAGTGAAGTGTTATTCTTAGACACAAATGATTTTAAAATAATTGGAACCAGGAATCTATTTAAAATACTGCAAAAACCAGATCAATGAAAGGTGCTAGGCACTGATGGAACCATCAGGGTCCTGGAAACCCCGCACCACAGCTGGTGTTACCTCTTCAGCTGCTGGATTGTGGGACGTTCTGGAAGGTCCAGAGAGCCCTGAATGACAAGTCAGGGTAACAAGGATACAAGGGGAGAGCACACTGTGGAGACTGGGAAGAGTTTCTCTATTTTAACAGCCACTGTGGCTATACAGGTCAGTAACCTTGATTGTGCAAAGGATAAACAACAATGATGAGTTCAGAAAAGAACAATAGCAATTAATAGAGAATTGAAAATATTTAATTTTGCAAAATGTGTGTTGAGCAGTTACCATGTGCTGGACACTGTTCTAGGCAAAGGTTTATAGCAATGGCGGACCCGGACTTCCTGAGGCTTGTGGTCTAGAGAGGGAGAAAAAGCTATGTTGAAGAGGAAGGCTTCATTTCATTGAGACTACTTAACCTGAAAAAGGAAAACTTTGAAGAAGTTTTTAATTGCAAGATGTGGCGCGAAAGGACCACCTATTATCCATAATGATCACAGAAATAATTTGCTTTGAAAGAAATTTCCATTAATCATGAGGAAAACATTTTCTATCTCTGACCATAATTAGGGTCTGGCAAAGGCTACTGAGTTAGCTTGAGTGGAGGCCTCTGCAATGAGGTGGGTGCCCATGTACCCACGGCGGCACGGGCAAGCCTGCCCCAAGGCAAAGGGGAGTGCATGATGTTAACCATCCTGCGCATTTCTGCACATTCTTGTTTTGTACAACATGAGACCAATCTTTGAGGGATTTTTTTCAGAACCACAGGCAGAGCTGAACATGTCTTTCCCCAAAACAGGTTCTGTGATTAGAGATGAATGAAACTGTAGGATTGTCTCAAACGAGTTTTGAAAGGCTGTCAGCATGCTGGCCCATGAGCTCCAGGAGATGGAGACCCAGTCGCGTTTCCCAGGCCTCGATGAGGAACATTCTTGGCCTCAGTATAGAGCGCATTATGGAGAGCAATTGAGTCCACAGGCCCTGTGGCAGAGAAAATATCAGACTATCTTCCTCCTGGTGGCTGCTCCCCCATGTGTCACTTTGCAAAAGCTGTTTGTTTTGTGGAAACAAACACATTTTGGCTCCTTCTTGGCTCTGTGCATCCACAGAAAAAGCCAAGTTGAATCCCATTCTATCTTATGATTCATCCTCCAATCTGCCAGCTAAATTCTGGCTGAGGACACTGTTGTAGGAGAAGGAGGTACAGAGCTAAAGGGAAGCATGTTGGTTCTCAGATCTCAGGCCATTTGTAGTGTAATTAGAAACATAATGTTTTGTCTTAGAAGCTGATCACATCTGAGATGGGTGTCAGCAAGACAAGATAAACACTGACCTTCCTGGTGTAAAAAATGAATCAGTTCATAATTACGATGATGATGATGACATTGCTTCCAGAGTTAATGGTATGAGATCTCCCTTTCTTTACAAAACTTAAATATGGGATCAGCCTAGAAATTTCCACAGCTTAATACTGAAGACGTATGAAATATCTACTTCATATGTAGATGATTTTCAACTAAATATAACACAGCAGCAACACACATATTTATCTCTGCTCCCTTTCAAACTTCACTATAAGGATATAATTGTGCACACACATGGAGATATTAAACAGCAGAGGAGAAGACAGTAATACAATTTTGGAAAGCAGTTGAGGAAGATTAACTGACTGGGCAAAATAAAAATAAAGGCTTCAACTTAAGCAGGCAGTGGGGGAAGCTTCTAAGCTTATTCACACCACAGAATTGCAGAAAAACGCAGGAATGGAGCGCACCAGGTACACCTGAAAATAATGGGGCTGAGGCTTGGAGAACTGAATGAAATTCTGAGTAAGAAATTAAACATGTCTGATCCTCTGTCCTGTTGTTTGCAGTCTGAGTGACTGCACTTCCCCCATCCTGATAGAATATTAGCGATTCATTGGGTGACTTTGACCAGAGGGACTTTGGACTTGGGGATACCAGGGAGACCATACTGAGAATAGAAGGTTTAAGGAAAAATCTAAATACTGAATGTTGAATCCACCATCCCCAAGCCTTCTTTTTCCATTCATTTTCTGGAAATTGATTGGTCAGAATTATACCCCTCAGGTGAGAGACTGATGGAATCTCATCTGGAAAAATTCAGGCTAAGAGAAATGCCACAGTGGTGATGTCTCAGCGGAATTTCTGGTGAAACTGCCCTGCAATGATGCCTATCAATTGGCAAGTGCCACCGCCCCCCGCCCCGCCCCACAGCTGCCAATGAACTTTTTAGTGCTTCCCTCTTCAATTTAACAGGCATCCACGAATCACCATTATATGGAAGTATTTAACATAAGAGTACGAACAAATACAAAGGATAAAACAGAGGTTTCCTAAAGACTTCACATATATATGTATGAGAAAAAATATACCCATAAAAAAAGAAGTGTGGTCAATTTAGACCAAAGGAAGATTTAGAGAGCCAAAAATAGATCTTGGAAATTGGAAATAAGAACGCAGTATTGCAATTTATACAAAAAGTTGGAAAGATAAAATTAAAATTTCTAAAGACATCAGAATCAGAAATAAAAGAGTGTAGAAAAATCCAAGAAATAGTGAAAAAAATTTTTCATTATTTTGAAATAATGGACATGAGTTTCTTGTACTAAAGGACATGAGTTTCTAGATTGGAAGGACCTTCCAATTGTCCAAAGTAATGAATGCGAAAAGATCTACACTAAGTCACATCAATGTGAAATTTCAGAATAGAAGGAGAGAGAGAGAGAGAGAGAGAGAGAGAGAGAGAAAGAACTAGGAGATGAAATGGCTCTAAAGACAATTCAGAAAAGCCCTCAGAATTCTGAGGAAACATGATTTCCTACTTCATATTCTATACACAGCTAAAATGTCTACCAAGTATGAAGGTAAAGTAAACAAAATTATAGATATTCAAGACTTCAAATAATTATCTCACATATCCTTTCTCAGGAAGCTACTGGAGGATGTGTTCTAACCAAACTGGGGAGTAAACAAACAAACAAATAAAGGTATAGGGACCAGGATCAAAACATCTAAGAAAGAATGCTACCTCTGTGACAAGCCTCAGGAACAGCCATCACAGATTGAAGCAAGAGAACAGAGAAATCCAGGAGAAAATGTCCCTGAAAAAAAGAAAAAGGAAGAAGAAAAAGATAATTAATTTGGTGTATTTGATGTAGAAGATAAGATTCACAAAGTGTGATCTATAGATTTTTACAAATGAGTTAGTGGAATTAAGTAAGAAGCCAAGTGAATTTAGAATGTAAAATAACTCTTAAGTTTGGGGAAACTAAAAAGTTTTTGAAGGAATAGATTATTTTTATATGTTCAACTCTGAATAGTATTAATATTTTAATAATATTTATCTACCCCAAAATATGTATCACTCTATTGGGATAACGATGACAGACAGAGAAAGAGAGAGAGAGAGAGAGAGAGAGGCAGGTGACGGTGCTTAGGAGAGCTAAGTCTTATCATTCATAGTAGAAAGTCAACATCAAAATCTGAAAAACATCAGTATGCAAAAATATGTAGTGAAATACCAAGATAAATTGCTAAAAGCTTCAAGGTATTACCTTATGGCAAACAAGGATTGGGAAAGAGAATAAGGCAGGGGACTTATTTTAGTAGAAACCTACAGGTCCATTTCATTATATATGATTATATATATGAACTTGGATAACAAAATTAAAATTACATTAAAGAGTGGAACCATAAGGCCCCAGATTTTTTTTATTATTAATTAAACATACTTGCTCATCCACACTGGTTCTAGGAACAAGTTTAGTATGGAACTGATTACTAAGCATTTGTCCTTCTGGCTCTTTTTAAGTCTAGATCAGCAATTTTTAACCAGTGTGCTGCAAGAATTTTTAAAACATGCAATACGTGACTATTTAGTCAGGGTCACCAACCTCTTTTCCCTTAGATTGTCAAATAAAAAATGACAATAGTCAACACAATAATAGCTGTCCAATATGAATGAATCAAAATTATACCAAATTTTGTCAGATCAGTAAAAAATATAATATATATTTTGGTGTGCTGAAGAATATTAGTAATTAATTTATGTGTGCCGTGAGATGAAAAAGGTTGAAAACTCACTGGTCCAGATTAGGGAACAGAGGGATACAAAACTCACAACCATTTACCTTACAGTGAAATGACAAAGGAAGGAGATCATGTGAAAGTCCAACTGACATGTCATTATTGAAATAAAACAAGTGTAAATTCTGCTGGACATTGAACTTACTCTTCCCCTTTGGGAATTGTCTTACCGAAACTGGACAGGAGATCCTTTCAGATTGCTTCTGCTCTTGAAATAACTTGAGATCCTTACTGTTTTCTCAACCTGATAGATAAGACTTCCAAGTCCACAGTCATTCTTGTGACAGCTCAGCTCTCTCAGGCACAATGTCTTCTGCTCATAAATCCCTGCTCTTTGGATGTGGGCTTAAAACTTTCTCTCCTCTTTCATTTCCTGTCTTTTTTCTAAGTCTCTTTTTTTTTTATCAGGTCTCCTTGCTTTCTATTTTTACCTGTGGCCCCCTTTTTTCATAGAACTTAGTGTATAAAGTTACATTTAAAGCCCATTTTGATCACTAACTACCACATTCATAAATACCTTATGCAAACAAAAACTATTATTGTATAACATGCTATAAAACACAAACTTCATATTTTCTGTTATTCAAAGCAAAAATCTATTTATAGTAATGACAGCAGCAACATGTGTTGTTCTCCTTTTCCCGTGTGTGTATACATATATTTTTTCCTTAGGTGATGAATGGGCTGACTGAGTGGTCATTTAACAGAATATAGGCCTTAATTTAAGAGTATAAGCACTTTTTTTTAGATATCAGAAAAGGTGACAAGTTACCTGTGATTTCCTTTCAATTAAGTAGTTAAACAAGCTTCATGTGAATTCTCTAGATTTTAATCAATATATTTTTTAAAGTTTCTAGAAATGTTTTGTTTTTTAGACAGTCAGGTTAAGCCTGTGACATTGCCCAAAGATTCCACAGTTCTTTTGGACAGTATTAGAATTGAATCAGGCCAAGTCCAGGGCCAAGTCAAGAGGGAGCTCAATCACTACCTCTGAGCCAGCTCAGCTAGGCAGGGAAGGAGGGAGTGGGATCCATTCTGGAAGGGGATGGGGAGGGATCATGGCTGGGCTGAGTGAAGGCTGCTGCTGGCGGTGCCAGAACCCAGGCCCAGAGCCTTTCTATGGAGGAGGTGGGCTGAGAAAGCCGGGCATTTGACAAGCAAGGCAGAGAGATGGCAGGCTGCTACACAGAGCTGGAGAAGGCACTCGTGGGCCTGATGTTAAACTGCTACAGATACACGTTTAAGCATAGCCTGGCCAAGAACAAGATCAGCAAGAGCAGCTCCAGAAAGATGCTTCAGAAAGAGCTCAACCACCTGCTGACAAACATGGGAACCCACCTTCTGACAAACTCACCCAGAACCAAAAGGCTGCTGACAAGCCAACCACGGTGGGCACATCGGCTTCGTCAAGTACCTGGCCTTGATAGGCAGCGTCACCATCCCCACTGCCAACCTTATCCACCAGCAGGAGGCAGTGCCACTGTCCCCTCATGGCACTGCCTTGATAACCAGCCCCTCAGGCTCTAACTAGGCTCCCCTCTCAGCCTCCTGCCTGCCCAGACCCCAACCTCACTTCTCCCTCCAGACTTTCTCTTCATTTTTTCTGAATGGCGGAGGGGGGGGGTGATATCAGGGCCCCTTTGCGAGCATCTCAGTCTTGGGGTGCCTCCCTGAGGGTTTCTGCCCTTAGAGCTAGCAGGACCTGGGTGCCCTTCTGTGAAAGCTCAGTGCTATTTGGGACCCCAAGAGTTTTCTCAGCCCATCCACCTTTCCAGCGCCTGATGTTCCTGCCTGATTCTGGGTCTCTCGTGACTTCTGGAGGTGCTGCTCCAGGTCTTCTTGTTCCTGGCAGTGGCAGCAGCAGACACCTCTCCTCTTCCCCTTAGCTCCTCTGCTGTGTAGAGAAGACTTCCAGGCTGCCCTCCAGCTGCCTCTGGGTCTGATAACCACTAAGCAGAGTTGAGCCTCCTCCCTTCTGTTCATCCCCTGAAGCATGGCAATAAAGGCAGGATTTGGAATTTTTATCTCCTTTGACCTCCATCCCCTCCAAAAAAAAAAAAAAAGAATCAGGCCACTACAGATGCACAGAGCGGCAGAGATGATGGGAGGCAGAGAAAGGCCAATGAAAGCAGCAGCACATGAATGCTNGAAGACTTCCAGGCTGCCCTCCAGCTGCCTCTGGGTCTGATAACCACTAAGCAGAGTTGAGCCTCCTCCCTTCTGTTCATCCCCTGAAGCATGGCAATAAAGGCAGGATTTGGAATTTTTATCTCCTTTGACCTCCATCCCCTCCAAAAAAAAAAAAAAGAATCAGGCCACTACAGATGCACAGAGCCGCAGAGATTATGGGAGGCAGAGAAAGGCCAATGAAAGCAGCAGCACATGAATGCTCTGACTCAGTGAGTCCGAAGTGTAGTGTAGTGTATTGATTGGAGGAGCCCCATAAGCTCAACAGGGATGACAAATGAACATGCCCTTGCATATCAAAAAGTAAAATGGAATTCCACTACAGCGAGTGGCACATTCGCAGAGCAACTCATGTTGTCCTTTGGAACTCAGACCTGAGACATGGTGGTCCATTCTGGAGAATTTAGGAAGGAAGAGTGAGTCAGGACTTGGCTTGGCTGGAGAGACTGGCAGAAACAGCCAGCACTGGGCAGGGGGAAGGGGAGCACAGAGGAGAAAAGAAGAGGTAGAAAAGCATTAGGCAGATAAGTGCACACAGAATTTAGGCAGCTGTGGCTACAAAAGGATGCTGTGAGTTGAAAAAAACGTATTAGGCAACTGTACTCTAGGTCAAACTTGAGGCCTGGGTAGGGTCACTAGCCCATCACCAGTGGGGCAGAGGGCCTCTTAACTTCTAGACTTACAAAGTAGCCAACTCAAGTTCATCTTAGGGCACCTGGGGGCCAGTGTGGAGGTTTCAGCAGCCTGGTCCTGATTTGGGTAGGGAAAAGGACTTCTACTTCTAGAGGAGGGTAGTGTGGAGGCCACAGGGAAGCTTCCTGCTAAGTTAGGTTTGCCCGGGGATCCTGAGCAGGACCAAGACTGCACTTGGGGTGAAGGGGTGTGTGGGAGGGGAAGCAGACGTGGAAACACTGCCTTATTCTACTTCAGGGCCTCAGAGACAGCAGAGACAGAGAGAAGTGGTGGAAGCCAGGGTTGAGGATTCAAAGAAGTAATTATCCCTGTTTCTATCTCTGCCATTGGAAGGTTCCAGATGCACTTTTAAAGTAAATCATTCCTCTGGACTGAGGTCCAGCTGGGCTGTCCTATGCTTGGTGTTCGCAGCTACGACTGTTAGAGCTACTCTGGCAGAGACCAAAAAGGCCTAAGGGTTTCTGGGAGCATTTAAGAGACATAACAATTACATCTTTGTTTAGGCAAAATGACTGAAGAGCAGTATGTCCGCCATGCATACATCCTTATACAAAGACCACCTGGACTGTCACGGTAATGACATCACTCCCTCGGTCACAGCCTCCTGAACCACGGTGCCTGCTGCAGCCACAGCAATGGCTGGTCCTAACAATTTCTGGTGCAATCTCGTCAGACTTAAGATTTTGATATTCTGGCCAAGGTTCAGCATGCTACGCCAGGGGAGTCCCAGAGGCTGGCCTTCTGGGCCACATTCACTAGACGCAGATCCCTTATTTTCCCCTCCCCGCTGCTCTGAGCATGTGTGTGACTCTTCTCTTCAGTGAGCCTGACACCAATCAGAGGAAAGGCGTTCAGATCCCATAGGCACACTTTAGTAGCACACGGATATTTCCAATTAAAAAATACATATAATATTTACTAGGTATCTACAAGTCAGATTTCCTCAAATTTTAACTCCCTGGAATAAGACTCCAAACCTAAATTCAGGGAAAAAAGCCAATGCACTAAGATCATCCTATCTGGTACCCAAGTTCCTCACACAGAGCTACAACTAGAATATCACAACACATTCTTAACAAGCCAGCTTTCCCACACCCACAAAAAATAGACTGTTCTCTTTACTAGACACAAACTTCGGGGAACACAAAGAAATATTTGAATTAATGTGTAATCACATCTTATGTAATGCATATGTATGTAATTAAGAAAAAATTTTAAAGTTTTCAAGATGCTTTATTTTGAGGGTAGAAAGAGAATTACATGTTTATTATGTTTATCCTTCTATCAAAAATGGTCATGATTTTTTTCAGGCTCGTGTGCTGGAATGGATGAACTTCTCTAAACTGGAAAATGTCATTGTGTGTGTGTAACATTTCATTTCCCAAGATGCCAAATGAAGTGTCACGGGTGTATTCTGATTATTTTTCTTTCAGCTGCTTCTTATATTCCTGCTTGTTCTAAGTCTTTACACCACACACAATTTTCCTCCACTTCATCCTTTTTCTTGGTTAAAAGCAGAAACATCGATAACTCGAGATGCAAGCTGTTCGCGGCAGTGTGCTGAGGTAATCTGGTTTGAAGGCTCTGATCAATTTGCATCTAAGGAGAAATGCAAAGGACATCCGCAGATCTCTGCCCTCTCCAGAGCCAAGTGTCCAGATGCCGCCTCACTGGAGCCTCTAGCTTCTCTGCTGGCACCTGTTGCTTCACACCATTTTAGAAGCTGTCTGCTTCTAATACATGAAATTCTATTTCTGCAATGGTCTTACAAGCCATCAAAGAAACACTGCCTCACTGTCTCAGAGCATGGCATCACCACCCTACGGAGTAGGATGAAGCAGAGCATCTTGACCCTTCATTTTCCCTTGCCCTAAATGGTTCCTCCAGAGAGCTCTGCAAATCTCTAGGGAGCAGTTTGAAAACCTCAGCTCAATATCTTCATTTTGCAATCAAGGAGATGAGGCTTGGGGTGGGCAGGGCGTAGGGGTTGGAGTTCTTTTTCTAAGATTGCCAAAATAGCAAGGGCAAGCTTGAGCTAGAACACAACATTTCCATAGATCCTTCCCTACCTAACAACTCAGCCAGTCCTCTCACACTCCATAATACTACCTAACCTGTAGTCATCCTTGCTTTTAGCTGAATCTTTAAGAAAAGAAAATGTCTCTCACTAAGCTATTAATTGATATTCAAAAAGTAAAAACTGTATTGCTCAGAGAACCTGGTTTCACACTGTTGCAAATCTCTGTAATAAACAGAGGGGGCATTGCATATTCTTAAGAATTTAAAAGGAACTGGGTTTTTTTGGAGTTAATAACAATTTTGTGTGTAAACTTAAGAGAGAGACAGAAACAGCAACAGAAACACAGCAGGAAATACCTCCCCATCACCCTGTAACTGCATCTGGAATTGAGCAAACTCAAGTTCTCTAGAGCTCCAGTGTGGAATCAGCAAGAAACACCATGTCTGAATTTCTCAACATGCAATTTACCCTCCCAGCTCCTACGTCTTCCTCTGGCATGTGAAGATGTGATGCCTTCATACGATGCTTCCACCTCAGGGTCCTTCTCTAAGAGGTACTGGGAACTGGAGGTTAGTTGATCTGTTTGGAAAGAGTATCATTTTACTAGTTTGGCTGCCTTGATTTGTCAGGTCATGGTCATTCCTCAAGTTAGAACAATAACCCCAGTGGAATTCTGGAAGTTGCTTGTAATTAAATTTTTCTAAAGCCCACAGGTACCAGTAAAGTGTATTAAAAATAAGAGGTCTCTGTGACTTTCCTTTTAGTGGAAACCAAAGTGTTCTCTTCATTTAAATAATAAAAACAAACACTGTCCTGATGTGTCGGATTAGAGTTAGGGCAGTATTCTGTCTGTAGGGATGCCTACTACAGAACACACAAGGCTTTCCCCCAAAGTCAGCAACACAAGCAATAAATAGGTTCTCATAGTTAATGGTCATGCCCATCAACCTGTTACTTTATTTACAGCTAAGAGTTTATGGCAAAGCCTCAGGTTGAAGAGAGACTCATTCTTTCTCTGTGGTCTTTCCACATTTTTTTAAGGGGGTAAAAGGCTTTCAGTCCTATCTGAGTTAGTGAAACTTACTTCCTCCTTTCCTCTCTTCATTCTCCCACCAACTGGAGAATGAAGAAGATGACTAAAAGCAGAGACTTTGTGAAGAGAATCACCCTAATTCCTTGAACTCCTTCATCTTAGCCTAAGAGCAAAGACATCAATAGCTGCTTTATTTAAAGATGTTCAAGAGGCTATCTTTACCCCATTTTATGTTACTGCCCCCTTTGTCGAATATTAATTGACTATAGAGAGCTGGGTTTATTTCTGGGTTCTCTGTTCTGTTCCATTGGTCTATCTGCCTGTTTTTATGCCAGTACCAGGCTGTTTTGATTACAGTGGCCTTGTAATACAGTTTGATATCAGGTATTGTGATCCCTCCTACTTTGTTCTTCTTTCTCAACATTGTGGCTGCTATTCGGGGTCTTTTATGGTTCCATATAAAGTTTTGAAGTATTTGTTCTATGTCTGTGAAATATGCCATTGGAACTTTAATAGGTATTGCATTGAATCTGTAAATTGCTTTGGGTAGTATGGACATTTTGATGATGTTAATTCTTCCAATCCATGAACACGGTATATGTTTCCATTTGTTCGTGTCTTCCTTGATTTCTTCCTTCAGTGTTGTATAGTTTTCTGCATACAGGTCTTTTACCTCCTTGGTTAGGTTTATTCCTAGGTATTTTATTTTTGTTTTTGCTATATCGAATGGGATTTTCTTCTTGATTTCTGCTTCTGCTGATTCATTGTTAGTATACAAAAATGCCTTTGATTTCTGGATATTGACTTTGTATCCTGCTGTTTTGCCAAATTCATTTATTAGTTCAAGCAGTTTTTTTGTAGAGTCTACAGGATTTTCCATGTACACTATCATGTCATCTGCAAACAATGACAGTTTTGTTTCCTCCTTTCCAATTTGAATGCCTTTTATTTCCTTTTCCTGCCTGATCACTGAGGCTAAAACTTCCAATACTATATTAAATAGAAGTGGTGAAAGTGGGCAACCTTGTCTTGTTCCTGATCTTAGTGGAAAAGCTTTTAGTTTTTGCCCATTGAGTATGATGTTGGCGGTATGTCTTTCATATATGGCCTTTATTATATTGAGGAATGCTCCCTCTATTCCCACTTTGCTGAGTACCTTTATTATAAATGGGTGTTGTACCTTATCAAAAGCTTTTTCCGCGTCTATTGATATGACCATGTGGTTTTTGTCTTTGCTTTTGTTTATGTGGTATATTACATTTACAGATTTGTGGATATTGAACCATCCTTGCATCCCTGGGGTGTTGGGAGAACTGGACAGCAACATGCAAAAAAAATGAAACTCGAGCACCAACTTATACCATACACCAAAATAAATTCAAGGTGGATAAAAGACTTAAATATAAGCCGTGACACCATTAAAGTCCTAGAGGAGAACATTGGCAGGAAAATATCAGATATTTCATGCAGCAACATTTTTACTGATATGTCCCCTAGAGGAAAGAATATAAAAGAAAGAATAAACAAACGGGATCTTATCAAAATAAAAAGCTTCTGCGTGGCTAAAGAAAAGAGCATTAAAATAAAAAGACAACCAACTGTGTGGGAAAACCTATTTGCCAATGATACCTCAGACAAAGGTTTAATCTCCAAAATATACAGAAGAACTCACACGACCTCAGTCTAAGAAGACAACTAACCCAATTAAAAAATGGGGAAAGAACTTGAACAGACACTTCTCCAAGGAGGACATACAGAGGATCCAGAGACACATGAAGAGATGCTCAATATCACTTGCTATCAGAGAGATGCAAATTAAATCCACAATGAGACACCACTTTACACCGGTGAGAATGGCTATCATAAACAAAGCAATAAACAACAAATGTTGGAGAGGGTGTGGGGAAAAGGGGACTCTGGTCCACTGTTGGTGGGATTGCAGACTGGTACAACTATTATGGAAAACAGTGTGGAATTTTCTCAGAAAACTAAAATTGAACCTGCCTTTTGACCCAGCAATTCCACCGCTAGGATTGTATCCTAAGAACCCTAAAACACCAATCCCAAAGAACATATGCACCCCAATGTTCATAGCAGTACAATTTACAATAGCCAAGAGTTGGAAGCAACCTAGGTGCCTGTCAGTAAATGAATGGATCCAAAAACTATGGTACATATACACAATGGAATTGTATGCCACAGAAAGAAAGAAGGAGCCCCTACCCTTTGCAACAACATGGATGGAACTGGAAAGCATTATGCTGAGTGAAATAAGCAAGATGGTGAAAGACAAATGCCATATGATTTCACCTTTAACAGGAACCTAAACAATAAAACAAACAAGCAAGCAAAATATAACCAAAGACACTGAAATAGAGAACAGGCTGACAGTGACCAGAGGGAAGAGGGGAGGGAATTTCAGGGGAAATAGGGGAGGGATTTAGAGGAACATATATAAAGGATACATGGACAACAACTGAGAAGGGTGGAAATGGGAGGGGGGGAGCCTGGAGGGTGGGATGGAATGGGAATAATAGACAGAATACTGTACTTGAAAAATAATTAAATTTAAAAAAATAAAGATGTTCAACACATTCCTCAGAGTCATTGGAGGTGTGAACAAAATCAGTGGTGTTTACAAATGATGTCTTCCTGGATGCAAAATATCACAGATTTGGTAGGGCTGAAAGGGCCATAGTCTTTATCTGCTGCTTCTTATCCCTGTGGCTTTACTGCGCTGCTTACATTCAATGGAGCAGGAAAACAAAACAGTGCAAAACAATTGAACAAATAATTAGCAAGTGTCTGCTATGGTCTAGGTATTGTGTCAGCTGCTGGAGAGACTGTGGTAAACAGTATAAACTTAGAATCTACCTTCATAGAGCTTCTATCTACCCAGGAAACAAATACTGAAAAAAGTGACTGCATGGGACGTTAGGGATAATTTAGGAGAAGAGGAAAATTGTGGAAGTGAGTGATCCTTGGTTTTTGTAGGCCACAAATGGCAATCAGAATACTTTTAAAATCTAAAGTACAAAAACATCAAAAACCTTTATACAAAAATACAGATGATGAGGAATCCAGGTGGGAGCTAGGTTCGATCATTGGTTATAATCTTCCTAAATTAAATACAACATAAGAACACATGTTGGGATCAGAAAAAAAATCACCTTGGCAATGTGTGATGTAAAAGAATATGCCTTAAAGAATCCATGCTGCTCTCTTGAAAGGGAAACGCTTAATACCACGGGTGCTTTGAGAGTTCTCATTGAGAAGCATGCATGCTGGGAAATTAAAAGTGCTTCAGGAACTGCAGTTCTTCAAGTGGGCAAGATTTTCCAATTCTGCTGTTCTATCAAAATTTGACCAATGGTAAAGTGAAGCGATTTTGTCCTTTTATTTTCTTTAAATCATATATTACCAATCTTTACAATTAAAAAAAAAAAACTTTTGCAGTTGGTCTTGGAGTATCTGACTCCACTATGCTACGTTCCCCTATTTGTCTGACAATAAGACTGCTGAAACAAATTATAATTACAGCTAAAATAAAAATAGTATTCTATGTGCCAGATACTGTGCTAAGCATGCCTTATCTTAACTAACACACAACAAACCTTTCTCCTTACCTCTGTTGTATAGTTAATGTGTCAGACTCAAAGGTTTCCTAGCTTGCAGGGGAGTGATGTCCAATTCCAGAGCCTGTACTTGAACTATTTCATGATATCCCCCCTCATATCTAATTAACTTATTAACTTATTTTGAATGTTTCTATTAAATAATTTCAGCATACTTGACAAATTTAACAGAGAGGGGGAAATAGGAATTAAACCCAAGAGTCTTCAAAGCCCAAGTGAACTTTAAAAGATGGTGCTAAATCCCACCGATAAGAAAGATCAGTGAAATATGACAGCTTTGCCCAGCACCTGCCTGCATTGTCTTCCCAGGAAGGAGTCCCTAATTCTAGCTTAAGCCTAACTTTTTTTTCCTAACTGATGTAAGGTCCAGGAAGGGAAAGGAGGTTCTGAGTAAAGGTGCTTGGAAGAGGAAATAAGTAAGGAATCAGGGTAATAGAGATTAAGCAGAAGCTTAGTAGTTGTGTGAAAGAGACCTCTAAATGGATGCTTTTTTTCCTTCAGCTTTATTGAGATATAATTTACAAATATATACAAAGTATACAAGGTGATGATTTGATATATGTAAACATTGAAAAAGTATTCTCACCATCAAGTTAATTAACATATCCACCATATCATATATTCACTGTTTTAAATGGGAGTAATAGACAGAAAACTGTACTTGAAAAATAATTAAATAAATTTAAAAAACAAACAAAAATAAATAAAACTTAATTTAATTTGAGGGAGGGGACCAAGATGGAGGTGTAGGCAGAAATGCTTTGCTTCTTTGCACAACCAAAAGAAGGAAAACAACCAATTTAAAAACAAAGAAAAACCAGAACTGCCAGAAAAACACTTGCATAGAAGTTCAACAACCAAGGACTGAAGAAACATTTAACCAGAGGTAGGAGGGGTGCAGACAGGCATCGGGGGCAGAGAGGACGGGACAAGACGGCAGCTGGAAGACCGCACAGGCAATCCCACATTGGTACGCAGACAAGTCTAGGGGAAGGCAGGGGAGCAAGATGTACCCTAAAACCCTGAGTTTCAGCATAGGCAACTAAGGACTCAAAACCAGTTTGAGGAAAAGATCTGTGAGGAATTCTCATTTCTTCATTCCTTTCTGATGGGATGTTTTGTTCTTCCTTCTGGTCCATTCCATTGATTTGAGTCCCCGTTTCCTTTCCATCACTATTGGTTTCCTGTGCATCTCCCTTCATTTCAATTAGTTTAGCCTTCATATATTCCTCTAATTTGTGACTATAATCTACCAGTTCTGTGAGCATCCTGATAAATAGTGTCCTGAATTGTGCTTCTGAGAGGCTGGCAATTTCTTGGTCGCTGAGAGTTATTGGCTCTTGGACTTTGAGTTCTTCTTGTGCCATCTTTCGGGTTGATCGTGCCTGTTCCATAGCAGGATCAGAGCCCTAAAAATGAGAATTCAAAAAAATGAGGAGAGGCTTAGGAACCTCCAGGACATCTTTAAACGTTCCAACATCCGAATTATAGGGGTACCAGAAGGGGGAAAGAAACAGCCATGAGTGGAAAACATATTTGAACAAATAATAAAGGAGAACTTCCCCAGTCTGGCAAAGGAAATAGACTTCCAGGAAATCCAGGAAGCTCAGAGAGTGCCAAAGAAGTTGGACCCAAGAAGGAACACACCAAGGCACATCATAATTACATTAGCCAAGACCAAAATGAAGGAGAGAATCCTAGAAGCAGCAAGGGATAAGGGGACAGTCACCTACAAAGGAGTACCCATCAGACTGTCAGCGGATTTCTCAAAAGAGACCTTACAGGCAAGAAGGGGCTGGAAAGAAGTATTCCAAGTCATGAAATCCAAAGACCTACAGCCAAGATTGCTTTATCCAGCAAAGCTTTCATTTAGAATGGAAGGACAGATAAAGTGCTTCTCAGATAAGGTCAAGTTCAAGGAGTTCATCATTACCAAGCCCTTATTATATGAAATGCTAAAGGGACTTATATAAGAAAAAGAAGATGAAAAATATGAACAGTGAAAGGACAGCAAACACACAGCTATTAACAACCACACCTAAAACAAAAGCAAACCAAGAGGACAGCTAGATCAGGAGTGGAACCATAGAAATGAAGAACACATGG
Organism: Sturnira hondurensis; assembly: GCF_014824575.4. Lineage (NCBI taxonomy): Eukaryota > Metazoa > Chordata > Mammalia > Chiroptera > Phyllostomidae > Sturnira > Sturnira hondurensis. Next base: position 5,493,319 of record NW_028088915.1, read on the forward strand.
AGGGTTAGAAACAGGGGGGTGGGAGGGGGAGAAGGGGGGGAGAAGGCACAGAAAATAGCATAGATGGTAGGTAGAAAATAGATAGGGGGGAGGGCGAGAATAGTGGGGGAAATATAGAATCCAAAGAACTTGAGACACGTGGTTATAAACTAAGGGGGGCAGAATGGTGGGGGAGGGAGGGTGCGGGTGGAAGGGATTGAAGGGGGGAATAGAACAACTGTAATGGTATAATCAATAAAATATATTTTAAAAAAAAAGATCTGTGAGGATAGTGGTGACAGGAGAAACTCCCAATCTCACTGGAGAGTACATTGGAGAGAAATATTTTAGGACCCCACAGGGTCCTAAAATGAGCACAAACCCACCCACCTGCAAATCAGCAACCAAAGGGCACAAACCACTTGTGGGAAGCAAGGGAAGTAACAGAAAGTGGGACAAGAACAGAGCAAGCAACACTGTTTCTTCTCTCACCCCTCCTTCACAGACAGTACCACAACCCAGAAAAGAGGTTTGCCCTGCCCTGGTGAATACCTAAGATTCTACCACTTAACACATAACAGGTGCACTGAGACAAAGAAATATGGTCCAAATGAAAAAACAGATCAAAACTCCAGAAAAAGAAGTAAGTGATGAGGAAATAGCCAACCTATCTGATGCACAGTTCAAAATACTGGTGATCAGGATGCTCACAGAATTGGTTTGAGTTCAGTTGCGAAATGAAGGAAGAAATAAAGACTACAAAAAGTGAAATAAAGGAAAATATACAGGGAACTAATGGTGAAAGGAGGGAAACTGGGACTCAGATCAATGATTTGGAACAAAAGGGAAAAATAAGCATCCAACTGGAACAGAATGAAGAAACAAGAAGGCAAAAAATGAGGAGATGCTTAGGAGCCTCTGGGACAACTTCAAATTTCCCAGCATCTGAATCATAGGGGTGTCAGAAGAAGAAGAGGAAGAGCAAGAAATTGAAAACTTATTTGAAAAATAATGAAGGAGAACTTCCCTAATCTGGCAAAGGAAATAGGCTTCCAGGAAGTCCAGGAAGCCCATAAAATACCAAAGAAGTTGGATTCCAGGAGGAGCACACCAAGGCACATTATCATTAAATTATGCAAGAATAAATATAAGGAGACAATCTTAAAAGCAGCAAGAAGAAAGGAGACAGTGACCTACAAAGGAGTTACCATAAGACTATCAGTTGATTTCTCAAAAGAAACCTTATAGACAAAAAGGGGCTGGAAAGAAGTATTCAAGGTCATGAAAGGCAAGGACCTGCATCCAAGATCACTCTATTAAGCAAAGCTATCATTTAGAATTGAAGGGCAGATAAAGTATTTCCCAGATCAGGTCAAGTTAAAGGAGTTCACCACCACCAAGCCCTTATATAAAATGACAAAAGGACTTATCTAAGAAATAGAAGATAAAAACTATGAACAGTAAAATGACAACAAACCTACGACTATCAACAACTGAACCTAAACAAAAACAAAACTAAACTAAACAAAGAATAGAACAGGAACAGAGTCACAGAAATAGAGATCACATGGAGGGCTATCAGCAGGGAGGGGCAAGAGGGAGAATGGGGGAAAGGTACAGGGAATAAGAAGCATGACCCATAGGTCCAGAATAGACAGGGGGAGGTTAAGAATAGTATGGGAAATGGAAAAATCAGAGAACTTGTATGTACAACCCATGGACGTGAACTGTGGCGGAGGTGGGGGGAATGCTGGAGGGTGAGGGGACAGTGCAGGGCAGAGGGGGAGAAAGGGGAGAAAAAAACTTGGGACAACTGTAATAGCACAATCAATCCAAATATACTTAAAAAGTAAATAAAGTTTAATTTAATTTAATTTTTTGCTTAGAAGCCTTAAGCTCTACTCTTAGCAAATTTCAATTATACAGTACACTGTTATCACCTTCAGTCACCCTATTATTCATTAGATACTCAGATTTTACTCATTTTATAACTGGAAGTTTGTACCCTTTTCCCCACATCTCCTTCCCCAACCCTTGGACCCTGCAACCACTTTCTACTATTTTTTTTTTTTTAGTTTCCACATCTAAGTGAGCCCATATAGTCTTTTGCTGCCTGCCACACTTCACTTAGCATACTGGCTTTCAGCTTCCTTTATGTTGTTGCCAATGGCAGGATTTCCTTCTTTTTAGAAGCTGGATGATATTTCATTGTATACTCATATATGTATATCATGTTTTCTTTATCCATTCATCTGCCAGTGGATGCTTGAGTTTCCACACCTTGGCTATTGCGGATAATGTCTCCAATGAACATGGGGGTGCACATATGTTTTTGAGATCATGATTTTGTTTCTTTTGGATACGCACTCAGAACTAGGATAGCTGGATTATATGGTAGTTTTATTTTTAATTTCTTGGGAAAACTTCATATTTTTAAAATGGTGGTTCACCAGCAATATTGGCCTGTATTTTTTCTTTTTTTACAGTGTCCCCCTTGGGCTTTGATGTCAGAGTAATGCTGGACGTGACTTGTAAATAAGTTTGTGAGTGCTCCTTCCTCTTTTATTTTTTGGAAGAGTTTGTGAAGAATTGGTATTAATTTTTCTTTAAATGTTTGGTAGAATCTCACCAGTGAAACCAGCTGGTATTAGACTTTCTATTTTGGAGAGGTTTTCGATTACTTACTCAATCTTCTTACTTCTTATCAGTCAGTTCTTAATGGTTTTCTCTGTGTCTTCATGATTCCATCTTGGTAGAGTATATATTTCTAGAAATTTATTAATTTCTTCTATATTATTAAATTTATTGGCATACGATTGTTCATAGTTATTATGATTCTTAGTATTTCTGTGTTATCCGTTATAACATCTCTTTGATTTCTGATATTACTTGGGACTTTTCTCTGTTTTTCCTTGTTTAGTGGAAGTTGGTCAGTTTTATCTTTTCAGAAAAACCAGCTCTTGGATTCATTGATCTTTTCCATTGTCTTTTCTAGTCTCTGTTTCATTTATTTCCATTTCATCTTTATTTCCTTCCTTATCTTAACTCTGGGCTTGGTTTGTTCTTCTTTTTCTAGTATCTTTAGGCATCAGTTAGGTTGTATATTTGACATCTTTCTCTTTCCTTAATGTAGGCATTTGTAAAGTTTATATGTACAGACTATAAACTTCCTTCTTAGAAGTGGATTTACTGAATCCCCTAAGTTTTGAGGTGTTGTGTTTCCATTTTCATTTGTCTCAAGATATTTTTCATTTCCCTTTTGATTTGTCCTTTGACTGTCAATTGTTCAGGAGTGTGTTGTTTAGTCTCCACATATTTTACATGAATTTCTTACAGGAATATTTAGACAAAAGAAATTAGGAATAGGCTTAACAAAATAATGAAAATATTACTAGAGTAGAAGTTATTGTTCAGAAGTTAAAAAGTTGGAAAATTGCCTCATTTTTCAATTTTATTTCAACCTAAGAGAGTGGTAGAGCAAGCTCTGGACAGAAGTAACACTGGCAGTCAATAAAGTTGTGTTGAAATATGTCTCCCCTCACCCACACCCCAATATTTTTAATCCTTACCTGAAGATATGTTTATTTGTTTTGGAGAGAGAAAAAGGGAGGAAGGGAAGGGGGAGAAAGAATGGGGGGGGAGAGAGAGAAAGAAAGATGAAACCTACAACCTGGGTATGTGCCCTGACCAGTGATCGAACCTACAAACTTTTGGTACATGGGATCATGTTCGACCAACTAAGCCACCCGCCCAGGACCCCAAATGCCTTTTTATACTGAAGTCTTAATCCCCAGTGCCTCAAATGTGACCCTATTCAGAGATAGGTCTTACAGAGGTAATTAAGTTAAAGTGAGGTCATTAGGCTGGGCCCTAGTCCAATATGACTGGTGTCCTATCAGAAGAAGAAATTTGGGCACGACATGTACAGAAGAAAGTAGGTTTGAACACAGGGAGATGAACATCTGTAAGTCAAGAAGAAAGGCTTGGAAGTTAACCTTCTCTCATATCTGTCAGGAAGAAGCAATCCCGGCAACACCTCGATCTCAGACTTCTAGCTTTTAAATCTTTGAGAAAGTAAATTTCTATTGTTTAAGCCACCTAGTTTGTGGTACTTTGCTATAGCAGGCTCAGCAGGCTAATAATGGTGCCAACTCACAAATTTTGTCTTTTGAATTCCTTTTTGGACTTGTTTATCAATAGCTGATGTGTCCAACGTGGCAGCCACTAGCTACATATATGTATATAAATTAATACTAAGTAAAATTAAAATACAGTTGTACTAGTCATATTTTGTGTACTTACTACAGATAACTGCATTGGACAAGACAGATTTAGAATACTCTGTCAGCACAGAAAGTTCTGCTTTAGACAAAACCTAATTTAATTTCACAGTCAACCACAAAGAGGGAGAAGATACAGAATCTAGGTCCAAATTGAATATGCAGTAAATTTTAAAAACTTACACTAGAGGATTATGTTCCAGGTTTTAGTTTAATTTGCCCCAACATGAGAAACTACAAGAAGACATGGCTATGTGTGTGTAAGGGGGTCATCTCTTTCTGAAGTCCCATTTTGCTTTGAACTGAATTCCTAAGTCTCTGTGTTTTCCAGCTGTTGTTCCTGCTTCTCCACCCACAAGGCCCTAATTAAATTCTAGTGTGATTCATTCCTTTAGGTGAGTCAGTTCCTACAATATACTGCAAACATTGTAACATCCCTTAAGAATGCAACTGAATCCTAAATTCAAGTGTCAGGGGGAAAATTGAACCTCTGTTTTAAATGAACAGTGAAAATATGAAAGAGTCAGAGATTTCCCAAACAGTGGTTTCCTGAACAATGTATATGTGTTCCTGCTCTTAAGTGAATTATGGGTCAGAAAGGAAGAAATATTAAGCAAATTAGAACAAAACTTAAAGAGGATTGGGCAGTGGGGAAGGAGAGAGGTCCAGGAGGGAATAGTACTGGTGAACTAATTATCTTGGAAAACTCATAACATTTAAGCGAATTTCCTTATGTCTTTTCTGAGTTCCCCCAAAAGGGATTTGAGTCAAACTGAGGCTAAGCTGTGAACAGGACGCATCCACTCCTAAAAGATCCACAACAAATTAAAAAACTCAAAAGGAAAAAGAAAGCAGCATGAGAAGTTAACATGAAGACACAGTGGTGGCTTCTCTGATTTGTCACACAGTAGGACTGTCTTGTTAAACAGAATTTTGCCCACTGACTGAAGGTTAGTGTCGTAGACAGATTGAGTACAGCTCCCATGGAAGTGAGGCTCTGTGGAGGGATTTGTGGGAGGAGTGGTTGCCTGTCACTCATAGAACAGGCTTGGCCCCACGTGCATGAATGTGAAATGGGGGATTTTCAGTACGTTCAGACTCTGCCCTCCTAAGCTCTATCCAGCATGTCTTAATAAGCACCCAATTATCTAGGCTAGTGGTTCAAAAGAGTGGTGTGCTGGTAAAGGTTTAACAACTAGTTCTCAGAGGCAGAGGAAGGATGAGCCCTGATCTGTAGCATTTGCCAATTTCCACATGTAAATGCTCTCACTGTGGCTGATTTCAAGCTGCTAACACAAAATCACTGAACACAGAGTTGGGGAGTGTGTTCTGACACCAAGTCACTGACAACAATTCAGAGGTCCTGAAATTCAACTCAATTATTACACTAAATATCCAGACTTCGTGCAGACCCTACAAATTAAGGGCAATTTTTTCACAAGACTGTCCCCCTTTCAGGCCAGACACAAATTTCAGGCATTCCCCATGCCACCCACACTTCTGCCCAGTTGACTACAAATTTGGGGCTTCCCACAATCCCCTCTGGTTCAACTTTGTTAGAATGATGCACAGAACTCAGAAAAATGCTATGCTAATGAATACGATTTTGTTACAAAGGATACAAATGATACAAAAGGATACCTATTCACAGCCAGGTGAATAGGTACATAGGGCGAGGTCTAGTAGGGTCCTAAATGCAGGAGCATCTGTCCCTGTAGAGTCAGGGATGCCACCTTCCTGTCCATCAATATGGTTACCAACCAGGAAGCTCCCTTGAGTCTTTGTGTCTAGAGTTTTTTATAAGTTTTGTTATGGAAACATGATTAAATCCTTTGACACAGGACTAAATTCAATCTCCAGTCTCTGTTCCCTCCCCAGAGGTTAGAGGTGTGGCTAAAAGTTCCAACCTTCTCCCAGCTGGTATAGCTCAGTGGATTGAGCTTGGGCCTGTGAGCCAAAGTGTTGCTGGTTTGATTCCAGTGGGGGCACATGCCTGGGTTGTGGACCAGGTCCCCAGAAAGGGGTGTGTGAGAGGCAACCACACATTGATGTTTCTCTTCCTCTCTTTTTCCTTCCCTTCTCCTCTCTTTAAAATAAGTAAATGAATAAATAAAATCTTTATAAATAAATAAATACATACACACACACACACACACACACACACATACATACATACATACATGCATACATACATAAAGTTCCAACCTTCCGATCACATGCTTGGTCTTTCTGGTGTGGCTAGCTCTTCCCTTGAAGCTATCTAAGAGTGCACCTTGAGTCATCTCACTAGCATAAATGCAAGTATGGCTTGTTCAAATAACAAAAAATACTCTGATCACTCAAGAAATTCCAAGCTTTCTTTAAGCTCTGAGCCAGGAACCCAGGACAAGGACCAGATGTAGCTCCTCTTCTATCACAGGAAGACATGCAAATGATCTGCTCCTGTGTGAGTAGGCGCCACCTCACCACTGTTATTTGCCTTTGGGTTCTCCTGGGGGCGGGGGTTAAAAAATACTGATATTTGGGTCCCACTCCACTGAGGTTCTGCCTTAATTAGTATGGGGAGCAGCCTGGACCTCAGAATTTATAGCTCCCCCGGAGCTTTTCTAATGTTCAGCCAAGTCTGATTCTTAAAGACTGACTTTCTTATCTCTTAGAGACAATGAGATGAGTTTCTTTCCAAAGTCTACAAGATATAAATACAAAGGGCAAGGAAGTACAATTGACCTTTTTTGGTCTTCTGTAAGATAAGGCAGAGTTGCAAGGGATGCCTTCAGCACTATTTCTGTCTGGTCATCCTACTCCCTCTATCACTCCTTCAAGGATACAGGCCTGTGATCTTTGAAACGTGGCATTGCTCCGTGGCCCCAAGCATGTTTACAGGCCCCAAGAGAGAATTAGGGACCTCCCACAAAGCCTTCATATGGTTTCTGAGTTAGGCACTTTCCTCTAGGGGCACATAACCAAACGATTACCATTAAAGTATGCCACTTAATAGTTTAGCTCTTCTAATTAGGTATTTTCATGGCTTCTTCCAGCGTCTCTGAATCTTTGTCTGTTTTGTCACCTTGTCAGTAAGGTGTCCCCTGACCACCCTTGTTTCTCTCCATCAACTCAGTTACCATGTGAAATAGTTCACAGACATACACACACTCTTCCTTGTTTGTTGTTTGTCTCTCTGTGCCAAGAGGTAAATGGGGTAAGAATAGAGACTTTATTTTATTCACTGAAGCATAAGTAGAAAGTGTCTGGAAATGTGGTGACCTTAGTGCCTGTGAGTAGGAGTGTTCACAAGAAGCCCCAGAGCGCGGCATTGTTGCTGTCATTATTATCATTTGCATTCTGTATAATCAGAACCTAGACTCTCTGGTTAGAAAGCTAGGATCTGATTGAGATGAGACTTTGGGGTCCAAGTTTGTCGTTTTAGGTCAAGAAAGCCAAGCCAGTTGAGTCAGTGATATTATTTCTAAAGAGCATTTACATAGTGTACCAGGTTCTACCAGAGTTTAGCTGGCTTAGCAGGCAGGATACGATGTTTAAAATATGGTGTGAAAAGGAAGAATTCTTCAGGCCCCATCGTGTTCCCCTATAAGTCTCTTCTGGGAAGAGAGAGCAAGGTTTGCGGAGTTTTTCAACTGATGGAACTGGAAGTTCAAAACTCTTCATTCTAAGTAAGAACTACAAAAATGAGAAGGGTTTACAGATAAATTATCCACATATCTCTCTCTGAGGTGGAACCAGTCATCTTCCCCAATGACTATCCAGATGTGATTCTGAAAATTCTGCGATTGATCTGTCATTACCATTTGCTCATCTGTTCACTCATGGGTGCCTGTGTGCACACTCAACCAGGACTGAAAGTGGGCCTGCGAGAGCCCCTCTGCCAGGCACTGGTGAGCAAGCCCATGCTCACACCGAGTTTGCCATCTGGAAGCGAGCTGGGCATTAGACAAGTGAATACTTGAACTATCTAATTAGCAACTTAATTATGTCACAAAGGAGAAGGATGGGGTTTTGTAGGATCACAATTAAAGGCATAACCTCTAACCCGGAGCACGGGGAAGTTTTGTTGAAAAAGTGACACTGTAAACTGAAATTTGAAAGCTCAATGAAAGTTGGCATTAATTACAATCTTTAAAAAAACATTAAGCTTGATTCTCTAGCTGATGGGCATGTTCACGATAGTACAGAATTCAAGTATTTCTGTTGCAGAAGGAAAAATAACATTACTTTTCTTACATTTGCTGTCCTACTGAGCCAGAAGGGAAGAATTGAGGAGAATAATACTTATCCACTATTAGATCTTCTCAGATACTGAGACTCATTATCTAACCCCAAATAAAAGAGGTGTCCAGAGTTTTTACCTGAAAGTGATATTAAAACAGAAGTGTTATTAGTAGTATCATATTTTTTCAAAGTTGTTATCTGTCTCCATTAACTTTAATTAATATTTCAGAGCCCCTTTCTTTGTTGATATAAACTGAGGATGTAGAGTGACTGCATTTAAAAAATACAGCTCTGAAGAAAAGCGTACAACATGACGAAGAACAAGACAATTCTCCCTTGGTAACCCCAGGCACAGGTCAAGTGTGGCAAAGGGCACAAGGCCTTGAAGTTCAATGATTCGGCAGAGTTTCACATGAGAAAGCATTATTTGACCTAAATGCTACAGAGATTAGGGCAGGGGTGAGTACTATGAAGACACAGCTTAAAAAGCAGGAGAAAATGCACTTCAGAGTAAAAAGCCCGGGAGTATTAAACGTGCTTTCTCTGAACTGGTCAGTGTGCAACTCTGGCTATTGCACATCTATTTTAATGTAGTCCATGATTCTGCACTGAAAAAGAAAGAAGAGGGAAAGGAGAGGAGAGGAGAGGAGAGGAGAGGAGAGGAGGGGGGAGGGGAGGAGAGGAGGGGGGAGGGGAGGGGGAGGGAAAAGGAAAGGAAAGAAAATGGAAGGAAGGAAGGAAGGAACTTTTAGGTTGCCAGAGGCTCAGTTTGTGTGAACTCATCAGAGATCAGCTATTTAATCCAAGTAGAGTGACCCCTGGCAAATGAGATTTAATTTTGAAAATTTCCACATTACATACCACTGTTGTAGTGAGGGAGTGGAGAACCACAAAGGAAGAGAGCAGCAAGTACCTCATGAATGAAACTGGAGGAAGTCAGAGTCTGGGAAGGGGCCCCTGGAGTAATGGAGCCATCTTCTATGAAAACACGTAGCAGTGGGGGAAGCCAGTTGGGTGCCTGACGGACGCCAGACATCTGTTGCTGCTGAACAAGAGCAAAGAGGAGCCCCTCGCTCAGAGTGATGAACCTATAGGATCCCAACCAAGGAAATTCACACAATGGTATATCATTCTAGGTTTAGGAACTCCTTGGGCTATTTCACCACTTTCTCACTTATAGGCAAAATTATTTCTAGCCCTAAATTATTTGAGACTGGGGGTATTTAACCTACAATTGCATCTCACCACACAAAATTTGCTTGACAGTTCAGCCAGCAGATAAACATTCTTTGATGCAAACATAGCGGGGGAAAGAATTATTAAGAGTTAACATTTAGATGGTACTCACCATGTACCGGAGATGGTTCTTGGTGTCTTACATTATTTTTACTTCCCACCACCTTCTGATATAAAGAGAGAACTGCTTTGTCCTCTATTTTATAATTGGGAAGAATGGTACATAAAAAGACTGTCATTTGCCAAGGCCATACCAGTCTAATGTATATAAATCTGGACAATCTGGTTCTAGTGTCCAACACTTACTCACTATATTTGTTACCTCTTTCAATACTGCAGAAGCTATTCTGCCATGTTAATAATATTTTCCTCAGAAGGAAAATATGGACAGGTCTATAAAAACAGTGACTCAGTGAAAGAATTGGAGCTTCTTAGAAACTTTAACCCATTACAGTAATTGTGAGAATTGGTATAGATTTGTGTATGTTTTTCCATCTTGGATGTCCATATAGGATTGGGTTGATAACTTGGAACCACTCTAAATTCTAAACATTCTAGAACATTCTGATTCTGGTGCATTGTATCTCATCCACCACAAGAGAAAAAAAATCTAAACCTTTAGGATGACATATTCCTATATAATCTTGTCCTTGCATTTCTATCTTGCCTCACATCCACCAACAACCCTCCTCTGCCCTCTATCTACTAAAAGTTGCTTCTGAGAAGAACCATGTTCTCTTGATCCTCAGCTTCTTGAACTTAAAAGTACCCTAAAATTGAGCCACTTATATCTACATGGTTGTCTTCTGGTAATTTGTTAAGGCTTCCAACTAAGACTGCTGAGCTGGGTGGCAGAGGGGTAGATCTTCAGGCATATGTTTCATTTTTCAACTCAAATGGTATTTTGCCTAGAATTCTGGGTCTACCTGCAGCCCTGAGTGACCTCCATGCCATCTCTTTGACTCTATATGTTCACTGGCTGTACTTGAGCATCCCATGCACGGAGGTGGGCACTCTCCTTTAAAGGTTGTTGTCCTATATATTTTCTTTCCCAGAATATTAAGTGAGATGCAGCAACCACCCCAATTATGCTACCAGTTTTTCTTCATTATGCTTGACCACTTGCTGAGCAATGGATTTCTCCTTTGTGAAGGCAGCACACAGCAGCCTTCACAAGTACAAGTTATTTCACAAGTAAATAGCTAAATGGGTCAACTTATTTCCAGCACTGTAGCAGGGCTTTGCCAAGACGGCCCTAACTGAGAGACTACTGCATGCCTTCTTCCCTTTTGGGAACCAATGAGGTAAAAATGTCAATAGCCAGCCACAGCCAGACACTCAAAACATCAAGAAGACGATGGAGACTTCGAACACTTCCTACGTGGTTAGCCCTGTTAAGCAACTGCTCACACCTTATGTAATACATCCTCTCAGCAGTTCTTAAGGTACATGTGAAGAAACTCAAACACGAGGAAGTTAAGAAACTAAACTATTAAGTCACATAGTCAGCAAATAAAAAGCTAACTTTTAAACAAAGTAACCAACTTCTTGAAACGCTGATGGCTGACACTGGAGGCAGTCCCACTTCCAAACTAGGGGAGCCCGTCCTCATGTTGGTCCGGTAAATGACTCCTTGTGAGGTGCTGGGGTACATCCTTTCAGCTTTGATTCACATGTGAAGTTTAAAATAAAAGAAAAATTGCAGAAAAAAATCTAGCTCCTCTGGTTGTCATGGAAATAAACTATTTAGCACCACAAAGCTTTTAGTGGGGGGAACAAGGTCATCGAAATTTTTAACTCCCAAGAACTGTATTCAAGGAGGGTTTTAACTTCCACTTGCTCACAGTCTGTTTCTAAAAAAAAAAAAAAAAAGGGTGGGGGGTAGATATTTATATTCATCCTGGCACAGAAAATCGAGTGGCAAAAGTATACCCCCCGACTTATACCTCAGATCTTTGTTTCAGGGATCCAGATGGAGGCAAGTTTCCATTTCCTGTGAGGTGTGTGCACTGTGTGTGTTTAAAAAATGGTGGGGGAGAATAGACGTAAACACAAAACATAGGCAAAAAAACTAAAGAGAAAAAAATTGCTTGTGTCTAAAAGAAAACAGTCTGTAAGTTCATTTGAATCAGAACAAAAACTTGATCCTCATTCCTGGCAATACCAGGGCCACTTGTGAAGCACTGGTTGAAAGCTGAGTCACAGCTGGTGAACTCGTGTACATTCACGGACCCGTAGAGAGCTGCTATGTAAGCAGGGGAACAGAGAACTGAGCACCTCCCTGGACTCCTGTTCTGGGAGCTGCCTTGATAGGAGGGTGCGGTTAGGGTACCCGTAGCAAGTAGTCATGCAAGATCCAGAAAATAGGGCCAGGCATGAAGTTACACTGTAAACAGAGAACACCATTTACAAGGATGGTGAAGAGAGGATAAAAGCAGGTATAAGTCAAGGAGCCAGCTGATAGAGACAGGAGAAGATGAAGAGAAGCAAAAGATGAGAAGATGTTAGAGAAAGTGAGTAGAAGATGGAATTGCATACATTCCCTGAAGTTTTGCGATGTAAGCCTGGAGTTTTAGTGCAGGGCCTAAGTGTTAGGCCATTAGGACATTTTCAGTAGAGTAGAGAGGACTTGGAGACCACCAAACCTTTCCTTTCATAGAAGTGGGGGCAGGGAGTCAGAGAAGGCAGACAGTTCATGTGAGTGCACACAGGAAATGAGAGAGCCGAAACCACAATTTAAGTAGCTGCTGTCTTCTTGTCTATTTTGATTAAAAGAGCTATTGGTACACTGTTTTTAAGAAAACTTCAAGGCTGCATGTTATAATTTTTTAATTTCACTGTTTTATTAAATTCATTGACAATAGAAAAAAGTAGATGATCTCAGCAGATCATAAACTTTCTTGAAATCAAGAAACCACTATTGACCCTGGTTGGTGTAGCTCAGTGGATTGAGCGTGGGCCTGTGAACCAGACGATCAAGGTTCGATTCCCAGTCAGGGCACATGCCTGGGTTGCAGGCCACTTCCCAGCAGGGGACTCACAAGAGGCAACCATACATCAATATTTCTCTCATTCTCTCCTTCCCTTCCCCTCTAAAGATAAATAAATAAAATATTGTTTTAAAAAAGAAAGAAACCACTATTGATATGCTTAGCATTGTTATATGAGTATCTACTGAATACTTAAAAATAATAATCAGTGAACTGTATTAGATACACTGTATTAGATGGACATAAAAACAGTCATAATTAAATTAGTGTTTACTCCATATACTATGTATTTCCAGACTTTTTGATAAGCTAAGGAGGAGAATGGGCAAAACACATTTTCAATTTGAAAATAAATTACTATGCACAAATGACAGCAGAACATGTGGTTTTTAGAAAGAAAAGGTACACAGGCCAAAAGTTTATCTGTGATAGTCAAATGGCAGTTCAGAAGTTGCATTTACATGAGTAGACATAGCATAAAGGGAACAGAAGATAGAATGATGGAATCAGAGATTCCATTAAAAGCTGGGAACAGATTTTCTTATGATCATGACTGGGTAAATTAGTGCTTTCCTCTTCTTCTCCTGAAAAAGGATACAAAGCAACTAGAAGATTTTTTAAGTTCTGCAAGTTCAACTGTCCATGAAATTTAGAAGTCAAAAAATCTGCAGGCTTCAAAAACTCACAGGGACTTGCAAAGTCTAAGATTAGGCAGCAGCTGGGAGGAAATGAAAAGAAGAAGTCCAGAGAGTGCTGAGTGGAACCCTAAGTAGCAAATTTTAGAATATATCTCTTGTTTTCAACAATGGATGTGCTGTACCAGAATGAGGACAGTTGATGGCAGCAGATGTGATGGACTCAGTCTGGTTCAGATACGCAGAGGGGAAATGGACATACAAACTCACACAGAAAAACAACAGGTAGCAGTGTTCTCTGCAGCAGTGGAGAAGCAAAATCTTTGTTGTGAAGCCTGGAAGATTCTCTTGTTCCACACTCACTTATAGGAATATTTTGCTAATAGCTGGGTCATGAAATGTCAATTCTTCAATGATTGCTAGTAAAAAAAATTACATAAATACATAAATAAATTAAACTGTGAAAAAGACCTGCAAAGCTTCCTGAATGATGTAGAATATTCACCATAAAAATGTTGCCACTGAGCAAAGTTAAAGTGTGAGCAAACATCTTGTCGTGATTCAAAGACCTTAATGAAGCAACAGCTTGTAAGAAAAAAGACTATGAGGTAGAAATTTAAGATTTTAAGGAGAATAGAGTGAAACCACAGTGGATTATAAAACATGAGCAGGTATAACTCAGAAAATAAATAGAAGAAAAACAAAACCATTGTCGAAATGTGAAGGAAACCCAGAGATCACAAAGGAAAATCAGTGCTGCGTGCATGGCAGAAAGGCCCCCGGAGGACCTGATGAAATTCCTAAAGAGATGAGAAAGACACAATTGAAAAAGGAACTGGTATTTAAAAAGCATTAGGGAGAAAGGACAGATATAAGAAGTAAACAGACTAGATTTTACGTAAATATAATTGGAATGCCCAAACAGGGATTGACTAGAACAGACATGCAAAGGTTTAATTTAAATAAAATAAAAGATATGTCTGATACTGAACAAGCATATTATGAGCCAGAAAATATTGATTCAAAACAGTCAACATTAAAATGTAATCTAGTAAAATTATTAAACTTTTAAAATAACAAAAAAAAAATCCCCTTTGGATGGCCAGGCAAAAATATTGTCACTTTAAAAAAGCAATATTCAATACCAGAAGACTATGGAGTAACACCTATGAGATATGTAAGAAAAATTGTGAGCCAAGGATTTACATCAGACCAAGCCCTCCTTCTTCTATAACAAGTATAGAAAATGAGGCTTGGACATACAAAAACTCAGATAATGTTGTTCTCATAAGCTCATGTTGAGATAATGGAAGGAAAACTTAATGCAACTGAGAGATTACAGAGAAAACTATAGCAAAAGAACTCATGGTAATGCATGAATATATTTCACTGTATAAATAAGATTAAACTGGTAAATCAGAGGGACAGGATCAAATGTGAATATTATATTCCTGGACAAGGAATGAATGTTATGACTCCCAAAAATGGTAGAGGAAGAAGAAAAGAATATGAGAAATAGAGGTTTCCTGATTGCCTCATCTATATTAGCTGTGAATCAAAGATATAATTTAAAGCTCACAAACCAAGAAATAGAAGCATTAGCATACTTAATAGTACTAAATTAAATGCTAACAAAAGGTAACATGATTAACTAAAATTGGATCATGATGAGTGAGGAGGAGATAATGGCCATGGACTAAACTATATAGAGTTCTCCTGATAATATATAAAGTTGCAATTATAAAGGTAACCAACCATTAAAACAAAAGAAATTAATTTCCATATATATTACACATGTTACTCACTACATAGAAAAAGAGCTTTAAAAAATCATAAACACATAAACATAAAATAACAGGTAGAACTAAGGCCAAGTGTCCCTATCATAGCAATAAAAATAAATGAGTTCAACTAGTATATTAACATAAATGATTCAGATTAGATCATAAAATGGACTCAACACTGTGCTAGATAGAAGTGACACTCTTAAAAAAGGTGCTTCAGAAAGCATGACAGTAAAGGTACAGGTAGTGACAGATTAATCAAATGCAATTGGAAGAGGAAGAGGATCATAAACTTTAATATCAGACCAGTGGAATTTAGGCCAGAATAAGACAAAGAAGGACACTTATAATGCTAACTCATAAAATCACAACCAAAATATATCACTCTTGCACTAAATTTTCAATAGCAGCTACATTCATGAAACAAATGAAAGGAGACATAAAGAGAAATAAACAGAAAAAAAACTAGTAATGAGAAATCTTAATTGATCTCTTTCAGTTGTGGCAAGTAAGTACAAAAGTATGAATACAGTTTTAAATAATATTGTGTGTGTGTGTGTATATATATATATACATATTCTCAAAAAAGTCCAGCCATATTAATAAAATGAGAATGGTTTGTGCAACATGGATGTAACCTGGCAGCCAAGGAGAGTGCACTGGAATGTGCATATGTGAACAATGATGACTTCACTGTACTCATCAGTGGGGGTAGTAGATGCTGTTAAGTAAGCATGTGTACTGTGTGGTCATTGCATTCAAAATGACTAGTGAGAAGAGCAACGAATCTGCATCAAATTTTATGTTAAGCTTGAACATTCCTTTGTGGAAACCTCAGATGATTCAGAAGGCCACAGCTATGGGCAACCGATGACTGGCAGCTTTGTTACAACAATGTGCCCTCTCGTGCACCATGTCTTCTGCACAGCTTTTTGGCAAAACATCAAATCACCCAGGTGACTCAGCCCCACTACAGCCTAGATTTGGTGTCCTGTGACTTTTGGCTTTTCCCAAAACTAAAATCACTGGTAAAAGGGCATAGATTTCAGACCATCAGTGAGATTCAGGAAAATATGAGGGGGCAGCTGATGGTGATTGGAAGAACTGTGTGAAGTCCCAAGGTGTCTACTTTGAAGGGGATTGAGGCATTATCATCCTATGTACAATGTTCTTTGCATCTTGTATCTTTAATAAATATCACTATTTTTCATATTACATGGCTGGATATTTTCTGGACAGACCTTGTATATAACATTCCAGCCTGAAAATAGAGAATTGATTAACTTTTTATAATGGCTCCAGTCCTCTAATGAAAATAGACTACATTGGGTCATTTTAAAATCCTAAATAAATCCCCTAACCTACCAAGAATAAAAGCAATATTTTGATTTTATGTTTTAAATATTTTATTTTTATTTATTTTTAGAGAGAGGAGAAGGGAGGGAAAGAGAGAGAGAGAAACATCAACGTGCAAGAAAAACATCGATCAGTTGCCTCTCACGTTCCCCTAAGTGGGGACCTGGCCCACAACACAGGCACGTGCCCTGCTTGGGAATTAAACCAGCAACCTTTTGATTCACAGGCCAGCATTCAATTCACTGAGCCACACCAGCCAGGGCATAAAATAGTTCCTAATTGCAGTGCAGTAAAACTAGTAGTGAATAAAATTGGGTACCCAAAAACTCTTTAAAACTGAAAATATATTTTTAAAGATTTTATTTATTTGTAGAGAGAGGGGAAAGGAAGGAGAAGAAACATTCATGTGCAAGAGGTACATCCATCAGTTGCCCCCAGTTGGGGACCTGGCCCACAACCCAGGCAAGTGCTCTGTCTAGGAATCAAACCAGCAACCCTTCGGTTCACAACCCAGCACTCAATCCACTTAGCCACACCATCCAGGGCTGAAAATAATTTTTAAAAGCTCTATCTCTTGAATGATTATTCAATAAAAAAGGAAATACAAATGAAATTTACAAAATGTCTAGATATACTCTGTCTAATATGGTTGACAGTAGCTATTTGTGACTGTTTGAAGTTAAAAGTAAATTAAATATTGAGTTCCTCACTCAAATAGAAAGTTCTAATGGATAGTACTGGTCGAAAGTATAATTATAATGAAAATACTACATATAAGAATATATGGAGTATAGAAAAGTAAAATCTTCCAAGCACAGAACAGAAAACAAAATCTAGTGAATTTCGGAATACTGAAATCATATTAAGCATCTTCTCTAACCATAATGGTATGAAACTAGAAATCAGTCACAAGAAGAAAACTGAAAAATGAACAAAGATATGAAGGCTAAATAACATGTTTTTTAGCCCAAAGTCTGTGGGACACAGTGAAAACAGTTCTAAGAGGGAAATTCATAGCATTACAGGCTTACCTCAAGGAATAAGAAGAAGCTCAAATAAACAACCTAACTTTGACCCTGGCTGGTGTAGCTCAGTGGATTGAGTGTGGGCCTGTGAACCAAAGGATCAGTGTTCAATTCCCAGTCAGGGCACAGGCCTGAGTTGCAGGCCAGTTCCCAGCAGGGGATGCAGGAGAGGCAACCATACATTGATATTTCTCTCCCTCTCTCCTTCCCTTCCCCTCTAAAGATAAATAAATAAAATCTTTAAAAAATAAAATAAACAACCTAACTTTGTTCTTAAATGAACTAGAAAAAGAACAATAAACAAAGCCCAAAGTGAGCATAAAAAAAAAGAAATAATAAAGATCTGAGCAGAAATAAATAAAATAGAGTAGAATATAATAAAAAATCAATATAACTGAGATGATTCTTTGAAAAGATAAATGAGATTGACAAACCTTTAACCAGACTCAGCAAGAAAAAAGAAGAGAGAAGACCTAAATAAACAAAATCAGAAATGAAAGAGGAGAAGTAATAATTGAATCCAAAGAAATACAAGAGATTGTAAGAAAATATTAACAACTATGTGCCAATAAGTCAGACGGTATGGATAAAATGGATAAATTCCTACAAACATGCAATCTTCCAATACTGAATCAAGAATAATCATAGAATCTCAATAGACAGATTATAACTAATGTAACTGAAGCAGTAATAAAAAAATAAAAAAACTCCCAACAAAGAAAAGTTCTGGACCAGATGGCTTCACAGTCAAATTTTATCAGACGCTGAAAGAAAAACCAATAACTGTCCTTCTCAAACTGTTCCAAAAAATTACAGAGGAGAGAAGATTTCCAAGTTCATTTTATAAGACCAGCATTACTCTAATTCTGAAAGGCGATAAAGACACTACAATAAAAGAAAAGTATAGGCCAATATTTCTGATGAACACAGATGCTGAAATCCTCAACAAAATATTATAGTGAACTGGATCAAGAAATACATTAAGAAGATCATACACCCTGATTAAGTAGGATTTATTCCATGGATGCAAGTTTGATATAATATCCACAAATCAATAAATGTGACATACCACATAAACAAAATGAAGGATAAAAATCACAATCATAACAGATGCAGCAAAAGCATTTGATAAAAGCTATCATCCATTTAGGACAAAAACTCTCAGCAAAGTGAGAGTAGAGGAAACATATCTCAAAGCAATAAAAGCCTACATAACAAGCCCACAGCCAACATCATAGTCAATGGGCAAAAACTGAGTGTTTCACTTAAGATTGAGAATCAAACAGGGACGTTCAGTGAACTCTTATTCAACACAGCTCTAGCCACAGCAATCAGACAAGAAGAAGAAATAAAAGACATACAGATTGGAAAGGAAGAAGTAAAACTGTATTATTTGCAGATGACTATGATACTATCTATAGAGAACCCTAAAATTTCCACCAAAAAATTATTAGAGTTGACAAATGAATTCAGTAAAGGAGCAAGATACAAAATAAATATCCAGAAATCAGTTGCATTTCTATACACAAATAATGAACTATCAGAGAGAGAAACTAAGAAAACAATCCCATTTATTATTGCCTCAAAAAATTTTCTTAGGAATAAATTTAACCAAGTATGTAAAAGACCTATACTCAGAAATTTATAAGACACTAAAGAAAGAAATTATAGAAGATACAAATAAATGTGCACACATACCGTGTCCATGGATGGGAAGAATTAACATCATTAAAATGTCTGTACTACCCAAAGGAATTCATTAATTCAATGCAGTTGCTATCAAGATACCAATGGCATATTTTTCAATACTAGAACATATATTCCAATATATATATGAAACCACAAGTGACTCTAAATACCAACAGGTATCTTGAGACAGCAAAAGGAAGTTGGGGGAACGATGCTACCTGCTATGAAACTAAACTACAGGGTTATAATAATCAAAACAGCATAGGTTTGGCACAAAAGCAGTCAAAGATTGATAGAACAGAATAGAGAGAGCCCAAAAGTAAACCCACACCTTTATGGTCAATTAATATTTGACAAAAGAAGCAATTACAAGGGTTAAAGACAATATATTCAACAAATGGTGTTGAGGAAACTGGACAGATATGTGCAAAAAATAAAACTAGACCACCTTCTATAACATACATGAGAATAAACTCAAAATGGATTGAAGACTTAAATGTTAGGCTTGAAACCATAAAAATCCTAGAAGAGAGAAGCAGCTTTTTGGCTTCCTCTTGAATCTCTGTCTGGTTTGGCCTCCTTGCTTCCATTCCACCCTCCATCATGGCGACAAGGATGACCCAGAAGACCTACAAGGTGTCCACCTCTGGCCCCCAGGCCTTAAGCAGACACTGGTACTTGAGTGCGCCCAGCATCAGCTCCTTTGCCTTTTCCCAGGTGGGTAGCAGCTACCGAGTTGGCCTTGGTGCCAACATAAATCTGGCCAGGGCTTTTCAGGGGACCTGGGAGTACGAGGATCATCAAAGCCATCCAAGTGAACCAGAGCCTGCTAAGCCCCCTGAAGCTGGAGGTGGACCCCAACCGCCAGGCCATGTGCAACCAGGAGAAGGAGCAGATCAAGATCCTCAACAAGTTTGCTTCTTTCATCAATAAAGTGTGGAGCCTGGAGCAGCAGAATAAGATTTTGGAGACCAAGTGGTCTCCCCAGCAGCAGCAGAAGATGACTGGTAGTAACCTAGACAATATGTTCGAGAGCTACATCAACAACCTTCAGTGGCAGCTGGAAACACTGGCCCAGGAGAAACTGAAACTGCAGACAGAGCCTGGAAACATGCTGGGGCTGGTGGTGGACTTGAAGAATAAGTACAAGGCAAGATCAACAAGCACACAGAGATGGGGAATAAATTTGTCCTCATCAAGAAGGATGTGGATGAAACTTACATGCACAAGGTAGAGTTGGAGCCCTGCCTGAAAGGTGACCGATGAAGTCAACTTCTACAGACAGCTGTATGAAAAGGTGACTCATGAGCTACAATCCCAGATCTCTGACACATCCGTGGGCTGACGCTGACACCATGTACCAGATCAAGCATAAGCAGCTGCAAACATCTGCTGGGAAGCACGGGGCTGACCTGTGTCTCACAAAGATGGAGATTTTTTAGATTAACTGGAACACCAGCCAAATCCAGGCTGAGATTGTTGTCTTCAAAGGCCTGAGGGCCTCCCTGGAGGCTGCCATCATTGATGCGGAGCAGCACGGGGAGCTGGCTGCCAAGGATACTCATGCCAAAGTGGCTGAGTTGGAAGCCACACAGAGAACCACTAAGCAGGACATGGCCCAGCAGCTGAGTGAGTACTAGGAGTTCATAAACGTCAAGCTGGCCCTGGACTTGTTGATTGCCACATACCACAAGCTGCTGCAGGGTGAGGAGAACCAGCTGGGGTCTAGGATGCAGAACATGAGTATCCATACCAAGACCACTAGTGGCCAGTCAGATGGGCTGGGCCCAGCCTATTGGAACCTCACCAATAACTTGGGCTTCCAGGCCAATGTGGGCCCTGGTGGGGCCTCTGGATCCTTCAGCTGCACCAGCACCAGCTCCTCCAAGATGGTGGTTGTGAGGAAAATTGAGACCCACGATGGGAAGCTGGTGTCTGAGTCATCTGATGTCCTGCCCAAGGGAACGACCACTGTGGTCCCTCCTGTCCTCCGAGCCAGCAGGAAAGGAGCCATGCTGGGGACCAGAGGGCACAGGAGACCCACCTGCAGCTCAGCTCTGATCTTCAGCTCACCCTTGGGTGGGGGAGTTTATTGCCTGGGGACCCCCTCTTACCTGTGCTCCAGACTAAAACCCAAATCAATTCTTCTTTACCCAAAATAAAGTCTCAGCTGGCTCTGCCAAAAAAAAAAATCCTTGAAGGAAGCATAGACAGTAAAATCTTGTACACTTCTCATAGCAATATTTTTCTGCTATAATTCATTTGGCAATGGAAACAAAAGAAAAATAAACAAATGGAAACATATCAAATTAAAAAGTTTTGCATAGCAAAGGAAACCATCAACATAATGAAAAGACAACCCATTGAATTGGAGAACATATTTGCCAATATATCTGATAAAGAGTTGTTAATAACTCACATTTATAAAGAATTTATAAAACTCAACACACACACACAAAATATCCAATTAAAAAATGAGCAAAGGGCCAGAACAGACACTTCTCCAAAGAGGGTTTACAGATGGCCGATAGACATATCAAAAGATGCTCAATATCACTAACTTTAATTTATCAGAGAAATGCAGATTAAAAAAGGAATAAAATATCACACACTTGTCAGAATGGTTATCATCAATAAATCAACAAATTATAAGAGTCGTAAAGGATGTGGAGGAAGGGGAACTCTTGTTCACTTTTGGGAATGCAAATTGGTGCAGCCACTGTGGAAAACAGCACGGAGGTGCCTCAAAAAATTAAAAATGAAACTGCCTTATGAGTCAGCATATATTTTGGGAATATATCTAAAGAAACCCAAAGCACTAATTTGAAAGAATATATGCACCCTGATGTTCATTGTAGCATTATTTACAATAGTCAGGATTTGGAAGCAGCCCAAGTGCCCATCAGTAGATGAGTGGACAAAAGTGCTGTGGTACATTTACACAGTGGAATAGTACTAAGGAAATCTTACCCTTTGCAACAGCATGGATGGACCTGGAAAGTATTATGCTAAATGAAATTAAGCCAGTCAAAGACAAATACCATACGATTTCACTCATACGTGGAATCTAATGAACAAACAAAATAACAAACAAAATAGAAACAGACTCATAGATACAGAGAACAGACTGACAGCTGACAGATGGGTGGGAGTCTGGGTGAAAAGGTGAATGATTCTGAAAAAAAACCCAAATGAATAAACAAACAAACAAACAAAAACAAGAAAAGAAAAACCTCCCAGACACACACAACGGTATGGTGATTATCAGACAGAAAGAGGCATGGGGAGGGAGAAGAGGGAAAGGGGGGACTAAATGGTGACCACACAGTACAATATTCAGTTGATGTGTTACAGAATTGTACACATTAAACCTATATAAATTTATCAAACAATGTCACTCAATAAATTCAATGAAAAAGAATGTTGATAACAAAAAAGGTCAACATTTATGGAAAACAAACACATTTTGTATCTTTCTCAAAAAAATTAGAAAAAGACCTACCAAGTACTAGAAACAGTCTAAGTGCCTATCAGTAGATACGTAGATTAAAAAACTGCTACATTTACACAATGGAACACTACACAGCAGTAAAAAGAGGGA
The DNA here is from genome assembly GCF_014824575.4 of Sturnira hondurensis. NCBI lineage: Eukaryota > Metazoa > Chordata > Mammalia > Chiroptera > Phyllostomidae > Sturnira > Sturnira hondurensis. The sequence goes on from NW_028088915.1 coordinate 5,516,121, forward strand.
GTTCCTACCTTGTGAGACAGCATGGATGGAACTGCAGAGCATTATGCTAAGTGAAATAAGCCAGGCGGTGAAAGACAAATACCATATGATCTCACCTTTAAGGGGAACCTAATCAACAAAATAAACAAGCAGGAAAAACAGAACCAGAGACATGGAAATAACAAACTGACAGTGACCAAAGGGATGGGGCAAGGGGATAACAGAAAAAAGGAAGGGAAGGGGCAAGTCAAGGAACATGTATGAAGGATTCCTGGACAAAGACAATTCGGGAAGGACTGAATGTGAGAGGTGGGGGCCAAGTAGGGCAGGAGAGAGTGATTTGTGGGGAGCGGGGAAATGGGGATGACTATAACTGAACAACAATTAAAAAATTAAATTAAATGTAAAAAGACCTATAAGACTAGCCTTCTCAAAGATAAAGGCAGAACTTTGCAGAAAAGAGTAAAACAGTAGCAGTAAAATTTTTTTTAAAAACTGTTAATGATAAAATACATAAAATGGGAACCTACTTTTTACAAGGATAAAATTTCAATATAAAACTAAGAAATTTAAAAGAGAATAAATATATCCAAGGAAGAGAGAAAATTAAAAGAATGAGTTCACTTTGTTCATTTCTCTGGAAATGGTCAGAGTACTTAGAAGAAATGAATAATTTTCTAGGAAAATGTAATTTACCAAAGTTAAAACCAGGGGAAATAGAGAAAGAAAAACAAATTGGCTCATTTTCATGGAAAGACCAGAGAGATGACAAAGAGCTAGACAGCTGCACAGAGAAATCCTACCCAAACTAAAGAACAAATAGCTTCAATATTATGGAAACTATTGCAAAGAGAAAAAAAAGGAAAGAAAAAAACCCTCCAACTTATTTTTAGAGCAAATACATGAATATCAACACGATGAATTTAAAAATATCTATCAAGAAACATTGTCTATAAATGGTAATTCCAAAACCCTAAAAAAATCAACAAACAGAACTCAGCGACATTCAAAGAATTCTAATCAAGTGAAGCTGACACTAGAAATTTAATGATGATTCAATATTAGGAAATCTAATAGAAATACCACATTAATAGAAAACCACATGATTACCTACACAGTCTTTCAAAAAGCATTTAAAAGTTCAATGACCATTCCTGATGAGAATACTCAATATAGTAAGAGTACACTGACACTACTTTAACTAGATAAAATATCTGCGTGTATCTCAGTTCAAAAGCCAGCACTAAAGATATTTCCATTAAATATCAGAATCAAATCAAAGGTGCCCACCAACATCATTATTATCCAATGTTTCACTGTGGAATTAAACATGAAATTTGAATAAGAAAAAATTCATATGTTAAAATGGAACAGAAAATGGAAACCATCACTATAGGCAGAGGACAATAAAATTAAATATTGGGAAAATTAAAGGAGCTAATTAGTCAATTTTCAAAACTGCCAGAACACTTACTAAAATAATACAGTACAAAATTATTACATAGTAATCAGTAACTTTCATATACGTATATTAACAGTAGCCAGTTAGAAGAAAGAGTGAAAGCAAAGACCCCTTTTTCAATAACAACCCAAAGATGAAATGAAAGTAAACTTCATGCAAAATGTGCAAGATTAAGAGAAAGAAAGCTTTAAAACATGTCTTAGTCCGTTTGGGCTGCTGCGGCAGAATACCATAGACTGGATGGCGAAATTCATTCCTCACACGTCGGGAGGCTGGAAGTCCAAGATCATGACACTGGCAGATTCGGTGCCTGGTGAGAGCCAATTCTCAGGTTCACAGGCGGTGTCTTCTTACCGTGTCCCCCTCCTGACATGGTGAAAGGGGCACGGGAGCTCTCTGGGGTCTCTTTTATAAGGGCACTAATCCCATTCAGTAGGGCTTGGCCTCATGACCTAATCACTTCTCAAAGGCCCTATCTCCTAATAGCATCACACTGGGGGTTAAGGCTTTAACATACAAAGTTTGGGAGAACACAATCAGTCAATGCATAGGAAGCAAACAAAAGGAGACTTCTGGCCATTTATCCCACAGATGTCCTGGCAGATAATAAAAAGACATATTACAAGATTATTAATGACAGCACTGTCTGTAATTGCAGATGATTGGCAATAACTGAAATATCTATTAATGGAGAAATGGTCATTAAAAATATGGTATACACTTTGATTTATGCAAGAAGCTTTATGCAGCTGTAAGCCAGAGTAAGTGAGCTTTGTATGTTTTGGTATGGAATGATCTCCAAACTATAGTGCTATTCAAGATAGAAAGATGAAGAACAGAGTAGAAAGCAATAGGGTTTTCCTTTTTGTATTAAAAAAGGAAGGAAATAAGGATACCTATTTGCCTTTATTTATATGCATTCCTACTCTGGAAGGAGACATAAAAAATTCATGACAGTGGTAACCTATAGATAGGTAGCAGGCATTTGAAGGTATCTTTTCACTGTTTCCTCTTAATATATTTTATAATTTCTTAAACTATGTGCGTGAATTACCCACTTGGAAATAAACATAATATATTTAAGAGTACTGCCCACACAAAGAGTCCAGAGAACGGAGCCCGTCAGCCTGAACTAGTTTCTCTATCACTGTGCACTCAGAGCTTGACCGTGGAGTTTGCCGGGGGAAGGAACTTGGGAGGCCGCAGATCTTGCACCAGGACACTATAAGAAGTTCTTTTTCTGAAACCTGCAGGGTTCTATTCGCTCCTGCAGCCTGCAGAGCTGCTCAGAGACAGCAACATTCAGTGTGGACAAACTCAATAGCACTGGGTTCAGCTCTTTTTCTTGTAAAGGGCTGAATTTTGATGTGATGTTATTGAACCTTCACTTTGAATGACCTCTAACACACTTCTATCAGTCCAAGCCATCTGTATTTGGGCAAACGTGCTCACTGACCTGTTTACTCAGCATAAATTATCTTTATTTAAACTGTAGGGGGAGATATATCTATTTGCACATCTGAACTTAACTGATTACAGACCACAGTGTCTGCCTAGTTCTGTCCTTGTTCTTACAGCTGCTGAGAAGTGATAAGAGAGCCACATACGTCAGAAGCAGCAATCACAGAAAAGGGGCACAACTCACTTTTTATTAGACGTGAACCAGAAGTTTTTAAATGTCTTAAGAATAGGTGTTGCTACTGTCCTTCCTTCTACCCTGAGTATTAGTTTTATTTACGATAACAAATATTTTAACACATACCAAGACAGTGTTACTTCCTTGTTTTATAATAGAAAATACAGTTTGTCTGCGTATTTACCCACCACTTGAGCCACACCACATCCAGGGCCCCTAAGAAGAGTGTACAAGATTGAAATCCATCTTACCTATGTCTGCCACTGTTTCAGAAGGTTGCTGCCACCTATAGGCACCTGTTAGCATCTGCACATTTGTGATCTGGAGGGGTGGAGGGAGGCGGAACAGAGGAATGGAGAGAAGAGGCAGGAGAGGTGAACATAGGGAATTTAGGGGTCAAACAGAGAGCAGAGGGAGCCTTCTCTCTGTCTGTGTCAAAGCTGTTTCCAACCTTTGCCATTGCACGCACTCACCTCAGTCATTTAAAATACTGAGGGCACCCAAGGACCTTCAGGTGAAATAAAGTGATCCTCTTCAACAGACCTGTGTTGGGGAGAAGAGAAAACCCAAATTTAAAAAAGCAATCTCATAACCAGTTAGAAGCCTAGGACTTCAACAGTTCTGACTTTACCAAAGGGAATGCTTAGATATGCCTGGGCTTGCTTGACCTCTTAGCCTCTCTGACCGAGCTGCATTTATATTCCATGATAATATGGCAATGAAGAACTTACTACTTTTAATTCATCGGTGTTCATTTCGCTTGCTCATATCCTATAAATCCTAGAGTCATGAATTCTTCTGGGTGGAAGAGACTTTTTTAAGCAATTCAACCTACACTTTAACCCCAAGAATCTAACTTGCAAAATCTTGAACAGGGCGTTATCAAGCCCACATGTGGTGATTAATTTTATGTGTCAGCTTCACTGGGTCACCGAGTACCTAGATATTTGAGCTAATATTTACTCTGGATGTTTCTGTGAGGTTGTTTTGGGATGAGATGAATACTGATTCGACAGACTGAGTAGAGCAGATTGCCCTCCCTAGTGTGGAAGGGCTTCAGCCAATCAGCTGAAGGTCTAACTTGAACAAAAAGACTGACCCCACTGTAAATCCGAGAGCATTCTTCCTACCTAATGGCTTTCAAACTGGGATATTGGCTTTTTCCTGTCTTTGGATTCAAATTAAAACATTGGCTCTTCTGGAGTCACGAGTCCGCCAGTTTTGGGGTGGGAACTATACCATCAATTTTCTTGGGTTTCCAGCTCTTTTACTTACCCTGCAGATCTTGGGATTTGCAGGACTCCATAGTCACATGAGTCAATTCCTTATAATAAATCCCTATATGCATATACACTTGTATATTGATTCTGTTTCTCTGAAGAGCCCAGACCCACATTCTCTGTTATAGAACCCCAACAATACAGAGTTCACATCTTAAGTGAACCAAGTGGTTAGTCAATGACAGAAAAAAGAATTGGATCCATAATTTTTGCCTTTTCTGTATATATCCATCCATCCTTCTATTCACCCATTCAATCAACAAACATTTATTAAGCATAGCTACCAATCATTTTGAGATACTTTAACCTATTACTTAAAAAAATTATTTTGAAAATCCAATCCTACTAAAAATTTCACCAGCCCACAATGCAGTTGCTCCTGCCTTCTAGGAGCTGGGGCCGCTTCTCTGTTCTCTTTGTCAGATGACACAGATGTTCGTGGAATGCAAGGTTCTGGTTTCACTGTCTTCATTTTCTTACCCGCACCCTCACCCTGTGTTCCTCCAGGCTCTTGGCTGGAAATGTTTCCCATACCTTGAATTGCAGACTTATATTTTGGACCCTAAACTCACCTCCACTCTCCATATTCATACAGTCAACTCCCTACTGCCCACATATTGACAAAGTGACTTGAACTGAACACGTTCAAAACAGAGATCTCAATTCTCTACCTCCACCCTCGAAGCTGCTCCTTCTGCACATGCGCTGTCTCAGCATGGCACCACCGTCCTCTTGGTGGATTAAGCCATATATTAGGTGCCATCCTTCATTTCTGCCTCTCCCTCATCTTCAAAATGAATCCCCAAATATACTTTCCTCCACAATTCTGTACCAATTCCATTACACTAAGCCCCTTACCTCCTGCCTGAACTATTGTTGGGTCAGCTTAACACTAAACTTACATTCTTGCTGCTCTCTAATTCAATCTCTATACAGCCACCAGGGTTTATTTAAAAGGTAAATCAGATCCAGTTTCTCCGTTGTTTAACCAACCCTCCTGCCCTGTTCCAGCCATTTCCTATTGTATTTAAAATAAAATCCATGTCCTGAAAATGCCCTGCCCTTTTCCCCAAATTTGTCTTGAACCCTATGCTGCCCCTCTCTCCATACTCCAGCCACACGGGCCTTTGATACTCTTCAAACACGCTCAGTGTTCCTTCCTTGCAGTTTTTGCCCCTCTAGTTTCTCGACTTAGAATGCTCTTGTCCCAGGTCTTCCTGTGGCTGGCTTCTCATCTTTCAGGCCTCACTTCTGCTATTCCAGAAAAATCAAAATACCCCTTTGATCTATTTGTCATTGTCAATCAAACTGCCCTTCTAATGTCCTTTACTTTTCACTTTATGAAACAGTTTTTTGTTTTTACTTATTTACTAGCACCCTGCCCTCCCCTCTAAAATATAAGCCCATCTCGTTCTCAATTATTTCATAAAACAGAAGAGATGCTCAGTAAGTATTCACTGAGTGAATGACAAACGATTCCATCCCCAAAGCAGTTGAAAAACATCGACACGCTGCCTTTCGACGTCCTCCGGAACAGATGGCCAAGGAAGGAGAATCTGGCGCTGTGACGCCGCTGAACTCGGCCTGTCGCTGAGCTCTTCCGATGCCCTTCACTTTGTAGGAGCCTCTGGCTCCACGCCGCCACATTGCCCCTTCATTTGGTTTGCTGTGTGTCCCATGATGAAAGAAAGAAATTTGTCTTTGAGTACAGAGTAGCCCTTCCAGTTAAACTAGGGTGAAATTACGAGCACAGTCTATTTAATAACATTTCACTCCAAGGGATAATAAATACCAAATCGAATCACATGCCTGGAGTGGTTTGTTGGCGACACAAGTCATGTTTATTCGTTAAATGAACTTATAAAATATCAGTGCCTCTAACCTAAGTTGGCACCCACCGTGACTTCAATTTCTCCACATTTTTTTCTCCTAAAAACCAACAAAGTCTCACTTTTTTTTTTCTGACCCAGAAATCTTGCTTAATTCTGTTGCTTTGATGTCTGGTTATTAGCACGTATTATAAAGCTACTGTTGTCTTCTACTCCCTTTGTGAAGATTGTAGATCTTTGCAATATAGTATGATCAGTGGAAAAAGACCCTTACACATCATTTGTCATTTCCTGAACATGTTATCTTGCATACTTGAACTTGACTTTCCTGGCTGATGACAGTGTATGGGGTCATGGCATCTTTCCTCCACATTGTAAAGGACAAAATGAAATGATATATGAAAACTCATTTTGGAGCCTGTAAAAAACAAATGGAAATGCCTTATCACCACTATGTTTCACCTGTATTAGGATATTGTTTAAAATTATGCTATGGTATGATTAAGAGGTCACTGGACCAGGAAACCATGTGCATGGTATAAGTTTTGAAGCCTCACTGAGACCTAGTGTCTTGACCTTGAAAACAAGGAACTTGGAGGAAATCCTGTTTCAGGTCTTCCCAACTTTAATACGCAAAGCTTTGTTACTATAAATAAGGCTTCAGGTATTAAAATGCGGTAACAGTGTCTCTCCTCTTAAATCTATCTACATTTTATTTTTGGAGAGAACCATCATTTTATGAATGCCCACAGAATTGAAATGCTGAATAATGTTATATTTACTGTTGAATATTTACTTAGAATCCACAGTATATTAGACATAGTAATAATGGTTCAGACTTTTATAATCCAATACAGCTTAAAAAACACTCCTACTCTATATTACCACATGTGATCCTCTCAAATGCCTCTGATGGAAGGCAGGAAAAACATTAGCATACCCATTTTACAAGGCGAGAAATGGAAGGTGAGAGAAATTAAGTGACCTGCTCAGATTCTGAAACTGTGTGTGAGTGCAAGTTTGATCATAGACTCCTGGACTTATGAACCTGTGTTCTTTTAAAGTGGGTGGACGATTGTGTGACATGTCCCTGTTTTCAAGATTGCAACCTTCTAAGACAGCATTAAATGCTTGTGTCTCTGGCTGCTAGATCCAGTTTTAACTGAAGAAATCACCTGTTGCTCAACTCACTAAAGCCCTCCTTACCAGAAGATCCCTTTCCCCTTGCCACAGCCTGTCAGAGGGCACATGGCCCATGGACAGCTGGTGACCCAACAGACTCTCATTCTCAGACCCATTCTTTCTTTCTCCCCCTCTCTCTTGCCAAAATTGAACAAAAGACACAGAGCCTATAGTCAGCACAGACCAGGGTTTTGAGCTGCAAGATCCTTTCTTGGGACTGGTACCATGGCAAGTCAAAGCCACATGCAAGCTTAAGTCATATGGGAGCAGGAAAACCATGATTCATCATAACAGTGATGTCTATGATTTATTGAGTATTTACCATGGCAGGTACTATGTGAAGTGTTTTCCATGTGTTATTCTGCTTGGTGGGGGTTTACAACCCCCACCAAGATATGGAGAGATAGATAGATAGATATCCAAACCTATAGAGAATTTGCATGAGTTTATCTGAGTCAAACGCATGACAATTGCGAGGAAGCAAAATCTTGATGGTTTGAGAAAATGCCCTGGAGAATGGCAGTTTTGCAGTTTATTTTATACATTACGATCAAAGGAGGGGGGCATAAAGAAAGTTACAGTACATGAAATTCATTGGTGACAGGTTAGGGAGGCAGGAAAAAGCAAAGCAGGGACGTCTCTGAGACTGGATGAAGAGTAAACAGAGAGGCACACACTTCTTTTACATTGGTGGGTCTAGATACTTAGTCAACATGCACAGCACACAGAGACGGGCAACAAGATAACAATGAAGGTGCCACAGTCTCGTGCTCTGGTGGGAGATTGTGCCCCGAGGGGTCTGGAAAAGGGGATCGCTCTGACAATCCAAAGGTATGTTATCATACATGCAAAAAGACAACAGACAGGCTCAGTTAAAGTAAAGAGTGACCTTTGTCCAGGAAGATTCTAGCCTAGGATGTGACTACCTGCCATGACTCACTTTTAGTTAGAAAGTTTTAATTTCAGACCATCCTATGTGGCTACTGCTGTCTGCGAGTTTGTAAAGCCACCATGCAGGCCTCCCCTGAGCTTGTCAGGTTTAGTATGTGGCTCATTTTTTATCCACAAAGAGATAGATAGATAGATAGATAGATAGATAGATAGATAGATAGATAGATGGTAGATAGATGATAGATAGATAGATGATAGATAAATATAAATCGATATCTACCTACATATATATGTGTATCTCTAAATCTATCTATCTACTTAAAAATTTATCTTAGTAGTTTTCCATTGGGGGCAATTTTGTTTCCCAAGGGTATTTGGGAATAGCTATTTGGACACATTTTGTGTTGTCACCCTTTTCAGGGGGAGGAGTGGGATACTGGCATCTAGTGGGCAGAGGACAGGGATGCTGCTAAAGATCTTCTAATGTACAGGAAAGCACCACAACAAAGAACTGTCTAACCCCAAATGTCAGCAGTGCCAAGCCTGAGAAACCCTGATCTACTTGCATGTAGAAACCTACTTGCATGTAGAAGCCTGCTCTGGTGTGACCTTGACCAAAATAAATTAAGCAAACCCTTGAAAGTATAATCATTCTCCTCAGTCTTTATCTTTCAAAATCCTGAAAGCCAAAATAGCTCCAAAGCAGGATGACTTTGGTTTACTTCTGTTTTTACGCTGCTTCATTTAAGCCGAGAGCAGCTTGGTATTTGTCTTATTGGTTGACATAAACATTCTTCCTGGGGACATTGAGTATGTAAAGCTGATTTTATGAATGGATGGGTTTCTAGATGTAATAATAATAGCTAACTTTTAGAGAGTACTGTTTCCATGCAGTCCTCCATGATTACTCCCATTTTACAGAGGAGGAAACTGAGGCTTAAAGTACAATTACTCCACTGACACATTAGTAAGTAGCACAGCTGGACCTGAAACATGGGCCAGTCCAAAACCTGAGTCTAGATCTCTAACCATCATGCTATATTGGTCTTTAAAATATTATACTAGCTTTATTATATATTTTTCCATGGTATTGGTTTGCTAAGCCTAATCTTTTTTTTTTTTTTGACTTAAGAAAGCCTGGGTGAGGTAAAGGGAGAGGTACAGCTATGCTGTGCCAAGCAGAACTTCTCGAAAGTAAAACAAAAATGACTTTGCAACTGGAGAAAAAGAGATTATAAACAGATAAAAGTGTCTGGACCACTCCAGTGCCCTGATTTATGACCACTCGTATAGTCCCTTTGAGAGAGAAAACTACAGGATGATTCATATTTGGCATAAAATATGCTGCCTCTAGCTGAGGAAACTGGCAGGTTCTCACCTACTCATATAAATATTTAAGAGCACCACACAATCATTTCTTAGATTTCCTGAAGACTACAAATATGAGCCTCTGGTCCAGAATGCTGACTTTCTAGGTATGCTTTATCTAATTACCTGTAATTTTAAAAATAGGTGTTTTTTTTCTGTAAGCCCTGTGAGGGATTCAGAGCCACTTTTGGGGACCATTTCTCTCTGCGGGATTGAAACCAGCCCAGCTACTCATTACTGGTTTGCTCTGTGCGGCAACTGGTATTGAGGTACCTCTCCCGGTACACGGGAAATGTGTGCTCTTCCTTTTTACATGTGTGGAAAACAGGTCCCGGGGTCACCATTGGCCCAAAACTAAGTTAAGCCCTCCTAGTTCCCCATTCAGAACCACGATCCCAGACCTGAGTGTCCTCAAGGGAAGAGGTGAAGTCCAGATATGGGTAATGTCAGCCAGAAGGGAGGACTCCCAGTGAAAAATGCTGTTAATGGGCCTCCTGGGGACCACTGAAAATGTCACATTATGACTTTGAAAGAGAGAGAATGACCTGAGAAACTGATTCCTGGATCTTAGATGGCCCTTACAAATGACTTTGACTGAGTCCCTAGGCATAAATGGAACTGTGATAAGGGTTGAAAAAAGCTATGAGTGTGTGTGTGGGGGAGGAGCTAGGGTGGGGGTGGGGAGTCAGGTGAAATCTGGAGAGAAGATCATAACAAAGAACTGAAAATAAATACTTAAAATTACATATCATTTCTTACTAAACTTTTGGACAGAAGGAATGAGATTCGCCATTTTCTCTTTCTCTTAAAGCAACAGCAGCAGCAGAACCATTGTCTCCCAAGCTTAGAGAGAGGGGAGGGACAATTCTCTACTCCAAGGGAAACCAGCACAATTTATTGCTGTTTCATGGAAGCAGCTTGATCCACCAGGGACAACTGAAGAGAGGCTTTTGTTTAAAATTAATGGCTGAGGTCCACCCCTTAAAAGCCTGTCATTTAAATGAACAAAGGAGTGATTGCTTCCTGACAGCAGCGGTGGGAAAATGGAAACATTGGCGTTGATGTTTCACCCACAAATCTCCACTCATCTACTTACTCCATTTTATCCCTTGACCTGTCTTTTTAATCATTTCACCTCCTCTCTGCAGAGAATTACTGCTGTCTCTAGCACACGCAGTGACCTTCCTGCCTGGTGATTTTAAGTACCCCTTTGACAAGAGGGGTCACTTACTGTGGCTCATCCATCCTTTCAGCGGTAAATCATATGGGGTCTTCCTTTGGGCATGGACTAATGGGTGAATGGGGAATAGGGCCAAGGGTTGGATGGGTCACTGTTGGGATGAGGGAAGCCTGTGGACTTCACCACCTCAAGGGCAAGTCCAAAACCCCAGCCATCCAGCTCTCACGGGGCTTGGATAAAAGCATAATCATCACATTATATTAAAGAGTGAATGTGCTCTGAAAATATTAGGGACCATCTTGGCTGTAGAATATATCATCACTGCAGAGTAGCCCTTTGTTTTATTATGTTTGAGGGGAGAAAAGACTTTTTTTTGTTTTCCCAGTTGTCCCACTTTTGAGAGCAACAAGAGAAAAGCAAGGTATCCACCACTGCTGTTGGCCTCCTGACTCCTCTGGAGCCTCCTTAACCCACGAGCTGCCTGCGTCTCCTCCCAGACCTGGGAGGTCACAGCACAGGCTGGAGTAGTCCTGGCCTGAAATCTCTAAAAAGATTCTCTATTTTCCTGTCCCTTCTCCCTAGGTTTTGCTGCACTTCAGTTTTTCTCCAATAAGTATATTTTGAGGCTTAAGAGGCAACACAGCCCAGGGGGTTAGAGTATGGACACTGCTGTCAGAATGAAGGGATCTGCGTCATATTCTGAAGCTTAAGTTTTCTCAAGTCCCCATAGTACTTACTTAAGTACTTAAGCTTCGGTTTTCTTATTTGTAAAATGGTGACAATAATGTTAACATAGTAGTGTTGTTCTCAGGGCTAGAATAGCCCATGGACTCAGCACAGTGCCTGGTACATAATAAATATTTGATAAATATTAGCTTTATGAGAATTATTGGTTTATCCAAAAATATCCATCTAGTTTCTTCCATAAAAGACACATTTTTCCATTTTCACCAATAATTTCATTGATGTGGGTATTTTGAGTATGTTGGCTGTCTCCCACATGGTATAACATCTATTGTTCTCAGTTAACATCTCAATTTGATCATTATCAACTTCAACTGGTCTATCTGATCTCAAAGCATTGTCCAACAAGAAATCTCCAGCATAAAACTCCACAAACCACTTTTGACATGTTCAATCAGTCACAGCACCTTCTCCATACACTGCACAAAATTTTTTGTTTTACAGTTGCATTTTTACTTTTCTTGAAATAATGAAGCATAATATGCTGAAAATGTTGCATATTTTCTTCCATCTTCAATATTAAAATGGCCACACAAAAATTCACTCATTTTGTTAAGTTCCTCTTAATGCACGCTGATATGACAGCTGTCACAATACGATCTAACAAAATTGTTTCAAATTAACTTAAAGACAACTAAGCACTACTACAGCTATCTTATGGGGAAAAAAATGAACTTTCTGACCAACCCAATATTATTGTTTCTAACTACTACTATTAGCAGCATGTGCTCTATGGCATTCAAGTCAGATGGTTACCAATGCCACCCTATATTGAAAAAATACCTAACCATGGCCTTCCAAAAATAATAGCAAACATCCTGAAACTAGAAGGAAGGATGGGAGAGAAAGAGACAGAAAGGACAGGAAACGTTCAATTAATATTGATTAAATGGCAGGTAAAGCAAGGACTTGCATATAAAAGAATGTGCCAACTCCTGTTCTCTGCCACTTCCAGAGAGCCCAACTGCTAGCATTCCTGGAGGCACAGCCAAAGGCCTGTGATGGGAGAGAGCATGGGACATGCAGAGGATAGGTGGGAACTAAGAGGCTGGTGCATGCAGACGAAGGATAGGCAGTAAGCTAGGAAGACAGGCATGGCAAGGCCCTAAAGGACGTTTAGGTCATGGTAAAAACTTTGGACTTCATCCTAAGAGCAATCAAACCAGAAAGTGGTGTTAAGCAAGGAGGTTTTATAATTAAATTTGTATTATGAAAAGACTATTCATGCTACTCTTGAGAACAAGTTGGGTGGGACCTGAGTCAAAGATTATTTGGTAGTCTACTGCAGCAGTCTAGGCAAGACATACCAGCAGGGGCTAAGGTTAGAGTGGGGGAAATGTAAAGAACTAACTGGAGTCAAATCAGGAGGAGACGTTTATGAATTAGTGGAGGAAGGGGGGAAGAAGAAGGTATCATCAACAACAATTCCTAGATGGAATAGTTGGTAGGGCCAAACGCTGAGCTCATTTTGAGATGCTTTTGAGATGTCAAAAATAGAAATTGACTGTTGTCTAGAATGTTAGATATGTAAATGTGAAGTCCAAAGGAAAGGTTAGGGCTGATTTGGAAGTCATTAGATGGTAATAAAAGGTTTTGCAATCATGGAGAGAAGTAAAGCGGTAGCTGCAGTAGATGAGGAAGTAAAAGTATATTAAGTTTACAGATTCCTAAGCATGTACAAATGGTGATGGGAAAGAGACAAACCACTTGAAAATTTGGTGGAAGAAGAAATAAATGTGTAAGAAATTATGTTAATTTGTCTGTTTTTAAAGAATTTATAACATTTATATTTCAAAAAAGGATTCAAAATAACATTTCAAAATAAACACAACATAAGCAGCAATTAATTTTTTAAATATTTGAAATCGCTGCAAGAAGATAGTAATGCAGTCAAGTGTCTGGGGTTAGTTAACCTGTCAGAATGACTGAAATTAACAAAAACCCTTAAAAAGGCCAAATCTAGCCTAGCAGCTGGTTTTGTAAATGAAATTTTATTGGGACACAAACATACTCAGTCACCTACATATTGTCAATGGCTGCTTTCCCACTACAATGGAAGAACTGAACTAAGATTCTAGGGCCTGCAAAACCTAGAATATTTACTATCTGCCCTTTCATAGAAAAGTACGTCCATTCCTGCTGAAGGACTGGATCGTCTCACCAGACAAAAGCCTGGAGGGAAGGCAAACTCTAGAATTGTCGTGTCCAGGGATCAACAGTGTTTCTTCCCATCTCCTGGGTCTACTATTCTCACTGTGTGTGTGTTGTCCTGAGGCTGGGTTCGACTGCAAGATGGCTGAGACAGCATGTTTTATACAGTGTAAGAAAGACAGTAAAAACCTCATCGCCAACCATGAAATCTACTTGTTCCCTGTAGTCTTATTGGACCCACTTAGATGGGATGCTCAGCTGGGTTGACAAAGGAAATGGCAAGAACATATGGGTAGGGCAGTTGAGTGGTATGGAGAGGTTAGAAGTTGAAGGAATTGCTTGTCACCGGGGGATAAAGTCAACTTCCTCTGAGGAGCAAAGCTATGCAAGGTGGATGGCGCACCTAAAGGAAGTTGAGATTCTCTTAGGAATCAAAATGGAGCAAATGGATGCTAGGCAGAAAACCAGCAAACAGAAGCTACCACCATGTGAGCAGCAATTTTTTTTTCAGAGCTGCATAGTAGCCAAGACGTCATCACTATGATCATCATCGTCATGTTAGCATCATAAATAATAATGATCATTTGTTGATTATATACAAGAGAAAGCATCTGATTCTACCTGTCTGCATAATTTCTTCTGCAAAAACAATCCTTATTCCAGAAGTTCCCATAGAATGTTTTAGGGACCCAGGTTGAAATGGGGTGAGTCGTGGAATGACAGAGAGAAGATCCACTAAATGACCCTTTTGAGACCTGCAATGAGCAAGGATAAAAGCAGATGGAACAGAACCCTAGAGGGAGAGAGAAAGAGGAAAAGCATGGGTCAGGGGAGGAAATTGGCAGATGTAAGATATTCAAAGATGCTTGGAAGGGAAGAAGAAACCAAGAAAAGGGAACACCGAAGATGCAACAGAAGCAGAAACAGTGTTGGCGCTGGAAGAGCGGAGAGGGAGGATACTGTTACAGGGGTGAGGCATGATCCTCTGCAGGACAGACAAGTGAGCTGCGGACAGAAGTTGGACAAGGCCAGCTCGCCACATTTGGAGTAAGGAGCAGGGAGGGGACACTGACATCGGCCTGCTTTCCTTTTCTCAGATCACACCCGTACCGTGCTCTCATTCACCCCTTCCTTAAGAAGATTGTTTAGAAGTTTTTCTAGTATTTCTTTGGAAATATAAAAATCACCATCTCAAAAAGCTCAGACTTTGTACATTTACAAATCTTCATTTCCACAAAAGTGGCATATTTCTCCCCATGGGCATGCTGCTGGAGAAGATTCCTGGGCCTTGCAAATGTTGTACCATCATGCTTCCTTGTGGGCTTGAAATAATGTCATCACTTTATCTTTGAAAAACTCCTTTTCTTTCTTATTTTCTCATTTGAATTCATAAGAAAGAGATGACCAAATCCCTACCTGGTAGAGTGCTGTCGATGCCTCTGTGAGAAAAAGAGGGACTTAGAGAGACCTGCAAGCTGTGCCCTGTGCCTGATGCGCAGGGACCTGGGATTTGCGCGGTGGGTGGGTAGCTTGAATGAGGGAGCCCCTCTCAGGTCCTCCAGTGTGGTCACTCCTTAGAGTCTGTCTTGAGACACATGTGGAATACTAATTGAATACTTCCTGTAAACCTTGCACTTTACATCCTTTCTTTTGTCCTCACGATAATCTTGCACATATAGCTTATTAACCCTTTTATAGATGAGAAATAAAACTCGCAGAAATACATTTCCCACACTTACAGGATTTGAATTTAAGTCTATTTAGATTACATAACCTGCCCTCTTTACACTCCCCTCTCTGCCGTTTCCTTAGGTTAACTGTATATCAACACTACAGCTGACCACACCCAGGGGTTGGTTACTTTAAGGATTTCCAATGGAGTCCTTTTTTGTAAAGGCACTTTTGTTTTAAATTTGTCTTTTTTCACATATCTAGATTTTTACAAATATGCAACCAATTTATTTGTAGCTGTTCTGTTTGGTATTTTTTGTGGCTGAATGCTTACTTTCTAAAGTTTTCTCTTTGCACCCATAAAACAAAAATACTAGGAGAGTCTGCCCAATATCACCCTTAATTAGCTGAAATAGTCACGTGGAAACCGCTTACTGCTCACCTTCTGCCTGAACCAACCGGAAAAACAGAAAGGTATTATTCTCTTGGCTTTTCAAAGAAATTCATAAATCATGCAGAAATGCATTACTAAGCTTCTTATTGAGCAGTTTTGCAAATTATAATTAACAACACTGCCCAACAATAAGACTTTGGTAACAAAGGTTTACAAGCACAAATGTCTTTGCAAAATGCAAAAAGATGCTATTTACGTCTTCATTATGGAAAAAGAGTGATGGATTCATTACTGGCTAATCTTTTAGACAGGCCTACAGGTAGAGCATTTCAGCTTAAGACAGAATATTAACATCTATCACAGATACGTTATCACTACATGAGAAAAACTGTTATAACTGCTGTATGGCATTTTATTGTTATGCTAGCCTTACCAGTGTGACATTAATAAAATCGATGCCATAATACAGCCCTAAATTGGTTGTTACTGGTAATGAGGGAGTAATTCGGAAGTAAACAGTCTCTGGCAAAACGGAAGATGGCTATTTATTTCAGAGTTGACTAATTAATAATTGTTCATTAACTAATGCTAAACGCCTCATGTGTTGTGTTTGCCTCTTTGCCAAAAGATATTGGTGTTTTATTTTGAGGCTAAAGCTAATTGTTAATTACTGCTCTGAGACCCTGGAATCTGACTGGGGCACAAAAGTCTGCTAGCAGCTTGTTTTCCTAAAGGCTTTGTGGAAGAAAATACAAACCTCCAGACCCTTGAGTCTCACTGCCAAGCTCTTGTGCTTTATGCAGAATGTTTGGGGCCCCGAGGCAAAGGTTTGGAAAGCGGCAGGAAAACTGCACAAGAAAACTATTCATAGGCTGAATTCAGCTTTGGGGAACATTTTCTTGGGCTGAGTCTTAAATAAACTGAAGTCATTTTAATTGAATGCACTACCAGCCTGTTTCGATGAGGAATTTCACCAGGGTGTGTTTAATACCCTGTTCGGCTGGTTTTGTTGTTTTTGAATATTTTGACTACTGGGACCAACTGCACCTTAGGTGTTGGAACAGTTCCAAACAAAAGTGTCATTTTCAAATGCTTTAGGAAAATCAGTGAATTTCCTTAGCTCTTTTATTGTTTGTGGCTAGAACTGGAGAAGAATGATGCCTACAGAAGGGGACCCAAACTCCCTTGACTTATTGCTTGACAGTTGACAAAAGTTTAGGCATTTGTGTGGTTGGTGCTGGATGACAGCATGTTTCAGAACTGTGTTCCAGGGTGCAAAGTCTGTATGTTATTTTTAAATTTCTTTGCATTAGAAAGTGTTTTTGATTGGCTGCATTTTTAAGCTCACTCAACCACTACAATATAGGAGCTTTAAATGTATTTGGTATCATTCTCACACATACTATTTAGAAAAATTAACGCTAAGCACTTTGGGGACATTGCAGTGCTTCCTTCTTCACTCTTCTCATAGACCGACTGGAAGGAAACACAACCACCATTTATTTAATTCTTGGAGCCAGAACTAGATCCAGGTAATCCAACAGTGGGTGTCTATTCTAGTCTGAAAGGTTTCCAAGAATGAATATTCCATCCTCTGGTAGCCTGTTTCAGTGTTCAGTCAGAAAGTTCTTAACCATGTCTTAGTCACCTCCTTCCTGCTGAGTCAAAAGATTGCTTTCTGTATATTGAGAACAGTCGGGAAACAGCCTGCATATAATACTCTTTTATATCCTTTAGGACAGTTATTACATTTTCTTCAACTTTGTTCTCACCAAGTTAATTAACCCAATGCTTTGAACCTTTCCTTGTAAGATTTCATATAGCTGCCATGCTTCATTTACGTAGCCATTCTCAGTTCCAGTGCTCAAAATATTTCAAGGATACTCAATGTGTTTTTGGCCATGAGACATTTGAAAGGTTCTCAAGGAACTCCAACTAAAAGCATTCTATTGTGATGACTTTATAAATCCATATTATCCAAGGTGCTGAGATCTACCAGATATCCTAACACTAGGTAAAGCTGTTAGGTGGTTAGATTTTATGGTAGACAGCTCTTCATGGTGCTTAAATATTGTGGGAGAGTTTACATTGCC
Organism: Sturnira hondurensis; assembly: GCF_014824575.4. Lineage (NCBI taxonomy): Eukaryota > Metazoa > Chordata > Mammalia > Chiroptera > Phyllostomidae > Sturnira > Sturnira hondurensis. The sequence continues at coordinate 5,533,981 of NW_028088915.1, forward strand.
AAATGTTGTGGAGGAGTTTATGCTGTCCAGTCATGAAGTCATTTTAGCCTAAATTCACTATAGTGTCATCATTAATGTTGGCTGCTGTTCCAAAAGCAGCTTTGTTTCAAAACTGATTTATCAGGAAGAACCCATTGGTTGAAGGGAGACAAAACAACTCATGCCAGGAAGACCAGACGAAGGAAGAGGTCAGATGGCAATGGGAGAACCTGGGAAGGGCTCCCCCCTTGGGGTTTAGTGCCTCTCCTAGACACAGACTAGAAAAAGTGAGGCCTCTGTCACATCAACAGTGCTTACCCTAGTAATGTTCCACATAGCACCTGGCTCTCCGTGCTGCTCATTACTTCACTTTTTACAACAACACAGCAGTTGCAATACCATCATAACTGTCATCCAGGTAAAACTTCTGGTAATAACTTATTATGTTTCTTATCTTTTTATTTTAGGCTTTTGTATACAAAGTAGAATCATATGATAGTCTTATAAGCATTTTTTTAATTTAGCAGGATATTTAAATGTATTTTGATTCCAAGTATAATTTCCCATCCTTTTTAGTGAATGAATAGCATTTTATTGTGCTATTATACTTTGTTTAACCTTTTTCCTATTGTTGAATAGTTTGTTTTCAATATTTCCTGTAACAAACAACACTTAGATGATTATTCTTGTAGCCAAACCTTTGTACATTTGAGTTATTTACTTAGAATAAACTAGAAATAAATGAGAAAATAACAGAGTATGTACACTTTTAAGGCTTTGGCTAAGTATTGCAGCATTGCCCAACAGAAGGGCTTCATCTATTCATTTTAGCTATTTTAATGGGAGTATAGTGTCTCAGTGTGGTTTAAATTTGCAGTTGTTGTGCTGGCTGCTGTGGTTCGGTGGATTGAACACCAGGCTGTGAACCAACAGGTCACTGGTTTGATTCCCAGTCAGGGCACATGCCAGGTCTGCAGGCCAGGTCTCCAGTGGGTGGTGCATGAGAGGTAACCACACACTGATGTTTCCTTCACTCTCTTTTCCCCTCCCTTCCCCTCTCTAAAGATAAATAAATAAAATATATATTTTTTAATTTTAATTTTTATTTAATTCTTGTTCAAGTACAGTTTTCTGTCTTATATTCCCAGCCCTGCCCACCCCCCGCCCAGTGCTCCCCACCTCCCTCCCATTTCTTCCCCCCACCCTTAGTTATTGTCCATATGTCCTTTATACTTGTTCATGTGAGTTCATCCCCTTTTCCCCTGTGATTCTCTCCCTCTCCCCTCTGGTCCCTGTCAGCCTGTTCCATATTTGAGTGTCTTTGGTCATATTTTGCTCACTTGTTTGTTTTGTTGTTTAGATTCCTATTAATGGTGATATCATATGGTATTTGTCTTTCACCACCTGGCTTATTTCGCTCAGCATAATGCTTTCCAGTTCCATCCATGATGTTGTAAAGGGTAAGAGCTCCTTCTTCCTTTCTGCAGCATAGAATTTCATTGTGTAAATGTACCATAGCTTTTTGATCCAGCCATTTACTGATGGGAATCTAGGTTGCTTCCAACTCTTGGCTATCTTAAATTGTGCTGCTATGAACATCAGGGTGCATAGGTTCTTTGGTTTGGTGTTTCAGAGTTCTTAGGATATATTCCTAATAGTGGAATTGCTGGGTCAAAAGGCACGTTCATTTTTAGTTTTCTTAGAAAATTCCATACTGTTTTCCATAGTGGTTGTACCAGTCTGCAATCCCACCAACAGTGAACTAGGGCCCCCTTTTCCCCACAACCTCTCCAGCACTTGTTGTTTGTTTCTTTGTTTATGATAGCCATTCTGACTGGTGTAAAGTGGTATCTCATTGTGGTTTTAATTTGCATCTCTCTGATAGCTAGCGATATCAAGCATCTTTTCATGGGTCTCTGGATCCTCTGTATGTCCTCCTTGGAGAAGTGTCTGTTCAAGTTCTTTGCCCATTTTTTAATTGGGTTGCTCATCTTCTTTGAGTGGAGTCGAGTGAGTTCTTTGTATATTTTGGAGATTAACCTTTGTCTGAGGTATCATTGGCAAATATGTTTTCCCAAGCTGTTGCTTCTCTTTTTATCTTGATACTGTTTTCCTTAGTCATGCAGAAGCTTTTAATTTTGATGAGATCCCATTTGTTTATTCTTTCCTTTATGTCCCTTGCTCTAGGGAATGTATCAGTAAATATATTGCTGCGTGGAATATCTGAGATTTTCCTGCCGATGTTCTCCTCTAGGGCTTTAATAGTTTCATTGTTTATATTCAAGTCTTTTATCCACCTTGAATTCACTTGGGTGTATGGTGTAAGTTGGTGCTCGAGTTTCATTTTTTTGCATGTAGCTGTCCTGTTTTCCCAACACCATTTGTTGAAGAGGCTATCTTTACTCCATTTTATGTTACTGCCCCCTTTGTCGAATATTAATTGACTATAGAGAGTTGGGTTTATTTCTGGGTTCTCTGTTCTGTTCCATTGGTCTATGTGCCTGTATTTATGCCAGTACTAGGCTGTTTTGATTACAGTGGCCTTGTAATACAGTTTGATATCAGGTATTGTGATCCCTCCTACTCTGTTCTTCTTTCTCAACATTGCGGCTGCTATTCGGGGTCTTTTATGGTTCCATATAAAGTTTTGAAGTGTTTGTTCTATGTCTGTGAAATATGCCATTGGTACTTTAATAGGTATTGCATTGAATCTGTAAATTGCTTTGGGTAGTATGGACATTTTGATGATGTTAATTCTTCCAATCCATGAACACGGTATATGTTTCCATTTGTTCGTGTCTTCCTTGATTTCTTCCTTCAGTGTTGTGTAGTTTTCTGCATACAGGTCTTTTACCTCCTTGGTTAGGTTTATTCCTAGGTATTTTATTTTTGTTTTTGCTATATGGAATGGGATTTTTTTCTTGATTTCTGCTTCTGCTGTTTCATTGTTGGTATACAAAAATTCCTTTGATTTCTGGATATTGACTTTGTATCCTGCTGTTTTGCCAAATTCATTTATTAGTTTGAGCAGTTTTTTTGATAGAGGCTATAGGATTTTCCATGTACACTATCATGTCATCTGCAAACAATGCCAGTTTTGTTTCCTCCTTTCACTTTTAGTCTGTGATGGTCTTTTGACCTGAGGTGGGTCTCTTGTAGGCAGCATATGTGTGAGTTATGCTTTCTTATCCATTCAGCTATTCTATGTCTCTTAATTGGTTCATTTAATCCATTTACGTTTAAGGTTATTATTGGAAGGTACTTATTCATTGCCATATATGTACCTGTGTTCCTCTTTGTCTCTCTCTTTTCCTTCCTTTCCTTAAAGTAGCCCTTTTAGTAATTCTTGTAGAGCTGGTTTGGTGGAGGCGTATTCTTTTAGACTTCTTTTGTCTTGGAAGCTCTTTATTTGGCCTTCTATCTTGATTGAAAGCCTTGCTGGGTATAGTAGCCTTGGTTGTAGGCCTCTGTTTCTCATTATTTGGAATATTTCTTGCCATTCTCTTCCTGCTTGGAATGTTTCCATTGAGAAGTCAGTAGCCAGCCTTATTGGGACCCCCTTGTATGTTATTTCCTTTTTCTCCCTTGCTGCCTTTAGGATTCTCTCTTTGTCTTGGAGTTTTGCCATTTTAATGATGATGTGTCTTGCAGTAGGCCTCTTTGTGTTCCACATGATTGGGACTCTGTGATTCCTGGATTCATGTGACTTTATCTCTCCTCAACTTAGGAAAATTTTCCATTATTACTCTTTCAAGTAGGTTTTCTATCCCTTGTTCTTCTCCTCCTTCTGGTATTCCTATTATTCAGATATTATTACGTTTCATATTGTCTTGCATTACTCTTAAACTCTCCTCATTCTTTCTGATTCTCATTTCCATTACTTGCTCCATCTGGGAGATTCTTTCTACCCTGTCTTCGAGCTCGCTTATGTGGTCTTCCGCCTCATCGATCCTACTCTTCATACCTTCTTCTGTGTTCTTCAGTTCAGAAATTGTATTCTTCATTTCCTCTTGGCCTTTTTTGATGGTTTCTATTTCTTTTTTCATGTTGGTATAGTTTGCAGAGAGTTCATTGTAGCTCCCCTGTAGTTTCTGGTAGATCGTTGTAAGCTCTTTGAATTTCCTGATAACCAGTACTTTGGATTCAATATCTGATAGTTGACTTGCCTCTATTTCGTCCAACATTCTTTCTGAGACTTCCTCCTTTTCTTTCATTTGGGGATTGTTTCTTTCTCTTCCCATTGTTTGTGATGCTCTTCTTGTTGGCCTCAGCTTCTTAAATTGATCTGTTCTGGTTCCCTGGGTTTATGGTGTGAACTTCTGTGGTAGGATACCTGTGAAATTCAGTGGTGAAGTCTCCTACAGGTATCTTGGTGTTCTCCGCTTCCACCTACTCCTCTTGTTGGTTTCCAGCTGGTTAAGCCTTTTCTTCTGGTCTCGTTAGCTGCAGCAGCCTGAGGGGCTATTAGTGTGGACTTTCTTGTGTCTTAGTGAACTTAACTGGTCTCGCCAGTGCCCTCCCAAGATCCAGACTGGAGCCGCTCTCCCATGGCCCACTGAGAGCAGATTTTTCCCCAGGCTTCCCAGCCCTGGCCTGGCGTGAGGGAGCGAGCTCCCAGCCAGGCTTTCTTGGTCTCACAGGCTTGGGCATGGACCTTTCCCAGTGCTATGGCAGAACACACAGGGCAACTCACATTTCTCCCAAGCCAGCAACCATGGCCTGACTCCCGGGTTTTTCAGTCTGCACTGGCTGGGTAGAGAGGGAGCTGGTGACTAGCTCTCTTCCAGGGGCCTTGCTAGTAGCCTGAGGCTCCCAGGATCTGTGGGAGACCTGGCTCTGACCCTGTGCTACAGGGAATGCACCAGCGACTCTCAGTTCTCCCCGGCTGGCAATCACAGCCTGACTCCACGGGTTATCAGAGCTCTGTGGTTTGCTTCCCAAAGCCCACTCCTCTCTCTGCCACTACAGGCAAACTGATCTCTCCTTGTGTTTTCCAATCTGTGCCCTGCTGGATATGGAGGGTGCCAGTGACTAGTTCTCTCCCAGGGTTGTTCTTGCCCACCCTGGCTCTCAGAGACCAAAGCAGCCCGGTGAGGGCCCTGGCACAGCCCGGCGGAGGGCCTGCAGCATCAGCCCGGTTTTTCTCCGGTGCGTGGAGGGAAGCGAAATCCTTTGTCCTACTCCACCACCATCTTCTCGATCCCTCAATAAATAAAATATGTTTTTAAAGTAACTAAATAAATTTGCAGTTGCTAATGGCTAATAATTGTTGCATCTTTTCATATGCTTATTGGCCAATTATATATCTTTTATGAAAAGTCAGTTTAAATGTTGACCACTTTTTAATTGGGTTACTGAGTTGGTAGAGTTCTTTATATTCAGTGGATACAAATCCATGTCATATATAATTTTCTTCTAGTCTGTGGTTTGAGTTTTCATTTTCTTAATGGTATATTCCAAAGAGCAGAGCGCTTTAATTTTGATGAAGTCCAAAGTATCATTTTTTCCTATGAAGATTCATGCTTTTTGTGTTTTACTAAAGAGCTTTGTCTACTACAAAGCTGTAAAGCTTACCAGGATTTTATTTGAAATTTTCTAATATTAGCAAATACATTTAGATGTATGATCCATTTTGAAACAGCTTTGTGAATGGCGTAAGGTAAGAACTGAGGTTCATTTTATTCATTTCAGCACCATTTATTGAAAAGTTATCCTTTCCCTCATTAATTCCTTTGTAAAAAAGTAATAAATCCATATACATGTGGTTCTATTTCTGGACTCTGTGTTTAAAAACAATTCCATAGATCTATATGCCTATTTTATGCTAATGCCACCTTTTCTTGATTACTGTAGTATTTTTGATATTACTTAAAATCAGGCAATATGAGTTCCTCCTTTTCAAAGCTACTTTGAGCATCCTACATTCTTTGCATCTCAATGAAAATGTTAGAATTAGCCTGTCAATGTCTATCAGGAAACATGGAAGAATTATATGAGAGTGGCCTCAAATATATAGGTAAATTTAGAGATAATTGATATTATAATAATATCGAGTCTGCCAATCCATGAAGATGGTTTATTTCTTCTTTAATTTCTCTCAGCAACGTTTTGTGGTTTTCAGCACTCAGGTACTGTACATATTTTATTAAATTATTTTATTGTTGATGCTATTGGAATTAGCATTATTTTAAAAATTTCTTCTTCCAATTGTACATTGCTGGTGTATAGAAATACAACTGAATTTTGTTTAATGACATTACATTTTGGGTATATAGTTAGTAACTTTTTGGTAGATTCCTTAGGCTTAACTACATATACAATCATACCATCTGCAAATAAAAACAGTATGACTTCTTTCCAATCTGTATGTCTTTCATTTTTTTTCCTTACCTTGTTGGTCCAAACCTCCTCCCTTTTCCTCCAGCACAATGTTGACTAGAAATGGAAAAAGAAGACATTCTTCCTATATTCTTGATCTCAAGACAGAAACATTTAGTCTTACATGATATTAGGTGTAGGTTTTTCATACATGTCCTTTATTACATTAGAGAAATGCCCCCTTTTTTCTAGTTTTGTACAACTTCTTATTATACATAGGTGTTAATATTTTATCACATATTTTTCTTTACCTTTTGGGGTGATCATATAATTCCTCCCTCTATTCTGTGAACATGGTAAACATGAACAGGGATAAACAATGAGAGATGCAAGTATAAGGCTTCAAGACTCTTACATTTTATAGTAAGTGAGGTAATATTATTTGGAGGTGCCCTATGATAAGTTAAGAATACATAGCAAAAACCCCAGAACAACCACTAAGGCAAAGGAAAATAAGTGATATAGCTAAAAAATCTCAATTGTAGATATTTTTTAAAAAAAAACATTAAAATAGCCACAATCAATCCAAAGGAAGGCATAAAATGAGGGGGGGGTGTCAAAAGGAAACCCCCAAAGAACAGATGAGGCAACTAGGAAACAGATAGCAGTCTGGTAAACTTAACCCCAGTACTCACGATGATGCCAACAATACACTGTCTCAACACTCCCGTGCAAATGCAGAGGTTTTTCAAAATAGATAAAATAATAGGATTCAAATATGCTGTCTGTGGGAAATGTGCTTAAGTATAAGGATATCTATACAAGTAAAAGTATTGAAAAGACACACCAGGCCAACAATAATCTTAACAAAGATGGGATTTGGATGACATGGAGCTAAAGATAAGGAATGTTACTAGGACTAAAAGGTATATTTTATTATGATAAAAGACTCAATCAAGAGGTTTTCTCTTTATATGTTCACCTTTTTTGATTTATAAGACCTTTTTAATTTTTACACGAAAGTTAAAAATCCTTTGTCTGTTATATAACAAATATTTTAAGCCAGATGGTGAGAGACAAATACCATATGATCTCACCTTTAAGTGGAACCTAATCAACAAAACAAATAAGCAAGCAAAATATAACCAGAGACATTGAAACTAAGAACAAACTGACAGTAACCAGAGGGGACGTGGGAGGAGATAATGGGGGAAAGGGCGGAAGGGATTTCGGGAGCAACTGTAAAGGACACATGGACAAAACCGACAAAACCACGGGGGATGGAATGGTGTGGGCGGTAGGGTAGCTGGGGTGGAAGGGAGTGGTGGGAGGAAAATGCAGACAACTGTACTTGAACAATGATAAAATAAAAAAAATTACAGAAAAAACACAATAATTCCAGTTTGTTACATGTCATTTTAACTTGTGAGTTATGTATGTAGTCATTACTAATCTTTTCCTTTATGACTGTTGGTTTCAGTATCACGCTTAGAACATACTTTCTTATCCAGATATTACATATGTAACCACCATCACAGTGTTGTTTTCTTTCAGAGATGTCTTGATTCCATTTAATTTTTCCTCTTAAATATTTCAGCTTTTTGAAATCTAAATGCTTTTTAATTCCATGTAATTTTTGCTGTTAAATATTTCATTACTTTGGAATTTTTTCTTCAAAATATAGTGCGTGATTGTAATTTAACTTTACTTTTTTTACTGATTAGTTTCTCTAGCATTGTTAGAAATATATCTTTCCCCAGCTTTCCTTGCAAGTGTAGATAATGACTTTCCTTTTTTCTGCCTGCCTGCTCTGTGAAACACTTAGTGAGCAGGTTGGTATTAAATACGAGGTGACATGTTTGACACTGGGGCTTAAAAAAAAGAGGTGTAAAAAACCAAATAAGTTTTATTTGAGCTTTTGGTGTTTAAGAAAGTAGAGGAACAAAACACTGCACAATCAGAAATGAAGGAATGACACTCTGCCTGAGAGCAGTTGCAAGTAACATTTGATTGACTTACAAAGGAGGAAGGGGAAAGATCACAGTTGCTACCGAAGCAGCTCAGGACCTAGAGAACGAGTGCACAGACGATGGGGAAGGGGAGGCTGAAATCCAACCCAACTCTTAACAAGCTATGTATGTGCCTTGGCACACAGGTGCATCCTGCTGGTGGAAGAGGCCTTTTTCTGATTTGCATAGATGCTCCGTGTGTGCTATCGATAACCCTGGAAGAACCTGTGTAAATTTAAGAACTTGCAAATGAAAATGACCTCAAATGATATTTGAGGAAGGCTAAGCTGTCTAGTGAAGCTTAAGCACGGACTTCAGAGAGAACCATGCTTGGGGGGATGGCTTCAGAATCTTTTAGAGCGTGCATGTTAGAGATTTTGGAGTTTATCCTATAGGATCAGTTTTTCATGTAAGAAAATTATGACTGAACCTGCACGATAGGTCTCACATTTTAGAAAATCCACCCCTGGAAGCAGCATGGAGAGTCAGCATGAGAATGAGGGAAGACATGGAGGTCAGAGGCAGTGAGACTATTTAGAGATTCTGAGTAGCCATGGCAAGAGAGGCTGAAGAGTTATATGAATGGTGAAAAGTACCAAGTTTTGAGAGAGATTTCTGATGCTGAATAAACAGTGCTTAAATTTTCCCTACAAAGGTAGGAGCTTCAAAGAAACCAAATGCTTTCCACAATCATCCATTTAATCTATAGGCATCAAAAGATCACATTTTAATGTGAGGTTGCAGTTAAGGCAAGCTCAGATTTCCTTGGGACCCGTGCCCAACGGTCTACATGTTTTGTCACAACCTATGACCTCCTTTCATCTTATAAACATGACCAGGCCCAAACCTGCCTTTTTAGGACTTAACAGTCCAGGGGAAGATTTATTTTAAATGCCTACATTTTACAGCAATGTTTTGTGTCCAAGAAAATGCTTCTTTTCTTCAGTGAAGATTTCTTTTAGGTACGCTCTTGGTCCTCAGGTTTTAGTGCCTCATGGACTCACATCCTAATTTCAATGTCATCTGAAAACCTTTCTCTCTAGTGGCCTCAGCTTTCCTTCCTCATACCACTCTTACTGCCCTCATAATTGAAGACTAATTTATTCACCACACAATGTCTCTGCCCTCCTGCCATCTGTAATTTATGCCTTACACATTCTGCTGCCTGGTATTATTTAATTCTGCTTTAAAAATTGACAAGAGTTTTGTGAACCAGTTGGTAGGAATTACCCCATTAAAAATATTGTTATGCATAATAGTGTTCAAAAATTCCCAGCAGTGAATTTCAGTTTTGTAAGATAATGCTTTTTTTTTTACCACTGCCAAGCTGGTGGTTACAGTTACCATTAATATTATAAAATAAAGATAACAGGAGCCCCAGGGAAAGAAAAATGACCTCCCAAGAGAATGCTAGAATTTCTAATCCAGGTCTGAACAATCCAGTCAGACAAACAAAAGGAAGCAAAACTATGTCAGGGTCCAACATGGGTTTTCACCTCAGAGCAGATCTCTGAAGTGCTAAAACATGGAGGCTCTATTGGGCAATAGCTGATCTCTCTTTTCTTCAATATTAATTTTTGGCAGGTCACACATTGGTAATTAACATCCTGCAAGTTCCCTAAGAATTTCACACAAACGGCATCTTTTACATTTTATTCTCCTGGAAGAACTTGCAACTAACATTCTAATTTTAATTTTCTGGCTGTACTGTCTTGTTTGGGTAGTGTGGAATAGAGAAGGATGTGGAGGCATACCTAGCTGATTATCAATGACAATTTCTCTCCTTTCTGGACATGCACTTAGTCCACAGTCTCCATCTCTCTGCTATGCCACTGAGTCCTGGCCAATAGAAAGCAAGCGCTATGCTTGTTTCTAGGCTGGAAACACAAAGCCTGTCAGTGGTTTATAGTCTCTGTTCTTTTTCCTTTCAGCAGCTTGACCCAACTACAGAAACCTTAGAAGTTCTTACTGAAGATGATCCACCACAAGACCGAAGGATTCTGGGTCTCTGAATCAATACTTGGAGGAGAGCGTTTGTTATGAGCTGGGTTGTGTTCTCTCCACATTTATATGTTGAAGTCTCAACCCCCAGTACCTCAGAATGTGACTCTATTTGGAGACAGTATCTTTATAGTGACAATAAAGTTACAATTGAGGTCATTAGGGTTGGGCCTCACCCAGTGTGGTAGGGTCCTTACCAAATGGGGAAGCTGGACACAAACACAAAGAGAAGGCCATGTGAAAATGCACAGGGAGAAGACGGCCATCTCCGAGCTGTGGAGAGAGCCTTGGAGCAGGTCCTTCCCTCACGGCCGTCAGAAGGACCCAACTCTGCCGACACCTCAGTGTTGGTCTTCTAACCTCCAGAACTGTCAGACAATACATTTCTGTTGTGGATCTCATCCAATTTATGGTGCTTTGTTACATCATGTCTAGCCAGTTCATACAGCCATCCACCTACCATGAACACGCATTTTGAAATTCACAGAAGTGAGAAATAAACACTCTATTTTGTGTGATCTAGGATACATTTTGGGGTTGTTTGCTACAGAAACCAGTTTTATCTTAACAATTAGATGGGAAGAAAGCACTGAACACCACTATCAGCATCCAGTTTATGTCTGGGTCTCCCCCAAAGAGCCAGTGTGAGCCGTGTGAAGAAGGTCTTAAGGGACGAGGGAGAAAGAAATAGTGTGACAGAGGTAGGTAGTTTGGTATGCAAGTGAACTCCTGCCAAGACCAGGGTTGGGAGAGCAGCTTCGAGCACAGATTTGAGGGCTAATCCCAAAGCTGGATGTGAAAGGGTTCAGAGCTGAGCACTGAGGCCAACAGTGAAGGGTATGCACTGACACTCCCGTTTCCAGAGAGCCATCCCTACGGGTGTTCTGTAACTACCAGTTTGTACTTCTTAATCCCTTCACCTTTCTTGCCCATCCCCTTGAGACCCCTCCCACCTTTCCCCCAGTCCTCCAACCCCTGCCACCTCTGGCAACCACCAGTCAGGCCTCTCTCTGTATCTATGAGTACATTGCAATTTTGTTTGTTTATTTATTTTGTTCTTTAAATTGATATGAAGTACAACAGGGAATATAATCAATAATATTATAATAACTATGTGTGCTGTCAAGTGGGTACTAAATATTTTGGGGTGATCACTTACTAAGTTATTTAATGTCCAATCCATTTTAGGTTATACACCTGAAACTAATATAATATTGTACATCAACTATAGTTGAAAAATTTTTGAAAATATTTAAAAAGAAAGAGAGCCAGCATGGTGCTTGATAACCTTGGTGGTTTAAAGGAATTCTCTAGCCAGGACATTAAACCCAAGATAGTTTGCAAAGCATTCAGTGACGGAACCCCTTGTTTCATCAAACATTTATAGCTATCTTGGGAAAGAGGCAAGACCGAAAAATTATCAAGCAAGTTCAAATGCCTTTAGGTCACAGAGCAAGGAGTCTGTGTAGGGGTGGGGGAAGGTGCCCTGGCCCAGAACGGACTGTCGAAGTCCAAGTCGGGTGATGAGGACTGGAGTCCACGTCGGGTCTTGGAACCTGAGCAGAATGAGGAGGGTGCCTGCAAGCATCAGAGTTGGGGTGGAATGAGGATGGAATCCACGTAAGGGAGAGGCCCGAGGAGTGGGTGGGGTCTCGTGTAGGGATAGGAAGGCATCTCTGTAGGGGAGGGGCCAGCAGCACGGGAGACCTGTTACATATGGGGCCACCAATCACACAAATAAGCACATTAAAATAATGGAAACCAGCTTTCTCCTTACCGGAGAAGGGAGTTGTAAATATGGGTTTAAAAATAACTGAAAGAACTAAAAGTACCCTAGTGGTACAGAATAGATTTGGAGGTATTGGTGTGAACATATGGTTTTCATTGTATTATCTAGAGATAGCTATAGAAATAAATATAGATGTAAATGTGGGTATGTGTGTATGATGAGCCTACTTAGTCCCCGGGTATCATTTCTGAATATGATTATCAACTAACAGGGTCCAAAGTTCCTTGGAAAAAATGCTGATTCCAGATTTGAGACTGGGAAAGCACAAGGTAGGTCTGGAACATCTTGTTGTGCCAAAAAGCAATGAAGTTGTCACAGAACGATGGGCTCATGTCAAAAGGACACAGCAGGCAGCTTGAAGGGGCTGCCACTGGGAACATCAAAATATCAGAAACAATGGGAACATCAAAATAAACAATAATTTGTGGAGAATTTGATCCTTTGACTAAAATAGAAAACCGTGAGTTCATATGGATATGAACAGATGAATACATTAGAAAGTTTGGTAAGGAGCAAGATATTTACACAGTCTCAAAGTATCTGTCCACAAGATACTCAATAATGATGAAGAAAAATGTCATTAGAGTAGAGAAGCCAAGGAGAAACCACCTTAATCATGTCAACATATGAAGGACACTTGTAATGGGGCAATCGACCCCAGGCGATCTGATAAGAGGTAGTCAGAAGAGCACAACATCACTTCTGTGACATTGCTGTTAAAGGCCAGAATCTAGTCACGAGGAAACATCAGAAAAACCCAGCTCCAGGGCCCTTCTAGAAAATAAGTGGCCTACAACATTCAGTCGGTCTGGGTCAGGAGGACTAAGAGAAGACCTAGAAACTGTTCCAGATGGAAGGAAATGAGTGACATGACCATTCAAGTGATGAGACAAGCAACCTGAGATTTGGAACTGGTTTCTCATGCTCAAAAAAAGACATTATTGGAAGAAACATGAATGTATCTTAATTTAGGTGACTGCGTTGTAGATTTTGACTTTGTTTGTATGAAACATATACTGAAGTATGTAGGTTGATGGAATACTGGACTTCACCATGTAGTCAACTTTCTTTCCGATGGTTCAGGAAGAAAAAGTCCTTTGTCCTGGAGTTACGACTTTTCTCTAAGTTTGAGTTTGTTTCAAAATTAAATAGCTTTCTAAAGTTATTGTACCCATTTGAAAAAAACAGAGCTCTAAGATTCTTGAAGTTACCAAGCCAAGTGTGATACCTCCAGGCCAAGACCCTCGCCACATTGATTTTTATTATGCCACATTTTCATTAGCATGATAGAGGTGATAATTTCATCAGGAGATAAATTTAGGTCTAAAACTTTATTTAGACGATATATGCTCTGACCACAGTGGTGAATTAATCTAAGCTTCACTTTTCTCTTTTGTAGTTGTTTACGGGAACATTCAGTACTAATATTCTATGATTCTGTGTTGGAAAAAGTGAGTAACAAACAACAAACAGTAATTTCGGAACGGAAGGTTTGGGAACACTTCCACTTTCATTACATTTTCTGCTAGGTCCACAAAATAGAGAAGCTGTTATGTCAGAGTCCCCTTTTATTGAAAGCTAGGAGGGGTCTGAGGGTGGGCATTGGGAATGGTGGTTAAATTATTCATCGTGACAGAAATAATTATCTTCATACAGGAGAGAGAAGCCCGAATGCCTTTTAGGAAGTCAACTTGAGAAATGCTCCCAGCGGTAATGAAAGTAATAAGATGTGTCCCAGGCCCTATTCATGAGCTGCTTTTTTTTTTCAACACTTGCAAAAAGTGCCCCGTGCTGACAAATGTCTGATTAACAAAATTAAGAAGAGATTTGGCTGCAGCCTGAATCCCTCCCATGGGCCCTTTAGTTTCTGGATTTCTAGGTTGATTATCTTTTCAGGTCAGATTTTTCTCCTCCCCTCTCATTCTTTATCATCTGTGGTTGAGACAATATTATGGTTTTCTGCCATGACTGGGTTAGAGCCAAATAACGGTTTCCTTCCTAAAAGAGGTTCTGCTACCCTAACAAGTATGACCCCAGTATGCCTCAAACACAAAATAAAACTCACTATTGATATGTTGTCACTTTTCAAAAGTTCATACCTTGCTTCAAAACAAATAGAAGCTGCAGATTGAAAAAAGTGGCAAAAATGTTTTCATTCAAACCTGTATATAACTTGCATAGATTCTGGCAGTGGTAGGGGGTATTCAGTGGTGCGTATTTTGGTGATGCAGGCAACAGAGGTGAGTGGCGTATCTCGGGGACATGGACCTTCCGCATGGATCTGAAGCTAGAATAGTGGTACCGAAACCCTGTGAGGTAGGGAAGAAGATTATTACTACTATTGCTTTTGTTCTTTTACAGTTGAGCAAGCAGAGACTTAATTCTTACATGACTTTCCCCAAGCCAGGGAACTAGTAAGGAGTGGAGTTAAGAATTAAAGTTGGGTATTTTGACCCAAAAATGCCTATCACTGATGAGCATTTACTAAGAGTTGAACTGATTCGTTAAGTGTAAATGGTGGGCTATAAATGACACGGCTCTTAGGTATGACTCAGCTGTTCAATCTACAAACCATTATTATGTTTGCATTCAGCCATTATCATGGCTGATTTTATATATATATATATTAAATCTTAAATATATATATTAAGACTAAATTTTATATACGTATGGCTTCTAACAGTTAACTCAGAAGAGCAAAACACATTTATTTTTCTGACCAGGTAGGCAAACATCTAGTATAGCCCCAAATGATATTTGGGCTTTGACAGATTATAAAACAAGGGAAACAGAAGAAAAACAATAAATGATTATATATACACATATATTAGATAATAATTTCCATTATAAAAATTCCTATCAAAAGAAAACATAAAAAATTAAGTATTAGAGATCTTGAGAAATTAAGTATAGTCAACACAATGTAAAGCAAAAAATAAATCTTCCATTTATTTTTAATCTAACATTTAAATAAACTTGCATTAATAGCAATGCCAAAAACATAAGAAGGATCAGAAAGGACCTGAAGGTGTCTGCTGACTTGAACACGAAAAGTTTTCTTTTGAGAAAAAACGTGCATGAAGCCACTTCTGTGATTTAGCTACAGTTCTGCAGTGTGACCCTGGGCAAGCGCTCTCACCGTTCTGGCCTCCAAGTCTCCTGGAACTCCGTGTCCTGGCTCCATGGTTTTATAATCGAACAAAATAAATCTTACGGAATGAGAAGAGGTAGCCTTGGGTGGTGTTGCTCATTTGCTTGGAGCACTGTCCTGTAGACCAAAACATCATGGGTTCGATCCCTGTTCAGGGCACATATCCGGTTTGCAGGTTTGGTCCCTGGTTGGGGTGAAAATAGGAGGCAACCAACCAATGTTTCTCTCACTTATCTCTCTCTCTCTCTGTCTCTCTCCCTCTCTGTCCCTCTCTGTCCCTCTCTGTCCCTCTCTTTCTCTCTCTCTCTTTCCCTCTCTCTCCCCGCCCCCCTTCCCCTCTCTCTAAAAGCAATAAAAATGTCCTTGGTGAGGATAAAAAAAAGAAAGAAAAGGAAAAGGAGAAAGTAGAGATGGACCAGGAAAGAGCTATCATTTCTAAGCCACTGGTAGTAAGAAAGAACGAACACCACCATGCATCCTGTCAGGCCCAGTGAATTTTAAGCTGCAAACAATCCAGTCAAGAGTTTCCCACAATGATACTCGCTTCAATGTCTGACACCTTCCTAAACTTTGGGCTCAACCCTTCTTCACAGTTTCTCATTTTTCTACTTCAGGGGGCTGATTCTTCTCTTAGCAATTTCTGTGTTCTTGTGAATATTACAGAGATATTCCTAGGTGTGCCATTTGAAAAGGAAATATGAATATTTAGATATTATAGAAGTGCTTGAAGTCTGACAGTATAGAAACATTTTCAGGCTTGGGTTGTCATTGTTTATTTATCTTATAGGAATGAAAAATAAAAAATTCTCCAATGGTATATCACATTAAGTGAAAAACGATAGTTAGGCAGTATTGTTCATTGGATTTTTTACTGTCAACTTTGTCCTTGGGGATTAAGGAAGCAGGCGAATGGAGGAATCACAGAAGTATTTTTACTGTGTAGGAAAAAAGAGTGCAGAAATTATTACACTTTTACATCCGGCACATTGTGTGAAATATGGATTTCTCCTCTGCATTCCACAGCCAGGACCCCACTGCCTCTTCCAAACCCTTGAACTGTTGAAACATAACTGTATTAATGAGGCCAGAATGAGGGGGAAGCAGGCACTTCATTTCCCCCTGATCTAGTGATCTCCAGATCACTGAATCCATAAGACCTGCAATTTGATTGAAGTTTCTATGGCACTGACCCAGATATTCTGGTTCATAAAATACCAAATCCTTTAATGAAACACAGAATTAAGTTAATATGATTTATGTCACCCCTCGCCCAGTGGGCTGATGCTTTGTAGTGATCTTGATTAAAGGAAGATTATAAAATAGAGGCAACCCGCACTCATTTGCATTTGGTTCTAAGGAAATGGCCCAGACTGAACTAAATAGGCATTTAAGTACAATAAAAAAGATTTCTTTTTATTAAGCGTGAATGTAAAACAACTTGCCCATAATTTTCAGGAGATTATATTAGGAACAGAAAGTGATTTTGGCATGAAAAAAACCTCAAACTGATCACGTTAATTATGTTTCCTCTGAACAAGAACACTGAATAATCTCCACCCCCCAAAACATCAATCTCAAACTTGATACTTTATTCCTTATGGTGTTGAGTGGTGCATATTTTAAACATGTTTGTTTGGTTTTGCCTTGAAGGGAGGAAAAGAATAGAAACTAGCATTCATGTAGTCTCTTATATTTGTTTCATTATCCCCATTTTACAGGTCAAGAAGTTGAAGCTGAGGTAGTCAAATCTCAACATTAGGAAGCAGTGAAACGAGTTTAAATCTATAGCTATCTGTTCGCAGAGCCTGCCTCCCTCCACTTCCCTTCGCTGCCTTCCCTTCTTCTCTTTTGATCTTGTGCTAAGAATATTTCACTTGACTTATATGCTCTGCAAATCCAAAAATGGTGTTTTGAATAGGAAATGTTAATCTAGTTAACATTCTACACACTGCTTCCTGGGATACGATTATGGGTTTACCAGTGTCTCTCCCTATAAAAGGGTGATGTGTGTTTTCCTCAGGTCGAGCTAAGTACAGTTTTCACATGATTATTCAATTCCATGTGCTGAGCGACAGCGTCAGTGAGAGCTAGCACCCAGGCAGTGTGTGAAAATCCCCCCATGCTACTTGCAAGTTGCTGACATGAACAGGTGACTGGTTGATAGTAACTGTTTACAAGAAGCTTATAGGTTTCCATGCATTTATTTACTCAAGCAAGTCTTCAGATGCACAAAAAAACAGCTTAGGTAAGAACTCTGAGAAATTATAGAAGAAATGCTAATAAAATAGTAGAGTGAAGATCACACAGTTTACTAGACCCAAGTAAGACACTATGGTGATTAAGAAGACAGAGAATGTAGAAAAAAGAGAAGAGTGATTTGGCATGAGAACAAATCATATCAAAGTTCCAGGTAACAAGCCGTGATCAAAATGGAATAGCAACCCATAAGAAATGTAAGTGAAAGCTAAGATTGGGTATTACTGAAGTTGGGTATTATTTTCATATTTTGCATACTTCTTATCCTATCCAACACAAATGTGTATTTTTCACTTGTTCAAAAGAAAACAGTTTACTAAAAAGAAATGTAAGTCTTCTGAATAACAATCAACACATTTCAGGGACAGACACTGACACAATCTTCTGGCACCTCTGAAAGCCTGTTTAATTCCAAACATTTATATATGTCCTTTCAACAGTTCAGTAATTGAACTTTTAAACTATTTTATCTAAGAAAAATGATATTGCTAATTTTGCTTATAATGAACTCATAAAACATGAATAGCCCTGCCTGGTTTGGCTCAATGGATTGAGCATGGGCCTGTGAACCAAACAGTCGCTGGTTCAATTCCTAGTCAGGGCACATGCCTGGGTTGCAGACCAGGTCCCCAGTAGGGGCTGTGTGAGAGGCAACCACACTATGAGGTTTCTCTCCCTCTCTTTCTCCCTCCCTTTCCCTCTCTCTAAAAATAAATAAATATAATCTTTAAAAATAACATGAATAAATATACAAATGCTAATATTACATTAATAATGATTAAGGTCTGCTGTGATAGTGTATGTTATGATGAATTATGCTAGCATTGTAATAAATTTATTTTTAAAACACAGTATTCCTGAGGGCAACTCACAAATGAGATCTAGATTGTTTGACGTGGTATATCTGGAACCAGTTTAGTGCTTAGAACATAGGAGGTGCTCAGTGATCATTTGTTGAATGAATGAAAAATCAGAGGAAAAGAGATGTGACAAAGTCCAAACATTGTAGCTCATGATAAAGAAAAAAGAAAAATATTCAGAAATCAGCCTCAACATCAATATTTATGCATATTTTACAAACTTTGAACAATGAAACTACCACTTACTTTAAGAAGTGGGTAAGTGGGGAGAAAGAGCCAAGGGAAGGTCAATGGTGTAAGACTCTGTGCTTGTACCAACTCCCGCCATAGGCAATGACCGTGGAAACTGGCGTGACTCCTCTCACACATAGAAAGGATTGCACCACACAGTTTGTTTTTAATTCCTCGAATATCTGTTAAAATTGCAAATAGCTTTCTATAAAATTATATTTTGGTGATCATCACTGGCATACAAATGTAACCAAATTAAAGGTCTTATATTCAATGAATTCCAGGTCCAATAATATAATAGCAGGTGCTCTAAATAAAATGCTTTGATGAAGGGAACAGTTGCTTTAAGGGACTTAATACCAATTTCAAAAGGCTCCTGAAATTTCAATATGTAATTAACATTAGCCTGTCATTTTCTTACTGACAGCCAAATGCTAACAGATAGCTATTGTGTTCTACAAACATGGTGTTAAAATATAATGGCACACCTCGAAATGTTTCAAGAAAGGGGAATGTGTGTTTGATTATGTGGACAACGCATAATTGCTGACTACGGATGCAGTGTTGTAAGCAGATCTCTAGGACATGCATCTTGCATAACTGAAACTTCACGCTCATTGAATGGCAACTTCCCCTTTCCTCCTGCCTTACAACCGCCATGTCACTCCTTAGTTCTGTGACTTTAACTATTTTAGATCCCTCGTGTAAGAGGGATCATGCAGCATTTGTCCTTCTATAACTGGCTTATCTCACTTAGCATAATGTCCTCAAGATCCAGCCATGCCGTCATACATTGCAGAACTCCCTTCATTTTTAAGACCAAGTGGTAATCTACTGAGTACACAGACAACATGTCTCTACCCATTTATATAATTATGAACACTTACATTGTTTTTACGTCATGGCCCTTGTGCGTAGTACTGCACTGAGCATGAGAGCGCCAATAGCCCTTTGAGACCCCGATTTTAGTGCTTGGGGATGAATATCGAGAAGTGGAATGGCTTGGTCATGGGCTAGAACTATTTCACTTTTTTTGAGGAACCTCCACACTGTTTCCATAGCAGCTGCACCATTTTGCACTTCCACCATAGTATGCAAGTACTCCCTTTGAATTTCTCCTTTACTAGTTATGATGACTCTAGGAAAATCTAACACAGATGGTCTCCCATGGATGATGACTTGAGAACATTTCCCAGAAAGTGCTACCCCCAACCTTGGAATCCCACTCGGGGATGATTTTTGTCCCAAGTCAGCTACAAGTGACCAGTGATAGAGGAAGTAAATGCCCCAAGTTCTGCCCCATTCATGCATGAAAAGGGTACAATTGCCAATCAAAGATCACTCACTGTATCAGCAGGCCACATACGTTTGTGTGTGTGTGTGTGTGTGTGTGTGTGAAGAACAACGTGGGGGGAGAAAATAAGGAGTTAAAGATATGTCCTGAGACACATGTAATCTGGAATCATCGTGAACTCAGAGGTTGGGTCCAGTGCTGGGGGCAGAGTGAGTGACACCAGAGGAAGCCTGTGATAAAGGACACTCTGCCCCCACCCGCAGAAAGAGACAGGCAGTATTCCTTAGTACCTGCTAGTCAGTCAATTCAAGCTTCGTGGCCCTGTCAGGGCTGGGCTTGTCAACATCTTGTTTCTTTCTAATTAGCAATGCACTCACAAGAAAGGGAATGTGGCATTTTTCCTTTTCTCCATTGGTGGCATTTTTAAAAGTAGAGTCATTTGTTCCACCTTAACGGATGTAGGATTCCCCGAAATATGACTAAACATACTATTCCCCTACTGGTGAACAAAAACAAAAGTAGGAAAGTCCAGATGACCATCCCTAAAATTCTTCTGCGTTCGTTCAACACGTAACTCTGGTCTCTACAGCAGTCAACTGTGTGACGAACTTTCATTGACAGAAAGGAAGATGAAAGCGCTGAAGATGAATCAAAACGAGCCTTTTCTGCAGGGAATACTGGTTTATAATAAAACATTGTGTCACTTAGCACTTCCATGACTGGCTTTACAACATGGAAGGACTTATTTTTTGACTAATATTACTAAACCCCACAAAACACATAATGTCAAAACTCTCCTGTTGGTGGAACACACACACATCACATGCATCCTTGGGGCAATAGAAAAACCTAGGAGTTAGGAAACCCGGTCCTCATCCTAACCGAACCCTGACCTCAGGCCCGGAGATTTTCTCCCCAGTGGTGTGACCTAGCCTCTTTTTTTGAAACTATTGCGTGAAAATATTTGAGTTGCTGTATTCTAGGTTCCTTTCCTGCTCTGGAGGTGCTCCCATTTGAGCGGAACCAAGCAAGCAGTCAGTCTGCATCCTGGAGGGTTGTGCCTCTGGAAGCACTGGTAATCTGCATGTTGCAGATTTATTTCATTTATGTGCTGAGCAAATTTTCCATGCAGATTTATTATTCATTGAGTGAGGACCTAAAACGGATCCCACAGAACCCAAGTCTGTAAACCAGTGATTGAAGCAGTATCAGCTGGTGGGAAAGAGTCCATGAGAGGGAGTGTTCCGGGCCCCACAGGCAGGCACAGAAAGGCCTGCAGGACCTTGGTGGCCTGTAGCACGCTGTGCCTCCACAGCCACCTCCCAGCTACCCTGAGGAGGGAAGATGCACAGGGAGTGGAGACACGCAAGGCCTCCATTGCCACCCCATGTTCTTCCAGCAAGTGGTCCAGATGGGACTGAGGCAAACGCTGAGGAAACTGACAAATGGTTCCTTTGGGGGAATGGAATCTAAAGAAACAGTTTTTCTTCCTTTTCCTTGTATCTTGGGAGTAAGGGTTGAATTACTTTTCTGATTTGATTCACTGCTGCTGAGAAGCTGGTTAAAGAGCCCCCTGTCTAAATGTTTGTTTGATGTCCTGATAGCCACAAAAGGACTGTAAGAAAGGACCCAGAGCTACAGATACATTTTCTTCTCATCCAAGTGCACATACTTTACTAAAGATTCATTGACACCGTGCCCATTTCCTAGTGTAGCGCCCTGTCTTGTCTGTCATAACATTCTCAGTGGCTGCCCCATTGGTATTTGATATGTAATATATCGACCCCCTTTCTAATGATGTGCTTCAAGAAAAAACTCACACATCTGACCAATAACACTGAGGGAATAGTCTGCTCCAGCTCTGAAGAGCAGAGAGCTCACTCCTGTTTCCCCACAGATCACAGCACAAGCCAGCATCGTCCGCCACCTCGTGGGAGACAAAAGGGGTCATGTTTTATAAACTACACCCACCAAGCCCACCCTTGTCAGAGGAAGAAGCAAAGCTCCTCGCCTCTGAACGGGCACAGGCAGAGCTGACACCTGGGGTAAGAGGATCTAATTTCAAATCCTTACTTTGCTACAAGGAAACAATGTCACTCTCCCTCCTTCAGCCTTGGTGTCTATCTCTAGGGAGGATGATATCATTGGGGACCTAACAGACTTTCTAGGAAGATTAAAAGAAATAACAATCTGAAAACTATGTATGAACAGGAAACATCTAGTCAAAAGCTTCTTATTATTATGTTGCCCTCCTAATCCTTCTTAGCACTGTGGCCACTGCAATACTATATCAATAATATAGTATTGCATATATTAATAATGTCTTTAAATTTTTCTGATCGTATTTGATGATTGTTTGACATCCTGGGGTCTGTGGATTTGGGAATAGACCACCCCCACCCTTCTTCAGCTGTTTCCTGGAGAGAGTAAGAACCTTACCTGTGAGTGTGTCTTTGAAATGCAGACCAACCAACCAATCACAAGTCCCCACTTCCTCCCGCCTCCTTTTATCAGGCGTCCACAGCTGGGGACACTGTTTCCTGGCCCTAAATCACCCCAGGGCCAGTTACTGGATAAGCAGAGGCCATTCCTACACCCCAGAGCCCACCCAAATTATCAAATGATCCAACCCTAAGCCTGCTCACCACTGCTGCTCTCACTCCTTCCTGTGGGATAAACCCTTTTGTTCACTCCCCTCTCAATCCCCTGCATTCCCACTGGCCCCGGTGCTTCCCCGGGTGGCCCTATGTGTGGTACCGTGCTTCCTGTTCCTACGAATCTGTGCATGTAAGTGTCTTTCTTCATGATGGTCATTTCCTTTTGTGTGTGTCTTCACATATCTGATTAAAACAATCCAGGTGCATTTTAAAGCAGGTGTCCAAATAAATTCATTTCTGGAATGAATGGATCCATGGAACAGAAAGGGCAACAGCTGTGAGTGTGGTGAAGCCACTTCACCTCTCTGGGCAACAGGGTTGGCACAGGATTAGGTCGAAGCTTGCTCTGCTGCCCACTGGAATCACTGGAGAGCTTTGAGAAACTGCAGATGCCTGGGCACCTTCACGGAGCAGGCACATCAGCACCTCAGTGTGGTCTTTTTTCATTAAAACCCTCCCAGGAGTTTAATGCTCAGCCCTGACTGAGAACCATTGGTGGTCCACCTGCAGTTTTTCTCATACTTTAAAATATACTAAATAAACACTGGGGGATCGTGCAGGAAAAAATATTTGAGAAAGATGAATTAAATATAGAAAGCTCCAAAAACATTAAACCCTATAGACAAGTCCCTCTTGGTTCCAAAAAGGATACATTCACCATACTTTTGAAATGAAGTGGGAGGGGCAAGAATTTTTCCCACGTCTGAGCCGATTAGGAAACTACCAAGCCCATTACGTTGGGGTGGTGACATGCGATAATGTGGCCTTTCGGGTTTTCGTTTTGGCCTTGAGCTGTCTGATGGAAACATCAGCTTCAGTGGTATATAATTCGGTGTCTTGTGTCTGGCCCTGGAGGCTGCTGAGATAGTTTATATAATGATTTCACTCATGAGGGAAAAGTTAATTGCACCTTCCTCACCAGTTGCTCAGTGCTACAGCTTCATTGGAAAAAGCCAGAATTCCCCTTAGGAGACCCAGTTTCAAGTTAATATATAGTAATGTTGAACATGGCTTTATTAATCTAGAGGCAGGTGGATCTGGAAGTATAAATGAGCAGGCCTGAGAGGTTCACTTTGTCTGGCTCGTGGACCAGCTGTGTGATCTTGGGCCCCGCCCCCTTCACCTCTCTGTTCTTCAGGTTCCTTTTCTGAATGCGGAACTCCAATATCTCATATGCCTCCGGGGCACAAATAATAGAAACGAATGAGATAATGTCTTTGGAGGGATTTGGGTTCCTTGGGGAATATTACCATAAAACAGACACACAAACACTCACATGCACATTCATGTACTTTGTCTCTCCATGTACCTTATCAGTTTAACAAGCAGGAAACTATAATTCCCCCTCCTGAAAATCATAATTCTATCCCGCTTGTTATCTTTAAGAGAAAAGCCACCTCCCTCTACTATTTCTGTGGGAGAGTTACTGCTAATGTCCCTGACAGGTTGCAATTGCAAAAGGACACTTTGTTTCCTGTAGCCAGAGCTGCGGGAACTGCATGTGTTCCATGGAAATGACCCCATCTGGGGCTCAGAGAAGACATCAGACATGTTTTCAAATGTTTGGACTCCATCAAATCCCTGTTGTGTATTCTTTCCCCTACTAATCGCTGTGGTGTTTAATTGTTAAAACCATGTGTGTTTCAAGGGAAATTGAATCCATATGTTTCTGATTCATTTGCACTGAGCTCATCAAATTGTTGTTTTACAAGAGCTGTTTGCTGTCCAGGAAGAATCCCCACGTGCCTCTTCATACACCATTCATGGCTTTTCAACGTATTTAAAACAGGAAACACAGCCCGCTGTCAATACAACTACACACACCTCCTCCTCCTTCATATTCTTTTAATGATAAGTTTCCTTTTTGCTTGGTCAGACAAGATCTCTTATAAAAGGGCTCCCCAAAGTAGATTTCACAGAAATGGCAGAGTGAAGACTGAATTAAATAAATTGAGGTAAATTTCTTTCACTGATTTTTTAAGACCCTAAATAGCAAAATATATAATGGGGAAAAGTTTTCCTAGATTCATTCATTCAACAAATATCTAGTAAGTACCTACTACGTATCAAGGCATACTTTTAGATGGTATTTGTAGCAAAAAAAAAAGAGAGCCTATTCTTAGGAAGCATATATTCCATGGGGCATTTCCCCAAACACATTTAGATCATGAAACCAGCACTCTGAAAGTTACTCCCTAGGAAATACTAGTTCACAGGGGTACAAAATATAAGTCCAGCTACCCAGAGTATCCCAGAACATGTGCTCAGATTGAAAAATATAATGTCAATCAGCAATTCTCAGTCTTAGGACATATTCTGTGGGACAGAGAAAAATAAACAATCAAACAGGGTCAGGTTATTATAACTGTTATGAGAAAACTAAAGCAGTAGAATTATGGGTGAGATGAAGGCTTGTTTTTTTTTTTTTCAGTAAAGGAAGTGACACCTGAGTAGTGTAATTAGTTTACATGATTGTGGAGGCCAAGAGTCCCACAATCTGCCTTCTGCGAACTGGAGAACCATGGTGTCATTCAGTCTTGAGTCCGAAGGCTTGAGAACCAAGGTTGCCGATGGATGTCCAAGGGCAGGAAAAAAATGAATGTCCCAGCTCAAAAAGAGAGGGAACTTGCTCTTCCTTTGCCTTTTTATTCCATCTGGGCCACAGTGCAGTGAATAATGCCTGCTCATATCGCTAAAAGTGGACTCCTCTACTCAGTCTACTAATTAAAATGCTAATCTCTTCCAGAAGATCCCTCACAGACACACCCAGAAATTATGTTCTACCAGCTTCCTGGGCATAGTTTAACCCAGAAACATAAAATTAACTGTCCTGGTCATATAGCTCAGTTGGTTAGACCACCATCCCAGTACACCAAAGTTTCAGGTTCAGTACCTAGTCAAGGCACACTCAAGAATCAACCAATATATGCATAAACGAGTGGAACAAAAGGTCAATGTTTTTTTTTCTTTCTTTCTCTCTTCTCCCTCTCTAAAATCAATAAACTAAAAAATCAATTTAAAAACAAGCACAGATAACTGAATAAATGAGAAAGGAGAACTCATGGGAAGATCTAGGGGAGGAGGTGAAAATGTAATTGCATTGGCAAATTTGGTTTTGTGATGAAATCCCAGTTAAAGTTGTTCTGTACTTAAAACCACTAAATGACAGCAGAGAAACTGAAAAGCAGCTATGACTGGTGTCAGCCCAGTCATAGGGAAGTGATCATTTTAATCTGTTCTAGCACACCTGGGTCAGGAGGATGAGGAGGAGCAGAGGAAGAGTGTGATTATTAAAGACAATCTGGGGCACTCACTTGGTCACTTCAGATTAAGGGTTTTGTTCATTCCTAATGAAGAAGTTAAGACTGTGTTATTAAGACTTGTGTGGGTGTGTTTTTGCACACAGTATATTAGAGGACTTTTTTTTCTTTCCCACCCAGAACTCCTTCTGATCAGGAAGTGCCTCTTCCTGGCCTGGTGGTCTTGTTTTGTTATTGTAAATCTAGACTGTCCAGTCAGAGTGCACTCTTTCCCTGGGCCCAGCGATTGGTCACGGGAGGCAAACAAGATCCAAGCTGGACCAGTCAGAGCTCTGACAAAGCTGTTCAACTGTGGCAAAAACCAGGTGATAATTCAGTCTCTGGAATCCAGCCTTACTTCAAGCCAATGCTGCTTCTGGACTATTCATTATAGTCCCTTTTTGAGCTTAAGCTACTTGATATCTTTTTCTTATAATCTCAAAAACATAAGAGCCCTAACAAACTATTATTATTTAATTTGACTATATGTTCTATGCATATAATTCATTTCATAGGGTGAACAAATTCTATTTTTTGTTTCCTTTGTCAAGTTCCAGGTAGGGTGCTCCTTTTGGTGTTGCTAAAGTTAGGCACCTATAATGAGATGTTGTCAGGAGCCCAGACTGGAGCCATCTGGTAAAGTAGCAATCCTTACAGAATGTTCCCTGAATGCAATCTATCTTCATGTGAGAATGTCCTATTGGCACCCCAATAATAGTAATGAAAGAGTTCATAAATAGATGAATGACTTACTTATTTGTGCACAGGATCCTCGGTAGGCTACAACATAGTACTCTTCCCACTGATGATAAAACCTAGGGTACCTTTATACATAAGTGTTACTGAGCTGCAATCAGTTGGAGGCTGGGGAAGGGAAATCTTTTATGCTCTAAAGTTATGATAAGCCTGGGAAACACAAGAGCTCAAAAGCTTTCCACTGATTATGAATTCTAATCTCAACTCAATCATGGGCTTTTTATATTACCTTGGCTCACTTACATTCTCTCATTTCAGTCCTACTCTGTTCCACTTTTGCACAAAGACCTGTTTTTGTCCAACCTTAAAATTATGGGTATTCTGCCAAAAGACTGCACAGGGATTACATGAAAGAGCCAATAAAAGGATTGAAATATATTCAGAAATTATTTTAAAAAGCATCCTAAAATTGTTTGGCAGCACTCTGTGGGGCTATTTCTTATCAATTGGCCGAAGGTGTGCTGGTATCGTCCAGAACAATGCAGCCCAAGCCAGCTCTCATGGCTTCAATGCCAACCTACTTTACGATCTTAGACAAGACAATCTTTCTCAGCCTCAATTAACTCAACATCCCAACCACTTAACTTTGTTAAAAGTAATTAGAATAAAAATACCTTTTTGATTAAAGTTTTTTCTTGTAAATAGACATGGCCTTGACCCTTGTTTAACTATGAGGGAAAGGGGGTTTTGTCTTGAATCATCATTTTATACTCAGTGGAGGCACACAGTAGGCTTTCAGTACACATTGGTTGACTAATGGTTGATTGATAGATTTAATAAATGGATAACCAATTGCCTATTTTAAGTTTTCCAAACCCTAGCAGTAAAATTTAGAGTAAGAAT
Organism: Sturnira hondurensis; assembly: GCF_014824575.4. Lineage (NCBI taxonomy): Eukaryota > Metazoa > Chordata > Mammalia > Chiroptera > Phyllostomidae > Sturnira > Sturnira hondurensis. Next base: position 5,561,424 of record NW_028088915.1, read on the forward strand.
CCCTGTTACACACTGATTAATTTCAAACAAACTGGTGTCCTTCCTCCTATCAACTGAGAATAATAGCCAACTTTGCGGTGTCTCTTCATTTGCAATGGCCAGTTTTATGTGTCACCCTAACTAGCCACAGGATCCCCAGATATTTGAGCTGACATTAGACTAGGTAGGTCTATGAGGATGTTTTTGGGTGAGATTAACATTTGAATTGGTAGAATGAGTAAAGCAAATTGCTCTCCTTAACGTAGGTGGACTTCAGTGCAATCAGTTGAAAGTCTAATTGAATAAAAAAGCTGACCCTGCCCCCAAACAGGGAAAATTCTTCCTGCCTATGACCTTTAAACGAGGCATCAGCCCTGGCTGGTGTAGCTCAGTGGATTGAGCGCCGGCCTGCGAACCACACCATCGCGGTTTGACTCCTAGTCAGGGCACATGCCTGGGATGCGGGCCAGTTTCCAACAGGGGACTCTTGAGAGGCAACCATACATTGATGTTTCTCTCCTTCTCTCCTTCCCTTCCTCTCTAAAGATAAATAAATAAAATCTTAAAAAAAAAAAAAAAAACACGAGACATCAACTTTTCCCTGCTTTTGGACTCAAACTGAAACATTCACATTCCCTTTTGTCTTATGCTTGCTGGCCTTTGACTAGACTATTGGTTCTCCTGCTTATCAGTCCTTCAGACTAGGACTAGAACCGTACATCGTTGGCTCTCCTGGGTCTCCAGCTTGCCAACTCACCTCACAGATCATGGGTCTTGGCAGCCTCCATAACCACATCAGTCAATTGTTTATAATAAATCATACATGTATCTCTCATTGGTTCCATTTTTCTGGAGAACCTTGACTAATACACCATCTAAGAAAGACAACTAGACAACTGTCTCATTAGTATTGAGTATACACAGTGTATCTATTCAAATACTAGTTTCTGTCAGGTTATAAAATAACAGATGTAGTCTCTATACTTTGAGAATCTTACAATAAAAAATAACCAAAGGACCCTACAACCAAAAACAATAAATGCTTATGTAGCACACAGATGGTAAAAAGAAAGTCACAAGAATACAGGTTCATTTGTTCAAGTAGTCAGTCAGTCAGTGAATAATGATAGGCATTGTGCTACACACCAGGAATACAATTACTTCCACAAGAGGTGTGGGACTTCTGCTACCCAGGCAAACCCTGCATCAACAAAGGTGCCCTATGGGCACTTTAGCCAAGGTAGATGGTCAGGGAAGGTTTCATAGGGGTGAGAGTTGACATTTTGTATGTGAAAAAAATACAATAAATTACAAAATTCACCATTGTAACTATTTTGTGTGTACAGTTCAGAAGTATTAAGTACATTCACATTATTAAGCAACCATCCATCTCCGAACAATTTTCATCTTCCCAGACAGCAACTCCATACATACCATTAAACACTAACTCCCCACGTCTCCCTTTCCCTAGCCTCTGACAATCACTGCTCACATTCTGTCTCTGAATTTGACTACTTTAGGTACTTCATATACATGGAATCATACAATGCTTGCTCTTTTGTGTCTAGCTTATTTTGTTTAATATTATGTCTTCAAGGTTCATCAATGTGGTAGCATATGTGAGAATACCTTTCCTTTTCCCCCCTTTTTCACTGAATAATATTCCTTGTATAAATATACCACATTTTGCTTATCTCTATTTCCTTTAATAGACCCTTGAGTTGGCTCTGCTTTTTGACTATTGTGATTAATGTTGCAATGAATAGGTGTAAACATATTTGTCCAAGTAGAACATTGGAATTGAGCCCAGGGATAAAGAGAATTCCAAAAGTAACGTAAGATGGAGAAGGGCTTTCCAAAGAAATGTGATCATTCATAACACATTTAAGGAACTTCCAGTGGTTCACTATGGCTATTCCTGTGGGAAATGATAGGAGATGAGAGATATACAGTCAGGAACTAGATCATGAAGAGAACTTAGACGTTTATAAAATGCCCATCAGAGAAAACATGCAGATATTTAAGAGGCTAGAATTAATACCTTACTCTATCACTAGACTTAAAACCAAGTCTGTGATAGAGGGTGATAAGCATATAAATGGTGTGGTAGATAATCTCCCAAGATGATCTCCAGTGTTCTCTGCCTCTGATATTAATTCGCTTCCTACACTAAATAGAGCTGACTTATACAACCAATAGAATATTGTGAAAATGTGAATGTGTGACTTCCAAAGCTAGGTCATAAAAGACATGTGGCATCCCCCTTGCTCTCTGTTGGATCACTTACTCCAGAGGAAACCAGCTGCTACGTGGTAAGGACACTCACCTTGTCCTTTGGGGAGGTCTCCATGGCAAGGCACTGGGGCCTTCCACCAGCAACCAGCACTAACTCATGAAGCATATGAACGAGCCACCTTAGAAGTGGGTCTACTAGGACTAGTCAAGACCATGATCAGACATACTGAGTTAGAACCATCTGGCTAAGCTTCTCCAGCTCTCCTGACCCACAGAAACTGTGTGGCATGATAAATGTTCACTATTTTAAGTCACGAAGTATTGGGGTAATTTGTCACTGAACAGCAGTTAACAACTACATGTGGTCAGATCATTGTCTATACCCCAACAAACTTGTCCATTTTTGTCCTCTGGACATGGCCTGGGATTTCTCTCCTATTTCCCATCCTTTCTCATACTTTTCTCTCCACTTGCAATGCCCATCCCCTATGTCTGCCTAGGGAAACCCTGCTTTCATTTCTAAGAACTGGTGAAGTCATTCCTAATTCTCCCTAACTGAATGTGGTCTACCATACATCAGTTGGGTCTTTGGTATTCTAAAAGTTACATCAATAATAAAACCAGAGGTGGTGTAAAGCAAGTTGCTCAAAGGATGCAAAATCAAATCAATATTGTGGAGGAGGTATGGGCTAATTCCTGATAGGTGACACATAACTCAAACCAGACAATCAGTACATCAGGCAGCATGGCACCCTTTCCTTGATCTATTCTCCACCCAGTGAATAGTACCTGCCAACCAATGTCACAGACATTTCGGGATTCTACTGTGAACAGTTATTTTGACATGGCCTTGACAACTCAGAACTCTCCTGAAACAAATATTTTTGTTTCTCCTTCCTGATTCCAACACGAGTAACAACAAATGTAGCAAGCTAATACCCAGCTCTTAGTGCAGAGAAGCCTGTTAATTTGGAGCTGTGGCAAGAGAAGGAAGCGGGAGCGTCCACCTCTTTTTCTCCAGCTTTAGTTTCTTGGTGGAATATTTTTTCTGTGGGAACAATGTCCAAAATGAATATGGCTGCTGGTAGACAGGTGGCCAGGCTCACCCACATTGGGTGGACTGAGCTGAGTGTCCTGTTGAGGGGGAAGAGTTATGATGATTACAATGGGTCTCAGGGCATTATTCAGGAAGAAGGCAAAGAAAAGTCTAATGTAGCAACCTCAGGACATCCATAGCTCAACCATTTTATTTTTTTAAAATATAGAATCACATAAGCTTGCTTTTGGTACTTTATCTGTTTTTTTTTTAGATTTTATTTATTTATCATTAGAGGGGAAGGGAAGGAGAGAGGGAGAGAAATATCAATGTACGGTTGTCTCTCGTGCGTACACTGGCCTGCAACCCAGGCATGTGCCCTGACTGGGAACCGAACCGCAATCCTTTGGTTTGCAGGCCCACGCTCAATCTACTGAGCCACACCAGCCAGGGCTCAACCATTTTATTGACCTTTTATCCTTTCTCTGCTTTCTAAAGCAATGGATGTGTTCCTCACTAATCCATTTTCCCAAGTTTATACCATTATAAATGTCAGATGATTTCTACTTATTTAATTTACTCATAACACCCAATTCCTAATTGTTTCAACTCCTTTGCTTCAAGAAGCACAACTCTGAAAGGCTTCCACCCTACATTAGCAGCATCAGCATCTCCAATGTAATTACTTGGAACCACACCTGATAAATATTTTAAGCTCAACTTGTATTATGTGGAGGAAACACAGTCATGGCAGCACCCTACAGATAAAATCCCTCTCCACAAAATTTGTCTCCTCTTGTCTGACTGGGCATATTCTGCCTCATTATTATTTGTGTGTTTATCATGTTTTTAATATTAATTCAAGCTTTCTGAAACAATGAAAATTCACATTCTATCCTATTTTTATTCCTGCCAGCACCTCACCCTGTTTCTGGTCAATAATAATATTGGTTAATATTTACTAGACTTTTTATCTATTAGACATTGTTCTAGCCACTCTACCTATATTAACACACTTATACCATACTACAACCCTTAAAGAGATACATAGTTATAATCCTCAGTTCACAGAGGAGAAAACTGAAGAACAGAGAGGGTGTATAAATTTTGCCCACTCAAAATTTATTTAAAAAGCATTTTCAACTCAAACAATTCTATTTCACAACCAATTTTCTAAGGTAATATGCAATATTGTCTCTCTGGTAGGTTCTCCTTTAAAAACTTTTTGTCAAATAAGTGTTATTGAATGGACTAAATTAAATTAAGGGAGGAGAGCTTTTTTTCAATAGATACCAATAATTTGTCAAAGAGGAATTTCTGGCTGGTAGATATAGAGAATAAATTAGCACTATTTAAATCATGGCCTTCATACCTTATTTGTGCTAGTTAATCCAGTGAGTCATTTTTCCCCTAAGGCTCATGTATGTGCCTTATTTACTTAAAGACAAATTGCTACATATTTCCTCTGCATCAAATATCACACATCACTCATTTTATTTTTGCCTATGTTAGTCTATTTTATGATATTTCATTCCATTGGTATACACAGTCTCCCTTAAGGGAGCTAAAAATGATTAACCAGGAAAGATTTAAAAAAGCCCCTGACTAGAGTTACTGGTTGATAAAAGAGCTATTCCATCCCCAGAAACCTACTCTAAACTGAGTCTTAATAATTGATTTAATAACGGGTGATAGAGATGTGGATACAAAGAGTGTAAATATGCTTTTGTTGATTTTTCCACTTTCTCTGATGCTCTGTTTGATAGCCAGTATGACAAATTACATAGATGCAGTCATAATGGTAAAGAAAAATGAAGTGCCATTTTGACAATAATAACAATTACCAAATCCCATCATACGGGGCCTGTCGAAAGGACTATAATCCCATGAAAATACAAATTTTATCTGTGCACTGTTTGAACTCCAGGATTTCACCCCATCATTAAACCAACTCAACTGCACAAACTGAGCCATTTGCAATTGTGATAAGAACCAGAGCAGAAAAGTGTTTCTGGACCAAAGGGACAGTCCCTGCCTTGGTGCACTCTGAGTGTGTTGCCCTGCATGAGACCTCTGCTCCTTTGTCTTGCCAGCAACTGAGTTAGGACAGCCCAGTCCATAGTTCATCTGCCCTGAGCATACATTGAAAGGAACCAGCAGACCAGAAAGCCCGGGTTCAGGAGCGATGGGGAAGGCCAGCAGTGAGGTTACTTGTCTGCTCCCCCTGCACACAGGAAAAGGGAAGTGTCTTTGCAAGGAAGCAACACACTCTCCTCATAACAGGGACGTGGCTTCCAGTTTAAGCAGGTTTAAAATGTCCACCTGTGTTTGTAAATCCTCTGAAAGAAGGTGATTTTAAAAACACTCCAAATTCTTAAAACATCATTTATAAATGGGCATCTGTGTTTCAAAAGCTAATCTTTACAAAAATACTCTGAGTGTACTTTCCCATAACTGGTACTCTCAGTACAGAATTTGATTTACAAACCCTAATTCACTATCTGAATCTAAAAATTCCACAGAACGCATACAGTTGAGAGGAAATAAACACTTACTTTAAACACATTTTGTAAATAAAGCAGAGTTTTCCACATCTTAATTAAGTGGGTAACTTCTGATTCCAGGCTTGCTTATCTCCACAATGAAAGTGGCCCCCAGAGATCAGTGACAACTCAGAAGGTGAGGCACCTCACCGCCTGGAATTTAAGAGATCCACTTTTAATCTCAACATAATATAGATAGCACTAAAATCTGTACAATATTAGATTTGAATGATAAAATGATCAGTGATTATAATGAATAATAAATAATAGTTACTAATAATTGCAGTTACTGCTGAATTGGTTTTATCCCTGACCATCTCACATTTACACCTAATAAAATATAATGTTAGGTTTCAAGAAGCAAGTTATAATGATAACACCATAGCAAAATCCTTGAAGGATCTTATTATACCACACAGTTGATATTCTGTTGCTCAGATAATAGCTGCCATACTACTATGTGTATTAACAAAGAATGCACCATTTCTCCAGTCTAGAGATAGTCTAATATGAAGGTGGTAGCTCTGCCCCCTCCTACCAAATTTCTAAAGATATTTACCTGTTTTAAAAATAATAACTAGACTTCCTGTCAAGATGGAGGCATAGGTAAAGATGCTTTACCTCCTCACAAAACCAAAAAAGGACAACAACAAATTTAAAAACAAAAAATAACCATAACTGCCAGTAAATGGAACTATATGCAAGTCCAACCACCAAGGAATTAAAGAAGAAACATTCATCTAGACTGGTAGAAGGGGAGGACTTGAGGCAAAGCAGCAGCTGGAGGACCATGAGGGTGAGGTGGTGGCTGGCAGACTGGATGGTCCCACATTCCCATGTGGATAAACCAGGATGAACAACTGGGGAGCAAGACACACTGCACAACCCAGGGTTCCAGTGTGGGAAAAAAATAAAGCCTCAAACCTCTGACTGAAAAAACCTGTGAGGGTTGTGGTCACAGGAGAAACTCTCAACCTCACAAGAGAGTTCATTAGAGAGACCCACCCACCTGGGAATGAGCACCAGAAGGGCCCAATTTGATTGTGGGTAGCAAGGGGAGTGACTAAAAGCAAGCCCAGAGCTGAGCAAGCAGCATTGTTCTCTCTTGGACCCCTCCTCCACAAATAGCCCACAGCTCAGTGACATTGTTGCCCTGCCCTGGAAAATACCTAAGGCTCTGCCCCCTAATACATAACAGATGTGTAAAGAAAAAAAAAAAAAACAGGGCCCAAATGAAAAAAAAAAAGATCAAAGCTCCAGAAAAAAACAACTAAGTGCTGAAGAGATAGCCAATGTATCAGATGCAAAGTTCAAAACACTGGAAATCAGGATGCTCACAGAAATCATTGAATATGGTTGCAAAATGAGGAGAATTGAAGGCTCTGAAAAGTGAAATAAAGGAAAATGTACAGGGAACCAACAGTGAAGGGAAAAAACCTGGGACTCAAATCAACAGTTTAGAGCAGAAGGAAGAAATAAACATTCAACCAGAACAGAATGAAGAAACAAGAATTCTAAAAAACAAGGGGAGGCTTGGGAACCTCCAGGACAACTTTAAATGTTCCAACATCTGAATTGTAGGGGTACCAGAAGAAGAGGAAGAGTAAGAAACTGAGAACTTAATGAATGAGAACTTCCCCAATCTGGCAAGGGAAATAGACTTTCAAGAAGTCCAGGAAGCTCAGACAGTCCCAAAGAAGTTGGACCCAAGGAAGCACAAACCAAGGCACATCAGAATTATATTACCCAAGATTAAAGATATGGAGAGAATCTTAAAAGCAGCAAGAGAAAAAGGAGACAGTTACCTACAAAGGTGTTCCCATAAGACTATCAGCTGATTTCTCAAAAGAAACCTTATAGGCAAGAAAGGGCTGGAAAAAAGTATTCCAAGTCATGAAAGCCAAGGCCCTACATCCAAGATTACTCTATCCAGCAAAGCTTTCATTTAGAATGGAAGGGCAGATAAAATGCTGCCCAGATGAGGTCACGTTAAAGAAATTCATCATTACCAAGCCCTTACTATAGAAATGTTAGAGGGACTTACTGAATAAAAAGAAGATAAAAAATATGAACAATGAACAGTAAAATGACAACATACTCACAACTATCAACAACCAAACCTACAGAAACAAAAATGAACTAAGCAAACAACCAGAACAGGAACAGACTCACAGAAATGGAGATCACATGGAGGGTTATCAGCAGAGATAAAGGAGGGGGTGAATGAAGGAAAAGGTACAGGGGATAAGAAACATAAATGGTAGGTACAAAACAGACAGGGGTGGTTAAGATCAGTATAGGAAATGGAGAAGCCAAAAAACTTATGTGTATGACCCATGGACATGAACTAAGGTGAGGGAGTGATGGCAGCAGGGTGGGGGTACAGAGCAGAGTGGAATAAAGGGGAGAAAAAAATGGGACAACTGTAGTGGCATAATCAATAAAATATATTTTAAAAAATAAAAATAATAACATTAAATTATAATCTCATTTTGGGGGACCTAGATTATATAGCTACATATACAAACAAAGGAATTTACAGCAACAAAATTATAAGAAGCCCTTCTCCCCTACACCCCCCCAAAAAAATTTAAAAAGAGAAAACGGAAAAATCAAGAAAAAGAGCAAGCACAAATATTTATGAATAGGTTAGAGGTTGGATAAATGACATTATGTTTCAATATATAATATAAAAAAGATGTATTTATATATTTAAATTAAAATATAAGCAAGTTGTGAGGGGTGCATATGTCATCTTTTGAAAGTGAAGAAAATGAAGGATAAAAAGAAATGGAGAGAGGGAGAGAAGAGAGGAGGAAGGAGGGAGGAAAGGAACGAGGAAAGAAGAAAGAGGATAACCTAAATGTCCACATGAGCTCAGAGAAATACATGGAAGTTCACTGAGTAAACAGTTAACACTATTCTGAATTCGAAAGGAGAAAAGCATTAACCAGCCATTTCTTTGTAAATCTGTTTTGTTTTACTCTCTACAGTAAGTTTTGCCCTGGCTGGTGTAGCTCAGTGGATTGAGCGCGGGCCTGCGAACCACACGATCGCGGTTCGATTCCCAGTCAGGACACATGCCTGGGTTGCGGGTCAGTTCCCAGCGGGGGGCTCGTGAGAGGCAACCATACATTGATGTTTCTCCCCTTCTCTCCTTCCCTTCCTCTCTAAAGATAAATAAATAAAATCTTTTAAAAAGTTTTTATTATTTTTGTAATGTTTAAGAATTAAAAAAGAACACCAAGTCAAAAACAAACAATAAAAACTTTCATCTGAGCTCTGACCAGTGTGGCTAAGTTGGTTGGAGCATTGTCCCATAACCTAAAGTTTGAGGGTTTGAGTCCCAGTCAGGGCACACACTTCAGTTGTGGGTTTGATATCCAGTCTGGACACATATGTCCCCGGTCTGCACATGTACAGGAAGCAACCAATCAATGCTTCTCTGTTGCACTGATGTTTCTCTCTCTCCCTTTCTCTCTCTCAAAACAGCAATGAAAAAATGTCCTTGGATGGGGATAAAATTTCACTTGAGTTTCCTTGACTCCAACTGCCCAAGTATGAGAAAAGATACAACTATTTTATATTTATGTGAATCCTTCACAGGTACACATTAAAATCAAACAACAACCACCACCAAACAGGATATTGAGTTGGAACATCAGAAAAAAATATTTCCTTTAGAGGTAATTAGTTTCTATTCATTGACTATCTAGTTTTAAATAAGGGGTGTATATAATGTTGATGTTTATACCATTCTTCACTATTGACAAAGAGCTTTCACATGCATCATTTAATTTAATCCTTAGAGCATAAACCTCAGGATTACTCAAACAAAGAAGTTAAGTGTCTATGAACATCCCCAGTCTTACCATCGGTAAAAATTAAACTTTGATTTGAATTGATTAGATGGAGAAGAATGCAGTTCTGTTTCTACTGAGGCGCAGATATATTTCTTATGGGAATTCTGTGTGAAGAATGCATTTGTGCAATATACAAAGCCACGAAAAGTATTAAATTCTATAAATAACACAAGTAATAATAGCACATGATTCATGTTTAGTATAAGTAACCTACTAAAAACAAGTGTTTTCAGTTGTTCTGTAGGCTTTATAAATGATGGTAATTAAAGTCTTGGGCTTAAAAGGCAAATGTCATCAGTTGACTGAGTTATAACTATTCTCTTGGTATAACAGACATTTTTGGATTCAGGGCTCCAGAGTTAATAGATTGCTCTAGGCTTTTGTAGTTTACTTTTCCAATTATGGTAGACTCAGGAAAAACAAACCATTTTAGATAGGAAAATGGCAATAGAATGGTTGGTTCTGTTAGGAAATACATCATTTTAGTTTTTATTTTTTGGGTAAAGACAGAAACGTGTATTATAAGGCTTTCCAGTCTATTGATAAGTCTTGCCTCATGCTTTCAATAACTGAAATGTGTTGATGGGTAGCCTGCATGACTGTCATAGTGTTATTTTGTTGCCAGTGAAAGAGAAGCCCAAAGGAACTTTAGGTGCTAGTTATTTAGAAGTGATGGTGGGAGTAAAACCCCATCTTCCTGACTGGACTCACACTTCCCTGTGTTTCCTCTAATTAAAACATTCAACTTGGTTTTATTCATGGCTTTACTTCCAGTGCACAGCACAGAGCCCGGCTCCAAACAGATATTCCATAAATGTACGCTGAGTAAAGAGTGAACTGAGCACTAGAATGCCCTGGCCAGAAACGTTTGTCCAGTCACCTCTCCTGAGCGCCGATGTCACGTGTCGAACACTGTGATGTTGAGAGGTGACTCCCATGTGGTACACACAGTAACTCAAGTAGGTCTTGTCAAAGTTTACTGACATTCCAAACCATGGTACCTTTGTTTTCTTAATTACATGTACATGTCAAACATCTTTGAGTAGAAATTACATAACTTGGGGATTTGGAGGTTAGAAAAATCCCCTTGGTGCTCCCTCCTTTCAATTTAAATCATTTCCAAATCACATTCCCCACCATTTGATTGTCAGAAGGAAAGTTGATGATGAATTTCCGTGGTTGACTTTTTAAGTCGAGTGTTCTGGGTGACACAGATCAGGAAGACAGGGTCAAACTTTTAACTGTGCTTCTGACTCATTCGCTGATTTACAGCAGCGGTTCTCAAAAGTGTGGTCCCCAGACCAGTAGCATCAGCGTCACCTGCAAACTTGACAGGAATGCACATGGTCATGTCCTAGTCCCGACTTACAGAATCATATGTTTGTAAGAAAACAGAACTCAAGTCACCTAGAGTTTGGTAACCGTTGGCTTAGAGTATGCCACCAGTCCCTCTTTACATGGTCTCATCAGGAAGGTGTGCTTCCTGCCGTCCCAATCTACCCAGCTGTCACACACTGCATGTTTGCGTCCCCCTGGAATTCACACGTTGAAGCCATAACCTCTGATGTGGTCGTATTTAGAGGTGTGGTTTCATGGGTTAATGAGATTTAGTGAAGTTATAAGAGTGGTGCTCCCACGATGGGGATAAATGTTCTTATCAGATGAGGAAGAGACCAGAGCTCGCTCTCTCTCTGCTATGTGAGGACACAGCAAGGAGGGGCCCTTTGGCAAGCAAGGAAGCAGGTTTTCACCAGGAACCAAACTGGCCAGCACTTTGATCTTGGACTTTCAGCCTAAAGAAGTGTGAGAAATTTCTGTCTTTTAGGCAGCCCAGTCTATTCTTTGTTGTTATGGCAACCTGACCAAAGAAATTATCTTAAGAATCAACTTAGGTATGTTTACAAGATTCTGATGGCAACTTATCAAAAATTATCTTTAATATACATACCAAGTTGGCTCTACTGGTTCTACTGTACCATTTCCATGTGGCATATATTTTAGGTCTTCTCCCTTTTTGCCTCTGACCTCCCAGCCAGAGCATTGATGGGTTATCTGCATTGGGTTTAACTATCTTTGTTTTCTTCATCATTTAAACCAATGACCAATAGCATATATCTTCAGATCTACTGAGCAAGTATAGAGAGGAAGTCTGGAATTAAGCAAAAATACTTCCAGGATGGCAGGAAACCCTAGACCATGGGTTCAGCAGCTCTCTCTCTCAATCTGCAGGGCTAAAGAGTCTCTGATGTATACTGCAGTCACACTTGCACAAGCACTTCAGATGAGAAAAAGAGCTCTCTCCTTCAAGTTATTTATACTCTAATGGCATTTAGATGGAGCTAGGAACAGGCCTGGAAATGCCAACTATTTTGGGTGTATACTATGATTCAGCAATATTTATAGACTTGCTATGTAATTGTGGCCAAGAAACACTTTTTTAAAAGATTTTATTTATTTATTTATCTTTAGAGGGGAAGGGAAGGAGAGGAGAGAAATATCAATGTATGGTTGCCTCTTGTGCGCCCCCTGCTGGGAACTGACCTGCAACCCAGGCATGTGCCCCGACTGGGAATCGAATCGCGATCGTGTGGTTCGTGGGCCCGCGCTCAATCCACTGAACTACACCAGCCAGGGCCAGAAATACTTTTAAAAAGATGTAAAACAACAGTGAGATTTGACACATCCTTAGAAAGGCCAAAATCTAGAACCCTGACAATGTGAAAAGCAGATGAGGATATGGAACAACATGAAATCTCATTCATTGCTGGTGAATGTGAAATGATACAGCCACTTGGGAAAACAGTTTGGTAGTGTCTTGCAGAACTAAATGCGCTCTTACCATATGTTCCAGAAATCTTACTCCTTGCTATTTACCCAAAGGAATTAAAAACTTATGTCCACACATAGCAGCTTTATTCATAATTACCAAAATTCAGAAACAACCAAGACGTCCTTCAGTGGATGAATGGGTAAATAAACTGTGGTACATCAAACAATGAAATATTATTCAGTGCTTTTTAAAATGAGCTATGAAAAGACAGGGAACAAACTCAAATGTATATTAGTAAGTGAAAGAAACCAATCTGGAAAGTGTTTGTGAGATAATAGGATATATATATATATATATATATATATATATATATATATACACATACATATATTTGTTTCTGCTCCCAGTTTCTGGAAAAAAGCTAATATTTTTATAGTTTCCTTAGTGATCAGAGCACTAGGAACATCTTTTGTTTTAATAAGGCAACTAGGGATGGGCTCCTGGATGGGAGCTAATCACCAGAAAGACCACGCCATGGTTAGAAGCTTGGAATTTTCATCCTCACCCCAGAGCCCATACCCTCCAGAGAGGGGAGAAGAGCTAGAAATGCAGTTTGTAACTGATTATGTCCACCTAAGGAAGCCTCCATAAAATCCCAACAGGATGGGATTCAGAGAGCTTTCAGCGGGCAAACACATCTATTTCCTGAGAGTGACACATCCCAGCTCCATGGCGACAGAAGCTCCTGGGCTCAGGACCCTTCAGGCCTCACCCTATGTGTCTCTTTTTCTAGATGTTTAACTGTATCTTTTATCATATACTTTAGTAGACAGTTAAACACAAGTAACATTCTGTGAGACATGACAGCAAATTAATCAAACCTGAGGAGGAGCTTGTTGGAACTTTCGATCTATAGCCATTGGTCAGAAGCATAGGTGCTAACCTGGGCTTGCAACTGGTGTCTGAGGTGGGGGACGGGGCATTCTTGTGGGACTGAGCCCTTACCTGTGAGCTCTGATGCAATCTCCCAGTAGAATTAGGCTGTAGGACACCCAGGTGGTGTCAGAGATTTGCTTGTTGTTGTGGGGGGAAACTTTCACACCTTTGGTGGCCAGCATTGTCAGAAATGAAGTGATCTGTGTGAAGTAGTAAAGAAGACACACCAGGAAGAAACACATAGTAGGGGTCGACTAGGTTTTTCCCACATGAGATAGAAAAAGCTGAGTTTTTCTATTATAGCTACATATTGTATGACTCCAACTCTATGACATTCCACAAAAGGCAAAACCATGAAGACCATAACAAGATCAGTGGCTGCCAGGGGTTAGAGGGAAGGAGTGAACAGCTGCAGCACAGAGGATTTTTAGGGCAGGAAAACTCTGTATATGCCACATTGGTAGATACGTTTTTATATACTTGCTTGATGTAAACTGTGGACTTTGGATGATGATGATTTGTCAATGTAGGTTCATTATCATTATGAATGTAATGAATGTTGAATGTAATGTTAATAATGGGGGAGGTTTGGGGGGGCAGAGGCATATTAAAATTCCTGTGCCTTCCTTTTATTGTTGTGGTAAACCTAAAACTGCTCTAAGAAAATAAAGTCCTAATGAACTTTTTAAAAAATGCATCTTATAGATGAGAAAGTAGTAACTGCTCAAAAAGTAAAAGGAAGCCAATTTGAGCAACAAGAGAAATGAAGTAGCATTAGATTATAACCCAAAGTATACCAAAATCCATGAATCTATACTGATAAAAATGTATTATCAAATAAATAAAGGGGCACAAGAGACAAATCCTCCATACAGAAGAATTCCAAATTATTAATGGAGCTGTTCCTCCCTATAAGAGGTGGACTGCTCTAGGTGACCTGCTTCTTGGAAAAGAAGTAGAGTATTGAAAAATGAAAAAAGGAAATTTACAGTGAATCAAGCTGGCAAACACTACCTTGGCAGGTAGGTGAAGTCAATATCATCAGTGATAAGTTATTTTAATAGCATGCACCTTGATATGATGTAACGAGAATGGTCATCTATACCCCAAGTCTAATCATAAGGAAAATATCAAACAAATTCAAACTAAGGGACATTCTACAAAACACCTGACCAATGCTTCAAACTGTCAAGGTCACTGGGAACAAGAGAAGTCTGAGAACTGGTGAGTGACCAGAAGAGACTAAGGAGACATCATAACTCAATGCAACATGGTACCTTGGATGGAATCCTGGCACAGAAGAATCCCATTGAGGAAAACTGGTGAAATCCAAATAAAGTACGCCAGACAGTTAATAACAATGGGCCAATGTTGGTTCTTTAGTTGTGGCAAATATACCACAGTAATGTAAGACAATAGTTAACAATAGAGGAAACTGGGTGAAGGGTATATGGGAGCTCTCTGTATTATCTCTGAAATTTTTTTATAAATCTAAAAATTTTTTATAAATCCAAAATTTTAAAAATCTCATTAAAAGCCAAAGGTGTTAGCTTTACCACCCAATCTGATCCCACTCCCTCATTGGTGAAGATAAGGAAAGTGGGACCCAGAGACCTTGCCAAGTTTGCACGTTCATGATTTCCTAACGGTGCACACATTTCCTTCTACACAAGGGGCCTACTTCCCCAAATCCTCTGCTGCACAGAATAAATAACATAAAGCATGTTAAAGAGTTTTCAGGTCTTAAGAATATAGCTTATTATTGTTAGTTTTATACACTTCAAGAAAAACTGATGTGCAAAATTATTATACAGATATGTCAGGGAATACTAATCCACTTGTTAAATGTTTTTTGTCTATTTCATAAAAGAATTCATCCCAGTTCCTATAATAGCAAACTTCTGTACTGAACTATAAATTATAAACCCACTTTTCCAGACACAGTTCCTTTTTACAAGTAATTTATGTCTAGACGATTGCTCAACAACAAGTTGTTTCTAGATTTAGATTTTCAACTCTATTTCTCTTTTTAAATATTTGTTACTTATAGTAAGCAAGGTATCTGAAATATTTTACTATATTAAAACTTCAAACAAATAGACATTCTTAATGAGGAAATGCCTTCATATTTTACTCACCAATCTTTTGTTTTCTGCATAATGAAAATCTCCAAGATTTACACTCCTTAGTAAAACATCATCTCTACCCCAAATCCTTAGTCTAAGCTATAGAAAATTAGACTATAGAGAATTATTGTGTCAACATTATCAATCAAGACCTTTAATTATATATGTTGGTAAAATCCGGGATCTAAACTCATCTGGGAAATAGCAAATTTAAATTGATTCCCTGTAAGTCCATTCCCTTTAGGACACATGGACAATAACTAAGGGTGGGGGGTGGAAAGGGGAGGAGGCGGGGAGCATGGGGCGGGGGGCGGGCAGGGTTGGGAATATAAGACAGAAACCTGTACGTGAACGAGAATTAAATAAAAATTATATTTAAAAAAAAATTGATTCCCTGTAGAAAAAGAATAAAATGTGGTACTCATAGGGTCATTTTATATAAGACAATCAACGTATTTAGCTGATGTCAATTTTTAAATCCCTTCACCTTCCCCCTGGTGATTGGAAAGGAACTTTTATTATTTCAGTCATTAAGCAATTCCATTTGACTTTAGTGTTTGTGGCAAAATGTAACCCAGGACAGCAGATTTCCCAGTCAGCTGTTGGATTGTTTTTAGGATTCTACTTCTTCCTGGGGATCCTCCTGTAAAAAAGCACAATTTGTGGACTGCTCACACCAGCACCACATGTTCACACAGCTTTTGCAAGTGCATGTGATCTTTTCTCGAACTCGGTGAATCAGGTCAGTGAAAAGGCACATGTAAGACAGAAGACATCTGCAAACATGTTCAGACAAGAACATGTCTGTTCAACACACCTCTGACTAAGACCCACTACATAGGGATGCCCATTCTGTTTTTATCAGGTGATTATTTCAAAGAAAGTTTCCTTTGCATTGAAACAAAATGTTCTTTATTTATTATTATTTTAAATTTATTTTTTCTATCCCTACCCACCCTCTCCCTTCTTACGCCCACAGTCACCACCCTGTTGTCAATGTCCTTAAGTACTTTTAATTTTTTGCTCGGTCCTTCCACCCCTTAACCTCCACCCAGAGCTGTCAGCCTGCTCTCTATTTAAGAGTCTGTCTCTATTCTGCTTGTTAGTTCAGTTTGTTCATTAGATCCCACATGTGAATGAAATACATGTATATTTGTCTTTCTCTGTTTGGCTTATTTCACTTAGCATAACATTCTCCATGTTATGTGCAGCCATGCTGTTGCAAAAGGTAAAATTTTTCTTTTTTTTCAGCCAAGTAGTATTCCATCATGTAAATGTACCATAGTTGCTTTATCCACTCATCTGCTGATGGACACTTGGGCTGCTTCCAAATCTTGGCTATTGTAAGTAACTACAATAAACATAGGGGTGCCTATATTCTTTCAAATTAGTGTTCTGGGATTCTTCTGATAAATTCCCAGAATACAAATCACTGGGAAATAAGGCAGTTCCATTTTTAACTTTTTGAGGTATTTCCCTACTGCTTTCCACAGTGGCTGTACCAATCTGCATTCCCACTAACGATGCAAAAGATTTCCTCTTTCTCCACATCCTCACCAGCACTGGTTGTTTGTTCATGTATTGACAATAGCCATTCTGACCAGTATGAATGAGGTGATATCTCATTGTGGTTTTAATTTGCATTTCTCTGATAATTAGTGACATTGAGCATCTTTTCATTTGTCTACTGGTCATTTGTATGTCATCTTTGGAGTAGTGTCTATTCAGGTCCTTTGCCCATTTTTTTAATTGGGTTGTTTGTTTTGTTGATGTTGAGCTTTATAAGTTCTTTTTACATTTTGGATATTAACCCCTTATCAGATGTATCAGTGAATATGTTCTCCCATTCGGTGTGTTATCTTATTATTTTGTTGATGGTTTCAATTTCTGTGCAAAAACTTTTTAGTTTGATGTAGTCCTCCCATTTGTTTATTTTTTCTTGTGTTTCCCTTGCCTGAGGAGATATATCACATAAGATATTGCTATGAACAATGTCTGAGATTTTACTGCCTATGTATTCTATAGGATTTTTATGGTTTGGGATCTAATATTTAAGTATTTAATCCATTTAAAATGTATTCTTGTCTGTGGTGTAAGCAGTGATCTAGTTTTATTTTACTTCATACATCTGTCCAATTTTCCCAACACCATTTATTGAATAAATTCTCTTTAGCCCATTGTATGTGCTTGCTTCCTCTGTGGAATATTAATTGACTATAAAAGTGTGGGTTTATTTCTGGGCTCTCTACTCTGTTCCAATGATTTGTGTGTCTGTTTTTATGTCAGTACCATGTTGTTTTGATTACTATGGTCTTATAATATAGTTTGATATTAGGTAGCTGATTCCTCCAACTTTGTTCTTCTTTCCATGATCACTCTTACTAAGCAGGGCCTTTTGTGGATCCATATAAATTTTGAAATGTTTGCTCTAGTTCTGTAAAATAAGACATTGGTATTCTGAGAAGAACTGCATTAAATCTGTGTGGGTATTTTAATGATATTAATTCTTCTAGTCCATAAACATGGTATGTGCTTCCACTTACTTGTATCTTCTTCAGTTTCTTTCTTCACTGTCTTATAATTTTCTGAGTACAGGTCTTTTACAGCCTTGGTTAGATTTATTCCTAGGTATATTATGCTTTCTGAAGCAATTGTGAATGGGGTTGTTTTCTTAACTTCCCTTCTTAATAGTTTATTATTGGAATATAAAAATACAACTGATTCCTAGATATTAATTTTGTAGCCTGCTACTTTGCTAAATTCATTTATCAGTTTGAGTAGTTTCTTGGTGGAATCTTTGGGGTTTTCTATGTATAGTATCATGTCATCTGCAAATAACGATAGTTTTGCTTCTTCCTTTCCAATTTGGATGCCTTTCATTTCTTCTTCTTGTCTAACTTCATGTCTAGGATTTCTAGGACCATGTTGAATAAGAGAGGTGAAAGTGGTCATCCCTGTTTTCTCCTGATCTTAAGGGAAATGCTTGTAGTTTTTGCCCACTGAGGATGATGCTGGCAGTGAGTTTGTCATATAAGGCCTTAATCATGTTTAGATATGTTCCCTCCATTTTCACTTTGCTGAAAGTTTTCTATCATAAATAGGTGCTGGATTTTATCAAATGCTTTTTCTGCATCTACTGATTGTTATCATGTCATTTTTGCCCTTCATTTTGTTTATGTGATATATAGCATTTATTGATCGTAAATATTGTACCAACCTTGCATTCCCGAAATAAATCCCATTTGAAAATGGTCTATACATTTTTTGACGTATTGTTGCATTCAGTTTGCTGATATGTTGTTGAAGATTTTAGCATCTATGTTCATCAGGGATATTGGCCTATATTTTCTTTCTTTGTATAGTTTTTATCTATTTTTGTATTAGGATAATTCTAGCCTCATAAAATAAGCCTGGGAGTCCTTTCTCCTCTTGTATTTTTTGGAATAGTTTGAGAAGGAGAGGTGTTAGTTCTTCTTGGAATGTTTGGTAAAACTCACCTGTGAAGCCATCAGTCGAAAGCTTTTGTTTGCTGGGAGTTTTTTGATTACTGCTTCAATTTTACTATGTGTACTCTGTCTATTCAGATTCTTTGATTCTCCCCGATTTAGTTTTGGATCATTGTATGTTTCTGCCAATTTATCCATTTCATCCAGGTTGTCTAATTTGTTGGCATATAGTTTTTTAAATATTTTCTTACAATCCTTTATATTTCTTTGATGTCAGTTGTTATTTCTCCTTTTTCATCTCTGATTTTATTTATTTGTGTCCTCCCTCTTTTTTTCTTCGTGAGTTTGGTTAAAGATTTGTCGGTCTTGTTTATCTTTTCAAAGAATCAGCTCTTGGATTCATTGATCCTCTGTATTGTTTTCTTAGACTGTATTTTGTCTTTTTTTTTTCTCTGATAATTTCCTTCCTTTTACTTACTTTGGGCTTTCATGCTTACTTTTAGGTTTCTTTAAGCGTGAAGTTATTGTTTATTTGAACTTTTTCTTATTTTGAGATAGGCCTATAATCCTGTGAATTTCCATTTTAGGATTGCTTTCCCAGTGTCCTACAGATTTAGGGTTGTTGTGTTCCCATTCTTATTTGTTTCAAAGTGTCTCGAGATTTGTTGCTTAATCTCATTATTGATCCATTCATTGTTTAATTTCATGCTTTTTGGCATCCATATCTTTGTGCATTTTTCAATGTTCTTTTTGTGATTCATTTCTAGTTTCAGAGCATTATGGTCAGAGAAGATGCTTGATATGATTTCAACCTTCTTAAATTTATTGGGACTTGTTTTTGTGTCCTAACATGTGGTCTATCCTAGAAAACATCCCATGTGCACTTGAAAAGAATTTATAGGTTGCTGCTTTTAGATGAGATGCTCTGAATATATCAGTTAAATCCATTTGATCTAGTGTGCCATTTAAAGCTCCTGTTCCCTTGTTGATTTTCTATCTGGAAGATCTATCTATTGATGTCAATGGGTTGTTAAAAATTCCCTACTATGACTGTATTTCTGTCAGTCTCTCCCTTTGTGCTCATCAAGATTTGCTTTACATTTTCAGGTGCTCCTTTGTTGGTTGCATAAATGTTCACTAGGATTATATCCTCTTGGAGGGTTGTTTCCTTTATCATTACATAGTGTCCATCTTTATCTCTTACTATAGCCTTGGTTTTAAAGTCTATTTTGTCAAATATAAGTATTTCTACTGCAGTATTTTTTCCTTTCCATTCACGTGGAATATCTTTTCCCATGTCTATACTTTTAGTCTGTGTATCTTTCATTCTGAGGTGAGTCCCTTGGAGACAACATTTGTAAGGGTCTTGTTTTCTTATCCTTTCAGCTACCCTATGTCTTTTGATTGGAACATTTAAGCCATTTACATTTAAAGTGATTATTGATAGATATGTATTTATTGCCATTTTATTCTTCAGTTTCCTCTGTTTTTTTTTCTTTTTCTTCTCTTTCTTCTTCCTTTCTCCTTCTTTTCTCCTCCTCCTCCTTCTTAAAAGCTAAGTGGTAAAGTTTCCATTATTCAACCCCTGAAGGATAAGGCTGAGTGAGCGACCTTCAGACTGTGAGCCACTGAGGAGACAAAGCTTATCTCCCTGGCAGGAGCGCTGCTTCTGCTTCCTACATCTCTGGCCTCCAATGCTTGGTTGGTTAGTCAGTGACAGATAAGACCCCTCAGAGGGGGAGAAACCTAAGCCAGACACAATCATTTGGGAGGCCCTCAAGGAAGGACTCAGGGGGGCTGCAGCAAAGATGGGGTGATGAACCCTCACTCCCCAGCTATTCTGACATGGCCCAAGTCCCCATTTCCATATGGGAAAAGCACTTGCTGGCTCTAATCTACTTAAGCCTAAAAACCTATGACTGGGAGGGTTGTGTAGCTCTCTGCTGGCTAGAGCAGGTTCAGGGGTGATCGGGCATAAGAAAGAATTCATAAAGTCCTGTGAAACCTGCTTTGCTAAGAGTGCTTTCATTTATATGATAAGGGTCTGAGCAGGAAATGAGTATGTCTCCCAAAGTTTTTGCAACCCCCTTACCTGACAGACAATGACTCAGATTAAGCCCTCAGATTTCTTTGAAATGTTATCTATTGTTTGATCCTTGCTGCCTGACATTGATCGAGGAGCTTTATCTGTATTCCCATGTGTTACAAAACTAATAAAAGCCATTGAGGAAAGGGCTCTTGGTCCTTCTCCTTGACTACCTCTCCTCCCCAAGCAGATCATGTCTCAGTAACTATATTTTCATCCATGGCGAATGTGGGGACTTGCGTGCAAAGTTTTCCCCACACTGCTTTGGTACTAGCAAACTCATTTAACTTTTTCTTGTCTGGAAAGCTCTTTATTTCTCCTTCAATTTTAAATAATAGCCTTGCTGGGTAATGTAGCTTGGTTGTAGGTCCTTGCTTTGTATCATCTGAATATTTTATTCCAATACTTTCTGGCCTGAAATGTTTCTATGGAGAAATCAGATGACAGTCTAATGGGAGCTTCCTAGTAGGTATATAACTGCTTTTCTTTTTGGCTTTTGAGGTTCATTCCCTGTCTTTAACCACTGCCATTTTAGTTATTATGTGTCTTGGTGTCTATGGGCCTCTCTGGGTCCATCTTTCTGGGGACTCTCTGTGCTTCCTGGGCTTTTATGTCTTTTCCCTTCACCAGATTAGGGCAGTTTTTGTTCAATATTTCTTGGAATAGGTTCTTGATCCCTTGCTCACTCTTTTCCCCTTCTGATACCCACATTATGTGGATGTTGTTATGCTTCATGTTGTCCCAAAGGCTTCTTAAACTCTCATTTTTTTATATTCTTTTTTCTTTGTGCTGCTCTGCTTGGGTGTTTTTTTAAACCTTGTTCAAAGCACTGATTGAACCATCTGCTCTATCTATCCTACTCTTTACCCATGTAGTGTATTATTTATTTCAGATATTGTATTCTTTATTTCTGACTGGTCCTTATTTATGGTTTCTATTCTATGTCTTTCTTCATACTGTTGAGCATCTTTATGATTATTATTCTAAATTCTCTATCTCATAAAGTTCCTGCCTCCATTTCATGTAGTCTTCTTCTGAAGAGTACTCTTATTCTTTCATTTGGGGCTTGTTTCTTTGTCTTCTCATTTTGGCTCTCTCTTTGTGTTTGTTTTAATGTGTTAGGTAGATCTGCAAAGACCCTGGTGGAAACTTATGTTAGATGCTGTCTGTGACTAGCTCTGGGCAACCTGTATGAAGCTATCAACAATCTATAGTTTGAGGCTTCCTCTGGTGGGCTAGGTGTGTACAGAAAGCACCAAGCTATGCCCTAAGGCTGGCTTTTACCAGCACTGGGTCTAGGGGAGAGTTAGCTGAAGTCTCCAATCTCCCATAGATTTGTCTTCCACAATCTTTATGTTAGGTTTAATCAATGAATATGCTTCCAGCTATCTTCTTCAGCAGCCCAACTTAAGCTACACAGTGTGGGGTAAGAAGGATGCCTATGGGTGGGGCTACTGCTTCTCCCCAGGCTTATGCCACATGAGTGAGAGTGCTTTGCCAGAGAAAGATGACTTCTGCAGTATGGGGAATGGCTGAGCCCAGGGATCCTGGTAACTGACACTTCAGCTCCCTCCCCAGAGATCCCAACCCTAGACTCTCTCCTCATGTGGCTCTGGTATGCTCTGCCTCCTTCTTCTGGAACCCAGGGTAAATGGCTGCAAACCAAATTTTGTGTGTTGTCCCTTTAAGAGACTTTCTGTGTTTCTAGTTGTCTTTCCCTGGTGGACAGAAACTCCACTGCTTTTCACAGCGAGACATTATTTGGGTTCCTTTCCTGGTTCTGGTGTTCTAAGTTGGGGAGTCCAGCTTGGGGTTTAGACCCACATTTCTCTGGGGAAACCCCCATGGCCACTGAAATATCCCTCCAGAACCTCAGCTGCCATCTATGGAGCCCAGCCAGCCCTGTCATGCCTCTGTAGTTCCTATCAGTCCTGATGTGGTAGTGTGGTTTCTTCCGTAAGTTGTTGGTTATAAGGCTTCTCTGCACCTAGTGTTTGGTGGGTTATTTAGGATGATTTTTCTATAATTTAGTTGTAATTCCAGTTTGGTCCTGGGAGGAGGTGAGTATAGCTTCTACCTATTCCTCTACCATTTTGGATTCCCTGAATCAAAATCTTTTTTATTGGAGCTTTTACCCTAGTGTTCTAGCTCTTTTTTTTTTTTCAAATTAAGAAAGGCAAGGGTGACAGCATTATTACATCAATTTCACAAAAGAGAAACTATCTTAGAGAAGTCACAAAGCTGGTAATGGGTAGATAAGGAATCAATCCAAGCCTGTTTGTTCCAAAGGTCTTAATTGTAGATACTACACCATTCTAGTTTAACATGACTGTGTCTTACTCTAAAAAAGTGCATTTGTCCAAGAGAATAAGTAAGTATGTGCTGAAATCCAAATGGTGCTTCCAATGAGCACTACTTCTGGCAAAAGAAAGGGGAATTTTTTTTCTAATTTATTCTTCCTGCTCAGGCATAGACCTGCAATACTGTTAGCTTGGAAGGGAAACTGTATCTGATACCCACTGAGGTACCAGATAGGGAGGGGATGGCCCCTTTAGCCTGACCCATTTTTCATGATATTTGAAATCATTTATTTCACTAAAGAATGCCTCAGAATCATCCTTTTCATGATCTGCCTTTTTCCCCGGAGCAACGACAAGGTCACAAGTCTATAGTATCATGATTTCCAATCTCCCAACATCTCTTTTTGAATATTTACTCAAAATATATCCTTATCAACATTTCCAGTGCTTCTACTGTCTAGATTGTTTCTTAAAAGACTGTCAACAGTATTTATTTGCACTCGTCCAAAAGTTTTTCAAAGATTTTATTTATTTTACTCTGGGAAAGAACAGCTGAGCTGAAAGACTAAAACTCATCTGAAGTAGCCAGATGTCCTCCTGCAGTATCTTTACTCTGTTCCCCTTATAGATCAATTGTTAAAATTGTGGAGAGAGAGTATATATGAGTACCTTCGCTTTTTCTCTGTATTTGTATTTCATGACAGCTGCCAACAAATGGCTCTCCTCCCCACATGGAATAGACTTGTAAACTTTTTTGTGGTTATTTTTGCCTTTCTCATTTTTCACCAAACTCTGCTCATTCTGATGCTTTATATTATTCCATTCTTCTACAGGAGTACCCAATTGAGTATATTACCTTTCACATTTTATATCACTCACCCCTAGGCATTCTGTGAAACTCACTGTGGTCCTTTTGCAACTCTCCCAGTTCTTCCTCAGCAGGATTATTTGGATCTTAAGTATGGTGTATATAGGATAGACTATGGCATTTGGAGTCCATTCTATTTTTTCTTTGTCATTCCTCCTAATAGTTCATATTCTAACACTGCTTAAGTGACATAATGTGGTACAAATACAAAAATATATAAAGACTTGGAAATTTTTAATGCTTTTCATTTACCAGTATATTTATAGGAATTCATCTTGAGGAAATATTCATAGATTAGTGCATAGATACTTAGATGCCAAGATGTTTATCCTATTAATACTTAAATTAACCAAACCTTAGAAATGTTTAGCAACTGAGTATTAGTTGAATACATCATGGTAGATACACCAATAGTTAATTGGACATCCAGTATTTAAAAATAATGCTGTAAAAATAAAGCTTCTAGAAGAAAACATAAAGAAAAATCTTCATTACATTGACCATGGTAGTGATTTCTTAGATTTGACACCAAAAACAAAGGCAACAATAGGAAAAATCAGACTACAAGGCTTATGTACAGGAAAAGAAACAACAAATTGAGGGAAAAGGCAACCTACAGAATGGGAACAAATATTTGCAAACTATATCTGATAAGAGATTAATATCCAAAATATATAATGAACTTCTACAACTTAAAAGAAAGCAAACAAAATCCCCCAAATAACCCAATTAAAACATGGGCAAAGAATTTGAATAGACATTTTTCCAAAGATATAAAATGACCAATAGATACATGAAAAGACATTCATCATAGTCATCAAGAAAACACAAATCAAAAGCACAATGAAATATCACCTTATGCCTACTGGATGGCCATTCCGAAAAAAAAAATATATATATACATATATATATATATATATATATATATATATATATATAATAACAAATGTTGACAAGGATATTGAAAAACTGCAACTTTTGTGTACTTCTGATGAGAAGGTAAACTGGTGCAATCGCTATGAAAAACAGTACGGTGTTTCCTCAAAACATTGAAAATGGTACTACCATATGACCTAAGAATCCCACTTCTAGGAACTTATCTAAAAATTGAAAATTGGATCTGAAAGAGATATCTGCGCTCCCGTGTTCACTGCAGCATTATCCACAATAGCGAAGAGGTGAAAGCAACCAAAGTGTCCACTGAAGGATGAACGCATGAAGAAAAGAGAATAGTATCCAGCCTTTAAAAAGAAGGAAGTCTTGTCATGTGCTACAACATGCATGAAACTTGAGGACATTATGTCAGATAAAAAAAATCAGTTACAGAGAAACAAATGCTGCGTATTCCCACTTATACGAGGTATCTGAGTAACCCAACTCTTAGAGGCAGTAAGTGGGTCAGTGGTTGCAGGAGGTGGGAGAGTGGGTGGTGGTAGAAATGGGGAGTCGTCCAAAGTTTTAGTTTTTAAAGTTTTAGTCATGCAGGATGAAAAATTATAGAGATCTGTTGTACAATAGCATGTATTAGTTAATATTTATTTTGTTCTTTTGAATCACTCCACTTTCCAAAATTAGAGGACCCATTTTGGTGTTTTTTTTTAAGTTACTTTTATTTATTTTAGAAATGAAGACATATTAGTTTGGAATAACAAAAATGTTTTCTGAAACTATGTCAAAGTTCCCTCAAATAATGAGAATCTAAAAAACTTCAATGTAGAATTTCATTCACTCATTTCAGCCCACAAATATTTACTGAGCAGTTACTTGCTTTGGCTTAGATATTTCGTGAAACATTTACCATCACTTATTGTGACTTTGAATAAGTCACTCAACCAACCATGAGCTCCACTTTCTGATGTTGAAAATGTAGATAATAATATATTCAACTTCTCTAATTAGGATTTTTAAGTTTATAATATTAACAAGTACAAAATAAGTATATTAACTGTAAAATGTTACCATTTTATGACTATTACCTTTACTATGATCATTAATTGATTGTGTTTTTCCAGAACCTCCAATGTGTAAAAGCGAACCTGCTTTCACCAAACTATACCCAGCCTTTCTAGGGTCTCTCCAATTTTTCAACAAATTCCTAAGTTAGTTTCTGTCTTCTCTGTATTCCCAGCTCCAGCACAGCAACCATGAGCTAATGTTGCTCTAAATCTTCTCACACAGAATTACTCAGTAAACCATGACGGGCATTAAACCTTGTTTTCCTTTTTAATTTCTCAACTCGTGCATTTTTTAAATTAACATTTTTCCTTATAATTTTTAAAACTTCTTAACATTCATATCTCCCTCCCTATTCTGTGTTCATTCCTGGGGCTCACCTTGGCACTTCCATGCTGTGCAGACTTTTCAGATAAACAGTAGCACTGGACGTACATAAGCAGCGAAAGGGTTATAGTCTGATATCTAAAAGTTACCTACAAGGAAAAGGGGAATTAGGTGACAGTTGGGTTGTGTGGGAAATACCAGAACAACACGACATGTATAGTAAGCAAATATATCTTAATGGTTGTTACTTTATTATCTTAATGGTTGTTAATGCTTATTTATATTTCCTCTTTAAAAACACTTTATTTTTTGTGCATGCATTTTTGTACCTACTCAAATCTTAATGTTATAGAGTTAATTTTGTAGGCTGTAGATCATATAGTTTTATATATGTGTGCATGTATTATATATAATATATATTATATATAATATTATATGGAATGTTTTTCTCTTTTAAGTCTTTTTGTCTCATCTCCTCTGGCTATTATTGGGTTTTATTCTTTGTATTGTCATCGAAGGAGAAGTAAAAGTGTTCCTATGTTTTTACCTGTCTGTCAAACTATTTAATGGCATCTTGCCTTCTTTAAAAAAGAGCTGGTAGGTAATTCTTACCCCCAAAAAGAAGAGTTAATTTATAGTTTACACTCTGAGTAGTTAAAGTTAAACAAGAGATCAGAAATTGTATAAACAGACAGGGAGAAGAAGAAACAATGAAGAATTACTATGAATGAGCTGAAAGTTTTCTGCTTCTTGTAACTAAGTAAAACAGACATAAGTTCATACTGTGCATAGCTTTTCCTCTGATAAAAAAAAACCATACTAACTTGTCAGAGAGACATTTTTCCTGGTTTTATATTCTGTGAAGAAGTTGTATAGACTCTTATATTAAGGACATAAAATAACATAAACAATGTCCTCAGAACTGTTTTTCTAGAAAATGTACACTTTGCAAACTACGTTTGTTATCTTGTCATAACATTGTAAAAACAATCCCATAGAACAAAGGAAGACAATGGGGATAAGCCACACTGTTTGGAAAATGAGACCATGTGTTAGATATTTCTTTTTAGGTTTCTGTACTTTCCAAATTGTCTACAATGAATATGTGTTACTTATATAAGGAAAAGATAAACTTTAACAAAAATAAGTGCACTTTGTGAAGATGTCTTTTTTATAGCAACTCTTGATGAAAGCTGGAAGCATGTTCATGAATCCTAGTTCAGGGAAAGCATTTCTATGACAGCTAAATTAATACAATCAAGAAACTTGCATTCCAGTGGCCTGCTTGGCACATGCATAGTATATAATGAGGATGCTGAACTTGTTCCTTAGACTCTCTCAAATACCATTTATCTCACCTGAATTTTTTAAAAGATTTTATTTATTTATCTTTAGAGGGGAAGGGAAAGAGAAGGAGAGAAATATCAATGTATGGTTGCTTCTCATGAATCCCCTGCTGGGAACAGGCCTGACTGGGAATGGAACCGCGATCCTGTAGTTCCCAGGCCCACACTCAATCCACTGAGCTACACCAGCCAGGGTTCACCTGAATTTTTAACATGAATTATGTAGCATTCTGAGGTTTAATACTCAGGTTATTATCAAAAAGCAGAAATTTTCACTTAGTAGAAAAGCTGATCAACATATTCTGGATCTTAGATGGTCAAGAAGCAGTGCCAACATGATGCTGTGAAATCTAAGAGCTGCTGATATATCTGATCTGCCTAAAGGTCTGCTTTATGTCCATCAAGCAGTGGGCTACAGGAAAGGAAGCTCGCTTCAGAGCTAAACTTTTTTTTAATTGTCCCCAAAGCCTAGAAAAGTACTCAGTTGAGTCTCCAAAGTTCTGCACTAAGAAGCTTGGGAAAAAAATATTTTTTGGTCTGGACATTTTAAAGGATGACATGCCCTTTAAATCAAATGTTTGCCTACCTGTTAACAACTCTGGAAAAAATGCTTCTGCCTCAAGAAAAACAGATGTTATTGGTTACCTGTAAATTTCAATTAGCTTGTTCTATTAGGAATCACTGACTTTCACCCACATGATCTTAACCAGTTATAAAAAAGCCTTTAACGGTATGTACTGATACGATATTACATTGGCATTTAATACACACTTTTAAAATTGCTCTTGATATATACAACACTTGATGGATCTCAAGGGAATGATACTGAGTCTAAAAGCCAGTCTCAGAAGGTTACAGACTGGATGCCTGTATTATCTGATATTCTCAAAAGGACAGAATTATAGAGATGGAGAACACATTAGTGGTGGTCAGGGGTTAGAGATGGTGGGGCTCAGGGATGTGGGGGTGCTTGTGGTGATGGAACAATTCTGTACCTTGACTGTGGTGGTGGTTACAAGGATCAACTCATGTGATAAAATTTCATGGAACTACACACACACATGAGAACATGCAATCTTAGTAAAATTTGAATAAAATCTATAGATTATACCAATGTAAATTTCCTGCTTTTGATATTGTGCCATAGTTATGTAAGATATAAGCACTGAGGAAAACCAAGTAAAGGGTATCTGGGACCCTCATACTATTTTGCTAATTACTGTGAATCCATAACTATTTCAAAACAAATATTTTAAAAAACAATAAAATTTCCATTAGAAGCCCAGAAAAGCTCAGTAAAGTTTAGATTTTTTTACTGTCTTTCATTGAGAATGTTTTCCAGGTGCTAAAATGCTAACCTCTAGGTACACAGCTTCTCTGGGAAACCCCAGTTCCCACATAGAGACAAGCATTGACTGAGCACCGGGAAAGGCCAGCGATGCCTTTCAGCCACAGCTACAACCAGGAAGTCCTCTGCAGTGCCCTTCTAGCCGATATTCCTGTCTCTGGTATCTTCGAACTCCCACTTATTGTATGCAAGCCTATGAAAAGGCTTTCTATCGACTTCCGCCAAGATGGAGGCATAGGTGGAAACACTGTGCCTTCTCCCACAACCAAGTTTGAACACAACAAAGGTTTGGAGAACTAGGACACACCCAAAGACCAGAAAACGGAATTATACGGAAGTCCGACAACTACGAACCGTTCAACGGGGACGGTAAGAGAGGTGGAGCCAGCAGTGGAGCTGTGTCAGGCAGGACAGGTCCCCCAACCTAGGCACGCAGGCAGCCCGGAACCAGTTGGGGTGCGGGGCAGACTGACCACGGTCGCACATTTGCGCACAGTGAGATGGACTACGCAGGCTCCAGGGGGCGAGGGCTGACAGCGGTGGCACACTCGCGTGCAGTGGGACGAAACGCATGGGCCCGGTGACGGCAGCAGCTGCGGCACCAGTGAGGGCCTCGGCGGCAGACGGGACGCCATAGTCCCTCTTTGACCCCGTCCCCACATACAATGTCACAACCCAGCGACTTAGTTGCCCTGTTCTAGTGAACACTTTAGGGCTCTGATCCTGCTATGGAACAGGCACGAACAGCCCAAAAGATGGCGCAAGAAGAACTCAAAGTCCCAGAGCCGATAACTCTCAGCGACCAAGAAATTGCCAGCCTCTCAGAAGCACAATTCAAGACACTATTTATCAGGATGCTCACAGAACTGGTAGATTATAGTCACAAATTAGAGGAACATATGAAGGCTAAACTAATTGAAATGAAGGGAGATGTCCAGGAAACCAATAGTGATGGAAAGGAAAATGGGACTCATATCAATGGAATGGACCAGAAGGAAGAACAAAACATCCAACCAGAAAAGAATGAAGAAATGAGAATTCAAAAAAATGAGGAGGGGCTTAGGAACCTCCAGGACATCTTTAAACGTTCCAACATCCGGATTATAGGGGTACCAGAAGGGGGAAAGAAACAGCCACGAGTGGAAAACTTATTTGAACAAATAATAGAGGAGAACTTCCCCAGTCTGGCAAAGCAAATAGACTTCTAGGAAATCCAGGAAGCTCAGAGACTGCCAAAGAAGTTGGACCCAAGAAGGAACACACCAAGGCACATCATAATTACATTAGCCAAGACCAAAATGAAGGAGAGAATCCTAGAAGCATCAAGGGATAAGGGGACAGTCACTTACAAAGGAGTACCCATCAGGCTGTCAGCAGATTTCTCAAAAGAGACCTTACAGGCAAGAAGGGGCTGGAAAGAAGTATTCCAAGTCATGAAATCCAAAGACCTACAGCCAAGATTGCTTTATCCAGCAAAACTTTCATTTAGAATGGAAGGACAGATAAAGTGCTTCTCAGATAAGGTCAAGTTCAAGGAGTTCATCATCACCAAGCCCTTATTATATGAAATGCTAAAGGGACTTATATAAGAAAAAGAAGATGAAAAATATGAACAGTGAAAGGACAGCAAACACACAGTTATTAACAACCACACCTAAAACAAAAGCAAACCAAGAGGACAGCTAGATCAGGAGTGGAACCATAGAAATGAAGAACACATGGAGGGTTAGAAACAGGGGGGTGGGAGGGAGAGAAGGGGGGAGAAGGCACAGAAAATAGCATAGATGGTAGGTAGAAAATAGATAGGGGGGAGGGCGAGAATAGTGGGGAAAATATAGAATCCAAAGAACTTGAGACACGTGGTTATAAACTAAGGGGGGCAGAATGGTGGGAGAGGGAGGGTGCGGGTGGAAGGGAATGAAGGGGGGGAATAGAACAACTGTAATGGTATAATCAATAAAATATATTTAAAAAAAAAGAACTAAGGGGGGGAGAATGGTGGGGGAGGGAGTGTGCAGGTGGAGGGGAATGAAGGGGGGGAATGAACAACTGTAATGGTATAATCAATAAAATATATTTTTTAAAAAAAGAAAAGGCTTTCTTGTAGCCTTCCTTTCCTGGAGCAAGTACAATTCTTCTAAACATCCAGCTTGTTTCCAGGGTCTTAATCAAAGATTGCTTATGTGATAAAGAATTAGTTTTGCTCTTCCATTTGAACTGCAATCATGTCTATTTGGTATGATTCTGAGGTCAATGGTCTTTCTATTTGTTAGTTTGTGTTCCCAATGTATCTTCATTGGGCTTGGCATATAATAACATCATTAAAAATTCCTGTTGGAATAATGACTGAGTTAGTTGTATCTATATAATTGGCATTCAGGTGTTTGTGGAATCGACTTGGTAAGT
Organism: Sturnira hondurensis; assembly: GCF_014824575.4. Taxonomy (NCBI): domain Eukaryota; kingdom Metazoa; phylum Chordata; class Mammalia; order Chiroptera; family Phyllostomidae; genus Sturnira; species Sturnira hondurensis. The sequence continues at coordinate 5,592,992 of NW_028088915.1, forward strand.
GTGACAGGGACAGAATCCATTAGTCTTCAGAGCATTTTTTCCCTCTCTTTCACCCTTCCTCTCTAAAGAGGATTCTATCTTTAGCTGTTCATCTTCTCCAATAGGTGAATCTGATTTTGGTCAGGCTTGCTCCAGGGTTTTTTGTGATGAGAAGGGAGGGGACAGAAAGAGAGAAGGTGAGAAGAGAGGAGAGGGGAAGGGAAGGGGAAAAGAGGAAGAAAGAGGGAGTGGGGGAAAGGAAAGACCAGAGGCAGGAAGGACCAGGAGAAAGAAGAGTACTAGTATACTCTAGAGGCAGGAACGAGAGGAGTGAGGGCTGAAAAGCAGCTGAACTGGACTGTTTTGAAAGGGAGCTTGGCAAGCAAACAGGTTCAGAGTAGCTTCTACTAGATGTTTTTCTGCTGTATGATTGCAGGATATTTTTCTTAACCCTTGAAATGTAAAAATTTTGTCAAGCTCTAAGATAAAACTTCTTTTATATTTCTAAATCATAGAACCATTCAGAATTTCAAACTCAGTTTTATAACTGTTTCTATCTTTGGGGAAGATGCTTTTATGGAACATACTAAATATTTATTGAATGAATAATTTTATTCCTGCTCCAATTTTTCTGAGGCAGAAACGATGCTTAGGTACAAACGTAGCTTATTCTCTACGTAGCTATTGTATTTTCTCACTGTTCATCTCTCTTCCTTTCCTTTGTATTGTTTGAGAGTAGCCAGTTTGTTCTCTATAACCCTGGTAAAGTTTTATGCTTTTGTTTACCCTTTACTGCTTCCAGAGCAGATTTTAGCTGTTATTGTATTTTTAGGCTAAATACTTGGGGAAAATCCCTGTTTTTCATCTAAAAGCATTTCCATCAAAAGCACCTAAAATGTAAACTTCACCTACAATTTTCCTTTTAATCAGATCAATTTTTCTCTCATCCTTCATCTTTTATTTCATGGATTTATGTTTTAAATGCAATTAGAAGTCTTCTAAAATAGTTTTCTCTTTTCTACAGTAATACATGTGTGCATATATGTACCTGTTTACTTATAAATAATTAAAAAGATTGAGAAAAAAGTGATCCATGGTGGCCCAGCCCTGCTGACCAGTGATCCTGACCAGTGTAAGGCGAGACATAAGTGTAAGCTGGGGTGCTTTCCCAAAACAGATTATCCAGCATTTTGCTCTCAAAACTCCTCTAGGCCCTTAGACACTGGGAGTTGGGGACCCCAAAGAGTTTTTGTCTATGTGAGTTATTATTCACATTTATCATAAAATGTTTAAAATATTCATTAATTCATTTTTAAATATAATAATAAACTGATAAATTTTACCTAGCATATTTTATTTTTAAAACTACACTTTAAAAATTGATGAAAAGAGTGGTACTATCTTATATTTTTTTCACATCTCTTTGATATCTGCCTTCTCATATCTGATTCTGCATTCAGTCTGTTGTGATATGTTGTTTTGGTTGAAGTATGGAGAACTCAAACTCAGATAAACTCAAATAGATTTATAATTGGAAAAGAGAGCTTTTTACCAAACTTTTCAGTTAATTGTGGGTATTCTTCTCTGATACTAACAGCATCAAAACTCAAGCAGTGGTATCTTCTTTTTAAAGGTTAGTTGCAATATGGAATTTGAAAACTTATCAATGCATTTTACATACTTTTTTGTATTAAAATGTATTTTCCACTTTGCACTTTGAATGGACCTTTTAACCATATATGATTTGGGGTTTTTTTGTGTTTTTTTTAATATATTTTATTGATTATACCATTACAGTTGTTCTATTCCCCCCTTCATTCCCTTCCACCCGCACCCTCCCTCCCCCACCATTCTGTCCCCCTTAGTTTATAACCACGTGTCTCAAGTTCTTTGGATTCTATATTTCCCCCACTATTCTCACCCTCCCCCCTATCTATTTTCTACCTACCATCTATGCTATTTTCTGTGCCTTCTCCCCCCTTCTCCTCCTCCCACCCCCCTGTTTCTAACCCTCCATGTGTTCTTCATTTCTATGGTTCCACTCCTGATCTAGCTGTCCTCTTGGTTTGCTTTTGTTTTAGGTGTGGTTGTTAATAACTGTGTGTTTGCTGTCCTTTCACTGTTCATATTTTTCATCTTCTTTTTCTTATATAAGTCCCTTTAGCATTTCATATAATAAGGGCTTGGTGATGATGAACTCCTTGAACTTGACCTTATCTGAGAAGCACTTTATCTGTCCTTCCATTCTAAATGAAAGTTTTGCTGGATAAAGCAATCTTGGCTGTAGGTCTTTGGATTTCATGACTTGGAATACTTCTTTCCAGCCCCTTCTTGCCTGTAAGGTCTCTTTTGAGAAATCCGCTGACAGTCTGATGGGTACTCCTTTGTAGGTGACTGTCCCCTTATCCCTTGCTGCTTCTAGGATTCTCTCCTTCATTTTAGTCTTGGCTAATGTAATTATGATGTGCCTTGGTGTGTTCCTTCTTGGGTCCAACTTCTTTGGGAGTCTCTGAGCTTCCTGGATTTCCTAGAAGTCTATTTGCTTTGCCAGACTGGGGAAGTTCTCCTCTATTATTTGTTCAAATAAGTTTTCCACTCGTGGCTGTTTCTTTCCCCCTTCTGGTACCCCTATAATCCGGATGTTGGAACGTTTAAAGATGTCCTGGAGGTTCCTAAGCCCCTCCTCATTTTTTTGAATTCTCATTTCTTCATTCTTTTCTGGTTGGATGTTTTGTTCTTCCTTCTGGTCCATTCCATTGATATGAGTCCCATTTTCCTTTCCATCACTATTGGTTTCCTGGACATCTCCCTTCATTTCAATTAGTTTAGCCTTCATATGTTCCTCTAATTTGTGACTATAATCTACCAGTTCTGTGAGCATCCTGATAAATAGTGTCTTGAATTGTGCTTCTGAGAGGCTGGCAATTTCTTGGTCGCTGAGAGTTATCGGCTCTGGGACTTTGAGTTCTTCTTGCGCCATCTTTTGGGCTGTTCGTGCCTGTTCCATAGCAGGATCAGAGCCCTAAAGTGTTCACTAGAACAGGGCAACTAAGTCGCTGGGTTGTGACATTGTATGTGGGGACGGGGTCAAAGAGGGACTATGGCGTCCCGTCTGCCGCCGAGGCCCTCACTGGTGCCGCAGCCACCACCGTCACCAGGCCCACGCGTTTCATTCCACTGCACGCGAGTGTGCCACCGCCGTCAGCCCTCCACCACTGGGTTCGCCCCCTGGGGCCTGTGTGGTCCGTCTCACTGTGCGGGAATGTGCGACCGCAGTCAGTCTGCCCCACACCCCGACTGGTTCCGGGCTGCCTGCGTGCCTAGGTTGGGGGACCTGTCCTGCCCAACCCAGCAGCTGCTGGCTCCACCTCTCTTACCGTCCCCGTCAAACAGTTCATAGTTGTCGGACTTCTGTATAATTCCGTTTTCTGGTCTTTGGGTGTGTCCTAGTTCTCCAAACCTTTGTTGTGTTCAAACTTGGTTGTGGGAGAAGGCACAGTGTTTCCACCTATGCCTCCATCTTGGCGGAAGTCCCGTATATGATTTTGTAACATCATGTATTTGGTCTTCTGAATTCAGACATTTAAGTACATAGTACCACAAAATCATGTTCCTGATACCACCACCAAACTCAACAGAAAAGTGTTCAAGATGATTGGAAGCCATCAAGTGCATGATAGGGAAGTTTAAGTTTTTCAAAATTCAAATTTCACCTGGAAACTCAAATTTTATTATTAATCACAAATATTGTCAGTTGTTTTCCTTGACATGACACACTCACCTCATTTATTTCAGTAAAAGTTTGCCAAATTCTCAAGTCTGAGTAAATATAGTTTGTTAGTATTTCTTTCAAATAAAAAAAGCCATTCATGCAAAAGTGACCAGTGGAACTTGCAACTCAGACAATGTACGACTGGTTTTCCCTGGGATAACTGCTACAGTTTGCTGTGCAGTAGCATGAGTTACTTCCCATTTTGTCATACAAAATATAGAAAAGATATATCTTCAAGGGTCAAGATTTGACAAAATAAATGCTACTGCTTCACCAGGACATTGTAAAAAGATATTGTAGACTTTTGTCTCTGTACTCACTCACCTGACTACGTGGTGGTAAAGAATCAAGTGAAGACCAGACAGTTTAGAGCCACTGCTTGGTGTGTGCGAGGGCCAGCCATTCTACCCACCATTAATTAGCACCATCAATGGAAATGTCAGAGCAGTGAGAATGCCAAATGATGTTTCAGTATTATGAAGAAAGTCGTTTTGACTTTGCGAATTGCCAGTGGCCCATGGATCATACTTTAAGAATCACTACCATAAAATAAGATTTGGATAACTTCTATATTAGTTCAACACTTGAACGTTACCTCATTGCTATCTCAGTCTCCTGAAAGATTAAACTGTCAATAAGACATACAATGAACTCATTAGATGCTCTGTTTCCACCAGAATGAGACCTGGAGCCAACGTCCAGAGAGTCAGCATTCCTCACTACAACTAGATCTTTTTCTTCTCTCTGTCAGGTTTGTGATTCAGGGTCTGGGCACTCCGAAAGCATCACCCATAACCTCAATTCTAAAGCTGTGTCAGTAACTACATAAGTTCTGCTTGTCTCTCCACTTATCCTCAGCCAAAGGCTCACCATACTATTTATACCTTCAAGCTGGTGAATTTCCCCTCAGTCATACATTTTCTTGATTAATTTATAATTGTTCTTCTCTGCATCTTATATTAGGGTTTTGGTTGTTACTTTTTAATGAAAATACATTTTACATCGCTGTATCTTAGTCACATGTCTGTGTTATCAATTTTTTGGTTAAACTAAAATGATTTTTCTATCTAATTGGGTCAAATTTGAAAATTCTCTCATTTTTAAGAATTATTTTTACCTATAGTTAATATATCCAAAATCTTAGTTCCATTTTTTTCTCCTTTTATGTTTTCTAGAGAACTAGTGAAAACCTTATTCAGTGATGATCCTCCTTCTATGTTGTCCTTCCTGGAAGTGGATGTTTCCTGATACAGGAAGTGATGACCTTCACAGGAAGTCAGCACTAGTGGTCTAGTCCTGGCATGGTGATGCACTAATGCCAAAAACATCTCTCTTATTTCCACATTTGTAAAGCACAAAGATTGAGCTAAGTGATATCTGGAGCCCTTTTCATCTCTGTGCTTTTTTGTTTTCTATAAGTATTTTCTCTTCTCCATCTCTCTACTGAACCAAGCATGGAGCGTGAGTGAGCAAGTGATGGTTAAGATGATTTTCCAGTGTATTTCTTAGTATCTTCCCTCACCAGACAGAAAAGTACTCCCTTGGAAATGCTAGGGGAAAATTGGCCTTAAATTAGAATGAGTCATTTGCCTTATAAAATGCTATGGGACTGGATGAGATTGCTACCCCAATGCTCCTGGATAATTACTCATGTGGAAGATTATAGCTACTTTCTTGCTAGGGCCTTTGCATAAATTCTTTCTTGATTAAAATATATATTAAATGATATATATTAAAGTTACCAACTTGAAACACTTCCCATTGGTGGGGAAAAAATTACATGATGTATAACCCAAACTCCACTTCAGAGTGACCACCCAGCTGGTCCCTCTTTGGGATATGATGACCAGTCTGTGAGTTCATATCCCTTTGACTCACATGTACCCCAATTTTTCCTGTCCTCTCTGATCATCTTTCTTCTTATTCCTGGCTAAATATCCTTTCACTGACCTTGTTCCAAGCCTCAAACCTCATTTCAGGGGAAGGCTAAAGTGGAAAATCAACTTCCCATGCTGGGAGTCCCACTGTAGTTCTAGCAAACTACTGCTTAGGAGCAGCCCCACCTGGACTCTGAGTGTCCAGTTCCGAATAGTAACCCTCTGAACTCTGCTGCCTCCACCTGGCAAAGTTAGTCTTGGCCTTGTCATGTTAATTTAGAGTGGTAATTTTCAACCCCTTTCACCCCACTGCACACATAAACTAATGACTAAAGTTCTGTGGCACACCAAAAAACGTATTTTTGGCTGATCTAACAAAAAAAGAAGATAATTTTGATTCATTCACACCCAACAGCTATTGTTTGTTGGCTGTTGTTTTTTTTTAAATTTGACAATCTAAAAGAGGTTAGTGCCCCTGACTAAATAGTCAGGTATTGCATGTTTTAAAAATCTTGCAGCATGCCGGTTGAAAATCACTGGTTTAGAAGATCCATGTTTCCTGGAATGCATGTGTCCTGGGCTGACAATTCAGTTGGTTATTGCCTCCAGAGATACAAAATCTTTGACTTTTAATTGCTCTTCCTTTGAGCGACAGATTGGGTTTATGGTGGTCATGACATAGCTCAAGAGAAATAGGAACTATAAGTATATTATCTTCTTTTTTATTACATTATTATTGTTCATTTAGAGTTGTCTGCATTTTCTCCCCACCACTCCCTCCCACCCCAGCCAAACCCACCTCCCTCCCTTTCTTCCACCCTCCCCTTTGGTTTTGTCCTAGTGTCCTTTATAGTAGTTCCTAAAAATCCTTCCCCCCCTCTGACCCCTCCCCCCTCCCTTCTGGCTATTGTTAGATTGTCTTAATTTCAATGTCTCTGGTTATATATCTTCTTAAAAACCCCTATATCTTCTTAAAAACCCCTATATTGGCCTGCATCAGTTATAAGTTCCATCATTGACTAGCTGGATGACTTGCAGAAGTTGATTTAATCTCACTGACGTTCAATTTCCTTATCTGCAAAACATAGCTAATAAAAGTTGGTAGTTTTTGCCCTGGCTGGTGTAGCTCAGCGGATTGAGCGTGGGCCTGTGAAGCAAAGGGTCGCCAGTTCAATTCCCAGTCAGGGCACATGCCTGGGTTGCAGGCCAGGCAACCACACATTGATGTTTCTCTCCCACTCTTTCTCCTTCCTGTCCCCTCTCTCTAAAAATAAGTAAATAAAATATTTTATTAAAAGTTGGTAGTTTTACAGGATGATAAGACACAAATGTAATGTTTTATACATGAGAAATTTCAGTTACCAGTAATTATTATTACTTTTATAATTGATAAGGGTTTTAATGTTGAAAATTTATTTGTATGTTAATGTGCTAATAATCAAGTGTCATAACCATGTGTTAGTCCATATGCATACTCTTTATTCTCTGGAAAGCTTAAATACTAAGTCTTGTGTAAATTTATTTTAAGATTAACAGAAACAAAATAGAATTATTACACTATATTGGAATGTTCTCATTTCTCTGGGTTTCTCCACTCACACAATTAAAGGAGTTACTTCCGGCCTGTTGACTCTCTCCTAAGTTGTACATACACTTAATTTGCATTGAGACAACCTGCAAATGCAGTGTGGGGCCATCGTGACACTGCCCACTCTCAAGAGTAGGAACAATACTGCTTTTAAGTCTGGTTCTTAGAACCTGGTCAATGGCGAGAGTGAAATTGATGTGTGTGGACTCAAGTCAAATACTGTTAATCTCATTTATTTTCCTGCCATGGAGCCTTCTCTAAAATTATACCAGTATTGCCTCTTAAAATTGGACTCAGTACCAAGCAATTACTCTGCACCAAGAAAGTTGCAGGCATTATCAGATACTGCAGTCAGGACAGAGGAAGGGAAGATACCATTTAATTTCAACTTAACCTTCCTTTTCACTTGTGAACATTTGAAGCAGGCTTCTAATAAAATGGTCAAATTTGTGATCTCATTTGTCGTAACTAGTACTATCTTCCCAGATGTGAGGCCTGATTTCCAGCAGCTGAAGGGAAGTCTATTGGATTAACTCCAGTCTTGTGATTGATTTGCTCTGGGTTCCATCAGTATGCAAAGCAGATGTAATGGTAGGAAATAGAGAGTGTGTGTCTTGGCTGATGACAAACTGGTTCTCTTCCAGAAAGCAAGATATTGTCAAGACCTGGGGCAACAGCTCATCATTCCAGAAACTTTAAACTCCTTCCACAATGTAAATAGACATCTGTTCTCATTTAAATTAAAAAAAAATTCACCCTGGCCAGGTGGCTCAGTTGGTTAGAGTGTTGTCCCAATACACCAAGATTGCAGGCTCAATCTCCACTCAGGGCACTTACAAGAAGCAATCAATGACTGCATAAATAAGTGGAACAACAAATCAATGTTTCTCTCTCTCTCAAATCCATTAAATAAATAAATAAATAAATGGAATGTTAAAAATTTATTAGTACTCTATAGCACCAGTAATCAGTTATTCACCTATGCACTTTGCTCATATAAAGTTATCATCCTCTATGGTCAAGTATAACTTCTGACTTTATAACTTTCTCATTAGTGAGTGTGTATTCAGAAAATGTTCACTAATTTTACAATAACCCAAAGAAGCCATAGGTAGGAAGGTAAATTAGATTCTGGGGAAAAATGACATAATAATACATCTGCAAATAAAACAGAATTGACTTTTTGATCAGACCTTCCTTTACTTTCTAACATAACAAGGTTTTGATGAAAGTTGATTAAAGCTAGTTAATTCCAAAGAACTCAACAAATTTAGATTTAATGACCCTTTTAATATATGAATGTGTAGGTCCAGGTAAGCTACACTGTCATTAGTGAATGCCTGGGCAAAATGAGACAAGGAGAGTAAAGGTGACTTAACATCCTACTGAGGAACGGGGAAGAGCTGAGACTCCTCCTTGAAATGAGGCCTCCTGGCTCTGTCCCTTTCACAACGCTTCCTTCCTCAATGTTATTTTTAATGCTCTCCTTAGTAAGCAATGTAGATTTATAATTTGGTTGGGGGGATTTATGTATTGAGGCTTACTGTGAATCATCAGTTCTGTGTTAATCTTATACACGTATTTAAATCATTAGTTAGTTCATTATTAAACCCCTAATTGGAATTGATCCGGTGCTACAAATGAGGAAAATATGAACAAAGTGATTTACAAGTGGGCAGCGAGCCAGAGGTCTGTGGAGAACACCAGGCAGCTCAACTGCAAGTTATCCTTTTGTGTCCCTAGTAAGTTTCCAAGTTATGACTCAGGTATACCAGCTCTAAAATTTTTAAAAACTATATATCAAGTAGATTTAAGATGAATATTAATATGTTAGGACCAGCACAGAACACACTTGAGAAGTGTGATCATGGGTCACAGGCAGCCAGGACTGCAATGGAAGAGAGACACGGTAAGATTTGGAAGATTAGCGGAAGCTACTCAAGAAGAAAGGAAGCAATTAGAGAGTTATGGAGAATATATGGACAAGAAATAAGAAATCATTGCCGCAGCCCTGTGGGTAGGGAAGGGGTGTATATTTGAGAAAAACCAAGGACTTCGTGGCAGAGGCTGGTTAATGAGAAATGGACTGAGGATGAAAGCAGGTTCTGGACCATTTCCAGCTTCCTGGCACTGATGGCCAGATAAAGGGAAGTGGCTCCATAAGGGGAGTGACTAGTGGGAAAGGAGGAGGGGAACAGGAGGAGTACATGGTCTCAGTAGTGGGGTTTAGTCTGACTTTTCCAGACAGGTTATTAAGGCGCCTTTCAGGTTTCTATGTTTAGCAAGTCAGCATATCTAGGTGTGTGGGAATCAAAAAGTAAAAGAAAGAGAGAGAGATTTAGTCCAGGAAAATGGGCTTGGAAGTCATTAGTATCTAAATGGAAGTCAAAACAGTAAGTCTAGATAAAATACTTTTGGCAAGAAACAGAAAAGGCAAGACTTCTGGCCAAAATGGAGGTGTAGGTAGATACACTCTGCCTCCTCACACAACCAAAAGAAGGACAACAACAAATTTAAAAACAAAAAACAACCAGAACTGTGCCGCTGCCTGCAGCAGCAAGGGTGGTCACGAGGTGAGGCGAGGGACTTAAAAGAATGGAGAGGACCATNCAAAAGAAGGACAACAACAAATTTAAAAACAAAAAATAACCAGAACTGCCAGAAAATCAAACTGTATGGAAGTCCAACAACCAAGGAGTTAAAGAAGAAACATTCATTCAGACTAATAGGAGGGGTGGAGAGGACACAGCGCAAGGTGGCAGGTTGAGGACCAGGAGGGTGAGATGGCAGCTAGCAAACCAGGAGGTCCCACATTTGTGTCCAGGTAAACCAAGAGGAACAACTGGGGTGTGAGACACACTATACAACCCAGGGTTCCAGCACAAGGAAATAAACCCTCAAAACCTTGGCTGCAAGATCTGTGAGAATTGCAGCAGTGGGAGGAACTCCCAGCCTCACAAGAGAGTTCATTGGAAAGACCCACAGGGTCCTCGAACATGCACAAGCCCACCCATTGGGAATCAGCACCAGAAGGGCCCAATTTGCTTGTGGGTAGCAGGGGAAGTAACTGAAAGCCAGCAGAGAGTCAAAAACAGAGATCAAAAACATAAAAGAGCCAGTGAGAAAAGGAGAATACTTTACAGGGATTCAACAGTGGAGTAGATGAAGCAGAGGATCAGATCAGAGATTTGGAAGATAAGGAAGCAGAAAACACCCAATCATAGTAGCAAAAAGAAAAAGAAGGGTCTCAATTCTCTTCCCTCAATTTTCAAAATGAGGGTAGTGTAAGAAGCCTCTGAGACAACATCATGGGGTGCCAGAAGGAGAAGAGAGAGCATAAGAAACTGAAAACCTATGTGAAAAATAACAACAAAAAAACTTGCATAACTGGCTAAGGAAATAGACATATTGTACAAGTCCAGAAAGTGCAGAGTTCCAAACAAGATGAATGCAGACAGGCCCACACCAAGACACATCATAATTAAAATGCCAAAGGTTGAAGAAAAAGAGAGAATCTTAAAAGCAACAAGAGAAGACAGTTATTTACCTACAAGGGAGCTCCCATAAGATTGTCAGTTAATTTCTCAACAGAAACTTTGCAGGCCAGAAGGGATTGGCATTAAATATTCAAAGTGATGAAATGCAAGGACATACAACCAATATTACTCTACACAGCAAACCTATCATTTAGAATCAAGGGACAGATAAAGAGCTTCCCGGACAAGAAAAGGCTAAAGAAGTTCATCACCGCTAAACCCGTATTACAAGAAATGTTAAAGGGTCTTCTTTAAGAAGAAATACAAAAGATCAAAAATATGAATAATAAAATGGCAATAAATACATGTCTATCAACAATTACTTTAAATGCAAATGGATTAAGTGCTTCAATCAACAGACATGGATAACAAAGCAAGACTCTTAGATATGCTGTCTACAAAGAGATTCACTCCAGATCGAAAGACACACACAGACTGAAAGTAAAGGAATGGAAAAAGGTATTTTGTGTCTGGGTATTTATCAGACGAAACCCAGAACACTAAATCAAAAGGTCATATACATCCATATGTTCATTGCAGCAATATTTACAATAGCCAAGTTATGGAAGCAATGTAAGTGTCCACTAATAAATGAATGGATTTAGAAAAAGTGGTGCATATATGCAATGGAATATCACTCAGCCATAAAAAAGAATAAAATCTTGCCATTTGCAACAACATGGATGAACCTACAGGTATTGTGCTGAATGAAATAAGTCAGTTAGGGGAAGACAAATGCTATATGATTTCACTTATAATCCCAACATGTAAAATCTAAAAACCAAAATAAATAAACAAGCAGAGCAGAATCAGACTAATACATACAGAGAACATTTGGGTGGTTGTCAGAATAGGAAGGGGGTTAGAGGAATGGACAAAAATGTGAAGGGATGAAGAAATACAAATTGGTAGTTATAGAACAGTCACAGAGATATACAAAATAATATAGAATAGGGGATATCGTAAATAATATTGTAATCACTATGTAGGGTGTAATATGGGTGCTAGATTGATTGGGGTGATCACTTAGTAAGTTGTATAATATCTAACCACCGGGTTTACACCTGAAACTAATGTAATGTTGTATGTCAACTATAATTAAGAAAATAGAAAAACTATTTAAAGTAAAAATAAAGAAAATATCCAAACCTCTAGCAAAACTGAGACAAAGAAGAAAGACATAACACGAATTACCAATATCAGGTATGAAACAGGGGACGTCACTACAGGTGCGCTAGACATCAAAAGGGTGTATTACCCTTGTGACTGGAGTCAACTCCACTTGGTCATGGTGTGTAATTATTTTATACGTTGCTGAGTTCTATTTGCTAAAATTTTGCCGAAGATTTTTATGTCTATATTTTTGAGACACATTGATCTGTACTTTCCTATCTCTCACTCCTTTTTCTCTACTACAACGCAAATCTTACCCTGGTTGGATATAACTGCCATGGGAGTTAAGGAAGGATGGGTAGCTGCTGGGTGAAGGGACCTGCATTTTTTTACACTGGTGGCAGTGTGACACTATGATAGGGCCATCGAAGGAGATCGCATGGTAATGAAACACAGTCGGCGTGACTTGGTCAGGGCCAATCATATTTATACCCATAAAGATGCACTATCCAATACAGTAGTTACAAATTTTTATGTACAATTTGTTAATTAAATTTAAATAAAATTTTAAAATTCTGTAAGGACTTCACTAAATCTTCTGAGCACATTTCAATGGCTCAAAAGTCACATGTGGATAGGCCACTGTTCGGATGGGGAAGGGTAGAAATGGAAATCAATAGATGATCTAAGCCTTAACTTTTCTTGGGCTGGAATATTTTCACTTGTCAGATCGAGAAATAGAACAACTCTCAGTGTTTTTCAAACATGTTTGACAGTCAGAAGCTTATTTCACACTGTGACACCCACATGGAACTGAATAAAGAACAGTGCTAACTAGCCGTACTATGTGGATAAACTTAATGCTTTCTGAACCAGTCTATGTTTTCTAAGTGATGGTCACAACTCATTAAATAGATTTCATGACCCACTAATTCACTGCAATTTTGGACAGATGGAGGAGCTCTTCTCCAATTCTCTTACCATGTGGTCCCACATGACTGGAGTGAATCCACAGGATCAGAGTAAATCGAGTAGGTAGGAACACGGCGCAGTCTAAACAGAGAGACTGTCACCCCACTGAGTCTCTGTAATTAATATGAAAAATCAGAGGCACTTCTGAGAGAAAACAAGATCACAGCAGGAGAGAACCAGCTGTGCTGGCACCAAAATGTTCCTCCCTCCCCCCCGAGCAATCAGGTGATTTTGTCGGGTTCAAGTTCAAAGCTTTCAGTTTGAAATAAGAAAATGTAATATAATGGTGCTTTACATATAGATAATAACAATTTGATTTTTTAGATGTTTCTATATCACTTTAAAACATTCTTATGAGATGAGCTAAAGAGGTGCTATATACCCTTTGCACAGATGAGAAAACTAAGGTGCCTTAAAGTTAAATGACCCACTAAACACAATACTCTGCATAATATGTGTACAATTTGCTTTTAATATGTATCTGTAAAATGTTAGTGAATTATACTGCACAAATACAAAAAACACAGAGCAAGGTAAAATAATAGCCAGAACTGATTTCCTGACTTTAGCTCAATTTTTTCATCTCTACTATGCTGAGTTACACTGAAAAGAATATTCTCAAAATACCTGTAAGAAGCCCCTTTTTAGATCTGCTTAAAAAGAACCTTCAAGAGAGACACAACATTCTTTTAATTTTTGACTTGTATCTAAAAATGACCATATATATATATATATATATATATATATCCTCATATATATACCTCAGTTTCTTCAAGTTTAATTTTTACTTTACACTTATCTGTTTGACAGCTACTAACCATTTAAGAGGAGAGAGCCAAACATTGCTATTCCACTTCTTGTAAATGTGATTCTGCCTGAGGAGAATTTGATATGATCCTACCAATTCCTAAAGTTCTGTGATTTAAATAAAGCTTTATGCGTTTCTGTAATGATTCTTTTACAATTACAAAAATATGTATATTTTTAAAAGACAGTCCTTTGGAGCATTTATTCTTCTGTTGATTTATTCAACCAATATTCGAGTGCTCTTACAGGAGGGCATGTGCAGGTTTCTGAGGACACAAAAGTGAATAAAACATCATCTTTGCCGTCTACAGGGAGTTCATCGTCTGACCATACACAGAGATGTATGCACATTGATGAGCTAATAGCAGAGAAAAGGAACAGTGCTAAGAACTGGGGGATATTTATCTGAGGAATAAAAGCAACATTTTTTGCCCTCAAAGGCTATGAGTAGAATAAACACCAAAACTGTGTTTTAAAATAAGCATAATAGTTTCACTCAGGGACCTAATCTGTCCTGGAAAACAAGAAATACACTAGCAAACTCAAAATACACAGATTAAAATTTCTTTAAAAGGTTCTTACTGATGGAGTTTTTGAAACTATTACTTCCTAGTGAATCTTGAGTGCAAAGCTAAATTAATGATCACAATTCCGTTTGTTTTCAGTCCAAGTCCGTTGAGTTGTATTTTATTACCTCCTAAGCACTCGTTGCTACTTTTCCAGGAATCTGTTCCTTTCATATTTACATTCCATCTTTTGTTCATTTGCTTTCTGAGTAGGCAGGTCAAACCACCCTGCTGTGTGGTTGCATGAATGAATATGCAACATGGTGATGACAAATTCATTTCACCATCTCTTGAGTAATGGAAAATTGAACTAGGTATAAAGCTGAGAGAAACGTGGTAGCAAATAATTCTGCACTATCCACAAGGAGCTGACCTAGTTAGCCTGGAATTTCTATGCTTCATAAATTTTGTTTCAAATAATGATACCTCCCTTAAAAGAGAGTTGACTGAGAAATGAACACTCGTGATCTCTGAGAACAGTCCTACAGGGAGGTCAGGCAGGCAGGCTATGGCTTTGATTGGATTATTTCCCAATCCCCAAGTAACTCAGTATTTAGTTCCAGATAAACAGCAAAGGATCACATACCACCAGGAGTTAAAGCCACAAGTGGGGTTTCCTTAGTCTATCACGGCGGGCTAAGCCAACAAAGCTGGCCTGTTGGGCAGGTAAGCTGGGTGGTGGTCTACTTATTGCTTCCAGCTGCTGTGCTGTGGCTGGGAGGGGTGTGTCCACAGAGTGAAGCAGCCAGGTGGCTCTGGTGCAGTCTGAATCCCCAGATAGTTGTCTCCACAGAGAGAATTCTCTTATTTATGCCATGGTGCCTGACAAACACTCCCATTTCCAGTCGTCTCTACAGTGAAAAAAAAAAAAAGGCTGGGAAGCTCTGGCTGCACACTCTGATTTTGAGGAGCTGTGGAGATCCCCACATACACCCCATCAACTCCCACACTCTTTCGGTCTGTCAACGATGCCTGAAAAAGTGCCATCAGAGCCTCATTTTTAAAAATGAAAAATATTCCTGTTTTAAATTATTAATATGAGGTTATGATTTAGTAGCTCAGATTATTTTTGGCATGACAAATTACGAGGCACACATTTTAATAAGTAGTAGGATGAAGATTTCGGAAGGGTACTGGGTACCAATAAATGACTAAGGACACCATTTTGATTCTCTTGGCCTCAGTTTCCCCATCCATTAAATGAAAGTGTTGAGCAGACAGTTTATAAGGTCTTTTCCAGGATTTTTCTAAGCTAAGATACCAAAAATAAGTTTGTTTACATCTCAGGTTTGCCACATGCCCTGAGAGCAAAAACAGTAATGAAGCCTTTAGGCTGGCTTGGGAAGGGGTCAAATATTTGGGCCTCTTTGTTAACTCAGTCTCAGCTACCCTGCCAATATCCTCCTGGATCACCTGCAATGTCATTATACTGGCTTCCCTGGCTCAGGTCTCTCCCTCCGAACCATTACTGTCCTAGCACCATATCATTGTCACCACCTACTCAACAACTCGCAAGTGTTCCCTGTAAAACATGAGTTCGAGAGTCGAGCTCTCCATCCTAGAGTTCATGACCTCCTGTCGACCTTCAGCACCAGTCCTCCCAAACAGTCAGGCCTCTTCTCCTCTCTGTTCTCAACTCACTGTGTGCTGAACTCTGCTCATTGGGTAGCCCTCTTCCTTGTAACTACACTCACAGTACCAACACATTTTGGAGCTGAGATTGAATTTATATTTTGCAACCTAATTTTCCTGCACCCTTCATGATCCACTTTGAACCTTCACTTTTTTGTGAATTGTTTCCTGGCTCTTCTCATTCTTTGCTGCCCCAATAATGAACTTCACCTTCTTAGGAATTCCCCTAACCTAATGCTGAAAGCATTACTACAAAACTGAAAAGTTGACTACATTCTGTTTCCTTTATATCATGTCTATTTTCACTAAAGATTCTCATGAGATCCATGTAGGCACAGATTCTGTCTTACACATTTTGGCATTTATTATAGTACCTAACATGGTGCTAGAAATACCGGATTTTCCAAATATACTTTTTACTTATTGAATATTAACATTCATGTTTCCTGTTTCATAATTTCTCTTGCTGTCCTCACAGAAACAACTGAAAATGGGAAGAAACCGCCTCAGGTGTTGGTGACTCTTGACAAGAACTAGAATGCTTCAGAGCCGACCTTAGAAGGAACCACTGAGAAGGTATGAGCTGCTTACTCAAGTTCCACAGCAGCTGGTGAGTAGGTGTTAGTCCAAGGCAGTGAAATTGTAAGAAGCCAAAGGCACAAAGTAACATTGCTTTGTGGCCTCGTGTTCGCATGCAGTACAAGTAATGGTAGAGCACAATTCTCACACTTCAATGTAACAACCATGTAAGTCGGTGAAAGGGGCAGAGGACATCCTACGCATGGCCTAGAGCTCAGTGTAGCCTGGACTCTAGAATGACAGAGAAGTACAGACAGAACGGCATCATGTATGTGCACCTGGTGGTGTGTATGTCAAAGGACCTTGCACTTAGTTAATGCTCTGCTGTCACCATCTTAAAAGTCTTACTAGTTTTGTTTTGTTTTTTTAACAAATGTCTACATTTTCATTCTGCTTGTAGCCCTGCACTTAGGTCGTGGGTCCTGACCACAGATACATGTGCAGAACCAAATGGCCCCAGAGAAGCTCCAGGGCCCTCTTGGCAGCAATGATGGGAGCACCACCGGGAGCACAGGAGAGAAACATGCGGCAGAGGAGCCAGGGAGTGGACGCCCAGGAGCACAGAGGACACTAGCCCTGAGGGAGCGAAGGGACAGGACTGAGACCAGGCCTCCCACACATTAGCAGCAGGGCGATAACTAAAAGAAAAATTATTTCCGTTATTATTACTGTGAACCCATGTTAATCTCAGGGCAGTGGTCACCTGAAGAAAAACAGGTCTCATTTTAAAAGAAAAACAAAACGGGCTTGAGAGATGAAAACCATAACATTAAAAAATAAAATCAGTTTGAAAGCATTTACTTTCTCAGATATTCAGAAAGACAGTTCGAGAGAGAGCTTATACCAGACTTTGAATCTCCCATATACATTTAAAAAATTTATGTGTATTCCTTCGAAAAGTAAAAGGAAAATTCCAGTATTTATCCAGGAAACGTAACGTGGCTATTGCGATTGGTCTCTTATAAACATAGAAACCCAGAGGAATTATCACAGACTCCTTCAGCAGATCAATAAATGTTTCTGCTTGCTCAAAAGTACAAGCATATTCGAGGGGTTTTTTTTTAAAAGATTTTTTATTATTTACTTAGAGAGACAGAAAAGAAGGGAGAAAGAGAGGGAGAGAAACATCAATGTGTGGTTGCTTCTTGCACGCTCCCTACTGGGGAACTAGCCCTAAACCCAGGCATGCGCCCTGACTGGGAATCCTTTTGGTTCACAGGCCGGCACTCAATCCATTGAGCCACACCAGCCAGGCCGCATATTTGACATTCTAGCACATAATAGACTCTCAATGTGTATCTGCTGCATGCATGGATGAACTCTGGCCATCCGATTAACAAGATTCCAGAAGTTAGGAGTAGGCAGGAATAAGAATAGAGACTAGACACAGCAGAGGAAAAAAACAAAAAATAAGTAAACAGGCCCCGAACCTCTGTTTGCTCATTAAATCTAAAAAGAAATGAAGAAAGCATGGAGGAACAAAAATGCCCACGTTAGTATTATAACACCACTGAGATGACCACTGCTAATAGCTAAATTTTATCCTGTTTTCTATGAACACTTATAAAAGTACTTTCCATTAATTAACTGATTTAATATTCGCAACAATCTATAAAGTAATGAATTTTATCCATAATTTAAAGAATGAGGATTTACCCGAAATCACACAGCTTCCAAGTGAGGTTGAGGGGTCCAGTTCTCGGGCAAAATCCTATGTGATTTTTTAAGCCCAAGCACAGGCTTTGGCTGGCCGACTGCATGGGGGAAAAGCTGTTCCTGGCCACACCAGACCACACAACAGTGCAGCACAGGCTCCAGGGGACCTGCTGCTGCCGCAGGGCCAGCCTTGCTCCTTTGGCCATTTGCACTCCTAGCCCCGGTGACTTCATTCCGGAGCTAGGTCTCTTTTTCTGGGGCCTTCGGCCAAGATCTTCGATAACACCTCTGTGCCATTTCAAGCCCTCACCCTCCTCTTCCCCTGGCAGCAGGGTCCATGAAACAACGGAGTCTTTGGTTCAGTGTTCCGCTACATCGAGAAAACCCCCATGTCTGCCCTGACCCTTCTCAGGCAGGCCATCCCATGGGGGAGGGGATGTGGAAATGAGACTGGGGGAGCTAGCACCTCTTCCTGTTTCCTCCTCTTGCTTCTGTTATTACAGTACATAAAATCTGACCTCTTTCATCTGGGCTGGTTTTCAACGGCCTGCTCCAACACCTGGCAGCTCGGATCCCTCCAGCTCAGCCCAGCTCCTGACAGAGGGCTGCTTCATTTTGGTTCCTTGTTCTCCACGTCCCCGTGACTGTCACTCTCCAGATGAAATAAGTGCACTTCACATGCCAGAGGAAGGATGCTGGGGCAGCCCCGTCTTTTCTGAAGAAGCCCTACATCCAGACCTGCAACACTGGTGCTTGTCATTTGGTGGTGTAAAAGCTTCTGGAGAGCATGTGCAGGAATTCCCAGGCCAAAGGCTTGTCAGTGCACAGGTGCCGTGTACCTCACAACTCATTTGCTAGAGTAATACCTGTTGGCAGGTGAGGCTGGTTTCCTTCAGCCTCTATGCATATATGAGGTGCAATTTCATAAAAATGTCATCTTTGTGATTTAGATGCTCTTCATCTGTCTGTCTCTTAGCATCACTGGGGAGCCTGTTGCCGCCCCAACCTTTGACTTGGGGACTTGGCATAGTCAACCGTGACAGGGAGATTTTAGTGGAGCTGAAATGTCTTTTCTGATAATTCCGTTGTCTGCCCATTGGCTAAAGATAAAGAAAATCAGTGGAATACTCTAACAAATTAATAGAGCTTCTCTTTACAATTCTATTATAAAAGATTGTTTTCTTTAATTTAAATTAAATCCTTGCTTTGTATATTAGTTAGGGGTTTTTTTGGAGAAACAGAACCAACAGAATATAGAGAAAGATGCATAAAATAAGATTTATTATACATGAATAGATATTAATTTTAGAAAAATGAAAAATATTACTTAGATACCTACCAACTGTCCTGATAAATTCACTATATATATACATATATATCCATGATTTTTAACACACATGTTGTGGACTTCTCCTATTATTTACAAATATTTATATATGGAAATCACCCAGACTTCAATTTTTAATTAATTTTAAGTAGGAGATACAAATTTTGAAATTCAATCATGTCAATAAGTCAGGAATGCACAACTAGAAGAAAAAACTGTTTCAGCAAAAACTGAACTCATACCATTCGGGGATTCTCATTTTCCGACGGAGGCAGCTAAGAACCCTGTGCCCGAGAGCACCAACCACCCTGCTGGCAGGGGCTCTGGTCCTGTGAGACAGTCCCCGCTCCTCTGCCCCTGCCACCCTGACCATTCCAGTCTGGCTGAAAGAGGCTTTTTCCATCAACTGAGGGACCACGTTCAAGGCTGAGCTATCGGTGTTCTTGCTGACAGAAGCGTTTTGTATTCATTGAAGAAAATGAACCCAAACTAAATTTCTCTAAGTGAAGTTCAACAGGTTTCTAAAGGCATGGTCTTCAGAGATGATCCTGGTTTCTGTAAAAATCGTCTGCCACCTCCCTAACAGCAAATGTGTGACATGGGTCAGCTTCCCAGCAAGTGAGAGAGAAAAGAAGTAACAGCTACCACTTATCAAACTGCTTTCCGTGGCAGACCCCACGCTCTGTGTTAGTGGCTTTAATAGCTGTTATATGATGTAACCATTAACTCAGCAAAAGAGGCATTATTACCACAATTTTATAAGCGAGGTGGTTATTACCCAAAAGGGTAATAACATGAAATGCTACACAACCTTAGGAAAGAGGCAGAATTTAAACCCTGCTGCAAGGCTGACTGGCTTTCCATGCACCTAACCAGACCATCCTGCTGATTTCGCAGGCTCACCCTGCAAGGACTGAGTGGCTATTCACGGAGTGAAGTCAGTGGCAACTCTACCTAACAGCAGTAATCCAGCATGTAGGTGACCTCTGTTCCACCAGCCTGAAAATGTGAGAGAAAAGAGTGGTCTGAGGCTTAGACCACAGAGCATCTTTGATGAAAATGGACTCTGTCAGGAACTCCAATAATTAAACAAATTAGCAGCCTCTTCCTGCACCCACCAAGTCCAGGAAATGAAGAGTTCAAATGCTTCTTTAAAAATGTACATCATGTCAAGGAATATTATTATTAGAAAAGATATTACTATCAAAACTTTAAATATATTCATATCCTAGGAACTTATGCTTATGAAATAATAAAAATACATTTAAATACATTTTCATTAAAGGATGATTTATAATTATAACAAAACGTACTCTACACTTTTCACAGTGAATTAGTGCACTCATATGGTAGAATGCAGACAAATGTCAACACTTTGTTAAAATACAGAAAATATTTATAAAGTTAAATGAAAAAAAGTGAAACTGTATTTATAGGCTGAGCTCAGGATATAGAGTAAAATGCATAACAACAGCCTGGAAGAGAAATCACCAGAATTGGAACAGGTGTCCTCTCAGAGTGGTAAGAGTACATTCTTACCTTACAGTATTATGCACATGTGTTTTTTTCCTTACTGAGCATATGTTGCATTTAAAAACAGACAAAAATTAAAATTTCAATTTGCAACCGCAAGCTGGTCATTTATACCTATGCTTCTCAAATTGCTCTGTGCATATGTTCACCTGGAGAACTCATTAAAAATGCAGATTCTGATTAAGCCTGAGATTCTGAATCTCTAAGAAGCTCCCAGGTTCTGCCGATGCTGCGGGTCTGGAGACCGCACTCTGAGTTAGGTTTCAGGTGGAATAAGCAGGAAATAATCATCGTAGGTCCAATTAAATCTGAGAGTTAGAGCCTAGAAAGCATCCCTTGAAAGGCTTTCCTTGAAAATCTGAGTCAGAAAGCTTGCTTAATGGCCACCTAAATCTCTCCTGTTGCAATGTAAGCCTGTTCCTTTCCCCGCTGTACTCTGCTCCGCACAGATATAAAAGCCCGCAGTCCAGCTCATGAGGTTTTCTTCTCCAGGGTAACCTTCTTTTGCCCCTGTTTTGAAATTAAATTCCATTTGTTCTGCTCATGTTGGCACAAAAATTGTCTCAAGTTAGTTTAATAAAACCATCACTAAAACAATTTTCTTAAGTAGTGTAATTATAGAGCTAGTAATTAGACTCCTCACTAAATGAATAACGTAGTTAGATTACATTTAGACAAGTACCACATACCCCATTCCATTTTAATCACCCTTTAAATGCAATCCTGTTTGTTTGCATGAAAGGGCTTTTAAAATGGTAATCATAAAACCATACAGACACTATTGGAAGATTATGCTACCTATAAAATTAAGGAAATTTGGCATAAACCACATTACTGATTATATCTACCTGTGGTGGCAGGGCTGGAGAGTGGGAGGGGCTTGCCAAGCATGTTGTCAATGTGGGCAACCCTATCATCTCTGCAAGTGAAGTCAGAATTCACTGAAGTCTGTGTCTCCCGTGACACCTGCTGGAAATATGGCCACGCTGTAAAGGTGCATCTTGGAAGTTATGCTGCAGCTTCTCGTGTTACCAATTTCATAGGGGCGTCCATGATTCAGCAGCTTCCTCATGGGCCCTTGACACTCTCTGCTGTTGGTTTCCGTGCTCGGTTTTGTATTTCATTCTGCAACCTATGTATCTTCTCTCGTTCCCTGAAGTCACCTGCATTTTTCTCTAGGCACAAATGATGCAGACTGCAGGAACCAGGCTGCCCTTGGAGCTTCCCACTGCAATGCCGCTCTCTTGGGAACCTGCAAGGGCTGTCAGCCCACAGTGCTGTGTACATGGACAGATTCATTTTATGAAAAGTTCTAATGTATATCCAAGAACACCCATTTTCCCATCAAAGATAATATGCCCTGTTCCATAATTTCCAAAGAATGGAGTCAGTAGTTGTTGGGTGTTTACCTCTGTGCTCCATGCTTTAGATACATCATTGCACTTGATGTCCAATAATCCCCATTTCCCAGATGAAGAGTTGAGGCTGTCAGAGAAGTTATGTAATTTGCCCAAGTTCAAGTTTACAAATGGCAGAGCAAAGAGTGGAAA
This sequence comes from Sturnira hondurensis, assembly GCF_014824575.4. Taxonomy (NCBI): domain Eukaryota; kingdom Metazoa; phylum Chordata; class Mammalia; order Chiroptera; family Phyllostomidae; genus Sturnira; species Sturnira hondurensis. The sequence continues at coordinate 5,615,479 of NW_028088915.1, forward strand.
CCATGCTGTTCTAACTTCAGGGCCCAAATTCTTAACCACTATGCTCAATAAACAAAGCTAAGGCCTGGAAGCCAGAGAAGCAGCTAAATCCTACACTTTCTTTTCTCCCACAGGGTGGCAGGCAGGTCAGGTGTGCTGCCCAGGGCAGCCCTGAGTTCTCCAGGGCTTTTCCATTTGGGATCTTCATTTCCTTGTCTATAAAAGGAAAATAACTGTATCTTTGCACTTACATCTTAGTGGTGTGTGGCGTGTGTATAGAACGAAACAAGGTCTGTAAAAACCTTTTTTAAAATGGGACAGCCCTGGCTGGTGTAGCTCAGTGGATTGAGCGTGGGCCTGCAAACCACACAATCTCGGTTCAATTCCCAGTCAGGACACATGCCTGGGTTGCAGGCCAATTCCCAGCAGGGGACTCATGGGAGGCAACCACACATCGATATTTCTCTCCTTCTCTCCTTCCCTTCCCCTCTAAAGATAAATAAATAAAATCTTTAAAAAATAAAAATAAAAATAAATAAAATGGGACAACATGTTATGACATGAAAATTATTGCTTTAATGACTTAACCAGACACAGGATATAAATTGCTTATTAAACTGAGCCCATCTGTGCGGTAGTTTAAATGTCTTGTGTCATATCAAGGAAAGATATTATATATAAATATTATTTGTCTTTCAATCAAAATATCACAATCATGCAAGTAAGATGCTTCTGTGGGTGTTGTGAGCCTTCTTTCACATTTTACCTTTTACCCTGGTTTCATTTGCACACCCTCCATTCCCTTCTCAGTCACAGAATTACCTTGTCCTTGGCTGACTGATTCTAGGGGTTTGCCGAACGCAGCCAAACTGCGACACAGTTGCGTTTTTAAGGCTGGAAACGTTCTTTCAGTTTTTTAAAATGAGTTTATTTTGAGGAAATGTATGACTTCTTGAACTAACGGCAAACTAAGTTAATAAAATTCATACCTGCTGTGGGCAATGATGATTATATATCAAAGGGAAAAATAAATCAAAGGCTAAATCCCACACTCTTTAATTGGCCACATTTCCCAGTCATTTCAGCAGGAATACTTTCTGTTTGGGATTATAACATAGAAGCGCAGAGCAAACGATTCTCCCTTCCAAGTTGCTTTTCTCTCAGAAGCTACTACTGTTGGCCTTGGTTCCCTCCTCCCACCAAAGTACACAGCCATCAAAGCTTTCTCACCACATCTGCTCAGTATACAGCATATACTCACAACATCATAATTTTCATCTTCCTTAGGAAGTATGTTTAGTTTGTTTGAAATTGTGTTGGCTGATGACTTGCTAACATGAATCACATTTTTAAAATGAACTTCAAAAAAAGCCATTGTAGAAAAAAGACACAAGGCTGAAATTCAGGCATATTTTCCATCAGGCCCTGCTATCTCCGGACTCTGGCACTCTCTAGCCAAGTGACCTCTCACTCACACCCTCAGTCATTGCCCTTGAAGTAAGGCCAATTCAAGAGGATTTCAAAATGTTACAGTCTCTGATAATGCTAAGGAAACTAAAGAGATTTGAGTGAGTACACATTTTATGGAGCCCATAAACCTGGGTCCATCTGAGGCTGGATCAGTTAGGAATCATGGGATACATTAACAAATATTTATATTAATAGATGTGTATCCTAAATATGTACTTTTCTTGAGCCCAAACTAGAATCTCTTATACTATAAATTTGCCCCCAAAGAAACAGTCTTCTAGTTTTACAAACAATCCTATCTCCAATCCTAGAAGTGTGATAGTAAAGTTCCTGCTGTTACTTACACCATATATCATATTAGAAGTTGCTTAGTCAGTGTTTTCATGAGGATTCAACATTGATGGGTAACAAAGTGTATAAAGGAATTAAGCACAAAAAAAGAGCCCATTTAGAGGGCAAAAAAAGTCTCAAAGAGTAAGTCTAGTCAGAGATGCCAAACAAATTACCAAATAGAGAAAGACATTTGGACAATCCAACCTAAAGGGTAAGAATATTTTGTAAAAATATTTTGGCAAGTATACAAATAATAGCAGATTGAAGGAAGGACATCATGACTAGCTTTAAAAAACATATTATCAAAAATGGATAGTCTTCAGAATTGAAATCAAATCATTACAATTTGATTCAATGCAACTAGCATTTGCTTAGTTATTTACTAAGCAAATAACTACTGTGTAGGGACTCTAATACTTAATATTTCACTTGACCTCAAAGAATTGATACCTAGAAGGAGTAACTTGGAAAACTCATAAACAAATACAAAAACAACTTATAATAAGATAACAGAAAAAAGTAATTGACTGTGAGAGAACTGCATTTGAATTCTACCACGTTGCTTAATTCTCCTTGTCTTTTTCTTCAATGATATAAGGGGATAATAAGGCAACTTTAGCCCACTGGACCATTCAGAAATGTTGTAGGTGAAAGTACCTTTCAATCTTTCTCTCTGAAAATAAAGTCATAGACAGGACCTGAGATGGTCAATGAATAAATGACTGACCAAGTGAACATGAAGAAGGTGCTACCAGGGTTTTTGATGCGGTCCTTGATAGAAGAGACGGACCCTAATAAGATAGAGTTTAACATTTCTGTGAAGGATGGTGAGTGGGGGAATTCCAGAGGTGTGGGAACAGAAAGTGAGGAGTACATTCTGGAACTTTTGTTGGAGTGCAGAATACATAAAATTAGTGGGAGGAAAGAAGGGAAAGAAAATGTGTCCTCAATTAGGTAATGCAGAACCATTGTTTTTGAGCAAGGTAGTCACATAATCAGAGCTGTGTTTGGAGGGAAAAAGAAAACTGGAAGTAAAGTAAGGTGGGTTGAAAAAGTGGTGATAAAATAGGCAGAGAAAGTATGAGGCAGCGTTAGTCTGCAGAGAGCACAGCAGGCTCTTGAGCCCCTGAGGTGGAAGTCACAGTGGGCACTACAGGACAGGAAGAATTTGGAAAAAAGTCCTAAGTTTTGCTTGGACTACGTGAGGAAAGTTGAAGTAGGACTGTGATAAACATAATGGCAACAGCAACCCATATCTGTGCAGCCTTCTATACTTTACAAAAGTAGGGAGGGGTTGTCTGAAAAGCCTTGTTGACCAGGATGAGTCTCTACCTCTGAGTAGATATTCGAGGCATCAGAGCTCCACATTAAAGCAGATGAATCTGGCCACAGTGGGTTAGCACATTATGGAGAAACTAATCTCAGAGAGAAGAACTGGCATATGATTGAAGTAGTTTAGGTGGTAGTCATAATTCAGCATAACTTAACAAAAATGTACGGTAAGTAGCACGGAAAATGCAACTAGGGCATGGTTTGGGTGCATTTATCCATGCAATTTTAATTTTTACACTGAGCAATAAAAAATATAATTGCCTATGTCCATACAACTCACATTCCCTCATTCACATTTGTCCAGCTAAGAAGTTACAACCCAAACTGATATGTTGACAGTGGCCACTGAAAAGATGACTGTGATGTCTTCTTATAGAACATCATAGTTCACTGAATATAGAAGTTAGTAATCAAAGATGACACCAGGTTTTTTAGTTTGGGTAACTAGAAGAATGTGAGTCCTGTTAAGAGAAATCAAGAAATTGGTTTGCAAATATTGGACCATCCTTGCATCCCTGAAAGTGGTGTTCAGTTTTGGACAAGTTGAGTTTGAGGTGATGGTAGATGGACATCTAGGTAGAGAAATGCAATAAAAAGCTAGAAATTTTAGAGATCAAGGGGAGGAGCTGAGCTGGGTATTAAAAACTCAAAGATATAGCATGAAAATTATAGTTTGAAGCCAGGGTGGTGAATTAATAAAGCAATTCCCATGGTGGTCAATGAAGAAGCAATACTCATCAGCCCATCCTGGTTCCAATGGTCCCACTGGGAGCTGGTAGATTTCTCAAAGTGGAAGAAACCTAGGCCTAATTCTTTGTATTTAGAAGCAAAGGGAGAATAGACAATGATTCAGCTGGTTTAATCAATTGAGCCTGCTAAGGCAGATAATTAAGCCTCCTTTGCCACACTTCTAGTCTCATCCAGGTTATACCTAAATTACTCAATTGGTATGGCCCTATCAATTAGATATGTAACTCCTCCACTTTGGATGGGATACAATCATTTATAAGACTTAAAGGAATTTTTCAAAGAATTTAACCTGACTTAAGATTTTAATAGCATGTGAAGTGAGCCTATCAATATAGGCCCTATTTTGGAAAGATCATTTTGCACATTTCTGATTCTATCCTCAGTGCTATTGGTAAATATTTTATTTTTATTTATTTTTATTTTTAACAATGTAAGATACAATTTTATTTCAAGAGAATTTCAAACATGTGTAAGGTTTGCAAGTACAGAACAAATAACATTTTTCCCCCTGAATCATTTCAAAGCGAGTAGCTGATCTGATGTCCTATCACCACCAAATACTTAGGTGTGTATTTGGTACAAATTAAGATGTTCCCTTATATAAGCAAAATACAATCGTTAAAATTAGAAAGTGAACCTTGATACATGACCACCACCTAATCCTCCAACCCAAGTCAACACTTACCAGTTGACTCAACAATATCCTTTATGAGAAATGGATCTGGTTCAGAATCATTTAGATATCACATCTCATTAATGTCCTTCATTCTGGAACAGTTCCTCAGTCTATGCTTAATTTCTAAGACTTTAAAAAATTATAGGCCAGCTATTTTCTAGAATATGCCTCACTTTCCTTTTTTTCCCTCTTGTTTCCTATCAATTAATTCAAATTATGTAACTTTGTATTGGTCAATCTTTTAAAAGTAGAATATATTTTTTAAAAACGCTATGGAAACTGAATCACCAAGACCTCTTTCACCCTGGCTGGGGTGGCTCAGTGGGTTGAGTGCTGGCCTGTGAACTGAAAAGGCGCCAGTTTGATTTGTTCAGGGCGCATGCCTGGGTTGTTGTGGGCCAGGCCCCTGATTGGGGGCGTGCTAGAGGCAACGAACTGATGCTTCTTTTCCTCTCTTTTCTCTCTCCCTTCCTCTCTCTCTAAAAAATAAATAAATGAATAAAGTATTTTTTTAGAAAAAAAAAGACTTCTCTCAATCATTTACTACTACCAGAGGGATGTTGCATCAGATTGACATGGAAAGAATTAATCCTTATACTGAAATGAAAATTCTTTATTTTGTAAATGATCAAAAAACTAAGAAAAGCACTCATCATAAAGCTGTAACCAATATACTACAGTGCAAAATTTCAGAACTTTTGAGACTGAGTGTGGAAGCACTTATAAGGAAGACTATTGTTTCTAATTCCACAATTTACATATATTTTAACGTGAGGGGGTCACATTTTTTGGCAAAAGGAGGCTGACTTATGATCGTGTGACCTTGGAGAAGGCATCTGACCTACTTGTGTATATGGGCTTCATTGTTTCACTGACAGTTGTGCTAAGACTAGATCCCTGGCTTTCAAGTGTGTAGCAAGGAGTGCCTTCCGCGTCTGACGTAGGGAGAGGTGACTCCGCTTCACCCAGGATGGCTGCATTTACCTTATTTATGTTTCTCTTTAGGGCTTTTTTCTTTTAAATAAGAAAGCTCGACACACACACACATATTTGCAAACCATCAGACTAGATGCTCTCTACTTTCTCTAACACTTGTGGTGTCTAAATTACTGTATTGCAATAGCCTATCCCTGGCCCAATTCATCCTCCAACCTGTCAACAATTTTACCTTTTTAAAAAATGTAAGATGCCTAAAGACTAAAGCTTAAACCATACAAGCTTAGCATTCAAACACAATATTGTTCTAATTTAAATTTCAAGCTTCCATTCCTAATATCTCACACACAAGCTCAAGACATACTTGACTACTCACTGTAATGTATATTCATGTTTCTTTGCCTTGCTTCTGCTGTCTTTTTAAAGTGCAAGTCTCTTTTTTGAAAAAGATTTTACTGATTTATGTTTAGAGAGATGGGAAAGGAGGGAGAGGAACATCGATGTGCAAAAGAAACATCAATTGGTTGCCTCTCACACGCCCCCAAATGGGGCCAAGCCCGCAACCCAGGCATGTGTCCTTACCAGGAATTGAACCAGCGACCTTTAGGTCCCCACCCTAATGTCAACAGCCAACCCTCTGAGCCACACCAGCCAGGGCTTAACCTGCTCAAGCATCCACACATTCATCCATCCACTCATTCATTCATATGTATATTTAACAAATATTTATCGAGTATTTGCTATGCATCAGGCAGAGACATTGTGACAGGCATTAAGGTTATCCCAAAAAAGTAGATATGGTTCCAGCCCCTAGTGAAATTCTGCTTATCACCCCTCCCCCAAAGACTTAGCTCATAAATCTCTCCATAAAGCATCCCCTGTCCTCCATACTTCTTCCCAGGATTTCCTTGACTATTGTTGGCCCTTGGCATTTTCACATACATTTTATAATCAGCTAATCAATTTATAAGTACACACATATGTAATCTGGCATTACATGAGCTATACAGATTAATTTAGGGAGAGTTCCCCTATTTATCATCTGAGTCTTTCAATTTGTGAATGTCATATGTCCCTCCACTTATTTAGGCCTTTTTATTTCTCTCAAAATGCTTTGTAGTTTCAGTATACAAATCTCACATTTTAAAAAAGTATTCTTTTTTTAATTTGGGGGGTAATTCCATATACTTTCTACAGTGGCTGCACCAATCTGCATTCCCACCAACAGTGCAAAAGGGTTTCCCTTTCTCCACATCCTCACCAGCACTTGTTGTTTGTGAATTATTGATGATAGCCATTCTGACAGGTATAAGGTGTGGTTTTATTCTGTATTTCTTTGATAATTAGTGCATAAATCCAGAGGCCATATTAAACAGGTTTACCAAAGTAAAGGCCTCTGTTGATTCCTTTGGATTTTCTCCATCCAGAATCAATTCATCTATGTATAATGACTGTATGTCCCTTCCTTTTCTATTATTTTGCCTTCCATGTGTTTTCTTGCATTATTGCCATTGGCTTGGAATTCCCAACAATGTTGCACAGAAGTAGTAAGAGCAGGCATCCTTACTTCCTCCCACTTCCCTAAGGGGAAAGCTGCTTACTTCCTCTTTAATTTTCACTTGGGTAAGTCTCCTCTGGTCTGCCTTCTTCCTGGGATGCATCCCTCCAGGCTTCCATTGAGAGCCTGGTGTGCCAAAGACCCCACCTTTGGTGAGTGCTGAACTCCAACCTTTGTCCTCATAACATCTCCAGACTGCAGAAAAACTCCAGTTTTTCAGATGTTTTCAGCTTAACTTCTGTATTTCCTCTCACATGCAATTTCAGAATTCAGCAAATGTCTTCGGGAGAAACCTGTCATGTGTTGCAGGTTCTCTCATTTCTGTAACTCCTCCCAGGAACAGCTCAGACTCTGAGTCCCTTGCCCTCACCCAGAATCCACAGGGCCCCAGGATAAAAAGCTGCTGTAGTCTTCCTCTCCCAAAGTGTAATCCCTCTGCTTGGCATTGGTTACACAACTCTCCAGTACCTTTAAAACAGGTGACTTTCAGATTTCATCTGGTTTACCTACTTGTTCTTAGTGAAAGGTGCTCTTCCCCAAATGTCTCCATCTGACACAGAAGCAGAAGTCATATGGTAGGTTTTTAATAAACACTTTCAAATTTCTTTTGGACCTCAGCCTTTTCAGACAGAATATCAGAAATGAAGCAAATACTAGAGGTATTCTGTAGTCTCCCCCTGAAAAGCAACACAAAGTTCATTCCCAGAACTGCAGAAATAAAGGGCCGGCTGAAGAAACATGTTAACTTTGGGTACATCTGAAGGGAGAAGGCAGACTAAGAGACTGGCGTTTATCTGAGCTCTTGTGAGAACCAAATACTACTTGCCTTTGAATGTTCTATTGACCATTTCCCCAGTCTGTTCCAATCCCACAGGGATAATTGGCCAATGAAACCAGCTCATCACCCTGGAAATTACCTAGTGTGCAGGAAAAATTCCCTGCCCCGTTCTATACTACAAACAAGCCATCTGAGCTTGGGAACAGGCATCAAGAGATTGATCCAAAGTGGATCTGAGGGTAATCTGCCTCTGCATTACTGCTAGAAGTAATTTTCCTGATCTGATAGGCATGCAAGATCCCTCTCTCAAAATTCTACATACATGATTTGTAGTCTTGAGCACCCTTCCCACGTAGAAGAAGACGATTACTGGCTGACACATTTCTTTTTAAAGTAGACAGGTTATCTGGCTTTAAACTGCCGTGGCCTATTTGGGCTACATTCCAGCAGCAATATATCACTCTATACAGTGTCATAACTCCTTGCTTTTATTTGGCAAGTATTTTTAATCATAAGCTGAGTCCCTGCATAAGTGGTAAAGTGGTTTTTATTAGACTGTGTTAACTCTGCTATGAATTTTCAGTGCTTTCCACAAGAGTGGGGAAGGATCCAAGTTGTGATTTCTGGACAACATGCAACTGCTCTTCACTCACTGGCCCCTCAGATGTCCCAACTTCAACAGGCATCTTTTAATCACTGCAAACACCACGGAGGAAAAGAACCCCGTGGGGGCTCAGAAATAGCCACTCATTTGGGACTTAATTTGGAGAGGCTCGCAAAGGACATCAGATTGTGGACTGGTCACTTTTTGGTGAGAATGACAAGGAAAGGGGAAGCTATGAAATGCTCGCTGGCTTTTTTTTTTTTGCGGTGGGGGGGAATATTTGTTTTTCATCTTTATTCCAGTGCCCTTTCATATTTCCCTAAATTCTGCTACTAGTTTCCATGTTAAATCTTGTGTAAGATTTACTTCTCAGTAAAAAAAGGCCAGCATGACAAATAATTCATATTCATGGAGTCGATTCTGATGAAGACAATCCCCAGGGCTTCGGCACACTGCATCCTGAATTAAAATGCTTTAGACATTCAGGGTTTGGGCTCAGCTGTCTCCTGGGATGTCATTAATGGCTTATGCATATCAGGCTATTTTCCAAATTCTGCTCTTTTGCTCTGATAAATAAATGAAGAAATCCAGTTGAGATACATCTGGAAGGCTTTAAAAACTGGAAAGATTCTCATCTGGATGGATGGTTTAAGTGTGATGCTGCTTAAATTTGGGGCCTAAGGCTGTAGGACCTCTCCAGGCTGTTTCCAATATTTGAATTTTATAATGCTATGAAAATCTAACCAACTATTCCCTCGGGGATAAATTTAAAAATTGGACATGATGTGAAAAAATTCAATTAATTTTTTTTGATGTACTAGAAAAGCCTTGAGCTGGGATTTTTAAAATGTGGCTTCTTGTCCCAGCCTTCCCCTAATTAGATGAGTGACTTTGGGAAGTCACATAACCTTTCTGGCCTCAGTTTCATTAGCTGTAAATGAGGGTTCACTTGATAATGCCCAATGTCTCTTTGAATTACCTCTCTACTCCCATAAGACTTTAATTCTTTTCTTATCCATCTGTCCACTCCCCTCCACACTCCTTTCTCATAGTCCTAATTGCCTTGATCTGGCTTCTTTTCTGACTATCTGTGTGACCTTAGACAAGTTACTTAACCTTTCTGTGCTCTGAAAAAAAAAGTGTAGTACTGTTGCCTACTTCATAGAGTCATGGTGAGAAGTCAATGATTAATACATGGTAAGTAAGCACTTGGCTCAGAGTACTGAGTAACTAAATGTTAGCCAACAGTCATCATTTTCCAGACTGACTTTGTTTAGTCATGAGTATAGTTGGTGCACTTTATATTCCTGGATAAAAAGAAATAGAGTTGAAGTCATTCTTAGCAAGAGCAGTCTATACTTATTGAAAAAATAAATAAACCTATTGGATTATTGACCCCATCTCTCTTGCCTCATCTCATACTGTTTATTCAAGAGCTCTGTACTTAAATTCAAACTTAAATATTTCTCTCCACTTATAACTCTTCTTCCATCCTTGCGCAAAAGCATGGAGTGAATCATAAGGGCTCACATTTGTTCTGAGAACCTGACAACGAGACACAAGCTTGAACCCAACCTTGGCTCTTGTAGGTCCACACTACAGGTTGGAATTATCAACATTCAAATATAGTCAGAAAAAAATCAATTATATATATATATATATATATATATATATGTGTGTGTGTGTGTGTGTGTGTGTGTGTGTGTGTGTGTGTGATTATATATATATATATGTGATTATATATATATATATATATATATATATATATATGAAACACTAGAAAGACTGGATAATATGGCTTTAGAGAAGTAAACTGAAAAAATGTATATGGTCCAATTACAGACTGTAAAATGCCCAGCTTATAGTTGTATGAGTTTTGACAAATCTATGCTCTTATGAGCTTGATTCTAATCAAGATATAAAACAGCAAACCTAGAAAATTCTTCCATGTACCTTTCTAAATAATTGCCTTCCTTAGTCAGCAGCAACTATTAATTTGATTCCTCATGTATTAGTGTTTCTTGTTCTTGAACTTCATACAAATACACATTTTTGTCTCTGGTTTCTTTCAGCATCCTCCATTTGAGATTAATGCCTGTCATTCCAAGTATCAGCAGCTCCTCCCTTTCAGAGCTAAGGAGTTAGTGTTCCATTGTTGTGAATATACTATTAATTTATTCCTTTTCCTGTGGATGGTCATTTGGACTCCTTTTCTTTTCCCTATTATGAATAAAACTGCAATTAATGTAGGATATGACTATTAAAGTGAAGTGATATTCTTCTGAACTAGGATTTTCTGTTATGTGATTATACAAAAATGAAAGATTTAAAAATGTATCTCATGACCTACTCAAGTCTTCTGTTTCATGAGAACTCTATCTTTCTCCCCTATTACCAATCACTCTCTTTTTTGAACTGCTTTTGCATGTGTCCATGTGTAAACACAAGTGCTTCCCACAGTGCCCTCAGTCAGCTTCCCTGTTTTAATATTCCCATTTGTTTCTTGTGAATCAGGCTTATCTCTGTATTAAGTGACACAACTTCTTGTATTTTGATCACTTTCCATAGGGCAAAGCATAATTTTGGACATCTAAACATACTGAACAGGTGTGTATTTTGCGATTAATGCTTTGGTCAGTCTTGGCCATTGACATTGGAAGTAGTTAATTTTGTAGAAAGAGGAAACAAAGACACAACGGGATTAGATGATGCAATTTCTTGTCCAGTGCTTCTGGGACCCCAAACCCAGAGTCAACTGTGCAACACGTTCACTCAGAATCTTTGTTGCATATCGCTTCCTTCCCAGTTCAGAGAACAGGCCTGCTGAAACCTGCTTCATGTATGTATCCTAAGTATTCCCCTTTGCCCAACTGGAGTGCGTAATTCTGGAAACATACGTAAAATCACTATTCAGATGATGTTCTTTGCATATGGCTTATGAAGCCCAGATTACAGTCATTGTCACAGACTAGTCATGGGATGTTTTGAGGTATGTGTATGTGGTGTGTGTTTGTGCACTCACATCTTTCTGCAGTTCCTAAAGCAGTGGTGAAAAGACAGAATTGCTAGAACCAGTAATAGGAATAAATGAGTGATCTGTTGAGTTCTTTGATGATAATACATCAGGTCTGGATGTTGAAGACTGGAAATCAGAAACCTTAACCAGCAAGAGTTCTAAGAGTTTGTCTAAAATGTTCAGAATGGTCATGCTCCCCTCCTCTTCCAGCCTATTTTGTGTGTCCGCCTTCCCTTCTGAACTGCTGACTTAAATAGCCTGGACCTATACATTAATATCATATTTCCTTTTACATTTGTTCTTCATTCATATATTTGATTTCAATGAAAGCACGTAGAATAAAGTTGACAAACATTTTAATAGCAAATGTTTAACAAGTTAATGGTGGTGAATAGTTAAATACATTATCATGTAAAAAGGAAACATTATTTTCAAAATATTAGAAGCCTAAATAGTCATTGATCAAAGCTTTATTAGTGGAGTATTTAATTTATTTTTTTAGTGTTTTATTTTAGGAAAACTTTTTATAAATTTATTCAAAATATCAAGTAAGCATAAAACTAAAAATTAGAATGTTACTCTTGATTCTTATTAAACATATGTACTAATGTAGTTTTACTAAATATCAAGTAACAGCAAGTGTAAAATGATGTGTATATATTTTATTATAAATAATACCATTTATTATGAAAAATTGAAAAATAAACATTAGCAAAAATTATTAACTCTAGAGAGGATTATGGTATATATATATATGTGTGTGTATATATACTAATATATGATTTTACATGGACATGTGTAGGTATCTATAATATATGACATATCTGTATGTCTGTATATATGTATATGTGTGTGTATATATATAAAATCAAGTTATGCATACATTTGTATCTTACCTTTTCATTTAACAGAAGATTAAGACATATTTACAGATCAATAAATATAACTTACAGGATCTCTGATAATGACTGAATGAAATTTCATTTTAATAATATCTGATATATACACAATCTCTTTGATAGAATAATTTGATTGTTTCTGTTTTTTCACTATAAAAATACATTGTGAGATTTTGCTTCTAAACAAGGCAAAATAATAGGGACCAAGGTTACTTTCCTATCTAAAAAAATTAAAAACAGACAAAATATATGAAACAATGATATTTAAGACATTGGACATCAGGCAGAGAAGGAAAGTGGAAAGAATTTCACGTCTGGAGTACAAGGACTTAAAAGACCTGGACAGATCCTGGCAGACTCGCAGAGCTGAGAAGAGTTGAGGGTTGAGGTCCAGAGAGACAGAAGTAGCTGAGTTCACAGGGCAGAGAACCGGAAAGGGGAGAGCTGCACAGGGAAATGACTCTGGAGATGTGCAGAGCCCTCCTCAAGTATTCAGCAGAGTGCTAATCAGAACATGCATAGGAGGATACCATCCGAGTCCAGAGAAAGAACTACGTGTAATAATTAGGGGAAACAGTCTCTGGAGCTCACATAAAGCCAGGAATAGTATCTGTTCCTTCTAACCACACTCAAAAAACTCATAATTCATGGGGCACTGAGTCTTGTCTCAGCAGCAGGGAACAATTAGCCCTATACTAGAGCAATTGGTAGGCAGGGCTAGAGTAGTATTTAGTCTAGGGCTAAAGGATCAACTTGTTTTCAATTAACTTGACCAAAACCCAAAACAAAATGTAAGACAGTCATAGAAATATAAAGATATATATGAAAATTACAATGTCTAGCATCTTATCAAAAATTGCCAGACATACACAGACACAGGAAAACATGTTGCATGAGTAATTTTCCAATATCATTGAATAAAATCCCAATGACATTGAAATTTTTAGAATCTCTATAATCTCCCAGTCACAACTGAGTGGGTCAGAGGTGGACACCTGACCATACTTCAGCAACCAGTGACATTAAGGCATCTTTGTGACATACTTCAGCAGCCAGTGACATTAAGGTTATCTTCACAATACCCTGAATGAATCAACTACTTATTTTCTTCACTTAAACAAAGATACAGAAAGAAGTTATCGGTCAGTGGTGGATAATTGAACTGAAAGGTCACACAAAGTTAGGCATAGGATGTCCATTATTGCCCTACATAAATGTTGTTATGAAGAAGAACAGACCCAGAGAGAGGGTGGAGCAGATCTACAGTACAGATGGGAGGTCAGGAGAGGGAGAGATGAGAATAAAGAGAGTTGGTTGCCCCAAAGATGCCCAGGCTCTTATACCTCTGAGTCCTGTTTACTAAGGTTTTTTCTTGATTCCCATGAGCTATCTTTATATTCTACACTAGTGATTCTTAACTGGGGGGTGATTTTTGTGCCCCAGGGGACATTTAACGGTGTCTGAAGACACTTTTGACTGTCACAACTAGCGACTACTACTGTAATCTAGTGGGTAGAGGCCAAGAATGTTACTAAGCTTCCTACAATGTACAGGACAGCCCCCACAAGACAGGATTAGCTAGCTCATAATGTCAATTCTGCTCAAGTGAGAAAAACTGCTTCATGCTAACCACTTTTAAAATGTGAATTAGTGTCTATAGATTTCTGTTCTTTGCAACTAAGAAATCCTTCCATAAAACACCACTGTGGCTAAGTCTTTGCACACATTCTAAATTATTCCCTATGGTTAAATATCTCTAACTAGATTTTTGGAGTCAATGGACATGAATTATTTTGAAAGTTCAAATGCACGTCACCAAATTAACATAGCATCCTTTAACAGACTACTCTTGAATCCTGAAGTCTGAGGTCTGGAGAGATTTCATCTTTTAGGAGAATAAATTCACCAGTTTCAACACCCATCTTTGTTTTGAGACTAAGAAGGAACACATATTTTGACTTACCTGAGATGAGTGACATCCTTCCTCTTCACGAACAAACAGGCGACTACAATACTACATTTGTAAATATTAGACATCATCCCTAACTTCCTCTTCCTTAGCATATCTTTGTTGGGATCATCTTGCAGCAACTAGACAACCCTATGGCACTCCCTTAGGGGAGTGATGCCACTCCCTTCTCCTGTACCCAAGATAGACATTCATTCAACACTCATCAAATATTTCCTGAGTGCTTACCATGTGACTCATAATTCTTCCTCATATAGTGCTATAAGGAACCATTAATAATCAACCAGAATTGGCACACGAGATTTAAATAAACAACAATGACAAAAATTAAAATCACTATTGGCCATTCCTGACCTCTGGAGGAGTTGTGACAGGAGCATGGCTTTGTACTTTCTCCGTATTTCTTCCATTCTGTGGAAAGAGCTGAGGGGTTATTGTGAAAACTAGAGCTGACACAAGCTCCCCTACATCTGAGTCACTCCACAAGAAAAGCCTACCGTCAATGAAGATAATTAAGCAAAAAAATGAGAGTGAAATAAAAATCCAAAGGAGACAATATTCTTTGATATTTGATGAAGCCACTGCTTATCTTGAACTCAATGGGTTTAAGGCCATTTCTTTCATGATTTTTCTCCTCTGGAACCCTTTTTAAATCAAGGGGAGTACTCAAAGATTTTCCCCTACTACAACACTTTATAGATACTCTCTCCTTTAATGAGACTTTAAAAAAATATTGTCTCAAAAACCTGACAGCTAACCAGCAGGGGAGTTCAGCCATTATACTGGTAGCCATACCACCAGTGTGTAATGGATGCATAGGACAGAACATCACAGTTTTCTTTTCCAGGTTGCAGCCCCCACTGCTTACACCAGAATTATCTGTTCGTCCACAGACTGTTCATTCAGGGAGGCGGGGCATCTCTTTGTAACTTTATAACTTATGCATCTTAGTGTCTGCAGTGCTTCGAAGCACTTGATACAGACAAGTACTGCTTTAATAAACTTTGTTGAAAGAATGTCACAGAATGACTATGGAGATCATTTAAGTACTTCCTACACTGGACATATTGGTAGCTGATTTAAAAAGGCAGAAGAAGATGGGAGAAAAAAACACCAGGTAATTAGGTAACCACTCTGTTTATCTGGCCTTGTCCCTTTGTCCCCATCTATAATCTACCTTTCAGTCCATCTTTCTTTCTATCAATCTGTCTTGTCCCTTTTCTTTTCACCTACCCATCTATCTTTCTACCCGCTTATCTAACCTGTCTGTCACATTTCTAAGCAATATGATTAAGAACACTAGGTGTTTAAATGGGCTATGTCCTCTGTCAAAGCCTAGAATGAAGAACTTAGTTCTCCACCATTTGTTTTTACGACACCTCAGTTTATCCATTCCATATCTAAGTGAGGGGTTAGCAATGGTCCAGAAATAAAATGTGAAAATCTTTATTGACTCTTTGCTCTTAGAGGAGGCACTGTAGCTGGGAACATTCCTCCACACTCTCTCTCTCTCTCTCTCTCTCTCTCTCTCTCTCTCTCTCTCTCCATCGTGATTGTTTGAGCTACAGAATCTCTCTGCCCTACCACTTGGAGCCCTGGCCCTCTCGGGTGAGTGTGAGTTCTTTAATGTAATAGTGTGAGTTTTTAATCTAATAATCCCTAGGCTTTCCTACCACCCAGGGACAGAGGCTGGCTTTCTAAATAAAGGTGGACTTTAGTAGGGTAACATGACACTGGGAGGGCTTTGGAGAACCAGAGATCATCTTTGGGGAGGCACACCAGAAAGTAGGGGACCACCCATGACAAATTAATGTGTTCTGAAGTTTCCCAAGGGCCCTGGGGTGGCGTCTGGCTCAACTCCCTTTAGTGAGCACCTGACCAGTGGTACTAGGTCTCACAGGTGCCTAAGCTTCACTTTAAAGTTTTCAAACCTTCACTTTAAAGGTTTTCAAAGGTTAGGCTTATGTGATTTCTGTGGGGACTACATGTGAAATGACAGAGAATGAAAATAACACTGCATTGCCACAACAGCCAAAGGGAGGCACAAGAACATGCAACCCAGGTGAATACTATGGGGAAACAGACAAGGACCAAGGGAATTGCCTTTAAAACAGAATTGCCACAATCAGCACTTCCATTCGTGGGCACCAATGTGACTGTTCCTTTGGTGGACTTTTGAAAATGTCCAATATAGTCCTAAGTATATATACACATAATTGAGGAAAGAGAGCTACCTGAGTAGATTCAGAATTAGTCTAGACACATCGTAAATCCGCTGTGTATTTACCTACCATCCTGTGAACTACCAAGTTAAAAAAATTGAGAGCATGGAAAACTGCTATGTTAGATAAAAATCCAGTCAGTCACGGTGTTTTAGTTTCCTAGGGCTGCTGTAACAAAATACCACAAATGGGATGGTGTAAACAACAGACATTTACTGTGTCACCATTCTGGAGGCTGGAAGTCAAAAGCAAGATGTCAACAGTGTTTGCTCCTGACAGCTGTGAAGGAGAATCTGCCATGCCTCTCCCCAGCTTCTGGTGACTTGCTGACAGTCTTTGCCATTCCCTGGCTTGTGGTAACATCACCCCAGTCTCTGGCCTCATTTCTGCATGTTGTTCTCATGTGTCTGTGTGTGTGTGTGTCCAAATTTCCCTCTTTACAAGGACTCTGTCATGTTGGATCAGGAACCTCCCCTACTCCAGTATGACCTCATCTTAAATATATCTCAGTGGCCCCACTTCCAATTAAAATGGTTTTCTAAGGTACTGTGGGTGAGGACTTCAAGGTATAAATCTGGGAAAACAATTCAACCCATAGTGGTGAGAGAACAGATGTTTTAGAAATGGTTGTTTTGTGATGAATTCTGACCTTGTCCCAGTTCCCCCACTTGAGCTTCTTCTGGCTAGAACCTCTGCTCCGCCTCCCAGACGCACCATTCTCGCATCCATAGAGTAGGCCAGGTACCAAGACTTGTCACTAACAGACACTTATACGTACATATGAAATACTCCATAATTTATCATTGGTGTCACAGTCACAAAGTAAGCAAAGTACAGGACTAATACATATTTTCTAAGGATTCTGGAAAATTGTAAACATTTTATCTATTTAAAACTAAATTTTATTTATAAGTGCTATATAATGATGATTTAAAAGCTTTCCTTGAAAGCAGATGGCTTGATAATTTGGGCTCAGTATTTATAAAGTCAAATAGGAATTTTTTTTAATTTGTAAATTACAAGTGACTGCAAGAGCCAAATGAGGGACTCCAAATGTCCTTATAATCAGAGTGACATTTTCTTTCCAGACACAACTAGGTACAAAATAGACAGGTCATCATATTTCTTTGAACTGTAATTGCAGTAAAGGAAAACTATTAGGATTAAAGCTGCTTAAGCATAAAATGTTGTTTTCTTCACATTTGTTTTCTATTTTTCAGTGTTAAAAATTAGACTTATTTGTATCAAAATTTATAACAAAATCTTGCTATGAAACAAAACCCACAAGTGTTGGATGGTGAACCTGTCTAGAGCCCCGAGAAGGCCCTGGCACGGCTGAACAAACCAAAACCAGAACTGCCTGGGTGAAAGGTTTGGTGGGCGATGTGAACAGCGTAGCCCACTGTGTCAGGCCAGCGTGCTCAGATGAGCAGAGGTTGATGAACTAAAACCAGAAATGGCCAAAGCTAGGGCTAGAGTCCAACAGAAAACATGTCATTTCCTCTCAGGGATATCCATGGAAGAAATTAGTTTGTCCAATTTGAAGAACCCCAAGTAAAGACTTGAGATAAAGAGACCTCATGATTTTGATATAATGAAAGTGAAAGGCACTTGAGAACTATCTTACTAAAACACAGAAAATATGTAATCTAAGTACTTCTACCTCATAAATAAAACAGAGTTTAGAAAAACATGTACAATACATCATCTCCTCAGATACTTATTCTAATTCCTCTTAAGTCCAGAAGTACCAGTCATCTATTGCCACATTAAAAAACAAATAAATGGGTGGCTCAGTTGGTTGGAGCATCATCCTATGCACCAAAAGGTTGAGAATTTGATTCCCAATTCGGGCACACACTCAAGTTGTGGGTTCAATCCCTGGTCAGGGTATCAAGGCATGTGTGGGGGACAATCAATCAATGGTTTTCTTCTCTCTCTCTTTCTTCTCTCTCCATAATTCTCTCTCCCCCACTTCCTCTTCTCTAAAATAATAATATTTGCTCAGGTGAGGATTTATAAAAAAAGATCAGAGATAAAAAAATCAGTTGCATTATGCTCATGAATTCTGTTGGACAGTAATTTAAACAACGGTAGAACAAGGAAGGATTCTTTCTGCTTCTAGTTGACTGAGGCCTCATTTTGGAAGACTCAAATGCTGGGTTCACTCAATCAGCTAGGGACAGGATCCTCTGGGGAATGGTGGGGGGATCTTCACTGCCCTATCTGTTCACCTGAGCTGGGATGACGTCAGGACTGGACTCAGGTGGGACCATTGGCAGGACTATATCCATGTGACTTGGACTTCCACACAGCATGGTGGCCTCAGGATAGCTGGGATTCTCATACGGTGGCTCAAGGCTCTCAGAGCACATCTTTTGGCCATCAAAATGAAACTGCACAATCTCTTCTGATCTAGCCTTGGAAGTCACTTCGGTCACATCCTGTGGGCTACAAATGGGTGATGAGGCTAGCCCTGGTTCACGGTGCAGAGTGTCTTCCACTTCACAATCAGAAGAAAATCAAAGAATTTGCAAACATCTTTAAACCATATGATTAGTTTTCTAAAATAATTCCTTTCCCTCACGCATGTACTACTTCTTTATCAGTAGATAAAATAGACAATATTGAGAGCACGGAGTGCTCTCCTGGGATGATGCCATCACAGCAAATGCCTACTCCGCACCACCATCCCTACAGCAACTGTCTAGAGTTTCTGCGAAGACAGTACTGGGAGTGGCAGGGAGGGTGGGGGCATGATAAATTCATTAAATCATGTTTTCCCCAAGGATGTTTCTCCCTCTCCAAATTAATAAAATATTTTCCTGAAGGTTCTCTTTCAATCTCCAAACATAATAAACATGAACATTTTATGAGCAAGACAATTTTCAAACAAGAGTTGCATGCTTCAAATAAAGCAAAATGAGTTTTCTCTGAAGCAATTGCATAAAAGCTATTCAATATGCTTAAGCTTTTTCTAAATTTTTCATATTCTTTCTCTAATACTTTTTCAAAACATTCCAAATTTTTCTAGACATTTTTATTTCCTTTTTCTTTGAAAAATAACTCCCAAACTTCCTACAATGAATTTCAATAAGAGTTCTTTACTAAAACAAAAATAGATTAAAAGACACATTCACAAAATACAAAAACTCTATTCTTTCTCAGCTGTGAAACACCAAAGTCATTTATGACCAGTAATTAACTGATTTTTGAAATGGCGACCAGTTCTTTAATAGCCTACTTGAAGGGAATAGTATTTTTTAAATCAACTTCTGGAATAAAAACCTTGATTTTGTTTTAAAATTTTTGAGATTATTTTGAAATACAGGTTTGTTTTTCAGAAAATTTTATAATTCTAAGTGTAAATTTTATAAATTTAGTTCTAAGTCTTAATTTCTCTTAAATTAAATTAACTGTCATTTCAAAAGAGAGAGAGAAAAATTTGGGTAAAAAATAATAAAAACAAATATGGGACTGTTTTGACTTGTAAATTAGGTATTCTTTTTTAATAAGTGCCAGAGGTTGTGTTTAGAGCTATAGCATACATGTAATTATTCTACCTATTTTTCTTCAATTAAAAAAAAGCAACTTAAAAATCTTCAATTGTATCATGGAGATACTAATATATGATTAAGATGCAGAGGAATGAAAAGGTACCTAAAAGAAGTCAATAGAGTTAAGAATCCCATTTCATGTATTTACAAGGGTTCTGAGAGAACTCTACAAGCTTAGTTCTGAAGGAAGTTAAAAGCTATGGAGAAAGTAACCACAGATTCAGAATTTCTGTTCCGAGCAAGTATATTATTTCATCAGGGCTCATAAATACAAAAGAAGTGTGGTTCCAAGCAGTAGCAGCAAGTAAGAAAGCATGGTCTGCTTTCACTGTATAATGACTAAAGAGTCATTGGCAGATCCCACCCACTTCCTCTGTAGGGTCAGAAATGTTCCCTCTTTTACTAACTGACTCCAGGATGATGTCTGTTGCCATGCACCTACACATATAAAATTTATCTCTAAAATGTAAATGGAATTTTTAACACTAATTTTTATTTTATAAAAGTAAATTTAATATAAATCAACTGATATATTTATTTAGAAATAATTTATTATTGTTACAATAACAAGAATAATAAGAGCTAGCAATTATTGAGTGCTCACCATGGGTAGATACAAGTACACCTTGGTTTTCGAAAGTTTACTTTCTACCATTTTGCTTTTATGAAAGACCTATGTTAGTACTGGTTTTGCTAACTGGAAGAAATCCAAAGAGGATATATACACTTATGAAAAAAAGGCAAATAGCAAACACTGCATTCAGCATTTGTTTTGCAGAGAGCCACAATAGAGGCAGTGCTCACTCTGTGCACTGAGAATGGTCTCACCAAGCTCCTTCCCTGGGAACCACTCTCAGCCTCAAGATCCAACCTCACAGCTTTGAGCTGTGTCTGTGAGCATCTATGCTTTATCTAGAATTGTTCCATGCATCCCTTAGCAAGATGCGTCCTAAGGTATCAGAAAAGCATAAGAGAGCTCAAAGGGTTTTGCTTAGCTTTAAAATGGATATAATTAAGTATACTTGTTATGCTTCAGTAGGTAATTTGGGGGGTATGAAAATGCTCAAAAATTTATTCATATAAATTAATGGTCGTTGTTTCTTTGCTTTATGCCATTTTGGGTTACAAAATATTTCAGAGGAAGGTTCTACTTCAGGATAGAGGAGGAAACCAATATATGTTGTGATTTCATTTGAAGACAATTTAGGATATACAGAATGAGGCAAAAGTAGGTTTATATATAGTTATTTGTATATAAAATAATACAATAATAAATAAATATAGGCCAATATGCCCAATGAATATAGATGATAAAATCCTCAAAAAACAGATTAGCAAACCAGACAAGGGATGCCTGCTTTCACCACTCTTATTCAACATAATACTGGAAGTCCTATCCACAGCAATCACACATGATGAAGAAATAAAAGGCAACCCAATTGGAAAGGAATAAGAAAAATGTCTTAATTTTCAAATAACATGGTAATGTACATAAAGAACCCTAAAGATTGCACCAAAAAAATCTACTAGAACTGATACGTGAGTTTAGTAAAGTAGAAGGATACAGATAAATATCCAAACATCAGTTGCATTTCTATACAGCAATAATAAACTACCAGAAAGGAAAATTAAAAATAAATCTTATGTAAAATTGCATTAAAAATACCTAGTAATAAATTTAATCAAAGATGTAAAATGCCTGTCTCAAAACAATTGTAAGATACTAAAGAAAGAAATTGAAGAAGATACAAATAAGTGGAAGCACACGCAGTGTTCATAGATGGGAAGGTTTAATATCATTAAAATGTCCATACTACTCAAAGCAATATGTAGATTTAACACAACTCCTATCAGGACAACAGTGGCATGTTTCACAGAACTAGAAAAATATTCTAAAAATTCATATGGAAACACAAACAACCCTTGATAGCCACAGAAATCTTGGCAAAGAAGAACAAAGTTGGAGTAATAATGCTACCTCTTATCAAACTATACTACAAGACCAAAGTAATCAAAACAGCATGGTAGAGGCATAAAAACTGGCATATAGATCAAAGAAACAGAATAGAGAGCTAGAAATAAACCCAAGCTTTTATGGTCAACTAATATTTGACAAAGGAGGCAAGAACATACAAGGGGTTAAAGAAAGTCTACTCAATAAATGGTAGGAAAATTGAACAGATAACATGAAAAAAAAAAAGAGAAAAGAAACCAGACTACCTTCTTACACCATATACAATAATAAACTCAAAATGGATTAAAGACTTAAATGTTAGACTCAAAACCATAAAAATCCTAAAGTATGGTGATTACCAGAGAGAGAGTAGGTGTGGGGGAAAGTAGGAGAGGGTAAAGGGTAGATAAATAGTGATGGAAGGAGACTTGGCTTGAGGTGGTGAACACCCAATACAATACACAGATGATGTATTATAGAATTGTACACTTGAAATCTATATAATTTTATTAGCCAGTGTCACACTGATAAATTCAATAAAGATAAAAAGAGAAAGAGTTGTGGAATGAATAAATAAATAAATGATACAAGCATAAATTCTGTTTCGTGTATTCACAACTATAAACCTACTTTTGCCTCACACTGCATATTTATAAAAATAAGACCACTGAAAGTATCCATAGCAGATAATCTAGAGATAACCACTATTAACCTGTTGGTATGTATCTTTTTTGCATGTTTACAATAGCAAATGAAAAAGTGAAATCATATTTTATAGGTTTTTTATAACCTGCCCTGTTCCCTTTGTACAGTGTTAATATTTCTTTACTATCTAAAAATCTTTTCTTAAAATTATTTTCAGTGGCTACATATCATGCTATCTATATGGAAATAGTCTTATTTATTTAACTGATGCCCTGTGATGCCCTGTGGCCATGCATTTAGGTGGTTCTCAGTTATTTGCTATGACTTACAGAGCCACAAAAAACACTCCTAGAGCTATATATTCTTTCATATAACAATGATTTCATCACTATACTGCCCTAGTTATTCTAAGTTTGAAAAGTCAGAGAAGACATTAAAGAATCACTTTTTGAGGAATGTTTTTATATAACAAGAACCAAAGCCCTTAAAATAAAGATGAGAGGATTTTAGACATTAGCTGTAAAGTTAGTAGAGTTTGTTGGTTTGTTTTATTGGCACTAAGTTACCCCAGCCTTCCAGAAAAGCACACTGAATCATGAAACCAATCTATTCCAGCTACTCAGAAGGTCAGCTTTGGGAGGAAAACACATCCTTGGAGGAAAGTGCATTTGAGAAATGCAATGATCTGGAAGAGACAATGCAGAAGTTAAGTTCTCTTTTCCTTTCTTTGACAACAAAGTCAAATTCTTGCTGCTGCCATCACTTAAATCACACCTGATATTTCATCTGTATCCGATCCATGTGAACATCTGTCAGGATATTCCTTTTTACACCCTAAACAATAAGTCATATTTGAATATATACCCATATGTTTTAGATTTCTGTTGAAAATTCTGTAATTGGGTAAAAAATTCTTAAATCTTTCTGAACCAAACAAAACACATTTATCTGATTATTATAATTGCAAAATTATGTTTCATTTGCAGAAATGTTTATGAATACTGCCAAACAAGTGTGGGGTTTTTTTTCTCCATTGATGTTATCTTTCTAACAAAAAAAATGTTCACGAGAGCAGAAAGCAGATTTGGCAATCACACATTAATTCTTCTATCAGAAACTAAATACATTCTAGGAATTCTCCAAGAATTATGGGTTTTCAGAAACTGGCAACCACCATCCCTCATTACCTGGATCACTGTCTGATTCCCATTTCTGGTGGTACAACAGTGGTGTTTTCATTGGTCACATTCATAACTGGCAAAACCCTACAATCTTTAGGTGCCTCCAAAAGGTTATTAACTGGAAAACTGACAAACCCAAACTCTACTAACCTCTGGATCCTGAATCCCCCCAGGAATTTTACTGTCAGTAAAACTACAGAGACACTTGTACAATGGACCCATTTGGATTTCAAAATTCTTTAACATGGCAGTACTTGCTTATTTCTGGCTTCTCTTTTTCTTTTTAATGTCAATAAAGAATGCTGAATAAGCCCTGGCAAGGTGGGTCATCTGGTTGGAGCATTGTCCCACACACCAAAACAAAAACAAAAACAAATGCTGTGGTTTACATCCAGGTCAGGTCATATACCAAGGCTGTGGGTTCAATCCCCAGTCAGAGCATGTACAGGAGGCAACTAATCAGTGTTTCTCTCTCATGTTAATGTTGATTTCTCTCTCTCCCTTTCTCTCCCCTCCCCCACCTCCTCTCTCTTCCTCTCTCTCTAAAATCAATAAACATATCCTTGGGTGAAGGTAAAAATAACACTGAATAATAAGATAGTTCTTTAAAAAGTATCTAAATAAGTAGTGTTCTTATTGAGGTTGTAATAGTGTCTTTCCTGAAAATTCTTTAAATATGAAAATGGTGTTCTGATTTAAGAAATTGTTCTCAATTGAAAGATAGGTAATATGCACTATTTGAGTGCTTTGAAAATTTATTATAGCATCTACTTAAAAGGAAAATGTATTTCTAAATAAAGTATTCATCTGTATTATAAATATATCAGTATGAGTATCTGTACCAATATCTATACCAAAATTAACAGTAGCATAACTCATCTCACTTGTACAACATGTTTCTCAAAAGCAGTTTTTCATTTTGGAGATTTCGCCCTTCCCTCCAAACTACTGCCCACTGCCTTCCACCGCCTTCTCTACCCCAACACACAGACACACATATCCAACCGCAGTTAAAAATAAAACTTGGAAACGACTGGATACTTATTTCAACTGCTGGCATTGAAGAAACAGGAGTAGTCTGTGTTATTTCATCTCCCTAGACTAAATAAAACACTAAAGTCTTAACTATTAATTCATTTAATAAGTATCTTGAAACTCTTACATTAGTTGGCTTTTTTGTGTAAAAAAATTGCTTTAGTGTGCATTTATTTCCTGTTTTGGGGTGAACTCAGGCCTGATTTCAGATGAATTTGAGCCTTGCTTTAAACCATCTGCTGGGTGCAGGTAGGCCCCCCACATCTCTCAGCCTCCTAGCGTCAGCAAAAACCCGAGTCATGTTCTTCTCATGGCAAAGACAGGTTCAAGAAGGCAAGAATGGTTGGAGTCTCTACTTGTTTATACCCATTAATATTCAATCAACCAAAGCAAGCCTTATGGTCAAAACCAAGTGAATAGGCAGGAAAATAATCTCCATACACCACAAGGTTGAAGCAAGCTGCATAGCCAAATGAACATCAGTAGGGCAGAGTGGTATTCGGAAGGCAGGGGAGGAATAAACATTTGCCTGCTCTGTCTCTGCCCCCATCAATGCATTTTGCTTCATACTAGAAATACGACGGTGAACAAAAGTAACTGTGCCATCACGGGATCTACATTTTAGAGGATGGGGCAGAAAGTAAATAAATAAATACAAAGTTAGGTGGTAGTCACTCTGATGGAATGAGGGAGGTCTCATTTAGTAGGTGGTAAAGAAAGTTTTCTTAGGATGAGGCATAAATTAATTGAGAGGGCTAGCCAGCCATCTATTAAAAGTTTTTCAGCTAAAGGGAAGAGTCGGGAAAGAGACCCTGAGCAGCAAACCAATTTGCCATCTTTAAGAAACAGCAAGTCAGCCAAATACGTCTAGAGTAGAAGGAGCTCATATGGAGTCCTAGATGCCACGATCTTATTTGGGGTGAGATGGGAAACCAATGGAGACTTGAGATCAGGTGAATGATGCGTGGAGAGAGGGACAGAACATGGGAATCTATAGGAGCATCCCCAGCTCAGTAGCTCATTGGCTAGCCCTTTGGAGATATGGAGGCACTTAGCTAATACAAATTGTTTTTTGAATTCATTCATTAATCTCCAAGATCCAAGTAAAACACTGTTTTGCTGAAAAACAGTCCTCATTTACTGTTTGATTTCCATTTTCATAACACAATCAGATTCATTCTATTCATAGATTTTTTTTCAACTCACAATCTGAGAATGGATCCAAATGCTAAACTGGCTTTATTTTTAGGAATCTCATGAACTTTCCAGCAACCAAATGACCTTGCAGGATGCCCTATGCAAATGACTTCACAGAACTCCTCTCCCATTGTCCAATCTTCCTAACCAGTTGTAAATCTGCTTGGTGCCCCTCCCAGGTAAAGGGCCACAGGGACAGAGGAGGGTTTAACACAAAGTGAGATTCAGAAAGCCCACATTTTTTAAAAATGTGGAGCAGGCACAATTCTGATTCCTTAATGGATATGCCCACAATTCTGATTTCAAGCCTGCTATCTTATGTCCCTCCTTTGTTCCTTTGCCTTTTAAAAGGAAGTTTAATCATGTTTTACCAAATTTGTTTTCCATAGCCAGAGATAGGAAACAATTTCATAGATAGGAAACAATAAATCCCTAGCAACACAGACTCCTAACAGATGGTAGTAAACAGGTTTGAAAATATTTCAAAACCTGCCCTAATTTCCATTCCCCAAATGTCTTTCCCTCTCAGCTTTTTTTTAATAGCAGTTTCCTTCATTGTCTTCCAATGGTCCCATTTTGGTTGTAATTTATGCTCTCTTATGTTCTGAAACTGTATCCAAATTACCCACAAAACACAGATAACTCCAAAAAAGAAAGCTTGCAGCATTTTGAAAGTTACCATTCATCTTACTGGTTGAATATTCCACTGAAGACAAAGAAAATGGACATATTTTTAAATGTGAATTTTTCAGTAGAAGAGAAAATGTTTGCATCAGGTTTATGCCTAGAAAAGCAAAATCCTGCCTCATTCAAAAAGGAGGGATTTTGGTTTTTTCTGGGACATGAAACAAATTTATAGCTTATCATTGGGAAGAGACATTATATAGCAATAGAATATTACATGTGTGTGCACACACACTTTAATGTTCGCCAAACCCCTTTGCCTTTACTTCTCCTTTAAGCCTGACAACACCCTATGATGACAGATGGGCCCTTGTTTTTGTTTTCATTTTACAGAAGAGGCAACTGATGGGGGACAGAGGCACCAAGCGGCCGGTCCAAGGCTACACATCCAGAGCTGGCAGTCAGAACCCGAACTCCCACGCCTAACAAGGTTTGTCTTTTCCATTTATAACAACCTTTGTTTTTCTTTTGGATTACAAATTAATATATATTTGCAGTAAAAAGGTTTTGGCAATATGGAAACACACATGGAAGAAATTAAAAGCTTTACATAGTTCACCACTCAGAAAAGTGTTAACATTTTGCCTGTTTAAGCATACATCTACTATTTCTTATTACAAGCCTGGAATCATTCTTGGCACGCTGGTTTGTAACCTGTCTTTTTCACTTAATGGCAATTTAGTAATCCATCAAAATAACTGAGCCATAATTAATTTATCCAATCGCTTTTAGTGAATTGTCTCCCTTTTTTTCCTTAGAAAAACATCCTTGCCATAAATTAGCACAAGGAACCCCAGGGAGTATAGAGCCCTTGTTATTTCCATAAGACAAATTTCTAGGAGTGACTTTGCTAGATTTAAGGGTATCAACTGTTCTAAGACTTTAAAAGTCCATATTGGCAGGTCAACCCATTGCCAAGGGTATTGCTATATACACTGCAATCATTAGGGTCTCAGACCCATTTTCTGGGCCCTGCACCTACCCAAATGCTCTTTCTCCTGGACTAGGTCCCCCTTTCAGTAACATAAGATACTTTAAGTTGAAGACTTAATGAGATGATAGATTTGGGACTCTCTGAGAATAACACTGCTCAGAGTAATGACCAAGGCTAAAATAAATCAGTTGCTCTGGTCACTGGAATGGTCCAGATTGGAGGTGACTGATGGTGTGTTCTGAGATTCCTATGCAAACCCATTACACTGTACATGTCGTGGAGGGAAGTCACTGCCTCACCCTTCCATCATGCAAGGACATAGCAAGAAGATGACCGTCTTTGAACTAGGAAGAGAATTCCTATCAGACAGCGATGTTGTGTTACCAGCCTCCAGAACTTTGAGAAAACAAGCTTCTTTTGTTTACAATCCACTCACTCTATAGTATTTTTTGATAAACTCCCCGAATGGACTAGGACAACTGTCCCTGTACACAATTCTTTGGAGCTCTGTTTTCTTTTCCATTTTTTTTCATTTGTTTGGCCACAATGGCCATTGAAGATGAGAAAAGTAAAAGCAACCTCTCCTTCAAATTTCTCTTACCTGTTGCATTATTTAGTCTTTCATTCATTCGATTATTTCTTCATTTATTTATCTCTTCATTCACCCAACAACTATTAGGTATTTACTGTACAGGCACAGTTTTAGGCTCTAGGGAGATAATGGTGAATGGAACCCTTCTGGAACTTTCCAGTAAGGAAGACACCATCAACAAATTAGTAAATAAAATACGATATACTAAATGTCATAGTGTGAAAATTCCAATGGAGAAAAATGAAGCAGGGGGAAAGGAGAGAGTGTCATGGTTTTGGGGGTTGTAGCGACTAGTTGTGCAGGTGCTCAGGGAAGATCCTCTGATGAAGCAACATCTGGGTTGGCACTTGAGAAGAGTGATGAAGAAAACCACATAGCACTCTAGGGGCAGGGATCCTTGCTCACCCCAGCACACTTACTGAGAGTGGCTCTTTACTGTTTGTGACTTGAAATAGAGTCCCTGACCAAAATTTCACTTAGTCCTTACAAATTCAATTATCGGAAAGATAGGTAAAAGAAAAAATGTTGTACATGGGGATGCAGAAATATTCTTTCTCAGTAGTTCTGCAAAAGGTGACTCAACCACAGTAAGCCTTCCCCACGCTGGACCACTCTAAGGGGATTTGCATTAAGTCAGTGTTGGCCGCCCCATCATTGCTCATACACACATCCAAACCCACCCATTACACACAGATTCGTTAATGTATTTGAAAATCTCTGAAAGCCCACCCCGAGGCAGACTTGAGGGGGAAGTGTAGGGAAAGACATCACCAAGAAATAGTATGCATTTTCACTGACCTAAAAACACATCTTGAAGGTAGAAATAATGCAGAAGCAAGTGTGGCCTATATTTGTTGATTTATTAATTCATTCATGAGCTACACTTTGTGCTTGAGACTATGCTAGGCACTAGGGCTACAAGGACAAAGAGGCCTCTTTGTTCTCTTTTCATAAATCATAAACTTGAATTTTCATAAATCATGAAGTTGGGAGCAACTTACATGTTCTTCAGTAGGTGAATGGATTAAAACTTGTGGTTCATTCAGACAATAGAATAGTATTCAGAGTTAAAAAGAAATGAGCTATCAAGCCATGAAAAAACATGGAGGAACCTGATGCACATTACCAAGAGAAAGAAGCCAATCTGAAGAGGCTACCTACTGTATGCTCCCAACTCTATGATATTCAGGAAAGGACAAACTTATGCAGACAATGAAAAGATCAGTGATTGGGAGGGGATAGTGAGAATGAAGGGAATCAATAGAGCACAGAGCATTTTTAGGGCCGTGAAACTATTTTGTAAGATACTATAAAGGTAGGTGCATTTCATTATATATTTGTCCAAACCCACAGAAGGGTCAACCCCTAGAGTGAACCCAAATGTAAACTACAAACATTGGGCAATATAGGTTTATTCTTGGGGGGGGAAAGTGCTATTCTGGTGTCTACTATAGATAATGGGGGAAGCTATGCATGTGTGACGACACAGGTTACATGGGAAATCTCTGTACCTTCAACTCAATTAATTATGTAATAAACCTAAAACTGTTCTAAAAATAATACAGCTTAATAATAACAATAATAATAATAATTACAGTCAGTCTCATCCTGTCCTTATTTTGGTTGTTAAATCAAGTTGTGTGTATGTGAGTGTGTCTGTCCCAGTCAATTTCTATCCACAAGAGACAGCGCCATATTTTCTCTTCATCCTGCTGGCTGCCTTGCTGAGTCACTTAAAAACTCATGCCTGTTTCTAGAGCAACTAGAGGCCTTAACTGACTGTCTTAATTTCTATGTTCTAGGGAATATGTAATTATTAGGCTGTTCTAAGGAACTGAAGAGACTTTGTGTAAACAAACCAGTTTAGTGATTCTTCTTCCCCCTACTCTTACCGCTCATCTCCAAGCAAGTTTAAGTTTATCCTAAAAGCATTACCTGTGGATATCCAGCTGATGCTCATCATACTTGCACAGGGAGGTTGACAGGGAGCATATCAGCCTAGAACACCTGATCTTGAAAAGGAAGTAGAGATCACATGGCTCAATTCATTGATGTCAGAGATGGGAGACCAAGGTCTAAAGAGCTGAAATTGGACCTAGAGCCTTGGCTGGACTGAGAGCATTTAACACTCTGTTCATCTTTTCATGAAGCTTCCACACTACAATGCCAGACCATCTGTCCACAGTACCTCCTACCCTGTCTTTCATGCATGTTTACCATTCAGAATAGGCCTGGAATTTCTGAATCTTCTTGTTTCTTCAATATTGCCAATGCTCTGAATAACCTGGCACCAATCCTGATATCATAATCATTTATAAGGTGCCTGGAAGACCTCTGTCTGAAGCTCTTTTGCCACCATGATCTAAATGCCTATTTTTTTAAGATTTTATTTATTTACTTTTAGAGAGGAAGGGAAGGAAAGAAGGACAGAAATATCAATGTATGGTTGCCTCTTGTGCATCCCCTGCCGGGAACCGGGAACTGGCCTGCAACCCAGGCATGTGCCCTGACTGGGAATTGAACCGCAATTGTGTGGTTCACAGGCCCACGCTCAATCCACTGAGCTACACCAGCCAGGGCTAAATGCCTATTATTAATACATCAACTCCTGGGAATCAGCAAATGTCTTATTTATTAAGTAACTGTTTCTAGGACAGATAGGACACTAAGCTTTTGTAAGCTATCAACAATTTAGTATGAGTTATTTTACTCTTTTGTCTTCCTATTGAGATCCTGGTGCTTGGAGAATGAGAATTTCAAGGGAAGAGAGGGAAGGAACAGTGTGGTTTGAAGTATAATAACATAACTCCAATGCCCATGAACCCAATGCCATGGTGTGTGCTGTGGAATAACCATGGCTCAGAGTTTAAACCTGAATGGCCAAAGGGGGAGGGACTTGAAAGGAAGGGACATCAGCTCCACTTCACACTTGAACCACAAGACCAAGTTCATCATTGGTTTGATTTGCTTTGTTGGTTTGTTTCAAAGTAATTAGCACAGCCCCTGGTACATTCTATGTGCCCACTAAGTGTTAGCCACTATTCTCATGATTTTAATGTTTTTCTGCTACTCACACTGACCATGTTTCTTCTGGAAATAAGAAACAGGGTTTGAGAAAAATCAATCAAGCCAAGATGTGGGTGCATGTTCTTGGGAGTAAAAAGCATGCTGTGGAGATGAGCACAGCTCCCTGCTCTGTCATCCTGATGAGTCTTAGGGCTGGAAAGGACAGAAACTCACCTCCCCCAGCCCCATGTTCAGGTGGGTAAGCTTTCTCCAATTTACAACTCAACAGTGAGATCCAGAGAGGTCAAAACTTTCCCAAGGCCACAGTGCTGAACCAGGGGTGAAGGTGGCAGGGGCTGGAGCTCAGAATGGAAGGTTTCCACCACCACGTGCAGGACCTGGTTGGATGTACTTGAGTTAACCCTCGTGTGTGCCACAGGTAGCTCTGTGTCCATTTGATAAGTGAGGTGGTGAGCGGGCAGTGTAACTGCATGAGGCCTGAGAACATGAGTTCTAGAGTGGAAGAGATCGGAATGTAGATTCCAGCTCCACCACTTTCTAGCTGTGTGACTGTGGCCAAGTCCCTTAGATGCTCTGAGCCTTCATTTCCCATCTAGTAAATAGAGATCGTAATGTCTACTCAGAGGGTTGTTGTGAGGATTAAATTCATGTAAAGGAACATAAAATGATCCATAAATGTGACCTTTTATTATAATTTAATGAGGCAATTGGGCAAAGAATGTTTCTGTGACATTTTCAAGGTCACATAATCAGAGAATGGCAAGACGCAGACTTAAAAATAGCTCTCCCAATCCTGGAACAATGCCTGCCTGTGTAGAAAGGTATTAATTCTTTTCCAGTACAGCCTCTAGCCAAGTTCAGATGTCCTTATTAAATACAATTAATTCTTCCTAATGAAAACTTGGTAATTCTTCCGAGCCTAGATCAAATCACTGTTCTGAAGCCACATATTCTGGGTGATACATTAACTGATCATTTTTTTGTTTTCAATAGAAGGGTTTGGGAAATTTCCCTAAATTACACGTGTCACCTCAGGAAAAAAGTTCATCGTGGTCCCGCTGCCTTAAACTGCACCTGGCTCTTCAGCAGTTCTCTAATGGCTGATGGTTTTGACCTAGGAAATAAAAAGAGAGCAGGGCACTGTCTACATCTGAAAAGCTGTTGCTTTTCGTGCCTGGGTTCCAGTGCTGTGTGCAGAAGACTGAGGCGGGGTGCTGCTTATTTGTCACACCATCTCATCCCCTGTCAGCATGGTCTCCTTAAAGACTGGGCACTGTTGCCTGTTGGTTCACACCACCCTCTGTGGGTTTGATTTGTTCCAACTTCAGCACAATGCAGTCTGATTGAGCCAGAGTTTCTCCACCCAATAATCTCGAGCTTTCCATGAAGGTTCCTGATTTCCACTTTGCACCATCCAAAACAGATGAGAGTCATTTAGGCAGGTGACCTCAGGAATCAGAGTCATCCGGAGTCATTGTAACAGTGTCACCTGCACTGGGTCAATAGAGATGGATTATCTCTATTTGGTGCCAGTAGAGACAGAAGACGTCATACTGCTCATTTTATGGTGAGGAGACTGAAATCCAAAGAGGAGAAAGTGACATCTGAGTTCATACATGCCAAGTCATTAGTGACAAAATGGGACAGGAACATGTCTGCTCTCCTCATCACCTTAAAAACAAAAATTCATGCAGAGGTGCTTGGGCCATCCCAATACCCTGAACAATTTTCCTCCTGAGCCCTTTTGCATCCATTTGAAATGAGAGGCTGTGACATGAGACTGGCCAAAAATGACTTACATCCAGTCTTACCTCATTTGGAAAAATGTTCAGGACTCACAAAGGAAAGTATGTTTCTCCGGGGCTGCTTCCACGAACTTCCCCCCGGGGCATTTGCTGATCATACACTTGAATTGCAGGTAAAGGATTTTTATTTGACAGAGGACTTGGGAAGGGATGGGAACCCCAGAGGCTTTACAGGATAGTAGCAAAGCCAGAGTATTCGTTCTGGAACCTCTTGCATTTTATTAGTTCCATAGAACTTGTTCTTCCCTTGTTCCTCCACACTCCACCCCTCCCCAAGCTTGTCTTTCCCATGAATGTCTACTGCCACATGTGGACTCCAAGGAGAATGCATTCCATGTGTTTCTGACTAATTTACACTTGACTCCCCTGAAAATGATTATGTACATCCCACTGAAGCCCAAACAGGCTTTTGAAATGTCCCCCACCTCCCCTCAACCCCACCATTTCCAACAAGAGGTTTAATCATTGCCAAGGCCACACGAGAAAACCAGCGGACAGTCTCCAAGAGGGCTTCAGAGGCTGGCCAGCACATTTCGCTTCTCAGCCCCACGGGACTCTCTGCTCCCACTTGGAGTGGGAATTAAGAAGATGGCACAAAGTAGCCCTGGCATCTGTTCTTTCAAAGCACCCCCAAGTGGGGCCCATTAATCCAGGAGACTCCCCAGAGGAGACAGGGGCCTGCGTTGCCTGCTCCCTCTCCCTCCCCACCTCTCCGGCAGGGCTGTACAGCTGTGTTTCTGTGAAAACAAGGGCACCAGAAAAGGAGAAAAACACTGTTTATGGAGTTGCCTAGATTCGAGAGCTGTATCTTTTCAATAGCCTTGAGATATACACAGCTGACTACTTATGCAAATTCCAGACATCATGTTTGAACAAAAGGTTACGCAGTAACATAACCTGGAGCTTTTATTACTAATGAGGCACTTATTTCCATTTGACTACAGAAGTGTGTATTTTTTTCCTTTTTATGGTTTCTCATAATTGTGTCTAATAATATAAAAATAACATGGGGCCTTTATCTCCACGTGGCTTAGACATCAAATGTGGGTTTGGTGTCATCCAGCAGTTAGGAATATGTGGCAGAGGGCCCAGCTCTCCCTCACCTTTTGCACAGTTTAAAGACACAGCCTCCAGTGCCTCTTGGGAACGAGGAAGTCCACCAACTTCGTTCATTTCTGAGTGCTGCCTGTTCTTTAGAAAAAATTTACAGGAGTAATAATAATAATAAAGGATGATGATTAAAAAACGGTCCTGTTTGGGTTTTATTATCAATCAGGTAAGGCACACCTGCACAGATTAATAGCAGCCTTCTTTTTAACAGAGTGATTTATATTTTGGTACAATACAGAAAATCAGAAGTGACAGAAAGGGGAACTTCCTGACCTGATGTACATTTCCGCAGGTAGGCCACTGCACCGTAGTGCACTTTATTTTAATGAGAAAAAGAAATGAGAGATAAGTGAACATGCAAATAAAAGGCTAAGTGGCTTGAAAATCCATAAGAATCATTTTAAAATTCCAAGCTTGTGTCAGTATGTGCTTACACACACATGCACAAACACATACACACACATTTGACTTGAATTAGCCACCGCCACAGATTTTCTTGTTAAATACGTAATTTAGGACAGAACATGGCATCCTACCCTGAAGAATCTATGTAGTAAGTAATACTTCAATCTTGTATAGTCTCTCCTTTGAAATGTGAAGACTTTGAG
This sequence comes from Sturnira hondurensis, assembly GCF_014824575.4. Lineage (NCBI taxonomy): Eukaryota > Metazoa > Chordata > Mammalia > Chiroptera > Phyllostomidae > Sturnira > Sturnira hondurensis. Next base: position 5,650,330 of record NW_028088915.1, read on the forward strand.
CATTTAGAAATCAATCTTTCAGGGTGAGGGAAATGGGAACATATTGATCAAAGGGACAAAGTTTCAGTTATTCAGGATGAATAAATTCTAGAGATCTAACTCACAATCTGTATACACTTGAAATTTGCTAAGAGAATAGATCCTAAAAGTATTTACTACACATACCAAAAATGCTAATTATGTAAGGTGATGGAAAGGTCTATTAGCTTGATTGGGGTGGTCATTTTACCATGGATGCATATATCAAACCATCACATTGTATACATTAAACATATATAATCTTTTTCTTTTTTAAAAAATTGATTCTAGAGAGAGGGAAAGGGAGAGAGAAAGAGAAGGAGAGTAACATTGATGTAAGAGAAAAATATCAGTTGACTGCCTCTTGCACGCACACCGACTGGGGACCGAACCTGCAGCCCAGGCATGAGCCCCAACAGGAAATCAAACCTGCAAACTTTGGGTTTGCAGGACGACGCCCAACCAACTGAGCCACAACAACCAGGGCTGTACAAAATTTTATTTGTCAATTATACCTCAATGAATCTGGAAAAAAATTTCAATGAATCGATCTTTCAGATGCATTACTTCTGGGAAGGAAGCAAATTTTAAAGAGTATCACCCAAAGAGTCAGTGATAACTTGACCCCTGGAAGGTCAGACTGAAGCCAGAAGTGCTGGTCAGGGAAGTGGGGAAAGAGAGGAGTGAGACAGAGATGGGTTGCAGGAAGGACCAGGGTCCAGGGGTGGGTTTGGACACAGTGAAAAAATTCTCAGGACCCCTGCCTCCCAAATAAAGAGCAGATGGGGTGGGGGGGGGGGGAAATCTTGAGAGTGCTTTGCCTGGAACCTCCACCTGCATAATGATAACCCCAGAAATCTGGATGCATCCCAACAACCTGCCTTCACACAGCTCTGAGAAAGTCCTGGCTTAGAGTTTATGAATATTCTAACACCCCTCCCTCCTACCCTAGACCCCAGCATGCCCAAGACCATCTGCCTAGAAGGAGATGAGATAGCGTAGGTATGTGACCAGCCTCTAATTGACTTAAACCTCTGTGTTATGACGGTGGCTTGTATGTGCCAACTTGAATGGATCACAGAGCCCAAATATTTGGTCAAGCATTATTCTGGGTATGACTATGAGGCTGTTTCTAGATGAGATTACATTTAAATGGGTAGACAGTAAAGCAGATTGCCCTCTCTCCTGTCAGCTGAAGGCCTGAATGAGCAAAAGTCTGAGTGAGAGAGAGTCTCTCTCCGCCCTCTTCCTTCCTTTCTTCTCTCACTGTCTCTGTCTCTGATTGTCTTCCAACTGGAACATTAGTTTTTCCTCACTTCAAACTCACACGGAAACATCAGCTCTTCCTGGTCCCAAGCCTGCCATCCTCTGACCTGGAGTACACACTGTAAGCTCCCAGCTTGCAAACTACAGATCTTGGAACTTGGCAGTCTCCCTAACTGTGTGAGCTAACTCCTTATAATAAATCTCTTCTATGTATATAAACATCCTATTTAGTTTTGTTTCTCTGGAGTTTTCTGATTCCTTCAGGTGTCCAAAGACAAAAAAAAAAAAGCATGTGGTATTTCCCATTCGAAAAAAATGTGAACTCATCTGTTACAGAAAACTAGCATTTAGGATTAGCTAGTCAGCTCCAGCGTGACCAGTAAGAAACAAAGCTACAGAAACCTGATACACTGGAAGAGATACGGAGGATAACGTTATCATTTCCCTCCCAGAACACCCACCACAGAGAAGCCTCTGCTCCATACTTTTTGCATGTTACTGAGCTTGCAGAAGAGTGAGAATGAAAACAAGTAGCCAGCTTCCCCAGACACCTGGAACACCCTGGCTGTAAGTGGCTGAAATCCAACCCTGGGCCCAGCCACAAGATCCATTTCCATGGGGGAGCCTGATCCTTGGACTGGCTGTGTGGGCAATGGGACTCAGCCCCTTGCATCAATTTTATTGGAAAGCAACACACTCGTCTTTCTGACCAGGCAATTTCCAAAGGAGATGCTGACAGAGACATCGATTAGTTATCATGGAATGAGCTGACTCCCTTGAGTCTCCAGCTATGGCAAAGTGCACTGTCTCCAAGGTTCTTACACCATTTGTATTTCGCACAACTAACACCAGGTTGAGCTCTGGAATGTCAGAAAAATCAAGCAAAGAGCCAAAAATGGCACGGCCTTCTATGACATTCTCTCTCAATCCTTTATTTTAGAGCTGGAGAGACCGAGACTCAGAGAGGTCATGGGATTTCCTTGGGTACCCACAGTGGGGTGAGCAGCAAAGCTGGGACCAGAAGCCCCGGCTGGGAGCTCTCAGCCCCTTCCTTCTTCTGCAACACCAAGGTCCCGGTGTCCTTGTGCCTGGGATACACACACACCTAAAGGAACCGGCCACGCCCAGCGGTGTGAATGCACAGAGGATTAGTGTGAGGCTGGGGCTTTTAAAACTGAGTAAGAGATTTCAGAGGTGTAAGAGCCCCTTTTACAAGCCAATTAAAGTCAACTCAGTTTTCAGAGTGAGGATGAAGGGCTGGAAATGAAGGACTTAAATGTCCCCGGGAACTCAGCTGTACCCTCTTGCAGGGGCTGCAGGCGCACAGTGCCCGGCCTGGGGAAGCCAGAAAAATGTGCTGACTCCGAGCCAAGGGCGGCGGGCTGAACAACTGTTCCACCCCCTGCATTCAACACACCACATCGTTTCCAAGAAATTAAATGGGCTTAAAAGAAATGAGCTTGTGAGCTTAGGGGAAATTTAATAACCACCTCTCCTCTCTGTTCCTTTTTTATTGGGCTTGCATAGAGATTTGCGCTGGTGAGAAAACCAAGCTGTTCCCTCCTCATCAGAGAGCAGGCAAAGAAAGCGATGTCGAGTCAGGGCGAACAGTGCCAATTAGTAAAATGCTGTCGAATCCAGAGATTGTTTTTAATCTGTTTTCCCTGCTCCTTTGAGCTACAGCTTTTGGACAAACACTTCTTTGTTATTCCTTTAAACTGGTTGAGATAATTCAGGGAACCAGGCACTGTGCACATTCAAAAGGTCCATTTCTCCCTCCTTCAACCATACAAATACCCCAATACCCTTGTACCATCACACATTTGCACAAATGCCATGCACGCATGCAGGTGCACACACACGTACATCTTATATTTGGAGCTGGGAGAGAAGTGAGTTGCTCCATCCGGCCCAGAGGACAGATGAGCCTGGAAAGCAGCTCATGGACCAACAGAAGCACCCTTTGTCACCTTTGTCCACCTTGTCTTCCTGGGCAAACCCACACTGATTTGAGGACACCTCTGATCATCGGTTTGGCTTTGGAGGGCAACACATGCCCTGAGCTTTTCTTTTTGTTTGTTTGTGTCATTTTATTTGTTTGGTGGTCTATTTGTTGTGTCCTTAAACCAGAGAAGCTACAAAATTATGTTGGAGCTTAGGGTGAAGTCACCCACCACGAATGATGTGTCACTTCAGTCAGGAGCCAGCACTGCCCCAGATCTCCCACCTCTCAGGCAGAAATAGTAGCTACAGTGGCAAAATTCATTGAAAACTCACTAAGTATGTGCTACATACAGTACCACATGCTGTATGTCTACTGTTCCAGTTCATCCTTTCAACAACTGCCTGTGGGATGTGCCCATTTTACACATCAGCAAAGCACAGAGAGTTTACATAATATGCCTAAGATCATGCAGCTAGCAAGTTTTCAGCACCTGGAGCACTCCAGACCCTCTTCCCCGAAATCCTCTGACCTATTTTAGTTACTGATTTGATTTGTATAATCAGTGGCCACCCCATTTCACTGGATTCACATGCAAAAACACCCCCCAATAAATCCCAATGATAGTCCAGCTATCACTATCAGCAAACCTGAAAGCTGTTAATACAATGAGTACGTGCATCTGGAAGAAGTGTAAATACCCCTATCTATTTGCATCGCATTAGATTTGTTACAATCCGGTCACCAGAAAATGGAGACTTTCAGGTGACAGACAGAAGACCTACACACGAATAAGAGAGATGATTCCTCAAAACCGCAAGGCCAGGAGTAATTGAAACTTCCAGCCAGAGCAGAGGCAGTTCAGAGCAGAGCAGAGCTTATTTAGTACCAATTTAGTACAGATATTTTCAACCTTTTGATCTCAGGGCACACATAAATTAATGACAAAAATTCTGCAGCACACCCCAAAATATATTATGTTTTTTGCCAATCTGACAAAAAATAGGTCTCATTTTGATTCACTCACACTGAATGGCTATTGCAGTGTCGGGTGTTGCCGTTTTTTTATCTGAAAATCTAAGGGAAGAGAGGTCAGTGACCCTGACTAAGTAGTCAGGTAGGGCATGTTTTTAAAATTCTTGCAGCACACCACCATGGTGCAGCACACCAGCTGAAAATCGCTGATTTAGTACATGAATTAAACCATGGGAACTGCATGGAAAACCTATTCCCTGTGCTTTCTATTGCTGCTGCTTTTTTAAAGAATTTTAATTGCAAGAACATAGGACTTTCCTCAGACAGGGGCTATGATAAAATTATTATTATTTTATAGATACAAACATACATATATTTGGTCTTTGTCCCTGGTTCCTACACAGAAGTTCAAAAACCGCTGGGATTTCCTGAGTGACAGGAGTGTCTTTTGTCATTCAGAAAGTGCCCCTCTGACCAGACCACATCTGAGTGCGTGCCAACAAGGCGACTCACGGTGGCCTCTTCGGTGGTTTCGAGGGTGGGCCTGGCCATGCCAGAAGGAGGAGCACGTGATCAGAGGATTGGAACTCTCAACCCCACACCCCAATCTTCAGCAGGACAGAGCGGGCAGAGGTTGAGTTCAATCACCAGTGAACAATGATTTAATCAGTGTGCCCAGGTAATAAAACCTCTATTAAAAAAAACCCTGAACAATGAAGTTTGAAGAGCTCCCTAGTTGGTGAACAGATCCATGCACCAGCCGGGTCTTGTGCCCTGACCGTATGGGATAGGAGCTCCTATGTCCATCCACCCAGACCTCACCCTTACGTCTCTTCCATTTGTTTGTTCCTGAGTTGTATCCTTTATAATAAACTGTAATTGTAAGTATAGCACTTCCAGTAAGGTCTGTGTATCATTCCAGCAAATTCTTGAACCCGAGGGGAGGGAGTCATGGGAACCCCTGAATTTGTAGTTGGCCTGGCAGAAGTGTAGGTAGCTTGAGGATACCCAACACTTGCCACTGGCATCTGAAGGGGGCACGGCCTCGTGGAGGGTGCCCTTAACTTGTGGGTTTGCACTAACTCTGGATGGTTGGCATCAGAGTTGAATTGAACTGTAGCACACCCAGCAGGCATCAGGGAACTGGTCTGCATCAGAGAAACTAAAGTGAAATGGAAGGTGAGTAGGTACTAAAGCACAGCTCAGCACACAGTGAAAGCACAAACGTGAACGGGAGATTATTTAAACTTATTTTACACTGTTTTCCATTTGTCTGACAGGAGCCAACTACTTAAGACACCGACTTTTCTGTGGCTCTTTCCAGTAGCCTTTGATGCCCACCAAGCTAACTTAGGCACAAGGTCTTTGTGTCTGGCACATACCTCCCACCTTACACACATCACAGGGAATATCATAGCTAACTTATTTATTAGTACCCTACATTCACTGGTCCTCAACTGAAGGACACTTTGCCTGTCAGGAAGTATGTAGCAATGCCTGAAGACATTTTTGATCCTCACAACTGGCTGGGGAATGTGAGTAAGAGTCTGGGTGCCGTTGAACGTTCTGCAGGGCACAGGGCAGCCCCCACAACAAAGAATTCTCCAGCCCAGAATGTGAATGGTGCTTTGACTGAGAAACTGGGGGTTTCCAGTGGGCTGTGAGCTACTCAGTGATGCAGATCATATCTTATTTGTTCCTGTAACCTTAGTATGTAAGCAACACTATATAACCTTAGTATATGAGCAACACTTGCTGAATGGATGAATAAATGAGATAGAAAACTAGGACACTTTCCTTTGACAGCTGTAAGTAAAAGAAAGGCTGGTCTATCTTAAAATGTGCAGAAGCTAAATTAACACTGGACGAATTAACACTAAACACATCTTGATGAAGTGGGCTAAGTTTAATGCCTCAGGTACTGTGCAGAGGCCCCAGAGAACAGGCACAAAGTGAGGTCTGCAGTGGGGCTGCGTGAGGAAGTGTAGTGCCGATGGGACAAACTGGCTCTGGCACCAAATGGGGACCTATTTAATGTCTGGCACAAACAGTGCAATGCTGAGTAAGCCCTTCTTCTCTTCTGACTCTCTGTTTTGTCACCTACAAGACAGGAATAATCATACATATGGTTTTAAGGGCTAAATTCACACCAGCCAAAGGGTAGAAGCAATCCAAGTGTCCACTGATGGATGGATCAATAAATGAAATGTGTCATATACAGACAATGGAATTTTTTTTTTACCTGTTAAAACAAAGGAAATTCCAATGCATTTTCGACATGGATGAACTTTAAGACACCATGCTAAGTGAAATAAGCCAGTTTCAAAAGCACAAATACTATTGGTTTGCACTTCCATGAAGTACCTAGAGGAGTCAAACCATAGAGACAGAAAGCAGGGTGGTGGCTGCCAGGGGCTGGGAGTAGGAAGATACAGGGAGTACTCGGCTAGTGAGGACTGGGTTTCAGTATGAAGTCATGCAAAAGTTCTGGGGATGGACGGTGAGAGTGGTTACACAATAATATAAATGTGGCTAATATCACTGAATTGTACATTTTATATATGGCCAAAATGTTACATTTTCTATTATGCATATTTTACCACAATAAAAAAAAGAAAAACATATTCAGGAAAACGCCTGGCACATGGTAAGCATTAATTAGTTCACTTTCCAATAACAACATGTTAAAATAGTCTATTTTGCAATAGGGAACCAACAAAAAATAAACTGAAAATAAGAAATAGATGCATATACACATGGATTTAAATGTGAAAAAGCAATTCAGATTTGTTCTCCTTAAAGTCCTAACCCAGTGTCCAACCCCACCCCCAACACACCCCAGATCTATCAGGGGCCCATAGCATTTTGTCCCGAGATGATTAGGGCTGCAGACCTGACACGGACTAAAGCAGCCATGTAAGTACAAGCAAAAGTGTTGCTGGTATAAAAATTATTCTTCACTGATCTACTCTACCAAAGTTTTATTCAAGGAAAAGCTCAGTCAATCAATCTCTTTTCCTCTTGGGCACTGGTGATAAATTACATTGGACAGAAGGCAAATGACTAAAAGCAAAAAGCAGGGAAGCAAATATATATAGATCAATGAATTAGAATTTGCAGATAATTCCTTTTAACAAGAGTGAGCATTTATTAAAGTTTATGGTGTGCCAGACACTGCTCTCTGTGTAGTACTTCATTCAACTACCACAATCACCCCACCCGGAGGGGCTGCTACATGAATAAAAAGATAAGGTAACTGAAGGAACTTGGTGTAAGGGAGGGAGGCATCGGAGCCAGAATCTTAACCCAGGCACCCCTACCCTGGACTGCCTCCTACTGTTGTTAAGACATCCACTTTCTGTCTGGAACGATGTCTGTCTACCCTGCAGACCTTAAGCTCCATTAGGATACTCAGTGAGGTCTCCAAAGGTATTATCGAATCAGTGAACATTATTCTTGCACTTGTGCTTTGGATCTAGTCTTTGGTTTTCACAGGCATATGAGTACCAAGCTGAGCGACATAACGCAGAACAGGAGTCTTTAACCACTGAGTAGGCTCCGTCAGTGCCCCAAAGCCGAACCCAGATCTCTAGGTGGTCCCTTCTGCATATCTGGCTCTCACCCCTTCTACAAAATCTTCACCTTAGAAGTCTGTTGGGTTTATACGTGGGAGCACTGACCACCCTTTCCACCTGTGTGGTGAGGACATTTCTTACCAGGTTGACCCAACTCCGAAGCACCCCCAGCTCCAGCCTTGAAATTGCATGTACATCCTCGTGTTCCTCCCCACGTGTGCCCAGATAAAACCCAAAGCTCGGGAACCACTAACTCAGCTCAGATAATGAGGCCTAAGTTCCTGTTTCACCTGCCAGTCCTGATGATTTACACAAACTCAGAGGATTCTTGTCCCATCGGTATCTCATCTTCCACTTAAAAAACTGAAATTTTAGCATAAACTGCTATTAATCCAGAATCTAACCAACCAGAAAATTCATTACCAAATTTTTTTAATCAGCTGTTGGGAAGCGCAATCAGCCGTAAGAAGATGGAAGAGCAGGCCAAGTGCTTGAGTGCAAAGAAATACTATATTTCTTTTCTTGTTGTCCTGTTTGTTTGTTTTTTTTAAACAAAGCAATTCCTTTTATTCAAAGGGGAGGAAGGTAGAGGCAGGAAGCTGATGTGGAAAGAACACAGAAAAAAGAAGCCAGTCTAAAATAAAGAAAAATGTTAACAGGCAAGGAGAGAAAAAGTAGAGAAGGAGAGCCAGGTGCACAGAGAAGCACCTGTAAGGAGAGGGAGTGGGGATGAGAAAGGGCAGATGGAAGAGAGTGGTCCCTAATCTAACTGTGCGACTGGCAAATGCGAGCTGCCTGGTGTGTTGTAACACAAAGTAACTCACTTCGAGGTACGTACTGTGCAAAGCCAGAAAGAGAAGCTTCAGCAAGGAGCCCAGACTTGACAAGAGCGTCAGTGTCCATGTGTACTCCAAAAACGTGGGACTGGCAGAGTTTCGACGCTGCTGAGGTCCTGGGCGTATCCACTGGCACCAGGGCTCACACAGCACGTTCCTCAGCTGGGGCTCTCATTCCATGGTGCTATCGGATAATGCACTGGACTTGAAGTTCAAGACCTGGGCTTCCAGCTCTTGCCAGCGGTGTGGACTTAGCAAGTTACTGAACTTCAAATTCCGTTTCTTTGTCTTTGAAATGGATACACCAATACTTACTTTATGGAGGGGTTGTGAAAGGCAAATTACACAAAATATAGGACATCCTAGGTGGCACAGAGGGAATTTGGAGAATGTCAGCTCCATCAGACTAAGGGTTGGCATGTGCTCAAATTAACCGTGTTCCATGTATGTGGCTTTCAGCTAACAACCAGAGTGCCTCTGAGCTCTAACACAGCCAAAGCTCTATACTAGGGAATGCAGTTGACTGGTTGGCCATATGTACTTTCTGAAGGATGATTATTTTAAAACTGGGACAAGTGTACGAACACAAGATACATGTGATGGAAAATATTTAGATTATGAAACTGCAGAAAAATTCCGTTATTCTTGGAAAAGTCATTGCACAACATGGTCTAACTCCAGAACAATTTCAAATGCAGATAAAAACAGTACATTTTGGTGATGCCTGCTGAAATCCAGTCATTAAAGTTTGTCTGAATGCAGTGCCTTGTCTCAGTGTTACAAGCTCGAAAAAATAAACTTACTGGGGTGTGAAAAGTACAATGACCCTGGAGCTATTGTAGTATATATTAACTAGCTTCTTACAAAAGCCAAGTAAGCTACAAATAGGTGAAAACACTTTTTTAAATTTTTTTCTGACCTGTCTCATAATGTATTTACAATTCCCATGACTTCCAGTGAAATTACAATTTCAAGGCGCCAGTTTACCTGAAGTGGAACAGTGTTATGTTAAGCTCACCAGAAAGTGGGATTAGCACCTGCAAGTAGTTTTTTCATCCCCTACTTGCCATTAATAGACGTCATCAGTTCAATCTTTGTACCCAAACTACCCAAACTACTCAAAATGTAACATTTAGGATTACAGCAAGATGCAGTCACAAGATGTGTGGTCGTGGCTCTCCACAGAAGAGGAGATTTTAAAATGTCTTTGAGCCTGAGACTCTGCTGGAATAAAAATAAAAAAGTGGGTATTATTTTGTGGAAATGAATTCTAATAAAGAATGTGAAGACTTTCACCATTTGTCAGCTCTCTAAAATAAATTCAATTAATGCAGTAATCAATTTCAAGTGATGGAATTTTTAAATACAGTGTCTCAGAGAATTGTTTTGGTTTTACACAATTAGCACAATCACAGCCACCAGCCAATTTCCCATGGTGATAGGTTTGCCTGAAAATCGATTTTTTAATGGCATAAAAGCAAGCAAGGGCAAGTAGGACTATGCATTTCACCCAGTGGCGTTAAATAACCAGAAGCCAGCTTACCAGTAACTCCCGTTTGGCAGCTAACATTGACATACTTCCAGCCTGCTCTTTCGAAGTTCAAAGCTGAATATAAACTTACATACTTGAATATTTCTCACATGTAAAATACATTTACTTGTAACGAGGGTAGTGCATGGACTTTATTAAACAGCACCATGTAACTTCAGAGGGGATAAAGGAATAAGTTCTTTCTTAAATGATATTAAATTTCATGTTTTTAAGATATATCCTTATTCTCCTGACATAAAACGTACTTAATTAGAAGTGAAAATGCATGGTGAAGAGGTAAAAATAATCCTTTTATCATGTATAACTATAATATTCTTTGTTAAACAACAGGGGAATATGCATTGAACTTATAAAAGCTCCAGGATAATTATATTTTCCAACTACAAGAGTTTTAATTTTTTGAGCCTATGACAGTCAAATATTTAAGAATAATTCTTCTGGTTAGAACTGGGGTTGTTGTATTCTATTCACAGTATATTGGATTATTTTGTATTTGTTTTTGTTGCTTTTAAAGATTTCTAAGTAATTTTTACACATGTATCATTTTTGTTGTTGTTGTTATCCCTTCATGGTGTCTGTCTTACCTCCCACGTCTGTCCCCATCACCCTCTCCTTGTCTGAAAAATGGCTCTAAAAGGTACAGGTGTCCTGCTTTATATCCATAGTACCCTTGATAGAATAGTAAAAAATGTGAGAAATCATGTCCTATATGGGGTCAAGGTCACCACCTTTAGCTTCACACAGAAAGCTAAGCAAACAATGGAAACTGTCTTACCTCGAGCTGCTGAAACAAAATACCACAGATTGGGTCGCTTAAACAACAGACATTGATTCCCCACAGTTCTAGAGGCTGGAAGGTCAGAGATGAGTGTGCTGGGAGATTCTGCTCTGGATGAGAATTTGCATCCTGACTTGCAGACGTCCACCTTGTGTCCTCACCTAGTGGAGAGAGAGCTCTCTCTCTCTTTCCTCTTATGAAGCCGCTAATCCCAATACGAGAGCCCTCATGACCTCACCTGACCCTAATTATCTCCCCAAAGCCAAATGTCCAAAGCCATCACTTTGGGGTCAGGGCTCCAACATACGAATTTGAAGAGTGGAGGGAAATACCATTCAATCCAAAGCAGAAACTAAAGCAGGAGGAACCGAAGGAAACCATGGCAAGATCCAGTTTGAACAAATTAGTTGCAGAGCATTGGTCTGAATTAGTTCTAGAGACAAAACGTCAATGTACCTGCAGGAGCTCCTTACACGTTCCACGGCTCATCTCCGAGGTTGCCGTTCAGGGGATCACGAGGGCATACAGCCTGTACTAGAGTTAGGACTCTGTGCACGTACCCATTCACCTGCTCCACCAATAAGCAGGCACTCAGAGGCTGTGAGCACAGACCTGCTCCGTTACCTAGTCCTATCTGTGGTTGTCTTTACACGAGTGTTAGATTGCCGGACTTAGTGTGTCGCGACTGAATGCTCACAAGACGTTAAACCAGAGCGGCAGGCCCCGAGCCACAGCAGGACATGGCAGCACCTCTCTGGTGCGGGCCCCTGCTCCAGCTCCATCTTCCCTGTAAGGGGACCTTGGCCGCCCTTCGTCCTCCATTCGTCCCAGCTCCACCCGCTGCCCTCGTGGGTGAGGGAACCTTCCCTGGTTAGTTCCGCCAGGCTTGAAACTGGGACACAGTTAGGAGGCAAGGAAGACAGCTGCTGGCTGACATCTTGGCTACTTTATAGTTAAAATAAGAGGAATTAAGGTGTTTTTGAGAACAACAGTGTAGCCTTATTTCAAGCAAACTCTTCAGCAAGCAGCTTAGGTTTAAAAAAAGAAATGGGCTTCTTAGGACTGACCAAAGATCAAAGGGATTATTAGATTTGCAAGTCAAATGTTGAATCTGGTTAGAGGAACTGAAAAAAGAACAGAAACTATAATTGAAAAAGAACACTGTTAAGAGAAGAAAGGTGGGGAGGAAGGGAGGGATAGAGAGAGGGGGGAAAAAGGCTAAAAGTCAATTACGTTTCTAAATACTTTAGTCATTTGGCTAACAATTGTGAAGGATCAATTATATACATGACATAATCAATACAGGATTTAGAAATCATCTAGAAAAATTCAAACCAAACCAAACCACCCAATCCCTCCTGGTGCAGAGTTTGAAGCCTGGTGGATCTGTCCCTTTTTCCTGGGGTTTATATCTTAGTCCTGACAGATTTTTCTTGTCCCCTTGGCCCTCTTCCCACTGCCCCACCCCCACCCCCACCCCAGCCTCTGCAGGATTCCATGAAATTATTTACGCAGCTGAATCAAGATGCTGACTTCAGTGCTGTAAAACACGGCCCAGCACCCGGGGAGACCAGGCAGCAGGGCCTGCCTTGCTGACAGTTTTACAAGCCTCAGTAAATGCCCACCGGTCCCTCCTCCTGCCTTTGTGCCCCTTGCATTTCAGTCACTAGCAGGCTAGAAAGTGGCCACTCTGCTGTCTGCTCCGCTCCGTGAGCTCACACTGACCAAACTGCCCAATGAATAAAAAAGTGGCCTCATCCTGGAAAGCAGCTACTACCCTTCATTTGACCACAGCAAGGCACCCGCACACAGGGAACACGCTGCGTCGAGTTCTGGCTTCCCTTTCAGGCTGGGGAGACTGTTCACTGCTATCCCCCAAACACAGAGCCACTCAGGAAAGGTGTGTTTACCAACTAAATAAAGGCTGGAGGCTGTGCCTGTGTTTCCCAACAACTTCTTCTCTGTTAAAAGTCATTAACTCCAAGAAATGAAGTGTCCAACTTCACACAATTGTGGGAACAGACAAAGACGCGTGGGATCTTGGAGAGGCAGAAACAGTCTCTGTCCCGGCTCATGTCCCAGCCAGAACAAACACACACACACACCACTCTCTCTCTCAGGCTGAGCATGTTCAGCCTGTGGAAGCTGGTTCTGCGGAACAGGCACATCCACGCCTGAACACAGAACAGACCATACACACAGATCTTCCATTTACAAGTCAGTCTCCAATAGAGAGCCATTCTGCCTGTAGGGCTCTTTACTAGACACGTGGTCACCACACCAGCTGACACAATATGACTCCTGCGAGGTTCTATGTGAAGCTTTTTACCAGCATTGTCTCATTTATTCAGCACACAGAAATATAAAAACTTTCTATGGGTTGAACCGTCTATTTTCCTATCTTTTGAGACAGACATTGTAGTGTAGAAAGTTTAAACAATGACAAAGCTAATAAGTGACAGAAGTTGCTCTGAGCCAAGATCCCACAACTCAAACCCAGTTTGTATCAGTTAGCTCTTGCCACAAAGACGAAGAATAAAAAATCATTCCCAAACCAAAATGACTTAAAACAGCATCAACCTATTCTCAGGTATATGTGGGGGGCAGGGGTTGTTGTATAATCAAGCAAGGGTGTCCAACTCGTGGTCCATGGGCCACATGTGGACCAGAATGGCTATAAACGTGGCCCAACACAAAATTGTAAATTTACCTAAAACCCTTTTTTAGCTCATCAGTTTTCATTAGTGTTTGTGTATTTAACATGTAACCCAAGACAACTCTTCTTCCAGTGTGGCCCAGAGACACCAAAAGGTTGGACACCCCGGTAGGACGAGTGTGGTTGGAGGTGCTCTGCTCCATGCGACTCCTCACCTTTTCCTGGGACCCAGGAACTGGCTGGAGCACATACTTGGCCAACACACACATGGACATACATAAGTCCTTGATCCAGTCTTGGAACTGGCACACCTTCACGGTTTTCTCACTCTACAAGGCAGAAAAAAGTCACGAACATGACCAAAACCAAAGTCAAGGAGTGGGGAAATACATAGCACATTTTTGTGGAAGGAACTGCAGAATCAGGAGGCACAGAGTGCAGACAGGCAGAGCAGAGAGTTGAGGCCAGAAGGTGATATGCCTCCCCCAGGTCCTAGCCTCCACGCTGTCTCCCCAGAGCTGTTCCTTCAAGGCTGACCTTCCTGGAAGCTTGATAACTTCATTCTAATGTACATTCTTCAACATTAGGGAACAAAATTGCTTCCACCAGCTTTGGCATTAACCTCAGAAGACTATCTTCCTGAGTGCCAGCTGTCACCCATTAACTGGGAGACCTTGACCAATTTATTTAAACTCTCAAAGCCTTGTTTTCCTAGTAAATAATAAATGCCATGTGCTTAATCTGGTAGTGTCAATGTTTCCTGCCATTTTAGAATTTACAGCTCATCAGGAGTGCATGTCTTAGATAATCTTCAGCAAGTACCCATGATACAGCAATGGAATGGGTAACTTTTGTCCCAAAGGACAAGTTGACAATCAGCTCCTTTACTCAAAAGACCTCGTACCCTCTACAACACAGAGATAAGAATGAAGGGGGTCTGCTCCCACTCCTGACTACAGATCTACTGCAGACGAGGCTGTCCTCCTGGTCCTGGGCCTTGGAACCTGGCTCAGTGTTCTAACACATGAGGAAAGGGAAGGGAGCTCCACACCAGTGTGGCAGTGAGGGACGACTGGGCTGGACCTGGCCCCTCTCTCGCTCTGCAGAAGTAGACCCTGTACCTGTGTCTGGTCAGGGCAGCTGAAGCAAGAACTGGAAATGAGCTGCTCAGTCCACCATTTACTCCTCAATCTTTTCCGAACCTTAATCTAGAAAGGAAAGTAGGCGACAGCATCGCATAGTGGTTAGGTACACTGGCTCTGTAGCCAGGAGGCCCGGGTCCAACTCTAACCTCTGCTATTTATTAACAATGTGATCTACGGCAAGTTACAGAGCCACTGTGCCTCAATTTTCTCATCAATAATGTGAGCGTTATAGTTCCGAACTCATAAAGCTATTATGAGTTTCAATTATCCTTTGGAAGAACCAATAGCAAGGGCTCGGTAAGCCTTAGACATCACCCCCTCCCCTCCGCTCACAGCAGCTCTCCACAGCGCTCATCCCCCGTGAAATGGCAGTGCCTCAAGGCAGTGCCCCTTCGGAAGAATGGTTCACAGGTATTCTGCGGCTCCCATTCTCTGGATAACTAGACTGTGGCCTGGTGTGAGCCTGGATACAAACCACCTTTCTAATTCTATCCCTTAGCACTTTCTTAATGCACATGTTCTCTTGGACCACATACACTATTTCCATCTGATAAGGCCAGAGCATTCGCTTCTCCACCTGAAATCTCCTCCTCCTTCTCCGTACAGACCTCTAACCATCCTACTGGGTCCATCAGCCCCACCTTCCCATAAAGCTTCCCATCACCACCAGATTCAGTTCAACGAATGTTAACCAAATACCTATTGTGTGCTGAGTCAGAGAGTAAATAAAAGGAGGCAGACACGCTCTCTTGCTTTAAAGAACGGACAACGAGGGAAGAAGGCAAGAAAGACATAGAAAAGTACCGGTGGCTGGATGATTTACAGAGCTGGGAACTTGGGCCAAGCCTTCACATCTTCCTTCCATGCCCCTGACCTCCAGCACCCTCACAGCTCCCTGGGGAGCTGGCAAGGACATCTGAGGGCGACAGCTCGAGGCTGGGTCCTGGGTGGGCGTGGCCACTCAGAGGATCTGCAGTCACCACGGTGGGCGGAAGGCAAAGGGCCGGCGCAGCAGTCTGCTGTATGGAAGATCTCAGGACGACTGCGGGGCTGTCGAGGAGACAACCCCGATCACAGCTCAGGTTGACTTCCCCCTGACATTGAGATGGGGGCTCTAAGTCAAAACAAATTTCATTTTATAAAAGTTATATAGCATAATAGTTCCTATAAATCTAAGCTTGTGGAGCATACATCACACGTTCTCTCTAACACAACCAACGTGGCAGGCATCAAAGTCTGTGTATATTTCTAGGGCTGCTGGATGAGGGAGAGGGTGTTTCTGCTTTCCAGGGTCGGCAGAGTCAGGTAAAGGCAATTTTCAGAGAGGACAGAACATTTGAGCTGTTTATTAAAAGATAAGTGACCATCGATCTGGTGGCTGCAGAAGGCCATGAGTGTCCCCCACGCAGGTGAACAGCGCATGCCCAACCTGGGGCAGAGACCCAGGCACAGAAAGCCCCAAGCTCTCCCCTCCCTCAGAAGTCAGCAAGCTGCCTGCTCTCGCTGCCGCCAGCTACTCTTCCGAGAATGGCTCCACCCCCCCTGGGGCTGATGGAGGGACGGAGGGAGGGTAGGCCCTCACTCTCCCCCCCACCTCCATTTAGCATTTATATCAGTCGTTTGTCCAGCATTTCCACTGGACACCTGTCAAGGTGTGACCCCTTACTTGGCATGCATCCTCTAGGGTCAGGCAGACTGCCACCCCCCGGAGGGAAGAAGCAGTGACACAGCACACCTCTCTCGTCCCACGTCAGCAGGGTGCCCTGCCCAACGGAAACACACCGTACTTATTAACTGACTGCAGGAATGACCAAGGGGACCAATCAATCCATCAGAAATGACTCTGCATTTTAAGAAAGGATGGCACAAAAAAGCAAATGTGTAACTAAATGGGATACGTCATGGTAAGAAAAGATCAGATGCACTGGAAACGAGGTCGGATGAGGACGTGCTCCTTTGGGGCACTTCTCAAACCATTCCAAAGACCTTAGTGATTGTCCAGCAAGAAAGACCATCAGAATCCTGTGGGGAGCTCTGAAAAACACTGATCCCTGGGGCCCAGGCCTGCCTCACTGATGGGACGTCTGGGCTCCGGATTCTCGGGTGAGTCCAGTGATGGCTCAGGGGTGGGAGCCAGGAAGGTGGGGCAGAGGTCCTCACACTTGAGTGAGGGCAGGCATCAGAGGCTGCTTTCAAACAGACCCCTTGGTCCCACCCCCAAGGTGTCTGATCTAATAGGTCTAAGGTGGGACCTTAGAATTTCTTCTAACGAGTTCTCAGGAGAGGCTGCTGCTGACCCAGGCACCTCCCCTTGGGGACCAGGGATGGAATGACCCCTGCCTCCTCTGGCCAGGGCAACTCCTCTTGTGCTGCCTGGCCATGACCTTCCTCCAGCAGGCATATCAGGATGACCCTCCCGGCCTAGACAGTCACTCACCTTCCAGCTACTGCCCATCCCTTTCTCTCTGAGGCGCCCCCAGCTTGTGTCCTGACATTCAAGTTACCAGTGTGGACTTAAAGCTGTGGAATGAAGATGGGAGGATTTCAGCACTGTCTCGTCTCTGAGCATGTAGTTTGCATGTAATCAATTAAATTCCCCGTCTCCGGTGCTGGCAGAGCTGTGACCAACAGCACCACAGTGTATGTTGCTACAAGCAGCCCGACCCCATCCTCACAGAAATGCATTAGCAGAAGAATTTTTGTCAGTTCACCAGATTCGAGAGAGATGAGAGTCAAATCCTTCTGAGTTCCCTTCAGTCATTTATCTGGGTATTTTATTCAAAAATTTTTATTTTTCATTAGAAATCTCTCTGAAGTAAAACCTCTCTTGTATATTAATTAGCTTGGACTAAAACCAGTGGCATTTAGGGAGTCACATTTACAAATACTTTGAGATGGTTTCGTTGAAATTTCTTCCCCTGGCCACATTTTCTAATGACTATACAATGGAGCTCTTATTTTCCACAGTTTCCCTTATAATCACTGTCTCCCTGGTGTGGCCTCTTCCTTTTGTCTTTATAAATGCAGCTTGATTAATGCCTGCTTGGAAAGGGTGTTTGCTGGGGACTGGCTCCTTGAAGGAGTCCTGATGAACAGTGGCAATCATTAAGACAAGATAGAATGGGGACTGGAGTGGGGTGAGTAGAAGGGACAGCAAGCCACAAGAGGACCTTATTCCCCCTGCATAGCTGAAGCCAATGAGAGAGTACATCTACTCTGCTACCCATGTCATATGGGGACGCCAAGTCAGGGAACCGGTGCTGCTGAGAAACCCACTTCTGATCAACGCTGAGCACCCGAGAACTTAGAGCCGATGACAGCACATCCATGCAATGGAATCAGAACAGCCACGAAAAGTCACACCTGGTCACTCCTGGAAGGCGGGATTCTGCACTATTATCTTTCCCCCTTCGCATCTTCATTTTCTAAATGGACAACTAAGAACCTCTCGGAAAATTCCACCACTCCTGCCCTGCCCCATCTCACCACCATGTCTCCAATGGAGGGTCCTCCTTGTGCTCATAATGCCCAATGTTTATAACTATCATTGCAGTTACCAGATTGTGCATTAATGACCTTCTTATTTAACTTGTCTTGTCCATGAAGCCATGAGATTCTCGAGGTCACTGGCCGTGTCTTATCATTCTGTGTTTCCCCAGTCGCTGCAGCTACTATATGTTAATTGCTAACCAAGTATCTGCTGAATGAATGAAGAACCCAAACCACTACCAGTAGTTGTCTCTGGGTGGTATTTTATTTACTTCTCTTTGTGTTTCCAAGCACTGTTACATTGAGAATGGATTGCTTCTACAATCAGATTACAAAGGGTTTCTAACCAGTGAGCTGCTCCTTTCTCATAGGTGATCTATGTGGAGAAAACATGTTGACTAATTAAGTCAATGGATGCATTTTGACTCAGTGCCGATTACATGTTCTATGTGTGCAGATCTATGCCATATTTAGAGTGTTCCATGTAACGCCCTTTAAAATGTTTAACCTGATATATTCCCAGAACTTGTTTAACTATACCTTGACCCTGGAGTTCAAATGGGTGAACTGCCGTGTGACCCGTTTGGCACCCAACAGTTGAAGATACACAGATGCGTGACCATTTTGGAAACAGGCTTTTGGTCTCGATAAATGATTACAAGTGAGATGTATTTTCAGAACACATGCATCTACTTACCTAAGTCATTAAATCCTTTTATTTCTAGCTCATGTAAACCCATTGAGAAAAGTAATGTTTTTGTCTCTTATCAAAGGACAGTCCTCGGTCTGACCTCTATAGTGTGAGGAGAGGAATGGCCTGGACACTGTCCTGGCTCGAGGCCCATCCATTTCACAGGTAGGAGAGGAGGAGGGGACGCTAATGGGAGTCTGAGTTTGGGGCAGTTTGCATTAAGTCACTCCCTAACCTAGAGAGCAATAAGGCAAACGCAAAGCAGTGAGCTGGGGAGTCAGGAGTCTCTACTATTTTCTTGACCTCCTTAACCACATCTGAAAAAGAAAATATGCCTCCAATCTCTGGGAACTATGTGACCTCACATCTAGGCCTTAATGTTATCACAAGCTGGCCTGACGCTTTCAGCTGAGCCATGTGTTTTCCTGTTACACATAAGCAATTTGAAAGACCCGATGAGACCAGGTCACACAAGATACAAAAATCCCCCAATCTTGCAATATAAGTGACTGCTACATCTCTATCAACTCTAGCTTTGTCCTGGCTCTAGTCTGTCCTCCCTGTATATGAGATAATTATTGAGATGCTCATTCATAGAATTCTTTGTTTTCCAACAATATCCAATTTAGACCAAACCTCTGGTTTCATAGATCCTCCCCAGAATTACCAGCTGAAGCCCCAATCCTGTAACAGTCTTTTGAACACCCTCTTCTACTGAGACACTTCCGTTCCCCATGGTGTGTGTCCTCTCTCACTGCAGCTAATAATAAACCCACCTGTTCACTTCAGGTGTGTTCCTGGAGGCCTTTGGATGTACAGCATTGACACATCCACAGTATGAAGTTGAGTGCTTATTAAGAGCTAAGCACAGTTCTAAGGCCCTACTTACTTTTTGCTTACTGACTACCAAACATGTTAAATAGGACAAGTTCTCATGGTCTAAGACATTCTTATTAAATGCTATGCTAAGTAAAGTATTATGTTAAATGTTAAAATGCAGCATGGTATTTTGCAGACCAGCTATAAAGAGGAATAGCCTGATAGGAACTCAAGGGATAAATGTAGACAACTCCAAAGAAGAAATTAACATGTGATTGACTAAATTATATATATGTATGTATGTATGTGTGTGTGTGTATATATATATATACATATATATATATATATATGGCTGGAAATATTCCAGCCATTGTTAATATAATGAGAACAGTTTGCACGACATCCATGTAAGCTGGTAGTCAAGGAGAGTGGACTGGACTGCACATGCGCGAACAATGATGCCTTCACAGTGGAGGTGGTAGCCACTATTGCATGAGTGTGTGTACTGTGTGGCCATCACATTCAAAGTGACTGAGTGAGTAGAGCAATGGATCTGCATCAGGTTTTGCAAGGCTTTAACATTCCTCCATGGAAACTATTTGTATGATTCAAAGCTGCAGCTACAGGCAACTGGTGATAGGCAGATTCATCATGACGATGTGCCTGCTCATGCATCACATCTCATGCAGAGGTTTTTGGTGAAACATCAAATCACCCAGGTGACTCAGCCCCCTACAGCCCAGATTTGGTGCCCTGTGACTTCCGGCTTTTCCTAAAACTAAAATCACCTTTGAGAAGGAAGAGATTTCAGACTACCAATGAGATTCAGGAAAATAGGATGGGATAGTTGATGGCAATTGGGAGAACTGTGTGCAGTCTTAAGGTGCCCACTTCGAAGGAAACTGAGGCGTCATTGTCCTGTGTACAATGTTTCTTGTATCTCTTCAATAAATTTCTCATTTTCATATTACATGACTGGAAAACTTCTGGACACCTTCTGGACAGAATGTGTGGTGTGTGTGTGTGTGTAGAAAGAGAGAGAAAATACATATGTATGGAGTTGGCCAAAAGGTCCATTTAGTTTTTTTCCATAAAATAAGACATATTTTTCATGTTCACCAATAACTTTATTGAGTTGAATATTTTGAGTACATCAATTATCTCTCCCTATCAGCCAGGGGTTCTGCTAAATATTTGACAATGAGTAAGACACCCCACAGAAAAGAATTATTTGGTCAAAATGTCAATAGTACCAAGAAACTTCCCAAACCACTTTTGACACATTCGGTCAGTCACAGCACCTTCTCCATATACTACACAAATCTTCTGTTGCATTACAGTTGTGTTTTTACCTTTCTCAAAATAATAAAGCATAATATGCCAAAAATGTTCTATATTTTCTTCCACCTTCAATATTAAAATGGCTGCACAAAACTTTGCCACTTCTGATTCTTTTAAATGACCACTGATATGACAGCTGTCCCAATACAATCTAACAAAATTGTTTTGGATGAAGTTAAAAACAACTAAGCACTACTGGAACCATTGTATGTAAAAAAAAACTAAACTTTTAGGCCAACTGAGTACAAGCAATGGCCAAGCCTCCCCTGGGGAGGCAGAGCTTTTGATAGAACCCTGTCTCCATCACTTGTTATGAGCAAATAAAACTATCTTGTGAGGACCATGTTTACTTCTTCAAGAAAAAAAAACACCCCAAGTGTCTAAACACTTGAGTGCAGGAACACACACTTTGTCCAGGATGCCTGGCGCCTCAGACCACACTTACAATCAGTGCCACTGAGAAACTGCTCTCCTTGTGCTGTCTCTTGTGGTTCCTCCCTCACCTGTATCAAACGTGACCACCGGTCAGAAACCCCAAATGAGGAGCCAAAAATTTACTGAGCCCTTACAGACTAAGTTTTGGACTAAACCTTATGGGGAAAAACTTTGCTCCTGTATTTTTTAACTACCCACCGAATTTCTTCCTATGGTGTGGAGCCTGTTCCGGAAGCTTACAACTGTGGGGAATATGAATAAGCCCAATCTAACCAACCTGAAGCTAAGAACCAGATATGTCATCCATCAACTCTTTCTTATCACTGAATTGGCAGGAGGCACTAACAAAAAGGTAATTAGTTATTAATGGTTCCTTGAAACCTGGAGTTTCCCCCCACAGCTGCAAAACACACAGGGCCATTCATTTTAAGTGGTTTCCAGACTTTGATAGAGTGACTATTCTCTCATGCTGGCGAAGGTATAAATGCAGTGATGCTAACCAGAGAAACTGTAGAAATGATCCTGTCCTGGTACAGCCTGAGAACATTTCTGAACAATCATCCACGGGAAGGAAACATCAAGGGGATAGAAAAACCATCTGGTCTCTATAGCTACAACACTTGAACAGCTTGTATAAGAGAAAAAATTAAACCTCCCAACAAAAATCTGGCAGACAATAAAACACAAGATTTTCACATGCATCAGCCAGTTGCTACAGACCAAGAACAATATACAAAGGAAGAGCACTGTCAGAATCCAGCACCTCTGGCTGGAATGAAAGACGAGCAGAAGAAACTCGAAATTGAAGCTGATTCTAGTTTTGCTGCCCTGAACACACTACTCACCAGAAAAGCTATTTATTTTCTTTACAGATGATGGGAAATCCAAACAGAACAAAATTATATAGAATGTTGCCAGGCAAAGCATTTCGATGGGTGTTTCCTGCTCAGACAGAGGCAAATGTAACTACATCCCCGTGAAGAAAGTCTGTCCTCCTGAGAGGTCTGAGACAGTTTTGCAGATCTGAAGATAATGGCCAATCCAAAAATGACCGCAACCCCAAGCCTTTCATTGGAATAAGTGAAATTTCCAAGTAACCCCCAGGTCGTGGGCACAGATAAGCCTCTTCCTCTAGTTTCTGCCCATTTGTCTTTCCTGGCTCACCTCCTGTTAGCTGCAGGCAGTTTTCAGCTCAAAGTTTGACTTCGACAAACTCAACATCATAATGAGCCAAACCGGGCTCAAGACTCCGTAACAGAGCGGCTTTGCGCAGGTATGTCAAACAGATGTGCACGGTCACCCGGGTCACTGGGCTTCTCTGCAAATGGAACTGAAACTGCACTTGGGCTTGGCCCACTGCCGCTCCCCGCTCAACACAGCCTAGTGGTTTTTCCCGTGACCTCCATCTGCGCCATTCAGCAGCGATCTGGAGAGCTGGCAAAGTACGATAATAAATACACTATTTACTGAACAGGGTGTTTTAGTTTTTCCAAAGTCTTTCTATAGCCATTTAATGTATATTTGTGTGTGAGCCTGTGTGTGGGCAATTATCTCACCAGAAAGGCAATGTTCTCTAAATGGAAAAACTCAAACACAGAGACTGGAGACCAGCTCCCTCCTGTTCCCTTTGCTCCCGTACTCCCACAACCTGGGGGAAACCACCGCTAATAGTTTTGTATCAGTCTTTTTATGGGCATCACTTATTTTTACAACAAAGATTGTATCACATTTTACATCATTTTCTGCAACTTGCTATTGTTAGGAGTTGCTACCACAATTGTTAGAAATGTCCTTGTAACTCATTGGGGGCCAATATGGCTTCTTATTAAAGGCTGCACAGTGTTCTTCCACAGGAAGGGATACTCATCTTCCCAGCATTCCCCTGATTTCTTCCAATGACAGACAATGTTGCAATGAACATCTTTGAACAAGCTTGTGACTGCTTTCTACCTCTCTGCTGTGAAGACAAATGTAGTGGTTTCATGAGTCTGAGGTTCTAGCCTTCTCCCAAGCACAACCCATGAGCATCCCCTAGGTAGGAGGATGGGGCTGGAAACAAGTTCTCATGAGAGGGCATCACTATCCTCCACCTTTCAAATGTAAGAATTACAGACATTTCTAAAAACTCCTTCCTTTTATTGATACTATGTTTGGCCACCATAGATAGAGTCGCCACAAAACTCACTGAGTGTATGCTTCTGGGCCTTTCATTTACTCCGGTCACTTTCATGGTCCCATATCTAATTTTAGCAAGTAAGTTTGATCTTCTTCTTACAGAGGACACCCCAAATTCTATAGACGTCAGACCCCACAAACCTAGGTTCTCCACATCGGCCGCTGCACAGCTCTGTAACGTTATACCTAATGTATTGTTTCCTTGCCCCCTGGGCTTTTCTCTACCATGGCATTACTTCTGCTGTCTCCTTCCTGCAATTCCACAACCTAATCTTCTGCAGATCAGCCCGCTGAGATTTCCCCAGGTGAATGCGATTTTGTTCCTTCCTTCCTCCTCCTTCTACACTTCTAACCTCTGTTTACTCCTCAGCATAGGACTTGATCTTCTGTGCTTTCTCTAACCCTTGCCAACTTAGTATTCCTGGCAGAATTCATGTACATCCTATTGACTGGTTCTTCCAACTCATTGATAAACATTTTTAATAAACTCGGTCCTCACAGTAACCCCTGGGGCATTCTGCTAAGCACCTTCTAGCAACTAGATTTGCTGCCTTTTATTTATCAGTTCCATTACCTTTGGTTTATGGTTTGGGGGCCAGTGTTCAAACTGCATCGGAATTCTCCTCTTCCAGCCAATTTGAACTTGTTTTGCAAGTAAAATTTCATGAGACATTTTTATCAAGTGCTTTAGGAAAGCCCAAATAAGTAACATCTGCTGTGTTGTTTCTAACCATTCATTTGGGTGATGTGTGTGTGTGTGCACGCACGTGCATACACATATTTCTTTTTGAGAAGCATGCTAGTAAGGCCGTCTGGCACTCTCAGTCTCTAAGAAACTCGTGCTGCTATTACTCCTGGATTTCATTATTACTCTCTGGTTCAGTGCTAGTCTCCTTTGCTTAGGATTTTCCCCTCCTCTTAATATTTGTCTTATATATAAACAACTTATCTCACAAGATTGCCTTTTCCTACATTCGAGGCCCTCAGGGGTTCACTCTGTGCTCCCAGCTGCTTCCAATCAAAGTGAGTTCCCTCCCACAGCCTTCACCCCACTTCCAGAGCTGGCACCAATCTCCCCATTGAGCAAGATGACTCAGGGTGCCTGGGAAGCAGATTCTTGCTTCCTCTGCTTTCCCACAGCTTGCCGCTGGCCCGCCTACAATAAATTTACCTGTTTTACATGCAGTTCAGAATCTCGCCTGCGGTCTCCCTTTGTATCCTGTGTGTCTGCACTTTCTGGAGTAGGACTGGTTCCCTACCTAACAAAGACTCCCCTTAATGAAACTTCAGTCGGGATCCTCCAGACCCTTTTCTCCAATGCCTTACCCTTGCCCGACCTGTGTAGCCCAGGCTTAGCAGCAAGCCCGCTAAGTCATTTTAGAAACAACCCTCCATCCATTCTCCATACCTGGACACCCTCAAACATGGGACCAAAGTCTTGATCAGATGTCTAATTACCCTGGGCTGCCTTCAGCAAGAATCTGTTGTCCATTTGGCTAGAATCCCTCCTTACCCCATGATGTATTTGTCCTCTTAATAGTGTTCCATCCACTGATCCACACTCTGCTCCTTGGCAATAAATCCCTACTTGTCCTTATTGTGCTTAGAATTGAGCCCAGTTTTATACTGAGGTCTCTTCTCCCCTATTGTCAGAGTTCCTGTGTAAAATCTGTTTTTACCACCTTAACGACTGACCAACTGTCCAGCTCAGGTTTCCTTCACCACACCTATTTCCAAGCCCACTGCACGGAGGCCTGGAGGTGGGGTTCATTTGTGCCATAGTCCCCAGGCTCTTGAGATGCTGCCAGGAAGGGTCCACACTGGCCCAGAAGCTTCGTGGACAGCTGGCCATGTGGGAGGACAAGAGAAAGAAAACGGGGGCTGAAAAGAATATTTTACAGTGAGGAAATTTACTAGGAGTAACTTATGGAAAAATGGAGAAAAAATGGAAAAATAGAGATGGCACCAGGTGAACACATAAAGGTCAAGGGCTTCAGAGAAGTGACAATCTGCTAAGAACAGTCAGTGCAGGTGGCAAGACCCTTCTGAAATGAAAGGGAGGCACTCTGAACACTGAAAGCTTTTAAGCTTCTTTCTCTCCACTAATCCTACCTTCCAGGCTAGAGGGGGCAGGGGGTACCCCAACCGTCACATGCAGAGAATGAAAGTCCTGGAGCTTGGAGATGACGCCGCTGCCACTCCCAGCTTTGCCTCCTGACTTTCCACAAGGGTGACAGGAGGGGGGAAGAGCATCCCGGAGGTGACATGTTTGACTTCTGCTACATTTTGATTCCTAGAGTCCTGGGCTTCATTTCCTGGCCCATTTCTAATGCAACAGAACCTCCCGCCCTTCACACACTCGGCAGGAGGGAAAGCTTGCCCCTCTAGAAATCGGGTCCTTCCTAGATTCTAACTTGGGAGAGACTGTCCTTTGGTTTCTGACTGACAGTCATTACTGTGAAGAACAACCCTGACAGTTTTCTGTGAGCATCTGAGGAAAAAATTCATAACACATCTGATGGTGGGCTGTTGGTACTTCCATTGCAATTTTTTTTTCTGGTTAAATGTTAAAATGAGCATCATGAAATTCTATGTGAGAGTGTAACTAATAATATCGGGGTCATTATAATATTACCATTCCTTTAGGCTTGAGACTCTTCCCAGCCACTCAAACACTATCCATTCCTTCACTCAGTACACATTTACCAAGGTGGGTAGTATTTGCCCACCAGGCATCGTATTGCGCTGTAGGAAGCTCCCTTCATTCTATCGTCTGCCTAGGATCCACCTTTCCGCTCTCTTTGTTCCACCCATCTCCCACTTCCTGCACCTGCCATCATCACCTTCTGTACTAAACAAAAAAATTCACTCCCACTGAGAAAGTAAAACCCTGCCTGGCCATTCGTCAGGCTGGAATGGCAGATACCGGCAGCTGCGAAGCTAGCAGGAAACAATATTTCTCCCAAGAACTATAACTCTAACATGTCATAACAACCCTTTCTCTGAGTCAACTACTGCTTTTTTACTCACTGAGAAACTTTGCTCTCTAAAATCATAAACTGTGGAACTTCTGTTTGAAATTGTATCAGTCAGAGTGAAACCTTCCACTTTTGCCAGGAGGACCTACGCACTTAGGACACAGGCAAGCAGCTGCGATGAGCACTTCAGAGAGGTGTTTCCCGGCACAGCAGTCCATTTCTACCTTAACTTTATTGTTTGCACAGAAACAGGACCCTGGGTCTACTTCTCAGTCTAGAGCTGATATAGATCTGTACACTAAGCTACTTTGCTTTGATCCCCTCAAAACACTGCTTCGTTCAACTTTCACCCAACCTCCCTGCCACAGAACGCCTCTATTTGCTTCTTCATCTGGAGGGATGCCCTCTAGAGGGCCCTTTTCTCACTGCATTGCACTAATCACCTGAAGTGTGACAGGCTACTGGCTTCGGCTTGTTCCTAGTGGCACTGCTTGGTTGGCATCTCAATGCCCATTTTATTTGTAGGGAAATCAGAGGCAAACCAAGTCTATTTCACTCTAAAAAGCTGATTTTTCGCTAATGCGTCCTTTAAGAATTTAAGCAAGACCCCGCTCCTTGGCCATCTATCTCTTTTTGTAATAGCCAGGCAGTAACTTTCCCTCAAAGAACTTTCTGACAGCATTTTTCTGGGAACCAATGACAACAAACTGGAATCTATTAAAAACACGACTTGGAACGGGTCAGCAGAGCTCTATCAGCTCAACCAGCCAACAGGAAATAAGCAACAAGAGTCCCAGCTAATCAACAGGACACAAAGATAGAAAAGGTCTCCCGTGTTGATGCTTGACTGAGAGGATTTGGGCACTAAAGATATTGAGCTTAATACCTCCAGAGCCCCCGGCTATGAACGGAACTGTGTTCTCCTGGAAAATGCACACCTTGAATCCCTAACCCCCAGTGAGATGGTACCCGGAGGTGGAGCCACTGGGAGGCCGTTAGGGCTTGGGAGGTAATTACCCAAGAAGGAAAGAGCACCTGAAAGCACAGTGAGAAGAGAGCTGCCTACACCCCAAGGAGAAAACTCCCGTGAGACGTGGAGACACGGCCCCCTGCACTTCCAATCTCCAGAACCGTGAGAAATGAATTCTTGTGGTTGAAGCCTCCCAGTCTGTGGTATTTTACTACGGCAGCCCGTGCCGACTAAAAATGCCCTCAAGGAAAAATCATGGACACACAACAATCCCTGAAATGACGTGGTCTCTTCAAAAAGTTCCATTTGGAGAAAATTATAGAATGCTAAGGAAACCACAACTTTTCCTCGCTTTGGAGACCTGACTAAAGCAAGCTGTTCTGCCAGAAAGATTGCAAGTTTTTCCCTCTGCGGGCTCAAACAAAATGTCACTCACTATCTAAACCAGAAGAGGCCGTGCCTTTTCCGCCTTCCGCAGGGTGTTCCTGACTTCCCCTCGGCAGCAGTTCGCAGCCTTTGTAAACTTCAGAGATGACTCACATACCTGTTTTAGGGAATTCTGAAAACCTAGCTCCTTTCAAGAAGAATGCATTGGTACTAATTACCATCTGATCCTAATACGTCTTAATGCCGTTTTACTTTCTTTGGGAGGGGAAGGGTAGGGTAATTGAGTGTCAGGTTGCAGTTTATGAAACTCTAGAAACAAGTCCCCCCACAGTAGGATACAAATCACTGCGTGTGGCTCAGATGGGGCAGCCAGGTTTTGCAAGTCAAATGCCTTTGGACCAGGCATTCAAGGTACACTTCATGTCAGGCAAGTCTCATCACAGCTGACTCATCTTAGTACACCTGCTTATGGCGCACCACCGTCCCCACACACTCAGTCTTCCAGGGGTGTCCGAGCCACACGCAGCCTGCGGGCTGCATGCAGCCCAGGATGGCCGCCAATGAGGCCCAACACAAAATTGCAACTTTAATTAAAACATTGTGAGACTTTTTTGTGTGATTATGTGTCGCAATGTATTTAACGTGTGGCCCAAGACAACTCTTCTTCTTCCAGTGTGGCCCAGAGATGCCAAAAGTTTGGACACCCCTGGAAGGAGCTGTAGCGTTACAGAAAGACTAAGCAAGTTGCCATAGAATTCCCAGGAGCTGACCCAACTTAAACCCTCATAGCTGGGCTATTAGTCAGCCTTTGTTTGCCAGATAAAGCTTTGAATTTTCTGGAAAAATTCTAACAGAACTTGGTAAGTGTCCACTTTGTTCAAAAGATAAACTAGACCTATTTTTTGGTTGTTTTGCTTATTACATGCTAGAAACCAGCTTTCATGAAGAGAGTAATTTTACTGCAGTTAAGTAAGCAGAGGAGGCAGCGTAAGGCATCACCTTCGTTTCCACACGGTGGCTCACCAGCGAGCAGAGCGGGAGATTCAGGGTATTTGCATTTTTTAGGAGAAGACTACACTAAAGTCTTTCACTCACCAGCTCTTTAAGTATGGGTATTACTTACCCTGATGCAGGCCTGAGTTTTCACGTCAGCAAAATGGAGATCATCATAACTACAGCAGAGCTGTCGTGAGAACAAAATGCGTTGTGGAAACCGTGAAATATTATATGCAACTACAGTATCAGTAAAATCGTTCCTCTTTCTGCTCAAAATCTCTTCCTGTAGATACACACATCCTGTTGGCTTTGTTTCTCTGGAGAGCCCCGACTGGCACAGAGGTAACACCTGTCCTGAGCGTTGCTGTGAGAAGTAAATGAGGGTCCCGGGGGCACCCCACGCACTTGGTAAGTGTTCTACTTCTGTTGTTAAAAGGAAGATGGAAAGGAGAGGGCAAATATCCTGCCACAGATTCTACTTCGGTAAAAAAAAAAATCACCCCATTATCTTATTATTTTTGTGTGTAAAGGGGATGCATTTGAGAGCCAGAGATCCTCTCATAGGCCCAATGGGAAAAACTTCCAGCGAAGTGGGAAGAAAGTCACTGCTCGTATTGGGTTGGCCAAAACGTTCATTTGATTGTTTCCGTACGATGACTCTAGTAGTGCTTAGCTGTCTTCAAATTCACGAAAAACAATTTTGTTAGATTGTACTGTGACAGCTGTCATATCAATGTGCCTTTTAAAAAAAACAATCAAAATGGGTGAATTTTTGTGTAGCCATTTAAATATTAAAGGTGGAAAAAATACACATTTTTGGACTATTACGCTTTATTATATCAAGAAAGGTAAAAATGTAACTGAAAGACAAAGAAAAGATTTGTGCAGTGTACGAAGAAGGTGCTGTGACTGATCAAACATGTCAAAAGTGGTTTGTGCAGGTTCTCGCTGGAGATTCCTCACTGGACGATGCTCCACAGTCACATAGACCAGCAGGAGTTGATAGTGATCAAATTGAGAACAACTCAGGTTCTACCACCTGGGAGATAGCCAACATACTCAAAATACCCAAATCAGTAAAGTTATTGGTGAAAAGGAAAACTGCGTCTTTATTTTATGGGAAAAAAGCGGACTTTTTGGCCAACCCAATTTTCACCTTTCCACATGCATTTCCCAGTTCATTGGAGCTCAGAGGATATATCCGAGGCCTGATTCTCCGTGCTGTGTGCTGACTTAAAGGGCAGAGCCACAGAGATGGCCTCTTCCCTTCAAAGTGTATGGTGGTCTCACACATGTTTGCTCACCAGGAGTCAGGACAGAAGCCCGTTTAGGGGTTGTCTATCTAGAATAAAAGGAGGAGGGTCTGCACACTTGAGAAGAGCATTTGCGGGACAGCGGACACAGGGGTTGGCTATAGATGTCGACCACATCCGAGTTAAAATCCCTTACGTATTCTGTAAGCACACCTTAGAAAGATAGCTCTTCTATACTAACTTTCTTGGAGCAGGGTAGCAAAGAACCATCAAAGATGAATTAAAATATTAAAGTCCATAGTAAATGAACATCTTCAGATTAGAAGGAACCTCTAAAGCTCCTGTAATTAAAAAATCCAGCCTGTGGGGAAAACTACACCTGAGCTATTAGGAGTAAAGGCGTGCAGAAGGCAGGTGAATGAGACAAGAGCAGAATTCAGCTCTCCTAGCTCTCGGCTCTTTCTTTTGACCATGGAAATGAATTTCCTCTTCCACCACAGAATAAAAAATAATTGGATTTCTCCAAGTCTTATGAAGGTGTAACTTGCAATTCAGAAGAATCTGTATGTTTAACTGCATCTTCATCTGACCCAAGAGAGTAAAAAGAAATAAAACCAAAACAATGCTGGAACTGGGGGCTCGGATGGTCCCCAATGCAGCCTGCTTCCTCTAAGGACTGTAATTGCACTGCTGCTTCAGATAAAGGGACCAGAGAGCTGTGGAGCCCGGCTGAATACAAAACCGAAGCCTCCCTCTACCTCCCCTCCCATAATTAATCTTTTCTGCTTTCCGCAGGAACCATCTTCCGCAGCGCTCATCGTTTGGCTGGGCCTTTCCCTTTTGTTATCGCCATGGCTGTCTTTGTTTTGGACAAAGAAGAAAAAACATCCACATGGACCCTGTGTGTGAAGGCAGCTAAGCTTCGAATTTACCACGTCACATGCAGCATTCACATTGCCCTCACGCTCTATCAATTTGAACATCATCTCTCTCCCTAAAGAACTTAGGAAATGCAAAGCCAACATTTTTATTTATCCATGACTCGAAGAAGTGCAGTACTTTTAAAAAGACACCCAAAACATCATGTGATGCAGATACTCCATTTATGCTCTGAAAGAAACCAATATTTCTCAACTCCTTTACTAGTCACCGATGTAGTTGCCATGGAAACCATACCATTAAGCCAGGCAGTTACTTCCACATTACATAATATTATCTAATGCTTAGTTACTCCTGAACAAACGTGTTTATTCAGTAGCGTTTTGCCCATGTAATCAACCATATGTACTTTGGTTTGATTAAACAAGGAACACAGCACAAAATGATCTGTTGCAAAGCGCTCAGCGCCTGCTACTCATCCAGAGACTGACGTGCCACACCGTGCATGTGAACTGATGGGCAGAGGTTCTGCTGGTGCTGCTGGCACGACACGTGTTTGTGGATCCAAGGAATTAACATCGAAATGGTGTGACGTTAGAAACCGGACTAGAAATATTTCAGATGAAACTGTAATGGTTTTAAATGTCTTTTTAACAAAAAGCAGAGGAGGCAGCTCACACTCTCAGGAAGTGCATGTGTATTTAATGCAAGCTTCAGAGAAAAAAGCTTGCATTCAAATTCTTGTGCCGCATGGTGACATTATTCTCCACGTTAGTAGTGGGCTTCTGCATGATTATTATTGATTTACATGATACAAAGAGATCATAGCCAACAACCAAATTTCAATAACCTTGCTAGTTACATCATATGCCAGTTCCTTTATTCCTCTTCCGTTCACCTGAACACGCACTTCGGGCGTTTCTCAGTGAATGCCAGTAAGGAACAGTGCGTGCACCAAGAAACACATCAGGAGGGTCAATCTCACTCTCACTGGGGGCCACATCCGTCTCGAGGCTGCCTTCAAAGGGCCGAGTATCATTTTAGGACTGTGTAAATGTAACTACTCTTAACAGTTCATTGAGGGCTTGGCGCTGCTGCCTGGTAGAAGCAAGGTGCGGGTGGGATAAAACAAGGTGGGGAGCTGGATTCAGCCCGTGGGCCTCGTGTTTGCCACCTGTGACATAAACAATGCCTATAAGAAAAGTCCTTCAAGGAAATCAAAGCTTTCTTTTTCCCACAGGTGGGGTCTACTCTCTATACATCGCAAAATCTGGGAAAATTTATTTCCCCCTCCCTATGTCTTCCCTCCCTTTCCTATTCCTTCTCCCCCCTCTGCTTCCTTTCTTCTTACTTTTCTGTCTACCCATCTGGGTTTTTAAAAACAATTTAAATAGATGCTAAATT
This sequence comes from Sturnira hondurensis, assembly GCF_014824575.4. Classification (NCBI taxonomy): domain Eukaryota; kingdom Metazoa; phylum Chordata; class Mammalia; order Chiroptera; family Phyllostomidae; genus Sturnira; species Sturnira hondurensis. The sequence goes on from NW_028088915.1 coordinate 5,682,890, forward strand.
TATTAAGAAATGAATTAAAATTACTAGGCTAGCTCTTAAAACAACACTTTACTAAATATTTGTATAAGTATATAACCTATTTAGTGAGTTTCTAATATCTTGTTTAAATATGTTCTTATTCCGCCAAGATAGAGGCATAGGTGGAAACACTGTGCCTTCTCCCACAACCAAGTTTGAATACAACAAAGGTTAGTAAACAAAGACACAGCCAAAGAACAGAAAACTGAACTATACGGAAGTCTGACAACAACAAACCATTCAACTGGGACTGGTAAGAGGGGCAGAGCCAGCAGCGCAGCAGAGTCAGGCAGGAAAGATCTCCCGACCCAGGCGACGCAGGCAACCCAGGCACGCAGGTAGCCGAGGTAGCATCCCGGGCCCAGTGAGGGTGCGGGTCAGGCTGACCACGGTCACACGTTCGTGCACACGCACAGATAAACCAGCAAAGGAGTGAGCAGTGAGACGGACCACAGGGCCCCGGCAGCAGCAGGAGGAGGTAGAGGGGACCGCCATTGATTTCCTTTTACCCCCTCCCCCACATACAATGTCACAACCCAGTGACTGGGTCGCCTGGCCCTGGTGAACACCTAGAGCTCCGCTCTTTCTACCTAACAGGCACAAACAGTCCAAAATATGGCTCAAGAAGAACTCAAAGCCCCAGAGCCAATAACTCTAAGAGAAAAAGAAATAGCCAACCTCTCAGATGCACAGTTCAAAACACTGGTGATCAGGATGCTCACAGAACTGGTTGATTACAGCCACAAATTAGAGGAACATATGAAGGCTAAACTAGTTAAAATGAAGGGAAATACACAGGGAACCAATAGTGATGGAAAGGAAACTGGGACTCAAATCAATGAAGTGGACCAGAAGGAAGAATGAAACATCCAACTAGAAAAGAATAAAAAAACAAGAATTTAAAAAAATGAGGAGATGCTTAGGAACCTCCAGGACATCTTTAAACATTCCAACATCCGAATTATAGGGGTGCTGGAAGGGGGAAAGAAACAGCCACGAGTGGAAAACATATTTGGACAAATAATAAAGGAGAACTTCCCCAGTCTGGCAAAGGAAATAGACTTCCAGGAAATCCAGGAAGTTCAGAGAGTCCCAAAGAAGTTGGACCCAAGAAGGAACACACCAAGGCACATCATCACTGCCCAAGATTCAAATAAAGGAGAGAATCCTAGAAGCAGCAAGAGATAAGGGACAGTTACTTACAAAGGAGTTCCCATCAGACTGTCAGCAGATTTCTCAAAAGAGACCTTACAGGCAAGAAGGGGCTGGAAAGTAGTATTCCAAGTCATGAAATCCAAAGACCTACATCCAAGATTGCTTTATCCAGCAAAGTTTTAATTTAGAATGGAAGGACAGATAAAGTGCTTCTCAGATAATATCAAATTCTAGGAGTTCATCATCACCAAGCCCTTATTATATGAAATGTTAAAGGGACTTATATAAGAAAAAGAAGATGAAAATATGAACAGTGAAAGGACAGCAAACTCACAGTTATCAAGAGCCACACCTAAAACAAAAGCAAACTAAGAGGACAGCTAGATCAGGAGCAGAACCATAGAAATGAAGATCACATGGAGGGTTAGCAACAGGGGAGTGGGAGGATGAGAAGGGGGGAGAAGGTACAGAAAATAGCATAGATGGTAGGTAGAAAATAGATAGGGGGAGGGCAAGAATAGTAGGGGAAATATAGAATCTAATGAACTTAAGACACATGGTCATAAACTAAAAGGGGGGAATGATGGGGGAGGGGGTGTGCAGGGTGGAGGAGAATGAAGGGGGGAATAGAACAACTGTAATGGTATAATCAATAAAATATATTTAAAAAATAAAAATAAAATAAAAATAAAAATAAAGACAATGATAATGTGCATAATCATTTTAGAAAAAAGAGAGATAAAAGTACATTTAAACCACTGAAAACTCCCACCATCCAAAAATAATGACTTGTGCCATTTTCATGCAAATGGAAGTAGCACGTAATTAGAGTTTCTAAAGGAATGCCTCTTGTTCCGATTGGGTCTGTAACTCCTTTCTTCTTATATTTCCTTGTTCTGCTGATTTTCTCCTGTTCTACATGGGCATGGCACTTCATTTCAGGGTTCTAATTTTTTTTTTCAGTCTTAGTCTTTGTATCTAAGGACTGAAAAACTCAAAGTTGACTCTTCTTACTATTCTAGACACTTCATTTCCCTTCAATACCCCTCTCTCTCTTTTTCTTTTTGACTGTTCCTGAGGACTGTGAAGCTGGCCAGCACCGTGCTGTTTCCTTGGTCCTCTTCCTTCCTCACCCCCTGGGCGCCATGACCTCCTATGCCCCTCGTCTCCACATAAGACTCAGTTCGGGCATCAAATCCTGCATAAAGTCACCACTTCACAACGTTCCATCCCACCCACCTACCAGCTGAGTTTTCCCCTTGCTGCTTCTATCTGGGCTCTCCAGCCTGTGTCTATTTCTATAATATATTAATTACTGAGTTGTTGAGCAGTCTGTCTTCAACATTTCCCAAACAGGATTATGAGGGCCTACTCTGTGTCAGTCCAGACCAGTGGCTCAACAGAAGTGGAGACCAGCGGGGCTGGCTCTGAGAGGGTTGCCTTGCAGCCTATATTTCCTGTACGCTCAGTGCTTAGCAGAGTGTCTGATTTATAGTAGGCACTTAACATTTGTTTGTTGAATTGTTTTTAAAATGTCCGATGTGATTATATGCTGCTACTTAAGTTTTAGAAAAATAAAAAATATAAATTAACAGGAAAAAACCCCACAAGTTTACCTACACTCTCACTAATCAGAAATCATCACTGTCACATTGTATGTACAGATTTTTTGAATAAAATTTTCTTAGATAGTAATGCAAATCTAACAATGGAGCCGTAACACGTGTTTTTGTACTCGAAAATTCCACACACATGGCAACAGCATTTGGAGAGGCTTCAGGTAGGACTATTTTTAAACGAGGGGACACGCCAACAGATCAGGTGGATGCTTAGCCATTTCTGCCTTGGGTCTGGCTGGCTCTCTCCGTTTTTTTTGTTTTTTTTTAACAACTGCACTGCAGTGAAGTCTTTGCTGACTTTTTCCACTCATCCGGAAACGAGAGTAAGAAAGGACATAGGAACTTGAGTCCCTAAAGACAAAGGGCTCTATTCCAAGAAAACAGACCAGGATTAGTCAGGCTTTGTCTGTGGTTTCTAATCCAGTTTCCATTTGCAGCACCTTTCAAACATCTTGAGGGGCCAGTACATAAGCCCCTGTATTTGTGTACCTGGTTTTGTGCTCAGAAGATGTGCATACAAACAAATCTCAGAACGTAGAATCTGGAGTCTAACTACCCTGGTTTTCAAATGCTAGTGCTATGCTGCAGAAGCTGCTGACAATTGATTAAATCTCTCTTTTAAGTCTCGGTTTCTTTTTCTATAAATCAGAGCAATAATAGATTAATTGAAATATATACATAAATAAAACGTTTAGCCTAGTACCTGGCATAGAAAGTATTTAACAAATATTAATGCTCTCTCTCTCTCCCCCCACACCTCCCCAACACACACATACACACACACACACACACACACACAGACTCAAGTACACAAATATCACATACTTCACTTTTCGAAATTTGGTAGGTCTTTTTCCCCTAGAGTAATGTAATTAATATTAATTACATTTCTACTTTGCATATCCCCCTTCTAATAAAATGTTTCCTCCTGGTTTGATCTAATCAGCTTATTCTTTTTGACTCTATAATTTACTTGTCTTCTAGAATAAGCGATTTCCTCCCCTTTAAGCCCCAATATTCACTGCACTTAGAATTTTCCTAGTATGCATTTTGCTGTTGTTCAGCCATACAATTACATACGGAAAATTTTGATCCATAATAGTTCTAAATGATTCTCTTTCTTTAGCATATCCATAATAAATTTTATTTGTGAAGTTGAATTGAAACCACTTCATAAAATGGAATTTCATGCAGAGAACTGCAAAGTAAAGATATAAAAATAATGGACATTATTACTACTGCCCTAATGTCCTTTGATTATTCAGAATTTTACAATTCAATTCAGTTGGGAAACATATTACGGGGACTGCCTTATTTGATCGCCCCACCCAGAACACATCGTGGGATGATCTAGTCCTCCTCTAGCCCTCAGACGCTCCTATTGGAAACCCAGAAATTAGACAAGAAAAAAAAAGCTGACCCTAAAAAATGTGGGGGTTCTGAGTCAAGAGCCTGAAGCAACCAATTCACTCGGGCCCAGTGGAAGAGACAATGAAGAGTCTGACGAAGGCAGAGCAAAGAGACCACCAGTTAAATGCCCCTTTATCTTCCCATGGCTCTAATTACCACGATTCCAGTAGCCTCTATACGGTCTCCATAAAAGGAAGGGTGTGCATTTATTCTGCCATTAATAAGTCAGGTGGCCTTGCTGAAGCGTTTTCTTTAGCCTAAGAACCACTGCGGCTGCTAGATAAGGTCATTCCAGCCCAGTACACTTTCTATCATGACGACAGTAGTGGGGTTTTGAGGGAGAGAATACATATGTATATATCTTATGAAAGAAGATTACTTTTCTGCAATTGGATGCCTTAATTCATCCAAACATTTGTTGAACATTTTCATAAACCTATAAAATTTTATTGCCCACTGTATTTATTTAATCTCAAAACATCTCTTTCCATACATATACACTTACATTTGACTTTTGATAACTTGAGACCACATCTAGTCTTTGAAGTGATTAGGGCTTATTATCCACACCATGCAGAGAAAGCTCAGAAAACTGAAGTTACACACCCAGAATTCAACAATGAATGAGTCAGTGATACTTCTGTTTTTTAATGAAAGCTATAGAGTCTGACCCCAGAAGAACATGGAGACACATACATTTTCCATTTATTTCTGAAATTGTAGTCACCCTGAAGCCCATTTATGGGACTTTGGCTCAAAAGTCCCCATGACTAGTGAAAGACCTAGGATTTGAATACAGTCCTTCCAGATCTGAGGCCAGCACACCTGCCCCGCTCCACAACATTCAAATACCTCCATCCNCTCAGAAAACTGAAGTTACACACCCAGAATTCAACAATGAATGAGTCAGTGATACTTCTGTTTTTTAATGAAAGCTATAGAGTCTGACCCCAGAAGAACATGGAGACACATACATTTTCCATTTATTTCTGAAATTGTAGTCACCCTGAAGCCCATTTATGGAACTTTAGCTCAAAAGTCCCCATGACTAGTGAAAGACCTAGGATTTGAACACAGTCCTTCCAGATCTGAGGCCCGCACACCTGCCCCGCTTCACAACATTCAAATACCTCCATCCACGTTCACTTGGTTCCTGTCTCTTTATTGATTTTTATGGTGCCCTCACTCATCTTTTAAAAAAGATTTTTGGGCTGAAATATAACCTATTGTCTGCCTCACAGGGGAGTTCCATCATCATCCCCAAATCGTTTTGGATCTTCCTGGGAGCTGGCCCGCAGCGACCTGCACAGGGGATTCCATGAAGATTTATGTCAAAAAAAAAAAAAAACAACGCTTAGGCCCCAGATGCCCCAAATTCTAAACAACAATTCTAAACCACAGTACATCAAGCCCATGCCTTCTGAGCATGAGAAATTCATTTGTTACTAATTCATCCAAATACTTTGGGTATTTCTTTTTTATACCCATGAATCTTTTTGTACAGTGATCACCAAATAACCACCACCTATGTGCTACCACCCAACCTGTCTTTGGTATCTATAAGGGGCCTTATTTCAATATAGATGCTAAAATACTAACTAAACTGTTCATTGATTAAATCTAATGGTATATTTTTAAAAAACTACCAAGTCACTCCTCTGTGATCGAGTTCAAGCAATGCAATGCAAGTGCTGTGGAATAGTAACAATGTAATTGACTCAAGTTAACAAACTAAAAAAGAAAGAAAACTCACATGATCCTTTCAAATAATGCTGAAAAAGCATTCAATTAAATTCAGTACCCATCCACGAGGAAATGCTCAGCAAGCTAAGAATGAATGGAAATCTTCCTTATCTAATACTTGAAAGTGAAATACTCAATATACATATTCCCATTAGAATTTAAAAAGTCAGGGTACCTGCCTGCCATAGCTGTTGCTGTTCATCATTGGCCCACGAACCTTAGCTAATCTAATAAAATCAAAATAAATAGGAAGCCTAAATTCTACAAAGGGCGAGGCCAAGCAAATTTATTTTTTTTAATTCACAATCAAATTGTCTACCCTAAAAAATACACTGCTATTTCTGCCTTCCCACCCTCACCCAGTCCCGCATGCTAATATTAGTCTCCCTTGCCCAAGGTCACAGAGCCGGTAAGATGTGAGGTCCCCATTTGAGGTCCATCAGCCCAATTCCCAAGCCACAGGCTTCATCACCATCTCACTCCTTCCTTGCACTGCTTGAAAATAAAAAATTAAAACAAAGGACAAGTACACACACTCCCCCAAATGATCAGGGTCATCAAAAGCAGTTACCAAAATTTCCTAGTCATCTTTCCTGTATCTCTTCTAACAAGAAAGAGAGAGAGTGAGAGAAAGAGCAAAAGAGAGACAGGGTGGTTCCTTGTAAAAGTCAGAGCTCTTGCCCTAATTTAAAAAATCATCAAAACAAAAGTAGTGAAGAAGAGGAGGATGCCAGTGAGCAGCATGTCCTCACTGCGCTTGTAACGCATGCAGCTCAACGGAGATGCCATTATTGTTTTTCATAGCGCCTCCTGGGTCAATGGAACGCTCATTTTTCTCATACAAAATGAACAGCGGATTTATGAGTCCTCTCTCAGAGAAGGCTGGAAAGCCAACAAGGACACTGTCCTGGAGCCTTCGCATCATCAAATGCCTGCTGAGGTCTGGGCCGGAACAGGAGGAGCACCGCAGCCCACTGCCTCTGCCTCAGGATTGTTTCTGACCTGCTTGTCAACATCTGTTCTCAAGCTCTGAATAGAAACTACACCAGATGAAGAGAAGGAAAAACATAAACATTTGGTCTGCTAAGTCTTCATTTCTCAAGTATAGTTGGTTCCATTGTCCCACATTGACTTTGTCGGGCTCTGTTAAAGCACTGTCGTGTTTTTCCCTTTGGGTGTGGTTAATTGTACTTCCTTTTCCCTTGCTGGTAAAAATCCGTGTTTAGGTTAAAGTCTCTTGCTGAGTCTTTAAAAAAAAAAATGCACCCTGGATGGTGTGACTCAGCAGGTTGGAGCAAAGTCCCATAAACTGAAAGGCTTGATTCCCAGTTCAATTCCTGGCCAGGGCACATGCCTAGGTTGCAGGTTTGGTCCCCAGTCGGGGAGTGTATGAGAGGCAGCTGACTGGTATTTCACTCTCACATCAATGTTTCTCTCCTTCTCTTTCTCCCTCCTTTCTTCTCTATGAGAATGTCCTCAGGGGAGGATAACAAAAATTTTTTTTAAATAAAAGAAAAATAAAATGCATCATCAAAACCCGATAACTATAAACTAAGCTTCAAAGCAAGCAGAGGACTCCACAGCTATAGTTCAAAGGGCAAAATGTTTACAGTAGTATATGTTATGTAAATAACCTTAATGTTAAGTGAATTTTATGGGACTCTATGGACAGTGTGTGGTGTAGACCTCTGGCTTTAGCATGATTCCATGGTCTAGTTTATTAATATAACCACTGTAATCATTATAATGTCCCATCAACATGTGGACTTCTCTATTTCCTTTAAAACAGGTGTTAATTTCACGCTAGACTGTCACGTTGAGGCGAATCATGTCTAAGTGCCTTCTGAGGTTAAATAACAGATTTTGAATTGTTTCCAGAGCATTTTGCTTCTTCAGAACACATTGGTCATGTGAGAAATGCTGGGTGCAGAGCGCGGCACACTTGCCTCCCCTAGTCTAGGGGATCCGCTGAGCTTTGCTGAGAGCAGAGGCTGCCTGTCTGGCTCCCTTCATTACTACGCCTGTAGTTCCTGACACTGACAGTTTCTGAACCAACTCTCCTTTTAATAAAATAATGCAGGTAATGTAAAGAGCCCACATAAGGTCAGGGTGAGGTACAGAGTTACAGAAAACCTTCTCCAGCTTCATAGTTTTATCACACAAAGTGAATGCAGGTTTTCTTAATCATAACTGATTTCTTAAAACTCATGATTAAAGTGAATTGGGCAGAGAGTTTAAGAATATATGTGGCATCCGCTGTTTTCTCTCAGCCTGGTTTGCTCAGTCTGCGCTAAACGCACCCAGAGAAAGACAGCATCTTCTCTGAATACATTTATAAGTACCATGGCTGCTTCGCCGAGGAAAACAAATTCCAGTGTGCTCAGAGCTCTCCCAAGAATACATGTTCTTCTCAGGAAATATTTGTTGCCTGACCTAACTGCTGAATGCTGCCCTCTGACAGGAGTCTAAAACAGAGCTTCAGAGACACTCATGTTATGCACCAAACTCAATATTTGTAAGTTCACATGAACAGATGTCTCACTGTCGTCTGCCTGTGGATGTAGGCAGCTGTGGCACTTTGGGGCTGCTGAGCCATGTCACACTGTCACGTGTGTGGTCTTGGTGCACACCTCAGAGGAAAGTCCACTCTTGCAGGGGAGTGGTTGCATCATTATCGGGGTCAATGTCATAATATCTATTAATATTCATCTGACACCTGACATGAGTCAAAAGCCCTAGAATAAAGACAATAAGGTGCTTGGATGTGCATCACACAGACCATGGCATTATCCCTACCAGTCGAAAGAGAGCCAAGAGAAGGAGAACAGCCATCCTGCAGGTTCTTCCTGTGAGCTGGGCCCTGGGCTGGGCACTTGGAGGCATCCATGCTGTTGGGCCTTGTGAGGACTTTAATCAGCAAATGTCTTGAGATTTACACAAGAAAATCTTGGCACCAGTGTTCACTCCAAATGGGGGAATCTGTTTTCAATTCAGACTTTATAAAGGAAGTTACTTGTCCAACAGGAAGATCCAGCATGTGACCCTTTCTGTGACCACAGTCTAGAAGCCAGAGCAGTAGAAGAATGTGATCCAGAAGGCAGGCGATCTCGCCAGGTGGTTGGCATCTCAAGCCCTGCTCCAACGGGGGCCTGTCACTTTTCTCTCTGTATCTCCACAGCCCATCTGAAGATGGGAGTAACGGTGGCCACTCCATAGGGCTGTTGTGAGACATGAGTGAGAGTCCAAGTACAGCACTCAGCATATGAATCCACATGCAATGGCCAGCGCCTGTTCTCGTAAACCAGACACAGGACCCGCACTGCTCAGAGCAGCCCAAGAGGCCGAGAATCACAGCGCCGTGCAACTCAGCTCGGCTGTCTTTGAAATAAGTAATCAGCAGCAGGTGTTGTTTTGCAGAGCATATTGGAAGCAGCAAACCTACTTAAAAATACAATTGATACAGATTATATCCGATGTTCACTTCGGTGGAAACTTTGATATTACCACATGGTGCCCGAGAACAGATAGGAAGGGCTGAGAATAGCATGGGCAGACAACGAAGAAATCGGCACAGCTCTGTCAACACAAAAAGAGCAGAACACCAGACCAGGATAGAGATTATTCTTAGCTACATCCTGCTAAGGGTTCTCTTTTTTTCTTTTCTCGCCTTTTCTCTTAAGAAATTTTCTAAGCCAGTAGCTTAATGAAGTGGTAATGGAAATAGATAACAGCACCCCACAGAGCAATATTCATTTGTGCTTGAGTAAATTGCAAAGGCAAATAAATATAGTTTACATTCCACTTCTTTCATACCAACTAATTGTTAACAACTCTTTCTTGTCATCTTTAATCCCTGGGGGGCACCTTATCACAGTATTAGCCTCAAAATGCCTGGGCCCAAAATAGTCATGGAAGGATGTCTTCTGCCTGGAAGTGTACCACGTATTTCCCTCCCTTCAGCTCCTCTCCAGCACAGCGAGGAAACTGTCTCGATGTCACCGAGAGGAAACCAGGTCATAGACCCTGAACTGGAACCTAACACTGCCTTCACGACTCCAACAGTCCGTGTTGCAGAGCTAGTACTTCTACTGCCTCTGAAATTAGCATAGTCCCTCACTCCATTTGAGCCTGTTTACCGTGATCTCTACCTTCAGACCCGTGTAGACGGAGAAGGCAGGTAACATCAGTGTATTTCCTCCACACATGGACTCATCACTTCTAAGATGTGTTCCAATTATATGTCTACTTTTAAACCCTGATACTTCAAATCTATTCACCTCAGGCCACCATATAATATCAGCATTTGCTGCTAAACTGCCACTCGCTTTTGCACATTTTATCACTGTGTGTTTTGGTTTGGATTGTCAGCTAATTGTGTACAGGAAAGAATCATAAAAGCAGGTCACTTCGATATGGATTATAGGATGCTTTCTGATCATATAAACAATAGAGACGGGCTTTTGGTTTAACACACATGGAAACTTTAAAAGAAACTCCAAGATTAAATGAGGGGGTTATTTCTGGACCCACATGTGTTTGACGTCGGCAGCATGACACGCATTCTACCCACCCGAGAGCACGAAATGCCTCTCTGTGGGCGTAACTCTAAGTGATCGTTCCCCCTCTCTCATTACGGACTAAGAGGCAAGCAGGTAAATGTCCCCACAACTGCGCTTAGGAAAAGCTAGATCAGTCCAGCAATTACAGAAGGAATTTGCTGATGTGGTAATCTCTTTATGGGAGCAAAGTGGGAATGGCCTTTGTTCCTGGCTTCTCCACAAGGGACAAACATAGGCAACTGTCATGGGAGGACTGTGTCGGGGAAAAGGGCTCCAGGCGTCCTTTAGAAATTTATCCGAATGAACGAAAACAGAACTATCCAAGTTGTGTGATCTGTCAGAACACATGCAATGGTGCCATTTTATATTTAGAACTTTCTCCCGGATGTTTGCACTTTATTTAGTTTCAAAAGGAAAGCCAGAGGAAGAAAAGACTTCCCTAGGTGGGCATTTCTGAGTCATGTTTGAAATTATTTGGATCCATTGTCTTTGAAAAACCCCAGACTGTGAAAGAGAAGTGTGTCCCATTTAAGGATAGAATGGACCTCTGGGAGAGACTGCCTTCTCCTACGGCACCCAGGAATGGCCGTGCAGGTTGCGCACTGAACGACTCTAGGGGGCGCCGTTCACACTGTGGTCACACTGTAGTCTGTCTAAATGACATTAGAATGATGCAGTGAACAACTTGAAAAGATGCACAGATTACACTGCTCTTTAGTCACAGTGTTGACATGTCTTAAATAATTCAGAACAGGAACTTGAGACACAGGGGTCCCAATTAAAAGGACAAATTGGGTGTATTGGTGAAGAGTAGAAAAGAAATGAGAATAAAAGAGCTTTCACTATGATACCATGAGTCTGAAACCCAATTCCACCACTTATAAGCATCGTCTTGGGCAAGTTACCTAATCTCTCTCAACTCCTGTTTTTCGTTTGTAAGTATTGGCTAAATTGTATCTTGCAGGAGTGCTGTGAGGGAAAGAGTCAACTTCCTGTCAGTTAGGCACACGGTTCACAGTGGATGCTAAGCAATCACAGCCCTTGTTATTATTTGTGTTCAGTTAGCCCTCTTAGGGAAATCACAGGATGCGAGAGAGTGAGGCACACCTGGGATAGCACCAAAAAAGTCCCCTTGTTGTTAAGCCCACTGAGATATTCAACTAGAATCAAAAAGAAATGCTTATTAATTCACGGATCCAAGAGTCATCCAAGGAGAAGGGAGAGGTTAGGCAGAACATAGATGTTTAGGGGAGTGGAACTACTGTGTACGATAGCACAGTGACAGACGCACGCCATTACACATCTGTCTGAGCCCACAGAACATACACACCGAGGGTGGGCCCTCATGTGAACTGTGAGCTCTGGGGGATGGTGACGTGTTACTGCAGGTTCCCCGACTGTGACGCAGGACTGTGGCGGGAGATGACTTTAACAGCGTGGCCGCATGTGTGTGGCAGCAGGGGCGCATGGGAAATCTGCACTTTTCTCTCAATTTTGCTGCGAAACTAAAGTTGTTTGAAAAAAAAGTCTTAAAAAAGATAGTCATCAAGCACTCTCACAATATGTTCCATTCATGGAGGAAAAGCCCAGATAAAACCTACAGATATTTACATGTTTAGATGTGTAAGTAGGACTGACAGCAAGTGCAAACCCCGTTCAAGTGAGCAGGAACGGGAGTAGCTTACCAAATACCAATCCAAATTTGGACGGTCCAAGGATTCCTCTCTCAGTTGACCTATCATTATGAGAGGTCATTTTAAAAATGTAGGTGAAAAAATTTCTATGGAAAGTGAAATAGGGTAGGAAAACAGGATTTAGCTAATTATAAGCTTGTATGAAATTTATATACCATTGCTATGATTTGGACACAAATTTTTCTAGAAGCTCCTTAAAAGACAAAACAGTGGGGAAAATATGATCAAGTTTCAGAACAGTGGTGTACGTGAAATTAAAACAAACTGGTCATTACTCAGTGATACACATTTCCCTGCTCCTAAGACCTGAGAGAAATTTCTCTGAAGGTGCTTCGAAAGGACTGGGTGAACAATAACAAATCATAAAAACTATGCACTTGAATGCATTTGCCACATTGAACAGCTAGGACAGACCAGCATCCTCTAGAATTTCTTTCTTGTCCTGATTGAGAATTGGACGACTTTGGAGCACTTGACATTCGCTTTTTTTTATTTGGTCAGGGAGTTTGGAAGCTGAGGAGAAAAAGAGGTCCTAGCCAAGGTCTTTTTCTATTCTGACCTTGGCCTGCCCTTCTCATGACAAGATTTAACCTGCCCCAAGACACCACTTTCTAGAAGCTCAAGTCCAGGCGCCTTCCCTCTTAGGGATTGTCCAGACTCTTAAATGAACTCAAATCGATTCTACAAAGAGCAAAAAACGATGGCATTTGGGAGCCTTTTATGTGTGACCCGAAACCTCTTTCGCCATTCACCTTCCCTAACAGGGCCTCTACTGCTTACATCCTGTGTTCTGTGAATTCAGGAACTGCTGGCCAACATCACAATTCATGTTGCTTGTTCTACGAACCTATACCCAAAAAGGCATGGTTTAGACAAGTCCAGGAGTGACTGATAAATATAGACCCAGCAGTTTGTTAAAACAGGCTTATTTGAATCCATTTTCTCCCACTGAGCTACAGTACTTAGGTGGAAAGGCTAGAATCAGCATAGAAACATTCCCAGATTAAAATCAGAAGATTCAAAACTTCTCTTTCATGGGATGAGAAAAGTGATGAGTTGAGAAAACTCCATCTCCAAAATACAGATGCAGAGAAAGCAGCCTAAAGCATCAGGTTGGTTGCTTAACTTTATCCCCCAATTGAAAAGGGCAAGAGTATAACTTCCAGCTTTGTTTTTCCCACAGAGGCATTGTCAGTTGCTCTTGGTTTTCTTCACCCAAGCTTTATTCGAAGTCTGGACCTGCACTACCAAGAATAAGCCAGTTATGAGGCCTCCACATCTTTCGCATAGATCCACAGTATGACCTCATTAAGCAGGACCTCACAAATTTGAAGTCAGTGATAATTAAGACAGGGGATCACTCGAGTTTTCCTTGGCACTGCTCAGGGATAAAATGGTTTGCTAAGCAAATTAATAGTGTCAATGAGATTCCAAGGGAAATGTTTGCCTACTTTGGAAGACAAACTGTTGTCAAGTACATGAGAACCTCAAGCTATCAATTAGGTGTGTGCCAGACACTGTTTAATAGGCTGAGTAGCACTGACTCAGACAGACTCAGGAAGTCACTTCACTTCCACCGTGTATGACCTCAGACGAGTCACTTCATCTCTCCAAGCCCTGCCTTCCTCCTTGGAAACTAGAGTGAAAATATCTCAATGAGCAAATGTATCTAAAGCACCAGAGAGATATTGTTTCACTATGTGTCAGTTGCTTTTCCCCTCCTCTCTCTTTCATTTATTCCAAAATTGCCCCTCCAGCCAAGAGAGAGATATATACCTAGTTATTCCAATGTAAGGGCCTCTACTTGAAAGTAATAAAAACTATTTCTTTTCAAATATTCCATTTCACAGAGTGCCCTTACACGTAATGTGTGTGATGTGACTGTGTTTTCAAAACAAAATGAGGGTCTCTAAAAATATAACAAGACTGTGTTTTGTCCTCCTAAAATGAGTCATCCATGAGCATTTCAACGATGGGCCTAAACAGCTTTAAAAAATAACCACAAACTGATTGCCACTATTGGAAATGCATCTCCAAATGCATATCCCTTGGAAAGCAGCAGAAGAATGATCTTCATCCATAAAGAGTGATCTGTGCCTAGAACACCTGGGCATGCCGCTGACCCCAAATGGAGCCAGCACACTCTCCAGCAAGGGTGTGGCCTATGAAGCAGAGACAGTATGTAGCTTTGGATACTGTTTCCTGAGCTGGGAAGAGCTGAGTTAACCATGCCCTAGAGGCCTGCCTCAGACACCACATTAATGATTCTTGCATACACAAATTCATTAGTTGTTTAATTAAGTTAAATCATGAATTGAATTTGTTTAATCATTAATTAAGGAACAAGCAGTGCTGTGCTAAAATTTAGCACCTCAGGAAAAAAAAAAAAGGCAGAAGGAAATAGCAATTCCAAGGTCCTGGTGCCCCACACCAGCCAACGGTTCCCAAGTCTGCCTACCAGCTCCCTGCACCCCCCCACACACACTGAGATCATTTTCAGAAGTACTTTTTGCCTTTCCCTTTCAAACTTGGTATCGTTTTCAAACTAAAAGTGAAAGTCATTTGTTTGCAGACCTTATCTTTGATTTTTGTTCCCCCAGCAGATGGCATTTCCCTTACTTCAGAGGGAAAAAAAGTATTTGCCTAGTTTCATAAAATGAAATACTGACTGTGTTTTACCCGGGAAGGACCAGTGGGGAGATTAAATTTCAACCCCAAAAGGATTCTCCAGAGAACTCTATCAACAACCTCAAGACCTCCAATCACTGTTTTAAGAATTCAGATAACGACCCCACAATTAAAATCACAAATAGAGGTATGCTCAGGCCTCCAGCTCATAAAATGGAGACTTGCATTCATTCAACACCTGAAATTAAACTCTCTCAGCAACCACACTGGAATGTCGGATGCCACCTAGAGCTCTAGGTTTGTGAGAAAGTGAGAAGACAGTCACTTTCTCTGCGACTCCCCAAGCGCAGTGTTGAGCACGACTTGTGAATCACACGGCCCCTCCTGATGGGTCGTGCCATAATAATGCACCAAGCAAATTTGTTCTGGCTTCCAGCATGAGTCGGTGAGCCATCTATGGCATCTTGCACAGGTGCTTCTCCAGAGCAGGATGGGAATTCTGGTGCAATTGATTTTGTTTCTTGTGTTGCTAAGGGCAGATTTGGAGGGATTACTTGGCAGTGTGTGGGGGCAGTGGGGGGACTGGAGGCTGAAAATCCCTGCTTTGGCATAATTGTCCACGTCTTCACTGAAGTGGCTGGGTTAGTTGTCATAGCAACAGACCAAAATTATCCACCTGATTTTTCCTTCTGGCTCTTCGGGGTATAGCACCATGAAGTGTGAAAAACCCTCTCCAATGTGCTTACAACAAAGGTAGGTGAGTTTTCTTACTTATTACTCCTAAAAGCTGATTTTCAAAAATTCCATCTCTCAAGTTGCAGTCTGGTGGATGAGTGGGGAACACAGACATATTTGAATAACATTAACTAGACAGAGCAGTGCATGCACCATGTCACATAAATGGGGCCCCCGCATCTGCTGATGGAGTAGAGTGAGAGCGAGGACTTCACTTAAGAGGAAGTGACGGCGGGCGAGAGCAAGAAGAGAATCAGCTGTCCTCTGAGCTCACTCAGTGGAAACACGGAGAGTACTGGCTCCGTAAATC
This sequence comes from Sturnira hondurensis, assembly GCF_014824575.4. NCBI lineage: Eukaryota > Metazoa > Chordata > Mammalia > Chiroptera > Phyllostomidae > Sturnira > Sturnira hondurensis. Next base: position 5,698,761 of record NW_028088915.1, read on the forward strand.
ATCTCTCTGCAGAATAATGATGCTGCTGAATGATCCAGAAAAACATGGACATTTCTGGTGCTCTAAAGTTCATAAACGTAGGACATATGTTAATATATTTATATATATACATATATAAGTTTCTAAACCCATATCTATTTCAACAAATGAGACATTAGTTCAGTTTTTGACTAATACTTCAGATTCATTATAAATCTCCAATATGTATTTAGCATCTCTAAGTGAAGGCTTAAGTATCAAGTTGAATAAGGCAACTGAGAGACCATTTGTCCTACAGACAGTAATACACTGCTAGTGACCACAATACAGAGCATGACAGCAGATACTTTAAAAGGAAGCGCAAAACTCAGGGAAATGCCACAGAAGAGCCTGGTTCCATAACTGAAGAAATCAGGAACAGATTCATCAGACTCAGAATGTTTGGAATGCTTGGTAGGAAATGAAGGAAGCACTGGCACAGAGGATAGGGAGACCCCTAGGCAGAGAGAAGGAATGAACAAAGGATCAGAGGAGGGACTTCACTGTTTCTTTGGGGTTGGGGTAAGAGAGTCAGAGAGAAAACTAGAAGGCAGGTTAAAAAAGTAGCGGGGAAGGACTTAAATGCCAGTGTCAGGGGTTTATTTTCAATGTGGCAAGTCACTGAGAATTTCTTGGACAGGCAAGGAAATGACTGGAGGTTCATCAGAGACAGGTTAATAGGACGTTGCACATATGAAAACTGAAATAGAGAGGACGGAGGACAAGAGACGAGGAGAATGGAACACAAGTATGTGCCTAACCAGTGCCACGGTAGTTGGAAGGAAAAAGAGTTGTCTCTGAGGTTTCTGGGGTTAAATATATAAAGACAGGACGGTATGAGCACCAAGAAAATAGTAACTGCAATGGAGTCACACACACACACACACACACACACACACACACACACGCTCCACTAGTTACCTCTGGAGGCAGTTAATCAACTTACTCTTTTACAAAACTGGTAAATAAAGCAAAAGAAACAAACATTTGCAGTGCCTTTCTTATACATTCTACCTTAAGGTAACCAAATGGATAATTTGGAAAATTTCCCTTTATGTAAGTATTCCAACTAATGAATCAAGAAGGAAAGATAGAATAGAATATATTATTTTACAACCCTAGTGAAATAATAGCTCCAGGTCAGTGGTTCCCAAAATATGACCCAGCAGCATCAGTACCACCTGGAAGAGTGTTACAAATGCAGATTCTTGGGTCCGACCCAGACCTACTGAGTCAGAAACTCAGGTTGAGGCTCAACAGTCTGTATTTTCACTAGCTCTCCAGATGATTCTGGCACACACTCCAGACTGAGACATGGTGACCTAGATAATAATCATCCATGGCTGCTAATATCACGGAGAGAGACAACTATATATCATGAGCCTGCTGACAGAAGTATACATGCAGTAGTGCCAAATAATGCACATCATGCCTCTCTATCAAACTATCAATGTATAGGAAACATAGGGGGCTACAGACTACGCTGGACAAACTGTCATGGGTATGCAATCAACAAATACGGACCATGGAAAACTGACAAGAAAAACACATTCAGTTCTTCAACAAATGAATTTGAAGGAAAAGAGGAGAGAGAGAGAAAATCTATAGACTGAAGAAACACATCAACTAATTGCAGCGTATGGACCTCATTCCATCTGCCTCATATAGATGAAAACCAGGAAAAAAGTTATGAGCCCTGGGAGGTGGCTCAGCGGGTTGGAGGATCAAGGCTGAGAGACACGTATGAGGCAACAAACTGGTGATTCTCTCTCATGTCAATGTTCCTCTCTCTCATCAGTGTTCCTCTCTCCCTCCCTCCCTCTCTTTTCTTTCTGTTGAAAATCAGTAAACATATCCTTGGGTGAGAGTATTAAAAAAAGAAGTGGCATACATACAACAGAATGCTGCTCAGTGTGAGAAAAAAATTAAATACCGCTCACGAACACTGCCTTCATGACAGCACGAGTGGACCTCGATGGCATTGTGCCAAGTGAGGTAAGTCAGACAAGCAAGTCCAATACTGTATTCCATCGCTTACACACGAAATCTAGAAAAAGCGAAACGTGGAGAAACAGAGCAGAAAGGGGCTGCCAGGGGCTGGCGGGTGGGGGGACTGGGGAGAGGTCGGTGAAAGGGCACAAACTTTTAGCCATAAGATGAGTAAGATCTGAGGATCAAATGTCTAACACGATGACTACAGTTGATAACACAGTGTCATGTTACTTAAATTTGCCAAGAACCTAAATGTTCCTGTATACACTAAAGATAAATATGTGAAGGGATGGGTATATTAATTAACTAGATGGGAGGAATCCTTTCACAATGAATACATATATAAAATTATCACAATGTACACTTTAAATATCTTACAATTGTCTCAACTTTCACCTCAATAAAGCTAAAAAATGAACCAGAAAACTATAATAGCTGTCCGTTAACATACAACAAGAATTGGCCCACACTTGGATTTGAAGGACAGTGAGGGAAAGAAAATAGGCGGCTTTATGATTGTATCCCAATGAATTCACCTCAGTGAAAAAATGGATTATGTTTGGCAAAAACCGAGAAATCACAGAAAAACTCTAAGGATCCCTCTTAGAAAAAAAAAAAGTTCAGCTTCCAAAGTTAGGCATAGTTTCAAACCCTGGATCTCTTGCTGATAAGCTGTGTGGCCTGTTACTTAATGACTCTGAGCCTCCGTTTCTGAATCTGTAAAATAGTGTTAAATTACTCAATCCCCATGGTTCTCAGGAGAAAGGTATAATAGTTATTGATACTTTACTGATCAAGCACAGAGAGGTTAAATTCAGTTGACCTCTTAGTCTGCACAGCTAGTAAGTGGTAGTGCAGATATCCACACCAGGCAGTTCCGCCCTATGGAAGCACACTTAACCACTGTAATTCGGAAACCCTCCAAATTGTGTAGCAAGAGGAACAGGACTTAAAATCAGAGCACTGAAGCCAATATCTTATTCTAACCTTTATCAGATGTTTAATTAGGTGAAATTACGCAAAGCTCCAGTGTCTTCATCTATTAAAGATGGCTGATAACACCTGTCCTGTCTACTTAGGACCTTAACAGTATTCAAATTAGGGAATTTACATGAAAATATTTTACAGATTACACATTGATTTAAATAGTAAATGGACACATTATGGACTAGACATCTGTGACTCCCAAATTCATATGTTGAAACCTAACCCCCAATAGGATGATGTTAGGAAATGGAGGCCCCTGGGAGGAGATAAGGTCATGAAGATAGGTCTCTCACAAGTGGGATCAGTGCCATTATAAAAAGAGTCCAGAGGACTTCCGGTCAAGATGGAGGCATAGGTAAACACAGCTCACCTCCTCGCACAACCACATAAAAATTACAACTAAACTATAGAACAATCACCACTTAGAACTGTCAGAAATTGAGTTGAATGGAAGTCTGACAACTATGGAATTACATAAACCACATCCATCCAGACTGGGAGGAGAGGCAGATATGCAGAATGAGTTGGTCCCACATCCACGTGTGGTGGATAAAAATTTGAGAGAAATATCTCAGGAGGGAGAGAAAAAAATTTTCTCTCAAAAATTTGAGAGAAATATCTCAGGAGTCCCAGCCCCACACCAGCCTCACCCAGGCTAGGGTCCCAGTGTCAGGAAGAGAAGTCTCCATAACTTCTGACTACAAAACTCAGTGGGGACTGAGTCAGTAGAAGAAACTTTTGGAGTTCCAAGCAGTTCCCCTTAAAGAACCCACATGTGGACTTACTCAAACTCACTCTCTCTGAGCTCCAGCACTGGCATAGCAGTTTGAAAGGCACTAGTGGCATATAAGGAGGAACTAAGTATCTGGCATCAAGACAAGAGCTGGGGGACCACTTTCTCCCAGACAGAAAGGAAGAGGCCATTATTCCTTTTCTGAGCCCTCCCCCAACAGAGCCACAGAGCCAGCAGGTGAATGGCATATCTGAGACTCCATCAACTTGGCTAACTCTGTTTGCCCCACCCTGGAGATCCTGATTCTCCATCCCACCCAACTTACGGGCCCACACAAGCTGTTAACAATGGCTTTTCCATATGAATGGTTGGTCTTGGCTCATGCTTCACAACTTCCTAAATCCTTTCAAGCAAGTAATAGCAGGCCTCACTAAGTCCCCTGCCTGAACCTCTTGCTAAGTGGCCCCAGGCCTGATACTAGCAGCTGCCAGCCTAGTTTCACAACTTGGATTTGCCTGGGAAGCTCCAAGCCCCTCACAAGTAGCAGCCATCTGCAGATTGCTTTACAACTCATATAGGGTGGCCCCCCAGCAGAACACTGTTGGGGGCTGACCTTGACCTGCGCCACCTGATAAACTCCAGAGTGTGCATATCCAGTGGACAGCTACAGACCATGTGGGAACACCAGCACCCTGCTCAGGCACAGCTGATCTTACAAGGAAGGTGTAGGTTGGTAGTCAGTGGTCAGTCAGTCCTTGCAGCTGACTGGCCTGGGTAAACCCCTCCCATTGATCTGCCAACAGTAACCAAGGCTCAAATACAAGAGGAGGGTGTAGTCAGCCCACATGAAGAATGCACCTTGACTACCCAGGTTGGGTGAAAGGGAAGACTGTGCCACTGGGCCCTATAGGACACCTACTACATTAGGCCATACTACCAAGACAGGGAATCGTAGCAGCTCTACCTAATACATAGAAACAAACACAGGGAGGCTGCCAAAATTAGGAGACAAAGAAACATGACCCATATGACAGAACAGATCAAAACTCCAGAAAAAGAACTAAATAAAATGAAGATAAGCAATCTATCAGATGCAGACTTCAAAACACTGGTTATAAGCATGTTCAAGGAACTTAGTGAGGACCTCAATAGCATAAAAAAGATCCAGTCAGAAATGAAGGATACACTAATTGAAATAAAGAACAATTTACAGGGAAACAACAGTAGAGTGGATGGAGCTGAGGATCAAATCAATGATATGGAACATAAGGAAGCAAAAAACAACCAACCAGATGGGATGAAAAAAGAACCCCCCAAAGTGAGAATAGTCCAAACAGCCTCTGGGACAACTTCAAGCATTCCAACATTTATATAATGGGAGTGCTGGAAGGAGAACAGAAAGAGGAAGAAAATCAAAATCTATTTGAAAAAAACATGAAAAAAATTTCCCTAATTTGGTGAAGAAAATACACATGCAAGTCCAGGAAATACAGAGAACCCCAAACAAAATTAATGTAAAGAGACCCACTCTAAGACAGATCATAATTAAAATAACAAAGGTCAAACATAAAGAAAGAATCTTAGAAGCAGCAAGAGAAAAGAAGTTAAGTTACCTACGGGGGAGTTCCCATAAGACTGTCAGCTGGTCTCTCAAAAGAAACTTTGCAAGCTAGAAGGGATGGCAAGAAATATTCAAAATCATGAAAATCAGGGACCTACAGACGAGATTGCTCTACCTAGCAAAGCTATCATTTAGAATCAAAGGGCAGATAAAGAGCTTCCCAGACAAGAACTAAAGGATTTCATTATCACTAAACCATTATTATATGGAATATTCAGGGGACTTATTTAAGAAAAAGAATATCAAAACTATAGACAATAAAAAGGCAATAAATACATATCTATCAACACTGGAATCTAAAAAACAAGCTAAGCAAACAAGAACAGAGACAGGATCATGGATATGGAGAGCCTTTTGATGGTTGCCAGATAGCGGGCAGGTGTGGAGGAATGGGTGCAGAGGTGAGGGGATTGAGAAGTACAAATTGGTAGTTACAGAATAGCCACGGAGATGTAAAGTACAGTATAGGAAATGGAGTAAAGTACAGTACAGGAAAAAAAAGTTCCAAAGAACTTACACACATGACCCACAGACATGAACAATGGTGTGGAGACTGCCTGAGGGAGTGGGCGGTGCTGGGTAGAGGGGAGCAAAGGGAGAAAGTCAGAACTATAACAACAAACAATAAAATATAATTAAGACATATGCATAAGTTTTCATGACTGAACAAGCTCTGAAAATAAAAATATTTTGAAATCACACAAAGAAAGAAAGAAAAGAAAGAGAGAAAAACTTTTTAAAAGAGGCCAGAGAGCTCTCTCACTTTCTCTCACTGAGGACATAGTGAGAAGTCGGCCATTTATAACCCAGAAAAAGGCCTCAGAAGAACTTGACCATGCTGCCACACTGACCTTGGTGATCTCGGACTTCTAGCCTAGAGAACGGAGAAAAATAAAGCCACCCAGACTATGGCACTTATTATAGTGACTTGCATGAACTAAGAAAACACCTACTGAATACATTTGAGCTCTCACAATGAATTTTATCGCAAGGAAAATACGAAAAAAGAAAGATAATGAAAAAATCTCTAATGACACGTAGAATTTTTTCCTTCTTGCTGACTTAGCAGTAGGCATTGTATTCAGTATCAATTTCATGATATTCAGCGTCCTCAGTATCAGGTTTATTTAACCTCACCAGTACCAAATTTATTCTAATGATTACACAATATTTGAGCCTCATTCCTTAGGGCATTGAATCTATTGCATGAATAGAAGACCACATTTCAAGCCAAAATGCCTCCAGCCAAAAGGAACTGTTTTTAGAAGACTAGAGTTGTTTAAAACATAAATATGTTCATGTGGCATTGCTGTGAGGAGCTGAGTTTTAGGCTTGGAGAAATAGAAGAAGCATATTTCTTCAGACCAGATAATTACTGTTTTATCAGTGGCCTTCTCTATCTGACACACATTTCCAAATGATGACAGAATCTCCCACAGCCTCTTGGCTCTAGCCCTGGGCATTTTGAAGATCATGGGCTAGAACCTGAACATGGCCGCAGGCCTTTTTAAAAAAGTAACAGTAAGGCCTTTCTCCTATACCAGAGTTGTCCAATAGAAATACAACGCAAGCCAGGAATGCCAGCCACAGATGCCATTTTCAGTCTTCTAATAACCACATTCAATTAAGCCACATGCATTAATGCCACATTTCTTGGAAAATAAACAGGTGGAATCAGTTTTAACAATATATTTTTATGTAATCCAATATATCTAATGTATTGCCCTTTCAACATGAAATCAATATAAAAAACTACGGAAATGTTTTACATTTTTTTCATACTCAGTCTTCAAACTTTGGGTTGTGTTTTACACTCTGTGAGTGTTACACACTCACAGCACACCCTAACACAGGCTGGCCACATTTCAAGGGCTCGGTAGCCACCTACAGCCAGTGTGGTTATAGTAAATGGTCCCCGGCTCATGCTCAGTGGGGCTCTTCCCAGCACAAGGGAACCCCTTCTGAAGAGAGGTCAAAATTTGAAGCAACAAAACTCACTGTAGAGTTATAGAACCCACCGTAGTACGTGGCAACTCAGAATATTACCGTCTAGGTCATCAGCAGCCTGTATGGGGTATAGTTGGCAATGCCCATTATTTTTCCCTGATAAGCAGAGAGTGTTATGTTGACTCGTCTGTTCTGTTCTACCACAGAAGGACACTGGGTTTAGAGCACAGCCTCTTTAATTACTCAGCTCTCCAACCCCAGAACAATGGTATTAGCAGGTTTTCTCTGAATTCAACTTCTGAGGGCCAGAATCTTTATAACAAGAAAACGCTTTCCACATCTATAGGGATCTGGAAAAGGTCAATGTTTTGGTTACTTCCTTTGACTGACAGGAGGAATGAAACTTTGTTCTCTGTACTGAGTAAATCGACATTTTACTGAAACACTGAGTAGAAATCTATGGAGTTATGTTCATGCTTTGCAGGGTTTTTTTCTTGCTATTGCATTTAGCAGCTTTCATTATTTTTATTAGGTTTTATTGTAGATCTCCATGATGGAGATCATCCTTATTATCTAAAAATGCATCAGTCTTTCTTTTACACCAGGTTACACAATCTGAGTGGCTTATTTCTCTTGGCAAGTGTAAGATGACCAGGAACTGCACCTTTTTCACTCACACGAAGGCTTAATTTCCCTGTGTGCCAGAAATGTTTCCTGCAGTTCCTTTTGGGAGACTCAAAAAGTTTACTCGTGAAGATGCCTAGACAGTCAGCTGGTTTTCTGTATCCTTTTTTCTTCTCCAGCTGTCTGGAAAGGTGCCATTTGGGTAACCCCTGACTATGCTACTGACGTTGGTAGGTCAGAACCACCTGTACCAACTGAATGCAAGCATTGCTGTGAAAGAGTTTTTATCTGCTTAAGTCCCAAGACGATTGTTCCCCACCCCCGACACACCCACACATCACAGCCCATACATCAGCTTCTACTCTTCCACAGGAAGAGTAGGAAGATCGTAGGAAGATCAGGCAATGAGTCATCCCAAAACAGAGCATGACATCTAAATTAGTTCTATTTCATGTTGGACCAAAATGCATGTTTGGATTTGCCATTTGTCATCTTGCCTAAGATTTACTGTGTTGCTTGTTTTTGTTTTCATTTTGCTCAGGTTTTTATGATTATTAAATCATGTTCTTTGAGTATCTACCATTTGAAAATGAATGAACAAAAGGTTCTCCATAGGTAATGAACGGTGGTTATTCTATCCAAGAACTGCCACGGTCTCCTCCTTTTCAGCCTTCGGTGAAATATTTACTGAGGGCAGCTTTGGGCAAGGCACTGTGTGGGTCTCGTAGGTGACATAAGTCATGCAGTGAAGTGACAGGTATATGTGGTAGTGAGTGATCGTTTTGTAAGAGAGGCACAGACAAAATAGTCTGCTGTGACAGTTCTGAGAAGGAAGTCAAGCATCAAAGGAGGTTTTGGGCAAGGTAGCACTTGAAAAAGGCCTGAAGCAGTGGGCTGAATTGGGCATTTGGAGACAGAAGTCACAAAGTGCCAGGCACAGGAAGCGGGGCTCACAGAAAGGAAGTTACCTGCAATTGAAGAAATGCCTAACAGGTGTTAATTTAGAGCACTCCTGTTACGTGCCATTGACTCTAGAACATGAAAAAGAAAAGATGTCCTGCTCACAAAAATGCAAATTGTTACCTATTTAATAATGAATTAATTATTGAGGTTATTCAGGCCATCCCCAAGAAAAACTGTGTTTTGTTTATATAACTCAAATAACAATACACCAGCAAAGTAATCACCTATCCTTCCCATAGACCAAGAACAAGGCTTTCTTATTGCTATGTTATACTTTTCGAGAGTAAAACACAATATACCCATTAGACAGAAAGCACAATATCCATCTCAAACATTTGTTTTTGTTCATATACTTAGTGGCAGACACACACATGAACACACACTCGTTATGATAGTTATCTCTGGCCACAATCAACTTTTCTACTGAATGTATTTCTGAAGGAAAAAATCCTAATAAATATACATGCTTGAGCTGGCATTATCTCTGAAAATCAGCGCCTTTCTTTGATACCTAAATGCCAAAAAAATCTACTTTTTTTAATGTAACATTCATTTGGTGAACTTACACATGAGGTCATTTACAAAAGTAAAGATACAGACAGATGCAGCTGCTTTTATAATTAATGCTCTCAATTAATAAGTATTGGATCAATAAATTAATCTATAAAAGAAGTGCTAGAAAAATATCCAGCTAATGAAGGGGATGAGAATACACCACCCCAAAATATGCCACTTTGGTGTAAGGCATTTTGAGCCAAAAGCAATTGAGAAATAGCAGGGGCAGAAGGAACACTCGGCCCTCCATTCTGCCTAAAAAGCAGGACATGCAAATCCATTCATAAAGGCGTCTCCCTCCCCTGTCCCACGACGAGGGGAATTCCTCTCAATCACACTCACTGGTGCCAGTCTGTGTCACCAGACAACCTTACCACTGGAGACACACACTGACTTGAGTCCGCATCACAAATGCTAGGAAATAACCTGAATCTTTCATTAGTTTCCCCCATATATTTATCTTCCCTAAATCTGTTACCCCTAGAAATCAAACCCCTTTTCATTTCACTTCTCCCTAGTTTTTCACCCTTCGTTAAAATGGTATATAAGTTCTCAAGCCTAACTGCTCCTTTCAGTTTTCACTTCTTTTCTGCGACGTTCCCATGTGCTAACGAAACAAACATTTTCTTCTATCACTCTGTCTTTTGTCAGTTTCATTCACAGGCCCCAGGTACAGAACCTAAGAGTATAAGGGAAGAGTTTTACCACCCCTACACTTAGTGACAGCCTCAGGGCTCAATAAACACCTATTGAAATACACTGACCACAGCTTTAAGACAGAATCTCACAGGCCCAGGGAATTATCAGATCCAGGTTGGGGGTGGGGAGAGATGGTGTCCTGGAAACCTGACCAGCCCTCCATTTCACCAGTGGAGGTGCTGAGATGGGGGGTTTATTTATGACACAGCCCAAACTCACACCATCAGTTACAACGTAAGTTACCAGGAGAGGTGCATTCTGAAAACGAGTGTTCTGACTGCATTGCAGCACGCTGTCTGCTGCTCCCTGATGCCTCACAACTTACACACGACCGACCGAAGAACAGTTTAACCTTTTTTGTTTCTGTTTTTTTAACATTTGCATGTTCAATTTGACCAGCAGTGTGATAGAAAGTACCTATGGTATGCTAAGGTGGGCTGGGCAGATAATAAACCCTGCCTTCGGGGGGCCTTTAGACTTAAGGACTTCCTTTCAACACAGAAGCATGTCCTGCCATTTGAAGATTTGAAGATGCATGCAAAAATGAGATTTTTTTTTTAGGTTTTGTTTCCCAGGCAACTGCTCTCAATTCAAGATTGAATGCAAACACAAGAATCCCCCAGAGGCACTCTCTCTCACCACCTCCCCTATCCTCTTACTGCAATAAAGCTGTAAACTCTGAGGACCCAGGATCCTACCTGCCTTTGGAGAATGAAAGGAGATGCAGGCATGGTTCAGAGTGATGCTAAATTCACAAGCACAAAATGCCTGCCAGCCAGCAGCGCATTCTGGAAACATTCTGTGTAATATCAACAGAGTAGAGGTCCAAGTTAACCAACATATTGCTAGGCCAGAAAAGATTGAAAAAAAAGCTATTCTGTCATTTGTCAAAACCTTTAAATAGCAGTTGATCTCAGGTGATAATGGGGCAGGGAAAGCTGGCCTTTCAGACCCATCAGTACAGCCTTAACTCCTGAAGAACAACTAAATGGCAGCCGGGGCGACTTGACACAGCACAAGCCACAGGTGTCCACTGTTAAAGCAGCTCCCTGAATCTGCATTCGAGGACCCTAAAATCACGAGAGATTTAAAAGTCGCCTTGGCAATCAGTACCAATTGGAGATTTTCCAATACTTTCATTACTATTCAATGCATATAATATATACATGTCGACTACAAAAATATGCTTTGTACTTGTGGTTAAAATGTAAGTGGCACCTCTCTCCAGAATATCATGTCCTTTTTTTTTCCCCAATGAAAATCCCTCTCAGATTTCTAAAGCAAGTTGAGTATCTCAGGGGTGGAGGGTGACAAAACAAGGACATTTTAAATATATGATTACAAAGACATTGTTTCTTCCTCCATATGGTCCTGGCACTAGTGTTATGACATAAATCACAAGGAACACATGCCTACCTTGACTTTGGAAAACAAATGTAACTGTTTAGTTGCTAGGTATTAGAATACTTTCTTAGAGGTCAAAGGTAAAACTGTTCTTTAAAAGGAAGATCAGATGAATATGTTTTTATCTAACTTTCACTGTTACTGCCCCATCGCTCTATCGCTACTTCTACCAGGTGTATTTCTGAGAAATTTTTCTAAGAATTTCTGGCTGAGATATTCCTGTCAGTGATAAGTCCTTGTAGAAGGAGAAGAGAAGTAAATCAACATAAATTCTAGATTATTCTAGAAAACTACTTATGTTTTTTTTCTGAAATTAAGATTTTTTGCTGTCTCATCATGATAAAGTTAATCTATGTATGTATTCTGACCCTATATTTACTCTCAAACTACAACAATAAAATGATCATCAAGTCAATCACTTTTTAGTCATTTTTCTGTGCTAGCTGCCTTCTCACGGACGGCCTGTTCCATCAGACTGACAGACCTAGTTACTAAATTCGTCACTCAGAAAGCATCGCATTTTTTGTGACCTCAAGCTCTTTTCCCCAGAGTCACCTAGAAGACGTTCAGGCTCCCCCTTCCCCTCAGCATGTCCACGTTTCTGACACCACCGGATACACGTAGAGATTCAGAAAATGCAAAGCCCTTCTAATGGCCCAATAACCCTTCAGATGTGTGGGGGTGGGGAGCACGGTAGGGAAAGGGTCATGGCTCCCAAATCCAGGGCTACCGGTTCTGCTTCTTCTTGTGTCATCTTCATGTGACTGTGTAAATAAGAAAATAATTTTAAAGTCCAGGAAGCTTTTCTCTGAGCAGCATTTTGGGAGTGTAAATATTAAGCCTCAAGTAGAATGAATGCTCACAAAATGTCAGATCTCTTTGTGAGAAGAGGTTTTTCAGGGAAAATAGCGGTAAAATGAGCCTGCAGATGAGCAGGAAGGAAAGAAAGCATGGTGACCTAGCACAATTAGGACTGCACTTTAATGAAATGAGCAGGAGATGGTACCGATTCACCAAAAATTTAAGTGGTTATAATTTAGTGCTGTGAAAAAATAATGTTCTTTTTGGAACTGAAAGATGTCAGTGTTTTCATGGTGTTTATTTCATCCAAAGGACAACTAATTTCACAAAATCTCAAGCAGGAGATAAGAAAAGAAAAAAACAGAATGGAAAAAAATGAAAAAATAAGATTAAAAGTGTAAACCATGAGTAAATAAAAAGGAAGAAATACAAGAACTAAAGAGAGTGACCACAAAGGTGCCTCAGAAATCTGTAAGAGCTCGGACCCTGTCTGCACACAAAAAGAGACAGAACATCAGTAGTAGCAATCACGTTAAAAATGTCAAAGATAAAACCAACATCATTTCGAATACTCCAGCTTTCTGTTCCCGAGTTTTGCTGAAAATTCCTAGGCAGGTGTGTCTGTAAGAATTGTATATCTGCTAGAGGTCTCAAAAAGGATTTAGTTCAAAGTCCTCATGACGCAGGTAAAGAAACTAAGAAAAACTTCCCCAGAACTAGAATTCTGTTTTCCATTCACTGCAATTCAAATAGAACAAATGAGAGAATGACATTGACCTGAGACACACGGTAGGCTGTTGATGACCACTGACCACGGGTGAGGCCCACACTGGCTCTGCAGGCTAGAACTTGGGGTGCTCTGTGTGTGGTGTTGCTCTATACAGCATCAGCCACAAACTTAAAATCCTATGCATTTTATGGTAAGCCTTTCACTTTTGGAAATTCAGAGTCAGGCAGGACAACTTCATGAGTTTCTGGAACAAGCTTTCTTCTCAAAGCTTAAAGTTTTCCCTTTACAGAGCAAACTAATCTAAGATGCTTTGGAAATTCTTGAATCTGGATTCAAAACTATTTCAGACATTTTATTTATAAAGAAACTATCTTAAGGTAGGATTTGAATATTTCTTATAAGTCTGTCTGTACTGTTTTTGAGATTGCTACCCAGGTTTCAAAGAATTTGCTATTTAGCAAAAAGAAGGTTTGAAATATCTTCAAAACTGGTATTAAATTTTTTCAGAAATGTCTCCTCTGACAGTTTTTTTGTTAGTACCATAGTTTTTTTTGTGTACTTGCATATATTAGATTTTATCACATATACCAGACTAAAGAGAAATGCATAAAAAGTTATTATAATGTCAAATTAAATACTTTTCCATTATAAAAATAACATAAGGAAAGTTTAAAAATATACAAATATAAAAATTAGAAAAATGTTACTCATAACTTACGAAATTATTGTCAATAGTTGTATTTTCTCTAAGCTAATTCTCCAACAACCATTTTTTCTAAGGAAATTCTCTGACACCCATTTTTTTGGTGTAAAATTGTCATAAAATAGATTTTAAAATAGAACTGTAGGTGAAGAGATGTCAGTAGATGTCAGATACTTGAATTATCTGGAAGAACACCTCAAATTTCCCCTGCCTTAAAGTGTCTTTAAGTCCTACCACTGGTTTACCTAACATTTTCGGTGTTTTAGAATACTTTGTCTCAAGATCCTTACAGGAGACTTTTAAAACATGTTTCTGTCAATAAAATCTCAGCCTTTTATCCTGACTCTTCTTATTTTCTTTAATATTAGCTTCAATTCAATGGAATTGTTGAATTACCAGTGGTCCACTGCAGGAACCCATCTCAAAGGCAGGCAAATAGCTAGCAAGGCGGGAGTGCATTTGGAGGGAAATGAGAATTCGAAAGCAGAATGGTTTACAAGAAACCAAGATGCATAGATTAATAAAGCATTTCTTCACTAGAATGTTCTTAGAATACTGACCATTATATAAGAAGGATGTGGTCGATTCAATGTAAATCAAAGGTGGTCCCACAGAAAGGATAACTTTTACAAATCAGGTCACACCCAGCAGATGTTCAGTCCTGGGCATGGTACTTTAGAGAGAACGGCGGATCAGTCCGTGGCTGACCCAGGAAGAGTCATCCGGCGTGGTGGCAAAGACGATATGGGAATAGTGGGTAAATGAACAAAAGTGTTTTACCTGGAAACAGAAACTCTAAGGAGCAATACCAGTAGCCTTCAGCTCTCTGAAAAGTGAGCCCATATATGGACCCACTGAGGGGCTAGAAATCAGCTCTCAAAAAATAATTTGTTCCTAAACATTGAGATTCCCCAAATGTAATGGTGTGTCTTGTCCACATTTCTATCCTGGAAAGTTTAGTAAGCATTTGGTACATGTCCATCTATCTGGAATCTTCTAAAGAGAACCTCTACACTAAGTCATAGATTGTAGAGGGTTTGTACTTTTATCTAACGTCTCTTCAACTCCTGAACTCAAGGACTATGTGATGTTGCTAGAGAGATTTCCATCCTGAGGGGAGAAGAGTGAACTACACAACAGATGACTCTCCATTCCTACCTCCCTCTATATTCTTAGCGTTTGGACAGTTAACTCGGGAATCATACCCCAGATTCTCAGCTGTTTTTCGTTTGTCACACAAATGCATCTGTTAATTAATTAAACAGATCTATACAGAAGGATCCATTTCTCAGTAATAATGTCCATAAGCCAATGAGCAGAATGCCCACGGGAGACCTCTACTAAAAAATATAAAGCATACTGCTGCGTTTGCAGGCTAATAAGCACCACAAAGCAGTGACATTTTCTAATTTTCTAGTTCTTGTTTTTCGTGACCACATCTGTTGACCTAAAACTGGCATTCAACAAAGCACATATGTGCGAGAGATTGCAAAGGTAGAAAAGAATTGAAAAGAAGGCAGGTGTTGTTCAGGAAGTATGAAAAAAGAAAGGCAAGGATTTTCTTTGTTTTTTTTCCCCTGAATCACTTTTGAGAACCAGAACAAAATAAAAATGCCCAGGTCGGCTCCAGTTGACACAGAGCTGGAATCGGCAGGTGGAGGCTCTGTCAGGACTGACCAAGTGACTGCTCGGTGGATGGAACTGCGTTCTTAAGGTCCTGACTGACCTGAACAAATGGTTTTCTAAAGACTTCATCTTTCTCTTTCAAAATGTCCTGCCAAATATTTACAGTTTTGCTTGCTTTGTTTCATGTTAAACCTACTTTAAGGTCAGGAACACCCAATCCTGCCATTCCTCTAACTCTATGCCATTTCTTCTGCAGCACAAAGTTCCTGACTGTTCCCAGTCATCCAAACTAAGGTGACCATGAGGCTTGACAGTACTCACAGAAGAGAAGGGACTCTCAAAGTGTCTAGTAGTTTTGCAATGAACTTTTAAAAGGTGCAAGAATCAGGCACAAGGTCATTTGAGGTTTGACTCCACTGTCCCTCTGGACCACACATCCAGTTTTGCCTCAAAAGAGCTTATGTCAACTAAGTAAAATGAATAAAGACAAAAAATCTCAATACAGAAATTTTGATATGCCCACCATTTATTTTGCTGCAGAACTGTGTTTTTAGTTCTACTGACACAATATTTAGAAAGAGAAAACATGAATTGAATAAAAATAATTGTGTTCACTAAAAGAGAGTTTCCTATTCCATTGTTACACATAGTTTTTATTGACCTACTAGTTACTGTAACTAATGATTACCTCTGGCCTCAGTTAGACATAATCTACTATCCAATTATAGTTTTCAGAATAGTTCCATTCTCCTTTTCAGAGCAGAGGCAGCAGCAGTAACAGGTAATTAGCAAGGACTGCAGGGACAGCATATTTTCTACACTGGGTGACATTCTGAGTTTGACTGAGTGACAGAAATGTGGCTTTATTTTCTCTCTTTGATGAAAAAAATTTTTATTGAAATTTACAAGGGTGACACTGGTTAATACAATTACATAGGTTTCAAGTGCACAATTTTATAATATATCATCTGTATAATACATCATCTGTATAATACATCATCTCTGTTCACCAACTCAGGTGAAGTCTCCTTCCATCCCCATTTATCCACCCTTTACCCACGTCTACCTTCTCCCACCCCCCTTTCTCTCTGGTAATCACCATACTGTTGTCTATGTCTATGAGTTTTTTTTCTCAATCCCTTCACCTTTTCCACTCAGCCTCTCCACAGCCATCCCTTAGGACAGCTGTCAATCTGTTCCATATATCCATGTCTCTATTTCTATTTTGTTTGTCACTTTATTTTGTTCATTAGATTCCACATATAAGTGAAATCATTTGGTACTTGTCTTCCTCTTACTGGATTATTTTACTTAGGATAATACTCTCCAGGTCCATCCATGCTGTCCCAAAAGGTAAGATTGTCTTTTTTTATGGCTGAGTACTATTCCATTGCATAAATGTACCACATGGTTTTTACCCACTCATCTACAGATGGGCACTTGGGCTGCCTCCAAATCTTGGCTATTGTGAATACACTGCAATGATAGGGGTGCATATATTCTTTCAAATTTGCATTTCAGGCTTCTTTGGATGTATTCCCAGATGGGTTCACTGGCTCATGAAGCAGATCCATTTTTAATTTTTTGAAGTAACTCCATATAGCTTTCCACAGTGGCTGCACCAGTCTGCATTCCCACCAATAGTGCCCAATGGTTCTTTTTTCTCCACATCCTCAACAACACTTCTTGTTCTTTGATTTATTGATGGTAACCATTCTACAGCTGTGAGATGGTATCTCATTCTGGCTTTAACTTCCATTTCTCTGATAATTCATAACATTGAGCATCTTTTCATATGTACAGTGGCCAACCGTATGTCCTCTTTGGAGAAGTGTCTATTCAGGTCTTCTGCCCATTTCTTACTTGGATTGTTTGGTTTTTTCGGTGTTGAGTTGTGTAAGATCTCTATAAACTTTGGGTACTGACCCCTTATTAGATGCATCATTGGTGAATATGTTCTCCCATTCAGTGGGTTGTCTTTGTTTCCATTTCATTTAGCTCTTTTTCTGGAGGTTTCTCCTGTTCCTTCATTTGGGTCATGTTTCTTTGTCTCCCCATTTTGGCCATCTCTTTATGTTTGTTTCTATTTATTAAATTGGTCTGCTATGACTCCCAGTCTTTGCAGGGTGGCCTTATAGTAGGTGACCTTGTAATAGGTGTCCTATAAAGTCCTGTAAAGGAGGTGTGGTGCAGTCTCCTTGATCCCCTGAGCTGCGTGCCCCAGGACTGACCCTTTTTGGGTTATTGTGGTCCTGTTGTAACCGAGTCAATTGCTACTGGCTCATTCGTGCATGGCATCAATCCTCAGGATGGGTGACTATGAGAATCAACACTGATCACTGTGTATGAGCTCCTGTGCGGGTGCTGATGACACAAAGTAGAATTTGCCTCATCAGGGGCTGGTACCTTTTGAGATCTCCCTTTTGGTATGTTGCTTATGAAGCTAATTACATTCTGCTCTGATGTTGTATAAAGCTGACAGCTGAGTGTGTTGGTTCTGGGGCCTTTTGGGGAAGACTCCGATGTAGCCCAATGTCAGACACTGCCTGTGACTGGCTATGGGCAAGCTTTCTGGAGCAAAAAAGCATTCCATAGCTGTGGCTGCCTCTGCTAGGCCCAGGTATGTGTGGGAACAACCAAGCTGTACACCAGCACTGACTTTTACCAGCACCAGGCCTGGGAGAAAGTTTAGCTGAAGTCCCAAGGCACTCCAAGATCCACCTGCCAGCTGCCTTCTAGGCTGTCACTGAAAGAGCTTCTGGTAATACCTGAGTTGCACAAAGTAGGTTCTTAGTGAGACAGCAGGTAGGGGTGAGTGGTGCTCGCCAGGTTAATACAGGTTCAGTCTCAGTGTCAGTGCTGTCTGAGGCCACTCAGCAAATGCTGCAAATGGTTCAGGGTATACCAAGTCTAGCTGCCACTTGCTGGGTGCTCGCACACTATTGTGGTAGAGCAGGGTATCACAGAGTCTCAGGGTAAGGCCTGCAGAGTTTATCAGGCTCAGTCAAACCAAGATTTGTCCATGTGAAGGCAAGTCCCTGCATTCATTTGGCATGCAAGAGAAAAATGTTAATCACCCTGCCCTAAAGCCATAAAACTCAGTCTGCCCCCAATTCTGCCAGAAGTCCAATCTCAGTAGGGTGTGGCCGCTGGAGAAGTGAGGATGGGGGCAGTAGATCTCTCATGACAGGGAGGTGCTGGTCAGGCTCTGGGAAGATGGGGAGATGACCCCCACCCAAGAGCCACACAACTTAGTGTGCCCCAGATTATGCCCAGACCTCGGGAGGGTGGAACCACCACATCAGAGGTGTGGGACTGCCAGGAGCCCAAGGAGTGGGGCTAGAAGATCTCCTTCGAGGTGGAGGTGCCAGTCAGATTCTTGGGAAAGTGGGAGAAATGCCTCCCACCCCAATGCCACACCACTCAGAGTCTGCCCAGACCTCTACACCTGAGCCCAGGCAGCTGACTCCACACCAGGCACAAGCTACATGGGGTGGGGTGACAAGGGGTTCAGAGTGTGGGGCTATTGCTTTCCCTCAGGCCGATGTCTTACAAAGGGGAGGGAGCCACCCAAGAAAGATAGCATCTGTGGTATGGGAGAGGGACTCAGCACAGGGATTCTGGTGTTGTCCTTTCAGCTCTCCTCCCGGAACCACACACCCAACCTCTACTCACCTGACCTCACTTGCTCCTTCCTCTCTCTGTGGGAGCCCAAGGTGAGTGGCTAGAAATGAGATTTTGTGCATTGGCCCTCTAAGAGGGAGCCTGTGATTCTAGCTGCCTCCTCTCTCTCCCTGGCAGACAGAATCTCCACTGATTTTCACAACCAGATGTTATATAGATGTTTCTTCCTGGTGCTGGTGCCCTGGGCTGTGGAGCACGGCTTGAGGTCAAGACCCAACTCCTCTCAGTGTGAACCTATGCAGCTGAAATACCCCTCCAGAATCTGAGACAGGACCTGTGGTAGTGGGGCCCGCCCTTTTCGCATCTCTGCCCTTCCTACCAGAAGACTTGGTGTATGATGTAAATTTTGACTGTTAATGTTCGTATATACTTGAAGTGGTTTGACACTGTAAAACTACCCTCAAAGAGAAGGGTAAGTGAAAATGACTGAGAACCAAGGTAATTGATGGCGGTGGCCAAAGCCAGTTAAGTCTTGTTTGTCTTTCAGATTCTGGAAATGTCTATGTCTTCACTGTGCCAATAAACTGAGAACTACACAGGACATAGACTACAAACAGAAACTCACAGAGAGGAACAAGAGGAAGCATAAAAGAAAAGTGTACTGGAAATACAAATAGAAAGCTGATACAAGGCAAACAGGCTCCCCGTGTAACAATTTGATGACGTCCAGCATTGTTTTCATATGACTACCACTAACAAACAGTATAGTTTTCGTTCATTTTCAGTGTGTTATACACCTTCATAAGTGTGAACTCAAGAGGCTCAAAACACAGGGAAGAGTAGGGGACCAGAAGAGGGAAGACTGTAGAAACAGTTGAAGAGGAAGAATTTCCAGGATTGGCAGACTAACCCTAGCTACTAGTTTGTAAACATGCCTGAAAAAAAAGAGGGAAAGAAAAAAAAAAGAGAGAGAGAGAAAAGTGTTACATTTCCAAGGACTGAGGCCAAAATCTTCTAACATGGCATAAAATGCCCCAAAGCCAAGAGGAGAGATAAGAGAACTCCCTGCTCATTTCGGCTTTGTGCCCAGAAATCCAGGAATCAGGACCTAGAGGGATTTGAGATTCCCTCCAGATTTGACATCTACATGACATCCATTTGGGGTCCCGGGGAATTTTCATATATTCATACAAAGCTGCCCTGATTTTATTGGAACTCCCGACACATCTGCATCAGCCATTTCTTAAAATAGCCAAGAGAGATAGTGCTGATATTATTTCACAAATAGGCAAAATGAGGTACCAAAATCTAGGTTTAGCCCTCTGAGAGTGGCCAAGGGCTCTGAAGATCTGGGTTCTGAAAACAATTTTCCCTCCAGCATCTCAAAGTCCTCTAGGGAAATTATTAATTCCTCTATATCTCGATTTCAGAAAAAAGATATTAACATTGATGGAAAACCCCTTACTCTATAGATAGTACCATGAATGGGAAAACTATGGTTTATAATTCACATGACTTCAGTCGGAATTTTCCATAACAAAGAGAACTTGAGCTACCTACAGAGAATTAGGGGGCAAGTACATTAACAGGGCATGGGTTGGATCTGCTCCACTTAAAACTAATTGTCACCACTCAGGGCCCTTTATAAATGAATGAATCTACAAATGTTAATCCACATTATGAATGCTGACATCTTTCACTTCTTTATCACTTACGACAGCAGTGACATTTTGAGTTCTACTTTAGGCCCCGTCACACCTTCTGAAACCTGCAACTTGAGCTTATCATGAACAAAGACCATGAACCAAGTAAAGTCAACTTTCCTGCTCTGTCATCTAGACACAAGGCCTGGGAAACCCTTTCCATCCTGGATTGAAACTGTGAAGACTGACTTTGCTTATTTTCCCCTATGACTACTAATGAAAGGAATAATATTTTTTATACTTTTACAAGTAAAAAAATAAGAGCTTCAATTCTCCTGCGAGACAACCAAGTAGGCAAACCGATCTTTGTGGCAGCAGGAACTGCCACGGCACATGGGTCCAGCCCCTTCACATCTCCCCACTTTGTTTTCTCCGACCGCTGGCTGCTGGAGGTGCCTGGGCTTTCCTGGGCCGGTCCCCACAGAGGCAAGAAGCAGAAGTGAATCCTCACCTTGCTGTCTACAGACTTAGCACCCAGTGGGCCCAAGAGAAAGGCGGCGCCCACAGAGTGCACATCCTTTCTCATTATTTTAACCCAGTCCATAGTGTTACCGAACAAAGGGTCCGAGGGGGGGGCAATACTTGGCCCACCGAGGGATGCCAAAAACTGCTGCAGAAAACATGGGCCCCTCCCAAGGACGATACACTAATATCTAATGGGCTCTTCTGTCCGCCGCCAATTGGAAACACATCTCTCAATGCCAGAGATTTGTGAAAAGGAAACAAAATGTTTATTTAATGCTATTCAGGCCTAATGCCTTCCTTAAAATATTAAAGTCTTTAAGGGTATACACCTACACACACACACACAGCGCTCCCTTCTCCCACTGTCCCAACTCCGGGTACCGTAAATCAGGAAAAGAGCACACGTCCGTTTTTCTCCCAGGCCGCTGGCACGTGAGCTGTGTCGCCTGCCTGTCCAGGCAGGATCTCCAATTAATCCAAAGTCATGTGGCACCTTTCACCGGCAAGAGTTCTTTGTACCAAGTCCTAGTCAAAGTCTCTCCTGCTTTCCAGGCTACTCAGCCAAAGGGAGCACGCCAAAGCCGTGTGGGCCTCTTCTACCAAAGCCGCGTCTTTCTTCTTCACCTGGCCGCAGGGATCTCCATTCTGGCAAAGTTGCGTGGTTTTCTCTTCCACCTGGCCAAGAGGGGGTCTGCACTCTGCTGAAACTGCATGGCTCTCCCTCCTAATGGCTACAGGGGTCTACATCTTTCTAAATAGCGTGGCTCTCCCCCTCATCTGGCCAAGAGGGGGTCCTCACTCTGCTAAAGCCACATGGCTCTCTCGCAGGCACTCTCTCCGAGAAGCAGCCCCAGTTCCAGCCTGGTTAGCCCCCACTCTGCTAAAGCCACATGGCTCTCAAGCAGGCCCTCTCTGAGAAGCAGCTCCCAATTCTCGCCTGGGTAGTCACTCACTTCTCCCTCACCCAAAACTTGGCCACAGCTCTTTAACATATCTATCAAACCAGTTAGAGGTTATAGATATGTTAAATACCATTCCAGAGGATAGCTGCAAAACTGTTGCTATGCAAAACAGCTCTCAATGGCCCTGCTCCATTCGTCCCTTCCCCCAACTGACACCTGGTGGGGGGGGGGGGTGAGGACATCCTAATATTTCCTCCAATATTCCTGTACACTTTGCGTTCTGGACACCATTCCAAATCTTTTCTGGGGCCCCCCTTGGCTGCACCCTGTATCAATAGGACTGGCCTTTTGCCTCAGTTTCCCTAGGTAGCATCTGAATGCATGCTCAGGAGCAGAGCAGTGCCCTAAATGCTAGCCCACTTGGCTAGAAGTTTCCAAACTGTTGGCTACCCAGGGGTTGTAGTCCTCTCATGCCAGGCCTTTCAACAGACACTGTGCCATCGCCCCAGGCACCTTCCACGTTTCAGGCTGAGCCTCTGTAGTGCAAACCCCTGCACAAAAGGGGCCTGAGGCAGGTCTTCTCACAGCCTAGAGCTAGGTCAGTTTCCTGGTTCTGCCCCATCTGGCCTCAGATCCCCTCCCTCCTCATTTGTTTACTTCAAAGGCAATGTGGTTTCCAGTTAAAGCACCTAAAAGCACAGGCACTCCTCGGAGCTGGAGCACCCAGTGAGCTCCAGTTTCTACTCTCTCTGGATAAAGTGCCAGAGGAGGTTCAGAGAACACCACCCTCTTTCCCCCAAAAGGCAACCCCCAAAGTTTCATTCCACCTCATTTGCCTTCTGGATCCAGACTGACTTTCCCTCTGTCTGAAGTGTAGATTCTCAGAGTCCCGAGACTGTGACACAGTGGCATGTGACACAGTCTGTTTTCTAAGGAAGCGACTAACTGACAGTGGTCCCCACTGGCCTTCACTCACACCACTCCAGCAGAAACCACGGGGTGCCTGAGTACCCCTTCCAGGATGGAAGTCTCAGCTCCCTAATCCACCTTCACTGGCCAGTGTAGCGGTGGGACCACGGTTCTCATAAAGATACAGAGAAGCAAGAAGGGCCGCCCCAGGAGCCTGCAAGTGTTCCCTGTGGCATTTGGCTTGGATACAGTGGTGTTGTCTAAGAGTTTTCTCTCTTGTTAGGCCATCCCTGCCCTGGTCCATTGACTAGGGAAGGCAAGTGTTTGGGGGGCTCATCTTGCCCGTGCTCATTAGTGTTTCTACATTGCTGGCCTATCCAGGCCCCAGGCTGGGGTAAGGGAAGCAAAAGGAAAACACGGAATGCACCACTGTGCCATTCTCGGTGTCCTGGGGTCTCCAGAACTGGCCTGCCTCCTCTCCACCTTCTTATTTTGTTTTATACATAATGTTCAGGATTCTTAGCTCTACTTAGCAGCAAGAATAAGGACAAGTATATTTATACCACCTCGTCTGTGGTTTTTATACCATTTTAAACTTTAAAATTAAGACAAGCTGGTTTATAAAAATTATGAAGCTATTCTACCATAATTAACATGGGCGAGGCAGGACAGGATTCTTTAGGAAAATAAAGGACCATTAATTGTGAGTGACACATTTGAGTGTGGAATACAACATAGATTTGCACAACAATACAACAATGGTCTGAAAAAAAAAATAGAGAAGACCCTTAAAGAAGAAAAACGCTAGAAAAGGTAGCACCAAACCAGTCTCTGGAAGGTCTTGAATGACAAGGAGAAGTGTAACCGACACATGTGTCACCATGAGATGGAGAGCACCCTGAGGAACAAGCGGGCTTTGGGGTAAGCCCTGGTGTGCACAGACCACTCACATGTTGTCACTCAACCTCCCCAAGCCTTTCATCTCTGAAATGTGCATAATCCTGTAAAGACTTCTTGTAGGATTAGACACAGCAGGTGGAAACATCCTAGCTAGGCACTGCGCCTAGCTCAAGAAATGACACTAAAAATAGGAAATAGGTTATAAAGATTTTAAACACAACGAATAATGAAAATGGGTTTAGGAGCTCGATTTAACAAAATATTGATGAAAATTGTAAAAGCCAAGAGCCTGCAACGTGATGCCTTAGCGAGGCGGCTGCTGCAGTGGGCAGTGATGGAAATTAGGAGCCGGGGGAAGCTGGGTCTGGGTAGAACTGAAAAATGCCAGAGCAGTCTGAAGGGAGAAAAATAACATATATATGACTTATGACTAAATGTGAGAAATGAGAATAAATAAAAGCTCACTCATTCTTGGGGAGGGTGAGGAAACCTGGTAGAGTTTTAAAGAAATTCTGTGTAACGTACGGTGATTATATAAAGTCGCCTGTGCTTCTTTGCAGGCACGTGCTGTGGTCTCTTGCCAACCACAGGAGCCTCTCTGGAATCTCTTCTGACGATTAGAAAAGCCATTACTCATAGTTATCACCCTTTGTTTGAATCGTGCTCTAATGGACCCTTAAATAATTTCTGTTCTTAATATGCTAAACATTCCCTCTGGAGGTTTGTCTGTACTTTTGATTAAATGCAAAGTGTTTACTATATAGTAAATAGAGAACTTTCTTAAAAGAAGGAATCATCATACATAATTTTAACAGGCCTGACTGAATTTTATGTTAGCATAAGTTCTACACATTTATAATTTATATGGAAATATTTATGGATGGGTCATTTTGTTTAACTGTAAATTGTATTTGCAACTCAGTTAAACTATATATAGTTCAATTCTCCTCCTTTAACACAACGTAACTGTAAGTGACCAGCTCCAGATTTTCCCAGCTCCCTCGTTGGGATGTGAACCACAGCTTCTATTTTGAACTGACACGTGCCCCGGACTCCCCTCCCCAGATTTCTCATGAACAACCACAGCCCAGACTGAAAGGAGATTTCTCCCGGTTTACCAGAAGTTGAGGAGAGAGGGAGACAAAGGGGAAAATGGCAGTGGCTTCATGAAGTGAGAGAGCCCTCAAAAACCACCCCCCCCACACACACACACAAAATCACCAGACCCTGCACACAGCACCCAAGAATTCTTTCTAGAGAAGTGCTCTTATTGAATTATCAGAAGAGTGACAAATGGCACAACGCTTGTGCCAAGAAGTTTTAAAAAGAAATTATAGCAGCTACCATGTACTAGGGACATGGCTGTAGGTGGGAATATATATGATTAGAAATACATTGTCTCATGTATTTTTCAACAATTTTGGGATATGGGCTGATGTGGTTATTCCAGTTTTACCAATGGGGAAAAAAAGCTGGGTTTCAGAGTCTAAGGGATATGTCTAAGCTCACTCAGTATGAACTTGAGCCACACCTGACTTGACTGGTGATCTAAATCTCTTCAATGCTGTGTGCACTGCTTTCTATGACTTCCCCTAGTAGCTTCAACGGGTATTGGGTGTTGTCTTTTCAATATTAAAGCAATACTAAACTCTTTCATAATGGGGACATTAAGCTGGTTTATTTCAATGCTTGTCCATTTTGCTATACAAAGATCACCTATTTGTGGGTAATTGGATAACAAACAGGGAGGAATCTTGAGTTAATTTCTGCTTCCCTCTTGTGTCTGAGGCCAGTAATGACAATGGGAAGAGCTGCACATTTCCTTCCATCTCCTGTCTCTCCTCTCATTCATCTGTAAATTATTCCACAACTTCTCCATCTGAGTGAAGGAAAGGTCTGAATTTAGAAACTTGATTTGTTCACAAGTATTCCTCAGCTGCCTTGAAACTCTCAGTAAAAGGTATCTATGTCTTCACCAGCAACAATTTCAGTGTGTGATAGAGTAAGATTAAATCAATACAACATAACGCAATAAACCTTTTTTGTCTCATGCCTTCAGTGCAAACTGTCTCAAAAACAATTTTCAATATTATGTAATGCTGTTACCAAGTTATAAGTACCTCTCTGAAGGAACCTGGAGGAATACTGGGCCTTGATGGGCTTTGGGTTTAGAATATTAGCCACTGATTTATAAAATACAGGTGTAGGCTTACTTTCTATGTTATCGTGTCTGTGAAAAGTCATGCTATTTATTGCACCATTAAATACTTTATAAGGACTTTTTATTTTTAAAAAAACCTTTAAAGAGTCATTTTTCTAAAGCAAACCATGACTCCTCAACATTAGCTGCTTTACAAATCTAGTTTACACAGATCAGGTTTACTGAAGGAAGCTCTAGCACTTTTATATTAAGAGATCAAGCCCTGGCTGGTGTAGCTCAGTGGATTGAGCGCGGGCCTGTGAACCAGACAATCACAGTTCGATTCCCAGTCAGGGCACATTCCTGGGTTGCAGGCCAGTTCCCAGCAGGGGATGCACAAGAAGCAACCATATATCGATGTTTCTCTTCCTCGCTCCTTCCCTTCCCTTCTAAAGATAAATGAATAAAATAGTTTTAAAAAAAGAAAAAAAGAGATCCAATGGGTAAAGATCTAGCTGGGAGTAGAGGCAGAAGACATAGCCACTGTTTTTTTCTTAAATTGTATGTTTCTTCAAAGTGTTTTGGGGGGCAGCTACAGATGGTGTTAGCAGGGTTACTCAAGGATCTTCCCGTCTCCAGTCACCTTTGAACTGCTGAAACTCCCACGAGATAGCTCTCATTCCCACTACAAAATTTGGTGAGACTATAGTAAAGTCAAAATGCCCTCCTTCCCACACTCTGCTTTTCCTTTGCTCTGTATCTTACTGTGACTAAGTGCGTCTCCCAAACCAGTGTCAGCAGCTTTCTCCAGATTACTACTATAGGTGCCACCCCGCCATGGCTTGGAATCTAAAGAAGCAAGTGCTGTGGAGTAACAGAGCCAGGAGCGTAAAGGGTACTTGTGCGCAGTGTGGTGCAACTATCCTCCCTGCTCTTGGTCAGGGAACCTGGTAGGTTTGATTAAAGGAGCAACACTCCAGCAGAGCAGAGACATTTATAGAGAGAAGTTATTAGCACCTGAACCGTACTGTCTAACATAGTAGTCACTAGCCACATATGGCTAATTACAGTTAAACTAATTACAATTAAATAAAACTAAGGATTCCGTTCCTCGGTTGCATTACCCACATGTAAAGTGCTCACTAGTTCCTGGTTACTCTACTGGACAGCACAAACACAGAACACTTCTTTTGTCACAGAAATTTCTGAAAGACAACGCACCTGGAAGAGTGCACTTCACATGCCATTTCTTGACTGGGATGAGATGATAATCACTCAGAATATCTGGAGAGTTTTCCCTGACGATTATAAGGGGCTAAGTCTAATGCAGGAAAGGAGAGAACCAGGAAAAGGCAAGACTTAAACATCACAGAAGGCCAGGAGGGGGAGCTACGATCCTCTGACCGAGGCTGACTTTTCCCCTAGTGGAAATGGGATCCTGCGCTGCAGCGGAAGTACTTAGGCACTGAAATAGAAACCCAGTTTTGCTGTAAGTATAGAATATTTCACAACTCAAACTCTTTGGCAATACCCTTTACCTCAGAACTTTAAGAAGGAAACAAACAGTGGAATATTGGTAGCAAAATCTACACAAAATTGCACTGAATAATTTTAAAGGGTATACACAAAATATTACACAAAATCACACTATACAGCTTTCAAGGTTATGCACATCTCTCAGTAAATCTATGGGATAGTTTAGAAGGTCACACATTCAATACACAGAGGGGACTTAAGACTACAATTACGAAAGTGAATTCTAGAAGATGAAGTCTTCTCTGACTCCCAAAATATAAAAGTAGAAGGGATACCAGTTACATACTGATGAATAAAAATGTCACAGGAGGTGTGTAAGTAGAAAGCCCATCGTGAAGCAGATTTCCCACACATGCCTATGACCACAACAATTCCATTCAGCAAATTACATGGAAGTTTTCTAAGGGGTTCACTGGCACCCCGATAGCACTAATGCCCCTCCCAACGTAGCCAACACCCTATTCTCAGAGAGAAATCTGGGCCAGGCTCATGTGACCTGTGTGCATTAAGCCCCACACACGGAAGCGGTCCACTCAGAGCCATGACCCAGCACCAGTGTGCTAGCGCCCCACATACAGAAACATGGCAAGCCTATCTAAGTTCTAAATTCACAGGGTTAAGTCATGGAGTTAACAGTCATGCTTCAGCTCTTTGTAAGCCATACATGGAAGAAATTTTTATTGTTCTTTTGCAGAAATTTACAAATTTTGATTGTTCTTTTTTGATTTGAGGGCAGGAAACCCTTGGGACTCCAGAGGTCCTGGCCTCTGTGGCCAATCAGCATCCAGTTTACTAGAGTCGCATTCTGCCCACACAGTATATCCAAGGAGTAAATATGAGCAATCCTATCATACTGACGAAGAAGCTGAGAAGACTGCATGTTAGAGCAGTGTTTTGGGAGTGGAGCATTTGAAGAGTTTCTAGAAACACCTCTTGTGAATTTTCCCTCCCAAATGTCAAGCATCTACTTTGGGGTTTTATTTGAAAATGCCACACGGTAGACAATCCCTAAACCATCTGAGAGCTATTTTAACTACCTCTGTATGTCTATTGTCTTTTTTTCAAAACCAAGCTCTGAGAAGTGCCTTTAATGCATTTTACTGTTTATTGGGCTTTTTAAAAACCGGGTAACTTCATATTTGCATTCAAATTTAATGCCCAGTAAATAAGCTGACATTCCATGTGTTTCCAGCTCTTCCCAGTTGGAGCAAGTATTTTTGCATGTACTAACATATATCCAAATACACACTAATATTTTTGCAAAAACATTTGTCTTATAAAAATAAACCTTCAGACTTACTTAAGGGCAAAAGAATATTGTGAGAATGACAACATTCATGTGTCAGAACCTGAAAACGGAAATGCAACTAGACCTCAGGATACAGTACAACCAGGAACATGAATAAGGTCAGACCTCTTTCTCTGACTAGTTCTCGGCTCATATCTGAATATCTGGTTTGTTTTTCTCTCTCATTCTGCAGAAACACATAACAGGAAACATAGCTAACAACATCTCTTGAGTTTTCTATCTTATAGTTTCAGCCCCAAGACAGACAGCAAGCTTACCTGCTCTCGGTGTCAAACTGAGTATCTCAAGGGAGAGACGCACCTACCCAGCTCAGAACAGACCCCTTCTTGGCCGCAGGCAAATCACTGGATGTGAGTCAGGATCATGTTACTTAGAAGAACGAGTGGATACTTGTGGGGAGTGTGTGCGTGTTAGCTCACTTACCAGAAATTATTACCGCTGACTTTCTCAGTCTGTCTTTTCTCTTTAGAGTCAAGATCTCAAAATGTCACTAATGAATTTTTCTATTTACCTGGAAGACTAGGAATAAAATAACTTCGTACTTAAACATGGTTTTAAATTATGCCAACATCTTTTTCCTTTTTAACAAAATATTTACAAGTACCAAGGCTATAATTTTCCACAAGCTGTTTGGTTGATTAAGCTGTTAGTCTGATTATGATGATAGTATCAACTGGATACAATATATTTTGAATTGTCTAAAATATTTAAATTAAATTGAAGTTTATCTCCCTTTTCAAAAATTTTTTTGTTACAAAAGCAGTTTAGAATTCTAAATAAGATATTATGGATTCATGATATTTATATCACCTACAAAAATAATGATTAAGGAATATGCCTTGAGCATTGCAAAAATGGAAATATTAGCTGCATCCTTACTTGCTAATTTAACTAAACTCTCTTTAACTGTCTACTCAGAGACACTGTGTCCCTATTTATATTTTTATTCTAAACATGATCACTTGCTACTTAAGAAGGATTTATCAACTTGATGGTAAGAGTAAAATAATAATGTTTTTAATGGTCCTCTAAAGCAGTAAGCAAGACTGAAAGGGAAACATGGCAATATAGGCATATTATAATTAAAATAAACACAAAACATATACAAAATGAAAATAAGAAACCATCTCTTAACAAATAAATATGAAAATGATGTATGATGTATAAGTATAGCTGTAATAAGTTGATTTGCCAAATGTTCTTCAGGGTTATTACGATTAACTATTATCAATCTGTAACCTAAATATGTTTATAACCATACTGAATTTTCTCCTCTCAAACTGCCAATACTCTTATTCATCAGGTAGTTAGGTAATCACTTCAAATAATAAGGAGAGAGAGTTGATTCAGTAGGTGGTTGCACAGAACTACTTTCAATTTCATAGAAAACAAGTTCCATAATATAATTTGGGAAACAGAACCAAAGACCCCATTTCTATTATGGATCTAACACAAACATACTGTAAAATTCTAAAGGCATTTCAGCATCTGAGTTTTTACAAGTGACAAATATTTCAAAGAGGTACAGTGAAAGCTATTTTTATTATTTGAAGAAAATAATACAATGTATACAATGAGATATATTGGTCTTAAAGGTACCATTTCATAAGGTTTGACAAATGTAATCCCATACACAACCAACACCCAAATCACAAACAGTAAATTTTATGCCATTTTCACTTCCCCTATTCCCATCCCCCTCTCCCTAGCTCTGCAGAGTCTTAAAAACCAGCAGCCTATGGTAATACACCAGATTAACAGAATAGAGGATAAAAAGAACGTGGTCGTCATGATAAATGCAAAACTTCAACACTCTTTCTGAGTAAAACACTAAACTAACTAGGAATAGAAAGGAACTCCCTCAACTTAATAAAGGGCAACTACAAACAGATAATATCTTACTTGTTGGTGAAAGACTGGATGCTTTCCTGTACAAAACCCGGAACAAAACCTGGATGCCTGGTCTCACCAGTTCTATCGAATGTTGTACTGGAGTTCTACAGAGGGCAATTAAACAAGAAAATGAAGTAAGGGGCATCGAGATAGGACGGAAAATGTAACACTGTTTATATTTGCAGGAGGCATGATCTTAGAAAATGGAGTATAGAAAATCTCAAAAAAATCCACAAAATAAACCTATTGGAACTTATAAGCAAGTTCAGCAAGACTGCAGAATACAAGATCAATATGCAAAATCAACTGTATTTCAATACACTAACCATGAACAATCTACAAATGAAATTAAGAAAATAATTTCATTTATAATAGCATAAAAAGTAACAAAATTCTTAAAAATAAATTTAACAAAAGAAATGCAAGACTCGTACATTAGAACAGCCAACACATACTGAAGAACAGTAGCAAAGCTGGCAGAGTGACTCCACCAGCCTTCGATGAGTACTACAAAGCCACAGATGGTGTGGTATCGAAAAAGGCCAGGCAGGTACGTACATGGAAAAGAACAGAGAGCTCAGAAACAGACTCACAAAAATGTAGTGAATTGATTTTTGACAAAGGAATAAATCCAATACATTGGAGCACAGAGAGCCTTTTCAACAAATGGTGGTGGAACAACTGGACATCTACATGCAGAAAAAAAATTTTTTTAGACACAGACATTATACCCTCCATGAAAATTAACTCAAAATTGATCTCAACTGATCATACATCTAAATTAAAATACCAAACTGTGAAACCCTTAGAAGGTAACATAGGGAAAAACCTAGATAACCATCAATAGGGTGAGGGGGTTTTAGATACAACAAAAGAGTCGTGATCAATGAAAGGAAGTACTGACAACATGGACTTTATCAAAATTGAAACCTTCTGCTCTGTAAAATATAATGTCAAGAGAATGAGAAGATAGGCCATAGACTGGGAGAAAAAATAATTCAAAATACACATCTGATAAAGGACTGTGACCCAATATACTTGTATACCAAGAACCATTAAAACTGAACAATAAGAAAACAAACAACCTGATTAAACAATGGGCCAAAGATCTGAATATACATCTCCTCAAACAAGATATTCAAAAGGCAAGTAAGCAGATGAAATGTTGTTGAATATTATATGTCCTTAGGAAATTATAAATTAAAACAACGTCGAGATACCACTATAAACTATTAGAATGGCCAAAATCAAAAAGTCTTGTCAAAGCTGAATGGGAACTGTGATTGCTGGTGGAAATGCAAACTGGTGTTGCCACTTTGCAAGGCAGTTTGGTAGATTCTTATACAGCTGAAAATACTCTTACCATATAAATCAGCAATCATGCTCCTTGGTATGTATTCAAAGGACTTGAAAACTTATATCCATGCAAAAACTTCTACATGGATGGTTCCAGCAGCTTCAGTTACAATTGCTGAAACTTAGAAGCAACCAATATATCGTAAGTTTTAATGAAGATATGCTACCATAAAACAATCAGGTGGGATTCTGCTGCCCACTGCCCACGAATTCTGGAGGCAGAGGTTTTAGTGAAAAAGGAAAGGAATCTTTTATTTAAAGGCTATACAATTTTGGAAGAAAATGGCTTCTGCCTCAAAGCCCATTCCCTTCAAAATACTCAAAGACAAATGACCCTCTAGACTTTGACAGATCAATTTAAGGCTACACCTAGAATTCCTTCTCCCATTTAAAAATACCATCTTTTGGGATATGCAGTGGGTTTAGCATGATTACTCAGGTGGCTTACCTGGTTCCCAGTCACAATCTGGCTCCAGGAGTCTTTTGGAATTTGTGCACTCCTGTGCCCCATTCACTGTACTCTGCCCTTTCCTCTGGCAGCTGCCTGCTGGCCCAACACCTGCGCCCCTCCCTCTGTCCATTGGCTCACCCATATATCTGTACACAGCACCACACCTGTTACCAGTGCCACCGCCGCTTCTCAAGTGGAGAGGGGTGTGAGGCTTGACACCTGGACATGCAGCTTCCAGTGCCCACCGGCCAAGAACACTCAGAACCCAAGGTGAAGGAAGGAGCACGATTTTCCAGGCGCCTCCTGTTTAAAACTTCTGTCCCAAAATCCTGCGCACTGTGGGCGTGCCCAACTTGCCAGCCAATCCAAGCCAACGTCCATCACGCGTGTCAGCCCACACAGGGTTTCTACCCCTCCTCTTGCTACCATGACCCAGAAGCAGGTAGGGGGGTTGTCTAGCTGCCCGAAGGGGCACTGTGTCTCTGCCAGCTTCCTTCGGTGGTATCTTGCTGCACTGCGTGGTTGCTGTGGCAATGTATGCCTGGCACACTGGACTGGATCACCCGCTATAATAGCTTGTCTATCCTTCCGGTGTGTGTGTGGTGGAGGGGTGGCGGGGGTGGTATGGAAGTGTGTCACATGGTGTCACTTGCGATTTTAATCCTGCCACCTTTGGCACTTCTTGACCACTCTCTTCTCAGGGGCCTGGGCTCTTGTGCACCACCTGGGGGCTCCCTCCTTTCTGCCCGGCAAGATCCCTGCTGTTACAGGTAGACTTTTAAAAATACACTTTCCCTGAGTGAAATCTTAGAACATTATGTTTTTAGTTATGATTTTAAATATCTAATTGTGAAATAGGATATTTCTTCCATTTCTTATATTCTACATTTTCAAATTATATTCATTATAATAACATCATCATTATCATCCAAAAAAGACTTGTACACTCAAAACTACAAAATGATGACTAAAGAAATGGCAGGATACCTAAATAAATACAAAGACATCCTCTATTTATAGATTGGAAGAGTTAATACTATAAAAATAGTAATACCTCCTAAATTGATCTACAGATTCAATGCAATCTCTATGAAAAAAATCCCAGCTGCCATTTTTTTCACAGGAATTAATAAAAAAGACCCAGAATAGCAAAAAACAATTTTGAAAAATAATAAGTTTGTAAAATTCATAGCTACCTATGTTAAAACTTACTGTGTGGCTACAGCAATCATGACAGTGTGGCACTGCATTAAAGATAAGTATGTAGATCCAATGAAACAGAATCAAGAGTCTAGAAACAAGCCATTGAATTTATGGCCAGTTGATTTTCAACAAGGGTGCCAAGACATTTCAATAGTGAAAGAACATGCAAAAAAATTTGTCTCATCAACAAATTGTGCTGGGGCAGCTGGTTATGCACATGCAAAAGAATGAAATTGGATGCATAAGCGTACCATGAACGAAACCAAAGTGAGACAAAGATCTAAATATAAGCTCTAATGCTATAAAACTTTTACAGAAAACAGAGAAATCTTCATGACCTTGGATTAAGTGATGGTTTCCTAGATATGACACTGAAAGCACAAGCAACAAAAGATAAATAAATAAATTTGGCTTAATCAAAGTAAAAAAAACTA
Organism: Sturnira hondurensis; assembly: GCF_014824575.4. Lineage (NCBI taxonomy): Eukaryota > Metazoa > Chordata > Mammalia > Chiroptera > Phyllostomidae > Sturnira > Sturnira hondurensis. The sequence continues at coordinate 5,732,989 of NW_028088915.1, forward strand.
TTGTGCTTCAAAGAAAAGTATCAAGTAAGTATAAAGACAGACCACAGAAAGAGAGCAGATTTCAAATCATAGTTTGATAAGGATCCAGTATTCAGAATATATAAAGAGCTTTTACAAATCAATAATAAAAAGACATAACTCATTAAAAATGAGCAAAGGATCTGAATAGACATTTCTCAAAAGAAGATATATGCATGTTCAATAAGTACATGAAAATATGCTCTCATAATTGGTCATTAGGAAAATACAAATCAGGACCACATTAATATGCCACTTCACGTTAACTAAGATACATAGTTATAATCAAAAAGACAGAAAATAACATGTATTGACGAAGATGGGAGAAGCTGGATCTCTTGTTATGTTACTGGTAGGAATATAAAATGGTGTGTCTGCTTTGGAAAACACTCTTGAAGTTTCTCAAGAAGTTAACCATAGAGATGAGTCCATAGTTTCATACCTAGACATATCCAAGAGAATTGAAAACATATGTCCACATAAAAATTTGTAGACAATGTTCATGGCAGAATTATCAATAATAGCCAGATAGTGAAAACAACCCAAATGTCCATCAACTGATGAATGCATAAATAAAATGTTGTTTGCCCACACAGTGGAATATGATTCACACTACAACATGGATAAGACTTAAAAACATTATGCTAAGTGAATAAAGCCTGACACAAAGGGTCACATATTGTATGATTCTATATGAAATCTCCAGAATAGGCAAATCTATAGATACAGAAATTATACCAGTGTTGCCAGGATCTGGGGAAGAAGGGGGGATATGGAATGATTGCTATTGATCATGGAGTTTCTTTTGGGGGTGATGATGCTATTCTGAATTACTTAATGGTGAAATTTTACACCTGTGTGAATATACTAAAAACCACTGAACTATACACTTTAAAGGATAGGAGAAAAAAGAGTAGGGATATAAATCCTGTTATCATCCCTATTTTATAGATGATAAAAACTGAGTCACTAAAGATAAGAATATACCCCAGGTCACACAGTTAGGTCATGGTAGAATTGGGATTCACTCCTACACATTCTGGCTCTGGAGACCAAACTTTAACCACTGTGTCATGTGGGACTCTCCTTGCTAGCGACAGTTCAACTAATAAACTGAGTGGATGGCATTGTTTCCTTTTCACCTGGAGACAGTGATATAAAATAGGAATATTTGTGCCATTTTAGCAATCAGATGGTGTTCCCAGATAGCCTGTAGGATTCCAATGACATGTAATGAAACCTACAGGTACCTTTACATAAATTGCCTCTCATTGGATCAACTATAAACCTGTCCCATTTTTGCAACATATAGAAGCTTCTCCTGTGATGGAACAGGAATTAGGCTTTTGCCTACAGAATCATTACCAGTATAGACTCATCATTTCCTGTTTCACAATATTACTTAACCACTTAAGCATTTGGTTTCGTTATAATATAGGGAGAATAGTAGTCCATCCTTGGAGGATTAATATGAGGATTTTGCATTCAATATATGCTTAGGTCAATGCCATTAACATAGTGATTATTCATAAATGTTAGCTATAGTAATCATTAATACTATGCTCACACTGATATCATGAATAAACTACCACTTTTTCCCAGAATTATTATTAATACAGTCAATCAGAAAAGATTTCACTTTTCACTTGCATGAGAATACGGTTAATGCTCATAAGCCACTACATCTAGGGACATGGGGATGGTGACTACTGAACTAGCAAAATGACTCAAGGAGAGCTGAGGAGAAATGTTTTCTGCTGAATTAGTGGAAATGGATGAAAACTATAGCCAGTTGAACTTTCAGAGTAGGATTGCCAAGGTGAGTAATGGATCTCTGTCGGATCCATTAAGGCACAAGCACGCATACCCATTTAGAAATATCTTGTCCTCACCAGTATATGTGGAATCACCCTCATTTCCCTCCTTTTTCACCCACAATCCATTCAAGGAATTTTTATCTCTTTTCTTAGCTCCTCTCAGAAAGCTACTTGCCAGATCCTCTATGGCGACAAAGAAGAAACGAGAAGACGCAGCACCGGGTGAGAGCTTGGAAGCCTGCAGAGCCCACCACCGCTTGTCTCCCCTTTTGCTAATGCCTAACTCTCAGTTACACCAACACGTCTCCTCTCATGTATCTGATAGGTGGTTGAGATTGTTAATCCCCCCTCTTCATTTTTAGTGAATGCATAAAAAGGTGCAAAGAAATAGGTCAAAACCTAAAATTCATATCCAAGCTCTTTTTTAAAGCTGATCATTAGCTTAAAGTAAAAGTCTTATGTGTTAAAGAGACATAGAGAACCATGAATCAATACATAATTACTCTGCATTGTGTTTGAACTATATTTAACCTACTGCAGGACTGCAGACCATACTTGTTTAAAACTACTTAAGAAAAACTAACAAACTTCCAACACTAAAAGTTCAATGTTAATTCTTATAACCTAAACATGATGCCTAATACATATACAAATTCATCTTCATGAGACCTAGAATTTTTAAGAAATGATACAGGAAGAGATGTTTTTAAATTACTTAGTCCCAGATATGAATTTAACAAAAGTAAAAATGAAGGCACATAAAAAGTTCTATGTTATTTTTTAAAATGTTATAATGTTGGGTGGCTTGTTCAAGTTCAGAGCTACTTAATACACTATTTCTTTCAGGCCTCTACCTAAAACAAATTCTAAATGATAAAGCTGTCATAGATGTGTGACTCTTTCATTTATTTAAATATATTGTTCAATATATTTTTAAAAAATGGTATTTGTTTACCTAGCTGGTATTTATAAAAATCAACAATACTTTTTTGGAAAAAATTAAAAATATATAAATCTATTAAGAATAAAATGCAGCCCTGACTAGTGTGGCTAAGTTGGTTGGGGGTTATTCTGTGAAGCAAAATGTCACTGGTTTGGTTCTCAGTCAAGGCACATTCCCGGGTGGAGAGTGTGGTCCCCTGTTGGGGCGCATATAGAAGGCAACCAACTGATGTTTCTCCCTGACATCCATGTTTCTCTCCCTCTTTATCTCCCTGCCCTTCTCTCAATAAATAAATAAATAAATAAATTTCCAAAAAGAATAAAATGCAGCACATTTTGTTCATACCCCATCACCTTTCTCTCCCTAAATAAATTGTCCCTCTCACTTAAAATATAGAATTATCTTAACTCTCTATTTGCTTATCATTCGTTGAGCACCCACCCTGTAGCTCTGAGCTAACACCTGGGTGTGTATTGCCATAAGACATCATAGGGTGATTCAGTCAACTTCCCATATTTCTGATTCAGTTTCTTACAGCCTGTCAGGAAGTATGATGACCAGAATTTGATATATTAGCCATAGATCTTCTAAGATCTTTTCACTTAACACGTTGTTTGGAGACAATTTTCCATGAATCTCTCATGTTTCTGCATGTTTTGGAAGCAAGGAATTGACTATCCTTTCTCATAAGCTATCTTTTCCAGTATCTTATTATAGCAAACAGGCTAGGAAAACAGTGATATTTTCCTCCCTCTAAGCAAAGAGAGATGCACCTCTTAGCCATTACAAAAGATTCAGTTCCCTAAACTCAGGCCTCCTCTTTTCTAATGCAACCCTCTTCATCTCCAAGTACCACCTGGCCCTCTTTAAGTTGACATTTGGGGATAGGATTTGGGGAACTGGCACCTCAAATGCTCACACTTGGTTACCACTAGTGCACAGCTATTGCTGAGTTAGGGGTTCCATGCCCTCTACCAACATCAGTGCAATTGTAGCAGACTACTTTGTTAGCTGGTGTATAGGGTAAAATCTTAGACTCTTCATATTTGTTGAACTCTTAGTACACAAAGGGTCAAATGTCAGGAATGAAAAATTAAAGTCTAAATTCTATATGTCATACAAGGTTCTGCATAATCTCAACTCTGCTTTACCTCTCGCTTCCCATTCACTGGTCCCTTTTCTCTCTTTTTCTCATTACTCCCCTTTTCACTTTTTAGAACTTTTTAATGTATTTATTTCATTTTTATTATTATTTTTAAATTTAAATTATATTTTATTGTTTATGCAATTACAGTAGTCCTCATTTTTCCCCCTTTACCTCCCTCCACCCAGACCCCCCTCCCTTAGGCAATCCCCAACACCATTGTTCATGCCCATAGGTCCTACACATATATTCTCTGGCTACTGAATTCCCTGTGCTGTACTATCCCCATGACTATTCCACAACTACCAATTTGTACTTAATCCCTTCACCTTTTTCACCTAGCCTCCAACACCCCTCCCATCTGGCAACCATCAAAACCTCTGTATGTATGATTCTGTTTCTGTTCTGCTTGTTCATTGGTTTTTCAGATTCAATTATTGATAGATATATATATTTATTGTCATTTTATTGTTCATATTTTTATCTTCTTTTTCTTAAAGAAAACTTTTTAACATTTCATATAGTACTAGTTTGATGATAATGAACTCCTTTAGTTTTTTTCTTGTCTGGGAAGCTCTTGATCTCTTCTTCCATTCTAAATAGTAGCTGAATAGAGTAATCTTGGTTGTGGGCCCCTGCTTTTCATGACTTTCAATATTTCTTGCCAATCCTTTCTAGTCAGCAAAGTTTCTTTTGAGAAATCAGCTGACAATTTAATGGGAGTTTTTTTTGTAGGAAACTAACTGTTTTTCTCTTGCTGCTTTTAAATATTCTGTCTTTGTCATTATTCCCCTTTTTTAGGCCAACCCCTACAGATTCCCATTCAGCACCATTGAATTGCTTTCACTTTCTCGAAAACAACGTTATTTTGTACCACTCTATGCTTTTGCTTTGGCTTATTTATTAACTTTATCTCTGTGGGACTTGGGTTCTTTACCTGTGTCATAAAGGTCTTGGAAAGTCTCAGAGTCTCTGCTGTATCTTCTTTGGACTGAATATTTGTGTCCCATCAAAATTCATGTTGAAACCTAACCCCCAAGGGGATGCTATTAGAAGGTGGCCCAGTGGAGGTAATTAGATCACAAAGGTGGAGCCCTCTCCAATGGCATTAGTGCCCTTGTTAGAAAAGAGATGAGAAGGCTTGCTTTCTCTCTCTCTGCTCTCTGCTCTGTGGGGGTACAATGAGAAGGTGGCCATCTGCAAGCCAGGAAGCTGGCCCTCACCAGACATTGGGTCTGCCAAAATTATAGAAGTGATAGTGTGTTTAGACTGGAGCCTTTACCTTACCATTCAGTCGAAACTAGAAGATTCAGGAAGTTACCAGAAGTTCATTAACACAAGAGAAAAAAGGCAGAAAAAAACCCTGAAAAAGAATTTATCCTAAGGGAAGAGACACTGATGTAACATGTTTGATCAAAGATAGTGAACAAGAACGGGAGAACTGCAGTGGGGATTGGAGACCAACAGGAAGTCGTGTCTGGCCCAGCCTCTGTTCCTTCTCAACTTTGAATCTGGGTGGTGGGTGGACTATAATAAAAATCAATATTCAGGACTTTCAGCCAAGATGGAAGCATAGGTAGATATGCTGTGCTTCCTCACACAACCAAAAGAAGGACAACAACAAATATAAAAACAAAAACAACCAGAACTGACAAAAAATTGAACTCTATGGAAATCTGACAACCAAGAAATTAAAGAAGAAACATTCATCCAGACTGGTAGGAGGGGCGGAGGCCAGCAGCTGGGCAGACAGGACTCATGGCAAGGCGTGAGCTGCAAGGTAGTGGCAGGCAGAGGGGGCAGTCCACATTTGCATGCAAATAAACCAGGAGAAAAAACTGGGGAGTGAGACAGACCATGCAAGCCAGGGTTCCAGTGTGGGAAAATAAAGCTTCAAAACCTCTGACTAAAAAAGCTGTGGGGTGGTCAGGGCATAATGGAAACATCTGTCATTGGAAATCATTCATCTGCTCACTCACTTGTTCAGCAGACATTTATTGGACACCTGCAGTGTACCAGGCACTAGGTTAGATTTGTACAAATACAAAATTAAATAAACCACTGACTTAAGGGACTTCTAAAGGAAGGTTCCCACAGCAGACAGAGAAAAAAGGGAAAATGTTGGCCACAAGAACTCCATTTGGCCACAAATAGACAGTTCTGTTGGCCACAGAACGCATGTGAGATGCCTCCTGGAAAGGCCCAGCACAATTTGGGAATAAACTGGGCATAGGTAAAATTCCTGGAAAGAAACTCTGAGAATCATATTTGGTGATATTGTCTGAAAATGTAGGTTTCATAAATTTTTAAATCTATTACTATGTATGTTTTCCTTTGCCTTAATGCACCCCCTCATGAGAAGAACCCGGCCCAACAGTGTATTTACTTTCCTTGATCACAGTCTAGAGTACACAGTAATACCTAGGAGACATGATCTTAAATTCATTCAGTCATAGACTTTATTTAGGCTACATATGTTTATTGATTACCTTTTACATGCATTAATCTAGACACTAGATTACTCACCTAGAATTCTAGGTGAGGAAGACACAAGGCTCTTGGTTTCATGGAGTGTAGATGCTGCTGGAGTACGACAAGCCAAAAAATAAAGTAAGTGAATAAATATGCAAAATTATTCCAACTAATTATAAGTGCTTGGAAAAAATAAAAGAAGCTAACATGAAAGAGATAAATTTGGGTGATCGAGACCTACCCTAAAGCACCATCAAACTGACATCTATGTGTGTGATTTGGGGGAAGAGTGTTCTAGGCAGAGAAGACAGCAGGAGCAAAGGCAAGGAGGCCAGGATGGCCGCTTGGAAGGAGGTGAGGTCTGAGCAGAAGAGAGGGGCAGATCACACAGAGTCCCCCTGGTCACAATTAAGAAAGACAATTAGTGGGTTTTCATAGGGAAATAACATCGCTGATCTCCTACTTCTAATGGCATTTCTGGTGAGTATGTAAAGATAAGTCTGCTGAGATGCATGAGTAGATGCAAAAATAATAGGTAAGTGACTATTTGTCTATACCAGAAAAAAGATGATAGTGGATTGGACCAAAGGGGCAATAATGGGAACCAAGAGAAGACATTGGTTAGGGGCATATTTTGTAAATGGGGTTGAAAGGACTAGCTGGCAGACCTCATGTGGGGAATGAAGAAAGGAGAAGATTAAGTCAAAACCCCTAGAAAATTGAGTCAGCTTCTTTACCACTCTTTAGCCACAAATTAGTCATTGTCCAGAATGCCATTCATTTTAAATGTCTCTCTGTAAGATTGTTCTGGTTGGGTTAACAACAGATAAAGGAGAACCCAACACTAAATAAAACCAGGCAGGTTCTAGAAATATGTGCTAAGCACCATTTTCCTTCTGGAAAAATTAATGGATGGCATAAAACAAACTCCTCATAGGAATTTCTCATAGGCCACCCTATTGCAAACTGGGAGGGACCCCTATAAAATGAGAGAACGGTAGCAGTTTAGACACCTAGGATCTCACTTCCAAAACTCGGACCGGAGGAGCCCTGACAATGGATCTGAGAACATGAGCTTACGCTGTCCCTCTGTGGATGCCAAAGTGAATTTCCCATCATTGGTAAAGCAGTAGTTCATTTCAGAAGAAAAAGGAAGGACGGAGAACGGGACAGAGGGAAGGAAAGATGGAAGGACAGAGAAGGAGGTGAAGAAGGAAAGGGAGAAGAAAGAAAAGCAGTAACACTAGGTGGCAGTGACTTCAAGGCTTGCAAGATCTCAAACCGGGCAGATGGCAGGGTCACTGCCAGTGGAAATTCTAGGCTAGGCTGAGATGAAAAGCCCAGGAATCCTGGAGAGACTTTTCTCCACTTCTCCCTCCGAAGTTGCTGTGTATTTGAGTGCCGGGACTTGTCCCTTGCATGTTGGGCCAGATATATAATTTCAGAGTTCCTTGATATCTTTAACAACTATTGTATTCTCTGGGACTCTTTAGCTGTAAGAGTTTGTAAGACTCTTTAAGAGTTTGCAACTTTAATTACTTAATTTACGTAATTAAAGTGGTTTTATATAAGATACGTTGGTACTTTCATCAATTAAAATTCTAAGACTCACCCTGGCTTGTGTGGCTCAGTGGACTGAGTGCCGGCCTGCAATCCTGGGCAGCCAGCTTGATCCCTCCCCACCTTGTCCTCTCTCTACAAGTAAATAAATAAAATCTTTTTTAAAAAGTTCTGAGACTCAGAAGAACCTGGAACAGGGTTCTCAGCCTTGACTGAACTTTGGTATCAGAATTCATAAATGGAACTGATGTTTGAGTCCCAGTGAAACGCATTAAACCAGACATGCTCCCTGTAGACCATGCAACAAAATCTTTTGAAAAGCTCCCTCAGTGGCTCTACTTCTCAGCCAGATTTAAGACACACTGTCTGAAGAAGCACAAGTGGACCAGCCACCACTGGCTGGTTTAGTTTTTGCTACTAAAACCAGTGCTGCCACAGCTCTCCTGCAGGGGACCCTGTAGTGAATTAGCCGACACAGACTCGTCTCTCTGATTGGCTGTGTGGGGGCTGCTGGCCCCCTCTGGTTCAGCATGCCAGCAACTTGATACGCAAGCCCATCCACTCCATCAGCAGCAGCACCAGCGACATAGCACAATGGCTAAGATCAGAGGCTCAGATGCAGACAGATGCCAGTGTGACTTACCAGCTGTGACATCAGCCAGTGACTTACTCTCTCTGAGCCTCAGTTTTCCTCTCTGTAAAACAGGAGTAATTATCAGTGTCTCACAGACTGTCAGTAGTACTGATCTAATATATGTAAAACGTCTATGGCCATTCCTGGCACAATAATTTGCAGCTATTGGTAATCAAAACTCCTGCCATGAGCTCGTTACTGATGGGGAGGGGAGCTTCTGAGATTTTAGAGGCAATGATGAATCAGAATTCTGTTGCAAGAAAAAAAGCAGACGGGCAAATAAAACTTGAGGTAGGGAGTGTTAGAGCTTTCTGTCTGTTGCTGCTGCCCTGACCTGCAATATTCTTTCCTACCATCCTCATGCCTGTCAACGTTTCAAACCTGCATAGGCAAGTCCCATGATGGGGACAATGGTTATATGTTATGTGTTTCAACATTACTAGTTAAATGTCATGAAAGTTGTATTATGAATCAATTATTTCATTAAAATTTAGATGATTTTTAGATGCAATACTGCAATCTGTTATTCATGCATTAACTAAACATCTGGCATACTCTCCTTCAGGTTGTAAAAGGTCCCCTGGGTTGGATCCCTTTCCAATGAGAGGATTGCTTCTTTATCCTGTGGCACAGCCAACTCCACCACTCTGAAGGAACAAGGGATGTGACACCAGCTGCATGGACACCGGGTCCTGCAACTGCACAGTCCTTCACCCTCTGTTGCCCAGAGAGCCCAGGACAAGAGCCCCTCCCCCACAACCTTCCATTCCCCTGGTTGTCTCAAAGGAAACCTGAGGGCAACATATTCTCAGGTCACCTGGCCTGACCCAAAGCACAGGGTAATTTGTTTCAGACTCTGAAGCAAGGGAAGCAAAGGTCCTAAGGCCTCCACAAGCAGCATCTGGAGGTTGAGTGTCTCCATAGATAAGCTAAGAAAAGTGGGAAGTTCTTTAAGGATAAAGAAGGCATTGTGAAGAAGATATCAATCTCAAACACACACTGAGTTTCGAAAAAAATCACCTTTCCTAACAGTATTACTTCATATTCATCTTCTCACAATTTATATTTCCATTGATCTCTAGAAGGAAAGCTGGTCAGGGGCAGATTGTCTTCTAAGAGAGTTGCTGTGACTTGAGTTACGTTCTCCCAAAATTTGTATGTGAAGCTCTAATGCCTAATATGTCTGTATTTGGAGTAAGGAAGTAATCAAGGTTAGATGAGGTCATAAGCATGGGGACCTGATACGATAGGATTAATGTTCTTATAAAAAAGAGACACCAGAGCTTACTTGCCCCCTCTCTACTGTGTGAGGCATGGATAGAAGGTGCCTGTCTACAAGATGCAAAAGAGCTGTCACCAGAAATTGACCCTGCTGGCACTTGACTTTGGACTTCCAGGCTCAAGAACTGTGAGAAAATAAATGTCTCTTGTTTCAGCCCCAAGTCTGTGGTATTTTGTTATGACAACCACAGCAAACTAACAATGGCCACACCCTCCTTGTGCACTAGCTAATTTCTGGAGTCCAAACATTTATAAACCTTTCCAGTAGGCTTGGAAATCAATAGTGGAAATACATTCCAATTAACTAGGACAATGCAATTTCTCCTCAAGTTTTTCGGCTGTTTGGGTTCTCACAGGACCCACCCCTCACCCTTTCCTTCCAGATTCTCTGTTGTGTGGTTCAAGTCCAATCTTCTTAGTTACGTAGTGATTCCAGGATGGAGATTTCTCCCAACAGAGGAGGGTGGTGCCTGAAGTTCACTGATCGTACTGTGCAGAGGAAGCAACTAGCAAGGTGGCAGGCAGCCATCTCTATCCTACTGTCCTGGACTCAAAGGTGTCCCCATACTCTGGTCATATACGTGGATCCTCCTCCATGCCTCTCTAACCGCCAACCCACTAGGAACTCTTCCAAAATTACTTTTTTGCATTTACTTAGCACTTTTCCTTTACTTTTTCTGAACCTTTGCTACTCAAAGTCAGGTGCAAAGCATAGCAGCATTGGCATCTCCTGGGTGCTGCTTAGAAAGGCGGAATGCCAGGCCCCGCCCCCAACCGACTGAATCAGAATCTGTGTGTTAGCCGATCCCAGTGCTTTGTAGGCACAGCAGAGTGTGAGAAGCCCTGTTCCAAATGACTGATACATTACGATAAAAAGAAGACGGCACTGGGAGACAACATGACATGAACAGGATATGTGATGTGGCAGGCCACATCTTCTCCGAGCCTTAATTTCTCTACATTTACAAATTGGGAAATTGAACTAGAAGAGCTCTAATATGTCATCCAACTTTATACTTCCATACTCAATCCCCTAAATAATATCCTCAAAGACACAGTCCTCTCTTTCCTGTCTTTCTATCAGTAGAATCTGGCAGAAATCCAGAAAGAATAGCTGCTCAATGATTACTTGCTAACTGACTGACTAGAAATAAGCTTAAACTATGTTCACCCTGGGACTGTGACACAGCTGGCCTTAAGAGGTAGCTGATAGTCCCAGTGGTTAAAGCAGTGACCCAGAAAGCCCTATATGTCATAAAGAAGAAGCCTCTGGTGAGATTTGGGCAAGCAGATTCTGGGTTTTTTTTGGCCTTGGCGGGAATTGCTTTCATAACAATCTATAGGTCCCTCCAACATCCAAGGCCAAACAAACTGTCTCGAAGGTCCTGGCACTCTCCATTGTCTAGAAACTGCTGGAGCAGATGGTAAATGGTAACTAAAATAACTCCATTCCTGTGTGTGCGTGAGTGTGGTGGTGTGCAATACTGACCCAGTGTCTCATACATGATAGATGTTTATTGCTCTTTCTTGCAAAATCCTAGCTGATACAGTGGCTATGCTCCGTGGAAGCCTCCAACTCTCTGACCCCTCCTCTCCAGATGTTTTTCACTCTCGTCCTCATCACCACCATCCCCCCCATCCCACCAGCCCACCCAACTTACCACCACATTTGCATTCCAGCCCCTAGAAAAGAGGAAAGGAGAAAGTGGGTTGGAAGCATAAGCCTTCTCTGCTTATGGCCCCAGATACTACTTAACCTTCTGGCCAGAGCTAAATCACATGGCTGCACCCAGCTGAAAGCAAGACTGGGAAGTGTAGACCTGTTCTGACAGCCGTGTGCCTATCTAAAAGTCCTAACACCAGTGCAAATGGGGAGAGTGGCCACTGAAAGACAGCTAACAATCTCTCCCACAGTGAGCATATATGGAAAACCCCAAGGAAGAGCTTACAGGAACTCTGAAGGTGGATTTGTGTTCAGAAAATACTGTCCTGGGACCCTTATTTCTCACCCAGACTAAATCTGGGTTGCAAATAATTCAAAACAAGTAAAAATAATACTAGTGGTGTTACTAGGTTGGCTTATTTTCTGGAAATATAAGATCTTTCCAGAACTTCTTTATTAATTGATGTGAGTAAAAATTTCCCCCTTTCCTGTCCTTCAGACAGAAATAGTCACACCTCAGAATGACTAAGTGTTTTTGTAGTCAACCTCAGAAGATAATAGTTTCAAGGAAATGATTGCACCATAAATGTCTGAAGTGGATTTGGATGTTTCAAATATCAGGTCCAATGTTTATTTCCAGTCCCTGTAAACTTCTCAGAAGTAAAGAGCAATAAGCAAAGAGTCAACTGGGACTTTGGGAAATGGTATTTATGCTCAACCTTCTACTTACATGCTATCTTCCCAAACACCCATAGTGAAAAGGAGAAGCTAGCTTCTGAAGACTCACCAGGGAAGGTTGTTCAGAGCACAGATTCCTGCCCCCCACCCTTCTCCAATGAGTCTCTCATAAATCTGGATTAGGGTCCAGGAACCCCTATTTTCCCAAAGCTTTCACATTTTTTAATCCCACTCTTTAAATTTAAACTTACTACATGGTCAGACTTGAAGTTTACAGGCTAACCAGGGAGATATTATCCCATGTTATAAATAATTATATGGGCCTGGCTGGTGTAGCTGTGGACTGAGTGCGGGCCTGTGAACCACACGATCGCGGTTCGATTCCCAGTCAGGCCACATGCCTGTGTTGCAGGGCAGTTCCCAGCAGGGGACTCACAAGAAGCAACCATACATTGATATTTCTCTCCTTCTCTCCTTTCCTTCCTCTCTAAAGACAAATAAATAGAATCTTTAAAAAAAATTATATGGATAAATCAATGTAGGAAAATCACTATAAATTGATATTTACAATATTTAGAAATACTTTTCACCAATGTTATGAAAAGCATTTTTCTATATGTATATTAAATGACTGCAACCTTTAATAATCCAACAACTAGATTACTAGTAAGTAGCTCTTATTATACATAAAAATTAGTCTATGGAGTCTCATTTCATTTTCTGCAAGAACTAAAGGAAAACCTTGAATTTTTGTATTGGTCAGTGGCCCACTATTGAGAATCATGATCATGATACTAGATACTGTAAGGCAGTTTGTGATTCCAGCTATTAGTGTTCACCCAGGAAAACAAAAGTTCTTCAAGCATTTACAACCATGGGAATTTACTGCAGAAACGTGGTTACATAGGTGGAGAGCCGAGAAGCCAAACTGAGGCAGCAGATAAGCCTGAAATTAGCGATAGCAGGAAGCCACTGCTGAGTCTGGAGACAAAACGAAGAAGCAGTGCCATCTGAGGCCTGGGACCAGCACTACCTAATGAAAGCTGAAACTACCTCAGGTCTGTCTGGTAGGAGCTGAAGTCTCACAGGCATAGCTGCTACCAGACAGGCTACCTAAGACTATGGAGGAGTGAAGAAATGCCCTGTCTTCTCCCCTCCCTCGCCCTGTAATCCCTCATCAATTAGCTGTACCCAATGGAAAGTTAATTGACAGGGGAGCCTGAGAAACACATAAACAGAGAAGGGACAGGGTGAGGAATGGACCTTCGAGCAGCAGGTGGAGGACCAGCAGACTTAGAGATGCTGTGAGGATAAGTACATTGGTGGTTAGGGATGTGAGAGGAAAGGAAAGATGATCCAAAACAAAAAAAAAGTTGCCTAATATTAATTATAGACCAAGGAAGAATGCTTGGTTGTTTTACAACAAGGTATAGGTCCCTCTTATACAAGAATGTTTGATTAAATTCAAAATGAAAACACAGGTACTGATCAGGCTTTCTTCTTCTGCTATAAATTAGACTACCACATCCAAAACATTGCACTGAGAAACTACAATACATTATGTAAGGGTACAGCATATACCAAAAGTCAGATTGATGTCATCTTTACTACAAATGTTCTTTGTTCACAAATGTCTCCTGACTGTCAGGTTTCAGAAACATGAATTAACCTGTGGTCAATTAGACAGACTAGAGAAAAGAAAATTGAGAATGACATCTGATTTTCTTGAACTCACATTTTAAAACAACTTGGTTTAACATGAATAATTTTTCTAAGTATAGAAACATTTTTCTCATTAATGTCAATATTTGTATCTCTTATTTGTTACAGTACATTTTAATGAACAATATCTCTGATTTATAATCAATTTTATTTTTTTATTCTTTGAGCCTTTTAATATGCAGAAGATTACTTCAATAAATTATATGTTTTATGAAGCTCAGTTTGGAGTTAATGTATGCTAGTTTTCATTCCCAAGCTTCATTTAAATGTTCAGTATTAAAACCTGCATTTTTATTGTACTTTCCAAATTAACAGCTATGATATAATATGATATAATAGAAGGGCCATGTTCTGGATGGCTGACAGGTGAAGAAAAGAAAGGTGAGAAAGAGGAAGAAGAAAGAAGAGGATAGACCAAAATAAAAAAGAGAAGGAGGAAGTCAGAGCGAGAATCTAAACCATCTCATGACCTGTTGAATGGAATGCATGTATATAATAGCTACACTAAGAAGAAACTCATAATTCATTTCAAGGAAAACACTTTTATTTTTAAAAGTCATTGGCTACCCCTTTTCTATATTAATATATTTTACTTTGTAAATTATAGTTTTCATCAGATACATTATATTGTTTTTCCCAATATCTCTACTTGCAATAATATCTTAGTACTACATTATTCTGTTCACAGATTTAGTTCTAAAACTTTTCCCCATAAACACCTTTAAATGCTCTAAAAACCACTTAATCATTAGTTTCTCTAATACTTTCGGCTTAGTGAAAACACAATCATATAGATTCAACAAATTTGTTGATTCCTAGCTGGATAAAAACAAAAGAAACTTGGCTGAAACACATCATAGGAAAATTAGTAAAAAAAAAAACAAAGATAAAAAAATCTGGAAAGCAGACAGAGAGAAATTACACACTATATACAAAATGCAAGAATTATGACTAACTTTTTCATTGTGCAAAATTTTTAGATGTTTTAAAGCAGCATTAAGTTCATAGCAGCATAGAGAAAGTACAGGGGTTTCTCAAATATGCCCTCCCCACATGCACCGCTCCCCCAGTTATCTCAGGTTGATGAATTTGCATTGACACATCATTATCACCCAGAGTCTGTGGCTTATACTGGAGACACTCTTGGTGTAGTATATTCTCTAAGTTAGGACAGGTGGACAATGACATGTATCCATCATTACAGTATCATACAGAGTGTTTTCACTGCCCTAAAAATACCCTGTGCTTCATTTATCATCCCCGCCCCCACCATGACTAATTTTCAAAAGAAGCAACGAAGGCCAAAAGACGATGAAAGTTCACATGTAAAGTTCTGAAAAAAATAGCTGTCAAACAACATATTATATTCAGAAAAAAGGTGTTTTTTTTTCAAAATGAAGGCACAATAAAGATATAGCAAGTAAAAGAAGTATGACAGAATTGTCACCAGCTGACCTGCACTAAAAGAAATGCTAAAGGAAGTTACACAGGCTGGAAAGAGGTGATGCCAGGTGGAAGCACAGACCTGCAAAAAGGAAAGAAAAGCACTAGAAATGTAAGTATGTGGGTAAATATAAATAACTTTTAAAACGACATGATTTTTTTTTAAAGTTGACAATATTGACGAATCTTTAGCTTGACTAACCAAGAAAAAAGACAGAGGGAAAATCAAAATAAATAAAACTATAAATTGAAAAGAAGACCTCATATTTGATACAAAAGAAATACAAAAGATCATGAAATACTATTATGAATAATTGTATGCCAACAAATTAGATAATCTAGGAGATTATCTAATCATAAAGAAATGGAATATATGAACAGATCAATTATTAGTAAAAAGATTGAATCAATAATTAAAAATCTCTCAATGAAGAAAAGCCCAGCCCAGGAAGAGATGGTTTCACAGGTAAAATCTACCAAACATTTAAAAAATTAATACCAATCTTTTTCAAACTCTTCCAAAGAAATTGAAGAGGGGGGAACACCCAAAATGCGTTTTACAAGGCCAGCCTTGTGCTGATATGCAAGCCAGATAAGTACACTATAAGAATAGAAAACCACAGGCCAATATCCCTGGTGAATATAGATCTAAAAAAGTCTCAGCCAAATACTAGCAAACAAATTCCAGTACAAATGGGATTCACCCTTGGGATATAAGATTGGCTCAATGTATGCAGAGTAATAATTATGATGCATCACATTAATAGAATAAATGATAAAAACAATACAATCATCTCAATAAATACAGAAAAAGAATATGGCAAAACTCAAAATCTATTTATGATAAAAACTCCCAACAAATTTACAGGAAGGATATACCTAAAACTAATAAAGACCCAAGTATAAAGGACACATGGACAAAAACTAAGAGAGGTGGAAATGGGAGGGAGGTGGGGAGCACTGAAGGGGTGAGCTGGGATGGGAGTAAAAGACAGAAAACTGTACTTGAACAGCAATTAAAATAAGTAAATAATAAAGGCCTTATACGACAAGCCTACAGCCAACATCATACGCAATCGTGAGAAGATGAAAGTTTTTCTTCTAAGATCAGGAATAACGCAAGGTACCCACTCTCACCCTTCCTATTCAACATAGTATTGAAAGTCATAGCCAGAGCAAGACTGCAAGAAAAAAACCATCTAAATTGGAAAGGAAGAAGTAAAAACATTTCTGTTTGCAGATGACACAATCATATCTAGAAAATCCTGCAGACCACCAAAAAACTATTAGAACTAATAAACAAATTTGGTAAGGTTGAATGACATACAATCAACATACAAAAATCAATGGTATTTCTATACTCTAGTGATGACCTATCTGAAAGAATAATAAAACAATTCCATTTATAATAGCATCAAAAGCAATAAAACACTTAGAAATAAATTTAACCAAGGAGGTGAAAAATTTGTACACTGAAGCTGTAAGACATTGGTGAAAGAAATTGAAGTAATATGAATGAATAAAAAAATATCCCCTGTTCATGGATTGGAAGAATTCATATTTTCAAATGTCCAAAATACCCAAAGTGATCTTCAGATTCAATATAATTCTTATCTAAATTTCAATGCCATTTTTCACAGACATAGAATAAGTTAATAACCCTAAAATTTGTGCAAAACCAGAAGAACCTGATTTAGACAAGGCCATCTTGAGAGAGAAGAACAATGCTGGAAGAATTACACTTCTTGATTACAAACTATATTACAAAGCAAGAGTAATCAAAAAATAATGATACTGGCATCAAAACAGATGCATAAAACAGAAATTGAGAGTCCAGAAATAAACCCATGCATATATGATCAACTAAAATGAAACAAGGGAGCCAAGAACACTCAACAAGAAAGAGTTTTTCTTCAATAATGGTGTTGGTAAAACTGGATATCCACATACAAAAGAATAAAATTATCCTTATCTTATACCTTACACAAAAATTAACTCAAAATGAAATAAAGAATTTTATGTAAAACCTGAAAGCATAATTCCCCTAGAAGAAAATACAGAGAAAAATCTCTCTGACATTGGTCTTGGCAATGGTTTTTTTGGATATGACACTGAAGCACAAGCAACACAAGCAAAATTAAACAACTAGGACTCTATCCGACTTAAAACCTTCTGCACAGCAAAGGGAAACATCAACAGAATGAAAAGGCATTCTATGGAATGGAAGAAAATATATACAAAGCACATATCTGATAAAGAGCTATAGAGTTATCTGAAAAAATAAGCCAATTAAAAATTGGACAAAGAAACCAAATAGACATTTTTCCAAAGAATACATGAAAATATCCATCAGGTACATGAAAAGTTGTTCAATGGCATCAGGTAAAGGCAAATCAAAAACACATTGAAATATCAGCACACACCGGTAGGAATGGTTATGATCAAAAAGACAAGAAATAGCCCTGGCTGGTGTAGCTCAGTGGACTGAGCACGGGCCTTCGAATCAAACAGCCATGGTTCGATTCCCAGTCTGGGCACGTACCTGGGTTGCAGGCCAGTTTCCAGCAGCGGACCCACAAGAGGCAACCATACATTGATATTTTTCTCCCTCTCTCCTTCCCTTCCTCTCTAAAGATAAGTGAATAAAATATTTTTTAAAAAATACAAGAAATAAGTGTTAGTGAGGATGTAAACAAAGGGAAACTCACATACACTGTAAGAGATATATAAATTGACACAGTATCACAGAAAACAGTATGCAGCTCCCCTCCAAAATAAAAATAGAACCACCATACTACCCAGAAATTTTACTTCTCAGTGTTTCTTCACCCCTACATTCATTGCAGCACTATTTACAATAGCCAAGACATGGAAACAACTGAAGAGTCTATCAACAGAAAAATGGGTAAAGAAGTTGTGGTATATATAAATGGTTTCTAACTTAGGATGGTCTGACTTATAACTTTTTGACTTTAAGATGGTATTAAAGCAACATGCATTTGGTAGAAACCATACTTTGCACTTTGAATTTTAATATTTTCCTCAGCTAGTGGTATGTGGTAAGATACTCTCCCACGCTGCTGGGCTTTGACCACAGCCCCCAGCCAGCCCTGCAATCACAGTGATAAGCAACCATTAGCCTACAAAGTGTACATTGTGTTAGATAATTTTGCCCAACCGAAGGCTAATGTAACTTTTCTGAGTACACTTAAGGTAGGCTAGATTAAACTATGATGTTTGGCAGGTTAGATGCATTTAATATATTTTTGATTTAGCAATATTTTCAGCTTATGAGGGGTTTATTGGGACATTGCCCATCATAAATTGAGGAATATCTGTATGTACAATGACATCTTTTTCAGCTATTAAAAAGAAAGAAATCCCTCTATTCGTAACAACATGGATGACCTTTGCGAGCATTATGCTAAATAAAGAAAGTCAGACAGCAGAGACAAATACTGTATGATTTCACTTATATAGAGAATATTAAAAACACCTGAACTCAGAAGCAGAGTAAAATGGTAGTCGTCCAGGGCAAAGCAGTGTGGGAAGCAGGTGAAGGTGGTTGCAGGGCACAAACTTCCAATTCCAAAGCGAGCAAGTTCGGAGAATGCAATGGACAGCATGGTGACTACAGTTACCAATAGTGTATTATATACTTAAAAGTTGCTAAGAGAATAAGTATTTAAAAATCATCACATTGTATACTTAAACTTATACAGTGTTGTAAGTCAATTATATGTCATAAAGCTGGGGACAAAAAGAAGATATTAGGGAACAAATCAGCATAGGACAAGATGCTCTACGTCATCTGTCATCAGGCAAATGCAGAGTAAAACAGGATGACGCTGCGCATTTGCTAGAATGGCCAAAATCCAGAACACTGATGGTATCGAATGCTGCGGATGGGGAGCAGCAGGAACTTTCATTCAGTGCTGGTGGGAATGTGAAATGGCACAGGTATTCTGGAAGCTAATTTGGCAGTTTCTTACAAAACTAAACATATTCTTACCATACAATCCAGCAATTTCCTTCCCTAGTATTTGTTCAGGTGAACTGAAAACGGATATACATGCAAAAATCTGCCCATAGATGCTTACAGCAGTTCCATTCTCAATTGCCAACACTTGGAAGCAACCAAGATGTTATTCAGTAGATGAATGGATAAATTGTCATATATCTAGACAGTGAAATATTATTCAGTGAAGCCATAAAAGACGAATATTACTAAATTAAAGAAAGCACTCTGTAAAGGACTCAAATTGTGTGGTTCCAACTACATAACATTCTTGAAAAAGCAAAATGAGGGAGACAGTAGGAAGATCAGCAGTTGTCAGGAATTGGAAAGAGGGAGATATGAATACCATATTTTTTGGCATATAAGACATACCTTTTTACCACATATTTTGCTTCAGATTTTTCCCTTATTTTCCTCTAAAACCTAGGTACACACAATATACATATCGCGGGCTAATGGTTGCTTACCACTGTGATTGCAAGGCGGGCTGGGGCCTGTGGCCAAAGCCCAGCAGCGTGTGAGAGTACCATACCACATACCACTGTGGTGCACACCTAGGATGCACCTAAATTTTAGAGGAGGAAAAGAGAAAAAAAAATTGAACCAAAAAATGTGGTAAAATAAAATGCGTCTTATAGTCCCAAAAATATGGTAGGTGAAACACAGAGGTTTTTTAGGACAGTGAAAATACTCTGTAAAATACTATATGATAGATGCCTGACATTACATATGTCCAAACCCATAAAATGTACAATGCCAAAAGTGAACCATAATGTAAACTACTGTTCTGTAAACTACTATATCACTGATAGTGATATATCAATGCAGGTCCACCGATTGTAACAAATGGACCACTTGGGTTTGGGGATGGATATTGACAATGGGGGAGGCCATGTGTGTGGGGCAGGGGCTATTATGAGAAATCTCTGTGCCTTCTGCTCAATTTTAGAATGAGCCTAATTCTGCTTTAAAAAAACAAAGGAAGGTTAATCAATTTTTTTTAAATCTTGAGGAAACTTCAGGGCAATAAGTGAATTTATCAAGGTTATAGGACACATGGTCACTAAACAAAAAATAGTTGTTTCTTTATATCATCAGAAATGGAAATTTTTAAAACATTTCAGCTTATACTAGTGTCTCTTCCTCCACCTTAATTCCCACTCTTACACTTTAAATCAGCCAGCAAAGAATAAACCACAAAACCCTAGACTCCCCACCATTGGATCCTAATAAAGACAGAGCCTCGGGTCCATTCTCATTCTTTTCTCTCTCTCTTTCTCTCTTTCTCTCTCTCCCTCTCTCTCTCTCTCTCTCTCTCTCTCTCTCCAAACCTCCTGTCAACACCTTGCAGTGTGATCTCTCACATGTACCCTATACCCTTCAGGAGCTGGGAGTGGTGAAGTTTTTTCCTCAAAGTATCCAAATGATTTCTGGCTGAAATATGTCCTTTGNCACAAAACCCTAGACTCCCCACCATTGGATCCTAATAAAGACAGAGCCTCGGGTCCATTCTCATTCTTTTCTCTCTCTCTTTCTCTCTCTCTCTCTCTCTCTCTCTCTCTCTCTCTCTCTCTCTCTCTCTCCAAACCTCCTGTCAACACCTTGCTGTGTGATCTCTCACATGTACCCTATACCCTCCAGGAGCTGGGAGTGGTGAAGTTTGTTCCTCAAAGTATCCAAATGATTTCTGGCTGAAATGTGTCCTTTGATTATACTAGGTCTACCTGGGGAAAGTACAGCCATTATTAATGTAACAAGAACAGTTTGTGTGACATAGATGTGCTGGGCAACCAAGGAGAGTAGACAGGAATGAGTATGTGTGAACAGTGACTTCACTGTACTAGTCAGTGGGGGTGGTATATGCTGTTGAGTGAACACATGTACTATGTGGTCATTGCATTCAAAATGACTGAGTGAGTAGAGCAAAAAATCTACATCCAACCTTACATTAAGCTTGAACATTCATCCATGGAAACTATTCAGATGATTCAGATGGCTGCAGTTATGGGCATCTGGTGATTGGCAGCTTCATCATGACAATGCACCAGCTTATGCATCATGTCTTATGCATACTTTTTGGCAAAACATCAAATCACCCAGGTGACTCAGCCCCCCTACAATCCAGATTTGGTGCCTTGTAACTTCTGGCTTTTCCAAAAATTAAAATGGCCTTTGAAAAGGAAGAGATTTCAGACCATCAATGAGACTCAGGAAAATACGATGGTGCAGCTGATGGTGACTGGGAGAACTGTGTGAGGTCCCAGGGTACCTACATGCCAGAGGACTGAAGTGTCATTGCCCTATATACAGTGTTTCTTCTGTCTTGTATCTTCTCCAATAAATGTCTCTATTTTTCATATTACATGGCTAGATACCTTCTGGAAAGACCTCATACATAATAGAAAACCACAAGAGCTTGCCCAGCATAAGTAGTGGCTCCAATGGAGGAAAAGTCTGTGGAGATCCCTAGACTGATGTGTACCCAGGTGAGCACCACAGGAATTCCTAACTCAGGACACCACCCTGATAGCTTCGGGACTGATGGAACAGAAAGTTTTTTGACAAATGGTGATGGAATGATTGGATGGGTATCCATATGAAGAAAAATGTCCTTTGATGCATAATTCACTCTACAGGCAAAAATTACTTGAAGGTGGATTAGAGACCTAACTATAAATTAAAACTATAAAAATTCTAGCAGGACCATAGGAGAATATCTTTTTGACGTATATATTAGATAGAACCCAGAAATTACTAACTATAGAAGAAAATGTTAATTACATTTCATCAAAATAAAAACTTCTCATCAAAAACATTGTTAAGAAAATTAAGGTGCAAGCCACAGACTGGGAGAAAGTATTTCTAATACTTATCTCTGGGGGGGGGGGGGGGGGGGGCACNTGTGGGGGGGGGGGGAGGAAGCATGTATCCAGAGCATATTTTTAGAAATTCCTTCAATGCAATAATAAAAAGACAAACTATTAAAAACATGGACAAAGCAACTCAAGTGGACACTCCACAAAGGAATGCATTTTAATAGCCAACAAGCATATGACATGAAAAATGCTCAATATATTCTCAATGAGAAATGCAAATAAAAATCACTACACACCCACTAAAATGGCTAAAATTCAAAATACTGAGCAATCGGAAATTGCATGTACTGCTGGTAGGAGCGTAAAATGGTACACCTGCTTTGGAAAAAGTTGAGCAGTTTCTTATCATGTTTTTTCCCTATTACCCAGCAATTCCACTCCTAAGTAGGTACTTGAGAGAAATGAAAACATACCCACATGAGTAATCAAGTATTTATTCTTAATAGCCCCAAGCTGAAGATAGCCCAACCAACTGATGAATGAATAAGTCTCAGAATGATGAAAAGTTAGGATTTTCAATCACACAGAGGGCCCTTTTGAGAGACTAAAGTTGTGCTTCAATCAAAGCATGGGGCCTCTGGGAAGATGAGGGGGGTCCTCCTTCAGTCATCTCACCAGTGCCTAAGATTGGAAAATGGTTACTGTGGAAACATTGGAGGTATGGCTTTTGTCAAATGAAGTGAAATCAGTAAATTCCCTGAAGATCCACAAACTTCTTAAGAAAATTGTTTCAGCAGAAACAATGTCAGCTTGAGCTAAAAGGGCCAAAGATAATAGGGAATAAAAGACTATGGGACTTCCAAAATTCTCTAGCAAGAGGTAAGCTGATGAAACTACTAAGTTGCAAACATGAGCTACACTTCGTGGGAAAAAGAAAAGAATGCATGATGTAACCAAGAGCCCAGAAGGATCCATAAACCAGAGAGAATTACTCACAGCACTTAAAATCTAATCCAAAAATTCCCATTTTTCAGTTGGATAAGGGAACTGTCTTTAATAGGTAGGTAAAATTTTCCCTTCCCTTTTTCCATTTTTTTGAACCAAAATATCAACAACTGTTATCCTATGCCTGTTCTGTCACTGTGTGCTGGGAGATATATATATATATTCTTGAATATATATATGCTTCAGTTTCCCATAACCACAAATGGTGAGATGAGACATTGTGTCCCAGCAGCTGTACTCAATGGATTACATCCAGTAGCCTCATTTCGCCCTGGTACTGACTTCGGATTTGGTTTGAGCTGGTGAAGTTCAGGTGAATTGATGCTGTAGTGGGATGAGACTCTTGGGAACCTTTGGAGGGTGCATATATTTTGTACTTGGGAGGGACATAAATGATCAAGAGCCAAAGAGTGAAGTGTGGTGGCAGAATTCTGACATGATCCCCAAGATTCCTTGGTGAACCCACCTTGTATGATCCCCTCTCCTTGACTGTGGGTTTTAACTATGAGTGTGAGCAGATACACTCTCACAGCGGGGTGGCAAATCAGTTGACTTTGAATTCAGCCCAAAGGAGAACATCTTGGGTGGGTCTCCTCTAATCAGGTAGATCCTCCAGTAGGAGCTGCTGGCCTGAAGGAAGAAAACAAATAGCCAAGTAGCTGGGAACTACCTGTGGGGGCCAAACACAAGGACATGTGGATGGCCTCTGGGACCCGTGAATGGTCCCTAGAACAGGCAGCTAGCAAATGGAACCTCAGACATACACTGTAAGGAAAGGCATTTTCCCAACAACCAGTGAGCTGGGAAGAGGTCTCTGAACTTCAGAGATAGCAGCAGCTCCTACCGACACCTTCATTTCAGCCTGTGACACGCAGCAAAGAACTCAGGCTGTTCCCAGATTCCTGGCCCATAGACACTGTTAAGATAATAAATTCATGTTGTTTTAAGCTACTAAGTTTATAGTAATTTGTCATGCAGCATAGAAAATTAATATGTTTTTCTTAAAAAGATGATTTTTAGGGAAGAGTGGAACCATTTCCTTCTTCCTTGAAATCATGCAAAATATGCAACTGAGACTTGGAGTGAGACAGGGATGAATGAAGTTATTTACTAGCATCTACTCTTTAGTGAAAATGGTGAATATGCAGATGGGGGAAGCCCTAATATTTTAAGACAGACAGATGGATGAAGAGACAGATACGGAGACACAGGGCTCTGTCAGGAGTTTCTCCCCTGAATGAACTGAAGTGCTGCTGCCTGAAGAATTTTTATGGCAACGCTCGGCTCCTGGCTTACTGAATTCCCTGCTTCATTCTTTTTGGACTTTCCACCAGAAGTGATGCATTATTTGACAACACTCAGGGAGTAGAAAAAATAAGGCTATAATAATTTTTCAAAGCATCATCACGGTGGCAACCCCGTTTTCTATGACACACCTGGGTTCAGAATATCCTTCAAGTCAAAATACCCTGGTTCTAATGCCATGCTTCACCCACAGAGACCACTCCCGTGAGTTCACTGGTGACTCCAGGCATCAATGTTAATTAATTAATTGATTATTTTTAGAGCAAGACAAGGGGAGGGAGAAAGAGGGGGAAAGATGTGAGAGAGAAACATCGATTGGTTGCCTCTTGTATGCACCCCAAATGGGGACCAAGCCCACAACCTAGGCATGTGCCCTTTCTGGGAATCAAATTCTCGACCTTTTGCTTTGCAGGTCAGTGTCCAAACAACTGAGCCACACTGGCCAGGGCAGCAGTATTTTTAATTGGCCATTGGATGGAAGGCACAGAAGTTTGGGGACCCCGGGGCAACACATCCCAAGTGGATGAAAAGCCTGCTTTTCTGTGGTAAAGTAAGAGAAGCTTAATTGTGAAGGAGGAAAGGCCCAGGGAAACAGCACAAAATGTTCTCCCAACTGCATCCTTGGGCTGTAGAATTCCCATTTTTTAGAAAAAAAGGATACGTGGCAGTTGAAAATCTTGCAGTGGAGGCTTTTAAAACTACCTGGTCCATACACCACCTTTGAAGTCTTCTTGCAGCCTACATTCTCAAGTCTGGAAATTGCAAATCAAAATATACCTGAATAAAAACTCTAGAGATGTAACTTCTAAAAATATGGGCCAAAGAGAAACACATCTTCCTCAGTTCTCTTGACTTGAAGGAGACATTAAAAAAATTACTGAGAGAGAATTTGATTCAAAACAACCAAGGTTTTTTTACTTTCATTGTAGCTACACAGCAGAAAGTCATGTGGGGGGAGTGTGTGTGTGTGCATTTTCAATGTGTCTTTATATAAATATTCTGAATGTGAAAAAAACTAACTTTCAAAGTATCCACTGAGTTGCTAATGCAACTTTAAGTATTTCTGCATTAGCCAGGTCTTGTCTAATATATAGTGGCTCCACTTACGCTTCTGGATACAAACCCCCACCTCCTGAATGGCGTTCAGTCAAAATACCCCATCGCTCCACAGTAAGAATCTAAGCATCAAGTCTGATATCACTTTATGCTTCAAATATCATAATTCAAAAAGACAAATGAATCCAAGGAGATGCCTCTATTTTGATGAGATCTTTAAGCGTAACAATATCTTTGTCCATTTCATTGTGTTCTTTGACTTATAGTGTGATTAAAGTCAAGTTCTGGTGAATGACAGTAGGAAGTCATACCTTTATAGGACCCAAAGTGAAGCTATAAATTGATTCTTTGAGGTAGTATAAATGGAAAGAACTGTCTGTATAATTTCACTACTAAAATTCTGTGAGCGGTTCATTAAACCTTCAGGGAGCGGCCACTTAATACATCCAAAGACAAAGAAAGAAAATCTCAACTTAATTCATCCTAGGAGCACACAAGGTAATGAAGACAAGTCAATAATACTATCTTGATCCTGAACATAACATTTCAGCTCTGTGGCAGAAGTAACATGGCTGGCTGAGTGAAGTTTTATATGTTGTTGTCACCCTCCCCTGCTTGCAGGAGATGACCTACTTTCTAGCAACCAAGTGGCAAGCCTGCTTACTTTAGAAAAGAGTCATGACCAGGAATTGCTGAGAAAATTTCAAAAGCCATGTTTGAGAGTGGAATTTAGCCTTAAACTTAGAAGGTGTTTATCAACCAGGTTTTATTATGTTTCATTCAAACCTGTAAATGGCTATTACACACTAGTCGATAGTTTGTACCAGCAATAATTATAGTAATAGCTGCCATTTTTGACTATTTATTCTTCACCAAGAACGGTTCTTAACATAGATGATTTTGTGAAAGTTTCACAATAGCCCTATGAGACAGATTTCTTTTCTGTATTCCTCATGTTATACACAGAAGAAGTGATGAGAGAACTGGGTGTCACAAGGCAGCAAGGTATAGGAACAGGCAAAACTCAAAGGAAGTTGCCTCACAGCAGTATTCTCTTCACATTGAAAATAATTTGGTTAAAAAATAAATTTAAAATGTCACATTATATTAATGCTGCTAATTTATCAGTTTTATACTTTTCCTTATTGTTAAATCTAAGTTGCATATTTAAGAACCATAAATATGAGGACTTCATAACCCATTTATATTTACAGAGGTTTAAATAATGACAACTAATTTAAGCCAATAATATATAAAGTATTATTTTTCTTTTATAGGATCTGCATTTTCACAAGTTTGTGATGCACTGGAGTTCATTTGCTACTGTAAGAAGACAGAAGCTAGAACGAATGATGTTTATGTTGGAGGAAATAAAATTGTAGGTAAACAAATAGGAAAACACATCAGAAGCGTCTTCAATTATCTAAAATGCTGTTGCTCAAAAGAGTTGATGTATTTTCTTCATGGTCCCAAGTGCTAGTGTTTAAATTAATGGGTAGAAGTGACAACATACACAATCAAAGTTGTGATAAGATGAGTGGAAAATGAAGAAATTAATTTCCTTTTTTTGTGGCCATTTCAACATAGAATTCCAGGACTAGTTTGGGCCTTGGGTGTAGACAGGAAGGGTAGACCAGAAGACCATTAAGGTCCCTTCTTGTGATCAGATTCTCTGTCTCTTAAGTAAAAAGCATTGAAGTTAGGATGACAGAAGACAGACTCATCTAGTCACCATTTCTCACAGGATTTTGTCACTGCTTGTGACAAAGTCTGAAAAATATTCTGTATCTCAAAAACACAAGAGGCACCAATGAGCAGAGAGGAAAAAAAAAACAAGTATTTGGTATCCCCAAGAAAGCTCCTTAACAACTGAAATAGAAGGAGGGAAGAAAGGATTGAGCTGATAACATGTCAATGAACAAGTGAAACAGCCTGTCTTCTTAACTTAAGGAAGATGGTCTCTCTTGTTACTTCTCTCCTTACTGCATATTTTGATTGAGAATCTGGCTCCCCAGACTTTTCTTCCATGATTCACTATTCCCTTAAGACATACATAAAATTGTCTCATTCCTCACTCCAGAGAAGCCTCAATAAAAGAAAAAGCCTTGACAGACAGAAAATGAATGAAAAGGAAACACAACACTCCATTATTGTAAGAGAACTGATAGAAATGAGAATCTCAGAGAAGTAAATGAGCCCAATGCACTGGAACTGACAGAGAACAAGACAAGTTTGGTGATGGTGGGAATATTCACATTCACTTCATAGTCCGATATCCATGACTAAAAAAAAAAAGGCCAACAGTATTTACAGTAACAAACAAATATGGACCAATTGAGCTTCTTCCTCCTCTTCTGCAGTTACAAAATATTGTAAAATGTATGTAAATAAGAAAACATACTCCAAATTATTTTCTATTGCCAAAAGAATGTACATATTTCTTATAAAGGCATATTGATCCAGCATGTATCCAACATGACTTCTAGTATAAAATTAAAAAACCAACTCAGATATTATTTTTCCCTGGTCCATACATTGTCAAAAAATGAGTAAAACAACCTGAAATTATGCCTAAAAGGTCATATATTTCCCTCAGCTGATGGTCCCATATACGTCTGACAGCATGTCCTTCCCACCCAATTTAATACTACAAACCAGCTCTCACCCTCAGAGTTCTCATTCTTTAACTCAGTCTATTTCTATTTTCCATAATTAATATTGAAAAAAATAATAATATACTTATTTATATAGTTTATTGTTCATTGTCTTCTCCTGATAAAATGAGGGTATTATGAGGGCAGAAATCACTGCTCTTTCTGCGCTAATGTGAGCCATGTCCAGAACAGAGCCCAGCACAAGGCGGGCACAGGGTCCAAATTTGCTTACTGAATAAATGCCAGTTGCCTATTTTTTATCTGTTTGCCCACTAAACTGTAAGTTCCTTAAAGAAGAAACCATTTCTAATTTGTGGTAATATCCCAACACACAAAAAGCACTAACAATGTTGAATCAATAAAGAAAGAAGAAAAGAGCAGCCTGCTCAGAAGCTGGCCTGGCATTCACAGGTAATTAGATACAAACAGTCTTACATAATAAAACCTCTAGCAAGGTTACTCTGAAGCCATGATGAAATGAGATGAAGCAACTTCGTAATTTTGTCTAAGCACAGACAAAAACAAGTCACTCTGCCACCTACAAATACCAAATATCCTCATCTGTTGGCCAAAATAAGTGATGGCCACTTCTATATCAATTATGGCTTTTTTTCTCATTTTAGCCTCCCTCTCTCTGTATAGGATTTATTGAGCTACTCAGTCATAGACATTACCTAATCTAAAGAAAACCTCTACTTCTACTTCGTTAGTCCCTCCTCCAACTCACTCTAATTTGATAGTTGCTTCTTGCCAATACCCTCTTACTAGGTATTTTTCCCCGTGGCAAGTATTCACACTCAGTAAAAACTAAGTTCACTCATTTGGGTTTTTTTTTTTTCATTGTAACCCTTGCCTGAGGAGACATATTGGCAAAAGTGTTGCTATGAGAAACATACAAGATTTTTTTTAATTTATGTATTTTAATTGTTCAAGTACAGTTTTCTTTTACTCCCATCCCACCCCACCCCACCCCAGTGCTCCCCACCTCCCTCCTATTTCCACCCCCCTTAGTTTTTTTATTGATTATGCCATTACAGTTGTCCCATTTCCCCCCTTCATTCCTTTCCACCCTGCACAACCCCTCCCCCACGATCCCCCCCTTTAGTTTATGTCACGTGTCACAAGTTCTTTAGATTCTATATTTCCCATACTATTCTTGCTCTTCACCCTGTCTATTTTCTACCTACCATCTATTCTACTTATTCTCTGTACCTTCTCCCCCTTCTCCTCCTCCGACTCCCCTGTTGCTAACCCTCCATGTGATCTTCATTTCTGTGGTTCCACTCCTGATCTAACTGTCCTCTTAGTTTGCTTTTGTCCTCTAATTTTTTGCATGTACCTGTCCAATTTTCCCAACATTATTTATTTATTGTCTTATTGTTTATGCTGTGGTGGTTAATTACTGTGAGTTTGCTGTCCTTTCACTGTTAATATTTTTCATCTTCTTTTTCTTAGATAAGTCCCTTTAACATTTCATATAATAAGGACTTGGTGATGATGAACTCCTTGAACTTGACCTTATCTGAGAAGCACTTTATCTGCCCTCCCATTCTAAATGAAAGCTTTGCTGGATAAAGCAATCTTGAATGTAGGTCTTTGGATTTCATGACTTGGAATACTTCTTTCCAGCTCCTTCTTGCTTGTATGGTCTCTTTTGAGAAATCAACTGACAGTCTGATGGGAAGTCCTTTGTAGGTAACTGTCTCCTTATCTCTTGCTGCTTCTAGGATTCTCTCCTTCATTTTAATCTTGGTTAATGTAATTACGATGTGCCTTGGTGTATTCCTCCTTGAGTCCAACTTCTTTGGGACTCTCTGAGCTTCCTGGATTTCCTGGAAGCCTATTGTCTTTGCCAGATTAGGGAAGTTCTCCTTTATTACTTGTTCAAATAAGTTTTCCACTTGTTGATTTCCAGGATTTTAATCCTGTGTTTTCTTCAAGAATTTTTATAGTTTTGTGACTTGCATTTAAGTTTTTAATCCATTTTAAGCTTATTCTTGGGTATGATGTAAGAGGTCATCTAGTTTAATTTTTTTGCATG
This sequence comes from Sturnira hondurensis, assembly GCF_014824575.4. Lineage (NCBI taxonomy): Eukaryota > Metazoa > Chordata > Mammalia > Chiroptera > Phyllostomidae > Sturnira > Sturnira hondurensis. Next base: position 5,763,259 of record NW_028088915.1, read on the forward strand.
TACCTGTCCAATTTTCCCAACATTATTTATTGAAGAGACAGTCTTCACCCCACTGTATGAGCTGGCCTCCTTTGCCAAATATTGTTTGACATCAGGATGTGAATTTACTTCAGGGCTCTCCATTCTGTTTCATTGATCTATATGCCTGCTCTCGTGCCAATTTCATGGTGTTTTAACTACAATAGCCTTGTAGTATAGTTTGATATCAAGTAGTGTGATATATCCAACTTTGTTCTTCTTTCTCAAGATTGCTGAGGCTATTTGGGGGTCTCCTATTGTTCCATATAAATTTTTGGAATATTTGTTCCAGATCTGTATGTAATACCATTGATAGTTTTTTATGTATTATTGTTTATGCTGTTATAGTTTTTCCAATTATTTCCCTCTTCACCCTCTTCCACCCATCTCACCCTGCACTTCTATAGTCAGTCCCCACCCTGTTGTCCATGTCCGTGGGTCCTTCATACATGTTCTTGACTAATCTCTTCACCTTCTTTCAAACAGTTCCCATCCCCTCGTCCCTTCTTACTGCTGCCAGTCTATTCCACGGTCTTGAGCTTCTGGTTTTATTTTGCTCGTCAGTTTATTTTGTTCATTAGATTCCCCTGATAAATGAAATCATATGTTATTTGTCTTTTACCAATTGACTTATTTCACCTAGCTTGATAGTCTCTGGTTCCATCCATGCTGTCACAAAAAAAGTAAGAATTCCTTCTTTTTTTCCGCTGTGTAGAATTCCATGTTGTAAATGTACCACAGTTTTTTAATCTATTCATCTACTGGTGGGCACTTAGTCTGTTTCCAACTCTTGGCTATTTTAATAGGAATTGCAATGAATCTGCAGATTGCTTTGGGCAGAACAGGCATTTTAATTATGCTACCTTTTCCTAGCCACGAACGTAGTATATGCTCCACCTATTGTGTCTTCCTCAATTTTTTCCTCAGTATCTTATAATTTTCCCAGTTCAGGTCTTTTATCTCCAAGGTAAAATTTATCCCTAGGTAGCTTATTTTTTATTGTTGTTGAAATAGTAAATGAGATTGTTTTCTTAATTTCTATTTCTGAAAGTTCATTTTTTGTGTATAAAAATACCGATGATTTCTGAATGTTCATTTTGCATACTGATACTTTGCTACATTCATTTATTAGATCTAGTAGTCTTTTGGTGGAGTCTTAGGGTTTTCTATATAAAATATTGTCATGTATTAATGAGAGTTTTACTCCCTCCTTTCCAATTTGGATGCCTTTTATTTCTTCTTGTCTGATTGCTGTGGCTAGTATTCCAGTGCTATATTTGCTTGTTTTTCATTGAATGTATTGAGGGTGACATTGGTTAATAAAATCATACAGTTTCGAGTGTTTAACTCAATAAAACATCTGTATACTGCATTATGTGCCCATCATCCAAAGTAACATTTCTTTCCATCTCCATGTATCCCCCCTTTGCTCAGTCCCACCTCTGCCCACCCTGCTTTCCCTCTGGCTATCATTATACTGTCATCCATGTCTATGTGTTCTATATATATACAGTTTTTGCTTAATCTCTTCATCTTTTTTCAACCAGCCCCCAACCCCTCTCCCCTCTGATAGTTGTCAGTCTTTTCTATGTATTTATGCCTTTGTTTCTATTTTGTTGGAATAAGAGTAGTGAAAGTGGACATCTCTGTCTTATTCCTGATGTTAATGGGAAACACTTTTAGTTTTTGCCTATTGAGTATGATGTTGGCTTTGGGTTTGTCTTATTTGGCCTTTACTACGTTGAGGTATTATCACTCTATTCCCACTTTTCTGAAAGTTTTTATCATAAATGAGTGCTGTATTTTATTAAATGCTTTTTATGCATCTATTGAAATCAAGAAGTTTTGGAAAGCAAAAGAAACCATCAACAAAATTAAAAGGGAACCTACTTAATTGTTGGGAGAACATATTTTCCAACAATACATGTAATAAGAGCTTAATTTCTAAAACATATAAAGAACTTATACAACTCAACACACACAAAAAAAAATTTAAAAAATGGGTAAAGGACCTGAATAGATACTTATCCAAAGAGGACATACAGATGGCCAATAGACATAGGAAAAATATCACTATCACTAATCATCAGAGAAATGCAAATTAAAAACACAATGAGATATCACCTTACACCTGTCAAAATGGCTTTCATCAATAAAACAACAAGTGCTGGCAAGGATGTGGAGAAAAGATGTCCATTGTGCACTCTTGGTAGGAATGCAGATGAGTGAAGCCACTGTGGAAACCAGTATGGAGTTTCCTCAAAAACATGAAACTTATTTTTTGACTCAGCAATCCCACTTATAGGAATATACCCAAAGAAACCTAAAACACTAATTTGAAAGAATACATGCACCCCTATGTTCACTGCAGCATCATTTACAATAACCAAGATCTAGAAACAAGCTAAGTGCCCACAAGTAGATGAGTGAATAAAAATGCTGTGGTACATTTACATAATGGAATACTACTCAGCTGTTAAAAAAACAAAACAAGGAAATCTCACCATTTGCAACAGTATGGATGGAACTGAAAAGAATTATGCTATGCGAAATAAGCCAGTCAGAGAAAGACAAATATCATATGATTTCACTCATACGTGGAATCTAATGAACAAAATAAATTCACATAGTACAAACAGAGGCAAGTATACATGGAACAGACTGATAGCTGTCAAAGGGGAGGGAGCTTGGGGTACTAGAAAGTAGAAGATAAAGGGATTAAGAAAAAACATATATATAACACATAGACACAGACAACAGTGTGGTGATGGCCAGAGGAAAAGGGTGTGGAGGTAAGTGGAGATGGGCAAACGAAGGATAAATGGGGATGGAAAGACAGTTTGCTTTGGGAGATGGGCACCTAATGCAGTGTGCAGATGAGGTTTTGTTGAGTTGTGCACTTGAACCCTGTAAGATGTTGTGAACCGATATCATCCCAGTAAATTCAATAAAAATAACCAAATAAGTTCAACTTGTTTAACTACTTGTGTGTTTCTTGGTAGCAACTGGCTGAAGAGCATTGAAAGGATAAATAAATTACTTAATTGATGGAAGCATTTCATAAATTATCTGCCTAGGGATTTCTTAATATCTTGAACTTCACGACTTCCCAAGGCTATTAGAAGGAAAATAATTTCACCTCCATGCTTCTCCAGCAAAGGAGATATTCTCCCGTCTCCATGCAAACCTCAGGAAACTTTTTTCAGTGGAGTTCAGTTTTCCAAAAGTAAACCCATAAGGCAGGGATGAGGGAAATGAAAGCCTTATAAATCATTTTTAAATTATAAAACCAGCTACATTATACATATACTGTATATTTATTCACAATTATGCATCACCACTATGACAACAAATAATTCAGAGTACATCTCTGATCTGCAGCCAGTTACTTTTTAAAGATATTAATACATCATAGGGGCTGAGGATGATTTCAAGTTATCCCTGTCTGAAAGGACATCTTTTGTGAATACATCATAGGCTTCAGCAGTTTTCTTAAGTACAAAGTAGTAAGTGTTACTATAAAATGTATATTAGATATATCTAGAGAAATTACAATAAAGCATGGACAGGGAAGAAATAGAGGTTTGGAAGTCATTCTTGAAGAGCATGATGTCCAAGATAAACAAGGCCTGGACACTACTTATAGGCAATGAAAACAGATCTTACTGCAATAGGGAGGGAAATCCATCACAACCCAACATAATCTTCCATCTTTGCACAGCTGACTGTATGTTTTCAAGGGAGAATGCAGGAGTTAGGAGGGGGAACAAGTAGGGGCTGAAGCAGAGTCAAGGAAATAGAAATGTACAAAGAGAGAGGGAAAGGTTGGTGGTCAACGCGAATGTCATTTGGGTTGGTTTACTGGCACTCAACCAAGTTAAGCTCCTGACCTCCCACAAAGACTAGCAGACAAGGGTCCTATGTTCAGGTTTTGAACAGAGCAAATAGTAAATTCATTTGTCAGCCTTGAGCTTTCCCAGAACTTGAAGTGGGCTATGGTCATCCTAGGAACCTTGAGATAGATATTAGAAACTGTGCTAGTATTTACTCAAGTTTCCTAGTGTGGGGCTTTGGATGAAATTCTTTATGCTGAGGGTCTTCAGCCTTTATTGGCCAAGATTGAAGTTTAATCAAGAAGAGGTTTCAGAGGATCCTGAGTTTGATCAAGAATAGGGTCTTAGACAATGGTAGCATTAATGGAGCAGCCCTGGAGCTCAGCTACCCAACACGACTATCATATATGGCTTCTGCCAATAGGGTAACTAGGTTACTGGTGTAGACTGTAGTAGACTTTGAAGTTGTCTCTAAAACATTCACACTTCCCTCCTTCTATGTGTAGGATCCATATAATTTGAGTGTGTCTGATCCCATTCTCAGCTAGTGCAGACAGGGAGTGATGTGAAGGCTGATGGGTCTGAGCCAATCAAAATAGTCCCTTCCTTCTTGGTTAAGGTGTCCCAGGTCTTAAGCAGTTGGCATATATTATTCCCGTAGCCACATGGGTCCACAGGTGTGCACCAGTTTGTGAGAAACTCAGTATTTATGGTAGATAACCATGAGAAATCATCCACTGTCTTTTCAGGAGTCATGCTGCCGAGCTATAAGAGTTAGCCATCCCCCTAGAGTGAGAGAAAGCAACTGAGGATGGACAGACATACAGAGGAAGACAAAGTGGAGAGAAACATGCAGGGCTAGAACCAGATCTCTGACCAAACAGTTAGCCTGCTCTGCCCTTAGCCAATAAATCTTCCTTTTTTGTTTCAGATAGTTTGGGTTGTTTTTCTATTACTTGCAATTAAAAGCATCCAAACTAAAATGTAAATTTTAATATGGCCTTTTGAAAAAGGAACAATATAAACACAACCAGACAAGAAATAATTAACATAGAAATGTTTTGCAATTTAATGGTTTGGTGTTTCAAACCATTAAATTGCAAAACATGATGAAGAGGGAAATTTCTAAACCTATTATACCATAGGGAAAGAGAGCAGGTAAGCGGAGGCCTAGGAGTGATCCAAGACATCATCATCCTTTGTACTTGATGCCTTTGTTCACTGAGCACTTTTTATTATCCCCAGCAAGAATCGGTTGCTCTTAAGTATATGTTAAAATAAAATTAGTTAGTGAATAATGTCCCTTTTTAAATTCATGTACCATAATGATGTCAATTTATTTGAATAGTTGGCTTAGAAAGCCATTGTATTGAACTTGGCATAAGCTCGTTGACTGCAAGAGCGTTTTATAGCCCTGTGCTCCCTACAGTCTCATCCATTATCTCCTAATAAAACAACAAAGGTTCCCTAGAAATGTCTCAGTTAGACATTATTACGAAGCATTTTACTATCATTTGCTAGATTAATGTGACTTATACAACCTAAAGCAGTGAGTCAAGACCTTGGTCCGCAGTTGAAATGAGGAGTGTGAATCCCTTTGTAAATTGCTTTAAAATAAAAGCAAGTTCATCTCTTCTTGATAGACTTAAGTACTTTAAATGTCAGTATCTCTTCCTCATAGTCATTGCAGGCTCCAAAATAAGAATGGATGATTTATAACTCTTGGGAATTAACTTTCTAAAACTACATTGTTTCCATTTTTAGCTTTAGAGCAGCAAGTACTTGGACAGGATCGGAATGCTACATAGTACATCAGGTCTTCTTCTGGTACAGATTAGAAAAGCAATAAAGAGAAAAGACTACAAAATATATCTCTCATGGCTGATAACAGCTCATGTCTAAAAGGACTGGAAGGGAGTCATAGTGGTTAAATGGTGCACTCGGAGAATAAATCACCAGGGTTCAGATCTTGGTCCTTCTCCTTCCTAGTTGTACAACCTAAGAGAAATTATTTGATTCTATTAAGCCTCATTTTCCCATTCTGTAAAATATAATATAATAATAGTAGTACCTATAATAATAGTACCTATTGCATAGTGCTGTTTTTGAGAACTCAGTGCTTATGAAGTGCTCATCCACAATGCTTACTAATACTCAATAAAAGTTAGCTTACAATTTCACAAAGAAGAAAATGTAATGTATGAATATTAATATAAATATGTTTAAATTTTATTTATTTTTACTGTAATCTCAGTAGCATTTTAGAAGAGGCACTCAGAATATTTTTAATATTTTGAAACCTGGTGTAAGGTATATTTTCAATATAAGACTTGATTAGCAGTGGGTAAAGACCAAGATACAGTACTTCAGGATCGGTGATTACAGCAATGCCAGGATTTCCAGGCAAAGGGTTCAAATTGTCTTCAGACATAAAGTATTGTTTGATATCCTTTAAGGAACATCAATATGTCTTTGATGAAATTCTTAAAATGAGCAATAAGGTTATTTCAACTTTTATTTTCCTGAGGGAGATAAATTATGTTGAAGAATTGATTAGAATAATAAAGTCACACTAATAAGGACAATAAGCTGTTTGAATGTCTGTTTTTAATCTAAAATAAAATAGGGGTTAACCAAAAATTCATTTCCATAGAAAATTTTCTCTGATAGATTTTTATAGCAAATATCAACTCCAAAGTTTATTTTGTAAAAAGTGCTGCTAAGTATCTTTGTGTTCATTTAGTACTTCCTATCTCTGCGTGGATGAAAAGAAAGCATGAAGGATAAAGGTTGGCCTTAATTACAATTTCTCTTCAGAGAATCCATATTTGCAGAATTAAGAAGCAAGTTACCATAATGAACAATAAAGCATTGCATCCTTCCTAAAGGGTCCAGTCTCTTTATTTAAGAGGTTCTTAAAGTTTAATTTGCAGTTACATTATTGAGACCTGTTTTCTTTTGGGGTGGAGGGTGAAGGAAGAAAGTATTAGCATGGCAATCAATTTTTGATTCCACTATATTTTCTTAGCTCCCTCTCATTTTCACAGCCCTCCTATTCATTTTATATTGTGTTGATCAATCTCTCACATTACTAATACTTCAAATCTCTTGGCCCTTTCTTTCCAGGTCCCACTCACCTTGCAAAACTCCATCTATTGATGGACCTGGCTGTTGCAGATCTGGATCCATGTCTACTTATATTTGACCATGGAAAATTTTTGGTTACTTTAGATAACAATAGTATAATATATCTGAAGAATATAAAGGTTGGCTACATCCTCACAAATCCACCACTTGGTTATCATGAAATCAAGTCACAAATCAAATACTGCCACAAACGTACACATTTTGTATACAATCATTTAATAGCCAGCAGGTGGGAAATGTTCTGTAAGTTCAGCTCTCTGCCCTCTTAGAAATCTGTCCAGACACCTTGCATGAAACTAACTTAAAGCACAACAGAAACTGAAGAAACAGGATTCTTTTACCCTTTGCTTGCCATCAGACACCCAGAAAACCTTTGACCAGTGTTCAGACACAGGTTCATTTAGTGACATACTTCACTCCTATAAGTATTAATAGTGTCTCCAAAATATTTTAGGCCACCTATATATCTTGAATACCACCAATTTCACCACTGACAGCCCATTTCCAACAGTTGTGTTAATTTATAAGCCTCTAATTTCACAAATAAAAATGCATTCTTAACATCAATTACGTTAATTAGAGAAAGAGCCTGATATTGATCAAAGATTAAAAACAGCTAATTTTTGTAGTAAATACTTATGAAGAGTGACCTCTGTGACACCCCTGAAAGGTAAATTTCTAAAATAACACAACTAACTGCTCCCAGATTAAGCTTTCTCAGTCTCTTTAATCTAGAGGAGCCCTTTGTATGATTTTCAGGGTACAAGAGTTTAGTACTTCTGGCCAAGACGGAGGTGTAGGTAGATACACTTTGCCTTGTCGCACAACCAAAAGAAGGACAACAACAAATCTGAATGTAGAAAATAACCAGAACTGCCAGAAAATCAAACTGCATGGAAGTCTGACAACCAGGAATTAAAGAAGAAATATTTACTCAGACTGGTAGGACTGGCAGAGATGGGCAGCCAGGGAAGAGAGGATGTGTGGCAATGTGGTGGCTGAAGGACAAGGCAGTCTCACATTTGCATGTGTATAAACTGGAAGGAACAACTGGGGAGCCAGCCAGACTGCACAACCCAGGATCCAGTGCAAGGAAATAAAGCCTCAAAACCTCTGGTGGTAAAAACCTGTGGGGGTTGTGGCAGCAGGAGGAACTCCCAGCCATACAGAGGGTCCTACAGGGTCCTAGAATGTACAAAAATCTACCCACTGGGAAATGAGAACTAGATTGGCTCGATTTGCTGTGGGTAGTGGGGGAAGTGACTGAAAACCAGCAAAGAGAGGAGCAAGTAGCATTGTTCCCTCTCAGACCCCTCCTTCACAGACAGCACCACAACTCAGTGATGTGGGTTGCCCTGCCCTTGTGAGTACCTAAGGCTCCACCCCGTACAATGCAACAGATGTGCTGAGACAAAAAAAAAAATATGGCTCTAATGAAAGAGCAGATCAAAGATAGAACTAAGTGATGGATAGCCAACCTATCAGATGCAGAGTTCAAAACACTGTTAATCAGAATGCTTAAAGAAGTGGTTGAGTACAGTTGTAAAATACGGGGGAAAGTGAAGGCTATGCAAAGGGAATTAAAGAGAAATGTACAGAGAACCAACAGTGAAGGGAAGGAAACCAGAATTCAAATCAATGGTTTCAAGCAAAAAAAAGAAAGAAAGAAAGAAAGAAAGAAAGAAAGAAACATTCAACCAGAATGAAATGAAGAAACAAGAATTCTAAAATATAAGGAGAGGCTTAGGAATTTCCCAGAGAAATTCAAACATTCTAACATCTGAATCATAGGGGTGCCAGAAAGAAAAGAAGAAGAGCAAGAAATTGAAAACTTATTTAAAAACATATGAAGGAGAACTTCCCCAATCTGGCAAAGGAAATAAAATTCCAGGAAGTCCAGGAAGCTCAGAGAGCCCCAAAGAAGTTGGACCCAAGGAAGAACACACAAAGGCACATCATAATTACATTGGCCAAGATTAAATTGAAGGAGAGAATCCTAGAAGCAGCAAGAGATAAGGAGACAGTTACCTACAAAGGAGTACCATCAAACTGTCAGCTGATTTCTCAAAAGAAACCTTGCAGGCAAGAGGGGGCTGGAAAGAAGTATTCCAAGTCATGAAAGGCAAGGACCTACAACCAAGATTACTCTAACCAGCAAAGCTATCATTTGGAATGTAAGGGCAGATAAAATACTTCACAGATAAGGTCGAGTTAAAGGAGTTCATCATCACCAAGCCCTTATTATATGAAATGTTAAAGGGACTTATCTGAGAGAAAGAAGAATATCAAAAATATGAACACTAAAATGACAACAAACTCACAACTATCAACAACCAAACCTAAAAAAAAACAAAAACGAAAACAAACTAAGCAAACAACTGGAACAGAAACAGAATCATAGAAATGGAGATCACATGGAGGGTTATCAGCAGAGAGGGGGATAGGGGAGAAAAGAGGAAAAGGTACAGGGATTAAGAAGCATAATTGGTAGATACAAAATAGACGGGGAGGTTAAGAATAGAATCAGAAATGGAAAAGCCAAAGAACTTGTGTGTATTACCCACGATACACATCCTTGGTTATGTGTATCATGAACCAAGGGGTAGGGGGAGTGTGGGTGGGTGGTGGGTTGCAGGGTGGAGGGGGACAAATGGGACAACTGTAATAGCATAATCAAAAAATCTTTAAAAAAAATAAAACAACCAGGGAAACAATTCCCAAATTTTTAAAAAAGAAAAGTTTGAAGAACAATGTGGCATGTATTGTATTCACGTGGAAATTTGTTTTCTTTGTTTAAAACAATGACTTTTTAACAAATCTTTTCTTGGAAAAAAAGAAAGTGAGATAGTTAATCTTAGTTTACCATTCTTAAAAATTAAGGTGTTTTTTTACGTTAAAATTTTAAACACTCATGAAGCATATATAATAAATTCCTGCTGTGTAACTAGGTTAAGCCAAAAAAGAATTTTATTTTTTTTTAAACTTGGCTCAATAGAGTTACTTCAAAGAAAGGTTATAAATTTACTTGTATTAATGTTATCCACAGCATGAAACTTTATTGACAATACCTGTCAAAGCTTCTAAAATCAGTACACTAAAATTAGAGTTACATTATATATAAGAATTTAAGAAATAGAGCTAATCAATTGGGGAGGAAAGACCCTAGAAAATGAATATTTGGAAGAATTGGAAAATAGGTGAGGTAAATTCAGATTATGGACACTTTACAAGACAAGCACAGAATATGTAAACTGCTTGATTTCCCCTGAGAATGAGGCAAAAAGAATTAGCTTTTGTTGCTGTGTAGCTATTATGAAGATATCCAATAGAAGCTATGTGTCATTGACATATGAAAGGATGCTCAGCATCACTAGCCATCTGAGAGATGAAAATTGAAACCACAATAAGATACCACTTCACACCAGTCAGAATGGCCATTATAAACCAAATCAACAAACATTAAGTGCTAGCAAGGTTGTGGGGAAAAGGGAACCATAGTGCACACTTGGTGGGAATATATTAATATTTTGGACCAGACTGGTACAGCCACCATGGAAAACAGTATGGAATTTCCTCAAATAACTAAAAATGGAACTGCCTTTTGACCCAACAATTCCACTGCTGCCATTATACCTTAAGAACCCTGAAACATCAATTCAAAAGAACATGCACACCCCAATGTTCATAGCAGCATTATTTTCAACAGCCAAGTGCTGGAAACAACCTAAGTGCTGGAAACAAACAGTAAATGAGTGGATCAAAAAAATGTGATACATTTGCACAATGGAAGAAATAAAGAGCTCCTACCTTTTTCGATAGCATGGATGGAACTGGAGAGCATTATGCTAAGCGAAATAAGCCAGGCAGTAAAAGAGAAATACCATATGATCTCACCTATAATAAGTGGAATGTAATCAACAAAACAAACAAGTGGGCAAAATAGGACCAAAGACATGGAAACAAAGAACAAACTGACAGTGACCAGATGGGAAGGGTGGGAGATAATGGGGGAAGAAGGGGAAAGGTCAAGTCATAGAACATGTATAAAGGACCCAGGGACAAAGACAATGGGGTGGGGAGGATTGAATGTGGGAGGTGGGGGGTAGGCAGGGTAGGAGAGAGTAATGGGAAGAATTTAGGACAAATGTAATTGAACAACAATTTTTTTAAAAGCTATGTGTCATTGAAATAGATCAACAAAGAGGCTGGTAACATATCAACTCAGTAAAGGGAAACAGAAGTTTGGCACCTGAAAGTAGAAGAGAGAAATAAGAAAACGTAGTCTTCCAAATTGACTTATACTGTGTCCCCTTTATTTTTGCTTTGTTTTTCTCTGGCCCCAAACAAATCATTTTCACTACAAGCTTCAGTCACCACCAACATTCTTCAGTAGATTACTTGGGAAACTCAAACCTTGTAGTTGGGGTCAGCTTCAAGGGCTTATTACCTGTACAGTTGCACAGGACTCCATGCTCAGAAAAGAAACTCTCATGTGCTCCTGTGACTGCCAAGAAATTCAACTGTAATTTTTTTTAACCAACCACAATATATTTAACAGCAACCTGACTGACACAAACCAAAGGTTAAAAAATAAATTATGACACAAGGGAGATATTTAAAAACCAAGTGGATCTAGAGTGACATTAAGAAATTACTGTTTGACTGATTTGACTTTGGGTGATGGGCAGACAATGCAATATACAGACCACGTATTATAGAAGTGTACATTTGAAACCCACATGATTTAATTTACCAATATCACCTCAAACATTTTAATAAAAAAAGAAAAAATGATAAAATAAAATAGAATGAAATTTTAAAAAGAGATTTCTGTTTGATTTAAGGTGTAGTATGGTATTTTGGTGTATTCTTAAATCTGTATCATTTACAGTTCAAGTGATCCTGCATTTTTATTTTGTGCTAGACTCCAAAAATTATGAAGTCAGTCTTGCTTACAGTTTAAGTTCTGGGCCATATCATAATAAAAGAATAGCCATGTATATGTTTTTCCCAGCCTTGGGTTCCATTTGAAAACCTTATTTTGTTAATATGAATTTAGATGGTGCTATGCCCAATCACCCTTCCCAATTCCTGGGATAGCTTCCCCTGCCCTTGGCTACCACATCAGTACTGCTACATAACTGCACAGATAAGAATTCACCCTAGCCTGAGTCCCCAAGATAATGCTTACAACTAGTAGATTCTCTAAAGATGACCTTGCACATAAGTAAATGAGGGAGGGGGCATGTTGTCTGCTTTGGGAACATTAAAGTATGTGCACTTTAGTGTGTGCTGCCCCACTGCTACCTCTCCTCCCTCACACCTTGGCCTCCCACTAGCTGGAAATACAGTAGGAATTATCAGTGCATTATTACACAACCTGGTTCTCTAGTTTTCTTCTTAAAGCTTTGTCTTTAAGAAGACAAAGATCTAAAAATAGATCTTCATATAGAAAGCATTTTCTAGTTTTCTAAGTGTTTTCACCTACTTCGTATTATTTGATCGCCACAATAACTGTGCAGCAGGCGGAGTGGATCTTATAACCCCGCAGGACAACAGGGCAAAGAGCGGATATTAGGAGGCAGACAAATCAGGGTCAGATCTTGTCTAGACCACTTCCTTGTCTGTACAATGGAGTTCCACAGAGACTAAGTGTGAATGTGTATGACTCCAATGACAATGTCTAGCATGTAATAAGTATTCCTTAGACAGGAGCTTTTGTTGTCAGGAGCACGCTTTCTGGGGACGAGGACTATCACCATCCTAATTAGAACCCACATCCTCATATCATCACTGCTGAGACACCTGGCCCTGGCATTTCCCCAAATGCATTATGTTCTCTCATGGCCCTTTGGCCTTTTCCACCTGCTGCTCTGTCCAAAATTGCTGCTGCCCATTTTCCATCTGCCAAACTCCACTTAATCCTTTAAGACTTATCTCATTTGGCCTGGGCTCTGAAACCTTCCTCCAAAAGTCCTCCTTCATCTGTTAGGTAACCCTCTCTCAGGCTCCCATCTCTCTGTCTTTTCTCTGTGGCTGCACAATGTTGTACTATAGCTGTCAGTTTCCTGGTTGCTCTTCTTTGTTGTCTGTGCTTACCGATCAGGCAGGACCTGGGTCTTTACTCTGCTTCTGTAGTCCTTGAGTAAAGAAATGTTAACTCCTTAAATGAATGAACATACAACTGAATAGAAGGAGGTAGAAAGGAATTAATTAATTTCCTTTTTTGAGTATGTGCCCCCTGGTAACAGAACTGAGACACAAACCAGCATTTCTACCATCCTGGAGCTAAGCCAGCACTCTCTGTTGCACCTAAAAGGAGCAGAATGTGACTTCTATAAATAACAGAGTTTCTTGAGTTTCCAGGAGTCTGGCCTGTAGCCACAGGTATAGAAGTGGTAGCCTGCTGGATCTGGGTTGGGGAAGGAGTATCACTTGATTACAAAGACCATTTTTCTTGGCACTAGGCAAAGAAGAGGACAGAGACATCTGCGTGTCCCGATGACATCACTTGGCCCTGCCTTGCACAATAGAGAAAAAAATTGTCAGGGCAAATTTCCAGTTTATCTAGACATAGCTGGGTCAAGGCCAAGATCTTCCACCCCTCCCCACATCCCTACTAATCCCAACTCCAAAAATGGCTCTTAGAGAACTGAATAACATTGCTGGAAATAGTGAAACTCCATCGGATACACGGCCGTGAATTCAAGGCACTGTCATCATACCCTTCCTGCCCCTTTATGCTTGCATTTCTCCACCCAACTTCCACCCAGGGGAACCACTCCCTCCAGTTTGGTGGTTACTATCCCTCAGCATTTCTTTATACACAGACTATACAGGCATATATTCTTAAAGCTACATACATTGCTTTACATTTTCTAAACTGTATGCTATGCCATTTTGTATGAATTCTTTCATCTTTAATTTACTTCAACACTGTAAAGTTTATGCACATGGATATTTGTAGCTCTCTTCATTCATGATGGGTAGTGGCATTCCCCTGGGTGGTATCAAATTCAACAGCTGCCAGCTCAAGAAGTGTGTTCTGAGACGGATGGATGGGGAAGCAGAAGACACACACACACACAGGTCTCTGCCTCTTCTCATCTTGGGGTAAGCGTGTATCCGGCATGCCACAGAGCTGGGGGGTATCTGTGGTCTGTTTCATCACATGTAGACTAGGCTGATCTCATTTCCTGCACTTTGTTTGCTCCTGAATGAGCCTGTAATCAGACAGTATATCATTGCCAGAAGAACACTAGGCTGGGAGTCAGAAACCTAGATTCTTGTCCCAGTTCTATAATAAGAGCCCACGTGTCCTCTGGCTCGTTATTTCACTTTCCCAAACCTCAGTGTGGGCATAGAGTGCAGCTTGCTTTCCATAGGCTGCCCAGTCACAGGGGAATGTGGGACACACTTACCGAGTCGGATGTGGTGAAATTGTTGCACTATGTACAGAAGGACCCAGTGGTAGTCTGTACTCCCCCACTTCCCAGCTGGGCATAATCAGACATGTTACTTAAGCTTCCTAAGTTTCACTTACCTTCATTCCACAAACTGAGAACATAATGATTAAATTATGTAATGTACATAAGGTGCCTAGTACAAGGCCGCCACATGAAAAGTGATCAATGTTACTAGTGGTAAGTAGTACTATTTCTCTGGGGAGAACATTTTTCCATTCTTTGGTATAATCTTGGTCCTTCTAAAAGTCTGCCCCATACCTACTTCTCTGAGTTTTTAGAGGGCATTTTTCCTACCCTTGCTATGAATTATGCTCCTACAACCAACAATGCCACGTGATGGCACTGAGACACCCACCAGCCACAGAGAGCTTCCGGGGCCCAGGCTGCCACCCCTGTGTGCACCACCTTCTCCAACACATTTCCCAAAACTAAAAAACATTTCTCTCAGTCTCATTGTTTTATTTTAGTATTTCATTTTAATTGTTGATATTTATTTTCAAGCCTTTTCTTTCAAGCACTAATGGACATTGGGCTGAGAAACAAATTGGAGTGACAGAACTTTGCCTCTGAGCCTCCCAACCACTAAGGTTGGTTTGGCTGCTAGATCATATTTATGTTCCAGGGTTCCTGGGAGCCCTTTGCACTGCCCTTCAAGCCTCAGAGTCCTCTCCTCCAGTGTCTTTTAAAGACTCTTACTTTTCCCTCCTTGACATACTTCTCTATGTTATGATGGAGGGCAAACCCTCTGGCCCCTTACAGAGGACACAGTTAGGGATGTGGCAGATAGAATAACACACCCTAAAGATCTTCACATCCTAATCCCAAGACTTGTGAATAGGGCACCTTGCTTGGCAAAAGGGACTTTGCAGAATACACTAAGGGTCTTGAGATGGGAGATAATCCTAGATTACAAATTGGGCCCAATGTAATCATGGGGGTCTTTATAAGAGGGAAGCAGGATGGTCAGAGTTAGAGAAGGAGATGTGAGGCTGACAGTACATTCATGTGTGTGAGAGAGATTTGAAAATTCTACCTCACTGGCTTTTGACATGAAAGAAGGTGACATGAGTCCAGGAATGCAGTGGCCTCTAGTAGCTGGAAAAGGCAAGCAACAGACTGTCCCTGGAGCTTCCAGAAGGAACGCAGCCATGCCAAGACCTTGATTTTGGAACTTCTGATTTCCAGAACCTGAGCATGATGTATTTGTGTCATTCTTATCTATTGAGTTCGTGGCAATTTGTCACAGCAGCAACAAGCCACTAACACAGGTGAAAGAGGAAGTTGGACATGATAAATCCACTCCAGGATTTCTATCTCCTCAAGTCTTTTAATTCCTTCTTCTGCCTTAAGCTAAGGCATTTCTGGTACCTTAGGGTCCTTGAGTATGGGGTACAACCTCCCGAGCCCATGTTTCATTCAGTCAACCCTCTAAGCAAATGCTGAAAGCCATTCTCAGTTATTCAAAACCAGAGTGTCCAGTACATGCCCCCAGTTGATGAATTCAGCCTAACCTAAAATCGTGTTCTTTTCTTCCTGGTCTAGGGCCTTTAAAATCCACTCCCACCTATTCTTCCCTGGTTTCCACTAATATCAAACCCTACAATCCGTTAAGTGTGTGAGCCTTCTCCTCCTGGCAAGACATGTATCTTACTGGGGAGCCCAACTCAGTAGCTGTCAGGAATAGAAAAACTGAGAATCTGAAGGTGGAGAGAGAGTAGACCTGGGAGGAGAACAGGCACCCCCTCTGTTAGGTCATTTGTTCCAGGTGAGAGCTTTACATGAAGCAATCAGAGAGAAGGGTCTGATCCTACTGGGGAGGAAGATTCATTAGGGTTTGAATCTGTTCAACACCTTTCTTCCAATCCTCTCTTCCCCAGAATCATCTTTTTTCCCCACCCACAACACACACGCACACACACACACACACACAAGACCGCGTGGCGCTAGAAGTGTACAACTCTTGCTGCCGTTCAGCAGCCCACAAAGGCCAACCACGTCGGATTTGCAATTGCTTCAGCCTGTGGCTACAAAATGTAGATGTTTGGGAGGGCATCCACAGACACCTTGCTTCTCTGACTGTTTCTTAAAAATGGAATTTAAACCCTGAGCTTATCATGTATTCTTTTCATTAGGCCACTGGCACAAATAAAAACAGGTGATGCATATTCTGAAGGCAGCACACCCTTTCTGCTTTCACATCCAAACAGATAAGGCTGCCATCCCCAGAAGCTCCCCCAACAACTTTCTTGGGAATCGTGATACCAATAGGGTAACAGTTCCATTGCCAAAAACAAACTCCGTGCTAGCTGCTTTAAGAAAATACTCTTATCACAGGCTATTAAACACATTCCTGAATCACTAGGAAGGCTGCAGAAAGAAACTGGGCTGCGCTTCTAAGAACAACTTTGAAATTACATCGCAGTGCCTGGAAGTCTCCAGAGCTGTGCTTCTGCCATTTTCCAACATCAGAAGGCTGCCATCTGACGGGTAAAAGATGCCTGCACGCTCGCTGGTTTCAGAACCGCCCTGGCTCTGCTGAGACCCATACAAACAGAAAGAAGGCTCATTGCCCACCTCAGATTTGAGTCCCAAGCAAATGTCTCTGATCAGCAGAACCTGAATCATATCCAGAAATCTAACTGCACCGGAGTTCTAGGTGTAATTTTGAACGCTGCAGCCCCTGTTCTACGCAGGCAGGTGAAGAAATCACTGAATTCCACAGAATCCTCAGGCTGGGTCATTCACCCTAAGGATTTCTAAATGAGGGACCATTGAGGCAGTGCCTGGAAAACGGTGCAGCCCCAGCAACCTGAGCTAACCGGCTGCACTGGTGAGCTAGGATCTGCCAGGCATCTCTTCTTTGCAGGTGAGCTGAGAGTCAGAGCAAATGCAGAGAGAAAGGCAGAACCAGCCTTCTGCAAGTAAGGAAGTCAATTCAGCCTCAGCTCATGTATCAGTTGGCTCAGAAATCTGAGCTCTGAATGGTGTTCCATTGTTATCTTTTTGTGTTTTGAATTTCTCTTCATGGTTACTTTCTCTTGTTTTTAAGTTCTCCAATTTTATTTCAGAAAGGAAAATATTTCTCTCCTATTTTCAAGATACATAGTTGAAACAATGCTGAGAGACAAATGGGTCCTACCAGAGTGGGATTCCCTCTGACAATTTTCTGAATTTAAAATGTCTCGGTTTATGTTGAATTTGGCAAATGGGAGCCAAATATGCATTGTTTTGATTTTGAAATTTGGATCTGTACAATTAACGAAGTAAAAGCTAGCATGCTATATGAATGCTAATTAATTACTCCTCATTTAAATAACAACAATAAAGCCATTGTTCAAGCTGTACTGGTTTGCATATGCAAATTGTGTTTTTCTTTTCTACTGGAAACTCACTGATCACAGCTGCATGAAAAACTGTCTGGCTTATGAAGTTTCCATCAATCTTCACATGATAAAGCTTAGTTATGCAGAATTAATTAGCATTTGCAAATTAAAATATTTGACTTCTATTTACATCTACCTTTAACTCCTAGCATTGTACAATTAACCTCTAAGAGGACTTGTGAAGAATAATCATTTAATATTAAATCAAATAATGAAACTTTTAAAATGGGATGTATGTATGTGAATGAGCTTGAGATTAGTGTGCTTCTGACAAATCCAACACATGGACCGTTTTTGATTCATTTCAGACGCATGATCCTGAGAATTCCCGAAGTAGTTCTCCAGTGACTAAGCCTGGTCTTGTTTTCTCTACACCCTTTCTCGCCTTCCCAGAAGCATTTTTAAAATGGGTGCTGTTTTGTACACTGAAATCATCAAATTACCTCACAATTTTTCAATAAATCAACAGAAACACCATGAACTAACCACAGCAGTAATGGGTACACAGGCTCTTTTAACAGCCCCCACACCCGCTGCAACCAGAAACATTTGCCCCCTCTGCACTCACACGTTTTTTTTCTCAACTCACACCAAGAAAGACCGGCTTGGTCACATTTATTCAGATGTGTATTAGAGGTTTGTATATCTTAAAAGTGAAGCTACATCTAAACTCCCAAGGCAAACCACGGTAAGGAATCAATCCCTTTGCCCCCAATTATTTGGTCTAGAAACCAAGTGCAGCCTACAAGTAAACTTGAGAATTTGTAGAACTTCAATATGAATAATTTAGTAAAGGACAAGCATCCAGCTTTCCTCACAACTATGCAGGTCCAACCATAAATCACATGGTTCTTCTGGGTCTTAAGCCGTGCGTGATTGACATCGGACTTCTCCCAGAAAAAAAAAAAGTGCGGCATGGGAATGCACATAGCATAAGAAATAATTAGTCAAATAGTTTAGAAGAGAGGGCATTTATGGAGATAAACAGAAGTTGGGATGGGACTAGACCATGGAGAAAGATAAAGATCCAAATACAAAATCTGGATGTTTATTACACAAGCAGTAGGGTCTTACTGACTATTTGTTAACCCAAATTACCAATAACCCTTGAACCCTGTGGACCAGAAGTAATAAAAAAATACCTCGGGTTGTATAGGGAAACGCAAAGAAGGGGAGCACAGTCTGCTCCTGAGTGATACAACTGCCCCCCGCCACCCCCGCTCAAATCTTGGGAAGAGCAGGACTTGGATGTGGAGACTTTGAACACAGGGGAGGCAGAAGGTGAGACCTTACAGTTTGAGCCTGAGGCCTTTTATTTGGATACCAGCGGTTTTCCTGAACAAAGTCACTGATTTTTCAGAAATCATGACCCTTAGATTCCAAGACTTATAAGATGTTTCTAGATATTTACAAAGCCTTAAAGTCTTAACCACCTAACATGTTAAAAAGTTGAAATGATAAAATAATTAGGTGAGAAGGGAAAAAGCTTTAAAATCTGTAGTAGAAGAATGGCCTCAGAGAACTCTCTTTAATTTTATGTATTTTATTTTATTATTTCTTCCTCTTTATTTTATATGTTTAATTCCATTAAAACATTCACTTACTCAGTAAATATTCTTTGAATGCTTCCTGTGGGCCATGGGAAGGCTACCGGAACACAGGGTGAGTGACAGCTCCCTCTACACTCAAACACCGCATTTTCTGGCCATGGGATTTTGGCATACTCTATGAGCTCTGTGGCCCTCAGTTGCTTTTTCTGTAAAATGGCAGAAATGATACCCACCTCATAGCCTGTTATAAGAATTCAGTTTATAAATCAGTCCCAGAAAAGACAAGTACCATGTGATTTCACTCATATGTGGAATCTAATGAACAAATCAAACTAACAAGCAAAATAGCGACAGACTCATAGATAGAGAGCAGGCTGACAGCTTGGGGTAGGGATGGTGCTGGAGAGGGGGGTTGAGCCAAAAGAAAAAAAAATAGAAATAACTCATGGGCACGGAAAACAGTGTGGTGATTGCAGGTCGGAGCAGGTAGGTAGAAGTGGAAGAATATATAGGGGGCACAAGTGGTGATGGAAAAAAATGCCTATAATAAATGACCAATTAAAGGAGGCTTAAAATTTTCAAAGTTTCATCTTCTATATCATCAAAAAATATTAAAAGATTTACCACTGTGTGATAGGTCATTAGCTAATTTCCTAGTTACAATTTCAGCAATTACATATGTTCTGCCTATAGAAATAGTTTTAGTTAGAATTTAAATGTCTCCATTGAATTTTTAAATTTCTGTAACAATATAAATTATAACTTATTTGTCATTTAGGGATGGTCAAGTCAGTTTCCATGGATTCAGTTTCCCTGCTTCTTCTCTAATTGGAAAAGAAAATAACAAACCAAAAGTTAT
Source organism: Sturnira hondurensis (assembly GCF_014824575.4). NCBI lineage: Eukaryota > Metazoa > Chordata > Mammalia > Chiroptera > Phyllostomidae > Sturnira > Sturnira hondurensis. Next base: position 5,783,515 of record NW_028088915.1, read on the forward strand.
TTACTTGTTTCACATCTTTCTGTTCAATGGCTTGGAATGTCTGCCTTCTACCTTCTCAAGTATTTAAAAATTCTTTCAAGCAGCCCTGGCTGGTGTAGCTCAGTGGATTGAGCACAGGCCTGTGAACCAGACAATCACGGTTTGATTCCCAGTGAGGGCACATTCCTGGGTTGCAGGCCAGTTCCCGACAGGGGCCAGTTCCCAGCCAGGAATGCACAAGAAGCAACCATACATTGATGTTTCTCTTCCTCTCTCCTTCCCTTCCCTTCTAAAGATAAATGAATAAAATATTTTTAAAAAATTCTTTCAAGCAAGCATGCAATATATAATAACTTTTATCTTGCTCTTCCCATTCTGCTTTGAGTTTAATTCTTTGAGATTCAGTTATTTATGCTTTTATAGATGGTCTTTATGATTCTATTACATCAGCAACTCGATCTAAAATTTTCTACAACACTGAAGAAAGCATTTTAATACTTAGATTTCTTTAGACAGATATAATACAATTGATAAAACTTCCAAAATTGGCTAAATTCTTAATACTAATTAATAAACCTATTGTCTTTGATAGTATTGTGTTAATGTTTCTACTGAATAAAAAGTGTTGTGGAAGCTGAAAAAATATTTAATACTGACATTATCAGATGTCATATTTTACCTACAGAAAAATAACAAAAAAAGCACATCAGAGACATAATAGTCTAGTTTCAAAAGCTGTTTTTGTCTGGAAATGGAAGAAAACCTACCATATTTACCCATCGTTGACACGTCTCCATCAGTTAGAAGGGAGGGCAAAGGTACTAACAGAATGTTATTTCAATCAGTAGCTTGAGACATCCAACAAAAATGTTTGACCTTATAATGTCTCCTTCCAAGGATGCTGTGCAAGCAAGTTTTTTTTTCCACGAAAGACAAAAACAATCACTGTTCAAAACCAACATGGCTGGGTTTAAAATATCAGCAACATCTGTGAATTTCTCTACAAACACATCAGCAGGAACAGTCGGTAATTTAACAACCAAGTAAGCAAAGTTAATGACTCTACAGAGAACTCTTTTATACAGGATGGGCTACGGCGGTTGATGCAATCAAATTACCCAGGCTCTCCCGCTGAGTTTGCAGTTCTCAAAATACAGAGCCAACTACTGTCACTGCCGCTAGCACCGGCTAAGCCTCAATGTCCTCTGCTTCTGAACACCCATCTGCTGCTCCATTCAAATAAGATGTCTCCATGCTTTCCAAATACATTAGGAACTTTCACAGAGTCTTATCGTTGCTCATGCTGTTACCTCTCCCAGAAACGGCTTGCGTTTACTATCCCCCCTGGAGAAAGCCTGCCCATTCTTCCAGATCCTTCTCACAACATTATCTCCCCCTTGGAAGACTTTCTAGATACCCTGCCTCCCAGAGACACCTTATGGAACAGTTAGTCATCTACCTTCTTCTCCTACTATTTATCGTCCTTAAATCGAATTCACTCCCATAATCTTCCTCTTGACCTTGTCATTACACATTACTAAAGCTTTCCATTCCTTGACCATGACCTTCTATCTTTCTGGATCGCATTTTCTAGTATTCTTGCTCCAACAACCCTTCGAACGCCCTTCAACACAGGACCTTCACTCCTCCTCTTCCTCTCACATTGCCACTCCTCTCCTTGCCACACCTAAATTCCTCAGTAAATTTCACTATATATACCTTCTTACATGAATTCTTAGCCCCTTTATGCATCTTTTGCTATATGGAATTCATTTTGGCTAAACTTCCCACAACCCTGGATGTGGCAAGCAGTGGATTCTGAATATATTTTGAAGACATATGAGATGCAAGGGAGAGAGTCAAGGGTGGTTCTATGATTTAGGGCTGAGGAATGCAAGAACAGAGTTGACAGTTTCAGTAGCGGAGAAGTCTGGGGAAAGAGTAAATACGGGCAAGCAGTGTATGAAATTTAGTTTTGAACAGGTGTATTTTAGATGCCTAGTTGACATGTTAGGGGATGTGTCAACTATTTGATTATTTAACTCTGAAGTTCAAAGAAAGATCTTAGATGGAAAAACAAAGTTAGGATTCATTGGCATATAAATGGCTTTTTTAAAAACACAGGAATAGAAGAAACCCCTCAGAGATGAATGACTAGAAATTATCCAGAGACTCCAAGGAATAAGCCTAAGGCACCCCAACAGACACCCCAACAGACACCCCAACATTTTAGGGCTGGTGGAGTAGAAAAAGATACTTAAAATCGAGTAGTTAGAGGAAAGGAGAGGTTTGGTGTTGTACACCATTCTGCCTGGTTTCAGGAATTGTAACTCCTACCCCCTGTGGCTAAGGATAAGTCAGTGACCTCTGGAATGTGAACTGCAGGAGACAAAGCTTGTCTCTGGCAGCAAATGCTGCCTCAGTTTCCTTTACATGCCCCTGAAGCATGGTCAGAAGTCCTTGACAGGTAAGACCCCTCAGAGGAGGGGCATAGTAGGCCAGACACAATCACTTGGGAGGCCTTCATGGAAGGACTGGTGGGGGGGAGCTGCAACAAAGAGCATGGACTCTTGCCCCCACCCCACCTTCACCCCTGGCTTTGAGATAGCCTGAGTCCCCATGCCCCCTGGGAGAAGCGCTTCCTTAATCCCATTAAGCCTGAATACCTGTTGGGAAGGGTGCAGCTCCTTGCCTTGCTAGAGCGTGTCCTGAAGAAAAATCTGGCATCCCAAAGACTCCCTGATAAACCTGTGAAATCTGCTCTGCTAAGAGTGCTTTCATTCATATGTAAACGGTTCCAGCAGGAAACTCTAAAACTCTCTTCCTGACAGACTCTGACTCGGACTAAGCCCTCAGATTTCTTTGAAATATTATCTACTGTTTGACCCTTGCTGCCCTGTATTTCTGTGTATTACAACCCAATAAAAGCCCTTGGAGGAGGGAACTCAACGCCTTTTTCCCCTGAGAAACTGACCACTGCTGAAGGCCTTTTTCCTCTGGGAAACTGGCCACCTCTCCTCCCCAAGCAGATCACATCATGTTTCAGTCATGTTTACTTTCATCCATGGCAGACTGGGGGACTTGCGAGGAAAGTTGCCACCACAGTTTGGTGTCCTGATATCCAAGGAAAGAAATATTACAAGAATAAGAGAGTGTGCAGGTGTGTCAAAGACTGATGATCCATCAAACTTTCATTAGGTTATTTTATGGTAACAAGAAATCTCAAAATTTTAGGGGCTTACATCAACAAAAGTTTATTTCTTTTTTGTGTTACATACTGGCTGTAAGTCAGCTATAGCCCTGCTCTACTCTGAGTATTGGTTTAATCCCAGTACCTGCACTAAAGGAACATCCCTTATTTAGGAAATACCATTCTCATGATGAAGGGTAAAAAAAATGACATGATACACTTAAACGTGTGCTTTGAATCGAATTCCTGATACTGCTCCTCTCTGTTCACTTAGTCAAGTGGCCAAACCTAATTTTAAGAGAGTCCAGGAAAGGTAGCCTAGCTATGTGCACCAAAAGAGAGGGAGATTTTGATTAATAATTTTCAGCTTCTGGAGAATGGTGGCAACAAGATGGCAGAACTGAAATTTTCTACCATCTTCCCCTCCTCCCTTTCCCAAGAGCACCAGTTTTAACAACCACTCATTGAAAAGAGTAGAAGTTTGCAAGTCCAACAGAAAAGTTCAGGCGTGCTCTTGGAGCAAAACAATCTAAGATTGGACACACTGAAGAGAGTAAGAAGAACAGTTTCACTTTGCCTGTGTCACCTCTCCCTCAACTGACAGAGCTTGGTGACAAGAGAGATCTTCACGGTGCAAGACTTCTTCCATGAGAGAAAGCTACTGCCTGTGAGGGAGCACCTAGCTTCCCCATAATGTGGTATCCTGCCCAGGGGACCCACTTCTTTCTCACCCCATCCAGAATACGGAGGTGAGCTGTATGACTGTAGGGTGGGAGAGGCAAAGAAAGCAGCAGCCAGGGCTCCAAACATATCAAAGGGATACAGATCCTGCTAACTACTTCAGGCCCCAGATAGCTAAAATAATCTTGAGCAAGAAGAGCAAAGCTGGAGACATCACTCTTCCTAATTCCAAACTACATTACAAAGCTATAGTAATCAAAAACCTTGGTACTGGTGAAAAAACAGACACATAGACCTATGGGACAGAATAGAGAGCTCAAGAATAAAACTAAGTATACCTGGTCAATTCATTTTCAACAAAGGCACCAAGAATGAGGACATATAGTCTCATAAATAAATGGTGGTGAGAAAACTGGATATCCCCATGGAAAAGAATGAAACTGGGCTCTTAGCTCACACTATTCATAAACATTCAAAATGGAATAAAGAGTTAAATGTAAGACCCATGATAAAACCCCTAAAAGAATATATGGTTTAAGTTCCTTGACATTCATTCATCTTAGCTATATATTTTTTTAGATTTGACATCAAAAGCAAAAGCAAAAATGCAAAAGTGAAGATTTGGGGCTATATTAAACTGAAAGTTTCTGCATAGCAAAGGAAACCATCAACAAAATGAAAGAGCAATCTATGGAATGGGAGAAAATATCTGCAAGCTACACATATAATAAGAGATTAATATCCAAAATACATAAAAAACTCTTACAACTCGGTATCAAAAAAGTAAAATAAAATAGGCAAAGGACTTTAACAGACATTTTCTCAAAGAAGACATACAAGTGTCCAATTAATACATGAAAAGATGCTAAACATTACTAATTAGCAGTGATAAAAATCAAAACCACAAACAGATATCCCCTTATACCTGGTAAGATAGCTATTATCAAAAGGATAAGAGATAACAAATGTTGACAAGGATGTGGAGAAAAGGAACTCTTGTACACTGTTGGTGGCAGTGTGAATTGATAGAGCCATCATAAAAAACATTTTAATTTCTTGAGTGGTCTCAAGAAATTAAAAAGAGAACTACTATATGATCCAGCAATTTCACTTCTGGCTATACAGGAAGGGACAAAGGTAAGTTTACAGTTTTGAGTTTATGAAACACAGAGTTTATTCTTGAATTACTTATTAATTATCATATTATTTTCCATATGACCAACTGTAAACCTACTTTTGCTTCCCCCTGTATATATCTGAAAAAAGCAAAATCACTAACTAGAAAAGATATCCATTCTTCCACAGTCATTGCAGCATTACTCAGAATAGCCAAGATATGGGAACAATCTAAGTGTTTGTTGATGAATGGGTGGATTTTTCAAATGTGGTATATATACATAGTGAAATTCTACTCAGCTTCAGAAAAGGAAACCCTCCCATCCAAGTACTAACCAGGCCCGACCCTGCTTAGCTTCCAAGATCAAACGAGATCGGGTGCGTTCAGGGTGGTATGGCCATAGACTACCCTTTGCAACAGCATGGATGGAAATGGAAAACATTATGCTGAGTGAAATAAGTCAGGTGTTCAAAGACAAATACCATATGATCTCACCTTTAACAGGAACCTAAACAACAGAACAAACAAGCAAGCAAAATATAACCAAAGACACTGAAACAGAGAACAGGGGGACAGTCACCAGAGAAGAGAGGGGAGGGAATTTCAGGGGGAAAAGGGGAAGGATTTACAGGAACTAGTATAAAGAACACATGGACAACAACTAAAGGGGGTGGAAATGGGAGAGAGGTGGGGAGCACTGGGGGTCATGAGCTGGGATGGGAGTAAAATAGAAAACTGTACTTGAACAATAATTAAATTTAAAAAAAGAAAAGGAAACCCTGCCATTTGCACAACACAGATGAAACTGGAGGGCATTATGCTATGTGAAATAAGCCAGACAAAGAGAGACAAACATGATATGATCTCACTTATATTTGGAATCTACATAATAATAAAAAAGAAAGTCAAACTCATAGAAACAGAGAGTAGAAAATTGCTTGCCAGGTGCTGGGGTCAGGGAAGGGCAAGAGGTTGCTCAAAGGATACAGATGTTCAGCTGTAAGTTCTGAGGTTCTGATGTGCAGCACAGTGACTATGGTTAAAAATACTGTATTGACAGTTGAAATTGCTGAGAGCAAATCTTAAGCATTTTCAGAAAAAAAAAAAACAACTATATGAGGTGACAGATGTATTAATTAACTCCATTATGGGAATCACTTTACAATGTGTATGTTTTCAACACATCAAATCATCACATTGTACACTCTAAACATATGACAATTTTATTTATCCGTAGTACCTAAATAAAACTCGGAAAAGTAATTATTAGTTTCTGCCCCATAACACTCTTAATTATTTTAATAACTTTTTAAGCTATAATTTACTTACTGCTATTTTAAATCCATTAACTTTTATATATGAATTTGTGTATGATAATCTTCTAAACTTTCAATCTTGTAATTTACTTATACATTCTTTTTAGTTCTTTAAGTACACAATCATCTCATCTACAAATAACAACAGGCATTTTTTTCTGTATCTAATCCTTTCTGGTTTATTTCTTTCTTGATTTTATTCTGTTGGCTAGAAATAATGTTGAAATATGGTGAAAGCTAACATTCTTCCTTGTTCCTCATACCAAAGGAGAAAGTTTTCAGACTTCTTGTCAAGGTGGCATAGGCAGACATAGCTCACCTCTTCACACAAACACATCAATATTACACTAAAATATAGAACAACCATCACTCAGAACTGACAGAAATCAAGTTCAGTGGAAGCCTGACAACCATGGAATTAAAGAAATCGCATCCATTCAGACTGAGCCATAGAGCCAGCAAGCTGGTGCCACATCTGAGACCACATCAGCTTGGCTAATACTGTTTGACCTGCCTTGGAGATCCCCAGAGACTCAGTCCCACACAACTTACAGGCCCACCCAAGCAGTTTTTCCATATGAATGGCTGGCCTTGGCTCATACTGCACAACTTCCAAAATCCTACCAAACAAACAGCTGGCCCCAGTGAGCCCCAGGCCCAACACTAGCAACAGCCAGCCTAGATTCAGCCAGCCCAGACTCCTCCTGGGAATCTCTAAGCCCAGCACAAGTAGCAGCCATTTCAGATTGCTTTATAGCTCAGGAAGGGTGGCCCTGGTCAAAACACAGGTTGGGGCTGACATTGGCCTGCACCATCCAGGAAACCTTAGAGCCAGTGCACCCAGTACTGCAGCTACAGAACACATTGGAGCACCACCACCCTGCCCCTGCACAGCTGATCCTCCATGGAGGATGGAGGTTGGTAGTCAGTGGTCAGTGGTCATAGCTGGTCCTTGCAGCTGACTGACTTGTGTAAATCCCTCCTACTGACCTGCCAACAGCAACCAAGTCTCAACTACAAGTGAAGGTTGTACTTAGCACACACAAAGGGTGTACCTTGAATACCCAGCTTGGGTGATAGGGGAGGCTGTGTACTGGATTCTACAGGACACCTACTACAGTCATGAAAAGCAGGAACCTACAGCCGAGATTGCTCTACCCAGCAAAGATATCATTTAGAACTGAAGAGCTTCCCAGACAAGGAAAAACTAAAGGAGCTTATCATCACCACACCATTACTACATAAAATGTTAAAGGGACCTATTTAAGAAAAAGAAGATCAAAACTATGAACAATAAAATGGCAAAAATAGACTTCCGCCAAGATGGAGGCATAGGTGGAAACACTGTGCCTTCTCCCACAGCCAAGTTTGAATACAACAAAGGTTTGGAGAACAAGGACACACTCAAAGACCAGAAAATTGAATTATACGGAAGTCCGACAACTACGAACCGTTCAACGGGGATGGTAAGAGAGGCAGAGCCAGCAGCGGAGCTGGGTCGGGCAGGACAGATCCCCCGACCTATGCGCGCAGGCAGCCTGGAACCAGTCAGGGTGTGGAGCAGACTGACCGCGGTCGCACATTCGCGCACAGTGAGACGGACCACGCAGGCCCCAGGGGGTGAACCCAGTGGTGGAGGGCTGACGGTGGTGGCACACTAGCATGCAGTGGAAGGAAACCCGTGGGCCTGGTGACGGTGGTGGCTGCGGCACCAGTGGGGGACACAGCGGCAGGCAGCAGACAGGAAGCCATTGTCCCTCTTTGACCCCGCCCCCACATACAACGTCACAACCCAGCGACTTAGTTGCCCTGCTCTAGTGAACACTTTAGGGCTCCGATCCTGCTAAGTAACAGGCACGAACAGCCCAAAAGATGGTGCAAGAAGAACTCAAAGTCCCAGAGCCAATAACTCTAAGCGACCAACAGATTGCCAGCCTCTCAGAAGCACAATTCAAGACACTATTTACCAGGATGCTCACAGAACTGGTTGATTATAGTCCCAAATTAGAGGAACATATGAAGGCTAAACTAATTAAAATGAAGGGAGATGTCCAGGAAACCAATAGTGATGGAAAGGAAACTGGGACTCAAATCAATGGAATGGACCAGAAAGAAGAACGAAACATCCGACCAGAAAGGAATGAAGAAATGAGAATTCAAAAAAATGAGGAGAGGCTTAGGAACCTCCAGGACATCTTTAAACATTCCAACATCCGCATTATAGGGGTACCAGAAGAGGGAAAGAAACAGCCACGAGTGGAAAACATATTTGAACAAATAATAAAGGAGAACTTCCCCCATCTTACAAAGGAAATCAACTTCCAGAAAATCCAGGAAGCTCAGAGAAGAAGAAGTTGAGTCCCAAAGAAGTTGGACCCAAGAAGGAACACACCAAGGCACATCATAATTACATTAGCCAAGACTAAAATGAAGGAGAGAATCCTAGAAGCATCAAGGGATAAGGGGACAGTCACCTACAAAGGAATGCCCATCAGACTGTCAGCGGATTTCTCAAAAGAGACCTTACAGGCAAGAAGGGGCTGGAAAGAAGTATTCCAAGTCATGAAATCCAAAGACCTACAGCCAAGATTGCTTTATCCAGCAAAACTTTCATTTAGAATGGAAGGACAGATAAAGTGCTTCTCAGATAAGGTCAAGTTCAAAGAGTTCATCATCACCAAGCCCTTATTATATGAAATGCTAAAGGGACTTATATAAGAAAAAGAAGATGAAAAATATGAACAGTGAAAGGACAGCAAACACACAGCTATTAACAACCACACCTAAAACGAAAGCAAACCAAGAGGACAGCTAGATCAGGAGTGGAACCATAGAAATGAAGAACACATAGAGGGTTAGAAATAGGGGGGTGGGAGGAAGAGAAGGGGGGAGAAGGCACAGAAAATAGCATAGATGGTAGGTAGAAAATAGATAGGGGGGAGGGCGAGAATAGTGAGGGAAATATAGAATCTAAAGAACTTGAGACACGTGGTTATAAACTAAGAGGGGGAGAATGGTGGGGGAGGGAGTGTGCGGGTGGAGGGGAGTGAAGGAGGGGAATAGAACAACTGTAATGGTATAATCAATAAAATATATTTAAAAAAAAAAGAAAAGATACAGAGAAAATAAAAAAATGGCAAAAATACATATCTATCCACAGTTGAATCTAAAAACCAAACTAATCTAAGTTTGGATCTAAGCAAACATAAAGAACAGACACAGATTCATGCATATGCAAAGCATTTTTATGGTTGCCTGATGGAAGAGGGGTATAGAGGAATGGGTGAAGAGGTGAGGGGATTAAGAAGTATAAATAGGTAGTTACCAATTAGCCATGGAGCTTTAAAGTACCATATAGGAAATGGAGTAGCCAAAGAACTTAAATGCATTACCCATGGCCATGAACAAGGTGTGGGGATTGCCTGTGTGAGTGAGGGATGCTGGGTGGAGGGGGACAGAGGAGGAAAATCAGGGCAAATGCAATAGCATGATCAATAAAATATAATTTTTTTAAAGGGGAGAAAGTTTTCAATGTTTGGCTATTAAGTTGACTCTAGTTTGTATGTTTTCCTTTAGAGACTATCAATTTAAGAAATATTCTTCCATAACTAAGAGTTTTAACAAGAATGGATGTCAAATTACATCAAATGTTTTTTCTGCACTTCTTAAAATGAGGGTTTTTCTCTTCTAATCAGTTATTGTGATGAATCACATTGATTGTCTTCCCAATGTTAAACTAATCTTGCCACCCTGAATAAAACCAATAAATCATGATGGATTATCATTTTAAGTATTACTAGAATTTTTGCTCATAATTTGCACCTATGAGTATGGTTACACTTCAATTTTCTGTAGTCTTCTCAAAATGACAGATGAATTGATAAAGAAAGTGTGGCATATATACAACAGAATTTTATAAATCCTGCCATATGTGACAACATGAATAAACCTGGAGGACAACATGTGAAGTGAAAAAAGCCAGTTGCAGAACAAATACTCTTCATATAAGGAATCTAAAATAGTCATAGAAACAGAGAGCAAAATGGTTGTTGCGAGGAATTGGTGGTAGGGGAAGGGAAAACAGGGAGTTCAGTTATACAAGATGAATAAATTCTAGAAATCTGCTGTACGATATTGTGCCTATAGTTAACAATACTGTATTTGCACTTAAAAATTTGGTATGAGAATATATTTCATGTTAGGTGTTCATACCACAAAAAAATGTTTAAAAATAAAAGTGGTACTAGCTTCTTAAAATATGTTGGGATAATTGTCTTCCACTTCTTTTTCTGGTTAAGAATAGGTATAAGACAAATTATTTTATTAAATTTTTAACTAAATGCATTTAGGTTTACTTTACTTACAGTAAAATTCTATATTTTCATTGTGTAAGTCAATGACTCTTGTCCAATGTATATCATGTAACTATCACCCATTCAAGATATGGCGGAGGCTTTCCATCTCTCCAGAAAGGTCTCTTGCATCTCTTTGTAGTCATCCTCCATCCCCAGCCCCTGCTCCAGAAAATCACTAACTTCTACCACCACAGACAAGGTTTTCCCTCTCTAGCACTTCAAGTAAATAGAGTCATACCATATGCACTCTTCCTCAGTGTTCGACTTCTTCCATTCAGTGCAGTGATAAAGGGGTTCTACCTTGAACCAGCTACATACACAGGAGGCATTTGTGGTGGCAACGCCAAAGCCAAGCTTTAAGCTAGCAGGAATTACCCATACCATAAAAGTTCTATGTGAGTCACTTCTTTATTTTTATTTCAGTTTTCATTGAATTTATTAGGGTGCCATTGGTTAATAAAATAATTTAGGTTTCAGGTGTACAGTTCTATAAGATATCATCTGTATTTTGGATTGTGTGTTCACCACCCCAAGTCATCTCCTTCCATCACCATTTACCCCACTCTTTACCCTATTTATTTCCCTCTACTACTTTTCTCTTTGATAACCACCATACTATTGTCTGTGTTCATGAGTTTTTCTTTTTTGCTTCATCCCTTCATCTTCTTCACCCAGCCTCTCAAAATCTGTCCCTTCTGACAGTCTATTATCAGCATCCACAACTCTGTTTCTATTTTGTTTCCTAGTTTATATTGTTAATTATATTCCACCTATGAGTGAAATTATTTGATAGTTGTCTTTCTCTGACTGTCTTATTTCACTGAGCATAATACTCTCTGGGTCCGACCATGCTGTCACAAAAGATAAGATTTTTGTTGTTTTTGTTGCTGTTTCTTTTTTTTAACAGAGTAGCAATCCAAATGCACCCCAGCTTCTTTATGCACTCATCTACTGATGGACACTTGGCTGCTTCCAAATCTTGGCGATTGTAAATAGTGCTGTAATGAACATAAAGGTGCATATATTCTTTTGTTAATTAGTGTCTCGGGTTTCTCCAGGTATATTTATGGAAGTGGAATCGCTCGATCATAGCAGTTTCATTTTTAATTTTTTCAGATAACTCCATACTGCTTTCCATAGTGGCAGCACCAGTCTGCATTCCTACCAACAGGGCATCAGGGTTCCCTTTTCTCCACACATCCTCAACAACACTTGTTTGCGATATTTTTTATTTTTATTGTATTTTTTCCATTACCACTTAGTCCCCTTATAATCCCTCCTTCCAGTGATCACCACACTGTTGCCCATGCCCATGAGTCCTTTTTCCTTTTCGCCCAATCCCTCCACCCTCTCAGTCCCCCCACACCAGCTGTCATGTGCTCTCCATCTATGAATCTGTATCTGTTTTGCTTGTTAGTTTAGTTACTGATGATAGCCATTGTGACAGGTGTGAGGTGATAACTCACTGTGGTTCTAATTTGTATTTGTCTGATAATTAGTGGATTTGAACATCTTTTCATATGTCTATTGGCCATCCATATGTCCTCTCTGGAGAAGTGTCTATTTGGGTCCTCTGATCATTTTTTAATTGGATTGTTTGGGGTTTTTTTCCCTTTGGTGTTAAGTTTTATAAATTCTTTATAAGTTTTAGATATTAACCCCTTATCAGATGTATTGGTGAATGTATTCTACCATTCAGTGTGTTGTTTTTTTCCTTTTGTTGATGGTTTCCTTCACTGTACAAAATCTTTTTAGTTTGATGTAGTCTCATTTGTTTTTTTCTTTTGCTTCCCTTGCTAGAGTAAATATGTCAGAAAAGATTGCTAAATGTCCAAGATTGTATTGCCTATGTTTTCTTCTAAGATTTTTATGGATTCAAAGCTAACATTCTACTCTTTAATTCCTTTTTAATTTATTATTGTTTATAGTTTAAGAAAGTTGTATATTTTCATTTTTTGCATGTACCTGTTCAATTTCTCCAATATCATTTACTAAATAGGCTATCTTTACCCCATGATATGTTCTTGCCTCCTGTGTCTTATATTAATTGACCATAAAGGCTTGGGTATTTCTAGGCTGTCTATTCTGTTCCATTGCTCTATATGTCTGTTTCTATGCCAGTGCCATGTTATTTTGATTACTATGACCTTGTAGAACAGTTTGATATTAGGTATCAAGATTCCTCCAACTTTGTTCTTCTTTCTCAAGATTGTGATGGCTATTCAGGATAGCCATGGAATAAACTTTTGGAATATTTGTTTTTAATTCTGGGAAACAAATCATTGCTATCTTAATAGAAATAGCATTAAATCTACAAATTGATTTGGGTAGTATTGAACATTTTAGTGATGTCCATTTTTCCTAATCATGAACACAGTATATGCTTCCACTGACTTGTATTATCTTTCATTTCTTTCTTCAGTGTCTTCTAATTTTTCCAAATAACTGTCTTTTACATCCTTTGTTAAATTTATTCCTAGGTATTTTTTTCTTAATTGAATTGTAAATGGGATTGTTCTCTTAATTTTCCTTTCTGAGAGTTCATTCATGGTATATAAATACAACTTATTTCTGTATATTTAATTTGTATCCTGCTAATTTACTGATTTCATTTACCAATTCTAGTAGTTTTTGGTAGAATCTTTAGGGTTTTCTAAATGCCGTATCAGGTCATCTGCAAATATGCAGAAGACTTTTACTTCTTCCTTTCCAACTGGGATGACTTTTATTCCGTCTTTTTGTCTGATTGCTGTGGCTAGGAATTTAAGAACAATGCTAAATAACAGTGCTAAAAGCAGGCATCCTAAAAGCAGTCATTCTACAAACTGAAAGGTCACCAGTGGGATTCCCAGTCAGGCTGTATGCCTGGGGTGGCAGGCCAGGTCCCCAGTTGGGGGCTTGCAAGAGGCAACATATCAATGCTTCTCTTGCACATCAACGTTCCACTCCCTCTCTCTCCCTCCCNATATGCAGAAGACTTTTACTTCTTCCTTTCCAACTGGGATGACTTTTATTCCTTCTTTTTGTCTGATTGCTGTGGCTAGGAATTTAAGAACAATGCTAAATAACAGTGCTAAAAGCAGGCATCCTAAAAGCAGTCATTCTACAAACTGAAAGGTCACCCGTGGGATTCCCAGTCAGGCTGTATGCCTGGGGTGGCAGGCCAGGTCCCCAGTTGGGGGCTTGCAAGAGGCAACATATCGATGCTTCTCTTGCACATCAACGTTCCACTCCCTCTCTCTCCCTCCCTTCCCCGCTCTTTGAAAATAAAAACAATCTTTAAAAAAATAAAACCACCATGAGATATCACCTCATACCTGTCAGAATGGCTATCATCAATAAATCAACAAACAACAAGTGCTGTCAAGGATGTGGAGGAAAGGGAACCCTTGTGTATAGTTGGAGATTGCAGATTGGTGGAGCCACTGTGGAAAAAGTAAAAATGGAACTGTCTTATGACTCAGTGATTCTATGTTGGGAACTGCCCTCCCAGGTTTTAGGAGCTGTAACTCCCCCATGGCTAAGGCTGAATGAGCAACCTTCGGACCTAAGCCACTAAGGAGACAAAGTTTATCTCCCTGGCAGCAGTTCCACTTCTGCTCCTTTTTTCATAACTGGCCCCCAATGCTTGATCAGTTGGCCAATGATGGGTAAGATTCCCCAAGGGGGGAATGACCTAAGGCAGGCATGACCTCATGGAGACCCCAGGGAAGGACTTCAGGGGCTATGGGGAAAGGGGATAATGGACCCTCCCCCCTCAGCTTTGATGAAGCCTGAGTCCTCAGTTCTCCTAATTCCTTGGCTATCTTGCCTCCTCTGCCTGACTTAAGCCTGAAACAATGACAGAGGATGGTGCAGCCCTGTGCTGGAAAGGGTGGGCTCCCCAGGTGATCAGGCCTGAGAAAGGATATGTAAAATCCTGTGAAGCCTGCTTTGCTAAGAATGCTCTTAGTTAAATGGTAAAGGCCTGGGGAAGAAAATGAGTTTGTTTTCCCAAAGTCTTGTAGTCTTTTAGCTGATAGACCCTGACTCAGAAGAAGCCCTAATAGTTCTTTGTATGCTATCTACTGTTGGATCCTTATTGCCTGACAATGATTAGTGAGCTGTACCTGTATTCCTGCACAAATGAAACCCAATAAAAGCCTGTCTAGGCAAGAATCGGTGCACTCTCCCCTTGAAAGAGTGGCAAGGCCGTTCCAAGGTGCTCCCCCCTTGAGGGAGTAGTTGTGCCATCCCTTTTCCTCCACAGGACTTGGTAGTCTGTGTGAATTGTCTCATGTCTCATCCATGACATCGTGGGCACCGTGAGCCAGTGTCCGCATTGATTCTACTTCTGGGTACATATATGAAGAAACCCAAAACACTAATTTGAAAAGATATATGCACCCCTATGTTTATTACAGCATTATATTCAATAGCCAATGGCATATTACTCAGTCAGAAAAAAATACAGTTTCATCACTTGCAACAACATGGATGGATCTGGAGGATATTATGCTAGGTATTTTAAGTTAAACAAAGAAAGACAAGTACCATCAGATTTCACTTATATATGGAGTCTAAAGGACAAAATAAAGGAACAAACAAAACAGATACCAACTCATAAATACTGAGAACTAACTGATGATTGTTAGAGGTAAAAGAGATTGGGAGGATAGCTGAAAAAAGTGAACAGGTTAAGAGGTACAAAGCAGTAGTTACTAAGTAGTCACAGTGATGTAAAGTACAGCGTAAGGAATAGAGTCAATAATGTTGTAATGACTGTGTGTAGTGCCAGGCAGGTACTTGAACTATTGGGGGTTCACTGTGTAAGTTATATAATCATCTAACCTCTATGTCGAACAACTGAAACTAATATAAAATAATATTGAATGTCAACTGTAATTGAAAAAATTTTTTTAAAGATTCACAATTAATAGATCTAAAGTTGACCACAGGCCAGGTAGAATAATCCTGCTGATACCTGTAAGACGGCCAGGTGAGCACTGAAAGGTTGGGATCACATGCCTTTAACAAGCACTCCAGGCCAGCAGAATTCAATCTTCTGAAGTTTTTTGGACCCTGCCCTCGTTTGTATCTTCATATTCCTAATCTTGGTGTGTGTTTCAAAACCCAACTTTGGTATACACTCCCCTAAGCTACTGATGTTTCCAGACCTGACGCCATGACCTGGTACTTTTGCTTCCTGGACAGGTGTGATATTTACCAACTTTGGGGGAAAGAAAATTGGTTCCTTAGGGACTGGTCTTTCTTGATAGATAGTTATTCAAGATTTTTATTCAGTCAAAACCATGAATATGTGAAGTCAAGGGGACTTGACAAATATTGTACAAATATTGTTTGAAGGACTACTACATGCCAGGTTGTTAGGGATCCATTAGAAAATAAAACAGAAAACATATGGAGCTTCTGTTCCAGAAAGGAGAAACAAACTGGGGAGGGGAATAAGGAGGGGTGTCGAGAGGGGAGACACACAGGGAAGTGTATGGATGGGAACCTGGGAGCTGCAACTTTAAATAGAGTGACGAGGGACGAGAAACTCACGTTCAGGCCAAGAGCGAAAGGTGGTCTTGTGCAGCTGCAGAGCTGAGGGTTGTTTGGCAAGTTCAGGAGCATGAGGCTGCCAGTGTGGCTGGATATGGGGAGGAAGATGAATCAGAGGGGCGCCTGGGCAGTGGGGAAGGAACACATCTTCAGTGAGAAGGGAGCCCCTGGAGGGCTGGGGCAGGGAGGTGGCACAAGTGGCATGAGGGCAAGCTGCAGTAGAGCAAGAGCGGAAGTGGGAGCACCAGCTACAAAGATACGAATGCGTATTTTACCATACACCTGTGCTTGAGTATAAACATGGAGACACTGATAACATCTCTGTGGCAGATAAGAGCTTGACAGAGGGAGAACCATTCACTCTGCTTTCTTGTTATATGTATGCTGCTGTTGCCTCTAAAACTAAATGTGAAAAGCACTGGTGTCTGTTCTTGATGCACTAAAAATCTTCGCTTATTTACCATATTCTTATTTGATGGTGATCAGTAAGGCAACCAGAAGAAGAACATCAGCTACTGTGTAGTTATTCCTCCACTTGTGCATTTGTCTCTGGCAGCTTGAGCAGTTGGCTTCCTGAACCCACACATGGAATTTAGCCGAGTGGCTTTCCCTAGGCAACCCAGCCATCTGAAAGAGGACCTCCAAGGTTAAAAAAATAACATCTTGTAAAAAGAGAATTCATGTAAAACTTACTCCACATCTCTAATAGTTTTAGATGGTTACCTTTCAGAAAATTCTAAGTATTTTTTTTTTTTGGTTTTTTGCATTTCCTTCTGATTCACTGTAAAATTCAGACATGTGCTCACATCATGAATTCAGTGCGTGCTCTCTAAACTCTCACTGAAGAATTAATTCACTTCACATAGGAGTAAACTCCACTGATCACAGAAAATAACTATGAAGTGAAATGCGAGAGGAAGAGCTATTCTCCGCAGGCCAGTTGCTTCGGGATGGGACCTGATAAGGGACACATAGAGCTACTTGGGAAATTGGAAGGAAGGATCACCCAGAAAGACACTTTCTCCAAATTTCCTAGAATTTGAATTAAAAGAAGAAAACAGTGGCTGCTTGAAAACACACCAGAGGACTGAAAACGTCCGAGCCACTGAGGCCTCCGTGGCCCTGCGACCACAGCTCCATCCTGAGTGTCACAACAGATGCAGTGAGGGCCTATTTTCCAACACCTTTTGAAACTTGCAACACTTAACAGTATTCTTCTCAAGAAAAACTCTTGGGTTTTTCTAACACGGGTTTTCATGTTTAAAGGAACTCCCCACAAATGATCTTTGTGTGCTGCACTTTTTCTATTTTCTAGTGGAAATTATAACCACAGGTTACCTTGTTTTCTTTCCTGTGTTTGAAAACCACATGTGTTTTAGTGAAAACATTAAAGTGAATAATGAAATGGAAGACTTTAAAATACTAGGTACCTGTCACTGGCAATGGAAATGTCTTACTTACCACTTTGTCATTAGCAATAAATTCTAGTAAGTTGAAAATACAACTTTTAGTTGTCAATCTCAGCTGAATACAAATCACATTTCATTTTCCAGAGTACAAAAAAAAAGAGTACAAGTGTATGTCAGAGTTAGGTTATTTTGTACCTTGTGGATTTCTTACATGGAAGGAGCACTATCTAGCCCATCACTTCATTTCACAGCTGAGGAAACATGGGCCCAGAAAGATGAGGCCTCTCCCCACAGGCACGAGGCTTGTCAGTGGGGAAGCCCAGGAGTGAATTTGGAGTTCTGTTACTCTGAGTCCATAAGCTTCCAGCACACCACCAAGCCTCTACTCTTCCCACAGCAGATAATATAAAAGAGGTTGGGGGGAGATACCTGAGTGCTTACTTAGAAACCTCCACATGCTTTATTTAAACTGATTCTTACCTGTGAGGTAGGTAAATGGAAGCAGGAATGTGTTGCAAAATGCACTGAGCACCTATTATGTAAGCAGGCAATTTAAATGTCATAGGGAGACTCATACTCAGGATTTCACTAATATTGAAGGTAAAGAAGGTGGTAGTATTTCTTTAAAGCTGAAAATCAGAAACTAAATAAATTAATATATACACTTTTCTAAAAACATAGCTTGAAATTTTTCTCTATTTCTCTGACTTCCTCAGCAACACCAGAAAACCCCCCAGGACCACAGTGTGAATGGATGGCCAACCCACCGCAGCAGAACACGCAACGTTCCCAGGTGTGCATGAAGGGTGAGAGTGAGGGGAGAGCTGGGCAGGGATTGGACTCTCCCTGAGAGCCTGGGCCATCGGGACCTTCCTTCCGTCGAGTGTGCTTTCGGGGCAGCTGGCCCCTTGGGGTGGCTGCTCCTTACGAGACTCCTCTCCTGGCACCTGGGCCTGGTTTGACAGTTTTAGGAACTCAGTTTTTTCTGATGAGCCACACGTGATGAAAGAGTGTGCAGTCTCCATCACACAGGGCCCAGCTCACGAGATACCCAGCATTGTTCCAGTCAGGCAGCACGCTAAACCCCAGAGGGAACCAGTTCTTCATGGGCAAAGAAACTTTTGAAACACCAATTGATCATAAAGTAAAGTGATGTTTTCAAAAGGGTAATTATATCAAGCTAATAGAGGTTTATTCTTTTGCAGTTTAGCAACATCTTTTGAAATAAACATTTTCAGCTTTTTAAGCAATATATATATACGTATATATATATATATATATATATATATATATAATTAAGTACAACTCAATTCAGAAGGCAAGCAAATTCATATCATCCAACTCTTCTTTTCAATATCCTTTATCAATCCTCAGAATCTCTATCGGTAAAACTTTATCTTTAATTGCCTTATGCAGTTAAGTTTACCAGATGATTCTTTATTGTCTTTATTTATATTCTGCAGCAGTTACTTCAGGACCCTTTTGGTGGTAGAGACATGCTACCACCAAAAACACATGAGTGGGTACTCATGTGTACTTGAGTGCACTCTTCATTGGATTCCCACAGCTACTCCCATGTGTACTTGGTGCATTCTTCATTGGATTCTATTTGGAAATTGGCATGAAGTGTCTTTTGCCCAAGTTGAAAAATACCCAATTTTTAAAAATTTTTCAGGCATTTGCCTACAGACTATAACGTGGGATTTGAGCTCTTCTCTACTGAACTTTTTTGTCTGTAGAGCAGATATGTTGCATTATCCACTGTGACGAGGCATGAAGCTAGGGACGCAGGGAGGGACAGGCAAACAGTGCCAGCACGGATTCTGGCTGAGGAGATGTCAGTGCACCGGCACTTGGTGAGGGCATCCTCAGGGTGCATCCTGCAGACACCATCTTCTCTGACTCCTCCACTTACCAAGTGAGAAAAAGGACTCGAAAGCATTAATGACTAGTTTGAGGTCACACTGTACTAAGCTAAACTTGTTGGCATGTTGAATGAATAACACAAAGAAAGACAGAGAGGACAGACAGAGAGAAATGGAGACAGAGGCAAGAGAGAGACAGACACAGAAAGAGAAGCACAAAGACACAGAGAGACACAGACACAGAGAGACAGAGAGTGTGGGAGTTGCCCCGTCTGCCACGTAGTCTGCACTCACCGAACTGATGAACTCTCTGGTACCTGGGCCACCAGCCCTGTTTCTGGCTACACAGAAAGGGCTCTCTATAAATATGGTAATACTACATTCCATTTTCAAGTAAACTCTTTATTGAGGTTGGTCCATACAGAAATGCACACAAGCCACATAGGTGCAGCAAGATGAATTTTTACAAAGTGGACACATCTGCAAAACCACCTCCTCCATCAAGTGATAAAGTATCACTAACTCAACATAAACAATCCAAATGCCCTGTCCCAGACACTAGGCCACCCACCTCCAAAAATGTGATAACTACTATCCCGGCTTTCCACAGCATAAACTCATTCATTATACTTGTTTGGAACTTCACAGCAATGAAATCAAACAGTTTGTATTATATTAGCCCTGCTTGATTCATGAGGTTTGACAACAGTGAGGTTTGCTCATGCACTAGCAACCCTTTGCTCACTTTTATTGCCACATCAGGTCCATGATTGATGGACCACAATTTAACCCTGCACCTACAGTGGACGGACACTCAGGCTATTTCCAGTGTGGGGTGCTTATGAGGACGTGGCGTGTGTCTTTTAGTGAATGCACATATATGTGCCTGTGGGTTAGGTACTCACAGAATGCCTGGCTCACAGGGTACTCACATGCTCAGCTTTAGTAAATATTGCCAATCATTTTCCCAAAGTCATACTGATTTGCGTGAGAATTCCACTTTCTCCACATCTTCCCCATAATATGCATAATGGACTCACTATGTCCAGGGAGTTACATAGAAGATCATGGAATTTGGGGAATTTTCTTTCTAAATTAAGAATTAAAAGGAAAATTTTAGAAACATAGAACTCTCCATTCTATTCTAATAAAGTTGCAAGGTAAAGAGAAAGTGTGAATCTGCAAAAAGTAGGTACATACACATAGAATAGTTTTTTAAATTTTTCTTTGAAGTGCTTTGCCACTGTGGAACATGTAAAGGTCGTAATAACCTCAAGAACCTATGTTTAAAGATGTTTGGTTGACTTATTGTTTGGTTTCTTTAGCTCTGGTTCTGCTGCTTTCCTAGGAAAAATGAAAGTGTGGCAATGAAGTTACGGCCCCTTGCTGGTTCTACCCAGAAGCCTTTTAAGTTCTAAGTTCTGAAGGCTTTTTAAGCTCCCCAGGCAGGGCAGCTCACATGATGTCAAGGTTCTCAATCAACAGCTTTGTGTTCTCCTGCTTGGAGATAAACTTTCTGGGTGTGATTAAAACGTAATCCACAGTTCAGCAGCCCTCCCAAATTCCTGTAACACCCAAACCAGTTCACAGAAGCTGACAAGTCAGTATCAATTGCTTTAGTCTTAACGCAGGCTTTTCTCCTGTTGTAAAAAGTCTGTGATCCAATTAGTGGGACTTGGTGGCAAGTCTTTCACTGCAATGGGGAAACTGCTTACAACCAGTTACATCTGAAGAAAAAAAAAATGAAGCCACTCTGTGGGGGTGCAAGGGCAGATTTAAACAGTACTCATTTTTAAGGGTTTTGTGTGTGTGTGTAGAAGTAATTTTTATCCTTTAGTGAAAAAGCAAAGTAGCTAGTTCTATTTAGAACAATCAGAGCAGTCCACAAATCATATCTGTGATTCCTTAAAAAATTAAAGCATCAGCAAGTCAAGTAAAAATCAAATATTTTTTTAAAAAAATAAATGATGCTGTGGACTATAAAGTATGAATTGAGTGACTAGGTGACTTCAGCCTCAGTCTCCAGATGTGTGCTCTTGCCACGACTAGGGTTTGACAGCAAAGTGTCAACAGNAAGTAATTTTTATCCTTTAGTGAAAAAGCAAAGTAGCTAGTTCTATTTAGAACAATCAGAGCAGTCCACAAATCATATCTGTGATTCCTTAAAAAATTAAAGCATCAGCAAGTCAAGTAAAAATCAAATATTTTTTAAAAAAAATAAATGATGCTGTGGACTATAAAGTATGAATTCAGTGACTAGGTGACTTCAGCCTCAGTCTCCAGATGTGTGCTCTTGCCACGACTAGGGTTTGACAGCAAAGTGTCAACAGCGGCCTCTGCACTTTGAGATTACGAGAGATTAAAACTCTTTTTATATCCTTTTATGTTTTTCAAATTTTCTATGATGGCTACTCATTACTTTACAGTCAGGCAACAAGTAAGCATTTATTTTTAAAATAAAATAATTGTAAAAATAATGTATAGATCAAAGAATGTAAGGAAATACACCAAATGTTGCTTGTCTTTGGGTTGTGGAGTTACGGATTGTCTTTCTCCGCCTTTCACTTTAATTTCTAGATGTGTAAGTGCGTGTGTGTGGAAGCCTGGATGCCACCCACCTGAGTTCTGGCTCTGGCTCCCCACTCACTTGCTATGTGATCTTCTCCAAGTTACTTACCCTCTCTTTACTTATCCACGTTGTTATCTGTAAAGCGTGAATAACACCACCCATATCACAGGATGGTTATGAGGTTGAATAAGAACATAAAAGAACATGATACAAGTGTTTCATGAAGGGCAGCTGGTCATTCCAAACACAGCATTCTCTTCTTAAGCTTTATAGAGATCAAAGCACTTTAGAGGTTTTATCTGTTCAGTCTTCCCTATGAAACTGTCAAGATGTAATAGGAACATGTCCTCTTTTATTAACTTTAAAATAAACACTTAGAGGAAAAGATCTGTGAAACAATGCGTGACACTTGTAATCTACTTAGAAAAATGAGCATACCTTCCAATTTCAAATATACCAGATATCTTTGATTTTTTGAGCATGCCACCTCCATCATGTTCCAATATGAGGTGTAAAAAGATGAACTTGCTTGTTTTTCATTGCTGTTAATGTTGCATAAATGTACAAATATATAAACTATGATTACTCAAATGTTACATATTTTTCTTTAATCATCAGAGTACATTTTATTTATGCACTGGACAATTCAAGTGTGTGTGTGGGCATGCAAACGTGTAAGATGTAGATAAAACATCTGGTCTCCAAGTGACATGCTGAATCCCAAATACAGAGCTCCACTTCTTTTGTTTGTGACTCTGCCTAGTGACAGCAAGAAAAAAGAAAACATCAAAAACATCAGCTTGAATCTGCTTACAACATATACGCTAATATAAGTCTAAAGAAATAACCAGTCTTAAGGGGTGCCATTTGGAGCTAAAAATAAACGTTTCAGGAATAAGATGTTTGGGTTGAGGGATAAAACCTGACCACCCACCAGAGTACACAACGGCCGAATATGGCCAACCCAGCCTCATTAAGCCACTGTTCTAGCCACTGAGGAAAAAAAATCCCTTCTATTTTCGTTCCACAATTTTTTTTTTTTACTTTAAAGGGAATGGCGGATGCTATGGTGCCGCAGGAGAGCTGTGCACAAACAAGAGAGCGACGATTTTCATCGTCTTCCTGCACCATCGGTGCACGGCTTCCTTGCGAGGATCTGAGGTTTTCATACCAGTGAGTACATAAAATTAGCAATGAGTACAACTAGAAGAAACTTATGTTACATTCCTCATTACTGGCAGTTAGAACTTTCTTTCAGTGAACATTTATCCTTAAAGTTTTATAGCTGGAAGAACACCCCATGTAGTCCAACATACTTCGGTAAAATGAAAAAAATCCCTTCCTTCCTCCAATTGTGTGTGTGTGTGTGTGTGTGTGTGTGTGAATGGCAGAATAAAGCCACAAAGAGTATATGGTGGAAGGGCATGGGCTGAAGGAGAAGGGAGTAATGAGAAGCAGGCATGGCATTTGTGTTTTCATAAACAAGATTGAGATATATATTAGTTTACCCCAACATAATGCACCTTCACTGGTAGATTTTCAAATCCACCAGCAATTGCGTCGTCATATTATAGAACTGCAAATACCAAATTTATAAATATGACAGGGTTTATCTTGATTTCTTCCTCCTGGATTCACAGATAAAATCTCAGATTTATTAATCCTTCCTGAGGAGGATTTCTCATCAAAATGTTCAGTCTCTCGAACTCAGGTTGCTCTTGCCTTTGCAGTGGTAGAAGAGACTCACTAAAAAGCGATCTGTGTAAATCACTCTATCTTACCAATAGCCCTTCGATTTCAAACAAGATTTTATATCCAGTGGATCCATACTCATTGGCATCACTGAACTCACCGAATTCGGCATTCTATCTGCGGATCCTTAGAAATACCAGGCCTCCCTCTTTGGGTCTGACTTTATCTACCCTTAAAACGTACAAACATACCACAAGTTTGTGTTAACTTGTATCTATGTTAAAACAACTTTGAAAATGTTATTCACTATCTGATTCAGGTACTTAATGTTATAATTAGTGTCTCTTTATTGACAGTGATGACTTAAAAAATAATTAACATCTTCAGGATTACAGAAGCCACAAAGCAACAATATTATGTTTTGATAACTCTCTTATCTTTTAAAAAATAATAAAAGTAACACTTCCAATTTTACTGTTTAATAAATGTAATAACAAGTGATACTAGGAAAAAATGATCTACTCTAAGTGTCCTGCACCATTAAAGATTAAATTTTATTTCCTATTTTTGTATTAGTGAGTGAATGTTCTGATACATCATAACTTACAAATTGGACATCTATAAATGTGTTAACTCAGAATACCTTATTAATCAGGCCATTCACAAGCATACAACTGTTTCACAGTTTCAAAAGTCAGACTATAATTTCAGCTCTTGTCTTTTTTCTGAGAGTACGATGACAGAAGTGGTGGGTTTGGGGGTCCGCAGACCAGGCGTGAAGCCACACCCGCAACTCACTGGTTTGATGATCCTGGCAAAGTCATTTGTTTGACCTCTACTACTCAGCTACTGCATTTACTGAGCGAAGAGGATATCACCTGTCTCAAGGATTTGTTTTTCTCAAGAATTAAATGAGACAATTGAAGTAAAGTGTTTAACCCTGTGCCCTGACACGCATCCTAAATACACAATAAATACAGCTAGTATCAGTTTCAGTCATTGCCTCTCTCTTAAATAAAGACACAGTATTTACCTCCCTTACCTCATCTAGATTTTTAAATGAGCTTAATGTTACTAAGCATGTATAATAACCATGGAACTTTAAAAAATATCGCATGATGACCATTGTTCCTTTTTCCCCTCGGGGTGAGATTTGCATTCACCTTTACCACTCCCCTTCCTGGTTTGCTCGAGTGGACCTCTTCTTATCAATAGTAATCGAGGTTTATTTACACCCTAAGGGGAAGGCCAATTTCTGCTTCAAGTTTAGAGCTCTCTCCTGGCAATAACAATTTCTAGCTTTTAATTATGCTTTCCCTCCCCGCCCCCATCAAAGTCTAAATTGGATCGAAGAGGGAAAAAATCCCCTTTCCCTTATCCAAGCTTCGGATTTGAAATACCTGGGTTTTGTCTGCCCTGTCACTCTGACCCCATAGCTCCTAGAACAATTTTGACCATTTCTGAATAATTTTATACTAGATCCCACATGTTTCTTGGGTCTGTGTTTCAGTAGATCAATGCTGATTCTTCTGAGGATTTAGGTGGCCCACTTTAAAAACAATCTCTGCCAGGCTTTTGGAAAAGTGGGCAGCCAGAGAGCCAGACTCCTCACAAAATAGTCCGATCTGATGTTCTCCAAGGGGTGACTCTGCAGAGTGAAGTGTCCTCTTGTATTCCTTAATCCAGCCCTTAAATGAGCTGTTTGCCATGTCCTACTTCTCCCCCAACACCGTCTTTCTTCACACTGAGGCTCATGATATAGAACATTTTCTTTTTAATTTCTGTCCTAAATGCTTCACGAAAGGTCAGTCCACAGACGGAGGCAGGAGGTGATCTCTTTGGGAGCTAGAGCATAATCATCAACTAGGTCCAAAGTAAAAGCCAAGTGGTGTCCCAGGCTCCCTTTTGCAAATTCCAAGTTGAAGGAAGATGGATTGCGGTATCTCCTGGGATCAGATTCCTGGGAGTCACTTACTCCTCAGCTCTGGATCCACAGCAGGAATCATGTCTTCCCCACCGCGGTGAACTGACGCAGCTGCCCCACGGTCTGCGCTCAGACGATTCCAGGAAACTATGGGGCAGAAACTGAAGGAGGAAAAGAAGCACCCGCTGAAGGTGCGGGCGAGTTTAACGTAATGAGTAGAACCTCACCACCCACAAGCAGTGCCCTCCAGGAAATGCCATTTTCTCTTCCAGGAAACAAAGGTGTGGAGAACTTCTGAGCCTCAGCCCTGCTTGTAAGCAACGAGACAATGCCCTGTAGCCTCGGCAAGGAGAAGGCTGGCCAGACAGGATGCTGGGGCCAAACAGGTCCAGAGGTAACCCTAACACCTAGCATGCATCAAGAACCAATTTGGGTTTTTCCTTTGAGATGGGATTCGAGAAAAAACCTTTGTAGATATATGATGGATATTGCTTGAAAAGATCCCGTCTTCAGATCAATGGGTTTCCAATTACAGAACTATGTGGTTATAAAATACTAGAGTAACATGGTCTCCAGGACCAGCTAACACAAAGAGAGAGAAGCAGACAGCAAAGGGCACGGCTGTGGAATGAATGGATGAGGTGCTGAACAGCGGCTTGCGAGGCTACCTCACACTGGCCCGAGTTGAATCCTACCTCTGGGACAGATCAGTTGTGGCATCTGAAGCAAGCTGCACAATCCTTCTAAGCCTCATTATTCTCATCTCTAAAACAGAGATGACGATGATGATGATGTAACATCTACCTCATAAGGTTGTTATGAGGATTAATTTAATAGTGCACCAAAAGTGCTCATCACAATGACTGGTACACAGGTACTCAATACATAATCAGCATCATTTGAAACTTTTAAAAAAGCCACTGACTAGTACTGACTAACTTAAAAGGACATGTGAATTTCCCTTGAGCCTCTATGTACTGAGCCTCCTTCTCAAATAGTCAATGAAAACCCCTGCAATGGGGAATGAGTGGGTTTACTATGTCGTAGGCTACAGGTGGAAAACACAAGGCCCAAGGGTCAAATCCAGCCCTCCACTTTGTTTTATCCAGCCCAGCACCTTGTTTCTACCCTGCGACAGCACCGAGCTCCTTGTCCCAAATTAAGGAGTAGTTACATTTATACAGTCCTACAATTACATTCGGTCCTTAGAAGGCTACTGCAAGGCTGACGTGACCACCAAGGGACAATGAGTTTGACCCCCCTGGCTAGGCACTACAGCCATTGGCAGGGCTGCCATCTCTTCTCCATGTGGTAGGCTCTCTGTAAAGACAGCTGGAGAAGAGCGGGGAGGAAGGCATCTTGAACTAGGAGGTTCCTCTTTTGCAGTCTGCAGAGAGGAGCTGATGGCTTTGTCGGATGGTCATTGATCCAGCTCTGCCAGCTTGCTCCCAGCCATAAACGTTTTGCCACCAAATTTCAGTAGCGAATATACAGCGAGCTCCTACTACACACCAGGTCCTGGTGCTGTCAGGGTGAGCGAGCATATCTGAGGCCCCATCCACCCTTGAAGCTCTGGCTAGAATCTTCCAAGAGATGGCAGCATCTCTGTTGGGTGATCCTGGTGATCAGTTCAACATAGTCAGTTAGATATTAACAATAAGGGGAGAGGACTAATATTAATGAAATACATTTTTATCCTTAAAAGGTGTGTGTTCATTTTTCTGAGGTCATAGAGATTAAGGAATAGGCGCCATATCTGGCTTCCCAGCACAGGCAGCAGTGTGAATTAATCAAGTCGCCAAACCCCTCTGGGCCTGGGTTTTTCATCTTTAAATTAAAAGTTTGAAACTGGCTGCACTCTGTCCTTCCACAATCAGAAGCCTCCTGATCCAAGGCTTAGCTTTTTTTCCCCTTTTCTCTCTCTCTCTCTTAGAAATACTTTTTAAAAGGATTTCTGTTTTATTTCTCAGATTAATCTGGTCTTAGTTTGTTAAAGCAACAAAAGCCTTAACAAAGCACATTTTAATCATTTAATGTCATAATTGAGAGGGAATAAATAGCTCTATAATAGTTTGTAACCACACATACAATTTCTAATTTGAATTAAAAAAAAAAGAGTTGTGTAAGTATAGGAAAACCCATTCCACTTATCCTCACCACAGTCATCATCGGTATCACTAAGGCACGAAAGTCTTAAAATGACATTGCAACTTCAAGGGATGTCAGGTTGAGAGAAGGCACCTTTGGACATTATAAATAAAACAACAGTGTGCAGATAGAAAATCAAAGTCCTAGGTCAGACACAACCTAGGAAAGATGACCCAAGGTACAGAATTGTACACAAACCTCCTCAAGCAAGTAATTGTAAAACCACAATGTTCCCAAGTCCTCTCTAGAGTAAAAACAGACAAAGCAGATGGAGTTCTTTTCACCGGGCGACCTTGATCTTTCCCACTAAAGGATTATTTTCGCTTTTCAGTTTGGCTATCGCCCTCCTCCCCACCCCGCCCTTTTCTCGCACTCAGCCTGCGGCGGTGCTCAGCGGCCCTACCTTGGCCCTCCCAGAGCATCGCACCCCAAGGGTGTCCCATCCCCGTCCCCGGCTCGGCGCAGTGAGGAAGTGAGGCCGTGAGGCCAGAAGCACCGGTGCGGAGCGAGGCTGGAGGGAGGGGCGAGCAGAGCGGGAGGAGAGGAGGCGCAGGCAGTGGTGTACTGTGGGCGCTGGTTCCTGGGCGGGAGGGCGTCCAGGCCGCTCCAGTGGTCCAGGCGCGGGGTGACGAGCGCCCCCTGGCAGACTTCGCCTGCGGGCGCACCC
This sequence comes from Sturnira hondurensis, assembly GCF_014824575.4. Classification (NCBI taxonomy): domain Eukaryota; kingdom Metazoa; phylum Chordata; class Mammalia; order Chiroptera; family Phyllostomidae; genus Sturnira; species Sturnira hondurensis. The sequence continues at coordinate 5,811,971 of NW_028088915.1, forward strand.
ACCGCCCGGGTCCCGCCAGTGCTCGCGCCACCGCGAACAACAGCCGAGCTGGGAACCGGCAGCCCATCCAGCAGGTAGGTCCCTGCGTGCGGCTCATCGCCGGCTGCGGAGGCAAGGGGGTCTGTCTGCGCGAGTCCAAGACCGAGGTCCACCGGGATGGTCGACTCAGCTCCCGCAGTGACATGTTCCAGGAAGGGGGGAGCAGGGTGACAGAGAAATCGAAGAGAGACACGAGTGCAGCAAACTTTGGGTCACTTGTTTCTCGGGGTTTCTTGCGTGCGCGTTGCACAGGATGCTGCGGACCTTGGCCACCAGGAGGCCACTGGGGCTGGGGGCGCCTCTTCCGTCTTTCTTACTTGTTTTTTTAACTCACCTGAACTAAGGAAAGTAGGAGGGAGGAAGGGAAGAAGGTGGAAAGTTTTATATTCTTGGCAAATATTTGAAGGAAAGACGTTTGATACGGATACCAACCTGTCACAGAGAACTTGTTTTCTTGGAATGTATTTGCTAGAGCAGCAGGAAGGGCTACCAACACTTGGTTCCAAAGGAACCAAGTTCCTTTTCAAGGGCCTGGCGTAGGGTGAGGTGGGTTTCTGAGAGATCTAAAAACAAAAACAAAAACAAAAAACCCTCTGGTGCTTAATCCTGTAACACTGAGAGACAGTTGTTTGTTTTCAGCTTTGAGGGTCACATGTATAGAAAGTAGAGTCAAATGTTTTTATTTTACCGGATTTTTAAGAGCCCTGAGTATCAGCATGAGATGGACTCTTTACGCTAAAGGCGAGGGCACTCCCATGGGCATGAATAGAGACCCAAAGGCTGGCTTAGCTGGGAGATTCTGGTTGTTTCTGCAAGGTGAGAGTCGCTGAGCTGCCTTGTCCTTGGGGGTTCTCCTGCTCAAAGTTGGTAACAAAAGATGACTCAGTAACAGCACGGGAGAAGGAGGGGTGGGGACATGGAGAAAAGAAGGAGCACTCACCGCTCCTCCCTATTCAGTGGTGAGAGCCACCATCCCTGGGGAGTGTGAGGGTCCTGCGAGGGCCAGGGCCCTTTTTGGACATGAATCTGACTGCTCGACTGGGTGTTGCCCGCCTCACATTGCTTTCTAGAGCTGTGACCACCACGGATCCTTTCCTGACCGGGATGTTTCACAGACAAGCCCTATTTACGAGGTCCTGGGTGCCCCCACTCCCAGCACACACCCTGACCTTGTGAATCACTGTGCTCATTTTCCCCCTGACTTATCTTTGGCAACTCATAAAATGGCAGGCTTACCCGCAGATGCTCAGTGTCTTTTAAAAATGCTGGGTCTCTGCAAAGGAGGGTGACATTTACTAATTTGGTTGCAAATTACTTTTGAAGTTTATGCACAGCTGTTTAAAATCCCTCCCAGATTAGGGCCATTGTTTGAAGCAGGTGTCTGCCTCAGAGTGATCTTGCTCTCTTTCCTCTGCTGATTGAATGTACATATATTTATTTTGTTTTGTTTAGTTCAAAAATATGAACATACGTATGCTTAAAAAATGCAGCCTTGGAAGAGCTTCTAAAACCCTCAAAGCCTCAGGTGTGAAACTCATCCAGCTTAATGATTAAATCTAAATTAAGTTTTGTTTTGTTTTGTTTTGTTTGTACTCGTCAACTTTTATTTCTGATTTCAAGAGCAACCTGTGCCACATCACTAGCCTTTGTTTCAGCCTCCTGTGATTTTTTTGGTAAACTTCCAGGGAGGAGTCTTGTCACTATCCTCCACTTTGTCATATTCACGTCCACCACTGTCTTGTACTATGGTGGCTCAGCCTGGCGAGGGGCTCCTAGGCCCTCTTCTCCACCTTCTTTCCCACAGCTCCTCCTCCCCACAACCTTTTGTTGAGTCTGCTTGGAAGATACAGGGGTTGCATACTGGAACTTTGACTCCTTTTGCTGATGTCTCTCTTCTCTTTCAGATGTGCAGGGACATTGCTCAATTATTCACAGCTCAGTCTTGCTTATAACCTCAGTGACCCCCTTCAACAGTAATATTTGATTTCTCGTGTTCATGGCAGGTACTGGAGACTCCCTTGAATTGCCTTTGTCTTTGGCCATTTCTATAAAGTCCTTCATTAAATTGTAGCATAGTCTCTCTCTTTTGTGGAAGAGATGGATTTTTTCCTATAATGAATTTGGTGTTTCATCTAAAATTTCCTGTGCATTGTTCCAGGGTTTTCTTTTGAGAGTGTGGGTTTACGGTACAAATCTGTGACTGGTGTTCAGAGTAAAGCTCCACAAATCTCCTTATAATGCAGCACTTGATGACAGGACGTTTGCCAGCCTTTAAACTAGGAGTTAGAATTAGTACTTTCTTTTTTTAATGCATTTCATGTTTTAGAGTTACCAATTATGTGTTTGGCCTTGCAACTATTGCTGATATATTCACCTAATGTGACTGCTAATAAGAGTATATTTGATTTCAGGTGATTTCCTTTTCATAGGGTTCAATCTTTTATTTCTTTATTCAAATAATTTCCACAAATAGTTTAAAATTAAAAGTTGTTATGTACTTGGCTGGTGTAGCTCAGTGAATTGAGCGCGGGCCTGCGAACCACACAATCGCGGTTCGATTCCCAGTCAGGGCACATGCCTGGATTGCAGACCCGTTCCTAGCAGGGGACACACAGGAGGCAACCATACATTGATATTTCTCTCCTTCTCTCCTTCTCTTCCCCTCTAAAGATTAATAAATAAAAATCTAAAATAAAATAAAAATTTAAGTTGTTATGTAATGGAAAACCCCAGGGAGCACAGATGGATCATGTGATTCCAGATTTGTGTGACTTTATTGCCCCAAGTCAAACCTGTCATTCGAAGTGGTGAAATCTGTGGTGATGACACACACAGCATTGAGCTCCTCCTTCCTGTTTGTGTCCATTACGACGAAACTTTAATCACCTCATTTGCAAGCAGCAATGCATCTCACTTTGCTTTTTCATATCTGTTCTAGCCGTTAAGGTAGAAATCGTGAAAAGCTCATAGAAAAACATGGTGTTGAGGCAGAAAGATACATTAGAAGGCATTTCTTTCAGGAACGGAGACATCTTTCTTCATTTTAATATGTCAGACATTTATACACAAATTCACATTTTTCCTGACATCTAAAAATATCCTTAGGGCAAAAGGAGAATCAGAGGTTTCAGGAATTAGGGATGGCTCATCCCAAGCCCAGAGCTGCAGACTTCTTCTCTGGGATTAAACCAGCAGCTATTTAAAGGCATTCATTTTGGCAGCACATACTTTGACAGGTTGGGAGAGGTGAACACTAACTTTCAATTAAGTTAATAATATTGATGATAATGATGGAGCCAACAAAAGCAACAAAACATAATTTTACTGAGTATTATTTATCATTTATGTGCTAGATATACTCCCAACTTTATTTATATTTGACGAACATTACTCCCTCATTTAATCTTTGCAAAGCTTTTACAGCAGATTTTTTAAAAAGATTTTATTTATTTACTTATTTTTAGAGAGAGGGGAAGGAAGGGAAAAGGAGAGGGAGAGAAACGTCAATGTGTGGTCGCCTCTCATGGGCCCCCTATTGAAGACTTGGTCTGCAACCCAGGCATATGGACCAGCAACCCTTTGGTTCACAGGCTGGCTCTCAATCCACACCAGCCAGGGCTGCAAAGCCTTTTTAACTTAGATGTTATTGCTGTCATCATCTTCCTCATTTTACAGATGAGGAAATTGAGGCTCAGGCAGGTTAAGTCACTTGTCCAGCTCTTATAGCTAATAAGTGATTGCATCAGGTTTATCTGACAACCAAGCACTTGCTCTAAACCACAGATAGCTGGAGAACTTACCAATTAACTGTTTTAAAATTGTGGTGAAGTAGACATAACATTTAAGTATACAGTTCATAGTCATTAAATACAAGGCGGGCCAAAATAAGTTTACAGCTGTCTGAATGGAAAATAGTACCACAAATAACAACGCGATAATAAACTGTTTCGTGTGCTCACAACTGTAAACCGGCTCTGCCCGCCCTGTACACGTTGCTGTCCCCCCAGCACCCCTGCCCAGCCACGCGAAACTGACACTGTTCCCACTAAACAGCAACTCCCAATCCCCACGGCCCCCAGGCTCTTCCAACCACCATTCTCCTTTCCGTCTCTATGAATTTGACTACTTTCGATACTTCATATAAGTGGAATCATACCCTGTTTGTCTTTCTGTGACTGGGTTATTTCAGTTAGCATAATATCTTCAAGGTTCCTCAAGGTTCATATTGTAGCATAAGTCATCATTTCCTTTCTTTTTAAGGCTGAATAATAACCCACTGTATAGATAGACCATATTTGGTTTATCCATTCATCTGTTGATGGACACGTGGGTTGCTTCCACATTTGGGCCATTGTGAATAATGCTGCTATGAACATCTGTGTGCAGATACCTCTTCACATCTTGTGTAAATTCTTTTGGCTGTATGTCCAGAAATGGACCTGCTGGATTAAGTGGTAATTCTATGTTTAATTTTTTGAGGAACCTCATGCTATTTTCCACAGCAGCTATACCATTGTACATGCCCACCAGCTGTGCACAAGGGTCTTGGTGTCATCCTTACTGACACTTGTTCTTTTCCATTTCTGTAATAGTGGCCATCCTAATGGATGTGACATGGTAACCAATGAACTCTTTACCAAATCATTTGATGCCTGATGTCAGGGGTCTCCAGGCTGATGATACTCCTGGATTCCTTGATTTTTTCTATCTCACCTTGTGCTTACATACCTTTCTCTAGTACAGCATCACTGGAGTAATTACTACTCAAGCATTCCCTGAAGGACTAAGAAAACCACCGGCAGGAGAGCTCCTAAAAGATAAACAAAAGGTCCCTCTAGTTACGGTGGCCCCTACCTACATGGTTTAGAAATGATTGGTTAAGAAGAAATAGTACTGATTGTACAGACCAGGGATGATTTAACCAGAAGTTGACAAAGATGAAAAGGGCCACTCCTTCCTCCCCCAAAACTTTCCCCATGCTGCTGGGAAAATACAAACACTGAGAGATGATGTGCTTTCCTTTCTAAAGCTGGGGTCCCCAGGACCAGAGCTGAACCCAACAGCCTACTCTTTTCAGTGTCTATGCAGGGACTGATGATATATAGGAATTCTGCAAATTCACGATGCTCTAATTCCATGATCTCCAGCCCCAGCCAGGCTCTCACACTTCCCAGGTCAGCCCTCTTGCTCCTTCTACAGCAGCTACTGCAGACCTTCTCACAGCACTTTGCCTTGCTGCCTGCTTCTCTGCAAATGGAAGTTCTCCAGATGAGAACCACGTGACCACCGCCTAACCATTGAGTAAATGATGACAGGGCTACAAATCCTAGCTTAGTCTGAGTCCACCTTCTCTTCTTTTACAGTAAAAAAAAAAGCCCCACTTCCTGTCTAATGTTCATCTTTCAGTGGTGCTCTGGAACCCATTTCTTCTACATTCTTGGGAATCTCTCTTGATTATCTCCTCTCTCACGTACCATATTTTGCCATGTATGATGAGCACCCGCGTTTTTGTGCACATTATACATGGATTATACTCCTTATTATACCCATGGTATGTAATCATTATACCCAGGTATAATGTGCATCCTTATTTGTCCCTCAAAAATTTGGTCAAAAAAGTTCATTTTACATGGCAAAGTATGATAGGTTTTCCTTTTCTCCCTCATTACTGGCCCCATCCTTACTGCATTAAACATGGGTAAATCCCTTCTTCCTTTAAAGAATAAGGCCATCTTTCTATGCCTCCCTCTAGCTGCTACTTCTTTCTCTCTTTTTGCCTCATCACAGTCAAACTCCTTGAATTTTCCTCTCCACCTGCTTCTCTGTCCTTTCACTCCAAATGTCTTGGCCACAAATAACTGGCTTTGCCTTTGGAGCCTCTAGGAAGCTATGGTTCTCACACCCTTTTTAGCTAATTCTTGCTAAATTCTGCTTCTCTCTTACTTGACATCCTGCAGCCCACTCGGTACTGAGCACACCTGCATTCTTGGAGAAATGTTTCCACTTGTTCTCCCTTCCTGTTCTCCTTCCTTCCTCTCTTCTCCTTTGCAAGTTCCTCGTCTCCTTTCTGTCCCCTGGTAGGTTAACATTCCTCAGTTTTTCTCACATCATGGCAACCTCATTCCTCATGGACCTCAACAGCCATGTCCTCGCTGACCATAACCAAAACATTACCTATCCAAAGTCCTACTTATCCTCTTCACTAGATAGTTGATGGGCACATCCAATAGTACGACATCCCAAACTGAACATATCACCTTCCTCTTCCATAAATTTGCCTTCTCATTTTCCCCAGTTCCTGGCACTGGCATGATCTGTTCTTGCATAACCAGAAATCTAAATATTCTTCCCTGAATGTCTCACCTCCAGGCTTATCCCAAACCAAGTTCTATTGGTTCTACCCACTGACTGTCTCCCTATTCCATCCACCCTTTTCCTGCCCCTACTGCCTCTGCTCTGTTTACAGGCCACCACTGCTTCTATTCTGGATCACTGCCAGAGCCGCCTAACTGCTCTCTGTTACTATGGATTGTTCTCCATGCTGCAGCTGAAAGGATCTTCCTAGATCTCAGACCTAAGCATGTCACTTCCTTGCTTTAAGTTCTCCAATGACCACCCAATACACTTGGAATGAAACCCAGACTCTGTAACATGAATTGGGAGGTTCTAGCTAATCTGCACTCCCCCGTCTTCTCCAGCCTCATCTCTCTAGCACCACGCACATCACGGTCCTCCAAGTCTGGCCTCTTTGGGGTCCTTAGCAGCTCCTTGCATCCCCTGCCCCATCAACTTTTGGCCCAACCTCTAAACTTCTCCTTCCTTTGGCTAATTCCTAAGATCATCAATCCCTAGCTTAGATGTCTTCCTCTGGAAAGCATTTCCTGGTCCTCTAAATTAGGATTTTGTTTCCTCCCATGTGTTCTTTTTTTTTTTAACTTTTTAAAATTTAATTCTTATTCAAGTACAGTTTTCTGTGTTATATTCCCAGCCCTGCCCCCCGAGTGCTCGCCACCTCCCTCCCATTTCCACCCCCCACCTTAGTTATTGTCCATGTGTCCTTTATACTTATTCATGTGAATCCCTCCCCTTTTCCCCTGTGATTCTCTCCCCTCTCCCCTCTGGACCCTGTCAGCCTGTTCCTTATTTCAGTGTCTTTGGTCATATTTTGCTTGCTTGTTTGTTTTGTTGTTTAGATTCCTGTTGATGGTGATATCATATGGTATTTGTCTTTCACTGCCTGGCTTATTTCGCTCAGCATAATGCTTTCCAGTTCTATCCATGATGTTGCAAACGGTAGGAGCTCCGTCTTCCTTTCTGCAGCATAGAATTCCATTGTGTAAATGTACCATAGCTTTTTGATCCAGTCATTTACCGATGTGTTCTTAAAGTACATATGAGACCATCTATTTAAAAGTGCCCAGCACCATGTGTGGCACATAGTAACCGGTCAGTAACTGTTAGCTACCTCTTACACTTAGAATATACTGCTATCATTTGTTTGCTTTTAGACTTCCCCAGTAGATTATAAACTTCATGAGAACAGAGACCACATTCTCCTTTATTCTCTGTTGAACCCCCAGCACCATAGCTGACATACAGTAGGGGCTCAACACGTATTAGTAGAGTAAATAAATAAGCTATAAATTTTAGAACCTGTAATATCTAAAGAACCGAATGCTATAGGAGAAAAGAATCCCAACTGAGTCACTTAAATGTCTGTACAAGTAGAACCATTATCATCCTGGGCAGTTTTTGCCTGTGGTTCTACCTAAAATTATCTAGATAAGCTCTACTAGAAAGTCAGAATTGAAGGAAATGGGAAACACTTTTAAATGCTAACATGCGACTTGCTACAAAGGAAAAACTCTTTCTCCCCCTGCCTATGGCATAATTCTCCCTCTATCATCCTTAATTTCTCACTTTATAAAGCTTACCATTATAAAGCCAGGAGTAAAAGGAAAAAAGACTAAGCTAAGAATGATCTTAATAAAAGATAATATTAAAATAATATTAAAGATAATATTAAAATAATTTGAAGTACCCTACAAGCAAAAAGATGAGGTAAAAGGTATACATTAAATGTAGATATATTGAGAAATTAATTATATACTTTTATTAAAATTAGTTATTTTAATAAAAAATATTAAAGTATAAAAGAGGTAAAAAAGTTTTAATGAAATGTCTAAAGACTTCAAGAACAAATTCTTTAGAACAAAACTATAATTATCTTAAAACTCGTTAAAGCATGTAAGAGTAGGAAAGGTAAAAAGTAGAAGACTAAATTCAAGAATTTGAATGATAAAAGCATGCCACAGTTAAAATAATTAAAAGCATTCAAGGACAAAGTGTTTTTAATATAGGAGTAATAAATTATTTATGGACTCACTTGAAGGTAGAATAACCAAAAATATGAAATGAAAGGGAGAAAAACATAGTCTTTTAAGGAAGATTAAAAATAAATTCCAGTAATAATAAAATAAAATGAACACAAGTATGGGATCCTAACAAGAAAACCAGAGCTAAAACAAGAGCTTGGATTTCTGGCTTGTACCACAAAAACCCACATAACCCAGTGGGATTTCAGAGAGTTTTCCGAGTGCACTTTACTTCATGAATGGCATTGTGTTTTGGAGGAAATGAACTGTGAGTTTCACTATGACCCGTCCTTCCAGGGGAGTGTCAACACAGGCCCAGGTAAGGGCCACCAAATCGTTATGCTCACCTTTGCCTGCAAATTATATCCTCTGCATTCCAGCCTCTGATAGGTTCTCCATCCAAAGCATCTGCTTTCGTTTAGCAAATAAGAAAACTAGGTGGCCCCCTAAATCCTAAGTACACTTGTCCCTTTGTTCATGAAGACCTTTTCTCAACCAGAGTCCCTTTTAGCAATTAGCTAAAAAGGTGTCCAAAAGGTGTCCTTTGTGTTATATGTGTTTCATGTAGCTTGTCATGTGATTACTTCCCTTTTTTTGCTTTTGTATGTGTCTGAGGACCTGGGGTTTCTCTCCAGCTCATAACTGGAGCTTAATAATGATATTTTAATTTAATTATGTCCTAAATAAGCTACCCTAAGGACACATGCCAGGAGTTCTGCTTCCTTACCTTCCTTTTAACTCTTGGCGCAGAGCTCAGACTGCAGACTTAAGGAAGCTCATGAAGCTTCTCAGAGTCAAGGGATATTTTTGATTTCCCTACAGTCACCAACATGACCAATTCTGAGTACAGTGTCCACTTTTCAGGCCTAATCATTCATATTGGAGCCCTAAGCACTCCAATTTTTGTCCATATTCTCAAGGTAAGTTTTAGGGATCTGAGAGTGTTTCATAGAGCCAAGTACACAGTTACTCTCTGGTGTGTTGACTTTGGTTTAGCCAATCTCTACCCTTTATCCTGATGTTTCTTCCCCTCCCAAATTCTATCTAATGTGCCAGTCTCTCCACCTCATTGCCCTGCAATTTCCCTACAGTAAACAAGGAAGTACAGGAGTTGGCCCACAAAGGTATTAGGGATCCAAAATAGGTCATCCCTTTCAGTAGAAGAGACTGGAGAGAGGCTGTAGGATGGTGTGGCCTCATCCCCCCTACCTATGTATGCCCTGCCGTTCGATGGCCACGCCAGGCTTTCAGAGCCAAACAACAGTGAAGGTGGAAAGAAAGGTCACTGAAATTGGAGCCGGGAGACCAAGGTTCTCACTCCAGATTTGCCATATTGACCACAGTATGAGTGGGTTGGATGAGGGGAAACCTCCTGATCCTACCATTTTGTAGCTGTTTTTCAGGTGTTCTTTTGGTACCAACATGTCCCTAGGTACCCAGGCTGGTTCAGTACTTCATAAATTTTAAGGATTCCAGGCAATACATTCATAAGTGTTGGTGAATAGCCTATATAGAGTAGCAAATATATTAATACTGGAATGGGTAACTACTTTCCCATGGGTAACTACTTTCCCATGGGTAACTAAGAATGGAATCGAGAAACTGAACTACAATCACCCAAACACTGAAATCGTTCAACTACCATGTCTTGATTTTGCAAAAACAAAATTTCATACAATAACAACAAATTGTTTCCTCTGCTGTGTTGTTCATAATGGTAATACAAGGAATGCTATAACAACCAAGTTTTCTCAAAATGCTGGTTCTTCAAGATCACAACTTGATTTTCTCAGTGAACTTTGTCTCTGAAAGATAAGATAATGGAGAATAACAGCCAGATGGAATCTTCTCTTTTCTGGGATTGGGAACAGCCTCAATTCTTCTACATTAGTCATTCAAAAAGAAAAAGAAATTGGCATGGGGTTTCTTTTTTCAGGATATATTCAGGCTGTACAGAAGGGGTGATATTATGAATAGCCATATAAACTCTTTCTTAAGAGGCACTTGAATTACTCCGCCCCTTTTATACAACTGAGCTAATCCTAGAGAGTTTTATCAGATCTTTTAAATGTTGATGAAATAATCCAGTCAGAAATAACTTGCGTAATTCCAGGTTGTGGGGCAGAGGCAGCTTAAGTATTTGCCGAAGGCACAGCACGAGGTTCTTTAACCTTCATTCCTACGTTCCAATAAAAAGTAGGATTTTGCTACCGGGACTCTTTCCTAGGTCTGAGCATGGAGATTTGTTAATATTTATAGTACACTCGAGATCTGTGACTAAAGGCACTTAGTAAGGCATCTGAGCAATAGGAAAATGCTTTTCATTACTTATTAAAATCAAATAAATACCACTTACTTGACAAAAAAATGCCAACAGTGCTAAACATAAATTAGCACATAATTTTAGAAATGAGTGAAGTAAAACTCACCTGTTAAAAGTTTCCCATTGGTGGAGCTGGTAGAGAGAAACGCCAACACACAACATATTTGAAAGGTATTAATTACTTCAATGGAAATGAGAGGAAGAAAAGCCCCTTCTCTCAAGAGAACAGACTAGAAGTATTCAGAACAGAGAGAATATATGTTTATTTAAATATGTGAAAAATCAGTTTTCTCCTGAACAATATTATAGGTACTTTCTCATGGAAAAATAGCCTAGACTTTGGATTACAAAAGCTAGACCTACAGAGAGATCACACTATTCAAGTGCTGTTTTATCTGGAGACACTTAGCTGTACAGCAAAGAAAACAAACTGTGAAGAATCAGGAAACATTCGGCAGCTCCAAAAAGTGAAACGTGTATTTGCGTGGATATTTGTCTTAAAACTGCCAACAGGAAAATTCAAACTGAACTCCAGGGAATTTTAATCCATTCACCACATTTCTTAGTCTTTTGCCAGACAGGATCACAGGATTACATTTTCTAAGAACCCCTTTCTTAAAAACTTAAGTGCTAATCAGTGAGGTGTGACATAGTCTCAAAATGAGATTTGTCAATAAATAAGGATGAAGTACAACCAGACACACAGTGACAGTGAAGCAATGCTATTGCCCTGAAATTGTCAAGGCTGCATTTTATTATTTATTTGACACTCATTTATTTGACTCACAGTGTTGTTTTGCACATGAATCACTGTGTAACAAACCAACCCAAAGCCCAGGGACTTCAAAATGACACCAGTTTATTTGGTCATGACTCGGTGGTCAGGAGGTTGGGCTGACGTTGTTCCTCACAGTGTCACCTTGGGTCTCTCAGGGTTGTGGTTAGATCTGAGATGGGACCACTCACATACATGGGGCTTGGTTGGTATGACCAGAGAGGCGGGACCACCCCAAGTCCCCTCTGTCTATGTGGCTACTTCAGGCATCTTTCTGAGTGTTCCAAACACACAAAGGCAAAAGCTCAGATCTCTTAAGGCCAAAACTAGGAAGTCACAGAGCATCACTGCTGTCATGTTCTACTGGCCAAAACATGTCACAGGTCAGCTAAGCCCACGAGGAGGGCAGTAGATGGCACCCTTCAGAGGGGCACAGCCGAGTGACCTTGAAGAAGAGTGGGGAATGGCAGATGCTGTTGTGGCCACTTTGGAAACACAGTCTAGCACAAATATTCAGGCTGTTGATATGATAACAGGTTATAAAGGTGACCTCAAGTGTATTTTCTGCAGACACAGAGCCTGTAGTCTCATCCTTTTCACCCACTCTTCACTCTGCTGACTTAGGGTTCTGGCTAAGACAAAAATCTGCCTGCCACTCTCTACTTGGAGAACTCTTTGATTGTTCCACACCATCTGCGTAATAAAGCCCAGACCCTTCACATGGCTTGCTGGGTCCTCCCAGCCGGTGCCTCGACTGCCTCTCCAACCTCCCATCTCAGCAGGCCCTGAGCACCTCATAGTCCTGCCCTACTCTTGGTTAGCACAGCTCCATGTGGGACCAGGGGCCTGAGATCCACTTTTTCCTGTCCTCACTTTGCTGACCCCACAGGAATCACCGCCTTTGTGAAGCCCACCCCTCCAATCCCCAATGTATTAAGACATCTTCCCCCATGAGCCGTGGCATCCTGTACAGGAAGCCATCCTAGTAGTGCTAACACTCCCCTTTGTCATCGGGACCACAGCACAAGCTACTCAAGGGCGGGACCTGCGTCTCATTCTCTCTAACCTGCCCATCCCTGGAGCAGAATCCCACACATAGGAGCTCATAAATATTTCTTAAAGGTCAGTTTAGTACAGGCAGATGACAGGGTGGCAGAGTGCCTGGGGGAAAGACCAGAGAACTCCAAACGAGAAGGCTAGTGTGAGGAAGAGGAGGGCCAAGGCCAAGGATTTCCAACAGTGTGAGGGAACTAACGCAGTGGGTGCAAAGCTTCAAAAATGCATAAAGGGGATGCACTAGATAAACGCATGACAAGAAACAAGCACAAGTCAAACAGAAAATTCAGGCAGATGAGAGAGAAAGTGTGTGCTGTGGTTAAGGAAAAAGAATCAGTGAGAAGATATGACTACCTCAGATCAGACCCTGCCACAGAGATGGGGCACCCCTGGCTGGAAACTACATGGTGGGACACCCAGAATCCAACCAAAACAGAACCTCCCTTCCCCAGACACTGGGGGGCTCTCTACAGGTGACTGACTGACCCACCTAGGAGGGCAGGAGAGAAGCTGGGCAAAGTGAAGGGAACCTGATGCTCCTGGGGAAAACCATGAACATCATTCCCAAATCTGAGGTGTTGTTCTTAACTCCTGATCCAAACTGACTGAACAACGTGAAAGCGAAACTGGCTGTGGTGCACTTGACTCGAGTGACAAGGTACAGGGGAAATGGTGTGACTCGGGAGAGGGGGTGTTAGCTGAGCACCAGCAAGGAACGCCCACCTTAAAAAAGAGCCCATAGCCTTCTTTTCATAACAAAACTCAAAAGGGAGTGATCGTCATGAGAAAATATTTTTTTTCTGCTAACTAGTAAAAGAAAACATGACTCTAGTGAGTGTATAAACAAAGTACTACTAATTATAACTGATTTTTTTCTGTATACCAGCTACTGTTCTGATAACTTTACATCCATTAACGCATTTTAAGGAGCTCCTCTTATTGTCCTCAAGTTACAAATGAGGTAGAGTTGCTTCGGTAAAGCTACTTGACTGAGGTAGCTTGTTCAAAGTCACGTTGACATGGCCGCTAAACAAAGTGACGGGGCTGAAGGGGCAACATCAGCAGGGCGGTGCCACAGCCCGTGGGCTCCACGCTCTCTACTAAGCTTGAATTTGGCTTATGTACTCTATCTATTGACTCTTTTTTTAAAAAATACTACCTGATATTGGTATTAATTCTAAGAAGTGAGTCTTGACACTTCCTTTCTTCTTTATACCTCAATTATTGTTTTGGGAATATTTTCTCATTTTGCTGTGCAATAAATCTATTACTCATTTTAGTAGCAGAGAAAATACTCACTTGGGTTCAGCTTCATACCTCAAGCCTATCTTTTCTAGATCCTTCCCAGGCATTTGCTACTGGCTCTAGAGAGTGGATCTTTGTACGTCAGGCAGCTTGTAAATTCATCTAGGCATTTAGAAAGATGTTTTTAAAAGGCTAGAAAGCTTCATGGAACTCTCAAAGCTTCTACCTTCAGAGTAAACTGATGAGGGAGAAGGAGACTGCCACAGAGCTTCCCTTATTGACGGCTCACTCCCAAGTTCCCCTGGGGCAGAAGGACATAGATGAGGCCCACAGTCAGCCACTCTCACTGGCCTGGTCTTCCTTTCTTCCTCAACCTTGAACATGTACTTGATCCCTGCTTTTTCCCTGCCTGCATTTTTCCTTTCCAGGAAAGTCAGATACCAGGTACATTGTGCTGCATTTTTTTTTCTGCCAGCTATATTCTAAACCTACAATACTGTAAAAGAAAAATACATTTTAAGTAAACTTGAAAAACATATTTTAGAATCCTAATTTATTCTCTTGATTTTTTGTTAATCTCAATCTTAAACTCCCATGATACCCTCCTTAAACTTTCCTTTGACATAGTTATTCTTTTTTTTCTCCTCAGTTCTTTTATGTGTTTAATACTCTACTTGAGAATACACTAAACAGATTAAAAATGACAAATTCTATCATATATGGACACACACATATACAGACTGCTGTAAGTTGCAAGGAACTGCTAAAGAAGAAAGTTTGCTTCATTAAAAATGAGTGAGAAATGCAGCCAGATTAACATTCTTTAGTAACAACTTTGAAGTTTGAACTTCAACTTTACCGAGTGGTTCTGGAAATTAGAAAAGTTGTATATTGTTATACTGTGAGATAAATTGTTTTTCAGTATGTGCCTGATGTAACTTTATAATTTGCTTTTTAGTTAGTTTTTTCTCACATCTGTGAATCACTAAGAAGTTTCACATTAAGTTTCTGATCCTTTTTATGTCTGTTATTTATTCATGATTATTATTTGACAAGCTTCTGAAGCACAAGACTCCAAAAAGTTCAAGGAGATATCCTTAGTCAAGAAAACATCTCTTTTACCAATGTTTTCCAAACTGTACTTTATTATTTTTGGTTAGTTTGCAAAAAAATACCAGAATTACAACAGATGCCTAATATTTGAGCAAATGGACAATTTCCAGAGATTGACCAATTTACTGAATATATAAACATTCGCCCTGAAAATGAATAATGAAATAGGAAAATAAGGTGCAGAACATCCATGATTCATTGACTCAGGGGCAGAAATGAAGTACCTACACTTGTGTAATTTCCCTTTTCACCTTACCCTTCTGTCCCTCGTGGACCACTGATGGAAGCTGCCCCGTGGGCAGCACTTATGCGGGATGTATGGACTCAGCCATAGAGGAAGGAAAGAAGCTGGGAAAAACCAGAGCATTACAGGGGCATTTTCTTGTCTTGGAGTCGACGTCCCAGCAAGTCAAAGGGCAGCTGCCTTTGGTACGCTGCTTCCCACCTGATCTCAAAGTACCCTGCCCATAGCACTGCCAGAAAGTTCTTACTTCACTTTATTCTAGTGCCTGAAATTCTGCCAAGCAGAACTTTAAGAAACACAGATCCTCCTAAAAATGCAAGCACTACTAAGATTTCCTTCATGTGTTAGAGTGGCTTAATCAGTAACTTACAAAAAAAATAGAAAATTTCATGGAGAAAGGAAAGGCTGAGATTGATTCAGTCCACAAATATTTATTGGCCTAGCACCCCCTTGGTCATTGGCCATGATTGATCTGAGGGCTACGAGTACAGGAGATAAAAGAAGGCCAGGGTCCCGGCCTGCATGAAACCTATTTTCTTTTAGAGGATAAAGACAAGAATAAAAGTAGAGAGCAAATAAATAAGAGGCTTTAGATCATGGCAACTACTGTGAAACAGCAGCAAAGGAAGTGAAGAACTAAAAAGACAGATTTCTGGATCCTAGCTTGCACTTACATTACTATTTTCTCTCTTTTTATGGAGAGTGAGGAAGAGGGAAAATATCTGATCTGTACTCACTGCCACAAAATCATGGTTACTAAAAAGGGGGGGGGGGGGCGGGGTGCAGACAAGTCATCGGGAGATCCAGAAAAGGCATATTCTCTCCTTCCATGATCTTCTCCAGTCCTCCTTGAGGACAAGGCCTGGGGCCACGGCTCCTTTTTCACCACTGTGTTCCTTTGCTAGTATGTACCTGGCACTTAGTGGGTGGTTAGTAAATATCTGTTGCTAGATATATAGAATCTGACTATTTCCTGTGATGATTCCTTCTAGTAACAAGAAGCTATACCGCTTTGAAAAAGAGAATCCTTAATGTTATATTGCCTGCTCTTGAAATGTGTAGAAGGAATCTGGGGCTCAGAGTGGCTGAGCTGGATGTTTAGGGAATCACAGTTGGTTATTGGCAGAGTCAAAACCGGACTGAATGCCCCCTGGCAACCACTCTTGGTCCCTGGCTCTAGAATAACCTTAATAAACTCCAATGTCCTTCCATACCAACCTGAAAAATTCAACCTCAACCTAAAAATCTTATTTCTCCTCCTGTATTAAGGTGACCCTATCCTCCCAAGTGAAAAGAACATGGTCCAATAGGGGCCACTATTCCAGCAAGCAGGGATTCCCCTCAGAACCTTATGCTCACAGGAGCTCTGTAGAGTCCATCCATCAGCTTCCGAGTCCAAAGCAGTTTCCTAGACCTTCATACTATACCCATAATGTTTGCTTGCTAAACCATCAGCTTCAGTTATTTACCCCATATCTGTGATCTAAGTTTTCTGGTTGTATTTTATCTAAGTCATCTTTATTTTAGTCGAGCTAAAGCTGTGGTTTTGCAAATTAAATCAGTTGTGGGTTTCTGCATATATCTCCTCCATGTGTTTACGAAGCTATTTTTTTTTTCACTAGCGTTAGACGTCTGTTTTCATCTTTACAGTTGTGTGACTGAAGATTTGTTTTGCCTAAGGTTCTTTTAAACAAATTTAAGACTACTGAGAAGAATACATTTAAAGAAATCAAACACTTTTTTAATGCCTTAGTTAAGCTATATCATCAGCCACAAGTGAGTTTCCTTAAAGTTTTGAAGTTTGTCCATAACAAAGCGATCCTGTGGCTTTTGAGTCTGGACTTTATACTTCACTCAAACAGAAAGTGTTTCATCTTTTTCAACATGGACGAGGTATAAGAGGACAGCTCTTATGGGTAATGTGGAGGGGAAACAGGCAGTATGCAAAGGCAAGGGGATCTGTGCTAATTAAAAATTCATTGTAATGATCTAAAGAAGATATCTGAAGTTCCCAGGCTTTACTGAAGATTAGGCATCAATTCAGAAGAAATAGCCAAATAAAATCCACAGGACTTTTTGCATAGCTGGATGTAAGGGATGAAAATAAAGGAGTACTCCCAGTTGGTTCCAATATTTGTAGCTCAGAAGACTCGGTATCTGGTAACTCCATTGATCAAGACAGGAAAAAGAAGAGAGGCCTGGGCACTGAGGAAAGGGTAGAATTTGCATTTGTTCTGGTTGTGCTTTGAGGAGCTTGTGGAACACCCCTTGGAGAGATCCGATGTGTAGTTGGAAATATAGAACTAATGGAAGTGCAGCTGTAGGTCAAAAATGTACTTGTTGAAGCTATCACTGAGTAGAGGATAGCTGAAGCCATCCATGTGGGTGAGATTGGCCAGAAAGGAGTCAAGTCAAACGTGGACATATCCCATATTTATTTAGGTAAAGACAGCTGAACCAAAAGACGAGACTGAAGAGTGACTAGGGAGATGGAAGGACAGCAGGAGGGAAGAAGGGGAATCTGCAAGGAAGAAGACCAAGAATGGGCCAATGGATCTGGACATTGGCATCACCAGTGCCCTCTGAGAAAGCCAGGTCTGCGGAGTGGTGGGCTGCAGACACCAAAAGGCAGAGGAGGTGGAAGGAAAGGTACTAGAGCCACAGCTGCAGGCAAAGCCACAAAAATGGCGTCATTGGTACATTTGGCTCTCCTGAATACCTCTTATCATTTGTTCCTTTTAAAACATGGCCCATTAAATAAGGACAAAGGGAATAATGAGAAGGTAAATAATGTTCTATAGATGAAGAGGTCATTCTTAACCATACCCTATTTTTTAATCCTCCCTATGATATCCACTTATAAAACATTAATGTAATGTTATAAAATGGGTATATTGCATTACTATCCTTGAAGTAATTCAAATTAGTAACAGCCTTTGAAATCCCTTATGTTCTATTTTGATGCTTATTTAAAATATATATACACAGCCCTGGCTGGTGTGGCTCAGTGGATTGAGTGCTGGCCTGCAAACCAAGGGGTGGCCAGTTCGATTCCCAGTCAGGCCACATGCCTGGGTTGCAGGCCAGGTCCCCAGCAGGGAAGGCGTAAGAGGCAACCACACACTGATGTTTCTCTTCCTCTCTTTCTCTTTCCCTTCCCCTCTAAAAATAAGTAAATAAAATCTTTTTTAAAAATAAATAAAATACATACATACATAACAATGGATGTCTTTCCCCATTCTGTGATGGCACAGAATTACAGTTCAGTAAATATTTCTGTTTAGCCTCTGTTTCAAAAGATCGCTTTATTCATCTGAATTCATATTGTCTGAAATAGAAATTCCTAAAAATATCTCGCATGTGCACCATTTAGAAAGATGAGAGGTTTTATAACTAAACTATGCAAACAAAAACCACTCTGCCCTCATGTCAATTAAAGGTGACATGAACAGATCCTTTCTTCTCGTGAGGAGATGCAAATGAGTCATTATAGAATTGGACTCGATTACTTTTAATTGAAATAATTTTTCTCAATAAGAGTAAATTATAGTAAGAGATTTACTGGAAGAAGTGTCTGACACTACAATCAGCTTCTAAATACAACTTCCCTTTTCATTTCCTGTGACTAAACACAACTTTCATTTTCATTTTCTGGGGAAAGAGCTGACAAAATTCCTGGAGATGAGTGAGATACGCCTCTTCCTAGAGCAATATACAGTGGCCTTACCCGCTGCCTTCCAAATGGAGAACTCTAGCTAGAAATGTCAGCAGCCGCAGCATTTCCCACTGCCCTCTACATATTGCAGACCAAGCTATCAAAATGGAACTATTTTCCACACTGTTCCCTTACCCAACCTTATCCCCCTCATCCATTCCAGTGCCCAGTCACTCCCAGCTCCAAGCCTCCTTGCTCTCCTAAAGCAACTGCTATGGAATTTTCTCTCTTCAAAATAGTGATTCCTTCAGAAATCAGTGTGGGCTTCAGCAATGACTGACTTTGTTGCTTTGTGTGTGAGTCTTATATCCTGAAGAGACTATATCTTTTTGAAGATAGTGTGTTTTAATCCACATAATCATGAGATGTTAACATTTTACAGAGGAGGACATTGGACCAGAAAGGTGAAGTAATTGCCTAAGGTCACACAGCAGAACAGGTAGTTGAACAGGCACATGAGAGGATGGGGAGGGAGGTGGTGTGTTCTTTCCCTAGAAATACTTGAATGAGCTTGGCCAGATTCTGTCACTGGGGCTCTGGTTTTTGTCACTTCTGTGGCTAATCACATCATCTTTTTGTTTGGGAGACCCTTCTCCACACGAGATGCAATTCCATACTGTTAATTATAGTTCAGTTTTAAAAATTATAATCACACTTCCTGTCTCCCAGAGATAACCTTGAGTTAAGTTTTAGGTGATCCAAAAAATATTTATTGACACTTTCACATATTTTAAATTTTAGAGAGTAATTTGGCAATAAGTATGAAAGTGAAGACATGTGTACATCAAAATCCACTTTACACAGATTCTAAAGAAACTCTCAAACATGTGCCCAAGAAATATACAAGAATGCTCTTAACAGCATGTTCTTTTATACTTATAAAAAAAAAGAACATCAAAAAAGAACAGATAAAGATTGTAATGTATTTATTTTAATGGAATACCAAGGAGCAGTTCTGAAACTGAAGTCCAAGGAACCCTGGAAATCCTCAAGACTAAGAGAATTCTCAGGTCAAAACTAATCTCATGGTACTATGAGGTCCTTCTCTTTCTTTTCACTCTTATTCTGTACACTGGAGTTTTCCAGAGACCACGTGTTAGAATAGCAACAGACTGAGAGCAGAAAGAGATAATGAGAAGCCCGCTGTCTTCTGTTAAGCCAGGTATTAAAAAGATTTGCAAAAATGTAAAACAGCACACTTTTCTCATTATGTCTTTTGCTTTGAAAAATATTATTTATCAGGAAATATGGTATTACATACAATGGGCTTTTACTATTTTTAGTTAATAAATAATCATTTTTTAAATTTTTATGTGTTTTTCTGATATGGCAAATGTTGATAGATTTAATCCATATAAACCAAAGCCCCTCGACATCCTCAATAATTTTTAAGAGAGGAAAGGAATCCTGAAACCAAAATGTTCGAGAACCACTGCTATAGAGCAATAAATGAATAAACTGAGATTACATATATGAAAAAGAATGACTTTCACAAACATGATAAACACAGTTGTGGAAAAATATAAGCAATTTTTGTATTGAGTTTTAAAACCACTAAAGACAGTGTGTGTGTGTGTGTGTGTGTGTACATGTCATGTATAAAAATGGTGGGAATAATCAGCCCAGAGTCTGGACAGTAATTCTGTGGGTGGTAGTGGGTGTCTGAGAGGGAATGAACTCAGTGGGAGGACAGTGGCAACTTCAAATATATGGGGTGGCTGTTTTTTGTTTTAGGTTGGACTATTGGTATAAATGTGCCCATTAAGTTATTTATATTTTTGTGTATCTAAAGTGTTTTGTAACACAACTTAAAAACTAATATCTATATATAACTCAACAACAAACAAAAAAATTTAAGTTCTCAAAGGACTTAAATAGACATTTCTCCAAAGATAATATACAGATGGCCAAGAAATATATAAAAAGATGTTCAATATCACTAACCATGAGAAAAATGCAAACTAATATCACATGAAATTTTACCTCATACCCAGTAGGATGGCTCCCATCAAAAAACAAGATAACTTTTGTTGAGGATGCGGAGAAATTGTAACCCTTGTACACCAATGTTGGGGGTGTAAAATGGTACAGCCAGTGCAGCAAACAATGTGGAAATTCCTCCAAAGAAAAGTAAAATAGAATTATGGTCTGACCTAACAGTCCCACCAGTAAATATACATCCAAAAGAATTGAAAACAGTGTCTTACTTACAACAGATGGTGACTACCGGGGTGGTGGGGGGGGGGAGGGGGCAGGTAGGAAAAGGTAAATAGGGGACAAATGGTGATGGAAGGAGACTAGACTTTGGATGGTGAGTCCACAAGGCAATGTGCAGATGATGTACTGTAGAATTGTACACTCAAAAATTATACAGTTTTATTGACAAATATAACCCTAATAAATTCAATAAAATAGGAAAGAAAGCAGTGTCTCAAAGAGGTATTTCATATCTATCTTCATAGCAGCATTATCCCTAATAACCAATAGGCGAAAACAACCCAAATAACCATTGATGGATGAATAGATAAACAAAATGTGGAATAAACAGACAATAGAATATTATTCAGCTTTAAAAATAGAATTCTGACATATGCTATAACATGAATGAATCTTGAGGACATTATGCTAAATGAAATAAGCCAGTCACACATACACACACACACAAAGACAAAGAAATACTGGTTGATCCCAGTTACATGAGATATCAAAAGTAGTCAAACTCATAGAAAGAGAAAATAGAATAGTTACCAGGGGCCTCAGGGAGGCAAAAAATGGGAAATTGTTGTTTAGAGTTTCAGTCTTGCTTAATGAAAAGTTCTGAAAATCTCCACAACAATGTGAATATACTTAACAATACAGAACTCTATACTTAAAAATGGTTATGAGGGTAAATTTTGGGGGGGTGGGGGTCATAAGTAAAAAAACTAATAGCTAGAACAAGATATTTTCTCACCCAGAGATTTTCAAATTCCTTGCTGTCACACCAGTTACTGTCAAAATAATAGGTTAAGTATATCTGAATTATCTCTTTGAATTTCTTGCTCAGACTCCTTGCTTCAGTACAGTCTTTGACATTGGCTCATACTGGGCATTCTGCCCTTCCAGAATCCCCTCTATTTCCTCTCAGCTACCGAAGGCCTACCCGAAGGAGTTCTGATGACTCCCACTGGAGGATACTCAACCAAGTTGTGCTTTCTCCCTGATACGGCCCCAAACCATCCTAAGCCACTTGGATCCCTCCTGCCTTGAGGACTCGGCACACTCGTTTTATGTACAACCTACTGTCCGTTACTCATTAGTCCTAATCCTGTGGATTGCTTCTTAGTTTTTCAGAGGTATTTGATCACCCCAACTAGAATTTAGGCCCTTGGGAGACAGGGTCAATGCATATGGCTGATTATGCATGCCTAAAAGTAAGTTTTGCATATCGCTGGCCTGCAATAAGTGTGAGTGAATGAAAAGAAAAATGGATGATCAGTACGATGTTCAAGATGTAGCTGAACTGAATGTGATAAGAATGCCTTGTCAGAGCCACTATTCCTCTGGTTTCCCAATGCTTTACTTAGATTCCTTGCATCAAGCCCCATATTTCCTCCCAACAGCCCCGTTTTGCTTTATCTGAAGAGGCACTTCTACCCCATCCCCAGCGGAGAGAGGGTGAGGCAGTTCTTACTCCCCTACCGTGTTCACACTGCTACCCCACTTCTACTGTCCTTTGTTTTCAATGGGTTTACTATTAACGGATACACAAAAACAGACAGCAAGTAACAAAAATAATAAACACCAGGACTTGTACAACAGCAAAACAGAAGTGCCTCGTATTTGATTTTAGACATCTCTGAGCTCAATTCCTCACTCCACTCACTAGCAGTATGCCCTTGGACAATTTACTTTAACCCTTTTTAAAACTGTGATAAAATTTACATAGCATAAAATGGACCTCTTAACCATTTTTAAGTGTGCAGTTCAGTAGCATTAAGTGCATTCACAGCATTTTCCTACGATCACCACCATCCATCTCCAGAACTCTTTCATCTTCCCAAATAGAAGCCCTGTGACCACTAAACAGTACCTCCCCTGCCCCCTCAGCAACCCTCGGTAACCACTGTGTATTCTACTTTCCATCTCTATGAAGTTGAGTATCCTCGGACCCACACATATATAGTATTTGTCCTTTTGTGACCGGCTTATTTCACTCAGTCTAAGATCCACAAGGTGCATCCATGTTATAGCATGTGTCGGAATTTTGGTCCTTTCCGGTGCCGAATACCACTGTACTCGAACCTTTTAGACCTCAGTTGCTTCCTCTGCAAGCTGCTGTGAGAACTTTAGGCCACAAAACATGATACCATGATAGACAGGAATTCGGGTTCCTTCCCTGTCTAAATCCTAACGCTCATGAAGACCACATGCAAGAAATATGCCTTTCTCATTTCCCTAGTTCCTGATTTGCATATTAGTGAGTTTGCCATAAGTGTTATGGTTAACTGAACTGAAAAATATCCTTATTTAGTAAATTAGAGATCTGCTCCCAGGGTCCCAGCATTATAAAAGCAATCATCTGTTTCACAATTCCTGATACTCCCTCCCTCCATAGATTAATAACAAAGGGAAATAATAGCAGGCTCTTGTCACTTAGGAAAACAAAGTTGATAAAATCCATTAAGCAAATGGATCTCTAATAGCTTAGGTAAGAGAGGAGGTTGAACAGTTACCTAACAAATTCAGATTCTGGGGGCTGAATCAAACCACAAGTAAAGTCCCAGTTTTCATTTATCTTAATTTGTAATCGTCCTTTGGCCTAAATTAATTACAGGTAATCACTGTGGAGTTAATTATAGTCATGTTCCTTGCTGTTACCAATACATTCTTTGGTCACTGCATTGTTAAAATGGACAAATCGGTACTTCAGTTGACAGTGTGACTTGTCCTTAAATAGGCAAATCTGATGAAGAACCTTGAGTGATGCTGATTTTAGTGGAAACATAAAGCCGTCCATGAACTTGCCAGAATGGATGTAAAGTGGCAGGAATTAAACTCA
The DNA here is from genome assembly GCF_014824575.4 of Sturnira hondurensis. Lineage (NCBI taxonomy): Eukaryota > Metazoa > Chordata > Mammalia > Chiroptera > Phyllostomidae > Sturnira > Sturnira hondurensis. The sequence goes on from NW_028088915.1 coordinate 5,835,897, forward strand.
AAACTGACTCTGTGACAAACAGTTTAACTTTTATCAGATCGGTTTTCCCCGTTGGTAAAATCTCTGTAAAAAAATCTACTTCACACTCTTTTTAATTCCTACAACATTGTTCTTCCCAACCTCTCTCTCCATAGCAACCCCAAAGTAGCTATGGTATATAGTAATTTAATTCATATATTATTTAACTTAAGATTTTTTTCTTTGATATGAAAGAGTGTAAAGAGTATGCTCAGGGAGAAAAGTCAAGTTATTTTTGAAATATTACATTCTGTGAAATGAATCTTGTCTATCTAAATTGAGAAAGTGATGAGCTTAAGTTCATTATGTAGAAAATAATGTCAAGTCTATTTATTTTATTATCTCCTAAGAAAAATTAGACTGGTAGAATTTTGTGAATATTAATTAGGCACCGAAAACAATACAACTTTCCCAAACTGCTAAAAGTAAATGTGTCCGCTTCCATAAAAAATAGGCTTCTGAATGTTTTAGAAACACACAGTACAGATCTCAGGGAGGCCAAGCCCACCATAACTGATTAGAAAATAAAAGAATATTTTATTTATGGTACACTGAACCCAGAGAGCAAAATGACGTGCAGGTCCTACACAGTTGGGGGTTTGTTGAAAAATACAGAAAAAGCAAAACATAATATTATACAAAGAAATATCATACCATCCTTTTCTTACCAGGATCTCACCTGTAGGAGTTACACAGGGCTTTCCCAAAGGACAGGATGGCTTAGCAATTAGGCACCAGTTGCTTTGCAGACAAATGCAACAAGCTAGACCGCCTGGCAGGGAAGTGTGGGATGCAAATGTACCTCAGGTCTTTCCATCACTCTTGCACAAAACAATATAAGAAAACTTAATGGAGCACTGATATTTTTACTGTCTTGCCTTTGCCCCAAAACATACAGATTATTGTGACTTCTTTGTACTTCAAACAAATTATAAGAAAAGTTAGTGAAATTCTAGAATAGTTACATTGCTTAATTATGTTTGATTAATTTGATGGTATATAAAGTAATTTAAATAGTTAAACATTGGTTATGTAGGAGCACCCACCTTTAAAATTAGAAACTGGCTGTCCTATAGTGGGAATCTTCCCTTTTTAACTATGAATCCTTGTATAAGACGTTTAACCTTTTTGCCTAGGGTCTTCATCTGTAAAATGGGGATGACGATTTCTAGCTTGCAGAGCTACTGTGGGTGTTTTTGTTTTAAAGATGGGTATAAAGCAATGCAGTGTTCAATCAATAGTAGCTAATCATATTTCTAACTTGTATTTCCATGTTGTATCTGCAACCTACACATTTAAACACAACCCCTTAAGACTTGAAATAGTCATGGTATAGAACTTCATAAAACCCTCACCAAAATATGTTTCCCAAAGATAAATTTCAATCTGTCACTTCCTTGTGAAATTCAACACATATTCCAAATTAATCGGGGATGAGTGGTAGACTGAATTAATGAGGTTTCCAATCTACCAGAGTAAGATAAATGATATAATCAATTTTACTTACCTGAGGGGAAAATGGCAAACTCCTTTGAAGCTATAAGCAAACTATCTGAAAACATGTGTAACCCTCTGAGTATTAAGGGGGCTAGAGATGACTCCTTCCCTTCCCATAACGCTCTGTGGTTTCCAGTCCTGACAACTGCCTACACAAAGCATAAGTCAAACGAGATCACTGTCAGGGGTGAGTTTATTTCATCATCAATGACAGTGTTTAAGTGTCTGGAGGTGTGTGTTTGCTTTTCTAATGTAACCACAAAATAGCGGTTAGTTTCTCTCTAATAGCTAAGGGTGGCAGAAGTTGCTGTTGGCTTTAAGATAATATATGAACTCTTATTCTGAGAATGAACTTGGCAAGTTTAGTCATGACAGACCTAGTGCTTACTTTTTCCTCTCACCTTTTCCCACCAGCGTCCTCCCCCTTTTCATTTCTTCTCCTCCACTTGGAGACAGAAAGAAACCAGAGCAGGCTCAGCAGAAAGTGTGAGGAAGCATGTGCACACCGACTGTGCTGCAGATGCGTGGGCTCCACCCATGTGACTTTGTCTCCTTTTCTTTTTAAAAGTAAACACAGCAGGATGTGCGCATACCAAGTACTGAGCACAGAGAAATAGGGGAACTGCTGGGCTAAGGAACAACTTCAAAGGACGGTGGCAGGAGCTGGCTGCCTCCCTGCCAGGCGTTTAAAGGGCTGCACCCTCCCTGGGAGGGAGAGTGGACGTCCTAGCCCTCGACTTCTCTCAGAGGGCCACAGAAGGAACTCGGGGTCGGGAAAGGACACGTCGTAGTGGGCTTCACTCTAGCTTTGAGACTTTCTGAACCCAAGCAAGGGGAAAAAAAGCTTTATTTTTAAAAAATAGAAAAAGAAACCTTTATTTTAGTTTGTTCAGTGGAAACAATGAAAAGAAGATGAACTTGACTTTGAAATACCTTACACTGTATGAATTCATGTATAAATATATATATGTACATACATATATATATGTATGTACATATATATGAATGAATGATGTAGGTAGCCTTTGTGTCCTCCATTCTTTTTAGATAAGGAGTGGAGGCACAATACTGTGAAGCACAAATCAGGGAAGTGACCTTGCCGTCATATTCAATGTTAAGCTGACCTCCTGACTTCCTAGTACGTGTCCCATGTGCTACGACCTAACAACACAAGGTGGGTGGCAAAGTGCACTGCCAATTCAGATGCTGAATTCTGCTCTAGTTTCAGAATGAGAATGGTTAGCTCTGAAACTGTACACACCGGTTTATTCACATCTCATGGCTTCAATCAGTGCTGCTGTAGTCACGTTTAACTGCTTCCACTAAAATGCAAGTGTCTGAGGGTAAAATACCAATAATCCATGCTCAGTGAGTATTCCCTGTGTGAATGTTATCATTGAACAGACCAGTGCTAGGCTATTCCCCTGATATCAGAATGTGTGGCTATTTCTTTAAGATGGCAGCTGTCTGTCGGTAAATGCAGTGTTGTCAGCAAAGTGGTGACCACAGCTAACAAGGCTGGAAGCCATCACACACCATAGGGGTTCAGGACTAAAAGAGACAGCAGGGATTAACCTCTACCCCCTCATTGTATAGGCAACGAAGATGAGACCCACAGAGATTAAATTATTTGCCCAAATTTTCCCAAGTTTATCCAGTGCTTCCTTGAACTGCACGTGGCCTCCTCATTCTTAGTGAGAACGCAAGAACAGACCACACTCAGAACCGCGCACAGCCCAGGCTCCTGCCTCTGCAGGAGGACCTAGGGGTGTGTCGCAAAAGTGTGGTTGCTTTCCTGGGCCTGAAAGTTCACCGGGCAGAAATGTCCACGGGCTCAGCAATTTAATAAGTTCACATAGAAATCAGATACTACCTAGAGAGTTTGGGAAAATCATTTGAATTTGGAATATGAATTAATTTTGGAGAACACAGCTAATAGTACACATTAGCTCTTTTAGTAGAGCTAATAGTAGATATTACTTCATGTGGAAAAGAGAAAGGTCGGAGGTGAGTTTATTATGTGACATCAATATGAGGAGGATAATTAAAAAGAGCCCAAAGTAGCAGTTTTCTAGTCTTCACTTAAAAGAGAAAAATACACTTGTAATATAGCAGGATATTTTTGCATAGTTGTTTAAAAAAAGGTAAAAAGTAGTCATCAGCAGGAGTCGGCATGGGCTTACTAGGCTTCATACCAAACCCGCCCAATTTCCATTCTTTTATAGTTTCCAGACTAATGAAATACTAATGAGAGAACATTTCGATTTCAATAAAATACTTAGAACAACACTTCTGTTAAAAATATAAAAAATAGCCCTGGCTCATGTGGCTCAGTGGCTTGAGCGCCAGACTCTGAACCAAAGGGTCTCTGGTTCAATTCCCAGTCAGGGCACAAGCCTGGGTTGCAGGCCAGGTCCCCAGTGAGGGGCACATGAGAGGCAGCAACCATTGATGTTTCCTTCTCTCCCTCCCTTCCCTGCTCTCTAAAAATAAATAAATAAAATATTTTTAAAAACATAAAAAAATAATTAGCTGGTGAAGTGAATAACTAATTAGTTCACTTCAAATTCAAGAAAGAGGAGTCTTTACTGGCAGGTCACAGGAGGCTGCACACAATTCTGCTCTAGTCATCAGCATTTGTAGAAATAAATGCCCTGAGTGAAAACTTAAAAGCCAGGCCAAACTGACAGCTGACCACACAAAACCAGAGAAGGCAGAGTCGAAATGATCACATGTCAGGAAAAGTAGGCCAACACCAATCTGAGAACTAAAAGCCTTCATTTAGATCCAACAACCTAACTGGTCAAGGGCAGGACAATATGGCTTTAGAACATTCTAATGAAGAGGATTCAGGAATTTTCGTTAAGACTTCCATATGAGGTAACAGGAGACTGTAGCTTCCACTAACGTCAGTTTATTCATAGCCTGCATTGATGGATCTTCAGAGGATCACAGAACACTATCCTCTGTTGATCTGACAATATCTGGAGGTTACTGATTATTCCAGAGGTATTTTAAAAGCACATCCTAACACACACAAAGATGCTCAGCATCACTGGTCATTAAGAAAATGCAACTCAAAACAGTGATGGGATACACTTCACACCCATTAGGATGGCCACTAGCAGGAAGACAGAAAATAAGAGTTACGAAGAAATTGGGCCCCTCGTGCATTCCTGGTAGGAAGGGAAAATGACACGGTTGCCATGGAAAACAGTATGATGGCCCCTCAAAAAGTTAAACATAGGATTACCATGTAATCCAGCATTCCACTCCTAGGTATATACCCAAACAAGCCAAGAGCAGAGACTCAAATACTTTCTTTAAATCCTCATCCAAGGATATGTTTATTGATTTTAGAAAGAGAGGAAAGGGGAGAGAGAGAGAAACATTGATATGAGAGAGAAACATCAGTTGCGTCCCATAAACACCCCTTAAATAACTCAAACCCACAACCTATTGGTGTATGGGATGATGCTCTGACCAACTGAACCACCCAGCCAGGGCAAGGGTGGTTTGAGATACTTTGAAAAACTTCGTTGTGCCCCTGCAAAGGTGATCAAGACCAGGTACCTAGAAACTCTGACAAAGAAAAGATAACTGAAGGAACTGAGGGTATTTACCACCAGGAAGAAAAGGCAGAGAAGCATGTCAGCTGCCCTTGAAAAGGCTTGCCTGTGGCAGAGGCTGTACACTCACTCAACCTATTGAGAGTAACCTTGGGGACAGAACCAGGATCAATGGGAGAAATGATATCCAGGGAGATAAATTTCAGTACAGGAAAAGAATCTCTAAACAATTAGAACTATATTTAGTATTTTCCAATGGAACAACTTCTAGAACATGTTTTTTCTCTCTCTGCTAAGAGGTCGCTCCAGTTAGAATGCTTCTACGTACAATCAGAAGCCAGCCCTGCTTCCCTAGCTTACCAGAGACCCAGCGAGAAAATAACTGGAATTGGTTGCAGTCAGTTGGGCCAGACTTGCACACCGTTTCCTGCTGCCCCCATAGTCACCCACCCCTGGACTGCAGTCACAGCAGCCCCAGCAGTTGGACACATGGGCCTTCAGTGTAGAGGAGCTACTCCTTCAGAACCTCAGATGACAGGCATTTCAGCCAGATCCTGGGGGAAGCTGGCAGGAGCCTCAGCCCCATTCTCACTGCTCTTGGAAACCATGTTCCTCCTGGAGAGCAATGGGTCAGGGAAGCAAAACCCTGCCTACTTGCCTGACGGCCAGATGTTCTGTTTCTGTCCTTGTATTTTTATTCCTACTTTATCACCAGGGCAGAAGCACTGAGTGCAGAGGGCCCAGAGGAGGAAGTGGGGGGGAGAGGTGGCACCCACTGTGGAGGAGGAAGCAGAAAAAGGCAGCACTGATCCTGCCCTCCATGACCCAGGTTTGCCCAGACAAGAAGTGTGGCTTCATATTATTATGGGGATCAGCTAAGGTGAAAGTGTCCTTTGAGAGCCCTAGAGCAACGTTAGATGAATAATACCTTTTAATCGTCATCTCTGCAGTCAAGACCAGCTGCAGAGAACTCAGTGGGAACCAAAACGTTTCTTGACAAAGATGTCAACATAACTCACTCAGTCAGATATAATTAAAAACAATTACTAACAGAACCGAACTAAGCTTGTAGGAGATGAAAGGCCTGTGTGTGCTTTCTGAATGACTCTGAGAAAGGAGAAGAACTCATTTATAGCCGAGAACTCCCAGGTCAGCATCTGTGGCACTTGAGTTCCAGTCCCTACTCCACTGTAATTAGTTGTGTGACCTTGGACAAATGTCCTCTCCACCCTGAACCTGTTTCCCTATCTGTAAAACACAGTAAGAGTATCAACTTGGAAATGTCACAAGACTGTGGCATTAAAATGAAGGAAACATATGTGGAAGCACCTTGAATAAATGTCAGATTTTGTTATTCCTCAGTCTCATTTATTTCCCTAAGAGGTAAAATGAAGTACAAATTAACAAACTAGATTATTGCTTTCACTTCTTTTTCAAACAAGATGAAATATTAGTTTTAAAAAAACACAGGAAAGTAAGAAAGAAGAATGTCCACCTTCCCAACAGCCATTCACAAATGCCCACCGATAAGTTCTCACTTATCTCTGAGCCTCTAGGTTGGGAGAAATTGAGGATGAGGGGCAGGTGTCTAAGGTATTGCAGGTTTCTGTTTTGTTTCAGGAGGAGGAGGCTGTGTCCCCATAGTTCAGTTTCTGTGTTGTCGCAGCCCAAGTGCAGGACAGAGGTGCTGCACCTCTGCAGAATCCAGAGGGATATCTATCTCAGCTGCAAAGGACTGAGGAGCATGAGTTCTCAACCTCAAGCCAAGCTCCTCAGCCCAGAGCACCAGAGCAGGAAATAGGCACCAATATAACATCTGACTATGAAAATCAGTGAGGATTCTGTCTGTTAAAGAGGTAGCAGTCAGCTAGACACACATGCACCATCTTAAAGGGCCAGTGCACAAAATCTCATTTGCAGTCACTCACCGTAGGATCTGATGGAGAGAGGACAGAGCAGACTAGAGTCCTGTGAAAAGAGACTGGGATGTGTGGCTCTGGGGAGAGAGCTGAAGGGACAGCTACCAGGATCCCAGTGCTGAGTCCCTCTCCCACAGTGTATATGCCATCTTTCTTGGGTGGAACACTTCCCTCCATATAGCATCAGCCTGGGAGAGAACAATAGCCCCACCCTTTGGGCTCTCTCTTGCCCCAGCCTGTGAAGCTTGCTCTCTGCTGAGGAGTCAGCTGCCTGGGCTGGGGAGTAGAGATCTGCCTGGACAGACTTATGAGTTGTCAGTGGCTGAGTTGTGTGGCTTTGGGGCAGGGACCATTCCCCCGACTTTCCCATGAAATTGGCACCTCCACCTCACAGGAGATCCTAGCCCCACTCTCTGAGCTCCTGGTGACCCAGCCCTCCCGAATCCTGGTGGTTCTGCCATGCTGCAGTCTGGGAATAATCTGGGACTGACTGAGTTGTATGGCTCTGGGGTGGGTGATTCCATCCACCTTCTCTCCAGCCTGACTAGTACCTCCATATCATACAAGGTCCTCTATCCCTATCCCCCTGACTCCCAGGGGCCCCACCCTGCTAAGATTGGCCTCCTAGCAGAATCTGGGAGAGACTGAGTTGTGTGGCAACAGGACAGAGGTCATTTTCCCATTGCACTACAGACTATTACATAGCCCTACTTTCACAATACCATTTTTTATCTGTTTGGGCCTGAAAAACTCTGCTCACCACATCCTGATGATTTCCTGAGACCTGCCCCACCGCAAGTGTGCAAGCACCCAGCAGGTGGCAGTTAGGTTTGGTTTACCCTGGGACATTTGCTGAGTGGCCTTGGACCTAGCACTGGCACTGAGTTTGAACCTATATCAATCTGGTGATTGCTCACACCTACCTAGTGATTCACTGAGAACCTGCCTCATGCAACTTGAATTCTGCCAGAGGCTCTTTCAGGGACTGAGCCTAACAGGCAGCTGTCACATGAAGGGAGGTGGAGGTGGACCCCAGGATGACTTGGTGCTGATAAACACCAGCCTTGGTGCACAGCTTGGTCCTTCCCGTGTATACCCAAGCCCAGAAGAGGCAACCACAAACCATGGATCAGTTTGTAGCTCCCAACAGGTTGTCCAGGAAAAGTCACAGGCAGTGTCTGACATTGTCCTAAACCAGAACCCCTCCAAAGATGCCACAGAACCAACACACTTGGTGATCAGCTTCGGACAGCACCAGAGCAGGATCCAATGGGCTCCACAAGCAACATATCCAAAGGAAGATGTCAGCAGGCACCAGACCCTGCTGAGCCAAATTCAACTTCTCGTGGTAAGCACCTGAACAGCAATTCATACGCTATGGTAGGGGATAATTCTTACAGTCAGCCAGCCTGAGGGCCAACCCCACACACAAATGGGCGATAGCAGTTAAGCACTCAATTACAACAGGACAACCCACCTAACCCACATGAGGAACATTCCTGGAGCCCCCACCTCACTTGATTAATGAGACTGCACAAATGGAACCCATAGAATACCTACTACATAAGGCCCACTCTCAAGACTGGGAAGTCAAGAGGATCATTCTAATACATAGAAATGAACACAAAGGGAAGCCAGAATGGGAAGGAGACAAAGAAATATATCCCAAATGAAAGAAGAGGAGAAATCTCCAGAAAAAGAATGAAATGAAATGGGGGCAGGCAATTTATCAGATACAGAGTTCAAAAAAAGAAGGTTGTACAGATGTTTAAGGAACTTAGTGAGAATTACAAAAGCATGAAAAATAGCATAGAAACCATAAAAAAGAATCAGTCAGAAATGAAGAATAAAATATCTGAAATGCAGAATACACTAGAATGAAGAAACAATAGGTTAGATGAAGCAGAGGACTGAATCAGTAATTTGGAAGACAAGGGAGCAGAAAACACCTGAACAGAAGATCAAAAAGAAAAATAATTTTAAAAATGAGAATAATTTAAAAGACCTTTGAGATAACATAAAGCATAACAACATGCACATCATTGTCATACCAGAAGGAAAAAAGAGTGAGCAAGGAATTGAGAACTTATTTGAAGAAATAATGACTGAAAACTTCCCTAACCTGGTGAAGAAAAAGACACACAAGTCCAGGAAGTACAGAGAGTCCAAAGTAAGATGAGCCCACAGGCCAACACCAAGACACATCATAATTACAATAACAAAGGTTAAATGAAAGAGAGAATGTTAAAAGCAGCAAGCGAAAGACAATTAGTTTCCTACAGGAACTCCCATAGACTGTCAGCTGATTTCTCAACAGAACCATTTCTTGCCAGAAGTAATTGGCATGAAAATGTCAATATTCAAAGTGATGAAAAGCAAGGACCTATGATCAAGTTTACTTTACCCAGAAAGGCTATCATTTAAAATTGAGGGAGAAATAAAGAGCTCCCCAGACAAGAAAACCCTACAGGAGTTTGTTACCACCAAACCAGTGTTACAAGAAATGTTAGTGAGTCTTGAAGAAGAAGAAGGAGGAGAAGGAGAACATACTAAAAGAATAAAGTTGCAATAAATAAGTACCTAATAATAATCACTTTAAATGTAAATAGCTTAAATGCTCCAATCAAGACAGATGTAGGTGAATGAATAAAAAAATAAAACCCATAGGTATGATAACTACAGGAGACTCACCTCAGAATAAAAGATACACACAAATTAAAGGTAAAGGGATGAAAAATGATACTTAATGCAAATGGAAATTTTTTAAAAGGTGTACTAATACTTATATCAGACAAAATAGACTTTAAAACTAAAGTCAGAGACAAGGAAAAGGGAATAATCCAAAAAAAGAATATAACCCTTGCAAACATTTATGCACCCAATGTAGGAGCACCTAGACATATAGAGCAAATCTGATGGGCATAAAAGGAGATTGATGCTGAAACTGTCATAGTAGGGAATTTTAACATCCCTTTAACATCAATGGCTATATCTTCCAGACAGAAAATGAACAAGGAAACAGAAACCTTAAATGAAACACTGGATCAGATGGATTTAATTGATAGCTTCAGAGCATTTCATCCCAAAGCAGTAGAATATACATTCTTTTCAGACACACAACATTTTGTAGGATAGACCACATGTTAGGACATAAAACAAGTCTCAATAAATGTAAGAAGATTAAAATCATACCACACATCTTCTCTTACCATACTGATATAAAACAGGAGTCAATCACACAAGAAAAAACTGAAAAGCACAAAGAGACATGGAGGCTAAATAACATGTTATTTAACAATGAATGTGTTTAAAATGAGATCAAGGAAAAAATTTAAAAAATATGTTGAAACAAATGATTATGAGAACACAACAGCCCCAAAATATGTGGGACACAGCGAAAGCAGTCCTAAGAGGGAAGTTCATAGCATTACAGGCCTACTTTAAGAAACAAGAAAAATCTCAAATAAACAATCTAATTTTACACATAAAGGAACTAGAAAAGGAAAACAGACAAAACCCAAAGCAAGTAGAAGGAAATAATAAAATTCAGAGCAGAAATAAATGAAAGACTCTAAAAAAATACAAAAGATCGGTGAAACCAAGACCCTGTTCTTTGAAAAGGTTGATAAGATTGGCAAACTTTTAACCAGACTCACCACAAAAAAAAGAAAGAGGACCCAAATAAATAAAATCAGAAATGAAAGAGAAGTAACAACTGACACCAAAGAAATACAAAGGATTATAAGAAGGTATTATGAACAAACTATATGCCAACAAATTGGACAACCTGGGTGCAATGAATAAATTCCTAGAAACATACAATCTTCCAAAACTGAATCAGGAAGACTCAAAAAATCTGAATAGACAGAGTATACCTAGTGAAATAGAGGCAGTAATCAAAAAAAGTCCAACAAATGAAGGTCCTGGGCCAGATGGCTTCAGTTGCATTTTTCCAAACATTCAAAGAAAAATAACACCTTTCTCAAACTATTTAAAAATATCCAAGTGGAAGGAAAACTTGCAAGCTCATTTAACAAGGCCAGCATTATCCTAATTCTAAAACCAGATAAAGACACTACAAAGAAAGAAAATTATAGGCCAATATCCCTGATGAACATAGATGCTAAAATCTTCAACAAAATGTTAGCAAACCTGATCCAGCAATACATTGAAAAAATCAGCCCTGGCTGATTGGGTCACTTGCTTGGGTGTTGTCCCGCACACCAGAAGGTTGTGAATTTGATTCCTGGTCAGACTACCTGCCAAGGTTGCAGGTTCAGCCCCCAGTCAGGGCATGTACATGTACGAAAGGCAGCCAATCAATGTTTCTCTCACACATCAATGTTTCTTTCCCTCTCTTTTCCCTCTATTCCCCTTTCTGAAATCAATAAGCATGTCGTTGGGTGATGGTTCAAAGAAAAATTCATACACCATGAGCAAGTGGGATTTAGTCTAGGGATGCAATGTTGGTAAGGTTGGTAGCATATCAACAAATCAGTAAATGTGATACCCCAAATGAAGGATAAAGAAATCACATAATCATATCAATAGAAGCAGAAAAAGCATTTGATAAAGTCTAGTACCCACTCATTCATAATAAAAACTCTCAGCAAAGTGGGAATAGAAAGAACATACTTCAATATAATAAAGGCCATATATGACAAACCCACAGCCAACATTATACTCGATGGGCAAAAACTAAAAGCATTTTCCAAATTGGAAGTAAAGAAGTAAAACTGTCATTATTTTCAGATGTCATGATACCATATAGAGAGAACCCAAAGATTCCACACAAAAAAACTGCTAGAACTGATCAATTCATTCAGTAAAGTAGCAGATACAAAATAAATATCCAGAAATCAATTGCATTTGTATATACCAATAATGAACTTACAGAAAAGAAACTATAAAAAGTAAACCTATTTATATTTGCCTTAAAAAATTAAATAAAATACCTAGGAATAAATTTATCCACAATATAAAAGACCCATACTGGGAAAATTAGAAGACATTGAAGAAAGAAATTGAAGAATATGCAAATAAGTGGAAGCATATACTGTGTTCATGGATAGGAAAAATTAATATCATTAAAATATCCATACTACCCAAAGCAATCTATTGATTCAATGAAATTCCTACAAGATACCAGTGGTGTATTTTACAGAACTAGAACAAAAACTCCAAAAATTTATATAGAACCACAAAAAAAAACAAATAGCCACAGCAATCTTGAGAAAGAAAAACAAAGTTGGAGGAACCTCAGTCCCAGATATCAAAATATACTTCAAGTCCACAAGAAACAAAACAGCATGGTACTGACATAAAAATAGACATATAGATCAATAAGCAAAACAGAGACCCCAGAAATAAACCCATGCCTTTATGGTCAATTAATATTTGACAAAGGAGGAAAGAACATACAAGGGTAAATGTAGTCCATTCAGAAAATGTTATTGGGAAAATTGGACAGATACATGCCAGAAAAGAAAAATGAAACTAGACCACTTTCTTTTTTTATATATATATTTTTTATTTATTTACTTTTAGAGGGGACAGGAAGGAGAAAGAGTGGGAGAGAAACATCAATGTGTGGTTGCCTCTCATGTGTCCCCTACTGGGGACCTGGCCTGCAACCCTTTGCTTCACAGGCCCGTGCTCAATCCACTGAGCTATACCAGCCAGGGCACTAGACCACTTTCTTACACCACACACAAGAGTAAACTCAAAATGGATTAAAGACTTATATGTTAGACATGAAACCACAAAAATCCCAGAAGAAAACACAAGCAGCAAAATCTTGAACACTTCTTATAGCAATATTTTTTTCTGATATATCTTTTGGGCAAGGGAAACAAAAGAAAAAATAGACAAATGGTGCTATATCAACAAAATGAGAAGACAACCCACAGAATGGGTGAACATATTCACAGATACATTTGATAAGGAGTCAATATCCAAAATTTATAAAGAACTTACAAAACTCAACACCAAAAAACAATCAAATTCAAAAATGGTCAAAGCAGCTGAATAGACACTTCTCCAAAGACATACAGATGGCCAATAGGCAGATGAAAAGACACTCAATATCACTAATTATCAGAGAAATGCCAAATGAAACCACAATAAGACATTACCTCACACCTGTCTGAATGCCTATCACCAGTAAATCAACAAACAATTTGGTGAGGATGTGGAGAAAAGGTAACCCTTGTGCACTGTTGATGAGAATGCAAATTGCTGCAGCCACTGTGGAAAGCAGTGTGGAGTTACCTCAAAAAATTAAAGATTCAACTGCCTTATGGCCCAGCAATTCTAGCTCTGGGAATATATCCAAAGTAATCCTAAACACTAATTCAAAAGAATATATACACCCCTCTGTTCATTGCAGCATTATTTATAATAGCCAAGATTTGGATTCAGCCCAAGTGCCCATCCACTGAGTAGATAAAACACCCATTTTTTATCTACTCATTTACACAATGGAATACTACTTGGTTGTAAAAAGAGAAGGAAATCTTACCTTTTGCGACAGCATGGGTGGACCTGGAGAGTATTACATTAAATGAAATAAGCCAGTCTGAGAAAGACAAGTACCATATGATGTCACATATATGTGGAATCTAAGGAGCAACATAAACTAACACATGAGACAGAAACAAACTCATAGAAGGAACAGACTGACAGCTGTCAGGGGAGGGTGGTTTGGGGGCTGGGTAAAAAAGGTGAAGGGGTTAAGTAAAAACAACTCTCTGAAGGATGTTACTACTATCTCCTGATTGTACAACTGAGAAAACTAAGGCACAAGCAAGGTGCACAATTTGCTCAATATCCCACAGCTAGTGAATAATGAACCCAGGCTATCTAATTTCACAGACCATGCTCATAACCAGGCGTCCATTCTCAACTTGTGTCATTTGCAAAGCAGGATTTACAAGTTACAGCCTAAAAATGGCCCTCTGATTTTCCATTTAGAGACAAAAATATAAAAATTATTCAGGACAATTAGTTTTATAAAAATAACATAAAAAACAATTCCAAACAGGTGATAAATGTTTTTGATGATATAAAATTAAATTAAATTTCAATTTACATTTTAATTTGTGTTTGTGGATCAAATGTTTTTTCCATATTCAAGCTTCAATTGAAATATGAGAAAGCAAAGTTAAATAAGAGTAAAATGTATACAGATGATTATTAAACTGTCTTAAAATAAACATTGTCACCGAAATTTTCATATTGTATTTCTACCACATAAAAAATTTATAATTATATGCATTGCACAGAAGAAAACCTCATAGACACAGACAACAGCATGGTGGTTACCAGAGGGAAGGGGTGGTAGCAAGAGGCAGAAGAGGTTAGAGGGCAATAAATGGTGGTGGGAGGACTGAGGCGTCAAGAGGTGGTGTAACTTAGTCGAGGTCACACTGAGTGGTGGGTGGAGTGATGCAGCTGGGGTTGGAACCTGGGCCTTTTTAAATGCAGAATACATTTAGAAATTAGAGAAAATAGTGACTCAATTCCATGCCCTAAAACAACTTAAAATCTCTATATTTCTACCTATACAACTAGATATTATAAGGTTTTTTTATGTTATTGGTTTCATAACTATTTTTAAGAGTGTATAATGTTCTAGTAAGTAATTTTTCCATAAACTAATGAACTACTCTCTGTTCTGAAAAGTGGGTTGCTTTTCTCTCATTATTTGCTTGGTTTTTTGCTATTATAAATAATATTTCAACAATTATCTCATTCATATAATTTTTTCATGTTTTTGGATTATAGCTGTAGAATAGATTTTCAGACATGGGATTATTGGGTCAAGGGGCAGGAATATTTTAATGGTGCTTGGTATATGTTGGTAAATTGCTTTCTATCAACACTCTATATAAGAATACCAGCTTAATTTTGTCGATGCCACCAGTGAGAGTATCATAAAAAAAAGTGAAAGAGATGTTTTTTTGTAATTTTTCATTCTTTTTCATTGTTGTTCTATTACAATTATCCCAGTTTTCCTCCATTGCTCTCTCCTGCCCTACCCAGCCCCTACTCCCACAGACAATCCTCACCCTGTTGTCAATGTCCATGGGTCATTTATACATGTTCTTTGACTAGACCTTCTTTCCTCCCTTACCCACCCACCTCTGGTCACTGTCAGTCTGTTCATTTTTTTCCATACCCCTGTTTTTATTTTGCTCATTTATTTGTTTTGTTGATTAGGTTCCTCTTATAGGTGAGACCATATGGTATTTGTCTTTCACCACTGGCTTATTTCACTTAGCATAATGCTCTCCAGTTCCATCCATGCTGTTGAGAAACAGAGAAGCTCCTTTCTTTCTGCTGCACAGTATTCCATTGTGTAGCTGTCTTTTGATCCACTCATTTACTGATGGGGGCTTAGGCTGCTTCCAGCACTTGGCTATTATAAATAACACTGCTATGAACATTGGGGTGCGTAAGTTCTTTTGAATTGGTGCTGCAGGGTTCTTAGGGTATAATCACAGCAGTGGAATTGCTGGATCAAAAGGTAGTTCCATTTTTTGTTTTTTTAGGAAATTCCATACTGTTTTCCACAGTGGCTGTACCCATCTGCATTCCCACCAACAGTGCACTAGGATTTCCTTTTCTCCACATCATCTCCAATACTTGTTGTTTGTTGATTTCCTAATTATGGACATTCTGACCAGTGTGAAGTGGTATCTCATTGTGGTTTTAATTTGCATCTCTCTGATAGCTAATGATGCTGAGCATCCTTTCATATGTCTCTAGGCCCACTGAGTCCTCCATTTCTTCTAATATATTTAGACTGAACATTTATTTCACAAATTTGTTTACAAGTTGTACCTTCTCTTTTGCTCATTTCTCTGTTGGAAACTTAATGTCTTTTTAAATTTTTGCTAATTTATATGAGTTTTTAATAAGATTTATCTGCCATATTTTGACCATTTTCCCCAGACTATTCTATACCTTTTTAAAATGAGTTTTTAAAAACATGCAGCCATTTAAAATGTTTACATATCCAAATATGTGCATTTTTTTCCTAATTCTTCTTCATCCTCTTTTAAGGGCTTTTTTCTTCTAGTTTTGGCCCTAATAGTTGTTGTAAAACTGGATTTAAACCGACTTTTAAAATAATGCTGAATAGGTTTTCTGATATCATTTATGAGAAATCTTTGTTCTCTAATATTTTTTAATTTTAACTTTTTATAGCTTCAGTTTTTCTATGCTAAAAGATATTTCTGAGTTATCTGTTTTATTTGTAGGAACTAACTATTCCTGCACCATTATCACCTTGTGTTAATTTGTGTTGTTTTTTGACATGTAGAGAGAATGAGTTATATGGAGTACTATTGACTCAGAATAAAGTTTTGGTTAATAACATGGGCTCTGGAGACAGAAAAAAAGTGGTGCTGGAAGGAAACTTGACTTGTGGTGGTAAATACACAATACAAGTATAATATACTCATATTATAGATTTGCATACCTGAAACCTGTCAAATTTTATTAACCAATGTTACCCCAGTAGATTCCATAATAAATAAATAAATAAATAAGCTGGCACTCATTGTGAGCCTATTTTATATCACTTACAGTGCCACTCATGGCCCCAAATGAGAAGAGAGCATGGAAAAGAGAGAGACACATTTCCCCAAGTCACCCTGTTCCCTTCTCATTGTGGGGCTAGAATTCTCTAACTGGGCGCAAGTGATGACAGACAGTGAGGAGTGGACAAGGGAATTCTCTTGGCATCGCTGCATTTCATATATTTATTCTAAACAAGGTTTTTCAGCCTTAGCACTATTGGCATGTTTGTTGCAGGGAGCCATCCCGTGCATTGCAGGTTGTGTGGCAGTCCTGCTGGCTCTGGCCTACTATGAGCCTGTGGCATCCTCTCTCTCCATTTGCAAGAACCACAAATGCCTCCAGACATGGCCAAATGGCCCCTGGGGGCAAGGTCACCTTGAATGAGAAGCAAGTGCTGGGCACTTTGCTAGATGCTGAGCAAATAAAGGTGAAAAAGACGTACGCCTGGCCTTGTGCACTTGACCCCAGCACCGTGTGTCTCAACCTTCAGGGTGTAGCAAGCTTGGGCGGGGGGTCTATTAAAACTCAGGCTGCTGACTGTATGCAGCATAGGATATACAGTCAATAATATAGTAATAACTGTGAATGACACCTCTAGACTTAGAGGGGTGATCACTTCATAAGGTATATAAATGTCTAATCACTATGCTGTATACCTAAAATTAATGTTATATGTCAAATGTAATTCAAAAATATAAATAGATAGATAGATAGATACCCAGATTCCTGAGCCCACCCCTTGGTCTCTCACTCAGTGGGTCTGGGCGGGGGTGGAGGATTTGCCTTTCTAAAGAGCTCCCAGCTGATGCTGGTACTACTGGCCCTCCAGGAGCTGAGCTAGTAGGCTCCCATCTTGGTGGTGATGGTGGTCTCCACTGCAGCTATAGCTGAGAATACAGATGTTCTCTTCTCATGCAGTAAAACCAGTTTCCCTGAGGATCACAATCATTTTTTGTTTTTAAATTGAGAAATTAGACTTAAAACGGGCTACTGAACCCACAGTAAACCTAAACTCTCCAGAAGAAAAACAGAGGCTCTCAAAAGCTAGAATAGCCACGTTCGACCTTTTTCATCTCATAGCTCACATAAAATAATCACTAAAATTCTGCACACCAAAAAATATATTTCTTGCCAATCTGACAAAAAGTAGGTATAATGTTGATTCATTCACACTGAACAGCTGTTGTTGTGTTGGCTGTTGTCATTTTTTGTTTAATTTGACAATCTAAGAGAAAAGAGGTCAGTGCCCTAACTAAATAGTCAGGTATTGCACGTTTTTTTTTTAAAGATTTTATTTATTTATCTTTTGAGGGGAAGGGAAGAAGAGAGGGAGAGAAATATCAACGTATGGTTGCCTCTCATAGATCCCCTGCTGGGAACTGGCCTGCAACCCAGGCATGTGCCCTGACTGGAAATCGAACCATGGTTGTCTGGTTCTCAGGTCCGGCACTCAATCCACTGAGCTACACCAGCCAGGGCAGGTATTGCATGTTTTAAAAATTCTTATGGCACACACGTTGAAAATCACTGAGCTAGAACAACAAAAGGTGCTCAGTTTTATAAATTCATTCTGAATTAACAGAATAATAGTTAGTGGACTAATCTTGGAACCTAAATAGTATCTAATATCACAATTTCCATGGATTCTAAGCTCTAATTGCAGACATACTTTTACAACTACTTATTTTTAAGTTGGGGATATTTTTGTGTGCAAAAAGAAGATGTGGGCAACTCATCTCCTCCTACACCCACCTGTCTACCCTAGAGTGGCAGACCCTCACTCTGCCTCTTCCTTTTCATTCTCCTGGTCCCCCGTCCCCGGTCCCTCTGTCCCCGCATCGGCAGCACTCTTCAGGCGATGAGCAGTACCCAGACCAGCACTGGCTGTTGTGGCAAAAACAGGGAGGACTCTGTGTACATTACTTTGTACAAAACTATTAGTTCATCTATGGACTGAACATTGCCATTTCCGCTTGCTGTGGTGATACTACTAAATACTGTATGTTCTTTGAAAAGTGTCACACGCCCTCAGGAGGAAGTGGGGTGTGGTGTCAGTGGTGCTGGGAGGACAGGGGTGTTTTGTTACTGGTGTACCCAGGAGTGACAACCCACTTTGCCATTTCTTGTTTTCTCTGATTCTGTTACAAAGTCCATCTGCCTTAACCAGCCACGTCACTTTATTCGCAGGATAAGAGAGCAAGTAAGTGGGATCCAGGTTCCAACCCTCCTGCTTTCTCTGATCACTTCTAGACAGGCCTGGGCTACCCCATTCTGAGGCCCTCCACGCTTGTAAAGAGCAGACACTATGTCAGTTTGTGTATCCATTATGGTGCTTTATACATACTAGGTAGGTTATGGGGCAATGGCAAAAAACAGGTGTGTGTGTGTTGCTTCATGTACTTAGCCAGTACTTTTCATGTATTCTAGGCTGTGTCATATAATCCACTAAGTTTCCATCATCAGTAACTAATTTTCATCATAGAAAATTTCTAAGGATACTTTCAGAAAGTCCTATGTGATAACAATAGCTACCTTTTCACCAAACACTGTTGTAAGCATTGCCCATGCATTAATTTATTTAATCCTCATGACAAGTCTATGAAATGGGTTTATTATTTTCCCCAGGTTGCAGATACAGGTGCACAGTCATAGAAATTAGGTCATTTGTCTAAGACTATGCAGTTGGTAAAATCTGGCTTTCACACCATAGTAGTCTTGTTTACCTACCTGTTAGCATGTCCACGTGTCCTCCAACTCCTGTGTCCCCATGCCTCTTTGGATACTGCCGTGTAAAGGCCAGAGGATAATGGACCAAGTGCCCAGGTATGTCGGCTTCACCTTCTCAGTCAAGGTACCCTGGCTATGATTTAGTGCCCTGGTTCAGGTGGTGTGCTTTCCTCTGAGCACCTGACTGGCAGGACATGAACTGTTCCTCTGGTGTATCAGAAAGATTACAATGCATAGTGTGTCTGATTAGACCTACTGGGTTGGTAAGATGGTAGAGTCACAGAGAAAACTGTCTCTTTTTCCCCTGACTTTATTGAGATATAATTGCCAGTTAAAAACTGAGTATGTTTAAGGTATACAACTTGACGATTTGATATACATCTACATTGTGAAATAATCATGACAACCAAGCTAGTAAACACATCCTTCACCTTATATAGTTATTTTTCTTTTCCTTTTTTTTCTTATCTTTGTATGGTAAAGATTGTCTTTTAAGAGTCAATTTTGCCCTAACTGGTATGGTGTAGTGGATTGGGCATTGTCCCACAAACTAAGGGGTCACCAGTTCTATTCCGGGTCAGGGCACATGCCCGAGTTGCAGGCCAGGACCCCATTTGGGGGTATGCAAGAAGCAACTGATTAATGTGTCTCTCACTCATCAATGTTCCTCTCCTTCTTTCTCCCTCTCTTCCCCACCCTCTAAAAATAAATAAAATCTTTTAAAAAAAGAATAAATTTTGATGCAACCAACAGAACCAGAAATTAAATTTTCTACCTATACAAGGCAGCATCTTTGAACTCAGTGATTACTGTAACTATGGTTAGAAAACGGTTCCAAAGGGACTGATTTGCTCCAACCTTGTATGAAGCAGTTAGTTTTATTCTAAACCCTGTTCACAGAAATCCTCACAGATACCATTCAGCCACCAGTAATGGCATGAATGGAAAGGGCACGGAGGTGAGACAGCACACCGATGGCATCCTGGGAAAATGACCAAGGTCAGCGGTGTTGACCTCACTTCCGAAAGAGAGCTTGAGTTATTCCAAGAAACTTCAACTCTGTTTATAGTACCCTGTTTATAGTACTCTCTTTTGAACTCTTCAGATTACAGCCATGGGGGAGAAAGATCATTAAACCACATGCACTGACAAAGAGAAACGTCAAGTTAGTACCTCAGGTAATTAAGCAAGTACATAGTCAGCGGGGAGGGTGCTGAGACAGCTTGTGCCGAGAATTGTAACAGGCCCTTTCTAGTTAGGAACTGTTAGAGCAGATGGAAATAATCTATGGGGAAATCTCCATGCTTTCACTTCCCCTCTGACCTAACCTTAAACGGCCTTTTCTAACAAGAAATAATTGACTAGTTTGGGTGGGAGACTTAGCAACGAAGGCTGGAACCCAGGCGCTGCCAGTCCCGCCTGCATGGCCTTCAGCGAGCTGCTCACCCACTCAGTCTCGGTGACTTTTCTGTGGGATGGAGCCTATTATACCTACCTAGTGGGCTTGGTGAGAAGATTGAATACTTTCGGCCTCCCAAAGCTCTTTGCAAAGTGTTGTGAATTGTAGGGGACCTAATAAAGAACCACTCTGGTCTATGCTTTGCTTAAAACCAATGTAGAGACAGCTCAGGAGTCAGGAAGATAGAGAAGAAAATGTTAACTTGACAAGTAATAAAGGCTAGATTGGTGGCTATGGCCAAAGTGTTCAATCAAATAGGTTGGTCACTGTTCACAATGTCCTAGGCAGTGCTGGACAATGGCCAGGACTGAGGCAGATGGGCCCCACCATGCTTATGGCCCACAGAGAGGAGTGGAAAAACATACTTTCTGAAATCAGCAGACCCCCGCCCCCACCCAGAAAAGAGGAGGGAGCTGGGCTGGGCAGGCACCATTTATTTTTCTAAAATGCATCCATCAGATAAATCGCCCCTCTTACCACGGGGAGCAGGAAAGAATTTCTGGATGAGGCAGCACATGAGTGAGGTCCCTATAAGACAAGAAAGTCTGCCAGACTGCAGTTATTCAGGAGCAGAGATGGACAGAGTATTCCCAGCAGGAGGAATGGTATGAAAATAGAGCCACTGAGATGGGGAGTTGGGTGTATTCAGCAAACAGAGAAGTTGAGATAGGCTACCAGTCAGTAGTGCTGTGTGGGGAGGGCAAGATGAAGCCAACACGTGGAGGCTTTTCAATTACAGGTTGAGAAGTCATGATTTAATTCAGTGATGACTTGTGCAGTCTTCTTGAGTATTTGTGCACTCTGTTTGATCAGAGCTATGCTTCAGTGGGACTACTATCATGCCATATTAAAATTAATGTCATAATATTGTCATCCCAGGTGCTTTAGTGTCTATATTTCAATATTTGTTTTATTTCTACACTGTTTTTCAGGTGGGGGAGGAGGTGTATTATATTAGTCAGCTCGAACCACCATGACAGAATACCAAAATATTTTATTTTAGCTGAGCTGATGCACTTGAAAACCAGTGAATGCTTTTTTTTTTCATTTCCAAGGTTACTATTGATTCCTTTATGTTCTCCCTGCTTCGTGTTAGAGGGTTGTGGTATTTCTGTGCGACTCTCCCTCTGTCACCAAGATGCCTGCAGCTACATCACAGCAATACAAGTGCTGTCTGGACTTTAAAAAAAAATTAAAAAGGACACTCATTCTCATTTCATTTGCTGCAGGGGAAGAGATGCCTGGACCTTTTTTTTAGCTGATGAGAGTCCATAGCAGCTCTACTGCTTTCTATTTCTATGGGATCTTCCCCATCACCTATTGTTATCTGATGGTGATCCCAAACCTCACTGTGAAAGCTGTTGGCAGGTTTGAATTGTGGCAGATGAGTCAGTCTAGGTAAATAGGTGAGTCAGCGCCCAGGGAATCAATGGACCAGAGTTCTCAGTTCAGTACTTAATCTTGCATGACCTTAAACATGCCTCTGAGCAATTACACTTGAACATCTGCCTGAATCATAGCCACTTGTTACAGATGGATGAGATCACACTTAAAGGTGAAAACATTAAGTAAAGATTCTCTACAAATTTAAAGGACATATTGTAATGATACTTCACAGCTGGGATAGCAAAAGCACAGACGATTGCATGGACATACTGATCGTTCATCATTGTAAGTGTCAGCACGAGATGACTCTATGAGAGGGTAATATGTGCTATAGGAGAGATACACGGGGGCTTGCGGGAGCTCAGTGGCAGAGTACAGAGGTGGTCCCATCATTCAGGCAGATATGCTTTGCTTCCTTCCTGCCCTTTTTTGGTACAACTGGTAAAGTCAATAGAGTCCATTAGAAAATATGTCAGAGTTGCAAAAATAATAATAATAATAACAACTGATGTTTGAGAGTTTACAATACAACAGTCTCATTCTAAGCAGCTCCATGTATTTCTGCATTTCATCCTCATAACCCTTTGAGATGAGTAATAGTATTATCACCACTTCCCAAATGAGAACACAGGCTTCGAGTGGCTAAATAACTCCTGCAGCTGAGCTGGTAATGGCATCGATTCGCCACCTGTAACAATGCAGGGGACTCTTCCTTCATATTGCCTTCCTCTGTAACTGTCTGCCACCTAACTGGACCATACTGTACCCCTGCAGGTAAAAGAAATGCATAGAGATTAGGAGCTTATGTAAAGTGTCACGTTTGAAAATTAAGTTTCTTAACAAAAATGCATTGAGCATAAGCTACATGTTAGACAGAGGAATCAGCCCTGGAGGGCTCATACATGATTAAGACACGGTCCCTGAATTTACAGCTCACAGACTTATGTGTGTGTTTGTGGGGGCCGGGAGGGCCAACATGACCCAATAAATACAGTAAAGTGTTACAGGGGAATATGGCCATGTGAACACCGCACCCCACAAAGCTGATGAAAATGTCCAAAGAAATCTGATAACAGAGAAAACCCCTTATCACAGCGAGGGTCTAGGGAAGTAAGGCACCCGCATGCACTCTGTGGGGAGGCAGTTTGCTAGATGGAATGCAGATAAAACTAGAGGTACTAATGTAGTTTGAGTCACAGCTCTCTTCTAAGTACCTGTGGTACCCAAGGATTAAATAGGAGAAATCCCAGTGGGGCTCTTCTGTATCCCACAAATTTGGGGACTGAGGGGAGACGAAGATGGAAAATGGCAGTGACAGGATTTATCATACTCAGACTTTTGAAATGGCAGAGGTGAGGTAAATAAATTTGACAGGTGCTGTCTCACAGTGTACCCAGGCACCCATGGGAGCCCAGAAGGCCAAGTAAATTCCACCAAGATGTGTTGGAGGGACGATGATGAAGGCAGAAGGAAGAAAGACTTCAAAGAGGAGGTAGAAATGGAGCAGGAACTTGAAAGGTGAGGAAGTGGCAGGGGGAGGGATAGAGGATGGAGTGAAATAGGAGGGCACTCCAGGAAGAGGGAGCAGTATTACATGACTGAAAGCCTAGAGCTATGGAAAGGCATGGCAATTGGAGAAATGGCAGTAATTCTAGCCAATCCAGAGGACGTCCCTCGGGCTGCAGCGTGAAGGTCTGCCCAGAAATGAGAGGTGCCTGGGCCTGCATAGGGAGACCCAGGGTAAGCTGCTAGGATGAGTCAAACCAAAGAGGATGCAAAATTGAGCTAAGGCAACAGTGAAGCAGGGGAAGGAGGTGGGGATGGAGACAAGCAATTTGCTTGTGGTATGTGAGGGGAAGGGTGACATCTGAACAGGCTGAGGGTCTTGGTGCTAGTCACTAACCTGGCAAAAGAAAGGGCAGATTTGAAAGGAGGGACAATGAGTTCCCTTGGGGTGAGGGGGTCCCCAGGTGCTGTCCAGGAGAAAACTGAATGTGTGATCTTACTGTTCAGAGGAGAGGTCTGCAGAGCAACCCAGCCCCTGAGCTCAGGTACAGCCTGGCCAGCCTTATACACACACTGTCTGTTGTAAAGGGTGAAATCACCCTGAATGGTGAGTAAAGAGATGATTTATGAAATTTACACTCACAGGAAAACTGGGGGAGGACAGCCTGATAGATCCTATTCCCCTGCATGTATTTTTGTACACAAACAATTCTCCTTTCTATTTTAGCACCCAGGGAAATCCCCTTCCTCTTTTACCATCAGCTCTGAGCACAAGAAGCCAGCTCACAAAAGCTTTCATGCTAGTTTCTTCCTTTTGGGCTTATTGCACATCTTCTTGGCTCTTGAGCTATACATATACACTTACATGTGTGGTGTGTATTCAAAAGGATGGTGGAGATTTACACTCCAAACTCCTCTGTGTAAAAGTGCATGGTTCATGTTGTCCTTGCCAGCATTAGGTAAGAACATTTCCAAAATACTTTCTACTTATGCGGGTAAAGAAAAAATATTATTTTTTTATCCTGGCCAGATGACTCAGTTGGTTGGAGCATTGTCCCATGTGCCAAGTGGTTGTCCCAGGTGCCACTCCCCGGTCAGGGCACGTATCTAGGTTGTGGGGGCACATATCCTTGGTCGGGGGCCCACCCAGGGGGAAACTGGTCCGTGTTTCTCTCTCACATCTATGTCTCTCTCTTTCTCTCTGTCTAATCAATAAACATATCCTCAGGTAAGAATTTTTGTAACTATTGTTTATTTTAAATATTTTAATTTTCATTATTGCCATTTAAATTAAGAATTAAATATTAATATATCTTTAAAGAAATGCATTATCAAATTCTAATGTTATTTTATTCTTAGCTAGTTGCACTGAAATGGAAATTTTCAAAGGAGCTAAAATACTCCAGAGGAAAAGTTGTTTTATTCATCTTTAAGGCTCTAGTTCCCTTTAGTAAATTGAGGAAGCTACTCTTCATTACTTTAGGATTTGAAATTAATATTTTATTATGTGAATTTGCAGTTTCCTAATGTATATGCTTTGTATTTTATCGATATGATCTTTGGATTTATAATCCATGCCTTGAAATGCCAAAAGCATATTTTTTATTTGGTTTTTAAATTGTCATATGGCACAACTGACTTTTGGTTTTGGTGTATAATTCTGTGAACTTAAGTTTAGACTTCTGTGAGCTCTCCCACAATCAGGCTACAGAACAGCTCCATCTTCCCTAAACACTTGCCCATGCTGTCCCTTTAGAGCCAAACCCAGTCCCCTACCCAAATGATAAGCACCGATATTTTTTCTCCATATCGTTTTGTCTTTTCAAAAACATCATATAAATGTAATTATGTAGTATCTTGTTTTATTTTTCATTTCTTAAATTGCTCACAAGGCTGAACACTTTCCCATACAATTAGTCACAACAATGTCTTCTGTATTTTTTAGTTTGTGTTATTACCACTTGCTCACTTGGGTCATAGGTAGCATGTATACAAATTTGCATCTGTTGGTCATGTTAGAATGACGCTAACTCATTTTCTGTTGTACTTATGATTGATGTTGCCTCTGTTAGGTCTTTTGCTTTATGATTCATTGTTTTCTTCAAATGTACAAGGCCTTACAAATAGTAATGTCACAGAATCTAGTAATGTTACAATACTCTAGTGATCTAGTCTGGTACAATATTCCTAATCTTTTTAAGTTGTAAAAAATGCTTAGCACAGTATATTTCTAGTATGGAAAAGTTAGAAACAGCCTAAATGTGCTGTCCCTCCATAGAATGTCAGGCAAGAATTAAAAGGATGCTAACAAAAATAGTGTAGTAACACAGACAATTTTATGGTTAAATGTTAAAAAGCCAAACAAATATAATTCCATACATACATATGAGCACAGCATGCAAAAAAAAGCCCATGAACCCTGTTAATTTAAAAAGACTATAAAAATACCTCAAAACAGTAACAGCAGTTTGCTTTATTGGTGGAACTGTGAAGAGACATTCCAATTTTGTGTGTTTTCTTCATTTTTCATAAGGATCACTTTGTTATTACAGGACAGGAAAAATTTCTAAGTAGCTCAAAAATAAAATGCAAACTTTGGCCTTAAAAAACACGCCCCTAAGCTCGGGGCTTCATTAGATGATGTGTGAGGTTAAGCACACCAATGTCGATTCTGTCTTCTAGATGTCAACATGTCAGATCAGGTCACTGGGACTAGACCTTTAGAAAGAGGCAGTGCTCTCACACAAGTGCATGCATCAGGTAGACTGTCAGCTGCTGGCAGCCCAGTGGACAAGGCAAGCAAACCTGGTAAATGGCAAACAAATCTGGAATCTGGAATCTGATTAAACAGGGGGCCAGCTGATGCCTAAAAAGCCCTGTGGGAGGGTTTCACTGCATCTCTCATCCATACGTAGGAGCCCTGGTTACCCTAGAGGTTTCTTTCTGTTCCCAGACAGCTTTTCCCAGATGCATGTTGAGCTGCTGTCATCTAAGCCTGAACCTAGCCTGGAAATAGCAGAATGACACATCCCTCACGAAAGGTCACAGGGCTTGCAACGCAGGCCTCATAAGTCCATGATCCCTCCAGACTCGAATAAGAACTACTTCCTTATCTTTGCTTATATTGAGGAAATCTTCAGAGTTCACACATGGTAAATATTTTCAATGTTTTCTAATCGGAACAGTTTCTCGTGATTCTTTCTGCTTACTAGGAAATACTGATTTGTCCAAAAAATCTAAGTGGCCCAGGGAAAGGGAGTCTCTAAGAAGTTTTCTCCAAAGAATTCTCAGTTATTAGCCTGGCTCCTGCCCAAGAATTCTAAATTGAGAGTCCAGAGGGCCCCTGAAGACAAACCTGAAAAGTCATTCTGCTGGCCAGGTGGCTCAGTTGACTGGAGCATCATCCCATATACCAAAAGGTTATGGGTTCAATTCCAGGTCAGGGCACATACTTAGGTTGTGGGTTCAGTCCCTGGCCCAGGCGCATGCAGGAGGCAACCGATCAATGTTTCTCTCTCACACAGATGTCTTTCTCTCTCTCTCTCTCTCTCTTCCCCGTGCTTCTTCTCTCTCTAAAATCAATGACCATACCCTTGAGTATTAAAATATATATATATCAAAAAAATCTCTGAAATTAACAGCAGTTGTAAAGAGCCCTTTATTTGTCTCTCCCTAGGTTCAGAACACCCAAAAGATCCAAAGACAGCCAGCTTCGCAGAGGCTGAGGAACTTTTACAAATCTGCCAGATTCGGGATTCTGGGCCCAAGATTTCCAGTGATGTCATTGATTCTCACATCTGGATTCCTGTTACTCTGAGTAGTTTTCTTCCTTCCTAAAAGGTAGAAAAGACCTCTCAGGCTTTAATCTTGTTAATTTTGACTTACTTAAGAAAATTTGGAAAAAATTCAGGAGGAGAAAACAATTCAAGAATCCAGAAGAAGCAGAGAAGTAACTTTTTCCTTGAATACCAGATGATAAGTTTCAAAGTAATGGAACCCCATGGAAAAGTAGGTTTATTATCTTTTTTTAAAAAAGGATGCTTAGTTGAGAAAAGTGTGGCCCCAGCAAGCAAGGAAAGGAACACAGCCCATGTAGATTCAGACTAAAATCCTAAAATGTGTGGCTAAGACTATGATTTTTCACCTATGTCTCTAGGCAGGCATAATTATTAGTTAATTGGCTCTTGTGAAGTACTTTGTTTATCCTTACACAATAAAGCACTCTTTTATGGTGGTCAGTGATTTGGGGGTTTTTTAAGTAGTTCACAATGTTCAAAGGCTTATTTTATATGCATGTATATAGACACGTTCACGCCTCTATTTGACTGTGAAGAAAGCAACCTTTTTGAAATGTCTGAAGTAAATAGGGATCAGCTGCTATGTGCCCAGTTCCACCACGCACATAAATAGCCCGTGTAAGAATCTGCGGTGTCGTATTTAACTGGTGTGACTAAAATAGACTCACTCTTTATAAACTCATTTTCTTATTATTGTTAGTTGTTTCCCGAGTACCTGCTTGAATAATAGAAGGAATAAAAACATTGGGAAATGTTTGCCTCTCTCTGCAACTATTAAACGTACATACATTACATTAAGAGTGGAATTACAATTCTAGCTGAAGAAGTCGAATAAACGCAGACCTCCAGAGAGCCTCCTTCCTCGGCACGTCCCTCTGTGGTTTGGGGTGAGCCCAATAATGTACTTTGCAGAAGGAGAAGTGAGAGCGTTTGTTGGAATGGATAGTTAAACCAAGTGAAGCTGTGTCTGTCGGCGTTAAAGCACTGGTTATAAGTGGAGATGGGACACCAGAAACAATATATTTTATAGACCTTCAAACAGAATTTGTCTTTTGTCACTTTTGCAGGGAGCCACCATGTCACCATTTCTTCGAATTGGTTTGTCCAACTTTGACTGCGGGTCCTGCCAGCCTTGTCAAGGAGAGGCTGTTAACCCTTACTGTGCGGTGCTGGTCAAAGAATATGTTGAATCAGGTAAGCTTGAATGGGTCCTCCAGGAGGGGGCGGTGGAGGGAGATCTGCTGTGAACTACAAAGCAAGGACTCCTAGGAGTCTTCAAGGGCTTCTGGTTCACCCTAATTTTATAGTCCAGTAAACTGATGTCCAGGGGAGCCAAGACTTCCTCAACAGTATATAGGCTTGGTGATCACCTCTGAATTAGCCCCAGGTCTCCTGCCTTGTGTTCTAGTTCACTGGACCGTTTTTCCACAAAAACAAAAGGAGCAAAGGAAAGGAGAAATGGATTTGAGGACTTTGTGTGAGGAGTTAATGGGAAAAAAATCTAGGGAGCTAAAGTAGAACATGGGACCTATATTGTCAAGCCTGGTTGCTCTCAGTGATTATGAGATTAAGCATTAGCTCTAAAGATTGGTCACTGTTTTTTTGGCTAAGCTTTGATGAATGTTACAAAGAATGTATAATTAGCCATTAGAGTCCAAATTTCAGAAACCCTGAGATTTTGTCTTTCCTGAGCCCCTAGATCAGGAAAATAATAGTCAGTGCTTTGCCAAAGTTAAATGTGCACAGGCAGGTCACGGTGAGAAAGTGTGACACAGTCTTCCCAAACTCCTTTTGTGGGTCTAGATTGTTCCATTACAATAGTCCCATTCTGTCTGGAATCTCTGCATGGCCACTTCAGCTGGCTTCCATTCTCCCTCTCACTCCCTCAAGGCTTTCTCAGTCCTACCACCTTCCCTGTTTCCCTCCATACACTCGTTGTTTCAGCAGACGCTTGGTAGAGCAGTATGATTACCTTGTGCAGATGTGCAGTGACAATAGGAGCAATTTACATGAAAAGTATTTATGGGGCTCCAACTGCGCACTGGGACTGGAAAAACTGCTTTTCTGTTAGCAGAGGACAACAGGCAGTAAACAAAAATATACTGTGGTAAGTAATGGGAAGCGGAGAAAAACAAAGCAGAGCAAAGGGGAGAGAGAAGGATTGGGGACAGCAAGGTATGCTATTCTGTACAGGGTAGTCCTACAAAGGCCTCTAAGGGGGTGGCATTTGCAGATGCAAGGGAACCTGACTTTGCAGGTGAGAACCTCAGCTAGCAAGATGTCGCCAGCTCAGGATCCAGGGCTTCCCGGCACTCCTGTCTCAGCTTCTCCCTCCCTTAAAAGACGCGGTGTCCTGGTTGACTTTGTCCTTCCTGCCACTGTGAGTGCGTCAACGCTGAGACCTTCTGAATCATCCCGATTTCCCTTCTGACCAGATTTCTTTCCTGTTAAGTTAAAAGTGAGAGCGGCACTTGCTCCCAGTCGAAAACCTTTGAAATGTCACAGAAATCTTTGAAGTGTAAAACGTCTGAGTTTTTCAAAGCCGCTTTGGACTTAATGGGTCTCCTGGATCTCAGTTCTCTTTACAACCACGGGTCTCCCTGACATTTGCCTCCAGAGAGCTTTTTTTTAAAATTTCTTCTCCTTTTGGCCTTTGAACTTGGTCTAATCAGCCCTGTGGATCAAGACCTTGTCAGAAAAGAAGACGACTTTATTTTTCCAAAAGGTTAGCCTGTGGAACGTGGAGGTTTTTGTTTTTGATTTTGATTTGGTTTTGTTCTGAAAAGAAATCTCTTTGAACATTATCATTCCAGTATTACTTCTATAGAATGTAAACACACCCCACCTTGGAGATGCGAGGCTGCCTTTTCCGTGATGAATCAACAGAACAGAACAGAGACAGATGCGACCCAGTGCTAGGAGTCTGGGAGCCTTTGAAAAAATGATGAAACTCACTGTAAATAAATAGACAGGATCCTGAGTTCTGGTCCTTTGTTTAGGTGATTAAAAACCTAGTGAGCAAAATTATGAAAAATGCCTTACCATTGGAACTTCTGCTCTTTGTCAGATGTGGAGAAAGGTTACGGTCAAAAAGAATTATGAGAGGGGGGGCGCGGGGGTGCTCCAGGTTCATGGGAGTAAAATGTTACTGTGATCGTTAATATTGCCATTGCTTGTGTTTCAGTCCAACCTCCGCTTCAATTTCTGGTAAACAAGCAATAAAAAAAGCTTCCCCTTCCTGTTCTACTCTTATCTTCAATATCATTTTATACCTCTAATAGCCAGGTTCATCTAAAATTTGAAGTTTCAGTTTATTCAAATCTTTGTATTCCCCCCAAATAATAATTTAGCAAATGCTAAATTCCTGTTCCACTTTGGCGTTGTGCATTGGAGAGAAAGGGCCATCAGAGTCAGAACTGCTGTGTTTCCAGGCTTTAAGTGGATTTTACCTTTCATTGAACCAACATCTCTGAATTGCTAAATCTGCCACTTCCTGTGCTTGTTATCACAAGAAACAAACACTCAAATGCAGCTGCAGTTTTATGCTTCTGACATGATTAAAGAACTACTACCAAAATTCAATCTGGATGAAATACGTGACAACACTATTAAACTCCCACCGGTAAACTCTCCCAGTCACTTCGTGGCTCTGGGGAGGCTCCTCTTAAACTTCACCATCCTGACCATGGTCCTCGTCATTTCCAGGACTCCCACTGGCCCGCCCTTCCGCGCTGCAGATCCGCAGCCTGCTCCACAGCCTCCCCCCATGGTGGAGGAAAGCCACCACCTCTCTCAGTTACTTGTCAGTTTTTGCTTAGGTTGTATGATGCACAGTTCGTGTAAAATGTATCCTCATTTGAGAATTAGAGAAGGAAATAATGGTTCATTATGTTTTAAAGGTTTTGCCTCTTACCATAAAGAATGGGGTTTAAGTCACTCTGCCCTGCGAAATACACTAGGGTTAGTCCCTGAGTTCTTTTTATTGGCTTAGGTATTCATACTCACAGTGGAGCAACTAACTGTTGAAGAGGAAACGCCCATAGTCAGTCCAAGGCATGTCAGATTTTCGTTGCCTAAATCATCCTGAGTGACTTTTACATTTCAGTACGTGACCTTGCATGTAGAACTTGGAAGTGTCTCATTCTGTCCTATATTGTCTCTAATTGTCTTATGTGTTATTTTTGTCTCCCCAGCAGAATTATATATCCTAGAGAGCAGATGGAATGCGTGCCACTGCTGAGTTGAATTAAATGTTTTCCCAGAGCTGGCTAAAGGAGTAATGAAACCATATCTTTCTATTCCTAGAGAATGGGCAGATGTACATCCAGAAAAAGCCAACCATGTACCCACCCTGGGACAGCACTTTTGATGCCCATATCAACAAGGGAAGAGTAATGCAGATCATTGTGAAGGGCAAAAATGTGGACCTAATATCCGAAACTACTGTCGAGCTCTACTCCCTGGCCGAGAGGTGCAGGAAGAACAATGGGAAGACAGAAATATGGGTAAATATCTGAGCTGTGAGCTCTATTTAAAGTGTATGTACCATTAAGGGATTAAGTACCGTATTAGCTAAAGACTGGCTCGAAATTTCAGTGTCATGCTAAAATAATGATACACCAGCCCACGTAGACAGACTCCCTACCACTTACTCATTGGTGGGTTGATAATGACCATGATTTTTCATTGCAGACTGTGGAACATATTGACATATTCAAATCCCTTTGATTCCTGTGTAAGGTGAAGAAGGACAAGTGTTACTGATTTATAACTAAAAGTAAGCTCAGAAAGATCACAGATGTCCCCTATCTTGGGAACATAACTGTTGTCTATTTATCAAGATAATACATAGATATCTTGATATCTTATAAATTAGATGATAGACAGAAGTGAGAGGATTAAGCAAAGATCTATTTAATGTTTGGTCTTCTCCATACTTTGCCAATCCCTACAAATTTTTTTAGCTAAATGTTTTCATTTAGCTTACTTTCAACTAAAAAGTACATCATACACAATCCATGTTACTACATCAAAGTTTTGAAAACTTAGGTTATAACTGTTTTGGTAGCAAATGTTTAGAAATGTTAAATGGAAGAATAAAATGTGAAAGCATAAACACTCTAATGAAAATTCCTGGAGCCCACAAAATGAAACTATTTATATACCCGTAAAAACTGTTTTTAAATAATCTGAAACCCAGAAAATGTTCTCAAATATTCATATCATTTACATACAAGGAGAGAATCTTACCTTTCTGCTTCTTATTTCCTATAACTCAGATTTTTAATAATTCTACCCAAAAGATTTTCAAGTCACAGTTTTCAAAATGGAATGAAATCATAAATTTCTAATAGTGATGCTATGAGGTGAAGTGTCCTATATCAGT
Organism: Sturnira hondurensis; assembly: GCF_014824575.4. Taxonomy (NCBI): domain Eukaryota; kingdom Metazoa; phylum Chordata; class Mammalia; order Chiroptera; family Phyllostomidae; genus Sturnira; species Sturnira hondurensis. Next base: position 5,868,746 of record NW_028088915.1, read on the forward strand.
TTTTCAGAGATCTTTGGAAGTTTAGTGACTTGCACAAGGTCACACAGCCAGTAAATTATGTAGCCATGATTCATATTCAATTCTGGGTTCAACTGGACACTTCTTACTATTTCTCAGTTATTCTGATTAGCTCATGGGTCAATAATGACCTTTCCTTCACTCTCATATTCTTTTTGGCACATTGACAATATAGTGTTGTGCTGTGGTGTATTGGCAGTAGTGGTCAGGTTATCTTGAATTTGACATTTTTTCCATTATGTCACATCAGGAGACATCCTGCACCACCCCTTTAACAGGTCACTTTGTTCTGATCCCTTCTACATAATGGAACTGAATATATTATTTTAATTCTTTCTCGGACCAACTGAATTAAAATTTCCCTTAGATTATCCAGCACTTTCCCAAGGGAAAAAAAATCTTCTGTGGCCCTGGCTGGTGTAGCTCAGTGGATTGAGCTCGGGCCTGCGAACCAGATGATCGCGGTTCGATTCCCAGTCAGGGCACATGCCTGGGTTGCAGGCCAGGTCCCCAGTAGGGGACACATGAGAGGCAACCACACATTGATGTTTCTCTTCCTCTCTCCTTCCCTTCCCCTCTAAAGATAAATAAATAAAATATTTTTTAAAAACCTTCTCTGGAAGAAAAAGGCCATTCCCATTTAGTGCCCTGATTAGCCTAGTCACCCATGTGGAGGCACCTTTGGTAAAGGATTCGTCTTTCCTTCCAAAGGCGTCTGTCCTTCCTACCTGTTGCCCATGTGAGCTAGTCGCAGTGTCTGTGACTCTACTGTCATGTACAAGGTCTCTGCCCCTTTACAGCTCTTCAGATAAGCAGGAATGTGGGCAAGGAAGTCAGATAGAATCTGTTCGGGAAGTTTGTCTCTTCCTTATGGGAGTTTTCCTCTCCGGGTAAGATTAACGAATTGCTGAGGCATCTTAATAAAAGAAAGGCTATACATACAGATGCTGAGCTATTATGATAATATGCAATTGTAAAATGAGAGGGAGCAATGCTTGGATTCTACTTTGGGAATCTGCCATCACCAAACTCACCAGTTATGAAGTCATTAACCTCAGCACTTGTTTCACCTTCTGATTGGCATTCTTTTCCTTCTCTCAACCAGTTAGAGCTGAAACCTCAAGGCCGAATGCTAATGAATGCAAGATACTTCCTGGAAATGAGTGGCAAGTGACATTTCTTCTTCCTTTTGGGGGGTGAGAAGGGCATGTCCCTTCTCCTCTTGTTGCATTTATTGGACTTTTGCAAATCATAGAAAAAAATCAGGCCCTGGCTGGTGTAGCTCAGTGGACTGAGCACGGGCCTGTGAAGCAAAGGATCACTGGTTCGATTCCCAGTCAGTGCACATGCCTGGGTTGCAGGCCAGGTCCCCAGTAGGGGACACATGAGAGGCAACCACACATTGATGTTTCTCTCCCACTCTTTCTCCTTCCCTTCCCCTCTATCTAAAAATAAATAAATAAATAAGATATATTTTTTAAAAGAATGAAGAGAAAATCGAAGCCCAAGGAATGTTCTTCAAATTTCCAGTGTTGCTTAAACAGTAGTTGACGATACACTATCTGGGTTAGAGAATCATAAAAACACAAACCATTTATAGTAGTTTTTTTAATTGTGTGGACTCACATACCCAGTGCTTTTATAGTCAGTCTTTATTTCAGCTTGGAAATGTAATATAAATTAAAATGGCTCTATTTATATGTTGTAATATATACACACTGACTGTGTATAAATTATGTGATATAACAAGCTATCACATTAGAAGTAGAATACAAAATAAATATAAGAAACCAATAAATGTTTTTCATAACCCTAGTGGCAAAATATTAATGGCTTCAAGTCAGTCCTCAAACTTTTTTAGGAACAAGGAAGGAAAATGCATTGCTAAAGAGTTTCAGTTCCATGTAACACAGACACTGAGCACGGAAGTTACAGCTGAGTGTTGCTTGGGGCCTGTGACAGCTTGTCAGTTCTTTCTGTTGCATTTATACTCTGTGGTCAAAGTGCTATTTAAACAAATCAAATGCTACTACTCATAAAATCCTAACCTCAGAATGGATATGTAAGCTGACTGATAATAAGCTGGTTTAATTATTTTCTAAATTTGTTTTACTACCAAGAAACAAGTTTTAGTTTATAGTTTACAGTTTAGTTTAGTTTATGGTGCTGGGGTTTTCCTTTACATGTACAATTCCTCTGGGCCCAGGTTCAAACAATACCTTGGAAAATAAAAACCTGGAGAATATTATGCTGTGAATAAGCCAGGCAGAGAAAGACAAATGCCATATGATTTCAGTCACATGTGAAATCTAATGAACAAACTGAACTAACAAGCAAAACAGAGACAGACTCATAGATGGAGAGCAGATGACAGGTAGTGGGAGGGAGAGGGTTGGGGGTAGAGGGACTGAGCAAAAAGGAAAAAGGACTCATGGACATGAACAACAGTATGGGGGTTGCTGAGAGGAGTAGGGCATTAGGGGACTAAATGCTAAAGGAAAATATATATAATAAAGATTCTATGTTTAAAAAACTAAAAAAGATAATCATGTAAAATTGAACACTCACCATATATTTGATGATACTGAGACATTGTTCATTTTTAAGTGTGATGATATTTGTGTTTATATTTTTAAAGGGTCCTTATCTTTAAATACATGCTGAAATGTTTATAGATAAAATAATTCTAGGGATTTGTTTGAAATAACCCACTGGTGCAGGGGGCGGGCGGGGGATGGGGTGGGTTAGAAGAGTGGCCATGGCCTGGAAATCGTTGACACTGGATGATAACTGTTGGGAAATTGGTTTGTTCAACTTTGTATACATTTGGATTTTCCATAGTAAACTTTTCTTTAAAAAAAAGTTCTAAAGAGATCTGAACTTTTCTTCTTCTATGTCTGGAGACTCTAGATATATAGCAAAAGTCACTATTTTTGAGTCAGTGAAATGAGTGATAGGAGGCCGGCTAAATAACCGGGCTTGCATAAAAAGCGAAAGTACTGGACCAAATGATACTACCAGCACTGTTTAACTCCTTGAGTAAACAGGGCCCAACGTAAATTGAAGAAAGGCCTCCATCAGAANATCTGAACTTTTCTTCTTCTATGTCTGGAGACTCTAGATATATAGCAAAAGTCACTATTTTTGAGTCAGTGAAATGAGTGATAGGAGGCCGGCTAAATAACCGGGCTTGCATAAAAAGCGAAAGTACTGGACCAAATGATACTACCAGCACTGTTTAACTCCTTGAGTAAAATGAAGTGTACTTCTCCCATTAGTTGAAAACAGGGCCCAACGTAAATTGAAGAAAGGCCTCCATCAGAATGCAAGTATTTTTGATAAATGGCTTAAAGAACACTGCTTTTGAAAAAAAACTCCATGGATATTTATCCTATGACTGTGGAACTTAAATTGTGTCTTAGAATGAAAAAGCAAATTCAGGTGGATCAAAAGCAATAATATTTCACAAACAATAATTACACAAACCCAGGAAATATTTTTTAAGAATAAAACTTTGGGACTTCCTGCCAAGATGGAGGCGTAGGTAGACACACTGTGCCTTCTCGCACAAGCAAAATAAGGACAACAATTTAAAAACAAAAAATAACCAGAACTGACAGAAAATTGAACCATATGGAAGTCCAACAACCAAGGTGTTAAAGAAGACACATTCATCCAGACCTGTAGGAGGGGCAGAGTCAGGCAGCCAGGGCAGAGAGAACTCACAGCAAGGTGGTGGCTGGCGAACCCAGTAAGGCAGTGGATTGTGGAATGGGGTGCACAAGGCTGCAACTGGCCAGCAAGGCTGCAGCTGGTGGACTGAGTGGTCCCACATACTCGCAAAGATAAACCAGGCAAAACTGAGGATCGGGACAGACCACACAACCCAGGGCCCCAGTATGGGGAAATAAAGCCTCAAACTACTAATTGAAAACACCTTCGGTGGTTGAGGTGGTAGTAGGAGAAACTCCAAACCTCATAGGAGAGTTCATTGGACAGACCCACAGGGTCCTAGAACTTACACAAACCCAACCCTCCAGAAATCGGCACCAGAAGGGCCCGATTTGCTTATGGGAAGTGGGGGAAGTGACTAAAATCAGGCAGAGAGAGGAGCAAGTGCCATTGTTCCCTCTCAGGCCCCTTCCCCACATACAGCATCACAACCCAGCTATGTGGCTTGCCCTGCCCTGGTGAACACCTAAGGCTCTGCCCTTCATACATAACAGGCACATCAAGACAGAAAAAAAAGGCCCAAATGAAAGAACAGATCAAAGCTCCAGAAAAAAATACAACTAAGCAACAAAGAGGTAGCCAACCTATGCACAGTTCAAAACACTGGTAATCAGGATGCTCACAGAAATTAGATTTAAAAAATGAAGGCTACCCTAAGTGAAATGAAGGAAAATGCACAAGGAACCAATAGTGATGGGAAGGAAACGGGGACTCAAGTCAATGGAGTGGACCAGAAGGAAGAAAGAAACATCCAATCAGAAAAGAATGAAGAAACAAGAATTCAAAAAAGTGAGGCTTAGGAACCTCCAGGACATCTTTAAACATTCCAACATCCGAATCATAGGGGTACCAGGAGGGGCAGAGGAACAGCAACAAGTGGAAAACTTATTTGAAATTAATAACAAAGGAGAACTTCTCCAATCTGGCAAAGGAAATAGAATTCCAGGAAGTCCAGGAAGCTCAGAGAGTCCCAAAGAAGTTGGACCCAAGAAGGAACACACCAAGGCACATCATAATTACATTAGCCAAGATGAAAATGAAGGAGAGAATCCTAGAAGCAGCAAGAGATAAGGAGACAGTTACTTACAAAGGAGTTCCCATCAGACTGTCAGCTGATTTCTCAAAAGAGACCTTGAAGGCAAGAAGGGTCTGGAAAGAAGTATTCCAAGTCATGAAAAGCAAAGACCTACATCCAAGATTGCTCTATCCAGCAAAACTTTCATTTAGAATGGAAGTGCAGATAAAATGCTTCTCAGATAAGATCAAATTCAAGGAGTGCATCATCACCAAGCCCTTATTATGTGAAATGTTAAAGGAATTTATCTAAGAAAAAGAAGATAAAAAATATGTACAGTAAAATGACAGCAAACTCACAATTATTAACAACCACACATAAAATGAAAACAAAAATGAACTAAGCAAACAACTAGAACAGGAACAGAACCACAGAAATGGAGATCACATGGAGGGTTATCAATAGGGGAATAGGAGGGAGAGAGAGAAGGGAAAGGTATGGAGAGTAAATATCATAGATGGTAGGTAGAAAATAGACATGGGGAGGGTGAGAATAGTATGGGAAATGTAGAAGCCAAAGAACGTATATGTATGACCCATGGACATGAACTAAAGGGGGGGAATGTGGGTGGGAGAGGGTGTGCGGGGTGGAGGTGAGTGAAGGGGGGGAAATGGGACAACTGCAATAGCATAATCAATAAGTATATTTTATAAAAATAAAACTTTGTAGTATTTAAATTTTCTATACTAGCCACTCTAAATTTTTATATATCAAAAACCTTAATTTCTAACAAGCAACATTATGGACTAACTCAAGTATAAAATTCCTTATTGATGATGAGAAGTATAGGATCTCAGTCAATTTTAAGAATGTTTGTTTTCTGAAGGATTCAGAAAACCCAAACATGAGTTCTTACTCAGGGACCTTAAACCCAATTTGGAGAGATGATACAGATTAAACAGTTAGAGAATTAAATTCTAAACCATATAAATACTGATTAACCAATGGATTACCTTCATTCCAGAAAATTCAGAAGGATAGGCTGAGTTGAGTTTGCAAAGAAGAAAGATAGCCTCTGGGAGGAAAAAAAATGTAGGCTTGAGCAAAAATATAAATGGACAAAGGACTGTGAGAAGATTGGTGTAGGTAGATCAGTGGGCCCTTGCTAAAATCAGGATGAAGAATCGAAGACAGATCTTAGTGGACTTGGAAGCCAGGCAAGAGTAGTATGTATACTTTGAGAAGTCACCAACAAAGAGCCACAGTCACATTCTTGAGCAGGACATGATATGATGAAAGCACTGTTTTGAGGAAATTGCTTGCAACAGAATGTGTGATGACTTTGGGAATGAAAATAGACTATATATAGAAAGAGGCTGTAAAATTTCATTTTTGCGATGGAGAGGTGGTGAGATGCTGGTCTAGGCATATGGTTATAAGAATGAAGTAAAAAAAATAAGAGTTCTTGGCAGTGTAGATGGAACGGTATGCCCATTATAAGTGCTTAGTTAAGGTGATTTTATAAGTCTTTAAAAATGCAAGTTGAATGAAGGAAAAACTATTGGTGACATCTCTTAAAACAGACTAGGAAAATGACCATAGGAGTGGTAGAAGTGGAGGGTATGGGAAGAGCAGACAAATGAAAGGGGGTAAAGAATACAGTCTTGGATAACAATTAAGATGACATCATGTCTCCCGCAACCCTCTTTAGTGGAAGCCTCAATTCTTTTCTACTCTGTAGGCAAATAAATGGCTCATTGCTCCTCACAGCTCAATCTATTCTTTATCTTTTAAAATTCCTTTTTTTCTCTTTTTGTTGATTATGCCATTACAGTTGTCCCATTTTCCCTCTTCACTCCCCTCCACCTTGCATACCCCTCCCCCACCACTCACCCCTTTCGTTTATGTCCATGTGTCACTAGTTCTTTAGATTCTATATTTCCCATACTATTCTTGCCCTTCCCCATTTATTTTCTACCTACTGTCTATGCTACTTATTCTACCTTCTCTCTCCTTCTCCTCCTCCCACTCCCATTGCTAACCCTCCACGTGATCTCCATTTCTATGGTTCCACTCCTGATCTAGCTGTCCTCTTAGTTTGCTTTTGTTTTAGGTGTGATTGTTAATAAAATTCCTATTCCTTAAAAAGTACTGGAATCACTTTTTATCTTCTTTTTTTGCTCTCCTATCATCACTCTTGGTAGCTTCCATGTTCACCATCACCATCTGATATGCCCACTTCATATTTTTACACCTTCCTACGCTTTTCTTTATCCATTCAATGACCTACAATCACCCCACAGGTCTTCACATGGAATTCTCCATCCCAGTAAGGACTCAGTCAGACCTCTTTCTCTTGGAGCTCATCCTCCTCTCCTGTCAATTCTGTCCTCTCTCCCACTCTCCTAATCTCATTTCTTTTTAACACTCATTTGTTAGCCACTTGCAACATTAACTCCTAGCCTAGCCTGCAGCCCTTCATAAGCCCTTGCCACTAAGCACTCTTATGAGCACCCTCTTCTTCCAAAGATGGGCTGGTCTCCAAACTGTGCATTCTCTATCTCCTGCTATGTGCCTTTGCGCCATTTTTATGTTACAAAATAAGTTTTTATTTTGTCCTCATTTTCTTGGTTAATTATTGCTTTATCTACCATTAAACCTGGAAGTCATTTGTATAGCCTCTTTGTTATTTCAGCTTCCAGATTAATCCATCAACAGTTTCTGCCCATGTTGTCTATTTAGTATTTTTCAATTATATCCCCTGCTTACACCATCTTTATTTTTTGCCAAATCCCACTCATTCTACATGGTTGCCAGAATAAAACATGTAAAAGTCCGTTCTAAACATGACATGCCTCTGTTCCTCTCTGCCCCTGTTCCTGCCTGCTGCCTTTCATTGTTGTAAATTACCTTCAGGAAAAATGTTCAAACTGATGTGATACTTCCACATCTTCTGGATGTGACCACTGATGCTTTCTGCTTCCTACTGCACACTGGCAATATGCGCATCCCAAGGTATCTAATTCTGTACCCTTGCTTATTCCTTTCCATCTAGAGAGAACACGTTTTGCTTCTCCCCACCATACCTCTTCCCCATGTTAATAGGAGTTATTTATCCCTCAGAACTCAGCTTAGAAGTTATTTCTGCTAGTACCTTCCTTGTCCCAATTTTCCTGTCTTTCTCGCCTCTATCTACTCTGCCTGCCTTAGCTGATGTAGTTTCCTCACCTTCCTGGTCCATAGCATACTGTGAATATTCCTGTTCTGACATTTGCTACTTTCCTTCTGGACTCTAAATTCCTCGCAGGAAAACAATGTTGGAACTAATCTTACTTGTTTCTTTAACTCTAGTACCAGGTTGCATGCTAGGTACATAGGAGGCACTTAATAAATGTTTGGTTGAACTGTTCAGTTGGACTCACCTTGGTGATTAAAAGTTCCTTTTATTTTCTCTTGATTCCCATACAATGGCTATTCCAAACATTCCCATACTCCTTGGTTTCTGAGGGTATCTTATTCTTCTCACTCATGGACGTTGGTCAACCCCTTGCCATATAATTGGAAGAGACATCATCTTCTGTCTATCTCTGCACTTAGAATATAGTTGCTTCTTCCTGCATTTCTGCCTCAGAGAAAGACCTTCCCATTCTTGGTCTCCTGCATCTAATTCTTAGCAGCTCTGTACCATCAATCATGCTTCCTCTCTAGCATCTTCAACTTTTCCTTCTCTCTTTGGTTTCTAACTCATTGCGAAGATATAAACCATCTTCTATTTTCAGAAAGACCTCTTTTTTTTTTACCTTTTTACCTTCATGAGTTTTTCTTTCCTCTCCTTCCCTGACACATTTCTTGACAAAGCAGGTTATATTTATTAGTTCCTGTTTCTTCACTACTTCATCAATTCTTGAACCCTAAAAGGCCAGCTTATATTTCAATCAATCTAAATGGCTTTCTCCAAGGGTATGAATCCTCAAAATAAATTCCTGTTTCTTAGCCTTCATTCCCTTGACATGTCTATATAACTCAATGCTGAAGAAACCATTCTTTCTTGGCTAGCTAATGTGATATTATTCAAGTTTTCCTCTTAATTTTTTACGTGTCTTTTGGTGGTCTTTTTGTAATTCCTTTTCCTACCACCTAAAAAATATGGATGTACCTATCTCCATGTTTGTTTCACACCATCATATACACTGTTTTTTGTGTGAGTGCCTGTCTCCCAGACTTATGGCTTGCCACTTTCAAAGGTTATGAATAATATTTTATATTTCTTTAGGACATTGAGCATAACAATTTTCTCAGAGCTGCCTGGGAAACATTTGTGGTTGGACTGACTACAAACAAGTTGTAGATTAAAGTAAATGATATAAAACAAATAACAAAAGATCTAAAAATTAATGAGCTTCTCCAAGCCAATAAATAAATGGAAGAGCAAATTGCTTAAAAAAAAAAACATTGTAAATACCAGAAGCATTCAAGAAATTCTGAGTTTTTATAAATTTACTCTCTTGTAATGACTGAAATAGAGAATAAATAATATCACAAGCAGGAACAAGGGAATAAATTCATTTCTAGCACTTTCTGACTTTTTAAAAAATTAAGAGTATTGTAGTATAATGCACAGAATATATCTATATACATATAATTTTTATAGTAATACAGTGAAGGCTCCCAAAATAATTCATGTCGTGAATTTAAAAGTAACTTTATATTATTTCACATCAATTCATCTGGACCAAAATAGAAATGAGTCAGATCTTAATGACAAATGTCCTACTACACTAGTCATAAGTTGTAAATAGATCTCCACACTTACACCAGAACTCATGGAAGAAGGCGGTTGCCTCAGTAATCCTGAATTTAACCCCTCATTTACCAAGCCTAATGTATTTCCAGCCCAGTTCCAAATGAAAAGACCTAAATTGCCTAACCTTAAAGTATTAGGCAGTATAATACCCCCATCTGTGGAACTTTTTACATGGTTATTGGGGATGCTCTTTATCTGGAAGTCTGGAGTTGCTATAAAACAAACCTGTGGACCACTGTAGAGAAGTCTTTGGTCCTAAAATGTGTCCTGGGACTTGGCTGGATTCCTGGGAGAGAAGTCTCCAACTACACAGCCCCACTGTTGTCTAATTGTGTTTCTGGCCCGGCCACTACTAGAGGTGTGGAAAATAAAGTGCCTGTGTAGGGACGTTTGCCCCAAGTGTGCGGTCAAATCTCCGCTGCCACTTAGCGAGGATAGACTTCATTCATTTAAATATTGTTAACTCTTCGTACTTGTGCAGTATGAGCCCCTTAGTCTAGATAATCATCAATTTTTATGCTTATAAAAATAAAAGTGATAGAATATATGATCTAAGAATCTTCAAGCTATTTAAAATTATAATTCTAGAAGTTATAATCATTAAATTCCTTGTCTTTATTTTAGTGATGATGATTACTTTTGTTATATCTTTCTTGTTTACTGTGTTATTCTATCTTGAATGTTGTAGTTTTTATCAAGCTGTTTAACCATGACTGCTACTGTGTTTTCTTTGGGCTTGGGCTTTAGCTGGGAATTACTGGTATTCTCAAAATTCTACCAGCCTGTTGGGAAGATGTCATCAGGGCATAGGGCACTGTGGACAGTGACCACATAAAGTACCCTCAGCCCAGGGTAAACTGAAGAATTACGAATGTGATGATTTGGTATAGATGACTAGGTAACAACCAGGATTACCTAGACATTTAAAAAACTGTAGTGATCTGTTAATTTCTGACCCTTTCCACATTGACCAGAATAGTCTGTATCTGGTGTGTTTGATTACTGTGGACATCAGGAACCAGAACAAAAATCATTCCCAAGTTCTTTTGCCCTCACAAAGAAGTCTGTCTAGTTCCCTCCACTCTACTGTACTCTATAACCAGAGGTAAAGCATCTTGGGACCTAAAAAAAATTGCCATTTACAAGTTGCTCTCAATAACCACATTATTCTCAAGAATTACAGGCAGAAAAGTGTTTACCACTTCCTGACTTCTCTGGCTGACTCATCACTGACAGTGAATAGGAAAGGTTGATAAATACCTTGCAAGTTCTGACCTCTGGTTTTGAAAATTGAAAGACAGGCCCTAGCTGGTATAGCTCAGTGGATTGAGCACAGGCCTGCAAACCAAAAGGTCGCTGGTTCAATTCCCAGTCAGGGCACATGTCTGTCCCCCTTTCTCCTTTCCTTCTCCTGTGTCTAAAAATAAATAAATAAACAAAAATATTTAAAAAAATAAAAACAAATAAAAATTGAAAGACAGCAATTCAGCACAAAGAATAGTGAAGGATTGAGCCAATAATTCAGCCTGTTTTGATCCTGTAATAATATATCCTCTGATAAATATGTATTAAAGAATTAAAGAAAAAAGGATTAGCCTGCACCAGCCCTAATAAGTACTTGGGATTTTACTGGTCTCAACACTTGTCTAATTCCTTGTTCATCTCTGACCCTTCCCCACCTCCTCACCTTCCCCATCCAGCTGTGACAACCATATCACAGAACTTCACTTTGTCCCCTGTCCTCCTCTGCAGATGCAAAGGACATGAGTGAATTTGAGACTGAAGGCTTCTTTGCTTTGCATCACCGTCGAGGAGCCATCAAACAGGCCAAAGTCCATCATGTCAAGTGCCATGAGTTCACCGCCACCTTTTTTCCACAACCCACGTTTTGCTCCGTCTGCCATGAGTTTGTCTGGTATGGTAACTTGGCATTTCACTCCAAGCTTTAGGTTATGCATTTTGTTGCATCCCATCAACCCACCAGGCCCAGCATGCCCCACCTTAGGGGAACATGCCAAAATAAACACTACGTGAGAGTTTTCAGTGACCTCGCTTGGATCGAGAAGACTTAAAGTGCGATGCTATGAAAGATTTCATAATGTGGCTCTTGTAGTTCCAAGGATTTGGGTTTCTGATTAAATGGAAGGCTGCTGGGGTAAGAGGGGAGGGACAGAGGAGGTAGATATCCTTATTGTGAGCACAGTTTTACAGCTGAAACTCTCACCACCTCAATAGCTTAACTGTGCCGGCACTAATGTCTACAAACAGGCAACAACTTTCCCATTGCAGCTAATGAGTTTAAATGTTTACAGTGCTCTTGGGAGTTTTAACAGCCTTTGAAGAGAGATTGGTTCAATCCTCAGTAGCCACATAGCAAAGGCTATGATAGAGTGGAGACTTGAAACAACCCCTATCTCCTGTCTCGGGCTGCTTTCCTCTCCACGGGGTACTTTTCCCTTTGAGCAACTGCAGGATCCATTAGTGCACAACCCCAGCTTAGCCAGGGTATCCAAGGGCAAAGAAACTTGCGGTGAATTTTTATCAACCTGTTTTAATCTGATGACCTGAAGCTCCTCCTCCCTTTCTCATAGTGAACATTACTCTGTAGTGATACTCAGAACGAGGAAATGAAATGTTCAGATATCTTTGCTGATCTATATTGAACCTAGTGAGACAATGAATTTTTAAGCGCAGGACACGGAAATTTGCTACTAGGAGGTAGTGATGCATTTTCAATCAGGCATTTTAACCTCTACGTGTTTGTTTGGAAAATACACCAATGAGAAGGCAATTAATGATAGCTCATTTATTTTATCATCAGACTCTTTAACAAAGCAGCATAAAAAATAAAAAACAACACATGTTAACACCCTTGGCAAATGCTAGACCAGGGCTGCTAATGAGCAAATGTTCTGTGATAGTAGGAAACCATGGGATCCCTCGTGTTTCAGAGGTTTGTGGTGCTGCTGTGAGTTTGAATATTCATATAAATCAACCCTGTGCTTTATTGCAGGGGTCTGAACAAACAGGGCTACCAGTGTCGACGTAAGTAAGAAAGATTTCTGTTGTATTACTATCATTCCTTTTTACTGGTTCCTTAACTTCTGAAAATCTTAAGCTGCAATCATATCTTTTCAGAATGTAATGCAGCAATTCACAAGAAGTGTATCGATAAAGTCATAGCCAAGTGCACAGGATCAGCTGTCAATAGCCGAGAAACCATGGTAAGTATTTAGATTCTGTTCTTTGTCTGAAATACGACAATTATATCCTGACATTAGATTTTACAAACCACTAATTCTTTTTAATGGTCCCTGAACTTGAATCCTTAAGCTTATTGGTGATCTCCCTAAACCCCTTTCCTCCTCAATAATTGTCACTGAGATCCATGACTAGGGTATGAATTTTAAAAAGCACAGTTAGCATTTCAGTGGCTATGCCTATCCAGAGAAACATGATAGAAAGTGGCCAGAAAGCATAGTTTTGATCAATTATATGAGAACAACTTCTGTGATATCTATAGCTAGAAGTGTCAGTTAAAGAATAGAGGCAAATGATAATAAAACACAGATATAATCATTTACAAGGTTAGAAAAAGATGATGATACATGTATAATTCTTATATTAAGGGCAAATATTTCTTTCAGAATAGACTTTGAGGTATACAGTTTGAGGACAAGTTCAATTTTACTCCATGCAGGAGGGAAGCTGAGCTAGAAAGTCAGGCAGGCTTCCTTTTCCCACCCTTCCCTTTCTCATTCAACAAGTATTATTTATTGGGTGTATAATACATATATGTACTCTGTACATGACAGAGTACAAAACAGATGTGCACCTGCCTTTATGGACTTTACCATAAAGCTGCAGAAACAGACGTTAATGAATAATTATGTATAGTTTCCATTTATATTAATTAGATACTATAAAAATAGCCAACAAGGTGTGATGATGGAGAATAACAGAGTGGCTCCCTTAGACTGACGGTCAGGGACTCTCCTGAGGGAGGGGGCACTTAAGCTGAGAGCTGAAGGATGAAAGGACCAGCTGCATGGACAGCAGGAGGAAGAAGCCCCTGGACAGAATGACGGGCTCCTTGGGAGGAAGGAATCAGCATGTTCTAGGAACCGGAATGAGACCACGTGGCTGAAACAGCAAGGGCAAGAATGGAAACACAAAGCTGGGGAACTTGGCAGGACCTAGACCGGGAGTGGGTCTTCAGATCCTGGAAAAGAGGTTGGATTTTATTTGACGCGCAATGTAAAGTCCACTTTGTGACCGCTGGAAGGGAAAATGGTGGGTTGAGATGTGAAAGTAAAAATCAGGACAGAGTCCCACCAGGGCAGAAGTGTGGTGATAGTATAGACGGAGCACAGTACACAGAGTTTCTTAGAGGATTTTGATGTTCCAAGTGACTCTTTTCCAATGGACAAGATTTGGAGATCGAAAGAGAGTGGTGATGGCTGAGTTTCTGTCTTGAGCAGTGGAGTATACAGCAGAACCTTAAGAATGTGAGTAAGACTGGAAGGAGAGATCTGGAGAGAGAAATTAATATTTCAGTTTTGGACAAGGCCAGTCTGAGGTGCCTAAGGACATCCAAGTGCAAGTATCAAATATGCAATTTTGTATGAGCTTGGAATGCAAAGAGCCCATGGACTGAATCTATATATTTGAGAGTAACTGTCATTGGGGTAAAATTTAGAGCTGCCAGGGAGATTACCTAGTGAGTATAGGGAGAAAGGAGTACAGGGCCAAAATACTGATCCCAAAAGAATCTAAAATTAGATGTTAGGTGGAAGAGAAGGAGCTTATGAAAGAGACTGAGAACAAGGGTTCAGACAGGGCTCTTCATATATTAAGAGTGTGTGAAGGGGCAGGGCTTAGTTCAGTGCAGCTGAGATGCTGAAAAACATGAGGGCCAGGTGGAGATCTTTGGAGGCCTTGATCAGAGAAATGTCAGAGGATTTATAAAGGTGGTACCCTCATTGGTCAGCCCTGGAAGATGATAACATGGAAACAACCTACATATTAATATTATCATGAAGATGAACTGTGAAGGAGATCATTGAAGTAAAACAGTAGCTGGAAGGGGGTAAGACACAAGGATTGGAAATAGTCCCATAGCTAGGGAGCGGTGACGGGTGGATGAAGCTGGAGAGAAGAATGACCAGAGCAGTCAGTCTTGGCAAGAGGGGAAAAGGGCCACATGTTCTAAGTATGTGCAGATGGGTCTCTGAGGGACAGGTGAACATTTCATCAATTGTATCAGGAAGGGAGGAGAAGATGGCTGTGGACTGAAGTAGGTTTGTAGCTTTGGGCATAGATGGATAAGAGAGTTTCTCTTAGACAACTTACATCCTAAGTGGGGTCTGAGGATTGCAAGAATGAAGGGGGAAAGACAATGACTCGCTTTCAGGGGGAGGGTTTTGAAATGATTGTCTTTAGAAATGGGAAAGCAGGGGAGTGGGAAGGAGCAGTAGGATTGCCAAGCACGGTTGGAAGTCCCTTTGAATTTGAGGGTGTCAGCCTGCACCGGTATGTGATTTTATGCAGCAAAGGAACAGGTATGGAGACTCAGCAAGTTGACTGAGTTTTTCCAAAGTAGAATTTCTGTTAAAATTTAGAGCCAGAAAAGGATAATCTTTTATTAAAGTCACTCTGCTAAGGCCCAAAGAGATTAAAGGAGTTCGTCTATGCTCAACCACCTATAAGTAGCAAAGTTGGGGCTAAAATTCAGATCTCAATCTCCCAGACCAATGCTGTTAGCTTAAATCAAATTGCCACCTCCAAACCCACCCTCCTGCTCCCTTTACTTGATGCTTCAGCTTCTGCAGAGAATCACCGGTTGTAAGCATGACTGTTAACCCCAAAGGCTAATGTCTAATTGAAATAGGACCACAGTATATTTGAGGGCCACAGTATAATTTTAAATTTCCAATTAGCAGCATTAAATAAAATAAAAAGCAACAGACAAGATTACTCTTAACATTGTACTTCATTTAACCCCAATGGCCCATTATCATTTTAATATGTAATCATCATAGAAAATTAGTGTGACACTTTTGTTTTTCATGGAAACTGTTCAAATTGAGTGTGCATGTTACACTTTCAGCACACCTTCTCACCACCTTGCACATATTCATCTGACTCTTGTGGCTAAGTGACTATCCTGTTGCAGAGTACAGCTCTTCGGTCCTTCCCAGATGTATCCTGACCCATTTGGGCAGACTGTGATTTAAAGTGGAAGCCTTCTAGCCTGGATTTGGACATTAATTGCTCATGTTTACATGGAAATGATTATACAAAATGAGTTTTGAAGGTTATTTTTTCTTGGTTGAAAATGGCTGGCGTAAGTGCTGGGCAACTTTTTTCTAAACAGCCATGGGAAGGACCCACTGCTGACCAGTAGCCGCAGCGGGAACATTAGCTGCATCATTTTAATGAATAAGGCTTCATTACTGTGTATGTTCCCAAATGAATTCTTTAATTAAAAACTTAGGCAGAGATTGTAAGTCTTAAGTACATAAAACTTTATACTGTACAAGGATGCTGGTATTTTTGTCAGGATTCAAACTGCCTGATTTTTTTGTTGTTGCTCATAAGGTACGTTTGACAAAAGGAGAGGAAATAAACTCTGGAAAACTGTTAAAAAAAAAGAAAGAAAGTCCGCCATATGAATATCTACCACCAGCATCCCTCTCTCGTCTTCCCTCTCCCCACCCACTAAATCATACATTCATTTTGAGGGAGAGAAGAGTAATAGTGAAAGAGGACAAGCTCTGATTCTGACAGCCAGGCTACAGATACCGCAAGTCACTGGCTGTGTGACCTAGACAAGTGTCTTGCCCTCTCTGCTTCATCACCTCATCTGTTTAATGAAAATACATTTAATGTACTTAATAGAGGCTACTTCAAGTGGGATATTTTGAAGATTACATAAAATATTCCATGTGTAAAGTAGAATGCACATGCCACATGTGTCCACAGCACCTGGCAGAACCGCCATCCACGCCCGGCCTCCCCAGTTCATGTGCAACAGGTGTGGAGTGCTTCACAGTGCAGGCTCTGATACGCATCCCCCCGTGGCCTTGTGTCCTCTAGAGGAGCCATTATGTAACACCTTCCAAAGGTTAAAGCACCAGTTCTGGGTTGAAAGATAAAGAAAATATTTATATTAAAATAGGAGGGGAAGTACAAGGTTTACTTGACCCCCATTTAAATAAATAATCCTCATCCTCTCTTCCTGAAATGTTAGCCCCACTGTGGGAATGCCTCAGACTTCAGCGGGCTACTTGATATGTGTATATCACACTTTTGCCCCTTACCCCGAACAAGCTAACGGCTGTCTGAGTTCTTTGAATGTGACTATAAAATTTGACAAGTAAAAATTGTGGTTTAAAATGCACATTGTTCCAATGTTGTTATTATTCTGCTCGTTGTGCTTAAGTATCTGTTAAGAAATATAAAGCTGGGGACATCATGCAGTCTCTTCTTTCAGTTCCACAAGGAGAGGTTCAAGATTGACATGCCGCATAGATTTAAAGTCTACAATTACAAAAGCCCCACCTTCTGTGAGCACTGTGGGACCCTGCTGTGGGGCCTGGCCAGGCAAGGACTGAAGTGTGACGGTGAGTAGTGGGAAGTGTGTGTGGACCCTGGCAGAACACCTGCAGGGGGCGGACTCACAGCTTTAACAGAGAGCGTGAGGGAGGGCGGCAGGGAGTGGAGGGCTCACCTCTCCCAGCAGCCTGGAGGAGCCCTGCATGGGGACTGAGAAATGCCTGAAACAAGTCGCTGCTGATCTTTCTTACACAGACACACACCACACACAAACACCCTAATCTTGAACCCAGATAAGTACAAAGTCACTCAGGTTAAATGTCAAGGCTCCCCGCCCCATTGTCTTTTGTTGTTGTGCCTGGTCCTGGAGAGAAACGAAGGCAGCATTTTTCCTCTGACCAACCACTTCCTTTGACCTGACCTGCTGTCTCCCTGGGCCTGGCCCCCAACTATGCCAGTGTCAGGTGTGTCCCTGCCCCTCCTCTGTATCAGTTAGTGAGAAACTTGCTGTGGCCCCATCAAGGAACAAGCCTGGTGCATCTGCTTGGCTGATGGCAGGTCCCACACAGAAGAGTTCTGGGACTTAAGCTGGACAGAGTCTATCACCAAAGCGTGCTGCAAACTCAAAATGCCCAGGGGGAGGCCAAGTCCAAGTCTGACTCTGATGTTGCCTCAAAGGCCACCAGAACCAGAGCCAGAGCCAGCAGCCTTCGCTGGTCAAGCTTTTCAGACCGACCCTGAGAAAATGCCAAAAGGGCTTTCTTGCCGTAAAACACCAAGTTGCTGAGGCAATAACAACCTTTAGAAACTGAGATGCTATTACACCAAGTTGAGAGGGTAGGAAGGAAAACATCCTAGTAACAATGACGGAGCACTTCTGCCCTTTGAGTGGGGGAGCAGGTGGGGGCGGGGCCCAGGTATCTTTACAAAGGCAGGTTCCTGCTGCAGCAGACACCTTTCTATTTTGAATTATTAAATATAGAAGCCACTTTTCTTGGCAGCCCTATTTTATTTTATGTCACTGGCTAATGCACATCTCATCTTCCAAGTGACAGCAGTGCTGACTTTAGGTGAAAGATCACTGTCAGCATCGTCCCCTCTGCTCATCCCAACTGTGCTCACGTGTCTGGGGAGCCTGGAATGACCTCTGAACGGAGGCAGTGGGGTGCAGGTTTTTAATCATTACTGAAGACAAGACCCACCTGTGGACAGAATTCACCTGAACAGTCCCCCGTAGCCCACCAGTACTGCTGTGTACTTTCTTCTACACACCTGTTCAAGATGCATGGGAGGGCCTGGTGCTGATCCAAATTAGCTTTATGAGTTCACAGGCAAGAAGTAACTTCAAATATTCTAACTGTACACACCAGACATGAATATTCAAAGCCCCATCTGATGGCCTCCTGCTCTTGGGAGGCCTCATAGTTCAGTGTCCTTTCCCCAGAGCCCGGACACCCCACCCACCCAGGCCAGGCAGTCCCAGCAGTGTGATTACACTCTGAGCTTAGAACTTCCCCGAGGATTCTTGGCATTATTTCACGGCTCACGTGCCTTCTGTCCTTTTCCAGCGTTCTTTCTCCTCCATTCCATTCCTGACCCCACTGCCCAACCTCCTGCACTTCAAGTAGCCCCCTCCCTCTTCTCTCTCTCCCCTCTCCCCTCCCCCTTCCTCCCTTCCCTCCTCTGCCCCCAGGTGTGTCATTCTCTGTTCTGGCTGCCTACACCCCAAAGTCCCTGCTGTCATTCCTCCTCATGCCCTCACCTTCGTCACCTCCCCCTCCCTTCCCTACGTCTCTTTCTCCCTCGTCTTCACTGCATGCTCTCTTTATCTTGCTTTCTTAAAAGCCACCTTCCTAAGTAGGGCCTCCCTTCCGTCTTTCCTGCCTACATTCTCTCTCCATCGTAACTCCCATGAAAAGAGTCACCAAAAGGAACTATTTGCACCCACAGAGATCGAGTTATCACCTGAGAGGTTAGTCACAAAGACTCATGACATTGTCATAGTGGGAGTGGGGCCTTTCTTCACAACCCTGTGTCAGGGACAACCTTACATCTGGCTACTTTGTTTAAGGAACAAAGTAAAACTCCCCAGTGCCCTGTGCTAAGGGTGCAGAATTCAGAAGGGCAGCAGCCTTTGCAAACAGCATCTTTATTAAACATTGCACTGCAAGTGGATTTTTATAGCTACATCTGTGCATTTATCCTGGGACAAGTAATAGCTGTATACTCATTTACACAGAAAACCCTTTTTATTGTGTTTTGTTATAAACTATCTGAGGAAGAGTGGGCTAGTTAAAATTAAAGGTGAAGGCTGCTAAAATTTCATCTAGATATTTCAATACATATTTCATTATAACATATAATGAAGATGAAAGTTGTAATTAGTGAACACCTATTTGATGCCAATCACTGTGCTAAGTTTTTTTGCATACAAATGGGCTAATAAGATTAAAACTGCATGATTTAATAGGTTCTCCTGCCTAATTCCATGTTGACAACCCTTATTGATATACCTTTGTAGAATCAAGAAGGACTTGAGATCAGAGTTCTTTTAGCTAGGATTTGGATATCTTTTTGAACCTTCTTTTCATTATACTGATGATGTTTCACAAGCAGAATTTTAATTTTTTAAAATTAACAACATGATACAATAGTTGTCTTCACGCAGACACACAGGCATGCACACCCCCAACCCAGGAGGCTCCCATGGTCCCAGCAAGTGCAGCCTGTGTAGGGATGGGGATGCTCGGGCTCTGGTCTAGGGTGAACACGAGCAATCTTCAGTTCCAGAGTTGCACATTACCACCAGTGAGAGCCAACGTCAGACTTTCCCTCTCAGCAGTGGCACGGTCTGAAGGCATCCTGACAGCAGATTTCCTCCCCTATCAACACAGCTCTGGTTGTGTCTTCAGTGGGGATCACTTCCCAGCATCACACGAGGAGCACCTGGTCTGTGACTGTCTGTGTCAGGAAGGGGAGGTGGATGCCCAGTGGCATCATGAAAGCACTGCCCTAATTTCTTTGTATTCAGTGTCTCCTTCTGCTGAGAAGATGGCATGGGCTTGCCAGTGTTCCTTCAATATACATGTACCTGAAGAGGATCATGTGCAAAGTCCATGGCAGTAGGTTCTGTTGCTCTGGCTCATGGTGTCACTGTCCTCCTTTCAGCATGTGGCATGAACGTACATCACCGATGCCAGACAAAGGTAGCCAACCTATGTGGCATAAACCAGAAGCTAATGGCTGAAGCCTTGGCAATGATTGAAAGCACTCAACAGGTAGGTGACAAGTTCCTGCAGTTTGAACTCGACAAGGATTACTCCAGACCCTTTGCTCTTTGATCCGCTGCAAGTGTGTAGGAAGACATGCCGTCTCTTTCTCAGCCTTCCCTTTCATCTTCATGCCCATGCCCTTCCCTTTGAGATATTTATTTAATGCATATGTATTATATGGATCTTTATAAGATCTTAAATTCATAGAATGATCAGGGACAGAAACAAACACATTCCTTAAAATTTTTGAAGATTCACTGCCAGCCTTTTAAACCCCCAAACTAGGGCTATTTAATAGCCTGGGACAAACCTTTATATGCTAGAATCGTCCCTAGAATGCCCTCAGAGCCCTGAGTCCAGGGCAGCTGGTGCCTTTCGGCTGACTAGCATGCTGAATTTGCATATCCAAGAACAAACCCCCTTTAAGACTTGACCTTCCTTTCTTATTTGCAACAGAATGCTATGCATAGCATAAGAAAAACCAGTTAGCCCCCAGAAAAATATGAGGAAAGTGAATAGATCCTGCTGGTGCATACAATCCAATAGACAGACTCTCACGGAATATAGAATCCAAAGGGTGCTGAGGGAGAGAGCTTTGGTTATCTTACACATTTAGTGATCTTAAGTGTTTTTCGTCCCTAAGGACATCACAGGCTGAGCTGTCGCATCCGTGGTAAGTGGTCTGACTCTTTGTTTGTAATCTAGGCTCGCTGCTTAAGAGATACTGAACAGATCTTCAGAGAAGGCCCAGTTGAAATTGGTCCCCCATGCTCCATAAAAGGTGAAGCAAGGCTGCCATGTGTACTGGCATCAGGGAAACGAGGTAGCTATCCTGATCCCCATATAATCCATGTCCGCAGTTTGCCTTGATTAACTTTAACCTGAGTCTTCTGTATATAACTTCTCCATTTACCTGGTCTGATAGATGGTTCTTTTCTATTTAAAGATTACAGGCCTAAAATAAGCTGAGGAACAAAATAGAAATAGAGGCATGGATATATGGAACAGACTAACAGCTGTCACGGGGGGCTGGATAAAAGAAGCTGAAGAGATATATATAAAACACATAGACACACGCAGACAACAGTGTGGTGATAGCCAGAGGGAAGGTGGGATGGGGGGTAGGTGGAGGTGGGCAAAGGCGGGGTGGGAAATGGGCATGGAAAGAGACATTGTTTGGGGTGATAGTGCACATTGCAGTGCACAGACGATGTTGAGTTGCACACTTGAACCCTGTATGGTTTTGTGAACACATGCTGCCTCAATAATTTCCATTAAAAAAGATTACAGATCTAACCAACAACTGTTAGGCTCCTACTTCTTTGAAGTGAAACCAAAACGTGCTCCATTAGGAAACCTTTTTAAGAGGATGGGAGGTTTGGAGGTGGGGAGGAAAATGGGATAGGTCTGGAAAAAGAACTGTAAAATTTTCCTTAGAATTTTAGACTGTTTCCTCCCGTTACTGTTAAATGGCTTTACAGAAATAAACCCACCATAAAAGTCAGTGGTGGGAATACCACAGAATTGTCATATCCTGCACCTTCGAGACTGTTCTGGTGGTGTAAGAGGAGAAAGGGCAAGAATAGCAGTGTCCAAAGTCCTTAACACTTACAACATGACCCATGTTTATCCAGCCTTCCGTTTGAAGGTTGGTCACGAGAGGCTGTGGCCACTTGACTCTGAAACCTGAATAGTTTCAGCATACATTATAAAATATTTATTTTCCTTGGATTTAGGGAAAACACGAAAGATAAATCTAGAGACAGAAAAATAAATATCATTATTCTAGCCACAAAAAAAGAAATAATAATTATGTGACATGCTACTGGTACCATTGCTACAATGACAATCATCACACTATGTATCAAATCAACACACCGTACATCTTAAATTAACACAATGTGATATGTCAAAAATTTATAATAAAAAAAGAAAAATGATATACAAGGGAGAAGGAAAGACTCCAAAAATGTTTATCTATACCTCCTCAGATATGGGGTGAGAAATAAATCAACTTAAAATTTTTTCAAGAAAGGTTTGGACTAGATTTGGGAAGGGCATCCAGACGGTGACGCAGACTGTGACTCAGAGATGACCAAAGTAGGCAGCATGTTGACATGAAGAGTTTGACAAGTGATGCAGTTCGGATCTTTAACAGTCTCCTATCCACTTCCTCTTCCCTCCCCTGGTAAGTCGTAGAAATGGATGCCACTGGGCCCGTGAGCCATACAAGCCATGGAGAATCATTTTTCCTCGA
This sequence comes from Sturnira hondurensis, assembly GCF_014824575.4. NCBI lineage: Eukaryota > Metazoa > Chordata > Mammalia > Chiroptera > Phyllostomidae > Sturnira > Sturnira hondurensis. Next base: position 5,891,401 of record NW_028088915.1, read on the forward strand.
ACTTGTTTAAAAATCCTTGATTTGTCCTTGATTTGACATGTACTGAAAGTGCTCATCTTGTGAGTGTTGCACATATGGGCTTTTGCTGATTGGATTGTTTCTCAACTTAAAACTTTCCCCAGTCTGTCGGATAAAGAGGCCCAGTTCGTGTTCCCTGCGAGGCTCACAGGCAGGCGGCTGCTGATGCACAGCAAGAAACCCCCTCTGCCTTACTGCCGATGGACCCGCAGTGGGGAAGTGAGAAAGCAAGTGTGTTCTCCAAGTAGCTAGAATGACCCTCCATTGTTACCTGCCTCCTTTTAACCACCGGTTGCCATTTTCAGAGCCCCAGGGAATCTCCTGGGAGTCTCCCTTGGATGAGACGGAGAAGACGTGCCATCATCGTCCAGAACCTGAAATGAACGTAGAAAGACCATCTCTACACATGAAACTAAAAATCGAGGATTTTATCTTGCACAAAATGTTGGGGAAAGGAAGTTTTGGCAAGGTATGATAGCATATAGAATCCTACACCAGCTTCCAAAAATTGAAGAGCAAAGCTCCTGGTCAGCAGAACTAAACCCTTGGGATCTGAGAGTGCATTCCTGAGCATTTCGTGACAGGGTTCAGATGTCTGAATAGGTAGAGACCCAGGGGCTCTAAGGGATAGCAGTCTGCTTCCTGGGAACTGTTGTTCCCACGCCATTTTGCTTCGAAGGTGTCCATCCCTCGAGCTCGTGAGTTTGATATTGTTGGACACCTCAGAAATAAGGAAGTGCTTCAGCCAGTTCCTGTTCACACCAGGTTTTTGTCTGGTTAATGTTTTGTTGTTGTTTTTGTTGTGTTGTTTTGCCCCCTTTTTCAAACCTGGAGTGTTGTTTGACTTCTTATGGGATTCTTTTTCATTTGCATATGTCCCCAGCCTCATTTTAATTGGCGAGGACCGTATAACAAAATACCACACACTGGGCTGCTTCAACAGTTTCTCACAGTTCTGGAGGCTGAAATCCCACATCAGGGCGTCAGCAGGGTAGTTTCTCTGAAGGTCTCTTCTCCTTGTGTCCTCTGTGGTCATTCCTGTCTAATCCCATCTTCTTATAAGGACGCCAGTCATACTGGATTAGGGCCCAATTCAGCTACCTCCTTTTAAATTAATCATCTCTGCCATGACCCTGTCTCCAAACACAATAACATTCAGAGGTCATGGGGGTTAGGACATCAACATATGAGTTTTTGGAAGGGACACAATTCAGCCCATAACACGGCTGTAGCTTGAGAGTCCTGGGAAAAGCTTTGTGGAGAAAGTGCCTCCTCTAAATTCTTCCTGCTGCACACTCCAGCTGTGGGCTGCCTCTGCCAGTCACGGTGGGCAAGGAGGTGAAGAAGGCATGATTCAAGAAGTTACAGTCAGTTGTCAGTGATGGGAGAATATTTGCAAGTCAGTGATTGTAAAGAGGAATAAAACAGAATATAGGATTTTAGGTCATTTCCAATGTTAAGGGTATCTAATATATGAATGGCTCTCTCAGCTGTTTTATATGCTTGAATGCAACACCTATGAAAATTTTAACCAGAGACGACTATCCCATGAATGTGTGTGTCCAAAGCCAGCATTACGCTCAGCACCTGCTCACCAGACTTTGGCTAGAAAGCCTACCCAGTTTCTTTAATAATAAACAAACTAAAATGCAGCTGATTACTGTCGCAGCTGAATGCCATCGTGCTGTAATTGGGGTTGGGACTTAAACAGCAGCACTTCCCCTTTGACAGCATTTACTCTGCCCTGCAAACGGTCGCTGAAATCCATTAATTCATTCAGTCCATTTCCACAATAATGTGAACCACAGCAGGCCCATTTGGCATTAATCTCAGCGTAATAGGGAATTTTATAGCCAGGCTTCCCTGTAATTTAGCATCAATTAATATGCCATCATAACCTGTTACCAAAAATTGAAAGCACATTATAGAGATGGAAATTACCTTTGCAGCTCCTTACTTTATGGCTGGTTTTGGGACATTTTATTGAAAGAAGCAGTTACCAAAAGAGTAATTTTAATTGTTAATGAAGTGTTTACCTTTCTTTATTCCTGTGTGTATTGCTTCGCTGGAACATGGTTAATAAGAAAGACATTAAGTTAAACCCGTAAGCCTTAGTAAACACCTGGGAGAAGGGAGAGCTTCGGGTGTCCTCTGTTGCATGCCTGGCCACCACCAGTACCCTGCGTCCCTTCGCTCTGAGAGGACGGCACTGCGGGGCCCATGGAGAGGAGGACAAAGCACCAAAGCCACGGGACAACCACTTCCTTTGCCCACAAAACAGAATACTCCCAAACTGTTCCTCTTCCTTTTTGGCTCTCTATAGGGAGTATGGCTCCTCACCAAAATGGTAGCCTCTATATTCTTGTTCTATATCTACTTTTAGGCCCAAGAGAACAAATGGCATGTTTTCTGAGGCTGTACACCTTGTTCATTTGCCTGAACTTGCATCTAAGCTCTTTACTCTCTATCAAGCCAGCTACCTCTTAGCTATGTATCTGCACTGGATTATTTTATATGTAGACATGCACTTTCACTACGGGTTTAGCATCATTGACTTCAAGAATCTCTAAAAGTCCATAAATTAAACAAACGACAAGTATTCTTAGTAACTGTCATTTGGAGAGCATTTTGTAGTCCTCAGATCACTTTCCCCCGTGGTGCCCCATCGGATTTTCACAGTGGCCCCATGAGTGAGAGAATGTGGCGGCAGTTCTCTCTTTACACGTTAGGAAACCGAAGCCCAGAGGGGTTAACTGGTTTGCCCACATTCCCACAGCTAGGAAATGTCTGTAAAATGAGACCCGAGCTGGAGTTTTCCGTCTCCAAATGCCACGTCCTCGCAACTGTCTGTCATCTGTTGCTACATCATTTGCAAAGACGAAAGTTGCAGAAATTCTCTGTTAGGTGCCATCTGGTGTCCTTTCATGTGAGATTCATGAAATCAAGAGAAAAAAGTAAACTTTGGAGTTAGATTTTCCACTGAGTAGCTCCATTTTGAATTTGAGAAACTTAAGTTTCTCTGTGATCCTACTTTTTTTAAATGATTCCTATCTTGAAGAGTGATCTCAGCTAAGAAATAAACGACAATAAAATGACATAGCGCATGGAAAGTACAAAGCAGACTGCCTGACACATAGTAGGTCTTGAAACTGTCATTAGTGTCTGTACCATTAGATAAGATGATGTGTTTATTGATTTTAGAGAAACAGGAAGGGAGAGCGAGAGACAGAAAAATACCAATGAGAAAGAAATGCTGATCAGTTGCCTTCCATACATGCCCTGACCAGGTATCAAACCCACAACCTTTTGATATACAGGATGACTCTCCAACCAACTGAGCCACCCAGCCAGGGCAATGCTGTGCATTCTGTAAGCAAGTCAGGAGAGCTCTATTCCTCAAGGATTCTTTTTGTTGCCTTGAAAAACTGGGTAAAACTTGGAGAAGGTTTTGTGCTCATTTGCAGTGAGGTTTCAAGCACAATCAGGTCCCCCTCTCTGCTACTTGCTGCTGCTTCCGTCAATACACTCAGGATCCTGGGCAGACAGGGCAGACTTTTTTAAATAGAATTTTTCAGGGACTGAGAATAGCCCATCCAATTGCACACTAGTTTGGGGAAACCCTTGGAAAAGTACATAGAAAGTATGAAACTATTAGGGGGCATGAAGCACTCTATTTTGTCTGTATAAAGGGGACAAAGAGGGTTGAGAAGGAAATCTCAACCCTCTCTCAGACTTATCCCTTCTTTAATGAGTGTGAATCCAAATTCTAAAATAGAATCACTCCTTCCCCTTCTTTCTAGGTCTTCCTAGCAGAGTTCAAGAAAACGAATCAATTTTTTGCAATAAAAGCCCTAAAGAAAGACGTGGTTTTGATGGACGACGATGTTGAGTGCACAATGGTGGAGAAGAGAGTTCTCTCCTTGGCCTGGGAGCACCCGTTCCTGACACACATGTTCTGTACGTTCCAGACCAAGGTATGGCTTCTGTGCAGACAACCCTGGTCTGCCTGTCCCTAGTAAAAGTGCCTGTCCCGGCACAGTGCCCCGGGTGGCACTGTCATTGTGAGATGCGGGGTACGGTCTTTATATGATTCATCTTTACCTTTCAGTCCACCTTTCATTCATCCACACAAGTTTCTTCTCCTTGAAATACCATTAAAATATTACTTAAAAAATTTTAATGTAGTCCGTTGAGAAAGGGCTTTACTTCTGGCTTTGTCTGTTTGATTGCATTTATAGAATTTGGTGTAACTTATATAACAGTTAGGATTTGCGGTGGTTTTTTGACTAGTTTGGCAAAGTAGTGCTTTGTGAGGGGGAAAAAAGTGACACCTGTCTGTTCACCTACATCCATCTATTTGAAGAGACAAAAGTTGGAAAAGAGGTTGAAAGGCTTGTGCGCTGCTATCTTCCTTGCTAAGGCCAGCAGAGGGGCCATCTGTTCTGGGGGTTGTACCAAGGAGCCCAAGCCAGTGCACTGAGGGAGGGGATATTGGTGAGGGCTCTCTCCTGCTCTGGGAATATTCTTATCCTGGCCTCATTTTTCCTTGAAAAAAATTAATTACTTTTTTCCTGACTCAAAAGTTATCCAGGATCATTTTTAGAAAATTTGGAAAATACACACTTCAAGAAGAAAATCATTTATAATCCTACCCCTTGGGTATTATTCACCATTCATACTTTGAAGCTTATCATTCTAGATATTTCCCCCAGGGAAATTTTTAAAAATAAAAATAGCAACCTATTATAAATATCAACTGTTCTGTAACTCAAATTTTTAACACTCTATTCATACATCTCCTCACCACTGTGGATAGTCTTCTAGAGCATGATTTACCTAATTAGAATATTTCTAGCTTTCTGTTCTGATTTAAATAACACCAAAGTGAACATCCTTGTTCTTCCTGATCTCATGCACAAGCTCCATTTTTCTCTTCATTTTTCTACTCTCCTTCCCCTGTTCCCATCATACATAGCCTAGAATAATAGACAGACCCATGTGGGGCCATGTGGTTAAGGCCCAAAGAATGTGAAGTTTTTCTCTCCTTCTATTCCAAGCCTTGATGATAATTTATGGCCTTAGTGTAACCATGAGGATAGAGGGCCTCTCAGATGCCTCCAGCCACAGAAACTGGGAAACTGGAAATAGATCAGAAAATGTGGACGGCAGCTAGGTCCTTCATCCCCACTTCTCCAGCCCCCAGTAGGTACCCAACCAATGCTTAGTGAAAGAATAAATGAATAAATACACAAAGCTAAAATATAGGGAAACTAAACCACGAAGGAGCACTCACTAAAATATACTGTATTCAAAGCACTGTGGAGGATATGGGAATGGATAATACGGTTTCTGGCCTTGAGAAATTAGAGAATTTCACCCTAAAGAAAGAAAGCGGCAAGAGTACTACTTCTGACGGTGTGACTGATGTTACCTGGCAGAGCACAGACTCGAGGCACCAGAGCTGGAATCCTAGAAACTGGGATTGGAATAGGCAGAAAGACTTTGGGGCAGTAGACGTGCGGGGGGCTATAGGAGGGAAAGCATAAAAGAACGGAGGGAGCACGAGAAGCTGCTTTATGGAAGGCAGGCTTATTTTCTGGAGCAGGAAAGAGTTGGAATTTATGAGAATGAGTGAGAGAGATGTCCCGCTAGAAATTTCCTCCTGAACATCATAAATATCCATTGGTCTGGGCTGGTATAGACACGTTACCAAAAGGCAAAGCGAGGAACTCCGCTGCGCTCTCCCAGTCTCTGTTCTGGGTTTGCAGGGCATCCTGGCACTGTTTAAATCTCCCTTTTCCTCTTTTGAGGCTTGTATAAATGCTAAATACACTTCAGACCAGGCTTCTAGGGCATTATGTCATCAGTGGAGCTTGGCGCCTTTTTCCCTCTGGGATGTTTTGTGTTTGTTTGTATGTATGATTATCTTCATACCATGCCGGGAAGGCTGTTATCAGTCTCACTTTGTTAGAATGTAGCCATCGATACTCCCTTCTCCGTTCATCTCTCAGGGCTCAGGCTCGCTGACTTCTTCCCCCACCACGGGAGGCGCTTGTGGGTTCCACATGGTCGGTCCAGAGCAGGGAAGTCAGTGCAGGAGAAAAAGGGGTGGAGAATGTGCACAAATGTCAAACATGACTGGCTCATGACTTAGATTTCAAGGCACTGAGTCATTTTAGAAGGATGGGGGTGGGAAGCTTGCATCACACTTTCTGAAGGACCTTGAGTTGCTTTTAAGATGTGCTGATTTATTATTCAGATCTTGCATGCCCAACAAAATAGCCAATTAAACACCACAGGCGAGTGTATAAAGCAACAACTGATATGAATAATGATTTGCTCCGGGAACATTTTGAAATTGGCCTCTTTGAGGGGATAGTCAGCTTCGCCTACCAGTGAAGACATTAGGTAAGGCAAATGACTATTTATTTTTCTAGGGAACTGTGGTTTGGGAAAAAATTATTCACTTGTTTTCCGCCTCCACAGAGCCCACCTGTTGAATGCCAGATTATTCAGGAGATTGTGGGGACAAGATCCCCTTGTAATTTGTCAGGATCTGTGGGTTAAATCATTAAAGGCCTTTAAAGTTCATATGTGAGGGACACTTGACCTGTTGAAGTGTGAAAATATGGTAAAGTCACCTAGGAAGCTACGAAGAGTGGAACTCGCTGTGCGCTGGGCTTCTGAAGAGCGTTTTAGTCTCAGCCCAACCCTCTGTGGGCAGGATGCCCGGGCCCGTCCTCCCCGACACTGGGAATCGCCACGCGAAGGGCCGAGGGGTGGAAGCCACACACCAGGTGTGAAGGCACAGTGCGTGGGACGTGGGTGTGCAAGACAGTGTCAGTTGAATCTGAACCTGAATAAGGCTCAAAAGGAAAGAATCTTCGAAATTAGTTAATTTTCAAGATAACTCTGTGCTTCCTCTGGCTGCGACCGGAATCGCTGACGTCAGAGTCTCGTGCAGATCACATGATGGGGTTGCGGTCTGAGCGCAGGGAGACACGGCTTCTTATTCTTTCCTTTATTTTGTGCTAACATTTATTGTTTTTTAACATTTTAGTTTCTGTGTCTCACACGAAAGCCCATATGTCTTGAATTGCACAGTCCTTCTTAATACCAAATTCAGTATGTATGCCAGTGAACTCTCACATGCTCACTGGATTTTAAAACTATATGCTCAGTACCTATTTTCCATTAGTTACATTTTTTAAAAAGTAGAAATAGGGAAAGTCCACCAAAAGAATAATTGTCATACATTCTCAACTATACTCACAAGTAAAAGTCATTAGAAACAAATTCATCATAAAACCTTGAAAATATATTTCACAAATTATTTTAGAATGCCACTTTTAGATGAACCTAACAAATTTTTCTTGGGGACCTTTCTAAGTTCTGTATGTTTCCCCAAAAGAGGCAAGTCTAGAAAACTGTATGGGGATTAAATTGCAAAACTATTTCCTTTTCCTAATTCTAATTAGTAAGTAAATTTTTAAAGTTCTACCTAACTTAGAAAAACAATATTCTGCTTTATTTATTTTTAAGATACCAGTAATAATTAGATGCACTATTGCTTTTCTCCACAAAATTATTTTAAAAACTGTATTAGAAGCTATCTCCCAGTCAGAATTGTCTAAATGGGAAATAACGTGTGTCAGTTAGAAGTTGCGTTAGCTGCTAGTAATGAGGACAGAGCATAACAATGACTTAAATGAGATGGAAGTGTTTTTCCCTTCATATAAAGGGTGTGAGTCATGTGGTTCAGAGCAGGTATGACAGTTCCATGGTGTCACTCATCAGAGACCCAGGCACAGTCTGCTCCCTGATCCATCATCCCCAGTCCTGGGCTTCCATCCTCAAGGGGACTTCTCAGTCCACTGTGGCTGCTGGAGCCCAGCCCTCACAACCACATTCTAGTCAGGAAGCAGGAGGAAGAGGGAGAGAATAAAACAAGACCATGCCAGCTCGCTTTCCTTTATTAAATCACTTTTCCATAAGGCCCACAAAAAACTTCTGCCCAAAAGCCCTGGCTGGTGTAGCTCAGTGGATTGAGCGCGGGCCTGCGAACCACACGATCTCGGTCCAATTCCCAGTCAGGGCACATGCCTGGGTTGCAGGCCAGTTCCCAGCAGGGGACTCACAAGAGGCAACCATACATTGATACTTCTCTCCTTCTCTCCTTCCCTTCCCCTCTAAAGATAAATAAATAAAATCTTTAAAAAAAAAAAAAAAAAACTTCTGCCCACATATCTCTGACTCTTCTATAGCTCCAGGGAAAGCTAGAAGACTCTTTTCAGCTAAGCACTTTGCATCCAGAATAAATTTTTTTTTACTAAGAAGGAAAGGTAGGCAACCAGCTATCTCTGCTCCAACATATATTTTAAAATACAGAAAAGTATGACTTCAAAAGCCTACATTTATTGCAGGCCTACTTTGTGCCAGATAGTTTACTAGGAACTTTAAATATATTCTTTCATTTAATTCAGTTAACTCCAATGAAGTTGATATGATTATTTCTATTTTACCCGTGAGAAAACTGAGGCTAAGACTAATGAACTTTGCCTAAAACCATTCCCCTGGGAACTGGGAACAGTGTTCCAGTTTTACCATGTGTCTCTGTGTCCAGCTTTGGCCTCCTCTGTATTCAGAGCATGTAAGTGTCTTAGTGACATGTCATCACTGCAGTAACTAAATGCTGACCTACGGGAAAGACAAAACACTGAGAAAAGAAATTTTCCTCTCTTTTTAATTATGCTAGAGTAAAAGAAAGATCAATAATTGAAGTATCTTGCCCTGTCTGGTGTGGCTTTAGTCAGTTGTCATCCATCAAAGTAAAAGGTCACTGGTTCAATTCCCATTCAGGGCACCTGCCCGGGTTGTGGGTTCAGTTCCTCACCCCCACCCACTGGGGCACATTTGAGAGGCAACCGATCAATGTTTCTCTCCCACTCTTTCTCCCTCCCTTCCTCTCTCTCTAAACAAATAAATACAAGTTTTAAAATAATTAATTCAAGTATTAATTAAAATATTAGAATAATTAAATCAAGTATCAATTAATAAATCTCTGATTTACCTCTGATAACACTATGGAAAAATAAGGGTTTGGTTCCAAAATTAGTTTGGAAAGGAGAGAAGCCTCTAACAGTGTGAGAACACTGTTTTGTGTTGTCTCATTTTGTTTCGAAATGATTTCCTTAGAAATTAAAAGTGAACTATGGCCTGCCTTTGCATCTCCTTTGAAATTCTGAAAGGTCTATCTGTACTACAGTCTGCCTACAAGTAGGTTAAGAAGTGTTACAGTTTCACACCTAAAAGAAGTTTTAGGTTATGCAAATACCTCCGAGTCGGGCTGCGTGTAAGGCGCGGCGGTTTTGTGGGTCTCCATTGCACATTGGAGACCCACATTTAATGTTCGCATTGCCCCGCGATGCGCATTGCACATTGTGCCGCGGGGCAATGCGCAATTGCCCCGCGGCGTATCAGGAGTCAGGAATTCAGCATTAGTTCACATTGATACCACTACCCTTGACTTCCACACTCCCATTGTGAAGCAGTGGAACCTTCTTAGTATTACTCTGAAATTTCTCTAATATGACAAAGAAGACCGAGTTTCACTTTCCATTTATAGAACACACAAAGCTTGACTCTGGGCCGACCTCCCCATGGGCTCCCTCTGGTTATGGTTTCAGGTTATGAATTTATGACTGACACTTTGTATGACTTTCCACAAGTTACCTAACATTTCTTTGCAACCTTGTCCTCTTTGGGACTCCAAACATAGCACTTGCAGAGAACTTTGAATCCTTCATGAAGAAAGTGCAATACTAACTGCAAGATTTTTATTACTATTTGAAATAAAAGAAAAACTCCCCAACACAGCAGTCTTCAAAAGTATGTCATTCTGGTATGTCCATGACTAGGAAGCAAAAGGCCATCTAAGATTGCCAGGAGGTGTTTCCTTTCGAGCGTTTTGTTCAGACACTGCCTCGTCTGAAGCTCTCAGCAGCATTTTTTAATCCATAAACCCTCCAATGGCTGAGTTAGGAGTGCTGGCAATCGTCACAATGTTAGCTAAAAAAGAAAGAAAGAAAAACCCGCACAAACCACATCCTCCAAAACTCTTATCCACAAACAAAGACCAGAATGAGTGTTTTGTGTCATCCCCATTTGTAGTGACTGACAGGCCAGCCTTCTTTAAAACACTCCTGCAGTTTCCTATAGTGAGAATGCTTGGAAATGCTTGCCTCATCTCTTCCGTGTGCTTCAGACACGGAGCATACAAAAATGAGCAGATTTATGGTAAATTCACATCGCACCACCCCCTCCCCAACATACCGGAGAGAATCAGCAGTGTATGAGCAAAGCCTCGGCGCCCTTTGACCATAAGCAGTACCTAGTGAGTCTGAAATGTCGCGCCCTTTCTGCACACCTGCCCTGTAAGCTCACAGATACTTTCTCACCTTCGTGTGACTTTTATAATGCTTCTTCGGGGCGCAGGGAACCACACTGTGAGTTCATTTCTCTGTCAGCTGTTCTCTCAAAGTCCCAAAAGTACTGTCAACCAGCTCCCCTCATGAAAAGAGCATTTGCATCTACTTCGAGAGTGTTATTGTAGGGAAGTGCCTACTGTCGTCGGTGAATCTGCTCACTCCTTTGAAAGCTCGCTCAGAGACTACCTCCCCCATTACTGTTCAGATGCACAAAATCCTATCTAATGACCATTATCTCTCCCCTCCTCGGGCTTCTCAGCTTACAAGTTCCAGAAAGCCGGTTTTGTTCCAGTACTTCTTGGCCTTTCCTGTGACTACTTTCAGAGGGACCTACTTGGTTTCTCCATGTAAATAATACTTTCCTTGATACCAAGAAGCATGTTTTGTTCTTTTCCTTTTATTCATATCCTCACAGAAAGCTGGATCATGTTGGGGGGGAGGGTGGAATGCAAGAAAAAGAAGTCGTCCTGTAGTGAACTGTACTAGCTGACTATAACGCGTCTGCCAGAATCCTCAGATGCCAGGAAGGCTGAGGAGAGGTGTCCACCCTCAGCATACCCGCTTCAACCTCTCTGTGTCCTTCAGCCCATTGGTTCCCCTTCACCCCCAGTTCGAGGCTCTGTGCCCGCTGCGGCTTCTGAACTCTCTGCCTTGACCCCCACATCATTCTTATCTCCTCGCCTCTCCACAATACAACTTCTGTCAATGTTCTGTTTTCGGCCAGCCGTCTGACAGAAAACGTAAGATAAGCAGCACTTGGCTGCTTAATACTTCTTGTTCCCAGCAGTAACTTCTCCCAAAATGGGGTCCGCTCAAAGAAGTTCCATATTAAACCACGACCACACAGCAGCTGAGGGGCCATGGCACACACCCCGAGGACAGGACAACTGTGGGACTCCGGGAACAGAGGAGAGTCAGAGTCAAACCCAGAGTCAAACTCTTTGGGTTTGCTCAAGCCCCAAACCCAAGAGAAGCCTTCTCTTCAGAAGCAGGAGGAAGAAGGGGGGAAAAGCAACAGGAAGATCCCCTGGGTAGGTAAGGAGAGGACCATCAGAACAGGGTCAGTGGAGAGGAAAGAGTTTCAAAACAGAGAGAACAGAGTGTTCAGAGCAGTGAGGAGGCCAACTGTTCACATTTAAGAGGAACAGAAAGAAGTATCTTAGTAGGAGGTCAAGGGCGTATGTCAGGTGACAGAGGTATAAGGAGTGGCAGGTGGGCAGACTCGGTGTCATACAGACTGCTTTCAGAAGGTGTGTTTCAGAAGATGGAAGCGTGCTGTGATCGATCGCAGGGTCTTCGAGTTAAAAGTAATGGAGAATGCTTGAGACAGAGGAAGAAACCAGACAATAGGGAGGAAGATTCTGGAAGAGGAAGGGGTTAGCATAAAGACTATAGCAAACTCTGGTAAGGACGGTTGTCGCTTCTGACACAGAAGAGAAAGGAGGAAATTAAGTTAGATGGAGAGGAAATCTGAGGCTGCTCACAGAAAGGGCAGTCACCCCAGTGAAGCAGGACAGTGCCTCGGGTTGGAAACGAGAGGGGCAGGGATGGGACTGAGAACCTGGAGGCACCAGAGAGGCCTGAAATGTCAGCAACACTGGCTCCAAAAAAAAGATTCAGTAAGAGACAGAAGCAGAAATCTCAAGGTACCACCTAAGGGCCAAAGTTGGAAGAGAAAGTGAGTGATGGGAATTTCCCAGGGATGGAAAGTGGCAAGATGAATCCAGCCTTCAAGACAAAGAAATAAAGCCCACTGTGTGGCTTCTAAACCACTTCATCACCTGTGTTTGTCCAGAATGGGAGTGTGCTCTTAAATCCTTTTAAAAAGGATCAATTCTCCACAAAGTAATTCAACGTAAAAGCAGTAATTCTCCACAAAACTGTTTTTAAAAAACAAAACTATTTCTAAAAGAACAGTTACAAATATTTTCAGTGGACACTGTCAATGAAGATAATTAAAAACATGTTTCTAGAAGTCATCATTTCAAGAAAGATTTTAAATAGAACCAGGAATGCTACCTTCTTTGTATAAATTTCTATCTTTATAGGCCAAATAAATGTAAGAATTTAGTAGAACTTTATTAGTCTGCATATTCTTTAGTCAATATTTTATTGATATTTATATAGATTCCATATGGGGAACAATCTAAAGATGTTTTTCTTCCAGTCAAGTACATTAGCATTACCTTGAATATATTGGCTAGCCCATTGCCACTAATTTTTTTTAATTAATAGACAATTTTTTAGAGCAGATTCAGACTGTAGAAAAATTGAGTGGAAAGTACGGAGTTCCCACATATCCTTCCTCCCCTGGGGCCCCACAGTTCCCCGCTTTTTAACATCTTGCTTTAGTGTGGTACATTTATTATAACTGATGAGTTGATGTTGATACACTATTATTCACTAAAGTCCATGGTGTACATTACTGTTCACTTTTTATATTGAATATTCTATAGGTTCTAACGAAAGTGTTCCATGTAGCCACCATTACAGCATCACACACAATTGTTTCCCGTTGCCCTAAAAATCCTCTGCCCTCTGCCTCTTCATCCTTCCCGCCCTCAAACCCCTGGGCAACCACGGATCCTTTCACTTGTGCATCATTTTGCCTTTTGCAGAATGTCATATAGCTGGACTCACAATTTGTAGCCTTGGCCAATTGGCTTCCGTCACTTAGTAATGAGCATGTAAGTTTCCTCTTTGTCTTATCATGGCTTCAGAGCTCTCTTCTTTTTATTGCCAAATAATATTCCGTTGTCTGGATGTACCACAGTTTGTTTCTCCATTCACCTACCGGGGGACATCTTGGGTGCTCATAACTTCTCATTTGACTTGTTACAATCATTTGTTTTTCTTATGACAGACTCAATAGATGTAGAATTTTTTTTAACCTAAGAAGGAGTCTGATCCCTTCGTTGTGACCCTAAGGAAACTGAGATCCGAAGGTCAGCCCAGCCGACCACAGCACAGCGCTCTTTCCTAGATCGTACTGCCCATCCAAAACTAGTAGGGAAGCTCAGATTTCAAGGAGCCTAAACACTGGTTCCGGCTCACAACTCGTTTAACTGGAAAAGTATCTATTGCATGTTGTAAACCTTAGACCCCAGCCAAAGGGGTTCGGCCCAGCCCCTTACTTTAGAACTCTCCCTATTAGCCACATGGAAGAAAGAGTCCCGCCCCCCGCAGCCACAATCCCCATCCCTAAGCCACTCTCCAGGACTCCAGAATTCCATTCCCAAATGGCTGGAAGCATGTGCAGACATCTTCCTAGGTTCTACTGTTGTGTGCGCGAGGGGTAGGGGGAGGGCAGGACTTTCCAAGAGTAGCCACATAACTGGTGCAAGGTTTGGAGGAATTCTAGGTTTATTGCTGGCCTTCTTGATTATTATTAAAGTATATTCCTCAATATATACACAAAACACACACATAACACCTATACATACATATATAGATAGAGAAAAATATGAGAATACAGAACATATGTAAATTTACAGTTGATAAGGTTGCTTTATAACACTTAAAATGTTAGACATATGGTGTGGGGCGTGCATTCGTATTCTTGCTCCAGACCTTGTACGTGTTGGGGTGATCCTTGAGGTCTGACTATAATGCAACTAAATGCTTCCCTTCCCTGTGCGATAGGATGGCAGTGCAGGTAAGAAAAGTCGACATGGACTAGCGAGTTCTCACTATGTGTCAGCGCTGGGCGAAATACCGTATGTGGGTTATTTCACTTAACTTTGGGATTTTTAGATATGGACCAGCCCCCCTTTGTTCTTCACGGTTCACTTTCCATTGGGTGTAATAGAATATGCCCCAAAGTAGAGATGAATTCCACTCTCCAATTTTCATATTATTATACTATAATCTTGGATGCTACAGCATTTTTTATACATGCTTAATATGTGGTACTCTTAAAAGGATACTGGTATATTTAGATATCTTGTAACATGTAATAAATACTTTGATTCTAATTTTATTTCTTCTTCGGGCATTGCAAATCTTCTTGAATAAATTTACGATGTTGATTTACTAGTCTTAGAAGAAAAAATAGTAGCAAAATATGACTATAATTATTCGTTTTCTCCTTTCCCACCTTAGCATTCCAAAATTTAAGTCACATAAATTTTTTAAGTAAAATTCCTTATTTTCCTTCATTACTTTTCCTGGAAAAGGAGTATGTATTCCTGACCTCATTTGCATAAAATTTGCCAAGCTGTCTGTATGTTTTTAAAATTAATTGTCAGTGGCCTAGCACAGCTAGCACCTAAAAAAATTGTTATTTTCATAAAATCATTAGCTAATTTATTTTATGCTATAAAGTTCTCATTTATTTAATAATCTGTACACATTTGGCAATCGTTAGCTATACTGAATAGACATTGTCACTAAATAATTTTCCAAGCTTTTTCTTTTCATTCTCTTATTAAAAAGAAATGTAATCATTCTAAGGGGACACTAGTGTAGAAGTTAAATTGTACAACTTCCAAAAAATAATAAGTTGAGTCCACCTTTACATTTTCCCCTTTACTAATTCTAGAATTTTCATTCACAACATGTTCTTTTAAAGAACTAGCTTGTGTTTCAAATGTTGACATATTTTGTCAGCCCTAAGACTTCTAACTTCTCTAAATGATATGTGTGTGTGCAGACACAGCCCTGTGAGAACTATACAACCAATCCTGTTAAATCTATCACTTCAATCTCGCATTTAATCATCCTTCTTTCATATTGTAAACATAGATTTTTATTTTAATGACACTTCCTTTTTTAGATCTTTCTGTTATTTGATTCTTTTTGAGAATTATTCTAGTTGCATTACTTAATTAAAAGTGATTTTAAAATTTCATGACCAGATGACTCTTCTACCCTGTGCCTGGTTGCACTGTCTTTGTGATTAAGCCTGCCACTTCCAACTTAGGAGAGCTGAAAAAGATAGCACCTGACATGACATCAAATGCTTAATGCAAATCCCCCTGCTAAAGACGAATACCATATGATCTCACCTTTAACACGAAGATAAACAATAGGACAAAAAAAAAAATAAATAAAAACAAAGACACTGAAATAGAGGACAGGGGGACGGTGACCAGAGGGGAGAGAATTTCAGAAGAAAAGGGGAAGGATTTACAAGAACTAGTATAAAGGACACGTGGACAACGACTAAGAGGGGTGGAAATGGAAGGGAAGTGGGGAGCACGGGGGCAGGGGGTGGTTGGGCTGGGATGGGAGTAAAAGACAGAAAACTGTACTTGAACAATAATTTTCTTTTAAAAAAATCCCCATGCTAGCACTACAAATGGCAATGCTCATCTGAGTCTGACAGTGGATCAGACTTATTCCAGGCCTCTTTGAAATTGCTGCACTGACAGAGTGCACGGCTTGGGCTCTTCCTTGTGCTTTGGGGAATGTGCTCTCCAGTAGCCTAAATCCGAACTAGAATAACCTGTTCCCTTGGCAAATACTGAGCATATGTACCACATAAACATAAGGTAGTAGAAAAGTCACTTAAAATTGTTAAGTAAAATTCCTTATTTTCCTTCATTATAAAAGTAATCATATCAAAACATCCTTTAGATATTGGAAAATACACAATAGTATTATTTTAAAAAGAAAGTTTTTCTGAATTACAGCATTCAAAGATACCCACAAGTTGGATTTTTTAGTATTTCCTTTCCTTCTTTTTTTTTTTTTGCATCTTTTTTTCTCTGTAGCAGTGATAATTCAGTAACTTTAAAATCTTCCGTAGAGTAGGTCATTTTCACCTCAAAATCATATTCCTTAAAACATGTCCTTTATGTTAAAACTTAATCCATACCTGAGACTCCTCTGTGCTTACGAATATATGTTTCTCAACATGTATGGCATGTATATCACATGTAATAACTATAGTCATAAAATAACAACAGCTGACATTTATAGAGCATTTACTGTGTGCTACTCCATGCTCTAGGCATATTACACATTTTAGGGCATTTAATCTTCACAGCCACCGTATGAAGTAGACAGTATTTTATTCCCATTCTACAGATCAGGAAAATGAGGTGGCCCCTTGAGGGGGGTAAGCAACAAACATATCAAAGGTCAAACGGCTACTAAGCAGGGGATCCAGGACTCAAACTCTGGCAGCTTGGTGGCCAAGTCCATAGGCCTCACTGCTCTATTGCCTCTCATTAGAGGCCTAATCATATCAGGGAAAACAGTTTTGAAATTCACGGAATGGAGTCCTGTTTGTATTTCTGTGATGAAGGGAAATAATCTGTTTGTTAATGCAGGAAGACCCTTGGGACAATGAAGCCAGTAAAGACCAACTGAGCCCGCGTTGCTATTGCAAAGTGCGAACCTCTAGGAACTCGGGCACATGACTTCTGATAGGTACTAATGAATGGGTTGAAAGCAGTGAACATGACTAATTAGAGTTTATAGTAGAAATGTAAATAGGCCCTAATGGATGAGTTTGCTGGTCTATAAAGAGCCATCTCTCTCTCTCACTAGAATCAGACACAAAAAGTGCATATATGGTTATCTATTCATTTTATTTGATAGTACAGTCCTCATGATAAAGGTCATAAACCTGTTTTCTAGGGTGTTTTAATTTATAGCTCAACATAGAAGAAAGAAATAAAGCACTGCAGATTCAGAACTAGTCCAGCCTTCTAAACACAAATATACCTAAGGAACTGAGCCCTGGTGTGGCCAAACCGGTGCAGGTGTCCACGTGTACCAGTGAGGCTTTGGCTGAGCCCAGCATCAGCATGTCCACCAGGCATGCTGGCCAGATGCAAGCTCCCCCCATACCCGGGTGCCCCTTGCAAGCACACAGCTTGGGCAGCCCAGACCCCAGCTCCATGTCTATGTCAAGAAAGGAAGCCCCTCCATGTCCTCTCGACCATAGTGCTGAGAATGTCAAACAGGCAACTCTTACATGGTATAATTCTGAACGAAAACCTTGTTTTGGGGGTAACAATAAGTAGAAGTAAAGATGCAAACCTTGATGAAGGGGGCCCCACCTCTAGTTCTGACACTAGTTCAGACTTAGTGCATCAGCTGTGTAAGTAAATAGACTGAGAGTCATAAAAGTAGAGAATCCAAGGCAATGTCTTGGTTCAATTCAGACCAGAATTATTTGGCCTTGAAAACCACTGAAATTAGTATATATCTTATGTGGAAAATGATTTTTTCAGTTTTTAGATTAGCAAAGTATTAAAATATCCTATTCATATATATATGTGAATCTATATATATATAGTGATTTATATATAGCAATCACTTAATCAGGTTTATAGTAATCACTATATATATATATATATATATATATATATATATAGTGATTACCTTCATTTCTTCACTTTACCAGCATAGATCACTTTTACAGTAAAATTTCATGTAAATATTTCCCAAAGAAAATAAATACAAAGGAATTTAGACTCTCCTTAAAGTGATCTCATATTTTTATAAGAACATAGAAGAGCCAGTGATGCACTTTTTTCAACCAAGAAATGGAAGATATTTGTGGAAACTGGAAAATTCAGTACTTTGTACACAGAATTCTTTGCAAGAACACTAGGCCATTTTGAATCCTTGAAACTTCTCTCTCTCTCTCTCTCTCTGTAAACACACACATACACACACACACACACAGATATATATACATGTACATATATGTATATATAAATGATTTTGCAAGACTGTAATACACACCATTTTTTCCCAATTTTTTTAATTTAATTATTTTTCAAGTTACACACCATTTTTAAAAGCTCCCAAAAATGTTGCTACAGAGCTTTAGATACCCTTTTATCTACACCCTTTTATCTACAAAACATCAGTACTGATTATTGCCTTCAGTTGTCAGAAAATTACAGCAAAGCTGTTCCTCTTGGTTTTATAGTCTCCAAACAAAGCAGCATGCGTGCCATAGGTGTGTTTGTAGCCTGGACAGCTGATAGACACATAAGTGTTATTGAGTAATACACCAAATGCATTCTCATTAGCCAGAGGTTCTTCAGCGCTATTGAATGAATCACTTCTTCCAGTGGCCTGATGGAACTGTACTGTCAAACCCCAACTAAAACTTACTTCACCAGCAGGACAGAAATATGCTTGGTGTTTGACTGTTTCATTAGTAAGATCAGTGAATGAAGAAGAGCATTCACAGAACTTGCTCTGAGACCATGAATGGTATGAACATGAAGCTCTACAGGAACGCTCACTTTACAGACAGTCCATTTGCATTGACAGCAGAGGTTGTGACAACTCTAGCGTGTTTCCTCCTGCAGGAAACTGGCTAAGTAAGGAAACCCTCCTATTACAAAATTCCCTTTTCCAAGGAGCTCCTAGGTAGGCAAAGTGAAAAAACTCACGGAATGTTTGGACTGGAGCCAGGATGCTAAAGGTTGAGTTGTACTCCTGTGTTTCAATTCTTTTCCAAAATCAGAGATGATAAGCTTCTTCGGCAGGCCTGCTGGCAGTTCTTTCTAAAAGAATAAGATGCAAGATTCAGAAACAAAATACAGACCAATCAAAAGGTCATTCTCCTGCCACTCCTGTTGTCTACTCAAAAGAGTGATGAGTCATAGTTCGTTCTAACGGTTCTGCTTTCCAGCTCTTGGCTCATGGGGGATTAACTCAAATGTTAAGCAGTTGGGACCCTTGGGACGCAGAGGAATTCATCCCCCAACCAATAGCCAAGCTCTATCAGCATAACCAGGGGACTGCTAAATGGGAGGAGGCCCTCTGACCCTTGGGTGTTGCCGTGGGCCATGCTTACCTCCTGTGAGGAAAGTTCACAGGGAAGACTCATTACTATGTCTTTAATTTTACTTCAGATATGTATTGTTTCTAGAAAATACATATTTGTATTGTCTACATTTGTCTAGATTTCTCTTAAGAATTTTGTAAGCATAACATCTTCCTACCAGTATTTATTTTATCATTTGGGAAGTACTACATAATCTTAGAATGTGCTCAATAGTCATAGTTTAATTTCATTTCTTCCCCCAAGAAAAAGGGGAAAAATATAAAAAACAAATGTTGAAAATCAGAGTCTTTAGGTTAGTAAAGAAGAATGTCGCCGGGGACCTTGCTGATACCTTGCATTTTTGCCGAGGTTGAGACGGAGGCCCAGGGGTGGTGTGCCTTACCTGGCCACCTGCTAGTTAGTGACACGACAGATGAGAATCTCCACAACACAAATGCAGTGCCAGCTCGGTTGACAAATTCTACATCTAGGGCATCCCTTCCCCCAACACCACACCGTGTTAATTCTCGCTCAACCAAAAGGATCATTTGCATCAGTTAAAGGATCACTAGGCCTAAAGAAGAGCTGGCTGTACCAGCGAGACAGTCTCGAGTTCAGGAGGCCATGCGCCCCCAGGCTAGGCTGCTTGCTTTTTCTCTCTGAGCCAGACCAGAACAGAAAGAACAGATGAGGAGGTCCAAGTCCCTGGACTGTGCAGTTCCTTTCTTTTTGAAGGAGTGGCTGTATGTTTTTATTTTGTTTTATTTTTACTGGCTTTTAAATTGTTTCCTATAGTTTACAACAGCTACCAGAGATCATATGCATGCTGAGTGCCAACCCTGAGCCAGCACTGCACCCACCCCATCCCCTGTAATACTCAGCAACAACAACCCAGGAGGTGGCAATATTAATGCCTCCATTTCACCAGTGAGGAATCTGAGGCTCAGGAGAGGCTAAGTAACTTCTCCAAGGTCACTTAGAGAGAAGCTCTGAATCTGGGTCCGAGTAGAGGCAAAGACCATGGCCTTCACAACTACCCTGCGTGGAGTTCTTCTGGGCTGGGTCCTACTCCACCCAACTCGGAGTTTCCCCAGTGGGCAGACTTTGGTTTCTGGGGGTGGTCCTGCAGGGTTCCAGGTCAGTGGCAGGTCACCGTCAACTCTGAGCACTCCCTTCCCAGCCATTTATGAATGTTTGAGGCTACTGTGGTCATATTTACTTTTTATGACTGGGATTTGGGACTGAACTTTGAAAAGGTTTACCTACTCTTCAAACTGCAATTCTCAAAACCCAACCCCCAGGACTGTGTGGTTTGTACATACATTCATTTCTGCTCATTTCGTCACAGGGCCATCTCATTGGGCCTGGAGTGGACCCAACAGCTCCTGGATGAAAGGGCCCTTGAGACTTCCAAATAGCCATCAGAACCCCTAGCAGAAGGCAAAGGTCCTCAAAACAGCACCCTCTAGGGGAGTGACAAGTCTCCCCACCCTGCTCACCCAAGCTGGACTTCCAGGAAGGGACTGCCCTTACCCCCTTTAAAAAGCCCCTATGTTAGCTGGTATTCACCCAAACCAAAGCTTAAACTGAAGCAAAATGTCGTCATAAACAACCAAAGGCAACCAATGGGCTCTTTTCAGTGCCCCCAGTGTAATATAAAGATAAGAACTAGAACAGATTGTTTTTAAAGATTTATTGTAGAGCCATAATATCTTTTAGTAAGATTGAGTGTGGCATGCAACGGGCTACAGTCTCCATTACTATTTCATCAATAATCACTACATCAGCGTGGCCTTCTTGGAAAGCCCACAGCGGTAAACGCTGACCGAGCCTGTGGTTTCTTAGGCTCTTTCACTGCCCAAATTCAGTCCCCTAACTCCCACCATGGGTCACAGTCCACTCTGGACAAGGGAACTGATATGACCTCTGTGCAGGAATGCGTACGAATGAGGGCTGGCCTTTTGGCGTTGAGTTGCCTTCCCCACTTTCTCCAAGTCCAAGCTGACAATTTGTAAATCCTGAAATCTCAGGCATTATAGGAATTTATAAACAGGTACAGGGAATCTTCCAGAGGTGCACTGTTTATAAACATCCTAACAGGTACAGGGAATCTTCCAGAGGTGCACTGTTTTAAATGGTCTCACTCTGAGCTTTTATACTTTTCATTCTCTTGAGTACTTAGGAGACCCCAGCACTGTGTGTACCCAGGCCATCAAGGTTTGGGGTAAAAGGCTAAAGGTTAGAAGCCATTCATGTGGTATTTATGACAGCAAGAGCTTGGAGGAAGATATACTAATGAGAAAGCAGGTGTGTGCAGATGAAGCAAATGACCACTCTCAAAGTATGTTTAAGATATCAATGTTTGACTTCGGTCTGCAGAGAATTTCAGCCTATCCACAAGAGGAAGAGTGGGCTCCAGTGACCTCCCATCAAAGGTCAACCTTGGACAAAGCAGAATGACGCTTGCCTTTACCTGAATTACTGAGCTAATCCTCACAGTACTGGGTTTCCTTAGTTTTGTGGAACGTGTAACAGGCAGTGTTTGTCACTGTCAGACCAGAATGCCGTGTCTGCCAGCAGCTAATGTGCCCCAAAGCCACAGCCAGTTTCACATTAAGACTTAAAGGTTAATTCTGTTAAAAACCACCCAGGTGAGGTTTTCAGGTGCAAATTTATGCACAGACATGCCACACCTTATGGATTACTAATTCTGTGGTTCGTGTGGACCCTAAAGAATCAGGGCCCTCAAAGTGCCATGAGTATTCTTATAGAGGACAGAGTGTCACACATTGCAAAAGGAGCTCAGACTTGCTGGAATCACAGCCACCTCCGAAACTCCGACCACACCCTGCAGGCCTCAGCCTCGCCTTCCATGGCTGCCAGTCCANCCAAAGCCACAGCCAGTTTCACATTAAGACTTAAAGGTTAATTCTGTTAAAAACCACCCAGGTGAGGTTTTCAGGTGCAAATTTATGCACAGACATGCCACACCTTATGGATTACTAATTCTGTGGTTCGTGTGGACCCTAAAGAATCAGGGCCCTCAAAGTGCCATGAGTATTCTTATAGAGGACAGAGTGTCACACATTGCAGAAGGAGCTCAGACTTGCTGGAATCACAGCCACCTCCGAAACTCCGACCACACCCTGCAGGCCTCAGCCTCGCCTTCCACGGCGGCCAGTCCAGGGCCCCAGCTCTGACAGCATGCATGGCACCCTCTGCCAGGGGCATCATGCTTTTCAGCTGCGGCTTGCCATAAGCAGAGCCTGCCCTGGAGAAAAATAAGGCTATACTAGACTGCAAGCTCCCTGAATGCAGGACTGTGTCTCCTTATCTTTGGAGGGTGAGGCGGCAATGAGCATCTCCACACTCATTTCTCCCACAGGGCCGTGCCTGTAACAAATGTTCAGAACTACTTACTGAGTGTTGAGTGAACGGATGCTTTCACCCTGCCCCTAGAGTCAAGCCTCTGTATGTGTTTATTCTACCATTCTACACACTGTCAATTTCAGGGGTATACAACCAGCACCCACAAAGTGCCCAACACCATCCCAGTCGGGCGGGCAAGTCCAGTTGGACCCTCCCTTGCATAGTGCCCCATCTGCTGCATCCTGGCCCCCGGTCATCCTAACAAGCATTCCACAGGCTCCCAGGCTTCTGGGGGGTCAGAAATACTTCAGATCAGCGAAATGACTTTAACAGTTTTTTCGTAAGTGATCTCAAGACAGAACTGGTTCCTGTGAAATTATCTAAATCCATTTAAAAAGTAATGTTCGTGTTCTTTTTTTTTTTTTTTAAGGAAACTAAAGGTTGGGACTGTTTTTTGTTTTCCCCAGGAAAACCTCTTTTTTGTGATGGAATATCTCAACGGAGGAGACTTAATGTACCACATCCAAAGCTGCCACAAGTTTGACCTTTCCAGAGCCACGTAAGAGCCCTTTGAAGGGTTTGGGGGTTTCCGCCACCCTCAGCAGTTACCCTGTCCCCACAGTGCCCACAGAGCACGCGTTCCCTGTGCTGTTTTTGTTTCCCCACCCAGCACGCCTCACTCCCAGGGCCAGGGAACCCTGAGAATGATCACACAGGGCCACTGTGTTCCCAGTTTGTGAGTCTCACATTCTTATCAGTTTCGTTTTATTTCTCTGTGTTTTGAAATCAACTCTTTAGTTTCTCAAAGAGATGCCCCATGCCTCAGGCTTCTCAACAACCTGAGCATGGAAGAAAACTTTACCCTTTCAAAAGAGACCAGTTAAGGGGGGCACAGATCTTACAGGTGGTCACCGGATGAGGCTTCAGCCGTGGCCTTTCGTGGGAAGGTCAGTCTGAAGCCATAGAGCATATGGCTCCGGAGCATGAGAATCAGGAAACCGGGAGGGGCGCTTAGTCTGAGAATAAAACTTCACCTTCTTGGGCCACTCTAAACACAGGTGCAGTCGAGCGGGCTGTGTTCTCAGGCACGACTGCCACTGAGGACCTGCAGCCACTCTCAGCCCACCCCCCGGCCCTCGAGGCCCCTCTTTCCTGAGTGGGAAAACCACTATGATGGTCAGCAACAAACCAAAAAAATGGTGCCAGGAGGCCCATGTAAACATGCTGGGTGCACACGGCTTTATTTCTTCAATAGCCTTTCACGGGCCCCCAGTGACCGCTTGGAGTGGTTGAGTTAGAGCTGGGCGGAAAAGACGGCTTGCTCCCCAGCCTCTGCAGAAACCCTTCTGCAGGGGCCGGTCTGTGAGATCCAGTGGGCCACACGCCCCCAATCTCGTGGCCTCCAGGAACCACCAGCAAACTGCCCAGAGATAATCCTATGGGGTAGCCACAGCCAAGAAACCGCCGGGCATTTTTCCACTAGAAAGGTTTCACTCCCTCCAACCCCCTTTTCAGTTGTGCAAGGCATGCAGGCCACCAGACACAGGCGTGTCCTCAGGGCCTCTCAGAGCCTCTCCAGGCCTCCCAGGGCACATGCAAACCTCACTTGAGGGAGTTCTCCCTCATCCCCAGCTTTAATCCCCCCAGTGCCAGTGCACATTCTCTTCCTTTCCATCTGTCGGGAAGATGGAGAGCCCGATAGCACCTCCCATCTTCTCACATCCTTCTCCCACCCCCCTTAGGGCTGCGCATGAACAAGTCATTTTATTTGGAACGGCCCTGAGCACAGGTCTAGGGGCTGCAAAGCAGAGCTTAAAATAAAAGGGAAAATTATTTACTACTAAATTATTATACTATATATATATATATTATACTATATTATTTTACTATGCCATTACATTTAATGTTTGCATGTGTTTTACTAGGGAAAAGTGACAGGTTGAGCTCTGTAGTTTAAAATATAAAAATGAGCACTCGCTGCAGGCAGGACGAACTCCGGACACCAGCTCTGCTTCACCCTCATCCTCATCTTTCTGCTAGGCTGAAAGAAAACTGCACATGTGCACAGAGGGATTGTGCACGAACAAAGGGGAGTGTATACGTTTAGCACTGGCCTGCGCAGAGCACTCACTGGGCAGAGCGGGGGTTTGATTTTGCTCTGTCGATGCCCTCATGGTGAACCTTGCCTTTCCTTCCTTCCCTCAGGTTTTATGCCGCCGAAATCATTCTTGGTCTGCAGTTCCTTCATTCCAAAGGCATTGTCTACAGGTACAGTTTTCCTTCGACACCACGGCCCCTGGTCCAAGTCACATGACCTTGCACTTCAGGGCCATGGAAAGGCCGGAGTGCCTTTGTGTCTCACCCAGGCTTCCTGCCCACAGTGATAACACAGATAGTGATTTAAACATAAACAAGTGAGAAAGTCCAATCCCCAAAGCAATAAGGTTCTGATAGTATTCTGGTCTGGATTCCAGCCCTTGCTCTTATTCATCCTCTCACCTCCATGTTTCTGATTCCCTGCCGACACTCTGTGCTTTCTCAGTTATGTCCCTCACACGTCTTGTCTTTGCCTGTGTTTCCTTTGGGCCACCTACAAATGTTGGTTGAATGTTCTCCTTTGGCGGGGGAGGGGCATGTGGGGAGCTCTCCCGAGAACACCCAAACACGCCGATGGAAGCCTGTGAGCCCACACCCTGTAGGTGTGCACAGAACACCACGTGTGGCCTCTTTTGTGAGTGGGTGTCTGTCCAAAACCTCTCCATGGTACGCCATCGTTTCGCTCCTCAGATGAAAGCTATTGGACCTCAATCTCCTCCTTTTCTCAAAACATGGTCACTGACATTTATTTAACACACAAATCTTCAAGAGCTTGGTTGTCTGGTTTCCGACTCACTGCAGAGTGAGGGGGAAAGTACACATAAAAAGGAAGCGAGCTAGACGGGAGGCTGGCCCTCCAGCTGGAGGCCAGGACAGCAACGCAGAGAGAAGGGACAGTTGAGAGCCTGACACAATGGGAGGGTGCAAGACAACAGAGGGGACGCGGGGGGTGGGGGGATCACATGCTCTCTTGGGGCAGAGGCTCACAGTCATGACCCGGAGTCATCGACAAGGTGAAGTGATGTCCGGCAGTTCTGCTTAACCCAGCCCCCATACTGTCCCCCGTGGGGATGGTTACTACCAGGCTGCGGTGCTCACGGTGCTCACGGAGGAGGCTGGCAGTGCACTCCGGGACAGCTCCCTGGTTCCCTGGGGTGCAGCCAGGCGAGGGCCGCCCGATTTAGAGTGATGAGACCACCCCTCAGATGGCAATTCTATGTTAGCAAAACTGGAATTATTAAAGTGACATTTTCTTTTGCTTTTGTTTTTCAGGGACCTGAAGCTAGATAATATCCTGTTAGACAAAGACGGACATATCAAGATCGCAGACTTCGGCATGTGCAAGGAGAACATGTTAGGAGATGCCAAGACAAACACTTTCTGTGGGACCCCTGACTACATCGCCCCCGAGGTAGGGATGCGCAGCGCCCCTCCCCAGCCCAGCGCCCCTCCCCAGCCCAGCGCACCCTGGGGCAAGCACACTGCTCCTTCTTCCTGAAAATCAGAAGATTATAAGTATTTTGGATCAGGATTTGAATCTGCTTTTCCGAGTATTTCATAAGTGGGACTGCACATAGGGGCTGCTGTTACTGCTTTTAGGGGGATGGTACTCATGCTAATTAGGGCCTCTCTCTAAGTGGTGAGTGGCCTTTCCATCATGGCTCCTCCCCTCTCCCAGCCCTCCCCCCAGCCTTCAGATATCCTCACTCAGTCAGACCCAGTGAGGAAAACGACAGGGAAGAATCAGGTGGACACTGAACAGGACCATAGTAACTAACCACCTAAGTCCGGCAGGGTCGTTTTGGGGCCAGGAAAACCTGCCCTGCGGTTTCTAAGCCGCCGCTGTGTGAGCATGGAGAGGCGCTGAGTGCGCTGATGTAGTCCCTCTTCTACAAACTGAGGACAACACTTCTATCGTGTCACTGCAAGACTGAGATGAGAGAACCTAGGAAAGTTTAAAAGGGGGGACATTGCTCTCATGTTCTGAGCCCCGAGAAGAACGGCATTTGCTCAGGAGGCGTCCATCCATCCAACCACCCGGCGCCGCCCCCCTTCTCGACCCCGTGTTACAGTTACCCCAGCTGCCACAGAGGCAGATGGGACACCCTGACCAGCACCCTTCCCATGGCATAACAGTTGTCATCGTTGCTACTTTGTCTTTGAAACTCCCTGCACTACTAGGTGATGGCTCTAAAATCAGGGGCCGTTTCTTATCCCCTTTTTAATAACTTTGTGTTTTGAAACAATTACAGATTCAGAAGTTGCAGAAATCATACAGAAATGTCGCTCACATACACCCTCCACCTAGTGTGTTCCAATGGTTATTTCTGTGGCACAATCAAAACCAGGGAATGGTTATCGGTACAAGGTGTGTTTAGTTCTGCACCATTTTGTCACATACATAGATCAGTGTAATCTCACTCACTCTCTATCCCAGTGCAGGGCTTGGCACACTAAGGCCTGGTTCCTGACAGGCCATGGCCTGGGGCTTGAGGACCCCTGCTCAAAAGGAATCCCTTTGCCCCAGTCCCCCAGACTTCTCCAATTCCTTGCCATCCTCTTTGCTGACACCTCACTGCAGGCCCCCAGCCTCTCTTGTCTGGACCCCAGTGACACCCTTTGACCCTCTTTCCTCTCCATCACCATCCAACTGCCAGTCCATCTTTATATATTTTCAAGCATGTGTGTGTGTGTGTGTGTGTGTGTGATTCTGATCTAATTACAGTCCTGATGTGGTGGTGTGGTTCGCTTCTGTCTGTCTTTGGTTAAAGATGTCTCTCTAGCGGGTGCTCAGTTGGTCATTCAGGATGATTTTTCTGTGATTCCACTGTCACTCCAGATTGGTCCTGGGAGGAGGTCAGTGCAGCTTCTCCCTGCTCTGCCGCCATCTTGGACCTCCTTATATTTTCACACATTTTGAGCTGTTCCCTCGTCTGTTAGAAAAGCACCCCCAGTACATACGCACTTATTTTATACGTGAGCCTCACCTGTTTTTGCCAATATAGTACGTGTCATAAAGCATGCCTAAAGAGGAGAATAATCAGGTTGAACTGAAGATGAAACAGCATTAAATAACTAAATGTTGTTATGTTTATTAATAATACATATTTATGGTTCATTAAAATAATAAGATTAAATAACCAAAGACCAGGCTTCAGAACATAGTTCTTAACACACTAACCACAAGACCTTCAACAAGACAGGTAACCTCCCCAAGTCCAGCCATTTCCCTTGTTGGCTATAACAGAACCTACTTCAGAGGTTCTTGTAAGTAAAACACAAACTGCCTGGAAAACCCTGTCAGCAAGCATTTGCAGACATTCTGTTTTAGCAGTATGTAATTGAGCATAAATTTCCTTTTTTTCTTCCTCCTAACTTAAGACTAAAATTCTTTATTAACATCACCCAGGCTTAGATGGCTTAATTACCGCCACAGCTGTCTCCTGTCCTCCAAATTCCTTGGCATTTTCCTGCCAAATGAAGTTGTTTACACATCAAGAGGTGACGCACCATCAGTTTCTGGTTGCTCTGCGCTCCCCCTTGTGGCATATCCTGGGAACTGCGTGCAAACCGGGCCCCACTGGAGGCAAATTTCAGAATTGTGTATGTGTGCACGTCTTTCTTTTCTTTATCATTCCCCCTGGGTATTTCAGATTATTCCTTAAGGCAAATATTATTTCTTTTCTAAACTTTAAGGTGAACTTTAGCTTTCAAATATTGAGTTAGGCTAGCAGGTAGCATTTTTTATCTCAGAAGTCAGCAGCAGATTGAAAAATTCTGTTCGCAACTTGATCCTTAGTTTCACAAATGGGCACTAGTTAATCAAGACAGATATTTATCATATAACATGCAGTCACCTCCATCCGGCAAAGCGCTTTGTCCTTCCTGCTTTTTACTTGATCCTCACACACAATAAGGGACTGAGGCAGAAGCAGGACCTGCAGAGATTTGCGTGGCCTTCACGACTGTTTTGTTGCTGTTTGTTTAGCGAGTCTTATGTTGGAGACACTTTCACAGTAAGCCTGAGCCTCACTCCAAGCCTGGCTCCCCTCCCAAGGACAGGCCTGGGGCGAGGCAGGGGCCAGAGATGGCTGCTGCGCTCGTTATTCTACTGCATCAAAAACTTCCCCAGCATCAGGACACACGGCTTTCCTGGAGAATACTGAAACGTCTAGAACTGTCACGTCACTCCCCTCTCCTAAGGCCACCCGTGCTGCGGTTCCACTGTTCATGCCAAAGGCCCACTCCAAAGGGAAATTCCATTTCCGACGAGGAATGATACAGCCACGTGACTTCTGTGTTTGCGTGTGTGCTCACTCAGGCGAGCTGAGCCGGAAGCGGCAGGGTGAAAGGGACCCCAGGAGGGTCCAGTCTGGCTTTTTAAATTTAGTACTTTGATATTATTATTCCATCTCCATTTTGTTTGGGGTAATAAAGCAGCTTGCTCTCAAATCATCCTGGCAGCAGCAGTCATGAAAGACAAGGGTTTTCTCTTCTCCATTTAAAAAATTGTGTTCCTGCTGTGTACTGATTTTAACTGTGGTAAAATATACACACTGTAAAACACACCAGCTTAACCGTTTTAAAGAGTACAATTGGTAGTGGTAAATACATGCGCATTGCTGTGCAACCAATCGCCTGAACTTTTTCTTCTTGCCCAACTGAAACTCTATACTCATTCAACAACAGCTCCTGATTTTCCCAGCCCCTAGAAACCATCATTCCGTTTTCTGTCTCTCTGAAATTCACTCCTCTAGGTACTTACTGCAGGTAAATGGAATCATACGGCATTTGTGTTCTTGTTACAGGCTTGGTTCACTTAACACAGCATCCTCAAGGTTCACCCATGCTGTTCACGTCAGGATTTCTTTTCTTTTTAAAGCTCAACAATATTCCACTTTATACACAGACCACACTGTATATCCATTCATGCACTGATGAATCCTATGTATAGGGTTTTTTTTTTAAAGATTTTATTTATTTATTTATTTTTAGAGAGAAGGGAAGGAAGGAAAAAAAGATGAGGGAGAGAAACATCAATTAGTTGCCTCTCGCAGGCCACCAACCGGGGAGCTGGCCCACAACCCAGGCGTGTGCTCTGAGCTGCAACCTTGTGGTTTGTGAGCCGATGCCCACCCAATGAGCCACGCCGGTCAGGGCCCTGTGTACTGTTTTAGAGAAGGTTACAGCAGGGTTTGTTGGGATGAAAAGCACTGAGCTTAGTGACATGACATTCTCTGTGACCCAGCATTAGAAAGGAAATCACTGAATGGCCACGGTACAAAGCCTGTTATGCCAGAAAGTGGATTGGTAAAAGGGCAGAAATCTTTCTAAAAACTAGGTGGGATTCCAGACTTTAAAATAAATCTACCTTTCTTAAGAATAGACCACACTGGTTCTACTCAGAACATTGGTATGTTAGCCTGTCTCAAGGTTTGAGTCTGAGAGTATTAAACTAGTGAGGATTTAAGGAATGGACTTGTTCAGATGACCTCACTGGACGCTTGATTACCTACAGAAGCTTTGCAAAGACTCAGGACAGTAGAAGTACAACACTGGGTTTGGTTTAGTTGGTCACCTCGGAGGCACTGGGGAGCCAGGATAGACACCAGCTTTCTTAGGGTCTGAACCTACTGCCCAAGCCCTAACATCACCAGTGGGAAATGAAGGCTAACAGTACACACAGTGATGTCATTTTGTTTAAGGCACAGACGGCAAACACAAGGCCTGCAGGCTGAATCCAGCCCTCCACCTTGTTTCTACCTGGCGGCAGTGCCAGGCTCTTATTTAACAGTTAAGGAGTAGTCACATTTACAGACCTAAAATTACATTCGGCCCTTTGAAGGCAACTGTGAGGCTGATGTGGCCCCCGGTGAAAATGAGTTTGACATCCCTGGTTTAAAGCCAGAGGAAAAGTAAGAAATAGAAACTCAAAAATGTTTCCTCGGTTTTAGCATCGCCCACTCATGTGTATCCAGTCTTCAGCTTCTCAAAAGTTTCCATTGTCAGTGCAATCTTTGCTAAAACCACACACTGCTGTCATCACCATCAGTTATTTACTGAGTGGCCTTGGAAAAGCCTGTGCGAGGCTTTCACTCACTGACCTCATTTTTATTAATTACGTCTGTGCCTTCTGGTCACACAGATCTTGCTGGGTCAGAAATACAACCATTCTGTCGACTGGTGGTCCTTTGGCGTTCTCCTCTATGAAATGCTCATTGGCCAGTCGCCTTTTCACGGGCAAGATGAAGAAGAGCTCTTCCACTCCATCCGCATGGACAGCCCCTTCTACCCGCGATGGCTTGAGAAGGAGGCCAAGGACCTTTTGGTGAAGGTAAGAAGGGACGCCAAGGAGACTTGATGGGGTTAGCGTTAGGTTTTCTGACCAGTGTTGCCATTCACTTCTGAGCTTGGCTGTATACATGGCAAAGTAAGTGATGATTGTACTGAACTGAATTGAAATGGAATGCTCACCTTCTCTGCCTTAACTGAGGCACCCGTGTGATGAACATTGGTAGCAATAAGTCCTCATGTGCGTAATTTACTAAAGAACCAGTTCCGTGACTCTGGGATGCTCAACTTTGAGATGTAGTTAATTCATTGAACAATCACAGTCTTTGGCTTAAAACTCAACTTTTTGTGTCCCCATAGTCCCTATTAAATCTGTTCAGTCCAGTTCATCTCCCCTGCTCCTGGCTGAAAACTGGACAGGATGCATGACTTTTCTGCTCACTCTTGGGTAAAGGACAAACCACTTGTTACTCTTAGGTCATAAAACACCACCTCGGTTGATAAATTAAAACTGTTCAGTCCAAGATATAAGTCAGCACATCACTACTAACTCTGAAGCAAAGACTTCTGCTCCCTCCCCCTTGGCCAAGTTCATGGCTGACTGTGCTAACCTCTGGAGAAGGGAGTATGGTCATACTGTGTGTGTGTGTGTCTTTGTTCACTCCCTCGCCGTACCAAGAGTTTCTATTTCCGACCATACCAGGTGAAAAGCAGGAAGAGGATGGAGGGATAATAAAGGGAAAGAATTGTTCATATGTGGCTGGATGGCTTCATGCTCTTTCAGTTTGGTGGGTTATTAAAGCCAAGCCTTTGGTATGGCATTTTAGTAGAGCTTTTGAAAATCCCTATCACTGGGGACATTTTTGGCTGAAGCCCTTGAGATACAGGCTGCTCAGTGCATTTCCCAGCCCGTCCCACACCAGCCTCTAATCCAGCAGTGCTCCATCCCTCTGGGACTCAGGGTCTCTCACTGCTGGCTGCCTGCTAGGCCGTCTCTCTGGCAGACCAGAGCTCCTGCCACTTCTGCCGTCTGGGTCCACTGGAGTATTCGTGCATTTTTCACCCTAAAACTCAAAAAGTGCAGGCTGTCGCCATCTCAGCAGCAATCTCCAGAATGTAGCACCAACACAGGGGTCAGACACCTGTCTGAGACAGCCCAGGATCCATTAAGAATTGGTGAACAGTGCTACAGATGCAAACTTGGCTCTGAGAACCACAGGCCATGAACCTGGAGCTCCTGGGGCAAACCACTGTGGAGACAGGGCAGGCACTGAAAGCAGTCATTAAAGACTTGGACTGTAGACAGAGTCCCAGTTTACCTTTTCTGAGGATGCAGGATTCCATCTACAGCACAGGTGGCAAACACAAGGCCCGGGGGCTGAATCCGGCCCTCCACCTTGTTTTATCCGGCCCTGCCTCTTGTTTCTACCTGGCAACAGCGCTGAGCTCTCAATTGTTAAGGAGTAAGTTACATTTACACAGTCCTAAAATTACATTCGACCTTTTGAAGGCAACCCCAGGGCTGATGTGGCCTCCAGTGAAAATGAGTTTGGCACCCCTGCTCTACACTGACTGTAACAATTTGTAAAAATTGAAAATAAATCGTGGTAATATGACATGCTAATTAATGTAATAATAATAACCACCCACATTTACTGAGCTATCCCAGCAACTGTGGATCAGAAGGACCCTTCTAGTATGAGGCTAACAAATCTAAAACAAATGTACCAAGCTCTGGCTGGTGTGGTTTGGTGAATTGAGCTCTGGCCTGTGAACTGAAAGGTCCCAGGTTTGACCCCCAGTCAGGGCACATGCCTGAGTTGCAGGCCATATCCCCAGCTAGGGACTTGCATGAGGTAGCTGATCGATGTTTCTGTCCTTCCGTTTCTCCATCCCTTCCCTACTCTCTAAAAATGAAGAAATAAAAATATTTTTTTTAAAAAAAGAAGTGGACCAAGAATACAGGTGTTTTGAACAAAACAGTGTTATGATTTCTGGCATCTCAGATCTCAGCTAGCTAAAAAAAAAAATCATTTAGGGAAATTAATTTTAGCCTTCCTCTTCCTACATTGAAAAGGGAAATAAGATAAACTCTTTCAACATTAGAAGCTATCCGTGAATTCTAAATGTAAACTTATAAGGAGATTACCAGGCAACGTCTACTTCTTCTCACGAGAAACTGCTGGAAATTAAATTTTAAGGGCAAACACGTCTACCTTTCTCCCACAACTGACAACTTGTCTGGGTTATTTGAAATGTTGGGGCCACTCCGGGCTCTCCCTGAGGAACAAGATGTGGAACTGGAAGGGCTGATGAACCCCCAGGGAAGCCCCCCCACCAGGTGCGGGGCAGGGGGGGGGGGGGCCAGGGGGTAGGAGTCTGAGCCAGCCCAACTCAGCCTTCCCTTTTCTTGACTGTGATCCCAGCAGCAATAAACTTAGAAAGCCCTCCAAATGATCGATTAAATTCACTTTTAATGACTAAACAAAACACATATAAAATGAAAGCTAATTTTAAAATTAACCAATTTAAAGAACATAATAGTAAAAATAAAAGCAGGATGACAGTATAAACAATTTTCCTTACATAAAGGCAAGTTCAAGCGTTATTACAGTTGCCACATTTATTTTACTCAACTTTTTGAAGCACTTAACATGAGGTGTGTTAGTCGGGTGGCTGACATAAGGAAACACTGCAGCCTGCGTGCTTAAACAACAAAACATTACAGATTCACTCACAGTTCTGGGGGCTGCAAGGCCAAGATCAAGGTCCAGAAGGGTTGGTTTCTAAGGAAGACTTTCTTCCTGGCTTGCAGCCTGCCTTCCCGAAGGGTCCTGAAATAGCGGAGCACTCTGCCATCTCCTCTTAAAGGAACACTAATCCTATCAGGGGAGGCCCCACCCTGATGACCTCATTTAACTTCAATTACTTGCCTATTCTAAGTACTCACACTGGTGGTTAGGGCTTCAGCAAAGACATTTGGAGTGGACACAATTTAATCCACAGCTCAAGGACAGCGCTGAGGCCTGGGCCTAAATAAATAAATAAATAATAACACCAGAAAAGGGAAATAAGAAAAAGGCTTGTGGGCTGTCTCGAGACCCTGGAGCTACAGCTGCAGCCCACCGTCACCCGCTGATGCTGCCCAAAGCTGAAGGCTGTGCTTCCCAACGCCACCTCCACCTGGGGTCTGGGAGCGCTCTCAGCAAGCAGTGAGGGTGAAGGAGTAGCTGGGGACAGGTGGAGTTAAGCAGAAGTTAAGCCCTTGGAAAGATGCCAAGAGCAATGGTTTCAAAGGAGAGAAAAACTAGGTAGGAGGAAAGAATTACTTCCGGCTGGAGGAGAAAAGATGAAAAGTCATGTATATGAAATACTACTTGGCGATAAAAAGGAACGAATGATTATTGATATACAGGATAACTCGCGTGGGTCTCAAGGGCACCGTGCTGACTGTATGAGTCCATGCCTGTAACGTCCTTGAAAGGATGACACTGTGGAGATGGAATCAGGTTCCTGTTGCCAGGGTGAGGGATAATGGGGGCAGGGGGCCGCCTATTAAGGGCTATCCCAAGGGAAATCTTTGACAGGACAGTTCTGTCTTGTTTGTTGTGGTGGTTACCCTGTTCAACACATGTGATAAAGTGACATACTGTACCAGACATACTGTACCAGACATACTGTACCATACTGTGCGATGCCAGTTTCCCTCCCAGTGCTGGTACTGTACTGTAATTATGTAAGATGTAAACGTTAGGGGAAACTTGGTGAAGCGTGTGCAGACATCTCTGTGGGATATTTTAACATCCTGTAAACCTGTATGTATATGTATGTATATGTATGTCCCACAGAATTTATAGGTTGAAGCCCTAATCCTTCAATATGATGGTTATCAGCCCTGGGTGGCTCTGTGGATTGAGTGCCAGCCTGTGAACCAAAGGGTCACTGGTTCAATTCCCAGTCAGGGCACATGCCTGGGTTGTGGGCCAGGTTCCCAGTAGGGGGCATGCAAGAGGCAACCACACACTGATGTTTCTCTCCCTCTCTTTCTCCCTCCCTTCCCCTCTCTCTAAAAATTAAAATTAAAAAATCTAAAAACATGGTAAAGATAGTAAATTTCAAAATAAATTAATTAAAATAAATTAAAATTATGATGGTTATCAGAGGTAAGAAGGCCTCTGGTAGGTACTTAGGTGTAGCTGATGCAACGGGGGTGAGGCTGCAGGATGGTATTAATGCCCTTATAGAAGGAGGAAAAGAGATCTCTCCCTCCAAGGGTGTGCACCGAGGAAAGGCCGTGTGATCACACAGTAAGAAGGTGGCCATCTACAAGCCAAGAAGAGAGTTTTTACCAGAAGATGAACACACTGGCACCTTGATCTTGAAATTCCAGCTTCCGGGACTGTGAGAAATGAATGTCCGTTGCTTAAGCCACCCCGTCTGTGGCACTTTGGTATAGCAGCCCAAGCATACTAGCACATCGTAATTATTGCAAAATAAAAGTTTATAAACAAAAAAAAATGTAAGGTTAAATGCCAGCAAATATCAAAAAAAAATCTTCTGCAGAGTTTTAATAGCAGGAAAAAGATTTGCTGCTAAAGTAGAAAATAAATGTGGTTAAAGAACAGAAGCCGAGACAATTAAGGATAAAGAAGGGGAGAAAAAGGACTAGTTGATGCAAGAGGTTGTAAATCCAAGGGTGTCCAATCGGCGGCCCATGGGCCACATGCAGCCTGGGATGGCTATGAATGTGGCCTAACACAAAATCGTAAGTTTACTTAAAACATTATGAGATTATTTTGTGATTATGTGTCCCAGTGTATTTAGTGGGTCACCCAATGTGGGGGTGACTTTCCTCGCAAGTCCCCCAGTCTGCCACAGATGAGAGTAAACATGACTGAGACATGATGTGATCTGCTTGGGGAGGAGAGGTGGCCAGTTTCCCAGAGGAAAACGGCCTTGAACAGTGGCCAGTTTCTCAGGGGAAAAAGGCATTGAGCCCCTTCCTCCAAGGGCTTTTATTGGGTTGTAATACACAGGAATACAGGGTGGCAAGGATCAAACAGTAGATAACATTTCAAAGAAATCTGAGAGCTTAGTCTGAGTCAGTCTGTCAGGCAGAGAGTCTTAGAGTTTCCTGCTGGAACCTTTAACGTGAATGAAGGCACTCTTAGCAGAGCAGATTTCACAGGTTTATCAGGAAGTCTTTGGGATGCCAGATTTTTCCCCAGGACACTCTCTAGCAAGGAAAGGAGCTGCACCTCTCCCCAACAAGTATTCAGGCTTAAGAGGATTAGAGCCAGGAAACGCTTCTCCCAGGGGACATGGGAACTCAGGCTATCTCAAAGCTCGGGGGGCAAGAGTCCATTGCTCTTTATTGCAGCCCCCCCCACCAGTCCTTCCATGAAGGCCTCCCAAGTGATTGTGTCTGCCCTAGGTTGCCCCTCCTTTGTGAGGGGTCTTACCCGTCAAGGACTTCCGACCATGCTTTGGGGGCAGGGAGGAAACTGAGGCAGCATTTGCCACCAGAGACAAGCCTTGTCTCCTGTGGCTCCCATTCCAGAGGTCACTGACTCCTCCTTAGCCACAGGGGGTAGAGTTACAATTCCTAGAACCAGGCAGAGCATCCACAGCAACCCAAGACCATTCTTCTTCTTTCGGTGTGGTCCAGAGACACTGAAAGGTTGGACACCCCTGTCAGAGTTTGCTGTCCCACATGACTCAGTAAAAATCCCATGCCTTTGCTCCACGGAGGGAAAGTAGCTCCCACCCTTGTTTTACAACCAGGCTGACAAAAGCTAGTTTCCATTATGCAATTTTCTGATTGTAACTCTGGCTTCTAGTTTCATCTGTGCCCCTCATTTGCTTTATAACTTTTATCCAACAGCCTCCACATCCTTGAGCTCTTTTTTGGTAAAAATCAAAAGTAACATTTCTGAGAAACTTCCTCTGGGGAATTATACCTAATGTTGTGAAACCCAGGAGTAACGGGTCTTCTGGAAAAGCTGAACGAAGCAGCATGTAGTGGCATCTGTCACAGCAGCGGTGTCAGTACCAGACTCTCCACTTTAGCCCTCAGAGC
The DNA here is from genome assembly GCF_014824575.4 of Sturnira hondurensis. Lineage (NCBI taxonomy): Eukaryota > Metazoa > Chordata > Mammalia > Chiroptera > Phyllostomidae > Sturnira > Sturnira hondurensis. The sequence continues at coordinate 5,928,482 of NW_028088915.1, forward strand.
ACATGGATGCATGGGGCGCACTGAACCGTCTGCCCGTCCAGAGAGGCTGCCCTCCGTCAAGAATTATAGCTGGGACGCTGCACTGCAGTTGACTGTTACCAGAGAAGTGCCTCTTTCTTCCCCATTTATTCATCCAGGATGCAGCCCATTTGTTTGGAAAATGATGGAAAACTAATGATCTCAAACAGAAATGCCTCTCCCCTTCATAGAAAGATACTTCTGTGGAGGGGATGAAGAGAGAGAAAAGATTCCAGCAACAGGGGCTGAGCACTGGGAGCCGTGCTCAGAAGCCCAGCACTGCTTTCTTGCCTAGGCAGTTGAATAAATGTGAACAAACTCCAGCTACATCCTGGCCACTTATGTAAGCAGCATGCTGTTTCCTGTAAATGTAAACCACCCTTCTGACAGCTTTTATGAACAAAAGCAAGTCTGTCTCCATGAATGTTTTTTGCCTCAGTGCGAATTCCCTGCCACGGACCCAACACCTTCCACGAGGTCACCCGTCATCTTCAGGACTGGAGAGGAAGAGGGGGTCTCGAAACTGGATGTTGTATTAGATTCTCATTACACATTTTATCTTTTAAAATATTTATTTTTTTAATTTCATGGGTACATATAACAGGCTCATAACGTTCTTTGTCATGATCCTCTGGATACAAATACCACATGTTATAGAAAAATCTAATGGAAAACCTATGGACACACTTGGCCTCTGGCAGTTACTTCCAACTTAATTCACTGAAGCATTTAATTATAGCAACATGAGCTACTTTGGGGGGGGCCTATTCTTGAGGCACTTACATCTTCTCTCTAGTCTTGTTTCATCGAAATGTCCTTAAGAAGTGGAGTTCAATAATTTATTATGATCATTTCACAGCAGTAGATATGGGGCAAGTCACTTATTCTCTCTGCTTCTAAAAAATCAATCTGCCTTTCCATCTGGTAACTCATACCGGTGTTTGAGTCTAGAGAAGAATGTGTTTGGCTGTGACCTTTGTGCCTTTTGTACATGCTGTTCTATATGCTGCTAACAAGAGGCTAACAGGAGGTGAGGACTGAAGACATGTAATCTGCAAATATACAAATGGAAAGACAGCTCGTTCAATTACTCGATAAGCATTTATTGACCACCTACTTTGTGCGTGGCACTATGCTAGATTCTGTAAGAAACAGAAACACAAATGTTTGTGTCTGCCCTCCAGAGCTTACCCTCTAATGGGAAAAGCAGTCATATATATGTATGTGTGTGTATACATATGGATAACCCCACATTCTATGGAGCGCAGAGAACTGTCCAATGCCAGGAGTAAGAATAGGCTGTCTATAATTCATGATCTATCACTGGCTCGACCTGTGATCCTGAGCAACTTTCTTAGCTATTGTGAGCTTTGGTTTCCTCAACTGACAATTGAGATAATAGCTGGTTTTAGAATCTTGTTTTTAAAATCAGCAAGATATAGCTACGGCATCTAGCCAATGTTTGACTCTAATCAACCCGATGACAATGAATATGACTTGACAAGAAGGGAGAGCGCACTTAAAGTCCAGGTGATCACAGAAAGCTTCACCAAGGAGACAGGTGGTGGCCAAACCCTGGAAGGCGTGTCAGGACCTAATGATGAAGAGAAGGAAATGGGAACAGAATGTGAGGAAAGGCACCTTCTCACAAAATGGAAATGCCACTAGCAAAGAACAGAGGTAGAAAAGGCAGGTGGCATATTCCAAGAGCAGACATGTCTGGACAAGAGCAGAGAGTGTTACAATGAGAACTGAAGGACACGTGCTGGCATGTGGCTACAGCAAGCCTGGAATGCCCACCCAGGGGGCTCAGAGGCTGTCAGACGCACAGGAGTGTAGGTCACCCTGCCTCACCCTGCATTTTACAAGTAAGGAAACAGACTCGGAAAACTTGCTGGAGGCCATGTGGGTAGTAAGCCTCTTACATGACAGACTCCCATTATTTCCACGGCGCAGTGGTTTTCTAATGAGATGCTTTGGAACTCCAAGTTCCCACTGCCAGGGCTCAGCAGCCATCCTACAGCAAGGGGAGCGGAAGTTAGGACCGCGCCGATGACTGACCACTTGCATATACTGGGGCGGTTGCGTGAAGCGTTTCACTTAGACTTCTAAAGAGATTCTCCTAATTAAAAAGAAAGAAAGAGATCTCTACTTTGTTACAGCATATTGTTTGTCTTTTTTTTTCTTTTTGGTAAAGCAGAGCCTTTGAAGCTTATTAAGTAGTAAGACAACTTAAGTAGAGCCATGTTTTAAAACACACAGACTGGCTATTCTTACAAGAGGTAAAAGCAAGAGAGCCCTGCAATTTAGGAGAGAATGGAGGTCAATTTCTGCCAGAACCTCCTGGAAACTATTGCATGTCACCATGGGTTCTGTCCAAGACCCACAGCCTCCTTATGATACCCTCCAACTAGCAGTTATTTATAAATAAACACCTAGCTGATGTGATGGGGGGTGACTATTCCAGACACTCAGGGACCTGTGACTTTTCTAGAGTTCAAGTTTGGACTCTCTGGTTCCTTAATGCCCTTGACATGTTTTGTTTAAGTTTGATGAGTTTCCAGGTTTCTTTCCTGTCCTGGCCGATGTTTATTTTGACTTTCTAGGGGAAAGTAACAGGAGAGGGGACAGAGGAAAATAGCGATGTAACAGGTCAGAGACGGCGAAAGATGAATGAGTGCTAGTCCCGCAGAACCGCAGGATTCAAGAGTGATTCTCAATAATCTCTCGCCGTCCCCACAGCTGACTGTCAGGAACGAGTTACATGACACCCGTACAGTGAGACTGTAACCCTGAGAGGACAACCTTGTAAGAAATCAAACTCGATTAGCGGGCAATCAGCCAAACAATAAAAAGTCACTTATCTATGTCTGTGAGGTTTTACAGACCAGGAATTATGCACACGTGTGTGCATGTCTGTGTGTGTATGTGCTGTTATTTCACTTAACCCTCAGAATGGCCCCAGGAAGAGGACACTTCACTCACTTTGCAGGTAAGAAAACTAACTTACCTGTCACTTGCCAGAGGCTCTATAAATAACCCAGGGCCAAGCCGATTTCAAACCAGGTGTATACGACTCAGAAAACAGAATTTCTAGGGAGTAATGAAGCAAAATCTCAGACTCCAGAACATTCAGAAGGTTTGTTTGAGGGAGAGTGTAGCCGCCAGTTTGACTTGAGTCAACAGTTGGTAACAGTAAGTAAAAAACTAAGGTTAGAAAGGCAAAAAGCCACTTTCTTTGTGGAGTCAAATTCATGAGACTCGCACACCGAGAAGCGCAGCCTCTGTCTGCGGTGAACTGGCCCGTCCCCAGAGAAGTGACCGCTGCCTGTCTGCTTCTTTTCAGCTCTTTGTGAGGGAACCTGAAAAGCGGCTGGGAGTGAGGGGAGACATCCGCCAGCACCCTTTGTTTCGGGAGATCAACTGGGAAGAGCTTGAAAGGAAGGAGATTGACCCACCGTTCAGGCCTAAAGTGGTAGGAGACAGCGGGACGGGGACATTTGCTTCCATGCACTCTTCTATTCCCACCCTGCCTGCCTGTCCCCTTGAGGAGGGGAGGGGTCTGACTCTCAGTTGTGCTGCTATGTATATAAGGATGACTTTTGATCATCTCAGAAAGCTGAATTGTACACCACACCAAACAGAATGTATGAATAAGTGTTTGTTTTTACATTCTCTCTCTTTGTCATGGGCACCAAATGGACCCGGTGGCTTGAGGAGAGTTTGTCCCAATCTGTGTTGTCTTGGAAGTCAGTCCAAGGTGATTAATAATAAAAGTAATGTGGGTGGAGGAGCCAATGGCAGTGAAGGCTGTTGATAAAAGAACAGGAATATATATAATCTGCAAAACCCCACCCTTCTGCTCCCACCCTGCACTGACACACCCCCAACACCCTGTCCCCACCACCGACCCTTCATTCCCTGGAGACTAAAGGAACAGAGTTTGAATTGGAGCTCACCACTTTTCAAAATGTTATCAGTCCTGCTTCATGTACATTATTAGCTAGAAACATTAGATCCTATTTGCATGTTTACAATAAAATCTTTTGTATGAATGTAATTATACTATTGATAAATCGATGAGTAAGGGTCTTAGAGATCATCTTAGAGATGATCACCTGTAAGTATTCAGTTTAGTTTATCTGTAAACACCAACTCTGTCATACACAGATTATAGCCTCAATAACAAACGCAAAGATAATTAATGACTTCAGTGGCTGATTTTCTTTCCTTTTTTTTACCTCTCTTAAACTCTGATGAAGAAATCACCATATGACTGCAGCAATTTCGACAAGGAATTCTTAAACGAGAAACCCCGGCTGTCCTTTGCTGACAGAGCACTGATCAACAGTATGGACCAGAACATGTTCAGAAACTTTTCCTTCATTAACCCAGGGATGGAGAAGCTGATATCCTGAACCCCCTCTCCAGACCCACAAAGGAATCTGCCTTCTGTCTGTGAACTGGTTCGGGTGACACAACTTGGGTTCCTTCTCAACTTGGAAAAGAAAGAAACACTCAACGACAAAGGCTGAGGCCTTTCGGCTCCTCACTGACTGTATCTGTAGCAGAAACCAACGCACCTTCACTACTGACAGCACCTTTGGTTTCTCTCGTCATCTTTCACAGCCACTCTTGAAGTTAGGTCATTACTAACCCTAGTTATTTACTTGAAAGATGGTTCTTCGCACTGTGAAAGATTTGAAAACTTAATTGTGCTCTAACTTATGGCTCTGCACTTGTGCTCCAACTGCTGATCAATGAAATATTTGACTGGAGGAGCAAAGTGAGAACAAACTTCTCAAGACTGAAACAGCATGTTGCCTGGTGTAGTAATGGACTTCATTCAGCTACGGACGAGTAATCACTAACCCCTTCTATTCTGTGTATATCTGTGGAAATGTAAATGGTTGGGGGGGAGCCCTGAATACGCTTTTATGGGAATCCTTCAAATAAACATAGCTTGTAACTTGACATTTACAAATCCATTCCTTCTGATTAGCCATGGAATTCACAGGAGAGTGGGAAGAGCTCCTGCCACGGATATGGAAGGTTTTAATACTCTACTTTGTAGAGTAGGTTTTAATACCCACCTACTCTGAGGATCTTGTCAACATAGGTAATAAATTTAGAGTCCAACAAAGATAGAATCATGGTACTCCTGCCGATAAAACCTTTCCATCGATCCAGTCTCAGATGATTCCAGCACAGTGGCAGCCACTCATTACCATCCTCACATTTATTATAACAAGAAAGGAAATTAAGTGTGTAATTCTTCTAAAAGAAAAAAAAACAGTCCCTGTACCTTACTGGTAAATCTTTGACTTGTAAGTCTCTGTTTAAGCATCATTAAAGATAAAAGACCCATGCATGCTAATTGTAGCAGTCAATCTTGTTTAATTAGAATTCTAGCTATACATTTTTAAGTATCTGTGCTGTTTGTATATTTTGATAAAGTGTTGTGACTTAATGACAAAGAAGTGGGCATGTAAACATGAAATAAAAAAAGAAAGAATGATGCCTCAGAGTAGTTTAATTCCCTACTTGTCCACCTAAACACTTGGTTCTGTCATGGTTATCAAAATGTACTTAGCATTGAGTTGATGTTTTAAATTTTGGAAATCCACAAAAATCCCAAAGTGGGTGAAAAACTCAGATAACCCTTAAGTCATTGGAATCCTATTTCTCTTTCCCTTCACCACAAGGTTTCTTGAAGGGGTGGTCAACACATATCACCTCTACTTCTCCTACACCCAAATTCAGCTCTGCCTTCCAGCCTCCCTCTCCTGCCACTGCTTCCTCGAAGAATTACCTTCTTGGCAACCCTTGTGGAATGTTCTAGGCTCTCATCTACCTTTCTACAGCTTTTTATGCCAGGAAAGACCCTGTCTTTGATCTCAGCCCCTAGGAAACTCTGACCCAATACCTTCCTCTTTCAACCCTGCCACCTCTGATTACCCCCTTGGCAGTCCCCCTTTTCTCCTTCTGCCCCAAATTGCTTCCAATACCCCCTCCCCTCCTTGCCTTCATTCACCCTTGGTTCTCTCCTTCCACCTCCTGTCTTGAGGCTCACTCAGTCCAGTCCATCTCAAAGTCACATCTCCAGTTCTAACCTCTCTACCAGGCTTCCAACAGGCTCCATGAACTAGTCTATGTTCTTATGATTTTTGCCTCGTGTGTATTTCCTATTCCTGTTAGTGACACCATCATAGGCCCTGCCATCCAGGCTCAGAACCTCAGAGTCATCACTGACTGGGGGACTATCCCCTCTCTCGTTTTTTTAATGTAATCATTATGATTCTGCTTCCGCAATCTGCAAAACACGTACTTATCTCTACTTTCCTTCCTGCTAATTATGCCTGGATCAATCTTTCCATCCAAAGTCTCTCCCTCTATCTTGATTAATATGTACAACCTGTATTATAAACTTTTAGGTAAAAATAACTTTTTCCTCTACCCTCTTATATCAAGTGCCTGCAGGCCTGCAAATTAAACTGACAGAAGACAGGCCAGCGAGAGGAGAGTGATTTATTCACACCTGCGGAGCACACATGCCTGGGAGTACACAGTGACGGCCACTGGAAGGGCTGGTTAGAGCTGGGGGTGGACATACCTAACTGAGCATGAAAAAGGGGAAGGAGAGAAAAGGCTTCGATGAGAAGAACCAATAGGCTGCTTAAGGAGAGATAAATGAGTTTCAGGAGAACAAACAGGAGGTACAGTGTGTGATGATGTGTCAGTGACCCTGCCATTTTCTCCTCTTTGGAGCCGTAACACACCCCCAGACACAGGATTTACAGGAAGTACGTTTACTCTGGGTCTCACTCCTGGGTACAGACCCACCCCATAGAAGGCATTTATGGTGCTCCTCATTTTGCTCAAGATTTTGCTTTTAGTCAGATAAGAAAAGCTCCAAGAAGGCCTCTTTTGTGCCTGTTGAATCTTAAATGTCTTTAGCTTAAAATAATCTTTATTATTTTAACACAAAAATATTATCTTCATGAACCAAAGGTTTTATCCCATCACACTGGTCTCCAAAACCCTGTGTAATCTTCACTGGCTAAAACCCATTCAAGACCACCCATTCTGTCCCAGACAACCTCTCTCCCTTTTCCTCTCATGTCTCCCTTTCACTCACCTGTGCTCCTAGCAATCTGCTTTCCCCAGCATTGCCTGTCCATACCCATCATTTCCCACCTCCAGGCCTCCCTGACGCTAGTCTGTCTGCCTTGAATGCCCCATCAACCCACATTCAATGTCTTCTTGTCCCTCAGATCCAGTTCAGTTGATGGGTCTGCCTTAGTTATCCCCTCTCCTTACTGTTCTCCCTCCCAAGCTGGTTTATCAGTCTCTCATTTCTCTAAGCTCCCATCATATTGTATTTCTCTGTGCTTCTCTCATGGCTCCCACTATTGCCTATCAAACCATGAAAAGGTATGCTCTGCCTTCCTTTCTAGACGGTAAACCCCTGAGGGCAGGATCTCTGCCCAGTTCATCTTCATGCCTCCCACAGTTCCTTTGTATGTTAGTGGGTCAATAAATGAATGCCCTGTGTGGTGTTTGAATGGTGGCCCTCACAAGACATGTCCACCTGGTACCATCTGGAGGACATTATGCTAAGAATATTCTTTATTTGGACAAAGAATCTGTGCAAACGTCACTAGGTTACAGCTGATCCTAAAGGTAGCCTGAATAAAAACAACTCTAATACTCTATGCAATGGCACACTCTTGTGCTTTTTTTTTAAAACATTGTAATAAGAGGCCAGAAAAACATTCAATCAGCCTATTACTCATTAGACAATTTTTTGCTCCCAATCAGAATATCACTCCACAGATGTTTGCTGCGCCCCTACTATGTACTAGAAGTACCTGGCTTGTCTTCAGGATCCCCCAAAGAACTCTAAATTTTTCTCTCTCCTCGCTCGTCCACCTAAGACATGTGCTGCTCAAAACACTGGGCGAAGTTTGGTAACTGCAGTCGACAGAATGGTGATGATTTTATCCACATACTTTTCTCCCACAAACTAAAAACTGTTTTCTTGAGTGGTGACAGTATTCCTTGAGCAGGTCCCTGAAGCTCGCTTTGGGGTTAATCTTGCAGTCTCCTCCTGGAGAGCACCCTGTGCTCTGAGTTCTAACTAAGGCAGATGCACGTCTATCCCCAAGAGAAGATGAGAAATTCATCTGCAGTCAGAATCAGCTGTTCTTGTCCTGGCGCCCTGGGGAGGGTGACAACTACTGCAAAAGCTGCACACACGGGGCTTGGCTTCCAGGAGACCGTGAGCAGACAAATAGGCCAGGGGAGGCGCAAAAGGTTAAAGACAGAAAAGTCCGTTAGAGCCAGATTCCCAGTGCTGCAAGCATTTGGATTAAGAGTTTGAATGTCATTCCACCAGCACAGTAGAGCCACTGGAATTATGACAACAAAGCACAACAAAATCCTCAAAGCTTAAGCACCAGAGGCATAAATGAAAAAAAACATGTAAGACAAGTAAAAGAGTTTCCTGCCAACCTGAGAGTGGATTTTCTATAGTGAAGATCCACTCAGCGTTTTCTGCATGTAAGATATTCATCTGAGGAGGACATCAGCAACGAGCCGTCACCTCGTACTCCTTACAGTGGCCAGTATCAAAAAGTCAAGAAATCAGTGTTGGTGAAGAGGATGTAAAGAGAAGGAAACCCTGGGCACTTGCAGGCGGGAGCATTAACTGGGTACTAGGAAAAGCAGTTTGGAGGTTTCTCAAAAAAATTTAAAATAGATCTACCACATAATCCAACAATCCCATTTCTGGATACCTATCCGAAGAAATCCAAAACACTAATTTGGAATGGTACATGCATCTCTGTTCATTGCAGCATAATTCATAATGGGTTAGATACGGAAACAACCTAACTGCCCATAAATGGAGAAATAGATAAAGAAAGAATGGTGTTTATATCCATATAATGGAATATTATTCTTCCTAATAAAAGGAAATTCTACCATTTCCATCCAACATGGATAAATCTGGAGGACATTATGCTAAGTGAAATAAGCCAAAGAAAGACAAGTACCGCATGATCTCACTTACACGTGGAATCTAAAATAACGCTCTCCTAGAAGAAGGGAGTAGTAGCATGGTAGTTGCCAGGGGCTTAGAAAAAAAGGAAGAGGGAAGATACCAGTCAAGGGGTGCAATGCTGAAATCATGCAAAATAAATAAGTTGTGGGGATCTAATGTACAGTGTGGTGACTACAATTAACAATACTGCATTTTATTCTTGAAATTTGCTGAAAGTATATCTTAAGTGCTCTCTCCACAGAAGAAAAAAAAAGCACAAATGTGAGGGAATGGATTTATTATTAGTTTGATTGTGGTGAAAATCTCACAATGTATACAGAGATCGAAACTTCAAGTTGTACACCTTAAATACATACAATTTTTTAAATTATACCTCAGTGAAGCTAAACAATTTTTTAATTTACAAAAAACAAAAATATGGATACAGTAAGGTAAATAATCCTTACATATGAAACTCACCACATGCATGTTTCATAGGGCTGCTGCTGCTTCTTTCGTGTGCGTTTCTATTTAATGAACCAAGGAACTCAGGCCTCTCCTAAGCCCTTTGTACCAGGAGCTCCCTGAGGCACCAATGTCAGAAAGGCTGATTCAGCTTTTACAGATGGAAGAGGCTAAGGATAGAAAAGCGTTGACCGAGAAGATGGAGTCACAGAGTAGCTGAGCCAAATTAAAGTTCCAGCATTTGGCTCCCCCTGTGCCCTGGCCTCCCCTCCCCATGACTGAGCCAAAGCCCTGTGGTCCAGGCAAACTGTTCCCAAAGAGCTTCCTGCTGTTCCTTCAGGGGATGACCCCAGTGGCCAGACCTGGGCATGAGGAGAGTCCGGAAACCTCTCTGCCCCAGCAGGGACCCCCACTCCCACCACTAGGGGAAATGAAAAGGGAAGTACCCACTCCTCCCAGCTAAACAAAGGCAGGTGACTGCCCCGTGTAACTCTCCCTGGGCTGTCCCATCAGCCAAAAGGGGACCTCCCACTCGTTTTCAACATTTTCCTGTATCTGTTACACTGATTTGGGGGATGGACTTGAGGCCAGTTTTATTTTTGGTCAACATGGTATTCTTGGCCTTTTCAGGAAAGCTGAGGTTTCTCCTAAAGCAGAAAGGTGGTAAAACCTTAAAATCTCTAATCTCATGCTCACAAGCTCAACCTCTAGGTCACCATCCCACCATTTCTTTGAGAGTAAGCTCTACTTTTCCCTGACATCCGCATCTTATGTTACTGTAAATCTTACACACCTTACCTTCAGACACACGTGGGAACTCTGAGGATAAATTTGTGGCCATGCTGTGTTTGGCTATTCATGTCACAGATTTTCTGACAAAAGCATATTTAAAATACTCATATGTATAGAGTCTATTGATAGCTGTGTATGACGGTCTGATTTTTTTAATGGGCTGAAGGTATTTTGTTAATTTTATGTAGATTCTGATTTCCAGAGGCAGAACTCATCTGGCTTGGATCACTGGGCCTCGCTTCGTTCTCTTGATCTTTAACATCTTCCCAGAAGGGAGCCATGAAGGCAGATGGCCATGGCTTCCTAATTACAATTAACAATACTGTATTGTATTCTTGAAATCTGCTGTGAGTGTATCTTCAAATACTCATCAAATTTCAGAATTGGAGGATAGTCAACTATCCAAGTTCATCAGTTTGTATTTGGAGGAAATAGAAGCTTCTGGAAGATAAATGACAACCCTGAAGCCACGGATGGAGAGTAATCGAGGGAGCAGCCTGTTTTTTGAACTCCTTGTAGGAGGTTGTCATGACCTATTTTATGACTTCCTCAACAAATCAGGGCAAGATAAGGGTTCCAAACTTTCCACAGCAGAACTTTGGTCTAGAAAAGGAAGTTGGGAAAGAACCAACCTTTTAAAGCATCTTGTGTGCCAGAGGAAAATAGATAGGTTATTTTTTCAATAACCCCATGAATTAAGCATTATAACTATAATGATATCCCCATTTGACTGCCCTGTTTTACAGCTCAGAGTCACATGGCTAGTAATCAGCCAGGGCAAATCTGAACCCAGAACTCTCTAACTATGAAGCTTCAACTTTCATCCCAACAGCATGATCTTCCCAGTTTTCTCTTTTGAAACTTAACTGTACATACTCTTCCTACATGCGGCCATGGCCCCTCTGCCTCCAAGTTACACTATCCACATGCCTTTACTGAACCCACATGCCACCTTCTCAGCCCATCCCACCTTCACTCCGCACAAAGAGCCATCATCACTGCCCTCACGGGACTTCCAAATTCCATAAGCTCTCTCCTTCCAACCTTCTCTCTTCCAAGCTCTTCTCTCTCTTTCATTCTTCATCACTGCGCAGTGGTCAAGGCACGACAGGTAGGCATGTGTCCAGCTGCAGTGCTGCTCCTACTCCCCGTCAGAGCTTCCTCCCCTGTCATCTCCACAAGTCAGTCTACGCACAGAGGCTGCAGCCATGACAAAGCACCTAGACCTCCTTGCCTCCCCATTCCGTCTGAGCCAGACAAGGAGAGCACAAGCAATTCCTTCGAGAGCAGGACAGAGCAAGCTATAAAATGCAGGTGATGGACCATGGTATTATGGCTTCCACTCACTGTGTCACAGAAGGAATGACAGTACTTAGAGCCCTGCTGCTGGTGAGTAACCTCACCTTGTTTAAAATAAGGTCCAGAATATTGCACTTCTAAATCAGACCAGGCTTGAATATGATATATCAAAGAGGGAAATAATTAAAGCTGAAACAACTTGCCAAGACCAAGAAACAGACCCTCAACCTGGAGGAGAAACAGCAAAGTCCGTATGGGGACAGATTATTTACCTGTAGCTTCATTTCCAAACAGTAAAAAGGACTTTAGAGAACGTTTGTTTATCCCTGGTTTAGTGACTGCTACACCCTCCTGGGCTAAGAAGGTGGAGTGAGTTGGGAAGCTGTGTGCTATTTGTCTGAGCTCAGAGCTCAGGCTAGGAAAAGACCAAGTGGAGAGAGCCATGGTAATCTGTGTGCCAGGGGGGGGCGGGGGGAGGGCGGTTAAACTCTGAAAAGGTGATTAGAACAAACGAACAATCAGGTGCAGTCACCACCTCAAATTTCAAATTAAACATGAGTATAAAGCTACACTTACATTAGACTATTCTGTCCAGTTGCTTTATATTTTGTTTGCTTTTGGCACCACAATGGCCTATACGAAGAGTAATCTACAAATGCTTGTGAACTGAGCTACTCTAGACACGAGCAGCCTGACAAGGCGAATAAAATAGGGCAGTGGGCCAAAGGGCCAAGGATTCATGCTACCTGAAGGCAATTATAAAGGCAAGTGGACAGCCTGATAGATGTGTTGTGATTTATAATAACTAGATTGAGGCTATTGTGATTTTTTTTAAAGAGATGCTGCTGAAATGATCACTAAGAGCCTCATCAAATGCAGTGGAAATAGGTGCCTGTCTTCAGAAGCACCAATTCAGATGTTAAGGTACCTTGTCCTGAAAACAATATCAAGTCTACAGGTCTCCAGTTACGTGGAAGGTGATGCTTGCCCTTCCCTTGCTCCAGAGAAAAATTCACCCAGATGTCTACCAAATGCACCCACTTGAAGGAAGAGGAAAATGGAAAAGGGTCTGAGGCAACAGCTGAGGGAAGAGAAAGGCTAGGGTGGAGGAACACAAATCTCCTGGTCCTTTGTTCTGAAATGGCTCCGCTTCTCGTTCACCGTGAAACCTTGAACAAATGATTTAACCTTTGGGGGACTCCAAATAAGGGGGCCAGGAAAGATGGTATCTAAGGTCCCTTCTCAGCACGAATGTTTTCTCATTCTAATCTGAGAAGCTGCAAAGGTCGATGAGCAATACTTTCCACATACACAGATACTCACTGATTCCACCCTTGGCAGACCTGCACCAGCGCCCTCTCTCCCCACCGCACCCCAATCCCTCTTTCTGGGTCCCTACGCACTCTGTTCCCAGGAATCTAGTATTCTCATGCTGCCCAGGAACTCCCACCAGCACCCCCAGCAGGAGACATTTCTAAGAGTTGGCTCTTAGAAATAAGGACATCCAAATTTGTATGCCCCCAACAGTACCCAAAATTATGTTTAATGTATAGCTGGTTTTCAGCAAATGTTGCCTGTGTAGACTTGTTGGTGACTAACAATATTAATGTGTTCTTCATATGTTAGAGTACACAAAGGACTTACACATATCACTCTAGCCTTACAAGAGCCCTCTGAAATTGCTTATTAATATGCCTACTTAACAGATGAGGAGGTTGAGGCTCACAGAGATGGTGACTAATCTAAGGTCACACTAGAAAGGTGCCCAGTGGAGGTGTGACCAGATCCTGCCTCATTCCAGACTGCAGTATTCCTACTGCATCTCTCCAGCACTGTTCTATCCTGTAATTTACAGAGTTTTAAACTGACCCATCTGGTTCTGGTTCCCACCTGGCCTTAACTGTGCCATTTCTAAAGAAATCAGTACAGGTAGACAGTCTCATGGAAGCCTGGCCATCTGACCACCACCCCCAACTCTCTCCCACATTATACTTCTTCCTAAACTCAGTCTTGCCCATAAAAATGAGAACTTTTTCCTTGGGGCCCAGTCAAAGGTGCAGGAAAAAGAAAGATTAGTGTTTTTCAGGAAGATGTGGACTGAGAGTCTGACTGCTGTAATGCACCTTCCATTGAACACGCAGACAAAGGAAGAGGCGGGAGTCCCGTTCATAAGATGTGAGCCACCAAGAGAGGCTACCAGGGTTTTCTCAGAGCCTGTTAGCAAGACCACCTAGACGATGCTCTGCTAGGGTTGTTCCCTCAAGTGCTTAAGTGTAGAGAAAGAAGTCATACACCATCAACCAGAAGAGAGATGCCTTTCAGCATGCGTGAAAGTGCAGAGATCTCAGTATTCAGAACATCTGCCTGGCAAGGACCCAACAAAGGCCCCTAGAAGAGAAAGCACCACCTTTAATCACCTACCAGGCCTAAAAAATGCCAAGAATCCACCCACAACAGTGCAAATCAAGGAAGACTTCTCCCACCACCCCTTACTCTTTACCCTTCCTCTACCAGCTTGGGAGAAAGGGCAAGAGAGCAGAAACCATGGTTCCTAAACCAGAAAAGAGGACTAAAACATGAAGTGAGAAATCACGAGAAAGCTGACCACAAAATGCAGCCAACTTGAACAGGAGGGAGAAGACTTACTCTAAATGGGTTTTGAATTATTCCATCATGACGAACATTTAAGTTGCTGAAATGAGATGCAAGGGAAAAGTAGAAGCGAGGAGATTTTCAATCACCTGGTAATAATCAAAAAAGTTTCAAAAGCTATGAGATTCCAAGGTTGGAAGAATTAACCCTACAAAACAGGTTTGAATGGAGACTGACAAAATAAAGATGTTTCATTTTATTTTGTTTTACCCTAAGAATTATGCTTATTTATACACACACAAACATATATCGGAGCCAAGACTATGTTGCTCTTGGTGCCACAGTATTCATGAGAGATTTCAGATGCACCTGCCTTTTATCACCAATCCTACCACCCTGGCAGGTGCTCAATAAATTCTGTTGAATGAATGAATCTGACTGTGGGTAAGCACCTAACTATGATCATCTATCAGCATATGAGTCTAGTTGATGAAAAGGCCTGATAGTAAGTGCTTTGTCCAACAGTGATTAACTGAACTTTGGTGTCACATTCTTTTCTTGGGGAGTTTTAGGAAGAGGCAGAAATCAGTTGACAAAGAGAGAAGTCATCAAAGCAGAGTCCACCAGGTAGCCAAAGAGAATAGCAGAAGCCAGGAGGTAGACAGCCATCACAGAAGCAGTAGTATTGCAGTCTGTCACCACTCTGGGGAACCACGAGAATAGTGACCAAGAGCTAACCCATTCTGAGTACACCTAGAGTTGCTCTCACGACCCGGAGTTACTACTGAAGGGTCCACACAATAGCTGGGAAGGTTGTGCTGTGGACGACCATCAAGTCTGTCCTGTCTTGCTCCTCTGACTCACTCAGGGGGCCATCCTGACAGAGGCGGGAGCACTCCCCAGCCGGAAAATCAGCCAGGAGACCGACGTTGCTGGCTGCATTTATTTCCTCCGTGACACGCGTCCACTCTCCATGAGGGTTCCCAATTCGGCCACGTCCTGACTGCCTTGTTTCTCCATGTATCCTCTGAAGCCCTGAGGATACCCAGGTACCCAGAATCCTGAGTGTGGTGTTTGTGTGTGTTTGCGTGTGTGTGTAGAGACACAGAGAAAGAAATTAACTCAACTATTACAAAACACACCATGCAGTTATTAGCATCAGACTGGTTGACTCATTGTTCCCTACAAACCTGATGTACATTCTTATCCCAGAACTTTGACTCATTTTCTCCACCCAGCCTGAGAGCTCCTCCTGCATCTTTTGGGGTAAACAACCCAAATCAAACCAACCCTTGGGCCCCACTGATGCTCCAAGCTTCTGCATAAGGCTTTTGCTGACTGTGCCAGTTGCCAGTGGTCCGAAATGCTTCCCTCCTCACTTTGTCTTTTAAAGCAACAGTAGTTAAGAGCAGGCTCAAACAACCAAAGTCCATTTGGGGATGGAGTAGGCACCCCAAGGCTGTTTCTATATATCTCTCAACTCACTGCCAGGAAAGCACCTCAGAGGGGTGGAAACAACTCCCACATTGGGGACTTGCCTGGGAGGTGGGGTGATATCCCACCAGGGAGACAGGAAACAAATGCCCCCAGCAGGAAACCTACTTCCTGCCTCTCAGTTCGCTGCTTTCTATATTACCTCTACTGCTGATGAAGTTTGGGCAATAAAATACATCACTGTACACAGAATGATTTGGTAGGGAAGTGCGCCGTCAGCCTGGCAGCAGAGACACCATCAGCTACGACAATACTCCCAATAAGTCTACACTGTCGTGTGCCTACCGATAGCCATCATCCCCCCGGTTCTGTTAACAGAACCCTGATTTTGTTCCAGAATCATGCAGGCAGCACCATGTCCAAGGAAAGTGGACCCTTCCCCACGGGATGAAAAGAGAGTCATCTACACTGGGGTGAGCAAACTTGTTCTGTAAATGGCTAGAGGGTAAATATTTTAGGCTTCGTGGGCCAGGTGGTTTCAGTCACAACTTCTCAACTCTGCTGCTGTAACAGGGAAGAAATGATAGGCAATATGTAAATGAATGACTGTAACTGTGTCCTAATAAAACTTTATTTAACTTGACTTATGGACACTGAAAAAAAACCATCATTAGAATGTGTTCACTTTATTAACTGAAGCAGTTATTGGGCCGGCCCATAGCTGGTCCAAGCTGGAAACTGAAAGATTTCCTTATGGAAAAGCGTTGCCAAGAACCAGGCACTGTCTGTAAGTAAGGTGTTTTGTGTGGATTATTTCACTCCTTGGAACAACGCTGTGAGGACAGAAAGGTTAGATATCTTGCCCAGAGTCTTAAAAAAGAGGTCTTTCATTCCAGTGCCTGTGCTCTTTATCACTGTACAGGTATGCGAAAGAGCACCATGTCTGAGCAGGTGGGTTCCGCAGTCAGACGGGCCGATTCACATCCCAGCTGCACCACTACATGAGATATAACCCTGAATAAGTCACTTAAACACTCTGTGCCTCAGTCTCCTCATTTCTAGAATGATGACAATAACAGTGCCAATCCCATAGGGGAGTTATGAGAAGTGAATGAGACAATACAGGTAAAGCACTTAGAAGACCACCTAATGTGTAACAGGTACACACTAACATATAAGAATTGTTATTAACAAATTAGTGTTCTGGGAAAGATAATTTCATCTGTTCACCAAAGGAAGGGATCTAACTTAAACATGAATAAGACTTATATTTTTTCTACCTTATTGCTCTTATTCTCATACAGCTATAAAACCAGTGCGTGTGGCTTGTAAAAGTTAGTGCACATTAAACTGTAAAATTAATAAAATTAAAGTTAACGGTATTGATTTTATGTGACGATAACACTAGGAGACTGAAACTAAGCCACCGCTATGACGTAAACATGTCCTACCACAGTGCAAACTCTTCTGACTTTAATCGTGGTTAGATGACCACATAGGGTGTGAGGACTCAGTCCATCCATTGCTTTTCCCTATTGAAACTACCAAAGAAAAATCAGTTAGGTGTCTTGATGCATTTGACCTTCATTTGTCATACAAGCTTACATGCACCTAAGGTCCTTCCTTAGGGCACATGACAAATCAGTTTCACTGGTGCTGACACAGTTGTAAACAAGCTGCCCCTCAAGCTCTGGATTTCAACAATATCTAATAGAACTTACCTCAATAATGAACATTTTTCTATGCTGTACAAAATGGCAGCCAATAGCTACTTACAGCTATTGCATACTGGAAAGGTGACCAAGATTGAGAAACTAAATTAATTACCTTACTTTGAATTTAAACAGTCACATGTGTCTAGTAGCTACCATGTTGGGTAGTGCAGCTCTGAGATCTCATAGTGGTATTTGATTACAAGGCAGTCATCTGTGTGACTATTTATCATGGATATGCACGTACACATGCATGTTATTTTGGTCAATAACATGCATACATATATGTATGTACATGTAAAACTTTCAAATATGTAGCAAGAACCTTCACAACACTGCTACTCTCCCAGTTTGAAGAACGCTATATTACAGTACACTGTGTTGTTTCCATTGGTAAGATTTATTCAGTTCCAGACTTGCACACTAAGGCCTCTATTTCCCTAGGGAAGACCTGGTCATGGTCTAAGGGTAAAGGAGAGAATCTGGGAACAGCAGCAATACCATATTCTGAAATTATCAGGCCATGAAAATCAGTTAAGTGCTGCATTTTAAGAGGGACCTCAAAGAACTGAAGCTAGCTGACAGGCAGTTCATCAAAAAGATGGAGGGAAATCAAATTATGTCACATCAGAACAGTCAAAAGAACTGGAGTTGTTTGGCTTGGAGAAGAAAAAACATGACAGAGCAGAGAGAGAAGTTTTGGCCCTGTGGACAAATATACAAAGGCTATGATTATGTCAAAGGCTATGATTATGCTTCTTTCACTTAGCTTGAAGTTAGAGAAAACAATGCTAGCACAAGTAAAAGTGATAGCAACTGTAATTAATATAAGAAAGACGGGTGAACTCTATCTCAACTAAAACAAGAAAGACTCTTCCTAGCTGTTGTGTTGTCTGAAGGAACAAAGGAACACAGTGCATTGAACACAGCATTTCAACAACTTCCTCCCCAGCCCCACTTAATTTCTTAAAGATATGTTCCCTAAAAGGGCAAAATGAACAAGAGAAGAAATAACAGACACGAGAGATGATAACAAAATTCGGGGAGCTAGAAAGCAGTTGAAGGGAGAGATCATCAACCTGAGGCTTATTTATTCCATAGAATCTCGGAAATAAACAGGTGGCAGTCGTGCGAGCACCCCAGAAGGCAATGGTGGAGAGTGGAGCTGGCAATGGGGGTAGAGGCTGGAACTTTTTAGAGGCAGCAGTCAGACCTTCTGGAGTTACTCGCCCCATTCAGCCAAGATGCTGCTGAATCTAGCAGTCAGCTGCAAAGGAGAGATTTACTCCACTGAGATCTGGACTTGAGGACCCTCCATGGAGAGTGGAATGAAGTCATTGTATCAAAAGGTGAGAGATTAAGTCAAAGTCCATATAATGAATGAGCGGATCTCCCCACATCCCAGTCACCTCCCCTTACTTCATTTCCGGAATAAATGTTTCTCCCACAGCTGTAGATGACAGGGTTTCTGTCTGAAGAAACTGGTCAGCCCGAGAAAAGGCCAATAGACCCAGCCATTTAGGGAAGTTCGTGGAAAAGGCTGGGTTCCCGCCTCTTTACCCTTAAGTGAGTTCCACTCCTGTGTAAGTCCATCCAAGCACTGGAAATTCCCAGTCATAATTTCAGTGTCTTTCTCCAAAATGTACACAGACAACTAAGAATCATCAAGCACTTGAAGAAAAGCTCTATCTAACCTAAAAGACAGAAACCAAAATAATGGAGGTGTGGAGGACTGAGAGAAAATAAAGACAACAGAGAATATAAGGGGATAGGAGAAAACTAAATAAAAATAAGAATTATTATAATCTTCAGAGATACAAAAGAAATATTGTTTCCATATTACACTTGTGAAAGAGGCCTGGATGCTTTAAAAAAATCAGAAAACAAAAAATCATTTGGGAAATTTTCAAAATTAATACAAAAAATTTAAAAAAACAAATAGTTTAGAAAATAATAGCAACGAAATCTCTCAGAAAATACATATACAGGAGAGTAGAAAATATTAGGGAAAAAGATTAACAAATCAAAGGCTCAGTCCTAAGATTCAATGTCCACACAATAGGACTTTGAGCAGATAATTTTGATGCCCACTAAAATTAATGGAGAAAAAATAAGATTCCCATCAAAGTGTATAATAAGTAATTTTAGAATACTGATAACTTGAAACAAGAGAGAGAGAAAAATTGATCCCAAAACCCTTCCATAGGGAAAAAAAGGCCACATTCAGTTGAATAGGGGACAGAGGACACATGCTATTCACAGCAACAATGGAAGCTATGAGACAACGAGCAACGTCCTCACAACGCTGAGAGAAAACAAACGAACACAAACTCCATCACCAAACAAAACTGCTAATCAGGTGCTAGGATGTTATAAAGACATAATCACAAAGGGCAGTCTCGGGGGAAGGGGGCTGACACCAGGGGCGGGAACTGAAGCAAGAAAGACAAAGATACAGGGACTTAGAAATAGAGGGCCCCACTGAAGAATGAATGAAGCAAAAGGAATTCCCAGAATAATTATAAAAGTTGTAAGACAGTAGCTGCGCTGTACTGTAGCCCTAGAGAGCAACCAGCTCAGCCTACAGCAGGATGACAAAGAATGGTCTCTCCAGGGAAAACAAAAAACAATCAAAAACGTGCGGACAGGAATATCTGATGTATATAAATTCATTGCAAGAGATTTCAGTTCTGACTGAGATTTGAAGGTGAACTAGTGAGAGGTACACAGAAAACCAAGCTGATTACTAAATGAGGTAATGTTTAATGCTAGATAAAATAAAAATGTGTTCAAAAAGGCAAAGATAATAGTCAATAATATTGTAATAACTACACATGGTACCAGGTGGGTACTAGACTTATCAGGGGACCACTCTGGAAATTATATAGAAGTCTAACCACCATGCTGTACACCTGAAACTAATACAAAATGATATTGAATGTCAATTGTAATTTAAAAAAATTCTTAATAAATCCTTAAAAAGCAAAGATAATCATAATACATTAAATAGATCCACTATCAGTAAAGATCAAATGCCATAATTATATAAATGCAAAATTAATCAAACTGAGAGTTGTAACCTAATTGGAAGAATATGGGGAAAGCAGAAGATATGTGTATAGGGAAGTAGTTAAAATAAATTCTCATATGTATTAGCAGAAAAGCAAAAAATAATCTTAAAATATTTAAATCAAGAAAGAGCAGTACACAAATCTATTTGAGATATATTAAGTTGAAACAGCTAATAACATTTAAAACTATGTGCATTTGTTACTTTAAACACATTTAATATACAAGGTGGGACCCCCCCAAAACCTGAAATTATCCTCAGGAGGACAGGCCCCTTGTGGGGCAGGATTCCCCTGCTAGGTGAATGTTCTAGGAGCCCATCAGTATCAGTGCACCAGCTGGTGTTGGTGTGAGAGGCTGTGTTCAGCTTCAGTGAATTTTTTTTGAAGACTCTTTCAACATGTTTGTCCATTTCATGATGGGTGACTTATGAGCACACCTGCCCACACTGTGCTGAGTGTTCAGCAGTTTTTGACAAAAACTCCATGACCCCTGTGCCCCACCCTCCCTGTGCCCCACCCTCACCCTGAGCAACCTCTTTTTTGTTTCCCCAGATGAAAAAAGTCTTCAAAGGGAAAACATTTTGCTGATGTGGAAGAGGTGAAACAAACAAAGAAACAAAAAAACACACCAAAAAAAACCCAGCAGAAGCACTGAAAGGCAACAAAATCAACACATTCAAAACAGTTTTGAGCATCCTGATCACCAATATTTGAACTGTGCATCTGAGAGGTTCGCTATTTCTTTTTCGCTTAGATTTATTGGCTCTGGGGCCTTGAGTTCTTCTTGAGCCATATTTTGGACTGTTCATGCCTGTTACGTATGAGGAGCAGAGCCCTAGGTGTTCACCAGGGTGGGGCAACTCAGTCACTGGGTTGTGACACTGAACATGGGGGCGGGGTCAAAGGAAAGCAATGGCGGTCCCCTCTGTTGCCTCCTGGGGCCTGCGTGGTCCGTACCACTGCACTCGAATGTGCGACCGTGGTCAGCCCACCGCCTTGTGCACTCACTGGATTCGCCCGCTGGGGCCTGCGTGGTCCAGCTCACTGCTCACTCCTCTACTGGTTTATCTGTGTGCGAATGTGTGACCGCTGACTTCGGTCAGCCTGCCCCGCACCTTCACTGGGTCCGTGCTGCTACACCGGCTGCCTACGTGCCTGGGTCGGGGGATCCTTCCTGCCCGACCCTGCTCCGCTGCTGGCTCCACCCCTCTTACTGGTCTGGTTGAAAGGTTCGTTGTTGTTGGACTTCCATATAATTCAATTTTCTGTTCTTTGGCCGCGTCGTTTTACTAAATCTTTGTTGTATTCAAACTTAGTTGTGGGAGAAGGCACAGTGTTTCCGCCTATGCCTCCATCTTGGCAGAAGTCTCATCATAATTACATTAGCCAAGATTAAAATGAAGGAGAGAATCCTAGAAGCAGCAAGAGATAAGGGGACAGTCACCTGCAAAGGAGTACCCATCAGACTGTCAGCTGATTTCTCAAAAGAGACCTTACAGGCAAGAAGGGGCTGGAAAGAAGTATTCCAAGTCATGAAATCCAAAGGCCTACAGCCAAGATTGCTTTATCCAGCAAAACTTTCATTTAGAATGGAAGGACAGATAAAGTGCTTCTCAGATAAGATCAAGTTCAAGGAGTTCATCATCACCAAGCCCTTATTATATGAAATGTTAAAGGGACTTATCTAAGAAAAAGAAGATGAAAAATATGAACAGTGAAAGGACAGCAAACTCACAGTTATTAACAACCACACCTAAAACAAAAGCAAACCAAGAGGACAGCTAGATCAGGAGTGGAACCATAGAATGAAGAACACATGGAGGGTTAGCAACAGGGGAGTGGGAGGAGGAGAAGGGGGGAGAAGGCACAGAAAATAGCATAGACAGTAGGTAGAAAATAGATAGGGAGGAGGGCAAGAATAGTAGGGGAAATATAGAATCTAAAGAACTTGAGACATGTGGACATAAACTAAAGGGGGGAATGGTGGGGGAGGGGGTGTGCAGGGTGGAAGGGAATGAAGGGAGGGAATAGAACAACTGTAATGGTATAATCAATAAAATATATTTTAAACAAAAAACAGTTTTGAGCAGTGGAAAAAAATGTCTCAATAGGTGCATTGCATTGAATGGAGAGTGCTTTGAAAGTGACTGAAGTTTAAACATATAAGAATAAATACACAATTTTTAATAAGTTCTGGGTTTGGGGGGTCCCCCTTATGTACACACACATATACATAAGTAAAGAGAGAGAAAGAGAGATGATAGATTTGATAGATGACAGATAGATAGATAGACAGACAGACAGAGAGATAGAATAACAGAAGCCCTGGGAGGTGGGAAGTCTCCAGGAGCTGGAGCCAATCAAACACAGAATATATAACCACTTTGTCAAAAGCATTTAGAGCTCTGAATTCTGATTACAGTGGAATCTGTCACCAACACTCCCTCAAACCTCTGCGGTTCTGTAAGCAGCCATCCGAGTTTGGATGGGACAGGCATTGATGGCTCCTGAAGCAAGTGCCAAGAATGGGGTGGGGGTTGGGGAGCATCCGTAAGGAGGAGCAGGCAGGTGTTCCTTCCCCCTTTCTGTACTGGCCCAGGAGAGAGGGGAAGGAAGAGATGGCAACAAGAAGGAACAACCAGGCTTAGCTTTGCTTCCTGTCTCCCTGAGGAATCAGAAACACCTAACTGATCTCCGATAGGAAGGAGTGCATGGAGGTTTACACAGGCTGGTAATCCAAGTATTCCTGTCCGTTCTCACTAGTTCATCAGCTGCCTCTGGCAACGAATACATATCAAGAAATTTTATCAATATAAAAATTGTTCATACTCAAAGTCAGATTCTGCCTCATAGATTTTAGAGGTGCATCCTTTCTTTTTTAATAAACCCAAAGGTTCTTTGAATGCAAACAGTGGCTCCTAATTAATTTAAAAACAGGAATGTTGTTCTTTGGGAAAAGTCAGTTTAAAATCCAAAGGGAAAGAGAATCTTTCTGCAAGTACTTTTAGTAATGATCACGTATTTATTGGCTTTTTTTCCAGTGTTGTAGGCTTTAAGAAGCTTGAGGTATCCAACCAAAGATGTAAATCTAAAAAACAAGTGGAAAATCTAAGTCCAGCAAAGCCTACTCAAATTTAGTCAGTATTTCAAAGCATCAACGGAAGACATCTATTCAAGAGAGTAGAAACTACTCACTGAACTAACTGCCCCCACTGTGGTACAGAGCACCCTCTCCTTCACCCGCTCCCCCCCCCCCCAGCCACCCCCCACAGGACACCCACGACAGTTACAAGGGAAAGTGTTCTTTTAAGCCTTTCCGGAGATGTCATTTGTTGTATGGTAAGGTGGAGACCTCTAGTGCCTCAAAATTGTATTTCCTCCAAGAATAAATAGTACCATTAGTGCTCATGGTGGTGAATTTATCAAGAGGAAAGTTGATTCTACTAGCAGTTTAGGACTAAAGTAGCTGAACAAAAATAACAATCTTGTATTTTTGAGCTCCTTATATGTCCAGTCAAGCATATCTACTATTCAAATTGTTTTATCATAGTGAATGTTTGATTCCCCGAGGAGTTATATTTGCCAAGTAGCTTATAAACTCATACAATCTTTTTTATTTTTGTGCTGGGGGGTGGGGGGGGAACAATGGGTGTGGGGACAATGGGTGTGCTCCAGGGAGGGAAAGCACCCAATCCGTCCTCGAACAAGAAAAATGCCAGACAGTCGCCAGCCAAGGAGCGCCACCCATACCGTGACCTCACAGTCCCAGACCACACACAGAAACACATGGTCCCAGACTCTCACCATGGAGGGACTTTTATGGGTGGCAGTAACTAAACTTTAACCTCAAGTTTACAGTATGATTTGTTCCCTCTCCCCCATGCCTTCACCCTCTTGATCTAAATTAGGGCATGGTTAACCTGAGGTTCGAATGTAAATGAGCCAAGCTCTCTTTAAAATGTTGAGTATGTTGTCTGTATATATTTTCTTGGGTTTAAGATTTCTCTGTCTCACTGGTTTTAAGAAATTTGGTTATAAGATGTCCTGAAACAATTTTCTTCATGTTTCCTGTGCATGGGATTCACTGAACCTGTTGAATCTGTGGGTTTGAGGTTTTCATCATATCTGGCAAATTGGGGGCTGTTATACCTTTAAATATGTTTTTTTCACTCTTCCCTTGCTTTTGGAACTCCAATTGCATATACATTTGGCCAATTACAGTTATCCAGCAGTTCACACTGACGTCTTATTGTTATTTTTCTTTGGTCACTTTTCTGTCGGGGTTTTACCTCGGACAGTGTCTCTGCTACATCTTCATGTTCATCTTTTTTCTGCAGTGTGCAATCTGCCCAATCGACACAGTGTTCATCTCAGACTTTGTAGTTGCCACCTCTAGAGGTTTAATTTGAATTTTTAAAATGCCTCCCGTGTCTACATTTAACATGTTCAATATTTCTTCTAGCTTGTTGAACTTATGGAATGCAGTTATAGTAATACATTTAATGTCACTTAATTCATTTAAATCAGTTTTGACTGACTTTTTTTTCTCCTCACTATGGGATTTATCTTCCTGTTTCTTTGTATGCCTGGTAGGTTTTTTAATGGGCGCCAGACACTGAAGTTTTTTTTTTTGGAGGGTGCCAGATATTTTTGCACTCCTAAAAATATCTGAGGTTTGTTCTCTGCTGTGATCAAGTTACTTGGGAACTGTTTGAACCTTTCAAATCTCAATTTAAGCTCTGATAGACAAGACTAGAAAAATGTTTAGCTAAGACTAGTTTTCTGCACGACTAGATGAGATCCCTCTTTGTACTTTGCCACTGCCCCGTGGAGTCTGAGGTTTTACGCCCTGGCTTTTGTAAATAGGCACCACCTCGAGCTCATTGTGAGCTCTGGGCACTGTTCCACCGTCCCTTCTGGTGTTCTCCCCACCGTGAGCGGCTTCCCTGTGCACATACACTGCACAGTACTTAGATGAATACCTAGGTGGGATCCTCTCCCGATCTCAGGAGACCTCTCTCTGTGCTCCTATACACTGTCCTGGGAAGTCCAGCTGCCTTGGATTCTCAGGACTCTTGGGTCCATCTACTCAAGGAAATAGCTAGAGTTGTCTTAGTTGGGTTCCCCCTCTATTTGCCATGACCTTGAAACTTTCTCCAGGCGGTAGCTGATACAGTCCTGAGGTTCACTTCATTTGCTTCCCATTTGTACCTGATGTGCAATGCCTTAAGAACTGTTATTTCATTTATTTTGTTGGTTTTAGGTTGTTTCATTCAGGAGAGTAAATCTAGTTCGACTCTATCTTGATCCAAGTGGAATAGCAAACATTTTAAATATATTTTCTTTTTTTTTTAGATTTTATTTATTTATCTTAAGAGGGGAAGAGAAGGAGAGAGGGAGAGAAATATCAATGTATGGTTGCCTCTGGTGTTTCCCCTGCCAGGAACTGGCCTGCAACCCAGGCATGTGCCCTGACTGGGACTCGAACCACGATTGTCTTGTTCATAGGCCCGCGCTCAATCCACTGAGCTACACCAGCCAGGACTTAAATATATTTCCATTTAGACATTTAATCCAATGTTTCCTAACTATGTATATGAGTAATGTGTCATAATTTTTATCTCCCCATGTGTGTATCTACCTGAGGACTAAAAATATTTAGGTTTAAGAATGGACAGTTATGGAAGGGCCCAAGGAATGCAGGGTAGGTGGTTTCCTTATTCTTGACACTGATAAGAAGTTTTAATATTTATAGTTCATTTGTTCGTGGTTTTTAATGTAAGCCTAACCTTTTTCAAGTGGTTAAAACATAAACAATTGCCATTGTTTTACAGCAAACTAAGCTACAGGAGCAATTGGGCTCATGAATGATTTTGAAAGACAGTGATACACCCAGTTGCACCTGCCTGGCCTAACTGTTGAAGGGACCAACAACCCAAGCGACCTGAAACCCACTTATACTCCGCCAGTGCAGAAGCACACTGGTCAGAAGCGCTGATCCAACCACTCAAGAATGTCTTTAATACATGGCATGCAGTAGGGATCTAACCTCCCTGGTTTTTCAAATGGTAACCTAGGGACTCAATACCACTTACAGAATGGGTAAGTTGTCCTTTCCCCACTGATTTCAAATTCTATCTTTGTTCTGTCTTTGTCATGTTTTACCACACAGATCTTTGAATATTCTCTACTGTGATCTATCAAGCTTTTTACCTATTCTCCCACCAAGAACCAACTGTTTTGATTACCATCATTTTACAAGACAATTTGATATCTTGCAAGGCAATTGCTTTTTGCAAAACTTCTTGTGCATTCTCACACATTCACTGTTACAAATAAACTTTAAATTAGCTTAAAGTTCACCTTTAAAACTCGCATTGATAGTTTATTGAAATTGCATTGAATTTATAAACAGATGAAAGGATAATGAATTTCTTTTACATATTAAAGTAAATTCCAAGATAACCAAACCCCCCTTTGCCCAGTTACAGTTTCCTTCATCTCCTTACCAAGCACTAAATGCCAATACAGCCCATTACCGCCACCCCTGGAGCCATTTCAAAACACCAGAATTGCCCCTGTGCCCTTCCAAACACTACTGCTACGTAAAGCCCTGTTCGTGAAGCTGTTTGGGGTCAATCTTGGCAGCCACTGACCTAGAAATAAAGCTCCACCCCCTGCCCTAGATTTCCTCCCAGGAAGGTAGCAGGCATTGAAGGTTTCAAAAGGTGTTTTTATGTCAGCCTTGCTCAGCCAGCGTGGTAAAGAGTCCCAAACAGCAACCCACCCGTGATCTCTGGCACTTGAAATTCCAACTCAGGAGCTTTATTCACTTACTTAAGGATTTATGTCAGTTGAAAAGTGCATATCCTGCTAAACTGGCAACATATTAAATAATCCCATAAATACCCCTCCATAAGAACAAATTGCGAATCATCTCAAATTCAACCCATCCATAAATGAAGGCATTTATTGAGGAGTGAGTACCCAAAGAGTGTTAAAGGACCAGCTTGCTCTCTGACCCCATAACCCTTTCCTACAGGGAATGAGCTACTGTCAGACTTCTGCAGTCGGAGGACAGTCCAAAATTAAGCTAGGTCTCTTCAATTTTGGGTTATCGTGGTACCAACCAGGCTTGCAACACATTTTACCAAAGGTATAATGAACTAACCCTTCCACATTACAAGGTTTGTAATTTTGCCATCGAAGTAATTGCATGAAAACAGGAAGTTCATCTTGGTTTGCTGTCTTAATCTGGTTTCTCCCATCTCAGGAAAATGATAGCTTTTCAATATATCAACATTCTTGCTATAGTATCTCCTCCATGCTGCTTTCTGTAGGTTTACTCACTTAAACCTCAATGGAGGAAAATCTATTACCGTTTGAAAGTTCTTTCAGGAATAGTTGAAGTGGAATTCCAATTAGAAATTCCAGAAAGCGTATATAAAATGGAAAAAAAAATACATACTCTAACTAGGGGTAGAGAGGGAGCACCCACATTAAGTCCTGTTATATGGAGTTACAAAGAGCAACAAACACCTGGATGTAATTCTTTCTTCCATATGTCTTCTTTAAACCAACTCAGATTGGATGATGAGAAATGTCCTTCATCGCCTACAGCTTTTACTCTAAGTTTTCTTTTACCCCCTTCATTACTGTGAAAATAAAAACCACAGTGAAATTCCATTTCACACCCAGCAGATAGGCAAGTTGAACGAGGAGGTGAAGCTGCAAGGACTCTCCCCAACTGCTGGTGCCCATTTACATGAGAACAACTGGTTTGGAAAAGAGTCAGGCATCGACTAATAAAGTTACACATAATTATGCCCTACAATTCAGACCGTTGCTTTCTGGAGAAATTCTTGTTCAAATTATTAACCAGAAGGCAATATAAGAACAGGCCAACAGCTTTTAACATGTCCAAAAGAAAGACAACAACATTTGATCTGTCTCATAAAAGACAAAAATAATGTCTATAAAGTAGTCTTGTCAAAAAAATAAATAAATAAAACCGGAATCTGAATCTGGTGAAGCCTCTATGTACAAGCACTAATTTATAGAAAATATAAATATAGAATAATATGCCAAAGTGCCCTGCCCAACATGCCACAGTTGCTTGAGTATCATCCCACAAAGCAAAAGGTCGCTGGATCCATTCATGGTCAAGGCACCTACCTGCCTGGGCTGCAGGCCCGATCCCCCTTGGGGTATGTGCAACCAATTGAAATTTCTCTCACACATCAATGTTTCTTTCCCTCCCTCCTCCCCATTCACCTCTCTCTAAAAATAAAATCTTTAAAAAAATATGTCAAAGTACATTCTGGTGATGTAATAAGTAAGACAGACCCAAAGTGAGCAATTCTATAAGACAAAGGTTTTCTTCAACAAACAGATTGCAAGGAAAAAGAGGGGAGAGGTAAAACTATCAATGTAAGAAGCTTATTAAGAATCAATTAATCACAGTGTATAGACCTTACACGGATCCTCATTTTTTTTAAGTAAAAAGTACAAGCAAAGGTGATATATGCAATTGGGAATTCGAACACTAAAGATCTGGTGGCATTACGAATTACTGTTAAGACCCTGAGACAAGGCAGCAGCAGAACCTGGCCCCTCCCCCTGCCTGAGGCATCCACGGCCTGAATCGGTCCCCTCTCCTCCACTCCTAGAGATGAACTGGAGGCATTGGAGAGCCTGAAGTCTCCTGAATCATCAAAATAAGGTCACAATGGCTTGTCACCAAGAACAGACAGAGGAATTCATTTCACCACAATGTAACTGATAAGGAGTACAGAGACATGACAGGGCTGGCTGGTCTCCCACGGATGGCAGCTGAAATTCCGCAGGGATATTTCAGTGGCCACAGAGGTCCTCCTGAGAAGTGTGCAGTCCAAACCCCAAGCTGGACTCTTCAGCCTACAGAACCAGAGGCAGGAAAGGAACCCAGAAGATATCCAACTGTGAAAAGCAGCAGGTTCCTGCCTGCTGGAACAAGGACAGAAGACTGGAGACACAGAGAACCTCTGAAGGGCTAATCCACAAAATTTTGTTTACAGCCACTTACCCATGTCTCCAGCAGAGGGAGTTCAGAATGGTTGAGGGAAGTCTAGAGTTGGTGGCTCTGGGGAGACAGCTGAAGGAAGAGCCACCAGGATCTCCATGCTGAGTCATTCCCCATAATGTATGAGCTATCGTTCTCAACTGGCATCAGCCTGAGGGAAAGCAATAGCCCTTCCAGCAGGAATTACTCTGCCCACCCTGTAGAGCTTAAGTTAGGCTGCTAAGTAGAGCTTGAGACTATACTAGTTGATTAGTTTAACAACTAAAGCATATCTCTGGGAGCTCTGAGATTTTAGCTCACCCTGCCCTGGGACTGGTGCTGATCAGTGTAGGCCTTGGTGTGCAGCCTGGTTCTTTCTGCACACACCCAGGCCTGAGAGGGAGCCAGAAGCTGTGGATTCCTGATAAGCTCAAAACAGGAGGCCCGGGACCAGTCCCAAGCAGCATCTGACAAGGCCTACACCAGATGCATATCTACCTAGTACATAAAAACAAGTACAAAGAAACAGCCAAATGGAAAGACAAAGAAACAGTCCCCAAAGGAAAGAACAAGAGAATTCTCCAGATGAAGAAAGAACTCCCCTGTGATACTGGGAGCTTCTCCTGCCTCACAATCCCCATAGATTTTACAGCCCGAGGTTTTGAAGCTTTATTTACCTGCAGTGAAACCCTGGGTTTTGTGGTCTGTCTAACTTCCCCACTGTTCCTCCTAGCTTACCCATGCACAAATATGAGGGCACCTGACCCACCAGCCCTTCCCTTGCCTATGTGGTCTGCTGCCCTGCCGTGTGTCTTCTCTGCCCAGCTGAAGGCTGGGAGAGAAGTCTCCCAGCAAGCAATTTATCAGATAGAGTTTAGAGTACTGATTATAAGAATAGTCAACAACATGACAAAAAGACATAGAAACCAAAAAAAAAGACATAGAAACCATAAAAAAGGACAAGTTGGAAATAAAAAAAAATGTAATATCTAAAATAAATAATATGCTGCAAGGAATAAACAGTAGGTTAGATGAAGCAGAGGATAAAATCAGTGATTTGGAAGACAAGATAGGAAAATACTCCTAGGCAGAGTAGCAAAAAGAAACAAAAATGAGGAGAGCTTCAGAAACATTTTAGACAAGATGGGGAATTATGGCCAAAATGGAGGCATAGGTAGAAACACTTTGCTTCCTCACATAAATAAAAGAAGGATAATAACCAATTTAAAAACAAAAACAACCAGAACTGCCAGGAAAACCAAACTGCATGGAACTCCAACAACCAAGGAGATAAAGAATCATTCATCCAGGCTGGTAGGAAGGGCAGAGATGGGCAGCTGGGCAGAGAAGACACACGGCAGGGCAGCAGACCACGCAGGCAAGGGAAGGGCTGGTGGGTCGGGTGCCCTCATATTTGTGCATGGGTAAGCTAGGAGGAACAGTGGGGAAGTTAGACAGACCACAAAACCCAGGGTTTCACTGCAGGTAAATAAAGCTTCAGAACCTCGGGCTGTAAAATCTATGGGGATTGTGAGGCAGGAGAAGCTCCCAGTATCACAGAGGAGTCCGTCAGAGAGACCCACAGGTTCGAGAACACACACAAACCCACCCACCTGGGAATCAGCACCTGAAAGGGCACAACCCTCTCATGGGAAGCAAGGGAAGTCATGGAAAGTGGGGCGACCCCGAGCAAGCAGTATTGTTCCCTCTCTGACTCCTCCCACACACAGACAGCACCACAATGCAGCAAAGAAGTTTACCCAACCCTGGTGACTACCTAAGGCTCCACCCCTTACAACATAACAGGTACTTTGAAACAAAGAAATATGGCCCAAATGAAAGAACAGATCAAAACTGCAGAAAAGGAACTAAGTGACAAGGAGATAGGCAGCTCATCAGATGCAGAGTTCAAAAGACTGGTAATCAGGATGCTCGCAGAAATGACTGAATTTGGTCAAAAATGAAGGAGGAAATGAAGGCTGAACAAAGGAAAATAAAGGAAAATATACAGGGAACCAACAGTGAAAACTCAAAATTGGGACTCAAATCAATGATTGGGAACAAAAGTAAGGAATAAACATCCAACCAGAACAGAATGAAGACACAAGAATTGAAAAAAAAAAAAAGGAAGAGAGACTGAAGAACTTCTGGGACAACTTTAAATGTGCCAACATCTGAATCATAGGGGTGCCAGAAAGGGAAGAGGAAGAACAGAAAGTGGAAAACTTATTTGAACAAATAATAAAGGAGAACTTCCCCAATCTGGTGAAGGAAATAGACTTCCAGGAAGTCCAGGAAGCTCAGAGAGCCCCAAAGAAGTTGGACCCAAGGAAGAACACACAAAGGCACATCATAATTACATTGGCCAAGATTAAATTGAAGGAGAGAATCCTAGAAGCAGCAAGAGATAAGGAGACAGTTACCTACAAAGGAGTACCATCAAACTGTCAGCTGATTTCTCAAAAGAGACCTTGCAGGCAAGAGGGGGCTGGAAAGAAGTATTCCAAGTCATGAAAGGCAAGGACCTACAGCCAAGATTGCTCTATCCAGCAAAGCTTTCATTTAGAATGGAAGGACAGATAAAGCGCTTCCCAGATAAGTTCAAATTCAAGGAGTTCATCATCATCAAGCCCTTATTACATGAAATGTTAAAGGGACTTATCTAAGAAAAAGAAGATAAAAAACAGGTACAGTAAAATGACAGCAAACTCACAATTATTAACAACCACACCTAAAACAAAAACAAAAATGAACTAAGCAAGCAACTAGAACAGGAACAGAACCACAGAAATGGAAATCACATGGAGGATTAGCAACAGGGGATTGGGAAGAGGAGAGAGGGGAAAAGGTACAGAGAATAAGTAGCATAGATGGTAGGTAGAAAATAAACAAGGAGAGGGCAAGAATAGTATAGGAAATGTAGAAGCTAAAGAACTTATAAGTATGACACATGGACATGAATTAAAGGGAGGAATGTGGGGGGGAGAGGGTGTGCAGGGTGGAGGGGAATGAGGGGGAAAAGTGGGACAACTAATAGCATAATCAATAAAATATATTTTTAAAATTAATTGTATTTTTATATGTCAATAACAAACAGAAAGGAAAAATTTTTAAAACACCATACACAATTGCTTCAAACCAATAAAATACCTAGGAATAAACCTAACCAAGGACATAAATGACCTGTACTTGGAAAATTATAAGACATTGAAGAAAGAAATTGAAGAAGATACAAATAAGTGGAAGCATATACCATGCTCATGGATGGGAACAATTAACGTCATTAAAATGTCCATACTACCCAAAGCAACCTATAGATTCAATGCAATTCCTATCCAGAGTCCAATGATGTATTTTATAGAGCTAAAACAAATACTTCAAAAATTTATGTGGAACCACAAAAGGCCCCACATAGCAACAGTGATACTTAGAAAGAAGAACAAATTGAGAGGAATTATGCTACCTAATATGAAACTATACTATAAGGCCATGGTAATAAAAACAGCATGATACAGACATAAAAACAGAAACATAGATCAATGGTATAGAATATACAGTCCAGAAATAAACCCACAACTTTATAGTCAATTAATAATCAAGAGAGGAAGCAAGCATGTACAATGGGCTAAAGATTGTTTATTCAATAAAAGGTGTTGGGAAAACTGGACAGATACCTGCAGAAAAATGAAACTATACCACCTTCTTACACCACACACAAAAATCAGTTGAAAATGGATCAAAGACTTAAATGTTAGACCTGAAACCATAAAAAATCTAGAAAAAAAACATAGCAGAATCACAGGTGTTCCTTGCAGCAATTTTGTATTGGATACATCTCCCCAGGCAAGAGAAACAAAAGAAAAAATATGCAAATAGGAGTACATCAAACTAAAACATTTTCAACAGCAAAGGAAATCATCAACAAAATAAAAACACAACCCACAGAATGCATGAACATATACATCTGATGAGGGGTTAATATCCAAAATTTATAAAGAACTTACAAAACTCAACATCTAAAATACAAACAACACAATTTTAAAAATGAGCAAAGGATCTGATAAACACTGCTCCAAAGAGGGCATAGAGATGGCCAACAGACATATAAAAAGATGCTCAATGTCACTAATCACCAGAGAAATACAAATTCAAACCACAATGAGATACCATCTCACATCTGTCAGAATGGCCATCATCAGTAAATCAACAAACAAGTACTGGCAAGGATGTGGAGAAGGGAGAACCCTTTTATACTGTTGGTGAATGCAGAATGGTGCAGTCACAGTGGAAAGCAGGAGGGGATACCTCAAAAAAATTAAAAATGAATCTGCTTTTTGACCTAGTGATCCTACTTCTGGGAATATAACCAAAGGAACCCAAAACATTAATTCAAAAGAACATAAGCACACCTATGTTCATTTAAGCATTATTTACAATTGCCAAGATATGGAAGCAGTCCAAGCACCCATCAGTAGATGAGTGGATAAAACAACTCTGGGACACTTACCTGTGGAATAATACTCATCCATAAAAAAGGAGAAAGTTTTACCCTTTGAAACAGTATGGATGGACCTGGAGAACATTAAGTTAAGTGAAACCAGCCAATCAGAGAAAGATGAATATCACATGATTTCACTCATGTGTGGAATCTAATGGACAAGCTAAACTAACAAGCAAAATAGAGACAGACTCATAGATAACAGCTAAGGCAGGGGGAGAGTGTAGAGATTGAACAAAAAGGACTCATGACATGGACAACAGTGTGGTGATTGCAGCAGGGAGGGCAGCATAAGGAAACTAAATGGTAATGGAAAAATACAATAAAATTTTTTTAAAGAATTACTATTAATCTTTCTGGTGGGATAATAGTACTGTGATTATGTTTTTCATTTTTTTGAGAACTTAAATCATTTTTAATTTTTTAATTATAGTTGACATACAATACAATATTAGTTTCAGGTGTATACCCCAGTGATTAGATATTATATAACTTACTAAGTGATCATCCTGATAAATCTAATACCATACATCTGGCACCATACATAGTTATTAGATTATTGACTCTATTCCCTATGCTACACTTTATATTCCCGTGACTATTCTGTAACAACCAATTTGTACCTCTTAACCCCTGCACCTTTTTCATTCATCCCCCAAAGACCCCTCCCATCTGACAGCCATCCAAATGTCCTCTGTATCTATGAGTCTGTTTCTGTTCTGCTTCTTCAATTATTTTGGTTTTTAGATTCATTTGTTGATACATATGTATTTTTTGCCATTTTATCATTCATACTTTTTATCTTTTTTTCTTCTTCTTAAAGAAGACCCTCTCTCACTTCTTGTAATAGTGGTTTGGTGGTGATGAACTTCTTTAGCATTTCCTTATCTGTCCTTTGATTCTAAATGATAGCTTTGCTGCATAGACTAATCTTGGCTGTAGGTCCTTGTTTTTCATTACTTTGAATATTTCTTGTCAATTCCTCTGGCCTGCAAAATTTCTGTTGAGAAATTGGCTGACAGTCTTATGGGAACTCCTTTGTCAGTAACTAACTGATTTTCTCTTGGTGCTTTTAAGATTCTCTCTTTGTCCTTAACCTTTTCTTTGTAATTATGATGTGTCTTGATGTGGGCTTCTTCAGGTTCATCTTGTTAGGAACTCTATGCACTTCCTAAACTTGTGTATTTATTTTCTTCACTAAGTTAGGGTATTTGTTTTCTTCACCAAGTTAGGAAAGTTTCTGTCATTTTTTAAATCAATTTTCAATTTTCTGCTCTTTTTTTCTCCTTCTGGCACCCCCATGATGCTAATATTTGTGCACTTGAAGTTGTCCTAGAGGCTCCTTATACTATCCTCATTTTTTCCTATTACTGTTGTTTTGATTGGGTGTTTTTAGCTTCCTTATATTCCAAATCACTAATTTGATTCTCAGTTTGATCTACTCTACTGTTGATTCCTTGTAAATTATTCCTCATTTCAGTTAGTGTATTTTTCATTTCTAACTGGTTCTTTTTTATGGTTTCCATAGGGTTTTTTTTTCATGGTTTCCATGTCCTTTTTTTCTGCTATTAAAGTCCTCTCTATGTTCAACTACTCTCCTTTAAGTTCATTGAACATCCTTATAACCAATGTTTTGAACTCTGCATCTAATAGATTGCTTGTCCCTGTATTGTATAGTTCTTTTTCTGGAGTTTTGTTATTCTCATTCATTTGGGGTATGTTTCTTTGTCTCCTCATCTCAGCAGCCTGCCTGTGTTTGTTTTTATATATTAGGTAGAGTTACTGTATCTCCTGGGCTCAGTAGAGTGACCTAATGTAGTAGATGGCCTATAGCAGGGGTGTCAAACTCTTTTTCACTGGGGGCCACATTAGCCTCACGATTGCCTTCAAAGGGCTGAATGTAATTTTAACTCCTTAATAGTTAAGGACTAATTACATTTATACAGTCCTAAAATTATTTCAGCCCTTTGAAGGCAACCACAAGGTTGATGTGGCCCCCAGTGAAAATGAGTTTGACACCCCTGTCCTATAGGGTCCAGTGGCAAAACCTCTCCAATCACCTAAGCCAGGCACTCTAGTGGAACCCCACCCTAGTGTGGGTTGTGTACACCCTCCTACTATAGTTGAGCCTTGATTGTTATTGGCACATCAATGGGAAGAATATACCCCCCAGGCCAATCTGCTACAAGGAGATTGTGACCACTGACAATCATGGAGGATCAGCTGTGCAAGGGCCCACCCCACAGAGCCAGACTAACTTCAGCAGGGCTCTGTTGCCTGCTGAGTCTGCCCCTTGAGTGTGTCGTTGTAGAGGTAGCTGGGTAGCATTTTGACACAGTCTGAAGCTCTCCACTAGATGCGCTGGCTATGCAGCCTCCCAGGAGATACAGGCCAAGATCTGCCATCATTTGTGTTCTTCCCAGGGCCGCCAGCTTGAGTTACAAAGTGATCTGCATCTGCCTACTACTAGTGCTGGGCTTAGAGATGTCCAGCAGAAGCCAAGCTGCAAAACACAGCTGGCTGCTGCTAGTGTTGGGCCCTGGACCACTTAGTGAGTGGTACAGAGCATGCTGAGGCCAGATGCTGATTTTTTGAGAGATTTTAGGAAAGTCTGATGCATGAGCCAAGACAGGCCATTCATATGGGAAAAACACTGGAAACAGCTTGGGTGAAGCAGGGTCTCAAAAATTGCTGGGTGGATATGGGGGACAAACAGTGACAGACAGGTTGATGGACACTCAGATATGGTACCTGACTGCCATATCTGTGTGGCAAGGACTCCTCAAAGGAAAAAGGGCTTCTGCCACCCCTTTGGTCTGGGAGAAAGCTGCACCCCCCAGCTCTCACACTAATGCCAGATAACTTCAGTTTCTCCTCGTATGTCCCTAGTGCCTTTGGATATGCTATCTCAGTTCTGCAGCTCAGAAAGAGTGAGTCAGAGTACATGCACTTGTGAAACCTTTAAGAGGAACTGCCTGGGACTCCAGAAGCCCTCTGTTTCATTCAGCCTCCATTCCTGCTGGTTTTTACAGCTAGAAGTTACTGGGACTTCTCTTCACAGCACTGGAATCCTTGGCTTGGAGGCCTGATGTGGGACTGAGACCCCTGCTCCTCAGAGAGGATGTCTGCAGAAGAAATGTCCCTCTAAATTTCATTCTGTCACATGCGGATGTGGGATGAACCTGTTCCAAGTCTCCACCCCTCCTACCAGTCTCAATGTGACTTCTTTCTATCTCTATTTGCAGGACTTCTATTCAACAGCATTTCAGACAGCTCTGAATGATGGTTGTTCTGTAGTTTAGTTGTAAGTTTGATTTGGTTGTGAGAGGATGTGAGCACTGTGTTTACCTACACTGCCATCTTGAACAAAAGTTGCCTATAGTTTTTTTTTAATTCCTCAAACAAATTTAGAAATATATATACAATATTTTATGTATTTAGAGATATAGTGGAATAATATGATGTATGAGATTTCCTTCAAAATAATACTAGTGAGAATGAATTAGGTGGGGGCATGGATGAAACAAGATTGGCCATGAGCTGGTAATTCTTGAAACTGGATAATGGGTATTGGGAGATTCATTATACTATTCCATATTTGTGTATGGTTGGAATTCTCCATGTAATAAAAT
The DNA here is from genome assembly GCF_014824575.4 of Sturnira hondurensis. Lineage (NCBI taxonomy): Eukaryota > Metazoa > Chordata > Mammalia > Chiroptera > Phyllostomidae > Sturnira > Sturnira hondurensis. The sequence goes on from NW_028088915.1 coordinate 5,966,078, forward strand.
TTGCACAAAATAGACAATTATATATAGCATATTTATTCAATGAAGAATAAACACAAGAGCTAATATTAATGATGTATAGTTTATACATCAGTGTGTTCGAATTGCAAAGACATAAGGTTGACTAAAAGAACTAAATCACAGGTGAATATATACACTGTGACTCTATATATGTAAAGTTCATAAACAAAAATAAAAGAAGCAAAAATCCATTTAAAAATAAAGGAAAGAAATTAAAACACATTCAGATAGTGATCACTTCTGGGAGACTAGGGAGGGACACAGGAGAAATGATTTCTGAGGTATAGTTATATTCTGTTTATTGGACTTTTGGGCAGATATATGGATATTTATTTTGTTATTTTTTTAAACTGTACATTTGCCTTTTCCTATACTTTTTGTTATGTGTACTATGTTTTTTTAAACTTTTAAAGAAACCAAAATATGTTACCAACACAACACCAACCCTAGGAACTTTATAACCTCTTATATCAACTAGAAACTAAATGTATAGCTTGCTCAATTTAAATAAGGCCACCTAAAGATTATCATGTTTGGGGTTTTTTTAATGTTTTACTATTCAGAACCTTCAGGAAATTACTCACTCCAGGTCTACTGATCTGGAGAGTCTACTGATTCTTGAGAGTTAATTGCTTAGGTACCAGAAGGCATTATAACTGCTTTTGACAGAAATATCTGTAAGTTGTACTGTGCAGTTCCCTGAGTTAAAGTGTGGTTAGTCTTACTGTCTCAGAGTAAGCATTAGAGTAGAGATATTTCCAAAAGAATTGTAAGTTACATCTACACTGAGGATCATCTACTATAGTTCTCAATTTTATTTTTAAAAAAAGAAGAAAAAAATGTCACGTTTATATGTGAAACTTTGATTACTAATTTGTTCAACAAAAATTCAGTAAATGCCATTGCAGACACTGGCTGTTTTCCAATCTCCCTTTCCCTCTTATTCCTAGTTGTGGGCACACAACCAGGCTAGATTCTACAACCTCCATTGCAGTTAGAAGACGCCATGTGCCTGATTTCTTATAGCCAATAAAAGGTGGAAAAAAATAAGACAAGTTATTTCCAGGCCTGGCTCACAAAAACCTTTCATAACACTCTTCACTCTTATTCTTTTTCTGTCTACCAACAAGAGTATTCACATCTAGTGAACTAGGGAACACGGCAATGCCTTTTCCAGCCTAGTTCCTTGGGGACTGCAGGGAGCAGAATCCTCTCTCTACCCAACTATCCATCAAGAACATTCATTTTGAACTTAACATGAGCAAAAGAAGAAGGAGGAGGCGGAGGAAGAAGAGGAGGAGGAGGAGGAAGAAGAAGAAGAGGAAGTGGAAGGAGAAGAAGAAGAAGAAGAACAAGAAGAAGAAGAGGAGGAAGAAGAAGTTGTTGAAGTTCTATTGTATGTGGCAGGAGCTTAAGTTAGACATATAAATTGGGCATGGCATACAAACACTTTTAGGTGATATGAAGCTCATATTGCTTCTCATTGTGATGGGAAGCTATTGGGAGTTTTAAACATGGAAGTAACATTTTGAGATTTACATATATAAATATAAAAAGAGCACTTGGTGAGAGACATGGAAACCAGTTTGGAGTCAAAAGGGGTAAAACTGGGGAATCAGATGGGAAGCTCCTGCAACTATAGATGAAGAGAGAAAGAAACAAATTTGGATCACATTTTAGAGGTAGAATCTATAGAATTGTGTTATAGACTACATGTGAAAGCAGAAGAGAGAAGTACCGAGAACAATCCCCAAGTTTCTCACATGAGCAACCGTTCGGGTGGTTTTTACTTAAACTGGGAAGAAACAGGTCTTAGGAGAAAAGCAAAAAGACATGAATAGATTGTTAGCACATGATCCTGGAAATTAAAGTTTGGGGTAGAAATTTAAAAATGGGAGTCACAGAATGTGGGAACTGCTTAACGTCTGAGGAAGGATAGTATTACCTATGGAGAAGGTGGTGTGGAGAGGAGGACCCAAGACAAAGCCCAAGAATTACTGAACTTGGCGATTAAGAAAACAGAGCAGGGCCAAGCAGAGAGGGCAGAGGAGGGCCAGGACCATGTGAGGTCAGACAAGTGAAACAAAAGAAAAGCCTCAGGAAGCCAGGTATGGTTGATTGTGCCACGTGCTGCTGAGAGATCTGAGAAATGAGCATGAAAAAGTGACAGTTTGGGCACCTCGGAGGTCACTGGAGACTAGCAGGACTTTTCATGGAGAGATGGAACAGAAAACCAGATAGGACTAGGCAGAAGAATAACTAGGGACTCCAGAGAATAAAACTTACATGAACCCAAGTCTCAAGATGCTTGCAGTTGTCTCTGTTTTATAAAAATAAAATCATTCTACACACTTTGAATGTGTTTCTCACTCAGTGATTTCTCACAGAAATCCCTCCAAGTCATCTGGTAAATTTCTGATTCACTTATTTTAGTGGCTGTAACCCATTCTGCGGTAAGTATTCATAGTTTTGTCAATCACTTCCCCACTAATTGGCATCGTTTGTTTCCAGTTAGTAGCCGCTACCAACAGGGTCATAATAAATTGTCCTCTATGTTTGCTTTTATTTCCATGAGGCAGATACTCAGGGGAGGAGGTGCTGGGTTGAATGCCTATTGCTACTTTGCTTTCCAAAAAGGCACTTAGCAATTGCAACAACAATGACTGAGAACGATGTCCCCACAAACAGCCCAGTTCTCTTCAATTCTGCCAGTCTGACACGTGCACCGTGACATCTCACTGCTGCTGGTACAGTCTGCATTTCCCCGGTTACACATAAAGAGCTCCCAATTCATATACTTCCTGCCCATTTAGTTTTGATCTTCTATGATATTTCTATTCATATCATTTGTCCATTTTTTCTACTGGGTCATATTATCTGTTTTATTTTGTTATTCTCAGTTTATAAAAAGCATTTTATTTATGCTTTCTTTTGCCAAAGTAAAGTTTTAATTTTATGCATCAGATATGTCTCTCTTTTTTTAAGTTCTATGTTTCCAGTTTTGGTTAGAAAAATGACAACGTACCTACACTCATGTACAGGTATGTTTAGGATGATGAGTATGTAAAATCTGAGAGAATATATAATAAATTGTTAACACAGGGAATGAAGGGTCCTGATATGAGAAGAAAAGCATAACCACAAAAATAAAGTTCTAGCCCTGGCTGGTGGAGCTCAGTGGATTGAGCGCGGGCCTGCGAACCACACGATCATGGTTCGATTCCCAGTCAGGGCACATGCCTGGGCTGCAGGCCAGTTCCCAGCAGGAGACGCATGAGAAGCAACCATACATTGATATTTCTCTCCTTCTCTCCTTCCCTTCCCTTCTAAAGATAAATAAATAAAATCTTAGAAAAAAAATGTTTTAAGTTAAAAAAAATAAAGTTCTAAACTAAAAAAAGGAAAGAAAATGCATATGACCACTTTGATACATTTGTACATATTTTATTCATTTATGTGTATATGTGTATGTATATATACCTATACATATATAGGAAAGGAAATTAAAGTAATTATAAAAATAAACAAAATAGCCCTGACCAGTTTGGTTCAGTTCTGTCATCCTGCAGAATGAAAGGTCACCAGTTAGATTCCCAGTAGGGGCACTTGCCAGGGTTGCAGGTTCAACTGATCGGTCTTTCTCTGTCAAATTGATGCTTCTTTCCCTCTCTTTCTCCCACTCTCCCCGCTTTCTAAAATAAATAAATAAAATCTTTTAAAAAAATAAAATATGCAAAAATCAGAGTTTTGGTAATGCCTTTATTTGTCAGGCAGGCTCTAGCAAAACTAGAATAGAATCCTGCTTTTAGCATATGAGCTATTTTTGTCCCGGTACTGGTGATGTTAACTTTGATCAGTTGGTTAAGCTGGTGATCTGCCAGGCTTTTCCACTATAAATTTACTTCCCTTTCTCTTTTATTTGCTATATTCCTTTGAGTACTCATTGACGTATTTATTTATATCAGTCTATACTTCCTGGATTCTTATTTTATTTTATGAACTATAATCCTTAATTATAATTTTTTACACAAAATGCTCACATTGCCCCAGACTTGGTCAGTGGGAGCTCCTATAAGCTGGCTTCTCTTTTTTTTTAGAAATGTCTCCACCATTCTTTGAACACTTCCTTACTTTCTGAAAGGCACGATGTTCCAGGCTCTCCCTGCTCCAGGAATCAGCCATTTCTCCAAAGGGCTGTCTTTCCTTTTAGTGGAGAGCAGCGTTTGGAAACCAAGATGTGGGAAGTACATGCATTGGCACCAGGGCATCACTGCATCTAGAATCCCTCAGAGGACAGAGCTAGAAAACATGTAGTGCAACAAATAAAAGTATGTGCAAAGAAATATTTGATATCTACCTATCTACATATTTACATCTGCATCTACATATTTACATCTGCATCTACATATTAAAAACCACTGGTTGATAGTGACAGTTCCAATTCCAGCCCAACACCCTAGTGACACGTGAAAAGAAGCAGCTTCTAGTCACAGACAAAGGAGTCTCCTGTGTCACACCACACTCAAAGTCCACCGCAGTGAACAAAACAGTTGAAAAATTTTCTTAACTTCTGAAAGAGCACAGTAGATTATTTTCATGCCTTAAGCCTGGAAAAGGGCTGCTTAAACACGAAGTACACACGGTGAAACAAGCCAATGAAGAAAAAATGCAATTTTGACTGCATTAAAATATAAAACTTCTGAATGAAAAAAAAGGCCATTTTAAAAGTGNACATATTAAAAACCACTGGTTGATAGTGACAGTTCCAATTCCAGCCCAACACCCTAGTGACACGTGAAAAGAAGCAGCTTCTAGTCACAGACAAAGGAGTCTCCTGTGTCACACCACACTCAAAGTCCACCGCAGTGAACAAAACAGATGAAAAATTTTCTTAACTTCTGAAAGAGCACAGTAGATTATTTTCATGCCTTAAGCCTGGAAAAGGGCTGCTTAAACACGACGTACACACGGTGAAACAAGCCAATAAAGAAAAAATGCAATTTTGACTGCATTAAAATATAAAACTTCTGAATGAAAAGAAGGCCATTTTAAAAGTGAAAAGACAAGCCATATGCTGGAGTAAGGTGTATATCCACTGAAAATTTATTATCCACCTGTAATAAACTCATACACATAAATAAGAAAATGGCTCAAAAATCAGTAGAAAAATAGAAGCAAGATTTGAACAGGCTTTTTACAAAGAGGAAGATCAAATGGTTAAAGTGTAAAAATGCTTAGCTTGTTAAAGATGAGGAGAAAACTTATTTTGAAAAATAAAATCGATCACATAAAAAAATGAAGTCAGACACCTCCAAGTATTGCTGAGTATCTGAGGAAATGAGAACCCTTACACATCGCTAGAAAGAATGTAAATGGGTAAAATTATCTGGGAAGGTAACTTGCCTTAAAGAGATGCACTTGGGCTGTGACCTATACAGTTCCACTCCTAGGCTGAAGGGTGTAACTCTAAATCATTAACTTTCACTGTTGCGTAGTATTTCATTGGGCAAACGGGCTACTATTCTATTGAGAAGCACTTAGGCTGCTTCTAATATTTTGCTATTTGAAAACTTTAGCCAATACACTTGTCAAGGTTTCTTTTTACACTTATGTGACATGCCTCTGGAGTAGTGAGGACAAGCTGTGCATCGAGCTAATTCCCACCATCCACTGGGGGTTTGGGTGGCCATGGTTGCACCTGCATGACTTCATTTTAAAGGGTGATCACTGTGTCACTGTGGAATTTAGGTTTCTTATTCCAACTAGAAATTCCACATTAGTATAATATGCATTTATAATTTAGCCACTAGAGGATATCTGAAGTGAACACTATTTTACAGCTAAATTCTGGAAGCACAGGGTAGAGCTCAAAAGAACATGGGCTGCATTGTGCAAACTTACCCTTTTAGAGATGCAAAGAAATAATAGTAATAACCTGCTTAGTGGGTGGTGGAGGTTGGTCTAGAACACAATTCTGAGTTTTAAAAGAATAACTGTAGAGAGATATTTGATACAGGATGCTCTCAGGCATCCCCAGTTCTAACATGAATCATTTCTAAACCACAGGCATCAAACTCTTTTTCACCGGGAGCCACATCAGCCTCACTGTTGCCTTCAAGGGGCCAAATGCAATTTTAGGACTGTATAAATGGGACTACTCCTTAACCAGGGGCAAGGAGCTCCGTGCTACCGCTGGGTAGAAACGAGGTGCTGGGCTGGATACAAGGAGGTGGAGGGCCGGATTTGCCCACAGGCCTTGCGTTTGCCACTTGTGTTCTAAACTAAGGATTATCTAAAGCACACATTTGAAAGCCACACCATGCTTTAGACTTTGCTCTTCTACACAACCATCTTAAAGGGCATAACTATCCTCATGCATTTTCTTCAAAATGACTGAGGACAGTCATTTCACCAACCTGACTTCACCTTTTTCTATTAAAATCTTTTTTAATCAATATTTAATTGACATACATCATTGTATTAGTTTTAGTTGTAGAACATAATGATTTCATGCATGTACATATTGCAAAGTGATTACCACAATGAATTTAGTTCACATCCTAGATCAGAAAGATGTTCAGGCCAGGGAATTCCCTGGTTAAAACGCCCATAGCACTGGGTAACTAACAGGAACTGCCAGAAAGGAAGCAAACAAAGCTTTGTGTCTGGCTTGGGGTGGGAGGTCAGGACACAAACAAGGAGAATAGCTCATGAAAGTGGAAGTGATAAAAGGTCGGATTTGCCAGAAGGAAAAGTACTGCCCAGAACAAGCAGGTCCACTCTTTGTTCACCTCTCAAAGGTAAAAAAGAATCCACTGTTGAAGAGTTTGGTGTTGAAGACAAATTTCTATCTCAACTTCATGTGCGAATTTGAGTAAGTCCTCTTAGCTATTGCCTGCCTCAGTTTCTTCACAATATCATACACTCTCTCTCCCTAATGACATTAAAAGATTTTGCCTTTAACTCACCTTAACAAGGGGAGAGTAGAGTTCTGTATTTTTCAGTCTCACCTCTAAAACTGCAACCATCACGGTGGAAACTGTCTCTCAGAAGAGAGACTACCCCAGAATCTGTGGGTACTTTTTACCAGACAGTTTAGTTTAGTTTTGTTTTGTTTGTTCATTTTGCATGTGCAGAGCCTCTCCTGCCTTTGCTGGTTTCCAGGGGCGGTGGGGACTTGGGGTGGGGGGTGGTACTCAGAAAGCAATCTTGCCTTGTTTTGACTAAGTGGCTGATTGCAAATTCCTTAGTGTTTGTTTGATCACAGCGTCCCTGAGAAGTCTGACTCCGCCCCACCCTGCCTCTGATGTTCACCACTGCAAAGTGCCGGACAGCAAGCCTCAGGGTGGGGCCCATGCCTTCCAGGCCTAGAAATTCCACCCCCAGGAGGTGATAAAGCACAAAGGAGTGGCAGAGTAGGAAGAGAGGTAAAGGGAAGGGACTGAAGGGGAGGAGAGAGGAGGGGAGGAAAGAAAAACAAAAGTGGCCACTTTATATGGTGCAGATACCGGATAAAAAAGAAAGCGGTCCTGGTTCCTTAATGCAAGCCTCGAGTGCAACACAGTGTTTAACCTTGTATAAGAAATACTGGAAACAAAAAGAGTAGTTACTTCCACTCTTCTTTGAAATATTAAATCTTCCTTGTTTCTTTTGGTACAAAGAAGGGTTGGCCAAAGTGTCAAAAGTGGGGAAACGCTGGGTCAGGCTTTTATCTTTGTGTCCTTGGTATTTAGTACAGTGTTTGCACGAGGCTGGAGGGATGGATGGAGGGAAGGAGTGGATAAGGCTTGGCTTTTTTGTAGCTTCTGTGATCTTGCAACAATAATTCCCTACTGCAAAATATATAGGTATATATTAGTAATATAGTATATATGTATTTAAATATAATATAAATTATAAATATATTACTATTATACTACATATCACTACTATACATAATAACAGTAATTGTATGCTCCAGCCACTAGAGGGAGGCAGAGGAACATGAGAAAAAGCTGCCACTCCAGACAGGACTTGGAGAATGGAGGTACTTCACTGACCAGGCAGAGTTCGAAATTTAAAACACACACACACATTATTCTGCTTTCCTTTAATTCAAAATGTGTGTCCTACCTTTAATCAGTGTAATCCATACATTTTTTTAAGAATTCCTAAGGCCCTGGCTGATGTGGCTCAGTGGATTGGGTGTCATTCTACACACCAGGAGGCTAGCAGTCCATTGCCAGTCAGGGCACAAGCCTGGGTTGTGGGCCCAGTTGATGTTTCATTCATTGATGTTTCTCTTCCTCTCTCCCTTACCCTCTCTCTAAAAATAAATAAATAAATAAATAAATAAATAAATAAATAAAATTTAAGAATTGATAGGGAAAAAGCTACTTATCCTACAGCAATGTAGAATGATTGAGTCCAAGTCACATGGGGGCTCTCAGACCATCTGGCCAGAGCTCTCAGCAGACAGTGTTCAACCAGCAGAAAAGCATGGAGGAATCAGAGCTTTGGGACCAATGCTCTCTAGCTTGCATCTCCACCAAGTTATTTGTCCCGTTGGAACCTGTTCTTCACCAGTAAAGACAGATAGCAATCGTTTCCACCTTGTCAGATTGCTGTATAAACTGATAAAGAACTTTCCAACAGCGAAGAACAACATGGGTATAAATCCAGTTATTCTTTTAAACCATGCATCCAAGTCATGAGGCTTTCTACTTAATCGTGTTCTCAAAGTGCTCCAGTGAGAGAGTCCACAGATCATAAGTCTGCAAGGGAAAAACCTATGGCCACTGCTCTTAGCATCTAACACAGTGAATAGTAGGAATTATTTTTTTAAGTTTCTTAAATCAATGTGTCAAAACACTTAAATGTAGGAAACCCATATAGTTTAACACTTAAAATGAGTCATTTTTTTTTTCAGAAAGGGAATACTATGAGTTATTACTCTAGGAAATGGGTCTGAAGCAGGACGGTCCCAGCCAACAGGACAGGGGACACATGGTCACTCTACTCATGTAGCACTTACTCTATGGCGGGCACTGCCCTGAACATCGACCAGTATTAACTCACTTAATCCTCATAACAATCCACTTGAGGTTGGTACCATTAACCATATTCAACAATTACTTACTGAGTACCTACTACAGGTCCCAAGTCTTTCAAATGCTTAGAATGAATTTAAAAATACAACAGCCACAAATGCAAAGACTTGTGTTCTCTAAAAGTAGACCAAAAAAAAAAAAAGAAACAAAGAGAGTAAACACTAAAAAAAGAATAAATAAATAAATAAATAAATACTGAGTGAGAAAATTGGACACAGAAATAGCACACAAGTTGTCCAGCATCTATAGTAACAGAGCCCCAGTTCCAACTGAGGCCATCGGCCTCCAGTCCCCACTTTTACCCAAGAAGCCATCTTCTCTTTCACTTCCGCAGTGCACCTAGCCTTGCTGCATATTCAAATTCATTTTCTCCATAAATGACAGAGGTGCACACAAAATCTGGTAATCCTTTTGCTGTCAATTCAGTATCCTCCATCTGGGCCAGACATCTGTCACAGCTGATGACTTGATCTGGGTTACAGCTGACTTCACCCTGGACTTTGGGCTCCCTAGAATTGCTCACTTTCCCAGCACGAATGAAGGCCAGGGTTCATGAGTTCAGGGAAACGGCGAGAGAGGCCCACCAGACTGAAGTAAACAAACCACTCGGAGAGGAGGGGCCAGGTTTTCGGCAAGTATAAACTGCTGGACTAAGATTGCCGCCTAAGCGTATTTGAGCCATTGAAACCACATGATGCTGAACTTCCTCTGCACTCCCCCACCCCCGCCTCCCCACCCTGCTCTCCGTCTTCTTGCCCTTCCTCATCTTGTGACTCTGGCAGAACTCCAGGGTGGTTATTCAACCTGTCTCAAGACACCCAGGGCCAAAGAGAAAGAAAGGGCAAAGGCAGGCTCCAGGGCAAAGCCGACTGCCAAAAGCAATGTCAATCGCCTGAGGCTGGGCAGTGAGCACAAAGGAGCCTTTAAGCATAAAAGTCAGCCTGCAGCAAGAGACTGAGCACATTCTCAGTCATCTGAACCTATCCTTCCTTGACTAGATGTCCCAGCCACCAGTCTTCACGCCGTCTAATAAGCAATCGTGGCAAACATTTTCTGATGGCCTATTATGTGCAAGGCACTGTGCTCACAATTATTTACGTGTGTGGACACCATAGCTTTCCCACAGTCTCTTTCTGTCCGTCTCCTTTTTCATATCTATAAACTGAAGGAGGTTGCATCCTCCAAAAGTCAGCAAATTCTGACTGGTTCCTTACTACACAGTGAGCATTCCAAATGAAGAGACCGTGCCCTGTTTATCTTTCTCTCCCAGGCTCCTAGCGCAGGCCATGACGTGTAGGAGATGCAAGGTAAATGCTGAACACACCAAACTTTTGAAATAAGGCTCTTCAATGAGATCTCCACAACCAGCCAAAGGCTGACTCCCATGTCTATTAAAAATGTCTGAGAAAATGTTACATGATTTTATTGTTGGACAGTTGGGCGTGTAAAAGCCTTTGACCTCCATAAAAGAATATCAACTGATTTCTTCAAACCCTTCAAAATCTAAGTGTCTCCAAATACCTCGTCAAACTGTATGACAAACAACTCTTTATTTGAAAATAAAAATTTATTTCTGAAGAGGCACTGAGTTAGAGGACTTAACATTCCCTGATTTCAAAACTTACTACAAAACTACAATAATCAAACAGTGTAGCACTAGCATAAAAATAGACATATAAGTCAATAGAATAGAGAATTCAGAAATAAGCCCTTACACTAGTGGTCACCGATTTTCAACAAATATAACGGAGTAATTTAATGGAGAAAGAATAATCTTTTTAACAAATGTTGTCGGAAAAAAACGAGATATTCCACATATAGAAGGATGAATCTGGGCTCCTGCCTCACACCATATAAGAAAAAATAATTCAAAATAGATCATAGACCAAAATGAAAGAAATAAAACTATAAAAATTCAGAAAAAAATATGGGAGTGACCATACTAATTTTGTAGTCATAACACCAAAAGCACAAATGATAAAGGAAAAAATTGATAAATTGGACTTTATCAAAATTCAAATGAGCTTCAAACATCTTCAAGGAAGCGAAAGACAACCCACAGACTTGGAAAATATGTTTGCAAACCCTGTGTTCAATAAGAGCTTAGTATCCAGAATATATGAACAACTCTTATGTCTAACAAGAAAAAGACAAATAACCCAATTTTAATACGAAAAAGGATTTGAATTGACAGATTTGTAAAGAATAGACACAAAAGCTCAGTAAGTACATGAAAAAACAATCATTAGCTAAATTGAAATAAAACTACAATATGATGCCATTCCACACACACTGGTATGGCTGAAATTAAAAGATGAAAAATGACCATTGTTGACAAGGATGTGGAGAATTTAGAACCACCATATATTGCTGATAAGAATTTAAGATAGTGCAATGACTTTGAAAAACATTTGGCACTTAAATGTGAAATATATAATTACCATATGACTCCATATCTCTCATGGGTTTCTGCCTAAGAGAAATGAAAACAGATGTCCACACAGTGATTTGTACACAAAGCTTTATTGCAACATTATTTATAAGAGCCAAACTGTAAATAATTTAAATGCTCATCAACTGATGCATATATATACAAATGTGGTCTATCCATACAGTGGAACATTGTTCTGCAATAAAAAGGAAAGAAGTGCTGAAACACACTACAGTGTGGAGGAAACTCAACAATACTATGTTAAGGGGAAGAAACCAGTCACAAAAGACCACTTCTTATATGATTCTATTCTTATGAAATGTCCAGTCCCAGAAAAATCTGTAGAGACAAATAGATTAGTGATTTCCTAGGGCTAGGATTGGGAGGATGGGGAGAGATTATAGATGGACACAGAGAGTCCTTGGAGGGTGATAAAAATGTTCTAAAACAGATTATGGTGGTCGTTGCACAATTATGTAAGTATACAAAAAAACATTGAATTGCGTACATTAAATTGCATACATTTATGCAATTTAAAGGGTAAATTTTGAGGTATGTGAATTACATAGCTCAACAAAGCTTGTTTATAAAATATCAGCCATTGAGGGAAAACAGACTTGTGCTTAGCTAAAGTGTTAAAGTCGAGCAAATAATATAAGGGGGATTATTTGGGGCCTGTAGTGCTTAGAGGTGATTTTTTTAATGTATAACCCAAGTGTGATGATGTTAGCGTTCACATTCCCAGGGCAAAAATGATATCACCATAAGTAGCTATCTGATATTAGACAGTTTTAATATCTACTAATATTTTTGTTCCTTGAGCTGGAAGGTCTTACCACTTGTAGAGTCCATTAAGCATGCATATATCTTATTGATAAAGAAAATTAAGAAAACATAACAGTGGTTTATGTAGAGCTGTCATGATAGCTTTAAAAAAAAAAAAGTGGGAGCCCTGGCTGGATGGCTGAGTTGGTTGGAGCATTGTCCCATACACCAGTAGGTGGTGGGTTCAGTTCCTGGTCAGGGCACATATCAGAAGCAACCAATCCACGTTTCTCTCTCATGTCAATGTTTTCTTTCTTCCTTTCTCTCTTTCTTTCTTTCTTTCTTTCTTTCTTTCTTTCTTTCTTTCTTTCTCTCTCCTCTCTCTCTTTCTCTCTCTCTTCCTCTTTTTTCTTCCTTCTTTCTTTTCTTCCATCTTCCCTTCCTCCCTTTCTCTCTCTCTTTATCCCTACCCCCTTTCTCTTTCAAATCAATAAACATATTCTTACCCTCTCTCTCTCAAATAAATAGACATATCCTTGAGTGAAGTTTTTTAAAAAGAAGTAGGAGCAGAGGAAACAAAATGACAACTTCTGAAAAATATGCTCGGCACGGTGCAGCCGGGCAGCGGCTCAGTGATATTGATAATAGTGGCTGCAGCCCAGTCCCGGCACATGGGAGAGCTTCAGGAGGCAGTCGTGAGAAGAAGGAACGGAAGATGTATTTCTGGAGAAAAAAATTCCTAACCATTGACCATTCTTATTCTAACATACTCATCATTTGTTTTTGAGAAAATAGATTATAAAATTGCCCATATTCTTAGAAGAGATTTGGATTTTTCCTTCTCCTTTTGGGTTTTCAGCTGTAACTTCCTCTTCTCGCAATCAGGTATTGAGCTAAATTCATTTAATTCAACAGACTGACCAGTGTGGGGACAGTTTGGTGCATGCATTTACCAGTGTCTGGTTCCCCTGGCACGGAACACTACCAGTCCCACACTGTGCTCACACTCAGGAACAGTATTAGTGCTGCTCACTGAAGCTGACGTCCGGAATGCTGAGTATTTGGTAGGTCGGTACTGCATTTGTAGTTATTGGTGTTACCATTTTTCCTCGCTCTCCTCTGGGAGATAAGTGGCAAATTACACAAGTGACTAATCTAGTTCAAGGCCCCACGCCAACAGTGACACGTTGTTTGCCTAATGAGTCAATGGGCCGACTGTGGAGACACAATACCTCTTATCTACAGACCAGGCCTCCAAACAGAAGCAATGAGGCAATGGGGAAGGCTTAGAGCGCGTCAAAGTCAAAACCACTCAGGTATGTGCTAAAGCCCAACTACCACCAAAGATAAGGACAGACTGAAAGGCACCTTCACAGATAAACTAAGCAGACTTTACTCACACCATATTTTTTTAAAAAACTCAAAATAAATCGTAGACCTAAATGAAAGAAATAAAACTATAAAATTCAGGAACAAATCTGAGAGTAAATGTCCTATGTAAATGTCAGGAGCAGCCCTCTTTTCACATGTATTCTAAGGTATCAGTTCTCCTTGCGTGCTACTTTCTGGGGAATACTAGAAAGTTAGATAAAAGAGGTAAGTGGATCTATACATCTGCTGAGACCTCCCCCCAGCTTTCCTTGTTTGGTTCTCAGAACTCAGAATCTGGCCTATACCCCCACACAGGAGATGGGTTGAGTTTCCTGTGGGCTCTGCACCAACCCGGGAAGACAGGTGAGCAAGATGATCAAGAGAATTAATTCCTGAACTCAACAACTGAGCCATAATGCCCTTTTCTAAAGCTCAGTTACCACGCTCCATCTTCATGCACGTGATCTCTATCAGCGTTACAGCCTTCCTTTTACACTCTAAAACATCAGGTTACCAGACAACCAAAGAAAATCTCCAGTAAGAAAAACAGAAGACAAATCAAAAAAAAAAAAAAAAAATGGGAGAAGAGCAATAACAAAGCCTATGTATGAAGGCAGAAATAAATTTCCAAAAGACAAACTATCACTTATGGCTTCAGAGAGTTTAAACAAGAAACCAAAGAATTTACTACATACAAATAACACTCAAAACAAAGAAAATAGTTCTTAAAAATTAATAAATAGAATTGCAGAAATAAAAAACAATAGAAGAATCAGAACATAAAATGGAAAAAATCTTATAAAGTAAATAAAACAGAGAGATGGGTAATAGGAAAAAGAATTATAGAGGTTGAGCCCAGTGGTCCAATAGCTGAGTAACAGGAACACAGAAAGCAACAAGAGAAAATGGAGGAGGGGGGCTCATCAGTGAAGTAATTCCAGGGACTTATCTTGATGTGACCACGGCCCTGACCAGCTGCCTTCAGGGCCACCAGTGAGAGACCCTGAGCCAAAGGTCTCAGCTAAGCCCCATCAGAACCTCAGCAACAGTGAGACAAATGTTGATTGTTTTAAGCTGCTGAGTTTGGGGGCAGTACTTGGTTGTGCAGAAACTGATAACTAGTACAGCATACTGTATGCCTCAGCGTGTGCACAGACCGAGTAAACACTAAAAATTAATCTGATCAAAACTTGAGAGTACATAGGATGAGAAAGTTGTGGGACACTAGAGCTAAGCTTCCACGGAAGGAAGTCAAAGGGGTGTTGAAGACTGAAAAACAAAGAAGTAGGAACAAACAGTACAAGTGACTGCCTCTGTGAAGAAGACAGGAGAAGGGTACAGTGGGAAATACTGCTTTATTATGAACTTTGACTAACCATTCGACTCAACGAACTGCTTGCAAGTACGTATAACCTGCATAAAAATTTAAGTTTAAAAAGATTTGCTTACAACACATTTCAGATGTGATTCTTTTTGTCAACACCTCTAAATTCCTTCTGTCTTTCGCAGAGTAGAAAAACTTGGGGAGACTTCCTCTAATGAATGTCCCTTAATGCTAATGTTTTGAACCTTGAGTCTTCATTCAATCTTTTCTGGTTTTTATGCTCTCAAGCTTTTTCACTCTGCATCAAACTTCTATTTTCCTAAATCCCTAATCCTTGTATCCTCCCCTCCCCCCTTCTTTGGCTTTGCGTGTGTTTGTGTGCACTCCACACTGGGACCTTTCCTCTTCCACCTTCTTCCTAATGAAATTGAAGTCCCACAGTCAAGCTTGTGAAGTTCCCATATCTAGCCAGTGCCTGGAACAAAGAAGGCTCTTAATACCTATTGTGTATGTGAAAAAACCTCCAAATTAAACCTACAATCCACCAAAAAGGCCTGGAAAGTTCACAAATTTGCAAAGCTGAAAGCAAAGAAGTGAGAAAGGGCCCTTGTCTAAGATACCCACTTAAGCCATTGCAAGTGGCTATGGCTGCTGGGCTGAGTGGCAAGCCACAAGAGGCAGTACCAGGTTACAACAAGCTGATGGCCAAAAAGAAGCCAGGATTTCAGCCAAAGAGATGTCACATTCATCACAGGCTCTGCAGTGTCATGGAGGAAGAAGTACTCATCACTACACATGGAACCCACGCCCCCAAAACAAACAAATAACAAACCAGGGCAAGGAAGGGAGGCCAGTGAGGTGGAGCAAGGACAGTTCCTGACTTTTGCTTAGGGTGGTACAGTTGACCAAAGGAAACTCCAACGAGAAAACTCTCCCCAGCAAGGCAAATTCCTGTTAATGTAGGCCCTTGGACTGCCAGGAATTGGTGACTATCTTCTTTATGAGTTATGAGATTCGGAGACTGAAGAGAACTATTTAATTTTAGAGAGCTGCTAAGGGACCTTAGAAATCATGTAACTGGTCTAGAGCCTGTCAGATTGTATGATTAGTGTCTCCCTCTAAACCATCAGCTTAAGGGATACAGAGGCTTTGTCTGGTTCTGCTCCTTGTTGATTCTCCAGAATCACACTCACTACCTGAAACATTTTAGATGTGCTATAAATATTGGATGAATGAATGAATGAATGAATGAGATACCTGAGAGCCTGTGATGGCTAATTTTCTGTATCACCTTGGCTGGCCATGAGTGCCCAGGTTAAACATTATTTCTGGGTAAGTCTTTGAGGGTGTTTCTGAACAAGATTAGCATTTGAATCAGTGACTCAATAAAGTAAATGGCCCTCCCTAATGTGGGCCTCATCCAATCTGGTAAAGGCCTGAATAGGGGAGGAAAGAGGGATTTACCCTTTTTTCCTGCCTCATTGTTTGAGCTGGGACGCCCCATCTTCTCCTGCCCTTGAACTGGGGTTTATACTGTTAGTGAACAAGGGACCAATGGGGATACGATATACTATTACCAAAAGGACCCCACACTAGGTTCCAGAGGAAAGACATCTCTCAATGCCAGGGATTTGTGAAAAAGAAAGGAAATGTTTATTTAAAGCTACACAGACTTAAAGTAGTGACCTAATGTTTTCATTAAAGTATCAAAGTCCTTTAGGATACTCACAGATGCACACAATCCTTCCTTCTCCCTCTGCCCTAATTCGGGGTACTGTATCTCAAGAAAAGACGTAGATTCAGGCTCCCAGCACCATCAGCCGCATTGCCATCAGGATCTCCAGCTTTGGACCCCAGTTAATACAAAGTCATATGGCACCTTCTCATGGCCTACTGGCAAAAGTCCTTTCACCCTTCTTCCAGGCAAAGTCTCTCCTGCTTCCTAGGCCTCATGTTCCAAAGGGAACATCCCAAAGCCTTGTGATCCTCTTCTACCAAGGCTGTGGGATCCCCACTCTGCCAAAAGCAGGCGGTTCACTCCTCAATGGCTGCCAAGTCTCAGTGTAAATCCCTGCACCCATCTTCCTCTGCAGCCCCATTTCCAACTCCTCCCACAATCGGCTACACTTGCCAGCACTCTCATATCCTTCCCGCTTTACTGGGCTGCCATAGTGGGTCTGGGCAGGTGTGGCGCCATGGTGTGGAGCGAATCAACTCCAAGCTCTCACTTAGGCGCAGTAACCAGGGGGAGTTGCCTCCCAGTTACATTTTGGGTGGAAGTCACTTCCATCCCCTTGGCTCAAAGTATGGCCACAGCTATGTAACATATCTATGCAACCAGTTAAATGACCGTGCCAGAGGTTAACTGCAAAGCAGTTGCTATGCAGAACAGCTCTCCATGTTGCTGCTCCATGTGTCCCTTCCCCCAACTCACACCTGGGTGGGGGGCGGGGGGAGCAGGGGAGGACATCTTGTATGTCTTTCTAGTATTTCCTGGACACCTTGAGTTCTGGACCCCATTCCAAATCCCTATTTGGGGCCCCCATCTTGGTTTCACCCTGTAACAATCCCACTGGCTTCCCTTGTCATCAGATCTTCAGACTTGCACTGAATTTCGCACTGGCGTTCCTGGGTCTCCTGCTCATAGATAGGCTGGTCTTGGGACTTCTCAGCCTCCCTAGTTGTGTGAGCCAATCCCCTACAGTAAATCAATATCTATCTGTCTGGCTGTCTGTCTATCTGTCTCTGCCTCCCCATAAGGATGGGTGTATATGTATGCATTTATTGGTTCTGTTTCTCTGGAAAACCCAGAGAAATTACAAACACAGAAGTAAACTGTTTGCTGATAGGAATCCTTGCTGGATATTTTGAGTTTTATGGAGGGTTTTGGTTTTTTTCTTTTTTTTTTTATCCTCACCCAAGGATATGTTTATTGATTTTTTTTTTTGAGAGAGAGAGGAAGGGAGAGAAAGAAAGAAACATTGATGTGAGAGAGAAACATCAATCAGTTACATCCCATATGCACCACGAGTTGGGGATTGAAATAGCAACCTAGGTAGGTACCCTGGCCAGGAATCAAACCCACAAACTTCTGGTGCATGGGACGATGCTCCAACCAACTGAGCCACCCAGCCAGGGCTGGACTTCTGAGTTTTGGAGAAGATTGTCTTCTTAAGAATTTTTGACAGGAATAGAGTAACATTTCACTTGTTTCCCTTGCTCAAGCATTCCACTGCTCCACCTCCATGGGGTCAGATGCTGTGACCACCTCTCACACTCGATTTACCTCCAACACAAGCCTCAGTGTGTCCTGGGCGGGGGCCTCGTCATGCCTCCAAGCCCATGGAAGGAATCTCTCCATTTGTCCTCTGTTGACCCAAACTGCTCTCAGTTGTTACGAAATCAATTGTTTGTTACCAGCTTGAGATGACCTTCCCAAAGAAAACTGATCCAATTCTTGTGATGCCAGGCCCCACAGAGAATTTTCAGGAGAGGAAAATCCAGCAAACAAACTGCTGGTTGTGCTGTGAGACAGTCCAACAGGTTCACACTCGGGACACACTTGGGGCTGAAGAGGAGGCAGATGGGTCCCCTCATTTCAATGTTGTGACATGACCCTCTGTGTTGTCTAGTGAGTTGTTAACCACACTCAGTGCAGCTGCTCACTAATTAGTCTGGGTTTACGCAAATACGAGATTTTAACGCAACAATTGACTCTAACAAGAGCCTCTAACTAGAAGAAATAATAGAACAAATAATGCAATTTGCTGAGCCTATGCGAAGAGCTAGGTACAGTGTGTTTACCACCTATGGGTTATCTCTAAGTCTTCACGCAAGAAAAGTGAAGAGGAGCAGAGTTTCTCACTCCCAAAATTAGCCTCTTCAGGATATTACTTTAAGCTAATTACTTTTAAGAAACAAAAGACTCTAACTCCCTAAAAGAAGTTAGATAGACAAAACCTGCTCCAAGAAGAGAGCTGTCATCATAGATAACTATAGTTTAGTGTGAACTGAGTGTGATAGACAGAGGAGAACCTACCAAGGCCTGCATGATCGAAGCTCCCTGTGTCCTACAGTTAAAGATGGCCCAGAAAACATCTGCTTCCCAAACATTTGCTTTCCTATCGCTGTGTGAATTGCCTTCCTGCCCTGTAAGGTCCCAAACCAGTACCCCCTTCTCCTTATCTCAAGACAGCATATAAGCCTCAACTGCCCAATTTGTCCTCAGGGCCATCTTCTTATGAAACCCCTATATGTACATGTATAGTTAAATTTGGATATTTTCTCCTATCTTTGTCGCTTTATTTATTGGATCAGCCAGAAGAACTGGGGAAAAGGAAGCTTTCTCCTACAAAGGTATCCCTCTCATTTCATAAAAGATGGAGCTAAGGGTCAGGGGAGGTGAGTCTTTCACTCAAATCTCAATCAGTTAATGTGGCAGGACTGCAGTTCAAACCTGGGGAAGGGAGGGGACACACTGAGGACCGGTTACCTGGGTGTGAGTCCTGGGTTGGCCAGAGACCGGTAACAGGAACAAAGCAAGGTATTCGACCTCCCCGACTCCTACCTTGAATGTGCAAGGAAGCGATAATAAAGTACCACTTCGGAGAGCTACTCCTGGGATGAGGTGAGGTGATACTTTCATAAAACTTAAAAAAATGTCTCAGGTACAAAGCAAATTCTCCATAAATGTTAACTATTACTATTAAAACACAGCACTGCCCCTTTAATGGGCACCACACATGCATGCACACACACAGTTGACACCATTTATAGCGTGTCCTCAAAATGCAGTCAGGCCTTCATTAAAGCAGGGCTGAGCTAAGCTAATCCTTCTCTGTGACCAAGTCTAGCAGGTAAACTAATGTATGCTCTATGCTTAAAATAGCTGCACTGTTAAGACTGTTACTCTCAGACATATCACTAAATGTAACTCAACCATTTATTGGAGGCACAGACTTCTTTGGACACATCCTTTCTTAACTGCCTAGACTATGTTACGTGGCCACATCTCCGGCCTCAGGAAGCACATTTCAGTGCCCCCGGCAACCCTCAAAACTTGTCTGGTCATTCGCTCAGCATCTAGTTTTCTCTCCACACCAACCACTGTTCAACAAAAATATAACACAAGTCACCTATGCAATCTTAAATTGTCAAGTAGCCGCATTTTCAAAAGTAAAAAGAACAAGAGATATTAATTTCAATAGGACAATATATTTAACCATTATGTCCAATATACTATTGGTCTAAATATAATCAATGAAAGACTATTAGTGAGATATTTAACCATTTTTATGCTAAGTCTTTTAAATTGGTGTATATTTTCTACTTTCACTATATCTCAATAGGGACTAACTACATATCGAGCATTCAATAGCAAGCAATGGCTAGTGACAACCAGGGCCCGTCTCCACGGGCCCATGATGGTATGGATCTTGTCCGTCCTGGTCACGACAGAACATAATACATGGAAGGAATTCAACCCGTATGTGTTGGATCATTGGATAGATGAACACATGAATGGGATTCTAAATCTATGGGTGATATAAAACATAATCAGATCTGCATGGATTGGCAGTCCCACCAGGACCTACTAAGTGGCAATGTCATTCTGCCTTGTGCTTCTAAACAGAAATGTCGCAGGCTTCAGCAGACAGTAAACGATAAAAATGTTTGCTGAAAATATGTTCTATAGTGAGCTGGGAGCTCTTCACAATATGTGTCGAAGCCCCCTGGTCTGAAGGTTTGGAGGGGAGCCTGTGGCACAACGTAAGAAAGTGGGAATCCTAACCCTCTCTCCCCCAGCTGTGCGACCTCAGGCAAATTACTTCGTAGTTTTCGGTCCTTGTCCTCATCTGTAAAACCTCATGAGGTTGCTATGAAGGCTAACAAGGAAACCAAATAAACAGCCCCTGGAGCAAGGTCTGAAAGAAGTAAGCTCTCAATAAGTGTAAGAAGCAGCTTTTATTCTCTTTCTACATCCTCCAAGGCCCCCATGGCTCTTCCTTTCCCCTGCTGTGAAGGAGAACTTAGGTCAGTACAGCCACCAGGGCCTCTCTCCTAACCAGTTCCCTGGGCATTCGCTTCCTCCCTGCTTCATCCTCCTCCGGGTCAACCTGAGGATACTTGATCTGTTCTCCTTTGCTTCCTAGTTCCGGGACAACTTCTCATCCACTGGCCAGGTAATCCCCATCCCCCCAAACTACGTCCATATCACCATCTTCCTTAAGCTCGCTCAACTGATCATTCTGAGAGGACAAGTTTTCCCTTGATCTGCTACCACATTCTTGAGGAACAGGACAGATGAAATTCTCACCTGCCTAACAGCACCCCTTAGCTATCACTTAATGCAAATCACGGTCCACCAGCCTACATGAGCTCTGAGAATGGGAGGTAGAACTACCTACGGAACGACAGCCAAGAGGGAGCTATGTGAGAGGCCAGGGAGTGAAGGACAAACAGCATCGGCCTGTAAAAGATAGCCTGTTAGTGATCACTGAAAACCCACCTCCTCGGTTTCACTGGAATTTCTGCCAAACAAGCTGTACTCCACTTCTCCCTCTAGCTGATGCTACCTTTCCAACAGACTGTGATTTAAGGAAGTACAGCTAGTGTTCTTTGTGCCTGAGGGGGCCACAAATCCAAGAACCTCCCATCCACACACTGGTCAGCGACCCGGGAAGGGACATGACTTTCTTTCTGTGTGTGACTTGACTCTTTATATTTGCCCCAAAATTGTCAGAGTCATTGGTCAAACCAGTCAGTTTGGCTCCGGAAGAGATTTGTTGTAAATAAATGGGTTAATCAGGACGAAGAAGACGCCAAAGCAAGCCCATACAGACACACCGTGACAGAGAAAGCCAGGGTATCCGTTCCCTACAGTCACCTCAGATATCCGTAGGTCAGCAAATTGAGTTAGAAAGAGAAATTGGGTGTGGCCTGTTCACAGTTTCCTGGGTACACTTACAAAGCTTTTACAACTTTACAACAATCCCCGACATAGTCTGTGCTCCACAGGAAACAAAACCTGAAGCAAATCATGCTGATGCTTTACGGAGAGGTGGGTGCAATGCCAGGGCAGCAAGAGTGAGGAGAAAAGGGAAGGAAAGTGAGAATTTAGGAAATGTAGATTCAAGTTGTATGCCACCCAGCTGTCGTGGCTTCAAAAAAGAAACAAACAAAAAAAACACACCTCGCTATTCAGTCGTGTGGGACATTTCCGGGAAGATCAAAGGTGTCACTGCCCCCCCAACAGCGATCACAGCCACTGTTCCCATCTCCCGACTCACTGGTCAGAGCTCCCAGAGTGGGGGCATGAAACCTCCCCCGCCCCACCCCATACTGTCACTCACCTACACTTCCAGGTCGAGTCTCTCCGGTTAGCAACTGGGAACCCAGATCCACATCCTACAGTGCATCATCTCCTCTGAGTCTGGATGTGGTGGGAGCAGCCAGGGCCACCATGAGACCACCAGGTTGGGCCTAGAGATTAGGTGCCAGACCTTCTGTGGATCCCACATGGAGCAAGTGGCTGAGGGCCCAAGATGGAAGGCAGGTGGGACCAGGTGAAACTGGATATGCATGCGTACATTCAGCCTAATATCTTTTTTTAATAAGGTGAGGTGAGTTTTACTTCCTTACAGTTAAAAAAGTCCATCTTAAAATTACAGTTATTATTACCTTCATCTTTCCTCCTCACCTCAATGCCAGCTATAATCACTTCCAAAATCAGCTGAAGTAGAAATCTATTATAGCTTCACACATTCCAGAGTCAAGTGTCTTATTAGAGCACCTCCCCCATAAACCATCAAAATGTCCCTTAATCCAAAATTTCCACATTCAGAGACTGTACATTCTATTCAGTCATGGTCAGACTATGTGCCCCAATTTTATTCTGAAAATATGATGGCTATCATCATAACACTATGGTATGCCAAAGACAGAAAATTCCCCCATCCCAAAGTCTTCCCATTTTTTTAGGGGATGTTTATAAAAACTTTACAATAATGCTGTTTTTAAATACTTGAAAGTACACAGCCTGGTGCAATTTAATTCACTTCATAACACTGAGTTGCATGAAGACACAGCTGTAAGGGAGGTTGTGTGGTGTCCTGGGGATATTTTTATAAGAAGTCAGGATGACTGGCTTCTAGGCTTTGCTCATGCACCAGTTGACTGTGACATGGGATGTACCAGTCAACTTCTAGGAGGTCTAAGGGTCCTCCTCCCTAAAGGTGGGGGGAAGCTGAGCAGGATAGGTGCCCTGAGTGCTGACATCCTGTGATTCTATATTACAATGACTGAGCAAAAGACAGCTCTTTAATTTCAAAGGTTATTACTCCAACTTTCGAAGAACCCAGAATTCCTCAGATTCATCATCAAGAGGCATAGTCCTTACCACTTCTTTCTGATGAAATGAAAACCATTCTAACTGGGCCACTGATGGCTTGGCAGTTGCAAAGGAAACCGAGTGTCCTTTGATTCCAATGACTCATCTAGATACATGATTAGAGTCTGAAAGTATGGTACTTGGACTGGCTTTTCCCACAGTAACATGGGAAGCCTCCCTTTTGGGTGTCAAGTTGTCTGTCCATAAAACAGACTAAGTGGTAACTACTGAAACCCTACAGGAGGACTCTGGTGCTTGGGGAGGCTGCCCCTCGTAGGTGTATACAAATGGTTCACCTTCAAACACTTGGAATTCTGCTGGTTCCTCCCACCATTAGAAAATGGTGTTAGCCCACCATCAGGAAAATGTAACAACCAAAAAGGAAGAGTCAAAGATCAAACAAAACAAGAAAGAGAAGATTAGGCTACATGGACCAGAGGCACAAAAGCAGGCTTGTGAGCCATACAGGAGGCCCAGGGCAGCACATGATGAATGCTATACAAAGAGAGTGCAGATGAAGCTCACCCCAGCTCTCAGATTCCGAAGTTGTCCATGAGGCTCAGAGTGCTAAACCTGAGAGCTTCAAGTCTATCAACATCTTTCTGAAATCTCATTAGGAACATGTAGATGTGGAGGGTCAGTCACTAACATGTCTCTCACTTCCATATAAGGTTATACCAACTTTTACAAGTATAAATATGTCACAAGTATAAACAAGTTATGAATGGCTTACCCAAACCTGAAGAAAAGAGACATTAAGCTTGGATATAGCTTAAATTCTCTTACAAGTAAGACTGGAAAGCTTTCTTACTGTTCTCTAAAGCTCCTCAAGTCAAAAGAACACTCACCAGTCTTTATAGATGACATAAAGCTTAAGAATCTGTGTTATCAATGAAATTCTATGCCGCAGAAAGAAAGAAGGAGCTCCTACCTTTTGCAACAGCATGGGTGGAACTGGAAAGCATTATGCTGAGTGAAATAAGCCAGGTGTTGAAGGACAAATACCATATGATCTCACCTTTAACAGGAAGCTAAACAACAAAACAAACAAGCAAGCAAAATATAACCAAAGACACTGAAATAGAGAACAGCCTGACAGTGACTAGAGGGAAGAGGGGAGGGAATTTCAGGGGAAATAGGGGAGGGATTTAGAGGAACATATATAAAGGATACATGGACAACAACTGAGAAGGGTGGAAATGGGAGGGAGGGGTGGGATGAGAGTAATAGAAAACTGTACTTGAAAAATAATTAAATTTTAAAAATATTCAAAAAAATAAAAAGAATAGCCCTGGCTGGTGTAGCTCAGTGAATTGAGCAAAGGCCTGTGAACCACACAATCAGAGTTCAATTCCCAGTCAGGGCACATGCCTGGGTTGCAGGCCAGTTCCCAGCAGGGGACTCATGAGAGGCAACCATACATTGATGTTTCTCTCCTTCTCTCCTTCCCTTCCCCTCTAAAGATAAATAAATAAAATCTTTAAAAAAAAGAATAGTGTAGGAAATGTAGAAGCGAAAGAACATATATATGACCCATGGACATGAACTAAAGTGGGGGAATGCGTGTGGGAGGTGGTGTGCAGGGCAGAATAAAGGGGTGTGCAGGGGAATAAAGGGGGGAAAATGGGACAACTGTAATAGCATAATCAATAAAATACATTAATTTAAAAAAATAATCTGTGTTATAAAATAAGTGACACATGGTAAGGTTTTGGATCTCATTAAATAATATTAGATTCTCAATGATACACAGACATGTTGTATGTGTATATTTGTGCAACTGCGTGTGATTCTGATTTTCTTAACTATAGCATACGTTCTATTCAGAACCTTAAGGTGCATGGATAATTGCTTAACTGTGTTCATGTCTTAAGGTCTTCAGTACATTTCATTTTCAATGGGTGGAATTCTGGGTGAGAAATAGTTCTTAAATCCTCCACTCACAGTCACTAATGCAAGTGAAGAGAACAATAGTAGCTACAGCCTGGAGACGATGGATAGCTTTGCACCAGGAATCATGTGTGGACTGGCCAGGTATCAAGTTGGCAGTGTGACAAAGGTGGGTTAGAGGATCATGGTTACCCACTGAAAAGCACTCTGATGCTTATGGTCACTGGAAACACCGCTGGACTAAAAGTCAAAAGACCAGTACTAGACTCTTGCATCTACTAGTTACCTGTGGGTGACCTTAGTCCTTGACTCACTTCTCTAGACCTTGGTTTCCTTCTATGCAAATAAGGAGATTAACCCATATGACTTCTATACTCTCTTCCAGTTTTGAAATTCTGTGGCGTTCCTTGGACTTCCTTGGACAAAACCGACATCTTTTCAGACAGTAAATATTAGTCATAGGGCACAATGTAACCCCAGAAGTAGACAACAGGCCTTCTAGATTATGTACTAACTCAGCCAACCCACTCATCAATAGGCTCTGTAAATGTCATTTTCCAAACTCTTTTACAGATTAGTGATGTCATAAAAAACTGGATGTGTGGCTCAATGAAAAACAAGTCACTATCTGTCAATATTTCAGGGGGAAAGGCCTAAATTCAGGTGAGGAAACCTTTTGTTAGACTCACCAATGAAAAGCCTCCTGGGTGGCTCTGTCTCCTTCTTTTTCCCACAACCAAGAGGGGCATGGAGAGTTGGGGTCCCAGAGGATTATGGCACACAGCCCACCATGGCAAAGGAGACCTGAAATGAATAGCAGCACTGAGGAGGGAGAATCTGGTGAGTCCTTCAGTAACAGTCTCTGAAGAGTTTGCACTCAGACCGTCACCCCGCTGCTGTCCTGCCTACAAAACAGGAGCAGCTGCTGTGGTCCCCGGAGGCCTCCCACGCTTTCCCCAGAGGGGGCCAGAGGTCTGGCCCTACATGGGAATCTCCGGGAGAGCTTTTAAATACCGGTACCTGGACCCCAGAAACTCTGACTCAATCAGCCTTATGAGGTGACCGCCTTGGGGACTAAGAACTAGCTAGTTGGTCAGTCAGGGTGCTTGGCCCTGTTTTCCCATTCACCAGTCACACTTAGCCCAGTCTGAGACTCAAAATGCGTGTGACTGGTTTGGTGTCCTGAAAGACAAAGGCTTCCCAATGATCTGAAAAACTGAGAGGCCCTCAGGGCAGCTCCCAGAATGAAGAAGACGCTCACGTCATTGCTGAGAGGCTGGGCACCCATAGTCCTAAGAAACTGTTGGCAAGAGGTCCAACTTCTTTTTCCTTTCTTTGCTCTTGGCTCTCTTCCTTGGTCTTCCTGCCTCAGGCAAGCCCATGTTCCAGAGATTTTTACCAACTCCCTCACAGACTGGGAGCTCCTAGCGGGCAAAACTGTCTCCTCCCTCCTGCTGTGTGTCTAGCACAGCGCTGGCCAGGCTCCAAGTTGAAATGCATCTTCGCCCCCAGCATTCTCATGAGGTCAGGTCTCATGCATCCCCCCCCCCCTCAAACCCAATGGTAGAGTTACCACTGCACACTCTGTCTTCTAAGGTCTCCCTCAGCCCCCACTAGACCCCCGCAGGCTCTCTGCGCTCCAGCCAGTCCTTAGTTCTTCCTGCAATGGAGCAGCTATATGTTAAACTATTTCCTTCAAAGACACCGTTTAGAAGTCCCAGGCTGTGGGGAAAGGGGCAGAGCCGTGCCAAAGGCTCCCACACATAAATTTCTTAGAGAAAGCAGCCACAGAGCTACTCGGCAGCATGTGAGTGGAGGGAACCCAAAAGGCTCCACAGAGCTGAAAACGCCTCCTTCCCACCGGGTTCGTCATTCCTGATATGAGAGCCACTGTCCTCACTGCATCACTGCTATACACCAATATGAATTAAAACATGGTCATTTTTTTAAAGGAGCGCTAATTACTTAGCTGAAACAATGGAAAGGATTCATTTGACTGTAATTAATGACAACAGCCTGCAAGTGCTACCCGAAGCAGGGTCTGAGGCCGCAGGACAGAGAAGAGGCGAGTGTTGAGGGGGGAAGCCAGTGGTGGCTGTCAAAGGTGGTCTGCCTGCCCCCGGTGGGGAACCATAGATACAGCAGGATGGCGCTGGGCATCTGAAGGGGAGCAGAAGGCCCTGGAAGCAGGCCTCAGGGGCCACAAGAAAAATCACAGCTGTACCCTGGAGAGCTCTGTCCCATGGTGACAGTCCAACTCTCTCCAATGAACGTAAAGCCCTGGAGAATGAATGGGTTTTGTTTGGCTCTTCTGAGATGCATCTTAATACAAGTGCTTTTGCCTGAGTGAGTCAGATGCAGGAAAGTCTCCAACTTCACTCCAGCTGGTACTTTTCCATCCCTTCCCCTAGATTATATAACATGGCACATTTTTAGAAACTTGGTTCTAGCTGCAGAGACTTCTGTGCTAAAATTTCAGCTTCTCAGTCCTCATATCCTCAAATTTTCAAGAAAGGAGATGCTGGTTTTTTAAGTTATAAAGAGTGGGAGTTAGAGAACAATATATTCTCCCTACAAGTAAAACAAAAAGCAAAAAACCCAAGTCTCATGCAGTCATCTCAAAATAGCTCCTTCCTATTCTCGTATTTGGGGACAGAGTAAGAAAACCTGCAAATGGTTGGGTTTTGTATTGTTTTTTCTAGGAAAGCACCTGGGAAAGTACCCAGCTTGGAGATTTTAAATGTTGTGTCACATGTCGGGGTAGAACATTAGCTTAAATTCATATTAATGTGTAGATAGAGTATCCCCAGTAGTTTGCTATAGCAAGGAAGTTTCATGGGGACCTCTTGGGAGAATTAGGATCCTAAAATAAGGAGAGACTGAAATCAGAGGAGAAATATGTGTTAACAGAGATGGAGGGAAAGGGGCTCAGGGTAAAAGGAAACTGAGGCAGAAACTGCTTCAGTGACTGTCAAGTTCATAGTTCAAGGTGGCAAGTTACAAGAACCAGATTCCAGGTCTCTCCTCTCCCACTTTACTTATTAGAATGTCCAACGTCACCCCCTCTGAGTCATTTTTCCAAAGCAGCCCCCATCCCAAGAGACCAGAAAGAAAAAAACAACAGTGCAATGCCAACATACCCTCCCCTACAGAGCTTCAGGCAAAGCCATGTGCACAGGGAGATGTATCTTTTTGTTTAGTGTCTGCTGAGCTGCCAAAGTCATGGAACCTTAGTTGCAGCCCAAAACAGCCAAAGCCAAACACACATGGAAAGGAGCAAAGCAGACGGCAGAACAAAATCGGCTGCAGCTGTGCAGACTGGCCCCGTCTGCTCTCCTTCCTTCTCGTGCCCTCGCGCTGACATCTAGTATATGTGCCGTTCCCCAGGGACCTTGAAAGTAAAAAAACCATACTTTTCAGCTGCACTGCAGAGTAATCATGTGTAAACTAAGCAGAGAGCTAAAGCCTAGTTCTGGCTTCATACACTTACAGGCAACTCATTTGTGCAGCAAGTGGCCACTGCGTTCCTGCCTCTCATACAACCCTTCACGGGGCCGGTCAGACATCCCCGCACCCGGGGCTTCATCTGGAGCTACATTTTAGATCCAAGTTAATCTTAGACCCTGAGAAGCAAACTAGTGGAGAAGAGGAAGGGTCTTGATAGAGAAGTCTTCTGTTCCCAGCCTAAGGTCAGTTGTGTGTATAACACCTGTTCTACATCTTATTGGGTAAAGTGGCTTTCCTTAGGGCACCCTCTCTGTCTAATGATTGCTACAGGACAGTCACAGTTATCCCTTCTGAAGACTCGTCATCCAGTGGGTCCATGGAGAGACGTGGTGGCCACTTAGTTATTCACGTAAATGTTGACAGCAGATATACGCTGAGTGCTTGATATATGCCAAACAGAAAACTGGGCACTAATCACCAAAGATAATAAGACATGTTCCCGGTCTCCCACGTCCTCAGTACTTTGACAGTCCATGTGAAAACTGTACACATCTCTTTCTAACTCCACATTCAGAAATGTCACAGTGGTAGCTTGAAATCAGCCATGGTAGGTGTGTTTACACTATAGAAATTGGCAGCCAGTGCACGTTAGAGTTTTGTTATTGTTCTTTTGCTGTTAGAGGTGTGTGTTTGTGTTTTGAGGTGGTTTACCAGCACATCACTGTCTGTGACAAGGGTGTGATTGAAGTGCTATGGCAGTGACCACATTTTTCTGCTTTTAAGGGATGGGGTAAGGTTTTTGCATATGACATGACATACTAGTTGTGCATTTAAAGCCGAGTGAAATTTCCCACGGCAGCAAAAGAGAAACAAAGAATTCCAGAAAGAATAACATAAGTAAAGGCACAAAAACTTCTAAGTTAAAAAGATCTAGGAATTCAGAGGTAGAAACCAGTACAATCTGTTGTGCTGACCAGGGAAGGCTATGACAGCTTAAAGAATAAACACGTTTTCCTGTCTGGTACTGTAGCTCAGTGGATTGAGCGCGGGCCTACGAACCACACAATCACAGTTCGATTCCCAGTCAGGGCACATGCCTGGGTTGCAGGTCAGTTCCCAGCAGGGGACACACGAGAGGCAACCATACATTGATATTTCTCTCCTTCTCTTCTTCCCTTCCCCTCTAAAGATAAATAAATAAAATCTTTAAAAAAACAGAATAAACAGGTCTTTGGTGGATGAATTTGGGGAGGGCGAAGCAAGGGGGGAAGGACATGACAGAGTGGGACAGATACTGCCATCAGCATGGACAGCACAGACCTCAGCTGTTCGACTTAGCTGGAGCAGAAAAGACATA
The DNA here is from genome assembly GCF_014824575.4 of Sturnira hondurensis. Classification (NCBI taxonomy): domain Eukaryota; kingdom Metazoa; phylum Chordata; class Mammalia; order Chiroptera; family Phyllostomidae; genus Sturnira; species Sturnira hondurensis. The sequence goes on from NW_028088915.1 coordinate 5,996,159, forward strand.
ACAAAGGCAGCTTTCTCCCTCTTCTCTTCTTCCAGTCCTAGGGAGGTTTAGCCCTGGGATGAAGTGAAGCTCCCATGGTAGATTTTACAAGTGAAAATGGAGGTTGAATGAAGTTCAACAAAAAAATCATAGCCCCGGCTGGTGTAGCTCAGTGGATTGAGCCCCAGCCTGAGAACCGAAGGGTTGCTGGTTCGATTCCAGTTAGAACATGTGCCTGGGTTGCGGGTCTCCAGTGGGAGGCACACAAGAGGCAACTACACGTTGATGTTTCTCTCCCTCTCTTTCTCCTTCCCTTCCCCTCTCTCTAAAAATAAATAAACAAACATCTTGTTTAATAAATCCCTAGCTTCCATGTATCTGTAAACTACAAGGATGGAGAGAAGGAATCTGTCTTCAGGTTCTAAGCAGCATTTCCATTTCCCCAAATTTAGCACGAGGTACCAATATCTCCCCCAGGTGAGAAATTCCTTCTTTTAAAAGCACTTGTTTATTCCCTTCCTTCCCCCCAGTAAGATAATGAGTGGAGAAATGACATAGTTTCATGGAGGAATTCCATATTTATACACCTACCAGAATGACCAAAATCCAGAACACTGACAGCACCAATGCTGGTGAGGACGAGCGGCAACTCTCTCTCCTCGCCGGTGGGTACGCAGAAGGCACAGCCCCTTTGGAAGGCAATTTGACAGTGTCTTACAAAACTAAACATACCCTTGCCTTGTGATCCAGTAATTACACTCCTTGTGCTTGACCAAACAAGCTAAAAACTGTGTCCACCCAAAAACCTGCACATGGATGTCTGTAACTGTCAAAACTTGGAAGCAACCAAGATGCCCTTCCGCAGGTGAATGGATAAACAAACTGTGGTCCATTCAGACAACGGAATATTATTCAGCACTAGAAAGAAATGAGCTATCAAGCCATAAAAGAGGCAAGGAGTAAACTCGAATGCATATTGCTAAGAGAGAAAAGTCAATCTATTTGATTCCAATTATGTGACATTCTGGAAAAGGCACAACAGTGGAGACAGTAAACAGACTAGGGGTTGGAGAAGGGAAGGGATGAATAGGCAGAGCATATAGGATTTTTAAGTCAGTGAAACCACTTCATACGACACTATACTGGTGGATACGTGTCACTAGACATTTGTCCAAACCCATATGATGGACGACACCAACAGTGAACCCTAACGTAGACTGTGGACTTCGGGTGACAGTGACATGCCAGTGTAAGTTCACCAACAGTAGTAGCAGATGCACCATCTGGTATGGTAGGTGGTGCTGATAGTGGGAAAAACTACACATGTGTGAGGACAAGGAAAATACAAGAAGTCTCAGTACTTTTTCCTTAATTTTGCCATGAAGGAAAAAATTTTCCAAGAAATACTTTATTTTTGAAAGACAAAAAAATTTAGCGCAAGAGAAGAAGCCTGATTTAAGAGGTCCCTGCTCCTCAGAACGTCTGTTCCTCATTCGAGAAGAGGGCGTGTTCCCTCTGTGGTGACTGGATCCCACCAGATGGCGCTGTTGCATCCATAAGCTTGTCCTTGGCTTGGAGGCCAAATTGATGGTGAGCCTGGGATCCAGCAGCAGTTTGTCTCAAGCATTTTTGTCAGCAGGGACAGACAGATTTTTCAGGAGTGCAGCCGACATAAAGCTAGGGGAGTAAGAGGGGGATAGAGAAAGGAGAAAAGAGAAGTCTGATGTGAGAAGAGTGGTGATTACATGTGATGGCTAACATTTAGCTCAAAATGCATCAAGCTATTTCATCACCAAGAGTTCCCTGCAGACATTTTTATTTAGAAGGACAGAAAAGCCCTGGCTGGTGTGGCTCAGTGGACTGAGTGCTGGCCTGCAAACCAAAGGGTCACTGGTTCGATTCCCAGTCAGGGCACATGCCTGGGTTTGGGGCCAGGTCTGTAGTTGGGGGCGTGTGAGAGGCAACCACACATTGATGTTTCTCTCCCTCTCTTTCTCCTTCCCTTCCCCTCTCTCTAAAAATAAATAAAACCTTTTAAATATTAATTAATTAATTAATTAATTAATTTTTAAAAAGGGCGGAAAAGAACAGCGAATTGGAGGGACGCACTTCCATCCATTCCAGGCACGACTTTCAAGGACGGTTTAAGAATCCCCGCTGCGCTGTGAGGAAGACATGAATACAGTTCAGCTCTGCAGAAACGGTTTGGTGGGGTGAACAGAGCACATAGTAAAATATAACATCAAATTCACTACTTGTTTGTATTGAATGTTTGTATCCCCGCCCCCCAAATTTATATGCTGAAGTCCTAACCCACAGCGTGGCTGCATTTGAAGATGGGACCTCAAAGGAAGTAATTAAGGTTAAGTGAAGTCTTTAGGGTGAGACTCTGGCCAATAGGATCACATTCTTATAAGCAGAGACACCCACAGAGATCACTGCCCTTCCCCCCAGCTTTCACAGAGTAAAGGTCATAGAAGGACATAGCAAGGAGGTGCTGACCACAAGCCAGGAAAGGGGCTTTCGCCAAAAACCAAATTTGCCTTGATCAGGGACTACCAGCCTTCAGAACTGTGAGAAAATATTGCCTAAACTACCCAAACTCAGGGGCATTATGTCAGCCCAAGCAGATGAATGCACCGTCTGAAGTGTACGTTTCAATGGCATTAAGTATATTTGCATTGTGCAAAGTTGTTTTTAATGCTGTGTAATTAGGAGTAAGCAAGACAATTATAAAAAGTTGGGGATGGCCCTGGCTGGTATAGCTCAGTGGATTGAGCACGAGCCTGTGAACCAGACGATCGCAGTTCGATTCCCAGTCAGGGCACATGCCTGGGTTGCAGGCCAGTTCCCAGCAGGGGACACATGAGAAGCAACCATACATTGATATCTCTCTCCCTCTCTCATTCCCTTCCCCTCTAAAGATAAATAAATAAAATATTTAAATATATATATATATAAATAAAAAGTTGGGGATGAAATCATAAAAGCCTAGAAGAACTCTGCATTCAGATTGCTTTTCAAGTACCTATAAATTCTTACCTTTTATAAGAATCCACACTGGAAAATAAAACTTTTTGACTGTTGTTTATGAAGGAAGTCAATGGAGAATTTTAATCGGTAAAACCATAATCAAAAAGCCTTACATCAAAGAGTCAATAAATGAGTGTTCTTGATATGTTTAAGTAGGTTGGTTTTATTTTTTAATTTCCTTCTTTAACTGACTCTTTCAGTTGACCGGCCATGGCTGGTTGTCAGTCATGTTAGATAAGGGGAATTTATGCAGATTCCATTCCTTTGCCTGTGCCTTAGAGGGTGAATGGTTTCCACAAGGCAAAGGAGGAAGACAAAGTAATCTGGATGGAGGGAACAGGCTAAACAAAGCCACAGAAGCAGGAATGCACGTGACATATCAGGGGATCGGTGGGATATCAAGGGCAACTGGGACACTGGATCATGAGAGCATTCTGGGAAGAAAAGCCAGAAAGGTACACTGATCCCAGATTGATTAAGACTTTGAAAATCATGCTAAGACATTTGGACTTGATCTTGGGCAGCCCCTGAAAGTTTTCCTTGGGGCAATGTTCAGATGCAAGTTATGGTTAAATACAGCACATAAACTAAAAATGAAGGGATGGCTGGTATCAGGCATTTTCTGCCAAAGCCCATACAAGAGATTTTTTTACATTTGAAATAATGGTAGCAGCAAAAATGGAAACATACAAACAGACAGAGCAAGCATTTTTTTAAATAAAATTGACACTTCATAAAGAAAAAGATAGAAGATATTTTCAAGGCTGATGAGGAGACTTCTAGTTTGTTTCAATAATGCTTAAGATTAAACTGGCAGGAAATTGGCCTGTGGCTTTCTCCCAAGCAAATGCCTTTTTACTGTGAATAAACTGATTTCAACTGACTGACGTATATTCCTCTGATACTGTCACTGTGAGCAGAAAGTGAGAACAAAGCTCAAAGTGGGAGAATCCTACTCCCATCTGGTCCACAGAGACCTCAAACATCAGGCAGAATAACAGCAAGGTGCTGAACTGTCCTGGAATCAGCAGCACAGCCAGAGGAGACCCGAGGTTCTGCCTCTGCTGTGGTCCTTGTAGCATCAATTACTGAAAATGTAGAATGTGTACCAAAACAATACATACCAAAACAGTTCATCTTCAAAAACTCTCTTCCAGTAGAGTTGGACAAAAATACCACCTTTCAATGGGGAAAGGACTTGAACAGACACTTCTGCAAGGAGGACATACAGAGGATCCAGAGACACATGAAGAGATGCTCAATATCACTTGCTATCAGAGAGATGCAAATTAAAACCACAATGAGATACCACTTTACACCAGTGAGAATGGCTATCATAAACAAAGCAATAAACAACAAATGTTGGAGAGGGTGTGGGGAAAAGGGGACTCTGGTCCACTGTTGGTGGGATTGCAGACTGGTACAACCATTATGGAAAACAGTATGGAATTTTCTCAGAAAACTAAAATTGGACCTGCCTTTTGACCCAGCAATTCCACTGCTAGGATTGTATCCTAAGAACCCTAAAACACCAATCCCAAAGAACCTATGCACCCCAATGTTCATAGCAGCACAATTTACAATAGCCAAGAGCTGGAAGCAACCTAGGTGCCCGTCAGTAAATGAATGGATCAAAAAACTATGGTACATATACACAGTGGAATTTTATGCTGCAGAAAGAAAGAAGGAGCTCCTAGCTTTTGCAACAGCATGGATGGAACTGGAAAGCATTATGCTGAGTGAAATAAGCCAGGTGTTGAAGGACAAATACCATATGATCTCACCTTTAACAGGAAGCTAAACAACAAAACATACAAGCAAGCAAAATATAACCAAAGACACTGAAATAGAGAACAGGCTGACAGTGACCAGAGGGAAGAGGGGAAGGAATTTCAGGGGAACTAGGGGAGGGATTTAGAGGAACATATATAAAGGATACATGGACAACAACTGAGAAGGGTGGAAATGGGAGGGAGGGGGGAGCATGGGGGTTGGGATGGGATGGGAGTAATACACAGAAAACTGTACTTGAAAAATAATTAAATTTTAAAAAGTGGAAAAAATACCACCTTTCTTTGCACAAGATAAAGTTGAAATCAACTGCACTGTTTTGGTCACATACTCCAAAATAAACCTCAGCCACTTCAATTCCTTTTCCATACAGGGGGCCTCAGAGACATTTCCTTAAGTTTGAGCCTTAAGCCCTTTCTCATGACTCCGAGTGTTCAACAGTTGTTCGACCATAAATAGTTAACAGCTATACCTGGTTATGTCTTTTGAGTGCGTTTAATAAATGGTAGCATGAATGGCCACATGAATTTGCTTTAACAGTATAATTATGTTGATCTTGTGAAGAGCTTAAAATCTAATAAGAGAAACAGACTGATAGTTAAATAAGTATAATACAGATTAAAAGTAGAAAACAGCTTAAAGAGGCAAAGTGCTCCTGTCATTAAGAAAAGCTGAAATTTTATCACCTTAACCTTACCCTCCTTTTTCATTTCTAACTCACCTGATTCTCTGGCCAATGCAAATGCTATTTCCTCAAATGACCTCTGTATCTTGAATAAAGTTCTTCCATCCTCTCTTAACCCATTACACAGTCTGACACAGGCAGTCTCTGGAGGTCTGGATGTGCATGCTGGGACTGGTTTAGCCCAGTAAGGGAGATCAAGATTTATTCCCGTCACGGTCCACACTGGATTTTATTGCAACAGCCTAACTCGCTTGGGTGCTAATTTCCTGCTGGTAGCTGGGAAGGATAAATGCTATGGGAAAATCTAAGAATGTCTAGACGTGGTCAAAGTACTAGTGTTTCTCTGATATGCACATCCAGACTCTGGTCCTGGAATATGATGTTGATCTGTTTACCCTGAAGGCAATGGGGGCCTGAGTGCCTCTGGAACATCAATTTCACATTCCTTAGGTCCTTCCTAGAAGTTTCCATTAGAAGTAGCTTTGTTGACTTTTCATGGTAGCTTCTCAGCTTGTCAGCAATAAAGGGAACTAAGGAGCAGTTAAATTAAGTTCTAGATCATAATGCTAAAAGTCTTATAAAATTAGGTTTACAAACTAGATGCACAGGTTAGTTTAGACGCAACTTTTGCCTAAGACCAATGATCTCTTCTAATCCTCGAAAACTGTAATCCTAAACCTACTGGGGAAAATGTAAAGATCCATGAAAAGGCTACCATCATTAGATACTTAATAGATGCCAGTATTCTATTTAATCGCCACAACCCCACTATGAGTAAATGTGGATAGCACTATTGCAGGGACAGAGAATCTTGTTTCCTTCCAAAAACACCCCAGAGATAAAACTGTGTCTCATGCACCTACAGGTTTTATGCTGCTCAGAATATCATCTAGAATGAATGAGTTGATTGTACGATGCTCATTGTACAAAGCATTTACAATGCTCACAATCACCCTATGAAGTAGGTTGCTCTTTCTTATCTCCATTTGGCTGATGAGGAAACCAACGCTAAAAAATAAGCAACCTGCCCAAGGTCACACCAGTCGTTGCCAAAATTGACTCTTCTCAGTCTGCCACATTACCCCGCCACCATCACCACCAATTTCCTGTGTCTTTATAAGGTCCCCCAAGAGAAGTTTTGCTGAATGAATTTGCTCCCCAAATGGAATAGTTTCACCTGTCCTGCTCCATAGATAATGACTCAGTCACACACGGAAGTACCACGATTTAACCAAGCCTCCAGAGCTAGGCACTGTCAGACAGCAAATTGAATCCTAGTCCAAGTTCCATGCATCGCCAGCATTCCTTTTGCATCTCTACCTTTATTGGGGACGAGTTTCTGTACAGAGTCAAGTCCTGGGTGCAGTTGTAGTGCTCAACCCTCATGATGACTATCCAGGGTCGACTGTCAACTTTAGAATTGGATTTTCCAAAAGTGACTGTTCCTAGCTTTCAAGTGGTTTGAGTTTAGCAGAAAAACACTTAAAAATATGTACTGTGCAGTATTTTGCCCATCTTTGGCATTTTAAATTTCCATGTATTTAAGTGAAACTCAATATGTGGATAAATACAAATTAACTCATCAAAATGAAAATAATAAGAGATGCCAGTTATTTCCGAGACTTTTGCCAAACACCCCCAGACTCCCCCCAGAGAGGCAGGATTAGGCTGTCTATTGATTTTGAGCATTCACGTGACCCTTTGCCAACCCATACCCATTTTTAACAAGTTACTGCACATAAAAGCCCAAAAAGGGAAGTTGTGGGACATAGCTCTAACCTCCCCCCAAAAGACACATAACAAAGACATGATACAGCTAATTAGTAGGAACAGCAGTTGGGCTGGTGATATATTTTATATTCCTCTTTACCATTTAATTTTTGCCAAAAACATGTATTCATTTTTTAAAACTCAAGTAAATAAAAGAGCTTTAAAAATAAAGTTTATGGTTAACCTACCAACTGACCTGAATCAATTCAGTCATTCAAGATCCTCAGACTCTGCACATCCACTAACTGAATGTGAGGAAGAGCTGCAGGTCCATCATCCATTATCACTGTGCTTGCTATTAGTGTGATTCAGACAGCGAATCACAGACCACGTTCCGCCACACACAGGAGTATTTCTCAGTGAGTGGGCACTAAAACAGCCATTCCTGTAAGCCCATGAAGTACCCGGACTCAGACCTTCTGGTGAAATGTTAACTCAAAATGGATGTAACAACAGTCTAGCAACTGTATTCAGCTACCATGCTAATTGGATCAAGTTATTAGAACCCTCTGTTAATCTTTGGACACAGGAAAAAATGGTGTACCTGGCTTAGATATCACTTGAAGGTTTATAATGTGCTAACATTACTGGATTGTTAAACCCTCCTCATGCGAGGGCAAGGGTGTCTTTAAGTAGTTCTAGCCAGCTCACACCTTGAACAGCACTCAACTCTCCAATGAAAAATAGCTTCATATATTTATTGGGCTCATTAGGAGACCTTCATGAGACTGACCAGAGATATGGATCACTAAAGCTTTACAGCAGGCCATTGATACCACCAACCACTCCTAAGGGATACTTCCAACTAAACAACACCAACCTTTGGGCCGCTGACTGGTACTTGACCAGGCCACACAGCAGGAGGCGAGCTTGAACATAATGCGCCTGAATCATCCCCCACTCCAGTCCAAGGAAAAATTGTCTCCTGCAAAACTGCTCCCTGATACCAAAATGGTTGGGGACAACTGTCATAGAGGACCAAGCAAATACATAAACACATACAGAGATACCACTGTATATATTGAAATATTTAAAATAAATCTTAAAAAGTAAATTTTTTAAAAATTAATGTGTGGTTGCCTCTCACAAGTCCCATACCGGGAACCTGGCCCACAACCCAGGCATGTGCCCTGACTGGGAATCAAATCAGCAACCCTTTGGTTTGCGGACTGGTGCTCAATCCACTGAGCCACACCAGCCAGGGTTAAAAAAGTAACATTTTTTAAAGTAAATTTTATGGACAGTATAACAGCTAGGTAAGTCCAAAAAAAACAAACAAACCAGCAATAGATGGATTTCATAAAGACATGCCAACATATAATGATGAAGTCTCTGAGCTTGTTCCATAAAAATAAGCATACTTTTTAAATCTTAGTTTGGTTTGTAATTACACACAAAAAGTCACAGCTCAGTTCCTTCATTTTAAATCCAAACAAACGGAGGCCCAGAGAAGTGACATGGCTTGCTCCGGGTTGTCCTGAGAAATAACAACAGAGCCCAAACTGGCACCAATACTGTGAAGCTTCTGAAAGAGCATTTTTCCAAATACAAAAATAATCTATAACTTTGTGTAGGAAATATGTAAGAAAAAATAAAAATATAAAGATTTAATTAAAAGTTATCCATAATTCATTATTTAGACATAGCCATACTGGTGCATCTCCTTCTAGATATTAACACAACACACATGTATATCCATACCTTCTAATTTTAATTTATGAGGTTTACATGCGATATGCATGGTTTTGTGGGCTGGTCTTATTTAATTTTGTTTTAAACCAGAAACAATCCCCCATGACATGCAACAGCCTTCAAAACTGTGACTTCTATAATTGCTGCATAAAAAATATGTAATATAGTTAATAATATATTCATCTATTTATCTATTCTTCTATTGCTGGACATAAAGATTATCTCTAAGAGTTTCTTATAATGACTCTACAATAAACATTTTGCCATTAGAATGTATATACTACAAATGTAGGAAGTTTGTCCACAGTGCCATTAGCCCCCCCAAAAAGTGTCCAGCACAGAATAGAAGCTCAATAAAAATCAATGGATAGATGGATGGATGGATAGATGGATGGATGGGCAAATGGACATGGATGGACAGTCATCGATGAATCAGCATCGATGGGTGGATTGACATGGATGGGTATTTGTGTGCATCTCTGAGCACTTCTCAAAACTCATTTTACTTTGAGCACTAATGCTGGTATTCTGGTTAAGGTCACCACGTAAAATATAGAACACCCATTTATCTGAATGATTCATTACTTCGTACTGTATTAGAAACATGTTCATTTATATCTCTGAAATTACTTATTTACCTGAAATTCAAACTTGACATATCATATTTAGATCTGCTAAATCTGACATACATTAATTCTTGATGTACAACCTTCAGGAAACAGGCTGCCCAGAATCCCCCACTAGTCCCAGAGCAAAAACTCACTCCTCTTAAAAAGTCTAAACCCAATGGCCGCCAGTGAGTGCTATATACAGCCATTATCTTTGAGCCCTGGTCATCTTCATTAGTCAAGACAAATGAGAAAAACAATAGGAAAGAGAACACCCAAATATGACAATGCAAAGAGCCAGAGCAAGATCTTTCCAAACACAAATCACAGCACCTAAGTGTCTTTCAGCTCTGCTCTCTCCTCTATCTCCACTTCTCCTCCTCTACCTCTGACCATAGTCACTCCTATGCTTTCCCATTGCTCTTGTCATGCCTATCAGAAATTGTGTGATCTAGTTTCTGCCTCTCCCTGCCCCCTTATTCTGTGCACTCTAGCCACCCTGGACTTGTTGAGTTCCTCCATGCACCACGCTGCTTCCTACCACAGGATCTTTGCACAGGCTCTTGCTTCCTCCTCCCTCTCCTACTATTTAGTTAACTCTTAGTCACCCTTCAGCTCAGCTCCAAAGTCACTTCAGGAAGGAAGCTGTCCCTAACTAACTTTGCAGATTAGCTCAGGTCCTCTTGTTCTAAGCTATTAAAAGTATTGCGTACTTTCCCTTTCCTGCATTTATAATATTGGATTGTACCAAAAGTCTGCATGTTTTTTTCCCCATAAGACAGCTCTAGTAGCACTGAGTTGTCTTTAACTTCATTTCAAAACAATTTTGTTAGATTGTACTATGACGGCTGTCATATTACTGTGCACTAAAAAAAAAAAAGCTTACCATGCTTGTCTCATATCAGCCAGGGACAAAGTAACTCCTTGTTTATCTCAGGTTGGCTTTTGGTCTGTGCCCATGCCTGGTTCGTGCCTTGGACACATGGGGAAAATCTTACCAAAACTGGTGAACTTCTGTGTAGTCATTTTAATATCGAAGATGGAAGAAAGCATACAACATTTTCACCATATTATGCTTTATTATTTCAAGAAAGGTAAAAACAAAAATGCAACTGAAATGCAAAATAAAAGATTTGTACAGTATATGGAGAAGGTACTGTGAATGATCAAATGTGTCAAAAGTGATTTTCAAAGTTTTGTGGAGAGATTTCTCGCTAGACAGTGCTCCATGGTCGGGCAGACCAGTTGAAGTCAATAGCAATCAAATCAAGACATTAATTGAGAACAATCAATGTTATACCACACGGGAAATAGCCGACATACTCAAAATATCCAAATCAATACAGTTATTGGTGAAAATGAAACATGTGTCTTCTATTTTACAGATAAACAATACACAAACTTTTTTGGTCAACCCAATAGTTGACATTTTATTTTGTTTTTGTGATTATTTATTTAATGTGTGTATCTACTATAATCAAAGCTCCATGACGGCCAGACACCATGTATCTTTTTTATCAGTCTGTTCCCAGCACCTAGAAAGGTTTCTGCCAAAAGAAAAACAACTGGACATGCAATAAATACTCATTGAATGTAAGTGAAAGCCTCGAGGCTTGCTAACAACTTACCCCCGAAGGAGACAAGAGCTGCTCCTGACTTGGAAGACTGACTCGCTGCAGGTGGACAACAGGAGGCAGATCAAAGCCCAATTTTCTTTCCACTAAATATCCAAGGAGGTGAGTGTAACCCTCACATTACGCCACATATGACATGGCGTATGACTACAATCACAATGCTATGTGGCATGTGTGCACATTTTACAGGCATGTAAGTGGTGTGCACCACAGGAGCTGTAGGCAAACATGGCGTGAAAGTTGAGGTCTCTGTCCGGTCATTTAACCTAAACTTTCTTCCAGCTGAAAGTTTCCAATCTTACAGGTCCAAAGGGATGGTCACTCCTCCATGGGCCTCCAAGGCACCCCTTTATCCCAGGTTTTCTCCTACTTTACCCCCTTCACTGGGTCCTCTTCTCTATCCGGCCTAAGCCGATTTTCTCCTCAAGATAAATTATTACAGAAATGTTACAATATACACAAAAGTGAAAAGGCCAACACCCATCGACCCGCCCCAACAAATATCAACACATGGCTAGTTTTGTTTCATTTTGTGCCCCTCCCCTGCTTTCCTTCCCAACATGATTAGATTATTTTCAAGCAAATCCCAAATACCATATTCCATCCAAGCCAATCTATACTTCTGTATAGATTGAAAATACATAGAAATTTCCCTGTGTGTCTTAAAAATTTTTTAAAGAATTGGCTTGTTCAAATTAGGGCCCAAATAAAGGCTACCAACCAGTCTAACTGTTGCATCTCTTAAGTCTCTAAACTACAGGTTCACTCTACCTATTCTTACTGTGTTGTACTCGTTGAAGAGAGAAGGTCATCTGTCCTACAGAATCTCCTGCACCCTGGATTGTATTAACTGCATCCCTCATTGTGTCACTTAACAGGTCTCCCTGCCCCCAGGCCGTCCTGCCCAGCAACTGGCAGTTAGGGCAACAGGCCTGATCGGATTTGGGTATCACTGTTTGTTTGGCAAATATATTTCCAAGGTAGTTCTAGGTACTTCCTATGATATCAGGAAGTTCATAGTATCTTGCTTTTTTTATGTTAAAAATTAACCAGCAGTTTCAGGGGATGCCAGCTTGATCCTCACGAGACAAAGTTCCCCACTGGCCTTTCCAGCAACTACAGGAGGGGGCACAGTGGGTTTGCCGCTGCAAGTGCATGGCACACAGAGCTTATTTTTAACTATCTGTGTATTAATTACTTTGTTATTATTTATTTTTATTAACCTACTTTTGCCCACCCTGCAGTTTTAGACTTACACCACTGATAATTACCCCACTCTACTATTTCATTAAAGGTTTCAAAATAGTGATGATCTAATTCTGTCATTCCTTCTGAAGTTATTAGGTGGATTTTTCCATAAAGAAGACATTTCCCTAACCAACTCTTTGGTTACTCTGAGTAACTTCATATAGGAAAACAGAATAAATGCTTGATTTCGCCCCTTTTATTTTACGAGTTTTCAGAATAATCATAGGTAACAGACTCCTCCTAAAGGAAACACATGAGTTTTGTTGTTTTGAAAATCATTATGAATTTTTGGATTGATGCATGTGTATGTGTTTCAATCCACTGAAGTTGTTATTCTTTGTGATGCTCAACTTTCCCCATTTTTAGGCAGTTGGGCCTTCTGGGGCCTTTTGGCAGGATCCAGTCATGTTTAATGGCTTCCTTGCTGATCTGACAAGATGTCCTTCGCTCCTCCCGTACAGCTCCTGACCCAAACCTGGACCAGCTATCCCTCCAAGGGTGCCCGATCACTTGCACGTTCTCACCCACCCGTGGTTTCAGTGTCCCCACTCGGTGATCAGAAGCGCCCCAAATGGAACACATCTGTGGAGGGGCCCGGAATAAGCCACAGTAGCATGAAAGTTACTTTTAGCTCTAGGCACTTGAGTTCCTGAAATCCATTATCTAAAGAGCTTAGCATCCTAAAAGGACCAAATTGTCACACACGTCCTCCAGGAGAGCAACTCTAATCCTCTCTGAGACCAGTTGGGGACAAGTCTGCACCGCACTCAGACATTGTCACAAAATTATCATGTCTCCCACCCATGCTCTTCCAGGAACATTGACTTTTCCAAGAAAAAGGTAGCTGTCTTATGTTTCAAGATTTAAACTGTTTCCCCACGACTGCCCTTCACCCACTCAGGTGGTATGTGAGCCCCAAGTGCTGACTGCACTTCAAGTCACATTGCTTTGTAAACTCCCATTTATTCAGAAGGGATTAAAATCTGTTTTTGTTTTTTGTCAGTTTGAGTTTAATTTGCAAGCCCCCAAACACTGAACCTAAGAGTTTTTGCTCTCCAATACTGTTCTGATTTTCCTCCTACACTACAGATCTGTACACAGAGCCAGTGGCTGGACATTGCCATCTTTACAGCCACCAGGCACATTTCAAACTCAACTTGTTTACATATAAACTCACCCACACCTACTCTTTCTGCTCTTTATCATGCTCTTCATCGATACTTGGGTATCAGTACTTGGAGGCAGGTCAGAGCCAGACTCTGTTAGAAACACGGATTTCGCCCACACCCTCATGAAACGGTCCTCTGCAAGTCCTGGCCAGACCAACCTTCTGACAGTACAGCATAACCCAGGGCTTTGCAACATTCTAGAAACGTTTGAGGACTCTGAAACCTGCCTAGGGTCATCAGCCAGTCACAGCCCTTCATTTGCATGAGGCTGTGAGAAATGACTTTGAAGAAGTCTGGCTGTCTGAGCAGGCCAGTGTAGAGGATGGAGAGAACACAGTGTCTGCATCATAAAGGTGTATTTGATCTTATTTTGACACCAGCCCAAGAAAAAGAGGCGAGGTAAACAAGCCCAGTAAGATATGAGAAGCCCATCTGCAAAGGATGGCGTAGAAGGGAGAAAGACACGAGAAGGTTTGGGGCTTTGCAGGTGGGCACAGCATGCACAGCAGCCCAGACATTAACCTGGGGCAGAAGGACGCAGCAGCTACAAGGGGAAAGAGAAATCAAGGGGAATGACTGAGCAGGGGGATTCCAGGAAAAGACTGGACATCCTACCAGACAATCAGATGGGGCCTTGGAGCAATGAGATTTTGATAAATGTGACCTCATATTCACTCAAGGCTGAGTCCTGGGAGAAACCGGGTACAAAAGCAACACCATTCCCTCATTGCTCCGCTGCTTGCCAGACCCACGCTGCCTCAGTGACCAGCTCTGACGACTCTCACTTCTCCTCTGTAACAAAGGTCTCTCCCTTAGCTTCTCCCTTGGTCTCTCTCTGGGATTACTGCATTGCCTCCTAGCTGATCTTTCAGAGTTTAGTTTCACTCCCTTTCAAGCCCTGTCTTTTGCAGAGTACTCCAAACATTTTTTTATTTTGTCCCCCAAATATATTAATATTTATACACAACTTGAAAATGCCCCCACGGAACCAAAATTTAGGTGTACTTTAAAATGTGTACAAAAAAATTAGAAGAAAATGAGAAAATAAATGAATACATGTGCAAACATGTCCTTTCACTTCTGCCCATTAATTCTTACCAACTTCACCTGGCACTCTCAAAGTTACTAAAGGGGCTCTGGGTTGGGCATGCCATCGACGTCTTAATTAGACTGATTATTGGACCTAGCAAGTGACTCTGAGTTACTTAAAAGGAGACTATTCTTAGGAATGAAAGAGACGGGAAAGGGATAAATTAAGGAATCTGTCCAAGATGTCATCTGTGATGGCAGAGACTGAAGATGAATGAATTAATATTCTGGTCCTCCTCCATTTAAGTTCAGTCTGTTTAGTATATTCTGCCCACAGCCAGACACAATCTTTCTGGATGGATTGTTCACTTCTCACCTGGCCCAGGGATAAAAGACAGAATTGGGTGGCAACCTAATCCTCCAGGTTTGCTTAGGTGGCGACGCTTCAAGTCAGACATGGGTATTAGAGGTACAGAAGCAAAGGACAGCGGTGTTCTCGTGTCGGGCTCCTACTGCCTGGCAGCGGTCCCACCAGACAATCAACAGCTTTTAAAAGACAAATATGGGTCTTGCAGGACCCAAAACCAAATCAGCTGACCTCAAGCCCGGTTCTAAAATAGATTTACAGGCGTCATTTAAGATGTAGGTTTGCTTTTCCTGTTTTCCCATCAAAGCAAATTAGCCTTAAAAAAACAGCATTCCAAATGACCAAAGGTTAGAAAAATTGTCTGCAAGTACTTTGAATTCTTTGCCACCCCCGATTTCTTTCACAACTGAGTACAGTTCATCAGGGAGGTTACTCGCCTGGGGGTTGACAGTTTAAAGGGCAAACAGGATGTGCCCCCACTGAGGGCCCCTGCTTTGCTGCAATCTACTGGAACTAATTGGTCTTGGGTTTTTTTGGTGTTTTGCTTTTCTCTTTTCCTTCTTTCTTTTTCACTTACGGGCCTCAGATGGGCAGACGTGGAAAGAGCTTCTCATTTGCATAGAGCGTAGCCAGGGAGGGTGAACTGAGGACACACTGCACTGCCTTCCTGGCAAAGGCAGGAAGTCAGCTGGGAGAAGCCACCACTTTTCAGCCCTGGGTGGCTTCTCTTTTTTTCTCTCTCTGTCATTCATTTTGGAAGAAATAGTAAGTATCATTTTAAACAGAGCACAAAAACTTGGAAGAAAGAGAAAAAAGAAGGCAGCCAACTGCTCAAGGCTGGCCCAATAATTCTTGCCCCACTTTTTTTCCTTTTTTTAATTGGATTTATTGGGGTGACATTGGTTAATAAAATTATGTAGGTTTCAGGTATAAAATTATATAATAATCATCTGTATATTGTGTTGTGTTGTGTGTTCATCCCAGGTCATGTCTCCTTCCATCACATTTATTCCCCTTTACCCTCTCCACCCTCCCCCGCCCCCATTTCCCTCTGGTGATAAACATACTATTGTCTGTCTTTGAGTTTTGGTATGGTTTTTTTTCTTAATACCTTCTCATTTTTCATCCAGCTCCTCTACCCCCTCCCCTCTGACAGCTATGAGTCTGTTTCTATTTCGTTTGTTAGTTTATTTTGTTCATTACATTCTGTACATGAGTGTGATCACATGGTATTTGTCTTTCTCTGACTGGCTTATTCCACTTAGCATAGTGCTCTGCCGGTCCATCCATGCTGTCTAAGTCCCACTTTTTTCCTGATTAGATATGCGAAGCCATCAAATGGAAAGGGGCTGGTGGTCCTTGGCCATGCCAGAGGAGGACTGCCAAGGATTGGGAGTGACAGACGGTGCCTCAAGCGGCCCCTTTTCCCATGGAGGCAAACTGGCCTCAAGGTGCCTAGCACCCTCTCCAGCTACCTGAGCACCTTCGAATTTGTGTTTCTTTGTCATTCCACCTGAGGGAAGCCCCTATTTCAAGGAACACTGCAGGTATGGGTGAGAGGTCTGAGCAGAATGAGCCAACACAGACAAATGGCTACATCATTTCAAAGCAAACTGGTTCTTTCTCACTGATTTTCAAATGTAGTTCAACTCTCCCCAATTTTTTCTCTTGATTTGAATCTCCTTCACATATAACCCTTTCTTCCTGCTAATTGTGTAACACGCAGCTCTGCTGTCTGCCACCAGAGACACCAGTGAGCAATGCTGCTCTGATATAGGTGCCATAAAGGGAGGCAGGAAGATATTGAAGTTAACTATAGGGGTGGCCAAAAGGAAGTTTACGCTTGTGAGTATGCGAAACACAGTTAATAAAACTACTGTAATAATTGCAATCTGCATGTCTTTTTCTATATGAACAAGCATAAACCTACTTTTGCCCACCCCTGTATATTTCTGTGGGTGGTGTCTGGCCAAGATTTATGTAATTTCTCTCAGATAAAAAACAAAGAATTCTTCCCCAACAGAAGCAGCAAAAATGCATGACTGTGTTTACTTGCTTGTTTATTTATTAAATATTTTATTTATATATTTCTTTTTTAGGGAAGGGAGGGGTGGGAGAAAGAAAGGGAGAGAAACATCAATGTGTAATTGGTTGCTTCTCATGTGGCCCCCAACTGGGGACCTGGCCTGCAATCCAGGCATGTGCCCTAACTGGGAATTGAACTGGCAATCCTTTGTTTTTTGTTTTTCCTTTTTTCTTTTTTCTTTTTTTCCCCAATTTTTTTATTTAATTATTTTTCAAGTACAATTTCAATTACTCCCATCCCATCCCAACCCCCATGCTCCCCCCTCCCTCCCATTTCCACCCTTCTCAGTTGTTGTCCATGTATCCTTTATATATGTTCCTCTAAATCCCTCCCCTAGTTCCCCTGAAATTCCTTCCCCTCTTCCCTCTGGTCACTGTCAGCCTGTTCTCTATTTCAGTGTCTTTGGTTATATTTTGCTTGCTTGTTTGTTTTGTTGTTTAGCTTCCTGTTAAAGGTGAGATCATATGGTATTTGTCCTTCAACACCTGGCTTATTTCACTCAGCATAATGCTTTCCAGTTCCATCCATGCTGTTGCAAAAGCTAGGAGCTCCTTCTTTCTTTCTGCAGCATAAAATTCCACTGTGTATATGTACCATAGTTTTTTGATCCATTCATTTACTGACGGGCACCTAGGTTGCTTCCAGCTCTTGGCTATTGTAAATTGTGCTGCTATGAACATTGGGGTGCATAGGTTCTTTGGGATTGGTGTTTTAGGGTTCTTAGGATACAATCCTAGCAGTGGAATTGCTGGGTCAAAAGGCAAGTCCAATTTTAGTTTTCTGAGAAAATTCCACACTGTTTTCCATAATGGTTGTACCAGTCTGCAATCCCACCAACAGTGGACCAGAGTCCCCTTTTCCCCACACCCTCTCCAACATTTGTTGTTTATTGCTTTGTTTATGATAGCCATTCTCACTGGTGTAAAGTGGTATCTCATTGTGGTTTTAATTTGCATCTCTCTGATAGCAAGTGATATTGAGCATCTTTTCATGTGTCTCTGGATCCTCAGTATGTCCTCCTTGCAGAAGTGTCTTGAACTAGCAATCCTTTGATTCACAGGCCGGTACTCAATCCACTGAGCCACACAAACCAGGGCTGCATGACTGTATTTATATGCTGACTGGTTACAAGGAACAAAAAAAATAGTGGAAATTACAACATGAAGTTGTAAAAACATATGTGGTAGTATTTAGACATGCATGTAAAGTTGAATGAGTGTCTCATCATTTTTATAACAATCCCAAATTATCTTGTCCTATGTCAGATTGCAACAGGCCTCATACATTGGTCTCCCAGGAGTCTACAGATGTTCAAATTATTGAATCAAAATGTTTCCACAAGTTCCTGACTTTCTTGACAATCATATGCCCACTGAATCACAGTTCTAGAAATATCCTCATCCCACAAGTTGCTGTCTCAACTTTCATTAGTATTTTCTCCCATATACCAATTGCTATTCATACTTCTAGCAAAGAAGT
Source organism: Sturnira hondurensis (assembly GCF_014824575.4). Taxonomy (NCBI): domain Eukaryota; kingdom Metazoa; phylum Chordata; class Mammalia; order Chiroptera; family Phyllostomidae; genus Sturnira; species Sturnira hondurensis. The sequence continues at coordinate 6,014,729 of NW_028088915.1, forward strand.
ATTTTATCACCTGAAAAGCATTTACAGTCAACATGCTCTTCATTGTCCACGTCCATGAGTCATTCATACATATTCTTTGACTAATCCTTTCCCCTCCCTCCACTCCTTCCTCTCTCCTCCCCTCCTACATCTGTCAGTCTGTTCCACATTTCCACGTCTCTGCTTCTATTTTTCTTGTTAGTTCATTTTGTTCATTAGCTTCTAGTTATAAGTGAAGTCATGTAGTATTTGTCTTTCACCAACTGACCTATTTCACTTAGCATAGTATTCTCCAGTTCCATCATGCCATCGCAGATGGTAGGAGTTCCTTTTTTTTTGTGCCGTGTAGTATTCCATTGTGTAATGTGCCCTAGGTTTTTTTTAATCCACTCACCTACTGATGGGCACTGGGGCTGTTTCCAGCACTCGGCTATTTAAACAGTACTACCATGAACATAGGGGTGCCTAAATTCTTTTGAACTGGTGTTTCAGGATTCTTAGGGTACATTCCCAGCAGTGGAATCACTAGGTCATAAGGCAGTTCCATTTTTAGTTTTTTGAGGCAGTTCCACAGTGGCTGCACCAGTCTGAATTCCCACCAACAGTGCACTATGGTTCCCTTTTCTCTACATCCTCTCCAGTACTTATTGTTTGTTTATTTATTAATGATGGCCATTCTGACCGGAGTGAAGTGATATCTCATTGTGGTTTTAATTTGCATCTCTCTGATGGCTAGTGATGCTGAGCATTTTTTCATATATCTGTGGGCCATCTGCATGTCCTCCTTGGAGAAGTGTTTATTCAGGTTCTTTGCCCATTTTTTAATTGGATTGTCTTTCTGGTCTTGAGTTCTATGAGTTCTTTATATATTTTGGAGATTAAACTGTTTTCCAGTGTTTCATTGACAAATATGTTCTCCCATGCAGTGGTTCCCTTTTCATTTTCATGATGGATTCTTTAGCTGCACAGAAACTTTTTAATTTGATGGAGTCCCATTTGTTTATTTTTTCCTTTATTTCCCTTACCCTAGGAGATACATCAGCAAAAATATTGCTATGTGGGATGTCTGAAATTTTTACTGCCTATGTTTCCCACTAGGACTTTTACAATATCACAACTTACACTTAAGTCCTCTAGTTTATTGAGTTTAAACTTGAGTTTAAACTGGTGTATGGTGTAGGTTGGCGATCTAGCTTTATTTTTGTGCATATACCAGTCCAGTTGTCCCAACACCATTAACTAAAGAGACTCCATTGTACGCCTATGCCTCCTTTGTCAAATATTAATTGACCACATAGACATGGGTTTAGTTCTTATTCTGCATTTAGCTCTTTGACCTTAGGCAAATTACTTAACTATTTTAATGTCATTTCCTAATTTGTGGAATGGAGACAAAATATTTACCTCATGGGCTTCTTATGAGGATTATACATATAAAGTGTTTACCACAATGCCTAAAACACCTGATCAGTAGATAGATAAATAGATAGATAGATGATAGATAGATAGATAGATATTCAAATATCTATCTATTTGGAAAGAGGTGAGTTTATTTTTCAAAAACTCTTCCTGGGGTAAATCTTCCAGTTACCCGAATTAAAAATAAAAAAAAAAACAGTTCTCTAGTGTTTCACATTGTGAAGTATTAGTCATCTTCAGCTCCAACTTGATAATCTCTATTTCCTTATAAGAATTCCTCTCATAATTTTTCTCATTACTCTTGATCCAACTCTTCCCTGTTCATATTTCAATTCCATTTGGGGAAATAGCGTTCAGAGGCTACAACAGGAGGGCCTTGTTTTTATTCCTCTCTTTGCTACCCAGTTTCACAGTGTGGTGGGGTATATTGGTCCAACCCCTCCTAGCCACTATCTATGGAAAAGACATCATTTTTTTAATTTGTTGGGGCAGTCATAAAGATAAACCCGATCGCTCTTGCACAGAGCCACTGGTTCCTTAAAATAAGAGACTGCGGCAATTTTATGACATAGTGACCCACTAGCCTTCATATCATCACACTGCCTGCGCGAGTTTGTCCTCCGGTGGCCTTCTCCCTGCCCGACACCCTCCCTTGTATTTATGGTTAAACCAGACGTAACCTGCTTTTGCTCTCATCAGCAATTCCACTTCTGGGATCTGAATCAAAATGATTCAGAACAAAGCCCTTGATCCCCTGCCGATTTCACAGGGTTATATGGCGATGAATAGGGTGAAGAGGGGATTGGAGGCCCCATGCGCTCCGCGGGCACCTCACCTCCCTGCCACTTTCATTGCACTTGTTTCTCCTCCCTGGTGGGCAGAGGCTACCTGTTTGGAGGTAGCCCACTGGCAAGCTTCTGTTTCTAAAGCTGGACTTTAGATTTAGCTGAGCTTTACTTTACTGAATGAGGCATTATCTTCTAACTCCCTCAACTTGTCTTCCCATTCTCATGGGGGCAAACACATGGAATGGGAGATGGGAACCATTGCAAGGAAAGAAAAAGGGGCAATCTTTGCTCTTGCTCCAGGCTGGCCTTTCTATTACCATGGGATCTTAATCAGAACAGACTTCTAGTACCAACATCCTTTCCTTTGACTGACCTCAAAGCATGCATGGCATGCCCTTAGTATCTTTTTATAACTAGGAGGAAAAGTCAGTATTACCACAAATGAATAAGAAAGTCACCCTCCACCTATTTGTCTAACCAGGAGATAAAGCAGACGCAATGCTGCCCAGCAACCAGCCAGATTGGTCTCCTGTGTTTTTTGCTCATCAAAAATTCGAAGGCACCAACTCCCCTGCTGCAGTGGAGTCCAACGTGGCTCCTTCATACTTCAGACCGCACCCCGCCCCCAGAATGTCCTCTGCAGAATCGCAGTCACAGAGTCATGTTATAATGAACCAGCGTGACACCCACACACCATCGGTTTCATCTCCTGCGTCAGTCAGCACCACGTGCAGGCCTGCTCACGCGCACCTGCACACATCTGTCTTTGGCTGCTCCAGGTGGATCCTGTTCATCCTACCTTGCTCCTGCCTATACTCAACCGCAGATCCAGTGCCAGGCAGAAAGCAGAATGCTATGGGCCCCTCACTGGGACAGTCTGCTGCCTCACGTGTGTCTCATGCCCAGCACCTCTCAAGATGCAGCACCCCGGTATCTGGCATCTCGCCGTATCACTCAACTCCCAGTGCCCTCGGCGTAGTTCCGGGGCTCTACATAGCCTGTTGTTGGCTCCTCCACCTGCCCCCCTTCCTCACCCACAGGGCAGGTCCTCTCCTTCCTGCTGCGTTCCTTGGGACTCAGGAATCAGGACCCTCTCCACCCTCCAGGCCGCCCCGGAGCTGAGCTCCACAACCTGGCCTGGATCTCTAGGCTTCACAGCCTGTCCATGGGTCGCATCCTCCCAAGCCTCAGGGCACCTTCAGCTGAGCCCCTCCTCCACCTGGTGTCTCTGCCGGCGTCGTTCTCACCAGCAGACACCCACTCCTCAGGTTGGATAGTCACCGGTACATGTTACTATAGCCACTTTCCTAGTCCAAGTTTGGAAACCTAAATTCTCCTCAACTGAAACACCAATTTTTAGTAACGCTTACTGTCAGAAAGTTCTTACATATTCAGAAAAATTATGATTACTCCCTAACTAGCTCCTCACTGATACATGTCCAGGAAATGCAAAGTAACTGTAAGCTCCAAAACAAGTCTGATGAGAGAGAGGGAAGATATTCCCATTAACCATACGTACATGGTAAAGTAGCTGACATTTTTATGACCATTCTAGTGTGAGACCAGCATTGTATCCCAGTTAGAAATGAGAGTGCTTGCCATCTGGGTTAGTTCACTCTTTTGCCTGCTAATATCTGAGCTCAGTCAGACTAGCTGAACAAAAGGAGGGGAGGGTGCATTCCCACACAGGCAGGTTAGAACATGAAGACACTTCATACTCTGAGATAGATCATGGATCTAGCTACCCTACACCCTTCTTCTCACCATCGTGGTTTATCTTTTTTTTCTCTTTCTTTCTCATGTTCAGCCTCTCCTAGGAAAGAGGAATCGCTAAGTTTGATTTAGAAACACATGGTACTGGGAGCCTACTTGGGCTCTAGCCCTGACCCCTTCTCCAGTCGCTCAGCCCATAGATTCCATTTTGCAACTGGGAGACTCAGAGGACCATGTGGCTGGCAGGCACTAGGGCTTCAAAGTCTTCTCTGTGTGCTTGATTCCTTTTTTTTTTTTCAACTAAGCACTGGTGATTCTCATTCAAGTGCATGCATCCCTTAAAGAGAAAAGCAAGCTGCTTCACTGGAATTTAAGTTTAACCTGTCAGTTCTGGAGTAGGCTCATTGCATTTCTTGGACTGCATTTTCTTCTCACTGGTCTACACTCTTGGCTTAGGCAATTTCAACTGACCCTGAGATTTTCAATAGCACCTGCCTTCTGTCATCTCCCAGTTCCTACCTGTTACATCCTTCTGAGCTCCAGACCTGTAGATCCAATCCCTAACTGACAGCTGCGCTTGGATCTTTCCTAGTCAGCTCACACATAGTGTATCTAAACCTGAACATTTGAACCCCGCAACTCCTCACCTCCGTCCACTTGCAATATGTACCACCTCATGTGTTTACCATTTCAATGTGGTATTTTGAACCTCTCATTTCTCATACCAGACACAAGGGCAGCACCATCCATGACACTTCCCTCCCTGTCTCTCTCACCATCGACTCCATCTAGTATATCCCCTTGTCCAGTGGAGTCAGTCTTGAAAGTGAATTGAGAATCCATCCACTTCTCCTTGTCTCCACTGCTCCATCCTGATTTAAGCCATCCTTCTCTCTCAGCAGGGCTATGCGAGGGCCTGGGGGTCAGTCTCTTCTGCCCCCATTTGGCTTCCCATCCCCAATTCCCTATGCAGCAACCGTAACAAATGTGTTTATTGTGGTAAAATACACATAACAAAATTTTACCATTTTAACCATTTTTAAATGTACAGTTCAGGGGCATCAGTACACAGTTGTACACCATCACCACCATCCATCTCCATCGCTTTTTCACTTTCCCAACTGAAACTCTGTACCTGTTAAATAATAATAACACCCCATTCTCCTACCCACCCACCCCCAGCCACTGGTAACCACCATTCTATTTTCTGTTTCTATGGATCTGACTATTCTAGAAACTTCAGATAAGTGTAATCATACAGTCTTCGTCCTGTGATATCTGGCTTGGTTTATTTAGTATAATGTTTTTAAGATTCATCCATGTTATAGCATATGTCAGAATTTCATTGATTTTTAAGGCTGCATAATACTGCATTGTACACAGAGACCACATTTTGTTCATCCTTTCATCTGCTGGTGAACATGTGAGTTGTTTTCACCATTTGGCTATTGAGAATAGTGCTGCTATGACCATAGTCCATTTGGGGATATGTCCAGGAGTGGACTTGCTGGATCAGTGATAATTTTGTGTTTACTTTTTTGAGGAACCATAGCAGGCTTAAAAACATTAGCTGGATTATGTTTTTCCTTCAAGTCTTTTGATGACTTCCCATCGCACCTGGTAAGCACTAAATAAATATTCAAATTTGGCCTATCTGCCCTGAATTTTCCCACCTTACCCCCTTTCACTCAGCGCCTTCCTTTCTCTCCCTGGCCCCGCCTCTCTGATCTTCTTGCCATCACTCAAGGACACAAAGCTCATCCCTGTTTCCCCACCCTCACACAGCCTTTCCCAGTGCCTGCAATGGACTTTCTCTACTCTTCTACTCTCCTCCAGGTCTAAAATATCACATACTCAGGAAAGTCTTCCCGGAGCTAGTCCTAGGGCTCTCCCCCACCACCCCTCCACCCACCCCACGGTCTAATCCTGTACCTCTCAGTTGACTGGTGCAGGGGTCTTAAGATCAAGGATCCTGATTCTCACATTCTCACTCTTATCCACAGCACTGAGCACATGGTTGAATGAATGAAGACCCTGTTACATTATGAGATTTTTGTTGTTGATATTGTTGTTATGTTTCTTGCTGTTGCTTTGGAGCAGAACTAAAGCTTATCACAGTAATAGCAAGGCAGGACACGTCCTCATAAAATGATGGTTGATCTTCCTCTATTGGTGTTTATATATGGCAGGCCATCTGTTATGGACTGAATGTTGTATTCCCCCCAAATTCATTTGTTGAAGTCTTTGTCCTCAATGTGATGGTATTTGGAGGAGGGCCTTTGGGAGGTGATTCGGTATGGGGGTGGGACCCTGGTTTGATGGGATAAGTGCCCTTTTAAGAAGAGACACCAAAGAGCTCTCTCTCTTTCTCTCTCTCCCCAACGCTCCATTAAGGAGAGGTTATGAGCGGACACAACAAGAAGGTAAGCCAGGAAGAGGGCTCTCACCAGAAACTGACCATGCTGAACTCTGGTCTCAAACTTCCAGCCTCCAGATCTATGAGAAAATAAATGTCTGTTATTTAAACCATCTATTTTATGGCATTTTTTACAGCAGCCAGAGCAGACGAATATATCATCTACCTCAAGCCCATCATGTTACACTCAACTGGTGTAGCGTGAGCACGTCTCTTAGGCTTCCCTTCAGCCCTGCTGTCATTCCGACTCACAATAGAATTGGTTGTCTGTATGCCTATTTCTATCACGGGACTTAAACTACTAGTTGGGATAGGAACCACATGTGATTTTTTCTCTCTGCTTTTGTTTACCCAATCCAGAGCCATACACTTAGGAGGCATGATTTTTAAAGCTAGAGGAAATGATTTGGTGTCTTGCTTTAAATACATCTCTAGCAATTTTATATTTATGAACATATTCTCTTTCCAAAAACAGTTTCAAATCAACTTGGCTCTTATATGTTAGTAATTATCGAACATTTTAAATTGCCATCTAGCCATATTGCAATTAGAATAAAATATGCTGCATAGTTATGCTAACTAGTGAGTGATTTAAGTTGTTACATTTCTATGTTTGTGAATGGTTTATTGGCATTCAGACTGAGTACCTAAGTCATTTAAATGTCTCTATGTGTATATACACAAATGTTAATAATAACTACACTTTGCTCAACTCTTATATCTTGTAAACCCATAGTGTTGGGCTTCTACACTATGCTAAGTGCTTTATATATATAATATAATTTAATCTTCACACAATTTTGTAGTATAAGTATTTTTATTCAAGGTTTATGGAAGGAAAAATGGACTTTCACAAAGATTGCATAAATTAAATACCCTTACATATTTTCTGTGAATAGTCTGTTGGCTTTTTCTTCCCTGAAATCTGGGTTAAGGCCATTTCCTTTTATGATGTATCTTCAGCACAATGGAAAGCAAATGCGTCCTTTGAATTAATCTAATTTCTCAAGCTGGGGAAGCCTCCCCAAGAACAGAAATTAGTTTAGGGAAAATTTCAGGTCACCTAATGGTCAGGGCAGGCTAGGTCATGCTATAGTGAAAGCAACCTCAAAATCCCAATGGCCTACAACAACACACAGTTTATTTCTAGCCCGCATTATATCTGTGGCGGGCTCAGCTCCATGTCCAGAACCCAAGCTGGTGGCAGCCTCGATTGGAAACATAGCCTATCTTCAGACAGACATAAAAGGGGGACAGTGAAAACCCACAGTGACCTTGTGGGCCAAAGTCACATGGCCAAGCCTGATATCATGGGGTGGGGATTCAAATCCTTGCCCAGAAAGGAGCAGCTGCTACTTCGAACAATATTCAATCTATCATGGAATTCTTCTTCACTGTGGAAGGTACAGATTATTGCAGTCTGGCAAGAACATTTTTGTTCTTTAATCCATAAATCCATAGCACTATGCTATTTTTGCCAGAACACTATGGTAATTACTTGTTTTTAATTTAAAAAGATAACATTTAAAACATTTCATCTAAGGACTCAGAACTCAGAGAATACATATTTTAAGATGCATAAACAGAGGTCTTTTGATAAATAAACCTCATGAATATAATAAAACTAATTGTTCGAAATTCAAATATAGACTCTTCTACGTACGTGTGCATTATATCTCCTGAATAACAGTCATCAATTCAGACATTAGAAATATTTTCAAGAAAAAAAGAAATATTTTCATCACTATATTTTGACCTTGTATCTTCAGTATAGCTGTGTAATTCAGCATTCAGGATATCTTTTTATTTCTCATAGTTCTGGAGGCTAGAAGTCCAAGATCAGGGCACCAGTAGAGTCAGTGTCTAGTGAGGGCCTGCTTTCTGGCTCTTAAATAGCTGTCTTTTCAGTGTAACCTCATATGGTAGAAGGGGCTCTTTAGAGCTCTCTAGAGTCTCTTTTATATAAAGGCACTACTCTCATCCATAAGGGCTCCATCCTCATGACCTAATCACCTCCCAAAGTCCCTACCTCCTAATACCATTACATTGGGCATTAGGTTTCAATGTGAGAATTTGGGCCACACAAATGCTTAGTCAATAGCAGTAGATGAAATTAGCTTATAAATGGATACACTGAGAAAGCAGATTATTTAGTCTCCCATCTGTTTGTCTCCCGCTGGGACATGGATTTTCTCCTGGTTTAGGACTTGGACTCAGATTGGAACCACACCATTGGCTTTCCTGAGTCTCCACTTGCCAATCGCAGATCTTGAGACCTCTCAGCCTTCATATTTGGCATGAGCCAAACCTTGTAATATGTATATAAAATATTCCTGGTCAATAATACATATTCCTTATAGTTTGTCTCTATTTACATATGTGCAGGTGTATATATAGATACACATTGGCTCTGTTTCTTTTGAGAATCCTGACTTTCACAAACAGATTAGAAATCTTCCCGATATTCAGCTGGGAAAACAGCGGTTTAAAGCAGGGGTCCACAACCCCTGGGGCCACGGACCCGAACCAGTCCGTGGCCATTAAGGAACTGGGCCACAAGGGAAGCTTGCATGAGCTCCTCCTCCTGTCTCGGCCCCCACCCCCCTGTACCCACTCCCATGCAGTCCACAGCAAGAGATGAGCGCAGCGAGCTAGTGAATCACCCCACCCCTGCCCCACAGCTCCGTCTGTGTTAAAACCGGTCCCTGTTGCCAAAAAGGTTGGGGACCGCTGGTTTAAAGAGATGAGACTTTTCTTGAGTCATACAGCAAGGAAGGTTTCTGGATTCCAGCCTCTGCATTTACAGCTTGAACTGAACCAGCAGTAGGGCAGTTTTGCTGTGCGTCCTAAATTTGGCGAGTATCCCCTGTGACCCCAAGCCCAGCGTGGCACAGGCCCGTGCGGGCTTTGTTGCCTGTGGTTGCTTCCATGAACCTGGCTCCAGGGCATCTACCAGAGGCCAGCTTTGCCCACACCAAGTGCAGAGGAGGGGCTTCTGCCTTCCAATTAGGTTGTGGGAGGCGCGAGGCATCGAGCTTTCAGGTGGTTTGGCTCCTAGTAGTGGATTTTCAAGGACAAGGTCAGAGATTAGTCCAGTTGGCTCTCTGTACCAGCCAAAATATTCCCAACTATAATTAAAACAAAAATGAAAAAAGTCAAATAAAATGTGCAGAAGCCAAAATTCCCATGCCTTGAACCTGATAACATGTTTTAAGACCAAGTAGTCAAACTATGTCAAGAAAATAATTTTGTTCAATTGAAGTGACCCCATAAACTTTCTGCTCGTGGAGGATGTCTAATCTAGGCAGAAGCACATGGCAGATTGCCTGGCCCCCTCACCACAAGGGTTCTGCACATAGCTGGTCTGCAGTCACACAGGCTGAGATGGCAGAGGGCCAATGGGTCCATGAGAAGGCACTCAACACCACTAGCCCTCAAAAAAATGCAAATCAAACCACCATGATGGGTCATATTTTTCAAATGTGAAGAATTTATGTATCCATATAAACATTGTAGTTCATTTCTATTTGTTTCTGAAAGTATCATATATTCATATGTCAGCCAATGTATGTGGAATGAGTTATTTGTATAAATTTATCTTTAAATTTACACTTTTCTGCACTTGGAAATGTGTGTCTGTGCGTGTGTGCGTGTGTGTATAAATGACGGGATATCACTTCACTTCTGTTAGGGTGGCTTTCATCAAAGACAAGAGATAACAAGCTCTGGTAAAGACATGGGGAAAAGAGAACACTGTGCACTGTTTCTGGGACTGTAAAATGGTACAACCACTATAGAAACCAGAATAAAGTTTCCTCAAATGATTAAAAGTATAGCTATCTCATGATCCAGCAATGCCTGCCACCTCTGTGTATTTATCCAAAGGAAAGGAAATCAGTATGTCAACAAGATGTTGCAGCTGCATGTTCATTGCAGCATTACTGTTCACAGTAGTCAAGACATGGACGCAACCCAAGGGCCCCCTGATGGATAAATGGATTTAAAAATGGGATCTATATACACATAAATGCATACAATGATGTTATCTAACCATAAAAAAGAAAACACTGCCATTTGTAACAACACAAATGAATCCGAAGGACATTGTGCTAATTGAAATAAACCAGACACAGAAGGACAAACACTATGATCTCACTTACATGTAGAATCTAAGTCAAACTCATAGAATCATGGAGGAGTGTGGTGGTTGCCAGGGGCTGGAAGGAAGAGGAAATGGGAGATGTTGCTCAGAGAATACAAAGTTTCCGTTCTACAGGATGAAAAATTTCTGGAGATCTAATGTACAGAAGGGAGACTATAGTTAACAATATTCTTCATATACTTGAAACTGATCACACACAAAAATATAAAAGATAATTGTATGAGGTGATAGATGTGTTAATTAGCTTGATTTGGGTAACCATTCCATAATATATATGTATTTCAAACATCATCTGGTACCCCTATATATACATTTTTTATTTGTCAACTATATGTCAACAAACCTGGGGATTAACAAACAAACAAAAGAACGAGTCTTAGACTGAGATGCCTAGTTTTGTGATTTATGCTCTTGGGTGCGGACCTCCTCACTCCTGGCCCTCTGGATCTTTTATTAGTAAAGGAATTTTAATAATATGTAACTCATGCCATCATTGCAAAAATTTAAATGAGATCATGTGTATCAGAGTTTCTCAACCTCAGCATTATTGACATTTAAGCCAGATAATCCTTCATTAGGGGCTGTCCTGTGCGCTGTGGGATGTTTACTAGCAGCCCTGGTCCCCAGTTTGTATGACCAAACATTCCCCAGTTTGTATGACCAAAAATGGCACCAGTCAATGCCAAATGTCCCCTGGTGGGGAGGGGAAGGTTGTCCTAGATTGAGAACCACTGCGATATATGAAGGTGTTTTGTAAACTCACAAAGCGTTGCCCAGTTGTTAATTATTATTAATTTTTAAATTAAATCTGATTCTTTATTTACTTGTTTTTTCAGTTAAGTTTACGTTTATCATTTTGTATTAGATTCCGGTGTACCACATAATGGTTAAACAATCATTTACCTACAAAGTGTTCCCCCTGATATTTCCATTACCCAGTTGGCACCATGCAGAGTTATTACAGCACTGTTAACTATACAATTATCCTATGCTGTACTTTACATCCCCATGACTATTTTGTAAGTATCAATCTGTGCTTCTCAATCCCTTCAAAAATTGAGTCCCCCAATAAAAATATGGAACACTTTACGAATTCACGTGTCATCCTTGCTCAGAGGCCTTGCTAATATTCTCTGTGCTGTTACAATTTAGTATGTGTGCTGCTGCAGTGAGCACCAGTTGTTGGTTATTATTAACATGGAATGATCTTAAAGTAGCCACTTCTAATTTTTAAGTATATTTTATTGATTATGCTATTAGAGTTGTCCCATTTTCCCCCTTTATTCCCCTCCTTTCAGTACCCCCATTCCCTCCAGCATTCCCTCTCCTTAATTCATGTCCCTGGGTTGTATATGTAAGTTCTTCAGCTTCTCCATTTCCTATACTTTTCTTAACCTCCCCCTGTCTATTTTGTTTCTACCAACTATGCTTCTTATTCCCTGTTTCTTTTCCCTCGTTCTCCCCCTCCCCCAACCCTCACTGGTAACCTTCTGTATGATCTCCATTTCTATGATTCTGTTCCTGTTCTAATTGTTTGCTTAGTTTATTTTGGGTTTTTTTTTTTAGGTTCAGTTGTTGATAGTTGTGAGTTTGTTGTCATTTTACTATTCATAGTTTTGATCTTCTTCTTTTCCTTAGATAAGTCGCTTTAACATTTCATGTAAGGGCTTGGTGATAATGAACTCCTTTAACTTGACCTTATCTGGGAAGCACTTTAATCTGTCCCTCAATCTAAATGATAACTTTGCTGGATAGAGTAATCTTGGATGTAGGTCCTTGACTTTCGTGACTTTGAATATTTCTTTCCAGCCCCTTCTTGCCTGCAAGGTTTCTTTTGAGAAATCAGCTGATAGTCTTGTGGGAAATCTGTAGTTAACTCTCTTCTTTTCCCTTGCTGCATTTAAAATTATTTCCTTATCTTTAATCTTTGGTAATTTAATTATGACATATCTTGGTGTGTTCCTACTTTGGGTCCAACTCTTTTGCGACTCTCTGAGTTTCCTGGACTTGTATGTCTATTTCCTTCTCCAGATTGGGAGTTTTTCTTTATTATTATTTCAACTAAGTTTTAAATTTCTTGCTTTTCCTCTTCTTTTTCTGGCACCCCTATGATTCAGATGTTGGAGAGTTTAAAGTTGGCCCAGAGGTTCCTAAGCCTCTCTCTCTCTCTTTTTTTTTTGAATTCTTGTTTCTTCATTCTGGTCTGGATGAACATTTATTTCTTCCTTTTGTTTCAAATTGTTGATTTGAGCCCTGGTTTCTTCCCTTTACTGTTGGTTCCCTGTATATTTTGCTTTATTTCAGTTTGAATTACCTTAACTTCTTCCTTTATTTTGCAACCATAGTCAACCATTTCTGTGAGCATCCTGATCACCAGTATTTTGAACTCTGCATCTGATAGGTTGTCTATCTCCTCATTGCTTACTTCTTTTTCTGGAGTTTTCATCTATTCTTTCATTTGGGCTATATTTCTTTCTCTTGGAATATCTGTTACATTATCAGGAGTAGATATTTAGGTATTCACCAGGGTGGGGCAACCCACTTTGTTGCATCGTGAAGCTGTATGTGGAGGAGGAGTCAGAGAGGGAATGGTGCTGGTTGCTCAGCTCTCACGCCACTTTCACAAGACTGGCAGTTTCTCTTGCCACCACAACCCCCACAGGTTTTTACAGCCAGAGGTTCTGAGGCCTTATCTTGTGCATGCTGAAATCCTGGGTTGCGTGGTCTGTCTCACTCCCAAATTGTTCCTCCAAGTTTATCTGCACATGAATGTGGGACCAGCTGGTTCACCAGCCGCTGCTTTGCCGAACATCTTCTCTGCCCCAGCTGCCTGTCTCCTCTTCTCCTTCCAGTCTGAATGAATGTTTCCTCCTTAACTGCTTGATTGTCAGACTTCCACACAGTTTGATTTTTTGGCAGTTCTAGTGTTTTGGGGTTTTTTAAATTGATTGTTCCCTTATTTTGGTTCTGTGAGGAGGTGAAGCGTCCTCCATCTTGGACAGAACCCACTTCCAAATCTTGACTGGTTATGTTCATTTATACAAAAGAGTGATGACACCAAAAACGTAAAAGCCACTGAGATTCTCTACAGAAATGTACGGTGGTTGCTGTGACGCAGGCTGAAGTCCTGGCTGTTTCGTGTTTCTAACAAAGTTTGAGCACATGGCAACTGTTTTTAGAGGAGGCAGCCAAGTAGTCCCCAAGCAAATGAGAAACAGAGGGAGCCAGTGATCCAATGCACAAGGCTCTTCCCATCTTTGACTACATAGCGCCTAAACTGTGTCCCCTTCAAATACTGGGATAGTTTCTTCATCTTCGTATGCCCTGTGTCTGTCATAGTCCATTTGGGCCACTGTAACATAAACTGGGTGGCTTAAACAACAGACATTTATTTCTCACAGTCTGGAGGCCTGAAGTCCAAGAGCAAGGTGCCAGCAGATTGGGTGTCTGGTGAGAAGTACTTCCTGTTTTGTAGATGACCATGTTTTTGCTGTGTCCTCACATGGTGGAGGGGTTGAAGGAGCTCTCTGGGGTCTCCTTTATAAGGGCACTGATCCCATTCATGAGGTCTCATCCTCATGACCCAATCACCTCCCAAAGGCCCCACTTCCTAACACTATCACATTGAGGGTTATGATTTCAACATATGAATTTGGGTTGGGCAGTTGGGCACACACATTCAGTCCATAACAATCTGGCAATACCTGACACAGGAAAGCTATTTAATACATTATAATTGGCATAAAAGAGTATTTCTCAGCCTTGCTGGCATATTGGAATTACCTAGACAACTCGAAATATATTTACTCATACACAAGCCTTACCCACACGCTCCGAGATTCTGGTGTGGGGCATTCTGGACATTTTAAGCTTCACTGAGGAAACCTGACATAGTCTATCATGTGAGAACCACTGACATAGAAAGAACACAATACAGGTGTTGCTCTGCTGCACAGATGAACATAATCCACAGGCTGGTTCCTGTCTGGGAAGCTGGTTTTCTCTGGTCCAGTGTTCAAGCCATCAGTGGTTCGCTCCAACCTGTCCTATCTCATTTCATCAGCTTTTGGCAGGTACAGTCTCCAGCACACACTTCCTTCCTCCTCTGTTTAAAATTCTCCTGAATGCATTTCTGCACCTCTAGCCCTCTCTCAAGAGTCAAAGGCCATTCAGCCTCACATCAAATGTACTTCCTGGAGAAGTTCTGAAACTTTCATATAAAGATGTGATAAAGAGGAAAACGGAAGGCCGGTGTGGTAAAAATGAGGGTGATGGAGAAGTATTCTCAACTGAGAGGTTTCTAAAGGGTTAAATTATCAATTTACTCCCAAGTGTTGCTACAGTTAACAGTTACATGTGTGGCTCTTCTGGAGAACAGCACTGAAAGGAACTTGTTACATCGGCAAAAGGGAATTTGGGCCTCCAAGACTGTTCTCACATCCTTCAGAGCACCTCAGCGATCAGCTCTCTCCTCTACCTGTATGTAGAGCCCTCTCTAACTCTCATGGAGGTGGTGGGAGGAGAAGACAGAAATTAGAAAATTGCAGAAGGAAAAGCAGGAGGAAAGCAAGGGTTTGACTCCCTGGCTTTGATTCTTCTGGAATACCACGTGCAGGACCAAGCGAAGGTCTCAGACAGCAGTTGGCCAGAGTGCCCCAGCACCCTTCAGGACCATGTACGCAGACTGGCTCTGGGATAGTCAAGACGCTAATTGTGTGTATGCTTCTTTTCCTGTTGATTTTTGTGGCACTTGGGAACCCAGAGAAGAGTAACTGCCCACTATGCCCTTGAAGAAAAAGTTGAAAGCAAAACTAAGATCTTCCTAGTGTCTTATATGCTACTCTGCAGACAAGGGACAATTAATATTTATGCTCTTCATTTTGTGCAAGTTCTCAGCACATACAAGTTATTAACTGCGTTTTTCAAACTTCAGGTTATTTAACATTGGGTGATAAATTACCTGAATAGAAGAGTTCACTTATCTTTTCACATATGTAGATACAGGGCCTGTTTTGCATGTGTCTGTCTGAATTAGTGCATTCCAGGAAAAGCAGAAGCAAAATAATTTTATCAAATTATGTCAAAGTTGTTTCTCAGTTGCTTGGGTAAGAATTTTTTCATCCCTATACTTTCACGAGTATGTTATTGGTTTTAGTCAAGTTTGAGAAGAGCAGGCATGTGTGAGCGGGTTTGTAAAAATTTTACCCAGCATAGAGATCTTTGTTTAACCCATTGGCAAGATAGCAAGCAGACACCACATTCTTGGTGAAAAGCCTCTTTTCCAGAGAGCGTGCATTCAAGAAGAAAATAAAACTTGAATTGCTATTCATAAAGCAGAATTTGAGAGACAGATGGAAGGAGTAGGTTCCATGGGAAAGGAAAGAGGGAAAGAAAGGGAAGGGATGACTTGCCAAAGTAAAGCTGGCTGTGGCTCAGAGTTCTTTCAAAAATGCCAGGAACCTTGGGAGTCAAACACTTTCCTCGCCTAGGAGGAGACGCAGGGCAAAATGACAGTTCAGTAACGAAAATGCACTTCTATAAGGCAGAGCCCCACTTGGAAAGCATTAAAAGAGTTAGTAAAGGCCTTCTCTCCTCTAGTGAATCAATTACAGGATCAATGAGAAGCACATAAAAATATTAAGTAGGGCAATCCTTAATTCAGCCTGCGTGAACATCTCGGAGGTTCATGAGTGAGGTCTAGGGGAGCTGGGAAAGCCCCCAAATTCAGGCGACAGCTGAATTCAGTGCTCAGAAGGGTTCTATGCCAGATTGGTCATACTTAGAAGTTATTTTCATGTTACAACTATTGTTCTGGGGAGACATTTCATTCTTCACTAATGCAATATTTAGTTGACCACAGCAAGTACTTTTTTGAGATATCTAATCTTTCTTCATGTTCTAAAGTACCTTATAAATGTTACAATATAGGTGGTAAAGAAACATGTTTATAAATATCTTTTTGTCAAAATCCATAAAAAAATGTTGCCTTTTGTAAATGGGGTGGGCAAACAGCCTCTTTAAAAGGGCAGGCTGCATTGTGTCCTGGTTTGAGGGAAGATGGATGAGAGAGACGTGTGAAGGGTGCTATGTCAATGTGCCCACAGTGAGGCGGGATCAACCACTGTCCCACAGGCCTGCTCTGTTTTTCTTTGCTGTGAATATAGGGTATATCATGGACAAATGAATTCTAATTTTACAGTATCTAATCTTTCCAGATGTTAAAGAGGTTGCCAGTGCTTGACAAAAGTAGAGTTAGTGAGCTATTTTCTACATCTGTGTTAAAATTCCTAGGAAAGACTCCTCAAAAACGACTTGTGGAAATTGTCTGGGCATGGCCGATGCGTGTAGTTGCCCACTGGGTTGATAGCCGACAGAAGGGGAGGAGATCTGGGCCAGAATGGTCCTACCTAGGAGACACTTTCAGGATACAGTCTTTGTCGTGTTATAGGTGTGCGGTCTGTTCCATGCTACTGTGGTCTTTCTCTTAGGTCTTTATCTGAAACATCTAATCTTTTTTTGGCATTTAGAATTGTACAACCCATGTTAAAATTAGGGAATGTAAACTAATATGCTTTAGAAATTTTTTCCTATTAATTCATTAGCCATGATTATCTTTTTCCCTTAATGACTTGGAACAGTATACTGGGTATCACAAGTTGGGGATGGGGATGGATCTATGCCCTAGAGTTTTTAGACAAATTCAGACTATCTGACCACTGTTCTGTGTATGCATTTTAGTTAACATTGGTGTCCATTTAAAAAACAAGTTCTAAGGGCCCATAGTATATTTAAAGCAGAGGTGATAAAATAACCCTTTCATAAAATGTCCCTTTGTTAGTTTATGTGAAGGACCATCATTAATCCACCTGTCACATGGAGTCTTTTTGCCCTGGCTGGTGTGCCTCAGTGGATTGACTATTGGCCTGTGAACCAAAGGGTCACTGGTTCAATTCCCTATCAGGGGCACATGCCTGAGTTGTGGGCCAGATCCCTGGATGAGGGCACACAAGAGGCCACCACACATTGATGTTTCCTCTCCCACTCTTTCTCCCTCCTTTCCCCTTTCTCTAAAAATAAATAAATGAAATCTTTTTTAAAATTCAAATGGAGTTTTTTTATTATAAATAATTGGAAAAAAGCACCTTAGACATGGAATTGTTAAGCCACTTCTGAGTAGGATCCATCAGGACTTGTTCATTGAGTTGGTGACCAAGGGGCAGCAGGAAGGTCAAGGAAGGACTCATACAGATGTGCTCATATTCACAACTTGATGATAACCACTGATACATGTATGCTTCTCTCTTGGCTGTCTATACAAATACGTGGTTAAATAAGTCAATGGTAACATACTTTCTTGCTAATGTTTTAATAGAATGATTTGATCATTCCCTTAGAAGCATTAGAATTATTGTACTCTATTGCTTTATATCTCATTTTAAATTGATCATTAAGGAGAGGCAATATTTTTATTTTTTTGTATATATTTTTTGGGGAGGGGGGAGGAGACAGTGAGGAGAAGGGTTTTCAGGAACTACTATAAAGGACACATGGACAAAACCAAGACGGGGTGGAAGCAAGGGAGGGAGGTGGGTTTGGCTGGGCGGGGAGAGAGAAAATGCAAACAACTGTAACTGAACAACAACAAAGTAACTTAAATATATATTTTTTACATTGATTATGCTATTATAGTTGTCCTATTTTTTCTCTCCTTTATTCCCCTCTGCCCTGTAGGTCCCCTCCCACCAGCATTACCCCCCTTAGTTTATGTCCATGGGTCATACATATAAGTTCTTTGGCTTCTCCATTTCCTATAGTATTCTTAACCTCTTCATGTCCATTTGGACCTACCATTTATGCTTCTTATTCCCTGTACCTTTTCCCCAATTCTCTCTGCTCCCCATCCACCTGATAACCCTCCATGTGATACTCATTTCTGTGATTCTGTTCTTGTTCTGCTTGTTTTCTCACTTCGTTTTGGTTTTGGTTTTGGTTCTGATTTTGGTTCAGTTGTTGATAGTTGTGAGTTTGTTGTCATTTTACTGTTCATAGTTTTGATCATCTTCTATTTCTTAAGTAAGTCCCTTTAACATTTCAAATAATAAGGGCTTGGTGATGATGAACTCCTTTAACTTGACCTTATCTGGGAAGCACTTTATTTGCCCTTCCATTCTAAATGGTAGCTTTGCTGGATAGAGTAATCTTGGGTGTAGGTCCTTGCATTTCATGACCTTGAATACTTCTCTCCAGTGCCTTCCTGCTTCTTTTGGTATAAGGTTTCTTTAAAGAAATCAGCTGGTAGTCTTATGGAAACTCCTTTGTAGGTAACTGTCTCCTTTCCTCTTGCTGCTTTTAGGATTCAGAAGAGGCAGCATTTTAATTTAACTCTGTCAATATCTTTATTCAGAGTCCTGCTGCCATTTTTGTCTTTTAAAAAATTGTTCTCTCCATGAAACACAGAATTACATTTCTTCCTCATTTAGTTGTTGGAGTGTAATCTTAGTTATCAGAACACTCGTGGCTTTTCCTGGGTTCACACTCCTCTTTCCGGGAGATCTACGCCTGGCGTGCTCCTGCTCGTCACTGTGCTACCCTCGCACAAGTTTCTCCCCTGCT
Organism: Sturnira hondurensis; assembly: GCF_014824575.4. NCBI lineage: Eukaryota > Metazoa > Chordata > Mammalia > Chiroptera > Phyllostomidae > Sturnira > Sturnira hondurensis. The sequence goes on from NW_028088915.1 coordinate 6,033,819, forward strand.
CTGGCGTATCAAACCTCTTCCTGGATTTTCTGGAAGGATTTATCATCCTGTAGGTCAGAGAGTAACTGGAAACCTTATTTAGTATGCTCCTGATAGGTGACTTGCAGGTGAGTCACACTGAGGTACCTGGTGTCACATCCTGAAGTACTGGAGATCTAAGTGTCACACACACACACATAGCTTTGGGACTTCAGTAAATATTCATGGTGTGTGAAAAAGCATGATACATACTATGAGATCTTAACTACATGACAATATGTGTTCAATTGTGTGTATACACACACATAGTAACTTAGAAGAAGAAGGTCCAATGTCTGTGATTATGGATGACACCTGTGTTCTTTGTGTTCTCAATTTTTAATAATACACATTTACTCACTTTTAAAACTTTAAAAATAATATTTTAAAGTTACATGCTAAAGCTCTTATGAATATGCATATATGCATATTTGTAGGAAGAAGACTCATTTTTTTACAGACTCTAAGAAGTTGTGAACCTGCAAAATTAAGATCAACTGTGCTTTCTCAATGTTCTTTTTTCCCCTCTTCTTTTTTTGTGGTAAAATATATAAGGTAAAATTTACCATTTTGACCACTTTTAAGTGTAGAGTTTAGTGGCATTAAATAGAATCCCATTGTTGTGCAACTCTCACCGCACCCGTCATCAGAACTTTTTCATCTTCCCCAACTGAAACTATTTACCCAGGACACAATACTCCCCACTTCACCCCACCCATGAGTCACAGCTTTATTTCTTTTTAAATCTAAACAATATTCCATTGTATAGACATATCATATCTTGTTTATCCACTCTTCTATCAATGGACATTGGCTTTGGACTTATTGTAAATAATGCTGCTATGGACATGGATGTACATTGCTTTCAATTCTTTCAGGTATACACATATACTCAGAAGTGAAGTTTCAGAATAATTCTATGGTAAATTTCTTCAGGAACCACCACACTGTTTTCCACAGCAGCTGTACCATTTCACAGTCACACTGGCAGTGCACAAGAGTTCCAATTTCTCCACATCTTCACCACCACCTGTTGTTTTCTGTTTGTTTGTTTTATAATAGCCATCCAAATAGATGTGAAGTAGTACTAATGCTCTGTCCAGTGGGGAACTGCCCTGCCTGGTTTCAGAAGCTGTAACCCCGCCATGGTTAAGGCTGAGTGAGCGACCTTCAGACCATAGGCCACTGAGGGAACAAAGCTTATCTCCCTGGCAGGGGCACTGCCTCTGCTTTTACTTCACCCTGCCTGGCCCCCAGTGCTAGATCCGTTAGCCAATGACAGGTAAGATTCCTCAAGGGAGGGACGATTTAAGACAGGCACAATCATGGGGACCCCCAAGGAAGGACTTGGAGGGGGCTATAGAAAAGGGGAGTGATGAACTCTCACCCCTCAGCCTTGACTTAGCCTGAGTCCTCATTCTGTCTGAAAGAAGTCTCCTAATCTTGGCTGCCTTACTTCCCTTGCCTGACTTAAGCCTGAAACAATGCCTTAAGCCTAAAACAATGCTCGAGGTGGGTACCGCCCTGTGCTGGAAAGGGTGGGTTCCCTAGGGCAATCAGGCCTAAGAAAGAATATGTAAAATCCTGTGAAACCTACTTTGCCAATACCATCAATTTAAATAATAAGGGACCAAGCAGGAAGTAAGTTTGTTGCCCAAAATTTTATGGCCCTTTAGCTATCTGACACTGACTTAAAATAGGGCCTCAAAGTTTTTGAATGTTATCTATTGTTTAATCATTTCTGCCTGACAATGACTAATGAACTTTATTCCTCTGCAAATTGAACCCAGTAAAAACCTGTCAAGGCAAGGGTCAGGGTACTCTGCCCTTGAGAAAGTGGTCAAGGCGCTCTGAGGATTTTTCTCCTCTTGAGAGAGAACCCATGCCATCCCTTTTCCTCCACAGGACTCAGTAGTCTGTATGAATTTCTCATATCTCATCCACAATGTGGCAGACCCCACAAGTTGGGGGGTCCGCATCACTGTCCATTGTTATGGAGAGTCATGAAATTGCCTCAAATCCTCACCTGTCCTAATGTGAAACTTGAAGCAAATTTTTTTATCTGCATGTGAAGTTATTTTCTCATTTCTAACATAAGAAGTTTAAACTACTTACATAGCAACTCTGTATAGCAAGCAAAACATTGGGCTAAAATCCTGCAAGATTAGAAGTGGAGAAAAGGATGTGAGCATGGACAAGACAGAACACCATGGAGTCCACAATCTGCAGAGGAAAGTAGCCTGGAGTCAAGTTAGATGAGGAGGAGGTGAGGCAAGAGGATCAAGAAAGTGCTGAACTGGGCTTGTTTTGAAATTTCCGAACCAGAGCATTAGTGTCACCGTGTCATTCTAAATACCAGCACAGTGGGTGTCAACGAGCCTTCTCCAGACCCAGGTCAGAGAACAAATACCCTGCCCACTGCTGGGGGATGACAGCTGCACTGGCTCTGTCCCCCCTCACCACAGCACTCTGCATAATCACCTCCACCTCATGTGCTATGTACCCAGCACCACAAGCTGAGTTTAGTTCTAGAAGACAGCAAATGCAGAGAAACTTGGCTTCTCATGTCATAAAAATGCATTACAAAAGTTTTAGATGACTCCCAAATGGTGACTTTTTTCCCCATCTCCATTTATGCCCCCATACCCTCTTTCACCTCCACCAACCCCTTTTCCCCTAGAATCACTGATTTTTTTAAGTTTTTTTTAAATCCTCACCTGAGGATAAGTTTGTTCTTTTTAAATTGATTTTAGAGAGAGAAGAATGGGGGGAGAGAGAGAGAGAAACATGGATGTGAGAGGGAAAAATTGATCAGTTGCCTCCGGTAAATGCCCCAACCAAGGATCAAACCCTCAACCTAGGTATGAGCCCTGACTGGAAATCAAGCCCACGACATTTTGGCATATGAGACAACAGTCCAACCAACTGAGCCACCGGCCAGGGCATAGTGACTTTTTGAAGTTACTATTTTTCAATCAACAGAAGAGTTGAAGTTGTAACACCTAACCCACAAGAATATCAAAGTGGATTTGACGAAAAGTCATAACACCAAGTTATTTCTTAAATTGACCTGTCTCTATTTCTTTTCAGATGTCATTGTGAGAAACCTCTGAATGATTCCTGAACAGATCATTTCTGTCAAGGAACCATCTGCGTCTTTTGTCACTCATATGGTTAATTCTCTCTACCGGCTAGCTCTTTATTTCTTTCTTCCTTCCATTATTCCTTTCTTTGTTTCTTTTTTCTTTTTTCCTTCTTCCTTATTAGTCATCGGACTTGATAGAGAAAAGCCCCTTTTCCGCTAGCCTAAGAATGCCCCGTAGGAGACTCTAACTCCCGCATTCCGCTTCTGTAACTCACTTTGCCACGTAGACAAGAAGTTCCTGCAGGCTATATAAACCCCAAGAACCCTTTGTTCAGGGCTCAGAATTTGGAGATCACCCTCCTCTGGGCCCATGCATGTAAATAAAGATCGTGCTCCTGAACCCTCGGTGTCTGGTCACTTCATTTTTCTGTAACAGACTTATATGTGTTCATAAATGTCCCCTTATGTAGTCCTCACAGCAATGAAATACGAGTATTATTGTAATTGTTTTTACAATTAAGAAACTGAGACATTAAATAACTTGCCCAGGATCACACAGTCAAACTATAATTCAAACACAGGACTGAAAGATCCTGTGTTTGACCCACAGACCCAAGGTCCATGATCACTCCATTTTATCAGTTTGTTTCCAATTCTTTTTTAAAGATATTGTTGAAAAATGGTAATGTCTTTGAGGGGTTATTACAAGCTAACTCTAGCCCTGGTTGGTGTGGCTCAGTGGGTTGAGTGCTGACCTGCAAACTGAAAAGTTGCTAGTTCAATTCCCCATCAGGCCACATGCCTGCATTGCAGGCCGTGTTCCCAGTTGGGGGCATGTAAGAGGCAACTGATCTATGTACCTCTTGTGCATTAATGTTTCTCTCCCCCTCTTTCTACCTCCAAGGATTAAATGTTAGTTTCTTCAAGACTCCTCTTAATGTATTATAAAAATTGATCATGTGTCTCTAAAAGTCATAGTATAATTACCTGGGAAAAAAGTCTGGGAGAGAGAAGGTGCAGTTAGCAAATAGAATGAAATGGAGCAGGGTAGATGTCTTGGATGATGAGAAGTCTTGTAGGGGTGCAAAATACAATTTCTATATGGAGCTTAGATATGCAATGTATTGTGAAGCCAGTCAGTGTAGGGTGTGAGTTTCTCCACCAATATTCAGTAGTTCGGTTCAAGTACAAGGGAAGTAGATCACTGGATTCAACCAGGTTGGAATTTTGCCAGATAAGGACAAAGAACAGTAGACTCTCCCCATACAATTATTGACCTGAATAAGAATGGCCTCCATAGAGTGTACTGGTTTGTTTGTTTTTTTCCTTGAGGGAATGGAAACCAAATTAACTGATACAAATACAAAAAGATTATAGAATAGACCCAAGAGGAAGAAAGTGGGCCAGGGAAGTCATTTACCAGGGGTCATCAGAATGAAGCAGTTTTGTCCATTTTGATCACTAGATCCTTAGCATCTAGAACATATAAGGGGCTCAATAAATATTTGTTGAAAGACTTCCTTCTGTGAGTATCTATCAAGCATCTACTGTGCTAGATAGACACTGTGCTAGGAAATGCAGGTCTCAAATGGTAAAAGCCCAGGCTGTGGACAATGCCGGTAGCACATGTAGGCAGCCTTGGAAAATCTTCCCAGGCTTCCAAACCTTTGCCAGTCTGGCTTGTGTTTGTGCATGACATGCTCCCATTTCACTGCAGAGCTGGAGCTCTGAGAAGTGGCCGGAGTCCACAGCCCCAGGGAGGGATTGCCTGCTGGGAATAATATTTTCCTTCTTTTCACAAATTGTCAGTGGCCTCCCACATGCTTTTCCTCAGGCCTCTGATCTGTGAGGCTCCTGGGATTTTCCACAGTGGAGTAAATGACATCAATCACTACAGAGCCACAGCAGACGAATCACAGTGGTCAGACATAAGCAGGGAATGAGTGTCCCTGTTTCAAGTCAAAACATTACAGTGATTGCTGGCAGGAATGTGGCTGGCCAGGGGCTGGTAGTAGAAGCTGAAGCACAACTTTGGAGATGAGCATGAGACCTCAGGACCTGACTTGCTGTTCATGGCTGGAAGCTGGGGAGCGAGAGTCTGTTGCTCCCTCTTTGTCGCAGCCTCCCCAAGTCCTTCTATGATGGCCTCCCAAGTGGTAGTGTCTGGCCTAGGTTGCCCCTCCTCTGAGGGGTCTTACTTGTCAAGGACTTCCGACCATGCTTTGGGGGCAGGGAGGAAACTGAGGCAGCATTTGCTACCAGAGACAAGCTTTGTCTCCTGCAGCTCACATCCAGAGGTCACTGACTCCTCCTTAACCACAGCGGGGTAGAGTTACAATTCCTAGAACCAGGCAGAGCAGTTCACAACATGACTCCATGTCTTGGTAGTGTGGCCTAATGTAGTAGGTGTCCTACAGGGTTCAGTGGCACAGCCTCCCCTATCACCCAAGCTGGGTACTCTAAGTATGCCCTTTGTTTGAACTGAGCACACTCTCCTCTTGTAGTTGAGCCTTGGTTGCTGTTTCCAGATGGATGGGAAGGATTTACCAGGCCAGTCAGCTGCAAGGACTGTCTGTGACCATGAACCCCCAAACTTCATCCTCCTTGAAGGATCAGCTATGCAGGGGCAGGGTGGGTGGGGCTCTGATGTGGTCTATAGCTATCTTCTGGGAATGCTGGCCCTGGGGTTTCTTGGGTGGTGCAGGCCAAGGCCAGCCCCAACTTTTGTTTTGCCCTCGGCACCCTGCCTGAGCTATAAAGTAATCTGAAATGTATGCTATTTGTTTTGGACTTAGAGATTCCCAGGCAAAACCAAGGTGTGACTCTAATCTGACTGCTGCTAGGGCTCACTGAAGCCAGCTGTTTCTTGTTTGATAGGATTTAGGAGCCAAGACCAACCATTTTTATGGAAAAGCAGCCAAGACCAACAATTCTAATTTGGGTGGGGCAGAGCCTCTAGGGATCTCCAAGGTGGGTCAGACAGTGTTAGCCAGGTCGATGGAGTCTCAGATATGGCACCAGTTTACAGGCTCTATGTGGGGAGGGCTTAGCAATGGGACAATGGCCTCTGCTCGCCTTGATTCCAGACACTTCAGTTTCTCCCTGTCTACCACTGGTGCCTTTCAAGCTACTACCCTGGTGCTGGAGCTCAGAGGGAGTGAGTCTAAGTAGATGAGTCTGTGTGTGGGTTCTTTTAGAGGAACTGCTTGTAGCTCCAGAAGTTTCTTCCACCAACTCAATCCCCATTGGTTTTTGTAGCCAGAAGTTGTGGGGACTTATCTTCCTGGCACCAGAACCCTGGGCTGGTGGGTGGGGGGCCTTATGTGGATCTGGGACTCCTCACTCCCAAGATATCCCTCCTGAATTTTTATCCACATGGGTGTTGGACAAGCCCACACCCCTCCTACCAGTCTCAATGAATGTGGTTTCTTTCATTTCATAGCTATCAGACTTCCATTCAACTCAATTTTGTAGTTGTCAGGCTTCCATTCTGAGGTTCCTGAGTGATGGTCGTTCTATATGTTTATTGTAATCCTGATGTGGCTTTGTAAAGAGACGAGCCATGTCTGCATACACTGCCATCTTCCTTGTTGCACTTATCAAGACACAACTATTTAATCACTTCCCAGACATTGCCCCTCCTGGTACAATGGAAAAAACAATTTTATGTCCATGAAAAAATTGTATACGGACATTCATAGGAATACTCAGGTACCCTTGGACCATTAAATAGTTGTTCTATGTGAAGTCCTGCAAAAACAAAAGGCAAACCCGTACCGGGAGCACATGTCTACTGCCATTAGAACAAATCTCTGGCCCTTCCAGGATGGAAGGGGCCCAATGCAGTAAACTGGCCCCATTCTACCAAGTGGTAGAATCCTAATCAAGGGCTCGGCATTAGTGTCTGTTGCTGGCAGGTTGAACATTTGGCAGTAGCAAAGGCTACATCAGCCTTGGTAAGAGGAAGTCCATAAGTACGGGGCCATCATAGCCTTCATCTCTCCCACCCTCATCATGTGCCAATTGTGGCAGCACAGTTGTGTCAACTGGCTAAACCAGTAATGTGTCTTCCGTGGTGGATGTTCCCTAGTAGGTGTTAACATGTAAGAAAACTATCTTCACACGCCATTCCACTCCTGTGTGTCCACCTGCCTTTCTCTACCCCAGATTTCCTGGTCCATAGTTTTCTAATCTCTCTCCTTCCAGGGCCCTGATTAGTGAGCCAAGACATTTGCCACTTTAAATCAACAAATATTTTAACTGCCAACCATTTCTCCTTCAGCACGAAGTGGGCAACCAGGTTCAACACCCGAAGTTTTTCCCTTTGGGTGATTTCACTTCCCCACTTATGGTCTAAGGCCACTGTAACTGGCTGTTGAACAGGTGCTGGCCACTTTGGGCTTGCACCTACGTCCTGAGCTGATATGTCCATAAACCAAGCTCAAAAACTTTCCCCCTCCAGGTTGCTATTAAATCCTTTTAATCAGCCCGTGAGGCCATCTTTTCTGTTCTAAAAGGCCAAATTTCTTTCAGTATCCCATCTTCATCATCAAAACTGTCAAAATCTGTGACAGAGCTGAGATTCTTTTTCCCATGAAAGTTAACAGGTTAGCCTAACACAGTTGCCCAGATGCTAGCACAAAATCCTGGGTCAGCGACAAGCGACAGTTTATTACTCACAGCAATAGTGAGCAGTTGCCAGAGTATCAGCATTTCCACTCATCCCTAAACTCTAGTTCCCATGAGGCCACAAAATGACTGCCAAGTAGTGTGTGCACTGGGTTGCACTATAGGAGACAAATCATGAACTAAGAGAACACAATTCTTTTGTAGTAGACAGTAAGACTACCTGGCTATCACTCCAGAGGAAGATACTATGTTTATGATACTGGACAGTAAACAACTTGGCCTTTGCCTCAGAAGGAGATAGTACTCTGTCTCAAGTCTATTTGCTACACAAATATTCTTTAAAAGGTGCTAAAACAAAAGCTTAATGCCATTGTTCACAAGACATGTAGAAACATGAGAGACCCATGGAAAATTGTCCCCTACGTCAGATAGCAATTACATTTTAAGAATTTATCCTACTATAATTTCACATGTGTGAAAAAGTATATATACAGGAATATTTATTAAAGCACTCTTTGTAAGAACAATAAAGATCACAGCCCTGGCCACCAGGCATGGTTGGGTGGAGTGTTGTTCTGATGTGCCTGGATTACATGTTCAATCCCTGGTCAGGGTATGCAATGAAGTCAATCAATGAATGCATAAATAGAGTGGAGCAACATAAATCACAACAAAAATCACAAACAACATAAATGACAATCAATAGAGAACTCATTAGAGAAATTACAGTACCCTCAAACGGTGGAATGGAATACTATGCAGTCACTAAAAAGAAAATGGCTCTATTTGTACACATATGGAAAAATGTGTAATACCTAAAAAAAATAGCAAAATATAGAGGATACCTAGTAAACTACATTTATATACACAATTAAGAAAGCATTTTGTAGATATTTGTATGTGCATAAAATATCTCTGAAAAATACATGAAAAATTAATAACTGTAGTTGCATTTGGGGAAAGAAGCTCAGAGATAGGATTTGGAGGGAGGCTTATTTTATGTTATAAGCTCTTAGGTACATTCAAATTTTTAAAACATATACCAATGTAATTATTCAAAATGATTATATTTTTTAAAAACTGTAATTTTAAATCTTTTGAGGGCTCTTCATGTTGCTATGGATGGAAGATGGGAATGAATGACTTTTTGTTGAGGGCAACACCTTGATGAGCTGTTTTGATCAAAAAGAGTAAAATCTTCTGATGGCGGCCCAGAAGGAAAAGATGGCTCTGCACAGTAAAGCAACAGGAATTTTTTATTTTTCTAGTGAGAATTTCAAGTTTTCAGGGAGAGCTCTTGAACTGAGAAAAAATAGAGTTTCTAGCCACACAATACGACATTAATGGCATCTAAGCGAAAAGATCGCCGGTGGGTAATATCCCTGTGGTGGGCTGAAGCTCTCTAGTATTGAGTTTTAAGTCATTTTGTTTCCTGTGTTCTGCTATAATCCATTCTGTTATTCCCAAATATTAGCATTTGAGACTAGCATTAGAGTCCATTATTTATAAACATGTAATGTCTATTATTTGTACACAAATTTGTATTGATGGTTCTTTGTAGAATAGACTCTATTCTTGAAGTATCAAATTTACCAAATCTATCATTACTAATACTAGGATAACCTGATATGGTGTTAACATAACACCATGTGAACACAGTATCACCCATTCTTCTTTTTGAAGATTTTACTTATTTTTAAAGAACGGGGAAAGGAAGAAGAAAGAGACGGAGAGTAATATCAATATGTGATTGCCCCTCAAGCGCCCCCTATTGGGGAACTGGTCTGCAACCCAAACATGTGCCCTGACTGGGAATCAAACCACAGACCCTTTGGTTCAAAGGCCAGCACTCAATCTACTAAGCCACACCTGGCAGGGCATATCACCTATTCTTGTCAAAAATACTTTACCAGAATCTAATCAGTATGCAGAAAATACTGGGAGTAGAGAAACAAGTTTCTTACCTTGTTTCTCAGGGAATAATCAGACAGATCTAGAATGTAGAACGTTCTATGAGACAACTGGCCTGGCACCTTCAAAAGGTCACCACTATGGGGAAAAAATAGTGGGGAGACTGCTCTGACATGAGGATTAGAGAGAAACAAAAACACAGTTCAATGCCATATATATATATATACATATACATGTGTGTATCTGTGTGTATGTATATATACATATACACAAAATGAGTGGAGAAATTTGAATATAGTTGAATCTTAGAAGATATTGAAGAATTCTTCATTGTCTTGAACGCCATCGTGGTTTTGCGGTTCTGTCGGACAATATCGGTACTTTAAGACGCATATGTATAGTTAGGAGGGAAGTGTCATGTGTGTAAATGTTCTATACATTTGTAGACAAAGCAGGTACGGGAAATATCAACATTTATTGAATGGAAAGTGATTGTATTATTCTTCTAACTTTTCGCATGTTTGAAAATGTTCACGACCACCAGTCACAGACCAGGTGTGAGCAGGACTTCAGTGCAGGGGGCTGCCAAGGGTGCTAAGCACTACTTCAAGAGCCCTAGTCTTGAGATCTTCTTTGGAATATTTTTCAAACGGGTGCCCCGAGAGGGTCTTCATTCAATTAGTATCTGTTTGCAGTGGTAAATAGGGAAGTGGACACTGAACACTGATAAAGTTTCCGGTTGAGGAACATCTGGGTGTTACGCACATCGCCCAAGGGCACGCACTGTTGCAGGCTGGCGGCCTGTCCGGTGGCTCCGCGGTTTGAGGAATCTGACCTGCTTGGGGCAGTGTGTGCCATGCCCACAGAGACTGGTCCTCCTCCGAATTAGTCAGTCGGGGCACATCATTTCCCCCTACCGCTGACTGGCCCAGGGATGGGCAGATAAGCCAGGTCTGGCTAATACAGTGTAAGACAAAGTCTGTTGGGACTTTCTTGGTTGGCTCTTCTTCCTTAATAACAGAGGACAATGTGAGGGAAAATCCCGTGCCCTGGGCGCTCTCCTTTCTGCCTGGGCTCTGCCATGTGAGTGCACAATGCTCTGAGCTGTGTGGCATTGCTTTGTGCCACTACCTGTGACAGGAGACGTGGCCAACACGTGAAAGATGGTGAAGTAGAATGAAGGAAGAGCCCGGTCCTTCATGACTTCATTGGGGCAGGAATCAAACCCAGAACCCCCTACCTCCACGTCGGGCTTCTTCTAATGTGATAGTAATGAGCCCATGGGAGGCTTTCAGTCTGTTACTTGCAGTTTATCAACTCTTAACCTTTGATCTAGCAATTTCACTTTCAAGATTCTATCTTAAGGTTATGAGTAAGCATTTGCTCAATAATTCATCTATGATTAGAAACAGCATAGGTGGTATTCTTCACAGGAAAATAAGTTTAAAGCAAACTTAAATATCCATTAATAAAATGTGGATTAAATAAATTAAAATGTAATCCTCACAGAGCAATACTAGTCAGCTATTAAAAATAATGATGTAAAGAGCATATGATACCATGGAAAATGTTGATGATGAATTATCATGTTGGGAAAAATTAGGTCACACAACAGGATGTATATTATATTTTCCTTTGTGCAGAATACACATATATGCCCAAAACACAGAGAGAGAAACAAATAAAAGATGGAAACCGAAGTCCCAATGGCAATTTTCTGTGGGTGATGGGACTGTGGACTTTTTGTCTTATTTCCACTTTTTTTTTTCCTTTTTCTACAGTGAACACACGCTTCTTTTTCTACATTTCCATACAGCCTAAAATGGTGTTAGACCACAGTAAGTATTCAACTAACACAAACCACAGTAAGTATTCCAACTAAAGTTAATGGGAAGGGATTGTCAGGAGAGGTCATTCTGTCCTTTTTTCTTTTACATTATTTCTATCACTCCACTGATAAACTACTTAAACTCATCCTAAGTTTAAGTTCTCAGAAAAGAGTGACTGTGCCTCACCTGGAGTTTTTAGGTCCTCTGTTTAATTTCTGGAAGCCTGGATAGCGGAAACGCACTCTTCTCTACCCTCACCCGTACCTGTCTCCCACCTGTTTCACCACCTGCCCATCCATCACGTCAGGGAAGGGCTGTGTCTGGCTGAGGCGGGGAAGGAACTAGATGGGTGAGGGGGGAGTGGAGACTGAGCTGCTGTGCTCATGGGACAGAAAAAAAAATGCATAAAGAATACAGTCTCCAAGCAAAGTCCAGTTTAGTAGCTACCGAGAGCTACTTCCTTCTTTCTCTTCCTCCTTTCCTCATTCCAACAGTGGTTATTTAGCACCTACCATACACTGGGGATTAGGCTAGGCCCTGGGGGTATTAAGATGAACAAACTACAGTCTCTGCTCTTATCTCACTGTCTAGTAGCAGAGACATTTACAAATAAATCATTACAAATCAAGACTTTCAAGCAAGGATAAACTAGTGTACAAAGAATAGTAAAGGCAAACAAGAGGGAATGACTGGCCATTAGAGTGCAACTGAATCAGAAAAGCGTCACAGAGAAGACGATACAGGAGCTGGGTCTAGAGTTTGCAAGACGGGAAAGGCATTCCACACAAGGAATAGCAAGGAGGCACGAGTATTATGTCCCACTGGCAGGTCGTAAAAGGCAAAGAGCTCAAATATTTGGTGTCTGGAACATTTTTAACAACCCCCTATGAGTTTATTTTTAGTGATAATCATGAAATTAAGTGAGTAATAATGAAGACCAGAGTAAAAATGCAAAACCCGACATTTTCCCTGAATTGAGCTTTCCGTATATAATCATACAGTTATAAAAACAATCAGCATATTTTAACAAAATCAGAATATTTGCAAAAGGTATAATTTAGGCAGCTACTAAATCAGATCACTAACATTTAATTTTATTCATTCTTTAGTTTTAAAAGCGATAACTAACAATCAAAAAAGTTTTCATTTTAAGTATATTATCAAATTCAGTAAAATATTTCACATGAGTTAAAGTTTGCCCTTGCCAAACAAAAATATTATACATCCCAGTTGACGCAGTCTCACTGGTTTAAATTTTAAACATTAAAAAGTCCAGGAGGGGGACTTCCGCCAAGATGGAGGCATAGGTGGAAACACTGTGCCTTCTCCCACAACCAAGTTTGAATACAACAAAGGTTTGGAGAAACAAAGACACAACCAAAGGACAGAAAATTGAATTATACGGAAGTCCGACTACATCTAACCGTTCAACGGGACGGTAAGAGGGGCGGAGCCAGCAGCGAGCAGGGTCGGGCAGGACAGGGCCCCCGACCCAGGCGCGCAGGCAGACGGGAACCAGTTGGGGTGCGGGGCAGACCGCGGGCGCATATTCGCGCACAGTGAGACAGACCACGCAGGCCCCAGGGGGCGAGGGCTGACGGCGGTGGCACACTCACGTGCAGTGGAAGGAAACGCGTGGGCCAGGTGACGGCAGCAACTGCAGCACCGGTGAGGGCCGTGGCGGCAGGCGGCGGACAGGACGCCATAGTCCCTCTTTGACCCCGCCCCCACATACAGCGTCACAACCCAGCGACTTAGTTGCCCTGCAAGACCAGTGAGAGCCATTGTCCCTCTTTGACCCCGCCCCCACCTACAACGTCACAACCCAGCGACTGAGTTGCCCTGTTCTAGTGAACACTTTAGGGCTCTGATCCTGCTATGGAACAGGCACGAACAACCCGAAAGATGGCACAAGAAGAACTCAAAGTCCCAGAGCCAATAACTCTAAGCGACCGAGAAATTGCCAGCCTCTCAGAAGCACAATTCAGGACACTATTTATCAGGATGCTCACAGAACTGGTTGATTATAGTCACAAATTAGAGGAACAAAGTTACAAATTAGAGGAACGTGTGAGGGCTGGACTGATTGAAATGAAGGGAGATGCACAGGAAACCAATAGTGATGGAAAGGAAACGGGGACTCAAATCAATGGAATGGACCAGAAGGAAGAACAAAACATCCCACCAGAAAGGAATGAAGAAATGAGAATTCAAAAAAATGAGGAGAGGCTTAGGAACCTCCAGGACATCTTTAAACGTTCCAACATCCGAATTATAGGGGTACCAGAAGGGGGAAAGAAACAGCCACGAGTGGAAAACGTATTTGAACAAATAATAAAGGAGAACTTCCCCAGTCTGGCAAAGGAAATAGACTTCCAGGAAATCCAGGAAGCTCAGAGAGTCCCAAAGAAGTTGGACCCAAGAAGGAACACACCAAGGCACATCATAATTACATTAGCCAAGACCAAAATGAAGGAGAGAATCCTAGAAGCAGCAAGGGATAAGGGGACAGTCACCTACAAAGGAGTACCCATCAGACTGTCAGCGGATTTCTCAAAAGAGACCTTACAGGCAAGAAGGGGCTGGAAAGAAGTATTCCAAGTCATGAAATCCAAAGACCTACAGCCAAGATTGCTTTATCCAGCAAAACTTTCATTTAGAATGGAAGGACAGATAAAGTGCTTCTCAGATAAGGTCAAGTTCAAGGAGTTCATCATCACCAAGCCCTTATTATATGAAATGCTAAAGGGACTTATATAAGAAAAAGAAGATGAAAAATATGAACAGTGAAAGGACAGCAAACACACAGTTATTAACAACCACAGCTAAAACAAAAGCAAACCAAGAAGACAGCTAGATCAGGAGTGGAACCATAGAAATGAAGAACACATGGAGGGTTAGAAACAGGGGGGTGGGAGGGGGAGAAGAAGGGAGAAGGCACAGAAAATAGCATAGATGGTAGGCAGAAAATAGATAGGGGGGAGGGCGAGAATAGTAGGGGAAATATAGAATCCAAAGAACTTGAGACACGTGGTTATAAACTAAGGGGGGGAGAATGGTGGGGGAGGGAGGGTGTGGGTGGAGGGGATTGAAGGGGGGGAATAGAACAACTGTAATGGTATAATCAATAAAATATATTAAAAAAATAAAATAAAATAAAATTTCAAAAAAAAAAAAAAGTCCAGGAGGTCACACAGAATGACACAGAGTTCTGTTTCTCTGCCTTTACAATCAATCACCAGCAATCATTGTTTATTTGAAGGTATGAAAGCAATTTACTAATATACTGTGCTATAGGGGTTGGAATCAGTAACTGTGTGCAAAGTGAGCCAGAATGATTCCAAATTATCACAAATTTACTCTGGAAACGAAGGCATGTAGCCCTAAGTACACAAATGTTGAATGCTGACTGTATGCCTGGGAGTTCTCCACATTACCTTTCATGTGTAAAACCATATTTACTATCAATGAACTACTCAGATGGAAGTTGCATTGTTCAAACCCAACCATAACCACAGCAATTGTTTAGAAGTTATAACAAAAGATTTTTCTCTGGAAGGTATATTTTGTCATTGACATTGTTAAGAGTGGCCATTACATGGTGATAATAAATAGCAGGTGCAGTATTTGTCCACTTAGTACTGCTTTTTAAAGTCTATAGGCAATGTACCCATCATTGCTAGTGGCCAGGGCTGATGACACCCACTGTGCCATCCTATCTATGTATTGTCACATGAGAGATGACGACAGGTGGATATCAGCCAACCAAAAAGCAGCTTTGAAAGAATTTGTGTTTGTGCCAAGACATCAGTTGTCATGACAGAGAAGAGGGATCTTTCCACCTCACTCCATCTTCTCTTTGGAAAAGTTTAGCTAAAGCTTCCCAGTCTTCAGAAGTCCCTAAAGCCTTCCCCCACATCACCAAGACCCCTGCAGGGTATGACAAGAGACAGTGTTAAGAGAACAGAGTGAAACAAACCCCAACTCACTGCACTTAGGGTCCAGCCACATGGTACTTTCCCGCAACCTGGTAATTTAGCTAATTTGTCACTTTCTTTCCCTGCTTGGGATTTTTTTTCCTGCCGCCATTTTTTAGACAAGGCCTTGCTTAAATGTAGTCCTTGACTCTACTTGTAGGGACACATGATTCTGGGAGCCATACAGGAGCAGAGAGGCCCTCACCCCTTAGAAAGACAATTCGGAGAGAGGTCATGTTTCCCAGCCCCGGAGGGCAGGATGATGTTACCGCTGCACACTGCAGTGCGTGCACACCACACAGCACCCCCCTGCATCTGTAGCGGCTCTTTGGTGGGGCCTCCTTGGAGAATTTTTGTGTGACAATGAGCGACCAAAAAAACATGCCCTGCATTAGGGAAAAGCAAAAGGACAGGAGCAGGACACGGGGGCACGCCGCACGGAGAGTGAGAGGTAAATGACCTTTCACAGTGGCCGGTGCAGGGAGAGAAGTGAACGTGGACAGTTGAAAGAGCTGTCCATTGATAGGGTGTGTCCGTGTCTGAAAAAGATATGTGCTCTCCTTCTCTACCAGGGCCATTGTGAAAGCGCTCCTGACAGAACTACGGAGGCTGTGACGTCACCGGCAGGCGCTCGCACTCATGCCACCGTCCACCAGCCGGGGAGCCTTAGGCAGAGAGCTTAACGTTTTTTGAATCTGAATTTCAACATCTGTTTTTAAGAAGATGAAATTAAATGAAAAAAAAACCCATAGTGCCTAGCACTGTGAAATTGTTCAAAATATGTTCGTTTACTTTTACTACAGTGAAGTAAGTCATATAAAATAATTCTTTTTATGCATTAGTAGATTATGAGAATTCGTTATGAACATTTAAAAAATCTCTTATTAAGGCAAGTTTTTTTAAACATTTGTAAAAACAGAACAGTACAATGAATGCTCATGTGCCCATCACTCAGTTCCAACAATTATCATCTACTAACTAAGTTTGTTCCATCTACACCTTAACCTCTTCCCTCTTCTGGATTATTCTGAAGCAAATAATCCCAGACATCCTATCATTTAATGCACATCTATTTTAATATACCTCTTAAAATAGTTTTTATAAAACAATCACAAAACCCTTATTATGCCTTTAAATTACCAAAAATTTCTTTATGTCATCAAAAATCCAATTGGTGTTCAAATTTCTAATTGTCTTACATATGTCATAAGTGCTTGGGGGTTCTTTTGTTACGATTTGTTGAAGTCAGTCTCCAAATGAGTTTCTCGCACTGTGATTGAGGAGCTGTCCCCTAAGTCTCTCTCTAGAATTTTTAAGCCCATCCCCACCCGCATCTTTTATTTCCACTTGCAGTATTTGGTTGCAGAAATTAGGTGGTTTGCCCTGTAGTTTCCCATAGTCTGCATTTTGCTGATGCGTCCCCTGTGTCTTCAATGTGTTCCTCTGTTTCCATAGGTCTTGTAAGTAGGGGTGGTATTTTTAAATGATGTTTATAAAATCAATGTCAGGGAGAGTTCAGGAACAAGAAAATTTTATCATGGAGGCAAAGACATAGTCCTGATGTTTGGTGATGATTGAGTGATATATCTTACTCTCATGGGTAACTATTGACAGATTCACTTACAACACGATAAAGAGGAAGTTTACAACTTAGTCAACTTGTAGGTAGCAAGTTTTTTAAAAGGTGATCACACTTTTAGGACCCGTTTTTACCTAAACAAATTTAAAAGAGTATAAATTATACCACCTGAGTTTTTCTTCATTACAATGAGGAATATTCACAAGGTTGTGTTCCATTCTGAAGTTTTCGGGGAGCTGAGGGCCAAGAACGTTGAGCAGGGTCTAAGTGAAGTCGGTTGTACCCAAAACAAAATATGATGCCATCTCCTCAGTAGCTGTTCCACTGAAAAGCTATTGCAAGACTGTCATCACCGGTCAGGCTGTGGCACCAGGCTGTGGACCCTCAGCTTTCCAGCCTGGATGATGCAAGCTTCTGTCCTGACCAAGGCAGTACCAGTATGTAATTATGGCAGAAGGAAGGGGGACAGGAGAGAGAAAGGGAGAGAGAGGGAGAAGGAGGGAAGGAGGGAGGGAAAGGAGGGAATAAGAAAGGCAGGGAGAGAGACATCCTGGGTGTGTTAGTCAGGATTTCTCCAGAGAACAGAAGAAATAAGATGCAGTAGATCAGACAGAAAGAATAAGAAATTGACTCATGTAACTATTACATAATTGGGGTGGGTGCTAGAACAGAGGCCTAAAAAAAAGAAATAAAGCAAAGGAGTAGGCTAAGCTGACCCAAAATGCATAATGTCTACCCCTGGCTGGGTAGCTCATTTGGTTAGAGCATCACCCCAATATCCGAAGGTTGTGAGTTCAATGCCTGGTCAAGGCACATAGAAGAATGAACCAATGAATGCATAAGAAAGTAGAACACCAGATAAATCTCTCCCTTCCTCCTCTTCTTCCTCCTCCCCCCCCCCACCCCTTTCTCTCTAAAGTCAATTAAAAATGCATAATGTCTCAAATGTAACACACTCATACTTTTTGTTTATAAACCTGATCAAAGCAAGGGCTCTTTGTTCATAGCTTCTCTGTGAGGTAATTCAGGGACCCAAAATCCTTCCATCCTGTGGCTCTGCCATCCTCTGGAGCCTCATTTTCATTCGGATCAGCAAGCAGCAGGGGAAAACAGAACATGAAGTGCACTTGTGTCTTACAAGCCTCAGCCCAAAGGCTTCTGTTCCTAGTCCCCTGGCTGGGATGCACTATAAACACTTACTTCAATTTTCTTTATTTATAAATTTTAATCAAGAGCTTTTTCTATGGATACATCTGTGTGATATTTCAATTAATAAAATTTTAAATATTAAACCACCAGTGCACAATGGAATATTGCTCTATTGTGCCATTTGTTCACATTTTTATTAGAAATTTTATTTCTCTACTTATAAAGGAAACCAATCTATACTTTGCTTTTTCTCAGCCTTCTCCCTGTGCTCCTCCTTCTTTTTTTTTTTTTGCATTAGGTTTCTGCTAGTTTGAAAATGAGTGTATTGCCTACACAACATGTAACGTGTATTACTCTTATAAGATTATAGTGCTCCATAAATTCTTACAGACATTCAACCAGATTTTTTAAAAGGAGATAATGAGTAAATAGTTGTTTAAAAAAAAAACAGAATTTTGTGATTTACAAGCCCATTCATATAACTTGATTTTTATCAACACATGCAGGACCAGCCATTAGGAGAACGATTCCAGTCTCTGCTCTGTTCTGGGCCATATGGCAAATCCACATTAGCTTGAACTTCCTTTTTATCCATAAGGAAGGAGAGATGTGATACCTAAAATTCCTTCTAATAGGCCAAGGTTTTTCTAAATTCTACAGATGACTTCTTCAGCTCAGAAGCCAAGAGAGAACACTTGAAAACCAAGATTTGTTGTTGTTTGTCTGAATTCTTACCCAACAGGAAGCTAAGTGTGGAAAAACCACAAGTATGTTATGTTTATATAAGTAATATAATTAACACACCTCTCTGTCCCTCTCTCCCACAAGGAAGTAGAGAAAGCAAAGTGACAATCCAGTCATGAAACTACCTCACGAGGATCTTGTGAGATTGATGAGTCACTAACCATTTATCAGAGCAGATAGCGAAGCAAGTGACCCTCAGACCAGCTCTTTGCACTGGAATAATGTGATTTCTCATTTTCTGTCACTGAATCATAACAAAAGGACTGATTTGCAATGTGGCTGCCCTTATTTACAGTGTGGACCCAGAAAGGGACTAGTAAATTGGAACATTCTTTCCTCTGAAGCTTGCCCTCATTACTCACTGTAATTCCCACACAACACCTGTGAGCCGAGTTGCTCTCTGAGGCAGATTCCATGCCCCCTAGGGCAGGTGGTCACTCACACATTAGTCGTGCTTTCCAAAAAATTTGAAAGTCAACAAAAAAGGAAACTTTCTTTAATCTATTAGTTATTGCATTAAATAAACTATCTGAAAATCCAGATTAGCATAATTTTGTTTCAGTAAGAAGTCTTTACTTTAAAAATGGCATGTTTATCTAATGCATTTAAAATAAGTCAATTTAGGACTTCCGGGCAAGATGGAGGTATAGGTGGAAACACTGAGCCTCCTCACACAACCAAAATTAAGGACAACAAAGATTTAGAAACAAAAACACAACCAGAACAGAAATTGAATTGTATGGAAGTCCAACAACCATTCATCCAGACCGGTAAGGGGGCGGAGTCGGAGGCTGACAAAGAGGGCCTGCGGCAGGAAAAAGCGGTGGCTGGCAGACCTAGGGCGTTGGGGGAAAACAGCAGACCCAGTGAGGCAAGCAAGGCCTCTGGCTGACCACGGTCACAAATTTGTGTGCAGACACACCAGGCAAAAACAGGCAGTGAGACAGACCACGAAACCCAGGGCTCCAGCACCAGGGAATAATGCCTAAAAGTGCCGACTAAAAACACTTGTGGGGCTGAGGTGCTGGGAGAGACTCCCAGCCTCACAGGAGAGTTTGTTGGAGAGACCCACAAAGTCCTAGAATGTACACAAGCCCACCTACCTGGGAACCAGCAATAGAAGGGAAGCCTAATTTGCTTGTGGCAAGTGGCAGAAGGGACTGAAGTCCACGAGAGAGCTGAACAAGCACCATTGTTCCCTCTCTGACCCCACCCCCACATACAGCACCACAACCCAGCAACTGGGGTGACCTGCCCTTGTGAACACCTAACGCTCCGTCCCTCATAAATAACAGGTGCAACCAGACCAAAAAACTATGGCTCAAACGAAAGAGCAAATCAAAGAGCCAATACTTGAGCCAAAAAACAATTCTCAGAGCCAGTGCTTTTAAGAGACCAAGAGATAGCCAACCTATCAGATGCACAGTTCAAAACACTGGTGATCAGGATGCTCACAGAACTGCTTGATTTTAGTCACAAATTAGATGAAAAAATGAAGGCTATATTAAGTGAAATGAGGGAAAATGCACAGGGGACCAATAGTGATGGGAAGGAAACTGGGACTCAAATCAGTGGAGTGGACCAGAAGGAAGAAAGAAACAACCAAACAGAAAAGAATGAAGAAATAATTCAAAAAAATGAGGAGAGGCTTAGGAACCTCTAAGACATCTTTAAAAGTTCCAACATTCGAATTATAGGGGTACTAGAAGGGGCAGAGGAACAGCGACAAGTGGAAAACTTATTTGAACAAATAATAAAGGAGAACTTCCCCAATCTGGCAAAAGAAATAGACTTCCAAGAAGTCCAGGGGGCTCAGAGAGTCTCAAAGAAGTTGGATCCCAGGAGGAACACACCACGGCATATCACAATTACATTAGCCAAGATTAAAATGAAGGAGAGAATCCTAGAAGCAGCAAGAGATAAGGGGACAGTCACCTACAAAGGAGTACCCATCAGACTGTCAGCGGATTTCTCCAAAGAGACCTTACAGGCAAGAAAGAAGGCAAGTAATGAAATCCAAAGACCTACATCCAAGATTGCTCTATCCAGCAAAGCTTTCATTTGGAATGGAAGGGCAGATAAAGTGCTTCCCAGATAAGGTAAAGCTAAAGGAATTCATCATCACTAAGCCCTTATTATATGAAATGTTAAAAGGACTTATCTAAGAAAAAAGAAGATAAAAAATATGAACAGTGAAAGGAAAGCAAACTCACAGTTATTAACAACCACACCTAAAACAAAAGCAAACTAAGCTGACAGCTAGAACAGGAGCAGAGCCACAGAAATGGAGATCACATGGAGGGTTAGCAACAGGGGAGTGGGAGGAGGAGAAGCAGGGAGAAGGTACAGAGAATAAGTAGCATAGATGGTGGGGAGAAAATAGACGGGGGGAGGGCAAGAGTAGTGTGGGAAATGTAGAAGCTAAAGAACTTATGACACATGGACATGAACTAAAGGGGGGGAATGTGGGTGTGAGGGGATATGCAGGGTGGAGGGAAATAAAGAGGGGGATGAGACAACTGTAATGACATAATCAATAAAATATATTATTAAAGAATTAAATTAAGGCCCTGGCTGGTGTAGCTCAGTGGATTGAGCGCAGACCTGAGAACCAGACGATCGCGGTTCGATTCCCAGTCAGGGCACATGCTTGGGTTGCAGGCCAGTTTCCGGCAGGGGCCAGTTCCCTACAAGGGATGCACCAGAAGCAACCATACATTGATGTTTTCTTCCTCTCTCCTTCCCTTCCCCTCTAAAGATAAATAAATAAAATATTTAAAAAAAATTAAATTAAATACAAAATGATAAAATAAGTCAATCTCCACCCATCCCCCAAAATGTGGTCAACACTCAGTATTGTTTAAGGGTGTATCTCAAATGATCAAAGGGTATACACTGACCATTACCCACAAGTAAAGGTGAAGGAAAATAATCTTTATCAAGTCCTTTAAGCATCTAAAACCCATGCTAAATGTCTTACACATGTGCTAGGAATAAATATCTTGCAATCTAGGTGTGCGTGAATCATCACATTACTTTATTGCTCTAAATCAAAGTCAACTTCAAAGTCAACTTCATCATTCCACTGAGATAGTGAAAAGTTTAATTGTGGATGCTTCTTCCAGATCAACACTTCTCCAAAGTTATAAAAAGTCACACAGGGCAAAACATTCATCTTCCGTTTATACTCAGATGACCCATTGAAGTCCGGCAGCCCGTGGCTTCCATGCCAAATTTGGACAGAAGAATCCGAGACAAGATGTGCTCAGTTGCAAAGGCCCAGCCTCCATGGTGCACCACACAGCCATTTTTCTCAACAGTCTTCCCAACTTTTGGATGTTGCCAGAGAAAATAGTAGTCTCTCCCTATTCACAGGACCCACAGATTCATGTTCCCTTGCTAATCCTAAGTAATTACCCTTCTCTCAATGGCAATAGCATCTCTCTACCAACAAAGGCATAATACCTTCAAGAAGACAAGGCTTCCAGAACTCAAATCCAGAAATGAATCTGGAACGAATCCAGAACTCAAGTCCAGGAAGAAGTCATATCTAATAGCCAGAACTTCTGACTTCCACTTCACATCCCAAGACAGGTTTGCTGATGTGTATGCTACTGGGTGGCAGTTAATAATATAATAATATTGTAAAAGATCACAAATGTGATGCTTAATTTCCTTCTAGTATCAGAGCTATCCTGACCCTGAAACCATAAAAGACACCAGAGTTTGGGCTGCCAGTCACTACCAAACCCAATAAGCAAAGACAGCTATTGAATCTTTATGGGCTCTTTATTCAGATGGCTGGTGATTTGAGAAGATGATGGGTTCATACCCTAATAGACCATCTTAAATTTCATATTAAAATGGCCCCTTTTATAAGGAGAACAAAGCATAGGTAAGGGGTTTGGAATTCAGGGAAAAGTTAATTGGATTAAAAAACAACTTCAGCATTCTCACCCTGGGCAGTGGTCTTAAGCTGTGCCTCAGGCAGTGATCTTGAGCTGTGTCCTGGGCAGTCGTCATTTCACCCTGGAGGACAATGGCTCAGCTATCATCTTGAGTTGCTTGCAGTCCTCCTAAGGCACAAGCTTGCAGTTGCTATGGTCTCCTGGAGTTAGGGTGGGTCATACCTTCTGTTCCTGGAACAAAAGCTTTCATATGCATTGATTACTAAGCTTATTGCCTATTACTTAAAGTAAAATTTTCCAACTCTTAAGTCCCCTATCATTCCCCACCGTTAGTCTTAAACTACCTCATTTCTATGAGATCAGCTTCATATGGAAGTATTCATTTTGTTGTTGGGCATGTAACTTAGTATTGGACTGTCCAGAGGGGGTGGTTAGTAACACACCTAACTGCAGACCCACATAAGGAGGGATATTATATGCAACAACAAGTTATGATACTGAAGAAAATAACAAGAATAAAAACAATAGCACCTCTCGAAGACCAGATATGCCGGGCAGCCAGGAGGTTAGTTTAAACAAGTCAATACCAAAGAATCCCTCTTCCTGTTTTATACTGGACACCACATCATTTACTTGCTTTACTTTATGTTCTATGAGCTGTGATCTATCAGTTAAGTTAAAAACAGCAGAATCCTTCAAATTCCTCACATCCATGATTATGCCTTAAAAGAAGGCAGTCTATAGCTGCACGATTTTCCAATACTGCTTCTCTGACTTGTCCTAGTTCCTGACTAATGGCACTGGTGGCTTGTGAGGTGGCATTCAAAGCTTTTGCCATAGCGCAGGCTAATCTGCTCATTTCTACATTTGAATAGGTTACCATGACTGGCATTACAGATATTGTTAAAGTTACCTATTCAGCAGGGCTAAAAAGGTGTAAGTCACTGTTACAATAGGGTGTAAAGGAGAGATCCCGTCAAACCTGGATCAGGTGGGCCTTCTGAGGCACAAACACTGTCAGTCTTCCCAGTGAGCATGGTCCCCCAGAATTGTTCGCTGGAACATAGGAATAGACAGTCATTCCACAGATCAGAAACCACCCTGTTGGCAATTTAACATGAGCATAAGCATAAGATGTCAGTGGTGGTGGTATAATTCATCTTTGCACCTGCTGAGAGCATAAGACAGTTTTTAGTACGGTTGACAAAAGTCACACACTTTCTAGCTGGGGCTACATTAGTGATTTTCAATAAAAACATTTCTCTGTCTTTTATAGCTACCACTGGTCTTCAATTATAAATATCAAAGTAAGTCATTTTCTGCCTGGCTGGTGTAGCTCAGTGGATTGAGCGCAGACCTGAGAACCAGACGATCGCGGTTCGATTCCCAGTCAGGGCACATGCCTGGGTTGCAGGCCAGTTCCCTGCAGGCCAACTCCCAGCAGGGGACGCATGAAAGGCAACCATACATTGATGTTTCTCTCCCTCTCTCCTTCCCTTCCCCTCTAAAGATAAATAAATAAAATATTTTTTTAAAAAAAGTAAGTCATTTTCTTTTCGATAGGATCAAATACAGTATAATTTCTAAGGCTTTCCAAAGGAGTACAGACATCTATAAGACATGAAATGAAAGTTCAACATAAGTTCCTCCTGCAAGACAAAAGTCAGAAATGTTCAAAACATTTTTGCTAAATATATCCACATATTTTCATCTCATTGGAAAGGAATAAGTTGTCCATAACAAAGGATTAAACAAGAGGTAATGAAGAGAACATAAGTCGTTGTTTTTCAAAAATGACTTTCAGATCTTCCTCCAGTGCTTGCTTTATTCTGGTGTGATGAGTCCAAGGTTTTATTTCTGCCAGTTCCACCACAGTGGGGATGGTGAGGAGTACGTCCCAAGGTCCAGTCCACTTTCCTCCTAGTTGGTTTTTGGAGATGCTATCACCCAAATCTTGAGTAGCACCTTGTCTGCAGGCTCAGGGGAATGCAGCAAACCTGTGGGAGAAAAGTCTCTAATACGGGCAAGGTCACTCATCACAGCTAAGGTCTCACTTAAACGTTGTACATATGTTTTACCTTCAGTTTTTTATCTATATACACATCTCCCACCCCAATTGTGACCTGAAATGGCTACCTGTATACAATTTCCTTAGGGCTCAACTGAATCCCACTTCAAGGAGCCACCCTTATCCTGAGCAGGGCAATAGGCAAAGCTTGATCCCAATCAAGATGAGTTTCTTGGCGCAGCTTGGCTATACTTTTCAAGGTATGATTGATCTTCTCTGCTTCCCAAAACCTGAGGTCTCCATGCCATGTGGAGTCTCCCCTTGATTCCTGAAATTTACTAACCTCCTGTGTAATTTCTGAAACTAAAGCAGGTCCATTATCAATGTGGATGCTGCCAGGGAGGCCAAAGTGAGGGATTATTTCCTTCAGTAAAGCCTTTACTGCCTCCAAGGATTTCTCCATTCTGGTAGGATAAGCTTCTATCTATCCCAAAAAAGGTGTCAACAAAGACGAACAAATATTTCCACTCTCAGACCCTTGAGTAAAGTCTATTTGCCAGTCCTCAAGTGGACGCTGTCCTTGGTATTGCTTTCTTCCTCTCCTTTGATGGAGATTTGTCTTGTGGTTGTTCTTCTGGCTCTAGAACAACACACCACATCTAGCAATTACTTTTCTTATGGCTTTAGAAATTCCAGGACCTGTGAGCCACAGTTTGACATAGGTGGTTAATGAGTCTCTTCCATAGTGTGTGGCCACATGCAAATGCTTCATGACTGACTCTACTAAATGTTCAGGAAAACAATATAGCTCCTTTCTTATTCTTTTTCCATTCGCTATCAGGACCTTCTTTATCAAAACCCCAACCCTTAGCTTTCTCTAAGTCTGCAGTTGAATATTCAGGGTCAAATTGTGACAAGTCCAGAACAGATACCAAAGGCATTATATAAACATTCCTTTCGCAGCTTCTTTTGCTGCCCATTCAGCCAGATTATTTCTTCTAGTCACTTCAGTGTCCTCTTTCTGATGCCCCGGGGCAGTGCATCACTGCTGCCTGTAAAGGTGCCTGAACAGCCTCTAATAATTTTAAAATTTCTGCTGCATGCTTAATCTCCTTTTTATTTGGAGGTTGACAGTACTTTGTCTTCCCAGGTGAAACCACGTGCATGCAAAATCAGGAAAGCTTACCTTGAATCAATGCACACATTCACTCTCTTTTCATGAGACAGTTCCAGTAATTCCAATGCAATCAGTTCATCTTTCTGAGCAGAGGTTCCTGGTGGCAAGGCCACCATTTTAAAATGGCCTTTTTTTATGAGAACAAAGCATAGGTAAGGGGTTTGGAATTCAGGGAAAAGCTAATTGGATTAAAAAAAACAACTTCAGCATTCTCACCCTGGGCAGCGGTCTTAAGCTGTGCCCCAGGTGGTAGTCATCTCACCCTGGAGGACAATGGCTCACATATCATCTTGAATTGCTTGCAGTCCTTCTGAAGCCCAAACATGGAACTGCTTATGGTCTCTTGGAGTCAGGGTAGGTCATACCTTCAGTTCCTGGAACAAAAACTTTCATATGCATTGATTACTAAGCTTATTAGCCAATACTTAAACTAAAATTTTCCAACTCTTAAGTCTCCTATCAACCCCACGAGAATATTGGAGAATTCCCTTCTGGAAATGTCATTTCAAATTAGCACATGCTAATATACATTTCATGTGGACAGAGAAAGCAGCATTGGACAAGACTTCACTGCTAAGACTGATCTTGTGAGCTCATCATGTCTCTATTGCTTATTCAGTAAACACAAATATTTATTGAACACTTGTTGTATGCCAGTCACTATGTCAAATGATGGAGGAAGTAGGGTGAATAAGACACAGTATTACCTTTGAGGAATTCAGAGTCTTGAAGACAAAGACAGATTCACTGTGTAGTTTGTGTGGAGGTCCCCTCAAAAAATTAAGAGACTTCAGCCAAGAGGGAGGCATAGGTAGATACACTTCACCTCTTCACACAACCAAAAGAAGGACAACAAATTTAAAAACAAAAAACAACCAGAACTGACAGAAAATCAAATTGTATGTAAGTCCAACAACCAAAGAGTTAAAGAAGAAACATTCGTCCAGACTAATGGGAGGGGTGGAGACTGGCAGCCGGAATCAAGAGGATGCATGGCAAGGCAGCATCTGGCAGACCGGGCAGTCCCCCATTTGTGCGTGGATAAAGTGGGAGGAACAACTAGGGAGCAAGATAGATCACACAACCCAGGGTCCAGCATGGGGAAATGAAGCCTCCAAAATCTCTGGCTTTAAAAATCTGTGGGGGTTGTGGCAGTGGGAGAAACTTCGAGACACACCAGAGAGTTTGTTGGAGAGACCCACAGGATCCTAAAATGCACACAAACTCACCCATCCGAGAGTCAGCACCAGAAGGGTTCAATTTGCTTGTGGGTAGCAGGAAAAGTGACTGAAAGCCAACCAAGAGCTGAGAGAGCAGCATTGTTCCTCTCAGACACCTCCCCCACATACAGAGCCACAACACAGTGATGTGGATTGCCCAACCCTGGCGAATACCTAAGGCCCTGCCCCTTAATGATAGGGAAAAAGCCCCCTCCTGCTAGCCTAAGAACGCCACAAAGTAATCTAACTTCCGCATCTGCTTCTGTAACTTGCTTCTGCCACGCAACCACAAGAGAGAGATCCAGCATTTCAGATATTTCCGAATAAGGAACTAGACATAACTTCCGCATTTGCTTCTGTAACCTGCTTTTGCCACATAGCTTAGAAAGAAAGACAGGAGTATAAAAGTAAGACCCCTGCCACTGTTCGGGGCTCAGAATTTGAGGTCACTCTCCTCTGAGCCCGTGCACGTAATAAAGATCATGCTCCTGAACCCCTCGGTGTCTGGTTGCTTCATTTTTCTGTAACATTACTACATAAGAACTGCGCTGCAACAAAAGAAGTATGGCCCAAATGAAAGAACAGATCAAAGCTCCAAAATAGAACTAAGCGATGAAGAGATAGCCAACTTATCAGATGCAGAGTTCATAACACTGGTAATCAGGATACAAATAGAAATAGTTGAGTATGGTTGCAAAGTGGAGGAAAAAGTGAACACTATGCAAAATGAAATGAAGAGAAATGTACAGAGAACCAACAGTGAAGGGAAAGAAATCAGGACTCAAATCAATGATTTGGAACAAAAGGAACAAATAAACATCCAACTGGAACAGAATGAAGGAACAAGAATTGAAAAATATGAGGAGAACCTCAGGAACCTCCAGGACAACTTTAAACATTCCAACAACTGAATCATAAAGGTGCCAGAAGGAGAAGAGAAAGAACAAGAAATTGAGAACATATTTGAAAAAATAATGAAGGAGAACTTCCCCAGTCTGGCAAAGGAAATAGACTTCTGAGAAGTCCAGGAAGCCCTGAGAGTCCCAAAGAAGTTGGACCTAAGGAAGAACACACCAAGGAACATCATAATTAAGTTACCCAAGATTAAAGATAAAGAGAGAATCTTAAAAGCAGCAAGAGAGCCCTGGCTGGTGTAGCTCAGTGGATTGAGCTCGGGCCTGTGAACCAGATGATCACGGTTCAATTCCCAGTCAGGGCGCATGCCTGGGTTGCAGGCCAGTTCCCAGCAGGGGACCCATGAGAGGCAACCATACATTGATGTTTCTCTCTCTCTCTCCTTCCCTTCCCCTCTAAAGAGAAATAAATTAAATCTAAAAAAAAAAAAAGCAGCAAGAAAAGGAGACAGTTACCTACATGTGGTTCCCATTAGACTATCATATGATTTCTCCAAAGAAACCTGGCAGGCAAGATGGGGCTGGAAAGAAGTATTCTAAATCATGAAAGGCAAGGACCTCCATCCAAGATTACTCTATCCAGCAAAGCTATCATTTAGAATGGAAGGGCAGATAAAGTGCTTCCCAGATAAGGTAAAGCTAAAGGAAGTCATCATCACCAAGCCCTTATTATATGAAATGTTAAAGGGACTTATCTAAGAAAAAGAAGATGATCAAAATTATGAACAGTAAAATGAAAGCAAACTCACAACTATCAACAATTGAACCCAATAAAACAAAAACAAAAGCAAACTTAACAAAGAAATAAAACAGGAACAGAATCACAGAAATGAAGATCATCTGGAGGGTTATCAGTGGGAAGGGGAGGGAGGAGAATAGGGGAACAGGTACAGGGAATAAGAAACATAAATGGTAGGTGCAAAATAGACAGGGGGAGGTTAAGAACAGTATAGGAAATGGAGAAGCAAAGGAACTTACATGTACAACCCATGGACATAAAACTAAGAGGGATAGGGGGAATGCCCATGGGAGAGGGGGTGCAGGGCAGAGGGGAAAAAGAAGGAGAAAAAAATGGGACAACTGTAATAGCATAATCAATAAAATATACTTAAAAATAAAAAATATATTTAAAAAATTTTTAAATCATCTCTTTGCCTCAGGTTCCTATATAATGAGGTCCCAGGGTCCTTTTTATAGATTAAATTGCTGCCAAGGAGTTTCCAACAATACTTGTAGAAATCAGTCTATAATAGGTACAAATCTGTCCATAAACTAAGACAGACTAAAAACACACCAACTTCCAGTTCCAGATGTGTAAACAGCTTGGGAGCCATTACCCATTTCCCACAAATAAAAAGGCTGAACAAACTGAAGATCAACTTCAGCTCTCGTAAGATCCACCAGAAAACAGATCACCAGGCAAACTATAGTCTGAAAACTGGAGAGACAGGCAGGCAAACACAGAGAATCATAATTTACCAGGACCAGAATGTACCCCTGGAGCCAGCACGTGTAAGAATGCAGTAAGGTGTAATTGACTAGTTGATGGAGGTTCACTGTGGACAAGCTTGAAAATTAACCCTCTAAAAGACCCAGTGCTGGGGTCGGGGTCCTCACATTTTTTTGTGAGTTTTACCACCAGGAATCCCACCAGGTTCTCACGTGAAGGCCAGAGAAAAGTCCCCTCTTGTTGCCAGGAAAAGAAAACATTCTGTTCTCGTAACAAGGCCTGCCCTCAACAGAAACTATTTACTGGAATCTAACCAACTGGGCCTTTAGGAAAGTTTACCTGACCTGGGGGAAGAGAAATATCTGATTCAGACTCACTAAAAGACTGAAAGTGAACAGTAGGACTATAGATGCTTCCCCTCCCCAAACCTCACCACCTCATCAATAGGATTCCTGTGTAATAATGGGATTACAACTAAAAAATAAAAAATCTCTGCAAGCCTCAGTCCCTGTTTAAGGAGTCTCTAGGAAAATTTAAGGTAACAGGGGAGACAAAAACTAGAAGATTGGTGGGAATTTTAGACTCTGACACCACAGCGATAGCAAAGTGTAAACACAGAATACCTTCCAGCCAGATAAGCCTAATACCTCACACCAAAGTCTTATCTACCACAGTTCCTCTTCCCTGAGATACCACATGTGACTTTCAGCACAGAATTAAGAGCCCTGATGGAAGGAAAACATCACTGCCTGAAGAGACAAAGCCCATTATCAGAACCAGACAGAGATAGCATAGAGATTTTGGAATTATCTGGAATTTAAAATAACTAGGATTATTATGCTAAGGGTATATAAACAAACTTCCAGAACAGAAAGCACCAGGCCCACAGTTTCACTGGTGAATTTTACCAAACTTTTAAGGGGCTAATCAGACCAATTATCTACTATCTGTCCTACAAAACAGAAGCAGAAGAATACTTTCTTTTTTTTTTTTTAAGATTTTATTTATTTATTTATCTTTAGAGGGGAAGGAGAGAGGGAGAGAAACATCAATGTATGGTTGCCTTTCGTGCGTCCCCTGCTGGTAGTTAGCCTGCAAGGAACCGGCCTGCAACCCAGGCATGTGCCCTGACTGGGAATCGAACCGCGATCGTCTGGTTCGCAGGCCCGCGCTCAGAAGAATACTTTCTAACCCATTCTATCAACATTCCCCTAGTACCAGAACCAAAGACATTCTGAGAAAAGAAGTATATAGACCAATTTCTCTTATGAACATAAATGCAAAATTCCTCAACAAAATAATAGCAAATTGAATCCAACAATGTACAAAAAGAATGTTATACCACAACCAAGTGGAATTCATGTCAGGCATGCGAGGCTGGTTCAACATTCAAAAATCAATTCATATATTCCATCTGATCAGGAGGCTAAAAAAATATATAGCTAGATATTCTTTATATAGCTTATAATCTTATATATAAATATCTTAAAATATACAGGCATACCTCACTTTATTGTGCTTCACGGATACTGTATTTTTGACAAATTGAAAGTTTGTGGCAACTCTGCATTCAGCAAATCTATCCATGCTATTTTTCCAATAGGCTCAGATGATGCATTTCTTTTAGCAACAGAGTATTCTTAATTAAGGTACATATTTTTTAAATAGTTTTTTAAGATTTTATTTATCTTTAGAGGGGAAGGGAAGGAGAGAGGGAGAGAAATATCAATGTATGGTTGCCTCTCGTGTGCCCCCTGCCGGGAATTGCATCCCCTGCTGGGAACTGGCCTGCAACCCAGGCATGTGCCCTGACTGGGAATCGAACCGTGATCGTCTGGTTCGCAGGCCCGAGCTCAATCCACTGAGTTACACCAGCCAGGGCTTAACTAAGGTACGTATTTTTTAGACATACTGCTTTTGTACACTTAATAGACTATCATGTAAACACAGCTCTTATTGGCTCTGGGAAACTAAGAACTTCACGTGACTTGCTTTATTGCAATATTTGATTTATCAGGATGACATGAAACTAAATCTGCAATATCTCTGAGGTATGTGTCCATATTTTAATATTACATATGTTTCATTTATATTAATATTATAAAGTATAGCATGTACAGTTTTATATTACAAATATTATGTTATATAATATACACATGTTATAATATGCATATTTCAATATTATATATTTTAAGATTTATACATTTCATGTCTATTATAATAAACATGTGTCACCACAGAAGAAAAATAGCAAAGAATTTTGTCTGGTAGAGGGACTGTCTGGTAAAGGGAAGGAAGGCATCACAGGGGAGGTGACGCCAGAAGTGGATCTTGAGAGAAGAGGAGAATTTCTTTGAGAGACTTTCTTTGAGGAAGGTGTTTCAGGTTCGGGAGGCAGCTAAGCAAAGACACCACAGGAGGCAGGTGACCAGCCAAGTGTGGCTAATGTGTGATGGGGACAGTGTGGACAAGCTCTGGAATTCTTTGTCTCCCACATCTGTCCATGCTATTCACCTGCAAAGCCCAGATTCCTCCAAGAAACATTTCTAAATATCCCTTCCTGCACACACCACATCCTGCCAGGGCCACACACAAATCCCAAGTAATCTTTAGAAACCCAACACCACCAGCGCGACCCCTCCCTCACAGAAGGGCCTTCGCAGGTCCAGGCCAAGGGGCTCTAGTTCCATTTATGCAATGGGAAACATCACTGGTGTTTATTTGTCAAACGGCTGGAAATTTAACTCACCTCTTCCTGCCCCTGTAGGTAGTTAATGATTGGTTTCTAATTGCTGCCCCATGCTGGGTGGTGGGAGACTCCGTGTGACTCAGGGCTTTACTGCATTCCAGAAGGTCACTGGAGAGACACTGCCCTCTAACATGACGCACAGACACCCAGGCACGCAGGCTGTTCTCCCCTCAAAGTGCTCAGAGGGCATCCAGGTTTCTGAAAAGGAAAAGAAAGGAAACAAGACACGTGCTTATTCAAATGAATTTATAACAGCGGTTTTCAATCTGTGTGCTGCAAGACTTTTTATAACACGCAGCACCTGACTGTTTAGTCAGGGGCACTGCCCTCTGTTCCCTCAGAGGGTCAAATAAAAAGAGGACAACAGCCAATACAACAGTGGCCATCGGGTGTAAATGAATCAAAATTATACCTGTTATTTTTGCCAGGTCAGGAAAAAATATTTTTTAGTCAGCCACAGATTTTTTGTATTTAGTTTGTGTGCCACAGAGGGAAAAGGTTGAAAGTCTGGGTTTATAGTGTGATGAAGAGGAAAAAGTAAAATCTGTTCAGCCCACTTCTCTGAGAACAGCTACCAAACCCCTGACCAGCTACAGAAAAGAACATTCCAGTCCTTTCTAATGTCCAAAAATATGCACAAGCATGTTAACATATTTGACTATTAATGTTCATAAGATAACATGATAATGTTAAGCAAGTATTACCATTTAAAAAAGAAAGTACTTAGTTATTTTAAATGTTTGCCTATACATGAATACCAAATTTAAATATGCATGGATATGGTCAATATAATGGTACAATTTTATTTAAAGGATAAAGCATTTTACAATAAAAGCAATAAAAAGTTACTAGTTATTCCATTATTATGATCTTAGGTAGATTCACGCTCTACTAATGAATAGTAGTCACAGCTGCAATGTACGATGCCCTTACTGTGTAACAGAGATGGCTAGGAGCTCCACGCACTTCCTCACTTACTCTCACAACAGCCTTCCAACAGCAGCGCTGTGAGTATGGTGAGGAATAGAGATCTGCGTTAGTCAGCCAGGAGGTGATGCACGCGGGCCTCCAATCCCTGTCTGAGTCTAAATCTTTGGTTTTAACCACTCCACCATACCGTCACCTTGAAATGGATGCTCTACAGCTATCCATTCACTGAACAAGCATTTATCGAACTTCTGTGCACAACGCTATGCTAAGTACTAGAGGATACAAATGTGTACAGAATGCAGTCTGCCCTCAGCAAACCTTTGGTCTAGCAGTATCATTTTTTCACCTTTAAAACTACAATATTTTGCCATAAGTAATGTGCACCCATGTTTTTGGCCCAACCTTTCAGGAAATAAATATTTCACTTTGGTTTTTTAATTCAATTATTTATTTATTTGTATTTAAATACTTAGTTTTTGTATTATAAAGCAAGTTTAGCATTTACTTTTTTAAAATAAAGATTTTATTTACTTATTTTTATTTTTTTTATTTTATTTTTTTTAAAGATTTTATTTATTTATCTTTAGAGGGGAAGGGAAGGCGAGAGGGAGAGAAATATCAATGTATGGTTGCCTCTCGTGCGTCCCCTGCCGGGAACCGGGAACTGGCCTGCAACCCAGGCGTGTGCCCTGACTGGGAATCGAACCGCGATCGCGTGGTTTGCAGGCCCGCACTCAATCCACTCAGCTACACCAGCCAGGGCTACTTATTTTTAGACAGATGGGAAAGGAGGAAAGGAGGGAGAGGGAGAGAAACATCAGTGTGTGGTTGCCTCTTGCACACCCCGCACACCAGGGAATCTGGCCTGCAACCCAGGCATGTGCCCTGACTGGGAAGCGAGCTGGCAACACTTTGGTTTGCAGGCTGGCGCTCAACCCTCTGAGCCACACCAGCCAGGGCTCAGCATTTATTTTTTAACATATGGATATGGTTATTGCTTTCTAGAGTTACACTTTTAACACACAAGCATAAATAAAAAGACTTAAAAACATTTATATAGATATGGAATTTAGTACTACCCATGTATAATGCACATCCTTATTTTTCCTTCCAAAATGTGGGTAAGAAGAGGTGCATTATACACCGCAAACTACAGTACTATGCAGATAGCAGTTTTATTCATAATGGCTAAAAAACAGGAAACACTCCAAATGTTTTTCAGCAGATAAATGGTTAAAAAAAACTGTGACACACCCATGTCATGGAATACCATTCTTTGACTTAAAAGAAATGAATTATTAACACGCCCAACATCTTGGATGGACCTCAGAGGAATCATGCCCAGTGAAAAAAGTAAACCAAAATGTTATACACTATATAATGCCATTTGAGTAACATTCTTGAAATAACGAACGAAACTATAGAGATGGAGGACAGCCTAGTGGTTGTCAGCGATTAAGGATGGGAGGGGGAGAGGGTATGCGGCTGTGAATGCGGTACCGTGAGAGAGGCACGGAGTGGTGGAATTGTCCTGTATATTGATTTTGGTGGCAGTTATAAGAGTCTACACATGTGACAATATTGCATAGAACTATTCACACGCTCACAGATGCATACAAAACAGGGCAATCTGAATAAGCTCTGTGGGCCCTGTCAGCACGCTGGTGGATACCGTATTAGAGTCCTGTTAGGTGGTGGCACTGTGGGGAGCTGGGGAGGAGCACAAGAGCCTCCTTATGCACTTTTCTTTTTTCTTTTTCTTTTTTTTTTTTTTTGCAAATTCCTTGAATCTATCATTTGTGTTTCAAAATTTTTTTTTACATTATAACTACTATGCAAGTAGCTGCAACATCTCTGCCACTGCCCTGAGGCCACCGCCTGAGAGAGCAAAGATCCCTGGGGCCTGGGCAGCGTTCCAATGGAGCTCCTCACAGCTGAGGGCTAGGCAGAGTCAGCAGTCAACGTGCGGCTGCCGGGGAACAATGGTGCCCTGCACAGAGTTGCCTTCTTGTTTTTGTTTTTTTGAGGGTTGTTCTTTCTGAAGCATGTGTTTTTTTAAATTAAATAGACCAAACATACATTTTGCACTTTTACACGTTTTCTGAATTATGACCTAAAATATATTCGATGCAGCAGGCAGTTAGGCAGGCACAGGAAAAGTAGGAATGAAAAACCAGCTACAGAGGGTCGCCAGGGTGGAAAGCCCCAGTGCCTGGCAACGGGCAACCCTGGGAGGGCAAGTGTGGTGCAGTGGGACCTCGTCCCCAGGGTGACATCTTCCTCCCCTAGAATATTGCCGGTCCTGTGGTTTAGGCCCCTTGTCCTTTCATATATCTGGTCATGCAGTTCGGACCCTCCCCTGACTTTCCCTTCCCCAGCATGTCGCCAGTCATGAAGTAGACCCCCTCAGAGGAGGAACAAAGGAGCCAGAGACTAGCCCCCCATGACTCCCTTCCACAACCACTTCCTAAGCCAAAAGCCCTCAGGACCATGAGACTCTGACCCACATCAAATAATCTCAGATGTGCTGACCACAGAGAGCCAGGTGGTCAAACCAGAGGGAGCATGTAGGCCTCAGCTGTGTTCCAGCTCCCGGCCCAGATCCTCTAATTCCCTAGAAGGCTCTCTCTTTATGCATCCTATTGTCAAATGTCAAATACGAGACACACGAATCACAAGACATGTATTCAGAGGCATTAAAGCCTGAAAAAAAGCGTGTTTTAAAATGAATGGAATCCTGTCATATTCTATTCAAATAGCTCCCAACTGAGAAATTGTAACCTCTGCGTTTATTGGAAGAACAGGATCCTCCCTTGTGCCATAAAGAGAACATTTTGATTATGGTTTAATTGCTCCATTCAAAACACAAGATCTGGCCCTGGCTGGTGTGGCTCAGTGGATTGAGGCCAGCTTGTGAACCAAAGGGTCACCGGGTCTAAGGGTCACCCTCAGTCAGGGCACGTGCCTGGGTTGTGGGCCAGGTCCCCAGTAGGGGGCACTTGAGAGGCAACCGCACATTGATGTTTCTGTCCCTCTCTTTCTGCCTCCCTTCCCCTCTCTAAAAATAAATAAATAAAATCTTTTTTTTATGTAAGATCTGAATAAAGGTCCACTTTCTGTGACTTAAGATGATGTGTGAGGGGAGGGCGGAGGGGGGATGGGGTTATTTACATTAGCTGGATGAGCTCATATGTGTCCTCCTGGAGAGACTGGGAAGGAAGCTGGGTGATGGTCATATATGAGTGGAAACCAGCTGACTGGAGGTCCATGATTCATGGACAGCTGGCTCCTTCACAAGGGTAGGTAGGGATGGAGTGGGATAAATAATCAGCTACTTCCTGCCTGTGTGGGACCCCAGGAAGTGCTTGGCTGAGTCACACAGCAGTGATGGAGGTGGCTCTTCTGGAGAAACTGACTTGTGACTCCTTCTCAACACATCTCCTTGACTGAGTCACAGACCAGCCACGCAGAGAAATCCACCAGAGCCGTGACATTGCTCTGGTGCCTTTGACTGAGAAGGGAGCAACTCCCAGAAGTCAAGTCAGTCCATGCCATGACAATAGAGACCCAGAGAAGAAGAGTATGTGGCCATGGCCACCAGCCCCAGGCACCAAGTCCTCAAGGTAAAAACTAGTGAATTAGGGAGACCAGGGCAAGCAGCCACAGACAGCGTCACCTAACCTCGTATCTCAGAAGGCCTCTGGACATCATGTGGTCTGGGAGTGAACAGAATTCAGGAAGATGTACACTTAATGGGGAAAAAAATCTCTGCTTCTGCAAACCAGCAACAGATATTTAGCATTTTAACTAGGAATGTGAGCAACATACCACATTAGTGGCGTATGTGTCTGACATAAGTAAAAAGCATATGTCCATCTCACATCACAGTTGTTGCAGGTACCTGACATATAATTCACCCTTCACCTGTACTTGGAATTTTTAGTTGTATTTAGACTTTCACTGCATCTTACTATGTAACCCATTATTAAAGTGCACATGTGTACTATATCAGAAATGTTTATGTTTGGTATTTTGATAACTGCATTTCAATAAATGTTCATTCTTTCGTAATCCAGTACACTTTGTTTTTTACATTTAAGTGCTATTCAGAGAACTGGCACAGAGTCCATGTTAGAACACCCAAGGGGTCCATGGAGGAGAAAAAGTTTAAGGACATCGTATTAGTTTGCTAGGGTTGCTGTGACAAACAACCACAGACCCGGCAGCTCCAACAACAGAAAGGCACTGTCTCACAGTTCTGGAGGCCAGAAGTCCAAAATCAAGGTGTTCAACAGGGTTGGTGTCTTCTGAGGCCAATCTCCTTGGCCTGTAGATGGCCGCCTTCTCCTTGGTTCTGCTCACATGGTCCACCCTCTATGCAGGTCTCTCCGTCCAAATTTCCCCTTTTTATAAGGGCATCAGTCACACAGAATTAGAGCCCACTCTACCAGCCTCCTTTTTACTTTATTGTCTCTGCAAAGATGCATCTCCAAATAAGGTCACATTCTGAGACACTGGTATTGGGACTCCAACGTATTTGTGAGGGAGGCACAATTCAGCCCACAACACACGCATACTCTAGTCCAGTCTCCGTGTTTTCCCCATGAGGCCCCGAGCAATGGAGCGACTGACAGAACAGCTAATAGAACCCTGGTTTCCTGGTGCCTCCTTCAGGATTCCAAGAGCATGGTACACTGTAAAGGTTCACACAAGCATAGGTTAAATGGCGGCTGAAACCCCTTGGAAAGTGGGGAGCAATCTCTCCACATGCACACGCTCTCAGAAGCTGAGAAGCCCAGTCAGAATGCAAAGCTTTTCACTCAGTGGGCAGCTAGTTCTTAGGCGCCCTGGGGGAATCAGGGAACACTTCCAGCATCATTTTTTACTTTCTGGTGGCCGCTGCTTCCAGTGTCATAACTTTGATAGTGGTCATGGTCATCTGCATCACACC
The DNA here is from genome assembly GCF_014824575.4 of Sturnira hondurensis. NCBI lineage: Eukaryota > Metazoa > Chordata > Mammalia > Chiroptera > Phyllostomidae > Sturnira > Sturnira hondurensis. The sequence goes on from NW_028088915.1 coordinate 6,072,047, forward strand.
TGTGAGAGGGCACTGATGGGGCACAGGGATGACCACACGTGTGGTCACCAAGAAAACAACCTCCGCTGCACTCACGAGTACAGGACATCCAAATACTTCAGGAGAGTGGGAAATGTGTTCTCACCACTATTTCCTGAGAATCTCTAAGTCCTCTGGCCTGTTACCCAAATCTGAAATCCCGTCTCCTCCACCTGACCCTGTTACCAAGAGAGCTGAAATGAAATCTGCCCCCACAGCAGCTGGCGTGCACAAATCTAGGATACGGAACATGCCCAGATTACAGTTGCCAGGGCCCCAGCAGGCCTGTTTCAATACATTGGCCATAAATCTGATGCATCATTCAGGCTTTAGGTAAGAAACCCAGTACCCTATGCCCTAATGGAGCAATCAGAACGATCACCTGTTAGAGACAGCGTGACATCAAGGGAGGGAACAGGGAAACTACTACCTGCACGTCCTGAAGTGACATCAGGGACATTTTTCATCTCTGAGCAGCCAGCCTCCCCACTGGCCATTCGCCGAAGCCAACCAGCCCCGTTAGAGCCCGTGTCACGTGAACTCAGGGCACTTTGCCCTTCTCCGTAGTGCGCTGAGTTAAGCACGTACTCGCTGCCTCACGTCTGTCTGCCCTGCGGGATCACAAGCAGTACGAGGTCAGGAGCCGTGGTGTATCTCGCCCACCGCCGTATCCCCAGTGCTGAGCCCAGATTCCCACGGGTGGTGGACGCTGGTTAATATTTCCTCCACAAATAGACGAAAGCCTCTCCCACTTCCACGCCCACCTCTCTGATAACCTATCGCCCTGGTGCAACACTCCCTCCCCTCCAAGGTCGCCCAAGTTCATCCAAATTTAAAAATGTAAAAGCATGCCCAAAGTGTGGAAGCAGAAAGCACACTGCCATCTGGCCCACAGACACCCCCCCTCACTTCTTCCCCCTCCCTCCCTGCCCCCAGGCCCTGGAGCTGTTCAGGGTAATAGTGTCCCAACTGCCTTTACTGAACAGTCACTTTCTATTAAGGGTTGTATGTGCACTGCCTCATTCACTCCACACAATGACCTTGTTTGGAGACTTACTTGTATGCTGAGGGGCTGAAGATCTTGTCTGAGGTCACAAAGCTACAGGGTACTTGTGTAATAACAAAAATTGCATTTGGTCTTTGTCTCCATTCCTGGGACAGAGCTCCTAAAACCCTTGGAAATTCCTGAGTAACAGGAAGTGACTCGTTCTTCACAAGGAGCCCCTTTTGATCGCACCAGGTCTGGGCTCATGGTGACACAGTGGGGCCCCTAGATGGCCTCAGAATGGAGCTGGTCCCCCAAAACACCAGGCGACTAGAGGGTTGGACCTGCAGCTAGGAAGCTGGGAGAGACAGAGTGTGGAGGGAAGAGAGGAGAAGCGAGCAAACGCACCCAGCCCACTCGCTGACCCCTGAGAAGGGGAGTAGGAGTGCTGAGTGGGCTCTATGAAAACTGAAACAGGGAGGTTTGCTGGGCTCCCGGGTTGGTGAACACATACGTGGAGGTGGGAGGGTGGTGCCCCCAGATAGGCATGGGAGCCCCACACCCCTTCCAACAAACCTCGCCCTATTCATCTCTTCCATATGGGTGTTCCTGAGATGTGCCCTTGACCATAAACCCATTATAGTGAGTGAACTTTTCTTCCCTGAGTTCTGTGAGCTGTTTTAGCAAATTATCAAATTGGAGGAGAGTGAACTTTTCTTCCCTGAGTTCTGTGAGCTGTTTTAGCAAATTATCAAATTGGAGGAGATGACTCCCCAGCTTTACAGCCAGTGGGTCAGAAGTACAGGTAACAATCTGGACTTGCCACTGGTGTCTGAAGTCGGGACATCTTCTGGGACTGACTCCCTAACCTGTGGGACCTGCATTAATCTCAGGCCTATAGTGGCAGAATTGAATCAAATCGCTGGACACCAGCTGGTGTCAGAGAATAGACTGGTGTGGGGAAAACCCTTGGACATTTGATGCCAGAAGTGTTCTGTGGGTAGAAACAGGTCAGTATTGAACTTGGGTTGGAGCCCAGATAGGGCTGATTCAAACACCATGCTTCATCAGCTGGAACCATTGTGCAACCTGCCTGGAAGTGGCTTCATTACTCTCAAAGAATTTCTGGGTTCACAGCCCCTCCCTGAACATTATTATGTCATGGTCACATTTGAAGTTCGACTTCTGGCCTCTTGGATTCCAGGCTCCAGCAGACATTCTTTAGAGTCCTGCAGGGGCTTAAAGGGCTTCCCAGCTGCTACACACGCTCCAGAAAGTAAACTAAAAGGCAGAACTCTTTTTCAGTTCTCAACCCTACCCTATCTGAGGCGTCAGAAACAATGCCGACACTTGAGTGCACTTGAACCCAAGGCAGCAGCCACCAGAGCTGTTTTTCCCTCAGCTGATTAGCAAGTGACAGAAGAGGTCTCCTCATTTCCTGAAAACACCAGTGTCCCTTCCCCTACCTGGTAAATAATCACTACAATGCCTGAAGTTTAAAAAAAAAAAAAAGGTGAGCAAAGAAAGAACAGATATCCACACAGCCTAGTTCGGATGGTTTCACTGTTGCATTGCCACTGGTGTTAGCAGAAGAACCAGTTTAAATTCTAAACATGTTTTCTCTTGGCACTTGAAACCAGGTCCCAGCTGGTGGAAGTGGTTGAATACTAATTACTTGTAGCCAAGGACATCTGAAAACTGTCTTTCAATTTCGTCAGTTGAAATCATCTGTTCCTAATGCTTCTTGCCCCAACCCACTTTTCAGAAATCAAGTTAATAAGCTGGCAAAATCTATAGTTACAGTGAAGTTAACAAGATTTCTTTCCTTCATTTATACATTTATTTGACCAATACTTATTCGGTGTTTACTGTCCACAGACAGGGGACTAGATGCTGAGGAGGAAAGAGTGGTGAGCAGAAAACCACATAGTTCCTATCCCTCTGGTGCGTAAGTCTAGTTAGAGAGCAGGTACCGAAGCAAACAATCACACCAGCAAGTGGAAAATCACAACTGGGAGTCCTACAGAAGAGAGGCATACAGTCCAATGGTCACATTTCTCAGGGATTTGAACTAGTCCAAGGTTGGAGAGACTCCCCCGAGGACATGACACTAGATGAATCAGGAACTAACTGGACTAGAAGGGGGACACTAATAGCCAGAAGCAAGTGCTAAGGCCTTGCAAGAGAAGAGAGAACAACAAGGACAAGGGAGGCACAGAAAATCAGTACGACTGGAGGAGTGTGGTGTACGGTGAAGCTGGGGAGGTGAGTAAGGGCCAGCCACCCAGTTCGTGGTGAGCTGTGATGGCAGAGTTTGCCATTAAGCCCCCCAAACAGTAGGAAACCACTGAGGGGCTTTAATCATTGGGACAACATAATAAAAAACACTGCTCTGGTTTTACAGCAAAGTAGTAAGTCGTATCGGCCATACTGCACTTTCCTCGTGGCATGGCCAAAAGAATGACATTATCTCCTCTAGAGATGACAATATTGATAGATAAAGAAGGAGAGCAACTTGCTCAAGTCATCGCATGCTGGAAGCTAAAACACGAGATTCTCATGTTCTCATGTCTCTCACCATCCCTTTTTTTAAAAGTAGATTAAAAATTTGTGAGTAGTCCCTTTAGGGGCCCCTCCTCACTTAATGCATTTGACATGCTGACTTCTGAAGTTATCTGGGTATAAATAACTCAGCCAGTGGCCAGAAATACAAACCACCTAATGTGTGCCCCCATAAATGGCTAAGCCTTACTATCTCCCCTCCCCACACACTGAACCCATTTCTCCTCTCATCCCTCTCCACGCACAGTCACTCCAACTTCCCAGCTGCAGTGTCCTGCCTCTGGCAAAGGCTGTGTTGCCTGCACTTTCAGCATGACCTCATCACCACAGACAAAATAAGCCCTTAAGTGTTGAAAAGGAAAAGAAAATGTTGTATGTTATCCTCTAAAACAAGTCTAAATCATCCTAGAGCCCCGAGTCTATAATTCAGCCTCAGATTTATTTAGAGGAGGTTATTGATGTTCCCTCAGTATCTTCATCTGTAAAAGGAAATAATAAGACTTCCACTGCTAATAATGGAGAACAGATCATTCCAAACAAAGGTCCTCATCAGAATAATTAGTTCAGCTGGAAAAAAAAGTGAAAAAACAAAACAAATAAACAAACAAAAAAACCCCAAACATCTACTTGGAGCTAAAAATATAGTGAAGAAATGCCCTTTGGGGAAGATGAAGGCCTGGGGAGAGGAGCCTGTGTGTGCTAAGAACTGCCTTCCTCCTGCGGGTGTTTGCTCATTTGAGAGGGGCTGGCCCAGAGGCTGAGCAGTGATTCTGACAGCCTCACCTGAGGAGGAGGCTGTGGGTTGGACCCCAGGGACAGACGTAAGAGTGGGACGTGGTGAATGGCCCTCACTTTGGACCACACAGTAAAAGTAAGGGTGACGGCATGGAACTGCTGCTCAGTTTCAAATGAGACCAACAATCGCAGATTATTAGTTTCCTCCAAACCCAGCACAAAAAATTGTCAATCTCTGAAAATAGATAGCATCATATGACCTATTTTTTCAAATGATTTTATAAGAATAATGTCTTGCACACAACCCAAACTAACAAGGCACATGAGGACACAAAACAACACGATTGAAAACCTACAGAAACAATAAACAGTAGAAATAGAGTCAGGAGTATAATTAACAAACACAAACTGTTAAATGCTTACTATGTCCAAAAAGATAAAAGACAAAACTAAAAATGACAGTAGCAAAATAGAAATTACCTCTTTAAAAAAGAATGAATGGAAATTTTAGAACTGAAAATACAATAATCAAAATTAAGAATTCAATGACTAGCCCTGGCTGGTGTAGCTCAGTGGATTGAGCATGAACCTGTGAAGCAAAGGATCACGGTTCAATTCCCAGTCAGGGCACATGCCTGGGTTGCAGGCCCGTTCCCAGTGGGGGACACATGAGAGGCAACCACACATTGATATTTCTCTCCCTCTCTCCTTCCCTTCCCCTCTTTCTGAAAATAAATAAATAAAGTATTAAAAAAAAAGAATTCAATGAATAGGTCTAAGAAAAATTAGCAAACTAAAAATAGAAGGAAAAACAAAGCAACAGAACAGCGCAGGAAACATAGAGTATACATAGAGATTGTCTAGTATATAGGCATATGAAATTCTAGAAGAAGAGGGGAGGGAATGAGGGAAATGTCATATTTAAGGAAATAATGACTGATAAGTTTTCCAAAATGATGAAGAATCTCAAATTCAAAAAACCTTAAGAACTTCAGCATGATAAACAAAAAATGAAATCACCCCTAGGGACATCCTAATAAAACCACTGAATGTTAAAGACAAAGGAAATATCTTGAATGTAGCAGCAGGAAAAAAAACACATTACCTTAAAAGACCTGAAATAAAATGACAGTTGACTTCTCAACGGGATACAGTAGAATGGTATCTTTAAAGTGCTTTGAGAATCCCTCTTACTAGAGCAGCAAGAAAAATAAAGGTACTTAGGAATAAATTTAACCAAGAATGTAAAAGACCCATGTTCAGAAAACCATAGAACACTGAAGAAAGAAACTGAGGAAGATACAAATATAACTTTTCATAGATTATAATCTACATTATTAAACTGTCCATACTACCCAAGGCAATCTATAGATTCAATGCAATTGTTATTAAAATACCAATGGCATATTCACAGATATAGAACAAATATTCCAGAAATTTATATGAAACAAAAAAAGACCCTAAAGAGGCTCAGCAATCCTGAGAAAGAAGAAAAAAGTTGGAGAGATCACAATACCTGATATTAAACTATACTGTAAGCAAAACAGTCTGGTACTCCCATGAGAACAGACACAGAGATCAATGGAACAGAACAGAGAGCCCAGAAATAAACCCATGTCCCTATGGTCAATCAATATTCAACAAAAGGGGCACAGGTATACAGTTGAGTAAAAACTGTCTCTTCAATAAATGGTGTTGGGACAACTGGACAGATAGGTGCAAAAATAAATAAATAAAACTATACCACCAATTTATTCCATACACAAAAATAAACTCAAAATGGATAAAGGACTTCAATATAAGTTGTGATACTATAAAAGTCCCAGTGGAAAACATAGGCAGTAAAATTTCAGACATCCCACATAGCAATATTTTTGCTAATATATCTCTGAGGGCAAGACAAATACAGAAAAAATAAACAAATGGGACTATGTCAACATTAAAAGTTTCTGCACAGTAGAGAATCCATCATGAAAATGAAAAGGGAACCAACTATATGAGAGAATATATTTACCAATGATACATCAGACAAAGGTTTAATCTCCAAAATATATAAAGAATGCATGACTCAACACCAGAAAGACAAACAACCGAGTTAAAAAATGGGCAAGGACCTGAATAGACACTTCTCCAAGGATGACATACAAAGGGCCTAGAGACATATGAAAGGATGTTCAACATCACTAGCCTTCAGAGAAATGCAAATTAAAACCACAATGAGATATCACCTCATACCTTTCAGAAAGATTATCATTAATAAATCAACAAATAACAAATGCTGGCGAGGTTGTGGAGAAAAGGGAACCCTAGTGCACTGTTGGTGGGATTGCAGACTAATGCAGCCACTGTGGAAAACAGTATAGAATTTCCTCAAAAACTTAAAAATGAAACCGCCTTATGACTCAGAGATTCCACTGCTGGGAATACACCCTAAGAATCCTGAAACACCAATTCAAAAGAATGTATGAACCCCAATGTGCACAGCAACACTATTTATAACAGCACTTTGAAACAGCCTAAGTGCCCATCAGTAGATGAATGCATTAAAGAATTCATCTTTACATTGAGTAAAGATTACATTCACACATTGTGTAAATGTGTGGTACATTTACACAATGGAATACTATGCAGCACAAAGAAAGAAAGAACTCCTACCGTTTGCGACAGCACAAATGGAATGGGAGAAAATTATACTAAGTGAAATAAGCCAGTCGGTAAAAGACAAATACCATATGACTTCACTTATAACTGGAATCTAATGAACAAAATAAACTAAGGAGAAAAACAGAACCAGAACATGGAAACATAGCTGTAGGAGGGGAGCAGGGGCAGTGGGGGAGAATAGCGGAAGGACAAAGAAGGGATTAGTCAAAGAACATGTATGAATGACTCAGGGACATGGGCAACAGAAAGGGGATTGACTGTGGGAGACAGGGGTGGGCCAGGCAGAGGGGGGCAAAAGGGGAAAAATTGGGACAACTGTAATAGAATAAATAATAAAAATTTAAAAAACTAAAAAATAAAGTGTAATGAGAGAAAATTCTACAGACATTAAAAATATACTAAAAAGAAGATATCATGAATAAATCTATGAAAATTTGGTCATATGGTTGAATTACCAGAGAAATAAAACTTACCAAACCTGGCATGATAAAGTAGAAAATATAAATACTGATTTAAATTCATAATTTAAAACCTGCCCCCCCCAAAAGTGCCTGGTCCAGATAGATTTGCTGGGAATTCTACAGAACACTTAGAGAAAAACTAATGCTACTCTTGCATAAACTCTTTCCAAGAAGAGAAAAAAAAGTCTCCAACTTTTGGATCATATTTGAAGCCAGTCTAACTATGATCCAAAACCTCTGAAGAATGTCACAAAAATAGACATTTCAGACCCATCTTACTCATGAACACACACACACACACACACAGACGCACATACACAAAGCAAAGTCAGCATAAACCAAATACAACAATGTATAAAGAATTTAACACATCCCAGCCAAATTAGTCTCATTCCAGGAATGCCAAGTTGGCTTAACGTTCAAAAAGCAATCAGTCAGAATCACATGACATCTCAACAGATGCAGAAAAGGTATTTGATAAAATTTAGCATATATTCATTAATTTTTTAAAAACGTGCAGAAGATTAGAAATAAAAGATAATCCCTCTTTTTATGAAGCATTTACAAAAATCATCCTGTTATTGGTGAAAAGTTAAAAGCTTTCCTTCTGAAATCAGGAATGAGACAAGGATACTCACCATCACCACTTCTATTCAACATTGCACTGGAGGGCCTCACAGCAATAAAACCAGAGTGATGGATAAAAGGTAAGAATTGGAAACAAAGAGAAAAAAACTAGCATAGTTCTCTGACTACATAATTAACTTAAGTAAAATAATACTTAAATATTACTAAAGTAAATACTTAATACTACATAAGTAAAGTAATATGTAAGTAATACTGAAGATAATTATTAGAGCTAGTTCAATGAAGTTAACAAGATCCCAAAGTATAAGGATAATTTTTTTAAAAGCAATTGTTATTTCTATATAACAGCAATAAACTAAAAATAAAAAAGTTTACTGATACCTTTAACCTCTTTATGCTTGATATTTGTGAATGTATTATCCAACCCAAATGTATATTTTTGACTAAAGTCTTTTGTTGTGAAAAAAAAAGACAATTTTTTACAGTGGCATTTAAAAAAACATGAAAAAGTTTTTAGTCTGAGGAATTTAAACAGCAGCTACTAAAATTTAAAACTCTCTGTATAAAAAAGCCTAAGATCACCAAGGAGTGAAAAGAAACCAGACATGTCTTCAGCATTTTCAGGATGAAAAAAAAACCCTCCAAATTATGCAGAGAACTATTCACCTAATCACAGCAAAGCTACCCACTGGACCTCAGCTGTGGCTTCAAGACTTTGGGAGTAGAGTAGAAGAGGGAAGTCTTAAGGAAACCCTTGAAAACCCAGAGACCTGTGAACTATGCAGTCCACAAAGAGGACCCTGTGCCCAAAAGCACGCTGCACTTGGTTCAACACTCTGTCGACACCATCTTGAAAGTCACGATACTTGTATGTTTAAACTGATATTTTGGAAGTGAAGTCTGATTCCATGTTGCATGGGAATTTGGTGAGGCTTAAAGCCAGTGCAAAGAAAATGTGTTATATCTACCCCTGGGTAGCTGAGCACATACTTTGACCCAGAACTTGCTGTGATTGAAGGCAGAAGGATAGGCAACCAAGGAGCCCTATCATAACCTATCTTACCCAACCTCTACCAGCCAACCACATATGCTGAAAATGATGACACAGAAGGACAGAAAAAGATAGGTCAAACCAGAGTTTCTGTTCATTTTGGTCCTTCCTTACTAATCAATAAGAGAGTGTTAGTAAAATGTGAGCACATCAAGAAGTGAAATTAAATCAGTTGAGGTAGTTTTGTATAATAATTGCATTATTTTGGTAAAAACAAAATACATACGTATATACAAGCTAGGAAAAACTAATTGTGTGATTTTGGTGATTTTGTTTATAACTTAAATGCTCTTACATTTGTATTTTAAATTGGCATTCCACAATATAAAGAGGATCAGTAGAATTCACACTAATAATTTAAACTTTAAGTTTTCTTTATTTAGAATTATATAAAATACCAACTTAAAAAATGTCAAGAGACTGTAGAGGAAAAAACTTTATATGTTGTTGGGAACCCCCCTGCCTGGTTTCAGGAATTGTAACTACCCCCCATGGCTAAGTGAGCGACCTCCTGAATGCAGGCCACAGGAGACAAAGCTTGTCTCTAGCATCAGCACTGCTTCTGCTTCTTCCCCTGCCCCCAAAGCATGGTCGCTGTCCATGGCAGGTACGAGGGTCAACCTCAGAGAGGGGCAAGCTAGGCCAGACACGATCACTTGGGAGGTCATCATGGAAGGACTCTGGGGGCTGCAACAAAGAGGGAGCAATGGACACTCATCCCCACCCCCAACCCCCAGCTATTGTGACATAGTCCAAGTCCCCATTTCCCTCTGGGAGAAGCCCTGCCTGGCTCTAATCCACTTAAGCTTAAAAACCTATGATGGAGAAGGCGGTGCAGCCCTGTGCTGGAAAGGGTGGGTATTGGGTAAATCAGGCATAAGAAAGAATATGTAAAAATCCCATGAAACCTGCTTTGTTTAGAATGCTCTCATTTAAATGATAAGGGTCCAAGCAAGAAGTTTGTTCCTCAAAGTTTTATGGCTCATTAGCTGTCTGACCCTGACTGAGAATAAGCCCTCACAGTTCTTTGAATGCTATCTATTCTTTGATCCTTACCTGTATTCTTGTGCAAACAAACCCAATAAAAGCCCCCTTGAGCAGGGGGCTCTTGGCCCTTCCCCTTTGAGGGGTTGGCCACCTGTTCTTCCCAAGCAGATCATGTCTTGGTAGTGTTTATTTTCATCTGTGGCAGAAGAGGGTGGGGACTTGCAAGGAAAGTTGCCCCCACAATATGTTAGTATCTTTAATGACACTTTTTGCTTTGTGACCAAATGGTTTTATATTTTCATTTTGCACATGGCCCACAAATGAGGCAATGCCCTGAGTAAGTGATATACAGCCCTGGGTAAAGCTTTGAGTCAATATGACCAGGGAGCATTCTCACCATGCAAGAAGATACAAATGTGGAATGACGAAGGTAGAGCCCACTTCACCTGTGTTGGACCTAAGCAGTGACACCGGGCCCCATGCTTAGAAGAGCCCCTTGCTTGTTTTAATGCTCTCTGTTGCCACCTTGACATTCTGGTCACATTTTGAATAAGCAATCCCACATTTCATTTTACACTGGACTCCACAAATTATATGGACAGCCCTAGGAGATGGCAAGGTGGAATCCTACGGGTTCGATCAAAATTGAGGATATCAATATAAACACTTTTAAGTATATTATATTGATTATGCTACTACACTTGTCCCATTTTTTTCTTCCTTTTATTTCCCTTTGTCCTACACCCCACCTCTGATCAGCATTACCCCACCTTAGTTCATGTCCACGGATCATACATATATTTTCTTTGGCTTTCCCATTTCCTATATTATTCTTATTCTCCCCCCTGTCTGTTTTGTACCTACCATGTATGCTACTTATTTCCTGTACCTTTTCCCCACCTTCTCCCTTCCCCCTCCCCACCGATAACTCTCCGTGTGATCTCCATTTCTGTGATTCTATTCCTGTTCTAGCTGTTTGCTTAGTTTGTTTTGTTTTTGTATTTCTAGGTTAAGTTGTTGATAGTTGTGAGTTTGTTGTCATTTTACAGTTCATACTTTTTTATCTTTTTCTATTTCTTAGATAAGTCCCTTTAACATTTCATATAATTAGGGCTTGGTGATGATGAACTCCTTGACTTTACCTTATCTGGGAAGCACTTTATCTACCCTACCATTCTAAATGATAGCTTTGCTGAATAGAGCAATCTTGGATGTAGGTCCTTGCCTTTCATGACTTGAAATACTTCTTTTCAGCTCCTTCTTGTCTGAACGGTTTCTTTTGAGAAATCAGCTGATAGTCTTATGGAAGTTCCTTTATAAGTAACTCTCTCCTTTTCCCTTGTTGCTTTTAAGATTCTATTCTTATCTTTAATCTTGGGTAACGTAATTATGATGTGCCTTGGTGTGTGCTTCCTTGGGTCCAAATTCTTTGGGACTCTCTGGCCTCCTGGACTTCCCAGAAGTATATTTCTTTCACCAGATTGGGGAAGCGTTCATTCATTATTTTTCCAAATAAGTTTTCAATGTCTTGCCTTTCCTCTTCACCTTCTGGCACCCCAATGATTCAGATGTTGGAGAGTTTAAAGTTGTCCCAGAGGTTCCTAAGGTTCTCCTCACGTTTTTGAATTCTTATTTCTTCATTCTGTTCTGGTTGGATGTTTATTTCTTCCTTCTGTTCCAAATCACTGATCTGAGTCCCGGTATCCTTCCCTTCACTGTTGGTTCCCTGTATATTTTTCTTTATTTCACTTTGTATAGCCTTTATTTCTACCTTTATTTTGTGACTGAACTCAGTCATTTCTGTGAACATCCTGATTACCAATATTTTGAACTCTGCATCTGACAGGTTGTCCATCTCCCTGTTGCTTAGTTCTTTTTCTGGAGTTTTGATCTGTCCTTTCATTTGGGCCATATTTCTTTGTCTTGGTGCACCTGTTACATTGTAAGGGGAGAAGCTTTAGGTATTCGGCCTGGTGGGGCAACCCTCTTTGCTGTGTTGGTGCACTCTCTGTGGGGGAAGGGTCAGAAAGGAAACAATGCCATTCACTGGTTCCACTCTAGCCCCACTTTCCATCACTTCCCTCACTTCCCACAGATGGTTTGTGCCCTTTCATGTGCTTATTCCCAGGTGGGTTTGTGTATGTTTCAGGATCCCACGGGCCTCTCCAACAAATTCTCCTGTGAGACTGGGGATTTTGATCATGTTCCCACTACCCAAATCTAGAACTTAATCATTAATAATAATAATAATAATAATAATAATAATAATAATAAGGACAGGGCCCTGGCCAGTATGGCTCAGTTAGTTGGGTGTTATCTTAAGAAGCAAAGGTCGCCGGTTCAATTCCTGGTCAAGACACATGCATGGGTTGTGGGTTGTGAGACAAATCCAAATTGAGAAGCATTCAATAAAATAACTAGCCTGTAGTCTTGGAAATTGTCAATATCATGAAACACAAAGAAAATCAAGAAACTGTGCCGAACTAAAGAAAACTAATACAAAATGACAGCTAAATACAATGTGTATTTCTGAACTAGAACCTACATGGGAAGGATGTTAGTAGGACAACTGATGAAATTGGAAGATGGGACACAATTAGATAAAAGTATTATATCAAGTCTAAGTATTCTGAATTTAATAACTATACTATGGTTATATAAGAGAATCTCCTTGTTCTTAGAAATTCATGTGGAAATATAAGGGATAATTTACTCTCAAATGACGTAAAAAAATAAAAAATAATACCCCTAAATAAAGTGAGGAAAAAAAGAGAAAGAATAATGATGCAAATGTTGCAAAATATTTTTCAGATATTGAATCTGGTTATAGGAAATAAGAGATTTTTCAGTACTATCCTTGCAGCTTTTTTATGAGTTTAAAATTACTTCACAATTAAAAGTTAAAAATCAAATACCAAAGAATAAATGTGATAAAAAATGTGATAAAAGACCTCTAACAAAAGAGTGTCAAATGTTAAGAGAAAATAAAGAAAACCTAAATAAGTGAAGAAATAAACCATATTCACGGATTCAACATTGTAAACATGCTGATTCTTCTCTATAGATTCAATGCAGTCTAAATAAAAATCCAAGCGAGATATTTATGGCAACTAAAACACATATTCTAGGATCAAGCAGAAATTCAATGGACCAGGACTAGCCAAGACAATCCTCAATAAAAACAAAGTGCAATCATTTGCTCTATCACTTCAAATTTTACTTTAAAGCTACATTTAAAGCACCAAAAGCTACATTAAGGTGATATTGGTACAAACTTAGAAAAATAAATCAATAAATTATAATAGAGAATCTAGAAACTGACTCTATATTTATGACAAAAGACCACTGGAGACCAAAAATGAAAAGTCAATCTTCCAATAAATTGTACTGAGTTAGTAAAATGTGCGTGGGGGGTGGGGCAGCGGATGATGCCAGGCCCCTTACTCTTACCATTCACAAAACTCAACTCCAGGTATACTGTAGATTAATGTAGAAGGCAAGCAATAAAACTTCTAAAAGGTAGCTGTACCAGTTGTTGAGCTCTTGTCTGTCAGCTCCCAATCCACCCTCCTGTTTTCTGCTTTGTGACTCAGAAGCTGGGACTCTATATTTTTCCTTTGCTAGTTGGCTTTGCACTAGATTTTGCAGCAGGGGCTGAGAGAGGGAGACAGAGGGGTTGGAGGAACAAGAAGAAACTTCCTCCTCCCTGCTTTCCATGTTGTTCTCTGAGCATCTCTCCAGCTACAGCCATGCCCTCACCCCCCACCCCACCCTCACCCCCCACCCCACCCCCACCCCTGCAACCCCACCTGAGGTGTGTGGTCCCAGCCTCCAGCGTCCATCCACACTCCTAGAAGCAGTCTCATCACCCTCTCTGTGAGCCATCAGCTGCAGCTGGAGCGCCTAGGCCCTAACACCACCAGCCTATTCCTGTTGTTCCCTAACCTCGAGGCCGTACCTCTTCTCTGAAGCTCTTACTGTCCAGCCTAAGATTACTTTTTTGATTTTCAGCCTCTGATACCTGCGTGACCATTCCTCCTTAATAAATTCTCTCTGTTGCAATACACAGTGTGATTTCTAGTCTCCTGACTGGATACAACAACGCACAAGAATATTCTTATAACCTCAGGGTTGGGAAAGGTGTTCTAAGCAGGCCACAAAAAGTGCTAACCATTAAGGAAAAGTGTGGTAAGATAGACTACATTGAACATATCAAAAGATAGCTCTTCAAGGATTAAATGTCAAGTTACAGAATAGGAGAAGATATTTGCTATTTATTTAACAAAAAACTGGGGGGGGGGGGGAGGCTTTTATCCAAACAAAAAGAACTGGGCAGAAAACCCAATGGATAACTGTATACCTTAAATATATAAAATTTTTATGTCAGTTATACCCCAATAAAGCTGAAGAAATGAGCAGACTTCAAAATGTATTCTATAACACATAATATCCAAATGTCCAAGAAATAAATATGTGAAAAGGCATTCAACTTCATTTGTCATAAATGAAATGCAAATTAAAATCAAGACAAACTCTCATTACGCACTGTCATAATAGGTGATATCTAAAAGATCAGTAATGCCAAGTAGTTTTTTAAAATATTTTATTTATTTATTTTTAGAGAGAGGGAAAAGGAAGGAGAAAGAAAAAGAGAGAAACATCAGTGGCTGTAGCTCAGTGGATTGAGCACAGGCCTGTGAACCAAAGGGTCCCTGGTTCGATTCCCAGTCAGGGCACATGCCTGGGTTGCAGGCCAGGTTCCCTGGTGTGCAGGGTGTGCAAGAGGCAACCACACACGATGTTTCTCTCCATCTCTTTCTCCCTCCCTTCCCCTCTGTCTAAAAATAAATAAATAAAACCTTGAAAAAAAATAAAATGTAGATAATACTACACATTTCTTATGATTATTGTAAGGATTAAATGAAATGAGGTATATAGAAGTTTTTGCAAATATATAATATAGTAAGCATTCAATACATAGTAGCTATTATCTGATATAATACTACTGAGAGATGAAAGTAGCTACAAAGCCTTGGCTAGGGGAAAACAAACACAACTAACAAAAAGCAGTCAGAGGGCCACAGTGGTTTCTAACAAATACTAAAGTCTGAAGGTGAGTTTAAGTATGTTTTCTCCAGATAAATGCCAGGAGATGAGGAAGCATACCTGCCACAATGCCTGGCTCATGAGAGTCTCTGGATAGTTATTAGAAATTGGATGGGTGGGTGGATGGATGGATAATTTGAAACGAAAGTTAACCTGATGCAACTGTTGCAGCTCCGAGAGCGTAGAGACATTCTCCATGTGGTTCTGTTTGCTGAGATCCTAATGCAACACCATATTCAATAAGGCTTTAGGCTTTGTGATGACAGGGAAGACTACCTTTGCAGAACTTTTCATCATCCGTCTTGACTATTTACAGACCAGGCAAAGGGATTATGTCAACCTGGATCTATTGTATCTACCAAAGGTGGTCATTTATTTTACCTACAAATTAAGTGTTCTGCCAGGTTCCCAAGAGGCTGAAAGCAGAGTATGGGAGTAGTTTCTCCACCCAGACAGTCTCCCACGGGGAGCGGGGGCTAAACTAATGCTCAACCAATAGACAGGGATTCAAGCATGAATAGGAGGCAGTTGGCTAACAACATGTTTTCCTAAGACATCCTAAAATGACAACCAGGCATCCGGAATGGAAACCACTGAAGCCACAATTTCCAGTCCAGTACTGAACATAATTGTAGACTTCAAAGTTTTGTTCATTGCAGGAAAACGTCACATTCTCACCAAGTAGCCATGATGCTCCTGTCACCGAGTGTGGCCTGTCTGGTTCCCAGAACTGCAGACCGAAGAGCCCATTGACTACAGAGGCACATTCTCTAGTCACGGGGCAGAGGTCATGTACATTGTGTTATTTTATTATTCCTGTTATAAAGTATAATATGCTTGCTCATAAACTCTGCGTGCCTCTCCCTATCCCTCCACTCCTCTTCCCCACCCCCATCCCTCCTGAGGTAACACAATTCACAGTTAGATCTATTTTCTTCCAGACTCTTTTCTTTAAGGGCATATGTTTCTTTTTCCTTAAAAAAAAAGGTATTAAACTACATGTGTATGGTATAACAAGCAATATAGTTGCTTTGTCCTGGTTCCTGGCACAGAGCTCCTAAAACCCTTGGAAATTCCTGAGTAGTTGGAATATCTTTTTGTACTGATAAGGAACCCCTTTTTTACTGCCCCCGACCTTATACTAATGAGGTCACACAGGTCAGGCCCCTAGATGGCCTTAGGAAGGGGCTGATCATCAGAGAGACCAAATGATTGAAGGATGGAACTTCTAACTCCACCCACAGGCCGGGGGGAAGACGGGTTGACTTGAAGCTCTATAGAAACTCTCGGACAATGATATTTGGTGAGCTTCTAGGCTGGTGAATATGTGGAGACGAAGGGAGGGCGGTGCACCCAGAGAGAGCATGGAAGCTCTGCACCCTTTCCCATATACCATGGCCTGTGCATCTCTTCCATTTGGCTGTTCCTGAACTGTATTCTTTACCAAAAACCTTTAAATGCAACTAAAGTACCTTCCTGAGCTCTGTGAGCCATTCCAGCAAGTTACCAAACCTGAAGAAAGAGTCTTGGGAACACTGGATTTGTAGCTAGTCCACCAGAGTACGAGGGGCAACCTGGGACTTGTGACTGGCATCTGACGTGGGGGCAACAGGGTGGAACTGAGCCTTTGACTTCTGAGGTCTCACACTAACTCCAGGTAGCTAGTGTCACAGTTGAGTTGAACCACTGGACACCCAGCTAGCACTGAAGAATTGATTGGTGTTGGGAGATACCCCAGAAAATATTATTCAGTAACTTGCTTTTTTTTTAGCCCAATATCTACCATAAACAGCCTCCAAAGACAGGACTTTGCAATGGACATCATTCTTTCTGACATCTGCGTAGCGAAGCGGACACTCTAACCAGAGAGAGCCCTTCCAATGCCATTACCATTCCAGTGTGTGTCGGCCCCTCGCTACTGTGTGCTTTCCTTTAGCTAGCTGCACCTGCACACCTCTCAGGGGCCTGACGTCGGGCTTCGGGAGCCATTAGCCTGGAAGCACTGAGAACAAGGAGGGCTTTCAGGATTGTGAAGGCCCAGCTCCTGGACCCCAGTTGGTACAATTTATACTCCAGACTTGCCCAAAGAGACCAGGCAGGTGCTGACATTTTATCTGAAAATCGCTCTCTGACTTGATTTCTTTCTCTTCTCCGCTCCTGCCTCCCCCTGGTTCGATTCCCAGTCAGGGCACATGCCTGGGTTGCAGGCCAGGTTCCCTGGTGTGCAGGGTGTGCAATGCAAGAGGCAACTGTTCTCCTGGGAACACGTCCACAATAAATCACATGCACACTGCTCCTCACTGCAGGTGTGTCCGGGGCAGATGACTTGTGACATATAATGTTCCATGGTGTCTAATGTGCCATAACCTACCTAACGAGTCTCCTATTAGTGGATTTTTATTCTAGTTTTGACTTTTCCTGTCCCAGACCACGCTGGACACAGACTTACACACAAGTTTTACAACAGTGTCATGAATGGCCCCACCCAGCTATTCTGATGAGTTGCCTTGGTGGTCAAGTTAGTTGTTCTGCCTCCTACCATTAGAGTTAAAAAATAAGAATATAAACATGACTGCAAGGATCCCACTACCTTTATTAGTGACCATGGAGGTAGATGGCTGGGCATGCTTGTTTATTTTTCCTGGAGTTAGGTTAGGATGGAAAAGTTCAACCCACACAACTTCCGAACCCCCTGCTGTCAGACTCCTAAGTAATCAATGGTTATCATCACACATCCTCCCCAGAGGCTGGGTCCGCCAGACGTATTTTCAGATCAATAACTCAGAGAGAGTCCTTTGAGAAATTACAGGGTCTTACATCTCAGTATCTTACCTCTTCCCAATGCCTTGGATGGCCCCAAATAAAAAACGTGAAATCTTCCTGTTGGAGAGATTTCATTCACTGTGAAGTTCTCCGGGAATTTCCAAAATGAAAGGGCTCCAGCTGCATTGAATATTTCCTTCAGAAATGAGCAGCTAGGACATACGGAAATCTATTTGGAATGCTTTTATTAGGAAACCTGTAAAAATAAGCTAAAGTATCTTACTCTGTGGGGGAACCACCAGAATACAGACCACACAATTCTCTTTGCACAGAACCTAACATAGCAATAATTTGGGGTTTTTTTCCCCTGCTCTTGGGTGAATTTGATTTACCATTGTTCGAAAGACCCCTCTCATCTCTGACTACACATTTCCACTCACTGAATAGTTCCGAATGAAACGTGAACGTGACAAATCCCCATCACATTAGCTGTGGCTGGGAGGAGCCCCACCTCACTCCTGAAGCTCTCCAGGGCAGCTAATGAAGTCAGCTCACTTACAACATACAGTCAGGGTGTGAACAGAAGAGGTGTGGTGGTCACAGCCTCTGAGTTGCCTGGCAGCCTGTCTGAGACACGGGACCTGGAAGGCGCTGCAGCCACAACCGCATTCCCTCAACCCTGCTACCAGGTGGGCAGACCAAGCCTTCTCCTCCCAGTATCATCAGCCTTATCTCTTTTTCTTATCACAGGTGACAAAGTTAAAACAGGTTGACTCACCTGCACCTCTCACAGTTTCCTACTGTCCCATCTCTTATTGTACTGGAAAAAAAACCAACAACAACCCTTCAACTCCTGTCCTCTGGTTGAGAAGTTGTGGATCAAACCCTCTGGGAAGAGAATGAAGTCTTCCCTAGGAAAGTGTTTCACTTCAGATGCTGAGAGCAGGAGACACAGTAAATTCCAAGAGCATTGGCCCTAAAATCTTAGTGATAAAAGGGAACCAGAGATTAGAGTACAGTGGGGCAGCAGAGAGAATACCACTTCCTCGGAGTTTAAGTGGCAAACCAGCTCTTTCGTGGCCAGACTGCCCATACTTCAGCCTGCTTAAAACTAAGTCCTGGCCTGGGGCTCTGTCCACAAACAGACACTGCTATTGTTACTAAGAACACAAAGAGCGCAGGAGAGAACAGAAGGTAAATGCCAAGATCTCACGGATCACCTGCCAACACTTTCTCCTTATTGTTATTATTGACATTATTATTGTATTGTTACAGAATGCCGTGGTCACATTTTCACACATGTGAAGCCGGGGAAGCCGCTTTTCCATCAGCGTTAGCATCGAGCCCACACCAGCCACCCCTCTGGGCCTGGGGCTTGGAGCACTGCCAGCCAAACTGATGTCACTCAGAACACCGGCCTTCGACTCACAAAATTTACATGGCCACTGGCTCCCCAAAAGCCCAACCACCAGGCACCTTTGTTTGTGTGACCTGGCAGAGTCCTGCATACTAAACAAAACAAATTTTTTTAAAAACGACTCTTTCTTTTAAGTTTACACAGTGAGATAAGGGAGACACCTGCTGAAATAATCTTATCTTACAATTTCACATTAAAACTGATTGCTTTTGTAAAAAGTTGGTTAACCTTTATTTCATTCCCATGGAGATGAGAAAGAAATAGAAACCATAATGCTATCAATGGGGCCAAGAGCACGAACAGAAAAACACACTGAGTTAATGAAAAATACCACTTTTACTTGGTCCGTACTGACACAGAACCACAAACATACAGACACAAACACCTATAGTTTATACAACTGACACTGATCTGAAAAAGTGCAAAATAGAACAAAACCCAATTTTTTGAGGACTGCATTTGTCTCAGGTTAATGCGGTTTCTTTTAGCCGAGCATCGTTAGGAGCTGCTGTCAAGGCAACCAGACAAGTGAAGAAGCAGTGCCAGTGGCTCTGGGCTAAGGATGCACGGACCAGCGCCGGTTCTGCGTTTGGGTATCGGTCACCTCTCTGGGCAACCGTGCACTGCCCGCCAGTCAGTGGGTTGGACTGGGTGACCCAGGGTCCCTTCCAGCAGTTCCATGTTCTACTCCTAAGTAAGAAGGAGTGCATTTACATTGATTTGCTTGGGTGGATAAACAAAAGGGAACAAAGAGGAAAAACTCACCCTCTGAAAGCACATGAATGAAAAGACACTATTCCAGTCCCAAGGGAAAGGTACTCTTTCTCTTGTCTTGGGGCAGCACCCACTGCCCTCCGCTTACCCCCACCCTCACCTCCAGTCTGGGCACCAGCTTTTCTTCCCCTCCCTGCACCAGCGACTAAGGTGGAAGAACGCTGGGACCAACAAGGATAAGGGAGCTGGTTCTGAGCTAACAATTGACATCCCCTGGCTGCTGGAACGCACCTCACCCACCTGGCTGTTGGATGATGACAGCCAGGTGGGTGAGAGCAAGTGCACTCTTGTTAGAGCAAGTGCAGCTGCATTAGGGAACTACATCCTGCCACTCACAGCCACCAACCTCAGCACAACTTGTCTGCAGCCTCACCAGGTAGCCAGTTCAGCTCACAGCCATTGTCCAACTACTTAAATTTTATGACACCACTTCATATTTCTAGAAGAGAGTAATTTTTCCACCTTTCATTCAGAAGCTAAACTTTGATAGAAGATGCATAGGAAGAAAACTAAAAGTCAAGATGTTTTTAGAGGAGAATTTAAGATTGTATTATTTTTAGTTATATATGTAATAGATGTAAATGCTTTCATTGTAAAAGATAGAAATGTAGAAGTTTACAAATGAAAACATAAAGGTCCTGCTTTATCATCCCCCATCCCCATCTACTTCCCCTCCAAAACTAACTTACCTCTATTAACAGTCCTTCTAGTATTTTTCTGTGCATTGGCCCATAATATATATATATATATATATATATATATATATATATACACACATTAAATAGGGACATACCATGCTATACCATATAGCCACATGCCGCATAACAATGTTCAGGTCAATGGCAGACCACGTGGACAAAGGTGGTCCCATGAGATTCTAACAGAGCTAAAAATATTCCTATCACCTAACGACATCATAACCTGGTGGCCAGTGTAAATTGAGCACAAGGCACTAGTGTTTTTTGTTCGTCTCCATCTACTGAGAGTCATGCTCTTTACTAGAAATGCCTGGGGTACTCAGCTAGTCCCCAGGGAGCTTCCCACTGACCCTCTCGCCCTTCTAAACCAAGGTCAAAACTCAACCCACCCTTGTGTTTCTTATTACAATTGTAAGATGCCCTTCAGCAATAACTACAAGGGAACTTTGAAGAAAAAAAAAACTTTATTACAATACCTACAGGTCCTGGGGCATATAAGGAAGGCCAAGAGGTACACACCCAAGTCTTGGGTGGGGAGAAGGTGCCCATAGACCTGGGGTTCTGCTTGTACTGGGGTGGAGCTTGGAGGCTCAGGAACTCGTAGGCTCACTCTTTACTGGTGAATTTAAAGCATAAGAACAGAAATGTAAAGCATCCAAGAAAAGCTGACCATGCAGTAGGCATTCAATTAATGTCCCTGAGGTGACTGATGAAACACACTCCCGTGATCGTTGTTCTTTAGGAACTCAACACCAGGTACAAAATGCAAATTTTAAAGTACAAATTTAATACTTCAAATAACTGAGAGAAAATGACATTTCTAAGCCAGATAAAGTTACACCTTATACTTTTACACTGACCCAGAAAAATGAAAGTGAACATATTTTCAGGGAAATCACATCAACAAAAATGAGATGGTCAGTTTTCCCATCTCAAAAAATTGCTCCCACAGGGTTTCTCCTCTTTCTGGAAACTCATTGACTTTTCTCTAATCATGTTGGACCAGCAAACAGCAATGACAATAGCTCTCTGGCCACCTGGCAATGATGACTACCCGGTTTAATTCTCCCTCTATTCATGGCAGTCTGTGTGATTTCGGACAAGTTGTTTAACTTCTCAAAGTACTTAACCTCTGAGATGGAGTTTTCTTATATATATATTGTTGAAAGACAAACATATCAAACATTTTTAGACTTCAGAACAAAAATTGATTGAAATTGGTCAGCAGCATCCAATTTAGCAGATTGAGAGAAGCTCCAAGGAGCTGTACAAAATAAAAGACTTTATAGGCAGAAGGAAGTGGGAATAATGAAGTTATACTAGGCAAAAAAGCAGTTGTTTTTGGCAAGGTGACTTTTCATTAGGGGATGACAGGGGTCTGTGAGGCAGATGACCCAATGACTTCTGGTTGAGTGATTTTTGATTGACAAGTATAAGGTTCTACTTCTGGGAGAAACCAAACTGTGATTAGTCTTGATTTGGTGACATGGGACTTAACATAAGTGACTCCATTCTGGAATTGTTGCTTAGTTTTTAACAACATGAATGGAAAAAATATGTAACCACCTCATAAAGTTGTGGGGAAGATTCAAGGCAGTGTCCTAGGAGTAAACATCTACCCCAGAGTAGGCACTCAAAAATTACTGTTGTTTATTTGGGAAGGGCCAATTCTTCCTATGTACCCTGGTAAGAAAATCAAGTTAAGTTTTGGCCTCTAGCCCTGATTTCCAGAACCTCTCTAACACCCTGGACCACTGAAGAGATACAGTATTCCCCATCAAAACTAGAAAGGGTTGCTCTGGCTGGTGCGCATCAGTGGGTTGAGCACTGGCCCACAAACCAGAAGGTCACCGGTTCAGTTCCCAGTCAGGACACTTGCCGGGGTTGCAGGCCAGGTCCCCAGTTGGGGGCATGTGAGAAGCAACCAATTGATGTTTCTCTCCCTCTCATTCTCCCTCCCTTCCCTTCCCTCTAAAAAAAAGTAGGTTTTTATAACAATCTTTGAAAAAAGAAGTAGAAAGTGTTCAGCTAAGAGGGGTCCAGAAGATAAAACATCACAGCAGTGGAATGGGAACAGGACATGGACCTGCCAGGGGAAAGATGGATTTTTCTCTTACTGAAGGGAGAGCTGAACTCTTGAACCAACGGGATGTTTTCCTTTGTTCTGCCTTCCCCTGGATTAGCCAAAAGCAATGAGCGGATGGATGTCACTGCCTACTTCCTCCCAATTGTTTTTACAGACCTACATTTTGAGAGGGCTAATTGTTGGAGTCCTCTTCTTTCTTCCCCACAAGAAGAGAGCTTTGTTCAGCAATTAAATCAGGCTATCTGAGATACAAAGCCTTTCCATTGCAAAACAAATTTTGCCCCCCCAAATAGAAGAAATATTGCTTCTTTTTTATTTAGCTGACAATGTTTCCTCCTTCAGAGACTGAACTGGAGTTTTCCATCTGACAGAGATACTGGCCCAACCATGATGCAAAGCAGAATATGAAGACAGCTATTTAGATATCGTGCAGTGAATGAAACCAAGCAAAGATCGCCTTTGGTGTATCTGCATCACGGCCCCAGCCCCCTCTCTGCCTTTGTTTGGTGCTTACTGCATTTCAGACTCATTAAAAAAAGGTAACCCCACCAGCCTCTGGGTGACATGTGCTAGTAGTTTCCATCTCAGGAGGTTTCTTTGGCATCCAGCTTTGCAACACTGATGTATTTTTTTCTCATGTTCTAGAGAGCTCCTGAGGACTTTTCATTGCCACTGTCGAAAGTGGTGCCTGTTCTGAGATTAAAGGACTGTGTTCTGTGATTTAATCTGTATGCAAACTACTTCAGTCCTATCTCTGGGAAATGCAGCCCAAGTTTCCCGGTGCAAGTCACTTGGCAAAGTCACCCTCTAAACAGGAGACTCTAGCAGGGTAGACAGCCAGGGCCACACAGCAACCCCAGAGAACCCTGGATCTCTGGGAAGATGCAGAAGGCTGAGCCATCCTGGGGAGTCTTTGAGAACGGGGGAGAGAGGAGTCAGCTTTCCAGAGGGGAAGGAAATGTGTTCTTAGCAGTTAGTAGTAGTGGTTGTATCTGGAAGCTCAGAGCTTTTTTCTTAATGGCACACAGAGCTTCCACACATCCTGTGGTACTGTTTTCTCACTCTCTTTGTAGGGAAGTAACTCTCACTGAAACAAACAAACTAGATTAGGAGTTAAGTCAGTTTAGTCCCAGCTACTATTATGCCTGAAATCCCCTCTGTGAGCCTCAGTTTCCTCATCTGTAAGTGGTAGAGTTGAACTAAAAGACCTGGAAGATTGCAACTTTAGCAATCTAGGCTTCTAAGACTAAAAAGCTCATGTTATTGTTAGTGTAGGTAGTAAAGGAATACTAGTAAAGGAAGGGAGCAAAGGGCATCAGACATTATGAAGCATAATCAATTAGGGAGCATAAGCCTACTTTTCTAGGAAGTTGCAGCATTCCTAGGTATCCCAGGAGATGGCATCATCACCCCACCAAAGGGATTAACACCCCTCAGTCCCCCTTTGTAGAGAAGAAGGACTGCTTTTCAATCTCCCCAGGGTACATCTGGTCCATTCACCCAGACTATAGAGGGGAAGCAATAAACAATAAAGTGGAAATTTCTCAGCTGGGTACATGCCCAGTAGAAGCTAAAATGGCACAGTGAGCGGTGGGGTGGGGGTGGGGGGGTGCTTCTACTTTGAGACATGCACAGTAGAAGCCAAGATGGCAGTCATAGAGGCCTGTCAGTCTAGCCTGAAAAAAAAGATCAGATTGGCTAAAGGACACAGAATCTTGGAAGATCTAGAAAATGGATTAGTTTGGGGGTCACTCTAACACCAGCACCCAAAAGCTTGGAAAGTTGATCGGTTGGTTTGAAGAAGTGCCTGGTCCTTCCCAAGCCAGAGATAATATAATGAGCCTAACAAAGAGCTCCCGACCCCCACTTCGCACCCCCCCCCCCCGCCCCGTCTCTTGGTAACACACACTCATCCGGCTTGCTTGTGTGTTCTCTGTCCAAGCAGCCATGCGGGTCCACAGCTGCACTCCAAGCATGGGCCTGGGCACAGCCCACTGGACCACAGCTGGGAATACAAACTAAGGTAGCCAGATGGTGACAAAGACTGGACTGGACCGAACCAATGGCACAGAACTTTTTGACCTTGGCCTTTCTACTGGGCTTGATAAGGACTAGACTGAACTTTTTCCATGGTGGAACAGACAGAGATGAGACACTGGAGCTGAACCTGGGAAAGTCCTTTGGGCTTGATCAGCTTTTTCAATATATCTCACCACATCCTCCCATAGGCACATCCCCAGAATGCTTTCCTTGAAACCCCATGAAATAGCCCCATTTCCACCAGCAGCATTATGCATGCATTTATGCTTCTCTTTGATAGAAATTAATGTTTTTCTCATTACCTGTAAAATTTCTCCTAGCATTTAGAAAAATCTTGGAGCATAATAGGAATGCCATAAATTCTGAATGAATGAATGAATGAATGAACAACCAAATAGAAGAACCTGATTTAACCCAGCTCATCTCACTTCCGCACAGCACCATCTTGGCGTGGTGAGAGCCCCCCAATTTGCTTCTGTCCTTAACTGCCCTTTTTAGCTTCTCAATCCATCCTAACCTTTTGTAAGCTGTGGATTTAAAAGGCGAAGAATTCTTTATCCAGATATAATCTACTTGTCACAGAACAGATTTATGTTTGTGGAAGAAAGCCCAGATGCTTGACTGGGCTAAGGTGTGCTTTAGGATCCAACTGACCCAGAGTGCCTGCTGAGTACAACTTTTCCTGGGCACTGTCCCCACACTCTCAGGCCAGGACTGGAATATAGTTAGTGTCTTTCTAAAACAGATTGAGCAACCCGATCTCTCCAGACATTCCCTTCCACTTTGACCAAACTCATCTTCCTGTGGCCAGTGGTGGTTCAGCTACTTTGCAGGACTGAAAGCTTGATCTTCACTAAATGGGCTTCGCTTCATCTCCCTATGTATGGTGCCTTCTTATGTTCTAAGTGATTTGGTGTCATGCTCTTTATTTGCCATTTGAGGCCCAGAAAAGCCCAAACGGCTGAGTCAAGGCCACACGGGGCCCCTTCTATGGGCCGAGGAAACAAAGAGCTAACACATTTAATTCAAATGCCCTGAAGTTATAAAATGATGAATAACAATTTGTCTCACTCATTCTTCTTCCCACTACAGCTGAGGAGATGCAAAGGGAATTATAAAAAGAACAGGCCCCAGGAGGAAACCATCCCAGCTCCCAGGAGAAGCAGCTGAGGCAAACAGCCAGTCCCCTTTGCCTTCTTCGGATGGCTCGGATGTGCAAAGGAGATCAGCATGACAGCACCCAAAGGCCAGCCTGCCCAGAGTGGCCAGTCCTTGCTCCATTTCAGAGGGAAGCAGGGTTTCTCTGAAGTGGCCACAGTGTGTTTACTTCCCCTTCCTGTTCTTCTATCTATGCTCGTCATCCCTCCCTCACTTCATCCACTGGTGCAGTTTAGGATTTAAAAACGAAATAAGAAAAGTCTTAGATTGAGTTTTCTGAAATTGTGGAGCTGGACAAAAGGTGCTAAATTCATTGTCCTGGGACCAGCGGCAGGTCATTTCCAGTGACTAAAACGTGGTATTTAAAGGGATCTCTCTGTTTTTCTTTAATGAGATTCTCTGAAGCTCTTGCTTTCTTCTCCACATTGCTACCTTGGCTGTCTTGGAACTTGAAGAACCTGAGCATCCATACTGAATCTGTTACATTGCTGGCTATGAAAAGATGTTCCAAGTCTTAAAACATTTTCTATCTCTAATATTTAGAATTATGGCCCTGGCTGGTGTGGCTCAGTGAACTGAGCACCAGCCTGTGAACCAAAAGGTTCTCGGTTCGATTCCCAGTCAGGGCACATGCCTGCGTTGCAGGCCAGGTCCCCAGTAGGGGGTGCATGAGAGGCAACCACACATTGATGTTTCTCTCTCTGTCTCTTTCTCCCTCTCTAAAAATAAATAAATAAAAATAAATAAAATCTTTAAAAAACAACAGAAAGAAAGAAAATATTTAGAATAATAAATTGCATATAACAGGTATTCAGAAGAATCTTTTTGGTGAGGACAGCCCTCTTCCAAGTCACACTGTATAAGTCCCACTGCAATAACTAAAACGAAGCCCTCTAGGCTGGACAGTAACTGAACCTACTGTTTTAAAAAAACATGTTTTCAGGGCATTGCCATGAGAGTACTTCATCTTGCAGGCTCCACCCAAGCACCTGAGAGAAATCTTCCATAATTATTTTTTCACTCTTTTTATTTTTGTCAGAAGCACTGAATAGAGTTCTGTCTTTTCTTATCCTTGTTACACTACTGATTTAAAGTGAGCAAAGAAAAATGCAAGCCAACTATTTAGACAGCTTTTGAGTTTAGTTTCATAATAAAAACTGTCTAATAATTAACCCTGCTCTTCTCAGTCTATCGACTTAAATATTAATGCCACACAGAGGTACCCAGAATATTTGACCTAATATCTGGGCACCCTGAGGACCAATCAAGGTAACACATAACATTCACCCTCACAAGGATGAAGGGAGGACAATCCAAAAGATTGACACCAAAATCGAATCTTAAAAGGCTAGGGGGGACTTCCAGCCATGATGGAGGCATAGGTAGACACACTGTGCCTCCTCACACAACCAAAATAAGAACAACAAGTTTAAAAACAAAAAACAACCAGAACTCACAGAAAATCAAACTGTGTAGAAATCCGACAACCAAGTAGTTAAAGAAGAAATGTTCATCCAGACCGGTAAGAGGAGTGGAGACGGATAGCCAGAAGGAGACGACCAGGCCAGGTGATAGCTTGCAGACTGGGTGGACCCAGATTTGCATGCAGATAAACCAGGAGGAACAACTGGGGAGCGAGACAGACCTCACAACCCAGGGCCCCAGTGTGGGGAAATAAAGCCTCAAACCTCTAACTGAAAACACCTGTGGGGGTTGAGGTGGCAGCAGAAGAAACTCCCAGCCTCACAGGAGAGTTTGTTGAAGAGACCCACAGAGTCCCGAAATGTATACAAACTCACCCACCTGGGAATCAGCACTGGAAGGGCCCAATTTGCTTGTGGGAAGAAGGGGAAGTGACTAAAAACCCACAGAGAGTAGAGCAAGCAGCACTGTTCCCTCTCGGACCCCTCCCCCCACACATAGCTTTACAACCCAGTGAGCTGGGTTACCCGCAGTGGTGAACAGCTAAGGCTCCGCCACTTACTACATAACAGGTGCACCGAGACAAAAAAAATTGACCCAAATGAAAGAAACAGTTCAAAGCTCCAGAAAAAAAACATAACTAAGCAATGAAGAGATAGCCAACCTATTAGATACACAGTTCAAAACACTGGTGATCAGGATGCTCCAGGAACTCGCTGGGTACTGCAACAGCATAAATAAGACTCGGGCAGCAATGAAGGTCGCATTATGTGAAATAAAGAAAAATCTACAGGGGACCAACAGTGATGGGAAGGAAACTAGGACTCAGATCAACAGTTTGGAACAGAATGAAGAAAAAAGAATTCTAAAAAATGAGGAGAGGTTTAGGAGCCTCCGGGACATCTTTAAACATTCCAACATCTGAATCATAGGGGTACCAGAAGGGGAAGAGGAAGAATAAGAAATTGAAAACTTATTTGAAAACATAATGAAGGAGAACTTCCACAATCTGGCAAAGAAAACAGACTTCCAAGAAGTCCAAGAAGCTCAGAAAGTCCCAGAGAAGTTGGACCCAAGGAAGAACACACCAAGGCACATCATGATTACATTACCCAAGATTAAAGATAAGGAGAGAATCTTTAAATCAGCAAGAGAAAAGGAGACAGTTACCTACAAAGGACTGCCCATAAGACTGTCAGCTGATTTCTCAAAAGAAACCGTACAGGAAAGAAGCGGCTGAAAAGAAGTATTCCAAGTCATAAAAGGCAAGGACCTACATCCAAGGTTACTCTATCCAGCAAAGCTATCATTTAGAATGGGAGAGCAGATAAAGTGCTTCCCAGATAAGGTAAAGCTAAAGGAGTTCATCATCACCAAGCCCTTATTTAATGAAATGTTAAAGGAACTTATCTAAGAAAAAGAAGATAAAAAATATGAACAGTAAAATGAAAACAACCACAGCTATTAACAACAGAACCTAAAAAAAAACACACACACAAGCAAACAATTAGAACAAGAACAGAACCACAGAAATGGAGATCACATGGAGGGTTATCAGTGGGGGAGTGGTACAGGAACAGAGGGGGGAAAGGTACAGAGAATAAGTAGCATGAATGGTAGGTAGAAAATAGACCGGGGGAGGTTAAGAATAGTACAGGAAATGTAGAAACCAAAGAACCCATATGTACGCCCATGGACATGAACTAAAGGGAGGGAAATACGAGTGGGAGAGGGTGTGCAGGGCAGAGGGGAATAAAGGGGAGGAAATGGGACAACTGTAATATCATAATCAATAAAATATATTTTTAAAAAACAGGTTAGTGGGACCTGGTAGAATTTAAAGGGAAAGATTTGCGATCCAGTCAGAGAGGAGAGAATGTAGGGAGTCTCAAGAATAGAGAATAGGGCTCACTCAGAAAACCACAGAGGTCTGGATGGTAGGAGTCGGGGTGGAAAAGCCTGACAGTCATGAGCGAGGGGTTGGAAGGAAGCAGAAGGGTCCCTGGTTTGGAGGCTTTGCTTGCTGTGCTAACGGCCCGTCTTTGTGTGTGTGTGTGTAATGAATGACCTTTGGAAGGACTTACCATAGGGCTTATCAGATTTCCACTTTAAAAAAAAGGCTTTAAGTGTGTGTTCCCTGGTGCCTTTCTTCCCTTTTTGGCACACATCCCCTAAACTCTAAGATCCCCCCAAGACTTGCAATCAGGGGAGCAATGGGCAATTGCAGCTTGTCCTGGCCTGACCCGTTAAACCTGTCTCCAAGGCCCCCTTTTCTCTGACTCTCCAGTGAGTCAAAGCAGCCCCATCTAGGCTCTCTACTGTTGCTTCTTCTATCCTAAACCCTTCCTTGTTTCAGTGTGCCCAGCTTTAATAAAGGCAGTCTCAAAATAAAAAAATAAATAAAAGACTTTAAATTGTAAAAACAATACCTGTACATAATGTCTCAAAAACAGTTGAGTCTGTCACTTTAACAAAAACAACCAATAGTATTTGTGGGCAATTTCAAGTTTTCACGTAAAAATTAGAACT
Source organism: Sturnira hondurensis (assembly GCF_014824575.4). Classification (NCBI taxonomy): domain Eukaryota; kingdom Metazoa; phylum Chordata; class Mammalia; order Chiroptera; family Phyllostomidae; genus Sturnira; species Sturnira hondurensis. Next base: position 6,102,091 of record NW_028088915.1, read on the forward strand.
GTAGACTCTCACCCGGCAGCTCAGTTGGTTAGAGCATCATCCTGACATACCGAGGTCGTGGGTTCAGTCCCCGGTGACGGCACACACAGAGTCCATCAATGAATGCATAAATAAAGTGGAATGCACAAATAAGTGAATGTTTTTCTCTCTCAAAAATTAATCAAAATGTTTAAAAACCAATTTAAAAAATTAACTTATAGCTGCCACTATAAGATTGATAGCTTTTCAAAACTTTAAGAATCTTCTGATGACATCAGAGGGATATTAATCAATATTTTAAAGTATTGTATTAAGAAATATGTCAATATTTGGAAGATCTTCATAACTGAGTGAACTAATATTTTCCGAATTACCTATGTTAGATGTTCCAAAATGATGCCCACGTAAAAAAGTCAATTCAAAAAGCAAGATTGACCAAATGCACTTTCACGTAAAAAAGTACAAAAATTTTATGGATGCAGTTTCATATTTGACATCACAACTAATCATTAAGAAACTATATTTTAGGCAGTTTGGGTAAAGAATCAAAGAAAAATATTCACAATCATTTGAAAAAGATATTAACATACCCCTTTCTTCTCAACTACAGGTCTGTGTGATACTGAATTTTCTTCATATACTTTATTTTTTTTTAATTTTTTAATTTTTTTTAAATTTAAAATTTATTTAATTATTTTTCAAGTACAGTTTTCTATTACTCCCATCCCAGCCCATCCCCCCATGCTCCCCTCTCCCTCCCATTTCCACCCTTCCTAATTGTCCATGTATCCTTTATATTTGTTCCTCTAAATCCCTCCCCTATTTCCCCTGAAATTCCCTTCCCTCTGGACTCTGGTCGCTGTCCCCCTGTTCTCTATTTCAGTGTCTTTGGTTATATTTTGCTTGCTTTAGCCAAAGCAGTAAGTACATCACAACAGCTGAAGAAAGAATCGGGTAAGAGAACCTGCCACTCGAGAGACTTACAAAAAATACAAATGCTAATTCTTCTCACCAAACATTTTCAATTTTGGAAAGTATAGTTATTTGCCCTGGCTGGTGTGGCTCAGTGGTTGAGTGCCTGCCTGAAAACCAAAGGGTCACCAGTTCGATTCCCTGTCTAGAGCACGTCTAGTTGCAGGCCAGGTCCTCAGTAGGGGGCACATGAGAGGCAACCACACATTGATGTTGATGTTTGTTTCCCTCTCTTTCTCCCTCCCTTTTCCTCTCTAAAAAATAAGTAAATAAAATCTTTTTAAAAAAGAAGTTATTTTGCATAAATTGTTTATAACATGTCATGAGCTTATTTTAAAATAAAGTGTTAAACAATGTGGGGTTTTTGCAGTTTCCATTTCAAATCCACTAAATATGGACAGATAGATAGCGCACACATAGGCAAAGGCTCTTTAGAGTCCTTAATAATTTTTGAGAGCACAAAAGTCTTATTTACAAATACGAAGTCATCATGTTGTACATCTGAAACTAATACAATGTGATGTGTCAATCATACCTCAATTTTAAAAAAAAGAATCCAAATTTTTAGGTTCTTATTTGACTTAGGGGAAAGAAGTATGAGTTCTGAAATCAAAAAGTCAGGGATGGCCGCACTAACTTATACTGTTTCAATTGCTCTGAATTGAAAACATTACAGCCTTTCACAAAAAGAGGGGAGGAAAGAAATCCCTGGGGTTGGAGAGCCTGGGTTAATCATTAAAGCGGCTGCTCTTTGTCGGGTGCCCTGGGGTGTTTCCACCCCGGGGCCAGTGCACTGTAGTAAGTGCCTTGGGGTGGGTGACGGGGTTGCCTTCTGTTTACCAAGCAAAGAAACTATTTATTGTGCCTATAAGCAAACTTCCCAGGCTGTTTCAGAAAGGGTGAGTGTAGAAGCTGAGTATCTGGAGAACTGTTCCTCTAAAACTATCTACTCGGGTGCACCCTTGGGCAAGTCTTTAATGTACTTCAGGAAAAGGTCTCCCAGAAGTTGCTGGTCTCCCAGCCCTATGTGGAAACAGTGGGAAGCAGAAAACAGGGATCCTTAGAGACTGGACATGTGGTAGAGAAAACCTGTTGTTCATTGGGACTCAGAAAGCTATCTCCATAGCCCCAGGGACACAAAACCCTACTTGCTAATGAGCAATGTGACTCAGTCCCATTCCTGTGGCTGATGCTCTATCCAGCAAGGTCTTGCCCAGCTGCGTGGCTCTCAGGTGGTGTGACTGCTGGTCTGACAGACCTGGGGCTTTTCCCCAGTTATGGCTGAGCAAAATCAAGCAGGATCCTTAAGTTCTCCTAGTCGCTGCATCTGCAAAGTAAGGATAACAATACCTGCTTCGAATTTAAAGCACCAAGCACATTTTTTTAAAGATTTTATTTATTTATTTTTACAGAGAGGGGAAGGGAAGGAGAAAGGTAGAGAAACACCAATCTGTGGTTGCCTCTCATGCACCCCCTACCAGGCACCTGGCCCACAACCCAGGCATGTGCCCGGACTGGGAATTGAACTGATGACCCTTTGGTTTGCAGACCGGCACTCAAATCTATTGAGCCACATAAGCCAGGGCCATTATTAGATTAATGACAACCATTTCAGTGCTTACTCATGACAAGGGATCTTCATTTATAAGATTTAGTCCCCACAAAAGCCCGAAAAGTAATTATGGTATTTCTTTACTTTTAAGGAGAATTTTTGTCTACATTTGTCTAACACATCTAACACATCCAAAATTGAATTTTGTCTTGCATTCAATGTGCATATGGTTTGCCCTGTTTTGTACAAAAGTGAATCAACTGATGGTGCATTTTATAATAAAAAGTACAGTATGGAGGCCCTGACCAAGTAGCTCAGCTGGTTAGAGTGTCATCCCAGTATGCCAAGGTCGTGGGTTCCATCCCCAGTCAGGGCACATACAAGAATCAACCAATGAATGCATAACTAAGTAGAACAACAAATCAATCTCTCTCTCTAAAAAACAAACAAATAAATACAGTATGAATATCCCCATTTTATGAATGGAGAACAAGTTAAAAAATATTAAGTTCCTTGTCTAAGTCCATGCATTTGGCACGTGGTGGGACAGAGAGGTGAACTGTGGACTGTCCATCTCCAAAGCCCGGGGTTGCCCCAGGAATCCTTCACAATGGGCTGGTGTGACCCCTCTCCCCAGGCCCTGGATTCTATCACACAGCCAGGAATTATGGAAAAGCAGCTAGTCCCACCCAGGCCTTGAGTGCCTGCTCTTTCTGCTCCTTGGTTCACTAAATGCAGTTGTCAGAGCATCCCAGTGAGACATCTTTTGCTCAATTAGCCCAGCATATCTGAGGCAGGGTTCCTCTGGTGCCTGCTGCGTAAGTTTAGGCCTCGAGGAACTGAACATGGACAGCTTGCATAGAGCATTTATGGGCAACGCAATGTTACAAAATATTTCATACGTGACAGGCACTTCTCCACTACGCTCACCCTCATCCCCACCATCAGGTTCCTTTCTGACAGTCCTCCAAACCCACCCCGCTGCTAATCTTCGTTTTATCCTATCCTATATGCGGAATCACGTGGCTAATGATCCCTGTGTGTGCAAAGGGGGTGAGGCTTCTGCCAGTGACACCCACACTATTCAACACACCCAGACCTCTCTCAGAGAGTGAGCAAAGGGTTCTCTTTAGTCCCAAGTGGCCAAACTACCATGTTTTGAGGGGCTTCTTTTAGGATCATCTTAAAAGTATGTCAGAACCTGTAGGGTAAACCCAGTGTCTACAGATTCCCTGGGCCCGTCAGCAAACGGTGAAGGCTGCCTGCTCACACTCCCAGGGAAACAAAGCCCAAGCCCAAGCCAAAGCCACCCACAGTGCATGAAAGAATGTGAACCCAAAACGAAGTTCACAAAACAACCTTTAGAACTTAACTCCACCAAACCTGTTTTCCCTTTATTCTTTAAAGCATCAAAAAAGTTTGTGGGAAGGATGAAATAAAAGCCTTTGATCTGGTATCTAGAAAAATTTGGTTTTATTGCTTTAGATGTGTTCCAATGCATATCCCAATTTAGGATAATTGGGGGGGGGTGCATGTCAAATTTGTTGCAAATATTTCTTAGCATGTTTTCCCCCCTTTTGCTTATGATTTTTTATAACATTGAACTTAAAATATTTACATTGTGGAATCTCAGTATTTCCTCTGTAGTTTCTTTTATTGCTTTTAAGCTTGGTCTCTGTCCATCAAAAAATTAGATATTCACCAGTATTTTCTCCTTTTTAATTAACAGTTTAATTAAAACACACACATGTCAAGACAGATGATACAATGCTATGATCGCATTAGCTTTTTCTTCCCAAATAGTTAACCAATTCCTGTAGTGGTGAGAGGGGACTCAAGAGTTGGAAAATTTTAGTGTAAGTAATAGCTAATAAGCTTAGTAATTAATGCATGTAAAGCTTTTGTTCCAGGAACTGAAGGTACACCCCACCCTGACTCCAGGAGACCATAAGCAGTTCCACCTTTGGGCCTCAGGAGGACTGCAAGCAATTCAAGATGATAGCGGAGTCATTGTCCTCCAGGGTGAGATGACCACTGCCCAGGACACAGCTGAAGATCACCGCCCAGGACCAGAAGGCTGAAGTCGTTTTTTTAATCCAATTAAATTTTCACTGAACTTCAAAACCCCTCACCACACCTTGTTTATTCCCTGCTATAAAAGCCTTGGCCTAGAAAGAAAAGGGAAGATTTGTCCGTTAGGGTAAGAACTCGCCGTCCTTTCAGACCACGGGCCATCTGAATAAAGCGCCCGTAAAGATTCGATCCCTGTCTCTGCTTATTGGGTTTGGTAGTGACAGGAAGCCCTAACTCTGGTGTCTTTTCCAGTTTGGGTGGTACTGTTTTGTAAATAATCCCAAGTTCAAACACTGTTGCCTTTGCTGGTGTTGTCCAGTTGGTTGAGCACTGGCCCCAAACCCAAAGTTTCTGGTTCCATTCCCAGTTAACCCACATGCCTGAGTTTCGGGCCCGGTGCCCAGTTGAGGGCACCTGAGAGGCAATTAGACTGATGTTTCTCTTGCACATTGTTTCTCCTCTTTCTCCCTTCTTTCCTGTCTGAAAAAATTTAGATATCTTAACTGTGCTGGTGAGAAAAGGAGAAAGTGAGCCCAGGGCAAAGATAAGAGAATCAATGGGCTGGAGGGTCCTACCATCCCCTGGGCCTGCAGGCAGGGAGCACCTGGGTGGAGTGCAGGCCTGGCCCAGCCCCACTGCCCGTGTAAGAACTGCTGCTGGGGGAAGGGGCATGGGACAGGGGAGTAAACATTGATGGGCACGCTGCACGCTGTAATGGGGGACACACGCGAGCACACACTTGCCAAAACCCATGGAACTGTGCGACAGAGTCGCCCCTAGTGAAAACCATGGATTCCAATGAACATTCATGGATCAGTATTGGCTCTTCAGCTGTTAACAAACATACCACACGAGTGACATTTGTTCATAATAGGGGAGACTTAGTACATGGACAAAAGGAGGGCATATGGGACCTCCATACTAGCTACTTCCTGTCAACCTAAAGCTGCTATAAAAAAGTGGACACATTTTATTGTTTGCCCCAGCGCTGGCACTAGGTGATCGAGACCTGTGCGTCCCGTCTAACGGAAGCAGGAGGAGGGGGAGGTAACAGCCAAGGAAAGACACTGGGCGCGCTGGCCGGAAGCGTGAAACATTCTCCCGGCCAGAAAGGACCAGAGGTGCACTTCGGTGTATTTCAATCAGGTATTTTATTGTTCTGGCAACTGCAAAATATACAAATTTCTGAAAGGCAGCCCCCGTCTGAAAGCTGGTACAGCTTCATCCCAGGTAATTAATCCAGATATACAGAATGCAGAGAAGTTGTAGGTCACACACAGAAGGCCCCACACCAACCAAGGAACAATAAACCCAGTCTAAAAAGCTTTCTGTTTTCAGGCTCCCTTATACACATTAAATAAATAAATAGCACATATGCTATCAAAATAATAAAAAAATAAATTTCAAGTATCACAAACGAAATCATCATTGGTGTGGTTCAAAACAGTTTTTCTCCTCCCCCTAAACAGAGAGTTTCATCCACGGTCTCAGGACAGAAAAAGGAGCGAGAGAGGTACACACACCCCAAAACGAATATGCAAAGTTAAAAACATTGGTCCCAGATATTTCTCAGGGGCGGAGGGTCGGAGGCAGAACATTGGTTCACGACTGCAGCTCCATCCAGCGCCTCCTGGAGTCAGACCACCGGCTTTCACCTCAGCAGCACCTGCTCCCCGAGGTCCCCCTCCCTGTCCATTTGCATCTACCTCCCCACCTCAGCCCTTGCGAATCCTGTCCTGTGGGAGGCAAGGCTCCAAGTCTGTACTGACTTCAGACGGCAGGGGCGAGAGAAGCACCTTCACACGGCCCCACTCAGATCGTCCAGTAAGAGTCAAGAATCAGAGTTAGCGCAGACACCCAGGGAGAAGTCCAGAAGGTGGGACATAATCAAGTCATTTTCAAGAGCAGAACTGCGGGCCCCTGGGTCTAAATATATGACCAACCCACACACATACACTCGAGTCCACTGGACTCAAGACAGCGGGAAACAGGGAAAATAACCCAAGTCTTCGGTGGCACAGAATGTACATACAGACCTCCTCTCACGCAGACTGACAAGTAAGGGGGATAGGGACTGAGTGATTTGGTGTGAAAACCTCAAACTTGATTGTAGGGTGTCCGAAGTATGTTCCATTTCCCACATAATCCCAACCAGAGAAATGTACATTCTCAAGGAGCTCCACTCAAACAACAAAGAAACAAAAATAGCTGTTCTCTCCACTTCCAGCTCCGCCGTCCAAGCCTGCCCATCCCCCACTCCCAGCTGTTTCATGGGCTGAGAGGGGCAAGGATGTGAGGCTCAAAAGCAGAGGGCGGACAGGAAAGAGACCTTTGGCACCAGCTTTTGGAAAGATTCTCAAAGCGTTATTTGGACAAATGCTGAATCTCCAAATTGTTTCTTCTGGGCCTCAGGACACCCCCTTCCTCCCCCAGGACCTGGAAGCAACACGGAGAAAACAGCAGGTAGAAACTATAGGTGCTGAGCATCATCACATGTCCCCAAACCCCTGCTTTGAATGGAGAGGACATTCCCCCAGGAACCTAACACCATGCCAGGCACACAGCAGGTGCTCCATGAAAGTGTACGACAGCTCACTCCAGGGACACCACGACTGTCTCTTGGAGGAAGTGGCCTAGAGTGAGGGCCGCTGTCTTGATCTGGCAACTAAGGGAGGTGAAGGACATCCGGAAGGAAGGAGGCTGGATCTTCGTTCTCCTGCACGCTGTCTCCAAGGGTTGTCCTCCAACTGATCTGAGTGCGGGCTCCAGCCAGCACCCCCAGAATCCCTTTGAGTTTCTCATCTTGTGGGCAAGGCGCAACTCCCCATTCTTTCACACTCCCGCTCGCGCAGGGCACAAAACCCAAACATCTAAGTTTCTGAAGAGAAGGTGTGACTTTCGGGTCACATGTTCTGCCAGAAAAAAAGGTGCAAAAGCAAGCAGCCCCAGGAGAGCCACCTCTCAGGGGCCTTAGATCCGAGCCTGAGTGGAGGGACCATATAGCTCCGCCAGAGGGTGAGGCCCTGGTGCTATTTCCTCTTGCTGACAGTCAGATGGTCCTTCAGCATCTTCAGAGGCCAAGCACAGACCTGGGAAGGTGTGTGGACATGCAGAGGGCCACTGCTTAGCTGACCAGCAAGTCCAGCTCAGGGGCTTCTGTCTGCACCTCCAGAGGGGCTCTCTTGGCCAGCCCAATTCCAGCACATGTCTCTTCTTCCCAAGTCAATGATGCACGAACAAGCCTTGTGAAAGTTTTCAACATCCCTGAACCTTCAGCAGCTGGGATCTAGGCCCCTTGAACTTTAGGGCTCTGGGACCAGTGTCACCGCCCCAGCTGAGAACATTCCAGGCCACAGTCACAAAAGTGAAACAAAATAAAACAGCACAGAGGTGTCCGGCGTCCCCTCCTCACGGCCTCCTCTCACCTCCTCCATGGCTCACCGTCCTCACCCAGCCTCGTGGACAGTCAGTGAGACACTCAGCCCTGGACAGTGGACAGAAGGCTGGGGTGGGGGTGGCTGCAGCTGCGGCTGCAGCAGAAGCACGGACTCTGCGCACACGCGGGAACAGCATGCTGGGGTCTCGGCCACCCCAGTGCTGTGGGGGGCATGGGTCCACTCTGACCGGCAGACCCCTCTTCTATGCCACCCCGCCCCGTTCCGGGAGAAGTCCTTGGAACCGCTGGCCTCAGGCAGATGGAAGAGCCCCTACCTAAGTTGCAGGAAAGGAAATGGAATAGAACCGGCGGGTCTGCCTCAGTGTGTCCCAGAGGAGTCGGCGCTGCTCTGCGAGCCGTTCATGTTCTGTTTTCAGGAGAAACAAGAGTGGAGAAGGGGCATTATTATTACTGTTGCCTAGGTTTCTAAAGCAAAAGACTAAAGCCATGCAACTGAGATTTCACCTTCCCTCCCCCCAAACAAAAAACACAACCCGGAAAGAGCATATTAACCAAACTGTTGGCAGTTGCCCAGGGAGGCCCAGGAGCACGTGGAGGTTAAGGCCAGAGCTGCATGGGAGAAGGGCCTTGTGACAGACACCGGGCATCTGCCTGCAGGAGGCAGGAAGGATGGGGGGCAGACAGCAGGCAGCTCTGTAGGTCAGAGCTGTTCTGGGGAGCACTGGGGTCAGCACCTAAGAGACCCTCGGCTCACAACCCTTGAGAGTCCAGGGAAGTCTTGCTGGCTACGCCATGCAGAAGATGTGCTAGGGGCCCCCAAAGAAGCATAAGAACTCTCCTGTCACTAAAGCTCTCTTCCCGTTCTAGTCAGAGCCTCACCCACTTAAAAAAATGTTTTTTCAGCTGGCTGGGGACAGAGGATGGCTGCCACCGCACAGCTGCAGTCCCTTTACCTAACCTCCTCAATTAACCTGCAAAAAAGGGAGACACTTTTCAAAAAGTATTCTCTCCCATCCTAAGAGTCTACAGTAAGACCGTCTTAAACGGGTCCAGGGAGCGAACGGGACCCAGGCAAACAGATATGAAAAGATCACCTCGGCCCCCTTCCCTCCCCTCCCCATGCAGAACCATGGGCCCTGGTGCAGAAATCCCTCCAGGAGGGAACCCCCAGGCTGGCAGCACCGAAGCCTAGATCTGAGCCTGTTCTCAGCCAGACGCAGCAGTCCAGGTGACCCGACCCTCCAACCACAAGCATGTCACACAGACTCTGGGGCTGGGGGCATCTGCTGGGGAAGGCCCTGTCACCTTGCAACCAGAGAGGACCCGGCCAACTTGTGGGATCAGAGAGTGAGGTCCCCCTGCCCAGCTAGCTCCAACCCACCCTCGTCCATGGCAAGCCCAAGGCTCCGAGCACCCACACAGGACAGCAATGAGACAATGACACTGGGGGTCGCAGGCACAGGCCATGTCAAACCATTCACTCATGGTGTCCCTGGCTCAGGATGCATGGAGGGAAAGGAGGAAACACGATAGGGGGCCTCAAGACAATGGTGCTGCTCTTAAAAACCACAAGTTCTCTGGCACGAGGTGTATGAGTCACATACTTTACAATGGGCAGTCTTCACACAGAACGAGACGCCCTGCCGGGCAGCAATGCCATGACTCAGAGATGCAGAGGGCACAGAGAGGCATGCACCGAGCCATTTACCTTTCCAAGGTTAGTAAGGAGAAAACTTTGAGAAAATGTGACAGACAGTTCGTCTTTCAAGCATAGTGGGGGCAAAGGAAGAAACATGTTGGAAAAGAAAAACAAAACAAAACATCTTTAGTAGTATTTTTTTCTTAGTGTGCATTTGAAATTTCAAAATCCAGGATCCATGGTAAATGGTTGGCCCCACGCACTGATGGAGCCCTCAGGAAGGGACTGAAGGGCACCACGTCTGGCTAGGCTGCCTCTCCCGCTTCACCAGGAAACCACCCTCACTGGCATCCACAATCCCAGGGGCTCCCCCACTTCCCATTCTCTTCGTGCTGAGCCCACTGGACTGTGTGGAAGGAACAGGAGAGCGTGGAAATGCAGAGCCAAGTGTGAACCAGAGCCCAAGACATACCCACCAAAGCAGAGGGCACCGCTTCTCCCTCGAGAACAGCTACCAGCCACTGGGCACTGACTACGTGCCAGAGATTCTGTCAGTGCGACATTATCAAAGCACCTTGTAACCTTCCTATCTCCATTTCATGGAGGAGGGAGTCGGCACCCTAGAACTGCACTACCTGGCCCAGAGTTCCGAGGAGAGAGGAGAGTACAGCCAAGATCCAAACCCAGCTCGGTGTGACTTTAATAATACGTTTTGGGATCTGCAGCCCCAGACATGGGCTTGTTCTCCTAGGCTGTGCTGGGCACTGAGACCACAGAGAATACCACCCTCCCCAGCAGGAAGATTTCTTCCCTGGCAACAGCAGACCCTGGGTCGGAAGGAACAGGAAATGCACAGATCCACAGGGCAGCCACTATGCCCACATTAAATAAACACACCTCAGCCTCGGGAAGCTGCCGCAGGGAGAGGCTGCAAGAGGCAAACGTCAATCAAGCAGCTCTGGGCAGCCCCACAGGCTGCAAATGTCAGGTGCCCGGGACAGGGGCAGGTGAACAGTCATATCTTGGCTGTTCCCAAAACCAGCCCAGAGAAGGCAGCCAACCTTCAGGACTGTGGGGCCTGGCTAAGCCGGGGCTCTGCCACTTGACCGGCAGGATGTCCATGGCAAGAGACTTAACCTCAGCCCTCATCTGGTAAACGGGGATAGTGTCTGCCCTGCAAATGTCCTGGGGTTGTTTTAAGGATCAAAGGTAGGAAGACACAAGCACGCACATTTCCCGAGAGCTGTAGAGCATGGCAAAATACATTTCACTATAGGCGCAGCCACCTAATAGAAGCTCGATGCCAAACAACTGTTTTCCCAGAACTAGCCAAGCTTTTAAGGCTTATGAGGCTGAACTCTCCAGCCCTCTCAACTGTGCGATGTGAGTGGCTGGGGAGGTGATGTTTTATGATGGCTGTTACTGTGACTGCGATACAGAACCGCCAGGACAACAGAAACGCTCTGGCTGTAGGGAAGGGGAAACCAAGCAGATCTGATTCAAAAGCTGCTCCCAATCCTGAACATGGCCATCAAGGCGGAGCAGTCCCCATGCAAGACAGCCCGATCCAGAGCAACAGTTTCCAGAGGTGGGGGAAGGGGTCCCTGCCAGGACAAGAGGGAGAGACTGCAGGGTCTCTCTGTTTTGTAGATTAGGCTCTGGGTAAATTTTCCTCTCAAAACAAAAGGGCTCTCCAGGGGAGACACAGAACTTAAAACACAATGGTAGCCAGGGTAACACCTAGCTTACCACCAAAATCTGAGGCTAGGACAAATGAGATTAACAGTAACAGCAACCCAGGACCCTGAGAGGGAGCGAGGAGAAGCCAGCTGTAACCGTGGCAGCACCGGGACACAGAGAAAACAGATGGGCCATAAACACTTCTTGTGTCCTTTGCTAATAATTCATGAATCCCCTTCTCCCTCCTGCTGTGCCCCTCTCCCTCCTTCGATGCCACAAAAACTGTCCTTATCCTCAACACGTTAATAGGCAGGAGGGCAAACGGGAAAGCAAGAAGGAGGTGCTAGCAGCAAAATTATTCAGAGAAAAATACTTACAAACAGGCTTTCCCTAGCAAAGGCTGCAGAGAGAAAAGGTGGAGAGAGAGAGGTCAGTAGAGGGACAGGGTATGAGGTCCAAGTCACACGAAATCAGAACATCCTCTGCTGGGACCCTCCCAGCCTGGCCCAGCTCCCAGGCTCTCTGAGGATTCAGCTCGGCGACCCCAGAGGACTGTCCTGTCAGAGTGCTGGAAAGGCCCTGCCCTGCATCCTCTGTGACCCAGGACAGTGCAGCCCCACATCCCCCTGAACTCAGCCCAGGCTGGAACCCCCCACCGTCACTGATGGTGGCCTCTAAACTTCCAACTAGGACCCCATAGTTTATACCAAAACAGTGCCATAGACACACCACGCAGAACTTCAGTTCTCAGGTTTCGTAAAAACACCTCTAATTTTAGCCCTGAAAGGAGTATTAAGTAGTCATCTCCAAATCCTACCCCATCATTTTAAAAGAAAGGAGACTGAAGGCTCGGAAGGGAGGTAGCCTGACAATAAAATCCTACAGCCGGCGGCGGGGCAGACACCATTGTGCTCAGGCTCAGCACCTACTCCCTCACTCGACCTGCTCCAGCAGCAGGTGCTCCTCCCCCATCCCTCAGACGGGAAGACTGAGGCCTGCCCAAGGCTGCACAGCACCTGCCGCCACATCACATTTCCAGACACCACAGGGTTTAAGGGCTTCAGGAGAAATGCAGAAAGAGTTTGTGGGCCTCAGCATGGAGCTCATAAACAAATCCAATGCAAAACTTAGCTGTGCCTTATCTGTAAGAGACCAGGCCTGGTGGGTGGAGGTGGGGGGACACCCTTTAGTGGGACCCAAACTTGTGCCCAGAGTTTCTATGTCCCACAGATTTTTGGCTGTCATTGAAGGAAAAAAAATGGTTTCCTAAAAGCAAATCTTAATACCCAAGAGCCAAGATCTCAATGAGCCTTTAATCTTCATAGTGAATAAAGTGAAATTTAATTGGTTTTCAGTTTTTCGGGTTTTTTTGTTTTTTTAACTATCTATTAAACAAACTACATTATGTGAGGAAGTGGCTATTTCCAGACCACCCAGCTTGGCAAGGCAGGCTGCCTGGGCTCTCCCCAGGCCGCGCAGGCTCTGGGTGAGGACACTCTCCACGGGGCCCCTTCGACTACAGCGTTTCTGCAATAGAGAGCCACAGCAAGAAAGGAAGAAAAACTATGCAGCCAAGGGCCTGGGACAGAAAAGACACCCTCAGGCCACACAGAAGCCAACAAACAGCCCAGAGCTGCATGGAGACTGACTTCCCAACTAGGGGCTGCCTTCAACTTCTCCTGAGAAAAACCTATTCACGAATGTGGATGGGACACAAACACTTCGCCATCTCTTCCGCTCTGCCCGGTGCTGCCCAGTGAAGGTCGCCTCCTCAGAAAGCAGGTGTGCGCACTCACAGCCATGGTCAGGGACGACCTGCCTGCGGACTTCCAGGGTATCACAAACTTCCAGAGTGCCCCCGCGCTCTCTCCCTCCACCACCCGCCTGCACATGGGACACACTGCAGGGAAGGAAAGGGGGGTAACGCACTTGTCCGGGCAGCTGTGCGGGCACCTCCGGGGGCAGGCAGTTGGGCAGGGCAGCGGAGGTAGAAGCCACATGCTCCTCAAAGCTGTTGATGCGAGGCTTTTTGGTGGGCTCGGGGCTGGCTAGTGGGGTGACACTATTGCGTCTCATGAGTGGGTTAGGTCCCTTCTTTGCGTCCTAAGCAAGACAAAGACAAAAGAGAGAAGGCGACAGTTATGTGGAGAGGGAAAGTAAAAAGCCCCCAAAAGAAAAAATCAAAACCAAATGCAACACATTGCTCTGCTTCTGGATTTTACTGATACGATGAGATGGACCAAGGTGAATGTCCCAGGGACCACAGCATTGCCTCTGTCACGCATCTCCCAGTCAGCGAGATGATGGGACGATTTCCTCCCAAGCCCCTTTTCTGGGTCATTCCAAGACACCCACCCAGATAAACGCGACATTCACAAAGCAGGTGACGGAAGAACAGCAGGTCCAGTTCCGCACAGTCACTCGATTACAGCAGATACCAAGGCGGAGAAAAGAACCTTGATGCCATCCTCCGAGAGGGAGAGCAGAGGAGAGAGAGGCCTGGGCAGGAGGCTCAGGTAGCCACTAAGGGGACAGGATGGCAGGAGGGCAGGGGGAGGTGTCTGGGACCCCTGCGAGCTGCCCACGAGCCAGGATGTGCAGGGCAGACGTGGAACGGCTTTTGTATCCCATGACTATGCCCCGGCTCTGGACCCGAAAGGCAGGATGCAAAGCCAGCCAGGAGACTGAAGACACAGACCCGAGGGAGGCAGAAACGGCCAAACACTGGTCTTCTGACCAAGTGCCAAAGCGACCGTAGTGATCCCCATGGCCCGTCACTGTAGCTCATGACTCAGGAGCCTGAGTGGGAGTCTGTCTCCACCAAGACCCTGTCCCAGTTCTGCACAATAGTGTTCAGGAACCATCAGAGTCCAGTTCAGCCAAACCCCACTGCTGGGGGCTGGGCCGGGAGGCTGCTCCTCCCAGAACCCCAGGAAATGCAGCGTCCTCCAACCACCCACATTCAGAAGGGGCGTCACAGAGCCAAGGGACGCCATCCTCTTGTGTTTCAGTCAACCAGCCAGGCAACTGCTGGTGGAAGCCAGGATTTTAGTGCCAAAATCTTCTGGCCAAGCTCCCATGAAACAGGAAAGTCCCCTGCACTAATGGGAATGTCATATTCAGTACACGCGGAAGCATCGGACTGACGCTGGCAAAGCACGCATTTCCAATCGGTACAAAGTAAATTTCAACTTTCTTCCACAACATCCGCCTGGATGCAAATCAGCTCTGCCCTCAGGAGAGCCCACCAGGCTGACCACCCGAGTCTCAGACTTCCAAGGGGAAATCCAATGCCGCCAGGCTCTGGGGTCTCCTGAAAAAATTCCCACCCACCAACCCTCTCGCCTCTAATTTCCAAATCACATGTTTCTCCAGTTCCGCTTCTTTTTGCATGATTATCATTTCTTGGTAATTCTGTGCTTAAGTGCACAGAGATGACTGAGCAGATTTGCTGATCCTGTTTCAACCCGTAACTCTGGAACTTGAAAGTAGTTTTAGGCACCCCCCCCAGAAAAAGGCAACAATATTTGTGCTGTGGTTCCATTTAAGAGCAGAATGTGTCTTCTTCAATGCTCACTTCTCAGGTCAAGTAGAAATGGGGGAAGAAAGCATGGAAAGAGAAAAAAGAAGACACCAAGAAGCCACAAGAGAGACAGGGCGGGAGCACACGGATGCTGAGAGAAGGGAGGGGAGAAACCCCCAGGCCCGTGGAGTCCCAACAAACAACCTCAGGGAGAGCCCACCGGAAGACACACGTCAGCATTTACAGGCAACACCATACTGGGAGCTTCCCAAGTTCACACGCACTGGCCCTGCCACTTGACGGTCCTCAGGGTGGAGAACAGGAGGGAGGTGCTGAAGGGCCAGAGGCACGAAACTTCCACTCACCTCTGACCTCTCCCGGTGTGTGTTCACTGACTCCACATTCAGGTAGATGGATTCTACACGGCAACCTGGGTGGGGGAGAGAGCAGCAGCTCCTAGTTAAAGGGGACGGGCCGCTTACAGCCCCAGAGCCACCAGAGCCACTGTCCCAAGGACCAGGTCTCATGCAGCCTGGGCTGTGTCACCACACTCACCATAAGCGACTGGAGTCAGTTTCAGGACGGTGTGAAGGGGGCATTTCAGGTAAGGCATCTCCTCTGAAAAAAAAAGAAACAGGTCCATGATTCAATAGGAGGCTCAAGGATGGACATTCCCAGGCCTCCAGTGAGGGATCTGCCAGGCTGGAACCTCAGAGGCCTGGCCGGGCAGGGGTGTCTCCCCTGGCCCCCCACCCCACTCAAGGCAGATGGCCCTAGAAAAAAACACCTAGCCCAAAGAACAGAATCAAAACAAACCCCAAATCCTCTCTCACACAACGAGTTACAGTTAAAAAAAGTCATTCCCCAAACAACTTAGGTGCATTGAGATTCAGCTGAACCTCATGCAGACTCAGACTCAAATGTTAAGTCTGAGGTTTCTGGGCGGTTGTTCCCCAGAGGTGGGCTGAAGAGAAGAGCTGTCCCTCCCAAAGCCCCTGAGGCGTGACTGGATGAGGGCTTTCAGGAGGCTGTGTCATGGAGCTGCTGACCCACCGTGCGTGCGTGTGTGTGCTGCAGGGGCCTCACGGGGATTGACAAGAAAGGGGGGGGCCTAAGGGCCGGAGGCAGCGCAACAGACCATCTGTGCGGACCCGGTAAGGAAGGATGAGATCTGAAGGACCCGAACTCAGAGGCCGGCTTCCCTCCCCGCTCTCAGGGACCGCAACTAGCTCCCAATCCCACCCCACCCAGCAAGTTCTGGGGGAGGGAGGCACCTGCGCTCTTATCCAGGAAGTAGGCCAGAAGGCAACGCAGGACAGCCTGGTGGCAGATGACCAGCACGTTCTCCTGCCGCTCCAGCTCCATGATCACGGGCTCCAGGCGCTGCACCAGGTCCTGGTAGGACTGCAAGACAGAGGGAGAGGGACGGCGCTGTGTTGTGGCAGCACACACAGGAAGGTGGCAGCCTGCCACCCGGCCACCCCTCATTAGAAACTAGTAGACAACACACAACCGATCAGTCAGTCAAGACCCAGGGGCGCTTTAGAGCCACGGCCCTGGGGGGCGCTGGGGAAGCCACCTCCACTGGCTCCCTGAGAACGGGAGTCCTCAGTGTTGATGAGGACGTGGAGGAGGGATCCTGAGAGGACTCCATCTGCGGCCTCCGTCTCCCACTGCTCCCTCCCTCTCCTCACCTTCTACTGCAGAGGGTGAGGAGAGGGAGTCCTGGCACAGAGCATCGTGATGAGCTTTGACAACGTTAAACTGAACGACAAGCAAGACACAGCTGTGGCGCAATTCCATGTATGTGAAATGTCCAAACAGGCAACTCCACAGAAAGCAGATTCGTGGTTGGCGGATGAGGGAGAGTTGGGATCCACAGCTAACAGGTTGGGGTTTCTTTTTGGATTGATGGC
This sequence comes from Sturnira hondurensis, assembly GCF_014824575.4. NCBI lineage: Eukaryota > Metazoa > Chordata > Mammalia > Chiroptera > Phyllostomidae > Sturnira > Sturnira hondurensis. Next base: position 6,118,822 of record NW_028088915.1, read on the forward strand.
ATGTTCTAGAATTAGTGGTAATGGTTGCATGGTATTGTGAATATACTAAAAACCACTGGATTACATGCTTTAAAATGGTTAAAACAGTGAATTTTGTATTATGTAAACTTTATGTCACGAAAAATAAGTTGAAAAAGAAGGAATAAGCCTATGATTTTTAAGAGAACCAAGGTCCTATTTACAATGGTCTCTCTGCTGTCTCCTTACTTCTCTGACTAACCAGGTCCCAGGGAACAAGGACCAGGGTGATATAAAAGGACACCCCCTTGGGCTACGGGGGAACAGAGACCTGACAGGCCACAGACAGGAAGGATTCCCATTGAGTGTTACCATGCCAACGCCTGCAGGGAACCCCTGGGTACCACGTGCATTCTACACTCTCTGTCCTGGGCTCTAAGCAGCTGCTTGCTCAGCCAAAGTGAGTTGTAAACGGCTTTTGAGAAGGCCCTCCATCAATGCCAATTCAGTCAGCATGGCTGGCTCAAGATGACGTGTCTGCCACCTCCCACGCAGCCAAGGGGAGAACCCTCGCCACGAGTGAATAACTGCCTACGATTGCTGTCCTCTCTCACACTGTCCTGTGTGTTGTTAGAGAAACACACCTCTCACTATTGCCCATAGGAAAATACAACTACACTGCTCTCGGAGCTGGTCATAAGGTTCAGCTTAGGAAGACCCGATTCGAAGGCGAAGGGCCAGGAACAACCATCGGAACAAGTGCAGGGCTCACTGTGCGTAATCTGTTGCTAGTACCTGTCCACCTAGGTGCCCAGCAGCCCTCTCCTGGCCTAGCCCGACACCCGGCCTCTGAAGGACCATTGCACGCTCCCCCGTGCACAGCACACAGCTGCCACGGCTGACCACGCTCCGCCAAACGGACAACGGACCCTAGGTGGAAGGGGGAGCAGCATCAGCGCACGCACCTCCCCGGTGGGGTACCGGTAGTAGTATTTGTCCTGCTCACGCAGAGCGTACTCCTCAGGGTAGGTGTCCTTTATCTCCTCATAGGTCATCTCCTCACAGACACCCTGGAGAAAACACCAAAGGTCATTAAGAGAACATGCCCCAAGGGCCAGCTCGAATTGGTCAACACAGCACAGGCCTGGAAGGGCTCTCATTTCCAGCAGATATGGCTGGACAAGGCCTCCCTGCTCTCCTGTTCCCACCCCACCCAGCCACAGCCAGGCCTGGAACTCACAGCATCAATTTCGTTGAGCGCCTTCCACTGCTCGTAGGGAAGCTGGAGGGCTTCTGCCGTCTGGATGGTGCTCTTCAGCTGGCTGGTCCACACCTTGAGGTCCTTCAGGTTCTGCTCCTCCACAAATTTGCTCAGGGCGTTGGCAAACTGAGAGGGCGTGGGACAAAAGGGACACACACTGGACTCCAGGCTCCCAGGCCTGCTGGAGAAGCAGTGCGGGCTCGTTCGCACTCCACACTGGGGACGGTCACCCTGCTGTCATTCGAATGGCGAGGAGGAGGCTGAACAACTGAAAAGCTACTCCCTTACCCCCTCCTCACAGTCCCAGAGACACTCCCTCCTGTCCACACGAACACGGGCCCACCCACAGGGACACACACAGATGCACACAGAGACACGCACGCAGACACATAACAGGGACAGAGACCCACAGAAACACAACCACATGCAGGGTTACAGACACAGACATACACAGAGGAACAGGAACACAAAGGTAGATAGAGGCACACGTACAGACACACAGACACGCACGTGCAGAGACACAGGCATCCACACACACACACCCCATCCCTAGTCCCCCACCTTCCCCCCACTCCCCTCCTACCTTCCTGCCCCTGCTGGACAGGCCCGAGTCCCCTCCAATCTTCCCCTGGAGGTTGTGCTCGCTCTCGCCGTGCCGGCACAGGTAGATGGTGCGGGGCTGCACGTGGATGTTCATCAGGTAGTACACAATTCGGCTCTGGATGTGGTCCTGAACTCTGTTCACCAAGAACCGCCGGCCCACGTCGATCACCTTGATCAGGGACAGGTCCCTGCGCGGAAAGACAACAGGTGATCAGAACCCTCCTCCCACCAGCCAGCGTGGGGTCAACAGCAGAGCTCGGCCCCAACAGAGCCCCAGGGGCTGGCCTACGCTCCTTGGGAGGGCACGGACTGAATCTCTTTGATCTGAGAGCCAGAGTGTGAATATGAGTGTGTAACTCACGCAGCAGTATGTGTGGTCAAGAGGCTGACTCGCCTCCCAGAAGAGGAGGAGAGAAAAGCAAGAGGATGAAAGAAAATAAAGGCGATACACCAAAGGGACCACAGCAAGACTGGCCTCAAATATCCACTTTCCACACTTCTACATAGTGTCTGAAATTGTTACAATGAACGTGTAATCAAGGATTTTTTTTTAACAGATATATGCATATACACACACACACTTTTTATCTTCACCCAAGGACATACAGGCTTATTGGTTTTAGAAAGAGGGGAAGGGAGAGGGAGAGAGAGAGAGAGAGAAACATCGACGTGAGAGTGAACTACCCATCAGAGGCCTCTCACATGCACCCTGCCTGGGGACCAAGCCCGCAACCTGGGTATGCACCCCGATCAGGAATCAGACAAGTAGCCTTTTGGTTCACAGGACGACACTCCAACCAACTGAGCCACACTGGCCAGGGCTAAAAGACACTTTACAAGAACCTATCTGAAAATGTCCAGGAGCAACTACATTGGGGGAACTTCAGGAAACGTTAAAAGCCCCAAAGTAAGTGATTCGGAGCCGATTACCCCTAAGAATTACCTATCGCATTTGTCGGGGTCAAGGGGCTGATAGCTGGCTTCGTAGCAGCTAATTCTCTTCATGAAGTCGTCCATCGCCTCTGCTGAGTTGCAGTCTTTGTAGTCTGGGCTGGAGATTTTCACTTCCTGTAACACCACAAAGAGGCAGCTGATGAATCACACTGGAGGCTTTCTGTTTAGCTGAGGCAGGATTTGGGGCTGACAAACTGGAAAGCACAAACAGACTCGGAATGATGATGATCCGACCCCGTGTTTAAGAGAAAAGAGAGATGGGCTGGTGCCGAGGCGGGACCCAGTGATTACACGGGCAGAGCGGCGCGGCAGACGAAGGGTCACCGTCTGGGTGGACAGAGCAGGAGACCCACGAGACGTCTAATGAACACCTCCGAACGGGTCAGGATTTGGGATCAGGCCAATAGTTGTGTCAGCCCCGGACTTCCCAGCCCTCAACCCAGCTGAGTTCCGTGGAAGCGTCTGTGATGTTCCCCACACCGAGAGCAGAGGAGGCTGTCTGGGAACAGAGCTGCACTACAGACGGGGAAGGATACACAGCAACTGGTCCTCGATGAACACTTTTCTACCTGGATCCCTTCCAAGGTTTGCTCTCATGGGAGGAAGACGGAGAATCGACTCTCGGGCCTGCCATCTCCTCTAAGTGAACAACGACAGATCTGAGCAACCTGGTGGACTTCAGGGAAACTCTGAGTTTCTTAATGCCTGTGTCCCTTTCCTCCTCCACAACGAGCACGGACCTAAAAGAGAGGCAGCTACTCTTTCTAAATCCAAATGCAAGGGGGAGTTGGTGATTCACGGCGCAGAGCTTTGGTCTGGGAAGAGAAAAAGCACTAGAGCTGGATGGCGTTGGCGGCTGCCCAGTCACGAGACCGTGCGGAAGAACAATGGAACTGAACACTTGAGAGCAAGCCCCTTCTCCCTAGCACAGCCACCCACATGGAGAGCACAGCGGAAAGGCCTGGGCAGCAAAGTCACTCTGGGGCTTCATCGGAGAAAGAGGCTTCTGAACTCGGAGGGGCAGGGAAGGGGACTCCAGGCCATGTCCGTGGCGACCACTCACTGGGGAAATGTGACTCTGCAGCTGCTCTGTCCTTTACCACCAAGTGGAACCAGCAGAGCCAAACCAAAGAAAAACAGCCAAGCCCTTTGTTCAGATTACAATGACTTGTTTCCTCCTCCTTCGAGCCTCTTCCGCTGAACCCAATTTGGATTGGTTTTCCACAATCTGAATAGCCTTTCCTAAAATATGAACTCATTTCTTAGAAATGCCTGCAAATAGTCCCACTGTCTTGGAGAAGAGGCCCAGTACCAGAAGCTAATGAGCACTCGGCGCCCTTTTAAAGATGCACACACGTACATACAGCAATACCACCGCGCTTCCTGTCGACATAGCAAACCTGCTTCTCTTTGTAGCTATGTCCTATTCTGATGTACTGGAGCGGGATAGGAAATTACCTACAACACGAGAAGGTGGCTTGTGGTAAAGTCTTCACGGTAACTGTTTCTACTTGTGATATATTGCTATCAAGTGATACAATTTAAGAATTAATCAAACGAAGCTGCCAATCACCCTCACCTCCTCAGGCAGCCTGCCCGTGGCACAGGGAGAGGGCGAGGCTATGTTGCTGCAGACACACCACCAGGAAGACAGCCGGCCGCCCCTAGGCTTGTCCGACTTGGGAATCCTGCCTTTAGTCCGCCCAGTCCTGTCCTGATCTGCTAGGGCCCTTCACAGTAAAGAGCCTGTTGCCTGCTTTCCCCTGTGGAGGGGAAGCTGCTCCTGGCCCCAAGCCACCCGTCAGAAACTGTGCCATCCAGAGAAACTCTTCCCAAACCCTGCCTTCCCACTCCTGTCCCACAGAGAATGCTTTTTGCTGACTGTCTGAAAGGACCCTGGATACAGCCAGGCCAGCGCACAAAACATGCTTCTACGCTAAATACCACTCTACACTTCTGACCTCCCCAGACCCCACCTCTCCGACAGAAATCAACGCTGAGCAGAGAGAGCCAGCTTGTTCTCCGAGTCTCGTTCCTCCCCCTGGGCCGGGCCTGGTCTCCGAGTCCCTGCTTTTCTCAGACGGAGCTACCAGGGCAGCGGTCCCACATTGTCTTACCATAATGTTAGAGGCCACGACTGTAGGGTCGTCGCACACCGACTCAATGAAAAACACCTGGGAAGAAGAGGGACAGGGGCCTTAGGAAACAATACCTGTGGTCACACAAAGGGCCAACGTTGCTATCACTATGATGTCACCACCACATCTGAGGAGGCATGACACCACTCACAAATCCTCAAAAAAAAAAAAAAAATGAACCACTTGCTCAGTCCTAGTCCTTCCCCAACAGGCAGAGAGGCCTCCCCTTCCCCAGTCCTGGTAACCCTGAGAGCCAGCCCCAGGAAGGCCCCTTCCGTACGCAGCAAAACCAAGGCAGCAAAACCCGGGCGGCGGGAGCTGAAGCACCAAGTGTCAATCAGCTGATTCTTGAGGGTCCTCTATCCTCCTGAGCACTGGAGGGCAAGACGAGACGTTTGGCTCACCTTGAAATCATTTTCTTTGGCAAAGTGAAGGATCATGTGTCTCCTCTCTCTAGTAGTATTGGTGGCGTCAAAAACCTGAAGAGAAACAAGGATAGTGAAGAGAACCCGAGTCTGGGTTTCACAGCATTTACCAAGCCACCAGGTAGGTCAGGCCTGTCACTTCTAGGGAGAAGCCAACAAATGTGGTTCCAGAAGAAAACTGCTCCCTGCCCACGGCCCTCACCACCCTGCCCTCTCCCACCACCTCCAGCTTTCAGGGAGGGGTGGGAGCAGTCCTTGAAGCAAACGAGCGACAGTGACATGCAGGGGAAGGGACACTGGCTCCGTGGCTGCGGCCACCCCAGGTCCAGCCTGCCTTGCAGGGCGGTGCTGAGCACACAAAGGAGGGCTGAGCAAAGCCCAGCAGCTGCTGTGCCCGAGCCCATCCGGCCGACTGCCTTCTCGGGTTCCTGTGCGGCTCTGGCTACCCGCTTCCCTCAGCTCTCAGGGCAGAGGCATCTGTCCCCACCTGAGGTGTCCCCACAGTGGCCCTCCGTACTGCTGTGGCCAGTGTCCACATTTCACTCTCTCCAAGGCACCGCCCCACTATAGGACTGCAGACAGAGCCAGAGGGTTCCCGAGACTTACTGAAATTTGGCCCCCTTCCTTCGTCAGGTAACTTTTGACATCTCTCAAGGCAGCAAGCGCACACTGCCTACAACACAGAGAGAGCTCGCATCAGAGCCGGGCCCAGGCCCCAGGGGCCAGGGGCCCCCACTCAGACCTGCGCAGACGGCCCGCTGTCTGCCTCTGGTGGGGGTGGTGCACATGCTGGTGGCACAGTGAGATCCCCTTGGGAGCTTTTAAGAACCCTTGACCGAGGTCTTGCCCAGAGATTCTCACTAAACTGGTCTGGGATAGGCCTGGCATCAGGATCTTTCCAAACTCCCAGGCGAATCTCAAATTTAGCCAGTGAAGCCATTGCACTTAGGTTTCATGGGCTTAAACTTGGGCTTAAAAAAACCCTTTTCAGTGTAAACAGCTGATTTTCCATGAAAATAATTGTGTTCATTCTTAAGAGTAAAACATTGTTGCTGATCTGTATCGCATCAGCTGAACTGGACCATCTGGAGCAGATAAAAGCAACAAGCCTCAGAGAGGCCAGGAAACCCCTCCTAACGCCCACGCAGGTGGGGCCCATCGGATGGCCACCTGAGAGGAGCCACACCACAGGCCTCCTTCCTCTTTCTTTTACAGAACCTGGCTTTCCAAAGTAAAGCAAAGCAAAGTAAACCGAAGCCCAAGGCCTCCTGCAGCAGCCGGGGCCTTACTTTCGGACTCTCATGGCCTCCTCGTTGTCAGGGCGAAAGAAGTTGTAGGAGCTGTACTGCTTCACAGCCTCCCGGCGGTACTCCCCGACGTTGAACACTGCGGGCAGAAAAGCGAGGGCTCTTAGCTGGCCCCCAGGAAGGAGGGTCCGCTCACTGCTGGTAACACTCTCCAAACAAAGGAAAGCAAGCCAGTACACACATGCACACCACCCTGAATGAGATCAGAAAGGCATGGAAGCCAGAAAGTGAACCCCCGGGCCCAGGGCTTCACTGACCTAGAAGGCAGCCCAGCTTCCCCCAGACTGAAAGTGGCTCAGAGCCACCTGTTTTTCCACAGGTCGTCTCCTACTGCCCGGTGTCCAGTCCAGCCTCACAAGGTCAGGGACTGAAGGCCACGACTGGGAGAACAGGTGGCGGCCACACAGCTAGTGAAAACAAGGCGGGGTGATGTCTGTTGACAGTGCCGAGGCGCACGGCCAGGTCCAGGGCCACTCTTCTGCTGTCACAGCAGCCGGCGCCCGGGGAAACACTGAGTGTTTACTGGGCACTCACTGTGTAAGGCACCGTGCTGCGCCCAGCGGAGGACAGCAAACGTGAAAACAAACCCTGTCCTCCCGACATTTTCTGTAGTAGAGACCACCAGGCAAGGACTCATCACAATATGGTCACCTGGCATGCGACAGTTTATGACAGTCAGTGGAGCAATGTCACAACTAAGCGCCTCAGGACTTTAAAGGAAAAGGTCAGCATAGACTGCAGTGGCTAGAGAGGCTTCTGAAGGAGGCCAGGGCTGAGCTACACAGGATCCAGGGCAGTGGGAATAACAGGGCAGCCACTGAGAAAAAGATCCCCACACAAAGATAACAGTGCAGGGGGTGACACAGCAAAACCCCCTGCCCTACTACAGGGTCAGACCAGGCCAAGAGTGGCCCAGCAAGGTGAGTCCCAGCAGCTGGACACGGGGGAGCAGGTGGGTGAGCAAGGCTGCAGCGCGCAATGTGACTGCCAGTCTCCAGACGCGCACTCACCTTTCGTAGGGACACCAATCCAGTTGAGGTAGCGAGTCAGCTTCTTGGAGATGTAGGTCTTGCCCCGGGCTGGGAGGCCCACCATGACAATCACTGTGGGGGAGTTCGTCAGCTTCGGCCCGCAGGCTGGAAGAGAAACAAAGAAAGGTGCCATGGATGAAGCAGTGCTGGAGACAGACACAGCCCTGTATCCCACAACAAACTGAGAAATTCCAGAGAAATTCCTATTTCATTCCAACGGTAAAGCCCTGGGCATACACAATCTGGCTGGACTAGCGCCTCCTGGTGGCCAGAGCCTTTAATCACATCTTGCATCTCCATCTATCTTGCTTCCAGGTGATGAATGACTGAGACCTTAATTCCCAGCAGGTTACTGCAGGGCCCTAAAGCCCACCAGGAACCCCATTACTAAGCCCAGAGTGGAAGACATTCTGGGCATGTAAGGAAAAGATGCCCCTAAAACTAAGTAGGATGAGATTCACAGTAGAAGTATTTCCAAATGCAGTATGTAAATTGAGGTGACAGGTTAAGCTCAGGGCCTCCACAGCCAAAATAGAGAAGTCAATCATCAACTTCCCAACCTCCACCCAGCAGGTCTGGGTGACCTTCCTTAAAATTTTTGTTTGAAGATGACAATTTTAAAAAGTAAGAATTCATCAAATGAAAGTAGGTCGGGGGCCCAGAATGCTGCCCCCACCCCCATTAAGGGAGGCAGATAAATCCCTCTGTCTCGGAAACTCTCCTGCCCTTTTCTGCCAAGTCCTGATTGATGCCAGGGCCCTGCTGAAGAGATGGCAGACCAGAGTCCCGGATGCTCCAGGTCACCAAGCCCCACCCAGGCAGAGCCCCAGGAAACCCAGAAGGTCTTGCCCTGTGAATCTCCTTCTGGCTTCACTGCTTGACTACTAACCATTCCACGGTCTTCAGAATTTCAATCAAACAAAACACCAGGGAGAGGAGTTTTTCATGTTTTAAGCAAGCAGCCCAGAAAGCCCTATTCTGGACATTTAACGCACAGTATTTCCTTGACGGGAATCTCGTTCCTGAGACTCAGGCATCTCCAGCATCTTGGTGATGAAGAGCACACACGGGCCAGGAGCTGCCTGTTGGAAGCAGGAGGCAGGCCGTCTGACCACTCCCAGCCCAGCAGCACTGCCCGCTGCCGGGGGCTCACTGGCTTCCACACTCAGCCCAGCGTGCCTCATAGCCACACAGCATAGTTTCCCAGGCACTGGTCACAAGGGTGCGGAGAAAGCTATTCAGGCTGCACCCCAAATCTAGGCAGCCACCAGACTTAGACAGGTGCTCTGTCTCTCTCTAATAGGCAAATACCATATGGGGGAGGAGGGGAAGCCACTGGGCCAATGACAAACACAGGCTTGAAGGAAGACACCTCCTCCTAAGTTGGATGTGCCCCCACACAGTCCCATTCTCAGCCTGGTGACCAAACTGACTTCAGGTGTCTAAACGCCCACCATGCTACTCTAGGAGCTGCCCCTGGACCTGTAGGCTAGAGGCAAGGAGGGAGCAAGCACAATGCATAGGGGCTATCTCCTTCTTGGTTTTACACCGCCATGCAGAGTTAGAAGGAGGAGGAGGAGGAGGAAGAAGGGTCATCAAGAGGCCAGGGCACTTTCAGGAGCCACAAAAGCTCTCCACTAGGATTCCTCAGATTCCAACAGCCAGGAACAAACAAGTGCTTAGTGTGAGCACAAGAGTGCAGCACAGACATGCCAGTGGGCTTCCCAGAGCCCGGAGGGGCAAGCAGAGAAAGATGATGGGATCCCTGAAAACCAGTGGGGACATAGGCACACACTGCTACATGCACTGTGGCAGCTGCAGGTGGCACATGAGAAGAGTGTTCTCACGCGTGCTCCAGAACAATACTAGGACTTACCCTACTAGTTCTTCCCCCGAGCCATTTAGTTTTTCCCTGGTCCTACCTTATGCCCCCACCACGCTGCTGCTCCCAAAAGCACCCAAACACGCAAAGGGGCAGACGGACACACATGCTCTAGCGCTGAGCTGCACACAGGCACGGGATGCTTCTGTTGGACTCATGCCAAGGAAGTGGAGACCGAGATTGACTGATTTATCAAATTGGGGATTAATTCTATTATTAACCACTAATCATGGGCAAAAACCTCCAAATCTTCTGGCAGTAGAGGCTTTGGTAGGAAAGAAACACACACACACACACACACACACGCCATGGCAGAGTAAATATTGGAAGCTGAAAAATCAGGTTGAATGGCAAATCCAAATAAACCATCAGTCCCTTATTTGGCAAAGCAGAAACCATTCCTCCTACTCCTTGGGCTTCTTGCATAAGCTCCAAAGAAGCTGCGGGGCGGACGGCCCAAGGTGGGTGCAGCTGTCCCTGGGCCCAGCCGCTCCTGGGGCTCCTGGGTCTCAAAACGAGCAGGGAAACCACAAAACCTTCTGACTAAACCTTTGGGGCTTAGTCTCCTTCATTCCTCCTCCTTTTTTAAAGTCACAGCACATCTCAAGCACCTTTGTGGGCCTACAATCACCTGCCCCTGCCTCAGTTCCTGCCAGACCCTTGGTTTCTTCTCTGCAACACCCCCTTTTTTAACCCATGGGAAAGGGGGCCCCGTCCCAGCCCTCATACCAGCGTCCCTGGAACTCTGCCTTTTTTTCTTCCCCAACAGCACAGAGACCAGGGAACAGCAGCATGGGATCTGAACACAGGATTTTCCAAAAAGTACTTGTGTTTCATTTTCTTACACAAATGTTTGATATTTTAACTTCTTCTTGACAAAGAAGTTTTTAAACGTAGATGTACTGAGACATCGACTGAGGTGTCAACATTAATGTGCATGTGGAGACTGGAGGTGTTCACTGGGTGAAGGGCCAGAGAAGCAACTGTGTAGAGACCAGTGGGGGCACAGACTACAAACACCTTGATTGCAGTTGGGGGGCTGGTGCTCAGGTTCACAGTGTCACCTGTGGGTCAGGCTATCACTTGAGTAAGAGCTCATAGAAAGTCACCAAGTTCTGGGAGCTCACCCTCAACTCTCTAATGTCACCACATTCACTCAAGGACACACGTGCCGGGTGCCTTGTGAGCCCCAAGCATACGTGGACACCCTCCCTGTGCCGAGAAGCATCTAGCCTGAGGTGGGGGACAGATGCCACACAAACAAAGGCCCAAAGGCATTTCCGTGAGTAACAAACACTGAGAGAGCACAGCAGACACCCTTCAGAGAGTGCGGGTGTCGGGCCAGGCCACGGCCGTGGGGTGAGTTAGAACTGGGTAGGCAGGGCCAGGGTCCTCCAAGGGCATCTGGGCCGAGACCTGATTGTCGACAGCCAGGCACACCATTTTCTTAGTCTGTCATGCACCCTGGCTGCATGGGCTAGTTCCATTCACATAGATGGATACAGGGAGCAAAGGATACCCAGAAGGCCAATTGGTGAGTGCAGGGAACAGCACCTACGGTGACCTGGGCAACCAATCCTGGAAAGGGTTAGTCAGAAGCGCAGAGGCTGCAATTCCAATCCCAGCCCCCCAGCCCACGTCGGGCGATGACCTCTCTCTGGCAGTGCGCACCCCACTGACATGAGCAGGCACTCAGCAGCTGTCCTCACCCACCGTGCTGATCCCCACAACCCGGGCTCAGAAAACAAACTTGGAAGACACTTTGCTGTTGCTCCCATCCCTCCTACAAGCTTTCTTCTACCCAGAAATGCTAACCTCAAAAAGATGCCAAGTCATTGGTGTTCTTTACTACAAGCGGGTAAGTTATTGCTTCAAGGAGAAGTCCCAGGGGGAACAAACAGCGGGATGTTTACAGCAGACGCACGCAGATGAACTCAGCCCCAGCACTACCTCATGACATTTTGATTGCCACACGTCTACAGTAACCACTGAAACCTACTCCCACCTGGCAAGGGCACACTGAACTTGACAAAAAGACCTGCTGTCACCCTGCAGTTACACCTAAGAAGGACCCCTTGGGTAATTGGCTGCATGCACTTGGACCTGGGAGAATGAAATACAGGCTCAAAAAGCGATAGTGAACACTTAACTATTGTCTACTGGACATAAATCCTCTCCTGGGATTGCATCAGCCCAAAGAGTCTGCTTAGTCGATGTTAAGAACTGCTATCTAAGTGACCTTGCCACAGGGGGGTGTGCCTGAGGCTTTAAAGGGGTGGGGAGAACCCAGCCAAGCCAGTACTTGGCTCTTTAGTACTAGTTGGTGAATACCATATTCATTTATTACTTTGAGTGCACATTTTAACTAACGCATGCTTAACTGATCTTTATCCAATGAATGGGCTTCCCAACCAGACATGGTCTCTGCCAGGACATTGAGGGACAGGGCTTTTTAGAGAATCATTTGACAACCTTGAGAGATGATACAATAGCACAGTGGCTGAGAGGGCAGGGCCTGGAGTCAATAAACAGGGTTCAAAGCCAGTTTCCATGGCTTCCTTGGACCTTGAACAAGCGACCTGACCTCTCACTGTCTTAGTTTCTTTTTTGGTGAAATGGAGGGATGCTTCAAACAGCTTCTTGGAAGGATTAACTACAGCAAAATACACACGAAATGCTTTCTACAGTAGCCTATATCAGCATCAGCCTTTCTGGTCTTCAGCACTCCAGACGAGGAAACGAACACCCACAAGTGAGGTGAGGGCTCACGGAACAAGTACTAAGGGACGGGGTCGGCGCTCACCCAAGTCTCTCTCACCTGAAATCCTTTAGAAGCTCTTTCTCCACCAGTGGCTGGACCTATGAAGCTCTTAAAAAATAGGATGCCCAGGCTTCCCCTGAGGCCATTATGATTTGGTTTGGAGTACCTATATGGGTTACTTCCCCCAAAATACAGCCAGAGCTGTACAGCCAGTGTCAGGAATCAACTATATTGGCCACCCGTGGAGAGGTGAGGGATTTCTCTTCAACAGCACCCCCACCTTCTTCCTTCTTTAAGTTAGAATACCACCAGTGGTTTTTAGTCCCTACCTAGATGAAAACCCTGTTGGTAGATGGTATTAACCCACTTTACAGATGAGAAAATTGAGGCTCTGCGTGGGTAAATAAGTAGGGACTGGTATGTGGAGGCTCTCCGCAGTAACTGACAGAACAGAAAGGACAGGCAGACCTTACCAGTCGGCCATTGCTATCCCTGTCGATGAAGGTGATTCACTAATTCAGTAAGTTGCCCTGAGCTACAGTTTGCATTTGAAGGAAGCCGCAAGTTTTATAAGCATTTAGTACCACGCTGCAGCTATACAAACAGAGCATCCAGTGAATGTGCCTGAGAAGCAGAAATATCACCAAGCCAACCCACCTAAGCCTCTCTGTTGTTTTACTGTTCCCTGCCTATGAGGAGTGAATGCCCCCCAGGCCCTCAGAGGAATGTGCTGTAGACCCCCAGTCAGCACACCACTTAGAAAGATGGCAACAGGTCTGGGAGGAAGAAAATCCATCTGATGCTCCAAATGCCATTAAAGAACAAAGGTGGGGGGGGGGCGTGATCAGGAAAGATGTCAAGAAAGAATACCCTGTTTTTTCTATTCCGATGAGAGATCAATGTAGCTATGTAAACCTAGAAAGTCACCGCTACTTGAGTTAAGGGCATATACCATAGTAACTATTTTGGCTGCAGAAATTTTTTTAAGAAAGAACGCATCGGGGAGTATACCGCAGACCCACACTCAGAATTCCAGAAGTAGGTAGGGACAGGGAATTAATCCATCAGCTTTAGCACTCCCACCCCCCAAGCTCTGAATGGCTCTGATGGGGATTTTTAGGCAAATCTTTCATCTGCGTGTGAGACGTGCAGACTGTCAGAGTCTAATGGATGGGTCTCCAATGCCTGGAGGAAGGAAGCTTCACTGCACACTTGCATCTCTCAGAACCGCACGACTAAAGCAAATGCAGCCAATCTCAGTGCCCTCTGTACAGAACCTCAGCGTTATTCCTCCCAAACCTCAGCCCACCACCACGAACCTCAGGGGACTGCCAAATATGCATGTGCGTACACATACATACAAATGCATGCATTTACATGTGTATATAACCAACCTATATTTGTATGACCAATTATAGTTTACAGAGTGCTCCATAAATGTTTTATTCCAAGTCACAAAGGGCGAGACTGTTTCTGCATCATGCCATGGCCAACCTCCCTTGGGATTTGAGGCAATGCAATCCTCACTACCAATAGGTTTTAAAGAAACAAAAGCATACTGTGGTCAGCCCAGTTTATAAACTCTTTAAAAGAGCTTATCTAAAAGAAACAGACCTGCCACGCCCCAGACTACCTTGCAAAGGTAGTTTTCCTTAAGGCTTCTGTGACCCCCCCCAGAACCCAGGTCCAGCAGAGGTGACAAGACGGTGGGGGAGTGGCTCCCAGTGTCAGGAGTGCCTTGCCAGCTCCCCATCAGCAGTGGGACCAAGGAGCACCACAGGGCCAGCTCTCCCCACCTCCTGGGGCACATGGGGTAGGGACAGTGATTCAGATATGGGCAAAGCCCAAGGTGTTGAGTTGTGTGAGCTGTCACCGTGGCCATGATGACTTTTCAAAACCTGACAGTAGGGAAGGTCAGCAGGCCACCTACTACTCAACAAGAGCCACTGATAACTGGAAGCCGCCCCTAGGGTTTGTTCCTGGGATCACACGGTTCTGGCTCAGGCAATCTAACCTGGCCTGGGGTAAAACACCCACCATTCCGCTCTACATATCCACCCGATGGGCTCCAGGGCACAGGGCATGATACTCGCTTGTTACTTGGAGGAGCGGTGTTGCCTTCAAACCACGGGAACTACCCTTTGAAGAGGTGACTCTCTCCATAGTTAGGGACAGAAACAAATGTAAATTTTTCCAAAGCATTTAAGGCCAATGACAGACTGGGGCAGGTTGGTGAACTGCCAGCAAATTCCAAGCAAGGTGTGTGCATGCGCGAGTGAAACGCTGCCAGGTTCCAGAGCAGGATCCTTTGTGGCCCCCAGCACAGGAGCTGGAGGTGGGAGCAGAGAGGGAAAGAAACACAGAGAAAAGGAGAGAGGTTAAAAGAGAAAAGACAGAAATGTGAAGCAGTAGATAGATTAGAAATAAGAGAAAAAAGAAGAGACACAGGAAATGGAATATAAAGAGATGAAAGAAGGCAGAGAGAAGTCAGAAATACACAAAGAGGTTAAGAAAAGCGATGGAAATAGAGATAGAGAGGGGCCTAGAGAGGAGGGACGGTAGAGATGGAGTAACCCAAGGTGACGACGAGCATACTAGCGGCCGCATCCCCCGGCCGGATTCAACCCACGGGGCGCCCAAGAAGGTGGCCGAAATTGGGGAAGACGCAGGCATCCCTTCGCTAGCGTTCCTAAGCAAAAGACTCCCTGCAGTAACCTGCGCTCCCCACCCTAGACACTCCAAATGCGAAGCCCCGGCGCGCGCGCCCGTAGCACGTGAGTGCAGCGGGCCGGGCCACCGCGCTGCCGACGCCAACCAGGGGGGGCGCAGCCATAACATAGGAGCCTGCGCCGTCTCCGCCCCGCGCCACTTGGCCAACCCCGCCCAGCGCGCCGGGGAGGCACGGAAGACGCCTGGCCCCAGCCGGCGGAGACAGCTATGGAGGGAGGCACCGGGCCCCGCAACAGCGCGCGGAAGGAGAGGAGTCAGCACAAAAGCGCTCTGCCAGCGTCCGCCTCACAAAGGCTTTGCTCTCCACGCGGCGCGCCACTCCCCGGCATCCCGGCCCCCGAGCGCATCTGCACTCACATCTAGGCAGCGAGGGACGGTGGTCGACCGGGATCCAGATCTTCTGTACCCGGCTCTGAGTCAGCTCCAGGGGCATCTTCACAGCCTGGACTCCGCGGCCCTCCCCTTGCGAAGAATTCAGACTTGAATTCTGGAAGCGAGCGGCGTGTCGACCCCCCGAAACAAAGGAAAAGAGGGGTTGTGCGAGGGAGCGCGGCCCCGGCGCTTTCTGTAGCGCGGCTTTTTGGAAACGTGCTTTGTGATAAATGATGAACGCTCTCCCAGGATGTGAGGCTTCACCACTCGTGAAGTGCTTCGAAAGGGACGGGGATCTGGGGCTGCACCTGCAGCTTCCGAAAGGCCAGGCTCGTCCACTTGGGAAATCTCCGGGATGCTCGGAGAGCAGTGACAGCCGCGGTCTCCGTGTGCCAGCTCAAGTCCTCCACGTTCTCCACCCGCTCGCCTCCTCTTCAGCTCTGCTAAGGTACCCAGAGCTCAGCCTGGGCTTTTAAGAGTCCGGCCGGCTGCGACGCACACGTCAGCCTCGGGGCGGGGACGCATTCTTTGGGTTCCAGCCCCCGCTTCGCGAGGGGAGGTGGCGGGGAGAAGCAGAGAGAGTGCAAAGAAGCGGCCTGCTGCTGCCCCCTGCGGGCCACTGTCAGTAGTGTGCCGTGCTCCTGTAGACCAACCTAGCCTTGGCTGAGGTCCTTTACTCCTTTAGCTTCTTCCTCCTACCATCCCCTAAATGCTACCCGCACAACTTCCCAGACTAATCGCCTCAATTGTAATGTGAGGAAAGGAGTGGAGCTGTCCAGTGGTCCGTGGACCCGCGCAGCCGAATCAGCTGGGAAGCTGGTTAAAACGCATCCTACTGGTGGCTTTTCTGGAAGTGGGACGCCAATAGTCTGCATTCTTAACACACAATCTGCGTCAGGCACAGTCAAGTTGAGGGCTGAGGGAGGATGCTGAGAGCGCCCGTGGGGCACAGCTCTCTGGTTCGCTCCTTGCCAGAGCTTCTTCCTGATAATACTTGTGAGCCTCACCTACCATGACCCCTGCCAACGCCAAGGAGGGCC
This sequence comes from Sturnira hondurensis, assembly GCF_014824575.4. NCBI lineage: Eukaryota > Metazoa > Chordata > Mammalia > Chiroptera > Phyllostomidae > Sturnira > Sturnira hondurensis. The sequence continues at coordinate 6,135,284 of NW_028088915.1, forward strand.
CTCCGGCGGTACTTCGTCCTCACCCTGTCCACTCTCCTGAATCCCGTTGAAACCTTGACTTATCCTGAGTAATGCTCACCCAACACCCAGTTCCAGAGACCTGGAACCAGAGCTGTGCATGAGGAGGGGGTGGGAAACTCCCCGGGGGCAGTATCCAAAGGGACCCAAGTATCTTGGTTTTCACAGTCACCACTTACAATATTTTCAACATACCTTTATCTCTCCTAGTAGAAGAGTAAATAAAAATAGGCTGTAATAGACCTGCAAATAATTACTTGATTATAAGCCCCAGAATGACTGTTGGGAGGCAGCAGCACCTTGATTATGCAAACCCCTTAAAATTCATGGCACGTATCCTGCACATTCCTACTGCAGCTCTTCCTTGTCAGTTTTTGGTGTTTATTGTGTCCTTTTTGCCTCCCTGGTTTTGCAGCCCGCGACGTGCGACACTCGCGTAGTCAGGCCTGTGGCTGCTTGGGAAGATCTGAAGCACTTTCCTCGGAGACAGCCACCAGCACGAAGGCATTATTACATGGCTGTCCGCGATGTATCGGTAGAGAAGGGCTACCCAGCTTGGCACAGGTGCATACCTCCCTCTCGGGTTGGGCTGTGATTGCAAGGATGTAGGCGGCGCTCCCTGAAACCCATTCTGCAGCGGAATACTCTGCGCAGAGGCTGCCACACGTCGCTCACGTCCCGCATGGCTCTGCTGGGACCGTGCCCGATCTCCTGCGGCCGGCACAGCTGCAGCCGGCACAGCTGCTCCGGCCCCGCCCCACCCGGGCGGCTCCTCTTCCCAGCTGGCCCGCCAGTCCAGAGGCCGGGAGCGCCGAGCAACACCCCCGGGCGGGGGCCTCGACCTCCCCGCTCTACCGCCGCTCCCCGCCCAGCCCTTCCCAGAGTCGCTGCTCGCTCTCTTTCCTGCAGCTTTGCTGACTGTAGGGTTTCGGCCCTCGGCAACTGTTCAGAACCCCGGGTGTATTTCATCGGACTTGTTTTTCTGCAATGGGAGCAAATGCCAGAGATGACACCCTATAACGCCCCAGGGCGAGTTCCACTCCACTCCTGAAATAAAAGAGGGCGCAGATTCAAAGAGAAAAGCATTCGCAAGCGAGTGCCCGCGCCTCCGAGAGAAGTTGCTGCCTCCGGTTTCTGGAGTCAGGGAGGGGGGCCAGCTGTGTGAGTGGCAGCGGCTGCGGCCCTAGATGTTTGCGCACTTGCCTCCCCGGGAAGAACCGTTGGACCTGCATGCTTGCCTCTTCCCCACTGGATGTTCTCACATACACTGACAAACGGGGCCAGGAAAAGAGGCGGCGTTCTTCCGCCCTCTTAAGTATGCAAACAACTGCGCTGGGTTTCAGTTTAGGGCGTGCAAGGGCCGAAAACTCGGAGGCATGTCTTTAATCTCCTGTCGCAATAACGGGTCTGCCCGGGGTCCAGCTCTGAGGGCACGGGGCACGAGACTCAACTCCCAGATCCCCGCTTAAAGCCTGCGCCTCGCCACGCAGACTCTGAACTTTATCTGCCAGTGTCAGTTACGCCTTGGGCGGCCATTGCTGCCCCCCAAAGACGGCGTTCTGCCTCCTCACTTCCTGCACCTGATGGGGGGCAGGCGAACGGAAGTTCGCTTAATCCCCGTCCCACTTCTGCTATGGGGGGAGGGGGAGAGGCAAGGATGAATTCAGACTTTCAAACAGCTTTAAAATAAGCAGGGCAGCAAGAGTTGGTGCTACGCTTTCAGCCCTCAAGTAAATTAGGCTAGCACCCCACCGAAGATAAAATTACTTCATGGCAAAACCGTTTATAAACAACCCATCTGCAACTAAATGTTTTGGCTCAGAATTGATGTTTAGACATCTGTGTAACTCTTCTCCTAGTTATGCTAACGGCTGCACCTTCACCCAGCTGTCTAGGGCTTTTTATCAACTTTCTGGTCCCCAAGCTGGTGATCAGCAACTCACTCCTTCAGAAAAGGCTGCAGAGAGTACCAATAAAAAAAAATCTCTAATACAAAGATATTTTTAAAGCCAAGACAGCTTTAAGTATTAGGGGAGATTCTACTATCCATGGCACTATTAAGGCTAGATAATCCCATCATGTTTTAAGTGAGTAAAGGGGAGTTTAGAAATTACAGGGTTTAAGGAACTAGGTCAAAGGCCAAGAAACAGCAAATTAGGAACTTTTTTCCCCTACTTGAGGCAGACAAGCTTCCCCAGGGGTTGCTGAGTGAAGTCCTGAAGCTGGTGACCACACTGATTCAGCCCCTCTGACCCAGAACGGTTGAGCTGTTTGGTAGGAAAACACAGGGAAGGAGCTTCTTGTGTAGTAGGCAGTGCCTCATGGCGGTACTGACAGAGGGGAATTCTCCTCCCCCCCCCCCAAGGACATGCTTATTGATTTTAGAGAGAGGGGAAGGGAGGGAGAAAAACATCAATCAATTTGCCTCTTGGACGCTCCCCAAGCTAGGCATGTGCCTTGACTAGAAACTGCACTCTCAACCTTTTGGTTTACAGGACAATGCTCCAACCCACTGAGCCACACCGGAACAGAAAGGAGAATTCTTTAGGTCTAAAGGCAGAGAATGGATGTTGGAAGTGGTTCTTCTCCATGACCTCTCTCTGGCTGGTTCCCTCTGTTGACCAATCCGTGACTCTTACCCCTGCTCCCTGATGCTCCCATAACAAAGGCAAAAAGCAACCCCATTCCCATGATTGGGTGACAGCCAGCCAGACTGAAACAATGAAACCACGCTAGTACCCACCTCTTCAGTGAGAGAATCAGAAAGAACGAGGTGAGGCAGGCTGTGAGCAAACAGAGTTGCTAATTAGACACGAAGTGTCACCATTTGCTCTGGTGAACCATCCCATGTATGAGACAGTGCAGTGAGACACCAAATAAAAGACCAAAAATAAACCTTCACCTCACCACCCATCCAAAGACTGGGAAAAGGGCAGCTTTTTAAAAGGAAAGTGTTTGCCCCTCATACGTGAACGGAACACAGACACAGACATCCACACGATGCTCCACTGGCAGATTAAAAACCCAATTCGAGACGTGCACACCAAGGTTTACAGCAGCTTTACTCATAACAAAATGTGAACCTGGCAAGGCGCCCTTCGGTAGTAGGTGAATGGATGAATAAATTGTGGTGCATTCAGACAATGAAGTATTATCATGGCCATCAAGCCATGAAAAGACAGGAGGAAACTTACATGCATACTACTGAGTGAAAGAAGTCAATCTGAAAAGATGCCATACTGTATGGTTCCAACGTAAGACATCCTGGGAAAGGGGGAACTATGGAGACAGTAAAACACCAGTGGTCGCCAGGGACCAAGGAGAAAGGAGGGATCGATACGTGGAGCACCGAGACAGTGAAACTCGTCTGTATGACACTATAATGGTGGACACATGTCATTACACAGTTATCCAAGCCCACAGAATGCACAATGCTAAGAGGGGACCTAGTGTACACTATGGCCTTTGGGTGATGGTGGTGGGTATCAGTGTAGGTTCACCCTTTAAAAAATGATGTTGAGAGTCGGGGAGGCTGTGCATGTGTGCAAGCAAAAGGGTGCATGGAAACTATACTTTCCTCTCAATTTTGCTATGAATCTAAAACTGCTCCAAAAATAGTCTATTTTTAAAAAATTATTATTTTTCTTCAGATGTCACATACACTCTTCAGTCAAGTAGACTTACATTCTATGTCGTGGGGGTGTGAGGATGGTTTCTTGGTGGCTACAAGCCTGGCTCTGGATGAACAGACTCTGTGCAGCAGAAGCCCCACTGAACCGGCCAGTGAGTTTCACATTCCTGTGCCCAGTCCGCACCGCTCCACTCCCCGCTTCTCCCCTCCTTCAGGCACACCCCGGAGCTTGGGAGCATGATCTTAACACTGCCTGTTGGTGTTTCACATCCAGCGTCACACCTGGCTACTGCTTTCAGAGTATGTACACTCCTGTCAACCTCCTCACTCAATATCAAGACATACATTATTTGTGTTTAAAAGTATTATTTTATGACTTTAAAATATTTCTGCTCTTTAAAAAGCAGATATTCAGTAGTCTAGTTAACAGTATTGTATCAATGTCAATTTCCTGGTTCTGATATTTCACTCCAGTCATGTAAGATGTCTACTTTAGAGGAAACTAAGTGACAGGTTCATGGGACTCTACGTTCTATTTTGTAACTTCTCGTATTTCCAAATAAAAATTGTAAAAAAAATTAAAATTGGTGACAGCTGATTTTGCCCTGATCTCGGGAAGAGAATGCATAGATTGTACAGGCACCGAGGGTAAGGGGAGCTGGCAGAAAGGTAGCCCAGACTGGCATGTGTTTTTTAAACATCTTTGCTTCCTGCAAATGATACATGATACAACCAGAATTTGCACAGATCCTGCACCTGAGAAAAAATGGAATCAAATTCAAGCTTTGTTTTAATTTGTGGGGATGATTCTATTTCTGGGCTTTGCATAGATTTTGGAAGAATATCAGTGGGTTTGTAATCGTCACCCATTCGCACACTTCAAACAAAGTGAAGAAGAGAAAAGCGTGCAGAGTTCAACTGAGGACTCTAAGAGGTCAAGGCTGAGCCTTTTTCTCTGATGGGAAAGGAGGCACAAAGATAAATAACACTCGAGAAACTCTCTGTGCACCTTCTTCTGGTACCTAGCATTTATTAGACGCTCACGAGCAGTAGCTGTGTGACAGACACTGCTACCCTGGCCAGTCCAAGCAAACTGGAATCTCAATCATCTTGGGTCCAGCCAGGGAAGAGAAGCAGGTGATCGAATGGCTGTCATCGTGGTGTGCTCAGCCTCATGCTGAGTAGGACAGAGAAATAGCTTCCAGAGCCAAAAGCTTGTAATTTAAGATCAGAGCAAGGAAACATACACATATTGGAATAAAACTAGGGAACTAAGAGGTATTAGGAGAGGCAAGAGTATGCCAAATGCAGGCTACAGATAAATCCATATGTCTGCCTGTAAGTGGGGCTAGATCAGCTGGGAATTTCCTATCTATCTCACTGTTCTTCACTTTATCTCTGCATGAGTCCAAGAGAACAAATGGGACGAAAGGTCAAGGTCTCTCATTTCTTTCTACATTCAACAAGTATTCACTGAGAGCCAGCTGTCCCCGGTATGGGGACTATAGGTCAAGTAAGAGGTGGTCCTTGTCAAAATCATGTATTCACTTTTGAACTTTACAGAGTGCCCCCAAATCTCTCTCACGTGCACACGGAGGAGACGGATGTCACAGCTTAAGCAGAGAAAGTGAACTCGCTCTCTGCCTGTTTATTCTATTCGGACCCTCAACACATAGGACGATGACCACTGCCTTGGGGAGAACCATCTGCTTTTCTTAGTCCACCGGATAAAATGCTAACCTCTTCTAGAAATATCCTCACAGACACACCCAGAAATAATGTTTTACCAGCCCTCCAGGCATCACTTGGCCTAGTCAGGTCGACACATAAGATTAACCATCACATTTTCCACTAGCCACTCTCCCCTTCTTCCTTGGTAGCAGAACTTCAGTTTTTAGCTGCCCAGCTACATGATATTTTTCAGACTTGCAGGTTAGGCATGGCTGAGTGGCTAAGGTGGGGCCACAGAAAACGGCTCGTTCCATTATAAGACAGTGTTACTCGCCAGACAGACATTTCCTACACTGAGCCAAATGTATGTATCTTCCTGCCCCTTCTCCCACTAGTTCTCATTCTGCGGCTGCGTACACAGTGAGCCAGTGCGCTCTTCCAGCCCTCACACGTCTGTGAGCAGCTAGCATGTTCCCAGTAAAACGTGCAACTGTCAGGCTGAGGGGCCCACTCCCGGGCTTTAACACGGGGTAAACACAGCTTTTACACAGCACAGAGCAAAGCCAACCAAAAGCGTGAATTTGGTTCATGACGTTAGGAGAATCAGGTTCTAGGAAGAAGTTAATGTTGAGTGACACCACTGGGCCTAGGGCACACGCTGAAATGAGCCAGAACCCGAAATTACCAGGACAACAGCAATTCTGGTGAACCTATGGGTGATCTAGGTTTAGATTCTCAACTACCAAGAACCAGACTTGTCTGGGCTCCAGAGCTAATCCAGTGGGTGCGGGCGCATGGATGAGGCAGGACAGTGTGAGGAAGGGGCTCTGGGCAGGGGGCTAGAGGCCTGGACCCTACAGCTGACCTTGTCTACACCAGGTTGAAGAACTCTCTCTCTGGACCCCACGTCCTCCGTCTGCTGATGAGCCATCTAGATGCTCTCTAAGCACTGTTTCCACTTCTCCAGTGATTCTAATTGTTCTCAATAAAGTGTCAGTGTAAACTTGACACTAATTACTAAAGATAAGCAACTTAAAACAGGGACACCTGTTCATCTTCGTATCACCAGAGCCTCCTGCAGTGCCAGGCACATAGGAGGTGTTCAGCACATGTTTGTTTGATGAAGAATGATTACATTCGCGACAACTCAGTGTGGCTCACACCACGGGCTGGAAGCAGTTTCCCTAACTGCTCCAGGAGACGCAGGGCTTGGAGACACTCACTGTTGCGATCAGTTGGTTCATCTGTAAAATGAGGATAATGGCTGCCCTGATGACTTGAAGAGGTGGGTATGAGGACCAAGGTAGATACGATTAAAAATGCTCTTGGAAACACTGTGAAGTGCACAACACATATACAAAGATCGGCATTTTGAAATCGCCCAGGTCCTCCGCAAGGTGGGTGATCGAAATATCTGAGCAGATGTTCTCTCACTTGACTGCTCTGTGCTCTGTGCTCTGGTCTCCATCCCTTGGTTTCCTCAACAGACTAACTACCTCCCCTGCAAATGCACACAAGGGTGAGGGGAAGAGCTGAGGACAACTGAGGTCCCCGACCCAGGGCCTTGGTGAAACAGACACTGACAAAAGAGAGAAAAGAAAGAAAAAAAAGAAAAGAAAGAAAGAAGAAACAAAGAAAGAAACTGACACCCAAACCCCTTTCTGCTGAGCATGGAAAGCGCCTCGAGGCTGTGCAGGGCCAGCGTGGGTGGAGAAAGTGGGGAAGGGGCACAGTGTCGCAAGGCCTGCTTATGTGGTGTGGCACTGCAGTGCGCAACAGTCTGTCGGGTGGTGCAACTCTGAGATTGGCACATCAGAGCTGGCATTCTGTCCCTTCTGTTTCCTCTCAAACTGCTTCTTCTCCCAGTGGAACATATTCTAAAAATAAAGCCCATCAAGGAAAAACATTTCTAGCCCAATCTAGAAAACATTGCTGACTAGATGTGGAAAAACCTACCACAGCAGGGCTGCACTAATAAGGTGTAGTGTTCAAATTAGGGTGGAGTGGACTGTAATCGCCTGTGTTGAGACCACACTGCAGGACTGTGTTCATTTCGGGGTGGCATCTTTTAAGGGAACATTAACAAACTCATATTCCTCCGGAGAAAGAAAATCTGGATGTTCAAGCCATCTGGAAGCCATGCTCTGTGAGAAATAGCCAAGGAGCCAGACATGTGAGATAGAGAAGAAGCACATGAGATTAAATGATAACCACCGACAAATACAGGAGCAGCTGACTTGCCCTGCGCTGCTCCTGGGAGCAGAAACCAGTCTGCGGGAAGACAGGAGGGAGATGGCTTCGCCTGGACCCCAGCAAACAGCAGTCGGGTAGAAAAACAGCAACTGCCTCTCCCCTTAGGATTCCCCACAGCAAGTACACGTCCTGTGGTCAAAAACTTTGTACAGGGTTCCCACAAGAGCTGGTAATTGAAAAACTGGCCCCCGGCTAGCCCTGCAGATGCGGGGTCCTACAATTCTGGGGGGGTCTGAGCCCCAATCCCAACTCACCAACTTGAGGACTTTGAACAGGACACTTCTCTGCACGTCAAGTCTGGAATGATCTCATGACCTCAATGGACCTTTTCTACTGTCAAGTCTTTAGGTCTAGAACTGCATATTAAGTGAATCTGGGTATAAAACTGCTGGTCTAGTATTTAGTCACACATTTAATCAACCTGGGTGGTCAAGGGGCTCAGGGCCATGGATTGGGTGGGGCACTCCATGGGGACAAGTCCTCTGGCGCGCAACCTGCTGCCATTACAGTGGGAACTGTGCTACGATTTTTCTCGCTCATATCTTGGGGCAATGGAGATTGTGAATGGCACCTCTCAAGCAAATCAAAGACTCTAGCTTAAAACTCCAGACTAGAAATCCGACATCTATCCCAGTATCCCCTATCCTAGGGATCGCTGAAACCTCAGAGAGTCACAGAAGTGTGAAAAGGGGCTCCACATTCCAAGTAGAAACAGCGTTGGTTCAATATTTAATTTTTTAATCAGTAAGTACAATCTTTAAATATTCTTCCTGTAGCAGTTTAGAGGCGTGTCAGTCTGCTGTCCCTTTAAGAAACACTTGCTTATCAGCATGCAAAGAGTACAGATAAATGAGCCTCCTGGGGATCTGAGGCAGCACCTGCCCTGAGGCCATGCTCCTCCTGGCAGCTCCCAGGCAGCAACTAAGCTCAGTGAACCAGGGCCTGGCCATTCCCGCCCGCCCACCATGGGGCTCCTCTCCCTGAGCTCCCCACAGGGCCAGCTGAGAATTCTCAGAGCGGCCCTGGAGTGGGAGGTGCTCTCTTCACTCTCACTTCCCTCCCACTCTCACTTCCACAGGTATCAGACCAGCAACCCGCCCCCTTTCTTGTTCACAAGCATTACCCCAATAAATCTGTTGCACTTTCAACTCCATCATAACGTCTGCTTTGCAGAGAGCCCAACCAATACATTTCACATTAAAATAAAATAGCTTGAGAGCATCTGAGTGTGCATCGAGCGTGCAGAACTTAAGGTGCAAGAGGAGTATGCTCCTGGCATTTGGCTGACTTGTCACTCAGATGAGTTATCACTAGCCACTGTGATGGGTTTGGCCGTTGTACTGCTTCAGATGAATTTAACCTCAGTTACTTGATATTTAATGTAGACCCATAATGGGGCACTGTTGAAAGGTGGGAAGCATGGGAAATGCTGATGTTGAAATATGAGTCATGAGCAAATGATAAAGATATGTCAAAAAAGACACAAGAGCCTACTTTAAAGAGTTCCATTGGCCAAAGTTGGCACATTCTGAGCAACAAAATGAATAATACTAGTAGATTAGAATGCTGAGAAAAATTAGAATCCCCAAATCCATTCAACTGTAAATAAAATGAATGAATGAATGAATGAATGAATGAGTACAAGAGATGAGCTAGCTCTTTTTTACAGCAGGTTGTCAACAAATAAATGGAGAAGGAATGATGGAATTTCTAAGTCACCATTTGGTAATCACCATAGTAATAATTACTTCAGACAAAAATCATCAAGTGTGTGAAAGCTTGACAAGAAACGGGATACAAGTCATCTCAAAATACCTCCCCCTAAAATAGTTATTAATTACAAATAAAATAGTAACCTTACAGCCGAGAAACCTGGCAGACACCTTCCTACGCGAGGGATCAAAGTTAACGCCACCAGGAATGGGACAGAGCTATCATGTGTCTCCTAACTGATGAACTGAAGACACTTCACTGCTTCTCAGGTGCTCCTGCCAAAAATAATGTACTGAGTCCACTCCTAAAGAAGCAACAGAGAAACCCAAAGTCAGGGAGCTTCTAAGAAAGAAATGGCCGGGATACCAAGGAAATATTTGCACACCCATCCATGTTCATAACAGCATCATTCTCAGTAGCTGAGAAGTAAAAGCAACACAAATGTCCAGCTGCAGATGAATGGATAAGCCAAATGTAGTCTCTACAGACAATGGAATGTCATTCAGCCTCTAAAAAGGAAGAAAATCCTGTTGTATGGGTCCTTGAGTTCATCCTGCTAAATAAAATAAAACAGTCACACAAAAAAGATACTGTTAATGATTCCACTCATATGAGGTACCCAGGGTGCATGAGAGGACAGACGGCTGGATGAATGGATAGATAGATACATAGATAGATACATAGACAGATAGACAGACAGATAGATAGATAGATACTAAGTAGGCAGAGGAATGAGGGAAAGATTGAAAGAAATAATAAGGCAAATAGGGTAAAATGTTAACTTTTGCACAGTCTGGGTGAAGGCTATCCTGGAACACCTTGTGCTATTTTTGCAACTTTCCTGTCAGTCTGAAATTATTTCAAAATAGAAAATAAGTACTAGCTTCAGCAGCACATATACAAAAAAAGAGAACTTTAAAACTCAAGCATTGTAGGTTCATGAGGACCATAAAATGGTAAAAATTCTGCACATTCACCTAAAAAGGATTTCCCTCAGATTTGGAAGTTGCATGCATCTGATCCAAGTTCTTATATAACAAATCGGTGGCATCTCTAAAATTTCAAAACCCAATATTGAAGGATAAAGTATAATGACAATTTTCAACAAATGCCTTTCAAGAGATAGAGTCTTTTATTATAAAGAGTAAGAAAAGATATTAGGCTTTGCACTCAGACAAGACCAATGCTTAAACTTCAACCTCCAACCCTGAAATGTGCAATGCCATTCTTGAATTTATCTGTCATATTTCCCTTCCATAACTAAATGAAAGAGCATGAGTTAATTGCAAAATGTAAAAAGTTGAAGATTTATTTCAATTTATGGGAGACACTGTTCACTGTGACCTTTCAGCAACCCCCACATTTCTTCCTGGCTGCCTGAACCTTGATGTGGCAGCTGTGGGTAGGCAGAGATCCCCAATTTCAAGATAAGTTGCCTCCCATCCCATCTGCAGTGGTGAGTTCTGATTGGGCTCATCCACCCCCGCCCCTTGTTGGTGGCTTGTCTGGATGTGATCATGTGACCAGTTCTTTACAGTAAGCGATAAACATCCTTTTGGTTTAACCTACTGTTGGTCAGGTATTCTGTTAGCTAGAGCTACCTAGAGCCAAAAGCAATTCCCAACTAGTAAATATATCATGAGTGTCACCAAAATCTGTTAATACCAGTCAGGTCCTGTGCTAAAGCTTTACATATATTTTCTCAACACCTCAGTCAGGTACCTAACAGCGTCACCATTTTTCAGATGAGGAAATTGATGATCAGAGGTAAAGATCTTTTACCAGGTCACACAACAGAGATTCTAATCCAGACGTGTCAGATCGTGGAACTGAAATTAATCATGATACTGACTATTGTGCCCCACAGGCCTCCTGAAATGAAATTTGTTTTAAGGAATATATTTATATGAATCTGGTTAAAGGAATATATTTATATGACTCTGGTTAAAGGGAGAGAGAAAAGAGGAAGAACGGCAGAGCTGGGGTAGAGAAGGTCTTCGAGGGAGCCTCGGGTCGGAGGGGCTACTGGGCACCTCCCATGTCACCCAGAGGAAGAGGCTATCTGGGAGCCCCTGCTCCATGCTTCTGGAGTTTAACTTCCCAGCCAGTGAGCCTGATGAGGTCAGCAGCTTTCTCTTCCCCTCACTTATTTGCTGATGCTGAAACATTTGCCTGGTGGGAAGACACAGGCTATCATTTCTCGATTTGACTTCCAATGTGAATTTAAATTAAGTAAGTTTAACAAAAATAATAGAATACAGTAAATATATCACTGGCCCATTAACAATTACCAAGTGTAAAAGAGGGTGTCCTCTGAGTCCTTCCTTTTTTTTTTTTTTTTGAGTGGGGAGGGGTGAGGTAGCAGTTGTGCCAGAGAACTCAGGAACACCTCAATGGAAGTTGGAGAAAAAAGAAGAAATGCCTGGGTCCCAGAAGCTTAGCTTTGGGTCAGCCGGAGACAGACCAGGCTGTACCTAGATGGGGGTAATTCTGTCACTTCCTGCAATGTGTTCAAATGTATTAACACATTACATCACACTAAAAGGAGCCTTCTTCCTGATGATTCCATAAGGGAGAGGTCGCTGTGTGTTGTCTCGGAGATGAGGCACCCTCGCTCAAAGAACACATGGGCCAGTTTCGCCCTTTCTACAAGAAATAGAGAACGAAATTGCTCGGCCCCTATAACATCAAGACCTCTGGGGATACCATTTGGAGGGTTTTGTCTAAAATGATGTCACAAAACTGGGCATCACACATGCATTATGTAGTAAACAGAGGCCAAAGGCCCCCAACAGTGTGCACCCCAGAACTTGGGCCCAGGTCAGACACATTGGCCACTGGACACTAAAGTATCCATATAAAGTAAATGAGTTAAGCCACCTGTAAAAACAGCCCCTCCTGGGATGCTTTGTAAATGAGTTACAGGTAAACCCACCAGTTGTTTCTATAACAACGAGAGATCCAATGAGGATGTATGGGAAGAACTGGAAGGCCTTCTGAGCAGGTAAGAGACTCACCAGGAAGCCATTTGGGACATCATCTGCTCACCTTAGTATTTCTCCCACGAGAGCCCTTATGTAAAGAGAAAACCTGGCCTCCTAGCTGTTTGAAACAAGTATTTTATGTTTTGGGTTTCAACAAGTTGAGATCCCAGGCCGATATGCTAATTTAAAGAGGGGAAAAAGAATGCACTCACAAATCTGAGCATTTAATCTAAAACATAATATAGATACCAGTTTTTAAAATCAATGTCACAAAGAATCATCCAGAGAACTTTTAGAAAATACAATTGACCCTTGAACAATGTGGGGGTTAGGGGCACTGACTCCCATGAAGTCAAAAATCCATATGCACCTCTGGCTGGTGTGGCTCAGTGGATCGAGTGTTGGCCTGCAAACCATAGGGTTGCTGCTTCAATTCCCAGTCAGGGCACATGCCTGGGTTGCAGGCCAGATTCCCAGTGGGGGGCATGCAGGAGGCAACCACACACTGATGTCCCCCTGCCCCTTTCTCCCTCCCTTCCACTCTCTGTAAAAATAAATATACAAAATCTTTTTTAAAAAGTCCACAAGTAACTTTGGACTCCTCAAAAACTTAACTAATAGCCTGCCATCAACTGGAAGCCTAACCAATAACACAGACAGTGGGTTAACACATACATTGTATACTACGAGATAAAATAACATTTATTTATTGAAAAAAAAAGTCCACCTGTAAGTGGATCCATGCAGCTCAAACGCATGCTGTTCCAGGCCAGCTGTGCCCAGTGTGTAAACTCCACGCTGGAGCAATTAAATCAGAACTTGGGTCGGGGTTTGGGTTTGCAACCTATTTAAAAAACTTCTCAAGTGCTTCCAGCATTTCACCAATAGATTCTGACTGATTGTGACCACGCCCCGCCACAGGGCCAGCTGTGCTGAGCTTCACTGGGCCTGTGGGAACAAGGAGACATGCATGGCACTTGACTACAAATATTTTATATCTTGTTGAGGAAACAAGTGGTATATGCATGGGAAACTGTTAGTAAACCAAACTGTTGTGGAATTTGGAAGTGTTCTGGAGAGATCTGTGAACCGAAAAATCAAGAGTCTAGGATAAGGGAGCCCCTCGGAATGGTTTCTGCCACACCTGCCACCTGCTTTCCAGGGGACTGTAACAAGCCACTTAACGGCCTCAAAACTTTTTTATGGTTTTGTTTTGTTTTTGAGAGTGAAGAACTGGTTGACCTTCTGAAGGAAGGCTGGATAAATTTTTAGGACAATAAACTGCTAGGTAGTTTCCAGAGAACATTCCCATCACTTGCTATCATAGGATGGAAAAGTCCCCTGCAACCCCATTTATCCCACCCAGTCCCTTCACCCATCCGAGAGTAAACTTCTCAGATGACAGCATCGGGTGTGATGTGTAAGGACTAAGTCACCTGGGGATGAGACCGGGCTCCTGTGCGAGTACATGTGTGCATTCTCAGGTCTGGTGCTCCAGACCCTGCAGGGGGCTCAGCCATGTCCACTTTTTGAGCCTGAGACCAATAGGGTGGGGCCATGTGGGCAGACAGCCACTCTGGCTGACCCTGCTGTGGAGCAAGTGGGGACCTTGGGGTGTTGATAAAGGATTGCACTGTCTGGCAGAGATTCAACCCTCCTCCTCCTGGCCCTGGCCCTGGCCACAGCCCCTGGACTGGACCACAAACTTCACCCACATTTGGGCATTGTCCAGCTGAGACAGTATGAGGCAGTCTCGCCTTCCTTCTCCACTGGCTCCCACTGGCCTCAGAACCAGTGAGGCCACACCTCAGCCTGCTGTGCGACACCTCAGCCTGGTGTGGCAGAACCTGGAAGAGGCCCAAAGCCTGAGAGTGCTGGACAGGGACACACTACATTTCCATTTGTACCCCCCAGGTGGGATCTTGCAGCTCTGCCAGTCCTGTTGCACTTTAGACTGAAACACAGAGCCTGGCATGCAGAGCTGGCCCGAGGAGATCCTGGGGAAGGGGTCAGGCCTATGGTTCAGGGGGTTCTGCCTCTCCCGGAAGTGGCATTAAGACTCAAGGTGCCCTACTTGTGCACTGGACTCCTTCCCATCGGCTGCTTTTTCTTCCCACTTCCCTCTTCTTGTTCGTGATGCACTCTCATGCTTGCCTAGTCTCATCCTATCACATATCTGATGCAACATTGGCAGAGGTTCTGGAGTCTTGTGCATTGTGGATGAAAAAGAGTTCTATGGAAAGGAGCCTCACAGAGTGATCTGATCATAAATTCCTAACAGGGCAGGTCATGGTGAGTAGTCAAGTCCCAGGCATATAACGCCTTTAATAAACAGGCTATCTTTGCAATAAGCAAGCCCTGTCCACCAATCGTGTTGACTATCCTATAATCTAATCTCTGCCTTGCTTTTTCCCACCTCCACGTAATCTTTGCTCCTTAATTTCAAATGTGTGAAAGGAGCTGCAAAACTGTTATTCTCCAGAGCATTTTAGACCTTGCTCCCCATCACATAATATCAGCTTGGCTTCAAATACATTCTTATAAAAATTCCCTACAAAAAAAAGAGAGAGAAGGGGAAAAAATCCCTACAGGTTTAGATGTTTCTTATATTGGCATAGACAAGGTCTCTAAGCACAGACAGGAACAAACTACGGCTGATGATCGGAAACCTCTGAGCAAAGTGTAAGGGATTTGGACAAACAGTCCAAACCCAGCACAGTGGCAGACAAGTTCAAGCTTTTGCTTGCTTCCTCTTCATCTCCTGCTTCTCCCCATGGTGACCAAACTGCCTGGGTTCAAATTGTTTCACTGCTTACCAGCTAGGTGGCCTTGGACCAAGAACTTGACCTCTCTGTATCTTACTTTCTTCACTGGTTAAATATGAGAAAATAGAGCCCAAGATCTCTCTTTTTCTCTGCCATCATGGTGTGTGCAGTTGACTCTTTTTTGCCATGTCTTCTCACAAGACATTCAGGCTCTAGAGCAGGGGTGTCAAACTCATTTTCACCACAGGCCACAGCAGCCTCACAGTTGACTTCAAAGGGCCAAAGTAATTTTAGGACTGTGTACATGTAACTACTCCTTAACTGTTGAGGAGTTGAAATCACATTCAGCCCTTTGAAGGCAACTACGAGGCTGATGTGGCCTCCAGTGAAAATGAGTTTGACACCCCTGCTCTAGAGGCCAAGAAACAAGAGTGGAATCAGCCCATTCCCCAATGGATTCAAATGAAACTGCTAATAAAATCAGGTGCAACTCCAAGAGGAGACAACAGAGAAGAAGCAAGCTGGGTGTGTAAGGAATCGCACACAAGATGGTACACTTACGATGTATCCAGTTTGCTTACATCTTACCACATCACTGAGAAGGTCACTACTATCTAGACAGCTTGTTGTGTGGTGTTTTATTGGGAAATTATTGGAAGAATGATTTTATGTTACTATGTTTCTGCACTAGTAGGTTGGACCAGTAATAAACATGTGAAAGCTTGAAAAGAAAAAGAGCCCAAAAAGTATTAGCCAGTTTTACTCTTAGCCGATAAATTCATAATAGCTACCTCTTACTGCAAATACTAGGCATTGTATTAGGTATTTTAAACAGATTATCTCTAATCTTTGTAACTAGCCTACCAGATAGGTACTACTGTTATTCTAGAGATATAGTGAACAATCTCGGGAGATTCAATAACTTGCTCTAGGACACTGAGTGTGGAAGAGATGGAGGCCTTTTAGAGGTTACCCAAGGTAGGGGGAAGGAAACTGGGACTAGCATGCACTTCCCAAGGAATTTCAAAGGTGGTGACTGACAGTAACCCCAGTCCAGAGTATGTGCACCATAAACCTCTGTTGAGTGAATGAATGAATTTGTCGAGGAATTAATGATGGCTATATAAGTCAGTGCGTACCCACAGATTCACACACAGGCCTAAAGCAATTGGACCAAAGGAAAACCAGGACCTGACTGAACATGGCTCTTCCCCAGAGTCTCGGAATCACTGGTTTTGGATTCCTTAAATTCCCCATTACAACCAAGGCTGAAACCAAATCAGTCTGCAGCCTTGGGAGCTTCACTAGGTACCTTGCCATTTCCCCTAACTCATCTTCCCATCGGCCCCCAACACAGCACCTGCCCGCATACATACACCCTCCCAGAGGCCCAAAGCTCTCAGCCTCACAGTAGTTTTCCATGCCCCTCAAACAATCCCATCCCATCCCTGCCTCAGCAACTTCCCATTAACTCCATTTTATTGCACTCTATTATGTGTAGGGGGAAAAAAATCTCGTAAGAGGAATTTATACTAAGATGTGAATGGCTGCATTTGAGTTGTCAGGTAGCTTCTAAATTTTTGTTCCATCCCCTGGGAGGAAAACCAGTCAAATTGAAACTGGAAAAGTTGGTACTCATGCTGTCCTTCACTACCAGAACCACTGAATCTTTTTTTTTTTTTTGAAGATTTTATTTATTTATCTTTAGAGGGGAAGGGAAGGAGAGAGGGAGAGAAATATCAATGTATGATTGCCTCTCGTGTGTCACCTGCTGGGAACTGGCCTGCAACCCAGGCATGTGCCCTGACTGGGAATTGAACCACAATCCTTTGGTTCGCAGGCCCGCACTCAATTCACTGAGCTACACCAGCCAGGGCCCCAGGATTGAATCTTTCTGCATGCTTTATTCAGATGCTGACTATCTGAGAAGACTACGGGTTATGTACCCTCAAAAACCATCATCTCAAGCTGACCTTTTTGTACGAAGATGAAATGGTAGGTAAGTGGTTTGGGGAAAAGGTTAATTGGATAAGTGTCAGTCTGGTGACAATTTTCCTAGTACTTCTTTACCTGTTGGTCAACAATTCTTTCTCCGCATCACTGGTATTCCCTCCCTGGAACACAGTGACTCGGACACCACCTTCCTTGCTTGCAGACCCCCTGGGGCACAAGGTTGAATTGTGTGGAGACTTCCTGGATCACTGGTCATGCATTCCAGTTCCTGGAAAAACCGCTTTCCTCGTGCATTAAACACTCAAGCCTATCAACTATGATGGAAGCTAAAATCTTTAATCCTTGAGTTCCTCATCAAAATCAGTGAAGCCCTAGTCTGTTAGAGTTTATTGTAGAGGTAAGAAATTTGTCACATAAGAAGCCATTACAGAACAATGAAGTGCTGAAACAGCTCTGTGCAGGCTGAGGGCCCGCCCCAGAGCCACAGGATCCCCATGTTGGCCAGATCACGGATCCTGGTGCCGTGGCTGGACGGCAGCCTGCATCTCCCACCCTAATTTCATCCCCAGGGTCATCACAGCCCACGCGTTCTGTTTCATGAACTTAGATTTCAGGTGAGGTTTTTTTTTTTTAAATATGTTATTTATTTTTAGGGAGAGCAGAAGGAAGGGAGAAAGAGAAGGAAAGAAACATCGATGTGCGAGAGAAACATCGATCAGTTGCCTCTAGCTTGCCCCCCAGCTGGGGACCAAACACACAACCCAGGCATATGCCCTGGTTGGGAATGGAACCGGCAACCTTCCGATTAGCCAGACGACACCCAACCAACTGAGCCACACCAGCCAGGGCTCAGGTAAGGTTTTGTTTGAAGAGATGGTTCTATGGTTATGAAAGATTTGCAAACCACTATCTGATCCAAGGCATCTCACAGAAAAGTGAATCTGGAGAGAGGTTACTTGCTTGAGGCACTCAGGAGTTAGTGGCAGCTAAGACTGGAACCCAGGTCATTTTTTTAAAAAGACTTTATTTATTTATTTTAGAGAGAGGGGAAGGGAGGGAGAAAGAGAGGGAGAGAAACATCAATGTGCAGTTGCCTCTTACTCACCACCAACTGAGAAACCTTGCCTGCAACCCAGGCATCTGTCCTCACTGGGAATCAAACTGCATACTTTTGCTTTGCAGGCTGGTGCTCAATCCACTGAGCCACACCAGCCAAAGCTGGAACCCAAGTCATTTGTTTTAAAACACTTTTTTAATTTATTGATTAGAGAGACAGAAACATCAATTTATTGTTCCACTTATTTATGCATTCATTGGTTGCTTCTTGTATGAGCCCTGACTAGAGATGGAATCCACAACCTTAACATATTGGGACAATGCATTAACCAACTGAGCTACCCAAACAGGGCCCCAAGTCATTTTTAAAAATAAACATATTATTGAAGTGTAGCATTCATAAAAAAAATGCATAGCCAGATAAATGCTCAAAGTTAACACATCTGCATAGCCATTGCCCAGCTCCAGAACTAGGTCAGTACCAGGATCCCAGGAGGCCCCAGTGCTTCCAGTCACCACCCCCAAGGTGAATGGAATCTTGACTCAGTTGGTATGGTTGGAATTTTTTATCAGTGGAATTGCACACATGTATTCTAATGGCTCTAGCTTTATTCACTTAACATGTTGCTCACAAGATTTGTCCATGTTGCCTCTGATAGCTCTGGTTCCTTTCTTATCATTGTTCTACAGTATCTCATTGTATAAACATACCACGGTTTATTTATTCACGGAGATGGAACACTGAATTGTTTTCACTCTGGGGCTATCACATGTAATGCTACCGGGAATACTCCTTTTTTTTTCTTTAAGATTTTATTTATTTATTTTTAGAGAGAGGGGAAAGAAGAAAGAGAAGGAGAGAAACATGATGTGTGAGAGAAACAGGTTGCCTCTCTCACCCCCCCGAGCTGGGGACCTGGCCTAAAACCCAGGCATGCGTCCTGACTGGGAATCGAACTGACAACCTTTGGGCCCACAAGCCAGCACTCAATCCACTGTGCCATACCAGCCAGGGCTGGGAACATTTTTGTACATATCTCAATGCCACACGACAGGCTTTTTTTCAGAGTCTAAGCCAAGAAGTGGAATTTTTGGATCACAGAGCATGTATACATTCAGTAAACATAGCCAAATCATTTTTCAAAGTGATTATATTAAGTTTTACTACCACATGAGCATTCCTGTTATTCAAAGCCTTGCCGATACTTGGTCTTTTTCTTTTTAGCCATTCTGGCTAAAATACATATATAGTAGTATTTGATGGTGGCTTTAATTTGAATTTCTTAGCTGATTCAGGAAATAGAGAAGCTTTTCATTGTTTATTGTCCATTTGGATATTTTCTTTTATGAACACTGTAAGATACATGACTGTGTTTTCATGAAAAGCTATTTTTGGTTTACTTGGTTTTTGTTTTTGTTTCCCCATAGTGACTTTTGTGGCTCTATACATACAGGAAAAAAACCACCTCCTGGACAGAGGCTCTGGGGCCAGACTGCCTTGCTCACGTTCCAGATGTCATTCTGAGCTGGTCCACCCCTCTCCGTGCCCCAGCTATGCCGTCTGTAGAATGGGGATGGGGACACAGGACCTCATTCCATAAGCTTGAATGGGTAACTGTGTGCACACATCTAGAACAATGCTTAGCACACTGTAAGTGCTCAGTATTTGGGATTTATACCTATCATTCTGACCTGGAAGCACCCAAAACTGCCCAGAAAGAAGAGAGAACACAGAGCAAGACTGAGATCAAATTGCACAATTTGTTGTTAATTTATCACCACTTAATGCAGCAACCTCATATTTCTCCTGACTAAAAAGAGGTATTCCCCTTGCACATGGGAATCAAAGAAGGGTGAAACTGGTGTTTGAGCAGAGTAGCTGGGGCCCGTTCACCTCCACTGGAAAGAAACAAAAGAGAAGCCGCCCATGAGGCACACACGAACCACACCCGGGCTGCAGGAGAGCAGCACTGAGCCACACGGCCGAGGAGAGCTTTCCTCTGGCCTCATGAGAAGCTGACCACCGAAGGCGACATGAAATGAGGAAGTATAGCATTCCGGGCTTGGCCCTGCTAGCCTGGTCTCTGCAGCCCAGTCTCAACCAGCCTGGCTTCTCAGAGACAAGAATCCACCTGACTGCTGGGACTCTGGTCTCGGCTGCCTTGGCAAGGGTTCTGCAGGCAGCTGCGGGCAGCAAGCTTAGGAGGTCAGCCCGGGCTGTGGAAGCCCTCACTCTGCAGAACTTGAGCTGTGCTCTAGGGTGTTTTGCCTGAACACTGTGTGACATGGCCACACCAGGTGCTGAGGGCATGGTGACTTTCCTAAGCACCCCTACAATGGACTGAGAAAATAGGTCAGCTGCCAGATAGGAAGAGGTAAGGGAGATCCTGACTTCTGCTGGTAAACAGGCCTGTGTCAGTGAACTGATATAAACAGCTGGTCTGTGCTGTGAGACCATGGTGAGTCACAGAGATCCAAGTCCCTGGTTTCACAGATAAGGAAGCTGAGGCTCAGAGAGGTCAGCAGACGATGTGTGGGCTTTGGAGCAAGACCCACTTGACAATGACTAATTCCTCCTTTCACTGTAACTTACTACTTCAAGTGCCTCCAATCCCATAATTAGCAGTCCTCAGCTTCTAAGTGTTTCTCACATAAGTAATCTGTGCATTCTCATTCCTGCTGTTTCCACTCAGACTTAAACCCTAAAAACCTAACTAGAATGTAAGTCGTCACTTCCCACCTCCTTCCCTCCTGCCTCTTCTATTCCAAACCACCGTGCACAGCACTGACAGAGTTGTTTTCTAAAACGATACTTTGGTTCTGTTCTTCCATCACTCAGAAACTATCACTGGCTCCCTACATCCTCTGAGACCACTTTCGACCTCCTCAGTCCCCATTGCAGGTCCTCACAGTGGGCTCTCAAGCAGCCTTTCTCTCTCATTGTCCTTCCACTCTGACCATTTGATCTGCTGGAGTTTGTTTGATCAAACTTCCTGCCCATCTCTGCTGTTCTACAGAGCACTCCACCAGAAACTCGTTTTCTCCTTTTTGTTTAATCCCTACCCATCCTCCATGTCTATCAGCATCTTTCCCTTGCCATGACCATAAGCTGTTATTTCCCATACTACACCGAAGACGGGTGTCTCGTCTGCACTTTTTCATGTGAGTGGACGTAGGCTGTGTGTGCACTCCCACCCACCTCTATGCTTCTTCAGAGCCTGAATATTCTCAATCCCTACTAAGTGTGCTAAAAACATGTGTTGACTAACACACAAGAGAAACCAACAACATGGACAGCCTTCCTGACAAACTTTCCCTCCGTGAAGTGTCTGGTCAGCACCAGGAACACGAAGATTATAGAAGGTCATTTCCATCCATCATGGGCTGCTAGTGGACATGGGCATGAATACAAGCAATGATGGCGATGATAAAGTGCGTAGAATCCTGGTGGAAGTACTAAGAATAACATTCCAATTCAGTCAAAAGAAGTCAGGGAAGGCTTCGTGAAGGAGGTGAATTCTGAAGTGATCAGACGGGGGGCGGATGCGGAGCACAGGGCTGAGAGAGGACATCCCAGGTAGGAGGAAGTGGGTGGGCAAAGGTACAAGAGTGGCAGCAGAGACCACGTGCGAGAAGAGCACCAGGAAGTCCTGAATAACTGCAGCCGGTGGTGGCTAATGGGGAGGTTTAATGACGCTGAAAGGGTTGTGGAGACACCGAGGATCCTTACGGAGGGGCCTTCTTTCTGGGAGAGACAGGGCTGACGTGCCCCAGCATTGAGTGGAGGTGGGAGACCTAAGTCTGCTCAGTTCTGCTCCTTCTTCCCCAAGCTGGCCAGCCTCGGGCAAGCTTGTGAATTGCTCTGGTCCTCAATGCCCCCTATGAGATAGATACAGGCATCCCTTACTTTCCAAAAGTTCACCTTACACCATTCCATTTTTATGGAAGACATACTCTAGTGTAACAATGGCTTCTTTCATAAAAACAAAAATCTTCAGATTTCTTTCAGTTAACAAAAATGGGTTCTGATACTCTTCACTTCAGGCCACTTCAGCTTACAAAAAATTTCACAGGAAAGCTCTACCTTCCAATGGGGGTGAGGGGAAACCTGTATTTTTATCCTATTTCTTACTACCCATCAGGGTGACTTCCCAAAAATCCACCTTTGCCTTAGGAAAACCACATCACAGAAGCGACCCATCACCCTGCCAGACGTCCCTGGTCCTCGAAACCCTGGGTCATTGGCTCCAACTTAAGGCATTCAAAACCATGCCTCTCATGGCTCCTGACAAGAAAGAAGACCCTTCCCATTGACCACTGGGTCTCCTTAGAGATCAGAGAACTTAGTGGTTCAACTGCAAGGTCACTGAGCAAGAACACATCAACGGGGCATTGGGAAGTTTACCTGGAGAATGAGCTTCCATTGGGAAGGTACAGACACAGAACGGATGTTCACCTTCCCCACACCCAGAGGCAACCCTTCTGCTGTGACCCATCTAAACCTGGCCTGGCCATCACACTTTAGGGAAAGCGTTGCCTTGAGGTAAAGGGTTAAAACTTCTGTTTTCAAAGAGATTTTTCTCAAGCTGGGTCAGGGCTGCTCACCACACCCCCAGACCACCGTAAGATTTACATTGAGGTAGTGTGCCTTCCATAAGTACATTGTTTGGCTCTTCATCCTTTCGTACACTAATCAGCTCTTTACCATCCTGGGGTGTCATCGTGGGGCCACTGGGCTTTACAGGCCAGAAAGGGGAAAGGTCGGAGGCCCCCAATGACAGGATGTAGGTGAGAGCATGGGAGAAAGCGTTCCTAAACTACCTGCTCACTGGCCCGTCCTTCCTCACACCAGCTCTCCAAACCTGAAGACCTCAGCTCCACACCCAGGTCACTGATTCTCAGGCCGACTACTGAGGAAATCTTTAGAGCAAGCAGGCCAAACCTGAATCCAGACTCTGGCTCAGAACAGACTAGAAGAACAACCTTTGTTGACCCCCATCTTTGTCCCCCGAAGGGAATGAGAGACAGTGAGCTTTTGGTTCTTGTGCTTGAAAACAGTTTATAATCACATTAAACATAAATGGTCTAAAAACTAACTGAAAGACATAATCACACTGGATAAAAAGTAAAAGCAAGGCCAGCTATAAGAAATCCACTTTAAATATGAACACATGGACAGTTAAAAGGATGGGGGAAACATTCCTCCGTGCAAATATCGATCCACAGAAAAGCGAGTAGCTATAATAACAGCAAAGTAAATTTCAGAACAAAGACTATTAGCAGCATTCAATAGGACATTTCATAGTGATTGAATGGGCCAATCCAGCAAGAAGACATAAAACCGATGAGCGCACGTGATTAGGATTATCTTTATTAGGTTTCAAACCAATTAATTGCCATCCTGTCTGTTTTGGTGATACTGAGGAGAAACTCCTGATGTCTGCACACTGACTCCCCTCCCAGTACTGCCTCCCCCTTCTTATTCACTCTTCAGCTCTCAGCCTAGAGAGCTCCACCTGGTAACCTCCTCTGCTGTCCCTTTTGTGGACCCAGGGGCCCTCCCATAGCGCAGTGCCCCGCCCATAGAGTAGTGACCCGGCCCCATGACGGCACTCAACAAAATTTGGTACATGCATCTTTGCTTCTCCATCTCTCTCATGAAGGCCAAGGACTGCATTGTTCATTTCTGAATTCAGAACACTTAGTCCTGAACACATTGCAGATATTCACAGGAATGAATGAATGCATGGAAACTGAAATCCTCAAAAGTTCAAGTCTCTTGAACTTTCACTGGCTCCCAAAATAAAAGCAGTTTTTATTCAAATAAAAGAAGCACTTGTGCACACAGTCAGAAGAATTTGCCCTGCTCTACTACTTACAAAGTCTGAGATCTTTGATAAGGCACTTAACCAGAGTGGACCTTGGTTTCCTCACTTGCTAAGTGATAAAAAGAACACTGGCCTCCCGGGACTGAGGCAAGAAAGGTAATTGAGGACTGAGTCCACCTAGCACAGATGGCAGTAGGGGACACCCCCAGCTATAATGAGCGCACCTGTTCACCCTCCTCCATCTCCCATTTCAGAGGTATCAGCTTTTCTGCTTTTTGCTGGCCACACCCCTTTCCTTCTTGTGAAGTGGGCTGCCAGAGCCACGTTGACCAGGAAGTAAATCGAAGTCAGGTTAACAATGACACACCCCTTCTGGAATAGATGCCTGCACCTCCTCTGATGATTCACCGCATGGAGACTTCCTCACAGCGTCAGGGTAAGTTCTGGGTGCTCCACTTAGGAGACAACAAAGCTTCTGGTCCTCACCCCCTGCTGGCTTTGGGGTTTCCCTCTCTGACTAAGACACCAGATGGAATATTGCACCAAAAGGGAATAACACCATCTTGCTTTTCCTGAGTCAGCCTTCTCCTGAGGAATTTTGGGCTCCAGTCCAGACCCACTGAATAGAAATTTACATCTTAACAGCATCTCCAATGAGTCACAGGCAGTCGGATTTGAGAAACCCTGGTTGTTTGGCGCTCTGCCGTCACTCCTTTCAGCAGTGGTGCCCAAAGTTTTTTATCACAAACTGCTAACTCCCAATCAAATGTTCCTTCAGTTGTAACTTACACCCTTGTAGTGCTGCACTGATCTATTATATACATTATAAAACTTAGACAAAAATCAGAAAGTAAAAACAATGTGCTAAAAAATAAATAGAGAGCAAAGTTGTAATGTTTTCTTCCTGTACCCGAAGCAACACTTTGGTGACTGAGGAAGAACACGAGGTGAACCCTGCCTTGCCCACCTGGTGGAGTAAAGGGAGAGTTCTCAGGGCACAGCTCTGGGGTCTGGGATCGGTAACCTTCTCTGATTTTGCAGAAACCTCTCCCTCTTCTGTACCTCCACCCATCCTGTCCTGAGGTCACCTCCTTGCACTCCTCCATAGGCCCCCTGCTTGAAAGCAAATCCACCCGCCTCCTCATCAAAAGACTCAGAGGGCAGCCCCCAAAGCACGTCCCCCTAGTCCCGCCACTCCAAAACAACCCCAAACAGAAGTCCAGGAAATTCAACACAAAAAAGATTCCCAAAATGTTATTAATGTGTGGTTTCTGCAAGTAGGAAAAGTCTTCCCAGAGAGCAAGCCACACGTACTACCAATAAATATTTCAATCTTCTCAGTATCTAGACCCAGAACCTCAAAGAAGCTGGGAAAGGTTTAAGGTAGCGCACCTACAAAGTGAAACTTTATAAAAATGAAATTGGGAGTAAGACAAGGGCGCCTGGTCCCTAGGGTCTCTTGACTCTCGTGGCCAATTCTGTACACAGTGCTCAGTGACTGGGATTTTGTGTCAGGGCACAAGAGGTAGAGGGTGTCAAGTTTTGTTTTGCTTGGTTTAGGGTTTTCTAAGATTCTGCACACTTGTAAGCCTCCCTCTAGTCCTCGGCAACAGCCCCCTTTGCCACCTCTGCCACCTCCCCCTCCACCGGTCAGCAGGGCACCCAAGGCAACCTGGGGACCACATGCCCAAGACAAACATCAAAACTACCAAGGGAGGATGGGTCTGCTTCTGTACCTACCTATGACCCCTGTCTCCTACCCCCTTCCGACAACTCCAACGACTGTGGCCCAATTTTAAGCCACATTCATTCCTCCTTTTATGAAACTTAACACTCAGTTCTGCTTTGTAGCCACCACATAACCCATTACAATCCCATAGGTAAGACCATAAGGATGGAGACTCGGTCACACTGACCACTGACCACCAAGCAGCTGCATCTTGGCAAGAAAGTCTGAGGGGGCACTGCGTTAGAGAACACTGGGGAGGACAGGAAGGAGTGTCCGGCTAAGGACCACTCTGGGATGTGCTGTCTTGGGTGGGTGGATCACTGCAGACGGCATGGTTTGGGGCAGGGAAGGCCTAGAAGACCAGATAGCACTTGAGACACCTGCTGTGCTACCCCCTGTCCTTGAACCTTCCAGACCATTTAAGCTCATACAGAAGCAGGTGGTGGCAACAACTGCAGAACTTTCATCACTGGACTGAGGTCTTCTCTAACACAGAAATGAATAGCTACCACTTATGGAGCACCAAGCATGTGCCAGGCCATGTTTGGAGTGTTTTGAGCACAATCCTCACAACCACAGGTGAGGAAACTGAGGCACAGAGAGGTTAAGGAACTTCTCCAACATGACACAGCTACTAAGTGGTAGAACTGGTGTTTGAACCCAGAAAGCCTAACTCCAGAGCCCACCTCTTTAGCTTGCACTCCCAGACTCCAGTTTAGAGCCTGGGAGGAAGGGGAGTTTGAGCTTATTAAATGAATCCCTGCCCCTTTATAATGGAACTCAAAGATGGTTAGGGGGGTGACCAGGGCCTGGGTTCAGTAAGCAGGAACAAAGCAGAGATCTCATGACTAGTCTCCCATGGCGCTCATTACCTCCACCTTCACAGCTGCCCCACAGAAGCTATTCTAGGAAGAGAATGTTGGCATTGGGAGGATGGGGGAAGCTAAGAACAAAAGAACAATGTGCTTTAACCTTTGCCCCTACTCCAACCCTAAGTTTTTTAGCCCTGAAGTCCATCACTAGGATACAATTCTCCTGTGTTAAAGACCTTTGAGGTCAGTTACTATGCAAACTGAGCTACTAACTATTACTTAAAGATGACAATGAGGGATCTGAGGAATTTGCAGGAGAGCACAGGAAAGGACCTGAGACTGAGAAACTAACCCATGAAGAACGGGACCAGAAGGAGGCCGCCAAACAGAAACAAGTGACCTTCTCTAAGCCTTGCTTAGGACTGGGCAGGGCTGAGGGAGCTCCAGTGACTTCATACCCTGGAGGCAGAGGAGAGAATGAAGACTTAGGAGGCTGAGGATGAATAACCAGGTGACTTACTGAAATGAAGGGAAGTGGACTTTCAGAGATAGACAGCTTCTAGAGCTCCATAAATTGTGTCCAGGCAAATTCCAGTTGTGTTTCTGGTAAGAAACTGTAACCAGGTCTGCTAGAGGTCCAGAAAAAACAGATACTGCTTCTTTAGACCCATTCCATACCCCTCCCTTCCTCTCAGGGATGCTAAAATGGGTTTTATCTGACAAATTAATACAAATAGCAGAGACAAAAATAAACTCCTACAGTGCTCTTGTCTTTTCATAAAATATGACACTGTTATTTCATAAAATGAACCCAAGACCTCTGATCTTTATGCATCTTCCCTACAAACTTCCAGAGTGAAATATCAGACATTGAGGGTCACAACAAGAATCCGACCAGCTCAGGTGTTTCCCTCCCGACTTTTCAGGGCACTGTAGCTGGTGTTGCCAGGGAGTAAAATTCACTCAGGTCAGTTATTCACTCCCCCAGTCCTCATTCTTACTGTGTTGGTCCCACTCCAGGCCTGGTCTAGGTACAGGGGGTAGACAAGAGGAAGGAGTGACTGATTTGAAAAAAGGGCAGACTAGGAGGCAGTAAGAAAAAATAGATGACAGCAGGATACTGTGATCATATCTGTTAATGTCAAAGTCATTTTAACAGCTGTGACAGCACCTATAGGGACAATGGGTCAGAGATATGCCCTGCTGGAAAGTCTGACTTCCTGGTAAGATAGGAGGCCTCCTCCACCCCGTATAGCTCTGGTACCCTCCCTGGCCCAGTACAACCTCCCTCAGCATTGCAGGTAGGAGCACAGCTAAAACAGGGCTGAATGAACCCTCTAGACTAGTCCAATGAGTTCAATCAATACAGAAACCCTTATGTCGACCATTATTCCCAAAATAACACATTCCGTTACAACAGACACGTCATGAAAAGGCAAGAGGTTTGGATTCTGGCAAATGAAAATTTGAATCTTAGCTCCTCCATTTTCTTACTGATATATGTAAATACTTAGCTGTACCTAGCTCCTGGATGGAACTCCAGAAACTTCATTCCTGCCCCCTCTCTGTAACTGACCTGAAATTCATCTCTGGTAAGTAGCTCTCGTTCCCCTCAGGCAAACGGACCAGTCTAATCTCTCGTTGACAATCCTAAACACATATTACATAAAAGCTCAGGTGCACTCTGGGCCTGTACAGTCTGGGCCAAACATCCCCACTCATGGTTTCTCGGCCCTTCACTAGCTGAGTCACTCTCAAGGAAGAGTCTGATGTAGTCAGGGTCCCAGTGCATTCTAGGCCCTGGGGGTGAAGGGTCTGGGTACTGGACCCAAACTAGAGGTTGGAAGTGCTACATCCAACAGGTGGCTTCGGTTTCAGGAGAACACTGTGGCCCTCAACCCTCAGGAGGCATCTTCCCACGACAGCTGCCTGGGCTGTTTACTCAGTTACACAGAACGTTTCGTACACTTCCAGCGGGTTTGGGTACATCTTTCTGCCAAAGAGGAAAACGCAACGTAGGGCACCTAAAGACTGTTTATATAAACAGGCCCCAAACATAAAAACACTGCATGTTCTCACGCAATCGCCCACGTTCGTTTTATTTAATGTCCCTCTGTATCGTTTTCTTCTTTGGCTAGCCACCCGCCCCAGCCCCACCCAGTCCCAGGATTCAGCAAACCACCTGCCGACCAACTTCCTCCGGGGACTTTACAAAGCAGGGCCGCGCCCAGGGCTTCTCGTGGCGGGGCGGGGTGGGGGAGGGAGGCTTGGCCAGGAAAAAGCAAGCAGTTCACAGGAACCATACGCACTAAACCTCTAGCAGGGACCCACGTGAACGAACCGCACCCACGTGCGGCGCAGGGCAGGCTGGGGCAGCGACCCGAGAACGCGGCGTGCACCGCGTCCAGGTGGGGTGGGGCCTGCTCTGATCGGCTGGTGCTCCGCGCCTGCAGCCAATCCACGTGCCCATCCAAGGCCCGGCCCCGCCCCGCTCTGTCACGCCCTTTCCCTTCGTGCCCTCCGCGGCCGGCTAGCGAGTCCCTGGCTGACCTCTCCACTGCCAGCCCAGGCTGGCATTCGCGCCCGGCATCAATCCGAGCGACGGAGAGACGGGCTGTCTGTCCTGTTCCCATCCCCATGCCCCGTTACCCTTCCCCCCAATCCCCGGCTGCGGGGTGGCTCCAGCCCCACGTCCCCGTCCTGACAAGCGATCTCTGGTACCGAGACCTGAAGGTTGGCGCGGGCAGGAGGGAAGCAGGGTGTCTTGAGACAGGGCTTGAATAGCAGGGCTGGCCCCTCCCTGCCCTCCCAACGTGGAGCGAGACCCACAGAGCCCTTTCCTCTGTCTGTCCCCGTCATCTCTGGGTCCTTGATCATCCGGTCCCCACAATGCCTGGCTCCCATTAAGTCCACAGAAGGGTACCAGAATATGCCACCCCCAAATAAGCCTCGTTGACCTAAGGGTTATTTTAGGTTTATTTTTGAGAAACTGTAGACACAGTAGAAGCCCTGAAAACAAGTTACCGTTTTGCAAGGGAAATTGACATTAGAAATTGCAAGGGGGCGTGTACGAGGGAGAAAGCCATTACCAATGACCAGAGATCTCAGCACCGGGCACCTGACAGACTTGTGTGCACAGCACGGCAAACCTTATTTACCATACGTTTCCTGTTCTTACCTTCCTATGAATTTTCTCCTTCCCCTTCGAAGCCCCAGACGCCTGTCCCTTTCTTTAGCTCAGCGTGGTGGTACCTTAACCTTATTACTTGACAGTCTTTTGAGTCTCATCTTTGTGGGACTCCTGAAAGTAGGTACATCCATAATTAAAATTGGGGTCTTTTCCCTCCTGTTAATTTTTTAATTGGAGGTGGGGGTGTCTCAGTCAACAACCTAGATGTATAGAGGAACAGTTGTTTTTCCTGTCCCACAATATATATGACATATACATGGTGTTATACAACATACACCAAAATGTTCACATCCAATCTGTATGTGGGGTTTTTGCCTTAAAATGTTATATGTGTTATTTAAAAAGTACTATACATTCATTGTGAAATGATAGGAATACATGGAAAGAACACAGAATATTCCAGACTTTCTGTTCTGCACAGATTTTTTTAAAGCCCCAGGAGATTGGATCCTAAGCCGTCACCTCTGTGCTGAATTTAGGGTCTCCTCAATGTCATTACTCATGGGGAATTAGATATTAATCTTGAGGATTTTGTTTTTCTAATGAATAATACCAGAAATAAAGGAAATTCAAGATTTTAAAAAAACACTCCTGGAGAAAATATAAAAAGCAAATGGAAGATACAACTATGGAATGGGACAGGAAGAACTGTCTGGTATTGGACTAGAATAAGAGATAGTGGCAAGCATTTATGATTTTTAAAAAATCTGGTTCCTAGCTCTCTCCATTGAAAAGGTCCTAGAAACAATGATACTCCAGTAGCAAGCAGCACACCAGAACCCAAACCTTGGTTTCTGTCATTCTTCACTAAAGGTAACTAGGGCTCCTGGGGGACATCCCTGATCCCAAGGCTGAATGAACCTTCATCATCTGCTTGTGGCAGAATATAAGGAAGAGTTCAAAAATGGATAATGATGTGCCAAAAGGACATGGCAGCCAGCTGGAAAGTGCTCTCAGCCAAATTTGGGGCAATTTAAGCATCAAAATGAATGATGTCAGCAATGGATTATAATGCATAATTATAATAATTTTTAAAGATGTTATTTATTTATTTTGAGAGAGAGAGGAAGGGAAGGAGAAAAAGGAAGAGAAACATCAATGTGTAGTTGCCTCCTGAGTGCCCCCAACTGGGTTCCTGACCCACAACCCAGGCACATGCCCTGACTGGGAATGGAACTGGTGACCCTTTGGTTCTCAGGCCCACACTCAATCCATTGAGCTACACCAGCCAGGGTTGCAATAATAATTTTTTAAATCCCTGAATCCATACTAATACTCTTGTAGCCATTAATAAAATTTCAAAAGAAAATAAAACTATTTTAGAGAAGAAGTTAGGTAAGAACTTCTCTTCCTTACAAAAGAATGTCAGGATTAGTACGTGGCCATTTTTTAGCCACTGTAACAATGTTTCAGTCACAAATCAAAATTACATGCTAAAACCATTACTGGGAAAAGAGTATTTTATTCACATAACGTGAGTGCTCACAAAAGATCCACTACAGGTAGGTTTTTAATAACAAAGGGGAAAAGTTATCTTTACAAATGATATAAATGACCAGTTATTAACATCATGATTAAAAGGATGAACTGATGTTAATCCAGCGATTTTCAACTGGTATGCCATGGCACACTGATACGCCCTAAGAATTTTTAAAACCTGCAGTACCTGACTATTTAGTCAGGGCATTGACCTCTTTGCCCTTAAAATGACAGCAGCCAACAGAAAAATAGCCATCAGGTGCAAAAGAATCAAAACGACACCTATTTTTTTGTTAGGTTGGCAAAAATATACTTTTCGGTGTGCAAAGAAGTTCAGTAATTAGTTTGTGTGCGATGAGATGAAAAAGGTTGAAAATCACTGCCCTAGTCTGTTGACATAATGTCAGTAAGAGGGACACATCGTCTATGCAAATTTTTCCTGCCCAAAATGTTTGACCTGAATCTAATAGGGTAACAATCAGGCAATTCAAAATTGAGGGGATTTCTCTCGGTGGAGTGTGGCGTGGGGGTGGGGAGTGGCCTGGCTCTGCGAAAATATCAACATATTAGAATAAGATTAAGCCTAGCCCTGGCCAAGTAGCTCAGTTTGTTAAGCGTGTCCTCCTGATCAGCCAAGGTTGCAGGTTTGATCCCTGATCAGGTCACATACAAGAATCAACCAATAAATGCATAAGTAGAATAACAACTAACTCTCTCCCCCACCCTCCCTCCCTTTCTCTCTCTCTAACATCAATTTTTAAAATAGCCTTGGCCAGGTAGCTCAGTTGGTTAGAGCAGCCTCTGGCTACACCAAGGTTGCAGGTTCATCCCCAGTCAAGGCACATGCAAGGAGCAACCAATGAATGCATAAATGAGTAGAACCACAGATCGATGTTTCCTTCTCTCTCAAATCAATACATAAAAATTTTTAGAGAGACTAAATAGCTTCAAAAAGCAAAAAAGACAGACTAAATAAGGCTGGGAGTGATACTTGACTGAATCCTAGACACACACACACAAAAAAGATTTTTAAAAAGACATTGTCTTTTTAAAAATTGAGATAATTTTAGAAATAATAGAAGAAATTTGATTATGGACTGGTATCTAGATAACAGTCTTATATCTATGTTAAATTTTAACTAGGGTGAGAACTGTATAGCGATCATGTAAGAGAATGTTCTTGTTCTTGGGAGAAACGTGCTGAAATATTTAGGGATAAAATGTCATGATGTCTGCAACTAATTCAACATCAACAAACCAGTTGAAAAAATAACCCGGTAAAATGCATCAATAAACAAACAGATAAATGCAACAACTGGTGAACTGAGGCTAACAGACTGTCCCTGTGCCATTCTTGCAACTTTTCTGAAGGCTTGACATTGGTGATTAAGGGAGTTGGAGGGGGATATAAAGAGACTAAATGGTAATAGAAAAAATACAATAAAAAGAAAAGAAAGTATCAGGAAATTTTTTAAGAGAGAGAGAAACAGAAATGGAAAACCCCCAGGCAATAGTCCCTCATTGCCTTTCACATAAAATGACTTTCCTAACATACAATTAATGCCCGGTGGGTCAGAAGACTATACTTTTTAAAAGTTTTTCATTGAATTTATTGTGATAACATTGGTTAATAAAATTATATAGATTTCAAGTGTACAATTCTAGAATATATCATCTGTATATTGCATTATGTGTTCACCACTCCAAAAACACTAATTCTGAGTCATCAAACATACCTAAATCAAAGGTGGTATGTTTGTGTACATACACAAATAATATACATATGAAATTAAAGGGACAAGTCTGAATATTTATAAAAGAAATACCACTTCATTATCTATATATTCCTTAAAAGCATATTGTTTAGTTTTGCTGTATTAATATTTTATAAAAAGTATTTTACCATATCTGATGTTTTTACGATGTTTTAAAATAGTCATTAGCAAAATCAAATGTCACTGTCTATCAGAGTGTAACTCCTTCAGACTGCTGTATAACATTCCACTACTGACTACAGCAAGAATTCATTCTTCTCCTCTCTGTATGCATTTGGTTGCTTGGCAATGTTCCTATTAGTGTGCTGCTGTGAACATCACCTGGGCATGAGCCTCTCTCAGTGACAAACCTCGGAATAACATGGGGTATGTGAATTTCAACTTTACCAGATAATTCCAAACTGTTTCTAGGGCCCTTACTGTATACCAATTTACACGCCCATCACAATGTACCAGAGACGCTTCTGATCCATATTCTCTGCAACACTCAAAGCTGTCAAACTTCTTCACTTCCACCCACCAAATAAAGTTCAAATTGTGTCTCCCATTGTAGTCGCCATCTGTATGTGCCTGGTCACGCACTGAACAGGTTAAATGTCTTTATTATGTTACACACCACCTGCTTTTTCTAAGGCGTTACCATTCATTCAGTAATTTCTAACAGAAGCCAGAGAAAGGAACACAACCAAAGAGGCCCTGGCTGGGGTGTAGCACAGTGGATTGAGCACCAGCCTGGGAGCCAAAAGGTCACTGGTTTCATTCCCCGTCAAGGCACATGCCTGGGTCATGGGCTGGGTCCCCAGGTAGGGCCGTACAAGACACAACCAACTGATGTTTCTCTCCCTCCCTTTCTTTCTCCCTTCCCCTTGCTCTGAAAACCAATACATAAATTTTAAGAAAGTATTTTAGAAAAAAGGACTGTTTTCTTGCTCAGTGCAATTGGTTCTTCTGTAGAATGGATTATGGTTTTACTGTCATGCTGTACATTACTTATTGGTATGCATTTCAAAATGAATTTTTTAGTTCTATAAGTTTAAGAAGTCAATTTCCTATAAAGCAGTAGTGACAACATAACCTTTTGCTTCATTCAAATAGCTTCTGAATGAAGCAAAAGCTTTTATACAATCCAGAATTTGCACAAAACTTGATTTCAACTTTAAGTAGATTTCATTTTTTTGTTCTCTGTGTCTATCTGGGGAATGATGTAACAACAGCAAACATGATTCGTGGTGAAATGTATGCTAACGGACCCATTTTAATTATAAGAGATGACATTCAAGTTTTAGATTTTCCACACAGAAATCAGGCAATTTGCAGATTCAGATTCCTTTGTTGTTACCATGATGAGGCAGCACATTGATGATGAAATAATCCTTGTTTTGATTTTCTAATACATCTGTTGACAGAACTGCTTTGAAACAAATCATCATAGTTTCAAGTCTATAGCCCAGGGCCATACAATTAGATTGGATTCTTTCTGTTATTCAAACATTAATGAGGTTTTAAAGTCCATTTCTCTAAAATGAGGTCATCTAGCCTATGGCTAGGGGCTTGGTTGGAGGTAAATAGGGTTGCAGACCATCCTGGTTACCTGGGCTGGAACAGGCTGCTGGGTCTCCTGACTTTCTCAACGAGAACAGGCGAACCCAGGCAAACCAGGTGCAGCTCGTTGCCCTGTTTGGAAGCTGACTTGGTCAGCGGGAGGCTGGGCGGAGTTTGTTCAGGAACGCTTCCTGGAGCAGGTTTTTCCCCTTCCCCCACAATTGAGCCTTTCACAGTTTAAGGAAAATGAGGAACAGAAAGAAATGTAACTGCTAATTGGGCACTACTAACATGGAAACATCGGTAACCCAGAGAATCGACCAAATGCTTCCCTACCAACTTGGAAAACACCTGTGCTCACTACCCACATGTAAACTGCATCGAAACTTTTCCAAATCCCTTAGGGGTGACAATAATAATCATCAATCCTGATTGGGAAGGCCAGTTTCTACCTAAAGAAGGATCTGTCAGGCAAATGGCCCAGAGCACAATGATCTTTCTAGAAGGCTGCTTGCTGAGTCCCAATCCTTTTGACCCATGGACAGAAACTGAACCTCAGGAAAGTGTCCTCTGCTTCTACTCTCGCAGTTACTCAACACAGCCGCAGAGCCGCACTGAACTCCGAGTGACCTCCACCTCCGCTGGTGGTGTGGCTGGGGGGAAAACAGTGCTCCCAGTGCTCCCATCTCTACACATCACCCAGAATGCAGTTCCTCGCTCTTTCTCTCACCCCACATCCAATCCATCCACAAATCATGCTTTCTCTGTCTCCTAAATACACTCAGAATCCAATCACTTACAACCACCTGCCCTCCATCCCTGACCTAAGCCACAATCACTGCTCCTCAGCAGACCTGGTCTCCCTGCTTCACCCTCATCGCCCTACAGCCTATTCTCAGGAGGCAGCCAGATACTGTGTGTGTGTGTGATTATAAATATATATAATATATTTACATGTATAAATATATATAATTAATTCCATGCCTCCACTAAAACCTACCAAGGGCTTCCCTTCCCACTCACAGTAAGAAGCCAAGGCCTTAGAGTGGCCTTGATCTCCCAGACCTCTCCCTGCATTTCTGAACCTCGCCCCACACGCAGGCAGCTCCAGCCTCACTGGCTTCCAGCATTCAACACAAGGAGGCCCCATCTCTGCACCTACACTGCTCCCTGCTGGAGAGCTTGCCTAACAGGTCACATGGAGAAAAAAATAAAAAAGATGTCACAGAGCCCACTCCTCACTCCCTTCCGTGGGTCACCTCTCAGTGACCACCCTATTTTAGAGGCCCCCACCTCGGCCCTGGACAGGTAGCTCAGTTTGTTAGAGCGTTGTCCTGATACGCCAAGGTTGCGGGCACAACAAGAACCAACCAATGAATGCATAAATGAGTGGAACACCAAATCGGTGTTTCTCTCTTACTTTCCCTTCTCTCTCTCTACAAATCAATTTTTAAAGTTCCCCTGCCTTCACTCCCATTCCTTCTCTTCCTCCTTGCTTTTCTTCGCAGCACTCACACCTATCAGGCACATCTGTGATTTCTCATTATCTGTGTATTGCCCGCCTGTCCCCATTGGAATGTAAGCTCCTCAAAGGCAGGCATTTCCGTCTGTTTTGCTTGAGGCTGCGTCCTCAGCATTTCACCCACACCTGTCTACTAGGAACAGCTGTTTGCCACTGACTCAAGGGCTTATGGAAGTGACAAACAGAACACATAGGCCAGGGCAGGTACCAGCAGGCAGATGCAGCTGGCTGGCTTCCAATTGTGTTTCTTGCCTTTTCTACCAAATTTCCTCAGCTACCAAGTCTCGAACGCTCCTTCTTTTAGTGTTCCCAAAATAGTTATTTTGCTAATGCCCCCAGAAAAATGTGGCACTTGCAGATGGCCGGTTGTTGTGGGGCCTCCATCTTTCATCTTGATCCACTGCTTCCTTTCACAGCTGCCTGGCTCAGGAAGCCCCCACAGAGAGGCTGTCCACCTCCAGTGCCTGACCGCAGAAGCCTGAAGCAGGACTACCCACATCTTGCTGGAGATCTAACTCATACCTGAAACCCTAACTGCAAGGAGGTCTGGGAAATACAGCTGACAGCTTCCCGGCATCTGCAGTACAAGCAAGCTGTTGCCCTAGAAGAGCATTTTTAAGATTGTTGCTTAGTCCCCATTAATGGCCTAGAAGTCAATTTATTGGAACCAGACCAGAATTTTTTAAGTGAAAATGAGTTTCTGAGTGAATGGTCTACTCCACAGACAGAGGAGCTCAGAAATTTTTCTAATGAAATGGAATAGATTAAAAATGTCAGAGTGTGCCTCTATATTCTAAGGATAAGTACTGTTTCTTCACACTTCCAGTCGTCAACCCAGAACTATTAAGTCAGACTTTCTGGAATATCAGACTTTTTAAAAAACTCCCCAGTTAACTAGAAAGTGTGGTCAGGAATAAAAGCCACAGATATCTGGTTTTGTTCTTTTGTTCTTGGAGAATGGGTGGTTCTGTACCCTTTGTTCCAGGCCAGCATCTGGCCACCCCAAGAATCACGTGGCTGTGGTGCTGATGGCCAAGCTTTCCCTGGAGTCCATTTGCACCAAAATGCATCTTTCTCATGGCCAGGATCTTCTTTCTCTCTTCCTGCTTCAAAGCCCACACTTCCTTGGGGGCACCTCTCAAAACCCCTCCCCACCACAGACTGACACGAAACCTTGCTCTGCCCGTGCCTGGACTGGCCTACGTGCCCAGCTTCCTGACTTCAGCCGCTGTGGGAAGGGCTTCCTGAATCTAATCACTGGGGTTCACTACGTCAAGCAGATAGGCAAAGTACTAAAGCAATTCAGGCCTAAGAAAGAACACAGTTGTGCCCTGGCTGGCATAGCTCAGTGGATTGAGCGCGGGCCTATGAATCACAGGATCGTGGTTCGATTCCCAGTCAGGGCACATGCCTGGGTTGCAGGCCAGTTCCTGGCAGGGGACACACCAGAGGCAACCATACATTGATATTTCTCTCTCTCTCTCTCCTTCCTTTCCCCTCTAAAGATAAATAAATGAAATCTAAAAATTTTTTTAAAAAAATTAAAAAGGTCCTATTAAAAAAAAAAAGAACACAGTTGTTTCCTCAAAGAGCCAGCATACCTCTGCACCCTGCACATCGGGAGAGGAAAGCAAGGGCCAGGTGCACACCTCCATAAGACCTGCTTATTTTTTATCTGGCAGAGGACACAGCGAGGAGGAGGTCTCTCTTTCTGACAAACTGATGGTTAAAACCAGGCGGGGGAAGTGCGCCTGCTGAACTGTTCTATCAGGTGCCTCCGGGAGCAACCTCTGCAGGCACTGCCTGTGAATGAGGCAGGACAGCCACAAAACTGTTTGTCCCTCAGACTTCCCCACCCTGGCTTCCAACCAGGACATCAGATATCCCCAAGGCCAGGTGCCCCTTGCTCTAGTCCCTGGACACACAAGAAGCAGCCAGAGAGCCACAGGTGCTGTTTGGAGCCAATAAGAAGGGGGGTCACTTTTCCTCTCTTACTGTTGTCCCCTCCACTGGCCTGATCACTGTGAGCAAACAGTAAAACTTTCCCTCTGTGGGTCATGAAATGAGCAATTTTTGCATTTTTTATAATTTTCTGCATTTTCTACGTTGCTTACAATTGAACGTACATGGAAAACACTAGGGCTTCCGATTTGTGAAACAAATGAATTAGGTCTCTGCCCCTGACCCTCTGTGAACATGTACGACGGTCACTCTTTCTTGAGGTTCTGCATGGGAGGACCTGCTACTAATGACTACTTTAGACCCTGGGAAGAGTAGCAGAGTTCTTAGCCCTGGTGCTACCTGAAGGAGATGGAGACCTGATATCGGCAGCCTCACATCAGAGACAGAGACTTCCAGGCTGGCTTAAATAGGTATCATGTGCATCCACAAAAGGTCAACTTCAACTTCAACGTCAACTTCCTTTTGGAGCAAATTTCAGTCCTGAAATCAGAGCTGCAGGAGCAGAGACCAGAGAAGGTAGGACCATGACTTCTTCATTTGCTACTTGCCTGAAACTTAGCCTCTGACCTGGAGATGCTGGGAGAGAGCAGGCCAGCACCCAGGACAAGGCACAGAGGGAATTCCTTCTTCCTCCTGCAGCCAACTTAGCCCAGAAGCTCGCGGCACTCTGCGTTGCAACAGGCATTTGGGAAGCACAGATCTCTGAGTCACAGCTGGATGGAATCTCGGTTCACCCCCTTCTTCTACAGATGGCTGAGGCCAAGTGTTCTGAAATGGCTTATTTGAGATCACCCTGCCAATTACCGACATGGGTGGACCTGTCACTACCTAGACTCTGTGCCCCCAGGCTAGTGTCTTCTGCACACATTTCATTCCTAATGAGAGGCGTGTGCTGCCACACCTCACAGGCTTCACCCAGCATCTGCGTCACCACTTTTCCTGCCTGTGGGTATCTGCCAGGGCTGCTCTCAGAACTGTCCTGGTAAAGGAATAATACTTAGAGACCAACCCATCTGTAAACATGGCCACATTCCCGCAGACAGAGTGAGTGGTCTCACATGTAGTCAGTCACCTGGGAGCCACCACATTGAGGGACCGGCTGAAGTTAGAGAAGAATTGGACCCTTACATTACGTCAGACCACAACTCCTGCAGAACAGCAGGCAGAGTGAGGGCTGAGAGCACTCCTCCCCTCCCCTCCCCTCTCTGCCTTCCTCTGCCCCACTGCCTTTGTACCCTCCAACCACCCTTTTGTGGCCCTCTTTGTCCCCATTT